>NC_138749.1:21056030-23871429 GCF_965113315.1 Podarcis vaucheri
CTGAAACTCTATCCAGTCATCAGACCTTTACCCGCCTTCGTGTCCTAACAATTTTGAGTGATTAAATTTGAGCAGACAATGCTCCCTTCTGGTCATATCGAGGATTTTAAAAAATTCCCAGATGAATAATATGATGATGACTCTCCCAGCTTTGATCTGAAACCACTATATGGCCCTTGCAGTAGTAACATTTTAAAGGAAGTATTGCAACTGTAAATTGAGTTGCCTACCAGAAAGCAATTCTAATTATTGTTAATGTGATTCTAAAAGCAGTTTATTCACAACGACACACAGGCCAGCACATTCTAGGTGCTCAACCATCATAACTCCCTTTGACAGCGGCTCTTTCTGTGACATACTACAAATGTCGTGCTGAAGGAAAGTCACACAATGGTTCCCTGAGCATGGGCATCTTTCCAAGCACCATTAGGGATGCTTTGTATAAGCGGTTTATAAATGCTTTTAAATAAACATGGCAGTGCCACATCCATGGAATTGTAAGACTCTAGGTCAGAGAAGTGGAACCTGTGGCCCTTAAGATGTTGTTAGACGCCAGCTCAAGAGTGAGGGGCTCTTGGGATGGGTGGTCACCAATGCTTTAAACACACAAATGTATGTTCATGTCAAAGACTCAAATCCCTTTTCCTTGAAAAAGAGAGAGAGAGAAGGGTAGTCATTTGACCTATGCTGATAACCTTGCTGTTATGACTTATAAATACATAACCACAACAATTGCGCTTTGAATGCATGGTGTGCTTCTAAACAATTTAACCTTGAATTTACCCAAGCATGGGCAATTGAACTTTGGTTGCAATAAATCTCTTTTGACACCTTGTACACACACACCAAATAAAAATCTGAAATACCACAAGCTTGTGGGGCTGGCCGATGTCTGCCCGGCACGAGGGGCGCTCTGCTTCAGGGCGCTCCTTGCGCCGGGCGGCAGGCTGCTATCTGCAGCCTAGACAGCCCTGCAGGACCTCCCGCAGGGTTGCCTAGGCTGCGGATGTGTTCCCGAAGCGCCGGGTGCTCTGCTTTCAGCGTGCCCGGCGCTCCAGGAAGCAGGCTGCTATCCGCAGCCTAGACAGCCCTGCGGATGTCTTCCTGAAGCCTGGAGAGCAAGAGGGGTCGGTGCGCACCGACCCCTCTCGCTCTCCAAGCTTCAGCGAAAGCCTGCATTCGCCCCATAGGACGCACCCAGATTTCCCCTTCATTTTTGGAGGGGGAAAAGTGTGTCCTATAGGGCGAAAAATACGGTAATGAAATACGTACAATCACATAACTGTTTTACCGCACATAAAACAAGAGCAAAACAAGAGCAAAACCACTCTTTCCTCCTTCAGCTTCCAGCAACTAGCATTCAGGAACATGCTGCTTCCGACTATTGGGGACAAAGCATTGCCATCAAGGTTAGCAGCCTTTGTTGTTGTTGTTTAGTCGTGTCCGACTCTTCGTGACCCCATGGACCAGAGCATGCCAGGCACTCCTGTCTTCCACTGCCTCCCGCAGTTTGGTCAGACTCATGTTTGTAGCTTCGAGAACACTGTCCAACCATTTCGTCCTCTGTCGTCCCCTTCTCCTTGTACCCTCCATCTTTCCCAACATCAGGGTCTTTTCCAGGGGGTCTTCTCTTTTCAAGAGGTGGCCAAAACAGCCTTTACCTCCATGAATCTGTCTAATCTTTTTAAGCCATCCAAGTTAGTGGCTGTCATTGCCTCTTTGGGAAATAAATGCCATAGTTTAACTACACACGGTGTGAAAATGTACTTTCTTTTGCCTATTCTGAATCTTCCCAACTTTCAGCTTCATTGGATGCCCATGAGTTCTTGTGTTATGAAAGAGAGAGGAAAGCACGTTCAGCCTTCATTAAACTGTTTCAGGGTTCCTCCCCTTAGGGCTTCCTCTTCAAAGAGCCAGCATGGTGTAGTGGTTAAGAGCGGTACTCTCGTAATCTGGGGAACCAGGTTCGCGTCTCCGCTCCTCCACATGCAGCTGCTGGGTGACCTTGGTCTAGTCACACTTCTCTGAAGTCTCTCAGCCCCACTCACCTCACAGAGTGTTTGTTGTGGGGGAGGAAGGGAAAGGAGAATGTTAGCCGCTTTGAGACTCCTTAAAGGGAGTGAAAGGCGGGATATCAAATCCAAACTCCTCCTCCTCCTCCTCTTCTTCTTTTGTACTTCTGCAAAACTTGGGGGTTTCCCCAAAGCCTGTGGATGCCTCCATCTTGAGCCCGGGTCTTGTTGTTTTGGTTACACGAGGGGCAGTGCTCAGAGAGCTGAGGTTGCTGCTGGTATATCTAGTTTTCTCATAGCCCTGAGTTAGCGCCAGTGACTACACCTCCATCTATTTCCCCCTATGCTCTAAGCGAGATTGTATCTGATGCTAAACAGCACGGAGGGTACTTATTTCCCCAGATGCAAGGGATAAAGGAGTCTGGATCCAATCACAGGTTTGATGTGAATGGTGTGTGGTGTGCACTTTCCCCTTGATACCTAAGCAGCTCCTAAATCCTGCTGTTCCTCCAATTAGCAGATGACAAGAAACAGGCATCCTCCTGACTGCATGTGTCTGGTGGCAGATGGACCAAGCCACTAAATATCTGCGGCAGCTGAACTTTCATCTGTTTTGTTTGAAATGGGCCATATTGGCTGTTTCGCACCATGTCATTCCAAAAATAAAATTAAAGGGGGGAGGACCCCACCTGCAATGTATGAGACAAATGAGGGTGGCCATGACTGTAAAGATAAAACATGTACATAATTAAAACAAATAGAAAGGGGGGAGGGGGAGGAAACAGCAGTCTGTAAATCCCAGGAAAATGAAAATTGCTGTCAATAGCCATTCTGAAAACCGTAAGAATTATACCAGGGATGTGGAATTATTGTAGTCGCTCAGCTTGGGTGGCTGAATTACTGGATGCTGACAATGAGGAAATCAAACCGCCATCTTGTTCAAAGAAACGACAACTCTGTGCTGATTGATGACTTATTATACAAAAACGGACGCCACAGTGAAACTGCAGGAATCCATCATTTAAACGGCCAGACTATTATAAAAGCAGCAGCAGCCTCAAGGGCAAACAAAAAAAAAAATCACAAAAAGCCCAAACTTTCAATAAATGAGTTAAATAATAAATTATTTTTGTCCCAATGCTTTCTGCTGCTATTAATGGAGATGCTTTGTGTATTATTATTGTTGTTAATTATTCAATAAATTGCATGTGCCTTTGTGTAAATGTGTTTATATTATAACACATTTTTTACTCCCGCTTTTAAAAATGTAAGTCACTTGGAGATCTGCAAGCCAACTCTTTTGTTTAAAAGCAAATGGCAGAGGTGGTAGGGCGCTGTCCCGGGGGAGGGAAGTTTGGGTCTAGCCTGGGCTCCGGTTGTGGCTGCTGCTGTTTTCTGCACCAGGGCTTTCCAGGGAGGGTCCCCCCACAAGCTCATGGATTGGCCAGAGGCACCCAGAACCACACAGATCAGCTGCTGCACACAGCTATACAGGCAACTGCCAGAATTTGTCTGTTTCTGGGAACACGAAGAGATCAGGGTAGACTTCGTGGCTCAAGGCTTACCAGCAGCAGACGAGACAGGGTGGGGATTGCCACTCATTGTTGCTCTGTATAAAGGGGTCACACAATCTTCCTGCAGGGAGAAAACTAGCACTCTGGGATGAAAGCTCTGAGCTCTTCATTGGGGTAGTGATCAGCAAGCTGAAGTGAAGCAGGGAGACACAGGCATGGGAGCCCCTCAGTCGCATGGGGCTGTTTCTCTGAGTACTGTGTGCCTAGCTATAAATCTGTCACTGTCACTGAGCCTTTATGGAAGGATTATGGAAGGATGTGTGGAACAGGAAAGAGTGTGGCTTTGAAACACTTAAAAACAATATCATTTACATTTCACTTGAAAGGGCTAAACCCTGGTTGCCCCAAGGAACCAGCCTCAGCTGATTTTAATCAGGGCATTAGAGAAATGCAATTAGGAAACCACAGAACAAACTAAAATACAAGAATTCAATAATGGCAATTAATGGTTTGTAATCACTTTTCAAAGGTGTCATCTCAGTAACCTGGAGGGCCCTGCTAAGTAAAATTGTTTAATTGACATTGAAGTGGAAAACAACTCTCTATGCGTTTGGATGTGTGTTGCTGAAGGTTTAATGTTGGAAAATTCCATTAGGCTATACTAAAGGAAAGGAAAGCTCTCTGAGCACCTAAATGGGTTGATAATTAACTGTTGATGTTCTCTGCTGTGTCCTGTGAGAGGTTAAAGGTAAAGGTACCCCTGACCATTAGGTCCAGTTGCAGATGACTCCGGGGTTATGCGCTCATCTCGCTCTATAGGCCGAGGGAGCTGGTGTTTGTTCGCAGACAGCTTCCGGGTCATGTGGCCAGCATGACTAAGCCGCTTCTGGTGAACCAGAGCAGTGCATGGAAACGCTGTTTACCTTCCCGCCGGAGCGGTCCCTATTTATCTACTTGCGCTTTGATGTGTTTTCGAACTGCTAGGTGGGCAGGAGCAGGGAAAGAACAACAGGTGCTCACCCTGTCGCGGGGATTCAAACCACCAACCTTCTGATCCGCAAGCCCTAGTCTCTGTGGTTTAGGCCACAGCGTTATTCTGTTGCAAATCACCATCTTGGGGAGTTGGTCTTTGAGTCTTTCTCTGGAAGCTACGGAGAACAAAAGATGAGATGATGAAGTCTCTCCTGAGCAGAAAACAGCTCCAGGCTAATGGGGGCTGTGGGGAGAGACAGACCTCTGATTTTAGATCTGTTTGGAGCTTTTTCATATTTGAAAGAAGATGAAGCTGTGCTGAACATGCATTATTTCTCTTGTGTCTGTTATGAAGGAAGTTCTGTTAATAAAGCTTTGAGACCATATTTTGGGTCTGGACAATTTTTATTCCAAGAGGAGTAAAATATCTGCAATAGGCCTTCCATCACATGAGGCCTTAATTCTGCACATATATACAAAATCCACCTCAGCCCTAGATTAAATCTTGTTTCAGCTACAAGCTCACTAGGTGGTCTCAGGGGAAAAGTTGCCATCATGGTTAAGCCACTGATTATGCTTTTTGTAATAAATCTATATTTATGGAATTAGTGTAATACTAATGAAATATTAAGAGATGTTGGAAAGGAAGAAACTGGCTTTTGCAGAAAGGTTAAATATGGTTAATATTTAGAATTTTTAGAGATTTGAGGATAAGATAAAATTAATGAAATTAATGTAAAAAATGAAGTGGCTGACTAATAAGGTGAAATAAGAATTTGCAAGAATGGTTTGATTATAAATGAAAATATGAAGTAATATTATATGAGGACATATAATTAAGGGTAAGATAAGAGGGTATGAATTTGCTGAATAATTTTTTTAATGGAATACAAAGAGGGAGGTGAGAGGAAGTCAGGAAAATAAGTAAAAGAATGGTAGAAATTGTAGGGAGGGATTTTTATTTGTATTTTTTGTTTTGTTCCTGTTTTTATGTGGAATTTTTGGTTTTGGTGTTTTTCTGTCTTTATTGCCTGTTGTTATGTTTTTTGTTGTTGTTTTTGTAACCTTTTTCCTTGTTAAAATTTAATAAAAATATTATTTTTAAAAAAGATGATTATCTGATGTAAGTAAACTGCCCTCCCCATCACCACCACAATAGTAATGCTAACCTACCTTCCAAGGTTGTGGTTGTTGTGAGAGTTACTAAGATCATGTGTGAAGTGAACATGCTGAAGTTCTATATAAACAGAAGATATTGTTACGAAGGACTGCATAATGGCACACTCTTTTTAACTCCTCATTATTTGGGAGAAGGCATTTTCCTGCTTGGCAGAAAACTGTAGCCCAGCTGGAAAAAGGAGAATGAGTTCTTCAAGGAAAACAATACCAGAAAGAACAGTGAGAAACAGTGCAGTTGACAAAAAGGAAAAGGGGGGGGGAGGAGAAGTAATAATTACATAATTTGTATTGTTTACTCTAATTGCATGGTAATTTAAAGTGACAAGACAACCCTGTGATACATTTGTTAAGCAAACAGCCCATGTGGAAGCAATTTAATTTCTACTGCAGATGAAAATACATCCACAAAATGTATCCTCGTTGAAGTAACAATGCTCAATAGATGTCTAAACTTAAAACCAGTCCATGATGTGACTGGTTCTGTGTGAATATGGGGAAAAGAATTGTGACCAGTGCAATCATCATCATCAACAACATCTTCATTTGTTTTTGCTGTTGTTGCTGCTGCTGCTGTTATCCATCTGTCTTGGGAGGCAATGGGAGAGTGTACTTTTGGGGATAAAGTCATACTGTTGGAGATTTACAATGCCTGCTGTGGCTGTAGAGACTGATATGGGAGAGGCATATTTTATCACAGGTGGGGCCAATGAAGGCATCTGGTGGTGCTGCACCATGGCGTTTCTTCTCTCTGCACTCCTCCCAGCAGTTATTCCTCCTCTGGTTACTGCTGTGGATACGCAACCTGACTGTCAAGCATGATCACCTTTGACTGGGCCCAGAACCAAACTGGCAGCCCATGCAGCTGCTTTAGAAGTTCTAAAGGCAACCCCAGCCACTCATCCAGCCTCTGCTTTTTGGACCAGTTGATATTCCCAGTTAGTTTTTGAGGGCAGCTCCACATAGTGTGCATTGCAATAGTCCAGCCTGGAAGTTGCAGAACCATGGAGGACCATGGCCAATTGATCTCTGCCCAAGAGGGACTGCAGCTGGTGAACCATATGATTCTAGCACACCCTCCAAGTGTCCCTGCTTTCCAGGGATGTCCCAGATTTACAGAAGCTGCCCCAGTTTCTGGTTTGATTCCAAAATGTCCCGCTTTTCCTTAGGACAGCCTTTCTCAACCCGTGGGTCCCCAGATGTTGTTGGACTACAACTCCCATCACCCCTAGCTAAAAAAGGCCAGAGCTCAGGGATGATGGGAGTTATAGTCCAACAACATCTGGGGACCCACAGGTTGAGATCTGCTGCCTTAGGACATCCCTATTATCATCAGAGCAATGTGGGAGGGTATGGGGTTATCTGACCCACAAGCCATTTGAAGGCAGCCCTGTATAGGGAAGTTTTTAAATGTTTTATTATATATATATATTATATGTTGGGATCCACCCAGAGTAATAATAATAATAATAATAATAATAATAATAATGGAATAGGATGTCTCTATTTTTGTCAGAGAAATGTTGGAGGGTGTCTTCTAGGATTCTCTGAAAATTCAAAAATTCGGTTTAAGAGGACAGTGAAGCCATGTCAGTTATTGCTCCTGGCACCCATCCCTGTCACTGAAGCAATGAAGGACTTGTGGATAAAAGCTGGAGACTACAGAATTGCAGATCCTGGCCTTGATGATTTGGGTTAATATATCCATTTTTAATTTTTTTACTGCAGTTCTTTGTATGAAGAAAGGGGACTCTGGGACTCATCCCTTGGCTGTTTTTTTAACATCTGGAGGGCACACGGCTGGCATAGGCTGCCCTAGTGCAAATCCATCAGGACACAACATGATCCAAAAAAACTGAATGTGGCTGTTCTCTATTTTGGAAGATTACTAAACTTTTCCAAGAAGTTCTGCTTTTTTGAGCAACATACTGTTGCTTTCAAGGTTGGATATGTTTTGGTGGATCATCACCTCCAATACACATACATACGTAATTCACTGCTGGTTGGTGACAATGCTATTAATTGACCTATGTTATGTCTCTCTGTTTGCACATATGAATTGTGCAGAAGTTGTTGAATGTCTCTGCTCACCCAGTTTAACAACCAGTGAATTTGTGCGCTCTCCAGTGCAAACAATATTCTTTCATTTAAGTGTCATTTCCTCTACCTAGCAGCTCTACATTTTGGGCAGCTCTTAGATAAGTGACCTTCAGTTGGCAGTGTGTCCTTGAGTGCCAGGGTTCATCCCTAACCAGACATCAAACCTGATGTCTCTGTGCATATGGTGCAAGGGGAGCTGGACAGAAACACTCACCAATGAGGGCAGAAATCAGTCTCTGTTCCAAACGTGATAGGTCAATATCACATGGAGTTCAGGTGAAGCAAGGAAGGGACGCTAGTCTCAGGAGCAAGGAGGCAGAGATGTGTTTTGTTTTTAGCAACTAAAAGAATTAAGAGGAAGGTGGTATGCACACTGGCCTCCTAGGAGCAAAAGTGTTTCATGAAAAGACCCATTATTCACATGCTGTCACGGTCTGGTCTACAGGTGAGCGAAGTCCCAGCTGAGGACGTCGGGACCGGGGGCAAGATGGTGGGGTGGGAGCAGGAACGAGAGTCCAGAAGCCAGGGGTCTGAGTATCAGGAAGCAGGGAGTCACGAAGTCAAGGGTCCAAGGGTCCAAGGATTGAGAAGTAAGGAGTCAA
Organism: Podarcis vaucheri; assembly: GCF_965113315.1. Classification (NCBI taxonomy): domain Eukaryota; kingdom Metazoa; phylum Chordata; class Lepidosauria; order Squamata; family Lacertidae; genus Podarcis; species Podarcis vaucheri. The sequence continues at coordinate 21,064,407 of NC_138749.1, forward strand.
GAAGCCGAGGTCCGAGGATCAGGGAAGCAAGAAACTAAATGCAGTGAGACAGGAAATGTGTTGCAATGGCAAAGAGCTGAAGGGAAATGCTGACCTTATATCCCTTCCAGCTCTAGGCACCAGGTGCCTCACCTGTTCGGTTGCACCTTGCCTCTCTAGAACAAACTTAGGAAAGCCCCAGTCCTGCGAAGCCCTACTGGTCACAGGGCCCAGCTCCTGCACACACTCCTGACACATGCCATTGGATGGCTCTGGGTCCACAGACTCAGTTATCAGACTGAGTTATCAGTCTGAGCAGTCACACAGGTCAGCCTTGCCCCACTATTGTGACATAGCTCTGTTTACATTTTAATCCTTATTTCTAAATGCAGATCTCTCCATCTGCTTATTTTTTTTATTTGACAAAATGTATATGCTGCTTAAGGGATGCGGGTGGCGCTGTGGCTTAAACCACAGAGCCTAGGACTTGCTGATCAGAAGGTCGGCGGTTCGAATCCCCGTGATGGGGTGAGCTCCTGTTGCTCAGTCCCTGCTCCTGCCAACCTAGCAGTTAGAAAGCACACCAAAGTGCAAGTAGATAAATAGGTACCGCTCCGGTGGGAAGGTCAACGGTGTTTCTGTGCGCTGCTCTGGTTCGCCAGAAGCAGCTTAGTCATCCCTTGGCCAATAAAGCGAGATGAGCGCCACAACCCCAGAGTCGTCCGCAACTGGACTTAACCATCAGAGGTCCCTTTACCTTATATGCTGCTTACGGAAACAAAAGGCCTCTTAGCGTACATATAAATTAGCATGTTGTCCCTTTTGTCCTTTTTTTGGCAACATGTAAGCGGTCACCATATTTTTGGGTTCTCTATAGTATGGATGAAATTCTTGCCTCCCCTAATAACCTTCTTTCCCACCCCTCCCCTCCCCTAATGGGCTTGCCCCTGTCTCCTTTGGAACTGGAGAAAACCTTGGAGTTCTGCTTCAAACATCAATCTATGTGAATGTTGGGTTGGGATTCAGCAACTGCCTTTAACAGATCTGAAAAGAGATAATGCAAGTTTTGGAACATTTCAAACGCTAAAGAAAATACAGCCATGACATTTTAAAGAGTCCAGAGTCATGCTTTACCTTGCTCGGAATCCTTTTTTTTTATTTTGTTGTTTTAATCAGCTTGACTGATGTGCTACTATTATTTGAGAAGAGAGAGCAGCCAACTCGTCAGAAGGAATTGACCTCTGGGGAGAAGTAGGAAGAAATGTTTGTTTCCTTTTCTCAGAAGGCTAAGAAGCCTGGTGTCTGGCTCACTAAAACTGAGGTTCATTAACAGAAGGATTAAGTGAGAAACCCGCAGAGCAGAAGATAAGATAAATCAGAAGAAGCCAGCATGGATGATAAGAATGAAGCAGTGGAGCTAAATGGTTTCTTTTCATTTGCTTTTCCGAAGAAATACCCACCCTGGAACTCCATCTAGAGCTACAGAAATGGTACCGAGCCTGAGCCCATCAAGTCCAACACCTTGTCCTAAGGGAAGATGTTGCACATCATCATTTCCTAACATGGTACCCTTTAGATATTTTGGGCTTCAACTTCCATCTGCCCCAGCCAGCACAAGGGAGCTGCTGTATGCATTGATCCTTCCAGTTAATGCTACATAAATCAAATTATAGTTGCAAGTACCCCAAGCAGAAATAAGTTCTGTGTTTGGACCAGCCACTCCATTTCCATCACAGTTTCTGAACTTTTTCAATAAATGAAAAATTCATATGCATTTTCATGTACATCTGAATATACTCATTTGTGTGTGTTTACCTAAGAGGCACATTTTGCAAGCATTTTGCCCACAAATACAGCATGCTGTTTTCACTAATATATGCATTCTTGTATGTATCTAATTAATATATGCTTCTGTGTATTCATATGTGAGCAGATTAACAGCTAGAGCTTGCTATGCAGGCAAGACTTAAGGTTCTTACTGGTTTCCAGTTAACTACAGAGGGAACCCAGTTTGGGGAGGAGAGTTTCTATTACATACCAGGCATGTCTCTTACAGGGCACGCTCACTACAGATTGGCTCCCCTTGAGATATAAATATGTCCAGAGAAGGTCTGGATCTTTGTTTGGTTGGATACCAGACCTTCTGTGATCTCCTAATCTTGTCCCTAGTTACCTGTCCGTCTATCTTCCTGCCAGCCTAGCAGCAAGCCCTACCTTGTATTATTAAGAGGTCAACCCTTTCTACTGTATATGAGTCTTCCCTGCAGTTCAATGTGACAGTGATGTTTCCCTGTAGCCTAACCTAGTGAAGCACTTCCAAGCAGAGGAGGGCATGTCCTTCCTCCACCATTGCTTCCCCTTGTAAAAACTCAGATAAACTCCTGTGACCTCTGATGTTCACGCACATGTCTCCATGCTCAGGAAGCCTTCTCCAATGTCACCTGAGACCTCAGGTGAACATCACTTTTAATGCATGTGGTAAATCGGGACCTGAAATGGAATAAGAAGACTGAATGGGAATATTACGCCGAATACCATCTTCGCTTTGCTAAAGAAAATAATGGTCAGAGATCAACAGAAATAACTTTGTTCCCATTAACACGGGGCTGAGCCAATAAAATGCCACATTATAAGTTGAAGTCTGTGCCAGCGTGCTATATTGGCTTTATTAAATTTCCCAACAAGCCTTTAATGTTACAACAGGATATTGCTTTTCTCCAGATAAAATGTAAAATGGTCTGTTGAAAAGGAGTGAAAACATGCTGGAAGGTTATATGTGAAACTATTTCTGCACACTTCCAAGCCCCATAAGTTAATCTTATCTCAACCTGGTAGGAGCAGGCGTTCGCAGGATGTAAAATGTTTATACAAATCACAGCAAAAAGAATTTTGAGGCTCAGTTCAAGAGTTTAGACTTTCAAAGTCGTTCCACTGAAGCATTCATCACAACCCATAGAGCTAGTCTCTGCCCGAGTCATTTCATTCATCCACTCACCCTTAAAAGCACACCAGAAGTTTCCTTCCTTTCACAGACAGGGTCACAGATGAGGAGCTATAATTGCATTACTTTGCTGAGAAAGCAAGCTGGGATCAGCTGAAGCCTGGCTCCAGAAAGCAGAGAGCCAGTTGCATCCTAACACTGTCCTTGGGGACTGAGAAAGTGTCATGGCTGCCGCTGTACTGAGAGAAATCGAAATAAAATTGTTTGACTTCTTAAATTTCTATACCCGCCTTTCCTCCCAAAGAAACCCAAAGAAGCAAAAGTTACAGACACTCCTGAGTGTTAAAATCAGGGAGAGGGCCCTCTTGGTAGTTCCACCACCTTCAGAAGAATGCCCCACTGGCATTCTGTGTGATAGCCAATAAGCTGTGGACTTTCCTCCCCACAGAGATACTTCTGGCTTCTTCACCATCAAGCTTTTGGTGAATGCTGAAGACACAGCTCTTTACCCTGGCCTTTAACACCACACACCTATTTTCAGGGCTCACCATATTCCTGTATTTTTAGTCATTTTCTTCCTTTTCTCCGGGGGAGGGAGAATCCCCTTCTTCTTTTAACTATATATCCCCTTCTCTTTCTACTCTTACTGACTCCAAATCTGACCGGACACAGGTTAGAGCTCAACGTTGAGCCTACCAAGTGGCGATAGCGACGGCGAAGAAGACTTTCTTCACCGCCTCTATTGCATCTGCGGAAAATAGTAGCAGGAGACTCTTTCATGTGGTTTGCAATTTAATGGAACCACCTTTACCACCGGGGCCTTGTAAAGACCCCAAGATCTCCTGCAACGATTTTGCAAAGTTTTTTGCAGATAAAATCACTCATATTCGGAAGGAGCTAGACACCACCGTGGGAGCAGGGCTGGGGCGGGAGAGTGCTAGAGCCCTGTCTGGTCAAGTTGCATGGAATCAATTTCAATCCATTACGCCCGAGGATGTGGACAGGCTGCTTGGACACGTGAAACCAACCACCTGTCTCCTTGATCCCTGCCCATCCCGGCTAATAAAAGCAAGCCGGGAAGGGCTGGGCGATGGGCTCAGTGGGGTGGTGAATGCTTCCCTCTGTGAGGGAACATAACCAGATCCGCTGAAAGAGGCGGTCATTAAACCGCTTCTTAAAAAACCATCTTTAGACCCGGCCAGTATGGCCAACTATGCCCAGTCTCAAATCTTCCATTCTTGGGCAAGGTGATTGAGCGCGTGGTTGCTGAGCAACTTCAGGCACGCCTGGAGGATGCGGACCATTTGGATCCCTTCCATTCGGGATTCAGGCCTCATCATGGGACTGAAACTGCCTTGGTCGCGCTGGTTGATGATCTCCGGCGAGCTAGGGACAAAGGTGAGAGTTGTTTCCTAGTTCTGCTGGATCTCTCAGCAGCCTTTGATACAATCGACCATAACACCCTTCTGGACCGTCTAGAGGGGATGGGAGCTGGGGGCACTGTTATACAGTGTTTCCACTCCTTCCTCCTGGGCCATGTTCAGAAAGTGGTGGTGGGGGATGAGTGTTCAGAACCCTGGGCTCTCACTTGTGGGGTGCCTCAGGGTTCCGTCCTCTCCCCCATGCTTTTTAACATCTATATGAAGCCGCTGGGAGAGATCATCAGGGAGTTTGGACTGGGTGTCCATCAATATGCAGATGATACCCAGCTCTACCTCTCTTTCAAATCAGAACCAGTGAAGGCGGTGAAGGTCCTGTGTGAGTGCCTGGAGGCGGTTGGAGGATGGATGGCGGCTAATGGATTGAAGTTGAATCCTGACAAGACAGAAGTACTGTTTTGAAGGGACAGGGGGCGGACTGGTGTGGAGGACTCCCTGGTCCTGAATAGGGTAACTGTGCTCCTGAAGGACCAGGTGCGCAGCCTGGGAGTCATTTTGGACTCACAGCTGTCCATGGAGGCGCAGGTCAATTCTGTATCCAGGGCAGCTGTCTACCAACTCCACCTGGTACGCAGGCTGAGACCCTACCTGCCCGCGGACTGTCTCGCCAAAGTGGTGCATGCTCTAGTTATCTCCCGCTTGGACTACTGCAATGCGCTCTACGTGGGGCTACCTTTGAAGGTGACCCGGAAACTACAACTAATCCAGAATGCGGCAGCTAGACTGGTGACTGGGGGCGGCCACCGAGACCACATAACACCGGTCTTGAAAGACCTACATTGGCTCCCAGTACGTTTCCGAGCACAATTCAAAGTGCTGGTGTTGACCTTTAAAGCCCTAAACGGCCTCGGCCCAGCATACCTGAAGGAGCGTCTCCACCCCCATCGTTCTGCCCGGAGGCTGAGGTCCAGCGGCGAGGGCCTTCTGGAGGTTCCCTCATTGCGAGAAGCAAAGCTACAGGGAACCAGGCAGAGGGCCTTCTCCTTGTGGAACGCCCTCCCATCAGATGTCAAAGCGATAAATAACTACCTGAAATTCAGAAGACATCTTCAGGGAAGTTTTTAATGTATGATATTTTACTGTATTTTTGGTCTCTATGGAAGCCGCCCAGAGTGGCTGGGGAAACCCAGCCAGATGGGTGGGGTACAAATAATAAATTATTATTATTATTATTATTATTAGACTCTCAAGAGTCTCCTCCAGCACCATAATTCAAAAGCATCAATTCTTCAGCGATCAGCCTTCTTTACGGTCCAGCTCTCACTTCCATACATCACTACTGGGAAAACTATAGCTTTAACTATACGGACCTTAGAAGGTGGCTTAGCAGAACCAAAACAAAAAAAATCAGAAGGAGTTTAGAATATGGAGACAGAGAGCTGGTTGTATGAAGCCAAGAATCCCAGGAAGTGTGGCTTAAGGGTGAAATGTCTGTGAATGTGAAGCTACAGTTTCCAGGATTCTGGGGTGTGTGTGTGTGTGTGTGGTGTATGTGAACTAAAGTGCACTGGATGTGTGCTGGATGTCCTTTAAATGTATGCCATGGATCTGCCCAAAGTGGTTGAGTGAATCATGGCCATTTGTGCTGCAACCCTTTTGCTTATATTCCTGATATTTAAAATCGCACCAAGCGATACAAGTGTGGTCCATAGTTATTCTGAGCTAGTAAAAAGGCCGCTTATCATATAGAATTTAAATTATTCCACATTACTTAAAATCATAGGGGATCCCCTTAAAATAGAGCATGGTGTGTTATTCTATACATAAAAATTGCATGTTCTTTGAAATCTACACTTTGATCAGTCACGGCACAGACGCTGTTATTATCACATCAATAAAGGGTTTCAGGGAAATAAAACATAGACTGCTAATTATAAGACTAAGAGGTTATAAAATTAAACACTCTTTTACTTAGTTAAAGGGAAGATAGCTATTAGATGTGCTATTGAGGGTTTCCATTCTTTTGGCAATGGAAACAATTTCCATTAAATTAAACCCAATTGAATTTTTCCCTGCAGACCAGTAGAGGGATAACCTTTAATTACACTGTGGTTGGATTTAATTGGTTGAGTTGTGTTCTTGGATTAAAAGGTTGCATTCTGTTCTCACACCCACACAGCCTTGCTGAAGTCAACCTGGCTGCTTAGGCCTCTGATATTGAGGATGTATGTCAGGCTTCCTCAACCTCAACCCTCCAGATGTTTTTGGCCTACAACTACCATGATCCCTAGCTAGCAGGACCAGTGGTCAGGGATGGTGGGAATTGTAGTCTCGAAACATCTGGAAGGCTGAGGTTGAGGAAGCTTGATCCTCGGTCCAGTATACCTGAAGGAGCATCTCCACCTCCATCGTTCTACCCGGACACTGAGGTCCAGCACCGAGGGCCTTCTGGCGGTTCCCTCACTGCGAGAAGCCAAGTTACAGGGAACCAGGCAGAGGGCATTCTCGGTAGTGGCGCCCTCCCTGTGGAACGCACTCCCACCAGATGTCAAAGAGAACAACAACTACCAGACTTTTAGAAGACATCTGAAGGCAGCCCTGTTTAGGGAAGCTTTTAATGTTTGATGTATCACAGTATTTTAATATTCTTTTGGAAGCCGCCCAGAGTGGCTGGGGAAACTCAGCCAGATGGGCGGGGTATAAATAATAAATTATTATTATTATATTATTATTATATGTCCTAAGTTAAATATAACAATCAACCTGTGATGATTTACATGCATCTCTATGAGACTAATCAGGTAGCAGAGCCAACCAGCTGCTTCCAAAGGAAGAAGCAAGACAATTTTAGACCTATCTGAACGAGGAGCTCATCCAACAAAGATGCGAGTCTCCTCCAGCACCTCCAACATTCCCACTTTACTGATATCATTACTGATATCATTACTCTTATAAAGGCCAGTCACAGGATAGTCCTCAAATGGTGTTCTCCATTTGAAGAGCTCCAAGAGGATAGGTTATCCAATGGCAACTGCTGAATGAAGGATGAGGAACATATGACCCTCAAGAGGTTGTTGGACTCCAGCTCCCATCAGCCCCAGCCAACATGGCCATTGGCCAGGGATGATGGTGGTTGCAGTCCAACAACATTTCGTGTGCAACAGGTTCCCTGTCCATGCTGTGGACCAACGAAGTATGGGAGAACTTACAGAAGTCAGACCTCCAATTTTGCATGGCCAAGAGAACAATGCATTTCTCTGGCTGTAGTTCAGGCTCATTTCCAGGTTAAGCAACTGACCTTGGGTGTGGATGCCCATGGCAAATCATGCAAAGATTCTCATATTAACCAATTCACTGAAACCTGCTCATCCGCCCCAGTTCCAGTAGACCAATTTAAGAAATGATGCTACTGTAACATTGTCAAGATTGCTTGCAAATTAAACACATTAGACAAAGAGGTGCAGATGTCAAACAGATGCCAGGGCTTAATTTAACGATGCAACATCAGTGCTTTCAGCATCTCCCAAGGGACTCTTAAAATATTTTAAGAGGGTAACCGAAGTGGCTATTATATCCTATTTACTGGAAATCAAGACAAAGGGGTTTTCTTGAAATCCTCGGATCTACTAATGTTGTATAACTGTGCTTCCCAGACAGAGGTGACCCACCAGGATCATTCTGTTTTTGTGTAAGACTCACCATCTAATGAAAACATCTCCTCGTTTCTCACCCATCTCATTGTCTCTAACTTCCACTGCTGATGGGTGTGGAATGGGGAGGGGGATAGGAATACAATTAAAAATGCATAATGTATTATTTAGTTTCCATTTCTTGTAAAAGAACAAAATAGTAGAGCTCAAAGTTGCCCAGGACTTGAACATATAAAAAAGGGTGGAATCAGACCACTCATTCTCAGCCCAATTCCCTTCATAGTCAGTAGTTTTTTTTTTCATTCATTGCCTACACATGTTGAAAAGGCTGTCATAAAGATCAGAACCCACTGACATGTAGCAAGACAAGCATTGGGTTACGGTCAAACAAAATAACAATAACAACAACAACAATAACAACAACAACAATTTATTTATACCCCGCCCATCTGGCTGGGTTTCTCCAGCCACTCTGGGTGGCTCCCAACCAAATATTAAAACACAATACAGCAGTCACAATACAGCAGTAAACATTAAAAACTTCCCTAAACAGGGCTGCCTTCAGATGTCTTTTAAAAGTAAGATAGTTGCTTATTGCCTTGACATCTGATGGGAGGACATTTCACAGGACAGGCGCCACTACTGAGAAGGCCCTCTGCCTGGTTCTCGCAGTGAGGGAACCGCCAGAAGGCCCTCGGCGCTGGACCTCAGTGTCTGGGCTGAATGATGGGGGTGGAGACGGTCCTTCAGTCAATCCCCTTGGCCTTGTGAAATAATGATGATGATGATGATGATGATGATGATGATAATAATAATAATAATAATAATAATAATAATAATAATAATAGTGGGAAGTGTTTGCATAAAGCAAGCACCTGATATTTGATGCTACCTCTATCCATTAGACCTCTCTGTGTCCCTTAAAGTTGTTCCTGAGAGTTGGGAACCCTATGAAACAATATAGAATATGACACAGAAGGTTGCTGGGTGTGTGTGTGGTGTGGAAACTGGTGAAAACTGGATGCCCTACCTTGCATGAATGTAATCATTTCACCACTCATGTAAAACCACCAGTAGATACAACACAGTGCTTTTAAATATGTGGAGAGTGGGTTGCATCCAGACTAAGGGCCCATCTGGACTGCACATTTCAAACAGTATCATGGCACTTTAAAGAGTGGATATGCATAATCCTTGAGCTTAAAAACCATTAAAATCGGTGTCCACACCTATCAAAGAAATTGCTTCAAAATTACTGCATAGATGGTATTTAACGCCATAGAGAGGCAGTCATAGTAAAAGGACTTTTCCATCCTTCTGTTGGAAGGTACGCAATGCCATGGGAACTACATTGCACATGTGGTGGACATGCAATCAAATATAACCATTTTGGGAAAGGATATTCAAAGAAATTAGCCACATCACAAGATAGTATGTATAGTATGCACCAAGATTAGCTTTATTGACTTTTTTTCTGGAAGAACCAGGAAATCTTCATCACAAAGAGCTAATAACCTTCCCTTTGTAAGTGGTATATAGGCTTATAACCCCAAATTACAAAAGACTGGAACTTTTATATATTTCCACATGGCAACAAAATGTATGCACAACAGTAAGTGAGAGCTTTAGAAAGCAAATGAGATCTAGATGATTTTTTTAAAAAATGGCACCTTTTTATAGAATTTTTCAATTATGAATTCTGATCTTTGGCATCCTCTGAATAATGTGTACAGCTTTGGCGTGACATTTTCCCTTAAGGTTCTGTTTCATTGGAAGAAGGTGGTGGAGGGGAACTGTTTCTTGGATTTTGTAGTTACGGTAATTGAAAATCAACAAAACATATTTTTTTAAAAAAATGAGAGAGAAAGGGTTGTGTTTCTCTGGTAAGACCACAGCATGATGATGTACAGTCATAAGGTTGGTGGGCTCCCCTTAAAAGCTATCAAGATAAGGCACTGGATAACCCCAGAGGCATCATTAATGAACGAGGTTAGCGAAGGAGTAATAAGTCTTCACCCTTAGCCACTAACTTTGAAGTCACCACCTGACATTGCTGTCAACAACCAGAAGAGTAGAAATGTTTTTTTCTGACTTCATCTTGAGACTTTAAAAGTATAGAAACTAAGTAGTGTCCCTGCTTAGTTGAAGATTCCAGTGCCAGCCATAGACTGGAGTGGGAGTGCTCTGGAGGGTAAGGGGCATGGGTGGCACTGTGGTCTAAACCACTGAGCCTCTTGGGTTTGCTGTTCAGAAGGTCAGCAGTTCGAATCCCCATGACGGGGTGAGTTCCTGTTGCTCTGTCCGAGCTGCTGCCAACTTAGCAGTTCAAAAGCGCACCAGTGCAAGTAGATAAATAGGTACCACTGTGGTGGGAAGGTAAACAGCATTTCCATGCGCTCTGGTTTCCGTCATGGTGTTCTGTTGCGCCAGAAGCGGTTTAGTCATGCTGGCCACATGACCTGGAAAGCTGTCTGTGGGCAAACGCCGACTCCCTTGGCCTGAAAGCGTGCCTTTGACTGGACTTAACCATCCAGGGGTCCTTTACCTTTTCCTTACCTGCTCTGGAGGGGCTTTCTCAGTAACTGAAATATATCCATATATCCAATTTTCTATGCTTTGTTTAGTATTCTTGTCTAGCAAATAAACCCTGTAAAACTTGGTTGTAGAGCTGGGATGGGTTCAGAAAAGTGCAAACAAAATGATCAAAGAGATGGAGCAACTCCCTGGTGAGGAAACGTTACAGCGTTTGTGGCTTTTCAGGTCAGAAAAAAGATAAGAGGAGACATGGTAGAGGTGTGACCTACTCTCACCTGTGACATTCATACATGTCTGTCACATTAGTGGGAGGACTACACCATATTCATTTCCTGAATGCTGATTCGGCATTCATGACAAGAGATGAAGTCGTCTGCTTATAAGCCCCCCGCCCCCATTATGATTCATCTTAGTTCATGAAATGAAATAAAAGCATTAAACGATGTAACAAAGCTATTATGACTGCGACACATGTCTAATAGTTTCTTGTAAGGGATGAAGATGTCTCTGCTGGTGATAAGATACTTCCTCTGAATCATGTGGAGAAGGGGCAATTGCACATCATATTTAAGAGGCTGAGGTGAAGCCGCAGGCCTCTCAGTCGCTGCCACCAAACCTCACACAACCATCCTGGTTTTTGGCAAACACTACGATTAGTGAGAATTAAATTAGGCTGCATGACATTAAGGAAGTTGGGATTTTTCCAGGGCATCAATTTAGCAACATGTGCTTTTAATCACTATACATTTAGTTCCCAGGGACAGGGCTTTTTTTTTTTTAAGCCAACCTAAAATTTATACAGTCCTTTTAAATATAAACTGGAGGATTCCCCGCTCCACGATGCCCAAGCCACTTCTCTGTTTTTGGACAGCCAAATTCTATCCTGGAATTTCAAGCAATATGTTATCAATTTCTCAAATTACTGTAAGTAGCATCAGGGTTTCATAAACAATTCCAGATTTCACACTGTATCCAGTTTTTTTAAATTTTATTTTAACGGACTTGTCAACAGAGGTGTATAAAAAGAATGGGGAGCAGGATTGTGTCAAAAAGATCCCACAGTCGCAGCAGTGGGCTTCCCAGAGGCAACTGATGAGCTGGAGGGTTGAATCTGACAATTTCAGTTATCTCTCACTTTATGATTTTTGCATTCTTAAGTTCACTTCTCTACATTTCTGCATCAGTTTGTGATTTGTTTTTGCTTTTTTTAAAGTCCTTACGAAAATCCAACAATATTTCTGTATGAATTCCCCCTAATATACATATCTTCTTTTGCAAAAACACTAATACGGTATATGCATTTTAAGGCACACCCCAGCACATGAAGTTTGGTACACATTCCTTGGCTGGAGAACTGCATTGTATAATTCTGAGAAGGGCAAATTTTGAACAATGGGTTTGTTTCAGTTTGTGTATTGGTTCAGAAAGTGTAAATTAGGTAGTTTTGCCTTGAAATGTGAAGGGAATCTAATTTATTCCCCCGCCCCCCATATCCCAAGCTGATGCTGGGGTCTCTCAGTATGGTGTAGTGGTTAAGAGCGGTAGTCTTGTAATCTGGTGAACCGGGTTCGATTCCGCGCTCCTCCACATGCAGCTGCTGGGTGACCTTGGGCCAGTCACGCTTCTCTGAAGTCTCTTAGCCCCACTCACCTCACAGAGTGTTTGTTGTGGGGGAGGAAGGGAAAGGAGAATGTTAGCCGCTTTGAGACTCCTTCGGGTAGTGATAAAGCGGGATATCAAATCCAAACTTCTCTTCTTCTCTCTATAAAATGAGGTCAAAGAGCCTGACAACGTTTTACAGCAGGCAGCCACAGGGCTGTAAATCCCTTTGAATTTGTTGATTTATTTATATATTATATATTAGGTATTTTGACACCACTTTTCAGGGCCCAAGGCTCTTCCAAGGCTGCTCAGATTTAAAGCATAACCCCCCACCCAAAAAAGAAACATTGGGTGGAATTCAATGTCACGCTGCCCCACATGTGCTGTTCGGTGTGTGTGTCTCCCAACCCTCCAATGTAGATATGGGTAGGCCATGGGGGTGCAAATCCTGTTGTGTCTCTATCTTCCATCCAGACAAGCAGGAAGCCTTATCAGAGTTCAAGGACATAGTCCAAGCAAGTAAAAACAGGGCAAGTGATGAGTGTGACCTGAGGTCCAGATGGAGATGTCTGGAGGGCTGCATTTGTCCCCAGGACTGAGGTTCTCCACCCTTGTTCTCCTTGTTCCTGACCCTTCTGATTTTCAATTGCCAGCTATGGGACTTGACCCTTGCCTACCTTGGACTTTACTGCCTACCTCTGTCCACATTGGATTGGCAGCAAATTATTTTCACCTGAGTCTGATACTGAGCTCACTCTAGGCTAGTTTGGTCATTTGATTTCTTACCTGGAGCTCATGGGTACATCGTATCATGTTCCCATACCTTTATCTGTAGAAGATGGATCAGCTGTAATTGCATACACATGTCTTAGCTCCATGGGATGTCCCAGACTACTCATCTCCCTGAAAATTTAACATATGTTTGTAAGCAGAAGCGTATCTATGTGAAGTTTCTGGTTTTACATACTTGATAGGCTTTGGGTTGGGTTTTTTTAACAATCACTATAAAAGTAGTTTTTTTGGTTTTTCTTTTTCTTTTTAAAAGGAACTTATTAATAGAAATCAGCTGTTGGACTTGCATTCTGTTTTCTCTGCAGAACTGTTTCTGGAACCAAAATGCACTACAGTATAACTCCAGGGACAATTTTTGGAGCAGTTTTAGATTGTAAAGCTCTGAGGAAAGTTAGTTTCTGGCAGAGAGTGAATTTCCTCATAGATGTAACATTTTCTTCCCCATTCTGCCAACTGATCCTATTTAATATAGCTACAAAGCACTCACTTCATTCTAAAGTCAATACCCCAATCTAGTCACACTTAATGGTAACTAATGCTGCAATCCTAGACACACTAACCAGAGAATAAGGTGCACCGAACTAAAGAAGAACTTGCTTTTGAGTAGACATACATAGGGTTGCACTGAAAGTCCCAAAAAGCAATGAAATATTAGTTGCAACTACCTTGTTCCAGTGGGACTAAGGTCTAAATTAACTGCAGTGTGGAAGAACTGTGCAACCAATCCTTCCCTCCTGTGTTGTCTGTCTGACTTAGGGCATGGTCACTTTTTCAAATAAGAACAGCCTGCTAGATCTGGCCAATGGACCCATCTAGTCCAGCACCCTGTTCTCACAGTGGCCAGTCAGATGCCTATGGGAAACCAGTGAGCAGAACATGAGCACTCTTTGATCTTGTGGTTTCCAGCAACTGGCAATCATAAGCATAACTGCCTCCAACTGTAGAGGTAGAGAGCATAGCCATCAAATACAGTGGTGCCTCGCAAGACGAAAAGAATCCGTTCCGCGAGTCTCTTCGTCTTGCGTTTTTTTCGTCTTGCGAAGCAAGCCCATTAGCGGATTAGCGCTATTAGCGTCTTAGCAGGCTTAGCGGATCAGCTGATAAGCGGTTTAGCGGCTTGGGAAAAGGGGGGGGGAAGGAAAAAAACCCCGCAGGAACTCGCAAGACATTTTCGTCTTGCGAAGCAAGCCCATAGGAAATTTGTTTTGCGAAGCACCTCCAAAACGGAAAACCCTTTCGTCTAGCGGGTTTTCCATCTTGCGAGGCATTCGTCTTGCGGGGCACCACTGTACAACATTTGCTGTTTGCCCAGAGTGGACACACAGGGGGATGTTACTCCAGTCAGGAGGACTTCATGTCACACCTGTCTGGAGCATCCTCCCCCTGCGTGTGATCAGGTAGGTAGTTGTGACCGTGGAAGACCTCATAAAAGGGCTGGTCACGCAGCCATCTTCCCTTCTCTTGATGCTGCTGTTGATGCTGTTGATGCTCTTTCGCTGTCTGCTGGCTCTCAGCCAGCAGTACATGAGCTCATTCCCCATATGGAATGAACCCACTCTCTCTTCTGTAACTACAAGCTAAAGCCTGCCTTCAGAATCATACTATGAACTGAATGTAAGTAAACTTCTTATTACTTTTAATAGAAGATTGTTGCGTCTTTATTCTTTATAAAAGGGAATTAAAGGGGAATTTACCAGGAACAATCCAATCTGGACAATCCAGACTGGATTGCTTAACTCAAGAGTTTCAAATGAATCTACCAACTAGCTTCCTGCAATATACAGGGGAATGTACTGTGCTACCTGTGGGATGTGAAACACAGGAGCAGTCAATTACAACATTCCTAGAGTGTACATGTTTAGACATGGGGAGGGATGTTTGTCCAGCCAGCAGGTAAACTTCCTGTTTCCCTCTGGGCTGGGACAGACTTCCTCCGCATGTGACTAGAGGTGGGTATGGCTTCACCTGTGCAGGTAATGATAAAAGCACAGGGCAGGGGCAGCCATCTCTCTCTGCCATCTTCATCTTCAAAGAAGCAACATCTACTAAGCTAAAGATGCCCTCTTGGCTCCCAGCCAAGAGAGGAGAAAGGGACTATGTTCTTATAAGATAGAATCCAAATGTATATTACTTTATTAAGCTGTCTGCCTTCTGGGAGTAAACTCTTTTTATACTTTTGTAAAGGACTGTAAGTAAACTCTTTTTATACTTTTGTAAAGGACTGTGTCGTGTCTTCTATTTTAAGAGGGAATAAGGGGAAATTACCAGAGTGATTATTATAGAGGCTTGAGCGAGCCTGAGCAAACGCTGCTGTTGCAAACTTAAAATAAAGGGGAATGTTTTACTCTGCTGATATTTTGGGAACTTGTTAACACAAGTTGGATAAGGATATAATCAGTCAATATATCCTCTCCTGCATCCCTGTACATTCCCACACTACCAGCTCACTAGCGTGAATGAGGAAGGATAATATTTAATGAATATAGCCTCTCCTACTATCCACAACATTCTCACAGAGTGCTTACCCCGATAGGCATCAAGTACCTATCTGAACATCTGCAGCCTGACTACTCTCGATGTGCCTGACTCTGCAGTGGCTTTTTCGATTTTGTTTTGTTCACTGCTGTGATGACATTATCACTATAGAACAGCTGAAAAGGCAACTTTGGTAAAAGGGTTCACACCTTAGCTTGGTGTTACATGCAGATTATATCAAAATGTGCTTAGATGATGATGATGATGATTAGTCCTTTGTGTATTTTACACCTGCAGCTGGTTGGTAAATCTTGGAGTTCTAGTAAAAGAATGCAAAGCTTGAAGTCCGCATACATGTGCTGTGAAGGATAACCAAGCACCGGGAAATACTGAGTTAACTTTCCAATGCTTTTTAAAAAGTTGGTTCTTTGTGTGTTTATATGTAGAAGAAATGTGATGAAGCAAAAAATGGATTACAGTCATACCTCGGATTACAGACGTTTCAGGTTGCATGTTTTCAGGTTGCGCACTGCGCCAAACCCAGAACTACTGGAATGGGTTACTTCTGGGTTTCGGTGCTCGCGCATGCACACAAGTACTGAACACCGAATCATAACCCCTGTGTGCGCAGATGCGGCGCTGTGGGTTGCGAAGGCTATGGGTTGTGAACGTGCCTCCCGCACAGATCACGTTCGCAACCCGAGTGTCCACTGTATAAGCAATCAACTGTTGGCCAGTTTCAAACGTATAAGATCAGAAAATATGAGTATATGCAAAAACATACATGATGGATGGTGAAAACAGGGATTAATGCACATTGTCCATTATTTTAATTGAAAGACAATGAAATCATAGGTATTTTTATTATATATATTGTGGCTCCTTTCTTGCCCATCCTGTGAGAAAATTATCTCAACTGAGCAGTTCTGCAGTCAGATTTTTTGCCAACACCCATGCTGACACAGCTAGGAAAATGCTTAAGGTGAGACTGACAGGGCAATCCTATACATGTCTGCTCAGAAGTAAGCCTAAATTCAATGGAAGCACTGGATTTCAGCCTGTCATGTTACAGAGCAACAAATATACAATCTGTTGCGCTTTATCTCGAACCATTGGTCATGCTCACAAGAGCTGATGGGAGTTGCAGTCCAGCAACATTTGGGGGGCCAAAAGTTCTCCATCCCTGCTCTAAATAGTTCAGTATAGTGCTTCCAACACCAGGGAATTATCAACAACAAACTGGCTTTTATATGCACTCCATCATATTTCTTGCATGTGACTTTGTTGTACGGTTGGGGTAGTTTGCAGGGAGTAAGCTAGCCCATGGTATCCATTTATACTAGTGGAAACCACTAATAAACAAGATATGAAGATGAAAAAGAGTTCTTCCATCAGTTGACCACCAGCCTAGTTTAGCATTCATTTATACGCCATGGTATATGGAAGCCGCATTTACCTAGCATGGCTTGGCGACTATTGATAGACCAAGTGCTGGGTAAATTTGCTTAGTGACTCTTGGCCCAAGCTAGTGGTTAACATTGGCTCTTTCATAGTGCATCTTGTTGTGGCACATTTGTGCCTGCACAGTAGGATAACTGCAGACTTACTGGGAACAGCATTCTGAACACGTGTAAAAGGCTTCAGCCTGGTACCCTATCTGCTCAGTCATGGAGGCTGCAGAGGACTGGAGGGCATTGTGGGCAGTGCAACTTCTGCAAAATAAGGAAGCATGACTTTATATTTTGTCACATAAATCATCAGTGAGCATAATCCAGCCAACAAAAGCCCATTGTCAGCGTCACAGTTATACACACAGAGAGACACAAACGTAGGTAGCAACAAAGAACCAGAATGATAACTTATTTGGTATAAAATGGTAAGACAGTGACACCTAGTGCCTTAGATCTGTTTTTCTGTTTTCTGTTTTTCTTAGATCTTGTTTTCTGTTCTTTGCAATAGGCCAAAAAGTGTCTTCTTCTTTGGCGATCCCTCGTAGCCGAGTAAGATTGTCTTCCATAAACACGGTTTTAACAATGAGTCTGTAAGTGACTGTGGAGGCCAGTTCTGCATCCACACGTCCTTCCACAGTGGGGACATTGGTTTCCGGGTGGGAGTTGATCACGGTGTGGATTTGCCAAGCGTGCCTTCCTCTTAGTATGTTTCTCCCTTGCGTCCTGAGTTCGAGTGTCTTCAAAGCCCATGAGACCTTTGGTAAAGGTTGTTCTCCAACTGGAGCACTGGCAGGCCAGTGTTTCCCAGTTGTCAGTGTTTATACTACATTTTTTTTAGATTTGCCTTGAGACAGTCTTTAAACCTCTTTTGTTGACCACCAGCATTACTCTTTTCATTTTTAAGTTCGGAATAGAGTAGTTGCTTTGGAAGACGATCATCAGGCATCTGCACAACATGACCAGTCCAACGAAGTTGATGTTGAAGAATCATTGCTTCAACACTGGTTAAACCATGTCCTGGTACAAAAGTGATCCTATAATTTTCCATGGGCTTCTCCTTCTGATTAACTTCCTACAACAGTAGCCTGTTGTTTGGGGGGTTCTTGTTGTTGTTTAGTCACGTCCGACTCTTCGTGACCCCATGAACCAGAGCATGCCAGGCACCCCTGTCCTCCACCGCCTCCCACAGCTTGGTCAAACTCATGCTGGTAGCCTCGCGAACACTGTCCAACCACCTCATCCTCTGTTGACCTCTACTCCTTGTGCCCTCCATCTTTCCCAACATCAGGGTCTTTTCCAGGGAGTCTTCTCTTCTCATGAGGTGGCCAAAGTATTGGCGCCTCAGCTTCAGGATCTGTCCTTCGAGTGAGCACTCAGGGCTGATTTCCTTAAGAATGGATAGGTTTGATCTTCTTGCAGTCCATGGGACCCTCAAGAGTCTCCTCCAGCACCATAATTCAAAAGCATCAATTCTTTAGCGATCAGCCTTCTTTATGGTCCAGCTCTCACTTCCATTCATCACTACTGGGAAAACCATAGCTTTAACTATACGGACCTTTGTTGGGAAGGTGATGTCTCTGCTTTTTAAGATGCTGTCTCGGTTAGTCATTGCTTTTCTCCCAAGAAGCAGGCGTCTTTTAATTTCATGGGGGTTCCATTTACTTTTAAAGTTCTGCTTTGCCTCACCCAGTTCATCCTCAAGGAATGAGGTGGGTTTCTACTCCCCAGATAAATAAATTCCCCTGCTTGTGGGTATCCCACAGAGATCTGGCTGGCCACTTTGGGAACAGGCTGCTGTACTTGACGGGCCATTGGCTTGATTCAGCCGGTTCTTATGTTCTGCAGCCATCCTCCAGAAAGTGAGGTGCAGTAGAGACAAGGACAGGAAAATCCTCTTCCTCCAAGGTTTCTTGCACTCAGAATCCAAGCCAGTGTCCTTTGCAACTGTGCATTTTCTGAGGGGGAGATCAGCTTTGCAGCCCTCCCCACCCAAAAATGAGCTAGTGATACTAGTTGCTAAACTAAGGTAATGGTATATCTACCTGCAATGCCAAAGTAACATTCATTTGTGAAATTGCAGTGGGAGTGGCAAAGGGCACACCTAGTGCCTCCCCCCCCCCTAGAAAAAGTGGTGCCCGAACTCACCATGAACACCTCCCTTATTCTCTTAGAATGGCAGAGGTGCCCTGGACATGTCACACATTTGCTGTCTAAGCAAGTCATAAAGGCAGGTTGCAGGAGCCTATATTGGAACTCAACACACACACCAGAGCTAAATAAATAAATAAGTAAATAAATCCCATCTGTTTCAATGAAGCTTGCTTCCAAATAAGTGTAATTAAAATTGCAGCTTGTCTGACTCTGTGATGCCTGGTCTCTATATAATAATACCACATGGAATGATTTTTCTTTTCCTTTTTTTTCTTGTTATAGTTTTGATATATGCTGTACAGGAATACAGCCTGTCAGAAATGTTTTATATGCCTGTGAAATACATTTGGACAAGTGCAGGAAAATTGTGGGTTTTCCACATGGGTTTCATATGGCAAAGCCCCTTCATGAGCAGATAATGAGTTTTCCCTGCTGAAAGGAGATACAACTCTAAATTATCGTCTGGAGGCTGACTTGCTGCTAAATTTGCAATAATTCAGTTTGGGAACGTGACAAACTGAAATGACAAAAAGGAAATGGCCCCCTGCCAGGCATATAAATTGATGGTGTTTCAGGTCACTGGTTTACAATCCATCTAAAATACTTTGGATGATCTCCAACTAAATCATTCTCAAAGTAGGCCAATTGAAATCAATGGATTTAAGTTACAGTACTTAAATCCGTTGATTTTGAAAGATCTGCTCTGACTATGACTGACAGCGTACATGAGTCTTTGCTTACATTTCATTCATATATATGTGTGTGTGTTTAACAGCTCAGTCGGTAGAGCATGAGACTCTTAATCTCAAGGTCATGGGTTCAAGTCCCACATTGGGCAAAGATTCCTACATCACAGGGAGTTGGACTACATGATCATTGTGGTCCCTTCCAACTCTACAATTATATTATTATTACATTTATATTTTGCCTTTTCTCCAAAGAAGAGCTCAAGGTAATTCACCCGCCGCCATTTTATCCTCACAGCTCTGTGAGATAGGTTAAGCTGAGAGTCACTTGTACCAAATCAATTAGTGGGCTTCATGGCTTAGTGGGAATTTGAACCCTAATCTCTCATGTCCTGGTCCAGCACACTAAGCACTACTCCACATTAGATGACATATACTGTGTGTATATAAAATATAGACCAGTATTTCCAAACTATGGTCTGCAAGCTTTATTCAGGGGTCCACAACATGGCTATAAATTTGTGATCAAGGATGGGAGATGGCATGTCTGCTGCGTTCAATATCCATACAGTGGTACCTCGGTCTTCGAACAGCTTAATTCACAAACAACTTGGAACCCGAATGCTGCAAAACCAGAAGTAGGTGTTCTGGTTTTGGAACTCTTTTTCGGAAGCCGAATGTGCTTCATTTTCAGTTCCCTTGTGTTTCCTGTTGCGCTGCTAATTTGCATCCGTCCCCCCCCCCCATTGTAATTCAAGCCTTCCATTTCCAATTGCAGTGCTTTTGTTTTTGCTATTTCTTCTGCGTTTTTTGTTTTGTGGCTTTTTCAGTTAATTTGTTTTTGTGACTGTGTGGATCCCAGTTCAGGTGCTGATTGTGTGACTGCGGAAATGGATAAAATCCCCCCATCCAAACATTGACTATCAACAGTGCAGGTAAGAAGTTTTTATTTTTATCATCTACAATACTGTTTTATTTATTTTACAGTACAGTACATTGTTTATTGCTTTCATTTTATGGATCAACGGTCTCGTAAGATAGTAAAATTCATGTTAAATTGCTGTTTTGGGGGTTGTTTTTAAAAGTCTGGAACGGATTGATCCATTTTGCATTACTTTCTATGGGAAAGTGTGCCCTGGTTTTGGAACGCGTTGGTTTTGGAACAGACTTCCAGAACGGATTAAGTTTGAGAACCAAGGTACCACTGTACTGATTTTTAATTGTCTTTCCATTGCTTCTTTTATTTATTATTCTGTATTTTATTGCATTACACTTTGAATTCAAATAGTGATGCAATAATATACCATATGTAAGGCCTTTGGCAAATTTTCAAGAGGGGATAGAGAACTTGAATGCCACAGTGCTGGATACCACTGACACAGACCTAGCAAATGCAAGAACAAAACCGTTACCTGAATAGCTAACTTTGGAAATGATCGTAGCATCTGAAATCCTCAAGAAATGCAATGGGATCGGATCTTTTGGAGCAGAAGCCTCAAATTACTTCAGCCCCTTGGTAGCATATTCTGAGCCACTCCATAGGCATGATCTAATAATCACTTTGTGAACTCAAGGATTGGACCTTCCATTGGACAGATAGGCACTTTGCCTGGATTCTACAGTGGTACCTTGGGTTACATACGCTTCAGGTTACATACGCTTCAGGTTACAGATTCAGCCAACCCAGAAATAGTGCTTCAGGTTAAGAACTTTGCTTCAGGATGAGAACAGAAATTGTGCTCTGGCGGTGCGGCAGCAGCAGGAGGCCCCATTAGCTAAAGTGGTGCTTCAGGTTAAGAACAGTTTCAGGTTAAGAACGGACCTCCGGAACAAATTAAGTACTTAACCTAAGGTACCACTGTACTTCTGCAGAAAATTGTGCATAGCCTTCGGTGTCCTGTCTGCTGCTACTTCTAGCCACATAGCTGGTCTCGCCTCAACTACATCCAACTGCTGCTACCAATTCTATGTAGTTTCCTAGCACCTGCCTCTAGCTACTGGTAATGCCACAGCAACCACTGGTGCAGGTGTGGAGTGAGGCATTTTCCCTTTGTACATATTTATTTTTTAATGGTTTACATGGAAATGGGTTTATTTTGCTTGCATACTCTTTTTGATGTGTTTCCTTTGTTTATGGCTAATTTTGTTACAGTTGGCAGTCGTGTAAATCGATGGTGGTGGTTGTTTTATTATTTACTAAATTTGCAAACCGCCCTTCCCCGGAAGACCACAGGGCGACACACAACATAAAAATACAAAACGAGGACACAAAATACATAATAAAAACAAGAGTAATCCAATAAAAAACCCTCCCTTCTCCACAAACACATCTAAATAATGTATCATTTATTAAATTTCATCAATTTTTTTATTGCATGCTGCAAGCCACCTCGAGCGTGGCCATAGAAATGGAAAAGGCGACATACAAATATAACCCGGATGGAATTGTAAGGCGCCGCTGAAGCTCCAATCCCACACGCGTCCGTATAAGGACAACGAGCATGCGCAGTTGCCGGTCGTCGCTCCTCTCTCCCGCCGAGCTTCGGGGGGAGCGCGCAGGTTGCCCTTCTCTCTGCGGGTCACGTGAGGGGCGCTCAGCCAACCGCGGCTCCCGACGCGCCCGGAAGCGGCCCTCCCCGCTCCTTTTCCCTTTTCCTGTTTCTCGCGGGCAAGATGGCGGCGTCCAGGGGGCTGCGGTTGCTGCGCGACGGCTGGCCGCGGCGGTGGCTCCACGCGGGCCCCTCGGCGGCGGTGCCGAATCCTCTCCCAGCCGCCGCCGCCGCCCCGTCGCTTTACCCTCCGGTGGTGGCGTCGCTGACGGCGAAGAGCCAGGCGGCCAAGCAGCGCCGCCGGGAGCGCTTCTACCAGGAGATCCACGACGCGCCCTCGGTGGAGGAGAAGCTGCGCATCTACGGGAAGCGGCAGCGGCGCAAGTACGTGGTCTACCCGCAGACGTGGGCCTTGAACGCGGACCGCTGGTACCAGGACTACACCAAGACCGTCTTCGTGCCGGGGCTGCCCGCCCCCGTGGCGGCGCCAGGAGCAGCAGAAGGGGAAGGAGGTGGCTGGGACCTGGCCGAGCTGCGCTCCGCGGTGTGCGACGCGCTGCTCCAGGAGCACTTCTACCAGCGCAAGCGGCGCCCCTTTCTCTTCCGCGCCATCGAGCAGGGGCCGGCGCCTTTCCTCACGCAGCTGGTGCTCACCCTGACGGCCCGACTGGCCAGCGCCAACCCGGTGCTCGGCTCCTCCTCGGCCCTGGGTGCGTGTGTGTAAGCGCGAAGCGGTTGGCAGTGGAACACGTGTGTGTGTGAGAGAGAGAGAGAGAGAAAGAAAGAGGGGTGAGAGGAGTAATAAAATAAAAATAAAAAATGGAAGGGGGTTTCTGTCAATTTCTTTATATAGCTTTATATAAGTGCCAGGCAAAAACCTTTCCTCTAGAACCAGGCCTTTTGCCTTTAACCATTTTTGTCCTTTTAGAAGTGGGTGAGATGTATTCAATGCATTTCTTTTCTTTTCCTTTTGACAATAATAATAAATAAATAAGAATAAAGATGTGACCCCCACTACCGAAACAATTCCATTGTAGCTATCCAACCTTCCAAAATTTTAATATCTCTTGTGATGGTTTGACCTCTTTCCGTTCTACAAACACCTTCCATATCTCCACAAAGTCATTTCTCTTGCATATTCCCCGTCTTACCTTAATGGCACATGTTAATTTATCATTAATAGCTATTAAACGTAAAAGGACCCCTGACCATTAGGTCCAGTCATGACCGACTCTGGGGTTGCGGTGCTCATCTCGCTTTATTGGCTGAGGGAGCCGGTTTACAGCTTCCGGGTATATCCCATCAATGTATTTCTTTCCCTCCTTGGTTTTAATGTACCCATGCAGGGTTTTATCATTTGTTTCATTGTAAGTTGCATTGGGTAAGATAAAGTGACTCACAAATGTAATAATAATCTAGTCATGATCTCTAGCAATGTGTACACTAAGGAGGAATGTGTGTTGGGGGGGGAGGTGTTATACTTTTAATCAGTTACACACATGCATAGCAAATAATTTGTGAAGCATAGAGATGCATAAAATCCCCTTCTTGTACAGTTCAGAGATGGACGCCATACATAATTCCAAGTAGCTTCCGTTTCGTTGGCGACATTTATCTAGGCTTGTCTAGTATAGGTGCTTCTAGTGTTGAAAGTACTTCTCCTACAGCTTCCATCAGTTGTAGTTGTTCCTCATTTAACTGATTTACTGTGATTTTTCACATATTAAGGTTCAGAAGTGTGCACAGATATTCAGCATGTATGTATGCACAAAAATTGCTATGTGGTCATGCATACATCCTTGACTACAGGCATGTTTAATATCTCTGGTGGGCTCTTGACTGCAGGATGCATTAAAGACACTCTTGTTATTTCAGACCTCAAACCAGAAGTAAATTTCTATTGGCTGCGTGGTGAGACAGTGGTTCCTCGTGGACATCGAAGGGGTAGAATTGACCCACTGAGATTTCAGATTGATGATAAACCTCACTGTCAGATTCGTATACGAAAACAGCTTTCAGAGGTATGAAGTCCAATTTCATAAAGATTAA
This sequence comes from Podarcis vaucheri, assembly GCF_965113315.1. Lineage (NCBI taxonomy): Eukaryota > Metazoa > Chordata > Lepidosauria > Squamata > Lacertidae > Podarcis > Podarcis vaucheri. The sequence goes on from NC_138749.1 coordinate 21,088,646, forward strand.
TGGATTTGCTATTTCTGGTTACAGTGGTACCCCGCAAGACGAACGCCTCGCGAGACGAAAAACTCGCAAAACGAAAGGTTTTTTCGTTTTCGAGTTGCCTCGCAAGACGAATTTCCCTATGGGCTTGCTTCGCAAAACGAAGCTTGCCCCGGGGACAGCGGGTCTTCTCTTTTGAAGCAAGCGGCGGCAGGGAGAAGCGATCTTCTCCCTGCAGCCCCAGGTCCGGGGACAGCGGGAAGCGCTTCCCGCTGCCGCCGGACCTCTTTTGAAGCAAGGGGCTGCGGGGAGATCGCTTCTCCCGGTGCTCCGAAGCCGGGCGGGGGGGGAACACCTGCCCCAGCCGCCAGGCTTCGTAGCGCTGCTGCGAAGCCGGGCGGGAACACCTGCCCCAGCCGCCGGGCTCCGGAGCGCTGCTGCGAAGCAGGGCGGGGGGGCGGGAACACCTGCCCCAGCCGCCGGACCTCTTTTGAAGCAAGGGGCTGCGAGGAGATCGCTTCTCCCGGCGCTGCTGCGAAGCCGGGCGGGAACACCTGCCCCAGCCACCCCGCTTCGGAACGCTGCTCCGAAGCGGGGTGGGGGGGCGGGAACACCTGCCCCAGCCGCCGGGCTTCGGAGCGCTGCTGCGAAGCCGGGCGGGGGGGGGGCGGGAACACCTGCCCCAGCCACCCCGCTTCGGAACGCTGCTCCGAAGCGGTGCGGGGGGGCGGGAACACCTTCTGAAGGCGGGCGGGGGGCGAAAGTCTTTGTCCCCCCTGCCTGCCTTCCCAGGGGCTTTTAAATCGCCCCGGACAGCGGAGAAGTCCTCCGCTGTCCCGGGGCGATTTTAAAATGCCGCCCGCCAGCATTTTAAGATCGCCCGGACAGCGGAGAAGTCCTCCGCTGTCCCGGGGTTTTTTAAAATGCTGGGGGAGGGAAGAAAAGCCCTTGTCCCCCCCCCCCAGCCTTCAGAAGAGGTCCGGGGACAGACTGTCCCCGGACCTGGTCTGAAGGCGGTTTCCCTAGGAACGCATTAATTGATTTTCAATGCATTCCTATGGGAAACCGTGCATCGCAAGACGAAAAAACCGCAAGACGAAGAGACTTGCGGAACGAATTAATTTCGTCTTGCGAGGCACCACTGTACTTCAGGGGCGAGTATCGACCCCTAAATAGATCTCTTCTATTATATACCACATTTTGAAGTCTACAGTTTAATTAAATTGAATATGTATTGGGTGAAATAGCCCTTGTTATGAAGAAATTAGACTATAGCACAGTTTTCCTGAAATGCTTGATAACTAAGGCACATTATTTTTCCGAATTAAAGCTGGAAAGTGTATAGCAGTAATAACTATTTATCCTCAGAAAACCTCACCCCCTAGGTTTTTTCATAACTCATTGATTTGGGTGTGTCATCTGAATGGAAGGAGATTGATGGCTCATGCAAAGATACATTGTACACCCCCCCCCCCGAGTGCTGGTACTTCTGCAACATTCAATATTGTGCAAGCGGACTCTCCCTTTCTCCCATGCACCTTCCTCATGCCTCCCAAATCTGCTGTAGAGGCTCCCCAACCCTCCAGAAAATATTTTATGGGTACTCAGAGGACTGCGAGGGAGAGGGGGAATCCAGAATGAATGAGATGTTGATATACTATGGATAACCTCCCCTTTAGATTCATTGGAGCCTTTTTATTTTCAAGTCATATTGATTGGCTAGGTGGCTAAACCTGTTGTAAAGTGAGTTGAGTGGTATGAAGTAGTACAGTGTTCGAAACTCTCATTGTTCTAGGTGCATTTTGCGACAGGGAATGTCATTGCACGAGCAGCTTCTAAACTCTGGGCACAGTACTGCAGCTAAGATTTCAGATTAAAACTGCAGAGTGGAAGAAAAGGAGGACCCTTTTCTGCCTCCCCACTTCCAGCTATTTTCTAAAGACTGGAGAAGAGACCTTCTTAAGAAGTATTAAGGGGGTGGGCATGGGAAGGACTAGACCATGTGAAAATGAGCCTAATATTTTAGCTGCAATTCATTCATTTTCAGTTTTGTATTCTTGTTATTAAAAACTGCACCCTAGATATTCCGTTGTTGTGTCCATAACCTATGTTTAAGGTGCCATTTAACTTCTAGCTTTCATATCTCAGTTTCTAACACTGAAGCAGTAGCAGCAACTCAGTCAGGGAGAACAAGGGAATTAAAAGGTAGGGGAAAGCATGGGTGTAGGTCTATGCCGTGGTTTGTCTCCCCTAAACAAGCTGTGAGCGGTAGGCCAAGAACAAACCTTGGCTACAGCTCATGGTTGGTTTGGAGCAAGGCAAACCATGAGCCTGGTATGGACACAGTAGTAAGCCACTATGTCTGCTGATGTTATAGCATTGTGAAATCATTTGGGAGAATTACATCTCCCTTTAGACAATCATGCTAGTGGTAAATAACAAATTACATTGTAATTTAGGTCAAATATTTAAGTGGTCAATAGTGAGAACACCCTCTTATCATTAATAATTATGTTATACCGTATTTTTCGCTCTATAACACGCACCAGACCATAACACGCACGTAGTTTTTAGAGGAGGAAAACAAGAAAAAAAATATTCTAAATGAAACAGTGGATGTATGATTTTTGTGGTTCATGCTGTGGCCACAGACATGTGATCTGACAGTGAGTTTGGAGTAGCCCAATGCAAAAATCCCGAGGATCCATGTGGATCCATGCTTTGTAACCACGTTTTTGCACCACTGCGACCCCAGGCAACAGTGGGTGCGTGATTTTTTGGGTGCAAGATGTAGCCATGGACATGCTATGTGATCTGATGATGAATTTGGGGTGACCCAGTGCAAAAATCCTGAGGATTCATGTGGATCCGTGCTTTGTAACCAGGCTCTCTGTCCCTCTCTCCTCCCCACTCAGTGGCTCTTCTCCCCCTTTGCTGTTTCAAAGCGAGCCTTGGAGGAGGGAAGGAAGGGGAACCATGGATCCTCTGCTCACGACTGCAGCAGATCCCCCCCGCCACCCATAGGCATTCGCTCCATAACACGCACAGACATTTCCCCTTACTTTCTAGGAGGAAAAAAGTGAGTGTTATGGTGCAAAAAATATGGTAATTGTTTTTTTTAATAATGGTTTAATGTATGTTTTAAATTTTGTATGTTTTTATTTTTTGTAAGCAGAAGTGGTGTAAAGCAGGGCATATTTCTTTTTTAAAAAAATGCATAATACTGTGTGATTATATATCAGTTTATTGAACTGGTTTTCTTTTTTCTCCCCTTAAGTTTGTGCCCCTGGACTATGTGGCTCCTGGAGATATTCCTGTTATTAATGTCTTGCCTGACAAGCTTCCAATGTTCAAACGACAGTATGATAATAAAATATTTATAGGTAAGACTGCCACATCAGAACGCTAATCTATAAAGTCTCTACTCAATGAATTTGTAGACAGATACTTCAGATGCATAATACTTTAACATGTCTTGATGCTGTAATTCAATATGAACAAAATATAATTCATGCCATTCTTTTCAGTGCTTTCATGTTTATTTTTTTAACAGAATAAATCACTTTGCAAGAGGACTTCAGCAACTCATTATATTAGCAACTCATGATATTAGGCATTTGCAGATAACCTTTCAATTTGCTTTCCATATGTTGTATTAAATCTTATGGTCATTATCTCAAGTGGGCCACTGTTATCCTGACATTATACATTGGGGTTAACTGGCTGAAATAACAGTGGCTTTCTTAATACACATAGCAATGTTGAAGTTGAATTGGCATTTAAACTACGAATTTTGCGGCATGCAGTTCATTGTGTAGTTCACTTTGCTACTATAGTGAAATATTTTTAAGTATTATATTTTGTTTGATTAGGATGCCTAATCTTGGTTTTTTTGGAAGAAATTATAGCTGTGACACTGTTATATTGGCATAGCGTGCTAAGCCAGTGCACTCCTGATCTCAAAATGGCCTAGGCACTTTACATTTACTCCTTGCTTGAAGTAGATGTTAGATATTTCTAAAGGTTCACAATCTTTATCTAAAAGGCTTGTTAGTTGGCATCAGTCTGTCTTGGGGAGACAATGGAGGAGTGCACCTTTGGGAGTGAAGTCAGACGGTTGGAAGGTTACAGCGCCTGCTGCGGCTGTAGAGAATGATACGGGAGAGACCTGTTTTATTGCAGCTGGGGCAGATGAAGGTATCTGGTTGTGCTGTTGCAGATGCACCATAGAGTTTTGTCTCACTGCGCTCCTTCCAGTGGTCATTCGTCCTCTGGTCTCGGCTATGGATGCATGACCTCACCGTCTATACATACTGTGTTCATCTGCAAAGGATATAAAACAGCTGCATTTTGTATGGCATTGTGTTCATATTTAAATTAATTTTATAAAAACATACTTGTCAGCATCACTATATTGTTAAGAAATTTGAAGATAAAACAGCTAAGAAATCTGTCTTTGGATGAATTGGTACTTTTATCTAAGCATTCTACGTGCTAAAATCTAAAACAATTCTTTCTCTTGTGGGATATAGGATCAAATGTAGCAGATCCATGTGCCTATGGGCATACCCAGTTTCATTTGATTCCCGACAGGCTGAAAAGGGACAGGCTTATAAAAATGAATCTCTTCGATCAGGTTGAAGTTCCTTGTCGTGCTAATGCAATTGCAAGTCTTTTTGCTTGGACCGGAGCACAAGCAATGTACCAAGGTAGGTCAATAGTTAAAGATGATATCCAGTGTTGCAAGATAAGGTAAATAGGAAGCTCACAAATACAACTTTTAGAAGATGATACAGCCATGTGATTTATCTTAGCCCTATTAATGCACTCTAAAGAATATGTAAATGTGGAGTATGAGCAATAGGCATGCCCACTCTGCCCTTGGCCTTCCCATCTTGAACTGGAAGATCTGAAAGAGGCTTGTAAATACTTCTGATGAACAGGGTAGCAAGTCTCATTGTGATTAGGACCTCTAATCATACATGGTTCATGCTTGCTTGGGATGTTGTATATGTGCTTAGCTGAACATGCTTGCAAAAGAACTGCCTTCAGGTCTTTCCACTCAATACAGAATAGGCTGGGGTGGAACAGATAAACCCAGTGTGTGGCGGGAAGTGAGGTGGGACTAGTATCCACTTGAAATCCATGAAAAAGTTATTGGCATGGTCTTGCAGATTGAGGAGGTAAAGGGTGTTGATCTGTGAGCAGCTATGACCCCTTGTAGAATGGGGAATATCTTGTATATTGTATATCTTGGTGGCGTTGTGGTCCCTCTTAGTGAGGCTCTTAGGCTTGCTGATCAGAAGGTTGGCAATTTGAATCCCTGTGACAGGGTGAGCTCCCATTGCTCTGTCCCAGCTCCTGCCAACCTAGCACTTTGAAAGCATGCCAGTGCAAGTAGATAAATAGATACCACTGTGATGGGAAGGTAAACTGCATTTCTGTGCATTCTGGCTTCCGTCACAGTGTTCTGTTGCACTAGAAGCAGTTTAGTCATGCTGGCCACATTACCTGGAAAGCTGTCTGAGGACAAACTCCAGCTCCCTTGGCCTAAAAGCGAGATAAGCGCTGCACCCCATAGTCACCTTTGACTGGACTTAACCGTCCAGGGGTCCTTTACCTTTTCCTTACCTGTATAAGCTCTTAGTTTGTTCTTTTGCTGCTTTAAAAACCATGTCACACAAGTCTCTGGCTGACTCTTGGTTCTTGCCAGACATAAGGTGTTTTATTCAGGCTATTTCCCCTCTAGGGGCCCTTCCTCTTTGTTGTAAGTTGCATGACTGACTGCAAAGTTGGAGCTCTAAACCAGCCTTCCTCAACCTGGTGCCCTCCAGACGTTTTGCACTGCAGTTCTCATCAGCCCCAGCCAGCAAAGACCAGTAGATGGCAGAAGCTGTCCAGGACATCCGGAAGGCACCAGGATGGGAAAAGCTAGTAAGCTACTAAAATATTCAACCTTTTACAATGCAATGACTTTGCTTTTAAAGGCTTGCTGCTTTTTTTTTCGTTGTTGATAGGAAAATGCTTTTGTTTAGCTGCTGCTTTTTTCCTCCCCTCTCTCCCAGGATTCTGGAGTGAAGCAGATGTGACCCGGCCTTTTGTATCGCAGGCTGTGATTACCGACGGAAGATACTTCAGCTTCTTTTGTTACCAGTTGAATACCTTGGCTCTATCTGCTGATTCTGATAAAAATAACCCAAGAAAGAATATTTGCTGGGGAACTGAAAGTAGGCCGCTGTACGAAGCAATCGAAGAAAACAATGTGAAAGGATTTAATGATGAAATTCTAGTTCAACTGGTTAAATTTCTCTTAAACAGACCAAAGGAAGTATAACATGAAATTCAGGTACATCTGAATCCTCTCAAGATACTCCAATGCCTAAAGTGAAATTTTGTCTGGACTGTCAAAAGTGCAATCAATCTAAGCACTATTCCTATGTTTGGCTCTTTGGAGCAATGAGCTGTACAAGAGCAATGCTGGTGCTCTTAAGTGCTTTGGCTGATTTATTTGTATGGCAATAAACACATTTACGTTGCTATTTAAATGAATTAGCAAGACTGACATCTTTTGTGTGTGTTGTCTGTTAAAATGTGGTTCTGTCCTCAAAGGAGGACGCAGATTAAATCCACAACTATTAGAAACTAGCAGGAGATTTCACTCCAGATACTGTATCACAGTGTATATTCTCTAGTTAAATGGCATTTTCAGAGAGTGCCATGGATAGCACCCTCTTTACTCTCCTGAGCCATGCCCCTGCTCCCAGACAAAGCAATCACATACATGCATACAAACATACATACATATTTTCTTTGCTGTTCCATGGTCAAGTCCTGCTTTTCCATGTTCCAAGTTATGCAATCTGCAGCCAGAGGTTACATTTTCCTAAGAATTTGTGTGGTAAAATTATAGAATAAATATAAAAACAGAAAATTGGATCAAAGCAGAGCACTGCTACAGAGCTTTAATTGGTGTTTAAAAGGCAAAACCGTATACAACTCTGTTAAAATACAGGCAGTATATCGCAGGTTGACCCCCACCCCCGATGAGTAATACAAGCACATGCACAAATCTCTCATATGTTCTTGAATACAACCTTTAATAAGGCAAGGGCAATGTGTTTGAGTGAATTGCCTGGTTAGGGTGAGTCTTTTAAAAGAGGCCCCATGGAACGTGTACTCTGTATCCGCGGGGCCTTTTTTAAAGGACTCACCCTGTACTTGCATTAAGATATGAATTGACTGAAATGTTCCATGTGTGCTTGATCATTCGCCTGGCTCCCAAGTTTCTGCACAGTAGTTTCCCCACACCAGACCTGGTCTGTTGCTCAGTGGCTGGGAAGCAGTGTTCAGGTGTTGCCAGTGTGGCATTTGCTTTCAGGTAAGGATGACTTACACTGGTTTGAGTTGTGATATGTTTATGCTGGGTGTTGTGGGCAAACTGGACATTACCGTGGTAGAAGCTTCTAGACGGCAGGGAATCTTGAAAACTTTCCCTCTAGTGGGGGCTCACATAGTTGAGTATTTGTTTCTGCAATATAATGTCCTACATTTAGCAAAACAGTTGTTGAAAAGAAGGCTAAAAACTTAGCCACACTCGTTTTCTATGAGGCTTGCTTTTTTTGTATGGGAGGCTCCCCTACCTACAATTTAAAGCAATATGTCTCAAGCATGTGCATTTTCGCTGTGGTACACAGATTGTGCTGCCACAATTATTGACTTATACTCTTTTTAATTTGTCTCGGGCAAATTTCTAATGTAATGTAAGGCATGCTTACAAGTTCACCGACACACAGTGGACTACCAGAATGAAGGTGACTACAATTCTATGATTGCTTGTGGTCCATGAACCACAGTTTGGGAACCCCTGACTTGCAGATTAGGCATCTGTGAAGGGGAAAAGTAAAAAAATTCCACCATCGTAGTAAAAACCCCTTTCATTAACTTCAGGTGCTCTTTGGGTTCTGGCCACAAACATATTAAAACTTAATTTGTTATCAAACATGATTTTGGTAGGTAGAAGATTAAATGAACGGAAAGGTTAACCAGCAGATGGCACTGTTTAGTATTTTGTATGAAATACAACATCAGTTTGTCTGCCTGGTGTTAAAATGGCTTGCTTTTTAAAACTGCAAGATTACCATTCTGTTGTTTTCCGTAGAAAAATGACTTCAAATTGAGAGCTCCCATGATAAATACTTTGTTTGGAAAATGGCGTTTAGGGAGGATTTCTGTTTATGCATATTTAACACTTATCTAATTAACTTGCAGTCTCTTCAGTATTTTCATTATGAAAATAGAATGGGTACTTCAGTTAATGCTTTTGTAGACTTATTATTATCATCGTCCATTATTTCTCCCACAGAAGAAAGCACATACTGCACACTGAAGCTCTGATGAAAATACACAGGGTTGTTTTTTTAGCTGCACAGTGTATTTTTTAAAGAGTGAAAAGTCCTTCAGTGTGCATTGCCCTCCTTAATTTGCCACTTTTCATAGTGAGAACCAAAGCATACTATAGTTCAGATGCCAACCCAGTTTGATAAATGCAGCAGCGCTATGATTCTCCTTGCAATGGTAAAGAGATGCTTAATGGCTGGTTGCGGTGCTCCTATAGACTTAAAGAGTGAAAGATAAAGAGTACGTGTGATTTGGGCAATTTTCAGTAGTTGACTCTTAATTTCATTAATATGACTAGGCTCCAGCAAGCTACTTAAATCCCAAAGGTTTAGACACTTTGCACTTTGCACTGCAGCTTGCCACTCCAAGAGCCATATAAGAATCTGTTCGAAACTCTCCTTTCAAAAGCCTTGCTATTTTGAGGTGGGCAATTGCCTTTCAACAAGCCATATAAACCAGCCTTCCAATGCTGGTTTGATCTGTAGTCTCAAAACATTGAGAGCACCGGGTTAGGTAGGCAGGTATAAATGAATTGCTTCCAGTGTAAACCTTGCTACTGGTTCCCAATCATACACTGGGGAATAACAAAGAGGAGAACTGCATTAAAACCCTCCAACTATTATGCAATTCTGTTAAATTGGGCTTCAGGTGAGGCCCTACATGCTTTAAACTTGCTATCCTATGGCTAGTATTTATTTCAGCCTTTCCCCTTCACACTGTATCTTCCATGGACTTCATCCGACAAGACATACTAGGGATAAAGTTGTGCCTTGCTACTAGTTGCAAGATGAACAAGAGTAAATATTTACTGCCTTATCCCTGAAGGGACTCTAACTTGAAACAGCATAACCTACTTGTAATACAGATGTGTGCACAAAGACAACCTGAATAGGCAATGGCCTCTCTTCATTTTGAGCCTGCAGCAGCTCATGACAATCTCTGCAAAGTAACTGCTTGCCACAGCACAGGATGCAGCACCTCCAGCCTCTGTTTAGGTGAACTTGTGATGATGTGGGAACAGTGTACTTCTGCCTGAAGCAACCACCTTGCATGACTAGTTGGGAGATGCCTTGTGGTTGGGTTCAGTCGAATTGCCTCTGTATAACTTGCTTTGTGGTTGCATTGCAGAAATGGAATTATGAGGGTATCAAACACTACTCTGAAAGCGCTTAGGTATCAAGATTTACTTGCAGTGCTCACTTGCACATCTGTTTTGCTCTAAGTGCATGCACTTAAGAGCAATATAGACATGATTTCCCACCGCTGCCACTGAAGTACAGAAACGTGATCACTGAATGTAGGTTTCATGCTTTTCTTAAACAAATGTGTCGTTTGGGCAAAATCTTGTAGCAAAGTGACATTGAGGAAGGACTGTACCTTGGTGGTAGGACATCTGCCTTGCATGCAGAAAGTCCACAATTTCAACCCCTGGCATCTCAAGGTAGGGCAGGGACAGAACCTTGTCTGGATTCCTGGAAAGCCACTGCTAGTCAGTACTGGACTAGAAGGATGGTAGCTCAGTTGGTTAGAGAGTGGTGCTGATAACACCAAGGTTGTGGTCTCGATCGCCATATTGGGTGAGAGGCTGCCAGCTCTGCAGGCAAGGGGTGACATCACTGGGCTCCTGAGCCCCCCAGGAGTGCCACAGAAAGAATGTAGTTGGTCAAGGGATACGTAGACTCAAAAAGGTTGAAAAACTGGACTATATAATTCAGTCCTTTCCAACTCTAGAATTCCATGATTCTATGACCTGGGATAAGGCAACTTCTGATGTTCCTATGGCATTAAACCAAAGAAATCTGTGTGGTTAAAAACTATGAGCATAAATTAAAAACCCAGTTTGTTCAAATAAAAGTATTTTTACTTGGTGTGTGTTTGTAGAGACATTCCAGTTTATGTTAGGACTTGTAAATGAAATCATGCTCTGGTTGTGATCTCGCTGCCTTTAAGAAGATTTGGGTTGCTCACAAGTTTGGGACACAGTTTCAAGCCCAGTGATGCTGAAGTTGAGGTTGTTATCCCCCAAATTAACTGCATTTATGGTTGGAAAAAAGCCCAGGAATGTACTTATTTATTTTGAAGTGCCACCAAATTGCTTTTTTGAAAAGAACTCGAAATTGATTCTTTGGCAAAGCTACCAAAGATGCAAAGTGTTCGTTCAAAAACTGAAAGTGCTGAAATACCCAGAGCACTGAAATATTCTTCCTGTCCTCTCTGCCATGCTTTGCACAGTGAGGCAAGCAGGGTTGCATTTCTGGCCACCTGATGATAGAAGTGGAAAACACTTGCGCAGCAGGAATGCACCTGCAGGGCTCTCATATATCAAGCAGTTATAATAAACAAAACAGAACAACAATGTACCCCGTCTGGTGGCCTCTTCTCCCAGAAGTCGTTTGACTAAGCAACATTTTCTTGTCTTGGGTTTTTAACTGAAAATTCATTAACGTTCTTCAAAGTCTAGCCACATGAAAAAGCATCAGGCTCTTTTCAGTTGATGCTTTAGTGCACTAGCTGAAACGGGAAGTACCCTTGGGAAATAACAGATACCCCCACATTTTCTTTTGTGTCAGCTTTTCTCCTTTCACGTTCACACACATATTCCTGATGCCTCATACCACAACTCATTTGACCCAGACAAACTGGCTGCCCCAGCATTAACCCAATCATGGGGTAGGAAAATAGGAACTGTGTACGTAGTACCCCAGTTTCTAGTGCCTAGAATCATAGAATCATAATCTCAACTAAAGCATACCTGATCCAGCCTCTGCTTAAAAACTTTCAAGGAAGGAAAGTTCACAGCCTCCTGAGGGAGACTGTTCCACTGTTGAACAGCTCTTACTGTCAGAAAGTTTTTCCTGATGTTTAGTCGGAATCTCCTTTCTTCTAACTTGAAGCCATTGGTTCGAGTCCTACCCTCCAGAGCAGGAGAAAACAAGCTTGCTCAATTATGTGACAGCCCTTAAGATATTTGAAGATATCCTCTCAGTCTCCTCTTGTCTAGGCCTGTCATATTAGGACAACTAGGCTGTTTTCTCTCATCCTTCCTAACAATCTAAAAAATAAAATTTAAAAAATTGCTAAAATGATTTTTTAAATTCCAGCCCTCATAACTAAAGAGCTATATGACAACTCCCAGGTTATCATTACCATAAGCTTGTGACATAGGTTTGGTCAAGAGAGAGCCTTCCAAGGCTTTTGTGGCTGATTAGAGTTTTGAACTCAGGACTTCCCAGGCTGCCTAGAATGTCGACCACTCTACTCCACTGGTTTCCTCATGCCAGTGGCAACAAAGAAGTGCTTTAAGTTCTATGTGAGATTCCTATTTTTCCATCTTAGTTGATAGATACCGCTTGTTCCAGCTTGCAACAGCACCATCAACATAATCAGAATCTTCTTCGTATCTGCTGCTTCCATCCTAGCATCACAGCTGACCCAAGACACTTTGCAGCCTCCAGAACCAGGGCAGCAGAAGCAAATAGGAGTGGCTTTGAGATCATGATGGGGTGGAATGCTTGGACCACACTGCAGCAGCAATTGACTTGAGATATGTGCTTCCAGCATCCTCTGTGTATACTAGAGTAGGCTTTGGGGCACATTTCTTACAAACTGCAGTGCTGGGTTCAGTGCCAATTCAGGCCTAGCTCGGACAGCTGAGTAAACAGTCTGGTCTATCTGAACTATTTCCAAATTGGACAAGGGGGAATTTGCTCATCTCTCTAACAAGAACATCATCTGACACTTGGCACAGCACTATAGAAGCCCTCTGCAGAAGTCTTCATCATTAACTTCTTCCAGTTCCTCTTTTCATCACCCTTACAGCTTTGGGCATGGCAATGGAGTTATGGGAGATTTAACTTGTGAAATCATAGGAAGTTCATGATACTTGGGCAAGTTTTTCCAGTGGCTCGGGCTGTAGCTTTTATCCCAAAATTTAACCCCTTTTCTGCTAGTAAAAAACAACTCCCCCACTTGGTTTTTGCTACCCAGTTTCCAAGTTACTAATGTCTCTCTTTTTATCCCTTTTTACGTTGATTGCCCTGACCCTTACCAATAAATTAATCTAACCCTCCCTTCATGTACTTGACTCTGAGCTCAGAATTTGGATTTCATTACCATAGACCTAGGATTTGCAGGAAAATGAGAATAAGCAGCATTGCCTTAAAACATGGGTGCTTTAGCATTGCATTGCAGGGGGCTGGACCCTATTATTCTATGACAATGATGAGCCACTCTCCCAGTTTCCTGCTTAAAAGGGAAGCAGATGAAAACCTCAGCTGGATCAGACCAAAGGTCCATGTAATCACAAAATCATAGGATTGTAGAGAGACTCCAAGGGTCATCTAGTCCACTGCAATGCAAGAATCACAGCTAAAGAAACCCAGATTGATGGACACCCAACCTCTGCTTAAAGCTCCAATGAAGAATAGTCCACCACCTTCCAAGGGAGTCTGTTCCACCATCAAACAACCCTTCTGAAGTGCCATATCCTTTGTTCTACCTGCAACAACAGAGAATGCTGATTGGCTTCATGCTCTCCTTTCGGGGTCTTTTGGTTTTTTTTGATGGGAAGGAAAGGATTCTGGGCTTGCCCTTCCAGCAGAAGATCCTTCTGGCCATTTTAGTGCAAAGCTGAATATTAAAAAGCCAGTTATGTACCACTTTCTCTCTCCCATGCAGCTCCAGGTAGACAAAAACACACGCAGCACAAGAGAAGGGCAGAGGTCGGCTTTTGTCCTGGTGGTTTTTGCCACAAATAGCTCTTCTTCTCAAACTCTAATAGACTGGCATCTTCATCCACGCAGTTAAAAATGGTTCGGTGGTGAAAAGCAACTGCTTTGACAACAGGCTGTGGCAGAGCAGACCCATTAGAGGGGGAACTGCTCTGTGTGTCTGTTATTTTCTGATACACTTTGCTTTTCTCCTTTTTGTTGTTGCCGGTTTCCAAATAGTTTGCAGTGGGTAGAATATAGTTACGGCCTGCTGTTTAAATACTGTAATTTCCAGCCGGGTGATGGATTTCAAGCAGCAAACCCAGTTTGCTACTGCAGTTTGGTCCACTTAGAAGAGCAGTTGCCTGAACTCCTGGCTGTATTGGCTGGAGTCTAATATACAAGAAAACATAGCAGTTACTGTCTGCATGTCTTGTGTCTGGCAAATGCTGACGAAGGCCATGTTTAACATATATAGACAACTCTTGTCAGCTAACAGTCTTGACAGGTGGATTACTGTGAAAAAGGAATGGTGGGTAGTGGGTCAAGTCTCCAGTATCTACCCTCCTATTGCAGGGGTGGAGAATCTCAGGCCTAAGGACCAAATGTGGCTGTCTGGACATGGGCACCTCCCTACATCACATGCCCTCCCCCCTTTACTGAGCTTGATTCTCACATACCCCTTGAACATTTTTTTTCCTGGAGGGAATGTGTCACTGAACTCTGATAATGACGCTTGCTTGGAGGGTTGTGTGAGAATGTGTAGAATGTAGCCTACTTTGCAAAAGTAAAATTCGCATTCATGGCCTTGCCCATTTTTGCCTCCACCACTGGAATGTGGCACCACAGGAAGGTTGCACAGGAGAAAATGTGGTCAGGATTGACCAAGAGGATGGGGTGCTCTCTCTGTGTTCTCTCCAGTCCTTATGGATCAAGTGTCTGCATAGCCCAGCATTCTGTCTTCAACAGTGACTGGCTTGTTAACTCTGGAAGTTCACAAGGAGGGTGTGAAGGTGTCAATCGCTCCCTTTTTAAAATTCCTAGACTCTGGTAACTACATATACATTCGGCCCCTTTCGCCTGGTAATGTGGCACCAGAAACCTGCCAATGAAATGAATGGACATGACTAATTTAGGCACATCAGTTTCCATTGTCTGCTCTGAGTAAATATTAGCTGGCTATAAATATTTTTTTTATATATTAAACAAAGTAATAATAATACAAGTAAAAATGAAATAAAATAAGTGCACCCCACCCCCGAGACCACTATTCGTCGTAACTATCCAGCCTCCCAAAATTTCAAACTCTTCGTTATTCACCTATTTGATCCTTTGCAAGCTTTATTGCCATTATTATTATTATTATTATTATTATTATTATGGTAGACCACTTCAAATATTTGTTTAGGAACTCAACTCAAAAAACCATAAAGAATCTTAACGGTGACATTGCTCTCTTCTATCCTTTTTTATTCATTATGTGTGGCTAGCTTTTTAATGTTGATTTGCAAAGCCCACAAAAACGTAGGAAGTGTCAGTTTCAGGAAAGGTGGCATAATATGATAACTCGCTTTCCTCTCCTATAAAATGAATATTTCATTTTGGATATGCATTACAAATGTGGGACAAGCACATGATGCAGTCACTGGATTTTAGTTGCAACCCTGTATTGCAGACCCTGATGTGGACATTTTGGTCAAATGTGGACACAGTTCCACTCTCCATGCACTTTACACAACATTGGAGCATAAAAGGTGCCTTATACTATGACCATTGGTCCATGCAGCTTAGCACTGTCTACACTTTGGAGTTTCAGAGATGGGCCTCTCCCAGCCCTACCTTGGATTGCCAGGGACTGAACCTTCTGAATGCAAACCATCTGTTCCCATATGCAAGCTTTGTGTGCACATATCTCAAATATGCAAAGCGAATGCAAAGCCTGTTCTAGAAGGAAGCATTTGCGTCATCTTTGTTTTGGTTTTATTTTTATTTTTTTGCATTCTCAAAATCTTTTAATTGCATCCCACTTTGGGAATCTGACAGGATTTAATAGTGGGCTAAAAATAACCTAAATACATGAATTGATTAGGATATCACTTCTAAGCACCTTGTGCTGTCCAGGTGTAAAGACGTGTTCAAGGTCAGGGAAGAGTCAGGTGTGTACTCATAAGCCTTCCCCCCTCCTTTTTCATCCCCTTAATAATTAGGCCAGAAAAAAGCAACAGAAACTGCACATTGCTTTCCTCAAGTGAAATTGTTGATGTCGCAGTTTGAGGAATCATAGAATCATAGAATCATAGAATCATAGAGTTGGAAGAGACCACAAGGGCCATCGAGTCCAACCCCCTGCCAAGCAGGAAACACCATCAGAGCACTCCTGACATATGGTTGTCAAGCCTCTGCTTAAAGACCTCCAAAGAAGGAGACTCCACCACACTCCTTGGCAGCAAATTCCACTGTCGAACAGCTCTTACTGTCAGGAAGTTCTTCCTAATGTTTAGGTGGAATCTTCTTTCTTGTAGTTTGGATCCATTGCTCCGTGTCCGCTTCTCTGGAGCAGCAGAAAACAACCTTTCTCCCTCCTCTATGTGACATCCTTTTATATATTTGAACATGGCTATCATATCACCCCTTAACCTCCTCTTCTCCAGGCTAAACATGCCCAGCTCCCTTAGCCGTTCCTCATAAGGCATCGTTTCCAGGCCTTTGACCATTTTGGTTGCCCTCCTCTGGACACGTTCCAGTTTGTCAGTGTCCCTCTTGAATTGTGGTGCCCAGAACTGGACACAGTACTCCAGGTGTGGTCTGACCAGAGCAGAATACAGTGGCACTATTACTTCCCTTGATCTAGATGCTATACTCCTATTGATGCAGCCCAGAATTGCATTGGCTTTTTTAGCTGCCGCGTCACACTGTTGGCTCATGTCAAGTTTGTGGTCAACCAAGACTCCTAGATCCTTTTCACATGTACTGCTCTCAAGCCAGGTGTCACCCATCTTGTATTTGTGCCTCTCATTTTTTTTGCCCAAGTGCAATACTTTACATTTCTCCCTGTTAAAATTCATCTTGTTTGTTTTTGCCCAGTTCTCTAATCTGTCAAGGTCGTTTTGAAGTGTGATCCTGTCCTCTGGGGTGTTAGCCACCCCTCCCAGTTTGGTGTCATCTGCAAATTTGATCAGGATGCCCTTGAGTCCATCATCCAAGTCGTTGATAAAGATGTTGAATAAGACCGGGCCCAAGACAGAACCCTGTGGCACCCCACTAGTCACTCTTCTCCAGGATGAAGAGGAACCATTGATGAGCACCCTTTGGGTTCGGTCAGTCAGCCAGTTACAAATCCACTGAGTGGTAGCATAGTCAAGACCGCATTTTACTAGCTTCTTTACAAGAATATCATGGGGCACCTTGTCAAATGCCTTGCTGAAATCAAGGTAGGCTACATCCACTGCGTTCCCTTCATCTACCAGGCTTGTAATTCTGTCAAAAAACGAGATCAGGTTAGTCTGACATGACTTATTTTTCAGAAATCCATGCTGACTATTGGTGATCACAGCATTCCTTTCTAGGTGCTCACAGACTGTTTGCTTAATGATCTGCTCCAGAATCTTCCCTGGTATTGATGTCAGACTGACTGGGCGGTAATTATTTGGGTCCTCTCTTTTCCCCTTTTTGAAAATAGGGACAACATTTGCCCTCCTCCAGTCTGCCGGGACTTCGCCTGTTCTCCAGGAATTCTCAAAGATGACTGCCAGTGGTTCTGAGATCACATCTGCCAGTTCTTTTAATACTCTTGGATGCAGTTCATCTGGCCCTGGAGACTTGAATACATCTAAACTAGCCAAATATTCTTGTACTATCTCCTTAGTTATTCTGGGCTGTGTTTCCTTTGCTGAATCATTTGCTCCAAATTCTTCAGGTCGGGCATTGTTTTCTTTATCGGAGAAGACTGAGGCAAAGAAGGCATTGAGTAGTTCAGCCCTTTCTGTGTCCCCTGTTTGCATTTCACCATCTTCTCCTCTGAGTGACCCCACAGTTTCTTTGTTCTTCCTTTTGCTACGAACATACCCATAAAAGCCTTTTTTGTTGCTTTTAACCTCTCTAGCAAGCCTGAGTTCATTCTGTGCTTTAGCTTTTCTGACTTTGTGTCTACACGTGCTGGCTATTTGTTTGAATTCCTCTTTGGTGGTTTCCCCCTTTTCCCATTTTTTGTACACATCCTTTTTTAATCTTAATTCAGTTAAAAGTTCTTTAGATAGCCACCCTGGCTTCTTTAGGCACCTTCCATGTTTCCGTCTCATTGGTATTGCCTGTCGTTGTGCTTTTACTATCTCCCTCTTAACAAACTCCCAGCCATCATGAACTCCCTTTCCTTTAAGTATTGCTGTCCATGGGATCTCACCCAGTACTTCCCTAAGTTTTATGAAGTCGGCTTTCTTAAAGTCAAGAAATTGAGTCCTAGTATGCTTGGCTGCTCCTTTCCGCTGTATAGTAAACTTCAGAAGAGCATGATCACTCGCGCCTAATGATCCTTCCACATCTACCCCACTAACCAGGTCATCAACATTGGTTAGGACCAGATCTAAAATGGCTGTTCCTCTTGTTGCTTCTCCCACTTTCTGGACAATGAAGTTGTCTGCAAGGCCAGTGAGGAATCTGTTTGACCTTATGCTCTTGGCTGAGTTTGACGTCCAACAAATATCCGGGTAATTGAAGTCCCCCATTACTACTATCTCCCTTCCTTTTGCATGCTTGGCCATCTGTTCCAGGAAGGCATCATCTATGTCCTCCGTTTGGCTTGGGGATCTATAGTAAACTCCCACAATGAGGTCTCTGTTATTCTTCTCTCCCTTAATTTTGACCCAAATGCTCTCACTTTGGCTTTGAGGTTCTAAATCTTGGATCTCTTCACAGGTATACACATCCCTGACATATAACGCCACTCCTCCTCCTTTCTTGTCTGGTCTGTTTCTCTGAAATAGATTGTATCCCCCCATTATTACATTCCAATCGTGGGACTTATCCCACCAGGTTTCAGTGATGCCTATTATGTCATATTTAGTTTGCTGTACCAAGAGCTCAAGCTCATCTTGTTTATTTCCCATGCTTTGCGCATTAGTGTACAGACATTGAAGTCCATTAATCATTCCCCCGTGTCTCTTATTTAAGGATTTTTTCCTCCCACCACTAGGTCCGCGTGCTGTTTGCTCCATTTGGTCTATGACATTTGGATGATCATCTTCATTAATTGATAGACTCCTACCTTCAGGAGCATTGTCTCCCGTCCCCACATTAGTCAGTTTAAAGCCCTCCTGATGAGGTTTCTGAGATTTTTGGCAAAAACATTTCTCCCAACCGTTGTGAGGTGCAGCCCATCGCTTGCCAGAAGTCCATCTTCAAGAAACTGCAGTCCGTGATCTAAGAATCCAAACCGTTCCTGTTTACACCATTTGCGAAGCCAGCTGTTCACTTCCACTATTTTCCCCTCTCTCCCTGGGCCACGTCGTTCAACTGGGAGGACAGACGAGATGACAATTTGTGCATTTAGTTGCTTCAATTTCCTGCCGAGAGCCTCGTAGTCTCTTTTGATCTTCTGGAGGCTATTGCTTGCAGTGTCATTGGTTCCCATATGAACCAAGAGGAAGGGGTATTCGTCAGTGGGTTTTATGATTCCTTGCAGTCGTTCAGTTACATCTTGGATCTTAGCCCCGGGGAGACAGCACACTTCCCGAGACATCTTGTCAGGCCCACAGATCACTGCTTCTGTTCCCCTCAGTAGGGAATCCCCTATCACCACTACACGCCTCCTCTTGGGTTTGGTCGGGGTTCTTCCGTGAGCTGTCCGTTCCAAGGTCACCTGCACATTCCCTGAGGACTGACTTTGCTGCTCGTCTTCATATACCTGATCGACTGTAATGAGGGAGAGATCCTCAAATGGAGTCTGCTCTTCGTCTTCCATGCTAGGGGAGAGGACCTCAAAGCGATTGTGTATTTCTAGACAATCAGAGTGGACCCTGGGCCTCCTACTTCTTTGAGTCACGTTTCTCCATATATCTGGCTCCTGTGTTGGTGAACAAGCCTCCTTCTCAGGGGAGTCCCCTGTCTCCTCCTTGGTGGGGACGGTGTGCTCTGTTGCTTCCAAGAAGAGCTCCAGCTCTCTAATTCTTTGGAGCGTAGCTACACGTTCCTCCAGTTGCTGGACTTTGTCTTTTAATAGGGCAATCAACATGCAATTGCTGCAGGTAAAGCTGCCTGCAACCTTTGGCAAGATGGCAAACATTGCGCAGGAATCGCAGGCGACTGCAGCTGTTCCCTCCCCTTCCATCATGAGATCGTGTTGTTGGGGGTGGCTACAGAGGTCCTTCATCATAAAAAGCTTGAAGACAGGACAAATAACTTCCCCCACAAAAAAAAAACCCCAACAAACGTTTGAGACTAGCTCCCCTAAATCTAAAAGATGGGTATAACTGCCCTACAAACTCTGATAAGCTCCTCCCACCTCTCAGTTATTAAACCCTGTAATTCTTTCAAAGTTGGCATTAGGAACAAGTGTCCCCAAGTCTAACTGGTAGGGAGGGTTCATCCTGCCGAGAGTCTTCTAGCTCAGAGGCACTCAGCTCACCTTCCAGTTTCACTGATCTGGAGCTTCATACTGTTTGAAGTGAATCCATAAGTGAAAGGCAAGTCCAGCCTTACACTTGTTCACTCAAAAGCAGGAATGGGCCAGTGTGTCAGCTTTGGTATCTATCAGAGACTGGGCAGAGGAAGAATGGTGGAGACTGCTTTGGTGATCACACAGGGTCCCCGGACGTTTCACTGTCTATTTATTCCTGTGCCACCACTTTATTTATCGCTGCCATCACCCAGGCCCTACTCAGTACACTACTGAGTCCAGTCAGGGTTAAATTGGAACATAAACTTTTGTTTATTTATTGTAGTTTAACAAGCATGTGGTTTCATAAACAATATCAGTCAATTATATTCATGGGGTACTTATCCAGACCTATGACTTCCGCTACCTGCTCTAACTCACTAACCACCTCTCAGATATTTACTTGTCTTCCTAGCCCCTAACTGTTTCTGACCCAGCTTATTTCGCTACACTAACCGAACCTACCCACAGCTTCTATCCCAATTCACTCCCACTCCAACCAACTCCCAACAAACTCCCCCCGTCACCCCTCCCAGAGCTGGTTTTATAGTCCCTCTGACTCCACCCCCTGGGTTCTGATAGGGTAACCTGTTTAACTATTTCACCTCCAGCACTCTCATATGGTAATGTCACAACTGCCTCCCCAGCCTGACCCTTCCAGAGAAGAAGGAGACAGTTCAGAATTACAACAGGGGTTTGAGGGAGGTCACAGCTCAGAGGTAGATGAGGGGAAAAGCTGGGAAATAATAGGAAAAGAGGAGGAAGAAGAAGCACCAGGGGGCAACAGCTGGTGGACCCAGTGTCTTTAGAAAGCATTCCAGACCCCCCTCTCCCAGAACCAGGCAAGCGTTCAAAGTAGGAGAGCAAAGAGCTCAAAGGCAAAAGGCCCTTTCAAGCGCCCTTAGCGATGACTCATGAGGAAGTCGGAGAGACGGAGGGGGTGGAGATTCACTCGGAGCAACACCATTACTCCAAGAGGCTACATTTCTAAGCCTCTCTCTGTGAATATTGAATAAAAGGCATTGGTAAGAACTTCCCTTGTCTTATCCATTCCTGGCAGCCTACCATGTGTGTGTGTGGGGTGTGTGTGTGTGATTTGATCCTCTGATGCCTGGCAGTATCTTCTCGTTTTCCCAATCTTCAGTCCTCCACAGTTTGCATTTCTTACTTAAAAAAAAAAAAAAGCAAGCGGGGAAAGTCCTGATGAAAACCCATCAATATATTATTCAGAATATATCCTTTTGTGTGCCTGTTTGTTTGGAATTTTGCCTAATGCATGTAAGCCTCACCATCCAAACACAAGGCATTCTCAGGAAATCCCAATTAAATGCTGACAGGAAAGGAGATTCTGACTAAACATCAGAAATAACTTTTTGACAGTACAGTGGTACCTTGGGTTACAGACGCTTCAGGTTACAGACTCCGCTAACCCAGAAATAGTACCTCAGGCTAAAAACTTTGCTTCAGGATGAGAACAGAAATCGTGCAGCGGCGGCACGGCAGCAGCGGGAGGCCCCATTAGCTAAAGTGGTGCTTCAGGTTAAGAACAGTTTCAGGTCAAGAATGGACCTCCAGAATGAATTAAGTTCTTAACCCGAGGTACCACTGTAATAGCTGTTCAACAGTGGACCAGTCTTCCTCATGGACTCCCCTTCTGTGGAGGTTTTTAAGCAGAGGTTCAAGGGCCATCTGCCATGGATGCTTTAATTGAGATTCCTGCATTGCAACTCTACAATTCTCTGATTCTAGGAAATCATTCATCAGGCGAGCATCTGCATAACGAGTTGATGATTTCCAATGATTCCTATGGGGAAATTTCCAAAATTCCTATGGGAAATCTCTGACTGAACTGCACATGTGACAGTTACATCTTATCAGATTTTTTCTGTAAAAAAAATTGCCTCTCTCATTGCTGCCTGAACAGTGAATCATCCCCAATTTTTTCCTGTTTGTCACTTCTTCAGAGTGCAGTTCCCCAGATATGGACTGATCTAACACATGGCCAGAACAGTTCATCTTATTCTTCAAGCAAAATGACAGGGCTGTGGGACTTTTGCCTTCCAAAAAGATTCTTCTGCCAGACTTTTAAAGAAAGGAAATGTCACCAGGAGTGCAGACAGTAAGAACTTGGAATATCCCAGCTCAGATATTCTTCTGGGGGTTTGTTTGTTTTTCAGTTCTTCTCTCTCTGCTCTCTCTCTCCCCCCGCCCAATCATTTTCAAATGGCCGGAAGCGCTTGGAGCAGAAGGTTTAAATGTCAAGAATATGATGGTGACATTTTGCCTTTGTGCATGCAATCACTATGACCGGAGGAGGAACAGGACAAGGAGAAGCAGAAACACCTCGGCAAACACCCCGACAGCAGATTGGTTTAAGGGAACAACGGTGAAAGGGGCAGCGGAAGTCACAACCATTCATCTCAGGAAAGGAAATAAAGTGCAAGATTTTACAAGGGTGAGGGAGGAAGAATTGTTGAGCTTAAACTTCAGCATAAGGTAGCCAAAGTCATCACCGCATAAAGAAAGTTCCTTTGATTTGACTGATTGACTCACTTACTCACAGAAGTAAACCAGTGCTTAGAAGTTTCCGAGCACGATTCAAACTGTTGGTGCTGACCTTTAAAGCCCTAAACGGCCTCGGTCCTGTATACCTGAAGGAGCGTCTCCACCCCCATTGTTCAGCCCAGACACTGAGATCCAGCGCCAAGGGCCTTCTGGTGGTTTCCTCATTGCGAGAAGTGAGGCTACAGGGAACCAGACAGAGGGCCTTCTCGGTAGTGGTGCCCGCCCTGTGGAACGCCCTCCCATCAGATGTCAAAGAGATAAATAATTACCTGACATTCAGAAGACATCTTAAGGCAGCCCTGTTCAGGGAAGTTTTTAATATGTAACTCTGTACTGTTTTTAACACTGATTGGGAGCTGCCCAGAGTGGCTGGGGAAACCCAGCCAGATGGGCGGGATATAAATAATAAATTATTATTATTATTATTACCCCAGAACTGGCCCTATTAAACATATTCCAAGATAATAATGCCCACTCACATCACAAAGAACTCATAACCCACATACTCTTAGCAGCCAGAAACATCATAGTTAGACACCGGAGAGAACTGTCAGGAGTAAGCATGGACCAATGGTACCAAATAGTATGGGAAACCCCAACCTCTGTCATCACCAAAGGAACACAAGCAAATAGCAAAGAGAACCTGCACAAATGACACTGACACAAAACCCCACACATACATTAAGTAAAATAGAAACATCGCCACCCGAATCCACCCCCCATTCACCATGGCTCCCTCCACCTCTTTTCCCCTTTTCTTCCTAATGTATCATTAATCTCTCAACAAATGAAACTGATCTGTAGAAAATGTACCTTGAAAAAAGAGAAATTGCACATACTTTTGTAATCCAGGAAATCTTTAATAAAAAATATGTTAAAAAGAAGAAGTAAACCAAGGGTAAAGGAAATAGGCAAAGAGCTGAAATTCAGTACACATGCATTCCAAAGCACTTTGATTACTAAAATGGGACATTTTACAATTCTCAAAGCCACAACAAGAAGATCTACCTGAAAAATATTGGAATGGAAGCCCTTGAAGTGATACAAGAAAACAAGTGCTGTCATTATAGCCAAACCCAGTTGAAATACCACAATTATATGGTGGTACCTCTGGTTATGAACTTAATTCATTCCGGAGGTCTGTTCTAAACTTGAAACCATTCTTAACCTGAGGCGGGCTTTCACTAATGGAGTTTCCCACTGCGCGCACGCCTCTGCTCGCATCCTGGGGCAAAGTTCGCAACCAAGAGACCTACTTCCGGGTTAGCAGAGTTCGTAACCCGAAGCATTCTCAAGGAGGATGGTTCATAACCAGAGGTATTACCGTATGTATATTCTCTATGAAAATGGGCTGCAGGTTCCCGGTTTTTGCTGTACAGAGATCATCTGGGAGAGGGTAGATTTGAGAAGTCTGATCAAGGAAAGTCTTGCTGTTACCACACTTTGTTGGAACAAGCGCATCTCAATTTGCACCAGTGACATGAGGGCTTTGGTTAAAATGTGGCAAGCATACACGAGAACCCTCAAAGCCCAGGGCTTGGGACAAGAGTCTTCTGTTATAGGTGCAGGAGCCAAAACAACAGCATTGCAGTGTATCCCAGTGGAGGAAATGGACCATCTACAGCCTTGCCTTCCTCTCAAAGAGATGTGATGTAGTCCGTAATGAGAATTTAATGAACATGAATGAAACAGTAGGGAATTCAACAGCACAGCCATGTGGAATGCAAGACATTATAATATCTGCAGCCAAGTCATGAAAAAGTCATTTTGATAATGAAAGAAACATGCAATGAAACAATGGGTAGGAGCCACCTATAATTTATTTATCTTTCAGAGAACTCATAAAGACAGCATTTAGAATCATTTTGCACTGCTGAGGCAGAAGGGCTTCATGCCTATGGCTTTGTGATGCTCAAATCAGCTAAGTGAAAATACTCGGATTTTAAACTGGTTTGCAATTTGATCATAAACACATCAATCGGGACGCGGGTGGCGCCGTGGGTAAAACCTCAGTGCCTAGGACTTGCCGATCGTATGGTCGGCGGTTCGAATCCCCGCAGCGGGGTGAGCTCCCGTCGTTCGGTCCCAGCTCCTACCCACCTAGCAGTTCGAAAGCACCCCTAAGTGCAAGTAGATAAATAGGTACCACTTTATAGCGGGAAGGTAAACGGCGTTTCCGTGTGCTGCGCTGGTGCTGGCTCGCCAGAGCAGCTTCGTCATGCTGGCCACGTGACCCGGAAGTGTCTTCGGACAGTGCTGGCTCCCGGCCTCTTAAGCAAGATGAGCATGCAACCCCAGAGTCGGTCACGACTGGCCCGTACGGGCAGGGGTACCTTTACCTTTACCTTTACATCAATCGGTAGAGCATGAGACCCTTAATCTCAAGGTCACTGGGCAAAAGATTCCTGCAGTGTATTGCAGGGGGTTGGATTATATTATCCTTGTGGTCCCTTCCAATGCTATTCTGTTCTGGAACCAATTCTATGATTCCTTGTTGCAAAGTATGGAATTGAATCCCATGAAATGTGACTAGGATTAGGCACTTGAGACACTGTAGTAGACTAAGGATGGGGAGCGACTCTCTTTTCTTTCACCCACTAGGATCAAATACATTCCAAATATATTTTCAATACCTCTAGAATGAGGTTAACCGTAAAACAAATATTTTTCCTTTATTTCAATCCCACTGCATTGCCAAGGAGCTCAGGTTAACGTACATGAGACTATCACATATTCTACGTAGGGTATGGCAACTGAGAAAATGTGAATTAGATAGAATCACCCAGATCGAAAGCGGTCAGAAGTGCAATTCAAAGGAACTGTTTGCAAATGGCTAATTTAGTAGTATTTATTTGCATAAAGAATTTAGGATAAGCCATACTTGTGGGTACGAAAATAAAAGTGGATGGAGAATCAGATTGAACAGAAACTGCATTATTTAAATTAGATATTTAGGTTTCCCTCCTCCTCCTCACCACCACCACCAGTCTTTTAGAAACTCCTTTTGTCATAGTCTGGCACAGATTACAACAATTATGGGATGCACAGCAAAACTCTCCCCTTTTTCTAAATGAGAAGAAATAAGCTTCTGATGGGTGTCTGTGCACCGTGCTAAGAGATTATAAAAGATTAGAAGGAAATTGTAATGAAGTGAAAAGCAACCTTTGCACCCTCTAAACCTCTTGATTAGAAGAGCAGAAGCAAAGGGATTTATCAGGTTTTAGCAAGATGAGATTGATAGAGTAGGAGATTAGTGCTTCCATTTGGCACTGGTGCTTTCTCTAAGTCACATCCCCTAAGCTAATATACATTTTTATGCGCCCATTTCCTTAGCAGCATACAATGTGGCAAGGGGGTCAGGGAAAACTTCAAAGTGCATATTATTATTATTATTATTATTATTATTAAAAATATGCTTAGAATACACTGACCATATAACACACACAGAGAGGAGCTTGTCTGAGCATATGGGGCAAACATTCTGAGGGTGACGCTCAGGTACACCTCTGAACATGTTACAATCCCTGTGGCACACATGTAAAAGGGAAAGTCAGGGCTGGCTGGTCTGAGACATTTTGGTGCCTGGAGCAGAAAATCTGCATGATATCCTCCACATGTGCCCATGCTAAGCAAGGATGGGACATGGTTTCCCATGATGTTATCCTGCATAAGGCTCTTTGAAATAAGTGGAAGCTGCTCAAGAACACACTGCTGCTCTGGCACAGTTTCCTGTTACAGTGGTACCTCGGGTTAAGTACTTAATTCGTTCCGGAGGTCCGTTCTTAACCTGAAACTGTTCTTAACCTGAAGCACCACTTTAGCTAATGGGGCCTCCTGCTGCCGCCACAGCACCAGCGCACGATTTCTGTTGTCATCCTGAAGCAAAGTTCTTAACCCGAGGTACTATTTCTGGGTTAGCGGAGCCTGTAACCTGAAGTGTCTGTAACCTGAAGTGTATGTAATCCAAAGTACCACTGTATTTCAATGAGGCTTATAAAAGAGAACTTCCTAGTGGACCCTTATAGAGACACACAAATTTGCCACCTGAGGCACCCCAAGTTCATTCCCTATGGCAAGATCCTCCAAAGCAAGTTTCAGATTTTTAAAGCAAACTTTCTCATAGACAGGAGTAGAAAAACACCACCGTCCACCAATCACAGATCCACTCTCTGGAGGAGTGGAGACCAGAGGTGCATGAGCAAATGCCATTTTGACTGCAGCTCCCCTAATGATTAAGAAGCTCTCCTGACTCAGGTCATAGGGCTCATGTTTTTGTTTGTTACTATGGTGTGTAATTTTGTGTTTTTATATTGTAAACCATCCTGTGATCCTCGGCGGTGTTAGAAACCGAGATGTGAAAGCTAGGAGCCAAATGGCACCTTAAACCTAGGTTATGGGCACAACAATGGAGTGTCTAGGTGCACATTTTTATAACAAGAATGCAAAGCTGAAAATGAATGAACTGCAGCTAAAATATTATGTTCATTTTTCACGTGGTCTAGTCCTTCCCCTGCCCACCCCGCTAATATTCTTAAGAGAGTCTCTTCAGACCCAGTCTTCAGAGAGTAGCTGGAAGTGGGGAGGCAGAAAAAGGTCCTCTTTTCCTTTCACTCTGCAGTTTTAATCTGAAATCTTAGGAGTAAGTACTGCACCCAGAGCTCAGAAACTGCTCACACTAATGACATTCCCTCTCGTAAAATGTGCCTGGAACAATGGGAGTTTTGAACGCGGATCCTCGGATGAAGGGTGGTACAGTGGTACCTCGGGTTACAGATGCTTCAGGTTACAGAAACTTCAGGTTACAGACTCTACTAACCCAGAAATAGTACCTCGGGTTAAGAACTTTACCTCAGGATGAGAACAGAAATCATGTGCTGGCGGCGCAACAGCAGCAGGAGACCCCATTAGCTAAAGTGGTACCTCAGGTTAAGAACAGTTTCAGGTTAAGAATGGACCTCCAGAACGAATTAAGTTCTTAACCTGAGGTACCACTGTATAGAAATTTAACAAATAATAAGAAAATAATAGTCTATCATCCTGTTCTCAAAGTGGCCATCCAGATGTCCGCAGGAAGCCTCCAAGCACAACAGCACTCACTCCACCTGTGGATTTCTAGCAACCGGTGTTTGGAGGCACATGGCCTCAGGTGATGGAGGAAGAACATAGTCTTTGTCTCTGGTAGACATTGGCAGTCTTATCCTCCATTAATATGTCTGCATCTCTTTGAAAGCCATCTAAGTCGGGGGTCATCACCACCATCTTTCACATTACTATGAAGCATTTCAGTTCAGATCCAGTTTTCCCTCCCGTCAGCTCAGGTCAAGGTTGCTTTGATGTTCGTTGTCCAACAAGTTCTTCCTGATAACTGCAGTTACATGTTTCAGTGGCAACCAGCAGACCTTCGGGATCTGTCACAACATTTTTTTTTTAATGTGCTGACAGACAAACATAACATACCGACATACATTATATGACAAATAAAAAAAAGGAAAGGAACAAAAAAGGAATAACAATATTAACCAAAAGAACCATAGCAAAAATAAAAACATATCTCAAAAATACTCTAATGGGCAATATATTTTAACCAAATTTCAAATCCATTTTCTTTGTTGACTTCCCTCATCCTCTACATGGGTCTAGCAACAACCATAGTAATCTGCTTCCTTTTATCGTCTTTTTAACTCCCTTTATATTTCTTTTTGGTTATTTTGTTCTAACCATAAATCAATTTGCAAAAGTTAATGAAAACAAGTCCAAGTAGTAATATGCGGGCATTACTTTTTCACTGTATTTCTTCCAGTCTTTTTGAAACTTTTGTTTGTTGTGGCCTCTGATCGCGTCTGTCAATCTTGCCAATTCAACATAACTAAATAATTTATCTTGTCATTCTTGTTTTGTTGGAATTATTTCTTTTTTCCAATTTTTGCAATCAGGGTTCTAGCTGCCACTACAGCATACAAGAATAATTTCTTATCTTCTCTGGCTGAATCTGTATCAATTATTCCCAACAAAAAGGCTTCTGTTTCCCCCCCCCAAAATTATATTTAATTATTTTCATCTCTTCAAAAACCAAATCCCAGAAGCCCTCAATTTTTTCACATTGCCACCACATGTGTAGAAGCGTACCCTCCAATCAATTGCACCTCTAACATAAATTTGATTTAGTTTTGTACATTTTACAAATTTTAGTAGGTGTTAAATACCACCTTAAAAATCTTTATCATGTTTTCTTTTATTGCTTCGCATGCTGTGAATTTCCAATTTTCCCTCCAAAGCTTTCCCCATTGTGTTATTTGAATATTTTTATCCAGATCCATAGCTCATTTAATCATTACTTCCTTGATTTGTTCATCCTTAACTTCCCATTCTAATAATGATCCATACATTTTAGAAATTACCTTTACTTTACTTTGTAATAATTTTTTGTCTAATAGTGAGACTTCTGTCGCAAATCCTTTGTTTGTTTGTTTTTGTCTTCATTAAATTTACTGTATAACTCTCATTCTGAACAAGCCCTCTGGCATGGAAGTTAACTAACGTGTGTGAAACAACAATGGTGTCATCCGTAGAGTTTTTTCAAGTAGACATTCACTCTAGACTCTGATTTGCCTGATCTCCCACCCATAGCATTTAAAACTCAGGAGTGGATAATCTATGAAATACAATTCAGATGCTTCCCAGGGGCATCTAGAAACATGATTCCAAGTGAGATGGACAACAGTCTGCTCCCAGAGGGCAATTCTTAAATTCAAGCGGAGAGGGATGTAGCTCAATGGTTCTGTATCTGCATGCAGAATAATTCCTGTTCAGTCTCCAGCATCTTCGCGGCAGGCTAGGAAAGGCTTCCCAGCCTAAACCCTTGAGTGCTCCTGGCAGTCAGTGCTGCCAGCATTGAGTTAGATGGACCAATGGTTTGGCTTGATATAAGCTACCTTCTGATGCTACATGCAAGGGCAAATTCTGCCCTAGACAATTTTCAATGTACTTGGCCTGTGTGAAAGGAGCAGTGTTTCCTTTCTGCCACCAGAGGTCTTTGCAGGATGCAAGATGTCTCAGTGTGAACTCCAAACCAGGCAGACATCTCGGCAGCCCCAGCTGACAGAAATGGTTAGGAAGTAATTTACTCAAGTATTTCAAGTAATTATTAGAGCTGTGCAGATCTCAGACAAAACACTTCTGCCAGATGGAGCTTTCTGCCACAAAGTCAGAAAAAAACTGTGGATATTTCTTTTTTTTGTCACGTTCTCTTGTATGCTTCCATTTCCTTTGCTTGGGGATGCATAGAATTTTTTTTTTAATTATTTTTAGGTATAGTAATGTCATGGTGACCAATTATTAAATCTGAATTGCCCTTCCCCACCCAAGTGAAACTTGTTAAGTAAGGTTCCATGACCAAGGTTACAGGTTCAATTCTATGATTCTATGAAAATTGCTTATTTTAATCTGCTGCCCTTATGCTTAGAACTCAGCTCCAGAATGCCTCTGCTCAACCACTTCATTTCAAACAAGCTTTCGGCTCATACCCCTAGCACTGGCTGCCTTGCTGTATCTAAGCCAGTATGTATGATCAAAGTAATCATATTTCAGGGATGTTCAATGAACACAAGGTTCGCCTTATATCTGTATCTGTAACATCTGGAGCAGTCTGATTAGTTTTGGATCTGCTCTGCAGCATTCTAGTTTTCTTTCCCCCCAAAATCTGATCTGTTAAATACAAAACTCTTTCCCACCCACTTAACCTATAATGGGGAAAGAAAAAACACCTGAAACTGAAATTTTCATGTGCATGTAAGTGGATGAAATTTGCAGGTAAAGGAGTCCCACCAGATTGGGTTGGGCCTGATGAATTTCCACATCCAGTGGTTTGCATGCAGGGAACTTTTATTTTTTAAAAGAAAAAAATACAAGGACCACCCCCCTTTCATTAAAAAGCAAATTTCATGCCTGACTACCTTTTCTGAGGGGATGACCCTCTGGTAAACTTCAGAAAGACAGGTGCAGTGGTTCTCCTGCAAAAGCAGACTTGGACATTTTGGGTTGGAAAAGTAGAAATAATGTTCCATTTCCTCATTTTTTTGTGGGCAGCTTGAGAAATGGGGACATGGGGGAGGTGCCCAAGGATCAGAAATACAAGTCCAGCTGACTCAACTAGGATTGATGTTGCTACATGACTTATATATTCATATATATATATATATATATATATATATATATATATATGGAAGTCACAGGATTTTCTTGTTTCCTCACTACCGTCCAACTTTCTGGAAGTACCCCAATGGAAAAAAAATCTATTTTAAATTATTTGTTGGGGGAAAGAACACTTGGGAAAGAAGCAGGCCCTGCTCTCAAAGGCAAAACTGAGAAGAGATTGATGACCTGCATGAAGAACCCTATGGACTTCACCAACTGTGTGTCCTCATTAAATAATTCATTATGATTAAAAGCTAAACTTCTTTGTCAAAACAAAAGAAGCCAAAATTGTGACTATTTAAGTATGATTGTGTGATAGCTGTGTGCAACAAACCCTTTGGGGCACCACTCTTCAGGTTTTGACCACTAACATGTTGGATCGCTAAAACCAACCTCTTCACTAAGGGGAGGACACTGTGCAGCTGCCACAGTTTCTGTGATCACAGAAGCTCCTTGAGTGTCCAAACCTCTCCCCATGCTGACTTCAGATACATGGAGATGCTGCTTTGAACTATCAGCCCTTCCACTCAATCCCAGCCAGGTTATCTACCTGTCAACAAGAGGTCCAACACCGAAGATCATCATCATCATCAGTTTTCTTGTATGCCACTTTTCCTCAATGGTGCTCAAAGTGGCTTACAAATGAACAATAATAAATATAACAATTAAAAATCCATACTAAGAACAATTAAAAGTAATCATTATGAAAATAAATACAGAAAGTACAGAAAATTAATCCATACATAAATCCAGACCCCAAATGTGGCACCGTAGACCTCTCTATGAAGCCTTCAGGACTCTCCCTAAGCCACCTCCCACCTCTTTTGAGGTCATATATCCTCACTAACCCTCTTCAAGTGCTTTTCCCTGGATGGAATGTGTCCTTGAACTTTGAAAATTGTAGGGTTGGAAGGGACCCCAAGGATCATCTAGTCCAACATAACTAGCATGTATGGGATAATTATTCCGGAAGATTATTGTAATTTCGAGGAGATAGTGATCTGACATGGTCAACTCTTCCTGTCTATCTCTTCCTGGCTCTGGTTATCTATGATTTATTGCTTTCTCTATCCCTTGCAAAAAGGTCTTTGTTGTATGGCCTGCCTTTTTCTCTTTGATGTAGAGTAGCTCGTAGAACCTGCACTGGCCCTAACAGGGCACAGCATCTATAAAATACCTAGTTTTTGAATATAGCAGTTGGGAGATAGCACACAGGCTGTTGGCCACAGAGCTGTGCAAAAGAAGGCTACCTGGGTAGTCACTTCGCCATGTCTTCGGGGCTTCACCGTGGCAGATTAAAGTGCTTGCTTGGTAACGTATATACTGCTTGCTGTTTGGAATATAATCTATAAACGTCTCACCCACTTGCGTTTGTATTGCTTCTGAGTTTAATTTTAAAAGAACCATCTTGCATTTGGCAAGACACTGCAATGCAGGAATATACAGCTGTCCATATGGGCATTGGGGATGCAGGTGGCACTATGGGTTAAACCACAGAGCCTAGGACTTGCCAATCAGAAGGCCAGCGGTTCGAATCCCCGCAACGGGGTGAGCTCCCGTTGCTCGATCCCTGCTCCTGCCAACCTAGCAGTTCGAAAGCACGTCAAAGTGCAAGTAGATAAATAGGTACTGCTCCAGCGGGAAGGTAAACGGCATTTCCATGCGCTGCTCTGGTTCGCCAGAAGTGGCTTAGTCATGCTGGCCACATGACCCGGAAGCTGTATGCTGGCTCCCTCGGCCAATAAAGCAAGGTGAGCGCCGCAACCCCAGAGTCGTCTATGACTGGACCTAATGGTCAGGGGTCCCTTTACCTTTTATATGGGGAATATTATTATTATTATTATTATTATTATTATTATTATTATTATTATTATTGGATTGAACCTGCAACCATGGTGTTATCAGCACCATGTTCTGAACAAACATGCCTCTTACTTGCTGCATGGAGGATGGAAGGATGTATAGTGTGTTTATATGTGTGGAAACCTATGACTTCTGGATGTAAATTACTGTACAAAAGTAATAATTGCATCTGTTGTGCCTGTTACTTTTTGCTTCTGACCCTTTCCTGCACTGTCAGGTGATCCCTGGAAGGTTGCCCAGCAAGGGATGTGTGTCTTGCACTGGAAAATGTCCTTATCCCTGCCCAATACACTCCAGATGACTACCGTGTGTGGACTGCAGGCTACCTGAACTGGATTTGTACATCCAAATAGGTTTATTTAATATTTAAGTTAACATTTAAATCTTGGGTGATCAATGCAAAATGGCCACTTTAATTCTCTGCTCTCTTCTATTCCATGTAACTTCATGCCTTTGCAGTTTCAAATTCCGACTTCTGTAATTAATGCCTCTCTGAAAAGCAGAAATGTTCTCATGGTTTGGGTTACTGGCTCATTAAAAATAATTATGAGCTTAGAAAAAGACGGAGCAGGTTTCTGTTCCCTGGATCCCTTGGGTTTCCACCTTTAAAAGCATTCTTGGAAGCCATTTCTGATATTGGCCAAAGGAGGGAAGGGTTTTCCCTCCAGGGTTTTGTTTTGTTGCCAGAGCAGACAGTTTATGAAAACAGCTAGTCAGCTTCAACATATTTCATAACCGTCAGTGACTTTCTTTGAGGGAGTAAAACATTTTTTAAAGCAGCACTTCCCATTTGGACCTTCAGAGATGATGACTTGATATACACTGGCACAATTTATTTGGTTTGTACATTGATATTGTAAAATACGCAGCAATAGTGGCAGTGAGCAAAAACACCCCCTTTTTCTGAATATTTTATCTATTCTTAAATAAAAATAATAATTCTTAAAATAGTAGTAATACAGTGGTACCTCGGGTTAAGAACTTAATTTGATCTGGAGGTCCGTTCTTAACCTGAAACTGTTCTTAACCTGAAGCACCACTTTAGCTAAGGTGGCCTCCCGCTGCCACCACGCCACTGCTGCGTGATTTCTGTTCTCATCCTGAAGCAAAGTTTTTAACCCGAGGTACTATTTCTGGGTTAGCAGAGTCTGTAACCTGAAGTGTCTGTAACCTGAAGCGGCTGTAACCCGAGGTACCACGGAAATAATAATTGCAATATTATGGATAAGTATGATTATTATTAAATGGTGGTGGGTTTTTGTTTGTTATTCTGCTCTGCAGAGTGTTTCATTTATTTTGTAATTGTAAGTAAATGATTTTGGTTGTGTTGTGTTTAGTTGTAGTTAATCATGTATGTGAATTTCCCTGGGGACAATGGGGGTTGATATGAAAGGCAGCATCAAAATTTATTGACAATAAATTGTTAAGTGGTAACAAAACTGTTGTTGTTCAATGTGCATAGTGACATGATGAAAAAGACATTCTCTTCCCCCAAAGGAGTTTGCATCAGAACCCAAAGCCCAAATGCACACAAGCCGGACATGGGCAGCCACTGCACATGGTATCTGCATCTTGCATTTTTGCAGGATGCAGACTGGGCAGACAGAGCATATACATGTACAGCCTGAAAACATGCACATATGCCAGTGCACAGACACACAAACACAGAAAAGCTTTGGGAAGAAGCCCCACAGAAGCTTAATTTTTACCTACATTACGGTGCTCTGTCGGCTAGGGGAAAACATTACAATGCCCTGTTTATTATTCTCCTCTCTTATGCTGTGATCAAGTGCTGAACCCATGCAGGAACCAGGCTTCATCTATGGGTGATTTCGCAGCCTCACCAGTCCATTATTTGAGGACCATATAAACAAACTGCAGAAATAGGTGCAAATCTGTAGGCTGAAGTCCGGAAACAACCCTGGAGCTGTCCATGAGGCCTGATCAAGAGTCCTGGGTTACTGAAATAGCAGGGAGCTGTCCAGGTAATTTCTGAGGGCTAATGCACATAATGGATAGCTCAGCAAGAGTTGTATTGCCGAGTGAAATTTCTGAAGCTTCATTCCACCCACTAGCATCTCTGAGCTCTTCCTCGTGGACCACGGACTCGGTCCAGTATACCCAAAGGAGCATCTCCACCCCCATCGTTCAGCCTGGACACTAAGGTTCAGCACTGAGGGCCTTCTGGCAGTTCCCTCCCTGTGAGAAGTGAGGTTACAGGGAACCAGGCAGAGGGCCTTCTCGATAATGGCGCCCGCCCTGTGGAACACCCTCCCACCAGAAGTCAAGGAAGTAAACAACTACCTGACTTTTAGAAGACATCTGAAGGCAGCCTTGTTCAGGGAAGCTTTTAATGTTTGGTGTTTTATTGTGTTTTTAATACTCTGTTGGGAGCTGCCCAGAGTGGCTGGGGAAACCTAGCCAGATGGGTGGGGTATGTATGTATGTATGTATGTATGTATGTATGTATAAATAAATAAATAAATAAATAAATACACTAAACAATAAGACCAAAACCTGCATTCTCTGGAGTTCTGAGGCAGACAGCTATTTACTCTTTCATATAATTCAATGAATCCAGAAGGTATCACCAAATGAATACTTAAGAGAGCAAGCTGAAGGGCCCCATAGCCCCAAAGAGCACCTGTGCTGCAGGAGGAAGGTTCTACTTTTGATTTCTGAGATCGCCAGCTAAAAGGATCCAGTAGCAGGTAATGGAACCAGGACTGGACTGTGACCCTGGGGAGCTGCTGGCAGGGAGAGTAGGCAGTTCTGGGCTGGATGAATAAATCATCTGACCTGGTAAAAACATTCCAAAGGATGTTCTGTCTTCCTTGCTGGAAGTCTGAAACAAACAGGGGCAAGCGAACACTGCACAGTATTCTTTACCAGCATTGAACTTCCTTTGAAGCACCTTTCTGGCCATTGTCCAAGTTGGTATCCTTGACTAAGAGGGCTTTATTTCTGCCTTGGTACAGCTGATCCTCTGTTCTGGTGTTCTTCTTCCCTCCACTTCTAAATATTTCTAAATGTTAAAGGCCTCCTTGAAACTTCACTCAGTGTCTCTGCAGGTCAGGCCCATTCTTAGCTCTGCGCAGTCACTTTTCCTTCCTCTCATCCTTGAAAGACTCACACATCCAAGATTTCATCTTAGGCACCCTGCTGTTCTTTCAGACTCTGTGCCACAAATGAAAAGCTGCTGGATATATATCCCTTTTTCACTCAACTGCACCCCAACCCCAGTCAAAACTGCTCGGTTCTCTATTCTTAATGATACCGTAGCTACCTTCTCATCCATTCCTTGTGAGAAAGTGCTGATAATGCTTATAAGGAATCTCAGGTAAGGAAAGTTCCCTCTCCTCTTCTCCCCAACCAGCCCTCTCATGGCTCTATTATTCAGGAAGCCAGACCCATCCTCCAAAATGGCTTCATGGAGGTGGTTGTAAGGGGAAAGAGAAAACAGGAAATTTTCCTTTGCTGAACTCCCTTAAGTTAACTTATCTGGGATCCAAGCCATTATTTACTGGAGAATTCTGCTTTGTACTTCATTCCCCTTCTCTATAGAACAAGGGGAGCTAATGTGCTGCTACTCAGGTGTTGTGTACTACAGATCCCACCTAGACCATTAGTCTTGCTTGTTGAGGTTGATGGGAGTTGTAGCCCACAACATCTGAATAGCACCAAATTGCATTCCCCAGATAGATAGCCATAGGTAGATGGATCTTATTAGAGGAACATTTCAGAAACACAAATGACTGTCCTTTATCTATGATTTTCAGAATCCACTTTTACTGTTGTATGGCTGTCCTTTACTTATGTTTTGCCTGGATCTATCCCCCCCTTCTGTACAACTGCCAAGGAGATAGTGCCAGCTTGATGTACATGGCCAAAGGTAATGTGTGCCCTCTGTTCTCCTATCACAGCTCTTGGCCTGAGCCATTTAACAGCTGTCTCATGTTGTTTCTCATTTCCTATTTAGAGATAACCTCCGTGTTCAATGTGTATTCGACTGGGTTGCTTCCCAACAACTGTACATCCTATCTGTAGCAATTAACCCTGGAAGTACTTCGAACAGCATGGATCAGAGTAAGCTTCTGTTATATATATATATATTTAACTCTGGCTTTTTCCTAAGGTGCTCAGAACAGTGCCAAAAGTTCTCTTTCACCCTTATTCTCTTCAGAACAAGTCTGTAAGTGGGTCAGGCTGAGATAAAGAACCACTAAGGCCTAAGTTCATCCAGTGGGCTTCATGAATGAGTGGGAATTGGAGCTCTGTTCTCTCTGATCCTAGTCAAGATACTTTAATCACTTCACAATGCTGGCTCTCTTAAGTTTATGTAAGAAGTGGGTGATTTTCTATTCCCGCAAACATCTTCCCCCTCCTCCCCCCCTCGCATAATACAGTGAGCCACATTTGAGATCGCACAAAACGGCAACCCAAGGCTGCGGGGAATCGTGTTACAGTCTTTGCCATCATTTCAGCTCACAAGCAAAATTTGCTGGTGTTCTGGACTGTTAAAGGCAGCAGATCTACGGTCCTGCAGGTTTGGCACTGCAGCTTCCTATTGGCTAGATGACCATGTCAGTGAACCAAGCTTGGAAACACGTCAGCTGAACATACAGCTGAATCAAACTCAGATTAATTTTGTCAGATGGATGTTTTCGTCCACTAACAGATCACCTTCTCAGACTAGTATCTGGAATGAATTACAGTGACAGCTGCTGTGGTTATGTAGCAGTCTTTCAGGCTATTAACAAGCCCTTGACAGATGTTATAATCTCGCTGCTAGTTAAGCAATTACTTGGGTTGAAATAGTTATTTGATAAATATCAGCTTTGCTGTCCCACACAAAAACAAGGCAATTGAGTGCCCGAGAATGTGCAGTATACTGGATAGGGTTTCGGACTGGGAAGAGGGAGGTGACTTTGAACAAGTCTAGTCAATCTCTCACAGGGTTCTGCATAAAATGGGATGGCCCCATTGTGTCCCAAGCTTCTAGGAAGAAGCATAAGACGCAAATTTGCTGTTAGGAATCTGTGGCAATTGAGAGGACACTGGACTCTAAGGCTGCATACGCATGGTACCTTTAAAGCACATTCACAATACATCTCCTCCCTCCCTCAAAGAATTCTGGGCACTGTGGTTCGCCCCTTACAGAATTGCAGTCCCCAGCACCCTCAACAAACTACAGTGCCCAAAATTCTTTGAGGGTGGAAATGCACTTTGAATGTGCTTTAAAGGTACCGTGTTTATGAGCCTCATTCCCATCAGCCCCAGATTGCATGCCCAGTGAAGGCCACAAGCTCCCCACCCCTTTAGTAAATAAATACAGTTTCACAGAAGAGATTTGATCATCCCCTGCAGTATGTGTAGAGCCTTTAATTGCTCTGTACATATTAACAAAAGCTCACTGCTTGAAGCTTATATATATTTTAGTAAACAGCTAAAACAGCCTGGGCACCTTACAGAGATTAAACAAACCAAGCAATTCTTCCCTCCGTGCTTATTACAATTGAAGGAAAGGCACAGCAAGGACAACTGGCCCAGTCAGAGAAGAGGGTGCAGGGAGCAAGTGGAATAGAGACCAGACTTTCGAAAAGAGAGGAATCTTTCAATGCTTGAAGAAGAAGAAGAAGAAGAAGAAGAAGAAGAAGAAGAAGAAGAAGAAGAAGAAGAAGAAGAAGAAGAGTAGTAGTAGTAGTAGTAGTAGTTTGGATTTGATATCCCGCTTTATCACTACCCGAAGGAGTCTCAAAGTGGCTAACATTCTTCTTTCCCTTCCTCCCCCACAACAAATATTCTGTGAGGTGAGTGGGGCTGAGAGACTTCAAAGAAGTGTGACTGGCCCAAGGTGGTGATGGACATATGAGGCGGGTGTTGGTGTGTTTCAGCATTTCCATAACAAGTGATAGCACAGACCATAGGTAAGAGGTGACACTCCTGGGCATTTAAAGATCTTGGTATCAGACAAAGACTGCATATGCACCATACATATAAAGTACCTTCAAAGCACCTGACATCCCCACCCCAAAATCCTGGGAACTGCAGTTTGTTACGGGTCCTGGGGATTTTAGCTCTGTGAGGATAAACTACAGTTCCCAGGCATCGTTGGGGGAAGCAATGTGCTTGAAATGTGTGTTGTGTATGCAGCCCAAAGACAACAAGGAAGCAAGGGAAAGAAAGAATAAAAACATGAGATAATTGAATGGGACTTGACAAGGAAGTGGCAGCTAGTGCAAAGAACTGCAAAGTGTGTAGTGATCAACTGCAGAAAATGTGTTGATTTCGATGCAGTTCATGATTCTGATTTGTGAATGGGCTGGTTTTAAACAGACAGCATGTTCAGCACCGGTGATCCCATTGAAAACCATCTCATCCTGCAGTTTAATTTGCAAAACAGTCATCTAAGATGCATTATCACAGTCATTATTATTAGCAAGTGAGGTCAGTGGAGTTGTTCCCACTCCCATTTTCCCGTCAAGCTATTAAAAAGGTGACCATTTGCTCTAAGCCTTACAATTATTTCAAGGGTCACATAATTCCACAATATAAGCACAATACCTGCATAGGAACTAACCTGAAATCTGAATGATGCAGAACCTAACATTTGATGGTTACACACATAGAATGGGTTTGTGTGGAGATTTTGCTGCATGTACACATTTCTGAATGCCACAACCAAGCTGCATAAGTTGGCAGGATATCAATGCTGTGAGAATGTAGATTTGCTACTAGAGATAATCATAGAGATACTTTTAAATTGCTTTGTTTTATAAAGTGATGTAAGTAGGTTTGAGTGCTAGGATGCGGTGGGGGGGGGGATTCAAATGCACAATGAATCATCAGTGTAGGAAGGAAATGTTTGGTGTTTTCTTTTTCATTGCTTTGGGGTTGTTTTTTTAATAAAAAAAACAACACAGAATTTTATTACCATTACTAACAACCCAAAAGTTCAGTAGCAGGGTATTGTCAGTCTACATTGTCAGTACTGACATTTGCAGAGAGGACTGAATAGGCAATTTAATTATTTTAGATAATTTTTTATAGACCTGAGACCAGAATAATGAAACCCAAGGGCATTCCCACCCAATATGGTATTGTTAGGAGACCCCCTCCACTTTTCCCAAAGCTACAATTCCCTGTGCAGAAGGATTGATTGCTAAACCACTCTGGGAATTGTAGCTCTGTGAGGGGAACATATGCCTCATAACAACTCTCAGCACCCTTAACAGGCTACAGCTCCCAGGATTCTTTGGGGGGAACCAGGAAGTGGTATCATCATGGTTTTAATGTAGAGTGGTGCCTCTGGTTAAGAACTTAATTCATTCCGGAGGTCTGTTCTTAACCTGAAACTGTTCTTAATCTGAGGTACCACTTTAGCTAATGGGGCCTCCCGCTGCTGCCATGCTGCCGCCACATGATTTTTGTTCTCATCCTGAAGCAAAGTTCTTAACCCAAGGTACTATTTCTGGGTTAACAGAGTCTGTAACCTGAAGGTACCACTGTACCTGTAATCCGAGGTACCACTGTATGGTGTGAAGTTTGTTACTGGCTCTGCTGTCGACAGCTGTGATTAGCCAGCAGAGAAGATGGACAGCAAAGATTCCAGGGGGTCTCTGGGTGATTGGAAATTTGGAAATATGGCTCTGAAGGACACAGAACATTTGGGCTACAGCTTTGGATATCGGGGAGCAGAAAAAGAAATATTAGTAGGGTTGTTCCCAGCCTTGCCCTAGTGATCAGCCTCCTGTGTTTCTATCCCTACCTGGAGATGCTAGGGATTAAACCTCGAACTTTCTGCATGCAAGGCCGATGCTCTGTCACTGAGCTATTCCCCCTCCTCTTCCTTGCAACAGCTTTACGGCAGTCTTGTGAGATGCAGGGTCTTCCCAAGACCTATTCCTTCTGACTCTCATTTGTACAAGGTGCCTCTACCTCAGAATCAATGCCCAAGGATTGGGTCACAACATGGAATTTCCCCACATGGTTTCATATGGCCTAGAATGAACTTACATGCACCTACCCACTGGCATCGTGTCCTTGCAAAACCATGGCAGGGCAATCTCTTGCAACGCTTTCCTAAGCACTTTATTTGCCACCTCGGCAAATCTTATGAGCAGGCCATTAGTCATGGCATTGTTTTGTTTTTACCCGAGTAAGCAGCTAATTATCAGATGCAAATGACGGCTGTTGTGTCTCAGTGCCGATTATATTTTGGGGATATTATCTAATGAAGAGCAATCAATCTGAAGTATATCAAAGAGAAAAATCTGTTATTTGTTTGGGAAACTGCCTTGTATATGTTTGCTTTTGTGCATAAATACCATTCTGGGAAATGTTGATAATGATGTTATGAGTTTGCTGTAGTTGAGTCAATTGCTAAATAACTCTGGCACTGCCAGCTCCAGGCTTTGGGGGACTCTTGCTCAAGATACCTTCAGCTGGTTCCCTCTCTGAGTGTCTCCACTTCCTTCTCACTGTTGCTACTGCCCATTTGCTTGCCTTGTTTCTCTGGGCTAGCTCATGTCTCAACTTGGCTACAGTCTTTTTTGGGAAGCTGACTGCAGCAAGAACACCTGCTGCTAAGGCTTAGTCATGTCAGGCAAGGCAGGTTTCCAAGAACAAGACAGGGTGTTTCAGGACCCTGGACAGAGCACTGTAGAAGCTGCAGGGAGAAGCCTTCACTTTCACACAAAGGAGGCTGCTGTTTGCCCTGGAGCATCTCACACCCTTTCTCAACTTGTGGGTCCCCAGATGTTGTTGAACTACAACTCCCATCACCCCTAGCTAGCAAGGCCAGAGCTCAGGGATGATGGGAGTTGTAGTCCAACAGCATCTGGGGACCCACAGGTTGAGAACAGCTGAAAGTAGTGTTCTGAGTTCTTAAAGGGACATTGTCCATTATTGCAGCCATTGCTTTCTATGGTGTAGGGTTATGTGAGGGCTGCACTGGGACTCTGTTTTCCAGATCCAAAAATTCTGGCAAAGCTACATCTTCCCACCTGGAAGGGGAGATGGGGCTCCATTACTGGTGCACCTTCCCCCAATGTCTTATTCTGAGCTTGACTAGAGATCAAGGCTGGAGAACTGGACATGCAGTTTGGTCCAATCTGCATGGCCACAAAGAGGGAGAGGGTAGGGCAGTGGTTTGCTGCTACTCCTTTTCCCCACCACTAAGAAATTTCCCATCAGGAACTGTCTAGTGAAGCCAAGGGAGCTTATGGTGATCAGCATTGACAGTGAGTCCCTTTGAAGTATGTTTGTAGGTGCAGGTTGGATCTAAACCACACCTGCAAATGGATATTTATTTACTTTTAGGCTCCGAAGCATTCTTTAAGCAACAATGAATCTTATGGATGCTGAAAGTGGCAGAAGTCACTTACTTGGGCATTTGGGTATTTGAAACCCACAGAGTTGCCTGTTTAATTTGCAGGCACATCTGTTGATGAGGAAGACCAACAAGTTAGATGGTAGTGGAAATATTGAGAATGGCTTTAGTTCACTCCTGATTGATGCATTGTTCTTCTTTCATATCCCCCCTCCATGATTTTTACTGGTTGGTTTGCTTCCTCTGCCTTCTGTTTTGCTTCTTTTGTGGAAAGCTGGGCTTTTAAACTCAGCACTGCATTTATGGAAAACAGTTCTGAGAAGAGATGAAACTGGGGCATCCAGAAAGACACTTTTCTCTCTACAGAGTGGGACCACAGCAGGTTGTATCGCTGAGATGAAATGTGGAATTTGGTGACACACACACACAGATGGAGGGAGGGTTGCTTCCCTGCTGCTCTGTGTTTTATAGCAGAATCCTAGGCATATGCACCAGAAATAAGTCTCACTGCATTCAGTAGGCTTCTCCACTCCTAGTTGTTGTTTTTAAATTAAAAGTATACATATTTTTTAAAATGTGGACTGGCTCTAACAGTATCTATGCATGGAACAGCTAATCTAGTGACTTCCAGATGTTGTTTGACTAAAGCTCCCATCATCCCAGACCATTGGCTGTTCCAGCCAGAGTGGTGTAGTGGTTAGAGTGTTGGACTAAGGCCTGGGTGACTGGGATTCCAATCCCCTCTCAGCCTTGGGTCAGTCACTGTCTCTCAGCCTAACCTACCTCCAGAATGCGGCAGCTGGGCTAGTGACCGGGAGCGGCTGCTGAGACCACATTAACACTGGTCTTGAAAGACCTATACTGGCTCCCAGTACTTTTCTGAGCACACTTCAAAGTGTTGGTGCTGACCTTTAAAGCCCTAAACGGCCTCGGTCCAGTATACCTGAAGGAGCGTCTCCACTCCCATCATTCTAACTGGACACTGAGGTCCAGTGCAGAGGGCCTTCTAGTGGTTCCCTAACTGCGAGAAGCCAAGTTACAGGGAACCAGGCAGAGGGCCTTCTCGGTAGTGGCACTCGCCCTGTGGAACGCCCTCCCACCAGATGTCAAAGAGAACAACAACTACCAGACTTTTAGAAGACATCTGAAGGCAGCCCTGTTTAAGGAAGCTTTTAATGTTTGATGGATTACTGTATTTTAATGTTTTGTTGGAAGCCGCCCAGAGTGGCAGGGGAAGCCCAGCCAGATGGGCGGGGTATAAATAA
Organism: Podarcis vaucheri; assembly: GCF_965113315.1. Classification (NCBI taxonomy): domain Eukaryota; kingdom Metazoa; phylum Chordata; class Lepidosauria; order Squamata; family Lacertidae; genus Podarcis; species Podarcis vaucheri. Next base: position 21,131,594 of record NC_138749.1, read on the forward strand.
TAAATTATTATTATTATTATTATTATTATTATTATTATTATTATCTTGCAGGGCTGTTGTGAGGATGAAATGGAAAGGGCAAGAAGAAAAGTGGATATAAATATTATAAATAAATAAAAAGTACCTTGGGCTCATGGAAGTAGTAGCTCAACAGTCACCAAGTTGGCTATCCCTGCAGTTGGTTAAAAAAAAATATGCACACCTGAAGGAAAATCAATTAAAACATTCCCATCAGTATCCGTCTGTCTCGGGAGACAATGGAGGAGCACACCTTTGGGGATGAAGTCAAACTGTTCAAAGGTTGCAGCGCCTGCTGTGGCTGTAGAGACTGATATGGGAGAGACATGTTTTGTTGAGGCAGGGGCAGATGAAGGCATCTGGTTCTGCTGATTGATTCTGCTGGTTCAGATGAAGGCATCTGGTTCTGCAAGTGTACCATGACATTATCTCTCTCTCTGCTCCTCCCAGAGGTCATTCCTCCTCTGGTCACTGGTCTGGATACATGACCTGACCTGACTGATTGTCTTGAGGCACTGCAGTAATCTGCAAGGGATTCCCACGTGGCAGGATTGATGCTGCCAGTTTCCATGTCACATTTGCAGACATCTTTGCAATACAGAGGTGGTCTGCCAATGGGCCTGGTGCCTGAAGCCAGCTCCGTGTAGAGCACATCCTTGGGGGTCCTTCCATTCTGTGGACATGACCAAGCCAGGATACAAGTTGCTAAAATATGAGTGCAAATAGGCTTGTGAGAGCACATTTTTGTTTCATTTAATATATTTGCTATATTGAAGTAATTGCAAGTTGGAGGGTTTCTTTCTTTTTGGGTTGACTTCAGGTAACAGGTTCCTTTAGAGCAGGCATCCCCAAACTCGGTCCTCTAGCTGTTTTGGGACTACAACTCCCATCATCCCTAGCTAACAGGACCAGTGGTCAGAGATGATGGGAATTGTAGTCCCAAAATAGCTGGAGGACCGAGTTTGGGGACGCCTGCTTTAGAGCAGGGAGTGGCTAACCAGATGCCCTTCAGATCTTGCTAAACATCTCCTCCCATTATCACTGACTATTAGCCAGGCTTGCTAGGGCTGATGACAGCTGCAGCTCAGTAACATCTGGAGGACCACAGGTGAGCCTTGAAAGAAGAGTTATCCCTTCCTTCCTTACACCCATTCATCCTTTCACTGTTATCACCTTTGCATTTGGTCTATCCCCCAGTTTATCTATGGTGAGCAGAAGAGCTATGAATGACAATCATGATATAATTTCTTTTACAATGGCAGATCTAATCTATTTCTGTGACAGAGGGTGCATCAAGGTTCCATCAACTCTTTTGGCATACAAGACACGAATGACAGCAAAGCTATGAGTGATTGTGAAAGATGAGCACAAATCACTCTGCTGAAGCTTCAGCGGGGAAGAATGGGCATTGAAGTAAATAGTTCTCTTAGAAATCAGGGAATCACAGGGTTGTATCCAACAGAGTCATCTCATTCATGCACGGACTTCTGCTTGTGCAGTGGTACATCGCCTCCCTCTCCTTTTTTCAGGCACCCCCCAGATCTGTTCTGGGGGTTCCAGATGGGACAGTTTTGTTGGATATAACCCATACAGCTAAGCCATCTAGTCCAGTCCCCTACTTGACTGGAAATTACTGGTAGATAGCAGGGTGATTTGCAGAAGATTGGCAAAGCTTGCTGACTCCCAATGGTTTAACAGTAGCAACAAAACATACCCCCACTCCCAAATAATCCATAAATGCTAGAAGTTCCATTTTCTCATTTTACATGAGAGGGAGGAAATCTCAGAAACTTAAATCCCAGGGTCCTGGTTTGGACACCATGGGAAACTGTTCACCGTGGAAAATTGTACTCTAAGAAACCAGGAAGTTGCTTCTCCTTTCGCACCAAGTGTGCAAGAGGGGGAGGAAAAGAGGGCTGATTCAGCTTTAGGGTGCAATGGAGATATGGACCTGACTATGATCTCTCTCTCCTCCCCTCTCCCATCTGTACAGATCTTAAGAAATAGCATGCCTAACTTGGCTCTATTCTTACTTGAAAGCTTTTTGCTCTCTTAGTATGATGCATTCTGAATCAGGCTGTTCGATGGCAGCTTTAGCACAGATGGGGGAAAAAGAAAAACCTCCTTGACATTTAGGCTATAATGAAACATCAAATAGAAAATATAGCTCATTAACCTCAAGGGACGTGTGATCAGGGCATTTGGGTCCATTAGACTGGGAAGTGCCATACTTGCCTAATTGGAGAGCATGATATTCAGGAAATGTGCTCCCTTTATAAATAAAACAACTGGAGATGCTGCGTTATCTATATGCCATTTGTGATTTTGAGCAAGGCAGGTACATCAAAAAGCAAATAGCCTAATGAGATTCAAGTTGGCTTAGATGTGTGAGGAAAAGTTCATTTTAGGAGACTGCAGAGAGTGAAATTCCTCCCCCTCCCCACCTTCGTAGAGAGTACAAAGAATTTGTTCAGATATCTTACCTGCTTTCAAGAAGGGCTGTCAGCATAACTGGATTTGTCAGGATAGTTCTATTTTTAAAGGAATGTCCCAAACCAGCCTCTCTGCACCAAGGCAGTTTTAATTTGGCTTTCCTTTTCGGCCTTTAGTTTTTCTGTAACGCTCTCAAAAGCAGTAGTCGTGATGGGCCTAGCAGCTCAGCAAAGGAAAAGGAGATAAAGGCTTGTGTAGTTTGCAAAATAGATTAACATATGGTGAATTTGCTGGGATTCCGTGACTGGCTTTCATTGTTTTATGGGGGGTCTGTAGAACTGGTGGGCTGCAATTGTGGCTGAAACTTCCCCATCATTGCTTGGAGGCCTCTCACCTGGGTCCTACCTCCACTGTCAAAAGCATCATGAATGTCACTTGCTGGGTATTACAAATGGGTACAATGGCCTTTGTGGTCAAGTCCTGCTTTTGGTCTTTTCATGGGCACCTGGTTGCCCAATTGCCCACTATGAGATCAGGGTATTAGATTAGATGGGTCATTGGCCTGATCCAGCAAAACTCTTCTTACATCACATCCTTTTCATGGTGATCATTTTTATTTGTCTTTGGTGGAAGGGAAAGGGATAGCAGACAGAAAAAGCCTGGCACTGCACTTTTTCATTATTGTTGCCTGCCACCCCAATCTCCAAGTGGTGTGAAATTTTAGGAGTCCAGGCACTTACCCAGGGTCTGTGTTTCCTTTGGAAATGAGGCACAGCAAAGACTGTGGTGTCTTTATGATATATGGTTTATTTACGCATCTATACAACCTGAGTCTAGATGGAGGAAAATCCCAGCATTACATACCATACAGAGAGTCCCTTACTTCTCCCACAGGCTCAGCAGGCTTGGATCTAAAGACAGAAATCCTCCATCCCTCCCCCTTGTTACAGCCTGCTACCATCAGCCCACATCATATTCTGCCCCTTCTTTCTCCTTGCTGCTGCTAACCTAGTGAAACCATTTCCCTCCATCCTATGTCATCCAAACCGGAAATCCTAAACTCTTCTTGTCTCTGCCTGTGGCGTTTGTACGCAGCCCCCGTCGTCTCACAGACTATTGACCCGTACACCACTAATCCGCTGCCACCAACCAGGTCCTCCCCTGTAAAATCACTTCAGCCTCAGTTAGGTACTCAATTAATAAAGAAGAGTGTATTTTATTTCAGACACAAACAAACTTTTCCGGCATTCCAAACGTTGTTACTCTTTACTTTCTTAGTCTTATTTTCCTGTCTCTATCTCTTCTACCTCCCCCCACTCAAGAACCCACTGCCCTAACTGTCTCTCTGTTTCCAACTGCCTGCCAACTGCTTCTCCAACTGCCTTTCCCAACCAGCCAACCCACTAAAACCAACCAACTACCCACCAACAACTCCCAACAACAACTGAAACCTTGGGCTAAGCCTTTTTATACACAGGTAGGCTCCGCCTCCGGCTTTCCTATTGGTCTATATTTTTAACCCTATCTCTACACCCTGTTCAAACATTTTCTAAATGAACGGGCAAACGCCACACTGCCCACTAACACACAGCTGCAGGAGGGGCCCCACACCAGCAGTAGCCTTTGTTCCTCCAATGATCCCCACTCAGTTAGTTCTGCCAAGCTGGCCTGGCTCACTAGCATAAGCTGAATCCAGGGGTTTCTGTGTTCGGCACGGTTTAGTCCAACCTTGATTAATTCTAACTTTTACTAAAGTCAAGAGTTATGAGTGACTTACACCCACATGCTCTGGCACCCAGAACCTATAACAGTATTAAATCGAATGCTCAGAGAACCGTATCATGAGTTTCCATTCCAAGAATTTGGCATTAATATTGAAGAAGTGCAGTGCATCTTGTGAGTGAGCAGAAGGGATCCTTGATCATCCCATATGGTCACACACACTAACAACATTTTGAAAATAAATATCGGTCCAGAGAATATGCTTACTTTGAAAGGCAAAATAGGGTTTGGTGTTTTACTAGGGACAGGTGTCCCCTCCAAAAAAGGAAAAAGGGGGAAAGAGGCTTTCTCTAGTAAATAGAGGCTTTTGTTTTTGTTTTAAAATATAGATCACTTACAAGTATTGAACAATATACAATGTAACCTGAAATATGTTTATCACAAAAAACATAATTGAAAAAATGAAGCAGCAGAAGTCTGTGAGAACATAGAGGTATCAAATTCAACCTTAAGGCAAAAGGGTATGTTTCCAAGAGGCACCAAAAGCAAATAATTCATGGTGCCTTGTGAGGTTCAGAGGGAAGGAATGCAGAATAAATGAATTCAAAGTGCATTTAAACACACACACCCAAAATCTCCTGGGAACTGTAGTCTGTTAGAGGTGCTTGGAATTGTAGCTTTTTAAGTAGAAAACTACAGTTCCCAGGTTTTTTATAGGGGAGTGCTTTAAATGTAAAATGTGTCCATAGCCTGAGTTGGAAGTACAAATTTCACATCTGTGCATCTGTAGATGCTTGGATGTCCAGATGTTTTGCAGAAGCATTGGCAAGACTATCGATCCCTTTAAAACAGGAACTGCTCTCCTGCAGTTCTTGTTCAGAAGATGCTTTGTCAAGACGGCTTGGATACCAATGACATTTATTGGAATTATAATTGACTTCATGATTTGTTTCTCTTACAGCTTGTTGGCCAAGTGAGTTTGATTGGTTGGCTCGGAGAGGGGGGGAAAGTGTTGCCCTGGAGTTTCCAATATGAAGGATGATTGATTGAGAAGCTATTTGAGCAGACACTGTTCAGATGACAAGAACACTTGATTTACTCGCAGTCGCTAGCTGTAACTGGGAGCTGAGTACATGCTCAAAGGCTTAAAGTGACAACTGCAATAGAATAACCCTCATGTCTTAGCCCAAAATATCCCTCGGCTATGAACTTCACAGCTGTCTTATTGTCCTACTCTGTACAATAATTTAAGAAGAATAAGAGATTGCTCTCTGATTACTAATGGTGCCTGAGGCCCAAATCTCAACAGAGGTACACAACACCTTTTGAAAGCAATGTAAGGATGTAGAAAAATTGTTTTTCAGTGCCAACCAAGCTAATTCACAGTTCCTGGATCTATGAGCTGATGAGAAAATAGCTAACAATGGGCTAAACACCTATTTAGTTTGTGGTGCCTACAGAAATCTGTATTTTAGGGACCAATGCATACAGAATTTGTACAGAATGTGTATATTAGGGAAGAGTGTGGATAAAATTGCATAGAACTTAAATGTAATTTAGGCAGAATGGGGTTAATAAAAAAATTGTGGTGAGTGGAATGGAAAGGTATTTATTTTTAAATGTGTATGAAACTGACACAGAAGAGAAATAAACTGATATATTCCATCCCTAAGTTTATGCAATTGTTCTTTCTTTTCCTTCTTTCCAAAGCACTTGTAGACCCAGCTGACCTAAGCAACTTGGTTGCTAACAGAATGAAATATCTGTCTCTACAAATCTGAAGGGTACAAACCTCCTGGCAGTACCCAGTCATTCTTACACAGAGCTCATTTGGACATTGCTGAACATTCGTTCTGCAGCTGTCCTTGAACCACCTCCGCGAACGCAAACACAAGGAAATGGAGCCACTCGCCTTTTCCTCGACTGAAACACCAAGCGGTGGCTGCTTTTGCAGAGCGACAGTGGTTTCAAGAATGTCGAAAGGTATATTTGCACCAATTCTTATCGTCACCACTTTAAGGGCAGAATGAGGGTTTTAATCTGTGTTAGCTAAGCCCTGGTTTGGTTCTTGTTCTCATTTAATTTGGAATAAAATGTGATGGCACAGGTGGGGTTCTGCAACAAAATGGTGCAGCATGGAATGCTTCTGTTGAGGGTTCCATTCTATTTCCTGCCCCACCCCTTTATTCTCTTCTCCAACACTCAGTTACTATCCCGTGATGGTAGGCAGGGGAATGGGGGAATCAGGTGAGCGACTGATAGGGAATCTTACGATAAAGGGCAGAGTGAAGCTACTTTTGTTACTACTATTGTTATTACTAATGTTACACATAAGCAATGACCCTGACAGCCTGAAGATTGGAAAGGGGGGGGGAAGGATAAATCGCTTTTCCGCACAAAGGCATCCGACACAATCTACAAAGTTTGAAGCCAAACACAAAATTGGTCACTTTTCTATTATCTGCTCTGCATTTAGCAAAAGTCGGTGGGAGACTGTTTTCCAGCCTAATTGCAAGGGAGGGAGGCATCCTTTGAGGTGACTTGCATTGGGAAGGGAGCAATAACCCTCTCTGTGTGCTGTGAGTTTCATGACGATCACCTCCTCCTGCCAATTAGGCTTGAAAATATTTCAAGTGCTTTTTCGCCAAGCCTAATTGCTGCTGTAGAGTGTGTGAGAGGGTAGGAATCTCCCTCCCTCCCTCCCTCCCCCTCCCCTTCTCTCTCTTTCTGTGCATTAGAGAGAGCGATGGAAAGAGTTTGTGTGCATTGCATTGGGCTGACTGGCACATGATCTCCAGAAGATTAATCCTGAGGGAATGACATCCTCGGGCCAAAAGGGGGTTTCCTGTTCCTGATTCCTGACAATCCTGGGCCAGATGGACCAATGGTGTAATTCTGCATAAGCTAACTTTCAATATTCCAGGCAGGGTTGCCATTATACATTTACATTTGCACTCTCTTGTGAAAAGCTTTCTGCCAGAAGAAAGTAACTTAAAATAAAGGGTTCTAGGTAGTCCTCTGCTAGTTGTCTGCTTGTAGGGAGTTGTGTGGCTTCCTTCCTTCCTTCCTTCCTTCCTTCCTTCCTTCCTTCCTTCCTTCCTTCCTTCCTGATAATCCCCACTTGCCATCCAAAGTGATCAATGCATTCTACCATCTCTGGATTGCATGTCGAGGCCCCAGGCCCTGCAATTCCCTTAGATAATAAACACACAGACACAAATGTTTAGGAGGTTGATGGGATAAAATAGGCCACAACTTTATTGGTTACAGATGTGAGTGGTTTGTCTTAGGCATTGGGTGAATCCGGACTGTATGCTGACTCCTGCCCATCTGCAGGGAGTCTCATAAGGATAAATCACCGGTAGGGGGAACCCTATGATATACATCAAATCAGGGCACCCCCAGGGTCCCCGATGGGGTCATGGCATGGCCCTAGCCCACACCCAGGCTTTGGACAGGATCCACACCCCCAGATCCCTTTAACGGAATACCCTTAACGAGGAGGGGCAGGCGGAGGCAACAACCTCCCCTCCCATAAACAAGACTTACCTAGTGCCTAACCTTACAAAGTTGTGACGATTGCTACAAGGTAGGCAAAAACCAAATGGCTGGTGCCAATTTGCCAAGTGGAAAAAATCCTACTGGACTGCCAGCTGATTTGTGTGGGGTCTTCCCAATAAAGTGAACCTTGAAAGCACACTCCCCACCCAAGCAATAAAGTGAACCTTGAAAGCACACTCCCCACCCAAGCAAGAGCCAAGAAAGAACCGTTGCAATTACTGATTACAAGCAGGATGATTAAGAACTGTGTGGAAATAGGACTTCCAGGTTGGTGTCTCCGGCAATGGCAGATTTCCTCTGACCGGGACGAATCTGCTCCGTGGAAATTTGGGTCTGGCTGCCACGGCGAAGGCGGAGACCCATAAAAATCACAGGCGGGAGAAGCCTGTGAATGTGGGATTTGGCGGGCACCTTTTGCGCCTCCCCTACTCGCGGGGAAACCCGGTTTCGGGGATCCGGAGCGACGTGGGGTGAGCGGCGCGGTGCTTCGAATCGTCTGCTGATGAAGTTGATGGACTAGATGGAATTGGCGGGAAAGACTGGCAAGATCGGAGACCAGGGAGACGAGTCGGTGGAAGAAGACTGGGAAAAGTTTAAAGATTATTTATAGAAATATTGAAAAATTAATGAATGTTAGAAGAATGTTGGAATGAAGTTATACGGCTTCAGTAGAAATGTTATAAGGAATTAAGTATAAATAGATTAATAGAGTATTAAAGGAAAATAAGGTTAAAATGTGTTAAGATAATTATAGGATAGAAAACAGGGGAAGATGGAAAGGAATTGCTGAAATAATTAATAGAAGTGGAATACAAAAAGGGAGGTGTGAGGAGGCCGTGGAAATATGTGAAAGAAAGATAAGATATTGGAAGTTTCTTTTTCCCCCCTTTTTCTTTTTCTTCTCTTTTGATGTGTTTTTGTTTTGTTTTGTTAATTTTTATGTAGTGTTTTTGTATTGTAATGTACTGTTTTTTCTTTGTTTTCTCTGTAAGTGTTTAAATTGTTGTAAAAGCATGTTTAGCCTGGAGAAGAGGAGGTTAAGGGGTGATATGATAGCCATGTTCAAATATATAAAAGGATGTCACATAGAGGAGAGAGAAAGGTTGTTTTCTGCTGCTCCAGAGAAGCGGACATGGAGCAATGGATCCAAACTACAAGAAAGAAGATTCCACCTAAACATTAGGAAGAACTTCCTGACAGTAAGAGCTGTTCGACAGTGGAATTTGCTGCCAAGGAGTGTGGTGGAGTCTCCTACTTTGGAGATCTTTAAGCAGAGGCTTGACAACCATATGTCAGGAGTGCTCTGATGGTGTTTCCTGCTTGGCAGGGGGTTGGACTCGATGGCCCTTGTGGTCTATTCCAACTCTATGATTCTATGAAGAGGAATAAATATTATTATAAAAAAAGAACTGTGTGGAAATAACTTACTAATCAAAGACATGGCGTGTGGGAACATCGGGAAAGGAATGGAAGCTCTTTGTGACGCAGCAATAAAAAGAGATTTGTTACGGCAGGCCTGGCCACAGGATATCGAGGGGGAGGAGGACCATGGTTTGTTATTATATCGGACTGTGAGTTTGACCTGGCAGGGCCCCCTGAGAAAATTGAGGAGAGATTGGCAGGCTTGTAGAAATTAACGGACAGACTTTGGGAATGTTTTGTACGGAGGTGCGGAAATGGCGTCTGCCTATCTTGATATGGCTCTTGGAGGAGTGTAAAATCCACACAGGATATAACGTTTGTTTTCAACCCGCTTGTGGAGACTACCAGAGATCACAAAGAGGAATATATGATAACAACAAGAAGATGAGGAAAGTAACAAAGAGAAGATTGAAGATTGAACAGAACTGTGAATAATATTTGGACAGAACTGTGTACATTAAAGCAGCAGCAAGAGAGATGTTTGGATCCCTTTCTGAGCTCGAAGCATGGGTACCCCCAACAAAAATTTAAAAATTTGGCTGTGTAATTTGGAATTAATGTGATTTGGAATTAATGTGATTTGATTGGCCTGTTAATAAAAAATATTTGAAAAAAAAGAAGAGCTGGCTTCTTGCAGTCATTTATCTAGGCAGCCTTCTCCATCAAGGAGGTCTTGTTCCAATGCACATTAGCAGCAGCTAGCTGGAAATGTTTAATGCCCATTTCCTGGCTGTGTGCCAATCAGGACAAAAAATTTAGAAGGGAGAAAGAAAGAGCAGCAAGGAGTGGAGGTAACCATTTGGCTTCATTTCAGGATATTAAATGTTGGCTCTGGTGCCAACCTTCTGTTGTTGGTGTGTGTGTGTGTGTGTGTGTGTGTGTGTGTGTGTGTGTTTGGGGTGTGTGTCTTAATTTCAGATTCATGGCTAGATTTCATCACCAATAGGGGATACACTGCGAAAGCAAATGCAGATCTGATTGCCTCCTTTTGTTTGCTTTTCTTCTGAGGGAAATGAACTATCTTTAGCTGCTCTGAAGTTTGAAATAACAAAAGGCTTCCCCTCCCCTGCAACACAAAGGAAACAGCTGGAAAGGGACCCCTCCCCCAATTTCTTGATACCTTGATATCTGGAGCCATCCTAGCAAACTGATGCTGGTGCAAATAGGTGGGAAGCCCCAGCAAAATCCCCTGATATTGAAGTGCTTCTGAGTAGACCAGAATGCTGGAGAAATATTTACTGAACAGAAAAACACAATGACACTACCTTTGGCCACAATAAGTTACGGTCAAAACTCCCACAGTGGCCCAGACTGTAAGGAATTACCAAGTGCCCAGAGAATGAGTCTTGAAAGGGGAAGTTGGTTTTGCAAAGGAAGAAAACATCTGGGGAAATTGGGAGCAGATTTCAGCACAGAGCTAATGCCCACCCCCACCCCACCCCCAACTGCTAATTCCCCCTCATGATGCATTTGACACCATGGCTATAAACAATTAGAGACAAAGCACAATGATGAGCCAATGTGTATTCTCCTCCACCCACACTTTGAGTACCGTATTTTTTGCTCTATAAGACTCACCTTTCCCCTCCTACAAAGTAAGGGGAAATGTTTGTGCGTCTTATGGAGTGAATGCAGGCTGCGCAGCTATCCCAGAAGCCAGAACAGCAAGAGGGATTGCTGCTTTCACTGCACAGCGATCCCTCTTGCTGTTCTGGCTTCTGAGACTCAGAATATTTTTTTTCTTGTTTTCCTCCTCCAAAAACTAGGTGCGTCTTGTGGTCTGGTGCGTCTTATAGAGCGAAAAATACGGTCCATGCTCATTGATCCATTTGATTCTTCCCCCACTTCATTGCCTTCTCCCCAAGAGCATACATTGCCTCTCCCTTAAGCCTCCTTCGGGACATGAACCAATCAGATGGGGAGACAACACAGTTCACTGGCAGAGCAAACACTTTGCAAACAGAAGGTCTCAGGTTCAGTGCCTGACCAGTTTAAGAAAAGAAGGTCCAGTTACTGGATAAGGAGAGCAGGCACAATTCTGCTCAGCTGAATACTTCCCTGGAGAGGGACCAGAGCTCAGTGGTAGAGGAGATATTTTGTGTGTTGAAGGTGCCCAATTCCATTCCTGGCATCCCCTGTTAAAATGATCAGATTGGTTGGAGCATGGGGCTGATAACCACAAGGTTATCCCAAGTATGGGATAACTTCATATTCCTGCATTGCAGGGGCTTGGACTACCAAATGATGCTCAGGGTCCCTTCCGGCTCTATGATTCTATGTGACAGACTTCTTATTGAATTCCTGGAGAGTGGCTGCCAGTCAGAGTACACAACACTGGTCTTGGCGGACAAATATTCTGAGCTGGTCTGAGGCAGCTTCCCATGTGTGATTTCTTACAAGCTTTCAAGAGGTTTGTTGTTGTTGCTGTTTAGTCATTTAGTTGTGTCTGACTCTTCGTGACCCCATGGACCAGAGCACGCCAGGCACTCCTGTCTTCCACTGCCTCCTGCAGTTTGGTCAGACTCATGCTGGTAGCTTCGAGAATATTGTCCAACCATCTCGTCCTCTGTCGTCCCCTTCTCCTTGTGCCTTCAATCTTTCCCAACATCAGGGTCTTTTCCAGGGAGTCTTCTCTTCTCATGAGGTGGCCAAAGTCTTGGAGCCTCGGCTTCAGGATCTGTCCTTCCAGTGAGCACTCAGGGCTGATTTCCTTCAGAATGGAGAGGTTTGATCTTCTTGCAGTCCATGGGACCCTCAAGAGTCTCCTCCAGCACCATAATTCAAAAGCATCAATTCTTCGGCGACCAGCCTTCTTTATGGTCCAGCTCTCACTTCCATACATCACTACTGGGAAAGCAGTGTCATACATCAAGAGGTAAGCAGTGTCAAAAGACATTGTGCAGCCCAGCTGAGGCACCCCCAAATTTCCCTAGTAATAAACTGATTAATATTTCAGTCGAGCCCTCTAGTATAGTAAATACAACCTGAGCAGTTTCCCTCCAAAGCCAGCATCTCCTCATAGCAGTGATAGACAGCTTCCCATTCTTTTAAGATGGGAGCTTGCAATGTCAAGCAGGCCAAGCCAGGTTCATCACAGTGTTTAAAACATTTCCAAATTGCTTCTGGTGTTTGCATATACATGCTGATATGGCTGGTTTGAGTTATAAGGATTCCTATCATGGCAGACAGTAATGAACTGCAGGCTTTGATACCGGGAAAGCATCCTTATCCCTTTTTCAGGTTAATTAAGCAGCTTCTGGCTTCCCTTCTAACTCAGTCCCTATAGATGCATTTGGAACACAATGTTTATTGATGGATCAATTAGGAGAGAAGCTTCTCCAAGCGTTAGTTAACAAAAAAATTTGAGCAGGGGGGAAGGATTTCACAGTAATGTTAGAAATAATTTCCTATTTTCCGGAACAGAGGGATCTGTCCTTATTTTAGCTTCCTTCTATACCCAGCCCTAGTTATCCCTGTGTGATTTAGAGATTGCCCCATCACCTCTCATCCTTCTTTACCTTCTCACTTTGGCTTTGTAGCACATGAGCCTAATTATTCTTTCCCCAAAAAGTGAGACTCATAATATTCTGCTCTTGAACATGAGCACATGCAAGCCAACCGGTCTGGAAGCTCTCTTAATTTTGCCAGCCACAAAGCTTCAATCTACCCACTTCAAACAGACCCAGAAATAAAAGGAGGTGACATTCGCTAGCGATGATTCCCCGCACCCCAATATATGCTCTGAATTTCTCTCTCTAATTGTACAGTTTTTATAAATAAAAAAAAACATTGAACAGATCAAATACTTCAGTTATCTAGGGCTCACATTCCATCATACAGGATATTGGAAGCACCACTGGCAAACCTCCCTTCAAAAGGCAAAGATCACAAAGCTAGCCATATTCAGATTCTTTTTCACAAAGGGTGGCAAATATGTTCCAGCAGCCTTAAGGGTTTTCAATGCAAAACCCGTTTCCCAACTCCTGTACGCTGCAAATGTCTGGCATAATGGGGACCTGCCAAAGCTAGATGGCTTTCAGGCAAAATTTCTACGATGTCTGCTGCAGGTACCCAACTGTGTCCCCAACTCCATACTTCTGTTAGAAGCTGGTGAATGCCTAATTTCAACTAAAGTGTGGTGGGCTGCCCTAAAACATAGGCTCAGGATTTCAGTGTTTGATCTAGGGAAGGGTTTGTGCCAACACCTGACCAATGAGAAATTTGTCAGCAAATGGCAGAAAACCATGGCTAAAAAAGCCACCTCTATTGGTCTGTCACCCCCCCCAACTGTATCACCTGGGTTATGAAGGCGCCCAAAAGATGTTAAAGCAAAGATTATGGGATAATGCACACAGTGACTTGCGATCTCAATCACACGCAGTCTGTAGTCCGCTGGCAGTAGGGGTACAATATGGGCATGTCTTTAAGTTAACATCTTACATTAAAAACCTGACAGTACCAAACTATCGAAGGCTTTTCACCAAAGCCAGACTAAATGTCTTTCCTTCTGCAATGTTGGATGGCACGTTGAGAGGAGTTCCCTACCAGGACAGACTTTGCTCGTGTGCACAAGACATCAATTCCATAAAACATATTTTGTTGCACTGTGCAAAATATGAGCAAGTGAACTGATACTACCCTTGCTGGTACCTTTCCCGGGAAAATCAGAGGTTCACTATGTCAGGTTCCTATTGGAAGACCAGACAAATGCTAGTACATTAGCAGTGGCAAAGTTTTTATCGGTGGTTGCAAGAACCAATGACCCCTATATTCTGAACAAAATGCTTGTTTAACCTGGAGGTAGGCTGTATGAATTGTGTATTGCTTTGTAACAATTTGTTGGGTCTCTGGACCGTAATAAAGATTGTTGTTGTTGTATAAGGTGGCTGATCACTCTTTTAAAGAAACAAATGTCATAGTATTCTTCTTTGTTCTCACTGTATCTTATCATTATTCAGAAAAAATATTAATTCTTATTTAAAAAATTAAAAACAATTAAAAAAAACCTTGAATCAAAATATACACAATGATAATAATAATATATTATGCAGAAGGTCTCAATAGTAGAGTATTTGCTTTGCATTCAGGAAGACTCAGATTCAATCCCCAACATCTTCAGATAGGACTGGGATAGAAATCTTAAACAGCTGCTGCCAGTCAGTGTAGGTAATGCTAAGCAGCATAAGGCAGCTTCCTATGTTCCTAATACAATATAAGATACAGTTCTGATATACTGTAAAACTGACAGTAGAGATAGCTAGGATCAATCCTCTGGGAAGGCTTGTCTGAATTAAAGCTTCTTCAATAGGCACTGAAACTCCAGTGAGCCATTTTTTGACTGTAATCTTCTGCCTGAAGAACTAGTAATTTGAAGTAAGTATAACTTGAGTTTGTGGATCATAAATTTTGGATTAGCACTGTCCAATGTGTCTTCGAAGGCAAGGGATGAGAGGGGGAATGCCAGTTTAGGGATTACTCAGTGAAAATATAAACACAGACATGTGCTTGGAATATTGAAAATGGTACTAGAAATTTGCACCTAACTTTGCTGAAGCTGCAATAGGCCAAGTATTGTATTTTTGAATATTCACTTGTGGCAAAATGCTGCATTTTTTACTATGGCATGTGAATGAATTGGTTCAGGGAAGGTGGAAAAAACAGGAAAGGGGGATTGATTCCATCTGGCATACCGTGATGGAATGATCAACATAGTGTGGCATTGAATACCTCTCTATGTTTTATATTTAGCAGCCTAGCAAGCCACCTTATGCTGGATCAGGCCACTGAATCTGAACATCGGTGTCTGTTGCTCAGAATTATCTACAATGATTGGCAGCAATGCTCCTACTTGGAGATGCTGGGATTTGAACCCAGAACTTTTTTCATACACAGCCTGTGGCTAAGGCAAGTTATAAATAAGACATACTAACAAGAAAGCACCTGATCTTTGTACTGATAAACTCCTGTGGAAGTGGTAAACAACATGGTTAGTTGATTAGACATCGACTATGTGATTTGACAAAACTCAAATGACTAAGTGAGGTCACGGTCTGCCACCTTTCTTGTTTCTTCTGACCGCAAAGCCATTGAGCTGGTCTCTGAAGAGGACTGGAGGTTGTTTTCCAAGCAGCAATGTGGCTTGTTGTAAGGTAGCAAATAAAGTTCTTAATGTTATCACCAGTGTTTACATAGCCATTTTGTGGCACGACCATTCCAAGGAGAGCAGCCTGCGAGCTTTACAGTTGTACCTTGGGTTACAGACGCTTCAGGTTACAGACTCTGGTAACCCAAATAGTACCTCGGGTTAAGAACTTTGCTTCAGGATGAGGACAGAAATTATGCGGCAGCAGGAGGCCCCATTAGCCAAATTGGTACCTCAGGTTAAGAACAGTTTCAGGTTAATAATGGACCTCCAGAATGAATTAAGTTCTTAACCCGAGGTACCACTGTAAATGAAGAGTCGATAATACTTGCAACACCCCAAATGAAGAGATAAGACTCAAGTCTTTGGGGGATTAAAAATGAGCAACAACTTTTCTGAGGTTCTCTTTTCACTCCCTGCCCTCCAGTGTCGGGTGTCCAGTGTGAGGCATATTTGTCCTTCTTTCTCTGCATTTTTGGGGTGAGCTCCAGGGCCTATGCCTGCCATTCCTCCTACCCGTAGTCCCACATTTATGTGCTGAGGAAAGTTTAGGGTTGTATACATTGCAACACAAAGGAGATTGCTTGACAGAACCCTTTCCCCTCTTCCCCCCACCACAAACTATTCAGAGGGTTATCTCGACCCTTTGGAGCAGGTTTGGGAATGGTGTGGGGGTAGAAGAGTGTGGGGAGAGACCCATTGTGTTAGTGCAATGATTTAGTTGGTAGAGCCCTTACTCTCATCAACACCCATGGCTAGCCCAAAATTATTTTTTTAAAAATAATTTTTATTAGAATTTTATTTACAACATAGCATAAACCTCCACCCCCAATACACAATCCACCCTCATTAAATGTGAACATAACATAGTGAGCATAACATACAACAATTCAAACAACAAAATAAAGGAAGTTTTTATTTCGTTTTTTATTTCTTTTATTTCGTTGTCAGCCCAAAACATTTTGGTACCAGAGGCAGAGCAGTCAGCTGTGCCCTTTACCCTTCTAAACCAAGGTGCCCAGGACTAGTAACACCTGGAGCAAAAAAGAAAAAGTCCTACACGCAGAAAAGCCTCCTCCCTAGCAGTAGAAAATACAATAATAACAAATCAAACTAATGATTTGTTGCCTTCTTATGACAACCATAATCCACTGCCTGAGGTGGCTGTTTCACTGCCTAATGGTAGGGCCAGCCTTATTAAAACTCCATGAATCTTGTTGGGTTTGTATGGATGAGTTGATGGACCTCAAGGTAAGGCCCTGCTCTTATTCCTTCTACTGAAAGTTCAGGTCTGAGGAAGCCTCCCTTTCCCTGAAAAGATGTCACACGGTGCTCGCCAAATGTTGATTTCTGTTTTCTTCCCCTGAACCAGCACAGAATCTTTAGCCCTTCCGATATTGCTGAACTACAACAACCGTCATCCCTGGCCACTTGCCATACTTCCTAAGGTTAATAGGACTTGGACTACCTCAGGAGAACTAAAGATTCCCCACACCTGGTGCCGATTCCCCCTGCCACTGCCGCCACACACGTGAGGTAAAATATTTCCATGCAGTCCCAGTAACAGACAACTACTTGAATCCACACACTGTTTCCATACAAACCAAAGGGAGAGAAGGGAGGTGCATCTCTGATTTTAAAGACTCTGCATGTGGCTGTACTGCAAGTCGCTCTTCATTCTGTCATCCTCCTGAGGTGTTGGGCGCAAAACTGCTCCCCTTCAACGCCCAACCTGAGGGTTCCCTGGCAAAGCGGAGTCATAAAAAATAAATGCCAAGATTCTGTTCCAGCGCCCCTTTGATTCTGCCCAGATTGTGGCATGATGACAACCGTTCCGTATTAAAGGCATTAAGAGTCACAAAGACCTCATGCTGACCTCTTAAATCCAGATAATAACAAAGGAACATCAAGGTCCTTGCCCTTTGAAACTCATGTAATGCCAGCAGATGAAGTGGCAAATCATCTCAAGGGACTGTATTGAAGCCTAAATATCTGAGATTGATTCAGCTGAGCTCTGGCAGATGTGCCAAGGCCTTGGGCTGGGGAGCTGCATGTGCTTTTGTGCACCCGGGTGACACTTGGATCAAAGCTATTGTTTTGTTTTTTAAAAAAGAGGCACCATCATTTCCCAGCAGCTGTCCATGTTTTTCTTTACAAATTACCCTACACGAGGGCAAGTCATATGACACTGCTCCTACAGGACAGCCACAGGGAAAAGAGGAGCTTGGCTTGACTTCTACTGACAGTGACCCATGCTTGGATGATCTGTGCATGTGCTGTGGCAACATGGAGTTGTTTTGGTGCACTACAGTTTAGGCATGTGGCAGAAGCAGCTGGAAATCAGTACGGAATATATATTTCTCTTGAAATGCTGACCGCCATGCTTTGAAATGATTGTGTGGCTCACCCAACATGCGTGCGTGCACATGCACACATACGCGCACATGCATACACACACACACACACACACACACATCCTATTGTTCAGCCCGGACACTGAGGTCCAGCTCTGAGGGACTTCTGGCGGTTCCCTCACTGTGAGAAGTGAAGTTACAGGGAACCAGGCAGTGGGCCTTGTCTGTAGTGGCACCCGCCCTGTGCATAGGCGCCGACTCCATGGGGCTTGAGGGGGCCCGAGCCCCCTCAAAAATTTGTTTGGGGGGGCTCTGCCCCCCCAATAATCTCGGGCGCCCCTCCAGCAGAGCGCCATCGCCGCCCCTCCCCCAGCCCAAAATGCACAGGGTCGGGCTGCATGCCTCCTGCTCTCCCTCCCGAGCAAAAGCTCCACCCAATTTCCGCTCCGGAGCTGATTAATAGGCGCAGCACGCTCTCCCCTATTCGCTCACGAGGAGGCGGCACCACTTTATTTGCATATTCATGAGCTGATTTATTATTCATGAGCTTTCCCGGCCCCCCCCCCAATATTTTTTATAAGTCCGCGTCCCTGGCCCTGTGGAACACCCTCCCACCAGATGTCAAGGAAATAAACAACTATCTGACTTTTAGAAGACATCTGAAGGCAGCCCTGTTTAGGGAAGTTTTTGATGTTTGATGTTTTATCGCTTTATTATTATTATTATTATTATTATTATTATTCGGCCGGGAGTCACCAAGAGTGGCTGGGGCAACACAGCCAGATGGGTGGGGTATAAATAATAAACTATGATGATGATGATGATGATGATGATGATGCCATACTAGGGATGAACCTACCTAATTTTCCTTTCATTGCAATTTTCTGACTAATCATTATCCCACTGCCACTCCCTAGACTCCCAGCCTTGTTCCCTTGGGGGTGCCTCATCTGGTTCCTCCCACCACTCCTCTGCGTCCTACCAGTCCATGCCATCGTGCCATCGGCCGACTCTTCTTATGAACATTATGTTGCCTGCCTGAAACCCAGAAGAGTCACTGCCAGTGTAGATGATACTAAGCTAGCTGGAGCAACGGTCTGACTCAGTCTGAGGCAGTTCCCTACCTTCCTGTGGAGCTAAGCAAGCAGAGAGTTCCAGTGGCCACGACAGTGGTGAGTTTTGAGAATTTCCATTCCACCTTAAGGAGCAGACGTGTGGAACTGTTGCGTGTCACATGTCTGTTTACATTCCAGCACAGCTTGCTGGGAACTTCCGTTGTGTGTATTCCTTTTGCTTTTCCCTGTCTCTCTGAGAAGACGAAGAGAGAGAGACAACATGTTTCTTTGTCCTGATTTATGATTAATAAATCTGTAGTTGTAGTATGCTTCCACAAGCCTCACGCCTATTCTTTGGGTGCTGTTCGATCTGCTGATAGTGTGCCCTGGCTTTGAAGCCCAGGTCGCTGATTTATGAGGCCCTCTGCATGCCAGCTTACTTCCCAAATGAATATCTCCATGAGCTTTTGGGTCAGATTGGGACTGTATTGTGGAGGAGTGTGGAGGGCAAGGATGAGGATGCCGTTGGACTACAACTCCCATCATCTCTAATCATTGACCATGCTGGCTGGGGCTGAAGGGAATGGGGAACCAACGATATCTGGAGGGGCATAGGCTCCTCATCGCTAGTGTAAGGTGCAATCTGTCCCCCTGTAGAGTGGGGGCTGGATTATGAGAATTCAAAATGAAACTGCTCAATGCTAGCACATAGCTATTGAAAAGCAAATCCAAATTCATAGGTACATGATGCTGTTCAAAACTACAGAGGGAGTTCTATAACAATCCTCTCTCTTTGTACCAGAAGAAGATGTCTCTGGTACTTTCCTTTCCTTCAAACACAGGGAGCAAACATCACATTTTGCTGCTATCAAGCACCAGCCTGCCTCTGTCTTTGCTCTCCTCGTCTCATTTTATGCTCTCCCCCTTTATTTCTTGACATATTTTGGCAAGGCCTCTGTAGCTTGCAATGCCAATGTAATATATTTTGCACATGAATTTCGATTAGAAGATGCTGCTTTGATGAATGCAAGACTGTGAAGGCTCGACCGCGGAGAGCCGAAACAGGTTATTCCCCTTTTCTATTTTGAGTTGCGAGAAATAAGCTCTACTAAATGGTCCTCAAACAAGAGAAAGCTGAAGATTCAATAACTATATGGAAGGATTCTGCTGAGAACAGATGGCAAGTGTGTTTGTCTTTTCATGCTCTTGTGAAAGGATAAGTTGCAACCCTAAGAGATTTCAGTTCTAGGACACGGCAGAAAATAGCTGACTATGAATGTCAATATGCGCCTTTTCTGCTTTGGCCAGTTGTCCATATAGCCTGACTCCTGCTGATACCATCTGGCAAGTCTTAAGGGCATCAGAAATGTTGGCACCCCTTTCCTTAGTTGAAACTGTGTCTAACTGTTGACTTTGTGGGGGCCTCTCATTTTCTGCCTGCTGGTTCAATTCCAGAGGAAGTTTTACCAAAAAACCCCAAGGTAATACAAAAGCATAATAAATAAAAAATCTTACATAATTCTCATCAATTACACAATGACATTATTAAAAGCACCATAAAAATAATATAGATATCTGAAATGACCCCACCACACACACATGAAAACTTTCTACCCCTTATAGCTTTCAATATCGTCAAAAGGTCTCCCTAGAGGGTCATAAGCATTCACCAACCTTGAGCAGTGAGTTGTACAGGGTTGCAGCAGGAAGGAAGAGAATTAGCTTGAAGCTCAGCACCGGTGAATCCGAAGAGATATCCCCAACCATTGCAGTACTTTACAACTCACACTGCAATGTTTCATAAAGTTCCCAGACTCTCTGGAGAGGCTTTGGGGGGGGGGAGTATTGGGGTCTTCAAAAGAGTAGGGGATGGTTCATTGCACAGATTTGTATTCTAGTTGCACAATGCTGGATATTATTATATAAATGTTTGTAGGACGATTACACCCTCATAGCAGACAGAGTGCTTTAGATTTACATTTAAAATACATTGCACTATTCCACACTTAATAATCCTAAACGTTAACATAATTTCTAAAATATCAATTTTTAGACAAAAGATTAATGAGAGTCATTTGGTGTGTTCTTTACGGCCTCGCTGCTAATTATATTATGCTATATTCGATCTGCCATTACCTTTCCAATTAAACTCTGTAATTTTAAAAAGTGCCCTCATTAGTTATTTGATTACTTAACAAACCTCTTTTGTAAAGCTAATCTCTCATCTACCCTCTGGAATACCAATATATCTTTTCTGGATAGCATCTGGAGAACATCCACTTCAATATTTTAACACTAACTTCTAGCTACCATGATATTGAAATTGGTATCTTTGCTTCGCTGCGTTCTGGCTGGTATTTAAAAGCAGCGACCTCTTCAAACAGAGTTCTATAGTTAATCACTGACAGAATTAGAATGTAGCAAATGCCACACTATCGAACCGCAAGGAAAGGCTCCAAACCTTTATTTAACACATGGCATTGCATTAACTAGGGCCACAAATGTATTAACATTTAACAGCAAAGGAGATCTGCAGCAGATTGAACTGTGCAGACCCATTTGACAAAGGCAGGAAGCAAGTTGCTTCAGCCTTCTTCAGCTTCAGTGAAGGTGAGCCTGACCCAGCTATTTGTGTGGCGAGTTCCCGCCTCCCCCCAGTAGGAATAAAGACGCATGACACTGTTATTTTAGGTTAATGGGCTAAAATGGGCTACAACTTTATTGGTTACAGGTGATGAGCGGTATTGGCTTAGGCATTGGTCCTAACCGACTATCCGGCTTCAGCCTGTGTGCTTGAAGACCAGGAAGGGTTAACACCAGCAGGGGGAGCCCTGCTGATGCACATCAACTAGGAACTCCCCCGGGGTCACCGATTGGGGGCGTGCCTTAGGCCCTCACTTCATAGGTTTTGGACAGGGCCACGCCCCCCGGAATCCTTTATCGGACTACCCTTCAATATCCGGGGGAGATGATGGCGCTTCCTCCCCCCATCCATCTACATAACAATACCCCTACCAATGCCTAACCGCCAGTACCAAGGAAGTTGTGACGATTTGCTACGAGGTAGGTGAAAAACCAAATGGCTGGTGCCAATTTGCCAAGTGGAAAAAATTCCTACCAGGCCCCTTAACGGCGACCAACCAAGGTCCATAGCAAGGTCAGAAGGGAAACCTTGAAGGGAGGGTGGGTGGGAAACTGAGCAGCTGAGAGGCCAAAGATGGAGATTCCCGGCTGCGCCTGCCTTAAATGGGGCAGGCCACACCCCCTGGGCCAGCTGATTGGCTGGCCAGGGGATGACGCGGCCGAGGATCCCCCTAATTGCGCAGAAGCTGAGACCCAGTCCCCGTGCGCATGTTGGGGGCGTGAAGCACGCAACACCACCTCCTCCTGAGCTCGGAAGTGGCTTAACCATAAATCGGGGGTGGGGGGGGATCTTTTCCAGTTTAGCCCATCATGGGCAACCTTTACGGGGGCCACATGCCAATGGTGGGCATGGCCAGAGGCAAAATGGGCGTGGCCAGAGGCACAATGTGCAACCAACTGTCCTTGTAAACTCTCAGAACAGAGACTTTCAAATTGGGCCGACAAGAGGCAAGCCGTGGGCTTAGAAGCCTTGCTGAAACCCCAACTCTTGACAGCTTGCCCCCTTGCCCCACTACAGGGTTTGAGTTGAAAGAACAGAAAGAGTGGTGGAATGCCCTCATGATGCATTTATATAGAGATTGTCGTACCCCACATGTGCCTACATGAGCACTTCAGTCAGCAGAATTGGCACCTTTACAAATGCCACATAATACCTGCACCGTATCTGTGAGAATTCAGTTGTTTGGTGTGGAACCACTGACACTTTGGATCTCCCTGCCTATTGAAATCAGGCAGATGCCTTCACTGCATCTTTTCCCATGCCTGCTGAAAACAGTATTATTCAGTCAAGCCTACCCAGATGTTTCAAAAGTTTGTATGAGTTTTAATTTGTTTTAGTCCATTATGTAAAATGCTTTTGTAGTTTCTGCATGTTTTAAATTATGGCTGCATTTTTTAATGTGATAATTTTATTGTTTTAGCCTTTTTGTAAACTGCTTTAGGTCCCGTCCCCCAACAATCAGTTTTATGAAATAAATAGATAGTAAATAAATTGTTCTCTTGAAGAGATCACCTTAAATATGAGAATTGTGTACATTTCCTTTTAGATTGCAAAATATCCCCCTGTATATTAGAGGTTAGAGAAGAGGTTAAGGAAAAATCTTTTAAAACAGTTTATTGAGAATATACTGAGCTAAGAAAAACAAGCTTCTAACTGAGAATAAGAAAGCAAACGGGAATCATTTTTCTCTGCTCCACGGTAGCCATGGTTTGGCACAATCTTAATGCCAAGATAGCCTAGGTTTTATTTGAAATTTTCACTGCGGCTGCTTGAAGTTCTGAAGAGGCAAGTTGTTTACAGTTTAAAAATGTTTACAGTTTAAAAATGTGAAAGGTGGGCATGTTATGGTAACTTTCAAACAGAAAGTTGTTGCTCATCAGCATTTCTCTCTACCGTTGTTCAGCTCAGTGTCTCTTAGCAGCCCTCTGAAGGTCACAGTTCACAGTTCTGACCATACTTACATCTGCCAAGGGTTCCCAACATGTGGTCTACAGAATATGACATCATAATCAATTCACACTTGTTTGGTATGGAGAGCAGGCATCAATGAATTCATATGCTGATGGGTTTCTGAAATGGTGAAAAGTTACAGCAAGAGTATATAGGAATACTCTCACATATAGAGACAAATTAAGACGCCACAAGATGATATAGATAGATAGATATAGATAGATAACTGTAGCATAAAAGTTCATTACTTAAAGTGCTTTAATGTTCTTGGCTCATACCCCAAGACATGAAAAAAAGCCTGCAATTAATATATGCTATCACTTAAAACTGTTGGCCAAACTTTGCTACATTTGGAAGAGATATTCATTGGACTGCAATCTTCAGATAATTTATGCCAGAGCTATCTCACTGGTGTCGATATTGTGATATGATCCTTAAGTGGACAGAGTTTGGATGTAAAGAAATATGGAAACTGGGATGGAGGGTAGTTCTCTAAAATCCCCTGGCTCTAATTAAAGTATGGTTCTGAAGATCATTAGCTTCAAAGGCTCTAACAGTTAGAGAAAATGGAGTTTAGGATTTTAAATTACCTATTAGGAGTATCATTATGCAGAGGGTTAACTCTACAGGGCAGATACTTGAAGTTCAAGTCAGTTCTGAGTAAATGACCTAATTTGGTATTAACATGGGGATGGGTGCGTAATGTGTTATTTATGAACAAATTATTAGTAAGGTTTTCAGCCCATAGCAAGACACAGGGGGCAATGGTTACGAGACTCAAGGGATGCTTTAGGAATTCATTCTTTGCGACATGACCTGTTCTGCACCTCTCAGGCTAATGTGCAGACTAGAATATAGCTATCCACTGGTTTTCACCAGTGGATAATGTTCCGACATGTTTCTCAGCAGCATTCATTTACATACTACTTCTGAGTTTTAACTTCTGATTAGAGGAAGGAAAAAATGGAAGATCTCAAATTTGATGGACAGTTGCTTGTAAATAAAGAATAACATTGATTAATTAGTGAGCATCAGCTGAACTCCGTCATTAAAACATTTAATTAACAATTTCCCCCCCCCAAATGACTATATACCAGATGGAGTGTACCCTTTCTACCCAGAAGAAAATGTAGCTGTGGTGATGGTTTTAGACACATTTTTTATGCAGTTTGGTTTTTCAGTTGTGTTTCTTGGGTTTTGCTGTTTCTTAAAATGCTCATATGGTGCTTTGGAGCCCTTGAGTCTCCCCACCCAACCTCCATCCACTTGGGACAGAAGTCTTTCAATATGCATTTTGAAAAGATTTCCTTTTCAGAAAGGTGCAGAAATGGAAATCAATGGGAATTGTGGATTAAAAACAGTGGAAGTGATAAGGATCAGAAGCAGACAGGTTTCTTTATTTGTTCATTTTAAATATTTACTACTTGCTGTTCATAATCCCAGAGCGGAACACAAACTCCATCCATCCCTAAGTAAACATCCTTGGTTGTTGTTTTTTAAAAAAGTGTGATGAAACATAATAAAGATGTCAAAAGGAGGCTATGGGGACCCTCCATGATTATCTCCAAGGAAGATTGACACAGTGTTTATTGATGAACACATATTTCAGGGATGGGGAACCTCAGAATGTGGCTCAAGCTTCTCTATTTGGCTCTCAGACTTTTCCCAGAATGCACTGCCTCTGCAGGCCACACCCCTTCTCCCCAAGACACCCTTTGCTGACCCTGCTCTGCATCCACCTTGAGAGTTTTTGCATGGCTGGGATGCATCCTTGAATTCCTATAATGCCTCCGGCTTCCCTGGATGGAGAAATGTTTGTGTGTTTGTAAATCGCTGAGGACCATTTTCAACTAAATAACTGTGAATGGAACAACTTCTGCTTGTGCAATTGAACTTCTTCTTTTCAGTTTTTTTATTTATATTTTTCAAATTTTTACATTTCATTAATTTTACAATTTCAAAATTTGACTTCCTTCCCCCTCTTTCTGCAGTTCCTTAAATTTATTTTACATTTCATTAGTTTTACAATTTCAAAATTTGACTTCCTTCCCCCTCTTTCTGCGGTTCCTTAAATTTATTTTTTAATACCTTCTGCATATCCAAGTTCATTTAACTTGCTCATTTATTTATCTAGTGTAAATATAGACTCTTATAAAAGTGCATGTTATTACATTAATCCTGCTAATGTTTTTATCAATTTACAATTTATCTGTAAATATTCAATAAACCATTTCCATTCTTTTAGAAAAAGTTTTTTATCTTGATTTCTTGTTCTTCCGGTAAGTTTCACCATTTCTGCATCTTCCAAGAGTTTTTGTATCCATTCCTCCTTTACTGGGACTTCGACTTCTTTCCACTTTTGGGCAAGTAGCATTCTTTCTGCTGTAGTAGCATACACAAATAAATTCCTATACAATTATCGTATTTTTCACTCTATAAGATGCACCAGACCACAAGATGCACCTAGTTTTTGGAGGAGGAAAACAAGAAAAAAAATATTCTGAATCTCAGAAGCCAGAACAGCAAGAGGGATCGCTGAACAGTGAAAGCAGCAATCCCTCTTGCTGTTCTGGCTTCTGTGATAGCTGTGCAGCCTGCATTCACTCCATAAGACGCACACACATTTCCCCTTACTTTTTAGGAGGGAAAAAGTGAGTCTTATAGAGCAAAAAATACGGTATGTAGTTCTGTCCCCATAATTCCCCAAATGGAATGGAACTTCTGCCCCTGTCCTCTCCTTTCCCCAGGCTACCTCCAGATTTGCGTCAAAGGTTTGGGGAACCCCTAGAGCAGATTTAGGTGCCACACAGGGGAAGGAGAACATTTCATTGTGCAAAGACAAATCCTTGCACTGACTGAACATTCACCTTAGGGCACAATGTTGAATTCCCTCCGACTTTTGCAAGGCTGGAATGTAGCCTAATTTCAAAAGGTTACCATCACATCTATTGCCTACTCTTGCCACTGGATGTGGCCCCCAGGCTGTGAAGGTCTCCCCACCTCTGAAGCAGATGTAGCAAAAGAAATGTATTTTCCAGAACAACATCCATTGGTGGTGGTGGGGGGTGCAACTCATCTGCGGCGATTCTTAAAAGAGGACGACTTCAAAGCGCCCTCAGAATCAATTAGGGAATGCTGTCATGTGAAATCAGCCTGCATTCCCTTGTCCTGGAGTGTGGGGACTCAGGAGAATACCATGTGTCACATTAGTGTCAACAAGGCTGACATCTTGAAGTAATATCAGCGATCTGTCCTCTGGAAAAGCACACTGGGAACACAAGAATATAAAAAAGTGACCTATAAAAGGAATAGGTGACTAATAAGAAGGTAACACTGTTTGGCACTTTAAAATAGGGCAAAGGTCTCACATTGCACCGCGACCTTAGAATAACATTCGCATCTTGCATCTGGGAAGCCAGTTTGGTAGATTATCTGCACTATATGTTTACAGCAGCATCATACCGCTTTAAAGAATCATGGTTTTCCTCAAAGAATCCTGGGAACTGGGTTTTGTAAAGGGTGTTAAGAGTGGTTAGAAGACCCGGTTCCTCTCACAAAGCTACAACGCAGGAACAAGGATCTACTCTTAAACCACTCTGGAAATCATGGATCTGTGCGGGGAACAGGGGTCTCCTAACCACTCTCAGCACCATTAACAAACTTCCCAGGATTCTTTGGGGTAAGCTATGAGTGTTTAAAGTGGTATGATACTGCTTTAAATGTATAGTGCAGATGGAGGCTAAGCATGAAGAACCATTTGGGAAGCACATAAAAAAGCCCTGCTGGATCAGGCCTAAGTAGTTTTGCAGTTTTTTGACCGCATCAACTACAAAACACAGCAGTAGTAACACACCAGCTTTACATTTCAGTAAATCCTAGTCAGGCTAATAACAATAAAAAACAACATCTAATATGCTTAAGTTGTGTTGGATGCTACCCAAGACCTATCTGGAGCAGCGTCCTGTTTTTCATACAGGGGCGGAAGAAGGGGTGTGTGATGAGGGCGGTCCGCCCTGGGTGTCACCACTGAGGGGGTGACAAAATGCTGGGCGGCACTCGCTGTGGGGCCTGCAGCGTGCCCGAGCCACGTGTCTCTCCTGGGAGTGATACGTTGGCTTGGGCGCCACACTGTCCCAAACGGTCCGCCCACCGCCTCCCCCTCAGCTGTAGGGCGGCTGAGTGGGAGGAGGCAGGCAGACTCCTCAGAGGCCCCACAGAGCGTCCTACCCTGGCTGTCCCCCACCCCGCAGGCAGCAGGGCCTGCCCCTGAGTGCAGGGCACGCGCACCACCCCAGGCGCCCAATCGGCTTGCTCCACCACCGTTTCCATAACCAGTTATCTATGGGAAGCCAACAAGCAGAACCCAAAGGCAGCATAAGTGTGTACATGCACACACACACCACTGTGCCTCAGTGACTAGTGTTTGGATTCATGTGTATTCTCTCAGAAATCCTTTTAACAACCATGTAAGTTGCTGTGAGTTAAACCACAGAGCCTAGGACTTGCCGATCAGAAGGTTGGCGGCTCGAACCCCCGCGACGGGGTGAGCTCCCATTGCTCGGTCCCTGCTCCTGCCAACCTAGCAGTTCGAAAGCACATCAAAGTGCAAGTAGATAAATAGGTACTGCTCCAGTGGGAAGGTAAACGTCATTTCCGTGCGCTGCTCTGGTTCGCCAGAAGTGGCTTAGTCATGCTGGCCACGTGACCCGGAAGCTGTACGCTGGCTCCCTCGGTCAGTAAAGCAAGATGAGCGCCGCAACCCCAGAGTTGGCCACAACTGGACCTAATGGTCAGGGGTCCCTTTACCCTTTACCTTAAGTTGTGTCCATATTCTTTGTCCCATATTTCAGATGGAACTGGAGCCAAAGAAAAGAGTGGGTGGTTTGCAAAAGGGGCCACCCAGTGAATTTGGCCCTGCTACTTCCTGGCTTCCCAGCTCAGCCTCTTAGCTGCTGTACTAACCTCACTTCTGGCTACAGACTCCTGCTACTTTTTCTGGCAGGTATATTGATGGCAGACTGGGGGTGGGGTGCATGGGGATGATGTAAAATAATACAGTTCGAAAACAGTCACATGGGTGTTTATTTTTCTCCTGATACATGGATTTGCAAACCCAGATCTGCAAATCTGGCTCAACAATCCAGCTGGACATTATCCATCACACATATAAGGAGGAAGTTAAGATGCTTATCTTGTCCTCAAGGTGTCACATTGCGCACCACACAAATGACCTGGGGACAGGAAGTGTCATATAATACACAGCCTCACAGATCTATTTCCTTGCAAAATGATTTCGAGCACATTGTGCTGAGCTGTCCAAATATTACTACTACTGCTACTACTACTACTACTACTACTACTACTACTACTACTACTACTTTAAGGTCAGCTACCTCTAAGCAATGCCACCGGAACCAGATGATGTTCATTTCAGGTGAGATAGGTGCTGCCTAATTTATATGTAAGGCGTGATTGTTGACATTTCTGGTAGATAATAACAGAGAAACTTCAGTTTGGAAGCTGCTATTAGTCTAGAAGATAGTATATGCTGCAATGTCTAGCACTGACACTGAAGAGCTGTGTTGTGTGGCGTCAGGTGGAGGAGGAAGCTACAAAGTCAAAGGAATGTCCACGATTATAAATCTGCCTGCACAAGGGAAGCACTTAAGAATATTGACTTCCGAAGCCTGAAAGATGAATGGTAATAACACTTTGCTTGCTTGCCTTAGCATGTTGCAAATCTGGGTCAACAATCCACCTGGAAGTTATCCATCATTTCAGGAGGCCTTGTGCAAGAGAACTTCAAGGTGGAGTATATCAGCATTTATGAGTTTCTTTTATTTGTGGGGTTTTTTTTGCAAGTACATTTTTTATAAGAAGAATAAAGAAGAACTTTGCTGGCTCAGACCAAAGGCCGATCAAGTCCAGCATTCCCAGATGTCTCTGGGAAGCCCACAACCAGGACATCAGAACAATAGTATTCTCACAGGAGCATAGGCACAGGTAGTCATAGGAAGCTGCCTTATGCCCATTCAAACCATTGCAGACCCTCCAAGCATCCTTATTTTCCCGGGACAGTCCCAGAATTATGAAAGCCATCCGGGCTTCTGATTTGATCCCAGAAGGTCCCTATTTCCCTTGCCAGTGCTGCCACTGCCAAGCTCAGGGAGGAGGATGAGCCAGCGCTTGTCTTAAGCAGCGGCAGCAAAGGAGCATCCCGTCGCCTCTCCATGGCTGCTGCTCCTGGTCTCCTCCTCTGGGCAGCTTGTAGCAGCTGCTGGAGAGCGGGCAAAGGAGGAGAAGGAGGCTGCTGCCACCAAGGCCCCACCTCATCTGACACACTGGCTCTGAGGTGCAGGCAGAGAGCAGGGCTGCCCTGGGCAGGAAAAAAGGGGCTTAGAGCAGAGCACAAGGTGTCATGAATAAATACTTTGTGCATCTGCATCTAATCTTGCTCCTTTCTAAAATTTATTGATAGGTGTGTGTTTTTCTTTTTGTAAACCTACCAAATAAAATGCAGCCATACCTCAGGTTACAGATGCTTCAGGTTGCATTTTTTCAGGTTACGGACCCGCCGAAACCCAGAAGTACCCGGAATGGGTTACTTCCAGGTTTTGGCAGTCGCACATAAACAGAAGTGCTAAATCATGCTTTGCGCATGCGCAGAAGTGCCAAATTGCAACCAGCGCGTGTGTAGACACGCCACTGCGGGTTGCGAACACTGTGGGTTGCGAACATGCATCCCACATGGACCATGTTCGCAACCTGAGCATCCACTGTAAAATAAAACAGGGATTAAGGGGTCTTCTCAGGATGGTGGAGGACATGTGTGCTGTGTCCCACTGGTCAAGTGGTGTTGGCACTCATCCTTCTTTAAATAGGAAATGCTCTGCGGAGGTGGGGGGAAGCAGCGGCAGAGCAAGTCAATAGGGTGCCTGGGGCGGCACGCCTGCCCTACACCCAGGGGCGGGGCCAGCCGCCTGCGGAATGGGGCGAGCCAGGGCAGGACACTCTGTGGGGCCTCTGAGGAGTCTGCCTGCCTCCTCCCACTCAGTAGCCCACAGCTGAGGGGGAAGCTGCGGGCGGACTGTTTGGGGGGCAGTGCAGAGCCTGCGGGCACCCAAGCCACCATGTCACTTCCAGGATGTGTGGCTCGGGCACATTGCAGGCCCTGCAGTGAGTGCTGCTTGGCATTTTGTCACCCCCTCAGTGGTGACACCTGGGTGGATCACCCCCACCACACACACCCTTCCTCCACCCCTGGGGGGAAGCAGGGGTCGAGGAGGGTAGGTTGGAGAAGAGTGAGAAACCTCCCTGTTTCCATTTGAGGAATGTTGGAGGGTATGCCATTGGTCCTTCTCCCTTGAGTTGCAGCAGCTCTCCAGAGTTCCAGACTGGGGACATTCCCAGTCCTACCTGGAGATGCTGAGGATTGAACTTGAGATCTTCTGCATCCAAAGCAGATGCTCTACCACTGAGCTACAGTTTGATAGTGCTCAGGTGAATATTATCATGTAGCTAAAGATGCACAGTCTCTTGCAGTGTCTTTGAATGGCTGCTTGCACACACGCGATGCTGTGCAGCAGATCTGGAAATATGAAATGTGAGATCTGCTGCCCTGGCAGACTATTAAGGCATCCCTTCCTTATGGCTCCCAGTCACCTCTTTAATTTTGAATCTACCCTAAAACAGTTTAGCTGGTTTCCCTAAGAACAGTGAAGTTCAGATGTAATAAAGAATTAATGAGAACAGTGGCCCATTATTTTAAAACCTTGAAACGCAACTGACGGCCTGTTCCAAGCATTTTGCCATTTAAATAAGCATCAGAGAAGCAGCGTGCCACATATCGCAGGAAACAAAACAGCTGGTAAAAGTCTGCTATAAAGCAAATGAGGTTTGCAGAGGCCCCGAGGAAATAATCAAATTGCACAGGGTGATAAAGCCTAATGAAAACAGATTGTATGCCCCTGATAACTGAGGCTGCAGTAGCAGTAGCATAGAAGCGACTACAACAAGAATTGGGCTACAATTGAGGAAAAGGAAAATGCAAGAATTAATTGATTCACAAAATCCTAACCTTCGTGGGTTTGGGGATTCCTATTAAGATATAGTTTACCTGGCCCAGGAGATGGAGGAAAGAGTTCCTGGGAGAGAAATAGAGAGGCTTAGACAGAAAAGTTATGTGCACTTCAGAGACAGTGGAGGACTAAGGGAGTTTTCAAAGAAAGCTTTAAGGAAGGGGTAGGGAACCTGTGGCTCTGCAGACATAGGAGCCAACTCCTAGGGGCCAAGGTCCCCCAATAAAATGTTTGAGGGGCCAGCACCCCTCAAAGTTGATAGGCATTGCCATTAAAATGGTCTGTGTGCACCACATCTTGCAGTGTGGAGCTTACCTGTCCCCCCATATTTTATTCAGGTTAGCCCCCCTGTCTCCAGATGTTGCTGAAATACAACTCCCATCATGCTGACTGGGGCTGATGGGAGCTGGGAGTCCAATGACATCTAGAGAGCCACAGGTCTCTCAGCTTTAAGAAGTTGTTTGCTTCCATTGGGTTGCAACAGTAACAGAAAAGGACAGCAGGCTCGTCTTATGTTCCAATGATGAGAATTGGGGCTCATCCAGACTTCCTTTTGTGCTATGCTTTCCCGGCTCAGGTCTGTGTTTTCCAGGTCTGTGTCTAAGAATTGTTGGTTTTGGTCCTGCCGTTTCCCCCAGGAAAACTCATTGTTCACCTCTAAATCGGAAGAAATGGCAGTCCCTCACATTGCTGTTTGTTCTGCTTCGGTGGTAAAGAGCTTGTTTTCCAGGGGAAAGCTGTGGGGCAAATGCAAAATGTCTTGGACCCATGCCAAAAAGCATGGGATAAGCAGAAAACGTATTGGACCTGTGCTCTCAAAGCACGGGACAAGCAGCAGTGTGGATGAGCCCTGTGAGTGGCTGAGGTGCGCTCAAATAGGGGGCTATCTTTCTGTCAGCTTTCTGTCAGGATACAGAGACTCCTTCCTTTTTTATCAATTCATTTTTATTCTGTTTTCAACTTTTTAAAACAGATTAACAATTTAAACAAATCTCAGGTTAACAATTTAAAAATTACAAATTAATTTCCAATTTAATATATCCTTAGTGGTTGACTTCCACCCTTATCACCTGCGCTTTCCTATTGCATTATGCAAAGAGATCTTAGCAATTACATAACCTGATATAGTTATTATCACAGACACCTTCCATTCAAGCCTATTCTTAAATATATTGCTTCTTTAGACAAGCATTTAAGAACGTGTCTGCATCTGTACCTCTCTGTTCATGAGTGGAAGAAAGGGCCCAAGGAAGGAGGCTTAGTTCAGAACAGGAACTTAAGGTAACAAGTTTGTGAAGTCCCACGTGACAGTCACAACTTCCTGGTTTAGTTTCAGGGAGAAAAAAGCAATGAAGTTCTCAAATGCTAAATTAGTCAAAGTGAGCACAGGGAAATACAATGTACACCCCAAGCTAGGTGAATTAAATCAAATAAACTGCTTCCCACTTGATGCAGCTTAGAGGGAATGTTCAGCCGATGTGAAAATTGCAAGATGAAAACTGAATTATTAGAATGCTTATTGTGCTTTCAGGGTAAAAATTTCCCTGCTGATTGTTAAGGAAGTGAATTACCCTCTGTTGCAGGAGGGAAGCCAGCTGGCGTTCCTTCTCTTTTGGTGGTCTTTGCTAGCAAGCAGGGAAACTTTATAAAAATTATCTGATTTGGATAATGGTTGAGGAGATATTTATGTGCTGTACTGGGGCATAGGTCACCTCTGGACTGCCAGTGTTGTGCTATCTAAGATGTGTAATGGGAAACATAGGTGCAAAATCTTTGCTAACAACCATAGGAAGCATATTCTCTGTTGCATTTGGACGCCCCTCCTCTGGGGCCATGGAGTACTGCCCCAAAGTCCCTGCGCTTTTGCCATCTCTGATAGGAAAGCTGCCTTATTTCCCTGCCTTATTCCTCACCATTGTCTATCTTAACTAATAACTGGTTGTATCCAACACAGTTCTACTCAGAATAAACCCACTGAAACAAATGAGCATGATAAACTTAGGTCAATTAATTTCAATGGGTTTACTCTGTGTAGAACTTCATTGGCTACAACCCAATGGTTTTCTACCACCTCAAGCAAAGGCCTTTTCCA
The DNA here is from genome assembly GCF_965113315.1 of Podarcis vaucheri. Lineage (NCBI taxonomy): Eukaryota > Metazoa > Chordata > Lepidosauria > Squamata > Lacertidae > Podarcis > Podarcis vaucheri. The sequence goes on from NC_138749.1 coordinate 21,165,065, forward strand.
TCACCTGCAACATAAGCCTTTAGATATTTCCATTGTTGAACCTGGGGCCTTCTATTTTTTTTAAAAAGCATGCTGCTATTGATCTATGGTCCCTGCTCTCCTTCACCTGGCTAGGAACTATGTAAAGAACAGAGATGTAAATGAAAGTGCCTGTGCTTTTTAATCCTTGACAACTTTATTGGCTGTTTCCTGCAGCAAGATTTGGGATCTATGATGCTGGAACTCCAGATGTCTGTCAAACCAGGTGGGATTAAAAGCGGCAATTTCCTTCTGCTCAGGGGAGTGAGTAGTCAACATCATTCACCCAAACATGTGGGCCTGATAATAATCTCTTTTCATTTTCAATGAGGTGCAGCCGATAATAAGATCTCTTGACACCTCCTCCTCTTTCATGTCTTATCACATCTCTCTAGCTGGGTGCATTTTTGGAAGTGTGAGGCAAGCCTCCCTAAGAGGCACAGAGTCCAGGCTAGTTCACATATTATAGAGGGGGAAACCAAGGTTGGACACTGGGTGAATTCAACAGGAAAATTCAGACAAGTGTACCAGTACAAGACATGCATTTGTTGCATTCAGACGTCACATTTTTATTTGTACACAATACTGATCAATCGACCAACTGATCGATCTATATATCTGGAAGAAACTGCCATATGGCACCCAGCGGTGCCTGTTGCCCATTGGAACTGATAGGGTGGAAGGCAAGGAAGTCAACAGTAGGCGGAACCAGAACCAGTGACAGAGCCAATGACTGATGCAGTCAACTAATTCTACCTTTATCCCCATCCTTCTCCTGCCAAGTTCTCCAAGGGCTGGTTGTAAGAAGGCCAGTGGGCTTGGAGGAATCAAGACTGGAATCGGTGGGGCAGTTCCCCATTTGCCCTGATGGATGAGCCTCCACCAATAGAAGTAAAATCAGTGGCTACTAGTCATGTCAGCTGTGTACTACCCCCAGTATCAGAGATGATATCCCTCTGAATACCACTTGATAGGGAGTGGGGAGATTGCTGTTCAATTCATGTTCTGTTTGTGGGCTTCCCTTAGGTATATGTCTGCTCATTAGAGAAACAGGATATTGAACTAAATGAGCCTTTGGCCTGATCCAGCAAAGCTCTTCTTACCATCTTAATGTTAGATGCAAACCTAAAAAGTGTAATGTGTGAATGAGATTGCCCCTATAAGAGCAGCTTCCCTCAGCCTGGTGACTTCCAGATGTTATGGACTACAAATTCCATCAGACCCAGCCAGCATGGCCAATAGTGAGGGATGGTGGGAGTCAGAGTCCAAAACACCTGGAGGGCACTATATTGAGGAAGGCTTCCTTGGAAAGAAACCAACACAAACATGCTGCATTGCTGCATGCCATTTCAAGAGAGTTGCCTGCAGGATTAATTCTATTCTCCTGGAAATTCTGTAGTCTGTGAAGTTTGCTTGCAAATTCCTTAACAACTGGACAGAGATGCAACTGAGGTCTGTCCCTTTCCGAATCTGGGCAAGAACTATGAATATCCAAGTGGGTCTGAAACAAAGCTTGTTAGCATGTACCAGCTATATTCTGGAGATATGATTCAGTGAAAGACTGGGACAAGCAGTATCCCTCACATTGGAATGATTTCTGGAAGTTCTTTTGGTAGAGCAGAGGAATGTGACTGTGATCTCTACCAAAGTCTGAAGAATGAAACCAGGTAGTTCCTCCTAGCCTTATCTCTGGAGTATGAAGACCAGGGCTGAGGCAGGAGCCTACAGTGGGCTATGCACTGAGGTGTCATGATTGTTAGATTTTTGTTATGCCACTGTGCCGTTCTGTGAACACCACTGGGCAGTATCTCAGTACAATCTCAGTACAAACCCAGTTTCTGTACATAGGTACAGTCTTGATCCCTTGGACATCTCTGTGTCCTGCCTGTTACTATATGTGGATCGGTGACTTCTGGACATGTGGTGGCATTGTCAATAGATTTCACTTGTCAAGGCCAGTGGAGTTGCCAAGGATTGAGCTTTGGCTGGCATTGAGCTTTTCTGCTGGAAGATCATAGGATGATGCTGGATGGCTTTCAAGAGATACAGTATGTTGTGTTGGGGCCCAGCTGACATTATACAAACATTATCCCTGGCATATTGTAGGTTGGTGCAGCTGGACCATAGGAACTGCCTGCCTGTTAGTGAAACTTACATGTAGAAATTTAATAGAAGTGGCATGTGAACTCAAAGCCTTTGAATCTTCAGTGGTGCATGAGCTCCTATGTGACATTGCCTTCCAGTAACCTAAGCCACTCTGGGCAGTTTTTCTTTTTAAATGGAATACTGGCCTATTAATTCTCCAAATTAATGAATAGATATGATACTTACATAATATGTTTGTGCACTGCACAGAAAACAGAGCAAAGCAATGAAAAAGTTCTCAGCAAACAGTATTAAAAAGGAAGTAAAATAAGCACAACCAATATGGTGGTCTTTTTTCATGCTTTCCCTCCTCCTTCTGTATGTGGGGCAGCAATTCTGTAGCCTATGAAGGATTCTTATTTGAAGGGGACTAGCTTTATCCTGGAAAAGACCCTGATGTTGGGAAAGATGGAGGGCACAAGGAGAAGGCGATGACAGAGACGAGATGGTTGGATGGTGTTCTCGAAGCTACCAGCATGAGTTTGACCAAACTGCGGGAGGCAGTGGAGGACAGAAGTGCCTGGCATGCTCTGGTCCACGGGGTCACGAAGAGTCGGACATGACTAAACAACTAAACAACAACAGCTTTATCCAAAACAATCTTTACTTGAGTCAGTGGCAAGAAGCACTCCACATCCATCATGGCCTTCTTAGAAAAGTACTCCTAGTGGTGCAGCAACATAACTGCTAGCCCATTTGCAAAGCTAAGCGGGATCCCATATGGTTTCGGATTGGATTGGATGGGGGGGGTTGAGATTCCTGCATGGCAGGAAGTTGGACTAGCTGTCCCTTGGGGTCCCTTCCAACAGTACGATTCTATGACACTATGGTTTGGTCAGATCTAGTGATTTATATTCTACTCATTCAGCCAGGATCTGTTGCCTCAGGCAAGCATTTATTGGTCTCCCAGTTATTCCACTGGATTACACAACATAGACCAGTTCAGGTTTCTTGTCCATTCAGGGTAAGGAAGTAGCATGCCTCTGAAGACCAGTTGCTGGGACTCATTAATAGGCATCCAATTGGCTACTGTGAGAACAGGATGCTGCTCTAGATGGATGTTTGGGCTGATCCAGCAGGGCTTTCCTTATGTTTTATGCTCTTTGCTGCATTCACGCAAGGTGAGGGCCTTCCCAGTTTGCCTCACAAGTGATGGGAGGGACGGGCACAAGAAGCCACTAGCCAGCTCATCAGCCTGGGCTTCACTTCAGAGCTCATCCTGATGTTGTGAGGTTTCCCAACTCCACATGGGCTCCTTTGTAGTCTTTGCCCACGCTACACCAGAGCCACCAGAAACAGAATTATCTGGAGTGAGTAATGGAAGCCTGGGTTTGGGCAGAGTCTCTGGATGCTTCTTTGCCTCTCTTCCCTGAGCCGCCTGTCTCTGCACTTGCCCTTAGCTGCATGCTTCAGCCTCCATCCCCCACTTTGCACATGTGTCAACCTCTTCTCCACCTTCTGCCTTGGGTAGGGTCAGAGTTCAGAGTTCAGAGGCAGAGCATGGGTTGGTTATCAGACAGTGGCCTCTTCTGCACTATACATTTAAAGCTGTGTCCTACCACTTTAAAGGCTTCCTCCAAGAAATTCTGGGAGGTGTAGTTTGTCAAGGGAGCTGAGAATTATGAGACTCCTATTCCCCTCCCAGAGATATAATTCTGAGTGACTTAACAGCCAATCCCTCTTCCCAGGAAAGATAAACATTATAATAAATGCAGCTCCCGGGAATCATTGGGGGAAGTCATGATGTGATACTGCTTTAAATGTACAGTGCATCTGGGGCCAGTGTTAGGTCTGCCCAAAACCCAGTTCAGGCTGCTCCTGGGAATTAAATCCAAAGCCTTCATATCAATCATAATTTGTCACGAAGCTTTCTTTCAGAACCTGCTATGATATGCATTGCGGGACTAGCTTCTCTACTCTGAAACAGCACCAGAAAGGGGAAATTGACTGTTCTTCCCAAGGACAGCTTTAGGCAGCTTTTGGTTGACAGATGGTTGCAAGAATATAGAGTCATCTTTAGTCTTCTCTCTCTTTTTGCTTGTATCACTCAAACTTATTTGAAATTTAAAATAAACTGGCTCATTAACTGACGCCGCTGTTTCTCTGCATAGGACACCCAAAGTGGTAGCGTTGGAATCAAAAGATGCTATTTGAAAGTGAATTCTTTCTCTCCCTCCGTATCTCCTGTAGGTGCCAGCGCCTTTTAATGTACCCTCCTTGACAGTGGGCGGAATTCCACATATGTCACTGACAGAACTGCGCACCACAAGCAAATCTCCTTCAACAATTCTCAGAATTTTTGTCCTCGGGGCACTGCTGGGAATGAAGTTCCCCTTCCACAACACACTTTTCCTAATGACACATTTGGCATTTTCAACTTCTTGTGTGTCTTACTTGTTACTGTGTTATAGTTAGAAAACAGAATATTAGAGCTACATCTCACTGAGAACTTGATTCAGTTGGCTGGGGGCCAAAAGTTTAATTGATTTATTTCTTTGCCCCTTTTCACTGTATTCTGTTCATTAATATGATCTCAGGAGTGTTGCTTTTGCATACATCCTAGGTTAAGATTTAGCTCCATGGCATTTGCAAAAGTGTACAGCATTTACTGGTTCTGAATTTAAACCTGAAGGATGCAAAAGCACCACTGGGGATGAGGAAGGAATTTGGTTCGTCTTGCATTTTAATGTGAACCTACCTTATTCACACTTTCTCAAACATGTGAACACACATGTCCTTGGGAATTCGCATTGACCTAAATTTTGCCATACCGTTCTCTGAACCAAAGGAATTTGTTCAAAAATTTCTCAGTTAGGGGAAAGTGTGCATTAAAATGCATATGTATAAATTAGTGAAAATGGCATATAAAAACAAATTACATTACACCTTCAGTTAACTGGATCCTAGCTGCTCCTTCCAAATAAACCCTTGCCTCTGCAATGTGGTGTCTAACTCCAGTTAAGTTCAAAAAGCAACAATGCCTTCATCAGGAACTGAGTCACAATGTAGCGAGCAAGCTTTTAACTTCTTCTGGCTGCATGTTAAAACAAACAGACAAAAGGGAAGGGGAAACAGATTGCTAGCATCATAAAAAGTTTTCAATCCGCAGTTTGCAGTGACAGTGCAGAGGAGGTGTTATACAGACTTAACTAGGTTAGATGATATGTTCTGCAAAAAAGATTGCAGGTTTCAGCACGGCAAGGGGATGAAGAGGCAATGATCCGTCTCCCTTGGGATCTGTCTCAACTACAGATGGGGAGGTGTTTAATTCCATACTCATTTAAAGGGAAACCTACCTAATTCCCCTGATCAAAAACTATACGCTAATTGAAATACAGCCGTCCTTCAAAATTCACCTTTTTCCATCCAGGTAATGCACACAGAATTGCATATGCTATGGTGAAGTGTGCAGAAAGTGCATATATTAATGAACATTATGTACAAAAAGGTATTATATTAGAGGAAATGTTTGGCAAAAAATGTCTGTTAGGCAAAACTCCATACACAAATATGCATATTAAGAAAACTTGGCACTAAACTACTAATGAATACTCACAATGACCTTTTTAGAAAGAAAGAAAGAAAGAAAGAAAGAAAGAAAGAAAGAAAGAAAGAAAGAAAGAAAGAAAGAAATTAGAAACTGATATGCAAATAACTGAATTTGAGCCTGGAAAAAATGAGAAACAAAGAAACTAAAACTGACAGATTTGCCTATCTCCAGTCTTAACTCATCAAAACTCATGGGTCCTTTGCAAAGAAGAACAGAAGTAAACAAAAATGTTCATCATCATGGTACTGCTTCTTGTCCCTTGGATTTTACGGTGCATTTTGTTTTTTATATAATCAATGTGCTTTAATCCCACTGTTCTCCCAATTTGGGACTCAAGGCAGTTCACAGCATATTAATTTTTTAAGCATATTTACAAAATACCAAGTAACAGAAGCCAACTGGTTGAAAACAAGAATAAAAAGAAAAAGAAAACACATTTAAAACCAGTATTAAAATAATGATAGCCCTGATAGCAGATCAGTGGTCAACATTGTGTGCACCTAGTTTTCAAAGGCCTCTCTAAATAGGAAGGTCTTAGCCAATCGGTGAAAAGGTCTAACCTATTTTGGGAGGGAATTCCACAATATGGGAGCATATAGAGTGTTATAGGTTATGACCAGCACTTTGAATTGTGCCCAGAAGCAGACTGATAGCCAGTGAAATTGTTTTAGCAGGCAAGTAGTATGATCCCTGTAACTCTCCCAGTCAGCAGTCTGGCCACAGCATTCTGTACCAGCTAAAGCTTTCGAACATTTTTCAAAGGCAGCCCTGTGCAGAGTGCATTACAGTACAGTGGTACCTTGAGTTAAGAACTTAATTCATTCCGGAGGTCTGTTCTTAACCTGAAACTGTTCTTAACCTGGAGCACCACTTTAGCTAATGGGGCCTCCCACTGCCGCCGCGACGCTGCTGCGTGATTTCTGTTCTCATCCTGAAGCAAAGTTCTTAACCCGAGGTAGTATTTCTGGGTTAGCAGAGTCTGTAACCTGAAGTGTCTGTAACCTGAAGTGTATGTAACCCGAGGTACCACTGTAGTCCAGTTGGGATATAACTAAGGCATGCAGGACCTTGGACAGCTCTGACATCTCAATGAAGATGCTGGTATTTGTACAACATTTGAAGATGTACAGGGACACAAGGAATTGCCTTATACTCAGCCAGACAAGTGGCCTATCTAGCTCACTATTGTCTACACTGACTGGAAGCAGCTCTCCAGGGTTTCAAGCAGGGGTCTTTCCCAGCCCAACCTGGAGAAGCCAGGGATTGAACCTTGTTCTGCTGGTCCTGGGGGGGTTGCCGTGTGGCGTGGTCTGAGTCCGGTCCTGGGTCGAGGGTCTGGAGACTGTCTGTCAAGGGTGAAGGGGGGTCCAAGGCAAGGAGCCGGGTGTGGTCAGGAACTCCGGAAGAGCAGGTCAGGGTGCTGGCAGGAACAGGTTTCCAGTGATGTTGCTCCTGCAACCAGGGACTGGGCTGACTGGCCTTTATCTCCTCTGAGGCCTAGGGTGGTCCCAGTCCACAGGTGACTCGCCTCTCCTGGCCTTAAGGCGAGCACTCCTCCTGAGAGAACTTAGTTCCCTCCGCCTCTCTGCCCTGAGCCTCTGCAGCTCAGGAGAGGCTGGAGGGTTACTGGACCCAGAGGCAACCTCACCTTCCCCAGACGGCTGGGAGAGGAGCAGACAATGGGTCCTCAATTACTTCCGGAGCCAGAGTGGATTCATCTGGTGTCTGCTCCTGAGGATCCGGCACAGATTCAAGCCCCTGCCCCAGCTCAGCCGGGAGGCGGGGACTCCTGTGCAGGCTGGGATTCCTCAGGTTCAGCCTCTGAATCAGATTCCCAGGCCATCACACTTGTACCTTCTGCGTGCAAAGTTGAGCCATTACCCTTTGGCATGTATTATATGTTGGAGAAGGTGGACATGGTGGGAGGGCTTAATTTCCTTCATGGGCACAAATCACTCCATGATAAGCTAACAGGTGCAAGGTGAGCCAAACCAATTACTATGGCAATGGCTCATTACTAAGGCATGTCGGCTCATTATTCAGTCAGTGAGTCTGTCTGTGAGTCAGAGTGTATTTATGTTTTGGAATTGCTAGAGTGACAGAATTACTTTCCACTTGTGTTTGCAAAGCCTACATGCTGATTAGGCATATGTCAATGTCCAGAATTGTATTATCTTCTGCAGCAGTAAACTATTTTGGACCTTAAGCCACCTCTGTGTGGTGACTGGAACTATGGGCAACTTCTGCTATGTGGGTATCTCACCTCAGATACCCAGCATTATTCTTACGGTTGGGGGAGAGATTTGCTTCAGTTTGCATTTTGCATGGAAATTACATCATTCACACCCTCTAGAATCAGTGTTTTGAATGAATTGATTCAGATTACCTCATGCACTGAACTATTTCAAAGATCTCTGAATTATGCCTGAAAGTATTTCCTATACGTTCTGTGTGAATGGAACGTGAATTAAGTTCTTTTTGCAGCAGAAATTTCAACAAATTTTAATTTGATTCAATTTTAATTTTAATCCACACACAACACACAAACCCATCACCTGATCCTGCCTCTGAGAGTGGAAAGCCAGCACAGCCGTTGGGGCTAGTGAAACGGAAAATGTCTCTGGAATGCAGCCTTCATTCTATCCCTGCATATGCTTGTGGGGGAAAATGTTTGTTCGTTTTTAATTTTTCAGCCAGCCATGGGAATAGAAGTATAATTTCAGATTTATTTATTTTGTGGTGCAATGGCAGTGCCATTTAAAATGTGACAATGCTTACCATAAAGAAGTGAGGTTTAGCATTTGGGAACACCATATACATTCTGAAGTGAGACTAGGGGGATGAGCTGAATTTATCACAAGCTAGCACAGATAATGGAAAGGCAAACTCTCTTTGGTATGCATAGAGCAGGGTCTTTCTCACCTAAAGCTCCATCCATTCTATACCCACTCAAATAATCTCTCAGTGTCATAGAGTTTCAATCCTCTCTAGTTGAGATTGCGATTGCATATAATGTGGGCACGCTACATCCTGTTTACGGCTTTAAAAGTTCCAATGAAGCAAAAGAGTTTGCAGGTCTTCCATCTCCTATTACAACAGCATTTCTAGTCCACTTTTTGGTTATATATATATATATATATATATATATATATATATATATATATATCCAAAGCAATTTTTTGTTGTTTAGTCGTGTCCGACTCTTCGTGACCCCAGGGACCAGAGCACGCCAGGCACTTCTGTCTTCCATCTCCTCCTGCAGTTTAGTCAAACTCATGCTGGTAGCTTTGAGAACACTATCCAACCATCTTGTCCTCTGCCGTCCCCTTCTCCTTGTGCCCTCCATCTTTCCCAACATCAGGGACTTTTCCAGGGAGTCTTCTCTTCTCATGAGGTGGCCAAAGTATTGGAGTCTCAGCTTCAGGATCTGTCCTTCCAGTGAGCACTCAGGGCTGATTTCCTTCAGAATGGATACGTTTGATCTTCTTGCAGTCCATGGGACTCTCAAGAGTCTCCTCCAGCACCATAATTCAAAAGCATCAATTCTTCGGCGATCAGCCTTCTTTATGGTACAGCTTTCACTTCCATACATCACTACTGGGAAAACCATAGCTTTTACTATATGGACCTTTGCAATTTACTATACGGACCAAAGCAATTTACAATGCTCTAAAACAGGTGTGGGAGGTACCAGCATGGTGTAGTGGTTAAAGTGTTGGACTAGGAACTGGGAGACTCTGGTTCAAAGCCTCACTCAGCCATAACCTAGCTCACAGGGGAGAACCGTGTACACCACCTTGAGCTCCTTGGAGGATATAAATATAACCACCAGCACCCGTGACCCTCCATCTGTGACAAGTTCCAACTCTGACCATTAGCCATGCTGGCTGAGGCTGATAGTAGTGGCATAGCATGGGTTGCTAGCACCCAGGGCCATGTGGAGGGGTGGGTGGGAGGAAACAGATAGTGTATGCATGAGCATTCAACTGCCTACAGCATCCACATCACCCAGGAGATCACAGACACAGAGATAAGAAGAGTCATTCCATTATCTGGAGAGGTCATTTCTTGTTTGCATGGAGAAGTCATTTTCAACAGAGCCCAGTGATAGAAGTACATAGCTGTATTGAGGCAGCACTGGGTGTTGAAATTTTGCCCCCCAACAAACTTTGCACCTGGGTCATCCGCTTCTCTCCCCCCCCCCATGCTACATCACTGGCTGATGGGAATTGGGAAGAACGTTATGACAGTAACAGCTGTTCAACTGTGGAATAGGCTACCTTGGAAGATGATGGACAATGTTTTTATATATGCTGGGAGCCACCCAGAGTGGCTGGGGAAATGAAGTCAGATTGGTGGGGTACAAATGAAGGAGGAGAAGGAGGAGGAGGAAGACTCCCCCTCATTTCAAAACAGGTAGGGTGGCTATCTGTCTGGGAATTTTAGCTGTGACTCCTGCAGTGCAAGGGGTTGGACTACATGAGCCTTGGGGTCACTTCCCAGTCTTTAATTCTGTGACTCTAGGGAAGAGGAATCTGTCATCCTCTAGATCAAGTTGTGCTCCAGCTCCCATCAGCCCTAGCCAGCATGGCTAATGGTCATGTGAGAACACTTAGAAGCTTCCCTGCAACTGGGGAAGCTGAATTGGGATGGCAGAGGTGGGGGAGCAAGCTTGCTTGCCCTCCCCAGTTTAAGTCCATAGAACCTGTGCCTCTGTCTTCGCTCTCTGTCAATCAAAGTGCGCAGGAGAAGAGTGGCAATGTAAGATCTGATTGCATCTGGAATTCTACCTGCTTCTTATGCCAGCGGTTGATGAATGCAGGGGCAGAAACGAAACCTTCTCCCTTGCAATGAATAGTTTATTTTGCAATGGGAGTCACTGAAAGGCACTAGTAAAGTCAGCAGCCCTCCTAGACCGGTTTGGTATTTTATGACCTGTTGGATAATACCATGTCTGAGAGGCTGTCTAATTAAATGCTCCTGCGTGACAGTCTTCTTTCTTCCCTGTATTGATTGAAAAGATGAATGAAAGAAAAGTTGATTGAATTCAAGAGAAATTCAATCTTTTCCCATCACAACTGTACTTCCATGCTGCAAATAGGTTTTATCTGAGTAAGAGGCCTCTAGGAAATAGATGCTGCTAATCTGTCTGTCACCAAAGGACTATCTGTCTCTCAACTGCTAAAGGAGAAAAGTATAACATCTCTAGAATCTAAACAGTGGGGCCTGGAACACAATTCTGCAGTGTAGTTTGCTCTTGTTCAAGATTCCAGCCAACTAACCACACCCTTTCTCGGGATACTGTACTCTACAGCATTCCAAGCCCATTGAGGATGCTTGGTCCTTATTGGGCTGCTCTGAATTCTTTTCCCTGGGTTTTTTTCTGCATTTTTTTGGGGGGGTATACCAACAAGTCTTGAGGTTCCCTCTCAGGGTGCTGAAATCACCCTCCTGTATGAGCTTTGGAAATAGAGGGGATTATATTGTTGCATGACACTTCAATCTCTCAGATTCCAGGGCTTGCAAAGCTCATGCTTCCTTTTGGAAAGGAGGCACAGCAGAGATTATGGTGTCTTTATGATATATGGTTTATTTACACATATCTACAACCTGAGCCTTCAGTGGATTTGCAGCATTAACACCCCAAAGGGGTCTTGCTTCCTTCATAGGCACAGCCTGATATCCAACTGGAGATCCAACATCATGCTGTGCCTGCTGCTGTGCATCTCCATCATATAACTACTTCTCTCTAGTTCACATCATAGCAACTCTAATCTCTCTAAACCATGGGTTGGCAAACTAAGGCCTGCGGGCTGGATCATGCCCAATTGCCTTCTAGATGCTGCCCACGGATGGTCCGGGAATCGCCATGTGGATGACCAGTGTGTGGATTGCCAGCATGTGCGTTCATTCCCTCTCCCTCCCATGGAGCCAGTGTGCTGTAGTGGTTAAGAATGGTAATCTCGTAATCTGGTGAACTGGGTTCACATCCCCACTCTTCCACATGCAGCTGCTGGGTGACCTTGGGCTAGTCACACTTCACTGAAGTCTCTCAGCCCCACTCCCCTCACAGAGTGTTTGTTGTGGGGGGGGGAGGGAAAGGAGAATGTTAGCTGCTTTGAGACTCCTTAAAAGGTAAAGGTACCCCTGCCCGTACGGGCCAGTCTTGACAGACTCTAGGGTTGTGCACCCATCTCACTTAAGAGGCCAGGGGCCAGAGCTGTCAGGAGACACTTCCAGGTCACGTGGCCAGCGTGACAAAGCTGCATCTGGCGAGCCAGTGCAACACACGGAAATGCCATTTACCTTCCCGCCAGTAAGCGGTCCCTAGTTATCTACTTGCACCTGGGGGTGCTTTCGAACTGCTAGGTTGGCAGGCACTGGGATCGAACGACGGGAGCGCACCCCACTGCGGGGATTCGAACCGCCGACCTTTCAATCGGCAAGCCCTAGGCGCTGAGGCTTTTACCCACAGCGCCACCCGCGTCCCTTTGAGACTCCTTAGGGTAGTGATAAAGCAGGATATCAAATCCAAACTCTTCTCTTCTTCTCCCTCTCTCTCCCTCTCCCTCACATGGTGGCACTTTTCTCCACAGGGAAAGAGCAATCTTGTCCCATGCTGGGCGCCATCAATGGTGGGAGTCGGCATGCCCGCCTGCCCACCTCAGCAGGGTGGCGCTGTGAAGGAGGTGTGTGATGCCGGCTGCCAGCTGCTGCTGCTGTTCCTCCTCCCTTTCCCTCAATCCACTCTCCCTTCCTTCTCTGCACCCATTTTCCATGCCGTTTCCTCACACGCTTTGGTCACTGCCACCTCCCTCATTCCTCCCATGGCATTCAGGTGGGTCGTTGCGGTGGCCATGGCTGCCACTTGCGGGTTGAGGGGTGGTTCTGTCTTCTTTTCCACTGTGCCTCTCAGGAAGCAGCAGCAGCAGGTGGTGGTGGTGGGAAAAGCTCCGGTGACACCCCGGTTCCCCTACCTTCATCCGTTTCTCCTCAGCCAGGGCTGCTGTTTCTGTCTTCGCCGGCCAATGCATCCTCCTACCCCACCACAGCGCTTGGCTCGGTGGAGAAGCCCAACTGCGGCTATTGGGACGACAACTGGGACAGGTAAAGCAAAGCATCTTCAGGCCTCTTTGAGGGCAGGCGAAAATCATTCATTCCCCCCCCCCAAAAAAAATATAGTCCAGCCCCCCACAAGGTCTGGGGGACAGTGGACCGGCCCCCTACTGAAAAAGGTTTACTGACCTCTAATCTAAACTGGCCATTTGCCATCTCAAACAAAGTCCCCTTTTCCTTTGTTCGTAATGGCCGCCCTTAGGCTATTACCTTAACACAGGAAGCTTGGCCTAGCTTAATTAGCTTTTAACACTTGGCTTAATTAAAGGATTAGAAGTGTCTAGCACACAGCCTAATACACATGGCTTAATAGACAAGGGTCTGGCACCCAGAGTTTTAACACCCAGAGCTTTGATTAAATACTAACACTTACTAGTTCCAGGAACTTATAAGTGTCCAGCACCCACAAGCTCATAACAAGATAGACTGAAGGGCAGCCTTCCAAATAAGTGAATTATGTGTGCAGAAGTGATGTTTTCACATATTTTTCACCTCGCTTTGCAAAAAGCACCATTCATTTTGGGTGATGGATGGCAGTATCCTTCAGAGAGCAGGGGGGTTCTGCAGGGAGAAAGCTTCCTTTGGGGCTGCTCATGCAACTGATGTTCAGGCACCCCATGCCCCTCTCTGTGCCAAGCACTCAGGCTGCAGCATCTCCCTCACTCAAAACTAGCTTTGCTAGGCTGCAGCATCTCCCTCACTCTGAACTAGCTTTGCTTGTCCCCAGTGACATTATCAAATGTGAATGGCTGTGTGTTGACATTCCTTTCAATAGGAAGAAGGGTGATTTTAAAGCAAAGGAGAAGCATCTAGTTGAGGTTCCAACCACTAAACAGGAACAGGGGAGAAGAAGGAAGCTTTGTAATGTCTTTCAGAAATACTTCAGCCCTCCCTGAAGGCTTCTCCTTGCCAAGGAAATGCTCAGTGGAGAACAATTGGTTCAGAATAATCTTTCTAATTATAATAACACTCACCGTTTATATAGTGCTTGGGTTTTTTAATACATATACATTAGCTCAAGTCCTGTTCAAGCATTCACCACCACACCAGCTGCCATGACACAGAAAGCAAGGTTAGGAAAGAGTTACTGCCAGTCAGAGAAAGCAGCAGTGAACCAAATGGGCTGTGGGCTCATTCAGAATGATGATGATGTTGATGATTTATTATTTTACCCTGCCCATCTGGCTGGGTTCCCCCAGCCACTCTGGGCGGCTTCCAACAAAGATTAAAAATACATTAAAATGTCACACATTAAAAACTTCCCTGAACAGAGCTGCCTTCAGATGTCTTCTAAAAGCCTGGTAGTTGTTGTTCTCTTTCACATCTGATGGGAGGGTGTTCCACAGGGCGGGTGCCACTACCGAGAAGGCCCTGTGCCTGGTTCCCTGTAGCTTTGCTTATCGCAGTGAGGGAACCACCAGAAGGCTCTTGGCACTGGACCTCAGCATCCGGGCAGAATGATGGGGGTGGAGTTGCTCCTTCAGGTATACTGGGCTGAGGCCGTTTAGGGCTTTAAAGGTCAACACCAACACTTTGAATTGTGCTTGGAAACATACTGGGAGCCAATGTAGCTTCATAATGATTTAACATTTGGATTACAAATAAGGGAATTGCTGAAATTATTCGAGCATCGCCTGTGAAAACGGCTTGACATGAGGATGTGGTCCATGAATCATATTGTTAGGTCAGGTTTCAATGACAGAGGAACAAAATCACTAAGGTCCTCATTTGGAACATTTCCTGCCTCGTTCCCTTATATAACTAATAAGAGGATTATATACTTCAAAGCTGGATTTTATCATCTCACCACACTGACCAGGGCCCATCAGATCGTTGCTAGAATTGATAAACAGGATTTGGATGTCAGAAACTACCCCCCCCCCATAATATAACTTAATTCAGAAGGAAGGAAATGTATCATTTAGGAATGAAAGCCTCTGAGTGTCATTGACCTTCAGATTCCAAGAAAGGACAGGGAGAATAGGGGACAGGAAGATATCTGGGCATCTATATGGTTACCAAATTTTTTTCAATGAATTCAGGGACACTTTTTTTTTTGAAGCTGAGTAGCAACAGGGAGTCAGTAGTGGGGATGGTGAGGCAAAAGACCCTGGGCCCAAGCTTACATGCATATTGTATAAAGGTGCAAAGCCCTTCTTTTGCACCCTGTGAAACATGAATGCAGAGTTTTTAAAAAACTGGACAACAGCCATGACTCCCGAGCCTCCCCCATCAGTCAAAACAAAGGGGGAAGGGGGCAGGAGATTGCACAAGAGACATCATATGGGGACTTCTGGTGAGGAAAAATGGCAGTGAGCAGCTCCTGAAGCCAGCCAGAGCCAACTGTGCTACCAGGCTGGCTCCGGGCTGCTGAGGTTGCTGCTGCCACTTTTCCTGGGGACAGATTTGCAAATCTGGGGACATTCCAGGGATGGAATTTGTCCAGGGACATATTTGCAAATCCAGGGACTGTCCCCAGGAACTGGGGACGTCTGGTAACCCTATCATAATAAGCAACCAGAATGTCAGACTTAAGTAATATAACTGATAATGCTCCTTTTCACACAGTAAGAGGAAACTTTAAGATAATTATTTGCGCCTGTTACACCCCAGCTTTGCCAGCCATTTGTTAAGATGAAAAGGGATGGCTCTGGATAACAGGAATGTGCATGGGCACCAAAATTCATCTTGTATTTGTACATTTTTTTAAAAAAAAATCTGGTGTTTTCCTGACTTGTTCTGTGCTCTCAGCTTCAAAATGTGTTTTATGTTTCAAGCCATTCTGTATATAAAAAAACTCTGCAATCCCCATTCACTACAATGGCCTTTTTTATATATAGTTAAACAACTTTACCATCCCCCCCCTTTTGGCCAAACTGGATAAAATTTACAGGCACAGGAGTCCCTCCAGTGTGAACATAGCCTGCCAAATTGCAGACGGGGTGGTCAAGGAGATGTCAGAAAGGTCATTCATGTCTCTAGCAAGTCCTCACCCCCTTCCTCCTTTCCAGTTTCTCCTTAGCAATGGTATTTTGGCTTGGGAAGAGGGTACTGCATGTGTGTGGAAGGAACTGGCAGGGGACGAAGACATGCTTCAACCATTTGGGGTTTTCAAGCTTTCATTAAGAATACCATTGGGAAAGGAGGAACCATTTGCCCCCATATTCCCAATGATTAACTAACAGCTTGGGTAAAAGCACTAAAAGAAAAAAGAAAAAAAAGACAAGCTGAGACTGCTCACCACTAATTGAAACTCTTTTGTCATCCCTTGAAATTCCTACTCTCAGCATTATATGTTTATTCATGTCAAACTAGATGTGGGAAACACTTTCTCTGATCCTCCCTTTCTTCTTCCTTGGAGTCTTCAGGGTCCAATGAGGATTTCAGTCAGCATACACAGATGTTCCTCAGAATCTGTAACATTTAGCCTTTTCCTCCCACTGGCACACACAGATGACAAAATGCTTGATAAGCAAGCCGTAATGCAAGCTGGCATTGTGATGGCCCAAAGCCATTAAGGTTGCTCTTCACTTCTAGCTGTGTCCCCCTCTCTCTGCCCATTTCCATGCTTTGCTAATGCCAACATCTGGAGACCGTGAATAGTTCTGGTCTAATGATGCCACCTGCTTTGACACTGCTCTGCTCCAGCAGTCTTCAGACGTAACCTCCTGCATTCTCATTTACTTGCCCAGTGATCCAAAAGATTAGCCTACATTATTGCGCATCTGTGCAACTTACTTCTAGTTACATGACGACTGAACTCGTGTGGCCTGTAGATACATAGGAGGGAATAAATACATCTACAATTAACAGTAATTCATTTTAAGTAAAATAAAAATAATTATAGACTACCCCTCATATAAAATAGCAGGGCAGTGTCCAACAGAAGTATAAAATCAATGCAACAGGATCATAAAAATGACAGGCTTGTTCTTAAAAGGTTTAAACAATGGAATAGGCCTGCCAACATTAAAAAGTATTCAAGAGACACCTGAAGGTTGGCAGTGAGGATGTCAGATGAATTTCTGCTGGAAAAGTATTCCACAGCATGTGTTCCATAGCATGGGACCACTAACACTAAATGCCCAACCTAACTGAAGCTACTTGGGCTTCTGACTGGCAGAATCCGAGACCAGGGAGAAGAGTCAGTGGAAGAAGACGGGAAAAAGTTTAAAGACTATTTACAGAAATACTGTAAAATTAATGAATGTTAGAAAAATGTTGGAATGATGTTATGTGGCTTTAGTAGAAATGTTATAAGGAATTAAGTATAAATAGATTAATAGAGCATTAAAGGGAAAAATAAGGTTGGAATGTGTTAAGACAATTATAGGATAGAAAACAGAGGAAGATGGAAAGGAATTGCTGAAACAATTAATAGAAGTGGAATACAAAAAGGGAGGTGCGAGGAGGTCGTGGAAATTAGTGAAAGAAAGATAAGATATTGAAATTGGATTGTGTTTTAATTGGTTTTTGTTTTGTTTTATTAGATGTATGTTAGTGTTTTGCAGTGGTTTTTTGTGTGTGTGTGTATTGTATTGTACTGTATTTGTGCTTGGTTCTCCAGTTGTACAGCTAGGGAGAGGAAGGTGCTCCAGAAGGTCATAACCACAGCCCAAAGGATTATTGGTCATCCTCTCCCATCTTTGGAAGAACTGTACGGTTCCTGTTGTCTTAGGAAAGCAAATAACATCCTGCAGGATTCATCTCACCCGGGACACTGTCTGTTTGCACTACTGCCTTCTGGCAGAAGATATAGAAACATCAAGTCAAAGACAAATAGACTGAAAAACAGTTTCTATCCAAGAGCTGTGGCCCTTTTGAATGCTGTAACTCGTTAGTGTGACCTGGGAGTTTGATGGGTGTGGTGTGGGTGTGGCTGGAATGTGGTTTGTTTGGTTGTTGTTGTTGTCTTGCTTTTGTTGTTTTAAGGGATGGCATCCAATTTCGTTGCACTTTGTGCAATGTTGCACTTGTGTAATGACAATAAAGAATCTATCTATCTATCTATTGTCGTATGTTTTTTCTTTTTTAATACAAGAACCAGTGCAAATATATCACATGCTCTTAGTCCCATTGGTTGTCTAGCTGCTGCATTATGTTCTATCTGAAGCTTCTGGATCAGGTCCAAGGGTGGCTCCACATACAGCGCATTGCAGTAGCCCAGTCTCGAAGTCACCAATGCATGGATTATTGTGACTTGGTCAACATACTAGATGAAGCTGGTAAAAGGGACTCCTATCCACAAAGGTGCATCCATCCCCAAGCGACATACCTGCTCCTTCAGAGGGAGTGCAACCCCACCCAGAACAGGCAACTGGCAATTAGACAATGAAGAAATGCTTTCCAATTTGCCTTGATACTTGCACCATTCATCATCCTCACATACATCTCATATCAAGTCATTTATTTCATGCTGAACATGGGTGGTGACAAACCCCTTGCGTGAGATCTTTTAATTAATGAAAAGGATGAGGTACCAAAAAATAAATAAATCCTAAATTCCTTTAAGCCACATCCGCTTCTAAGTTCCCCCTGTGTAATTACATGAATTAATCTTGAGTCTTGGTCTTTCAGCTCTTGGGTATGTGTGTGCGTGTGTTTCAATTCTCTTTTGGCAAACAAAAATGCATATATGTTGCAATGTTAACCACACCTGTGACCCGAAGTGTTTCAATTGGGCAAGAACGTAGTTTTCACTGACATCAGATTATCAAAATGCAAGGCATTACAATGCCCCACCCCTCCAAAGCTCTGAAAGTGGTTTGGTTGATTTCAGGGCCGATCCACCTATGAGGCAAGGTGAGGCAACTGCCTTGGGCAGCAGGATCCACATGGGCAGCAGATCAGGCCTCCAAGGAATGCATCACACTTGTGGGACACTCCTTGAATGCTGGATCTGCCTCCTCCTTGGCAGCTCCCCCCCCCCCAACAATGCTACCTCTACAGTGGCCTCTTGGCAAGCAGGAAACACTGCTGGTCTCCTCCCACCCAAGGGAAGAAATGGCAGAAGCTGCTCTCTGGGCTCTTTTGGGATCTCCTGTGATTCAGAGTGGGCCCCTCCCCACCCCCCGACAGCCTTTGATTCCCACTTCAATCATCAGGTAAGAATGATTTGATCTCTCTCCTTGTTCCCCATGTAGATCTTCACTCACCCCTTCTTCCCTGGCAGGGATGTTGGGTTTGTGGTTCACCTCAGGAGCCCAAAGGTCTTGGGCCAGTCCTGCTTCCCCGGCCCTTTTTAGCAGTGACGGATCCACATTTGATGCCCACCTCTGAGTATCTCCATTCTTGTCACTATCACAGCTCTCTGTTGACTTGCTTCCTCCCACTGGGCTAGATCTTTGCCACTATGTAGATGAAGACAAGGCAAGTGGAGCCTGCTGCGCTCTCTCTTATCATTGCTTGCTTGAAGAGAGGAATAATAGTGTGTGTGTCAGGGGCTTCTTGTGGAGCCTGGCAGGTGTCCAGTGATGTACACCCATAAGATGGAATATTGGCTAAAATGGGGAAAGTGTGAAAGGCACTCAAACATAGCATATTTTATGGGTAGACTTCTGATACTGGAACTCATAGCTCATAAGGAGAAAGGTTTCAGACAGGAAATTCTAAGTTGCCATGCCCTGGCATTGAAAATGTGTTCCTTGCATGGTTGGGTTTGCTTCCACTTGGATAGACTTCTGTCAGTACATGAAAACTTTTATCTTTCAACAGCCATTTGCTCTTGGCAATTTTTAAAAATTCTCCCTGGCTTATTCATTTCCAAAAAACTTAACCAGCTCTCTTTTCTGTATTATCTTTGTATTGTTACATTAAAAAAAGGATTTGTCTTAATGTTTTAATGTCACTCATTGAAACACTGCCATCTTGGGTGTTTCTTTTTAACAGAAAAACAGCATACAAACAAATTAATAATGAAAAAGCATTTCTCTTTCTTCTCCCCATCTCCATTTTCAAGCACACGCTGTTTATTGTATGGAAGAGACATTTATCTCCCTAAACTTTTCATTGCCATTTCCTAACACTGCCAGGTCATTTAGTGGGTGCAGAGGACTCTCTTTCCACTGGTAACAAACTCCATGGCACAAACGCAAAGATCTGGAAAGCCTTGTGTTTCATAACATATGTATATCACCATAAGGCAGAGTAAAAGCAGCATTTATTTATTTGGATTTTGTTCAGACTGCACAGAGAAACTATCCGCGTTTAAACCCAGCAATTAATACCTGACTTTGTTTAAAATAGTGCATTGAACAGAGATCTTGATTTGCTATTACCATAGCAAATGGTGTCTGTGTATAGCAAAAGGGTGGGGAATATGTGCCCTTCCAGATGTTTATGGACTCCAGCTACCATCAGTCCACAGCAGCATGGCCAATGGCAAGGGATCAGGAGAGTTTTAGTTCAAAAACATCTGGAGGGCCAACAGATAGTATACACTAGCTATGTAATTGGTACTTTGAAAAGGAGAGGTTCAACAGGTTCCTACCTCAAGGGGTTTGCAATCTAAAAATAGATGTTAGGAAAACAACAGAAGAGGGGGAAGGACATCTTCAGATTGTAATCTTCCACCGGCCCATAATGTGTGTCTAAACTAAAAAATAAATAAAAATATGTTAGACAATAAGGTCAACCAAGGTTAAGCTAACATTATTTTCCAACCTTATTTGAGATTTTAAACTTCCTATTAGTTTCCAATTGTGCCCTTTCATTGTGTTTATTCTTCCGATTGAATTTGGTCCCGACTGAATCAGAAAATCTACTCAGCCCTTTTGTTTTTTAACAATGTTCAGCAACAGGGATCCTTCGGGGAATGCAAAAACAGAGCAAGAAAGCAACAAATGGTCCTTGTTTCTTGTCCCCAGAATCTGATCATCATTTTAGTCAGATGGTCTGGTCACTACATTTACAGTACAGCAGTCAGTAAGACTTCCTTTAAGGGTAAGGAGCTACCAATGGATAACTTGCTTAGCACACATGCTACAAAACACCCTGGTCGGCTTGAGTGCTGACCACACATGTGAATAATCACATTTTACATTCTTGGCCACAGAGGAATCTCATGGAGAAATATCACCGTATTCACAATGCGTTTGAATAATGTGAGCTGAATTTGCATTTCAAACCAAGTATTGGTAAACTTTGGTGACAACCAGCAGCATTTCTGAATATATATATATATTTAAAGCAGGGCACACAGGTCCATTGCCTAAATTGGCACATGTGTAATCTCACTGTATACAAGTTGTACGAGTGACAATAAAGTATTTCAATTCTTTCAATTAAATTATGCTAATTTATATGTGTAGGTGCGAATTTAGGCTGACTTCCAGAGAGGAAGATACAAACACTGTCTTCCATCTCTTACTCTGAGCTTTGGGGTGCCAACAGAGTTTTCTGTGCCCAGTACACTATATGTAGGTGAATAGGGGCCTCTACAATCCCATCTAAAATCACTTGACAAGGTCTGCTGCTTATGTGCATATTAATTCTGCAATGAGTGCCTCTGTATTGTGATCCAGGGGTTGCCCTAAGGAAAAAGACTCTCACTCCAAGAAAGCAAAAGCTTTCAACTAAAACACTTAACCCAAGAGCGTGGGGTTCAAAGTGCAGAATGGTCTCAACAAGCCAGGGTCAAGCACAGCTAATCAATCTAGGTCCAAAATGTGACTCAGAAGCAAGGTCGGGTCCCAGGTCACTCTCACAGGGAGTTCAGCATGTAGTGGAAACCAGAACGAAGAGCCAGAGACCTATGATGTTTCCAGAAACTGGAAGGCTCAAGATGAAGACCTCATAGAACCCTCAAGCCTGGAATTAGCCCTGCATGCAGCCCCGGTGGTTGAATTGAACTAGAAAAAATATGCATATGCCATTGCCCAGACAGCTGCAGATATAGATGAGGGTGTCTTCTTCAAGAATATGAATATGAGTTCTTGGAACAACATTCCAAAATACTTCCCATTTCCCCCCAATTCAAAACACTGATAGGCTACCTTCAGATAAAAGTATTACTGAAATCCTCAAACTATGTTCCCAGTTATGTGATTTCTGGCATAAAACATTCCCCTCCCTCTTCTCCTTTTGAAATGAATGAAAACCTTCCCTAACATGATTATATTTGCAGGGACATTTGTCAGACAGAAGGCAAGCAAGTTATGGATTTATTTATGATGATTTGTTGCAGTTCAATTTAAACCAACTATAAATATTACTGAACTGTTTCGTTTCGTTTTTTGTAATTCTAGTCTTATTTCCAGCATCCCATTGATTGTTTTCTGTATACCAGAACCGTTTCCAAGTATCTAGCCTGTAATTCTAAGTGTCCTCTTATAACCTTAGCCTTCACTGGATAAAAGACTGTTGCCTAATTCATTTGTCACTAAAATCCACTTTGCACATCTCAAGGTCACAAATGGGAGGTGATATCCTTCTAAACAAAACAAACCCAAACTGACAAGCCAGCTTTGCAAAATTTGGCAAGAGCAATCTTATGTTTTTGGCGCTGTAGTCTGATTGTTAAAACAGAGGCACTCATAGCACCTGTGCATCATTTGGCTTAGCCTGATGCCCCAAGTTTTTACTATTAAACAAGGGAACGGTTTAGAGTTATATAACCTGTAGAATACAAATGCAAACACTGCTCCTGAATTCCTGCTTTCCATCTCCTGTGTTTTTAAGCTGCTAATTTGTTATGGGCCTGGATCCAGAACTGCCATGAGCAGAACTCTGTGCATGGAACATTCCAGCTGGGTTGGGGAAGGCATTTTTCACTGATGCTTCTCCTACCCTGAAGCCCCCAGTGTCCCTTGAAAACCTGCTCTGAAGGCTTCATGGGACCTCTGGAGCAGTGCAGAGCAGGAGCGGAGAACCTGTACCAGCCCAAGGGTTACATTACCTTTGTGGGGGCACATCCCAGTTGTGGGTGGGGGCCAAAGGCAAAAGTGGATGTAGCAAGAAATGTAAAATTTTACCTTTCCATATCAGGCTTGTTTCCACAATGTCAGGCTTCAGGGAATCGGCTCCTCCCACCCCGCCGGCAGTAAATAAGCAGAATATAGGGAAAGGAGTCTTCTTACCAGTTAGAACTTTAATGATCACAGTGAAAGAACAAAGAATCCATTTCCTAGGAATGGCGGTGCTCCCAATTAAGGGTCGCACCCACTTCCTTCCTAGTCACCCATGTCACTACTGCGTCTTGTAACCTGATCTCGTAAGCATTGTGCTTTCTGTGCTGCAACCTTATCTGCTCTTCTTGACCTTGGGCTGAGTGGATGAATGCTTTCCAGAGACAGTGAGTCTGTTAGCTCTCTCTCTTCCAGTGTTTCTTCTCCTAGCTGTTCCCCATCCAGTATTTCCCAACTTCTGCCTTCTGAACTATGTCCCTCTGCAAACCACTGTTCCAAATCTATACTGTCCTCCTGCTCCTGGGAAGATTCAGGATCCTGATCAGGAGCAGGGAGAGGGGGAGGCTCCCTCCATTCCTCCTCAGTGCAGCCCTCCTCAGCACGGTCCCTGACACACAAACACTTGTATACCCCTCTTTAACCTTCACTCAGGAAAGCAAGGGACATGATCAGAGTTCCAGGACACTTTCCAGCTAGGCAAAAACACTGGAGAAGGATGTGAAACAGGGGCAGTAAGGGCCACGGCTGGGGAAAGTCCCAGAAGCCAGACAGAAAGGTTTGGAGGGACAGTTTGTTAAAATGGAAAGGTGGGACAATTTTATTTCTACAAACAAAGATGTATAGCGGTATTTTGCTACACTGTGAGATTTTTGCCTCATGCAGGCAGAAAAACAGCATTTCAGCAAAGCCATTGGGCTAGATTTATTATGCCTAAGGGATTTTATTTTGGGCTGCTGTGGCTGTTTTCATTTGTTTGTTTAAATCTTAGCACCCCCCCCTCCTTCCTCCTCTCTGTGACTGGTCCCAATTTATCCTTAGAGGGAAGCAAGAAAGAAAGCTACAAAGTGTGGCCAGACAGTAAGAGAGAAATAGATTCTCAAAGGTACCCGTTAGAAACAAATGAGGTTTAGAAATACAACTTTCATTCCACAGGGGCAATCCAGATCAGGAAACTTCATAGCTATAGGACATTCCTTAATTAAACCTAGATTGCCCCAGAGGAAAATTGTATTTCCAAAATTGTGTTGGGCTCTAATAAACCCGTCTTGTCCAAGTCTTGTCCTTGCCTTTAATAACTCTTTTTTGTGAGCTTGGAGTTTTTGGGTAAAACTCCTCACAACACACAAATGCATGTAATGGTAGCCAGATAGCAAGGAAAACCACTTGGGGAGGTAAGTGAGGGGGATAGAATAAGTTACTTGATCCTTTCACTGCCTGATGTTATTCCCCTTCAAAAGCATCCCTTAAGGAGCTTCCCGCCACTCTGCCCCCAAAAGGTGTTCAAATGCATTTGCAAGGACCATTTGGAGGAAGAAACATTGAGGGGAGAAGTTCAGCAACATCTCCCATCCAAATTTCTCAGATCCCAGTAATTTAGGGAAAGGGCCATAGATCAGAGGGAGAGCATCTGTTTTGCATGCAGAAAGTCCATGCCTTAACCCTGGAGGCCACTGTCAGACCACATGTGTACCATGCATTTAAAACAGTTTCATACCACTTTAAGGTAGAAGAAGTTGACATACTTGGCAATGGGAAGGGTATGGCAGTTGGATCTATTTATAGGGGATGTGCATGGGTTAAGGACCAGCTAGGGGAAAAAATAAGTGCAAAGGTCTTTATCTCTTTGGGATAGCTTCCAATGTGCATCAATGTTCAGAAAGCTGGATCACATGGATGGTTCATATCTGATTCTAGCTGATGGAGCAGGTGGGATTTGATGACTACTGAGGTCTTCTAAAACCCTTTGATTTTTGATCATGGTGTTTTGCTCATCGTGCAATGCAGCAAGGTCTCCTTAGTAACTGTTAATTAGTCACATCATTAAAAGTTTATGCTATACTCTACCTAAAGAGTAAGAGCACATCCTTTCTGTATGACTTGTACTGCTATAAACAAAGTGAAAGAAAAGGCTGTCATTCGACAGGAGGAATAGTTCTGAAGCCTGATATAATTAGGTTCTTCCTCTTAGCTTTCATTGAAAAAATATGTAAACGAAATGCGCAGTAGTCAGTAGAAATAGCACAAAAGTGTAAATTTCCATATCAAAGCTCTACCAGTTGCAGTGGTTTTTTCCTCCCATTTATTCTAACTGGCATCTAGCATCGGATGGATGGCAGGTTCCAAAGCAGAATGTGCTAGATTTTTGTAGCCTTCATTTGCGCCTCGAGGCCCCCAAGTCCTTCCCCAGTAAATAAATTCAAATGGACACATAATTTTAGTTTAAGCTTTTGGGCAAAATTTTGGCCACAACTTTATTGATTACAAAACAAATTGAACGGTATTGGGCCTAGGCATTGGTCAGAGACTATAACTGACACCTGCCTCTCTGGCTGGCCGTCTGAAAGGGTAAACACCAAATGAGGGAGGAACATCGGTGAAGATCGATTGAAGCTCACCCTGGGGTTCCTGTGGTCCTGGCATGGCCCTAGCCCCTCAAGCGGACTTCGGACAAGATCCAGGACCCCCAGATTCCTTTACTGCAATACCCTATTTCTGGAGGGGCAGGTGATGGCCACATCTCCCCTCCCACACATTTCTATAAACCAATGCCTAATCGCTAAACCTTACAAAGTTGTGATGATTGCTAAGGAGGTAGGTGAAAACCAAGTGGCCAAAACCAATCTGCCAAATGGAAAAATTCCTACCCAGCCCCTGCTCCAAAGCAGGCGACCCAATCCTAAGCAAGGCCAAAGCAGCAGCACAAAATGGGGGGGGGAGGAGGGCAGGTATTCGGCAGCGCGAAGCAAGTGCTCCACCCACATCGTGCTCCCGCATTTATAGGACCCCGGGATCACACCACCTGCCCCAATTGGCCAAAACAGCCGGGCATGATCCCGATGCCCAACTGACAAGGCTTGGGCCACGCCTAGTAACAACTCACCCCGTGGGGGTGGCTTAAGGGGCCAGAGCGCAACCAGGACCCTCAATTTAGGAGGATCCCATTTACACCATTCATTCTTACAGAGCTCAAGGGAGCCCAGGTGCAGAACTCTCTTCTTACCACACTCTTGGAAATATTAGGTATGATGATGCATTGGTCATTGGCTAGACTGCAGAGTGGTCCAGCATGTGGCCTCAGCAACATTTGATGTCCCCTACCCACCCCTTGTGCTGCATTTCCAAAGCCAAGTAAGCTGAAATCCCTGCTGCAAAAGTTAACCCTGTCCAATGGCCATTCATCTGAAAGGACTAAAATAAAAGATGATAAAATCTTGCATATGGCAGGGACGGGGAACCTGTGGCTCTCTATTGTTGTTGTACTCCAACTCTCTCTTGCTGGTGTGCAACAACTTCTGGAGGGCCACAGAGCCAAAAATGAGTGTGCACAATACAGTGGTACCTCGGGTTAAGAACTTAATTCATTCTGGAGGTCTGTTCTTAACCTGAAACTGTTCTTAACCTGAGGTACCACTTTAGCTAATGGGGCCTCCTGCTGCACCGCCACCGCGTGATTTCTGTTCTCATCCTGAAGCAAAGTTCTTAACCCGAGTTATTATTTCTGGGTTAGTGGAGTCTGTAACCTGCAGCGTCTGTAACCCGAGGTACCACTGTATGCCTTTAAAGCACATTTGGAGGGCATTCATTCCCTCAAAGAATTGTGGGCACTGTAGTTTACCCCTCATAGAGTTAGAATGCCCAGCAACCCTTAATGAACTACAGTGCCCATAATTCTTTTTTTTTGGGGGGGGGTGAATGTGTTCTAAATGTGCTTTAAAGCCATAATGTTTTCACAGCCCAAGACCCAAATTAGGCACGACAGCATAGCTGCTCTTGAGCTTTCATCGCTCATGATGAAAAACAACGCTGGTGGAGTCTATCCTTCACCATACTTCAGGTCTGGAACTTTCACTGGAAATAAGCCAGAGCTAGATAAATGTTTTTGTAGGGCGATAGCACTAAAGGAAAACCGGGATTCAGTGTGTGTCAGGGGGTGGGTTAGGAATCATAGAATCATAGAGTTGGAATAGACCACAAGGGCCATCGAGTCCAACCCCCTGCCAAGCAGGAAACACCATCAGAGCACTCCTGACATGTGGTTGTCAAGCCTCTGTTTAAAGACCTCCAAAGAAGGAGACTCCACCACACTCCTTGGCAGCAAATTCCACTGTCGAACAGCTCTTACTGTCAGGAAGTTCTTCCTAATGTTTAGGTGGAATCTTCTTTCTTTTAGTTTGGATCCATTGCTCCGTGTCCGCTTCTCTGGAGCAGCAGAAAACAACCTTTCTCCCTCCTCTATGTGACATCCTTTTATATATTTGAACATGGCTATCATATCACCCCTTAACCTCCTCTTCTCCAGGCTAAACATGCCCAGCTCCCTTAGCCGTTCCTCATAAGTCATCGTTTCCAGGCCTTTGACCATTTTGGTTGCCCTCCTCTGGACACGTTCCAGTTTGTCAGTGTCCTTCTTGAACTGTGGTGCCCAGAACTGGACACAGTACTCCAGGTGAGGTCTGACCAGAGCAGAATACAGTGGCACTATTACTTCCCTTGATCTAGATGCTATACTCCTATTGATGCAGCCCAGAATTGCATTGGCTTTTTTAGCTGTCGCGTCACACTGTTGGCTCATGTCAAGTTTGTGGTCAACCAAGACTCCTAGATCCTTTTCACATGTACTGCTCTCAAGCCAGGTGTCACCCATCTTGTATTTGTGCCTCTCATTTTTTTTGCCCAAGTGCAATACTTTACATTTCTCCCTGTTAAAATTCATCTTGTTTATTTTTGCCCAGTTCTCTAATCTGTCAAGGTCGTTTTGAAGTGTGAATGAATGAATAGGATACCTCATTTCCATCTTGTTTGGGCCTTGACCTAATTAACAGCCACTTCGTCTTTTCAGGGAAGCCTGGGAGCTGTAGTTCTGTTTGAGTGGCTTGGGACCTCTAGCAGAAAATTCTCCATGCACTTATCTGTTAGGCAGCAGTGGATCCAACCCCCACGACAGGTCTCCAGGAATGGATAAGACAAGGAAAAGTTCTTATCAACTTTTTTTAATTAAATATTCACAGAGAGAGGCTTGGAAATGCCGCCTTTTGGAATAATGGTGTTGCCTCGAGTGAGACTCCATCCCGCCCCTCTCTCTCTTCATGCGTCATCACTATGGGTGCTGAGATGTGCCCTCTGAGCTCTCTGCTCTCCTACTTTCAATGCTTGCCAGGTTCTGGGAGAGGGGGATCTGGAATGCTTTCTAAAGACACTGTGTCTGTCAGCTGTGCTTCTCTGGTGCTTCTTCTTTCTCCTCCTCTCCCATTATTTCCCAGCTTTTCCCCTCTGAGCTGTGGTCTCCCTCAAACCCCTGTTGTAATTCTGAACTGTTTTCTTCTTCTCTGGAAGGGTCAGGCTGTGGAGGCAGTCTTCACCATTCCTCCTCTGCCCCATCCCTGACATCATTCTACCGTTTCCAGGTTTCTTTACGGGAAGCCACAGCAATTCAAGTGGCCTAAAACTTAACCATCTTTATAGTTGTGATGGCCTGGGATTTGGACTCGGATGCTGAAACTGAAGGATCCCTGCACAGGATTCCCTGCCTCCAAAACCAGCTGAGCCGGGGCTTGGGCATGAGCCTGAAGGGTCCTCACCTGTGCTGGATCTTCAGGTGCAGGCACCAGCTGAGTCTGCTCTGGCTCCTGAGGTGATGGAGGACCCATTGCCTGCAGGTGCTCCACTCTCAGCCCCATCGGAGGAAACTGAGGTTGCCTCTGGGTCTGGTAACCCCCCAGCCTCTCCTGAGCTACAGAGGCTCAGGGCAGAGAGGTGGAGGGAACTATGTTCCCGCAGGAGGAGTGCTCGCCTCCAGGCCAGAAGAGGCGAGTCACCAGAGGATCATGGCCACCCTATGCCTCGGCGCAGATAAAAGCCGGCCAGCCCCCAGTCCCAAGTTGCGGGAGCAACATTGTTGGTTGCTAGTTCCTGCCTGAACTCTGTCTTGCTTTTCTGCCAGAGTTCCTGACCCGCCCTGGATCCCTGCTTGCATGCCTGTTCCTGACTACACCCGACTCCCTGCCCTGCACCCAGCTTCAGATACTACGGACTGCCTCCACGTTGCACCTTGACCACGGACCGGACTTGGACCTTGCCTCTCAGGTAACCCACGGGACCAGCACAATAGTGAAGAGAGATACCCTAGATCAAGGATAGTTCCCTACTGACATTTTGGACTACAGCACTCATCAGCCCCAGGCAGCACGACTAATTCCCAGGGATGAGAGGGGTTTGCAGTCCATAAAATACCCAGGTTGGCTACCCTTGCCATAGATGAAAAGAGACTGGCATTTCATTCTTCAAGTGTTTACTCCCGGGGGCTAAATAACAATATTCAACATTGACATAGCACACAAAGAAATACAATAGGAGGAAAAATTCTTTTTATTTAAAAAAAAATCTCCATAAGATTCTATTTAAAGAACCGAAAGAAAGATTTATTACTGCAAAGCCATTTTGCGCCAATGAAATTATATGCAGTGACCATGCTGTTTATCTCAGTTAATGAAATTAAGTTCCATTAGTACTGATTAAGCTGACATTATTGACAAGCATCATTGTGATTGCAGCACATTTTTCATTTGTGAGCTATTAGCGTCACAAGGTGGAGGGTAGCCTGGGGTTAAGCAGAAGATGGGAACCGTTCCTGGACATCTCTACTGAAAGAAGCAAGTGAGCTATAGATGGCTGGATAGAAGCCAAATGTTTTCCCTCAGCTAAGCATCTGTCTTCATTACCGGCTACTGCTCTCTCTCCCTCTAAAGTTTTACTGGAGTTGCTTAAGTATATTAACTTGAAACACTCCAGTAAAACCAAAGAGACACTCGGCATGAGATCATGAACTTCTTAATCATTCAAAAGCCTGGAAGATGCCAACGAGGGAAAAGGAGGTCAAGGACAGGCTTCTAAAACTCTTACTATGTCTTCTGGCTCCCCCCCCCCTACACACTTTACAAATACCGCTCATCTTCCCTTAGCGCTGAGCTTAAACTGGAGACAAGTCTTAGACACATTTTTGAACCCCCCAGAAATGTGCTGCTAAGGGGTGGACAGCAGATAGCAGTCTAAGGTTCAGGACAGCATTACCTCAAGGACCACCTCTTTCCATATGAACCTACCTGGCCCTGATCCCCCGGCCACTCACCTCCCTGTTTTGCTCAAAGGTGAGCACTCCTCCTGTGAGTACTCAGGTCTCTCCTTCTCTCAGACCTCAGTCTCTGCAGCTCGGGAGACGTCAGTGGGTTACTAGACTCAGGGGCCGCCTCAGCCTCCCCTGACCAAACCGGTAGTGGAGCAGCTGTAAGTGATGGCCCAGCTGGAGGCAATGAGGTACTCCCCACATCTGGAGCCAGGGCAGGCTCAGGCCCCTGACTTGGCCCAGCAGGTGTTTGTTGCAGGGGAACCTTTGCAGACTGGGACTCTTCAGGATCAGGTCCCATACTTGGTTCAGATGATGCCTGAGGCAAAGGATCCGATGCAGACTGAGTCCCCTCTGGTTCCGAGTCTGAGCCCGAGTCCCAGGCCATCACACTGAGTACCTGGGACAGAATGGAGGAGGGAATGCTGCGTTCGAAAGCTCATCTCACCACAAGTATCATAGCACATAGATAGAGACGCCATTTTGTTTGTTTTTAAAATCTAAACCCTAATCCCCCTCACAGAGCTGCAGTTCCCAGAGTTCCCTGGCAAAAGGGATTGATTGTTAAACCAATCTGGAAATTGTAGGTCTGTGAGGGGAATGGGGGTTTCTAAACAAGCCTCTTTAACAAACTCTGATTTCCAGTTCCCAGGATTCTTTGGAGAATGGCTGTTCAAAATGGTATGATACTGCTTTAAATGTGTAGTGCAGGTGGGGGTCAAGTATGTGTACAAAAAGCACAAATACCTTTGCTGCCTTGCATTGATAACATTGCATACCCTCCAACATTTCTCTGATGAAAATAGGGACGTCCCATCCCATAATGATCATTTTACTATTTATACCCCACACATCTTATCGGGTTGCCCCAGCCACTCTGGGCAGCTTCCAACATATATTAAAGCATAATAAAACATTAAACATTAAAAAACACAGCTTCCCTATACAGGATTGTCTTTAGACAGCTCAGGGGTTGGATAACTCCATACCCTCCAACATTTCTCCAATGAAAATAGGGGCATCCTAAGGAAATTCCAGGATCAAATCAGAAACTGGGACAGCTTCTCTAAATCAGGGACGTCCCTGGAAAATAGGGACATTTGGAAGGTCTGACATTGCTCTATGAGGAATGAATGGGAAAGTAATCACAAGGAATGATCTTACCACACACACACACACACACACACACACACACACACACACACACACCCTTTGAATGAGTCAAAGAGTGGACTGCTGGACCTTGTTTAAAGATGCTTAAGATGTGTTTTAGTCCTCAGGAAGTAGCTCAGCAGAAACCCTCAGCAGGGATGTATCTGTGAAGAAATGGGTTGGAGGATTACATAGCCCCCAATCTCCTAGACGCCCCTGTCTTTCTTTCCATAAACTTTTTTTCTATCCAAGGTTTCCTGATACTGTAGAGGTGACTGCCACCAGCAGGATTCTGAACCTTAACTGGGTTTGTTCATGACAGGATTGATGACTGGCTTGATTGAAGACTTGTGAATTGTTGTTACCTGGCCTTGCTTAACATTGTCTCCTCAGAACATTATTAATCTTGATCCTCACCAGAACTACAGGTGCACATCTACCATAGAATTCATTGCTTGTCACTTTGTGCTGAGGAGAATCAACGTGGGAGACATTTCGCCCCCTCTGGAGTCACGGTCATGCTGACAAGAAATATTAGAAGTATTGATTTATCCCCACAGCTATCGCTCCAGTGCAGCATAGCACAGTTACTGTGGACTGTATTCAATCTGAAGTTGTTTGCTTCACTCAGAGGTGCCCCCTCACCAAGTGCTTAGCTGAGCTAAATGTGTCATAAAATCAACACCACTGTTCTGTCCTAGGTAGTAATCTCAGACAGCTGAGGTTCTAGCCAAAGCTTAAAGGTGAGAGAACTACAACTCCCAGAGTGCACTGGAAGAGGGATTGATTGTTAAACTGCCCTGGGAATTGTTACTCTCTCAGGGGAAGAGGGATCAAGCCAATGGTCCTTCTAGTCCAGATGCCTGTGGGATGCTCCAACCAGGACCCAAGCACAAAGTACTATTCCCTCCAGCAACTAGTGACATAATAATACCCTCCCTAGATAATCCTAATATCTGCATTCACATGGATTTATTCTGTTTTCATGACTTTCCCCTAACTGTTAGGTTCTGCATTGTATTTGAGCTTTCACACAACAGAAAAGCTACTTCTGCAACTATAGTTTAGTTTAGTGCTAATTTCTGTGTTACTTCCAGGAAAAAAGGAAAAAAATATTCACAAATAATATGGAAATGAGTGCTATATTCCATGACAGTTCCACTATATTCTGCTAGTTTTGGAAGTGGCTTCTACATTTTGTGAAACCTCATGTGGAAGCATCAAGAAAATGGAATTAACTGCCATATGAATACAGCCCTTGAAAGACTCCCTCAGAATCATCCTAATAATCACTTTTGCTTACTCCTACTGTTGCATCATTAATATATTTTTTTAGCTTTGTTATCGTAGATTCTCTTGTGTCAAACAGGGACACATGTATGAATTGCCTCTCCCTACTATGCCCTAAACTCCTCTTGTCAGCAGAAGTTTAGACATATGGAAGTGGAAACGAACCAAATGGCCATATCTTCAGGCCAGATGAGCATGTCACCCATGGGACGGATCTTCAGCCTGTGTAAGCTGTAGAAGGCGGGTGCACTTTGAAGATTTTTCAATAACAAAAGAGCAATGCATTTAATCACTTAAATGTCGCTGATCTTTGTTTTTACGAAGCAAAGCAGTTGGCGTAGTGAAAGATGCACATGGAGAAATTCAGAAGGATGGATCATTCATCTTTTGATAATTCATGCGTCTGTGATCACAAACCCAAAGTGTTTTGAAATAACGCTCACAACACTGGGTGTTTATTATTTGGATCACATACTATAAGAACACAAGCCTGGGGTAATGGGCCATTAGGACAACAGAGAATCAAAGGAACTCAGGGTGAGATGGCAAGTGGGTGGGGTCTCTTCCTACAGATAAAGCCAAGAACTCAGAGCCAAAGCAAAGCTACAGGCAGGCAGAGAGCCATGGCTAATGTCTGTTTGAATCCAGGGCTGTGCATATGGGAGAAGCAAGAACCTCTTGGTGTGTTGATGCTCTGAACCTCTTTTCAGGTTGTATATATGGATAAATAAACCAAATACCATAAATACCCCACAGTCTCCACTGTGCCTCATTTCCAAAAGGAAACATGAACTCTGGGTAAGCACCTAGAATCCCTGGACTCTTGCACTGCTCAGAGATTGGGAGTGGCGTGCAACAATATATAATCCAACAAAATTAATCATAATTCTGTTTTAAAATGCATTTGTCCCACTGTCCAGTTTCTGTTTTGTCATCCTCACAGTGATATTCCAGACGCAAAAAAGAAACTCAGAAAAGTATTAACTTAATGCCATTTCAGTGGCAAGGCACACAATCTCAATCAACATCTGTTTTCCAATTTCCTGTTCCTGGCAGACCAGAGTGACCTCAATAGAAATCTCACTGTGGGGCGGTAAACAAGCAGGAGATCAAGCAATCACGCAAGCAAAAAGGAAAGAACGAAAATCACCACTGCTTCTGTGTGTGATTGTATTCCGGCTGCTGATATTAGCGGGTTGGTTTGCATGTTAAAAAAATCACGCCCATGTTGTGTGTTCTCTCGCTATGATTCATATGAATGGCATTTTGATTTATTTTTATTTGCATGTAAATGTGTGACTTCACTTATCAACAGATACAGCCACAGATGTTTAAGGATAGGGTGAAAAGTTGCTGTCATGGAAGGCTTAGAGGACACACCCATCAGGAACCAAGACAAGAACCAGGACAGAACACAGAAAACACTCCACCCGAATTCAACTAAGTCCACTACCACTTAGTGATGAAAGTATATAATGACACTATTCACACAGTCACCACAGCTGTGGAAACTGCTGCTTGATCACTGCTACACTAGCCACGGGTGTGTTGCAATTGGTATATGACTTCCACATCAACCTTCCAGTGAGAATGGTTTGGGCTGCATTGCGTGCAGTACTCAGTTGTCTCGGAAAGGGCTGTAGTTCAATGGTAGAGCATCTGCCTTGCAAGTTGAAAGTCCCAGATAGATCAATCGTCTGACTCAGTATAATTAAAGTAAGTAAGTAAATAAATAAATAAATTAATTAATTAATTAATTAAATTTATACCCTGCCCTCCCCAGCCAGAGCCGGGCTCAGGGCGGCTAACACCAGTAAAATTACAATAAAAACATAATGGGGGGGGACAATTTAAATACAGGTTAAAATGCAATTTAAAATGCAGCCTCATTTTAAAAGTAGCCCATAGATCACAACCATAAGGGGAGGGAAACATAAGGGTCAGACTGAGTCCAAGCCAAAGGCCAGGCGGAACAGCTCTGTCTTGCAGGCCCTGCGGAAAGATGTCAAGTCCCGCAGGGCCCTAGCCTCTTGTGACAGAGTGTTCCACCAAGTCGGGGCCAGTACTGAAAAGGCCCTGCCCCTAGTTGAGACCAATCTAACCACCTTGCCACTTGGGACCTCCAAAATGTTGTCATTTGTGGACCTTAAGGTCCTTTGCGGGGCATACCAGGAGAGGCGATCCCGTAGGTACGTAGGTCCTAGTATAAGGCAGGTTCCCTCCAGTTTTAGCCTAATCATATCTCATTCCTAGTTCAAATCTCCTGGTCTTTGTAACCTTTTAAAAGGAGTATCGAAGAGGGCTACAAAAGAAAGGATGAAAGGCAAGAGGGACATATTAAGGTGTGTGGGGGTGTCGTTTAAGACAAATGCTATTCACATCACCAATGGGGTGCTTCCAGTCTGCACACTGGTATTTAATTTTATCACATATGGTAGTAAAACTCTGGTATTCCCCCATGATTCCAATGTAGGTATTTTGGTGAAGTGGCATGCTAATCCACAATACTAATTGCCAGTAATATGTCTAGGGGTTTGATACACTGATGGTGATGATGACTGTAGATCATTAAGTTTTCAAGGTAGATTTCAAATGTGAAAATAAGAAGAAAATATTACATACACGGAGGCTTTCTCACCAGGCAAGCGGATCTTTATCGTGAGTAGCTACTTGTTAGGATTTTAGTCTTGCTTCAAATATATTTGCTGCTTTTGCTTTTTAATTGTTTGTAATCATCTTACATGTTAACTACCTTGAGACAGTTGTTTAGAATGTGACTGATAAATCAGTCAGGAGGAGGACGGCGATAATACAAGAATAACACTTATTTCCAAGTAGAATAATAGAATCGTAGAGTTGGAAGGCAGCTCAAGAGTCATCTAGTCTGACCCCTGGCAGAGCAGGAATCACAACTAAATAATTACAGACAGATGACCATCCAACTTCTGTTTATAAACCTCCAATGAAGGAGAGTCCACTACCTCTGGAGGCAGTCCGTTCCAGATTAATTAGGGAATTAGGTAGATAAATGTTGATTGAAGTAGTGTAATGTATATGAATACGAGAACACAAAGCATATTTCTCTATTATTTATATCACCACAATAAAGTACTTAATCTGCAATAAAAGGTAGTTTTCTATAATTTATTTATGTCTTCAAATAAGGAGTACAGAGTTGTTTGTTCTTGCACCTGTTGTTCCAAACAATGCTTTCTTGGGAAGTCCCTTCTTGTGTTTGATATTCACAGGTATTGAATAGGTTTTAATGCTCTCTTTGATGGTAACTGGTATGTTTTAGCAAAAAAAAACCACCTTATTGTGCATTACAGAGGCTTTGGGGCTGAGAAGCACTCTCTGACTTTCCCAGTTTTGAGCTGTTCTGTCTATCTCAGTAAAGGAAAAGGCTTAATGAAATTGAAGCTCAGAATATTATGAGATACTACGGGAAGGGCACTGGTATCTTAAAGATCAAAATGTAATAACTTTTGGAATTGGTTTTTAATCGGTAAATTGCCACACTTGCCTGGCCTTGAGAGCAGAGCAAGTTACAATATAAGTCTATCTGTGCTCTTATTGGTATTGTCACCTAACAAATTCACGGGAGAAATAAAAGCAGGATTATTATTATTATTACCATCATCCTAGCTGAATGCCAGGCTCTCCACTCGGACGGGAATAATAATAATTCTGCTTTTATTTCTCCTGTGAGTTAGTTGGGCGAAAATACTAATAAAAACACAGCTAGAGACAAGGCACTTCTGACTTGATTATAAAGGCAAAATGATCCAATAGGTGTGCCCAGTCTTGTTACAAGGCCAGCCAACCGGCTTGCTGCAACAATATAGAGATGAGAAGCATCCCAGCAACATTTGTCACTAAAAACTTGTGGCATGGAGACAGGCATCTAGGCTGGGCTGGGATTCATTGACATCACACCAAACATTATGATGTTTGGCTGTTTTCAGTTCATTTCTGGTTGATAACTCACTGTTCGTCTCTTGAACTTTCTTTGTTTCCTCTCTCCCTGGTTTTAAATGGAGGCATGAGTTTAGGAATGTTCATATGTTACATGGAACACAGGCACCATCTCCCCCTCTCTCTCTATCTCTCTCTCTCAGCACACACACACATTAGTGTTAAAACGTGTCCACTTGTTGAATTGTGTAGCTCAACTACTGTGTACACAGTTGCACAGACTCTAGACTCACTGAATATTAAACAACATTGCATTCGACAAGTGTACAATCTGTGCACCTGTGTACACATATTTGACCAGTACATTTGTACGTTTATTCACATGTAAGGTCCAACAAGTGTACAGATGGTGTACCTGTGTACACAATAGTTGAGCTGCACAAATAAACAAGTGCACGCTTTTCCACACATACACTTACTCCTATGTGGAGTGTCATGCGTGAACAGCTATACAAGTGTACAGTTCAACTATTTGTGTATATTACTGCACACGAACCCTGATAAGAGCATGCTCATTCAGTGTATGAGCTAAATACCTGAAAGGCCTTCACTTGAAAATCAAATAACAGGACCCTGTTTCAGATGGGCCACTACATTAACTTTAGTTACAGATAGGTAGCCGTGTTGGTCTGCCATAGTCAAAATAAAAAATTCCTTCCAGTAGCACCTTAAAGACCAACTAAGTTAGTTCTTGGTATGAGCTTTCGTGTGCATGCAGTGTGCATGCACACGAAAGCTCATACCAAGAACTAACTTAGTTGGTCTTTAAGGTGCTACTGGAAGGAATTTTTTACATTAACTTTGTAATCCTATGTATGTTAATTCAGATGCAAGTCTGAGTTCATGTTAGAGGATTACAACCTTTTATGTGCAGTACACCCATCACTATTTCTAGTGGGGGTGGGTCACTTACCCACATTGCCAAAACAGAGAAAATACTTCAGACGTGTATGCATGCTTGCATAAAATTAGCACCTGCTAATTAAAATCTATAGACCTGCTGGCCTGTGCTCAGCCTGCAGTCTGGGTACCAATGGTTGATGGCAACTTCAAGACTGGGTCTGCTGCTCTCCCCTCTTGCGATGTTTTAGCTTTGAACTGGACTTGGACTGGACAGCCCTTCAAACAAACGACTTCTTCAACACCCTAGTTTCTGAAGCTGAATTCTGAGGAGAATTTCTACTCCTAAGGGGTTCTGCTTTTAAATAAACCCTACTTTCTGCCAAGATTGCCACACAACTCTGCTCAGTTTCTTTAGAGATTATTTGTTAATCTGGGCAAAGTCACGTAAGAGCATTACCGAAGTGCCAGAAGTCTTGACCAGGACGATAAGTAGGGCTAAGTTTTACAAGATTACAAACGCAAGGGCATTCTAGTAGGTATCACAGAGCTAACAGTGAAAGTAGGAACATATGATTTCAAATTAAATGGCAAGGAGCCCCCATGAACATTTGCAGCACTTGGTTATCAATAAACAGATAACAGATAATGGGTCACTGGCCCATTTGATTATTCCAAGACCACCTAACAGAGCACTTTAGGACAAACTCATTTAGTTGTAGCTTTTGTAGCCCAGCTGGCGAAGGTGCTTAAGTGACAAGCTAAAGCCTTTATCTTACACTTGTCCAGTTAGCAATGATCACTCCTCACATTAAATGGGGGCACCCTTTGCATGGTCGCACACAGCCCCCTGGACCCTATGTGGCACCAATAGCACAGGCTTGACTTTGCCTTCCCCAGGTCTCCACCTACCTTAGCCAGTTGCCCAATCCCGCCTGGGGAGGTGTTGCCAAGGTGATCAGGCCAGGTAGGAGGAGGGAACACCTGCTCACACAATAGAGTGAGGATCTTACCTGGGAATCATCAGTTGGCTCCAGAGCTTCTCCCACCCTACCCACCCTCAGTTAAGACTTCTTTTGCAGGTTAACCTTTTCTCCACAGGTATGCGGGCACTGTTGAAGGGCCAGAAAGGAATTCTCCTGCATTGGCAGGTTTGCCTTTCCTGTAGCAAAACATCACAACTTTGGCGGTATCAGGCCTTGGGCGGAATCCTTTAGTCTATCTTTGCGGCAGCGATACCAGGGTTCCCCGTTTAACATGTTGTTTTGAAGGGAGGCTTTGGCCATATGCTTAGAGGTTGTCATTGCTCTCCCCTGCGACGGTGGCGTAACATATGTTCTCCAGAGCCAGCCCATTCCCCCCCCCCCACTGGATAACCCTGATGTTACCCAGATCCCCGGTGGGGGACTGGGAGGGATAAACGCCCAATGCCTGAGCCAAGGTCTACCCACATCTGAAATATAATAAAGTTGTGGCCAATTTTAATCCCATAGCACGTTTTCTTGAGTTGTTATTCCACACGGGGGCCACCCAGGGTTTGGGGGACTCCGTCTGTCCAAGCAATGGAATCTTCCATCAGTTTTTAACCCTTGCTGAGTATAAGACCCCAAGAATGGGAAAGGGACTCATGGGAAAGGGACTCGGGCGTGATGCAGATGGACCCTCCAAACCTGCAACAATATTGTTTTCTTTCAAATGATTTGTTTTTAAATTGGAAACCCTACTCAACAAACATCTCAGTTTGTGCTTTTGAGAGGGGAGGAGGAAGCGAGGAGAGGGATACTGCCTTTGCTTCTGAATTAATGCAAAGGGGTTTTTTCCTGTCACTTGCCAAAAATGACAGGAAGGAAGGAGAGAAAAACGCATCAAAGGACCCCAACATGCCAAAAAGAGAGAGGAAAAACTGTGATCCTTTAGCAGGCGCTGTTTTAACTCTGTTTGTGGTAAAAAGCTTTCTGACTCAATCTGCTAGGTCGATGCTTGTTGCCTGAAAGTAGAAGAGAAACAGAAGAAAGAAGAGAATAGTTTTTATATGGTATGGGGCTGCCTTTTCCAGCTTTGTGGGGGGAAACGTGGCAGATTGCATCCAGACACTACATTCTGCTTAGAATCATAGTATCCCACAGATGGAAGGGCCTGGAAAGATCATCCAAGCCAATGACCCCAACTAATGCAAATATCCTCTACTACTGCATCTCTGATAGACTGCTATAGTGCCTTCCAAAGCAGACCGTTTCACCATCAAACAGTTTGTGTCATCAATGTTGCTGTTGTTTAGTCGTTTCGTCGTGTCCAACTTTTCGTGACCCCATGGACCAGAGCACGCCAGGCACTCCTGTCTTCCACTGCCTCCCACAGTTTGGTCAAACTCATGCTGGTAGCTTCGAGAACACTATCCAACCATCTCGCCCTCTATCGTCCCCTTCTCCTTGTGCCCTCCATCTTTCCCAACATCAGGGTCTTTTCCAGGGAGTCTTCTCTTCTCATGAGGTGGCCAAAGTATTGGCGCCTCAGCTTCAGGATCTGTCCTTCGAGTGAGCACTCAGGGCTGATTTCCTTAAGAATGGATAGGTTTGATCTTCTTGCAGTCCATGGGACTCTCAAGAGTCTCCTCCAGCACCATAATTCAAAAGCATCAATTCTTTGGCGATCAGCTTTCTTTATGGTCCAGCTCTCACTTCCATACATCACTACTGGGGAAACCATAGCTTTAACTGTACGGACCTTTGTTGGCAAGGTGATGTCTCTGCTTTTTAAGATGCTGTCTAGGTTTGTTATCGCTTTTCTCCCAAGATGCAGGCGTCTTTTAATTTTGTGGCTGCTGTCACCATCTGCAGTGATCAAGGAGCCCAAGAAAGTAAAATCTCTCTCTGCCTCCATTTCGTCCCCTTCTATTTGCCCGGAGATGATGGGCCCAGTGGCCATGATATTCGTTTTTTTGATGTTGAGCTTCAGACCATATTTTGCACTCTCCTCTTTCACCCTCATTAAAAGGTTCTTCATTAAATGACACCTCATTAAAAGGTGTCATCAATAGGCCCATTCAAAATCCATTTTCTTGAAATTTGAGCCTAGTAGTTCTGGACCTACACAACGGAGCAGCCTTCCCCAAACTGGTGCCCTCTGGATGTTTCGGAGAACAACTCTATAGTAACTGGGAATGGTAGTTAAATGTTGTCTCCAACTATGGGTTGGAGCTAAGACTGCGAAATCTTCCCAAGAGTCAAACGTAGAGAGGGACACGTGGGCAGTGATTTTTACCAGACAACAGTGGAAAGCTAAGATGGCTGTGGTAGACAGAGACTACCGGAGAGCATGAAAAGTTTTGTGGAACTTGAAGTTACTTGCGAACAGTGTTCATGGCCCACATTCTGCGAAAATGAAGGCTACTGTCGTGACGTTCTACCTGTGCTGGTGCTTATGAAGAGCATCAGTGGCGATGCTGTTCCACTTAGAACCTTGAACTGGTGCACTTGCAATTTCCCACCTGTGACTCGCTTAATGCACCAGCTCATTTTTCATTCTCCAGAGGTGAAGGGCCAGAGGCAGGGCTCCACTTCATATAATTGGGAGGCCTTGTTGAAGGAGCACGAGGCACCACGGTTTTCCAAGTGAGACTTATATTGACAGTATGAAACGTCGAGCTTATTTGGGCAAAAATATCTCAGCAGTACTGAAAGTGGTGGCTTTTGCTTCACTCTTTTCCAAGAAGATGGAGAGAGAGAGAAAGAAATAGAAAGAAGGAGAGAGAGGTGACTATCATTAAATGTCCTGCAATACAAAGGAACCGAAGCTGGTTGCTGTGTAACTTAAAAGTGAGGTACTGAAAAATACCCACTTTGCGAAAATGGTAAACACCCTACATGCTAGGGATTCAAGGCCTGAGGTGAGGGAGATATTTATGGCCTTCCATGAAAAGAATATAAAAGATGTGTCATTAAGGGAATTTATCCCACCTCTGTGCCCAGTCTGAGGGTCCCCCCCAGCTTCCTGCTATTGAATGCATATTTATCTGCTTCTTAAAGTTTCTCTCTCGCAAGGTGCAGTCATTTTTACTTATAGAGATTTCCATTCTCTGAATGCTGACCCTTATGCTAGCCAAAAGAGAACCACATGGAGAGAGAAGAGGGTGGCCTTTGAGGCTCAGGGGTTCTTTGCAGTTTGCAGAAGTAGAAAAGAACTCTGGTCTCCCACTGTTTTCCAACACCTGCTCCTTGAGCATGCAAAGAGGGAGGTCTGTGGTGGTAGGGTATTTGTCTTACATGCATATATTTCCCAGGTTCAATCCCCAGCATCTCCAGACAGGGCTGGAAGAGAACCTTGTTTGAAACCATGAAGAGCTGCTGCCAGTCAATGCAGGCAGCACTGATGGTCTGACATGGTAAACTTCCTATGTTCCAAAGCAGCTTCCCTATCACTTCCCTTTAAGCAGACAGAGCAGGCACACAAATCACCTGGTCTCTTCTCATACCCTCCAACATTTCTCCAATGAAAATAGGGGTGCCCTATTGCATCATCATCATCATCACTCCCACCCATATGACTAGGTTGCTCCAGCCACTCTGGGCAGCTTCCAACACATATAAAACCATAACAAAACATTAAACATTAAAAAACCCAAAAACCTTCTCTATACAGTGGTACCTCGGGTTAAGTACTTAATTCGTTCCGGAGGTCCATTCTTAACCTGAAACTGTTCTTAACCTGAGGTACCACTTTAGCTAATGGGGCCTCCCGCCGCCACCGCACGATTTCTGTTCTCATCCTGAAGCAAAGTTCTTAAGCCGAGGTACTATTTCTGGGTTAGTGGAGTCTGTAACCTGAAGTGTATGTAACCTGAAGTGTATGTAACCCAAGGTACCATTGTACAGGGCTGCCTTCAGGTGTCTTCCAAAGGTTGTATAGTTACTTATCTGCTTGGCTTGGGGGTCGCATAACTCCATACCCTCCAAGATTTCTCCAGTGAAAACCAGGACATCCTAAGGAAAAGCTTCTGTGAATCTGGGATTGTCCCTAGAAAATAGGGATAATAGGGAGGTCTGTCTTCCTCACTACGGTGAGATGTAGAATTAAATTTCTATTTAAATTATAGTCATTATTTCCAGATTGGTGTCTGTAGATTTACATCACCATATGCACATTTTATGCAAATGTTGTGTGTGTATACGATGCAAATCTTCTCTTGGCAATACATAAATAGTCATCCGAGTTGCTTTGAGGACAGAACAGGAGGACTCCCTTCACACAGCCGCAAGCTCCTTGGAAAAATACAAATGTCAAATCCAATAAATAGATTTGTGTAAAGGGCATACCTCTCATAGGTGGAACTGAAAGTACATTTCAGTCTAATAATTCTGAAAAGCAGCCTACAACATTACTACATTTGAGCCCAAAGGGAATTTTTGTAGTTCAAGTGTAATCTTCTGAAAAATAGGATGGATAATGAAACTGCATAGTATTACAAATGACACTGCTTCCTATGTTTATTATGTCCCCCCAAGG
This sequence comes from Podarcis vaucheri, assembly GCF_965113315.1. Lineage (NCBI taxonomy): Eukaryota > Metazoa > Chordata > Lepidosauria > Squamata > Lacertidae > Podarcis > Podarcis vaucheri. The sequence goes on from NC_138749.1 coordinate 21,207,897, forward strand.
CTGCCTCTGTTTGAACAAATGGGATCTTAGGAGTTTATATGGGGATGGGGAGAGTTTGTATTGAGAAGCGGGAAAAGTTCAGATAATAGACCTTCAAATCTCAATTGAGCTTGTTCCAGGTATTTTTTTAAAAAAAACAATAGAATTATAAAATGTTGGGGGGGTTTCTGTGGGAGAAAGGGCAGTTCATTAAAACATTCTCATTCACCTGAAGAAGCTTTTTCACCCATCCCCAAACTAAAGTGGAATATCCCACTCCGGGAATGATTTAATCAAGTGAGGTTCATTTCATGCAAACCTATTAAGTTAGAAAAGTTTCTTGCATGTGAAGCAATGGGGTGGAATTACAGTTGCTAATTCTCACTGACAGGCTTATTCAGCAATGGGAAAAGGCAAGCTACAATAGAGCAATGATGCGTTTCAAAGAGAAATATGTGGCAACTACTGTAATTACTTTCAAAACCGTGGTGAGTTGATAGGACTACTTCAGAGAGAGGTCTCTTTTGTTCCTTTTGTTTCAATAGCAGTGGAATGCAAAATCACAATTGGCGGTATCTGTGAGTACACTTTTTGAATGAAATATTATTCAGATATCCACGTAGTCATCTTCATGTCCTTTGTAGAGAAATATATACCGGTATTTAAAGTTACGCAGCAAGATGAATCAAGGGGCCTAGTTTTCATCCTCCAAACAGCAGCTTAGCCAAATAACCACATGGCGGCGACAGCAACAACAATCATTTTTCATTGCAGAAGGAATAAATCCCATTGACACCAATGGGGCTCAGTTCTGAGATGCAACATCCATCTGATAGGAAAGTGTGACAGCCCTGCCCAGTTGTCTCAGCAAGGATGTTCCCTTCGCTTGACATGCTAATTTAGGCTGACAAAGCTTGCCAATTTGTTCATTGCCCATCAGAGTTTGCCAGCAAGATCATTTCCATTATTCAAGTGGCAAGGCATTATTAAGGCTGGCTTTCACCCAAGCCTAAACCGTCAGTTACAACGAAGTATTGGAAACAAGTGCTTGCATATATATATATATATATATATATATATGCTTTCGTAGATTTTCACGGGTACAGGAATGCAGGTTTTGGTGTCTTCGGGTGTCTTCCCGTGTAAGAGTCGGGGTGTCTGTGCGACGTTTCGACGAGGTCTCACTCGTCATCTTCAGGCTGGTGCTTTCGGCTTCTTGTTACTGGAACAGAGCAGAATCTGGTGTTTGAGTTCCTATAGAGAAACACCCTCACAACATGAACAAGCGTGACGACACGTCCCGCCTGCCAGACATCTGGAAATTAGCCCTCCCCACAAAAACCGACACCAGAACCAGAGGCACAAAGAACGCCGTCACCAATCAACCACACCAGACCCAAACCCAGACCCTCTCCACAGACATATTACAGACTCCATCCAGTAGCCAAACTATAGTGGCACCTCCGGATGCTGCACCCCCCTGCAATCCCTACACAGATCTGGCTGGCACAAGGCACAAAACCACAGCTCGCCCCTATACACGAAGCCAAGCCAGAGCACAACTAAATGCAGCACAGCCACCTTCTCAGAAAAACTCTTCACAAGCTCAAGAGGTCAAGACACGAAAGCTTTAGCAACTAATCTACACTTAATGACCCACCCAGTGGTATTCAGAATATCACTCATGAAATCACTCAAGATATCCCTCAAGTAATTAAGGAACAAAAGAAGAAAAGGCACACTAATCTAGGAACTTCCTCTCTGCCCAGAACGTTGGAGGCTATACACCACACCCCTCAACAGTATTTATAGGAACTCAAACACCAGATTCTGAAGACACCCGAAGACACCAAAACCTGCATATATATATATATATATATAGTTTTGTGTGTGTGTATTTAAGACACATTATATGATTTGTTTGCGAATGAGGTGGTGTAATTAACAAAGAAAAAGCCTTTGGTAATGTTGCCCATTATCTGTGATTCAATCTTAAATCATACAAATTCTAGAATTTTCATTGTAATCTATAAGAGCCCATTGATTTTTTTGTTATATTATATTGTTACTGTAATTTATTTTGTGAGTGCATGTGTATTGCAGCAAAAGCCAGGGGACATGAAGTGGGTGGGGCTGAACTGGTCCAGGATCCATTGGATCCCAACCCAGTCTCACTGCAGTTGGATGACAACATTGGTTCCAATTCAGGGCCTATTACTGTGCCAACTATTAGACAGGGGGAGGCTGATACGGCGTGGGGATGACCTAGGCTCACCCACTGAGCCTCATGGCTAAGCAGACAATCAGATTTGTCTATTCCTTTTCTAAGTCCAACACACCACGTAGCAGCATGACTATGTAACTTGCACATCTTTATTGTGCTTCAGCATTATGCCTGCCATCCTTTCTTCTTTCTTTGGTTGTTGCATTACAATTAAACTGAGGAAAAGTATATTCCAGGCCTAGTGCCAGCTGCACAACATCCTGCTGGGTCCTAACAGGATCCATCCTGCCTCGGGTCTCACTAAACAATTCTTCCTCCCAGATTTCTTTCATATGTTCTGGACATCTGGGTCTGAACGCTACCATTTTAATTTCTGAAAAATGCATTGAAGATAGTTAGGTGCATGGTGAGAAATGTAAATGATAGGGTCCCCTGGAGGGTACCATTTTAGTTCCCCACAATGCCCACGGAACAAAATTGCTCCAGTGCATTGTGGGAAAGTTAAATAATGGCTCCCAGGCATCCTAGTACCTATTGGAACATAACTTCCCACTGGCATTGCATTGCCAGTTAAGCTGGCCATGGGTTCTCTGAAATCTGAAGACTCTCTTCCGATTGGTTATGTTCTAGTCTTTAAAAAAGGTAAAGGTAAAGGGACCCCTGACCATTAGGTCCAGTAGTGACCGACTCTGGGGTTGCGGCGCTCATCTCGCTTTATTGGCCAAGGGAGCCTGCATACAGCTTCCGGGTCATGTGGCCAGCATGACTAAGCCGCTTCTGGCAAACCAGAGCAGCGCACTGAAACGCTGCTTACCTTCCCGCCGGAGCGGTACCTATTTATCTACTTACACTTTGACGTGCTTTCGAACTGCTAGGTTGGCAGGAGCAGGGACCGAGCAACGGGAGCTCACCCCGCCGCGGGCATTCGAACTGCCAACCTTATGATCAGCAAGTCCTAGGCTCTGTGGTTTAACCCACAGTGCCACCCACACCCCATTCTAGTCTTTACTAAGTACTTAATTCAGCCATCATATTTTCTCTCATACAAAAATATGGGGAAGTTAGGAAAGAGAATCTCCCATTTGAAGAAAGGCATAATTGCAAGATTCTATGACCTTTGGCTTTGGATTGGAACCAGGATACATATATGAGAAAATGAGTGTGAGATTTGGATCATATAATAACCAGGAAACAATGGCACTGGATTTGGGACTACTTCCATTCTAATATAATTTCAACAGACCTAAATGAGCACTATGTTAAAATCCTCTATCAATGGCATTTAACTCCTTATAAATTGAATTTAATATATAAATCAGGATTGGATAAATGCTGGAGATGGGGATTAAATAAAGCAGATTATATACATATCTTTTGGAGTTGTTTTCAAATATTCAGGAAATCCATTCAGACTCATATCTCCGATATGTTAGGGTATCATATGTACTTGGAACCTAAAATATTTCTGCTTGGTTATCTAAAAGATGTTATTCTGGAACATGAGCAATAAATAGTGTTCAACTTTATAACTGCTGCAAAGATTGTAACAGCTAAAAATTAGGGTGAGGTGGAGCATATCTCCTATTATATCTGAATGGATTGAGAAAATTTGCTTCACAAAAAATGACTAACCTATTATAAAAGAATACATATAAACCAGCCTAACAGGTTTATGGAAAAATTGACATTTTTGTAATCTTTTGGAACAACAAGTTCAGTGAGGCTGCCCAACCTTATGCTGGTTTCAGCCTGCTGTAACAGTATTTCTTTATGCTCTTTATCTTTAGTAACAAAAATTTCTTTAAAAAACAAAACAAAGTAATTCCACCTAAGTGAGCTAGACTTCAGATCACCCAATGAGCAATATTAGATAGGTTACTGTGGGGAAAAACGTACTAATTTTGCTCAAGGAATGTTTTGAAGTGGGTGGAAAGGCATAATTATTGAAAGGAAAGCTAAATAACAAACTATGGATTAAATGATGACCAACTTCTAGATGCAATATGAAGGCATACAATTAAAATGCTATTTATGGTAGCATTTGAACAATGACTAGACAAGCCAGGCATCAGGGAGGGCTAATCCTATTAACTCTAATCACCACTGTTTCCTTGTATACAATGTGTTGGCAGAGCAATATGATTCAAATAACATTATATCATTACATGTGTATCCTAGTACAATATGCAAGGGTCAAAAATTACGCCTTAAGAAATGCATTCGTAAGCAAATCCTTTGTGCTGGGAATGATGGCCTTGTAGAATGGGAGGATGAAATAGGGCCATAGCTCAGTGGTAGAGATCCTGTGCGGTGTCCAGAAAGGTCCCAGGTTCAATCCATGGCATCTTCAGGTAGGGGTAGAAGAGACCCCCATTTGAAACCCTGGAGAGCCTCTGCCAATCATGGTAGACAATAACTGTGCTAGATGGCCCAATGGACTGACTCAAGGCAGCTGTTTCGGTTACTAGATATTGCCAAACCCGTGATCAATTGCTGCAAAAATGGATTCATAAATTCATTGACATTTATGTTTATTGCACATAAGGGATTAATGGTACCAGTGTGGTCTAAAACCACTGAGCCCCGCAACAGGGTGAGCTCCTGTTGTTCAGTCCCTACTCCTGCCAACCTAGCAGTTCGAAAGCACATCAAAGTGATGGTAGATAAATAAGTACCGCTCCATGCACTGCTCTGGTTCACCAGAAGCGGCTTAGTCATGCTGGCCACATGACCCGGAAGCTGCCTGAGGACAAACGCCAGCTCCCTCAGCCTATAGAGCAAGATGAGTGCACAACCCCAGAGTCGTCCAAGACTGGACCTAATGGTCAGGGGTACCTTTACCTTTACAACAACAACAACAACAACAACAACAACAACAACAACAACAACAACAACAACTTATTTATACCCCACTCATCTGGCTGGGTTTCCCCAGCCACTCTGGGCGGCTTCCAACAAAAGATAAAAAATACATTAAAACATCAGTCATTAAAAACTTCCCTAAACAGGGCTGCCTTCAGATGTCTTCTAAACGTCAGATCGTTGTTGATTTCTTTGACATCTGATGGAAGGGCGTTCCACAGGTCGGGTGCCACCACTGAGAAGGCCCTCTGCCTGGTTCCTTGTAACTTCACATCTTACAGTGAGGGAAAGGCAGTAGCTGATCTCTCTCCTTTCTCGCCTGATAGAGCCAGACAAGAACCTGGATCTCCTGAAGTTTCTCACCCTTTCTGAAACCTGGAAAAAATGTGGTACACATGGTACATTTCCCTCTGAAAGCTGGCCTAAATTGGCATATATAAACATGTAGAATTAATGCAAATCTGAGGACATGACTGAAGTATTTCAAGGACCTCACAGTACCATCTACCACCTACCAGATCCTTTTAACTGAACTTGCCATTGGACCTGGGGCCTTCTGCATATAAAAGCATGTGCTCTACATGTGCACTATGCAATGGTTTTCTTTCTTGTGGAGCTGTGGAAACCTAGTAGTGCAAGTCAGCTGATGTTCAGATGTTGAGAGTGCACCTGTTCCTAAGGTGATATTTCATTTGGCGAGGTCTGCCTTTCCCTCCTCCCTCCCTTATAAGGGCAGAGTTGATCATAAGCTCTCTTCACTTGTTACTCCCATGAAGAATGTAAGCATTGTGACAGAGGCTGTGGGGCCACGTGTTTAGCCCCACCCCAAAGCTCCTCGGCTCCTCCCTTTCCTACTGCAACTGGGAGGAGCTTCACAGCTTTAGGGCAGACCAAAGTGAGCAACATCTTGAGAGGGCCTTAAGCAGTTAGGCAGAAGCAGCTCACCAGCTTCTGCTCTCCATCCCGGGAAGCAACTGTGACCCACCAGCTGGGAAATAAACCTCGCAGATCCACCTCACCAGCAAGTGACTCCTGTGATTAGGATTAAAGAAACAAGCATTGCTGGAGTTGTGTTTGTCATGCTCAAAGTAGACGCATTGATATTGATAGGGCATGCCGCATGACCAAGCGAGGCCCATTAATTTTGGTGGATCTTATCTGAATAAAAAGCTTCAATGGATCTCTGTTCTCACTGCAAGAGATGGCGGCTGTTGCAAAACAGAGGTGGAGGAAGGCGTGCATTTCACAGAATGAATATTTTATCGAGAGATCTATTTTGAACAAAATTTGCCTAGACAGCTGAATCATACACATCATTTCCCCGCTTCCTTACTGCTGACATTCTCGCAGCATCCACAGTTTAGATGAGCTTCTTTTAGGAGGGCGGGTGATTAAAAACAGCTATGCATTTCTGTAAAGAAATACTAAAAAAAAAGGATTTAAACAAACAACAGGAACATAGGAATCTGCCTTACACTGAGTCAGGCGATTCATCCATCTAGCTCAGTGTTGTATCATTTACACTGACTGACATTGTCTCTCTGCATTTCAGGCAGGAATTTTCAGTTCCCTACCTGGAGATGCCGGGGCTTGAACAGGGAACCTTTATCATGCAAAGCAGATTCTCTCTGTTAATGAGCTACCACCTTTCCCCAGGAATTCAGCCCAAACTATTCTAAGGAGTGGGATCTGTAGGCTTTGCTCCTTTTTGTGCAGGACTGAAGCTGTTCCCAGGGTCCTGCATGCTGTTCACCTCCCTGTGGGGGCGCTTCAGAAATTCGCACAGTATGAAACTCTACCTCTTTTGTGTCTGGTAGCAACTGTTTGCAGCTATTGTTCCTCACTGATGCTGCAGCAGTAAGTCTCTCTTCCCCTCTGTTTCTATATTCCAAATGATCCCAGCCAATCAGACATCACATACTGGATGTGATGCTGTGACATAGCTATGTAGCCCCTAGCCAGCTAAGATCACCCAGGTCAAATTAACCTAGTGTGAGAGAGAGACCTGTGCTGATTGCTTCAGTGATCCTAGGGGAGGGGGGTGGGACAAAACCTCTAAGAATCAAATCCCCTTCACAACAACCCTCTGATTTTATCAGCCTTTTCACAATGATGGCTGAAAAATTGGCAAAAGTGTGGCTGTATTTCAGTTCTGGAAAATATTTCCATCGATTGCCACCCCTTCCCCACCATCACTTAAAAGAAAATCAGCTCCGGGCTGCTTTTGACCCAAATTTGAGTCTCATTCTGGACTAGAGATTCAGAAAGCATGAGGATGCTACTTTCTCTTCCCAACAGAAGGCTGAGCCAATATGATCGATCAGTGCGCACTCAAGTGATCTCACTACAGTGAGTCATCAGTTAGACCGATTGATTTCTAATGATATAAAAGCAGAAGAAGCTAAGAGGGCAAAGGTCAGGGATGGTTATTCGGCAAAGCTGCTGCCCACGAGACACTGCAAGGCAAAGCAATGTCAGTGCCCTCAGCTACAACGGCAGTAACTAATAAGGGTCAGTGGAGATCAGAGCTTAAGATCAGAATGTTCCCATCCCAGATGGTATAGGAAGGCAGATCCAAAAATAAGCATTAAAGGCATGATTCAGTTCGGCTTTCCTGTTAAATGATACAAATCCAAGGGAGACTTTCTAACTTGTATGTGTAAGTCTGATTATATATTCAACTTTCCCAGCAGCACGACTGATCATTTTCGTAACAACTACAGTGGTATCTTGGGTTAAGTACTTAATTCATCCCGGAGGTCCATTCTTAACCTGAAACTGTTCTTAACCTGAGGTACCACTTTAGCTAATGGGACCTCCTGCTGCCACCGCACCACCAGAGCACAATTTCTGTTCTCATCCTGAAGCAAAGTTCTTAACCCAAGGTACTATTTCTGGGTTGGCGGAGTCTGTAACCTGAAGCGTATGTAACCCGAGGTACCACTGTAATTGTAATTTACAATGAAGATGCACAGCAGTGGCGTAGCGTGGGTTGTCAGCACCCGGGGCAAGGCAAGTAATTTGTGCCCCCTAACCCATGGATTTTAGTAGGGGCAGAGAGCTGCGAGTGCGCGCCCCCCCCAGATGTTGCGACCGGTGCGACCGGGCCCCCTGCACCACCCACGCTACGCCACTGATGCACAGGACTATGGTGATTTCGTTTTTTGGTTTCTATTTTAAAAAACACAATGTTTGTATGAATCCACTTTAGCGATGCTACAGTCTCATCATATGCATGTTTAATTAGAAGCAAGTCACATTGACTCCAGAGAACATGAGATTGTAGACATATTTGCAGAATCAGAAAGAAACCTTGACTGAAATTTAGCTAACCTGGGCACTGTTCCATAGGACAGAGTTGATTTGTACTGCTTGGTTTACATAGGGAGAGAAATGAAAGCCTCAACCAGCATCAAAGTGTGTTTGCCTGCAGCTCCCATAATCTCTGACAGTTTCTCTCTGAATAACAGCTACTGGAAATTTCAAGTGGAGATTCTCATGTCCTCCTTGCAGGCTTCCCATTTGCCACTGTGAGAACAGGATGTTGGATGAGACAGGCCACCAGCTTGATCCAGCAAGCTCTTCTTATGTTCTGCCAGGGACTGCCTGGATGATGAGGAGTGATGGGAGGCACCAGCTTCAAAACCCCATGGGACACCTCAGAGGTGGAAAGCCAGGAGCCAGGAGACTGGTGGTGAGACACTGAGGAGAGATCAGAGGGAGTTACTGGATGCTAAAGAGGCAACAGGCTTTAGTGAGCAAGGAGAGCCTATAACAGAGAATAGTTCAGACTCAGAGGCTGAAGCAGAGTAGGAAGAAGGCACAAGAGGCTGCAGAAGAATCCCAGGAGTCTGTTTCTCCAGCTGCAACATGCTCCCTCCCCCATTATCTCTAAGGGCATGCAGGATGATGCATAGATTGGAACAGAGATTACAGGTGCCCAGGTGCAGTTTGAAACTGTTTGGGAAACATCCAGCAGAGGAGGAGACTTAGAGAAGAAGAAGAAGAGTTTGGATTTGATATCCCACTTTATTACTATCCGAAGGAGTCTCAAAGCGGCTAACATTCTCCTTTCCCTTCCTGCCCACAACAAATACTCTGTGAGGTGAGTGAGGCTGAGAGACTTCAGAGAAGTGTGACCAGCCCAAGGTCACCCAGCAGCTGCATGTGGAGGAGCGGGGAAGCGAACCCGGTTCACCAGATTGCGAGTCTAACGCTCTTAACCACTACACCACACTGTGGTTGAAGTCTGGGACAGTCAGTCCTGGCAACTGCTCTATAGGGGCAAGACTTGCTGGGAGGTGTTGCTGAGATGTATGCAGGTTTTTGTTTTTTGTTTTTTTGAATAAAGAGTTAGCTTCTCTGACAAACTCTGCTTCTTGCTTGCAACATAGGAAATTGCCTTGTAATGAGTTGGAATATTAGTCCATCTAGCTCATTATTGTTTGCACTGACTGGCAACGGCTCTTCAGGGTTTCAGACAGAGGTTCTTCCCAGGTCTACCTGGTGAGGCCAGGGATTAAACCTGAGAGCTGTTGGATGCAATGCAGATGCACTGCCACCAAGCCATAGGCTTTTTCATGACACTTGCCATGCTGGCTGGACTTGAAAGCTGTTGAAGTCTCAAAATGAAGGGCCTCCCAACCACAAGAGAATTATATCAAAGCTCCATCACAACCATGGTTGTGAAGATTTCCCTGCAAATGTATCCACCGATAGGGGGAGCCCTAAGATATACATCAATTCAGAGCACCCCCAGGGTCACCAATGGGGTCGTGGCGTGGCCCTAGCTCACACCCAGGCTTCAGACAGGAACCACGCCCCAGATCCCATATATATATATATATATATATAGAGAGAGAGAGAGAGAGAGAGAGGCCTGTGTCTTTGCATTGCATGCAAAATCCCACTTCTCTCTTCTCTGATAGCATGACATGGATGAATAAAGGTCTTGGAAGACAATTCTGTTGCGTTAATCCCAGCAAGCAAACATGGTAACACTTCTGTGAATTAAATCAATGCATTTCACAAATGTTTTATTCATCAGCCCTATCATGATAAGGAAATGTGACACTTTGTCATATTCTGATCTGAAAGGCCAGAAACCAAAACTGAAATGCAAAATGTATACAGAAATAAACCAAATGGATCCCCGCCCCCAGGCTCCGTATTAGGATGCAGAAATGCCTCATTTGCCTGTGCTAGACCAGAAACAAAACTGAGGTTAAATTTCAAACAAACAAACAAGCAAATATGATCACAGTGCAGATCCCAACCAATTAGTCTATGGTCCAGCCCTCTGCGACTTACAGAGATCCTCCTATTCATTTCAGAGCTGCAGAGCACTTATCATACAAACTGGCTCATTGCTTCCTATAACCCACAGATATGCTTTCCCTAGGTGGTTTGCCTAAGTTATCATATCAGAAAAATCTTTCTTTTGCTGCTGCTGCTGCTGCTGCTTCAGCCCATGTGAAATATTCATAACGTGCATCCTCTTATCATGAAAGGGTATGTCAGGCTATCAGAGAAACTGACTGTTTAAAAAAAGTAGAGGGGGGGGGAGCCGAAGCCACAAAAATGAATGAAAAGAAAGAAAACCCAATTTAAGTTTTACTGGAGATATTTGAAAATTGGTCATCTTCCTCAGGGCAGATCCAGACGTTCAGTGGAGCACAGGGCAAGGATGCTGCAGTATTGTTCCCACATTTAACCGGAATGGAGATAGATTAATTCTCACCATGTTTTATTTCCACCATGCACAATTGTTCTCTTTTCAGCCATGGATTCTGTGAGTTGTGTATGGGGAGCTGGCGGCCTTCCAAACATCGTTGGGCTCTTAACTCCCATCATCACCAGCCAGCATAGCCATTGGTCAGGGGTGATGGGAGTTGTAGTTCAGCAATCCTTGTGTGATTTGGTACATATATGCAATGGAATGATGCCGTGTGGCTTCAGGTGGCAATTATGGCCTTAGCTTTAAGTAAGAGAGGCTGCATGCTTATACGCACTGCTAGGAACCAGGCAGCCATGAATCACAGGGAGTGAGTGAAGTTAACTCTGTATTAAAAGAAACAGGATCTGCTCAGGAGTGCTGGGCCTATTGAGCACAGCAACTCTTCTTCGATAGTCGTTGCAACTGCCTGAAAGGGGCAAGGCCTAAGGGCCCCTGCTTTCTCACAGCTGCATAAGTCTCCAGGGTTTTCCCCAAGCAATCTGAGACTGCACTGGCATGCCTGCCTTTGCTCCTCCCACTTCATGCCTCTTCTGGTCCTGGGAGATTCAGGAGGATGGGAACTTGTCACAGCAGGAGGGGGAGACCCCATGCTTCTTCACCAGCCTGATTCATCTCTGCCCATTGGCAGCTTCAGCTTCAGAGTCTTATTCTGATACTGGATTCCCTGCTCACTAAACCCTGTTACCTCTTCATCTTCCAACACATCCTCCTCCCAGTCTTCTCCCTCTTCTCCCTTTGACCACTCTTTGTCATCCCACCACAAATCCCCAGCCTTCTTCCCATGGTGGTTTCCCAGCTGGTGCCTCCCATAATTCCTCTGTGTCCAACCAGACCTTGAAACACACTTACCTGCAAGTCCCATTGTATTGCTGTATATAGAAAGTATTGCTGTATAAAGACAACATATAAGATGCTGACTCATCAGCTCCACCTTCACCAGTGTAAAATGTCTATAAATCACTTAGACATCTCTGTTCGCATACTAATTAATTCATTAACACCTCTTCCATTGAAACCAGCGGTCATTAAAATCTGAACATATTTTTGGTGTTAAAACTTGACCATCATGACTATCCTTTTTTAAATAATGCACTATACCAGTTTTAGATGTTGTTTCCGTCAAATAGCTACAAAAACATGTTGGTAGCACATGTTGCCTCAAAAATATTTTGTTTTGCTGTGTAATGGGCTATCGTTTTAGTTTTCCACTGAAACAGAGCCTACAGCTGTTGTGTGGGATGTGATTAACTGATGACTGAATACACAGGCGTCTAGAGGAACATGCTTCGGTGTGTATCAGAACTTCCCTGCAAGGGTGTATGAATGCACAAACATTAGATGCAACAGGAAACAATCTACCAATCTGCTGCTGGTGTATCTTGCCTTGCAAAAATGTGCTTGGCAAAAATATGACCCTTTGTTTACAAAGATTAGGAAAAATCCACACTAAACTACTGATTAATTTTAATGAGAACTTTAAAAATAAGTTGCAAATTGATATGGAAACACAGAGAACTAAATTTAAAAATGGAAAAATTAGCAACAGAGAGAAGCCAAAACTGACAGATTTGCTTATTCCTATGCTGTGGCCAGTGGAAATCTAGATAGGATCAATCTAATTTTAAATTTAAAATATTTCTCTTTTTTCTGCCTTTCCCCTCTACTCTTTTTTTTTTGGGGGGGGAATGTATTAAAGAGCTGAAGTACCAATTATTCTACAACCAACCTTTCTTGATACAAGCAGAAGAGTTAAGTAATCCAGGAATGGGATATACCTTTATTTTTCTATTTTTAAGCAAGCAGTTTCTTCACTGACTACATATATCACATCCAGATACCCTGAAATGTCACAAAGAGTTAGATGGGCAAACTAGGAAAGGGTCTTGATAGGAATTCACACAGCAAGTGAAGTGACACAAAACTATATTTAAGGGGGGGGGGAATTTAGCCATGTCCCACATTAAAGAGACACAGCATCATTTTAAACAATGCCAACCATCTACGCAAGTTAATAAAGAAAGCATCACCCAACTAAAAATAGCCTACTGTAGTTTGTACAATACCAGGAGGTTGCCTGGCAGCTATATCTAGGCTTATGGGAGACAGATGATACAACTCAAGAGTAGATGGGTATGACACTAAAAGCAGCTGAATGGAAGTTTCTGTTTTGAGCACAGACAAAGAAACCAACATGGTAAGAACATCTAATGTGTCCGTCCAGTTCTTCATCACTCATCATCATAAAGGCGTAAGTAATACTTGGAACTGAGAAGGTTTGCTTTTTAATTCATGGTATTAAAATAAATAAATCCCAACATTATTCCAAATGGAACATATGGCAGGTATTTTGCGATCCTCAAAACACATTTTTTGAATGTAAGACAAAGTGGAATAAAGTGGTTAAGGCAGTGCTATGTTAGAAACAGGGACGCGGGTGGTGCTGTGGTTTAAACCACTGAGCCTCTTGGGCTCGCTAATCAGAAGGTCGGCAGTTCAAATCCCCGCAATAGGGTGAACTCCCGTTGCTCTGTCCCAACTTCTGGCAACCTAGCAGTTCGAAAGCATACCAGTGCAAGTAGATAAATAGGTACTGCAGCAGTGGGAAGGTAAATGGTGTTTCCATGCACTCTGGTTTCCATCATGGTGTCCTGTTGCTTCAGAAGCAGTTTTGTTATGCTGGCCACATGACCTAGAAAGCTGTCTGTGGACAAATGTCGGCACCCTTGGCCTGAAAGAGAGATGAGCGCCGCAACCCCATAGTCGCTTTTGACTGGACTTAACCGTCCAGGGGTTCTTTACCTTTACCTTTACATTAGAAACAACAACATATCCGAAATGTCTAAGTGAACAAAATAGTCCCCACTGCTTTTAGGAACATAGAAAGCTGCCTTATACTGAGTCAGACCATTATTTCATCTAGCCCAGTATTGTCTCTACTGATTGACACTAACTCTCCTGGGTTTCAAGCAAGATATGTTGGCATCTCTCTCCCATCTTGGGACCCAGTTGGCTGAGCTGGGTGTAAGTTCTGAAAAAGGGACATTCTAGGGGCATAGGGGTGGGCAGACGTGGCATAAGGTAAGCCAGGAAAAAGGGCGATGTAACTCAATACCATCTTAAAGGCATGTTTTCCCTCTGACAGACTTAGGCCAGTTCAGCCAGGTGCAGATCCACTGCTGAGCAGAGTTTGGATCTGGTGTAACTTTACACTGGCTGAGCTCACACTGGCCTCCTTTAAGACAGCTTCTTGTGTAAAGGATTACTCCTGTAGAATATCTGGAAGAAATTTTAAGCAGTCATATCCCCACACAGCAGAGATTGTGAAGGTTGCGAGGAGCAGTATCATTCAGCTATCAAAAGCCTGGGTGTACAAAGATGTTTTCAAATTCCTCACAAATATTAGTAATGATGGGAAGGGACACACCTCGCCAGGGAGGGCATGCTATGAATGGGAAGCCACCACCAAGAAGGCCCTTTCATGGGTCAGTGTCAACCAGGCAACACCCAGTAGCGGCATTACCAACAACTGTATTTTTACTCAAAGTATACATTCGTAGATGTGTTTTGTCTCAAAATATGCATTTTAAGACACTTTCTGATATTTTTTCAGCCAAGAGCTGCATCTCAAAATTCAGAACAGTGCAAAAGTCAAATGATAACTATGTTCTGTCCACCCATTATTCTGGGAAGCACAACTCTGTTTGGTTCAAAAAGATCCAATTCCTCAGTCATCCCAGATGCTTGGAGCGCAGACAAAACAAATTGTATTTTCTCAGAAAACTGCATCCACTGGCAAGTCATTTCTGAGCTACTTGAAATGTGCATTATACATGAATGTAAATTATATATAAGTGTTTCCTTCAAGACATCCTGCATTTGCATGAGTAATTACTTCTTTACTGTTGTCCCTGGGCATGTGCCACTGGGGGGAAAGGTTCCCGTGATCATTTAAAGTCACAGGGAAATAGAATTACTGTTGGCATAGTGTTTATTTGTACCTCTGAGTGATCTAAATGGTCATCAGAAGGAATTGCATGAATATTTTCACATCAGATGTTGGCCAGGCCTTAAGATACTACAGAGAGGAATAACATTCACTCTTCAGGTTCCAATGATGGCAGATTTTATTATCCCAAAGAACTTGTGCATAAGACAATATCCTACCCCACCCTCAGCAGTTCTTAACTGCTTTACATATCAGAAACCAAGAGCATAAATAAAATGGTGGCAATCTGGCTAAAGCCAAGCACCCTTACAGCATGTTGATTTCCATTTAAACATGTGTTTTAATCTCTCCCTTTGAAATTAATGGAACTTTCCAGGGTTTAATTTTGGCTGAATTGTGTCTAACAACCACAACAATGAGGCTCTAGAGATAACTCAAATTGCTAGGACTGTATTAACTGCCCAAGCACCAAGAAACTGTTTTACATCCTGATTCCTTGATGTATTTACACTGAAGTCCCATTTATTTCAATGTGAATTGTTTTAAAGTCTCAGTTGCACAGGACTTAGGCTGCAATCCTAAACACACTTAGTAGTTAATAAGTCCCACTGAACACACTTACTTAGTAAGAATGCTTATTATTTCAACACTCAGTATTCGATACTTGGTACTGCCAATACACATCAGCTGAATGTTGTACTAATCAATGGTTGGGTTCTGCCAAGGGATTGTTATTGACATAGCTATACATTCAGAATGTTTGTTGTCATGTTCCAGATGGACAGCTGATCAGCAGAAAAACACAGCCTATAGCTATGTAACAGAACATCCAATTAAAGAGAAGTTAGATAAGAAGGTTGACCGTTTCCTGATCTTGTAGCTTAATTACTGTATTTAGAAATAGGTCAGGTCACATAGTTTCTTTTGGCACACCCCATGCTTGCAAAACTTGGTAAGAAGATTAGAGAAAGATTTGGTCTCTTAAATTTGACTTTATGTCCCACAATGAGGATGCTTCACAGTGCTGGTGTTACTGCATGAGAACCCACATTTCCAAGGTTCCTGCATCATTTCCAATGCCTGTATCACTACCTAAATAAAGACTGCTTCTCTTTTTCCATCATTGCTGTCAAAATGTTGAAAAACCCTTCAATCAATTATGATGGGGCTTTCTAGAGCATGTTAGGTGCCATTACCACGAGGGAGGTGCTACAAGATTCTTTTACTGTACAACATGTATGGGCAGAACATAGACTCATGATCTGCTGATGGTCCATTAGGCAGTTTCTGATGGTTCAATCTCTGCCTGTTGATTCGTGGGATTCTTGCAAAGACTTCTGTCCTAGGTAGACCTTGATCTGACCAAGAAAATAACTTGTGTTCTTTAAACAAGTGGGCATAGCCTAAATCACTTATTAGTTATATCTTAGCCGTTAAGTGATTCTGATTATGAAAACTGCTTTGTAAATGTATAAAACACATTGATGGACATTGACGGTTCTGCTAATGGGGGTGAGATTCAATTAACTGGTCCCACTGGTGAAAGCCTGTGCAAGGACATTTCCTAGCACAATAGGGTCACCCCTCTATTCCCCACAACCTTTGGTAGAATCCCCAAAACAGCACACAGGGCAAGGGTGTTTCAAATGACCTAAGACCACATGTTTATAAAGAGTTAAGCTGGAATAAATGTAGATTTTTAAAGAAAAAGATATGCAATGCAAAAGTTACAGAAATCCAGCTAATTAAAAAAAAAAAAAAGAGTGTTAAGAGAAAGATATGCAAGAGTGTATAGAAACACATTATATTCTTTTGGAGCAAAATAAGAAAATAAAGTACAGTCGTACCATGGTTCTTGAATGCCTTGTTACTCATCCGTTTTGGCTCCCGAATGCCACAAGTGAGTGTTCCGATTTGTGAACGTTTTTTGGAAGCCAAACATCTGACATGGCTACCGCAGCTTCCGACTGAGTCAATTGGAAGCTGCGCCTTGGTTGTCAAACTTTTTTGGAAGTTGAACAGACTTCTGGAACAGATTTTTTTTTACAACCAAGGTACCACTGTAGGTTCAAATGCCATCCATTTAAGCAGTCCCTCATTTCACCAAACACTCAGAAGAATCTTACTCTTGAGTAGTAACCCCTTCCTCTTTGTTTGCCTCTCCCAGGTATTCAAAGCTTTTTCTTTATCACACTGAGATATACCTTGATCTAAAGGACCTCCAAGGTGGCAAACTGCAGATATAGGCTACCTTGCTCTGCCCAACAGGCTACAGGAAGTCATGGAGTCCTTCAGAAACTTCTCATTTGCAATGAAATTCCCTCTTCCCAACTGAGCTTTTGGGGTAATGCCATGCTTCACAAGTTAGCCTTCCCAAAACAGACAAGACACATATGCATTCTCAAATAACACACAATAGTCCCTACAGGAAAAGTCCATACAAACAGTCCAGGTCAGCAAATTCCAGTTCCTTCACACATACGAAGATTGGCATGATCATCTAACAGCAACAAGGATGTAGACTAATACAGAGAGAACAAGTTCTTTAGGGATGCATGTCCCAAGTTGTGAAGGTCAAACAATTATGCACCGAGATAACATGAAAAGTTTTACATAGATATAGATGGTTTTCTTTTTTAAAAAAATGCAGCGGGTAAATACCAAATTAAATGAAGGAATAAATATGATGATCAAAAAAATATTGTCAATGGACGTAATCATAGTTCCTGTGGCCCACTGATATCTTTGCTATTCCTTTTCAATTTATGTAAAAGAAAATGAGACAGGAATTTGGCCCACGTGGAGACAGCGAGTGTCAGTCAATAGAGAGGTAATATATTATCTTGCTCCATTATTTCCTGAGTATGAAAGTGAAAGTGATTGGTATGCTTGTCTGGGTAGATGGCCAGGTTGCTAAGGGCACTTTGTGGGTCAGAATATGGGTTGGCCTTCCTTATTCTCTGGGATCTGTGGCAAAGAGGTTCATCTTGTAATAGGAAAGCAAGACCAGGGGGCTGTGCAGCTCTTGATAAATGTTCCCCAGTCATTTATAGTCCCAAGGGATCCTTTGACTTAGATCTCCTTAACAATGTGAAGACGAGCCATTTGTTCTCCTAAGTGATAACGGTTATTTCCAGCCTGAAAGTGGACTTTATAAGGTTAACTAAATGTTGGCACTGGACAAGAAGGTGCCGCCAACCTTTGAAGTACACCCAGAGCATTTTGGAAATTATATTTGTGCAGTTGGCCTAGAAATGGTTTTAAAAATAAATGGAGTACCCCCCCCCATGGATGAAAGATAAGTGAACAAAATTTCTGCTTTTGCAGTCCTTCTGTGAAGCATTTATGTTTCTGCCCTTATTTGGGGGCCTGCTGTAATCACCTGGAATCATGGTGCTTGTAGCTCCAGATGGAAAAGGCACTCAGACTGTCATTTACTACCTGGGAAATGGCCCATCCTGCTTCCCTTGTGTTTCGCTGGACCCCTCGGCTATCTGCTATTCCCTTCTGCAAGGTGAGACACGCCCCCCTGTTTGTTTCTTTTCATAGAATCATAGAATCATAGAGTTGGAAGAGACCACAAGGGCCATCGAGTCCAACCCCCTGCCAAGCAGGAAACACCATCAGAGCACTCCTGACATATGGTTGTCAAGCCTCTGCTTAAAGACCTCCAAAGTAGGAGACTCCACCACACTCCTTGGTAGCAAATTCCACTGTCAAACAGCTCTTACTGTCAGGAAGTTCTTCCTAATGTTTAGGTGGAATCTTCTTTCTTGTAGTTTGGATCCATTGCTCCGTGTCTGCTTCTCTGGAGCAGCAGAAAACAACCTTTCTCCCTCCTCTATATGACATCCTTTTATATATTTGAACATGGCTATCATATAACCCCTTAACCTCCTCTTCTCCAGGCTAAACATGCCCAGCTCCCTATCCGTTCCTCATAAGGCATCGTTTCCAGGCCTTTGACCATTTTGGTTGCCCTCCTCTGGACACGTTCCAGTTTGTCAGTGTCCTTCTTGAACTGTGGTGGCCAGAACTGGACACAGTACTCCAGGTGAGGTCTGACCAGAGCAGAATACAGTGGCACTATTACTTCCCTTGATCTAGATGCTATACTCCTATTGATGCAGCCCAGAATTGCATTGGCTTTTTTAGCTGCCGCGTCACACTGTTGGCCCATGTCAAGTTTGTGGTCAACCAAGACTTCTAGATCCTTTTCACATGTACTGCTCTCAAGCCCATCTTGTATTTGTGCCTCTCATTTTTTTTGCCCAAGTGCAATACTTTACATTTCTCCCTGTTAAAATTCATCTTGTTTGTTTTGGCCCAGTTCTCTAATCTGTCAAGGTCATTTTGAAGTGTGATCCTGTCCTCTGGGGTGTTAGCCACCCCTCCCAGGTTGGTGTCATCTGCAAATTTGATCAGGATGCCCTTGAGTCCATCATCCAATTCGTTGATGAAGATGTTAAAAAAGACCGGGCCCAAGACAGAACCCTGTCGCACCCCACTAGTCACTCTTCTCCAGGATAAAGAGGAACCATTGATGAGCACCCTTTGGTTTCGGTCAGTCAGCCAGTTACAAATCCACTGAGTGGTAGCATAGTCAAGACCGCATTTTACCAGCTTCTTTACAAGAATATCATGTGGCACCTTGTCAAATGCCTTGCTGAAATCAAGGTAGGCTACATCCACTGCATTCCCTTCATCTACCAGGCTTGTAATTCTGTCAAAAAACGAGATCAGGTTAGTCTGACATGACTTATTTTTCAGAAATCCATGCTGACTATTGGTGATCACAGCATTCCTTTCTAGGTGCTCACAGACTGTTTGCTTAATGATCTGCTCCAGAATCTTCCCTGGTATTGATGTCAGACTGACTGGGCGGTAATTATTTGGGTCCTCTCTTTTCCCTTTTTTGAAAATAGGGACAACATTTGCCCTCCTCCAGTCTGCCGGGACTTTGCCTGTTCTCCAGGAATTCTTACTTGGGCTGTGGAAAGGGTTAACATACAGTGTACGACAGGGTTGGTTGTAAGCAAAATTGAGATGGCGGCCAATTTGAAGTTGGACTCCCAGGTTTATGCGGTTGACTATTGTTGGAAACGTATTGCTGGGCTAGTGTCACAGCTTCCAGGAATCCAGTCCCTCCCATGGTGGCAGCCAAGAAGTAGAAAAACAAGAAGAATTCTTACCAGTCTTTCATTCAATATTCAGAGAGAGAGAGAGAGAGGGAGGGAGGGAGAGAGAGAGAGAGAGAAATACCGTCTCTCTTAGACAATGGCGTTGCTCCAAGTAAAGTCCCACTCCCTCTGTCTCTTCTATTCTCCATCATCACTGTGCCGGCTAATCCGTGCTTTCTGCCTCTGAGCTTTCTGTTCTACTATTCTCAATACATGCCGTGTCCTGGGAGAGGGGGGCTCATGAATGCTGTCTAAAGACACTGAGTCTGTCATCTGTCTCTTCCCTGGTGCTTCTTCTTCCTGCTGCTCTTCCAATATTTCCCAGCTTCTCCCCTCTGCAGCCTCTGAACTATGACCTTCTGCAAACCACTGTTCTAAATCTATACTGTCTCCCTCTTCTCTGGGAAGTGCGGGGGGGGGGGCAGACTCCACCATTCCTCCTCTTCGGACCA
The DNA here is from genome assembly GCF_965113315.1 of Podarcis vaucheri. Taxonomy (NCBI): domain Eukaryota; kingdom Metazoa; phylum Chordata; class Lepidosauria; order Squamata; family Lacertidae; genus Podarcis; species Podarcis vaucheri. The sequence continues at coordinate 21,228,277 of NC_138749.1, forward strand.
GTCCCTGACAGCTACGTAGGACTTTGGTCTACTCCAGTACAGCTCTTCATATGCTCTTACAATTCCTGATTTAAAAGTATTAATCACAGTATCTCTTATGCTGTCTGCCTACAATGTGGCCATCTCCTCACCCTAAAGTAGAACCAATGTCTTATTCAGCAGCAAGTCATTCTGGATCTGACTGTGCTTCACTATTTGCTACTAAATTCTAACCTAGGCCATTGTCTAGTGAACACATCTGAGGCATAAATTAAGAATTCATATTTCAAAAACCTGTTCAATGCATTTGTCTTTAGTAGATTCATAACTCCTTGAGGGAGCACAACTAGGAGTCAACACAGACCAGTTATCTAGAATGCTGGACACATTAGAGCTCGGTTTTGTCATACATTTAAAACTTTTATAACAAGAAGACAGAAATGTCCTGCTACTTTCAATTTCATCACTCTGTTCCTCCAATGTCTTTGTTTAGAATAATGATGGCCCTAAAGGCATCCATATAATTAATTCTCATACATGAAATTTCCCTAATGTGATTATCTCTTCCTGCAGTAATGAGGTTTCTACTCTGGCAGATTTGCATGTCGTCCTGCTCTCCTTCTTGCTTTTGCTGTGCTTCAAAGCGAAGAAGAACACCGATTTAGTCAGAAGGACCAAATGCTCCTTTGCCCCTAAACCATTCTGGGTTAAAAGCTATCGCTCAAATAGATAATTTACCTTAAATGCTGGGGAGGGGAGGGAAATCACATCTGTAGCAAATTGAGTAACAGAGCTCTTGATGCAGAGCTAAAATGCTTTTTCAGTGCTAATTGCTGGACAGAGGAGGAGAGTGAAACTCTGAATGTGTGTGTGTGTGCTGCATGTGTGTTTATACATGTCTGTGTGCATGCATGTGTGTATTTGTGTGGCATGTACATGTATGTATGCATGGGTATCAGTATTTGTGGTGGGTAGGTGTTATATGTGAGTAGCATTCAGACAAAAAAAAGTCCCCCAATCTGTGCAGCATTAATATTTTTGCCTGGTTTTTAGAGCACCCCTTGTTGAATGAAAATGTGCAGGATGTACTTTCCAGTAATAAGTAAATAAAAATTTAAAAGGAATAATCGTCTGGTTCAGTGCCTGCTGTTTTTTGTTGACATCGGTCTCCTAGTTTAATTAAACCATAAAACCTAGAGATACAATGAATTCACAGATGTGCACTCATCACTTGAGGACTGAACTGGTACCTACATTTCAGTTCTCTTCTTCAGATAATTTGGAGAGCAGCATTTAATATTCTTCCCACAAGAACCTTGAGAGGCATGTGACACTCGCCTTGCCCTTTGCAACTCCACAAATATTAAAACTTAATATTTATTTTAAAAATTGATTGGGATTGTAAGCAACTAAGTCCTGCTCAGAGTCTATCCAATGAAATGAATGAACCTACATTAACCATGTTTATTCATTTCAGTGGGTTTACTCTGAGTAGGAATGACATTGGCCACAACCCTTGGCATGTCTATATAAAGGCATGATCTTAACTCTTCCTGAAAACATCTTTAAAGATACCTCCTCCCCCTCTACCACTGTTCTCCCCCCCCCCACACTTTTCTTAGTATAAGATGGGGGGACCTGGCCCTTGGGGCGTCATCCTCCCACCCCCAGCAGAGGAGGAAATATACTGAATGGCAGTAGCTATTTTGATGGTGGTGGGGATGAATGTGGGAAAAACAGGAAAGGTGAGAATACTGAAAGGAACAATAGATGGTATATATTGCACAGAGGCAGGTACCTTGGGAATCACTGCTGTCAATCATCAGTGCTGATTAAACCACTGATGAGACATCAAGGGTGAATCAGTTCTAAGTACCATTCAAAACAAAGCTGGCTGCTTTTTCTCAACCCCATTCTCAATCACATTTTCTTTACATTCACAGCCATATTATATAGTGTTCAATGAAACCAGGCCAACAAAGTGAGCATGATCCCAGTAGCATCTTGAAACATTTCGGTTAATTAACATGATTCCAAAGTAGCAACAGGAATAATAAATGTCAGTTTTCAGACCATTATCATAATTAAAATCAGCTTGGTATTATGATGTCCTCACTAACAATAACAGTTTTTTAAAAAACATTACACTGGTTGATTCTCATTAGCATCTTTATTAGAAGCACCCTGTTTAGAATTAGTGAAATAATTGATTCCAACTAACAATAAGAATGTGTAATATATACATTAGCGCCATGCCAAAAATTTCTACTGCATTTTCCCCTCTGACTGCGTCCCAATTAATGAGAAAAGACATTGCATTTTCAGCAATTATCAGTGGGGGTGAAGCATTACAGTGATATTGTCATGGGTGGAAGGCAGGAGTTCTGCTAAGTTTACCTTACTTTTGTGTCGGCCGATGTATAGGAACATTGGGAGTTGCTTTAGACCAAGTCAGACCACAGGTACATCTAGCACAGTACTGTCTACACTGATGGTCAGTAGCTGTCTGGAGTTTCAAGCAGGAGTCTCTCCTGATGCACAGCGTAAATTTATAACGCAGAAACTTCTTCAGTAAAAGAATAAAAGTTTTACTGGGTTAAAATAAACTTGCTTGCAAATAACAGCATAGTGAACGGAAGATTAAACTAGCTTCAGAGCATACACAGAGTTTCCACTGAGCGCAGGCTTCACAGAGCAAAGGATCCACCACACAGACCGTGAGAGAGAGACAGACTGAGTCTGCCTGCAAGCAGATACAATAGAGTCATACCTCATGTAACATCTGCTTCATGTTACATTCTTTCAAGTTATGTCCCACGGCGACCCGGAAGTACCGGAAAGGGTTACTTCCAGGTTTCACTGCTCACGCAAAAAAAATGACATTGCGCGCATGCACAGAAGTGGCAAATCGCAACCCGCGTGTGCGCAGATGTGCTGCTGCAGGTTGCGCTCTTTTCATGTTGCGAACGGGCCTCTGGAACAGATCCCGTTCGCAACCAGAGGTACCACTGTATAGTGGTACCTCAGATTACAGATGTTTCAGGTGACAGACACTTCAGGTGACAGACTCCACTAACCCAGAAATAGTACCTCAGGTTAAGAACTTTGCTTCAGGATGAGAACAGAAATCATGCTCTGGCGGTGCGGCGGCAGCAGGAGGCCCCATTAGCTAAAGTGGTGCTTCAGGTTAAGAAGAGACCTCCGGAATGAATTAAGTTCTTAACCTGAGGTACCACTGTACTTATAGAGAGAATGAGTCATCCTCAAGATGAGTCTCAGTGATGCAGCATGCTAAATGATTCTGCAGCTTTTCACAACATTAAACCTGGGACCTTCTGCATGCAAAGGCAAATCCTCTGCCACTGAGCTATGACCTTTCCCCATGTGTGTTTTTATCTTTGCTTTCATTCCACAAAGAATGCAGCCTTCCTGGGTGTCCATGGTTCTTCTGCAGTGGAATCCTTTGAGTCAGAGCTACATCCACAGGCCACGGGGTTGGAGAACTCACGCCACAAGTTCACCTGAGAACAGTTCTGGGGCTGACCCTGCATGCTCTCCCCTTTTGCTTCAGAGCCCCACATCCCCTGCCGATGAAGAGTCCAACTCCAGGGTCATGACACCCGCTCACTTTTGCCCCATGAACAGTAGCTTTTTCTGGTGGTGGTAATCCAGCCCTAATCCAGTTGCATGGGTGCACTGTAGATGATGGACTTCCTTTTTACCCTTGTGGGTGTCCCCATGGAAAGCACCCCCTGGTAATTGCACTCACTACGTTAAACCAGCTCTCTAGCACATAGAAAACCTAAAAGTTGAAGAATGGGGCTGGGGAATCTTTGCCCTCCAGATGCTGCTGAATTACAACTCCCATCAGGTCCAGCCAGCATGGTCAGTGGCAGGGATGATAGGAGCTGCATTTCAGTAACATCTGAAGGGCCACAGGTTCCTCACCCCTACTGAAGATAATACAGGATGTTATCCCTCCCCCCTTTAATGGTACCAGCCTGATGGAACTCCTTAACAATATGATCTCTGTTCAAGAAAAGTCTCCTGCTCCCAATTAATTCATTATGGCTTCTTGCCAACATTTTAATGTGTAAATTCATCTTTATCTTCCCGCTCTTGAGACCTGGCTAGGTAACTGTGGAACAATAATTATAATAAATGTGTTGAACAAAAGTAGGTGATGATCTCTTAAAATTGCCTCTTAAATGTTTTATCGCCGTTGTGCGGTAAGGTAGTTCCATAGAGAATGTTAGCCCCCCCCAAAAAAAGTGCTGTTTTTTTAAATACTTGTCACAGAGAAAGAAAATAAGTCAAAATGTGCATTTAATGCTATAAACTTAACAGGAGTGATTATTGAGTCATTATATCTATTAATATAGTAGCATTTACACGTGGACTTTTATGGATTATGAGTGCGAAGCTGGTGGATGAAGAATGAATTTAATTTTGTAAGGCATTTGGGGACATTTAAGAGAAAGGACATCTTAGAGATGGAGAGATCAATAGCTGAGAGGGAACCAGACCAAAGAGCAAAGTGTGGCGGTGGTGAGTTTTGATGTGTCAATGAGATCATACCTTTCTGCTAAGGGTGGCAGGAGCATGAAATAGAACTGTGAGACAAAATGGAATGGGAATAATAATACTACGAGAATGGCTAGTAGCAGGCAGCCGCCCAAAACAGAGGATTCAGATAAAGCTCATCTGCAAGCAACCATGGCTGTTATGGAGAATGAGTATCTTGGGAAGGGAGATTATCACTCTGAGGAAGAAAGAACCCATTCCTTGAGGGACAAGCAGTTATTCCCCAAGCTGAGGTCTCGGGGTTGGGGAGAGCCCAGCCGTTGGTGATTCAATCATTAGCTGGGTGTGGGGCAGCTGTGCCAACCATTTGGTGTGAGGTTAGTAAATGATACCTACTGTCTAGATAGCATGTGGCAGTGGCGTGGCTAGCCGCTCAGGTGCCCAGAGTGGCGCGCACATCCTGCAGCTGGAGGCGGGGCGAGCTGCCCATGGGGGCAGAGTGAGCTGCATGGAGCCTCTCCACCACCTGATGGTTGAGAGGAGTCATTGGTGCTGGTGTATGTCAGTGGCATGGGAAAGTGTGACTGTGATGTCCCAGAAGGTAGGTAGGATGTTTCATATAAGGAGCATCAAGGTCGTTTTCTTTGAAATGCTACCAGTTACACAGGACAGGATCAGCCATTGTGAGAACAGGATACTGGATTAAATGGGCCTTTGGCCTGATCCAACAAAGCTACCCTTGTGTTCTATTCTTCATAATCGATTTTAAATGTTTTTAATATTGCTGTAACCTGGCCAAACAGGTCGTGAAGCTAAGGCTCCAATACTTTGGCCACCTCATGAGAAGAGAAGACTCCCTGGAAAAGACCCTGATGTTGGGAAAGATGGAGGGTACAAGGAGAAGGGGACGACAGAGGACGAGAGGGTTGGACAGTGTTCTTGAATCTACGAACATGAGTTTGACCAAACTGCGGGAGGCAGTGGAAGACAGGAGTGCCTGGCGTGCTCTGGTCCATGGGGTCATGAAGAATTGGACACAACTAAATGACTAAACAACAACAACCTGGCCTAGTATCTCATGGTAAAGGGTGGGTAAGAAAAATCATAAATAGTAATACAGTCTCTGGTGCTGGCCCTGGCTCTTACTAGTCACAAAGCCTCATTAAATACCCTGAGTCAGATCCAAAGATTTTCATGTGTGAGTAAAAGGGGGTCGACACTGACTTCCCACCAAGCTGCATCTCATAACTACCAATCCCCAGAAACAGACTCTTTGGAGCAGAGTGGGACATAGTGGGACGGAATGCATTAACTCCCACTCTGAACAAAAGTGGGTCTTGGTTTTTCCTCACAGAAGGTACAGTATCTTTGCATACAACTCACGGCTTCTTTAAAATCTTATGATTTCCAAAATCAGGCATTTGCTAAATCTTGCCCCCTATTATTAAAATCCTTCCCACTGAAATCTTAGGTGGTGCCCTTGAACAAGCAGCATTCAAAGGAGAGGTAAGTCACTAAAATATAATCATAAAATTCTAGAAGGGCCATGTAACCAGAGCTGTTTTTACCATCCATGGTCACCCAGTTATCATCATGTTTCTCAGATACAAGTTCATGAATGCATTGAAAGAGTTGTGCGCATTGTCCTTTATCTGTCCTTGATATAAGCAGATCTTAAATCTGCCTTTCTCCCCGTGGGCATAAATGCTAATGTTAACAGTGTATTAAATTTTCCTTCATAATGATTCTAGCTAATTGCAAGAGTTTTCTAAGATCAATATGAACGCTGAGCTCAATGCTCAGCTGTTGACCCATGGATGATAAAAATGATTGCAGCAATCCAAATGGGCAAGATATGTCATCTTGGCTATGGCCCAGAATCCAAGACTATTTACAGTCATTATACTAGCTGCTGTTACATTATTTTCCAGTCCAGCCTTCTCAAACCTAGTGCCCTCCTGATGTTTCAGACTATAATCCCCATCAGCCCCAGTCCAGCTGGAGTTGTTGTCCAAAACATCTAGACTGCACCATAGAAATTGTTGGGTAAAGACAGGCAAACAGTCTAATACTCTAAGCATCATGGAAGTGGTTTGAATAAATGGCATCTGTCCTGGGAAAAATGCACTGGAATAAGTGAAACTGAGTTGTTGGTTCCAGATTCAGGTAGGTAGCCGTGTTGGCCTGATGCAGAGGAAATAAATAAATAAGTTGTCTTGTAGCACCTTGGAGACCAACTAAGTTTGTTCTGGGCATAAGCTTTTGTGTGCATGCACGCTTCTTCAGATTGGTGAAATTTTAAAAAAATCACTTTCCTCTGACTTTAGGAAATGTTTGGATGTCTCCACCCAAAGTCACAATTTTAGTACTTCAAGTCAAATTTGCTTGCAATAAGTAATCACAATACTTATGATTGTGCTCTGGAATCCAGGATTTTGCTGCAAACTAATTCTGTTTTGTATATGTGGTCCCTGATGGCAAGACAAAGGATATAGGATATTATGCTATCAACAGTGAATTATATGTTGAAAAAGAAGAATCGTTTTTAGGACCAATAAGTTGCACATACACATATGTACCAAGATATGGTCTGAAGGCACATGATGCATTCTCCCAATTTTTTTAAAGAAGGGATAACTATTATGTAGGGAGTTGTTTGTTTTAGATACTTATGGTATCTACTTCCCCCAATGGTCCCTGGAAAAGGGAACACCTACATATTCAAGTATGCTAATAATATTTGCATTAATACCACAGCATATTAAAGCACCCCTTAATTTCTCTATTATTTTTTTGTACATTTAAAGCATACCATCTATCTAAAGCAAATCTCTGCCCCCCCAAAAAAAGAGAATCCTGGGAACTATAGTTCATGCCCAATACAGCTACCATTCCCAGCACCCTTAGCAAACTACAGTTCCCATAATTCTTTGGGGAAAACAATGCGCTTTAAATCTATGGTGTGTGCGCAGTCTTAATATGTGAGGTGGACAGCTGATGGGACTTTCTCATAACTTTTATTGAGAAGCCTTTTTTTATTCTAATCCCTCCATATATCTCCATTTTTTATTAATCTGAGAATGAATCTTATTTTTAAAATAGTATTCATCGGTAGAACACTAGCTAGATTGAGCAAAATTTATCCAACAGTCAGTGATCAATAGTGGACCTGTAAATAATCTAATTTGTGCTTTGTGGGAATGCCCTGTAATAAACACTGCTGAGGAATCTGTTCTGGCAGAAATAAGGAACAACCCAGGCTGTGAACTTGCAAGGGAGCCAGTTGTGATTTTATACATGTCTCTTGGGAATATCACACCTCAGTGTGTTTGAAAAGACAGCTTTCCTTTTAGCAGCAACTAAAAGGATGATTTGTTGGGTCTGGAAAAATCCTATAGCACGTTCTACTCTCAGCCCCTGAGAGCCCAGCGCCTGTGTGCCCCACACCCCTAGCACCTACGGGTAAGACGGCCCTGGATGTTGCAAATAAATTGTTAAAACAAATAATCTATTTGAGGTGGAGGAAAAATGGATTTTTAAAAGCCATATTACACCAACACTGAACAACTCGTCATATTCTCCTATTCTATATTGGGGGTGTGCATGACATAATTTCAGTTTTTATTTTCCTTTTTTAAAAATAAATAAATAAATATTCCAACAGTGATAAATGAAAGGCATTTCCATAAAATTTAGCCACGGTGGGGCCAGTTAAATGCACTTGCTGCTGCCCATGTCCTATGCTTACCTGTTTGCAAAAGAACGGTGCTTTTCTTTATGAAAAGATATAATCTCTTACTGCCATAATGTGTTATTCAATACTTATTAACCCTATTAATCTTGTAAGCAAATATTTGCCAATATAGGCAACGACCGATTTACATATGTATGCGGATGATACCCAGCTCTATCTCTCTTTTAAATCAGAACCAGTGAAGGCGGTGAAGGTCCTGCGTGAGTGTCTGGAGGCGGTTGGAAGATGGATGGCGGCTAACAGATTGAGGCTGAATCCTGACAAGACAGAAGTACTGTTTTTGGGGGACAGGAGGCGGGCAGGTGTGGAGGATTCCCTGGTCCTGAATGGGGTAACTGTGCCCCTGAAGGACCAGGTGCGCAGCCTAGGAGTCATTTTGGACTCACAGCTGTCCATGGAGGCACAGGTCAAATCTGTGTCCAGGGCAGCTGTTTACCAGCTCCATCTGGTACGTAGGCTGAGACCCTATCTGCCTGCGGACTGTCTCGCCAGAGTGGTGCATGCTCTGGTTATCTCCCGCTTGGACTACTGCAATGCACTCTACGTGGGGCTACCTTTGAAGATGACTCGGAAACTACAACTAATCCAGAATGCGGCAGCTAGACTGGTGACTGGGGGCGGCCACCGAGACCATATAACACCAGTCTTGAAAGACCTACATTGGCTCCCAGTACGTTTCCGAGCACAATTCAAAGTGTTGGTGCTGACCTTTAAAGCCCTAAACGGCCTCGGTCCAGTATACCTGAAGGAGCGTCTCCACCCCCATCAGTCTGCCCGGACGCTGAGGTCCAGCGCCGAGGGCCTTCTGGCGGTTCCCTCATTGCGAGAAGCAAAGCTACAGGGAACCAGGCAGAGGGCCTTCTCGGTAGTGGCGCCCGCCCTGTGGAACGCCCTTCCAGCAGATGTCAAGGCGATAAACAACTACCTGACATTCAGAAGACATCTTAAGGCAGCCCTGTTCAGGGAAGTTTTTAACGTGTGATATTTTACTGTATTTTTGGTTTTTATGGAAGCTGCCCAGAGTGGCTGGGGAAGCCCAGCCAGATGGGCGGGGTATAAATAATAAATTATTATTATTATTATTATTATTATTATTATTATTATTATATGTCCAATTGATGGGTGATCACTCAGGTGCACACAGCGCCGAACCTGGAAGTGACCCCAAAACATCACTAAAACATCACTAAAAGTAAGGACTAGTGGCAGGGTGGGGTGGAATGCTTTATGCAGGCCCCACTGGTGTTCACGAGGGTCTGGAATGTAACCCCTGTAGCTTCATTTTATCTTTAATATTATATTAGCTGCCTTGCCACAGAAAAAAATTCAGTGTCTTATGCTTACCTAGGATATCCTGTATTCTATTTCTTTTCTTCTAATTATTGCTTTAAAATATTTAGGTGCTGCCTATCATGAAAACACCTCCGCTTTAGGATGTTGGTGTACAAAATTGTGTATAATATTCCACTATTTCAACATGTTCTACTCCTAAATAAAATGTGTGGTTCCCCCCCCAATGGATTTAGACATCCATTGACTGCACATTTCTAATATTGGCATGTTTTAAGGGTTTGCCAAACAACAGGAAGTTTAGAAATCAATTTAAGTCAACAAAGGGCAGTTGGTAATGGGATGGAGGAAACAGGAAATTAGATGAATTAGTCAGGGCAGAGAAACATCTTCCCCTTGTGACTAGACTCTTGGAAGATGAAAGGGTGGGTCAGTATCAGATACATCTCTGTTTTCAACTTTCCTTTCCACATTTCCAAAAGTGTTAAAACTGAACAGGTACGGCTGATGAGAAATCGCAGTAGCACATGTTCCAGGAGATTGAAAATGATCAGGAGATGGGAAATGCAATGTTAAAGTTTGCAATTTCATTTTAATGGATCTATAGCCTTGCATTATAACAACCTGGTATTGAGCAATCAGAAGAGGAAACTTTCCAAAACCACTGTGAAAGTAAAACTATATAGCCATGCCATCATCAAACTGGGTTTTGCCCAAAAGCCCTTCTTTCAACAATTGCGGGTTTGTGTGTGCAAACACCTACATCCAGAAGGACTGGGCTCTCAAACACATGGTATAATGAAGTTCCCTAGTTTTGCAAAGTTATGCACCTGTTCCAGTTGCAGGATACCATAGAGTCTCAGGGGTCAGCAAACTTTTTCAGCAGGGGGCTGGTCCACTGTCTCTCAGACCTTGTTGGGGGCTGGACTATATTTTGAAAGAAAAAAATATGAACGGATTCCTATGCCCCACAAATAACCCAGAGATGCATTTTAAATAAAAGCACACATTCTGCTCATGTAAAAACACGCTGATTCCTGGACCGTCTGTGGGCCAGATTTAGAAGGCGATTGGACTGGATCCGGCCCCTGGGCCTTAGTTTGCCTTCCCATGGCATAGACAGAAGAGGAGTAGGTCCTCGTTGCAAGAAAGGCCACAGTGATACATGCTTTGGTTACATCCCATTTGGATTACTGTAACACACTCTGCATGGGGCTGCCTTTGCAAAGTGTTCAGAAACCTAAGCTGGTCCAAGATTCTGCGGCTGGATTGCTGACCAGAGGGAGGTTTGTGTGTGTGCTTTTAAATGGGTTTAAGTGTTTTCCCATTGGTTTTAAAAATAGTGTTACTTATTTAATTGGTTTTTAAAATATTTAGATTTATCCCACCTTTTAGTTTTATCTGTTTTAATTTATGCTATGAGCCACCTTGAGTCCTGTGCAGGTAGAAAGGCCAGATATAAAATAAAGCAATTGCAAGACAGCTCTTCCTCAGCATCAGTGAAACAGACTGCACATAAATATCCCAGAAAGATGTGGGGTGTTTTTTTTTTTTTTTGGAAACTGTTATTATTTAATCCATTTGTTAATTGCTTCCTATGAAGCATTTCAAAGCAACTTCACACTGCAATAAAGGCATATATAAACAATTGCATATTAAAAAAACAGTTAAACAATTACAAACACACACATATCAAATTCAATATAAAAACCATCTGGGATAAAAAAATAAAATCTCCCAGCTCTTCCATGTGTAGTCTTTCTATTGAATATTCATTTATGCTTTGTCTTTGTCTAGAAATGTTGGCATCTGTGGACGGCAGCTCCAGGTGGTGAACTGTTGAATTGCAGGTGGCATTTTCTCAGTAAAGTACCTTCAGGTCCTGGGCTGCCTCCACCCAGCCAAAGTGGTCACTGATATTTCTGGATGGGAAGGGGTATAAGAGAGCTTCCTTTTCTACTTGAGCTATGAAGTCCTCCTGAACTCTGGTGTGTTCTTATGTCCTTTGACCCTACTTTGTGGCTTACTTCTCCATCCTGCTTCCTTGTTTGACCTGAGTCAAACAAGGGAGCAGCCCTTGGCTGGCTTCTTCACTTTATCTCCTGGCATTGGTCATGACTTTCCCTTTAGTATTAATGACTGGCTTGTCTCAGAACCCCAGACTCATTCTCTTGACTCTGCTGAGACTACTGCCCACAGCCCAGGATTTTCCTCTGTGTCTTCTATATGTAGCAAACTTATCCCTTTCTCTATCAGGGCCTGAAAAAGCATATCAGAGTCAAAAGATGCCCTTCCAGGTGGGGACTTGTTTTCATCACTTCTCATAATTATACCTGCTTATTGGTCCGTGTCCTTTCCCAGTGTACTACTTTTTAAAGCAATGTGAGTTTTAGCTTACATTTGTCCATTTGATTTAGATTAATTAGACATGGTGCTAATCCCTTCCAGATTATGAGCTGAAAAAAGTGCATGGGGAGGGGGTCAGGTTGCCTAACAGCTGCATTTTGTAGGTCCCTGACACATCACATCTGAGTACTGTCAGGTCATTCCATACACACCCACATCTATTGGACTTGAATAGAATCGACTAATTTTTTGAATTGCAAAAGGAAGTACATTTTTAAAATAAATTGGAGTCTGCTGTGTTACACCCCCAGTTTAGTGACAAAAGACCAATTGATTTTCAGGCAACAGCTTAATGAGTTCACCTAACTAGCATGATAAGCTCATGAATAAGTTCCCAGTGAGATAGATGATATATATGTAATATAATAAAATCACTAAAACATTTCCCTACTTACCTGACTATTTTGGGAGTATTTTGATCCCCAGAGATCACGAACTATTTCTGTTTCTAGCTTTGCAAGTGTGGCTGTTTGAGAGGCTCACGGCATGTACAATACATAGATCATCCAGGTTGTAGAGTCCCAAATGTGTCTTATTTTATGTACTAAAATATATTTGCAGGCTTGCAGTTTATACTGCTGAGTGGCTTTATAATATCAAAGGCATGTACATGCAAAAGTTCGATGGGAGTTAATAACTATTGTACAATACACTTTGGGCATTAAGAGATTATACCTTTTCATAAAGAAAAGCACCGTTCTTTCACAGACAGGTAAGCACGGGACATGGACAGCTCTAAGAGCATTTAACTGGCCCCACTGTGGCTCAGTGTATGGAAATGCCTTTCACTTCTTCTTTTTTTATGCATAATTTTTATTAGTTTTACAAAAGTCACAGTACATAACAAACTTTATCAAAACTCATATCTGTTCACTTAAAGAAAATAAGTTGACTTCCTTCAGTCGTTCCACGGATCGTCCAAAATAACATTAAAACAATAAATCCGCATTTCCATGTTTGTAAAGCCATAAGTCATTCTCAATCAGCCATTTTCTTTTGGCCTTACCCTTTACCTCTTACAGAGCTCCTTGGAAACCTACTAGTGTTGTCTGTTCATCGATTAAGCTTTCCAGATATTTCGTAAGACTTTCCCAATTTTCAACAAACCTCTGATCTTTTGTATATCTGATTTTACATGTCATCCTGTCCATCTCCACATATTCTAATAATTTACTTCTCCATTCCTCCGTTGTTGGAATACTCTCCTGCTTCCAATTTTTTGCTATTAGGACCCTTGCTGCTGTTGTTGCGTATTGGAACAATTTGTAGTCTTTCTTCTTAATTTCCTTTCCTACCATACCTAGCAAGAACGCCTCTGGTCTTTTATTAAAGGTATATCTTAACATTTTTTTTCATCTCCTCATATATACTTTCCCAGAATTCTGCAACCTTTGGGCATTCCCACCACAAGTGGTAGAAGGTACCCTCCCTTACTTTACATTTCCAGCATTTATTGCAGGATCCATACATTTTGGCTAACTTAACCGGGGTCAGGTACCAGCGATAGAACATTTTCATTAGGTTCTCCTTGAGTAACACACAGGCCGTAAATTTTAGGTGTTGTTTCCAGAGTTTTTCCCACTCTTCAAAATAAATGTTGCGGCCAAGATCTTTGGCCCAGTGGGTCATTACCGCCTTAACCTCTTCGTCAGCTAAGTTCCAGTCCAGTAAGTACTTGTACATTTTTGATAATATTTTTGTATTGCTCCCCAGAATCTCAGTTTGAAACCTAGAGTTTTTGTCGGCATAGCCTTTCTCTTTTACGTCTTTCCTAAACATATCATTTATTTGGTGATAGTGTAGCCAGTCGTATACTTGGGATTTGACCTGATCGTAAGGCCTCATTTTCCATTTTCCTTCCTCCTTCATGAGCAGTTGTTCATAAGTTGCCCAATTAGTACCCATATTAACCTTTTTAATGGCCATTACCTCTAATGGAGATAGCCATTGGGGTGTTCTGGGTTCTAACATCTCCTTATATCTTTCCCAGACCTCCAACAGGGGCCCCCTGAATATATGATTCCCAAATCCTTTGTGGCCCTTCTTCCGCCCGTGCCACAGGTAAGCGTGCCACCCATATCTGTTGTCATGACCCTCTAAGTCTAACACTTCGCCATCTTCTAGTTTTATCCATGTCTTTATCCAGCATAGACAGGATGCCTCGTAATATATCTTCAAATCAGGAAGGGCGAAGCCTCCCCTTTCTTTCGTATCCGTCAAAATTTTAAATTTTACTCTCGGCTTCTTCCCCTGCCAGATGAATCTGGAGATGTCTCTGTGCCAGGCTTTAAATATCTTAGTACCCTTAATAATCGGAATATTTTGAAAGAGGAACAGAACTCTTGGGAATACCGACATTTTAATTGTGGCTATTCTGCCCCAAAATGACAGTCTTAACCTACCCCACGTTTCTATGTCTTTCTTAACTCCTTTCCATACTGTTTCGTAGTTGTTTTTAAATAGATCTATATTTTTTGGCGTTACCCATATCCCTAGGTATTTTACCTTCTTTGTTACCTCTATTCCTGTTTCTCTTTGTAATTCCTCAATTTCGGCTGCCTGCATGTTTTTAGCTATTATTTTTGTTTTTCTTTTGTTTAATTTGAAGCCTGCTACCTCCCCGAATTGGTCAAATTCTCTGAGTACCTTTTTTGTTGAGTCTAATGGTTCTTCCAATGTTACGACCAGATCGTCTGCGAAAGCTTTGGTTTTATGCTCTTGCTTGCCGACCCTGATGCCTTTAATTTCTTTATTGTCTCTGATGGTTTTTAGTAGTACCTCTAATATCGTTATGAATAACAGTGGGGACAGTGGGCATCCCTGTCTTGTTCCCTTAGTTACTGTTATTTCTTCCGTCTCTACGTTATTTATTATTAATCTTGCTTTTTGTTCCGTGTATATTGCTTTTATGCCGTTGGAAAATTCAGTACCCACTTCCATATATTCCAGTTGTTTCAATAGGAATTCCCAGTTCACGTTGTCAAACGCTTTTTCAGCGTCCACGAATAGCAGTAAGCCTTGTTTATCGCACCTTTCTGTTAAATATTCTATAATGTTTATAATATTTCTTAAATTATCCTTCATTTGCCTACCCGGCAGGAAGCCGGCTTGGTCTCTATGGATGCTGTTTAACAGAGTGGCTTTAAATCTTCTTGCCATGACTCCCGCAAAAATCTTGTAGTCTACATTTAGTAAGGAGATCGGCCTGTAATTTTTAATTTGTTCTAGTTCTGAATCTTGCTTTGGTATTAATGTAATCAATGCCTCCTTCCACGTCTCCGGTATTTCTCTTTCCTTCAAAATATTATTCATTACTTCTTGTAGAGGGTATAACAGAACCGATTCCATCTCTTTATAATATCTACTAGTGAACCCATCTGGGCCCGGGGCTTTCCCATTTTTTAAGTTTTTTATTATTGTTTTTATTTCCTCCACCTCGATCGGAGCATTTAATTTCTCTTTATCTGTCGCGGGGATCTTATTTATATTCTTGGATGTTAAATACTTCTCTATTTCCCTCGTCTTATTCTTTTCTGTATTTCTAAAAAGTTCTCCATAGAAGTCCAAAAAGGCTTTCCTTATTTCTTTGGGTTTGTTTATCTCTTCTCCTTCCACCACTATCCTATTTATCGTATTCTGTTCCTTTCTTTTTTTCAATTGCCAAGCTAATATCTTCCCCGTTTTATTGGCATGTTCGAAGTTCCTCTGTCTCAGTCTTTTAATTTTCCATTCTATCTCTCTGTTTATCAGCATTGTATATTGGGATTGTAGAACTTTAATATTCTCTTTTATTTTCTTATTTTTTGGGTTTTCGATTAATTTCTGCTCGTTCTCTACTAGTTGTTGTATTATTTCTTTTTTCCCTTTTTCCCTTTTTTTGTTCTTAATTGCACTCTGTTGGATGAAAAATCCCCGCATCACCGCCTTTCCTGCGTCCCATACCACCTTAGGCTTTATGTTATTGCCCAAATTATCTTCAAAGTATTCTTTTAATCTGTTTTGAGCCTTTTCTGCTACCTCTTGGTCATCCAACAGATAGTCCTTCAATTTCCATCTAAATAGTCTGCTTTCCTGCTCTTTCAATTCCATTTTTGTTGGGTTGTGGTCTGAAATAGTTCTGGCCTGGATCTCCACCCGTAGAGATCTTAGGACTAACTCCTTCGAAACCCATATCTGGTCTAATCTTGAGGATGAGTTATTAGGTTCTGAGTAGAAGGTATATTGCTTTTCTAGTGGGTACTTAAACCTCCAGCCTTTCACTTCTCACTATTGGAAACATTAAAAAAAGATTGGTGTAGCTTCACTAGAAAAATGGAAATAGCAGAGAAGTTCAATGCTTTATTATTATTATTGCTTTATAAGCAATTATAATCAAACTCTTCTGCTCCCGAAGAAAATCACAGTATAACCAGTATACAACACCCCAGCCAATAAGATATAGCAAACAATATATAAAAAGCTGATGACATATGCAAGAATCCCAACCCACCTCTCACCTGGTGTCAAATCAAGTGCTTGGTTGCATTTGGAAACCTGTGACGACTTTCACGCAGGTGAGTTCTACTTTTAAGTTCTCAGAAATTTAAAATCTAAATAGGAAATAATACCCAAGTCACAGAACAGCCTCCATCCATGCCTCCAAAACCAGCCAGCCCTTTCCTCCAGTCCTTTGTTTTGTTTACAATCTAGTTTGATGAAGAGTTGAATACTACTTTGTAATATTTAGATTTTCCTGAGTAAGGTAGATAGATCCCTAATGTGGGTTCAAGATTTTCTCATATAGCTTAACATAATTGTTAATGGAGGCGGGGAAGTACCGGTATGTTTCTCAGCTTTTGAAGTCTTCGGAACCACTGCCACAGACAATTAAAATGACTATGGGTTATAATTATTCTTTTAATCAGTGAGGCTGCAACATTGCAACAGCAGCTTCTTCTTTGGATTTATTACTGAAACAACATGTGGTCCTTCTTGCTGTTCTTGCCAAGTAATGAGTTCACTGGCAACTTTAGTACATTAAGGTATTAATGAGCTTTCACTGAGCCAAGTTAGACCATTCATTGAGTTCAGCCTCTTGAAATTCTGTGTGTACATTTGGTTGTTAGTTAGCATCTAGGAAGGGGTGGCTTTCCCCATTTCATAGCCCTATTGAAGCATTCTCCATGTGCAGTGGAGGCTGCTCCATTAGGGCAGATGAGGCGCTGCCCCACCAACCTCATTCTGCCCTCAGCCAGCCTGCCATCTTACAACCAGTCCCAGGAGTGGCACTGCCAGCCAAAAACACAGGAAGCTACTTCATACCATAGGCTCCATCAAGTTCAGTGCATACACATTGACTGGCAGTGGCTCTCTAGGATTCCAGATGGAGGGCATCCCTAGCGCTACCTACAGATGCTGGGGAACTGAATCTCTACCACTGAGCTATCACCAACTTCCTCTTCAGTCTCACTTGCAGAACTCAGCAGGGAAGAGCACTTCCTGTCATTGGTTCTAGCGCCACCTACTGTCAGTCTCCCTGCCTTCCACCCTATTAGCCCCAATTAGCATCAGTCACCGCAGCCCATATGTAAGACCTATGCATGGAAAGGGGGGACAGGGAGACTGTGCTGCTGCCACTGAACGATGCCCCTGGCCCCACCCTCTGGAATTTTGATAAGGAAAGATCTTTGCTTGAGCATTTTTGGGCAAGTGGAGCCCCAGGACACATGGAAGCTTATGCATGGTCAATGTTCCCTTTACACTTACCCACATAGCACCTAGTAAGCAGCTGAGCAATATAGAACTGCTACCAAGGATTAATAATGGAAAAAAGTATAGGAACCTAGGAATTCACCTGTTACGTTTAACTTTATTACTCATTATAGAAACAGGCGACAGTTTAAAAAACTGACTATTATCTAGATTTTTTATATATTTTAAAAGAAATCACATTTCTGCTCAAGGCTTTTAGCTTACTTAATGATTCTTCCATTTCTTACCATGTTAAGTGTGATCTCAGAACGTCCCCTTCCCATGAACTATGCAGTAGCACCAAATTTATTTTTTAAAGTCTGTACTTACTACTTGATTAAAAAAAAAATCCCTGTGGCTATAAATTCCTAGTCAATCACTATGGCACTCTATATTTTCTGTGTCTTAAAGACTGCCTGCATGAACTTGAATTTCTCTATTGGAGGATATACTACCACAGAGTGGCAACAATAAACGCCTGTTTGCCTGGAAACCAGGGGATCATGGAATCAGGGGATCCTATCAATGATCATGGGAAAATATGAAGCTGCATTCTGTTGGGTCAAAGGGTTGGTCCTTCTAGTTCAGTATTGTCTACACTGACTGACAGCAACTTCTCCAGAGTTTCACATAGGAGTCTCTCCTAGAACTGAATCTGGGACCTTCTGCATGCAAGACTGAGACTCTACCACTGGATATTAGCCCTTCATTAGGATGAAGTGAATATTAGGTAAATACTCTCTTACAAAAGAGAGTTTGTAGGGCAGCAGTTGAAGAAGGAGCAAAAAGGGTTTTCTTGTGTGTGTGTGTTTCTTGGTGGCTGATTAGCTGTTTTCCCTGTGTAAAGGTCAGAGGGGGCAGGGTTTCTGTTGAGGCAGGGGATTAGCTGTGGGAGGAGCTTATCAGAGTTTGTAGGGCAGCAGTTGAAGAAGGAGCAAAAAGGGTTTTCTTGTGTGTGTGTGTTTCTTGGTGGCTGATTAGCTGTTTTCCCTGTGTAAAGGTCAGAGGGGGCAGGGTTTCTGTTGAGGCAGGGGATTAGCTGTGGGAGGAGCTTATCAGAGTTTGTAGGGCAGCGGCGCGCGCAGTTATACCCATCTTTTAGATTTAGGGGAGCTAGTCTCAAACGTTTGTTGGGGGAGACCTAGGGTTTTTTTTGTGGGGGAAGTTATTTGTCCTGTCTTCAAGCTTTTTATGATGGAGGACCTCTGTAGCCACCCCCAACAACACGATCTCATGATGGAAGGGGAGGGAACAGCTGCAGTCGCCTGCGATTCCTGCGCAATGTTTGCCATCTTGCCAAAGGTTGCAGGCAGCTTTACCTGCAGCAATTGCATGTTGATTGCCCTATTAAAAGACAAAGTCCAGCAACTGGAGGAACGTGTAGCTACGCTCCAAAGAATTAGAGAGCTGGAGCTCTTCTTGGAAGCAACAGAGCACACCGTCCCCACCAAGGAGGAGACAGGGGACTCCCCTGAGAAGGAGGCTTGTTCACCAACACAGGAGCCAGATATATGGAGAAACGTGACTCAAAGAAGTAGGAGGCCCAGGGTCCACTCTGATTGTCTAGAAATACACAATCGCTTTGAGGTCCTCTCCCCTAGCATGGAAGACGAAGAGCAGACTCCATTTGAGGATCTCTCCCTCATTACAGTCGATCAGGTATATGAAGACGAGCAGCAAAGTCAGTCCTCAGGGAATGTGCAGGTGACCTTGGAACGGACAGCTCATGGAAGAACCCCGACCAAACCCAAGAGGAGGCGTGTAGTGGTGATAGGGGATTCCCTACTGAGGGGAACAGAAGCAGTGATCTGTGGGCCTGACAAGATGTCTCGGGAAGTGTGCTGTCTCCCCGGGGCTAAGATCCAAGATGTAACTGAACGACTGCAAGGAATCATAAAACCCACTGACGAATACCCCTTCCTCTTGGTTCATGTGGGAACCAATGACACTGCAAGCAATAGCCTCCAGAAGATCAAAAGAGACTACGAGGCTCTCGGCAGGAAATTGAAGCAACTAAATGCACAAATTGTCATCTCGTCTGTCCTCCCAGTTGAACGACGTGGCCCAGGGAGAGAGGGGAAAATAGTGGAACTGAACAGCTGGCTTCGCAAATGGTGTAAACAGGAACGGTTTGGATTCTTAGATCACGGACTGCAGTTTCTTGAAGATGGACTTCTGGCAAGTGATGGGCTGCACCTCACAACGGTTGGGAGAAATGTTTTTGCCAAAAATCTCAGAAACCTCATCAAGAGGGCTTTAAACTGACTAATGTGGGGGAGGGAGACAGTGCTCCTGAAGGTAGGAGTCTATCAATTAATGAAGATGATCATCCAAATGTCATAGACCAAATGGAGCAAACAGCACGCGGACCTAGTGGTGGGAGGAAAAAATCCTTAAATAAGAGACACGGGGGAATGATTAATGGACTTCAATGTCTCTACACTAATGCGCAAAGCATGGGAAATAAACAAGATGAGCTTGAGCTCTTGGTACAGCAAACTAAATATGACATAATAGGCATCACTGAAACCTGGTGGGATAAGTCCCACGATTGGAATGTAATAATGGGGGGATACAATCTATTTCAGAGAAACAGACCAGACAAGAAAGGAGGAGGAGTGGCATTATATGTCAGGGATGTGTATACCTGTGAAGAGATCCAAGATTTAGAACCTCAAAGCCAAAGTGAGAGCATTTGGGTCAAAATTAAGGGAGAGAAGAATAACAGAGACCTCATTGTGGGAGTTTACTATAGATCCCCAAGCCAAACGGAGGACATAGATGATGCCTTCCTGGAACAGATGGCCAAGCATGCAAAAGGAAGGGAGATAGTAGTAATGGGGGACTTCAATTACCCGGATATTTGTTGGACGTCAAACTCAGCCAAGAGCATAAGGTCAAACAGATTCCTCACTGGCCTTGCAGACAACTTCATTGTCCAGAAAGTGGGAGAAGCAACAAGAGGAACAGCCATTTTAGATCTGGTCCTAACCAATGTTGATGACCTGGTTAGTGGGGTAGATGTGGAAGGATCATTAGGCGCGAGTGATCATGCTCTTCTGAAGTTTACTATACAGCGGAAAGGAGCAGCCAAGCATACTAGGACTCAATTTCTTGACTTTAAGAAAGCCGACTTCATAAAACTTAGGGAAGTGCTGGGTGAGATCCCATGGACAGCAATACTAAAAGGAAAGGGAGTTCATGATGGCTGGGAGTTTGTTAAGAGGGAGATAGTAAAAGCACAACGACAGGCAATACCAATGAGACGGAAACGTGGAAGGTGCCTAAAGAAGCCAGGGTGGCTATCTAAAGAACTTTTAACTGAATTAAGATTAAAAAAGGATGTGTACAAAAAATGGAAAAGGGAGGAAACCACCAAAGAGGAATTCAAACAAATAGCCAGCACGTGTAGACACAAAGTCAGAAAAGCTAAAGCACAGAATGAACTCAAGCTTGCTAGAGAGGTTAAAAGCAACAAAAAAGGCTTTTATGGGTATGTCCGTAGCAAAAGGAAGAACAAAGAAACAGTGGGGTCACTCAGAGGAGAAGATGGTGAAATGCAAACAGGGGACACAGAAAGGGCTGAACTCCTCAATGCCTTCTTTGCCTCAGTCTTCTCCGATAAAGAAAACAATGCCCGACCTGAAGAATTTGGAGCAAATGATTCAGCAAAGGAAACACAGCCCAGAATAACTAAGGAGATAGTACAAGAATATTTGGCTAGTTTAGATGTATTCAAGTCTCCAGGGCCAGATGAACTGCATCCAAGAGTATTAAAAGAACTGGCAGATGTGATCTCAGAACCACTGGCAGTCATCTTTGAGAATTCCTGGAGAACAGGCAAAGTCCCGGCAGACTGGAGGAGGGCAAATGTTGTCCCTATTTTCAAAAAGGGGAAAAGAGAGGACCCAAATAATTACCGCCCAGTCAGTCTGACATCAATACCAGGGAAGATTCTGGAACAGATCATTAAGCAAACAGTCTGTGAGCACCTAGAAAGGAATGCTGTGATCACCAATAGTCAGCATGGATTTCTGAAAAATAAGTCATGTCAGACTAACCTGATCTCGTTTTTTGACAGAATTACAAGCCTGGTAGATGAAGGGAACGCAGTGGATGTAGCCTACCTTGATTTCAGCAAGGCATTTGACAAGGTGCCCCATGATATTCTTGTAAAGAAGCTGGTAAAATGCGGTCTTGACTATGCTACCACTCAGTGGATTTGTAACTGGCTGACTGACCGAACCCAAAGGGTGCTCATCAATGGTTCCTCTTCATCCTGGAGAAGAGTGACTAGTGGGGTGCCACAGGGTTCTGTCTTGGGCCCGGTCTTATTCAACATCTTTATCAACGACTTGGATGATGGACTCAAGGGCATCCTGATCAAATTTGCAGATGACACCAAACTGGGAGGGGTGGCTAACACCCCAGAGGACAGGATCACACTTCAAAACGACCTTGACAGATTAGAGAACTGGGCCAAAACAAACAAGATGAATTTTAACAGGGAGAAATGTAAAGTATTGCACTTGGGCAAAAAAAATGAGAGGCACAAATACAAGATGGGTGACACCTGGCTTGAGAGCAGTACATGTGAAAAGGATCTAGGAGTCTTGGTTGACCACAAACTTGACATGAGCCAACAGTGTGACGCGGCAGCTAAAAAAGCCAATGCAATTCTGGGCTGCATCAATAGGAGTATAGCATCTAGATCAAGGGAAGTAATAGTGCCACTGTATTCTGCTCTGGTCAGACCACACCTGGAGTACTGTGTCCAGTTCTGGGCACCACAATTCAAGAAGGACACTGACAAACTGGAACGTGTCCAGAGGAGGGCAACCAAAATGGTCAAAGGCCTGGAAACGATGCCTTATGAGGAACGGCTAAGGGAGCTGGGCATGTTTAGCCTGGAGAAGAGGAGGTTAAGGGGTGATATGATAGCCATGTACAAATATATAAAAGGATGTCACATAGAGGAGGGAGAAAGGTTGTTTTCTGCTGCTCCAGAGAAGCGGACACGGAGCAATGGATCCAAACTACAAGAAAGAAGATTCCACCTAAACATTAGGAAGAACTTCCTGACAGTAAGAGCTGTTCGACAGTGGAATTTGCTGCCAAGGAGTGTGGTGGAGTCTCCTACTTTGGAGGTCTTTAAGCAGAGGCTTGACAACCATATGTCAGGAGTGCTCTGATGGTGTTTCCTGCTTGGCAGGGGGTTGGACTCGATGGCCCTTGTGGTCTCTTCCAACTCTATGATTCTATGATTCTATGAAAACAAATGCACCTTCGCTCCAATATGGTAGCAATCAATAGCTCTTATCCTACTTCCACTGAAAACTCCCAAGTGTTCCTATTACTATGCTCACAATTTTAAATGAGAATGGTGAAATTAAACGTTATGCAGCATTCTACTGCTTGAGGCAGTAGTACCACCTTGCTGCTGCTGCTGCTTGCCCCACCCAGCCCACTGCCTCTGCCACTGGAAAAGCGGCACCAGCTTTGGTGGCAATTTTGGGCAAGGTCTTGCCCCAAATCAGCAACGATGCCAGCGCCACTTCTCCATAAGTGGTGGTAGCAGTAGGGCAGGCAGGACACCCATGTGGGTGGCATCTTCAGGGCTTCCACCACCTGAGCTGGTGGTCTCACCCCATCTAATGGCTGCACCGACCCTGCTGTACAGAAAGTGTTAAATGATTAGCAATGGAGTGATTGGAGAGGGCTTTTTTTAATGGGAAAGTTAAAAATGGTTCAGCTTTTCAAAAATTGAACCCACTATTTGCCATGAGGAAGACAAGACAAGATGCAGTACAGTCAAGATTAGCACCATCTCTTGTTTCTTTCCCTATCATTCTTCATCAATTAATGAGAAAATAAATTTCATTCAAACATTATCAAAAGAGAAGGCGAAAGTCCTATGGATGAGATGCAGGGCTTCTACTGTGCTTACTTTACTTTTGAGGTGGCTGAAGGGTGCTTCTGAGTGTCCTTTTTTTCATTCTACAAATCATCTCGCTAGTGGTCTGCACTCTGCAGCCTCCCCAGGCGTCTGTGCTTCAGTGAAAGCCCAAGGGAAGATACCATGAGGTATCATGTATGACTGCATCATTCACGCAGGCAGATAGCAGCAATAGGACTAGCCCTGAATGGGAGGTGGATACCAACTTTAGCCTCCCAAACCCCCTATTTACTGCACCTGCATATGGAGAACAGGAGCTTGTTGAGGAGCTCCACCTGTGGAGACCAAGATAACATTGGGCAGCATTCAGTTCAGTTTTAATCAGAGCAGATCGGGTCCTAGTTAGGCCCCATCTGCACAGAACATTCAGGGCTGCATCATACCACTTTAAACAGTCAAATCTCCCCCAAAGAATCATGGGAACTGTAGTTTGTTAAGCTCTTGAGAGTTCTTTGGAGACCCCTATTCCCCTCACAGTTCTCAGAGAGGTTCCTAGGGAAGTCTGGGAACTGTACTTTTAACTACAGTGGTTAAGTACTTAATTCGTTCCAGAGGTCCGTACTTAACCTGAAACAGTTCTTATCCTGAAGCACCACTTTAGCAAATGGGGCCTCCTGCTGCTGCCGTGCCGCTGGAGCATGATTTCTGTTCTCATCCTGAAGCAAAGTTCTTAACCTGAAGCACTATTTCTGGGTTAGCGGAATCTGCAACCTGAAGCGTATGTAACCTGAAGCGTATGTAACCCGAGGTACCACTGTGTTTTCATGTTCACGCTGCTCTTTTATTGAAATTTTATTCCTGTCATTCTAGAAACACATTGTATACTGGCTAAATTTTATTTTAACATGTTGTTGGGTTTGTTTGCTTTACATTTTAATGTTTTATCCCAATACTTTATTATTACTGTTGTTTTCTGTTTATATTGTCTACCACCATGGAAAATGGACTGGGTACACACTGCAACTTTACTATGTATTCTTCCCCTCAAAGAGCTAGTTATTGCTTTTTGGGAATTGTAACTGCATGAGGGTGAAACTACCGTCTCCAGAATTCTTTAAGGTTTAGTATGTCCACAGCCAAAGTCTTACCACACCAGCATGTACCTGTACCAACATTCTCCCAGTCTTCCAGCTGCCTAAAAAGCCATTGAAATGGCGGAAATTACAGCAATCCTTTTCCTCCATGTATGCATGTACTTTCAGTTTTACATGGGGCACATGTGTAAGTCTGCAGATGAGGGAATGTGGCAGCGCTGCATGTTTTAGTCATTCCAGAGTACATGGATATTACGAGAACTTGCCCCCCCCTCTGAAGTGCAGTTGCAGTCCAGTCTAATGGGGCATGCCAATTGGAACTCAAGAAAACACTATTGAAGGAGGCTATGCTAGAAGAGTGATTGGCAGACAAGAGCCTGAGGGTGTAGGAGGCTAGCTGTGACGTCAAATTCTTGTGCCTGGCTGGAATTCACAATTTATTCTGCCCTTGAAAGTCAAATTAGATGGTCCATTAAATATGCAATCGTATGTGAATATAGAATTGTTTGAATAGAAAATATGGATTCAACACCTGCAGCCCTCTCTTCCTTGCAAATCACAGGAGGATGGACAGAGTGGTTAAACCTTTCATCGACCTCATTTTCCTGTTCTTTGCCACAGAAGGCAAACTTCAGAAAATTAAAAATATGCAAATGCAATCAGGTATTTTAACATAGCACCTGAGGATGAAGGAGCTCCATTTGTGCATCAGTGAAAAGAGAGAGCTAAAATCTTGCATTGTCATAGCTTTGGTTCATTTGTTTTTAATGATGGTGTAGTAGATTTACTAATCCAGGTGTACTTTCAGGAGTAGATCTTCAAAAAAGAAGCAGGAATCCACTCTCTCTCACACACACAGCCTTTGGGGGGGGGTATATACAGACATTAACCTATTCTTTTTGATTTGTGGTATTAACTCCCACTGCTTTAGCTTCAAATAAATAACCCCCATGTAACAATATATTGCCCTAAAATGGTTGTTTTTTTTTAATTAAAAAAGGGGAGTGGTGCATGAAATAACTATTCCAGCTGCAGAAAATTCTCTATTCCTTTGCATTTCAACTGCCACTCACTGAATCATTTACCAGAAAAGTCTTCCTAAATATGGTTCCTTGGCATTTGCAGGAGTTTCGTTTTCATTTTTTGTATTTTAAGGTATAAATTGAGTTACGGAAATTCATTAATAAATGATACGGCCAACCCATAAAAAAATATAACATTTCATTTCCATGTTCCATTGATGCTACAGGCTGGTCATTTTAATGACATATTGAAGGCCATTTGCCTCAGGTCAGTTTGGGAATCTCACCAATGCATCCTTTGAATGGACCACAAAAAGGCTGCGTATCCTTTAAATAACTATTCAGATATTTGAATATAATATAATATAATTGGTGTATTGAAAAATGACAGTGTGAGCTATTCATATCAAGAAAGGGCAGAAACATTCAGGGCTTAGTAAGATGTGAAACACAAAGTGTGGGCAAAAGACTTAAAACATACAAAGCCATGAGCAGGTTGCAGAAAGCGATTAAGAACAAATGGTTCAATTTTTTTTTTGAACACATTAATACAAACAGAAGAATAATAAATTGGAAGTCGACTGCTTAAAATTAATGAACCTAATTTCCCCAGTCACAATGTGTGACACTGTAATGAATTTTTGAAATAGGTCTGAGCCAACATGCCCTGTCCCCAGTTTTGGCACCTGATTTCGTGAGCCATGCAGTGCTGTTGGGATCAAGCTTGAGTTGGCAGGAAAAAAATGGTGTGTGTGTGTGTGTGTGTGTGTGTGAGAGAGAGAGAGAGAGAGAGAGAGAGAGAGAGAGAGAGAGAGAGAATTGTGGGGACCTGGGTTGAAGGAGGGTGGGCCTCCCCTTTGCACCCAGACTTTGGAAGGGGGGCAGGGATGCTAGCATAGTGTAGAGCTTCAGCTGAGGCTCAGAAGGCCTTTAATGAGCTCAGGGGTGGCGGGGCACCCAACAAAATATCAAAATACAATAACCTATTAAACAATAAACATTAAAAGCTTCCCTAAACAGGGCTGCCTTCAGATGTCTTCTAAAAGTCTGGTAGTTGTTTTTCTCTTTGACATCTGGTGGGAGGGCGTTCCACGGGGAGGGCGCCACTACCGAGAAGGCCCTCTGCCTGTAAGCTCACTTCGAAGCGAGGGAACCGCGAGAAGGCCCTCGGCACTGGACCTTGGTGTCTGGGCAAAACGATGGGGGTGGAGACGCTCCTTCAGGCATACTTCAGGTATATAAAAGCTTGGTGGGAGGCATGAGGAAACTTGTTGGGACATTGTAGGTGATTCCATCCACTTTTCAAATCCTTACACTGCTCCTGAACTCCTGAATTGTCACTCCTCTGCACTGTGCCTGCTGCAAGAGCTGTGGGAAGCGATATTCACACTGGATCACTAATCTCCACGTGGATCTGTCATGGATGCTTTAGCTGAGATTCCTGCACTGCAAGGGCTTGGACTAGATGACCCTTGAGTCCCTTTCAACTCTACAATTCTATGATTGTACTGTAGGCCAAGGAGCTTAGGGGTAATGTACCACATCGCCTGCTACTGATCACTTTAGACACCGTTGGTTGGATCCAAAGGCTGCATGGGACGTGAATTTCCCCTTCCCCTCACTTCCTCAGAACAGCATACCCAAAAGTTCAAAGTACTGTCCTGAACTGCATGGATTGAGATGGTTTGGTTCAGGTAGAGATGGAGAGGTTTGGTTCAGTTCACACTGAATGGAGAATCTACATAATTCACACTTTCTGAAACAATATGTGAACCAGAACACAGCCATCCTTTCAAATTTTCACTTCTCTGAATTTTGCAATGAAATTCTCCAGCCAACTGATGTTTTACAACAATGCATATCCTAGGGTAATCTCTGCATTGAAATGCACATTAGTGAAATGATATCAAAATGCATTATTGCATTTGGTGTGTAAAATCGCTTTGCAGAAATGCAGATATTGCATAGAAACACATGTCTATCAGGATAAATTCACTGATGAATCTTCATGAGGTCTTTTAAAAAATCATAGTCTGCTATGGAGATGTGGAGAACTGAAGTCTGGGGAAATGAAAAATTGAAAATGACAGATCCCCCCAACCTTAGTCACAGGAGTTGTAGTAGTGGGAGATGAAAATGGCCTCAAATAGAGCAGAAGCTCCCACAAAGTGCCTCCAGTTCCCCTCTCACACCACAGTCCTCGTGTGCTCCAGCCCAGGCTATTCAGGGGTGCACCAACCATCCAGATAGGCTTTTTCAGGGAGATAAGGGGCTGCAGGAGAGAAGATATGGGAAGGCTGTTTGCACTTCTACTGAATCCATTGGCTCTCAACACACATTCCACACACAGATACCCTACATCAGAAACCAGGGAAAATCAGGTTTCTAGAATGCAATGATACTTGGGGTGGGGGGGTGGGGGGGCAGAAGCAACTTTGCATGATGACAGCAAAACAATCCAGTGTTATGGGAAATGGTTATTAGAAAAGACAAATGCTTCCATTTACAACATGCATCACGGTAATGGACTTTATGAATCATTATGTCTCAGTGAGCTAGCTTGGTTCTCAACCTTTCTACCATCCTTCATATTGAAACATCAGTTTTTCCCAAAGATCCCCCAAAACTAAACCTACAGGTGGTGGTGGTGGTTATGATTTTACTTTGGTAGGCTGGGTGCACCACAAAAATACATGAAAATGGCCTTTCTAAATAACCTATCTCAAATTCCAGATATGCTACACTAAGTTAGTATTTTTCTCTCCCATTTTCTATTACAGTGTTGGGGAAATTGTAACCTTCCAACTGTTGTTGAATTTTAACTCCCATAAGCTCTAGCCAGTGTACAAATGGTCAGGGTGATGGGTGTTGGAAGTCAACAGTCTTCCCACCACGGTTATGTGAAATATTGGTTACAATGAGATGTAAGCAGTGAAATTGTACACAAAGTTACAACCAAACACTTGAATTCAGAAAGTATGAGCCAGAGGTAAGCAACAAAGATGTGCAATGCTTAGATGGGTCTACTAAACTGGCTGTTGGCATCTTTTGCTGTGGAGGAGGACACATCTTCTTGTTCATGACCTACTTATACCTGAGCCCTAGGTCAGTAGAGAACATGGTTTGTAAGCAGATGGTCTCATATCCCAGGCAATTATAGATCAATGATCTCAGGTAGTGTCAGGGACTGTGCTGAGGAGGGCTGCACTGGGGAAGAATGGTGGGAGCCACCCCCTCGTCCTGATTCTGAATCTTCCCAGGAGCAGGAGGACAGTATAGATTTGGAACAGTGGTTTGCAGAGGGGCATAGTTCAGAAGGCAGAAGCTGCGAAATACTGGATGGGGAACAGCTAGGAGAAGAAACACTGGAAGAGAGAGAGAGTTAACAAATTCACAGTCTCTGGACAACATTCACCCCCTGTCTCCAAAGTCATGGAGAGCTCAGAAAATGTCAGAACAGAAAGCGGAGAGGCTACAAGCTCAGATTACAAGACATAGGAGTGACCCTTAATTAGGAGTATTGCCATTTCTAGGAGATGTGTTCTTTGTTCTCTTGCTGTGATTATTAAAGATTCTAACCGGTAAGACGTTCCTTTCATTTGATCTTCTTATCTACTGCCATGGGGGGGGGGGAGGAAGCCGATTCCCCAAAGCCTGACAGGTAGCAAGACTGGGGGTGATCTATGTAGCAGCCAAGCATACTAGGACTCAATTTCTTGACTTTAAGAAAGCCGACTTCATAAAACTTAGGGAAGTGCTGGGTGAGATCCCATGGACAGCAATACTAAAAGGAAAGGGAGTTCATGATGGCTGGGAGTTTGTTAAGACGGAGATAGTAAAAGCACAACGTCAGGCAATACCAATGAGACGGAAACATGGAAGGTGCCTAAAGAAACCAGGGTGGCTATCTAAAGAACTTTTAACTGAATTAAGATTAAAAAAGGATGTGTACAAAAAATGGAAAAGGGGGGAAACCACCAAAGAGGAATTCAAACAAATAGCCAGCACGTGTAGACACAAAGTCAGAAAAGCTAAAGCACAGAATAAACTCAGGCTTGCTAGAGAGGTTAAAAGCAACAAAAAAGGCTTTTATGGGTATGTTCGTAGCAAAAGGAAGAACAAAGAAACAGTGGGGTCACTCAGAGGAGAAGATGGTGAAATGCAAACAGGGGACACAGAAAGGGCTGAACTCCTCAATGCCTTCTTTGCCTCAGTCTTCTCCGATAAAGAAGACAATGCCCGACCTGAAGAATTTGAAGCAAATGATTCAGCAAAGGAAACACAGCCCAGAATAACTAAGGAGATAGTACAAGAATATTTGGCTAGATTAGATGTATTCAAGTCTCCAGGGCCAGATGAACTGCATCCAAGAGTATTGAAAGAACTGGCAGATGTGATCTCAGAACCACTGGCAGTCATCTTTGAGAATTCCTGGAGAACAGGCGAAGTCCCGGCAGACTGGAGGAGGGCAAATGTTGTCCCTATTTTCAAAAAGGGGAAAAGAGAGGACCCAAATAATTACCGCCTAGTCAGTCTGACATCAATAGCAGGGAAGATTCTGGAGCAGATCATTAAGCAAACAGTCTGTGAGCACCTAGAAAGGAATGCTGTGATCACCAATAGTCAGCATGGATTTCTGAAAAATAAGTCATGTCAGACTAACCTGATCTCGTTTTTTGACAGAATTACAAGCCTGGTAGATGAAGGGAATGCAGTGGATGTAGCCTACCTTGATTTCAGCAAGGCATTTGACAAGGTGCCCCATGATATTCTTGTAAAGAAGCTGGTAAAATGCGGTCTTGACTATGCTACCACTCAGTGGATTTGTAACTGGCTGACTGACCGAACCCAAAGGGTGCTCATCAATGGTTCCTCTTCATCCTGGAGAAGAGTGACTAGTGGGGTGCCACAGGGTTCTGTCTTGGGCCCGGTCTTATTCAACATCTTTATCAACGACTTGGATGATGGACTCAAGGGCATCCTGATCAAATTTGCAGATGACACCAAACTGGGAGGGGTGGCTAACACCCCAGAGGACAGGATCACACTTCAAAACGACCTTGACAGATTAGAGAACTGGGCCAAAACAAACAAGATGAATTTTAACAGGGAGAAATGTAAAGTATTGCACTTCGGCAAAAAAAATGAGAGGCACAAATACAAGATGGGGGACACCTGGCTTGAGAGCAGTACATGTGAAAAGGATCTAGGAGTCTTGGTGGACCACAAACTTGACATGAGCCAACAGTGTGACGCGGCAGCTAAAAAAGCCAATGCAATTCTGGGCTGCATCAATAGGAGTATAGCATCTAGATCAAGGGAAGTAATAGTGCCACTGTATTCTGCTCTGGTCAGACCTCACCTGGAGTACTGTGTCCAGTTCTGGGCACCACAGTTCAAGAAGGACACTGACAAGCTGGAACGTGTCCAGAGGAGGGCAACCAAAATGGTCAAAGGCCTGGAAACGATGCCTTATGAGGAACGGCTAAGGGAGCTGGGCATGTTTAGCCTGGAGAAGAGGAGGTTAAGGGGTGATATGATAGCCATGTTCAAATATATAAAAGGATGTCACATAGAGGAGGGAGAAAGGTTGTTTTCTGCTGCTCCAGAGAAGCGGACACGGAGCAATGGATCCAAACTACAAGAAAGAAGATTCCACCTAAACATTCGGAAGAACTTCCTGACAGTAAGAGCTGTTCGACAGTGGAATTTGCTGCCAAGGAGTGTGGTGGAGTCTCCTACTTTGGAGGTCTTTAAGCAGAGGCTTGACAACCATATGTCAGGAGTGCTCTGATGGTGTTTCCTGCTTGGCAGGGGGTTGGACTCGATGGCCCTTGTGGTCTCTTCCAACTCTATGATTCTATGATTCTATGATTCTATGCCTCAGGGATTGGAGAGCTGCTTCCAATCTAAGTACACAGAGCTGATCTAGAGGGACCCATGCTCTGACTCAGTATATGGAAGTTTCACATGTATGTTGGGCCCAAAGTCTCCAGATATGCGAGAATGGCATTTTAGGTTTGTTTCCAACTAAGGTCTACAGAGAGCAATCCTATTGATACTACTGCCCATTAATTCCAGTTGGTCTCCTCAGAGCTCTTTGGAGTCTTCTCAGACGGTCAGCCCATCATTTGACAAATACATGAGTGAATCTCATCAGGGAGCCAGAAAGTAGAGCTTCTGCTAGAGCTTCATTTCCCTGGAGCTCAAACTGCAGTATTTTGTTAATGGGAAATAGTAGTTACCCTGTCAGCTACTACCTAGCCAAGTTTTAGCTTGGTAGACCTGCAGGTCCAATTCTCAGTCAGCCGTGAAACATATTAGGGGGCATCTCGAAGGTAACTCAGCCTAATTCATGTTTTAGCACAAAATGTTTCACTAGGAGTTCTTTGAAAGCAAGGTTGCGTGCACTCTGAAAAATATATAGGATACGTGAAAGATAGGAACATGTAAGGTTACCTACTTGTTTCAATGAAGTTATACCCATGTGTTCAAAAGGATTTATGTGCAGACCAGTCCCATCCATTGAAGTGAATGGATATATTCCTTGGTGTGATTTTCAAAGCACCTGCTGCAATTCAGTGGACTGGGTAATTACTTTTCTGATTCTGGAAGTGTTTGTAGGCAGATTTAGATGAGACAAGTGATACTTTCTTAATTCACAATCAGATGTAACTGTTTTAGAACAGGAAGTATTTAACTCAACTTTCAGAGTAAAAGCCATGTTAGTCTGTTGCAGCAACAGTAATCTACACAGGCTTATGTCGTAATATATTTCCTTGACTTCCCATGCTACAAGACTCTTGGTTGTTTTAACTTTCTAAGTTTATGATTCATAACCAATACAGTGGTACCTTGGGTTACAAACACTTCAGGTTACAAACTCCGCTAACCAAGAAGTAGTACCTTGGGTTGAGAACTTTGCCCCAGGATGAGAACGGAAACCGCACAGCGGTGGCATGGCAGCAGCGGGAGGCCCCATTAGCAAAAGCGCACCTCAGGTTAAGAATGGTTTCAGGTTAAGAATGGACCTCCAGAACAAATTAATTTCGTAACCTGAGGTACCTCTGTACATATCTTGTTAAGTATGCATACAACTAGAGTATACAAATTACCCAGGCCTTTATCATTGTAACATGACTCTCCATAATTGAACCAGTTATATTTCCCCATCTTAGGCCACCAAATAACATGTTTTTCCAGGGGTGGGGAAAATCTATGTATCTCAGAAATTCTATAATACAGAATGTGTTTTACAAAATTTGCCACACATTCATTTGACAATGTAAGAAAACATTTAGGTTCACATCGAAATAACATGACATACCTTCGTGGAAACACCACAGATCAAATAAAATATTCATGTTTTTATTGTTTTATATTTTTGTTCAATTTATTAATAATCTTTATATTTATATATATATTTATGGCTTTGAGCAAAGACAAAAGAAAAAAGTCTAACTCATCCCTGATCACACAGTCATTGTAAGAATCAGTTTGATGTATATTGTCTTTTCAGCAGCAACATGATCCAATCTCATCATAAATACATTTCATCCTATACAGATGCAAGGTTCCATATTTAAGGGCTTAGTTATATACAGAGAAAAATAGGTTGATTCTCAAAATAGCAATGGATATTCTTTATACAGTATTACAGAAATGAAAGTCATTTGATTCGTAACCTAAATATATATATATACACATTCATACATACATATATGTATATCATTTTATACCCTGTACCATTTTTAGTTAACTTACAAATCTTAGATTTTGCCCACTCTATTACAAAGTCATTAAAAAGGTTTTTTTTAATGGTTTCACTGAAAGACCATGTATGTTAATGTTTCTTTATAGTACTTAAAATAAAATAAACATATGTATAAAAATAGTTCACTACCAACTCCATTATACTCCTATCAAATGTAAACCTTGAATAGTTTTAAGGACCAGAATATGATCGTCTTAAATTGGATAAAATTTATTATCAGTATTAAAATAAAGTTAGGGTTCTATTGTACCAAAAAATAAATGGTCTTGCAGTTTATCCATAGCGTTACATTCCTTGTATGTGATTCATGACCACTCCCATTTAACCACCATCATCATATTCACGGAATAAATTACATCAATAACTTTATTTCAGTTGGGAACGGGGATTCGCTAAAACCTTTAAGTGTGGTTTATCCATGTAGGCATTTGAAATAGCATCAGAGAAAAGGCATAACAGGCAGAATGACTTTGGGCGGCACTCTCGAAGCTACCCTTCCTTCTACAGTGGCCTCATTGGGGACAAAGAGGCTCCTGTAGAGAAAGGACTCTGTACACTTCAAAGACCACCAACTTTGAACACCATCCGTTGGGGTGTCTTCAGAATAAATCCCATTGGAATGGATGCATCTTGCACAGGGAAAACATTCCTGGTGGGTTGTGTTTTTCACTGGAATTAGGACACACTTAACCTTCAAGTGTATACGAAAGCGCCACAACATACACAGTTGCAAGGTGCCATCTTGTTCTTCCACTGCTCAGTGATGTCAGTACTAATGGGCATGTTCTCTTACCAGGCGTTACCCATTTTGGGCTGAAGGGATGGGCAGTGTTGTTTGCACCGCCATTCAGAATGCAGTTCATTTACGGCATGGTCAGCTTAACGGTGGCCCTCCCCAGGCACTATCAATTTGCTAAGGGGCTTCCTTTGTGGGGAGGGTGGCACAGGTCTTGTACAAGTTCCTCCATGTCTGCTTCTGAGATGGAGGATCACATCAGAAGGAAAGAATGTCCCAGGGAAAAGGATCAAGGGATTTGCTGCAACGGGTGCTCTATCAGATTCTTATATACGCTGCACTTTGTAGCTCCCAGTCTAACTACCTGGATCAGAAAGGATCGACAGAGTTTTCTAGCATAGCTTATGTGGGCAGGCAGCAACACATCAAGCCCTGGTTTACATATTACTTACAGCAACATGATGTTCACCATGCCGGGACAGCTGCTCCCAGCAGGAACATAGGTTCTGTCCTATTGTGAACCAGACTGTTGGTCTATTTAGCTGAGCATGGCTGGCAGCAGCTCTCTAAATCTTCATTCCAGATGTGGGACAATCCTACTCCTGTCTGGAGATGCCAGGGATCAAGAACTTTCTGCTTAGACAGAAGATGCTGAACCACTGAGCTACAGTTGCAGGAATGTCTGCAACTTCTGTTCCACACAATAAGAGAAAAGTGTACTGTTATGTTTCATGCTAGCAAACCCATCCCCAATGCTACAAGCACTAGGAGCGTGGTAGGCAACGTTTGACTGGGGCCTGAATCAGAACACTGGTCAGTTGGAAAATCCTTCCTCTGGAAGCACTTGTAAGTCGTATGTTAACTTGAGAAAGGAAGCAAAGGAAAGAAAAGGTTTACAAAACCGTATGCTTTAACCCTGCCTTCTGTTAATGACTCCCTCCCTTTTGTGCAGACATTAGAAGAAGAAAAAATTAACCTCATTTCTACGGTTGACAATACATGCCATAGTAGAATATGCTGTCCAAATTATTATAGTACACACTGAGCAAGTTGTGCATTCCCAAACAAACAGGATGCTATAGTATACTTATTTCTTGTTTGTAAAATATCGTCACAGTCAACTACAGAACTACAGTGAGGACAGAGAACACACCTGAAAGCCTAACCGAAGCAGTGATTGACAAAATAATTCATTCAAAAAATCAAAACAAATTCACTTTTAGTTATTAACTACAGATTTGAAGTCAGCATTATAGGAAATGAAATGCAGAAACCATCCATTCACATTTATCATTTTCCAAGTTTTAAAAAGACACATTTGGGCTTTTCCCTAAAACGGCTGACTGAAGCGATGAGTTGTACTGGGGTGCAGGGTGCTTTTGTTGTTCATTTTTGTTTGTTTGTTTTCTGCTAAAAATAATAAGAATCCAAGCATGCGTGGAATATTTTCAGACACCACCTAGGGCAATGAAGAAATAGGTGATGGCATTGGTGAAATACACAGAGCAGGATCAAGCATATAATTTTGCATAAAAACACTGCATGTAAAAGGAGCATTGTAGGTCTCAAGCCATTGCATTACAGTTGTGTTGCATTTTATATTTCGTAAAATTTTAATTTTTTATATTTTGGCGTGAAGAGTTGCAAACTAAATTTCTAAACAAATACTTTGCAATGGTACACCACACAGGAGCTATTTTTGTTTTTGTTGTTGTTGTTGTTATTTGGGTCTAAAAAGTTATTTACAGTAAGATTAATGAGTCTCCACTAATTTTACCCCCCAATATGAAGATAGAAGTCCACCCAGCTTTCAGAAAGAGGAGAATGATTCTGAGGTTAGATTTCATCCAAAACAAGCAGTACTGCTAGACCTTTTTCTGTAGACAGGAAGAATTTCATTGATCCTTCAATCGAAAACCTGAATGTAAAAGCACCAAAAAGTAATCTGGACCTCTAAAATGGGAAATGTGTCTCAATTATTTTTGTTTAAGAAAAGTTAAAAACTACTGTTTGCGTATTCCAAGCTAATGGGTGCATTATGTATGGATTTTTATTAGTATTATTATTGTTATTATTATTTCTGTGTGGCTTAGTTCCTGGAATTATTAATACTGCCTTTTAATGTAGAATAAAAACAGGAAATCTCTTCATATTTCTAACCAGGTTAAAAATAAATAACATTACAACCACTGTTTTTAGACTCATTTTAACAATTTCTAAGAAAGGAAGACATGAGAGGCCATTTTGGAGTTCTCTTCTCTCTCTCTCTCTCTCTCTCTCTCTCTCTCTCTCTCTCTCTCTGATGTCCATCTGTCTCTCTGTCTCTCTCCATACATTCAAGGGTTCAATTTGTCCAAAGTGCTCCTTTTCATTGTAGACAGCTGGGATCTATTGGAAATCCTGGGAGTGATCTCAGTTTTATGTCAGTCTCCGCTTATTTGAAGTCTGCATGAATCATAAGTTTGAAGCAAACCGCGGTTTATCGCCCTCTAGTTCCGTGCTTAAGACTGCGGAAGAATCCCTTTGCAGCGTGGCAGCTGGTGGCGTGGGCCCTCGCATAGGTGGAATTGCGCCTGAAGACATCTGGCGGAAGAGGGCCACTCTTTGGGGGACAGTGCCTTTGCTCCCAGCCTGGATGCCTGTGCTTTGGAAACCGGAGACGGGCTGTGGAATGGAGGCTAAAGATTCTCCCACTGTCGGGTGAGGTCTAGAAATCATAGTGGAAACCTCGTGGGGTAATGAAGGCTGTGAGGCAGAGAGGGGTCTCACCTCTCTCGTCAGACTAGCATTGTGAAGAGCTTGCGTACTCTTGTGGATATCACTCTTCTGTGACCCACTCGCCATTTGCTGCTGTTGCTGCTGCTGCTGCTGCTGCAGTTGCTGCTGTTGCTGCTGCAGCAGCGACAACTGTGAAGCTGTAGGCGTTGCATACTGAAAAGTTCGGCCGGCTAGAGGGCTTTGTACCGGTGGGCTGCAGACTGCGGAAGGGTAGGAGCAGGGGGAGAAAACGGCAGCTTGCTGAGGCGTCTGTGTGCTCGGCGTTGGAGAATTCAGGCTCATCACAGAATACACAGGCGGGGATTGAGTCCTCATCTGCATCGAGGGGGCAGTGGTCAAAGGACTCGAATTCAGGGCTGGCATTTGCTGCAGATTTGCCGTCCCGACTGCCTGCACCATCTCCCGGTCGTGTTTCACTATCTGTTTCAAAATTTCGCTCTCCTGGTTGTTGAAGACACCAGTATTGAGATCTTTTTGGAATTTTTGCAGCAGAAGCGAATTCTTCTTTCCTTTGTGGGCGAAACGGACA
Source organism: Podarcis vaucheri (assembly GCF_965113315.1). Lineage (NCBI taxonomy): Eukaryota > Metazoa > Chordata > Lepidosauria > Squamata > Lacertidae > Podarcis > Podarcis vaucheri. Next base: position 21,265,789 of record NC_138749.1, read on the forward strand.
CAACATAGCATGCAAGTTAGCATCTCTCTGGTCACCTGGCAGATCATACCATATCTATCTAGCTGTCTGTCTGTCTCTTGCATCAAGGCAATAAGGGAAATGGTTAAAATAGCCAAAAGACTTAACATCAGCCACATTCTTTTTTTATATTCCTCAGATTACGTCACACTATAAGAAAAATAACATGGGGGGTGATCAGGCAGATAGATGAGGCTATCCAAAATGGGAATAAGCTCAATTCTCAGATGCTAGAGTAACTGGGATCATCACTACAGGGCAGGTTTAGCCCCCTCCCCACTTATGTCTTCCATTGCATCCTTTCATTTCCCCCCATAGGAAATACAATAGCAACCATTCACTTCTATAGTTCAGGTTCCTGGGAAACCCACAAACACAGCATGAAGGCAATAGACTCCTCTTGCCTGTCCTTCCCAGCAACTATGATTCAGTGGCGTGCTGCCTCCTAACACAGATGTTCATGTCTAATAGTCATTAATCCCCACTTTTAAGGAACATGGGTCACTGCTGTGATGACAGTGTCGTGCCCCATAGTGCATATAAAGACACTATGTTAACTGCTTTTAGTTATCTTATGTGTAAATCTCCTTGAGATGGCTATTTACAAGGAAATTAATAAGTCGATGATGCTGTTCATAATACTACTACTCACAGGCATGATGCACATGAAATGAAAGCAAAAACCTGTCTTGCCCTCGCTGACAAGGGTTTGTGTGTGTGCAAAAGTGAGCATGAATGCACAGCCAATTTTGCACAGGGCGAGCAGACACTTACTTATGAATCACCTATAACCATAAATCTCTAAGAAACTTACAACAAAATAAAATACAAAACAGCATACGTCATAAAATAAAGCAGAGTATTAAAAGTGGCCAGATAAAAAAGAATGTTCCGGAAATGCTTGCTGAAATAAAAATGGTGCACCAGAATCCAAACGATGCCAGCCTCTGATTTGCTCTGCATCCTATGAAATGTTTGCATGAATATTTACATGGATTTGAAGCATCCTATGAACTGGTTAGCAGTCCTGTCCCCAGAAAACCACTTAACACACTGACCACCATCGTGATGAGCATTTTACTATTTGCTAACGATAAAGGCCGGTGCCTGCTAATACTTCAGCATTTTACTCCTATTATTGTGGGGACCGGTTTGACTCTTAACGTGCAAATATACTTTGCAATCCAATCATGACAGGTTGCCAGCAGTGGAAAGGAAAGGAAATGAAGTAACTAGGTTGTGTTAAAAGAGTCTCTCTCTCTCTCTCCCTCTCCTTGTTGAGCTGCCCTAATTTTTGAAATGCCCAATGTGTTATGTAAGTTATAAATACATGTGTCCATTTAACACATTTCCTGGAACTAATTATTAAACATTGCTTAAGTAGTGACCACCAGATTGAGAGTAGTAATCTTTCCAAATGGCTGTGAACTAATATGAACTCAGGGGATATTATGTAGTACCTGGTTGTGTAACACAAATCACTGCAATGCAAACTGACTATACTTGGTTTGGGTGCTGCGGAACGTGAGATCTATATCATCCACTGCCCCCAAAGTAAGTCTACAGGCCTCAAAAACAACTTGCATGACTCTTGAAACAATGCCCTACAGCTTCAGTCTAAACAGCAGAGCAAAATCTCATACATTTGAATGCATTTGCAGCAATCGCCTGAATTAATCTGCAGCTTGAATAAACAGCACTGCTTTGGAAACTGAAGATACATTCAGCACCTGAGGGCCTTTTTTCCATGCCCCCTCCAAGGGTGGTTCGGAGGCTGGCAACATGAGAATGAGCCCTTCTTATGAAATGCTCTCCCCAGGGAGGCATTCCTGGCGCCACCACTATCAGCTGGCAAAAATCTTTCTTTTTACCTAGGCTTTCATCCCTTAAACTGGAGGGTTTTAGATTTTTGTGGCCTCCTTTCAGCAGCTGGGATGCATTTGACCTGCCTTTTTAGTAATAACAATTAATACTAATTTTATTATTTGTACCCAGCCACTCTGGGGGAGCTTCCAGAACATATAAAACATCAAACATTAAAAACTTCCCTATACAGGGATGCCTTCAGATGTCTTCTAAAAGTTGTGTAGTTCTTTATCTCCTTAACATCTGAAGGAAGGGCATTCTACAGGGAGAGCACCACTGCTAAGAATGCCCTGTTTTGGGGTTTTCAGTTTGTTTTGGTTTTTATATGCATTTCAAGCTTTGTGAGTTGCTTTGGGTTACTTTTTGTTATATAAAAAAGAAGTAACCCACCAATTGCAATGAATGATAATACTAATAAAAATTCCTACAGGTGGGGTGGGGTGGGGGTTGGTACATGTCTATGAACCTTGGTGATCATCTGGATAATTTGAGGATAGCGAAATGGTGAATTTCCAGCTCAAAATTTGGCCTTGCTGATTGTCTCCATGCTGCTGGTCTGTGGTGGTTCGAAGAATATTTCTGACAAATTGGTGACGTACTGCACAGGTCTGCCACGTTTGCCAACTTAAAAACAGCCTTGATACTGTATTCACTAGGCTAGCCATAATTCACTAAATCCAAGCCATACACAAATATGGTCCTATCATTTTGGCTCACAGACTCAGAGACCCTCCCCCCCTTGACTATCTGTGCAATAATGACCTTTCCTAAGAATGCTGCTGACAGCCTCTATACATGATTAATAAACAATAATAAGCATGACTTCCAAACTTAGATTCTCAGGGGATATGTGAGAGCCTCGGATTACTTAAATTTCACTTACACTTTCTCTTTTATAGCAACACATCTCTTATTCATAAATCAACATGGCCATTTAATGGAATGGAATGGGATAGTGGGCTGCATTTATTTTTTTAAGGTTTTAAAAGTATTAATATTTGATTTCGGCCACTTCTCTGCAGTATCCGTGGCTCTTTATTTAAAACATTTATAAGCCACCTTACTATTAAAAGGAATCAAAGTGGTGTATAAAAGGAACGGAAAAACAATAAGAATGGCAAAAGACAGCAGAATAATCATGACACTCTCATAAAACTTAGCATGCGCTGCACTGCATTGCAGTGATTCTGCTCCTACCTATGGGGCTGTGTCCAGCGGTGACAATTGGGAGCCACTGTTCGGCGCCATGGGAATTGACCTGTGGTGTCCTACAGGGCTCCATCTTGTCACCCATGTTGTCTGACATCTATATGAAGCTCCTGGGAGATTTCATCAGGGGATTTGAAGTGAGATGTCATCAGTATGCTGATGGCACCCAGCTCTATCTCTCTGTTCCATCTGAATCAGAAGCTGTGGAGTTCTGGACCAGAGCCTAGAGGTGGTTATGGTGTGGATGGGCGCCAATAAATGGAAATTGAATCCAGCCAAGATGGAGGTATTGTGTGCCGAGTTCTTGAGTCCGGGAAGTGGAGAGGTGTCCTGTCCTAGGGTTGCTCTCCCCTGGGAAAGGGCAGGTTCATAGTTTGGGGGTGCTCCTGGATCCAGCATTGTCATTCGAGGTGGCCTCGGAGCACCAACTTCCAGCTACAGCTAGTTCGCCAGCTACGACCTTTCCTGGAGAGAAATGACTCGGCAACAGTGACCCAAGCTCTGGTAACCTCCAGACTGGACTATTGCAATGCACGGGGGTGGGGAGGAGAGAGACTCGGAAACTGCAGCTTGTACAGAATGCAGCAACCAGACTGGAATGGCCAACAGAACTCATGTTGAGAGAACGGCACTAGGTACCTCTTTGCTTCTGGGCCCAATTCAAGGTCTTAATTTTGACATATAAAGCCTTAAATTAATTGGGTCTAAAATACCTGAAAGGTTGCTCTCAGAGCTCTGTGGGACAGTGGTGTGGCCCCCAGACTTTGTTACTTGCTACATTTTGCTGTGGGCCTGGCACCAACTCTGCATATATCTGGAGTCATGCAAAAGATTGTACCTTCCTTATTCTCACCCTTACCTCTCCTAGTGTCTCCAATGCTTCTTGCATGCTACTCTTGCCTTTGCAAAATGTTTTAGAGATTCTGCAAAAACTCAAATGGTTAAGATTCAGCAAGACTCTTTTATAGGTCACAAGAAGATCTGAAAGCAAGTGAGCTGTCCTTCCTTGTTTTCATCTTTCCACTGCAACATGCAAACATGTGGGGAGAGTCATGTACCAAAGGACTAGGGGGTGCAGGGGCTGCAGATGCAGAGAGCTGCAGGGTTCTCCTATTTCACCCATTACAACGGATGGCTCATTTGTGCAAGCTGAAGTATGCAAACTAAGCAATGTTGAACAAAGTAGTAATTCATGTCGCCCTGGAGCAGGGATGGATGGACCCATTAAAGTCTGGTCCACATCAGTTCTCCATGGGGACAGAACTAAGTCCATCAAATTTCCATGTGGATTTTTAAAGGGAAAATTATTAAAAATCCACAAAGAAACACAAAGCTGTTTTTTAAAAAAAAGTACTTCCAAGGGTGCTCCATTGCAGTGGCGTAGCGTGGGGGGTGCAGGGGGGGCGGGCCGCACCGGGCGCAACATCTGGGGATTAGGGTTAGGGGGCGCAAATCCACGGGTTAGGGGGCGCAAATCCACGGGTTAGGGGGCGCAAATTACTTGCCTTGCCCCGGGTGCTGACAACCCACGCTACGCCACTGCTCCATTGATCTAAAATATACTTCTTTCCTTTAAACTTTTAAAACAGGTAATCCACCACCTTTTGTGTTTACATGGTGGCAGCCATGAAAACTTCCTTATAATTCCTTCTGAAAGCAACAGAATGTCATTAGGTCCCATTGCTCCCCAGGGGACTTGCTGTATTGTATTCACGGTATACAGCAACAAGCAGCAGCACCAAATGCTAGCCACTCCAGACTGTGTGGAAAGAAGGAGGAATGGAGACCACACTCTTGGACTGCTTCATAGAGGGACCCTCAGAACAGTGGATTCTGAAGTGAATCCATGATCTGATTTGAGTCATGATCTGCCCAGCTTGAATCAGTTGTGCCTGCTTAGAAATCTGAGTTTGGTGGATTCCTCTTCTGACCCTACCTTGGAGCTTCAGAAGGATGGGTGCGGCAGCCAAAATAGTCCTGGGGGAGGGGAGCTTTTAACATGCAGAAAAGTGTGGCTTTGCTTCCTTCCCTCCTCCTCACACACATATACACATGCTATCATGCCCAGTCTTCTTCAAACAGTTATCATTATTGGGTTGGCCCTATTATTTGGCAGAGAGAGGTATGTGCCTCAGATAGCACATGCTGGGAAGTTGGGGAGCGGTAACAAAGTGCGAAGAGGGCAGAGGTGTGTTTGTGCGTGTGCCACACAGTCTGCCTTTACCCCGCTAAGCAAGCTAACTTCCGCTCCCCTCTGGTGCAGTGTATGGGAAAGTCATCTTGTCCTCAGGCCGCCAAATGCCTTGGGTTGGCCCTTATTTTTGCATTTATTTACTGTAGTTATTTATCCCTCCATACCTTGAAAGATACCACTACATTAGTAGAGCACAATGTTTTAGTTTTCTTGACCTAAAAGACAAATACTTCTGTGGCTGGTGCTATATGAACAGAAAAGGGGGGGGGGACACAAAAAACATACCTATCCTATCCAGCCTGTCAATGGCTACTGTTTCAAAGGCTCTTCTCATCATGGGGTATTCCTCCAGAACCTCGTTGAAGTTGTCCACAGAGAGAGAATACAGGCGGCAGTATGTGTCAGCTCTCACACTGGCGGTGCGGCGGCCCTTGGTCAAAAGGCAGATTTCTGGGATAAAGGGAAGAACAAAACACAGGAAGGAAAAGAGATGAAATGGTTTAAAAAGGCAACTGATGAGTGAGCGGCAGCAGCAATTCAAACCCAGCTCCAATATTTCCTGCAGTTTTGTAAGCACCTCATGCCTCTTCACTCAGGCTCATTTCGTTAGGTTTATTTCCTGCCATTTCAATCTAGGCAACGACCAATTTACACATGTCCAGTTGTTGCACAGCCATGCATGCATGCATTGTGACTACCCGGAAGTGGCTGGAAAAGCAGGTGGAATGGGCCATCATGCATGATGACCCAGAAAGCAACCGGGTTGCCTGTATAAAGACATTATATTTTTTTACCCCAGAACAGGGCTAGGAATGTGTGGCCCTTCAGACGTTGATGGACTCCAGTTCCCACCAGCCCCAACCAGCCAAGTCCAATGCTCAGGGATGATGGGAGTTGTAGTCGAGCAACATCTTTCCCATGCATCCCCTTGTATAGAAACAGCAAAGTGCAACATTTTGATAAAATAAAATGCCTGCATGGAAATCAAGATATTTAGTACCTGCACTAAATCAGAAGGCTCCGAGCTTTTTTCTTACCAACCTCTCTCAGTAGATGCAGATCCCATACTGCGCTCAGCCTATTTTGCTGCTCTAGGTGGATGTTCCTCTTGTCACTGCCCTCCTTGCGTTGTCATAAAGGAAGCTAACATGCTCCCTTCCTCAAGGGTCTGCCCCACCAATCACACACCTCTTCATGTGCTCCATACACATGAAGAACGTGTTGGGAGATGGGACACAGGTGCTTTTTGCCCCAGGCTTCATTGCTCTGGGGTGGAGGAATGGAGAAATGTGTGTCTCCCTCATATGTTGCCCTTGTGATTCTGTTGCCTTGGGACTTAACTCATTGAAGGGAGGCTTATTTCCTCGAACCACCTCTTCCTGCTAGCACCATTTCCCACACTATTCTCAAGGTTTCCCCAACCCCCAGCAGCAGATTTCAAGGTTGCAGCATGACTGCAAGGCAGGAGGGGAAGCCCTCTTCCATGAACTTGAACTCCATTCCATTTGTAGGAGGAAAATTAGGAGCTACTGTGTTCCGAAGATGGACACCCACCACATCTCCCTCCAAAGGACACACATTTCCAGGATTTGCACATCTGGACCCAGTTGTGATTAGCATACTTACTGTATATTAAAAAAAGGATTCAGCTAGCAATACAGAGGCATTCCCAAATGCTAGCAATCACATTATTAGCTAGAGATGGCATCCAAATGAAATTTTCAAAATTGGAACTGCGCTGCCAGATTTGAATACCACTCTGGTAGAGGCTCTGGTAGAGGCAAACCCTGCTTAGAACAGTTTATTGACAAGTCCCTGTGCACACAGCTTCATCAACAGAGCGAAAGAGGATATATATATCATTTTGTGAATCGTTAATATGAGGATCACACTAAATTAACTTGAGGTTATCATTTACTATCACTTTGGGAATCCCTGCAGCTGAAACAGTGCTGTGAAGAACCATTGGCTCATGAGCCCTGTGCCATTTCTTGCAGGAAACTTGATCCCACAGGACCAATATAATTCTGTGTGATATTAATGGCCGCCCTCTGGTTCTGGAGGGGGAAAAACATTGCAAGAGAGGAGGGAAACTTCTGGAATTCATATAGAAATCTTTTCACTTTTCTATGAAACCTCTTAAAAGTTTGATCGCGAAAAAAAGTTAAATAGCAAGCAATTGATATCCTGGAAGTGGTTAACTAACTAAAATAGCTACTGTATATGGCTAACAGAGCAATCCTATATCCTTGAGCTGTGTTCCTGATAGAGGGATACAATTGCTTCTAAACCCCTTTGTCCAAGTGGAACACACAATGCTTGAAAACACACACACACAGACACACACACACACACTCAGTTGAAATAATATTGGAGGGACTCTTGTCAAGGAAGATGATAAACTGGACAAAATTCTGTGATCGCTCAGGAGTTGATCTTGCCCCTGACAACAGAGTGACATTATACCTGCAAAATAGATGGTGTTATAACACTAAGTCAATAGAGTCAACAGAGAACACTGGACATCTGCCCTCATGTAATTTTCCGAGCTGTAACATTGTAAAATTCATTCGTCCTTAGTCATTGGCTCACACCACTTTCCTCTGCAAAAATGCTGGCTCCCTTCACAAAGATATCAATACAAGAGTCCATGGTTTAATTTATTTTTATTTTTTTTCCTGAGTGGACGTTCCTAAGTGGATTCAAATTCAGAAGCCTCAGAGTTCTCTTTGTAGACTTCCTACCCATAGTTCCATGAAGGCACCTGGTGATGCGCTCTGTGTTTGTGGGAGACATTTGCACAGGGTTGCATGGCATAAGGAGCCCATTTGACTATCTACACTTGCTGGTTGTTATCTTCCGGGATTGGCTACTCCGGGAGCGCAATCTGTGGCTGGAATTGTGATTAGTGGGTGGTTGAAAAAATTCCACAAATTCCTTGGGTGTATCTGTTGGCATCAGCGCCAGCTCCAGGTTTTTGTGGGACCTCAGTGGCTTTCAGAGGGCTCACCAATTCCTCATTTGCTTGCCCTCTTCCTTTGGGCCCAATCCATATAACCACAATTGACCTTTAAACCACCCAGAGGCAGAATCTGATTGGCTTCATTTATAAATCCTAGCAGAAAATTCAGGCGTATCGTAGGAGAGATTTAAATGAGGAGGAGCTCTCATCAATCTTATCTGACAGCTTAGTAAAAGGCATTGCATGGTTCTTAAAAAAACCAAAAACCAATTAGGGGTGAATTTCTCTCTCTCTCTCTCTCTCTCTCTCTCTCTCACACACACACACACACACACACACTAGAATTTGTGGATAATGAACATTCTGAAAGCAGGACACCTGTGTGCATTTTTGATTAGCCAGTCACCTTAATGATTGTCCATATCATTTTCAACGGTGTTTAATGTTTAGATGTTGTACACCAACTAGATATTTTATGATTTCGTGGTATATAAATACTTATAAATAAATAAAAATAAGCAATGAGTGTGAATGCTAGACGAGACAGAAGATTCAAATGAGAAATATAAAATTATCTTAAATATTTAGATGATCCATTATGTTACATTTTAGGTCTAATGAAAGTATGGGGAGCCCATGGTCCTCTAGATATTCTTCCAGGATTCCTGACCAATGGCTGTGCTGGCAGGGGCTGATGGAGGTCCAATAACATCTGGCGAGTCAAAGGTGCTGTTGGGGAGGAGTCCAGGGTTCCCTTCAGCAGAATGAGCAGGAGGGCCCACAGATGCAGCAGGATTGGCTCACAACATGGTGAAGGGTGCAAAGCATTTCACATTATCATTTAAAGAGGTCATTCTTTCCATTTTGTTGCACCACTTTTTAAATGTCTCTCCCCGCCCCCCCCCACAAGACTGGAGAGCAGAGTCTTTTGTTTAAAATTTAGCTAGAACACCTGATTTTTAAAATATGCTGTGTAACTAATAAACATTGTCACTATTGAATCACACACATTCTCTGAGCTCCCTTCATTTCATTTCAGTTTTGCCTACTAATCATTATCCCAGTTAGGACAATTTTACAATTCTATTTTAGCATGCTAGCAGGGAGTTCTCAGAAGGTATGTAAAATATTTCCCCCTCAGTCTCTTATTTTGCCCTTAACTCTGCATTCTGAGTTCATTCCTTCGTTTGGAAAGGGGAATCTTTTAAAGAGAGATGTATTGGAATTCCCCGTGTTAAACTGAAGCATATCTGACTTTTATCCAACGGGTGCTTATTGTGCTGCGCAGAGAACTGTAATTTACTACAGTGATTCATGCCTGACGGATTGGTTTTTGAGTCTTGTGTTGCATTTCGTGCCTCACCTGCTCTTTTATAGCTACTTCAGAATTAAAGGTCTGCAGGATTAAAAGAGGAGGATCATAGCTCACTGATAGAGCATCTGCTTGCATGTAGAAGCTTCCAGGTTCAATCCCTGGGAATCTCCAGGCAGGACAGAAAGAATCCTGCCACTGTCAGTCTGTGCAGACCATACTAAGCTACATAGACTTAGTATAAGGCAGATTTCTGTGTTTACACAAGGTTTGGTATATCCTGAGTGAAGAGGGCTAGCCAGGAAAATGACTAGGTTACCTAGACCTCTAGGTCTGTATTGTTTGATTATACAGTGGATGCTCGGGTTGCGAACGTGATCTGTGTGGCACGCACATTTGCAAGCTGCAGCATTCACAACCCGCGTCTGCACACGTGCGGCTTGCGATTTAGTGCTTCTGCGCATGTGCGACCGCCGAAACCCAGAAGTAACCCGTTCTGGTACTTTCAGGTTTTGGCAGTCCGCAACCCGAAAAGACACAACCTGAAGCGGCTGCAACCCGAGGTATGACTGTATTTCTAGCTTTCTTTTTTTATCCTGACCCACTTAACTATGCAACTCTCATTAAAATTTGAGCCAAGCTTTTCCTTTTTTTTTTGCTATTGTGGGAACACACTTCTGTTTGTGTGTGCATTTGTGCTCTCAGTTGCCCACCTGGCACTATGTCTATTTCTCATCCAAGTCCTGTACGCCAGAAGGAAACAGGAGGAAAGAACCAAGGGTACGTAGTTTCTTTTTTAAAAGGTTCCAGAAAACTGTGTGGTCCTGAACCAGCCTAGAAGGTGCAGCTCAGAGAAGCTCTTGAGGCCTGGAAAGGAGGGTGTCACACAATCCTTAACAGAGCTTTGCAACTGAGCTAAAGCTGAGACACAGCCCTGTTAGACACTCTACAAATGGCAGCTCAGTCCATGCAACTGGCAAATAGGATAGCCACTGACACATCACCAAAAGAGAGGACAAATGAGGACAGAGATTTATTTATTTTTTAAAAAAACAACCCAACATGTACGTATGCTAGATTACATGTATAAATGCAAATTTAGAAATGATGGCCGTAAGTTAAATAGAAATATATCTCACTGCAGTGGGGAAGGCTGTGATCCGGTGATACTTGTGGCTGCTCAGCCTGCTAGTTGTTGACAGGCAACTTCAAGGGCCCAGGTAGCTCAGCTGGTGGAGCACGAGGCTCTTAATCACAAGGTCGTGGGTTTGAGCCCCATGGTGGGCAAAAGATTCCTGCATTGCAGGAAGCTGGAGTAGATTACCCTTGTGGTCCCTTCCAACCCTACAATCCTATGATTATATATTCACCCTTCTTATGAGTCTTTATATAGAAGATTCCTTCAAACAGAACTCTCCAAGCAGAGAACTGTAAAGTAGAGCACATGGCTATCTGACTGGTCCACCACCTGGCTTATAGATAACATGGACTGGGATGGGGGAGAAAGATTCAGAGTATATGGATGGAATACATTTTGGCTTGCATGTCATCTCAGTTGGGTGGGATCGAGCTTGATGACATTGGTCTTGCAAATTGCAGGGACTGCACAGTGACCTGCCTCAAAAGGTTCAGTGGCTCCTGTTAGATGTTCTGTGAACTATCTTAGGAATGCAATCTCTTGGTGCACTCTCTCTCTCTCTCTCTCTCCTCCTCCTCCTCCTCCTCTTCATTTTCAATGTGATTTACTTAGCCGTTGAATTCAAGATTCTCCTTTGCTGAACACCTGACACGAAATGCAACATCTGACACTAAAACCGAAAGACACAAAAATTTAGCTACGCTCCAATTAAAAATTATGTACTAGCATCATTCAATGGCAGATTTATTTATTTTTTAAGTTACTTGGTCTTTATGAACAACTCCTCCCATGAAAACTGCTTTTAAAAAACAAGAAGGTTGATCACTTTCCTAATGGGAAGAGAAGCATCTGAAGACAGCAAGGCAATGCTAAAAAGCATCAGTTTATTTCCTCAGGCCAAACTGCATAATGACAATTACAGGTTTAATTAAAAGGAAAAAAGTCATGATTCGTGCTGCCCCTAAAACAGATGGCATCACATATCTCCAAAGCAAATTCAGTCATAATGCCTTTGGAATGTAGAATTAGCGTTCAGCTAAGCCTGTGTCAAGGCTTTCAGTAAGAGGGTAGGACTTCTAGAGGTAAGGTAAAGGGACCCCAAACATTAGGTTCAGTCGTGGCCGACTCTGGGGTTGCGGCGCTCATCTCGCTTTATTGGCCAAGGGAGCCGGAGTACAGCTTCCAGGTCATGTGGCCAGTATGACTAAGCCGCTTCTGGCGAACCAGAGCAGCGCACAGAAATGCCATTTGCCTTCCCGCCGGAGCGGTACCTATTTATCTACTTGCACTTTGATGTGCTTTCAAACTGCTAGGTTGGCAGGAGCAGGGACCGAGCAACGGGAGCTCACCCCATTGCAGGGATTCGAACCGCCGACCTTCTGATCAGCAAGGCCTAGGCTCTGTGGTTTAACCCACAGTGCCACCCACATCCCCGGACTTCATCTACAAATCATGAATGGAAATCTGAGGTGCAGAAACTAATTCAAGTTATGTCCCCATCTTCCTCCATATTAAGTTTGACAAGAGCAATACTGAAACTAATGAGAAAGAGCACCATCCCTTAGACTAGTTCCAAGTAAGAAGGCAGGCCAATGGGGGCTAGCTGAGAACAGACTGGGGTTGGTAGGGCCTTTATGGACCAGCCTCCACTGCTAAGCCAACAGACATTACCCTTACAAAACCAGTAATTCCATTTATTATAAAATTTATATGCTGCCCTTTGTTAAAAGACCACAGTTATGGCACAAGCGCAAATGAAGAACTAAAAGGGTGCATGGAGCTATTAATTTTAAAGCTTTGTATAAGGAGAAACATATTGAACGTCATCAGCCCTGGTCCTAGTGGTCATATCAGCCAAAGATACTCTATGAACGCCATCTCAGTCCATGCAACTGGCAATTACTCCATAATGATATTTAAGGAACACCTGAGCTCTCAAATCTGTTTGTCACAGATCATTGCAAAGTTTACCAATAAATAATGGCACGGACAATTCTTTTTTGTTTTCCCCTCCCTCTTGGGTGTTACAGAGCGGCTGTGGTGTGGTGGCTGGACTAGGACTGGAAAGATCCATGTTCCAATCCCCCTCAGACATTAAACTCATGGAGTTACCTATCTAACAGGGTTGCTGTAAGATCAAAGTAGGGTAAAGACCACATAGACTGCTCTGATCTCATTAGAATAAAGGTAGGATATAAATGAAACATAGGGAGTTGTTGTATTTTATCCCAGATTGCTGCATTCCAGGGGGTTGAATTAGATGACCCTTGGGTTCTCTTCCAACTCTATGCTTCTATATGGATTGGCCAGACTGCTATACATTTTTCTGCAGGAAGGTATGTATTTATTGTCCTGCCTCCTCCAAGTGAACCCAGGCCTTTTCTGTCATCTGGTGCAGAATTCAAATTATAGGCTGTAATGAATTATATCCTTCCAGCTGAGGAAAGCTGACTTCAGCTTTAATTTCTCAGCAGGGAGCGGGTGTTTCATCATGTACCAGGCATATTATGTTGCTGTCTAAACGGGCAAGCTGTTTATCTAGGCCATATGGTAGTTTTCAGCAGGCAAAGGAAGAAGAGGACTCAGCCAGGTCTATCTATCAAACAGCCCAGTCTTGCTTCCCATTGGCTGTGGGGTTCAATGGTCAAGCTATAAGTTCTTTGTGGTGGGAGGAGGGAATCTAAGAAATTATTAAATTCTACTGATGTTGAAATCATTTATTGATAATTCTTACGACCCTCCATTTCATTATGGATTAAAGACTCCTCGAGAATTCCAAGCAAACGGATCTCCGCTCACACTAAGTAAATGGCTGGAGGATTCAGTCAATCACTTTTCTAATACGCACATCCTTCTCCCTTACAGAGAAATGCAGCTTTGGACTCCAGCATCTGTCACCAGTTCTCAGCTCTGCTTGCTCATAAATCTTAAGATTTGTACCCATCAACATCAGAAAGGGAGAGCAAGAGCCCAAATGGAGCAGACCAATGCTCTGTCTAGTCCAGAATTCTGTTTCCCACAATAATATGCCATATTTTCTGGCATAAGACGACTGGGCATATAAGATGACCCCCAATTTTCCAGTTAAAATATAGAGTTTGGGGTATACTCACCGTATAAGACTACCCCTCTTCCAATGCACACCAAATAAAAAACAACAACAACAGTCGCCAGTCCGGCTCGTAAATCTGCTCCACTTCCCAGTGGCCGGGGGTGCACTTAATGCTGTTGTTGGTTCCCTGCCTTTGTTGTGAGCCTTTCTTTTCCTTTTACTGTGGGGGCTGCTTGGGCTGAGGCAGCGGCCATGTGTCTAGTTGCTGGGGCAATGCAAGGCTGCCATTTTGGACCACGTGGTCTACTACCAAGAGCAGTTAGGGTCATTCTGTTGCTGATGATTGGGGGAGGGGCTTCTGGGGCCAATTTTCAAGCGTATTTCTGCTTCATCTAGAGAGCTTGGTGCCCTCTGATTTAATTTGCTGTCGTTTTGTCCTTTGGTGGGGAGTTGCTGCAGGAGCTGCTGCTGTAGCCGGCGTATAAGACGACCCCCAACTTTTGAGAAGATTTTCCTGGGTAAAAAGTAGTCTTATACACCAGAAAATACAGTGTGTGTGTGTGTATCTATATCTCTATATCTATATCTATATATATCTATATATAGATATATATAGATATATAAAACAATTCTGCCGAATCAGGCCAAAAGCCCATCTAGCCCAGCTTCCTGTTATCACAGTGGCCATGCAGATGCCCATGAGAACCCCGCAAGCCGGACTTAAGTGCAACAGCTTTATATTGTTTGTATTGCCCCTGGTAGCACATAAGGTGTCCTTGTTTTATCTCATGGAGGTGAGCCACCAGGGCCAACCCTACCATTAGGCAGAGTGAGCTGGCTACCTCAGGCAGCAGATCTGGGGAGTCATGAAAGGGCAGCAAAGACATCCAATGTGTTTCATATAACCGAGCAGTGGTTTAATATGGTCAACATTTCAAACAAAATGAAACACGCAGCCAAAATATAATGTGCTTAAAGTTAACATGGTGGGTCACAGCTTTCGTCATATCCATTTTTGCAGTATGGCAAAGTGTAAAAATACATAACTGTGCAAAGGAAGCCGTGTTGGTCTACCATAGTCAAAATAAAAAAATTCCTTCCAGTAGCACCTTAAAGAACAACTAAGTTAGTTCTTGGTATGAGCTTTCGTGTGCTATCTGAAGAAGTGTGCATGCACACGAAAGCTCATACCAAGAACTAACTTAGTTGGTCTTTAAGGTGCTACTGGAAGGAATTTTTTTATTTTGTGCAAAGGAAGCACAGAATGGCAGATTGCATTACAAAGAACAAGGCAATGCTGAATTTGTTTTCACTAATCTTATGCGTTATGATGTGGTGACTTCAGAGTACACAGAGTCTAATTAAAAGGGATTTTCTCGTACATAATGCAATGTAACACTGCTTCCCAGTTCATAATTTTACAGTACTGATCTAGAAAACAGAGATAGCTGCTCCTCTAAACCAGGGAGGAACTTCATAAGCAGATAGGTCAAAGTCTTTAGCAACCTAAACAGACTGAAAGGCAATATCCTGTTCTGATATGGCTACATTACTGTCAGAAATCATGCAAACACAATAAAAAAATTAAAGATAATACAAAAAGAGGAGTGCTGGTGCCCTGATATACTGCAAGCAACAGCAAAATGCTTAAACTTGGCTCTTTTGCCTAGTCAGCAACCCACACCCAGGCAATACAGTTATGGAAGCAAAGCTGTAATAATTCATAAACCATTCCTTTGAAGGGAGAGGGAATTATGTTGCCTGTAGGTTGGCTTAAACAGTTTGGAGCTTGCAGTGTCCAGTCTTATTTTAGAAATACATTAAAAATCCAAAATTCAACTATTATCCATTTGCTATTCAAGTTTTGTCCCTGTCCTCCTCCGTGCTAAATCCTACAAGGGCAACACTGAGATGGAGAAGGAAGAAGCTGGCAGTCAGTGCCATCCCATTGACTGGTTTTAAGGAGGAAGGTAGAGAGGTGATGGCAGGTTGAGGCTGGTGGGACAGTGCCCATTCATGCAGATGCACCAGCCTCCATTGCCTTTATGTATGGAAAATGTTCCAAAATTACAGTATACAATTCCAGCAATCTACACAAACAGTTGGATTTTACACTAGTTTAGCTTGGTCAATGTCAATTCATCCCCTCTTCTCCCCAAATTCCTAAATCCTGCAAAATAGATTTACCACTTTTTTTCTTTTTCAGACCTGCGTAGAACTGACCGCTGCTTGTATAGGATTGCACTGTTGGTCAAGTTGAAATCTGATGTGATAGGTGCACACAGCTTGTGTGAGCATTCTTGCCCCTGATGTGTACGTACAAAAATGTACTTGAAACTATAGCATTTTGGCTCTTTTTTAAAAACACCACCACCAAACCAACTCACTGCTCTGGTGTTAATTTAAGTACACCCCCTCACATGTAACTGCCATTAGAAATTGAACAAGCAGCAGGAGCTAAACTTTATTAATTACAGATGTAGGTTTAATGACCCAAAGTATCCATTTGCCCAACCAATGAAAGTAGAAGGTTAGGAACTGACCAGGAACAAGTTCTTCTGAAATACTTGCGTTATCCAGAGCAGTGTGTGTGCACTGGGGTGAGGGGATGCAGCAGAAACTGAAAGCTCATACTGAATGAACTCTAAAACAGCACACCATTTAAATTAGCTGGAAAGAAAGGGAAGCAATTTAGATGCATTGTTGTTTAAAATTAATCACACAGCCTTCTCAGTGAGCCATCCATGCATCAAGATGTGATGTAAAGGGAAATATTTAATGGAAAGTCATTATGATGTCTATTAAGATGGAAGGGATCGCTGGTGCAAAGGATCCTTCAAACATTGCATTTCTGCTCTTTTACTTCTTAACTCCATTGTTTATCCAAACATAATTCTTAACTACTTAATGTGTCTACCTCAACTGCACTGTAAAAACAAAACAAAACAAAAACAAAACAAAACGTTCCTCAAACTTTTGTGTAAGGATCCTTTAAAATATCACCGAGGATAACATCCTAAAGACAATAGTTGGGTTGCAAATAAGGTAATCACATAATGAATAGTGGTCTGTGTTCAGGAAGACTTCTGAGATTACAGGTGTTGCACAGTTTCGTTTTTCTTGTTGTGCAAATAAGAATGTTTTCGGCTTAGAATACTTGGCTTAAATATGAGGTGAGAATTGAGGCTCTAAAAGTTCTGCTCTGGCTCAGATTTTAATAGAAATTGAGAACTCCTGCCCCTCTGCTATCAGAGATGGATTTAGGGGAGGGTGCAGAGCCTTGGAGATGCTGCGACTGTTATTTAGAATGGAGCACAAGAGGTGAGGGTGCACTGAATTTTGGCACTGCACAGGGCGCTGCTGAAATTTTAGACCCCAAAGTCAGCCACCACTGCTATCAACACACACACACCTCCAAACTCCCTCTCCCACCCATGTGTCTTTCTTGCTACTTAGATGGTGATTCTGTCTCCTGCTCTCTGCCTCTAACACTGGGATAGAGAACTGTTTCAGCCTGAGATTGTTGCATTTCCTCGCAGGCAACTTTCTGGAGGCTGCGTGCAAGTGGAGAGTAAGGCCAGAGGCCAAGGCAGGCAGAGCAATGAGTGTGACTCTTCGCTTTTTACAGCAGGCTACATTCTAGCCATGCAAAGACCAGAGGTTTCCACATACCTTCATCTCTCAAACCGAGAAAGGTATTATCACAGTTCATGGCGGGAGGGAATCCTTGAAGGTACAGGTCAGGCCTGGAGTGCCATGTGGGAATGTACCAAGGGCTGGTGAGAGGAATGGAAGACCACATTCGACCTCTGAGCAGAGGTTCACCACCCCTGCTCTAGTGTACTGCATGCAGTGAAGACTCTGAGAAGTTCCAGGTACAATGGAAAATATCATTTTGACAGCACTGTTCACATTTGTTTGGAGGGAGGAAGGCATTTTACAGGGGAAGCAAGATTCCCAGTGACCTCAATGGCATCAAGGGCTAAATGTGTTATGATTCGGTTTTGTATTTTCCTGCACCGACCAGGCTTGTTTCTTTTTTAAAAAATTAAAAATCCAAAGTGAAGGATTTGATGCAGTTCTGAATCATGGGATTCAAGAAAGACATTAATACCATGCCTAACTGCCAGCCAAGTCTGAAATTTCACCCAGTAGTTTTGCCAACAGATTGCTTCCTGCAACAGGATGTAACTTAGTAAACATTGTGATAGATTAGCACCCATTTTAAGCTAACCAGAAATTAGCTGTTGTTGTCGGGAAACTCAATACATACCACCCTGTCTAGTGTAACCAGCTGCAATTAGGTAGTCTTTGTACAGACATACATTGAACTTTGAAAAGATCGGATGATCATCAATTAGCAAGTCTGGATAGGAGAAGGGTTACCGTCAACTAGCAAGTCACATATAGGAAAGGCTTGACCAACTGCATGATCCCTTAAGAATAATGATGAAAGTGTGCAGCACAAGAGGTTTGTTCCTTTTATAGCATGGTCCAAGATTAGAGAAGAGGAGATGTCTATTGGGACTTGAGTCATTGTGGCTGGGGGCAGGCTACATTCATGGATTAAAAGACATAGCTCATTCTTCCTTTATCATTTAGCTATGTATTTCTGTATGGATAAGCAAACACTGTGGACTTTTACAATACACTGGGCCTTGATCCTGCAATGGAATCTTGTACACAGAAACCAGACATCTTAGCTAGATTGGAAAGGTGCATGCAGATAGCATGCAGATGTATTCAGATTAAAAAACCTGCAATCCTAAACATCCAACAAGCGTTTTATGTAAGATGGAAATACTGGTGGTAAAAAGGAAGGCCCAACTCGGTGCGGATGCTCAAAATATTGTACTTCTCCTGAAGGAACAGGTGTGTTCTCTGGTAAGGCTCTTTGGCCCAGTTCTGCCCTCAAGTAGATAAGGATGATCTTGTCATTTTGAGATTAGCTTATCCAACACACATTACATGGCGCTGCTCTTGAACGTGCCTAGAGGTTTTACTTGGTACTGAATGCAACAGCCCCATATTCTGACTTCATGGCACCAGTACTTTAACAATTGCACTGGCTTTCCACCTGCTTACAAGCCCAGTCCCAGGTGTTAGTTATCATGCCGATAATGGAGAAGGGCTGTAGCGCAGCGGCAGAAAACCTGCTCTGTATGTGGAAGCTCCCTGGTGCAACCCCCAGCATCTCCAACTACAGCTGGAAATGTCCCCTGCCAGAAACTCTGGAGAGCTGCTGCCAGTCCGTGTGGGCAATATTAAGCTAGATCAACAAATGACCCTTTTGCTCATTTTGGGTTTTTTTCCCTCCCCCCCTTTCTTTCCCTTTTCTCTCCCCTTCTCTCTTTCTCTCTCTCTCTTTTTTTTTTTTGGGTGTGTGTGTGTGAGAGAGAGTTTTTTCCCCTCCCCCCTTTCTTTCCCTTTTCTCTCCTCTTCTCTCTTTCTTTCTTTTTTTTTGGTGTGTGTGTGTGAGAGAGAGAGAGTGGGTTTCTCTTTTTCTTGCCTTTTCTTCTTTCTGACTTTGTTCTTTTTCCAACTAAGTATCTGGTTATCTTAGTCTATTATATTAAAAAAAAAAGATATTTTGTAATGGGTTCGTATTTTTGTATAGCTACGAATAAGTATCAGTGAAGAAGTTATAAAACAAAAACAAAAACAAACAAGTAAGCAAATAATCTGGCTTGGAATGAGGAAGTTTCCTATGTCCCTTCCTATGTTCAAAGCCCCAAACAGTTTGGGTCCAGGATATGGGAAAGATTGACCTACACTGCATGCAGCCTGTAGTCATGTATGCAGACTGTATAACATATAAAACCTGCTTTGTTGGGTTTTCTCTTATAAGAGTCGCTTTCTTCATCTGCTTCCCCCTACATGGGGAGAAGCTAGAGAGGGAGGGAGGAAGTGGGGTGATTTTTAACAGAAAAATAGCTATGGGGAAAGGATTAGCAACAACCCTCCCCAAGGCTGCTTTGGGGTTTTTTAAAATAAAAAAATAGTCAGGTGAAGGATACATGAGACTGCATGTCACATCTAGTGTGGGCTGAAGAAGCAATGAGGGGATTCAGCAGCAAATGACACACAGCGAGGAACAAAATGAAACAATTGCAGTATTTATCCAAAAGCACTCTATACTTGTGGGTGGGTGGGGGGAAAACCAGGGCCTGTTGCTGACCTGCTGGCAAGACTGCTGTTCCGCTGAATTCCAAATCAACATTGCTATAGTTACATGTCTTTCAGTTATTAAATGCAGAGGGATAGGCTCGTATTCATGTGTTGGGCATTTCAACTAGCAGGAAGTAAATGGAAAATGGCTCTTTATCGCAAAAACAAAACACAACCCATTAAAAAAAGACAAAGCAAACAAATATATTGCAGCATATATTGCAGTCCGTGCACTAGAATGCACTTCCATCAGATACAAAGCTGTCAAAGGAAGACACACACACCCCGCCTGCCCCCCGGCCCAAATATACATATATATTTCACTACTTTAGGTATAACTAACTGAAGTATATGTAACTGAAATAATGACATATCCTCCCTTTGTTTATTCCGGCCTCTATGGCCCTCTCCTTTCCCTCAGGTTTCCTTTGTGTCTATTTTTAGATTGTAATCCCCTCAGGGTAGCGACCTGTCAAAGCTATTCTTTGCAAAGTGCCATCTTCATAGATGGCGCTGTACAAATAAACACATACACAAATTGAGAGAGAGAGAAGGAGGCACAGTGAAATTTGTAAATGGGCTAAAAAAACAAGGCAGAGTCCAAATGCATACAAGGTAACAACAGACTGATCCATTCCTAAACAGTCACTATGGTGACTAAGATAAGCTGTGCTTATTGTACTACCTGCACTATGCTAATTTGACATCTCTAGTGGTGAAGACACTCAGAATCCCAAGCGGGAGAAGCTGGTCTATTAAGAGCAAATGGGGCGCTGTCCCACTAAACTCAGCTGGCCTCACCTATCTATCTTCTTCCTTACAACCAGCTCAGAGGGTGGCTGTCAGGGACTGGCTGCATGAGGAATGGTAGTGGGCATTGCCGGCCCAAGAGCCCCCCAGGGATGAAACAGAAGAAGACGACCTAGACCCAGGACAGTAATGGTAGGACACAGGGGACCAGTTCGCAGAAGGGACAAGCTGGGAGATGCTAGATGCAGGAGGGTTTGAGTGATCAGGGAGGGAGGGGGCGTCAGAAGAAGGAGGCCCTTTCAGGGCAGGGTTCAAGGCAGAGAGTCTCAGTGTGAGTGCCGACTCAGACAGGGAGGGGTCAGAGGTTGCCCCTGCTGCTCAGGAGCTGGACAGTCTTAGTCCTGCTGGCTCTCCTCCCCCTCTGACACCCTTCGCTGACATTGCTGAGCAACGGGCCAAGCAGGACAGGCGCAGAGAAGAAGTCCACCCCCTCGCCGCAGTCTATGGCTGCTTGGGAGGGATCAGGAGTGAGAGGCTAGAGGGGGAAGGCGGAGTCAGTGGTCAGTTCCAGCAATGTCTTCAAGCTAGGTGAGATGAGCCACAGGGACTCTGCTGTGTTGTTTACTTTCTGTGAATAAAAGCTAATTGCATTCCATGTCTCAAGTTCTTTCCTGCTCTATGAATGATTTGTATTCGCCTGACAGCTCCTTGACTGCCTATCAGTTTCTTCCTCCCACAGCCTCAGTGTTGCCCTTGTAGAATTCAGCAGGGAAGACGATGGGGTCAAAACTAGATTGGGCACCATGTAGGAGATTATGCTCTAAGGAAGGCTAATATTGTGTGAGTTAAAAATGAAACATACAGTGGTACCTCTATCTGAAGAAGTGTGCATGCACACGAAAGCTCATACCAAGAACTAACTTAGTTGGTCTTTAAGGTGCTACTGGAAGGAATTTTTTTATTTTGACTATGGCAGACCAACACGGCTACCTATCTGTAAGTGGTACCTCTGGTTATCAACTTAATTTGTTCTGTTCTTAACTAGAGGCGTGCTTTTGCTAATGGGGCCTCTTGCTGCTGCTGCGCCGCCGGCACACAATTTCCGTTCTCATCCTGGGGCAAAGTTCTCAACCAGAGGTACTACTTCGGATTAGCGGAGTTTGTAACCTGAAGAATCTGTAACCTGAGGCATTTGTAACTCGAGGTACCACTGTACACTTATCAGATTCATTATCAAAATTGGGCGGTTTGGTGCGTGCGTGTGCTAGATAAGTTATATTGCTCCATTCTCTTAGTTAGAAGCTATTAAAACTCATAAACACAAATGGATAGGAGACTTGACAAGAAATGGCAAGCCTATCTCTGAGGTTTAATAAAAATGAAAGCATTCAAAGATTAAAGCTATTTCCATGCAAAATAATATTATGCTAATTGAATCTTTGCACACCTAGTCTCTCCTAAGGCATGGAAAACATTTATTTGTCATTAAGCCTAAGTATAATCAAACTGAAAGAGAAGTTGTTGCAAGATTGCTCTCTCTCCCCGTCTCAAGAAGTTATTACTATGTTGACGTAGGAGACCGCCAAAAGTACTATCTAAAGAACAGCAACACCTGTAAGACATCTTTCTCTACTGCTCTAGGGAGCTTCCAGATCCACTGTCCTTGCTGCCACACACCAGCATATGCAACATTAAGTATGGTCACTGCATACAAACAATCATGAAGAAGCCAATTGGTTGTACTGAACATCACATGGGCAGTATTATACAGTGGTACCTCGCAAGACGAATGCCTTGCAAGACGAAAAACGCGCAAGACGAAAGAGTTTTCCGTTTTTTGAGTCATTCCGCAAGACGAATTTCCCTATGGGCTTGCTTCACAAGACGAAACGTCTTGCGAGTTCTTGTGAGTTTGTTTCCTTTTTCTTAAAGCCGCTAAGCCGCTAATAGTCGCTAAGCCACTAATAGCCGTGCTTCGCAAGACAAAAAAACCGCAAGATGAAGAGACTCGCGGAACCGATTAATTTCGTCTTGCGAGGCACCACTGTACTTGTGCAATGGAGCTTCCCTTTCTTCTCTTCCCTCTTAAGCCCCTTCAGCTCCCAAATCTGCTCCAGAGAGTCCCCCCCCCAACATTATAGAGCAGATCAGAGGACAGGGAGAGCTTCCTGGGGAATGAGAAGAAGTGCCATTGTGCATGTTCCAGTGGTACATAAAATACAGTTGGAAATAACCCAGTGCAGGTCCTGCCATGTTTCTTTCTGTGCCAAACAGACATCCATGTGCTCTGTGACTGCATATAAAGAGCATCATAGTGAGTTCACGCATGCATTTGTCAGTGATGGCAGCATCAAGCAATGACTTTTGAAGACCACAACCAGTCATTTCGTATCAACCACTGTCCCCCCAAAACACAATGTTTTTATACTTAAACATTTTTCTGTGAACCATTAACCAATGAGCAATCAAAATCCTGTGGAAGTGTGAGTGAACTAGCAAATCAGGACACAGGCCATCCTTCTTGGCAATTTAGCAATGAGTGCAGTAGAAAGCTTTCAGATGAGTTACTGTATCCTGTTGCCACAATCCTCAAGGAAGGAAGAGAAAATATACCCAACAAATGTGCTATGTTGTCTTCATAACCTTCCTGAATCCAAAGGGTTTAATCTGCATTCACTCCCTCTATATATAAACCTCAAGGCATGCATTTCCTTTGTACTCACCTCCAAAGTAAGAGCCATCTGTCAACTTCATCTCTTTACTGGATTTAGTGATAACACCGGCAACCCCATGTTGAATGAAATACATCTTTTTCCCCACAGCCCCTTCTCGGATAATGTAATCTCCAGGCTGGAACACCTCAAACCGCAGCTTGCTCAGCATAGCCGTTACAAAATTTGGGTCAGCATTTGCAAAGAGAGGCATTGTGGCGACAAGCTTCCGGCAGTTAAAGTTGACAATCTCCTAAAAATGGGAGGAAAAATAATTGGGGTCATCACAAAGGCATGTTCAGATGGAAGGAAATTAAATGGAAAAGTGAGAAAGACACAGAATCATGTGGCAAGATCGAGAGGCAATCTAGTTCAGACATCTAGCACCAGAAAACTATATACACACAGCTACTTGACTGGCAAGGAAGAAGTTGAAGTTAAAAACACAATGATTCATTAGGAGTGTCTTCTGTGTACACCCAACAGAAACGAGTGGCAGCTGTGTTAGGAGCAAATATGTGCTTTTGTGCATGCCTTGTTGATTCAGATTTGCCCAGAAGTACTTCCTGGACTGTGTATGTGCAGGCGCACTTATTTCAATGCAGCAACTTTACCAATGAAAATTTTTAAAAAATAATAATTGCCGATCCAAACAAGCAAGTTGTCCAGAAAAAAGGCAGGAGGACCAACAGGATTTTGTCACCTCTGCAAACTCTCTCTTTTAAAAAAACTGCATCAAACAAGCAGCAAATATTACCTTAGCAATTACCACTGTGTGGATAGAAGATAGAAGCAGTCTGGGGAGTGATTAAATTATGATGATGGCTGCATCCCACAAGCTGGTTAAGTGGGAGCAGTGGGACTTCAGTCAATTTAGTCCTTTTGCCTACCGAACAGAGCTAAAAAGGCATAGTGGTATGAAAGGGAAAAGCAGAACAGGAATCAAGTCATTCTAAGCCCAAAATGCATGGCGTTGAGGACATGGAGTTGCCAACAAGGGACGAGGCATGCCACTCATCCTGAGGACATCTACTATGGAAAATGAAGACAAAACAAATTGTTCCAAATAATGCTTCTTTCACAACCCTGCCGCTTGGATAAGGAAGGTCAAGGATAATGTGTTCGTCATGATTCTGCAAACCACAGGATGTGGCACTGGATGCCAGTTTCCTGTGACTCCCAGATTTCATTTTTAAAATAAAAGGACATGCTACAAAGGGTACACGGAATTTCTGGTGACAGCACAGAAACCAGAGGAACTGCTGAATGTGTGGATTTCTAATAGTTTTAGGTTGGGAATCTTCATTCCTTCATTTCATTTTGGGGCACTTCCAGACTGCCAGTTTTTTTGTGGGAGTGATTCAAGCACATACTCAGAAATCAAAGTTTGTGGAATTGAAGTGGATTAATGCAGTCTGCTGCCCCAGGACAACAAATCCACATTAAAATAAAAAAGGAAAAAGGAAACAGACTTTTTTTGCAGGTAGGAAAGTGATAGAGAAATACACCCAAAAATATGGAATCCATGAATTATTAAAAATCCCCATGCAAACTATTGCATACTGCTAACAAATCAGATTGAATTGATGGCTACTAGCCATGATGACTATGTCCTGCCTCCACAGTGAGAGGCAACAATGCTACTGAATGCCATTTGCTGGAAACTGCAGGAGGGGAGAGTGTTCTTGTGTGCAAATCCTACTTGCAGGTTTCCCATAGCATCTAGCTGGCCACTGTGAGAACAGAACGCTGGGCTAGAGGGGCCTTTGACCTGATCCAACAGTTTCTTCTTATGTTCTTCTGTCCTCAGAACTCTCCCAGCCCTCACCAGCCCTGCTCCTGTACTTCAGGAGATTTTGCCTGTGTCCTTCAGCCTTATGAATGTCTCTTGTTTGCTTTGGTGGTGGGTGGAGAGGTGTGTATACGTGGATGGTAGAAGCCTCTGCCTTCTGTATGAATGGAATGTAGCCTATCGTAGAAAGGCAAGAGTCATACAATCATATAATTGTAGAGTTGGAAGGGACCCTGGCAACCATCTAATCCAACCCCCTGCAATGCGGGACTATGCAACTGTCCCATACAGGGGTCAAACCTGCAACATTGGCATTTTCAGCACCACACTCTAACCCAGGTTCTCTCAAACTCGGCTCTCCAGATGTTTTGAGACTACAATTCCCATCATCCCTGACCACTGGTCTTGCTAGCTAGGGACCATGGGAGTTGTAGGCCAAAAACATCTGGAGGGCTGAGTTTGAGGAAGCCTGCAGCCTAACCAATTCAGATCCATGGATCTGCCCACTTTGGCCTTTGTTTCCCCACCACCACCACTGGTTTGTGGCCCTGGAAGTTTGCCTAAGAGGCAATGTGGCCTGGCTCCATCTCCTTAAGTAACTCATGTGGCCAGGGAATCTTAAAAAGAACATTCAAATGACTCAAAGCCAAGACTGGCTAATTTACGGGCCTATTACAGCCTGACATGTCTTTTGTGGTGAAGAGCATTTCAATTACGTTTATCTCACCTAACTTATAAATTAATTATGAGCCGAAGATCATTTCTGTAAGAAATAAGACTCCTCTGCCTTCACCAAGAAGTGGTTTGAATTATTCTGAAACACGCCTGCATGTTAATCACCACTTCTGCGATTCTACCAAAGTTTATTTTTATAATGCCTGAGCAGTCTTCGAGAGCTGGACATGAGGTCTAATCTCTTCAAGCCAGTGACTCAGATGCTGCATATCGGCCAGAATGACAAAGTGCCACCATCTGGCTGTGGAAGGGGGACATCAGGTCTCCTGGTGTCAGCCAAGGTGGAATGATGGCAAACCGTGCGAACTTCCTGCCGGGGGGGGGGAATGCAAAAAATGTTGTAAGTGTCAAGGCACAGTGCACTTAATACTTTGGAGCTAGACAGATAAACACTGCATTCAAATAGAGTTTAACAAAATGATCGAAGCTGCCACCCTGAGCTCTTTTGTGCACAGTGGAAGTCCATTCTGGTATTATTTCCTCCACTAATCAAATTGTTAAAATGTGTGCACTAGAGCAATATCAACACACAGGGGGTCTTCACCTGGAAATCTGGAAATTCTGAAAATCTGAAATTCTGATAATCTGAAAATCTGGCAGGACTGTCCAGTTCTGGCCAAAGGAAGGAATGGCAATGAGGCCAGCAAGAAAGCAGGCCAGAATAAGTCAGATGACACATGCTGACTCCTCTAAAAGCTTTTGGGTCACCCTTCCTCATGTGCATAGTGTCACCCGGACTTTGGAAACCCTTCCCTTATAGTAGATGTGGGGAACATCAGGCCCAGGGGGCAAAGGTGGCCCTCCAAGCTTCTCTCTCTGGTCCTCAGTGTTCTCCTGATGCCTTACTTTCTCTCTTGCCTCTCCCTTCTCCCAAGCCACATCCGTCACTAGCCCTGATTCACACACCCCATTTTTGTCTGGTTGGGATGTGTCTGTGAACACTTCCAACTCTGTGATGCTGATAGTGCCTCTTTCTTGCCTTGAAGGAGGATGGGGAGGGGGAAGAGTCCAGGTAGAAACTAACCAGCTGTGTAAAGTTGAACTGTGTAAAGCCCTCCTTCGTGGGCCTCGTCCTAGAGAGGTCCAGGGGGTGGCGACCCGAGAACAGGCCTTCTCTGTAGTGGGTCCCCGTCTGTGGAATGCTCTCCCCAGGGAAGTTCACCTGGCGCCTTCATTATACACCTTTTGGCGCCAGGCAAAAACGTTCCTTTTTAACCAGGCCTCTGTTTGATTTGATTGACATCCTATGTCCTTTAAAAATGTGGGGGGGGGGAGTTTGGGAGGGAGGGGGGGTCACTGAGTTGTTTTTATTTTGAGTATGTATTTTGTGGTTTTATGTTTTGATTTTGTTCTGTGAAGTTATAGGGCGGTATATAAATTCAATCAGTCAATCAATTTCACATTCATTGCTCCACCCACTTTTGCTTTTGGCCTTGCCTGCTACTGGGATGCAGCCCCTGGAACACTGTCAAGAAAAAAGTTCAGCCCTTGGTCTGAGAAAGGTTGGGTAGCCCTGCCCTTGAGGCACAACTAGTGCCAAGACTCTGGTCATTTCAACACTAGGTGACAAATCCCTCATTTGCCCAGGCTTTTCTTTTCTTTTAAAAAAGTTATTAGGAATTATGTTGCTGCTGCAGATGAGAAGCCCAGGTTGTGCTTCCTGGGTATTTTTAATGCTGCTGCTTGTTTGTTTGCTTTTATAAAGCTGTGCTGAATCCGGCTTCATAGTGTTATCTTTGTTGCTGTTGCTCTTTTATTGCCGCACAATCTGCCCTGGGATCGTGTAATGAAGGACAACCTAGAAATCGTCTTGTCCATCAATGAATAAAATATATGAGCAACTGGGAGAGTTGCTCTTGCTGGGTACAGCTAGCATATGATACATAAATAAGTGAAATCACCATTAAGAAAGAACTTCTGGGCATGATGGGAGTACCACAGGGCACTGGAGAAGACAATGGTGTGGGCTTGTGCATTTTTCAGTTCTCTACTTTTGAAATGGATAATATATTCTACTGCTTGAAAGCTAAACGTATGTTCTGCCAAAACAATACCAAGACAAAGGAAACTTGGGGACAGCTTGACCTTAGCCACACCCAAAATGGGCTAGCAAAACCGAATCTTAACTAAATCCACCCCCTGCCCCACTCTGTGTTCTTAGGAATACTCACATAAGATGAGAGGTTTTTATAACAAATCTCTTTTTACAGTGCACGAAAGGTTGAAAGCAGGGAGGTTATATCCCAAATACCAATTATGTTCTCTGAAAATGAAGTGTCCCAATGTTCTATATTCTACAAGGAGACGTGATCTGTATCTATTTTCAGCCAACGTCTTCTCACACTACAATCTAAAAATAGGCCGGCTCTGAACTTTAAATAATGGCTCAGAAAGGGTATTAACCTCTTTCTCACAAGTTGGGTTTGCTGTGCTGCTATAGCTCTGTCACAACTTGCATTGTAGAACTGCAGCTGTCTCCTACCTTGAAAAAGCAACCGGGCTATAATTTTCTGGGGCTGATCTGATCTGATCCGCAGAGCTACAATGGAGCATGCAATGGCATGCAATGGGAGATGCTGAAGTATCCAGTGTAAGGTGTTCAGAATAGGTCTGCCCTACAATGCTATGTATTAAGGCTTTGTCATGGTGATGCAGAAATAATACCATCCAGCTTCTAGTGTGTCACTTCTTAGGGATGGGGAGAAATTTGATTCAGTTCACATTTGATTTGCACTTTCCAAAACAAAGCGGGAATGAAATACAGCCATCTTTTGAAATCCATTCTTATCTGAATTCTGCAGTGCAATTCTCCAGACAAGTAATTACATAAATGCGTACATTGGGGTAAAGCGCTCATAAACACGCATATATTATTGAAAATTAAATACATAAATGCATTATTTTGGGGGGAACTGCTCTGCAAAAAAAAAAAAGTGCCGTTTTGGCAAAATGGCATGCATACATTTACAAGATAAAGCTACACTACACTAAAATTCTGATGAATTCTCATGAGGACTTTAAAAAAAATCACAGCTGACTTGGAAATGTGGAGAACTGAAGGATAGATAATTGAGAAACCCAAATTGACCAATTTAAACTTCCATAGTCACATCTAACTGTTGATAAGGCAGACTGGATTTTGATCAAAGTGTTGCTTTCCTATTACTTGGACATGCAGAGAATTCAAGTACTGCTTAGAAAACAGAACTCTGCTGGATCTCAGACCCAAGGTGCATCCAGCCCTCAACCCATTTCCCTTGAAGATGGTTTGGAGGCTGCAGCTGGTGCAGAATGACTCTGCTCAGTTATTGAGTGAGTTATTTCCCATGATCTGGGTGCCTATTTGCTATGGAGTCTACTTTAATATACTTGTTTTGTCTTTGTTGTTGTTGTTTAGTCGTGTAGTCGTGTCCGACTCTTTGTGACCCCATGGACCAGAGCAGGCCAGGCACTCCTGTCTTCCACTGCCTCCCACAGTTTGGTCAAACTCAAGTTAGTAGCTTCGAGAACACTGTCCAACCATCTCGTCCTCTGTCGTCCCCTTCTCCTTGTGTCCTCCATCTTTCCCAACATCAGGGTCTTTTCCAGGGAGTCTTCTCTTCTCATGAGGTGGCCAAAGTATTGGAGTCTAAGGATCTGTCCTTCCAGTGAGCACTCAGGGCTGATTTCCTTAAGAATGGAGAGGTTTGATCTTCTTGCAGTCCATGGGACTCTCATGGGTCTGCATGTCTTATGCAGCCCTAAATGGTTTGGGATCCAAGGACCCAACTGAGTGCCTCTTCTAAAATGTGTCAGCCTGGCAGAAAGGATCTGTGGAGGAGGCCCTCCTTATAATCGGACACCTGAGAAGTGTGCAGGGGGTGGGGACCTATTGTAGCACCTTCTCAGACGTAGTGGAACTCCCTGATTCTGAAGGTCCATTAGGCTTCTTCCTGATATTGGGTCTATAGGCTGCTTAAGAGTCACCTTTCTCATTCAAGCCTTTGAGTGCTTGTGGGAACAGCCTGATTTGGTCAACAGTCTGTAAGGAGTATTTTCTTCCTGCTGTTGGTTTCCATTTTCTGTATTTCGAATGTTATTTATATATTTTTGTAAGCCACTCTGAGATTTTGTTATGGAGAGCCATATAGAAATGAGGAAATAAATAAATTTTTCGTTGATATAAATTGGCTTAAATCCAATTTATAGCAACGAAAAATTTATTTATTTCCTCATTTCTATATGGCTCTCCATAACAAAATCTTTAAATGATGATGATCATTTATTAAATTTCTATATTGCCCTTCATCTGAGGATCACTGGGCGGTTTACAATATAAGAACACAAAAATACACAACATTTTAACAAACTAAAACAATATCCACCCCAATTTAAAAGGCCATAGATTGTTTGATAAGCCTAGGAGAAGAGGAATGTTTTTGCCTGGCAATGTGTTATGGACCAGGTTAAGTTTCATTTGGAAAGGGAGATTTAGGATCTGAAGAGCTTTTGTAAGCAATATGTGTAGCTGAAATGGTTTGGTGCTATAATGGCCAGATGCGACGGGGTGTGGGGGTGTGGAAGAGATTTGTTGCTTTCAAGACGGTTGAAGTGTCACTCAGAGAGACCTTTATATTTATTTTAAATGTGTAAAATAGTTACAAGGAAGACTCAAACAATCTGGGCAAACAATTATTTAAAACCCCCAAAACAGGTTACATCTTTCCCCACGTTTCTGATTAGAGGGACAATTCCACCAATAACTTAATGGATTAAACTGTAGTGTTGTGTACTATGCAATAACTATCTTATTATCCGTAGGAACAGTGGCACACACGGTTCCCTGCACAGCTTTGAAGTTTCTTCTTCAGCCCTATGAAACAAACTAATGGAACCAATTATAGCCTGGGTAATAGTCAGGCACAAAAATCTTTCATCATATTCAAAGTGTCAAGACTTTCTGTTCATATTTTTTTTACAGGAACTTGGAGCTGCTTTAAGGAACTGCAAAGAACACTTCTGCGACCGATGCCATCCCACTGCATTACTTGTTATTATCTGCAAGAAGCAAGTAATGATGCCCACGAAACCCCTGTGAGCAAGGTCAGTTAGTAGAATGCTATTCTCCAGACAGTTTAACAATAAGGCACATCGCCGGAGAGAGTTCCTGGCATTTTTTATCCTAGCATTCATGAGTCTGGAAATCTTATCACTTGGCAATGGGGCACTAGTCTCTTATTGTCCCAGTGTTATTTTTTCATGTTCCTCGGAACACAGTTGCTTCCTCCTCCTTGGCTTTTCCCCTTAATTAAAAACAACAACACACACACAAACCTATGGGATTAGCTGTGTGTGATGCTAAATGTGCCACTGCTAATCACATCTGGGTTTGGGTTTCTTTTTTTGAAGGGAGTGAGGAATCTCAGGACCAGCCATGGCCCTCAAGTAATCTCCCAAGACTTCACATCCTGCCTGGACTACATGCCCACTTCGTACCCATCTTGAATGTTTTTGCCTAGCTGGAATGAATCCTTTGAATGCCTCTTGGTGGCACAAAAGATGGAGATTGGTCTCTCTGTGTGTGTCACCTAATGTACAAAGGGAACATTCACATCTGCTCCCAACATCGCCAGCCCAGAAGGGAATATATGAAATAAAAATCTGCTTTTATTTTATTTTATTTATTTTTGTCCCCCAATCCTTTCATTAGCATCAGCATTTATTTAGCCACAATTCTTGGTATGGCATTTTCTGTCAATGCTTGGCTCCGCACATCTGCTGGTACTGAGCCACCCGCAGTTCATTCAACTGCTTCCAACTTGTCAGCATGACCAAGCCAGTTGCTTCTGGGCTCAAATAATAACCTGGGTGTCTCAAACATCCTTTTTTTGTTTTGTTTTTCTCCAACATGTTGTGCAGTTTTCCTCATTTTGGGATAGAAAACAGATTGTTTTTCATCCCCATCCTGTTAAACATCATTGATGGCATATGGAAATTTTAAATTTAGGGAGACATTTGTGCCAGCATTTGTAGGTTGAATTGTTGTTAGAATCATAGAATCATAGAATCATAGAGTTGGAAGAGACCACAAGGGCCATCGAGTCCAACCCCCTGCCAAGCAGGAAACACCATCAGAGCACTCCTGACATATGGTTGTCAAGCCTCTGCTTAAAGACCTCCAAAGTAGGAGACTCCACCACACTCCTTGGCAGCAAATTCCACTGTCGAACAGCTCTTACTGTCAGGAAGTTCTTCCTAATGTTTAGGTGGAATCTTCTTTCTTGTAGTTTGGATCCATTGCTCTGTGTTCGCTTCTCTGGAGCAGCAGTAAACAACCTTTCTCCCTCCTCTATGTGACATCCTTTTATATATTTGAACATGGCTATCATATCACCCCTTAACCTCCTCTTCT
This sequence comes from Podarcis vaucheri, assembly GCF_965113315.1. NCBI lineage: Eukaryota > Metazoa > Chordata > Lepidosauria > Squamata > Lacertidae > Podarcis > Podarcis vaucheri. Next base: position 21,298,087 of record NC_138749.1, read on the forward strand.
CCAGGCTAAACATGCCCAGCTCCCTTAGCCGTTCCTCATAAGGCATCGTTTCCAGGCCTTTGACCATTTTGGTTGCCCTCCTCTGGACACGTTCCAGTATGTCAGTGTCCTTCTGTGTCCTCTGGACACGTTCCAGTTTGTCTGTGTTGTGGCTGCTGTTGCTGTTGTTGTTGTTACCCCACCCACCACCCTTCACCAGAAAATTTCAGGTCAGGTCCCAGTGATGTAAAATACATTATTTAAACAGTTTTAAACAAACTATTCTAAAGTCAGTTCAAGTCCCAATGATTTCAAAGATAACTGAAGGCAACTGGTTTTGGGGGTCTACGCAAACTTTTTCATTTAAAAAACAACAACCTGATGAGGAAATCCAAACTCCTCTTCCTCCTCCTCCTCTGACACTCTCACTTCCCAGCCTGTAGCTTTTCTTCCTGCTTCTAGCTCACAACACAGAACTCTCAACTCAGGACTTTGTCTCTCTAACTACCAGCTAGTCGAGGGAGAGGGACCCAGTCATATGTCCTCTGGCACCAAACCGCTTCCTTTATTCCTTTAATGGCCCATTACCTAGGCTATCACATCACCAGGAAGCTAGCCGTGTTATTTTAGGACTTAGAAGCGGGGCCCAGGCATACAGCCTACCCACCCAAACTCATAACACTATAATACCACACTATCTTAAGAAGCTTTGGGGAGACCCCAGACTGATTGATAAGGAACAGCCCTGTGGAACAGCCTTGTTTGGTGGGAGCTGTTCTTTAAAGGGGGAGACAAGGCTGAGCAGAGCCTCTGTGTTGGCCAGGAACACCCTTCCCTCAGATGGCATGGGGCTTAGGGGGCCTAGGAGGTGGATATCACACTCCTCATCTGCTATTTGTGAGAACTAGGGCTTAATCAGAGATCAGCTTCTCTGTGATCCTGTTCTTAAGTAATGTGATCAATGTCATGCCTGTTCATAACATGCTCCTACAGTTGGCTTTGTCAAGTTTCCACAAACATAATTAAAATCTCCCATCAGTGATAATTATGCATTATCATCAAATGATTGCTGTGGTCCTCAACCTGAGCACAGTCCTGCATTTAAAAGTTTTTATGCAGTGAAATTTTTTAGAACAACTGAAATCATAATGCAATTACAACAGGAACAGCAATGACCTACTGTAGTTAATGCTGCATAATCATTTCAGTTCTCTTGCTCATATTTTCAGAAGCTCACCTCTTGAGTAAAGCATTTACATGTGTTTTTGTTAGCTCACTCATATATTTTTTTCCTAGGGTCAACTTGAGGGGGGAAATATGAATTGTTGCTCCTTGTGTGCAAGAGAAATACAATTTGTTATCCAGTACATGGAAAGTGTAGTTTGGAAAGGTTAAAAAATGTTGGCATTAAGCACTACCAGGCATGGAAATTTTAGCATTTGTCATTCCATATCAGAGCTTAACAATTAATGAGCGTGACATTTTGATAATGCTAATAGCAAATTCATGCTTATAAACAAAGAAGGAATTTATGCTGCAGTCACCATTAGTTGGATAAAATGCAAAAATATTGAGCTTGTCGAAGCTGCGAAGTGCATTATTTGCTGGATAAGTTGAGATGACCCAGTTCCACTTGGTTTGTGACTTCAGAGTCTATTGACCAACCCTGCTAGTAAGAGTCGTCAACAGGCTCATCTCAGCTATCTGCCAATCACCCATTCCCACCACCCTTCTGAGTAATACCCCTCCCCACCTTCTCACTATATAGAAGGATCTGGCAACTTCTGTTTCAGTATCTATATCTGAAGAAGTGTGCATGCACACGAAAGCTCATACCAAGAACTAACTTAGTTGGTCTTTAAGGTGCTACTGGAAGGAATTTTTTATTTTGCCTGCTAGTAAGGTGAGACTTTCTTTTAGAGAAGCTATGCTGATTCTTCTTCAAGAAGGGCTGAGATTCCCCAACCTCTTTCATACATCACTTTTAGCCACCACAGCTGTGCTTAACTGTAGCTTAAAGGCAAATGTACAGGGAGGAAAGAATGGCCATTTTAGTTTTTTCCTGCTCCTGTTGCTGCAGCACTACTGGGAGCTAAGCCATGATTTGGCTTAACATTCTGTCCAAACTCAGGTTCATGGTTTGTCTCCACCAAACAAACCACAAGTAGTAGGCCAAGAAAAAACAGCTTGTGGTTTGTCTGCAGAGAGATAAACCATAATGTGGATGTAATGCTGAGCCAAACCATGGCTTAGTTCCCAGTAGCACAGCACAGAGGAAAAAGCAAAGCAGCGAATATATTTTTTTCTCCCTCTGCACTAACACACTGTATGTTCACTTTTAAACCACTGTTAAGCTTGTAAAGTGATTTGTGAACGTGGCCTATTTTTAAAAAAGAAATCTGGTCTTAATATTGTTTTCTTGGGTACTAGGGCGGAGTGGAGGAACTGGGATGATAAGTTTGCTGAATTTTCCCAGGTTCATGGTTTTTCAATCGTCTTCTTAAGAAGGGTGATTTTAGCAATACATTACATAATAACTGAAATGTCATAACTGAGTTGTTGAGAAGCAAAACAGAACAGTAAACCATATTTTAGATAAACATATCATCGCAATAACTTTTTAGTTTGCCTGTTGTGTCTAATTGGAGACAAACTAGCAAAGTTCTCCCGACCCAAGCGAAATTCAGAAAAACTTCAGGGGCTCTTTAAAGCCCATCTCAAATGAAGGGTGTACTTTTCATGCACCTGAATTGTTCTCAAGCTCAGAATGAGGGAGAAACCCTCGCAATATTGACATCCTTACCTCCCTAAGTGGGTCGTTGAGTTCATTGAGAATGCTATCTTCATCGAAGATCTTTCCCTGGTAACGGTGTTCATAATAATCATGGATCTTCTGGCGCATATCGGCAGGTAGTTTATGAAACGACATGTACTGTTCCACTTGCTTGTACTGGAAAAAGAGGAAATGTAAAAAAAAGTATATTAATGCAATAGGCTTTTAAAATATAATGGGGGAAATCCATAATGAGTGAATTACTAACATCATAAAAGAAAAAGGCAAATGTGTGGCTATTAGCAGAGGGAGTGAAAGGATGATAATAACTGTGGTTTCTCCCTTGCTTTGACACTACACAAATTTTTGAGGGGATAATTCAGAAAAGACTTTTTGTTAGCGCACTGTGTGGTCAAAAACTTCTTTCTATATAGCCTGGCTTTTGAACTTTTCCCCATGTGGGAAACAATGGCCTCTTGCATTGGACCCATGGCCATTTGAATATTTGCCATTGAATGCCAGAACTCTTCACATGAGTCATGTTCATGTTTTAGAGCAGCCACACAGTTCACGTGGGATCCCAGTCACGACTGCTGGGCCTCACTAGAAGTCCAGAAATGACCTGGAACACATGTTGTCTTTTCCGCCAGCTGAAACCACTACAGTGATGGCTAATGTGTTCTTCAAGCAAACGTATCGTCTGTGAGACCTGTGGCTCAATGGGTCCATGTGCCTGGCTGTTAACCAGAAGGTTGGTGGTTTGAGGCCACCCAGGGACAGCTGCAGGTAGGACTCCTGCATTGAACAGGGTTGGGCTGGATGAGCCTTGGGGTTCCTTCCAACTCTGCAGCTCTATGTCAGTGATCCTGGCTGAAGTGATACTTGAATTTGGGGTGCCCTGACTCATAAGAATATAGGAAGGAAGTCAGGTCAAGCACAGTATTGTCTCCATTGGCTGACAGCACTTTTTCTAGGATTTCAGATAGGGATCTTTCCCAACTGCAGATTGAATTTGGGACTCTTCCATGCCACCTATCAACTCTACTACTGAGCTGTGCCTTTCGGCACATACCGCATTAGCCACTAAGCTATACCAGATCTGTATAAAAAGGATAATTACATTCTCATAAATGCATCAATGTATCATAATTATGTAATATAAAAGTATATATCTGGGATAAAATATGTTTAGAAATGTGTATATTGAGACAAAAATGTTGAAAATACACATTTAATCCTTTAAAAAATACATATTTAAATTTAATGTAGAAATAGGATTACATGGATTTGTGAAAGAATTTATTTCTATGGAATGGAAAGAGACTGATCTATCCATTCTTACCTTCACCCAGCGGTAGCTGGAATTAAATGCTGGTTGCAGGTGTAATGTTCGTCATTAAGTCTATGAAGACTGAGGAGGATTATCTGGCTGTTGCATTCAGTTCCCAACCCCTGGCCTAACCGTCCCCCAACATCTGAGATTCCTAATGCCAATGCTGAAAACCATAGGAGGTATGGCATTTCAAGGAGCAATCCTGCTTTAGTCCAAACATTATAGATTTTAGAGAATCAGGGGAAGATCACAAGCAGATCATGTACAGTACTCACTAAAATGATTACTAAAAAATTACTAACCTCACAGAAGGATGCTGTAGAAATGAAAAGGCTAAAACATATTCGTATATTAAAATCTGCATTTTCTGCTGCCTGAAAAATGCAAGCTGTAAACAGCAAACACAGTAGAGCTGTTTGCTGACTCATCCATAATAAGATTTATTTTCAAAAGGGATTAAACCGAAAGGTCATTATGAAGGAAGGTCACTGTTTAGTCCTCAGCACCAGATGTTATAAAAGCAGTATATTTGCTGTCAGGACATTGTGGCTGATATTGCACTAATTACCAGGGGTGGATAGCTGCCTGCTTTTGATTTGTACATATGAGCCATGTTTTGTGGTAAAGGGTTGTTGTTGTGTTTTTTTGTGTGTAGCTAATTCAGGAAGATGAACCTAGTCCTTTGGCAAAACACATGAGACCTACTACCAAGGTTATATAAGAGAAGGTGAAATAACCAAAGGGGTAAGATTTTCATCTACGAGCCCTTCTGTCAAATACCTTTAGCTGAATGCTTTTACACTACAGAAGTACAAAAATTTCCTGTATGAATCAGTTGAGTATGTCCATGTGTCCCTAAAAGCTCTTCATCTATGCAAACAGAGAATGTCCGGAAATATTCTCCTTGAAAAGTTCCTAGCAGTGGCAGCTAGGAAAGGACTGGGTCCTACAACAGCCTAACCCCTAGATCCTTCTGAGATGATCTTCAGCTGGAAAAACCTGCCCCAGAGACTTATCTTTTTATAAACTGCTTTGAGGTTTTTGGGGTTTTTTTGTTTTTTACAATCAAGCATTGTATAGATTTTTATGAAATAAATAAAATAAATTCTCAAATCCACCCAAAACCGAGTCCATGGCAGAGAACTTGGTGCAGTCTGTCAGAGTAAGAATGGATTGTCAGCAGTGAACACCAGACTGGTTTAATATCCCTGAGACATCAGCTCACCTTACTCCTAGGTTTCCAACTGAGGAGTCAGAATCAGACCCCAGAACAGGAGGGGCATAAGTTTCCCCATCCCTGCCTTATAATCTTAGGGAGTTGGGGCTCCAGGTTTAAAGGCTCTTTTGGACACTGCATAGCAAGAGCAATGCTGGGTCAGACCAAAGGCTGAACCTGTTCCCACAGTGTCCAACTAGATTCCTATGGGAAGCTCACAACTGCCATTCAGAGACATACCACCTCTGATGCTGGAGCCAGTACGTTGGCATCATAACTAGTAGCTGCCAATAGTCTTGTCCTTCATGAACATGCCTAAAATACTTTGGAAGCTACCCAAGTTGGTGGCCATCACTATAACCTCTGACAACGAATTCCAGCTTAACTGTGCAGAGTTTAGCGCTGGCCTTCACACCAAGAACGCCACTCTTATTCACAGAGCCCTTGCAAGGAGCTATCCCAGGTACTTCAGACCTTGTCACTGGTTGTTGCGCACGTTACCCTATCCATTTAACAACCCAGCTAATTTTAGTCAAAATCATCTTGCTGCTGTAACCCAGCTACTCACGTCCGGCTCCTTCTACCTATTCCTTCTTGCTTCTGTTTAAGTGTCCATATTGGCGTGCACATGTCTTTTATATCTCAGTATCAATACCCAGGTAGAAAAGGTCGAGCAAAATGCCACCCCAAAGTTTATAGTTCGGTTATACCTGCTTAAAGTAACAATTAATTGATAATTCAACACACATGAACACTTCAAACACATGGTATGTTGAAGAAAATTATTCAATTAGTCTACTGAGCGAGTGAACCACAGCATGAGAACATATAGGACAGGACCAGGAAAAGCCTGTATCTGTTGGTGGAGGTAATGTCTGGTCTAATCACCATGACATTCAAGCTTTGACCACAGAATTAGTGTTTATAACTTTTCTTTTCCTGCTTGGTTCCCCAGAATTTGACCTTTACAAAGCAATGTACGCCTTTTTCAGCTGCACTGGTAGCATTCTAGTACATGACAGTCCAATTAATTGCTTCTGCTTAAGCCATGCCTTTTGTACTCTTATCCACATTTCTGCCTCTTGGCAGATTACTGACCTAAGAGATTTGAATTAATACACTTTAACAAGTTCCAATCCTAGCTTTGACCCATTTCCTTTCCTTATCCTTTGCATGAGTCGGATAGCCAGTCCCCTGTGCATTGATCTGTGATCTTCTGTCACCTGTTCAAATCCTCCTTTGTTGCTTGTTTCTTTGACTGCGCTCTGCTTTGCAACTGAATAGCCTTCGACCCACATTCTTAGGTGAAAGATAAATAATAAAGGTAACAAAGCTTGGAACTAAGTGATTCGACTTGCTGGAGCCAGGTCTCAAAAGACATTTGTAGGTATTATACCTCATTTACTATTTTGTTGGCCAACCTAAAAATCTTTTGATCAGCCTCAGACACTAAGAGTGATTAACCTGAGATTTAATGACACCAGTTTTAGCTATCTGTTCAAAGCCTTTTGTTTAAATTGCTAGGAAAACTAAGGACACTATCTAGCTAACTTGTTCCATCAGTGCAACAATTTCCACTTGATCAATGGAACCCACCCCTACCTTGAAGTCCTCCCTAAATCTGTTCTGGGGCGAGAGGAGGGGGATGGAAGTTCCATTGTGAGTGCATACACACACACACACACACACACACACACACACACACTTTTTACCATTCTCTTAACCAAACTATCTGTTGTTCAGAAGTGCTACATATGACCGTAATCTCCCAATAAGCTTCTATTGTTTTTGATGATTTAAAAAAACCAATTGGTTATGCCCCCTCCCCAATCTGCTGAAGACTAGGCATGAAGGGAGTTGGACTCCAACAACATATGGAAAGCCACAGGTTTGCCACTTCTACTTTAAATGGATCACTATGTTCACAAAGACAAATCAACAACAAAGAGGCTGCACAATCACATCAATAAGTCCAGGTCACATCCTGCCAATATGACCAGAATGTATTGATGGCTAATGACTGTAGTTGCTTCCCTGGTTCATGATGATGGTGCTTTCATTACTTAATACCAAGGTATGTTAACAGCAGGATTTAGGAGGAGTTTTCCAGCCTTCAGTCAATGAGTTTTTGCAGAACACTTTTTAAAGATCAGAACTCTACTTTTTTCCTGCTCTTGGAAGATACAGGATAAAAATGTGAATGCATTCTTGGGTGTATATGCCCTTCATATGCAGCTGTATCTCACTGGATAATTTGTGCTTTAACAAGTCTAGTGTTCACAGAATTTACAACCCATATTCTGTTCACTGGGGAGAGTACTTAGGACTTTAACCAGCTCCCAGTGAGAGCTCAGTATATAGCCTTCAATTGGCTAACAAGTCAGATATTTTAATGCCCAATTAATATCCCTATTGTTCTGTTTAAGAGGTGAACACTGACCCCAGGTATCAGTTAGGTGGGGAATGGAAATAATATCCTGCACTGAAAGTAGGACATGTCACACAGGATTAGCATCAGATGTGAGGCCAGGTGCTGTTGTTGCTGAGCAAATGCTCTAGTATATGTCTCACAAAGTCAGATTATAGGGGATACTAGGCCGTCTCAGGAGATAAGGTGCCCAGGTGGCAATGGGTTGGGCCCTAACATTAGGGAAGTAGCTTCGCTTGTTTTCCTTTTGTGGGAGTTGCCTATTTGGGAGAAATGGACACAAATAGGCAATTTAATCCACATTAGACCCCGGTGAAGAGGCAATTGGGAAAGCAGCGAGTTGTGAGAAAAAGAGAGAAAGAGACTTTGAGTAAGTCCCCTACCAAGCTAAGTCTCTTTCTCTCTTTTTCTCACAACTCGCTTCTTTCCCAATTTCCTCTTCTTCACCAGGATGCTCAAGCTATCACCAGCCTTGTTGTGGCCAGGAGCTAGCCAGCAATGTTCACTGGTAATGTAATGAACAGCATTTGAAACCCAGTATGTTGACCCTGATTACTGAATGACACAAACCCTCATTTGCTTACCTGGTAAGGATCAAATTCATATGCTGTTTGGTAAAACAACAACAACAACCCCAAAAGCCTTATTTGCTAGGTTTATTTGATGTTATATATGTTCAGTTTTTCTCCCAATTCAGGAATAAGGAGATCTGTACAGAGCTGGGCCTAAGTGGGATGTTTTGATTTTATGTGTTGGCTACACACGCTGTGGGTTAAACCACAGAGCCTAGGACTTGCCGATCAGAAGGTTGGCGGTTCAAATCCCTGTGACGGGGTGAGCTCCCCCTGCTCGGTCCCTGCTCCTGCCAACCTAGCAGTTTGAAAGCACATCAAAGTGCAAGTAGATAAATAGGTACCGCTGCAGCGGGAAGGTAAACGGCGTTTCCGTGCGCTGCTCTGGTTCGCCAGAAGCGACTTAGTCATGCTGGCCACATGACCCGGAAGCTGTATGCTGGCTCCCTCAGCCAATAAAGCGAGATGAGCGCCGCAACCCCAGAGTTGGTCACGACTGGACCTAATGGTCAGGGGTCCCTTTACCTTTACCTTACACATAATTTGCAGGTGTTCCTTCTTGAAGAGAATTGAATGTTCAACTGTGGCTCCAAAGTTGTTTCATGGCGGGTGTATCGGAATAGAACCTACAACACCTATTTGCCTGGTTATGGGTTAGAAGACTGTACGGGATCCTGTTGGGTCTGTCTAGTCCAAAATCCTGTTCCCACAGTGGTCCACCAGATACCTATAAAATCCTGCAAGAAGACATGAGCACAACAGCACTCTTCCATTTGTGATTCCCAGCAACTGGTGCTCAAAGGCCTATACCTAGCTATAATGAATAACAGCAATTGATAGTCTTATTTTTCAAAAAATTGCCCGATCCTCTTTCAAGGCTACCCAAAAAGAGGCCAAACCCTGAATTTCAGCTTTGTTGACTGGCCCCAGGAAGGCCATTATGGAAGGTGGGAAAGCTGATAAGGATGATATCTGAAGACACTGCCCCGCTTCCATGGAATTTCAGCATGAGGTGGGGTTTTTTATTACTTCAAAGTAAATTAAGTTATGAGCATTGTCTTCTATATTAAAAAAATAAAATAAAGCAAACCACTGACTCCATGGGAACAGACCGAGAACATGAATCTTCTTCAAAAAATTCACTCAAACTTAATTAATTTCTCAATCATTGTAACGGAAATGAACAATAGTAAGACATTGTATAAACTGGTTATTGAGATGAAATGTTTAATTACTGAGCAGAAGTTAAATGGTATTATAAAAATTCTTGGAAGGTAATTAGTAAGGGGTCCTGGATGAGGGAATGAGCAGGCAGACATGGCAAGCAGAAGACTGCTCACAGTGCTAAAAATAATAACTGCATTTCTCTGTTGAGAAAAAAAAGGCAGTGAGACCATCAAACCACCTTTGACAAACAGTTACAATTATTATTAGCTTGATAGCTCTAAGTATGTGCATAGCCTTCCTGGCAGAAAATAAACCAAGTAAGATGAACCCTTTTGCTGAGGGAAGGGATGGGAAGTAAAGGTAATTTTTTTTGGGGGGGGGAGTACTTGGAGCGCATGGTAAAGGTTCACATATAATGCTAAACCATGCCTAACTATAATGTCGACCATAGTTAATAAACCACAGCTAAAACAGAGACACTTGGCAGACAATCACTTAAACCTTAGCTTTCATCACAGAATAGTTAATAGTACCAATGAGAGCAGCCGAGCCCTGAGAGCAGTTTAATTCTTTTGCCACTCTTCACTCGCATCTCTGTAGCTTTTGGGCAGTGACAGTCCTTCACCATGGTTAAGGAGTAGGTCAGGATTTGCACATAATGCTAAACTATAGTTCACATTAACTAAGCTTTATAAACCAGCTATAAACCTTGGTCGACAAGTGGTTTCTGGCCATAGTATGGTTATAAGCCATAGTAAAGCTGCTGTGATGGGTTCGCGCATACTGCTAAGCCATAGTTTAGTGTTATGTGAGAACCATGCCTTTCTGTGATAGCCTAACTCTTAGCCTGATATGTCAGTGCATCAGATGACATGAAGCCATCTAGTGGGGTGGGGAAAAACATACCTCATTTCACATTCAGTCAGTCATGAACAAGCTGTTAATCAAACCAAGTAGAAGGTATTTTGGTTATACTTGACAAATATCCCACAATTTAAAGAAAATGACCCCTCCTGTGCTAAATATAGGGCCGGCATATGTCCAGAATTTCCTGGACATATCTGGGATTCATCCGCTGAAAATACTGCCCAGGTGGAATTTTCAGAAATTGGTTAAAATGTACAGGAAAATCTAGGTGTATGGCAGCTCTTATTGGAAGTTTTGATTTTTTTGTGAAATTTCTAAAAACATTCTTTTAAAATAGCTCAAAAACTAATTTTTTTTGGGGGAGGAGCTTTTGCTATTATTACTACTAATAAACACCAAGGTAAATAAATATAAGCAACCTTCTTATTTTCCTTTACTGTTCAACAGATGGTACAATTAAGAATCTCAAGGCACAAGCTAAATAACTGTATCTAAATAGCACTGAAAGAGAACACCCATTAAACCCAGATGACTAAAAAAAACTTTTAAAATCATACTGAGGTTTTTTGACATTGATCATGCATCAGCCACACCATGAAATAGTTTTGATTACTCACATTATTTCACCCAGAGTGACATGTACTATAATTTCAGCTATTTCTTAGGCTGAATCAGTAAAATCGTTTTATATGAAGAACTGATTGGAGGACTGTTATCGGCCAAATGGTATAGTTATGCCATTTAACTGTGACTCTCTATGTTCTTTAAATACGGAGTTATACAAAGCAATGGCCTGGGATCCAGACTCACTTACAGTACAATCCTAACAATGTTTGAGGTCCAATCCCCAAAATCTCCAGGTAGGGCTGGGAATTTTTCCTGTCTGAAAACCAGAAGTCCACTGCCATTTTGTGTAGAGAACACTGGGCTACATGGACCATTGGAAAGATTCAGTATGAAGTAGCTTCCTGTGTTTCTAAGCTTTGTCCTCTAGCATTGCTGGGCAATGTATCAATACAACATCTAAATTGGTTTGAAGTCCACATCGTGGTAATGGTTTCACAATATCCAACATGACAATATATCATGAATCATGATGTGTGTGTGTGCAGGGCTGGATTTAGGTTTGATGAGGCCCTAAGCTACTACAGGTAATGGGGCCCTTTATATGTCCAGCTGTCCTTTGTCAACAACAAATTGTCACTGTTTTTTTGCATTGAATATATGCTATATGGTAATTTATGGATCTAATACATATCTAAAGCCATTTGCACATGTTGCCATGCAGAATGTAGGAAGAAGAAGAAGAGTTTGGATTTGATATCCCGCTTTATCACTACCCAAAGGAGTCTCAAAGTGGCTCACATTCTCCTTTCCCTTCCTCCCCCACAACAAACACTCTGTGAGGTGAGTGGGGTTGAGAGACTTCAGAGAAGTGTGACTGGCCCAAGGTCACCCAGCAGCTGCATGTGGAGGAGTGGAGATGCGAACCCGGTTCCCCAGATTACGAATCTACCGCTGTTAACCACTACACAACACTGGCACCCTATATATAGAAATGAGCAAACCAGTGATATTTTAGGGAGCAGGCTAGCAGGCGGGGCCCATTACTTACATCATAGGAGCCTGCACAACACAAAACAAAACACTGTTGCTGTATGTAGGTTTTATTTTATTTGTTTTTTATCTTGTATTTTGGAAATGTACATCTAGGTTTTTTTTCCTTTAATTTTTTTGGGGAGCCCCAAGAGAGTGGGGTCCTAAGCAATAGCTTGTTTAGCTTATAGGTACATCCAGCACTGTGTGTGTGCCAAGTAAAAATGGGGGGGGGGGGAGACGTGAAGCGGGTCATCGTGATTACTGCAGCCCTTGTAGCTTTGTACTATAAAATAACAGTTGTAACGATGAGTTAAAAGTAACTAAAAATGTGTCAGTTTTAGACTGCTAAGTAGTAGCTGTTGCCCAGGACATTTAGCTGGTTTATCATGATGTTGAAAACCAGACATCTCTCAGCCCAGACCAACATAGGGAATGGCAGACTCGTAAAGTGAGTGACTTCAGATATTCTGCTTCAAGCTCACTCTTACAAATGATTGCCTTCTTGCGGGAATACTGTAAACACTACGGTGACTAACTCACAATAGATCTCAGCTCTTCTTCTGTGAACTGGAAAATTGAGACTTGCGATTTTCTGGTTCATGGAAAAGAAAGGGCAATCTAGTGTGAATTAAGTTGCTCTAACATCACACTGCTAATGGAAACAGACCACTAGCATGAGAAGGCATTTTGTGCGATTGGTGCTAGCTAGATTATTGCAACTGATTTGTTGACAGCACTTTCTTGCTGCAGCCTTCGCCCATTTTACCTATTTTTCTTTCTGTACAACTATAACTCACTCCAATCACCTCCTTTATGGATCCTGCTATGTTAGAAGAAATTAGTCACCGTGATTTGAGTCTAGGCCTACCTAAGGTTCCTGCTTTAATGGAAGATACTATTGGCAATGAGTGAGTCTTTGTATGCAGAGTTTTCAGTTTAGAATATTCTTCCTACATGCTTTAAAGAGTTGGTTTAAGATAGTATATGTCTTTAAAGCAACTTTTTCTCTTCCAGGGATATTTGATAGCATTCTTTATAATCACACGTGTGTACCGTATTAAGTGTGGATTGCTCCACTATAACTCATCTTGTCACTTTCTCCTACTTATTAATGAGACACTCTCCTTACAGTAGGGCTTTTACATAAGGGAAACTGCCTGAGGTAATTTATCATAACTAAGCTGACACAACAAACTCATTTGCCTTTCACTTTCTCACCTTCCTTGTATTCTCTCCTTGCATTTCATGTTAATTATAAAGTATTATGCAGCAGTACTTAAGTAAGAGATTGCTTCCCATTGACATTGTCATGTGGCTCAATGGTCCTGGGACCAAACTTCCCACTGGTGGAAAGATTTTAGGGCTTCCTTTGTTTCTGGGTGTTTTACGGTCACCCAGATTTTGTCCACTACACATCAAAGGGCAAATCCCACCAATAACTGTCATTATTTTACAATCTTCCATGCAAGTGTCTCAGAATTTGCATAAGGTTTGGTCCAGACAATATCTAGCATCTGATTCACTCTTCCTAATGACGTCAATGGGACATGACCTCCAGAAATTGGTCATGTTACTTTGCTCACTGTGTTATACACACATACACTGCACAAAATAAAAATAGATGCATCAAAACACTTCCCTGGTAAAAATCTTTAGACTATAATAGAGATAATTTTTTTACACACTGTACTTTTTCAACAAACCTTTCAGCAGATTTCTTTTGCTGTGTTTCCCCCTTCCCCCGCTAAACTGCCACAAATATCAATCATGCAATATTATATTTTGTTTCATCTTGCATCTTCAATAGCATCAGAAAGCTTCGATTCTGCTTTGTAGGAGATAAGGCACAGGCTAAAGGAGTCGTCCACGGAACACTTCTACCGGAAATATTAACTATGTGCTCTCAGCAGTCAACAAGAGCCAGCAAAGCACACCAAGGATCAAACTAATGCTTTGAAATACAGAAGTGAAAAAAACAAATTAATACTTCAGTGAACCCAGCAATATGGATCACAGTATTGCTTTACATGTGCATGGACACTGAGCGGAAAAGGGTAGAGGAAACACAAGATTTTCCACCAATCTCTCAGCCTGCCAAACGACAGCAGGGAACCCACAGAGGGCTGGTTAACACACATGTTTATTGCTTGATGATTGCAAGGTGATGACCTGCATATATGGATCAAGCCTTCAGCGATGTTATCACAAATGTTTTTCTTTCCAGTAACTTGACTCTCATTGTTCGAACATATGCAGTTGTGAATCATGAAGTATACAGTTCTCTAGCATGGAGCAATGAAACGATAGGCATGCCATGTATGGGTTAGAGCTGAAGGCCTCTAAGCGCTCCTTTATTTCTCGGTATTGTACTATCAATGTTCAGGTTGCCTCAGATACCAGTTAATTCCAGACTTTTTCGACCTGAGACCCTCCAGAGGTATGGGACTACAACTCCCATCAGCTTTATAGTGCAGCAAAATCTGAAAGGCACCATTGTAGCTACTCTTGGTTTGTAAACTGAACCCCTGGTTCCAGTCTTAGCAAATGTTTGATATCTGAGCACTCAAGTCTTCTATTTCATTTCTGGCTGGAGAGTTTCAGGATGGACTTTGCTAAAGCATGACGATTAGTATGCAAATATTCAGCAGTACACCAGAGAACTATGTATAGAGTTGTTCACACACTGGGCTACCGAGTTTTCAGCATGTAGTCTCATTGATTTAGGGGGAACTTTGAGATAGCATTGTGTAGCAGTTAGAGGACTGGACCAAGACCTGAGAGACCATGGTTCAAATCCACACTCAACCATGTAGCTAACTTGGTGACCTTGGGCTTATCACTGCCTCTCAGTGTAACCTACCTTACTAAGCCATTTCTCACCTTCTCACCCCTTGCCTTTTCCTGTAAGACCTATTACAGTCGTTAAGAGTCGTCAACAGGCTCATCTCAGCTATCTGCCAATCTCCTATTCCCACCACCCTTCTGAGTAATACCCCTCCCCACCTTCTCACTATATAGAAGGATCTGGCAACTTCTGTTTCAGTGTATCTGAAGAAGTGTGCATGCACACGAAAGCTCATACCAAGAACTAACTTAGTTGGTCTTTAAGGTGCTACTGGAAGGAATTTTTTTATTCTACCTTACAGGGTTGTTGTGAGAATAAAATTGGGAACAGGGAGAATCATGTATACCACCTTGAGCTCCTTGGAGGAAAGGTGGAATATAAGAAGAATAAGAATAATAAACTTTCCATTAAAAACAAATGACCAAATATATGCCCCCAATTGCTCCCCCGCCCTATTAAGAGCTGAAAAATTGGTTCTAAACTCTTAATCACTTTGTATTGCTCTCCCATGAATTCTTTTGGGACCAACATCATAGAATTATAGAGTTGAAGGGACCAGAAGGGTCATCTAGTCTAACCCCTTGCAATGCAGGAATCTTTTTTCCAATGTGGGGCTCAAACCCACGACCGTAAGATTACGAGTCTCATGCTATACCAACTGAGATATCAGGTGGAGATGATAGGCCATCCTTGTCACAAACGCCTCCAATCTCAGCAGCCTGAAACATGGTTTTTTAAAAGCTTGTAATGTGTACTAGAACAGGCTGTGCACACGTAGATCTGCAGGATTGCAACCTTGGGCTTCTTTCATTAGGAATCTCCCAGTAAAAGGCAGCAGGTTCAAGCACATACACAGAAAGATGCCTGCAAAGTTAGATTCCCCGTCTAACTTCTTTCCCACAGAACTGATTTAATTTTGCTATGAAAAAGCTGCTGTCTTCGCAATGAGCTTACTGTGCATTTTCCTGTGGAATACTGTGAGAAAACCACTGCATGTCTCAAGCTGAAAGGACGTTTTACAGGAAAATTCCCATGACAAAGAAAATGGGGTGTGGGGAAAGGATTGTGCTATTTATCATCTCTAGAGCAGGTAGAATCCAGGAGAAAAACAACTGTATTTATACATGACATATGTATTTTGTTTGTATTAAATGTCTATACCATATTTTGGGAGGGTTATTTGGAGAATTGCAACGAATATACAGAGAATATTGGGGATGAAAAAGAACCAATGATCTTCTACAAGAATACCACAAGCATAGCAGAAGTCACTTGCTCACTCCAACAAACTAAGGCTGCCAAGAATTCTGGCTGTTCAGAGCTGTCTATGAAAAGAATCTGAAAAAGCAGGGGAAGGGAGATGGTATGGAGGAATGTTGGAGGAAAAGGGGTGAGCACTCTGCATGGTGTGTGTGTGTGTGTGTGTGTGTGTGTACGCAGGCATGTTATTGTGGCCCACTGCTCCTTTGTTCAGCATGCTCTAGTCCAGTGGCCATTTGAGTTGTCAGCCATTGTCCTTTAATCTGCTTTTGTCTCCTGCAAATTCTGAACAGCTTCCAGCCTTTTGTCCATTCTGCAAACTATCTGAAACCATCTAATTTCGAAAAGTTCAAGCGGACTGTTCAATGGCTTCAAATTACTGAAATATCAGAGGTTGGGAACAGAAGACCTCTGATACCAAAGGGTCCTGAAAACAGCCATCAAAATCTTGGGCAGGTGGATTTTGTTGGTTGAAGCTGTTCGGCAATTCTGACATTTGCATCATGCAAGCTAGCCTACATAAGTTTAATACTAAATGCAGCTGATGGATTATTTCCCTAAAGCAGGTGGCACCAAAGTGATTATTACTATCAGTTTGCTCAAGTATCTGTCAAAGTCGAAATCTATTATGTGGCATGAAATACAAACGCTAAAAAATAAGGACAGAAACAAGACCAGAAAAACAACAGCAGCACTCTTCCTTAGTACATTTTGAAATTATCTGGATTTCAAGACAAGAAAAATGCATCCAGATATAAAAGAATCCCAGCACCCTTTTATCATAGAAATACTGATAATTCTCCTGATGGATTTTATATCCTCCTTTAGTCAAATAAATGTTTACAGGAAAATAAGCCTATTTTTAACATGCAGAAATGTGGTGACAGAACAGGCAGCAAAGAAACCTAGTCTTTGAAACAGCCATTTATCCTCTTTGTAAGCAAAAGAGAATAATCCTTATCAGAGGCTTGCATGATACTCACTCAGTATCATTCAGTGCATTCATTTTTCAGGCCCACAAGGGACACAGGGTGAAACAAAAAGAGCAGTACTAGAGCCAAAGAAACAGGTGATGGCTTCTGTCTATCATTTCAACTTTAATATTTAGTTTTTCTATCTGAACGGTAGATCCCAAGAGACTCAAAATAGATAACGTCTTAAGATAACCCAGCCAAAATATGCACAAATAAAAGGGCGTCCTCTGCAGGCAGACTATGCATTATGTAATTCTGGATTTGCAATCAATGGACATGGTAGAGGTAGTCTGCCCTATCAGATCTTAATAGCAAGAGTCTTCCAGTGCCAGATATCACAGAGGGAATGTATGGAGAAACCTAATACGAACTCCTGGCTCTCAAAGACCTTCAAAAAGCATAAGGGCGATTTCAAACATAAATCTCAATTGCCTAATGATTTACATTTGTTTTAATTTATATATGATAACTTTCCACCAACAAGTGGCCACCAAGGGTTGACTTGTGGAAATCAAAATATTACAGGATTTTCAAAATTCTGGGGTGGGGGGAATACTTATTCACGACAAAGAAAAATAAATAACCATTTAATTCAGTGTTTCCTTTGTTTATGTGAGTGAAACGGGTAAATGAAAATCTAATTTAATGGTTTACTTGCTCTTGTACAAAAAATGCAATTGTTAAATGCTACCTGAGTTTGAACATAAGGGTATTAATTCAGCTTTCATACAAAGTCGGGAAAGCCAGTATTTAGTACCGTTTACTCTAAATAAATGTTTCTACAAATTTACATTTTCTCTTGCACTACACTGTGAACCCACATATATATTGTCAAGTCGTAATCTTTTAAGTAACAGCTGATGAGTATTAAAATTTAAAGAATCACCCAATACTAGCATTCTAAAATCCATGATTTTCTCAAGCCAAAAATCATTTGTACTATAGTATTTATAGAAACATCACATTTCTGAACACTCTCAAATCAAAATCAAAAACATAATATAAACATTACAAGCAACAGAAAACATTTCAAACACTACTAAAACGTTTAAAAGGCCACATAAAAATGTGTCTTGTTAACTTTTCTAAAACAGAGAGGGCAGGAACCAAAGGTAGCTCTGAAAGGAGCATATTCCACAATCTGGGAGGCACACAGGAGAAAATCCTTTCATGCACACCATCAAGAGGGTGTCTTACAGGTAGCAGTATCCTAAACTAACATCTCAAACCGAGTCTCGGAAACACTGGCAACTAGCACAGATCTTTCAATATTGGAGTAATATAATCCTGATGCTGCCTAGTAGTTGAGCAGCTGTATTTTGTACCAAATGAAGCATCTAAACCAGTGGTTCCCAACCTTTTTTTGGCCATGCCCCACCTAAGCATCTCTAAAATCCTGATCCCCCCCATTGACATATAATTCTTATTATTCAAAAAGTGAACTCCTGTTCATGTGGAGGAAACCTAAAAGGTCATTAACTTGGTCTAACTCATTATCAAATTGGCCCTCTTAAAAATCAAATTGACCCCCTGTGGGGTGTGCCCCACGTTGGGAACCATGGATCTAGACACTCTTCATGGGACGGGGAACAATGCAGCAGTCTAAATGTGTTATAACAAAGCATGAATCTGGTCTCCAAGCTTGATTCAGCTCTAGCATCTTCTCCTTTGTTCAGATATTTACTTTGAATGCCAACATCCAACTCAACTACCTGCCATTGACAATTCTACATCAACCCTCTGTCTTCACAAACCCTCATTACTGCATCCCTCTCCCGATGAAGATACTATGATTAGGTTTCATCTGCTGCTGATCAAAATGCCTACTGCTTTAGGTTCTTTTGTTCCCTCCCCATTTAGATCAACTGAGCCTTTTGTTAACAGAAAGTTTTATATTACCTTCCTATTTTCAGTTCATTCCCTCATTGAATTTCCTGCAACCTTGTTGATCGAACAGTATCTGTTGCCTCAATCCCCACCCCGCAGAATCTCCTTGCAATGTATTATAAACACTTTATTCTTTAAAGCTGGTCTTTTGCCCACATTTATTCCCTCTATTTATAAGTATTTTCTACTGTATAACTGACACTAAAGCAAAATAAATTGCAGGTATAATCGTTGGTGGCTGTTTTTCTCCTTCTAATCTACAGAGGGTGACATTCCTAAGGAAGGAAATTACATTTTTCTGATTCTTATACACATATACACTGTTTGTCACAACGTAGTATAGGACAGGACAACTGGATCAAATCACACAGATAATTTCAGTAGGAAGCTGCACACAAAGTTCAATAACTTCTTATGTGTCACAGGATGGGTTTAATAAGTATTTGGAATGTACAATACTTGATTATGAATACTAAGAAATTCTCACAGATGGTATTATCCTCCCTGCCCCAGCATATTCTCTGTGGCCTTATCCTCTTGGTTAGCACATAACATTTAGCCATGGTTTATTCAGATATGGCTGTTTGATCATCCAAACCCTACCTACAGGTTTAACTATATTTTGTTTCCTGTCAACAATCCACGATCTGAAGCCATGATTTGTCATTGGCTTATGAACCTTAGTTTGTTTTAACTATGGCTTGGTGCAAATTTCCTTAACCATAGTTTGTTTGGCTATTTCACCTCAGCAGTTCCCCAAGCTACAAACACGGGAGGCGACAGCAGCTAGAAAATAAGGCAAGCTTTGGAGAAATAAACCACGGTCTACTTGTGGTTAGCTCATGGTTTGGTCAACAAACCATGGATTAGTGTTACATGTGAACCAGGCAATTATCTATCATTTCTCTCTCTCTTTCTTATCTGAACAGATTCTGTGAAAACTCCACCCCACAAGATTTAACACAACTTATTAACTAGAGGCTTTGAAAACAAAAGTCGTATTTCAGAGCAAATTACCTTCTCTTGGTACTGACGCCGTGATGAATCCAAAGACTGAATCAGGGCTGTTGCATGACCCACAAACATGGCGTAGCAGGTGGCCCCCACAATCATACTCAGCATGGTTATCCAGAGATCCGACATACTGACAGGGGCTCTGGCTCCATAACCAATGCAAAGCATGTGGCTCATGGCTTTGAAGAGAGCATATGAGTATTGTTTCCCCCAGGAATCATTCTGCAACAGAGAAAGGTAACAGAGAAAGGGTTTGAGTCAGCTAGGGCAACAAAGGAATCTGAGCCTATGTCAGAAGAAGATAACTTATCTTGAAGGAGCATCCTTGCAATACATAACTCAGAAATGTTAAAAGGGATATTCATTATCACTACATCGTCACAATAATGCCTTTGAGGATGTCAGATATCGATACAATTGCACAGAAAACTGTTTCACACATTGGATTTGCTTACCAATATTGTATTCTTAAGCTCACTGGGTGAAAGGGAAAGAAAAGAATACGTTCAAGGCCTTGGGATCAATGTATTTAAAATAATAAATAAATAAATAGGTACTATTTTGATAACTAATAAGATAGCTTTAAGGGACGCGGGTGGCGCTGTGGGTTAAACCACAGAGCCTAGGACTTGCCGATCAGAAGGTCGGCGGTTCAAATCCCTGCGACGGGGTGAGCTCCCGTTGCTCAGTCCCTGCTCCTGCCCACCTAGCAGTTCGAAAGCACGTCAAAGTGCAAGTAGATGAATAGGTACCACTCCGGCAGAAAGGTAAACGGCGTTTCCGTGCACTGCTCTGGTTCACCAGAAGCGGCTTAGTCATGCTGGCCACATGACCCGGAAGCTGTCTGCGGACAAACGCCGGCTCCCTCGGCCAATAAAGTGAGATGAGCACTGCAACCCCAGAGTCGGTCATGACTGGACCTAACGGTCGGGGTCCCTTTACCTTTACCTTTAATATAGCTTTATCCTTCATAGAATGATAGAACTGCAGAGCTGGAAGGGACCATGAGAGTCATTTAGTTCAACCCCCTGCAACGCAGGAATCTTTTGCCCAATGTGGGGCTTGAACCCACAACCCGGAGCTCTACCAACTGAGCTCCACATTAGCCAGCCTTCCCAAACCTGATGCTCTTTGGATGTTGACAACTACAATTTCCATCTGTCCTCACCATTGTCCATGCCAGCTGGGGATGATGGAAGCTGTACTCAAAAACATCTGGAGGGACCAGAATGGGGAAGGCTGGCAATAAGTAATATGTTCCAAACCTCTGACAGTGCTGATTACATGGCTAAAGATGGAGGGGTGAACTGACTCCCCAGCCCTTCCTTCCTCCTTCTCTGAACAGGGAATTGGCTGCAAAAGCAGATAGCAGAGAATATCTGTTTAGCACTGTGTGCGGAGTCTAAATGCAGCAACCCGGAGTCACCCATGCCTCAGACTGCTGAAGCACAGGATAGGAGATGACCTTCTTGTAATTTACTCAGTCAGAGATCATGCATGGATTTCCACCATGGTGTGCAAAGGATATATGGACGGAGGTTTAGGTAAGTGTGGGTTTTCTATGATTCAGGTGAATACACAGACACATCCCCATACACTTTGGTCCAAAGCAGATGGTTTTTAGAAACACGTAATCCAAACTGTAAATCTTTTATTTCCACATCGACTTTTAAAACAGGGCTATTCTGTTATTTTGTTAGCCTCCTTCCTGCCAAAAGCGCCTACAAAAATGCAGCTTTTTTGTTTTGTTTTAAAATCTCTTCTGCTCCTCAGAGGAGCTGGAGGAAGCATGCCATCTACCTTGGAAAGGGGGCATTTAATTTCTTATTTGACATCGAGTTTATCGCTGGCTTCAGCTTAGTAGTAATCCATTTTAACTGATATAAATAGAAAAACATTAATTTGAGGGGGGAAATAACCTATTAAAGACAGTAATTGTGGCAAATACGAAAGCTGTTTATCCAAGGATTGATTATGTAATAAAGCTTGAGGATGTCAGGAAATCTTCACGTTTGTAAAAAGCACCGTTCGCTGATTATTTGCAATTAGTCTACCAAGTCTAAGCCTTAATTTATAGGTCTTCCTTAGTAATCAGTGTTTAAATACAGTGCATCTTCTGTGTTTAAGGGTCTTTTCTATGCTGCTTAGTCAAGGAATACTGCCTCCCACACAGAGGTCCCACACAGCAAAAGATAACCAGGATGAAGCTAAGATGCAATCCAATATCCACTAACTCAGTGGAGCTTACTTCTGAAAAGGCATGCAGAAGATTTCAACGACTAACAGAGCAAGCAGCGCGACTCAATTAGTTGTAACTGACTTGTTCTGTTGGAAATATGTTCTTTTTACAATAAGTATATTATCAGCTAAAGCGACACCGTCATTTTCCTATACTGTGCCACTTTAAGGCTGCAGGCAGGCAATTGCATGTGCGAACGCTTTCCTGGAACAAAATAATCCTGTTTGAAAAAATGTCTCTGGGTATGTCACTGAGAAGAATAAACTGAATGTTTCTTCCTGGCATGTTAGGTTTCTAAGTTCAGGGAAGTGGGCTTCCTCCAACCCTCCTTGCATGGAAACAAGGCAGCTCAGTGGCATAATAATAATAATAATAATAATAATAATAATAATAATAATAATAATAGTGGTGTTGGTGCTGACCTTTAAAGCCCTAAACAGCCTCGGTCCTGTATACCTGAAGGAGTGTCTCTACCCCCATTGTTCAGCCCGGACACTGAGGTCCAGCTCCGAGGGCCTTCTGGTGGTTCCCTCCCTGCGAGAAGTGAGGTTACAGGGAACTAGGCAGAGGGCCTTCTCGGTAGTGGCACCCACCCTGTGGAACACCCTCCCTTCAGGTGTGAAGAAAATAAGCAGCTATCCTATCTTTAAAAGACATCTGAAGGCAGCCCTGTTCAGGGAAGTTTTTAATATTTAATGCTGTACTGTTTTTAACACTTGATTGGAAGTTGCCTGGAGTGGCTGGGGAAACTCAGCCAGATGGGCAGGGTATAAATAAATTATTATTATTATTATTATTATTATTATTATTATTATTATTATTATTATTATTATACAGGTGCAAACTCAACACTGAGGGAGACCTACGTTTCTGATCAAAAGACTCTCTAGGTTGCTGACCACAGCCTGAGAGAAAGTAGAATTCATTTCCCCTCCTTCAGTATTCATCATAAACATTGGTGTATGATATGCATGGCACCTAAGTGCCCTTTCCCATCCCACCATGCAAAGGGACATGGTTAAACTGGGGAGACAGAAGAGGAAGTGGAGGCCAGGAGGACTGGAATGGCTGAAAAGCACCTCTTTGGCCATGTCTTTCATCTTCAAAGGCAATGCAAATCTTTCACATGGATTAAGGGTCACTAATGTGGCGCCTGCAGATGCCCATGTGACCACCACTACCTCATATGCTGCCTGTGAAAGATCTGTGTAAATGCTCCCTCCTCAAAAATCCACAATACGGAAGAGACAATTTGCTCTTCCTGCTCAGTTCCTGTTTCCAGTGGCTTCACATTTCCAGCATTCCCTGAACATGCTCTCATTTCATTGGATGCCAGGCCTGGCCACTCAGCTGTTCAGAACAGATTGGTGAACCCAGCAGCGGCTGACGTAGCTGCCTCTTCCCTCATTGATGGGATGGCTGACTGGGGAGTGGATAGGATATTCCTGTACCATTTTGTAAGTCCTATTTCATGTGGCAACCATTGTGACACCCCCACAGCAACCATTTTCTGATATTACAGAGAGAGAGCCAGGCAGGCAGGCAGGCAGGCAGACATTTGGGACTGGTGCCCACAACACCTTCTTAAAATTCCAAATGTGTCCACAAACGCCGGTTCCCTCAGCCAATAAAGTGAGATGAATGCTGCAACCCCAGAGTCGGTCACGACTGGACCTAACGGTCGGGGTCCCTTTACCTTTACCTTTACCTATCTTTACCTTTACTACCCTTCATAGAATGATAGAACTGTAGAGCTGGAAGGGACCACAAGAGTCATTTAGTCCAACCCAATGCAGGAATCTTTTGCCCAACGTGGGGCTTGAACCCACAGCCTGGAGCTCTACCAACTGAGCTCCACATTAGCCAGCCTTCCCAAACCTGATGCTGTTTAATGTTGACAACTACAATTTCCATCTGTCCTCACCATTGCCCATGCCAGCTGGGGATTCCAAATGTGTCCACTGGCCTAAAATGTTTGGTGACCTCTGATGTTGTTGTTCAATTGTTCTTTAATCCACAGCCTCACCCTCTGATACCTTTTATTTTATTTTTTTGCCAGGACAGATGGCAAGGCACGCACTCTTTCTAGTTTGAGGATGGATGATTGATTCATCGTCACAGGTAGAAATGTGCATTCGCCATCCTCAAAACTACAAGGCAGCCACCATCTCAGGTAACCATCTGTTGTTTAATGGTGTTTTCAAGTTTTGATGAAGTTATTCCTGGGAGTTTCTCTCGTCAAGCAAATCAGCTCTGTTGCCACACAGCAACTTCGTCCCTTAGGCAAGGCTTATCATCACTCATCCATACACCCACATTTGGATATAAATTGATTCAGAAATTTTGAAGCTTGAAGGTTATTGCCTAAATGGGGCTTTCCTTCTCTTGTTACGCCAGGCTAGTTCCAGCTGTCACAGCCTGGTGGTGCAGGTCTGCAGAATTATTGCCCCAAAGCAGATGCTTCTGCTTTGCAGCAAAAGGGAAAATAAATTATTGGCTGTTTCCAGTGATATTTTGAGCACAAATGCTTTGAGTTTTGTTTTTGCTCTGAACACAGCAGCCTCATTCTTTTCTCACAGAAGGATTTGCAATATTCATTAGCAAAGCAACATTTTAAGGCATACTGGGTTTTCCTTTGAACTGAAGCTGGTTCGGCAGTAGTATTTTTCAAGAAAGTACAGAATAGATATAGATGGTGGCTAACGTGTGTTCACAGCTTTAAAAGAAACAGTAGTGGGTTTCTGGATATAGTGCAAATGGTAACATGCACAGCCTCAGTCTAGAATTCTTCTCTTTAGTAAATTAAGAAAATGAAGTCCCTTATATCTGCAGAATTTTTTCTCCTCTTGGAATTAAAATCCTTCTCTCGGAATGTCTCTGTGACTTGTTAGAAAGTTAGCTTACTTCTCCTTCCTTGTCCTCTTTTGTTAATTAAAATATTGAAAATAGAGCGTCGTTAGTAACTGAGACATTATACAACAGACTACTGCTGACAGATTATGGTCAAGCCAAGTTTTGACTTGGTAACAGTGGTGATCTGATAAGAAAATAAAAACAGATGATTCCTAAGTTTTATATAGTAACAAGTCTTGGAGACAGACAGTTGAAGGAGTGAAGTGATATAAACCTGACTAGCTATTCCACAGCATGTTCTCTCTCTAAGAAGTGCAAATGGAACCTCCAAGGCAATGGAAGCTGTTTACAAAAAAACTGTGGGGGTGGGGGACATCCCTCAGCTGATGCATACTTTCCACAGCAAACAATGCATTTTGCAGAAATACTCGGTATACAATGTGGAAACCACCAAGTTTAAAGCACCTCCTGTGCAGAAACAGTCTTTATGGAAATTTACATTTCCATGCCCCAGGAATTCACAGCAGTAAGATGCTGAATGTAAACATCTATGCTCAAGCCAGTGGATCAGAGGAACACAGGGGCAATCTTATAATCTCAAATTGTTTTTTTGTGAAATTAGCCAAGATGGAAGCATGTTAAACACAAGCCTTGGTGTTTTTATGCATGCTGTGATCCTACCTGCTTTACGTTTTAAATGTAGCCATTCACCTTGTTGTATGTCCTGACTGTTAGCATTGGATGATTGGCAAAAAGAGTTGTTCCCTGCCTTAGTGGGTCCTGAACCACTTTCTCAGGGGGGGCTGTGTACCTGTCCGCTATCTGGTCCTGCCTGGGTGCTGTACAGTGGGTACTCTCTTCCCTTTTCTTAGTGTGTTTTACTCTAGTTATAAGCAGCTCAAGAGGAGATGGACCCTTGGGACAAAGGAACTTGCCTTACACCAAGTCAGACTCTTTGTCCGTCTAAGGTAAAGGGACCCCTGACCATTAGGTCCAGTCATGGCTGACTCTGGGGTTGCAGCGCTCATCTCGCTTTATTGGCCGAGGGAGCCGGCGAACAGCTTCAGATCATGTGGCCAGCATGACTAAGGTGCTTCTGGCGAATCAGAGCAGTGCATGGAAACACCGTTTAGTGTCCGTCTAGTTCAGTATTAACTACTCTGGCTGGCAGCAGCTCACCATGGTTTCAGGCAGGGGACATTTCTAGCCGTACTTGTGAGATGGCAGGAATTAAAGTTAAGACCTGCATGCAGTGCAGGTGCTCTATCACTGAACAATGACCCTCTCCTGCCTACAGAGATGCCTGGAGATTAGCAGAAGTGGGTTCATGGCTGCCTGTGCTACTGGGACTCATGGAAAGGCAATTTTCTGAAATAATTGTGTGTGCTGTGTGCGCATGTTGATTCAGTTGTTTGTCTCCTTGTAGACCTGAATTCATTGGTTACTTTTGTCTGTGGGCAGCAGGGTGGACTTTGCTGGTGTTTCCATGAGTGTGGATCCAGAGTTGGCCTCCACAGTCACTTACGGACTCATTGTTAAAACCGTGTTTATGGAAGACAATCTTACTTGGCTATGAGTGATCGCCAAAGAAGAAGAATACATCTCCTCCCCCCTTCAAATTATAGGCTACAGGATAGCTTGGCCCAATATCCACTTTGCATCATTTATATATCTCAGAGCCAGTCCTTAAGAATTCTACAATAATTACACATAGCATATATGCTCTTTGGGGAATCTCAGGTCTGGTGGCCAAATGCAGCCCTCTAGACCCCTCTTGATACTCTCTCCAGGCTACACCCTTCACCGCTTTACACCCTTAATGTTTTTCACCTGCTTGGATTGTGTCCTTGAATTCTGATAATGCCTCTTTCTTGCCCAGTTGGAGGAGAGAGAGGGATCCTTAGAAACTAGTCTACTATACACAGGCAAATTTACATTTGTTGCTCCACTCACATTTGACTCTGGCCCTGCTCACTACTAACATGTGCCCCTTACAAGGTTGCCTGGAATGTGCCCCCCTGGTAGAAAAAGGGTCCCCTGTCACAGTGTAAATAGCATAATGGTAATGCCACTAGAAAGTGCAGAAATGCTTAGCAATCATTTCAAACACCTTTCTGAACGGAAACATAGCATATCTATTCACATCTCAGCACCAAGCCATGGTGTTCTGATTACAGGATGATCTACAAAATTACTCTGCAGCGCAAATATAGAATCCACCTGCTAGTCTTCTTTAAAGGAAAACTACATTGGGAGTTCTAAAAATGTAAAGATGTTAATGTTGTTGCTTAATTCTGCCATTTCACAGGAAGCAAAAATTGGGGGCAAGAAAACAAGGTAGGGAATGTTTATTCTAAGTATTTAATACGGCTCTTCAAGCATATTCCTATGGCAGTTTTTTTTAAAAAAAGAATAAAACAGATAGCATGTACATAAATAAGTTTTTTAAAAAAGGTAAAAGCCACAAAAACTATACAGGCAGTGATAAATAAATTAATCAGCATGGTTAAAATTGCCCCTCAAAATCTCAGGGAATAAAAAAGGACAATATAATGGATTCCAGGCAATGATCTCTAGGGACTACAAATGGAATGCCCTATCATAGGTTGGAAAATCTCCAGGAAAAATTCACACAGCCTGGATAGCTCAGCTGGTTAGAGAATGGGGCTGATAACACCAAGGTTGCAGGTTTGATCCCCATAATGGACAGCTGCTTATTCCTACATTGCAGGGGGCTGGACTAGATTATCCTCAGGGTGGCTTCCTACTCTACAATTCTATGATTCAATCTCATTCCTAAAGCAAGCACCCATTGTACTTATGCTTCTGTGTTCATGTGTCATTTCAGTTGCAGTTAGTGGCCTGGTTCACACGCTATGCTAAGCCAAACTATAGATTAAGCAAGCATGTGGGTACCGACAAGGAAAATCACAACTCGTTTTCCTCTTCCTCCAGTATTGCTGTCATCACTCTACCAAAAACTAAGCCATGGTTTGGCTTAGTGTTATGGGTGAACCTGGACTTGTGGTTTGTATCACTCCCAACAAGCCAGATTTGTTCCAGGTTTACTGCTCATGGTTTGTCTGGGGAAAACAAACCACAAGCTTAGGTTTGAATGGAATACTAAGCCAAACCATGGCTTAGCTCCAGACAGTGGCAACAGGAAGACTGGCAGAGGAGTAAAGCAGCTGTAAATTTCTTTTTGAGTACCGAAATATGTGCTTGCTCTTGCTAAGGCACTGTATTTGGTTTAGTGCTACGTGCAAACAAGACCAGTAAGTTACTCTCTTTGGTTTCAGGAACTGTGTGTTCTTTCTATTTAAAATGGCATTCTGCTGTTGCAAGGCCTTGGGAGAATTGCTAAACCTGCATTCTACCTACAACTCCCGGGCCTACAATCTAAGGAACAATTCATCATGATGTTGTTTCTGCAAAGCCTCCATTCATTTCAAGGAGACTTGCATAGGAATAGAGTTTTGCAAAATGAGTTCTTACATCCCAGTCCCATGTGTTAGATAACTAGCAAAACTGTTGCAAAAGTAGGTTCCTGAGATACATATGTTGATGCATTTCTCTACAGGGAGCTATTTAGCCATCACTAAAGAAAGAAGAAAAACAGAGCATATATGGAAACTTAGAAAGTACATAAAATGCCAGTTTATTCTCTTTATAGCCATCATTCTGCCTCTTTTACCCAGAGAAAGAGAAAAATGCATTGGAGGGACTCAACTTCCTCTCATTGACAGCAGTGCTATAGCCATTACCTGGGAGTAAGCCCATTAAATTCAATGGCCCTTATGTTTGTGGGGCCAGGCTGCCAACAGCAACAGAAAAAGAGATTGTGTGCGGGGAAGCTAAGCTACTGCAAGCGAGTGTCCCAACCCCGAGAAACTGTTGGAAAGTATATGCTGCTTCTGGGGAATTTCAGCAAAGTTGTCCCAATTTCTCTGCCCCTAAAACACAAAGGGAAATTTTGAGAGGCCATTTGCACACAACTCTATTTCACAAAGCAAAACAATCTTGCTAGCCCTAACTCTGGTGCAAGAATCACTGGGATAAGCATCGTCTCCAAAACCACCTAGTACAGTACTTCCATATAAAAGGTTCTGGTGATGGAAGCCTTGTCCTCTGAACTGATTGGTGCTATTCCCATTACAGTGGTAAAGGTAAAGGTAAAGGTACCCCTGCCCGAACGGGCCAGTCTTGACAGACTCTGGGGTTTGTGCGCCCATCTCACATCTATTGGCCGGGGGCCAGCGCTGTCCGAAGACACTTCCGGGTCACGTGGCCAGCGTGACAACGCTGCTCTGGCGAGCCAGAGCCGCACACGGAACGCCGTTTACCTTCCCGCTGGTAAGCGGTACCTATTTATCTACTTGCCCCCGGGGGTGCTTTCGAACTGCTAGGTGGGCAGGCGCTGGGACCGAGCAGCGGGAGCGCACCCTGCCGCGGGGATTCGAACCACCGACCTTTCGATCGGCAAGCCCTAGGCGCTGAGGCTTTAGCCCACAGCGCCACCCGCGTCCCTCATTACAGTGGTACCTCGGGTTAAGTACTTAATTCATTCCGGAGGTCTGTACTTAACCTGAAACTGTTCTTAACCTGAAGCATCACTTTAGCTAATGGGGCCTCCTGCTGCTGCCATGCCGCCGGAGCACGATTTCTGTTCTTATCCTGAAGCAAAGTTCTTAACCTGAAGCACTATTTCTGG
Organism: Podarcis vaucheri; assembly: GCF_965113315.1. Lineage (NCBI taxonomy): Eukaryota > Metazoa > Chordata > Lepidosauria > Squamata > Lacertidae > Podarcis > Podarcis vaucheri. The sequence goes on from NC_138749.1 coordinate 21,327,804, forward strand.
GTTAGTGGAGTCTGTAACCTGAAGTGTATATGTGCAAGATAAATAGGGCTGCTTCTAAAATTCTCCTGCTTCAAATTTCCACCTGCATTTTGGAGATCCACATTAGCTGGTTTTGTTTTTGAAATGAAACAAATGCCTCTGAGATTCTCCATGGTTCCATAACTGAATGTTCACAGAGCACTGGGCATGCTGAGTTTGCCCCACATTTTTGTTCTCTCAGTTCTCTGATAATTGATAATTTGCATGTGTGTGTTACTAAAATACAGCAAACATCAATCGTGAAGTGGTTGGCATCCATCTGTCTCTAGGGTGAAGTCAAACTGTTGGAGAGTTACAGTGCCTGCTGTGGCTGTAGAGACTGATATGAGAGAGACATGTTTCATTGCAGCTGGAGCAGATGAAGTTGTCTGGTTCTGCTGCTGCAGGTGTACCATGGCACTCTCCTCATCATTCTCACACAGCAAGCAAAAAGATAGTCTCCTCATCATTCTCACACAGCAAGCAAAAAGATTAAATAATAAAAAACCCTTCCTTTTTCATATGGAGGAAAGCTATTTAGGGGGAACCAACAACATAAACACCACCAGAAAATGAAAATGGAAACTCTTCCCCACACTTTTTTTTCCACTGGTGGGGGTGAGGGTGAGGAAAGAAAGAAAGAAAGAAGAGCTTTCCAGTTCTTTGTTATGTTCTTTGTTTACTTTGCAGCTGGATCTATGGTTGTCTAGCCAGCTGTGGGGGGGGGGCAGGGTTCCCTCCTGGATTGTTAGCAGGCTCTGCATAATTAGCTGAGCTCTAAGTGGAAATATATGGGTCGCGGGTGGCGCTGTGGGTTAAACCACAGAGCCTAGACCTTGCCAATCAGAAGGTCGGCAGTTCAAATCCCCGCGATGGGGTGAGCTCCCATTGCTTGGTCCCTGCTCCTGCCAACCTAGCAGTTCGAAAGCACATCAAAGTGCAAGTCAAAGTGCACGTCAAAATGTTGGCCACATGACCTGGAAGCTGTACGCTGGCTCCCTCGGCCAATAAAGCGAGATGAGCACCACAACCCCAGAGTCAGTCATGACTGGACCTAATGATCAGGGGTCACTTTACCTTTACCTTTACCTTTAAGTGGAAATATACCAGTGAAGCTGAAAAAAATTGCTGGTTTGTGCAAGGGCTTATCTTCATTTCTTATGGTTAGGAGGGAGAAAGGAGACAGCAAACAAAGCTGGAGACACCCGTGCCTGCAAATTATCTGCAAAGTATCTGTAAAGTATTGGTTCAGCTGAGATACCCCCTGGGAAGCTGTTAAGTCCCCACCTTTTGTTCACCAGTATATTGCCTTGTTGAAGCACATATCACAATGTTATTTCAATACAATTCAACTATATGGCAATTTATTGCACAGCCTTAATATATTTTTGTAAAGTACCATATTTTTCCAAGTATAACACGCCCCCCCCCCGTGTATAAAATGACCACTATTCTGAGGGACACCAAATTAAGGAAATGGGGGTGGGATTGCCCAGGGTTGTTGAGCTTTTTTTGGGGGGCGGAGAGATCACCTGCCTGACCCACAATGCCAACTGCATGCTTCACCGAGGCCACCTATCATCTGCCCGCTTGCTGCCAGCTGCCGCCAATGACCCTCCCAATTGTCGCAGCAGCAGCCAATCATCAGCAGACCTTGCCACAGCCACCAATCACCTGCCCAATCGCCGCTGACAATCTCCTGCTTGCAGCTGTCACCAATCACCCGTCCCCTCTCTGCACTACCCGTGTATAAGATGGCCACATAAAAAAAATTGTCTTATACACAGAAAAATACAGTATTCTGTTTTTAGTGTTCTGTTGGAAGCCACCCAGAGTGGCTGGGGAAACCCAGCCAGATGGGCGGGGTACAAATAATAAATTTGTTGTTGTTGTTGTTGTTGTTGTATCAAGATACTGTTTGCTGTTGTTTTACCAATGTGCAGGAGTAATGAAGGGATGATTGTGTAGGGAACATTTGAAATAACTGCCCTCACATTTTGTAGATATGCAGCCAATTGTTCTATATCAGGTGTGTGGAACCTGTGGCTCTCCAGTTGTTGGTGAATGCCCAGCAGCTCTGGCCATTGGAGCAGGAGAACTGAAGATAGGAGTCAAAGACACATGTGCAGATATTTGCTTGAATGCTGGAGATTTTTTCTGTCTTGTAGACACTGTCCTCATCTGCATGTAGCATGAAGTCAAACTGTGGTTGCAGCTCCTAGTTTATCTGGGGAGAGCTAAATCACAAGCCTGGGTTCAGATGACATACTAAGCCAAACCATGGTTTAGGTAAGTGTAACACGGCACCAGAGTGATCAGAGGAGGAGAAAAGTAGCAGCACTCTCCCTTCCAGGAGTCCACATGCTTTCTGACTTGTGCTAGTCCATGGTTTGGTTTGGCTTATCATTACATGCAAACAGGGCCATTCAATGGAAATAAGTCCCAGTTGTTTCCTTGGCCTTTCACACAAGTCTGCCTGGAGTTGCAAACTGAAGGTTAGACTCCTAGTTCTTACACAGTTTCAAAGGTAGCTGAGCTGTGCCTACTTCTGCTGTCTTTTCTGTGGCTCTTTACTGAACACAATACAAAATCTGCTCCTTTCATTCAGACTAGCTGGTTTGGCAGTGCTTTTGTTCCTTTGGTTCAGGCACTTGGTTTCTTCAGCAGTTCAGCAGGAAATATGCACTTTTTAGTTTCCAATCTATGCAGAGCGGAAGCCACAAAAGCAGCTGCACAAAGATTGCCAAGACGTTCCAGTCAGCAACTCGGTGACCTACTTTTTATTAGAGTAATTACATTTTTGAAGATATGTCACTATTTTGTCAGGAAAGCTGCACTTGTGAAGCGTCAGCAAACATGCCATTTATCATTAAAGATGTTTCTGGATGTCTACAGTCACTTGGCTGTTGTGAGACTGGCATTGTCACAGTGAGACATCAGGAACAATATTCCAAAATAGAGGAAAAAACCAACAACTAGCAGATGAAAACATGCAGGTGCAGAAAACTATCTATTTTTACTCATAACACTTCTTCTTTTAAAAATAATAATGGATGGGAAGAGTTGGCTTGGGGCAATTTGGGTAAACTAATAATAAAACTAGTTTTTAGTTGTTATTGATTGATTTCTAGACATTTATGGCCGGCCCTTCACCCTGAGGGTTACATGCAGGTCAATGCAATTTAACAATGTAATGTATTCCATTCACAAAGGTCTGTGAACAGAGGTGCCTTATATGTAGTAGTAGTAGTTGTTGTTGCTATAATGATCACCATCATCAGGAGGGCTGATTATGCAATTAAATATCCAATCTATAATTTAGTTGGGCTCAGCTCTAGAGTCTGTTGGAAATGTAATGCGAAGAAAAAAAGTCTCATGAGACATTTTCCCAGAGAAAACATTCGAGGGTTTTTTAAATTTTATTTCACACACCCCCCCCACGAAAAAGTAGCTCCCTTTACAGCATTTTATCCACATATTCCCCATCATTTTTGTGCATGTTAACAACAATTCTGCTGCCAACACATAATACCCTGGAACTAGGCTAGGTCCTGGGCATTGTGGAGGACACAAAATGGTGGTTAGGCTGCCACATGTACGTACAACTTTGAAACAAAGAAAAAAGCTATGTTACTACCACTGCTAACGATGAGCTCCTCCCTCCAGAAACTTTAAGATAATCTCCTCTCCTCCTTGGCAAATAAAAGTAAAATGGTCCTGTCTCTTTCCCAACAAATAGGATAAAGAATTTCAAGCAGACATTTTTGCACAGCTCTGTTTTCAAATGTCATGATGATCAACAAGTGTGCATGCCCCTTGGTAACCTCAAGGCTGTATTACTGCAACACACGCTATGTGGAGTTATCAGTAAGGTTGGTCTGGAGGATGTAACTAGCGTCAAAAGTGGCAACTAAGCTAAGCTGGTGGGGGCAATCTGCCAGCATGTAACATCTTGTCAGTGGTACCTGCCAATCTGTTACTGGGCCAAGTTCAAGGCTTTAGTACTAATATCCAAGGCTATCTACAGCTTGCGATCAAGATACTTGAGAGACTACCTTACTCTTTACATGACCGGTTGGCCACTGTGTTCTGCAGGATAGTTGCTTCTTTTAATTAATTAATTAATTAATTTTTATTATTTATACCTCACCCTTCTGGCTGGGTTTCTCCAGCCACTGTGGGCAACTTACAACATATCTATTCAGATGTCTTCTAAAAGTTGTGTAGTTCTTTATCTACTTGGCAGCTGAAGGGAGGGTGGGCACCACTACCAAGAAGGCCTTCTGCCTGGTTCCCTGTAACTTTGCTTCTCACGGTGAGGGAACCACCAGAAGGAGGAGGAGGACCTCAGTGTCTGGGCTCAGTGATGGGGGTGGAGACGCTCCTTCAGGTATACTGGGCCGAAGCCGTTCTCTAAAATGTCAGAAGCCCACTCCTCAGTAGCTCACAGCAGGACTTCCAGTGTGACTGCCTCTGTTCTGTGGAACAGCATCTCTGCTGAGATACTATAAAGACCCAGTGCTTGTGATTTCTGACTAAACATCAGGAAAAACTTTCTGAAAGTGAGAGCTGTTGGGACAGTGGAACAGTCTCCTTCGGGAGGTTGTGGACTCTCCTTCCTTGGAGGTTTTTAAGCAGAGGTTGGATGGTCATCTGTCATGGATGCTTTAGCTGAGTGTGATGGCCTGGGATTGGGACTCAGAGGCTGAACCTGAGGAATCCCAGCCTACACAGGAGTCCCCGCCTCCAGAACCAGCTGAGCCGGAGTTGGGGCATGAGCTTGAAGAGTCCTCACCTGCGCTGGATCCTCAGGTGCAGGCACCAGCTGAGTCTGCTCTGGCCCCTGAGGGGATGGAGGACCCATTGCCTGCAGGTGCTCCTCTCCCAGCCCCGTCAGGGTAAGAGGAGGTTGCCTCTGGGTCTGGTAACCCTCCAGCCTCTCCTGAGCTGCAGAGGCTCAGGGCAGAGAGGTGGAGGGAACTAAGTTCCTGCAGGAGGAGTGCTCGCCTCTAGGCCAGAAGAGGCGAGTCACCAGAGGATCAGGGCCACCCTATGCCTCGGGGGAGATAAAAGCCAGTCAGCCCCAGTCCCAGGTTGTGGGAGCAACGTTGTTGCTAGCCTGTTCCTGCCTGTACCCTGTCCTGCACTTCTGCCAGAGTTCCTGACCCCACCCGACTCCCCGCCTTGGACTCAGCTACAGCTTTGATGGATAACCTCCATACCGGACCATCAACCTCAGACTGGACTCGGACCTCACCTCTCGGTAGCCCCCAGGACCAGCACACTGAGATTCCTGCATTGCAGGGGGTTGGAACAGATGACCTTTAGGGTCCCTTCCAACTCTACAATTCTATGATTCTAACAGAGCAGCAGCAGCAATGGGGCAGGGAGCAAAGAAGAATCTGGTCCCACAATCAATCCCACTGTTTTCTTCTTTTCTTACACCATTACAAAGAAACAAGTCCAGACATCCCCCCTAGCAAGCTTATAGGTCCTCTTCCCAACTCTCTTTCATCTACTTGAAAATAAACCTGACAATGTGCCTCCCATTCCCCTATGCAAGACTTTCATAGCAATACAAACATCCATTGGCAGAATCAGGATGATCATTTGCATTATCTTCAGTTGTCCAAAAAAAGGAATAATTGTGGGGAATGCCCCAATGAAAGAGAAGTTAATAATTTAGCACATTTTGGAAGCAAATGGTTTTTTATTTTTTTTGCAGAAGTATAAAATAATAATTACTTTGTGTAAGAAGGGCATGAACAGTAACATCAATCAGATGCAACTTATAGGGTCATAAATGTTGATGGTTCATAGCACATATGCTAGGCTAAGAAGGCATGTTGTACATTGGTAGCGTACTGCAGAGGCAGGTGAGTTATGGAGATTTCACTTTCCCTGAACTGATCATCCATCACTGATCATCGCTTACAGACAAAAGATAACAGGTTCAAGGCGGTCATTGCTCTGCCCATGGAAAGCAACGTTTCCAGATTACTTCTTATTTGAAAATGCTGAACTTTCTTTTAACCCATTTTTAAAATAGGGCTCATTGTGCCAAAACATGAATCACTCCGCATTTAATCTGGGCACATAAGCATAACTGATTATTAGACATTCTACTTGGAGAACAGCCAGTCTTAGAATTCTTCAAGGATCTCCCCCTACATCCATGCCTTTCATTATTTAGTGTCATCTCCCAGAAATGTCAAAGTGTCAGAAGTACCTAAGGGGGGGGGGGGTGAGATGTATTTCTTTTTTTAAAAAGCTGTATACCACTCAGAGTTTCCTTTTCCATTTTTTATTTTTTATTTTTTTTGACAGCCAAGTTTTTCAAAAGCTGTGTAAAAACTTTTGAGTGTCTTGCATAGAAAACTCAAAACAAATAACACAGGTATATGGGCATCTGACAAGGGTGCCAACAGGACATTTTCTGAACTGCGATGGGTGGATAAACACTCCAAATAAATACACAAACATCCATAACTAAAATCTGAGAACACGCCTTCCATTTCTGGAAGATCTGATGACTGGCTGGGCCTGATCTCTGAGAAGCTTCCAGGTCTACCACTCTATTGGTTCTCAATGGATAGACCTGAGGCCATCTGCAGATGAACCTGACATCCAGACAATATATTTGCACTCACAGCTGGAACCTTCCATTCTTTCCCTGGCTCTCTTCACCTCTGCCCACCCTGCTGCTACAACCAACATCACTGGCCAGCCTGGGTGGGTGGAACAAAACCAGATCCAGAAGTCTCGTTTCTTAGAGCTTGCAGCTGCATGACTCACCAGGTGGCACAGTGGTCAGCAGTTCCTGGGGGCAAGCCATCAATTACCTTGGGTGAGAACACATTTAGCCAAATACCTGAGTCATCTGCTTCTGCAGCGCTTCTCTTTCTCTTCTTTTTTTGCTTTAGGTGCTATAAGTCGGTTTTACAATTGCATCTCTCCACAACCCATTGTTTCCTCAAGTCTATGGGCATCTCTGTCATTCTCAGCTGGCCTCTTGCAACCCAGCACCCACACATCTCTCTTCATCAATTTCCTGGAAACTATATGTCATTTTCATCAGATCCTCAGGAGCTTCAGATTCTTAGAGACATGCCAGAATATTTCACCTTTATGTTTTTGGTGTTGACGATGGGGAGCTTTCAGACAAAAGATCTCCATTTTAATGGGAGGCAGGTGAAGGTTCAAAACAGAGTTGCATTCTCTCGTGGGCAGCCCTCCAGGGGCCACCGCATTGAGTGGGGACAGAAGCAGACATGAGCAGAGTAAAAGATGTGACTCTTACAGTATACAGTGCACAGCAAGCCATGTTTCAGCCACAACAACTGAAGTCTCTACACCCATCCTCCCTCCACCTACGCATTAGGTGCATAGAGGCATTATCAGATTCCAAGGACTAATCCCAGCTGGGCAAAAGCACTCAAGGAGGGCATAGTTGGGTCAGTGAGAGTTATGGCCCAGAGAAAGTCCGCAGGGATGGACAGAATGGACTGGAGAACTGCATTTGGCCATTGAGCCTGAGATTCCTCATCCCTGGTTTAAAACACTTTGGACTTGCTATGAGAGGCCAGGGCAGCTGCATCTATTCTAAAGAGGTTATATCTCTCTCCCTCTCTCTCTTTCTTTTTACACAGTACTTTTTCTGCCTAGGAACAGCAGCCACTGAAGTGCCCTGGAATAGCAGCAGCCGGCAGACAGCTGGACAGCAATGTTCTTCCACAATGCATTGTCAGAATCTCTCTGCATTGCGCCATAACATTGTACCAGTTGCATTGTGGGTGGGAAAGGCAGAAATCGGAACAAGCAGCAGAGAAAAGAGAAGGAGGGAGAAGAAAAGGGATGGAATGGCAGGCTCAGCGGGAAGAGGGAATCAGAACCAGCGGGCAGGTGAGGAAAAGGAAGCAAGACAAAGAGAAATGATGGGTTGACTGACAGGTCTGGCAGATTCCCCTGCTTTCCTCTTGGCTCAGAGGAAACACATGGAAATTCCCAGCATGGTTGCCCAGGGACACATCGAAACATTTCACTGCACTTGCCACTTGATTATCTATTGCTGATGTCTGGTCCCATTATCATCATCATCATCATCAGCCAAAAAACAACCTTCAAAACCTTACTAGCAAACTGTACATACTGTTGAAAAATAACAGGCTCTGAATATATGCCTTCTTCATTACAGCTCTTAAAAGGACGTTTGAAAAAACACAATGAAAAATGAACAATACTTACAACCATACCATTTAGGGACACCCAGCAATCGTGCGGGAAATCCTGGAGCAATGGTACCAAAAACTGAAGGCAACCGTCCCAGTGGCAAAGGAGGAGCATCATTCCAATCAGGTTGAAGATTCTCACGACAGCGCTTGCAAGATCATATGTCATGTGGAAAATCTGTAGAGAAAATTAGAAATTGTATGACAATGGGACCAAAACCGTGCAACTTGGTGAGTCCTCTCTTGTCAAGGCAAGTGATCACTCTGAATCTGTTTCGATTTTCCTTTAGCTTTGTATGCTGCCATGATACCTTGGCAGTTGAAGCAGGGTCTAGCAGCATATTTCATCAACAGAGAATAAAGAAAATCCTCTAGAGCCAGGCAGCTGAAGAGGCCATTCAGAATTCCATTCAGAATGGCCATTCCACCATTCAGAATTTTTTCACAATACTTGAGGTTTCTTTGGTGGACAAATTGGCCTGGAAAGTATTTTCTGTATGCACTAAAGGAGTGATGGGAACGCTGCGACCCTCCAGATGTTGTTAGACTACAAGCCCCAACATCCCTGACCATTGGCCATATGGGCTGGGGGTGAAACAACATCTGGAAGACCACAAGTTCCCTGCTGTAACGAAAGTATGGTTGAATGGAAACTTCCATCTCTCCCAGTATTTAGATGCACAGGTGCAAATGTCAGCATGCTCCATCCACACAGTTCTCCATTTCCGATTTGGGAATGGCACAAACTTCATAAGGGTGCCGTGCGGTCAAAATTTGCTGAGTCGCTACATGGTTGCAACAATACCGGAGGCAGGATAGTGTGCATTGATTCTAAACACAAAAGAATAAGCAGTAGAAGAACAACATTCTATAACATATTTTGTTTTACAAAACATTATGCTGTTATCAAATGTATCACTGATGATTTCAAAGTATTTTTAGAAATATTATTTTTTGTCCTGTGAATTTGCTACTATTGTTGTTGGGGTTTCCTGTCTAACTTCTGTAATGCTACCGCAGTGTAGGTCTCCCTAAGGCAATAGCTAGGTAGGGGCCTGACAACATGCAAATGTTATTTATTAGTTGTACAATTGCGGTTGCCTCAAATTTCTATCCAAAGCACAGTGTTCAGTGCTCAGGAGAAAGCAGCTTGAATGTATCCACACCCTGCCTTCCGAAGGAAAATATAGAGATGCACACACACTGCCTTTATCTTGTTCAGCCCAGCAACAGCTTCACTTCACTAGTAAGTAATATAGCCATTTTGCGGATGAGAAAACTTACTAACAGAGCAATCCTACTGGGTGGAAGAGGAAAGTGTACTGGTGGTCGAGCCACCAAACCCAAATCCCTGCCTGGTAAGCCTGATATTCCTACCCTGCCCCAACATTATCCTAGAATGCAAACCGGCGGTAGGCCCTATGCCATGTCAAACACCGTGAGTGGTGTCCATTAAAGTTTTCGTCATTATAAACCCACTTCAGCCCATGTGTGGTTCTTGGTCCTATGGCTAACCCCATTCCACACAGCCACTTCTCCCTATTAATAGCCTCAAATAACTAAAACCAACCTGTAGGGCAGCAGTCAGAAAGAGGTGAACAGGTAGAACCGAAACAGGTAGAACTCAAGTAAATAAATAACTTCTGAGCCAAGGGTGTATGGTGACCTTTTTCTAATATTTGAAGTGAGGATGGAGGCCAAATCTTTTCTCATTAAAGGGACCCGTCAAGAAGACATTCATGGCCCAAACTATTAAACCTAGAAGCCTAAATGTCTGGTCTGGTCCATTTTTAGGCACTTAACTATAACTGGCTGGCATTTCAGAAACACTTTCCAAATCCAATTTAACTCTAAGTCAGACCCTGCAGGTGGTGAGCACCTTAAAAAAAACAAAAACAAAACCAGGCCACTTATATATAGGTTGTTCAAATCATGCTGGAACAAATCTTGGTTGTTAGCTGTGATGAAAATGCTTCAAATAAATAAATAATTTCATGGAATGTGGTTTTAAGAGACCATTTTTCTTTAATGAAACTCACAAGTTTCTAATTTTCCAAAACGGTCAACTAACTGCTCTATATACAGTTCTATATAACATCGCCATCACTGCCCTAACTTATCGAAACTAAAACATACTCTCAATGCAATGGTGATCAGTATTAAGCAATTGTTTCATCAATGACAGTTTTGAATGGGTTTTGTGTGTTTTTTAATTCTTGAACAGGAGCTGATTGCCATAAAAACATCCCGGTGATAGATAACTCTGTTGCTATAAAATAATCCTACGCTGTTCAGTTCAGCATTACAGTGAACATTTGCAGGAAAAAGAAAAAGGAGGGGGGGGAATCACAGGTTACTTAAGAGAGTGTTAAGATAAATCCTACTAAATACACACACACACACACACACACACACACACACACACTGCCAGCTACACTGAGGTACTCTAATATATTTATTTAATTTGGCTAATTAATTTTTCAAATTGCAAGATATAACTCACATTTGTAAAAAGCAATATAGTTTTTTAACAAGAACAACAACAGCAGATTGGCTCCTGTATAATTCATTACCATTCACTACAGTTGTCAAATATGTCAATCTCATGACAGGCAAAATCTTGGGGGGGGGACTCTAAAGCTGAACCCCTTACATTGTGTTCCTAATACAAACTAGACCTTTCTTATAAACTTAGTTAACTGTATATTGTAACCCCTTTATATCACTTTGCTGAAAACAACTTCAGCAAAAGCTGAGAATGGATCAGCAGTGATGCTGATGGTTATGAGAAGGGATTGGCCTCTGAAGTCAAAGAGGTTCATTGCACTATTATCAGTTTCATTCACACTTGATTAATAATCCCTTTTTTATTCATAGGTATATACTAGGAAGCCACTTTGTGCCTAAAATACTTTAAACATTGCAAAGCTCATCCTGATCGTTTGGCTTCATTTGAAAGACATATATCCTTGCATTAGTCATGTTCCTTAATGACACTGTATGGTTATTCATGCTCAGAGCAAACCCACTAAAATCAATGTACTTAACTTACACAAGTCCCCTAATTTCAACAGGTCTGTTCTGAATATGAGTAATGATGAGCAAAGTCATTTTGTGGCTCCCAATAATTCCATACAAAATTAGTTCAGGTTTTTTTGAGGGCAGCTAAGTGCACTCTTGCACTCTGATGTGGAAACTAACTAGATACATGGAATAAAACATATGTGCATTTTAATTAGTTTTTAACATCTGCACTTTAACCCCCTCACCCCCCAAAAAAATACTAGCACAATTTTGCTGCTGAACATATGAACAATATGCAGAGGGGGGGCAGGTTTATACATGCTATTGTCCCCATCTGAAGTTTGTAGTAGAGCCTACACGTGTTGGAGCAACATCTGAAAAGCCAGATAACTGATTAGCCAGACCATTGCATTCTACTACTGCAGCTTGCAAAACCTCTTCAAGACCTCAGAATCAGTCTTCTACTCCAAGTATTCCTTAAATGCTTAGAGTAGAAGACTGACTCTGAATCAAATCAGCATTACCCTTGAACTATAGTGCTTCTTGTGTTCCACAGTGAGCCATTACATTGCTCATAATGATTGCATGAGATTAGAATGGAGATTACCAGGCTACTAATGGACATATCAATAACAGAGAACGTAGCCACTCCACAATTACTGATCTATGAGTTGGACAGACAAGTTTTAATTTGACAGTTCCGCCTGAGATGCTGTGATCTTGTATGGACCCACCATCTCCATGGGGCCCAGGCAAGTCTGCTACAGGTTCTTTTTATTGTTGTCCAGGCAAGTAGGTAAATCAACACTTCCTATCTCTTTCATGCAGATGATTTTGCTTCTATCGAGCAAGAAGCAGACAACCAAAGAGCAAAGGAGAGACCGTCCAGACATGCCTCTTCTTCAAGGTGTGCTGCAATCGGTCACGGCATGTGCCATTTATGGTATCACACACACTGCAGGTTGCCACCCATGCACTAGAAGCTATAAAAGTTAACAAGGAAACCTCTTAAGCCATTTCAGCAGATTCATCTTGTGCTCTAGATAGGCAGCATGTCAACTAAGCAACTATTGTTGACACTTGTGTTCTCAGCAAAAGATCAATAGCAAACTGTTGGCCTGATTCGACGTCTGTTGAAGACAAATGGACTTCTCTCATTGACGTCAGCAGAGTCAAGTCTAGCCCTATTGCCCTATATAGTTTGTAACTCTTTGCTAGGCATGAAATAGAAGCTGAGTCTGAGAACAAAGAGCATGTAAAACAGCTGCTGAGTGCAATATTTTATTTTACCTGGAAGGCAGCAGTGTTTGTTCAACTGAATCCTTATATATACGGTTAATTTTCAGTATATTTCTTTGGGAAACTAATCTTTCTGCAAAAGAAAAAGTGGGTAGGCATATACAAGACTTTTAAATCTGGTTACATGGTTTATGCAAAGCTGCTAATGAGTTTAGAAAGCTTGGATTCGGCTAAACTAATGATGAAGGGGAAAACACCAGAGAGATTTAATGAAGTGCACACTAATTTTAATCAAACGTGTATCTGGAAAACATGAGCTGAAGGCAATCAGTGTTTTGTGTCCTTTTGAATGTGTTATTTTTTTTTTTCTAAACTAAAATTCAGTGAGTATGGCATTGAGTTTCATTGTGCTGGCCTCATTTATTCCACAGCAAGACTTCCTAACCCCAAATGGACTGTGAACGAACAAACGAACGGATGCACACACACACACACACAGACACACACACACACACACACACACACACACGAACATGCTCACCAAATCCACTATTATTGCAGAGGTAAGGGGAATATTAAGCATGGTTAGTACAGATGCAGAGAGAAGTACAAGATTCATTTAGAAACTAGGTGATCCATTTGGCCACAGGGATACCACACTCATAGAGGCAGTTAATAGTGATCTGTAGAGTTGAGTTCCACATGTTGGCCTCATCTGGAAATAATAGTAAGCAACTCTTCCCACACTCCGCTTCACTGGATGACCCTGGATTCTAGAATTATGAGAAGGGGGAGGACTGCCCACTTTTTCAATACCATGCATTTCAATACCATTGCCTCCTTCACTCACCCTTCTCTACACAGAAAACCCCAAATATTGTGAGCCTCCATCATAGGGAGATCCTTGAACATTTTGGTTGCCCTATTCTGCATATTTTACAGCTCTACAACATCCTTTTTTGAGCAGAATTGTACGTAGTATTCTTAGCACGGCTGCAAAGGTATTATGATTTTGGCTGTTTTACTTTTGACCCCCTCCTTAATGATCCCTAATGTGAAATTCAACTTTTTCACAGAGGCTGCACCCAGGGTTGTATCTTCCATTAAGCTATCCACCATGACCCCAAGGTCTTATTCCTGGAGAGTCACCACCAGTTTGGAACTCATTAGGGTACACTTGAAGTTCGAATTCCTTCCCCCAATGTATATCACTTTATACTTGTTTATATTGAATAGCATTTGCCATTCTAATGCTCAGTTGCCCAATTTTGAAAGATAATATTGGAGTTCCTTGAAATCCCCCTTTTCTTTCAACCACCCACAACAATTTGGTGTCATCAGCAAACATGGCTACTTCATTAATCATCTCTAACACCAGGTCATTTATGCACAAGTTAAAAAGCACAGGTACCAGTACCTATCCTTGGGGGGGGGGACCCCCCCTTGGGGACGACAACTCCCTTTTATACTCATATACTTGCATATAGACAAAATTTTGAAAAGTTCAGTACAGTGGTGCCTCAGGTTAAGTAGTTAATTCGTTCCGGAGGTCTGTTCTTAACCTGAAACTGATCTTAACCTGAAGCACCACTTTAGCTAATGGGGCCTCCTGCTGCTGCCGCGCCGCTGGAGCACGATTTCTGTTCTTATCCTGAAGCAAAATTCTTAACCTGAAGCACTATTTCTGGGTTAGCGGAGTCTGTAACCTGAAGCCTATGTAACCTGAAGCGTATGTAACTTGAGGTACCACTGTACAATAAAATAGCTTAACAGAATCTGCATCTAACATTAAAATACTGTTGTATAACATTCACAAATCCTCGTGGTTTGTTGCAGAAACCTGGCTACTATCTCCATCTTATCCCCATCCTGAATAAACATTAGGAAGGCTGCCTTACAGTACATTGGTCTGATTTCCACTCCCTACTAGCAACCAACTGACTAATAAACTTAGATCAAATTGTCTGATACAAGGGGCAGTGCAAAAAATAAAATAAAAAATCTATATGACTCTGTCCACTTTCCACATTTCTTCACTGGGGAAACTGAGGATTTATTCTGCTTCCTGGTTTTTTAAATTGATCTCAATGAGGGTCCCCACCTGGAGATGCTGGGAATTGAACCTGGGATAGTTTGGAAGGCACCCAGTTGGAGAAGGCTGGGGCAGCTCAGTGGAATAAAACATGTTTTGCATGCAAAATGTCCAAGGTCCAATCCATGGCATATCCAGATAGGACTGAGAAAGTCTCTGTTCTGAAACCTTTGATTGCCACTGCCCGTCAGAGGAAGACCAGTCTTCCTCAACATGGTATCTTCAAGATGTTTTGGACTACAACTCCAGTCATCCCTGATCACTGGCCATGATGGACCAACAGTAAAAAAATAATAATATGGAGGGCACCAGATTTAAAAAAGGATGTACTGAATTAGATACACCAAAGGTTTGTTTCAGAATAAGGCATCTTAACCAGGTAGGACTATATTCTAGATAAAGGAATAATGGATGTAAATATAATATGGGCAATTGCCAGGTGAAGTCCAGTGGTGCTCTTTTCCCTCTCTGTTCTAACTGCAAGGAAGGATGCAGCCCAGATTAACTTTTTACCAGTAGCAAGAGTTCAGGGATGATATTCTTTCCTCTCCCATAGCCTGCGTTTGCTCTCAGGCATGAACAATGCCAACGACTTTAGTGACCAGCACTGCAAGAATTAATTACCCAGACGTCTTGGAAATGGATACATTCCAGGGATGGTTTAAACATGAGTTGCAAAACAAGAAGTCGCTCCAAAAAATCTTATCGGGTGAAGCCAGAATCTAAACAAGTCTACAGGGATCAAGTCTCCCAATCTCTTACAAGGGCTGCAGGAATATTAAGGAACATGGTTCATGATAAATTACCCTGAACATTACTCACTGTGACAATGAAGGATATGCTGGGTGCCAAATGAGCAACAGAGGAATGCCCCTTGTTATGGAGAGTTCCACATGAGTCAACATTTGGAGCGATACAGAAAATAGCCTGTAAACCTTTTAGCTGCCTTCAAAGCTTGGGCTGGCAAGAATTTCATGAATCTAATGTATTTGGCCGAGAATGAATCTAATGATTTTTTTGTACCATTTCATACTTATCCATCTTTCCTCAGTACAAAAAGAGAGCACTTTTTTTGTCAATGTCAGGGATGAGGAACATGTAGGTCTCAGGATGTTGCTGGAATTCAACTCCCATCAGCCTCAATAAGCACAGTCAACGGCCAGGAAAGATGTGAGTTGTAGTCCAATAACGTCTGAACAGCCTCAAATTTCCCAATCTTGCTGAATGCGCTTATCTAAAGAAAATGCTAGTGGCCATAACTTTTTAGATCTGGCTATTCTCTCATTTCCATTAACAACAAAAACTAAGATTACTTAAGGATGGGAACAAACAATAATAACATTGTTTACTTTCTCTGAAGCCATTCATTGTTTTGATAAATTCTGATCATATCAGCTCCTATTTCCCCTCTCTGACAAGCTGTAATCCTTTAAATATTTCCTCATACACAAGTCCTTACATATTTTTAATCATTTCTGTGGCCTATATAGCTCTGATTTTCTGTAAGAAATGAGGTGAGCTGCACTCTCCAGATGTCACCATAGGTTAAACAAATCATTATTCAAGGTTAGAATGCATTCCATTTGTTGTTGTAGTAGGATCAGAAAAGTTGCTCTTTTCATTTTATTGTAACTAGAGGGCAACATAAATCTCGCCATATTTTAATAGGTCTCAAAGTGCATCATAAATCATACATCTAAACCAACAGTTTTGTCTTTAAAATGCCATCTAAAGAAATGCTCAGCTCACATAAAGGGCTTGTGCTAGTTCCATGGAATTTTTGAGTATCCCACTCTCCTCCGAATTGCAGTTACCAATTTCTTTTTAACTTCCTCTCAGGTTCAACATTAGTTTATAACGTAGCATGACAGAGGGGACTTCCACTAGCCTCAGAAGTGTGGGGAATGGTGGTCCAGAATGAACTTTCTCTCCAACACCATGAGTAAGCAAACTAAGGCCTGGGGACCGGATCCGGCCCAATCGCCTTCTAAATCTGGCCTGCGGACAGCGTGTTTTTACATGAGTAGAATGTGTCCTTTTATTTAAAATACATCTCTGGGATATTTGTGGGGCATAGGAATTCATTCACTCCCCCCCCAAAAAAAAATATAGTCTGGCCCCCCACAAGGTCTGAGGGACAGTGGACTGGCCCCTGATGAAAAAGTTTGCTGACCCCTGTAGTTCTCTCCCCAGAGGTGCATCTAGCATCTTCAGTATATCATTTTTGCTGAAGATGCACATATCTGCCCCAGCCTTTGGACAGCTAAAATGTTTTGTTTTGTGGGATGAACCTCTTTTGTTGAATTTTCTGTTCTGTTGTAGCGGGAACAGATTTTTTTTCTATCTGCTTTTAGAATGTCATATTATATGGCTGTAACCCATTCTGGGACCCTTTGGTGAAGGGTTTGGTTAGAAATAAATAAGGAAGGGGAAAAAACGGTAGTACATTTCACTGTTACTAATGTTATTACGCAAGATTATATTGCCTCTAGAAGTATACAGCAGGAATTAAATAGATTGTAAATTTACAATAATATGAATCTTAAAGGATGTTTTTGTATAGTTTAAGTGCTTGGAGAATCTTCTGACTGGCAGTACCCAACCCAGAATCATGGTAGGTAATTCAATAAAATAAAAAAATTATCAGGAAAGGGGTTCAAAATACCTTAATGTCCTTAATCTATCCTTAATCTATCCTTCCGTCATATTTTAAACACAGAGTACTATTCTAGGAGCCCAATCACAAAGAAAGAAAGAAAGAAAGAAAGAAAGAAAGAAAGAAAGAAAGAAAGAAAGAAATTGTAAATCTGAGAAAAGTAGATAAAAGAACAACCTAATGATAAAGGCTTTATTGTTGTTGTTTTTATTTTCATTTACATCCTGCCTTTCCTCCTGAAGGAGCCCTGGGTATTTTCTCCTTTTTTAAAAATAAATGAGCTTGAAGCCTGATATTAATTAATTAATATTGATTCATTATTTTATTTGCTTATTTACTGTGAAGAAAATTGCATCTAGTGGTGCAACTGACACTTATAAAAGCTTTTTGCGAAAGCTGGGCATATTTTATTTTCTAATCAGAAAAAATTGTATTATGTGGAAAGCAGAAATATTGGATTTCATACTTCCATCATTTTATCCCCTTCAGAACATGAACGGCTAAATCTAGAATAACAGCAAGTTTTTATAAATAACCCGTTTTAATCAATAGCTTTTATACAAAGGCACAAAGATCAAATCGTCAGTAAGTTGTTTTCATAAAACAAATGGCTATCGGAACTGGAAAACAAAAATTCTAAAAAGTATTAGACGTGCTTCACATTAATTCATTGCGGGGAGAGGGGTAAATTTTTACTAAATGAGCTGAGCAGAGGGGAACATAGGAAAGTGACCTCCCTGCGCTGCTGTTGGTGAGGCAGACTGAGACGTCAAAGCAGCGATGTGGTCAGTGTGGCATGTTTCCATGGTGCAAACCACACTTTTGCCTTGCTTCTCCTCATCCCAGGACACCACAGCAATGGCAGTGACAACTACTGCTTTTTAGCTCTTAACAGACCACTGGTCCGTGTGGTCCCTAGGGTGGGTGTGTATGCCTTCTATGTTACAGAGGACAGTCATGTATTTGAAGGGCTGTTAGAGGTCAGTCCTTTTAAGGGGTGGCCGATTCAAGCAAAATGTAAAGGTTGAATCTTGGACAGTAGACAGAGCAAATACGCCTGGGCACAGTTCTTCCCTAGAATGGGGAGATGGGTTGCATTTCTGCTTAAATTATTGTTTCTAAATTTGCATATATGTATGTGCATATAAGGGACGCGGGTGGCGCTGTGGTCTAAACCAGAGAGCCTAGGGCTTGCTGATCAGAAGGTCGGCGGTTCGAATCCCCGTGACGGGGTGAACTCTTGTTGCTCAGTCCCTGCTCCTGCCCACCTAACACTTTGAAAGTATGTCACAGTGCAAGCAGATAAATAGGTACCACTCCAGTGGGAAGGTAAACGGCATTTCCATGCACTGCTCTGGTTCGCCAGAAGTGGCTTAGTCATGCTGGCCACATGACCTGGAAGCTGATTTTAAGTCCTTCTTTCAAATGCATAAAACGCTGGTGGTGAGTCCCTCCCGCCCCAAAGACATGGGCATTGCACATTAATATCCCACTCTCTCCATGTAGCTACACAGAGCAGAGTTGTTGACTAACAAGAGAATTCACTTCTTTTTTTAAAAAGGACACTACCTAATCTAGCAATATGTCACTTTAGAAGTATGTTACTGTAAAGGTAAAGGTAAAGGTACCCCTGCCCGAGCGGGCCAGTCTTGACAGACTCTGGGGTTTGTGCGCCCATCTCACATCTATAGGCCGGGGGCCAGCGCTGTCCAGAGACACTTCCGGGTCACGTGGCCAGCGTGACAAAGCTGCATCTGGCGAGCCAGCGCAGCACACGGAACGCCGTTTACCTTCCCGCTGGTAAGCGGTACCTATTTATCTACTTGCACCCGGGGGTGCTTTCGAACTGCTAGGTTGGCAGGCGCTGGGACCAAGCAGCGGGAGCGCACCCCGCCGCGGGGATTCGAACCGCCGACCTTTCGATCGGCAAGCCCTAGGCGCTGAGGCTTTTACCCACAGCGCCACCCGCGTCCCTTATGTTACTGTAGCTGCAGTTTAAAAAAATCATCACTGAATTTCATTGGAGGGAGTTTCTAAATGATTTTAAGTGTTTAAATAAAGTTCCTTTAGCGTCTAGTAATATTTACAGCTGGAGGGACGCGGGTGGCACTGTGGTCTAAACCACAGAACCTAGGGTTTGCTGATCAGAAGGTCGCGGTTCGAATTCCTGCGACAGGGTGAGCTCCCATTGCTCAGTCCCTGCTCCTGCCCGCCTAGCAGTTCAAAAGCACGTCAAAGTGCAAGTAGATACCTACCGGCGGGAAGGTAAACAGCGTTTCCGTGTGCTGCTCTGGTTCGCCAGAAGCGGCTTTTTCATGCTGGCCACATGACCCGGAAGCTGTCTGCGGACAAACGCCAGCTCCCTTGGCCTATAGAGCAAGATGAGCGTGCAACCCCAGAGTTGTCCACGACTAGACCTAATGGTCAGGGGTACCTTTACCTTTATGTGCATATATATAAACACACCAAGAGACATATTAGCATATGCAAATGTACAGTGTGCATCTGTACCCTCTTTTCTTCCTAATTTGGTGCTGCGTTTCATCTTTTTTTTGCTGGTGTGTGTGTGTGTGTGTGATGTGTCCAGGCTCAGCTGCTCAACTTTACCCTCTCCAAACATGTGAAGGCCAGAGGGAGAAGATGCAGCATCCACCTTCTCTAGCCTTGCCTTCTCCTTCTGGACAGTTGTGTCAACTACGTTGAGCAGAAGTAAAGGTAAGTGAGGGGTTGCCAGGGGCCAAATGGGGCCCTTCAGGTTCTCCCCAGGCCATACCTCTCACTGGCCCTACTTTTACCTTGTGGTAATTCCTTTCGCTTGCCTGGACGGAGGGATGCCTGAGTCTTTGTCAAACTCGACTGCTGTACAAAGGTCAGATTTACATCCTTAGCTTCACACACGAAGGGAAAAAAGCTTCCTTATCCCCAAGTTAAGTGAATGAGTAGCAAATAATTGTAGAGTTGGAAGGGACCACAAGGGTCATCTAGTTCAATCCCCTGCAATGCAGGAATCTCAGCTAAAGCATCCATGACATATGGCCATCCAACCTCTGCTTAAAAACCTCAAAGGATGGAGAGTTCACAACCTCCTGAAGGAGACCATTCCACTGTGGCAGTCGCAAAGAGGAGATGGGCCCACTTAGAGCTTTTTTGCCCAAAGTCCCTCCAAAACCTGGAGCTGGCACTGCCTTAACATATATACCTCAGGTTTACTCTCAGCCTGCCTTTATCTCTGAGAGCCAGTGTGGTGTAGTGGTTAAGAGCGGGAGACTCATAATTTGGGGAACCAGGTTCGCGTCTCTGCTCCTCCGCATGCAGCTGCTGGGTGACCTTGGGCCAGTGACACTTCTCTGAAGTCTCTCAGCCCCACTCACCTCACAGAGTGTTTGTTGTGGAGGAGGAAGGGAAAGGAGAATGTTAGCCGCTTTGAGACTCCTTTGGGTAGTGATAAAGTGGGATATCAAATCCAAACTACTACTACTACTACTATTCTTCTTCTTCTTCTTCTTCTTCTTCTTCTTCTTCTTCTTCTTCTTCTTCCTCCTCCTCCTCCTCCTCTCCTGCACAGGTGCTGCAGTTTGGGCTGCATAAGCTCAAGGCTGGGAAGATCTGAATTGGTATTTGTATATACAGTAGATGCAGACAAAAGTGGAGCAAGACATTCTCAGTTCATCTTTGAATAACATATTAGTGAATAACTGGCCTGCTTCTCCCCAAATGAGAAATGTACCTAACCAGTGGGATGCACTGCATGTCCCCAGAAATGGTTCAAAGCTAATTTGGGCCTTTCTTTCTTGCGTCTTGACTGGACGATTCTAATGCTCCCTCAGCAGATCTGCCAGAAAAGCTGATTAACAGATTCCAAGTAATTCAAAACCTGCCTGCTAGTCATATAACTAATACCAAAAACCATATGCACATAATTCAATCCCCAACATGCTGCCTTTTCTGCGAATTACCTTGTGCATTTTATTACTTTGCAACAGTACAAAGAACAGAGATTTTAAAACATTACATTCATTCCCCCCTCAGGTATTTAATCTTTTTAATATTTTTTTTACTGCACTTTTGGGATCAAATATTTCATTTGGCTATATGTTATGGTGATCAACTGTAATCACAGCGTAGAATAACATCTGTATGTAGATACAAATAGGAAACTTTTCTGGGAAGCAGAAAGTAGATGTTAAATTTTTGATTAAAGCCAGATCTCAACACATATCATTGCTTAGGACCCCTTATGATATTAAATTTTGAGATATAGGTGTTTAGAGAACTTCAGCCAGATGTTTAATAATGATTCCTTATATTTAGCCAGATGTTTAATAATGATTCCTTATATTTATCATTTGTAGAATTCTATTTTCTGCTTTTAGTAGGATGCTTGAAAGAGGAAACGGACCATTTTCACATGCGCTGGCATTTAAACTGATGTTTTGTATTCAGGTATCTGTACCAGATTAAATAAAATAGTGTAAAAACATAACATGCTGACTTGGCAGTTGAACTATTCCTCCATCCAGCCCAGAACTGCATTCTCTGACTTCCAGTGATCTCTGGAGTGCGATCGATCCCATAAACTGGAAATGTTAGAGATTGAAGCTGGGACCCTATGTTTGCAAAGCATTTATTCTACCACAAGCTTAAAGATCCTCCCTATGCCTTCACTGCTGATGCATATGGTTTTCTTCTTTTTTAGGAGGAAGGACATTCATTGAATGACTGTAGACTTCCATCTTTGAAGGGTTCAAGACTTTAAAGGACTGGACAAAACACATTAGGCAGTCCCAACGTTTTCTGCCTGACTGCACTCACAAAATATAAACCTTTATTGTGCCATGCAGTGATGAAAAGGTAAATTGCCGCAACAGGAAAATTCATTTTTCCCTTATAAGACTACAGTTTATATTCTGTTTTGGGCTCCCCCCCCCCATATATATTTAAACAAGCTTGCACCAATTCATCCAATACTGTGAGAGGGCTGCATGCTGTTTTGCAAAACTGTTCAGAAATTGATAAGATGATGACGTACGTTCACAAAAACACTGAGCACGATACATACATTAGGCAAAAACTTGTGATGATTATATGTATATATAAATTGCTAAAGTTACTGATTACACAGTAATATTGCTGTGCTTAAACCAGACAAAGCTAGAGTCACTTCACATGGATATTATGCCGTGCCATGCTTTTGGAAATCAGCTGACAACTGCAACACTGAATGCCTCTTTACAAAGCTGATCATGTGCACATGCCACCACATACCAGACTAGACTTAGTTTGTGTGTGCAGAGTCAAATGCTGCCTCTTATTGCAAGCCACAATGCTTTGAAATCTGGTACCTGCAAACAATTGCCTCACTATGAGCACAAAGTCCTAGCATGCAAGATGCCAACCAAGTGGCCATAGATTATTGCCTGTGAAACAATCCATAGTTTCTCAGATAAACAGTGGTGCTGGGTGGAAGTGAGGGGTGTTGAGCTACCATATTTTTCGCTCTATAACACACACCAGACCATAACACGCACTGTCAGGGGTTCAGAAGCAGAGACGCAGAGAAGGGTGGAAACAGAGAGCGAGGGGGAGGAAACCGAAGGGAGAATGAGTGATGATGACGACCCGAGATCTCCAAGCCTAAGCAGTGAGTCAGAGGACTCCCAAAAGGGAGCCCCAGTGAGCAGAGCAAGGGGGGGATACGGGGGGACACCCCAGGAGGAAGGGAACAGAGGAGATTCAGAGAGCAGCAGCTGGAAGTCGGGACCCACGCTCAAGACTGAGAGCAGCAGGGAGGAAGGCAGCCAGGCATCGGGTTCCGGAGGCCGTCAGCAGGAGGGAGGGCACGAGTCAGGGGTGGTCACGCCCTCCTCAGAGAGCGAGGCAACGGTCAAGAGGAAAGTAGAGAGTTGGGCGCGCGCGCCAAGTTCAAATGCAGCGGAAGCTGGAGCAGTAAGCAGCCCGGAGAGTGAGCCAGGTCCCAAAGCCCGCCGAAAGGAAGCGGAAGGATCAGGGGGGTCAGCGTCAGAGGAGAGTAGAAGGGAGGAGTCCCAGGGGGGCAGAAGGACCCAGAGACGTAGGGAGAGGCGAAGGAGGTGGAGCAAGGCTAGGGTATTAAGCTGGTGTGCAAGAGGCGGGGACTCAGATGGGTCTTCGCCGACCTAGGGCAGAAGGTGTAGAGCTGCACGCTGCAGTTCGGAAATGAAACCTGTAACTCAATAAAGACTTTTTTAAAGTGGACGCTGTGTGGCGTGGTCCTATGTGAGCTGGGACCTGGCAGCAGCTCTGACAGTAAGACCCATCTCATCAAAGCTTCAGAAACCTGAAACCTCGCAGCGGGAGCAGAAGCCGCTAGGGGAGGAAGAGGGGTGTCTGTAAGCAAGCTCACAAAGGTTAGCAAGATGACGGAAGAACAGAGGATCTCCGCGCTGCAAGAGGCAGTGACCCAGTTGTCCTCAGAGGTATTGGCTTCCAAGAAACGGGAGGAGGAGACTACAGCCGCCTACAGAGACCTACACGCCAGGTTTGAAATGCTTGTTAAGCAAGGGCAACCGGGACCCAGACCGGAGGGCGTGGGATTGGCACGGAGAGCAGGAGGGCTTGTGGCTCACTTCGATGGGACTTTGCAACAGTACCCTAATTTTAGAGCAGACGTAATGTGCGCACTGCAACTGCTGGCAAAAGACTTTAGAGATGAGGAAGAGAAGGTGGGGTTCATATTGTCCCATTTGCATGGGGATGCCAAAGCCTGGCTGCGCAATTTGTGGAGGGATAAAGATCCGGCGCTTCAGAATGCAGATGCCTTTATCAAAGCGATGGATGCGTGTTTTTTGTCTACTATTGATGTGGATCTTGCCAGACGGGAGATTCATGGACTAAAACAAGGGAGGGCGAGCGTCCGGCAGTATCACGCCCGATTTTTTGCGCTGGTCAGTGCTTTAGAATGGGATCGGGATTCGCCCCCTGTCAGAGACCTCTTCTGGGAGGGTCTAAGTTCTGCGGTTAAGGATGAAATTGCAAGGGGGGAGAGGCCCCGAAGCACGCAGGAGGTGGTCCAAAGGGCGCTGACTGTGGGGGTGAGGCTGGAAGAACGTCCATGGTGCAGAGATGAAGGACGTGGAGGGCGCGAAGCAGCGAGAAGTTTCTCTTTCGTTCCGAGGGAAGCAGCGCGTGCGCAATCCACACCTCCGCCAGGAGGGGGAGGGGAACCGATGGAGGTTGGAGGTGCAAGGGCTCAGTCAGCAGCCAGAGCCCTAGCACCGGCAGCAGTGAAAGCGAAGCCTCCTAGAGGGAACAGGAAGTGTTACATCTGCGAGGATCCAGGCCATTTGGCGAAGGAGTGTCCCCGGAGGCTCCACAAGCACACTGCAGCCTCAGCAATGGTGACTGCAGCAACGCAGCAAGGAGAACCACAGCAGGGAAACGACGATGTCTGGCTGGAGACGGAGGCACTGGGGCCCAGCCAGACGCATCTGTGAAGCAGTCCCCAGCGATATTGCAACCCACGGATCCCCTCCCACCCAAACCAGTAGTGCAGCTCACAGCGTCTCTCCAGCTACCCAACGGCGTCACTATCGAAGTGCCGCTTTCTGTGGATTCTGGAAGCAACGCAGACTTTATAGCGCAGAGCTTTGTGGAGCAGCACGCTATACAGCTATTGCCTGCCACTCTGCCCCTGCAAGTCGTCACAGTGGATGGCAGAGAGTTGCTAGGGGGGCAGGTGGTGAAGCAGACGCCACCAATGGTGATGCGCCTTGGCAACCACAGGGAAGTCATCAGTTTTAATGTCACCCAACTGTCGGACACGCCCATTGTGTTGGGCATGAGTTGGCTGGACAGGCACAGTCCGACACTGGCTTGGTACCAGAGACAACTGATCTTCGGCTCCTCTTATTGCGCAGAACACTGCATCCTGCCCCGACGGGAGGGAGAGGAGGAGGAATCACAACTGCAGTTGGGAACGTTGCAAGCGGTCCCCCACAAATACGCGAACTTTTTGGAGGTCTTCTGCGAGAAGGAGGCGGACAAGCTACCCCCTCACCGGCCATATGACTGCAAGATTGACCTCCTACCGGGGGCGACGCTGCCGAAGGGGCGGCTATACTCCATGTCTGAAGATGAAATGCAGGAACTCAAACAGTTCATCAAGCATAATCTGGAGCGTGGCTTCATCAGAGAGTCCAAGGCAGTGGGGGGCAGTCCCGTTTTCTTCGTGAAAAAGAAAGACACGCCCCAAAAAAGACTCGTTGTGGACTACCGCCTTTTGAACCAGATGACCAAACCGTCTGATTACCCCATGCCCAGGATTGACGACCTCCTCGCGACGGTGCGCAAGGGACGCGTGTTCACCAAGTTGGACCTACGAGGGGCGTACAATCTCATCCGCATGCGGGAGGGCGATGAGTGGAAGACGGCCATGTTCACACCGCTGGGCACCTACGAGTACAGGGTTATGCCCTTTGGATTACAAAATGGCTCTCACTGTTTTCAAGCTTTTATGCATCACGTGTTGGAGGGACTCCTCTACAAGACATGCGTCTGCTTCCTGGATGACATCCTGATTTTCTCGGACTCGCAGCAAGCTCACGACCGAGACGTGAGGGAGGTGCTCAGCAGGTTGCAACAACATAGACTGTACGCCAAGCTGGAGAAGTGCCAGTTCGACACGACGGAGGTGGATTTCCTGGGATACAAGTTGTCGGACAAGGGGATAGCCATGGACAGCACCAAGGTTCGTGCGGTATTGGATTGGAAGAGCCCGCGCAACCGGAAGGAGGTCCAGCGGTTTGTCGGCTTCGCCAACTTCTATCGCAAGTTTATCAAGGGGTTCGCGATGCAGACGGCAGCAATTACGGACACGCTCAGCTCCAAAAAAAAGAAATTCATCTGGACGGAGCAGGCGGAGCAGTCCTTTCAAGCGCTCAAGCATCTCTTCGCATCGGAGAAGCAACTGCTGCATATCGACCCCAGTAAACCGTTGAGGGTAGAGACAGACGCGTCAGACAGAGCCGTGGGAGCTGTTCTGCTGCAGCGAGACCCGCAGGGGGTGTGGCGGCCGGGAGCGTTCTACTCCAGAAAGCTCAGCAAGTCGGAGCAGAACTACACCATCTGGGACAGGGAGTTGCTGGCCATTCATGCAGCTTTCAAGGCGTGGAGGCACTTCCTAATCGGCGCCAAGCACACGGTGCAGGTCTGCACGGACCACAAGAATCTGGAGCACTGGCGCACGGCTCAGTTCCTGAACCAGAGGCAGATACGTTGGGCGGAGTTCTTTGCTGACTTCAATTTCCGAATAGAGTACGTCCCAGGCGACACCAACATCATGGCGGATGCACTGTCCCGAAAACCGCAATACCTAGAAGAGGTGACGCCAGCGGCGGCCATGCACATCTTCGCACCGACGGCGTGGGCGTGTGCCTCAGCTACAGTAGACCTGGATGCGGTGCGACGTGCATTGCGGGACGACTCATTCGCACAAGACAAGATGGCGGAACTGCTCAGAGGCACGGCTACCACGGACGAGTTCCAGGTGCGGGACGGCTTGCTCCTACGCAAAGGGGCTGTCTATGTACCAGGAGACGACCTTCGCGCCAAGGTACTGCAACAGTTGCACGACGCACCCACGGCCGGTCACTTTGGCACAGAGAAAACGATGGAATTAGTCGCGAGAGACTTCTGGTGGCCCAGGCTGAGAGGGGAGGTCGCGGACTACGTCGCGAGGTGCGACACCTGCCAGAGGGCCAAGCCGGTACACAGACCACCGGCGGGACTGTTAGAACCGCTGCAAACGCCGTTTGAACCGTGGGAGAGGGTGGCCCTGGACTTTGTGACGGATTTACCCAGCTCGAGAGGCAAGACAGCTGTGCTAGTGGTGGTGGACTTGTTCACCAAGATGGCACATTTCATTCCGTGTGCGAAGGTGGCCACGGCGGAACAAACCGCCAAACTGTTCATAGATCACGTGTTCAAAGTGCATGGCCTGCCACGGTCTATCCTGTCCGACCGCGGACGCCAGTTCATCTCGTCTTTCTGGCAGAAGCTGATGGGTTTTCTAAATGTCAAGGTCAATCTGGCATCAGCAAGACACCCGCAGACCAACGGGCAAGCAGAGAGGGTCAATGCCATCATGCAGCAGTACCTGAGATGCTATGCCAATCAACAGCCTGCGACGTGGGTGGATTACCTGCCGCTAGCCGAGTTCGCTTACAACAACACGAAGCACGTGTCCACAGGAGTGACGCCGTTCTTTGCCAACAATGGGAGGCATCCCAGAACCTTCCCGGGACTGGAGAGAGTGGGGGAAGGAGAACCACAGACGGCGGACGCGTTCGCGTCAGAGCTGCAGGCGGTCCACGATCAACTCAGACGGCAGCTGGAGCTAGCTAAGCACGCCTACAAGGTGCAAGCTGACAAGCACAGGCGGGTTGGCGAAGTGATCCAAGTGGGAGACTGGGTCTGGTTGGCAGCCCACGCAGTGCCGACCAGGTCACTTGCCAAGAAGAAGTTGGGGCACAAGCAGATCGGTCCGTACCAAGTCGAAGCGCAGATCAACCCGGTAGCCTTCCGACTGGCGCTGCCGGAGGGTTCCAGAATGCATCCGGTGTTCCACAGGTCGGTGCTCACTCCCTACAAGGCACCTCACAGGTTCCAGGAGCCAGGGACGGCGCCAAGTCCGCTCCGGGAACGGACGGAGACGCGGGGGGTGAAGCACCAGGACCACATCAACGAGGTCACGGAGATTTTGGACTCCAGATGGGGGGAGGAGGGAGTCGAATACCTCTTAGCCAGAGAGGGCACCCGGGCCAGCGCCAATAGCTGGGTACCAGACTACGCTTTGGAGGAACCCCTGCTCAAGGACGAGTTTCATGCCCTCTTCCCACACAAACCCATGCCAGCGAGCTTCTTCGACGACTGGTTGTTCACACCCACACTTTCTTCCAGCACGTTCCATGGATTCGACTCAGAAGGGGAACCCGCACGGAGCACCCGTTCCCCAGAAGGTTCACCGGCAGGTTCGGCATCAGGCATCTCGTATTGGTGGGACGATCGACCAGAGGAGCAATGGCGCAGGAAGTGGCGGGAGATGCCAGGTCGAGCGACCGACGCAGAGACTGACATGGACGTGTTCGGGGAGGACCTCGGGTTCGAGCACGGCGGTACAGAGATGGAAGAGCAACAAGTCAACGTCGACGACCGCGAGGGGGAAGACTCGGAGGTCTTCAGTTGGCGGCCACCCACGGGGAGCGACCTGTATCCAGCATTCCCTCCCATGATGATGGAGCACCCAGCACCCACACCTGACAGCGGGGAGGGGGGAAGGGGGGGCTTCGAGGGGGGGATGGATGTCAGGGGTTCAGAAGCAGAGACGCAGAGAAGGGTGGAAACAGAGAGCGAGGGGGAGGAAACCGAAGGGAGAATGAGTGATGATGACGACCCGAGATCTCCAAGCCTAAGCAGTGAGTCAGAGGACTCCCAAAAGGGAGCCCCAGTGAGCAGAGCAAGGGGGGGATACGGGGGGACACCCCAGGAGGAAGGGAACAGAGGAGATTCAGAGAGCAGCAGCTGGAAGTCGGGACCCACGCTCAAGACTGAGAGCAGCAGGGAGGAAGGCAGCCAGGCATCGGGTTCCGGAGGCCGTCAGCAGGAGGGAGGGCACGAGTCAGGGGTGGTCACGCCCTCCTCAGAGAGCGAGGCAACGGTCAAGAGGAAAGTAGAGAGTTGGGCGCGCGCGCCAAGTTCAAATGCAGCGGAAGCTGGAGCAGTAAGCAGCCCGGAGAGTGAGCCAGGTCCCAAAGCCCGCCGAAAGGAAGCGGAAGGATCAGGGGGGTCAGCGTCAGAGGAGAGTAGAAGGGAGGAGTCCCAGGGGGGCAGAAGGACCCAGAGACGTAGGGAGAGGCGAAGGAGGTGGAGCAAGGCTAGGGTATTAAGCTGGTGTGCAAGAGGCGGGGACTCAGATGGGTCTTCGCCGACCTAGGGCAGAAGGTGTAGAGCTGCACGCTGCAGTTCGGAAATGAAACCTGTAACTCAATAAAGACTTTTTTAAAGTGGACGCTGTGTGGCGTGGTCCTATGTGAGCTGGGACCTGGCAGCAGCTCTGACACGCACGTAGTTTTTAGAGGAGGAAAACAAGAAAAAAAATATTCTAAACAAAATAGTGAATATATGATTTTTGTGGTTCATGCTGTGGCCACAGACATGTAATCTGACAGTGAGTTTGGAGTAGCCCAATGCAAAAACCCTGAGGATCCATGTGGATCCATGCTTTGTAACCACGGAGGAGGGAAGGAAGGGGAACCATGGATCCTCTGCTCACGACTGCAGCAGATCCCCCCCCCCCGCCACCCTCAGGCATTCGCGCCATAACACGCACAGACATTTCCCCTTACTTTCTAGGAGGAAAAAAGTGAGTGTTGTGGTGCAAAAAATACGGTAATTACCTAGCGCTACATGGTGACTAGGAAGGACCCTCTAACATGACTGGAAAGGCTGATTGATGGAAGCAGAGGCAGCAGGTGGGCCAAAGGCAGGGTAGCGCCACCCCATGATGTGCCCACAGCAGCCTCTTAGACGAATAAGTGGCGCTGCCGACCTCCTCCCGCTCCTAGGAAGGAAATGGCGGAGGCTCCCCTCTGGGGTCTCCTAGGCTCTGCACCAGTCTGGCACGATTCATTGTGGGCCCATTTTCTCCCCGTGATGGCCTTTGATTCCCACTTCAACCATCAGGTAAGGTTGATTTGATTCCCACCCTTGTTCCCAATGTAGATTTTCACTCCCCGCTTGCTCCCAGTGTAAATCCTCCTCTTGTTCCTGATGCAGATCTTCACTCACTCCTTCCTCCTTGGTGGTGGTGGGACGTTTTGTGGTTGGCCTCAGGTGCCAAAACATCTTGGACCAGCCCTGGCCAAGGTAACTGGCTAGTAGCTCCCCATGTTTACAAAGCTATGTTCTCCAGAAAGAGCAGGATTCCATGTCATCCCAGTCTCTACAGAAGCGATGGAGAAGCTATTGCCATCCAGAAATTGCTGGATTACAACTCCCATCATTCCTGACTAGGGCTGATGGGAGTTGGATCGCAACAGCAACAACTGGGGAGGGGCACAGGTTCTGCACCCCTTCCCTAAGCAGTAGCCAGAAGGTCCTCCCCCCATTATGCAAAACAGATCTCTTCTGTGCTCATGTTCCACACACAAAAAAGAAATATCTGCTTCAACCAACCTGAAGTTCAGAAATGCCCAAGTTTCTGGGAGCTCATCTGGACATGTAAGGCAAAAAGCACTGACACCCCCAGGAAGTGGACAGGCAGGACCAACAAATTCTAGTTTTGCCCTCTTCCTCATCCCTGCTCAGTTCTACAGTGGCGGCACAGAAACAGCACAGAGGAGGAAGCCTATTGTTCTTGTTCTTACTCTTATTTCATTTCACTTATATACTGTTTTATATTTTAAATAAAACATCTCCAAGTAGTTTTACAGCACATTAAAACATAAATGAAACAATCCAGAATAAAACACATTCAAGCTTCAAGGAAAATATTTCAGATCCTTCTCTAAGTGACATTTTGCTTTCCCCAATTCATTTACCTACTAAATTTATATAGCTACATCATAGTTGGTTGTACAAAAGTAGGCAGGTCGGGGCTGCCTGAGGATAGTCTGAGGCTGGATGTAGACACATCAGGAAAGCGTTTCAGACAAATGCGTTGTAAACCTCAAAGTGAGAAATCACGTTGGCGAAAGACGGAACTCCACAGCGCCATCTGGTGCCACAGTGTTATAACGCATATAAAACAATTTTTTTTTGCTAATGTAGCTGAGTCCTGAGGTCCCCCCATTCGCCCTAATGGACCAGACTGCATTGGATATTACCCCACCCCTTTTTTGTATGCCTGGTAATGCCTAGAATCTTTCCTGCCCTTTTAACAGCGTGGAGGAGCTATGCTTTAAAAACTGCACAATGCCTTCACCGACACATTTATACAGGTGAATGCACTAAATTGTAAAACACCCGCAAGCGCTCTGCCAGGAACACTGCTGCATAGTCAAGGAGATGCTTCTGATGATATAGGAGATCTATTCCCGCCTCGAAAATCTATGAAACAGCCTGTAGTTAATGGCTCTAAACAAATTCAAAAGCAATCTGATTTGAGCAGAGAATCACGTTAAGAGTCTGCCAGCATGTGCTCCAATGAGCTTGTCATTCTAGCATTCCAGTTAAGGGAGTACTGAATCTAATGCTTGCATAAAAATATATAATAAATCACAGAATCTTAAAACAGGCCACCTCACCCAGCACCCCAGAATTGCTCAATATCAGGTGGCTTTTAGTGGAAACTCTTTCCCAGTTAGTCCTTCCAAACATTTTGGGACACAGGAAATGGTTACAGCTGTGTCACCCAGCCAGGGCCGGTCCACACACGAGGCAGGGAGGGTAGCTGTCTCGGGTGGCGGAAGTCCAATAAATAGGTGGCACCCTTACAGGTGCTCTGCCTGCCCTGACACCAGCAGAGAAGCAGCACCCATTTCTGGTGAGATCTTGCTGAGATCTTGAAAAGTGCACAAGATCTCAGTGAGATCTTGCCGGAAGACAGCGATTCACAGGTGCCGCTATGCAACACAGGAAAGGGATGCTCGCCTCAACCAGCAAAACAGGCTGTGCTATCCCTGCACTCTTTTTCCATATGACATCTGCTAACAGAATCCTTTTTTAATAAAAATAAAAATAAAACAAAAATAAGGAATTCTCTCTGAAATTTCAAAAAAAACAACCCATTATTTAGGATGGAGAATAAACTGCAATGTTTTGTTGCTAGTCCCACATATACTAGCAAAGTTATGGTGCTACTTATTCCCTGCCTTTTATTTTGCTTTTTGAGTTTTGCTGCAGTGGAGACGACATTTTTTTTCTTACTGAAATTACGCACAGAGACTATTCTCTCCCCCCCCCCCGCCCAAATATCAAAAGCACTTCTATAACAAGTTATTCTTGCATATTTATAATGGAAATTATCCCCTTTAATGTGTTGCTTATCAAGGCAAATGGCTTTTTATTGAAAGGAGGTGGGTGGAAGGGCTCAAACAAAATCTACTGCTATAAATGGTATAGCAGGTATTTTGATACAATAGTGGAAAAAATAAGCATGCAATCATTCATGAATATTTTACATCCTGTAATGTCAAATAGTGTCCTGCAGAATTCTTGAGCTTTACACTGGCCACATTCATCCTCCCCGGTGCAGGCTGGAACCTATTTTTAGACACAAAAGAGTTCAAACTGAAATTATCCTCCTGTGTCTGGGTTATTTCAGGATATATAATTGGTGCCCCTGCCATTTCATTTTTAACCAATTTGTATTTAAAGAACCATAACTGCTTATATGCCAATCTCTTTCTCTCCACCATAAAGGAAGCTTTACGGTGCTATCTCTTTGGAAAGATACAGGTCATACCCGAACAAAGAAGTTACTCTAAAGATCTCACATCTATGAAACAGTCTTAATATTACAGTCTTAATTTCACAGGCTATTACTCGGCCATAATAATAATAATAATAATAATAATAATAATAATAATAATAAATTATTATTTATACCCCGCCCATCTGGCTGGGCCTCCCCAGCCACTCTGGGCGGCTTCCATAGAAACCAAAAATACAATAAAATATCACACGTTAAAAACTTCCCTGAAATATCGTTGAGCAGTGCAC
The DNA here is from genome assembly GCF_965113315.1 of Podarcis vaucheri. Lineage (NCBI taxonomy): Eukaryota > Metazoa > Chordata > Lepidosauria > Squamata > Lacertidae > Podarcis > Podarcis vaucheri. The sequence continues at coordinate 21,360,757 of NC_138749.1, forward strand.
CATTCTGCATAGACGGCAACCTCTCTTTGCAACTGTGCTCATGAAGTGGGAAAAGCCACAGCATCCCAAAATACGTGAGCTTGCAACTACAGACACATTTAATGTTTAGAGAAGTTAGCAAACATCTTCAGGTATATCCTGTGTTAAATTAGGGCCAAGATAGAAGACCACCTGAAAAAGGCGCTCCCATTAATAGTTTGCTTCTTGGGTGTCACAAACACTTGTCTACCTCTAATCCTTCTCTCATTTACACACCTGACCTCAACACGATACAGCCAGATTTATTTATTTAATCTTTAGCAATCATTTTCTGCAGTGAGCTCAAGAAGAAGAAGAGTTTGGATTTGACATCCCGCTTTATCACTACCCGAAGGAGTCTCAAAGCGGCTAACAATCTCCTTTCCCTTCCACCCCCACAACAAACACTCTGTGAGGTGAGTGGGGCTGAGAGACTTCAGAGAAGCATGTCTAGCCCAAGGTCACCAAGCAGCTGCATGTGGAGGAGCGGAGACGTGAACCCGGTTCCCCAGATTACGAGTCTACCGCTCTTAACCACTACACCACACTGGCTCACACTGGCATGCACACTGGTAGCATACTTCGTTCATTCTCTCTCTCTCTCCCCCCCCCCCCGTAGAAATATAGCATGGGAGTTGAATGCATGTGAGCTGTGCCAAAGCAAGCAAACAAGCATGCTCCAAGCAAGCTGCCGGCGAGCTCTGCAAAGGCTCCTTTTATTAGCAGAAGTCAACAATTGGAAACAGTAGCGAAACCACCCTGAACTTAACATATTTGCATCAAAGCACATTTCCAGCGTTAGCAAATACACATGTCAGCAGGTGCTTCCCTCAAATGTTCCCCTGATGCTTGATAATGTCAGTTTCACCTGTCCTGCTCCAGCCAAACAACATGTCTAAGCAAACAGTTTGCGAAAAAACAAAAGGTCAAGGGGAAAACCCTGTCTTCTAGCCAAGAAGGCAAAAGGTCAGAGAAAGGAAGAGTAATGCTCCTCAACCAACATACTGTGGCACATGTTTGTGCAATGTTTGCAATATGGAGTGTTACCCCTACACACACTCCCTTTTTACAGCATCCCTTTGATGTGGGATGGTGGCTGGCTCAAGGTCACTCCAGTGAGCTTCCTGGCTGATACTGCAGGGTTCTTTCAACTGCTCAGGGAATCTCCTAGGCGTGGAGGGGGCTCATGGATCTTGGTCCTCAAACTCATGGAGGGCTCTAAACTGTGTAGAGGTGACCCTTCTCCTTGAGTGTCGGCTTGCATGCAGGGAGACTGAACTCCCCAACAGGGCTAATGCGCTTCAGAGGATACAGGTTGAATTCATACCAGCAAAGAAAGATTTCAAGTTTCCACACTACTGACTTCTTCTCTACTGCGCAAGCACTGGGATCCATCAGTTTCAGTTGCCACATACTGCCCCCAGGAGTCCTGTGTACCCAAATCTTACTGCAACTGCACATTCAACAATAAATAGAACTTTTTTTCTTCTCTTTTTGCACTTGCAAATGTGAGGTGATTCGTGAGGAACTCTAATTTCAGCTGTCTGTTAAACTGGGAGGACTTTTGCTCGTTTACAGAAGCGGATTTAAGATTGTTAAGATAAGGCTCAAGCAGCAGAAACTCTCGAAGGAGAATGACATTAATTTTGCACCATGATGTTACATAATGTGAAAAGCCTAATTTAGTTAAATCTCTTTCTGAAACAAAAAGGCAGCATTTTTTCTTTTCTTTCACAGAAACTGGCAGCATTGGCTTAAATGCCATAATTTGCCTAGTAGGAAGGGCCTGTCTAACTTAGACCAAAGGCCCATCGAGTCCAGTATCCTGTTCTCATACTGGCCAAGCAGAAGTAGACAGGAGGTGGATTGGGTCCTCTGGCCCAACAACAAAAGAGCACACAGATTTGCATCCAATTTGCTTATGCTTTATATCATAGGCAAATTCGTACCCTCTTTGAAGGAGAGGAAGGCAAAAAATAAATTTCCTGAAAGATATAATATGACCAGGTTTTCCCATAATTGTATTTCCATCCTATTAAAAAAAGTTAGCCTGTTGAATTTATTCTTGACACAAAGCTGTCTAAGTCACAAAAGTCGTGATCCCTCCAATCAACCTACATCAAAGTCCAGTTTGGAATCTCTGCACTGGCTACAATCTTCTTTTCCTAAATGCCTAGCCTAGAGGCATCTGGGGGAAGAACGAGGAATTACACGTGCTGCACACCTGCCCATCTGACAATGGAGTCATTGGAGATTAAATCTAGCTATCCAGTTATAAAGAATATGCATTTTTGATGCAAGCTGAAGTGGGTCCATCAAAGTCCAAGGGCCTTGGCATTTGCACAGCCATGCTGATGATGCTGACTGGGCTTGATGCTTCAGTTGTACTTTGAACAGGAGAGAGAGAAAGGCATTAACTCTTTATGAGATGTTCCTCTAGCTGTTGTGGCCCCGTCCAAGTCCCGTTGTTAAATAAGGAGGAGCTAGGAGTCTCTGAGGAACTCTTGCCTGATGCTCACAGAGTCCAGAATCCAGATGGAGAACAGGAAGCAAGGTTGGGCCAGGAACTACAGGCATTGTTTCCAGCATCTGACTGCTGCTGAGAGCTCTGTTTAAGGCAGCCACTTCCAGCTGGTTTTCATCAATGCCTTCTCCGCTGTGAAGGCTGATCAGCTGCCTTCTCCCCCTTCAGACTGCTGTTCAGCAGTCGTAGCCAACTCCTGGCCCAGGACACTAGTCTTGAGTCAATTAGTTCAATGTGGCAGAAGATAACATTGCCAAAAGGCCAATGAAGATCAAAGACATGTTTTCATTACCCATATGTGAAGGTGTATTTCACCTCTCCCTGGACACACAACTGATTCAGGAGCATGTGCCCGTGAGGTGTCTTGAGGAGAGTTCTCCTTTTGAGGATTCCTGGTACCCTTTCATAACTACCTCTCGAAAGCTATACTTATCACATGTTTTCCAGTTATCCTCATTGTAATCCTGCAGACAGACAATGCATACAATTCTGCGTCTTTGCCAATGGCAACACAGTTCTGGATATGCTGATTAAGAGCAGGAACCATTTAGGGCAAATTGTGACCTTCTGAATCTTGGTGAGAACTTTACCATGGGGGAGATGCATGAGTCCTCTTGGCAGTCATTAGTGGATAACAAAAGAGTGACTCACTGCTGCTTTTGTGTAGCATGTAAACTGCTGTTTAGAGGCATGGTTTTTTAAAACACACACACACACAAACAAACAAAGGAGTTGACTTCATCAGCTGAAGCAAGTGAATCATAATTGATCTTTAAGGTGCTACAGGGTCCTCTGTCTATACAGTGGTACCTCTGGTTACGAACTTAATTCGTTCCGGAGGTCCATTCTTAACCTGAGGTAGCACTTTAGCTAATGGGGCCACCCGCTGCCGCCATGCGGCCAGCACATGATTTCTGTTTTCATCCTGAGGTAAAGTTCTTAACCCGAGGTACTACTTCCAGGTTAGCAGAATCTGTAACCCAAAGTGTTTGTAACCCAAGGTGTTTGTTACCCGAGGTACCACAGTATATACCCACAAACCTAGAAGAAGAGTTTGGATTTGATATCCTGCTTTATCACTACCCTAAGGAGTCTCAAAGTGGCCAACAATCTCCTTTCCCTTCCTCCCCCACAACAAACACTCTGTGAGGTGAGTGGGGCTGAGAGACTTCAGAGGAGTGTGACTAGCCCAAGGTCACCCAGCAGCTGCATGTGGAGGAGCGGGGAATCGAACCCGGTTCACCAGATTACAAGTCCAATGCTCTTAACCACTACACCACACTGGCTCTGCCTATGATGGCAATGCTAACTTTTAAAATGCATGCTCCATGACACTGAGTGACATTGTCTCAAAAACAACAGAATGTGAGCTCAAGGAAAAAGTTACAGCTCATGTGGCAAGATACCCACTTGCCATAAAGCAATAATAGCTCCTACCTGCCTGGGGCTATATTAGAACACTCTGACTTTTGAGCGGCTGGAATATAGGCTATTCTACAAAGGTTAAGAGCCTCATCCATTGCTTCACCCACTTTTAAGGTAAAGGTAAAGAGACCCCTGACCACTAGGTCCAGTCGTGGCTGACTCTGGGGTTGTGGCGCTCATCTCGCTTTATTGGCCGAGGGAGCCGGCGTACATCTTCCAGGTCATGTGGCCAGCATGACTAAGCCGCTTCTGGTGAACCAGAGCAGCGCACGGAAACACCGTTTACCTTCCCGCCGGAGCGGTACCTATTTATCTACTTGCACTTTGACGTGCTTTCGAACTGCTAGGTTGGCAGGAACAGGGACCGAGCAACGGCAGCTCACCCCGTCGCAGGGATACGAACCGCTGACCTTCTGATCGGCAAGTCCTAGGCTCTGTGGTTTAACCCACAGCACCACCCGCGTCACCCACTTTTACCCCTGGCCTAATCCAGCCAGTGGCATGCAGCTCCTGGATTTGCAAGTTGAAAAGTGTCATTTCGTGAACTTAGCACTTCACAACAGTCTCAGAATCTACAGTCCTGCAATACAACAAGAACTGGATACCGATGCACCATGGCTATTCTCTTCTCTGCAATCCTCCCAGCAGTCATTCCTCCTCTGGTCACTGCTAACGGACTGTGTGTCTCCAGGCACTGTGGTCATCTACAAGGGATTCCCATGTGGCACGTCTTAAAAGTAAGTGTCTAAGATTTGTAAATGTGGAGATACCAGGCAGCCACTATTGTTTTGCTGTGATGAACCAGCCTGATTCCACTTCCAGTATTTTACTGCCTGCCCATGCACCTGGGGGTGTGGAGAGTCATTTGGATGCCAGTAGCTGTGACTCCAATCTCTCACCAAAGCTGCTGCTTGAATGATTTGGATGTTAAAGTTCAAATTATGAAACCAAGCAATGATTTTGGTAAGGAATCAGTTTGGTTGGCAGCAGCTACAATTTAATATTCATGTGAGTAATATGCATAGGGGCTAATTTATTGGGACAAATTTCACAGCTCCAGTATCTACTCACTAATGTCCAAAAAGTGGAGAAACAAGTATTTTTTGGACTTCCATGGATTTCATTTGGAACTGACAGCATTCATAGCTGATTATCAACATCCACCAAGTTTTGGACATTCCCATCTGCACCGAACCTTTTTAGTTTGAAACCCTGGAGGCAGAGCCTTCGTTTGATACAAGACAATAATGTATGAAAAACAGGATAAAATCAAATAACTATCAAATGAAGAATGTTGTTCATTAAACATTTAGCTGTATATTGGGACTGAGCAATACTGAGCAGGAATAGCAAACATATTACACTGCGATTACACTTTTCAGTCAAAACCACTCCTTTCCTTCCTTGTCACAAATTGTCAAAGCTCTGCATTCTCACTCTGCCCCTTGATATCATTTATGAATGATTTGAAAAACTGATTCCCGCAGTAAAATATCCAGCATTCTGCACTCAATTCAGAAGACTCTGCACTGGCTTGTATAATGTGCATCCTATTCCCTCTATTTCTGAAATAATAAGAACGGTGGGTTTTTTTATTTAAAAAAACAGACACACAGAGATGTAAAGTAAGGGCACGGTGTCGTGGAAACATCTGAAGGATTGCTGGAGATTTCTGCCACAAGTACCTGAGTTTCTGCAAATATTTCAGCCAAAAATCACTTTGTTAGACATGGACTTCATTCACTTAAGCACTCTAAATATTTAAGTTCCCATAAGAGTTTCTAATATTGGGACTAGGGGTGTTACTTATTTTTCTTTCTGGCACATAAAGGCAATTTCAAGAGGCCAAAGCATCATGCAGAACAATGTACAGACATTTAATTTACAGAAACATGCACATTTATATTGGCATGAACCTACTTTCAACACAATGGGAAACACCCATTGTCTTTTATGAAGATGTTGAAAAGCAATGGGCGTAGGACAGAACCCTGTGGCAGTGTGGCACCCCACTTGGCACTTAGTTCCAGGTTGATGAAAAATCATTAGTGCACACTCTTGGGGCTCAGTCAGCCAACCAGCTACAAATCCACCTAACAGTTACCTCATCCAGCCTGCATTTTACCAGTTTCTCCACAAGAATATCATGGGGGACTCTGTCATAATCCTTACTGAAATAAAGATATACTCCATCCACAGCATTCCTGATCCACCAAGCTTGTAGCTCTACCCCCAAAAAGAAATTAGTTTTGTCTGGCATGACTTGTTTTTGACAAACTCATGCTGGATCTTAGCAATCACAGCATCCTTTTCTAAGTCCTCACAGATGGACTGGTTAATTATTTTTTTCTAGGACCTTTCCTGGTATCGACATCAAGCTGATCAGTCAGTAGTTACCTGGGTCTTCCTCCTCCTCCCTTTTTGAAGGGGGGACAACTACATTTCCTCACCTCCAGTCTGCTGTGGGGACCTCACTTATTCCCCAATAATTCTCAAAGGTTATAGACAGAGTCTCTGAGATTACATTCACAAGCTCATTCAGTAACTTTGGGTGCAGCTCACCAGCCCCTGGAGATCTGAATTCATTTAAAGCAGTGATGGCCAAACTTGGCCCTCCAGCTGTTTTGGGACTACAATTCCCATCAACCCTGACCACTAGTCCTGTTAGCTAGGGATGATGGGAGTTGTAGCTGGAGGGCCCAGTTTGGCCATCACTTATTAAAGCAACTAGGTGTTCCCTTACCATCTCTTTTCCTATCTTGGGCTTCAGCTGCCTTCTTGCAACATTTATTCTGTTATCGCCAGGTTGGGCATTGCTTTCCTTTTGGTTGAAGGCAGAGGCAAAGCAGACATTAAGCAGTTCCACCTTCTCACTGTCACCCAATAGCATTTTGTCATCCTCTCCACGCAAAGGACCTACTACTATGGATGAGCTGCTGTTTTGCTTTTTCAGGTGCTTTGATTACTGTGCATAGTTATTGCTCATATTGTGCATTAAAATTATTGTGCATACTTTTCATCAAGTTGTGCACCACCCTGAGAAGGAGGAAGGCAAAGCAAGGGAAGAAAGAATATGTAAATAAACTCACCAGGACAGTTGCAAACTGCTCAGAGGCAAACCTAGACTATCTTTTAAAAGCCGTACATGAAAGCCTTCTGAGTGCATCAGATGCTACTGGGAGGTGCTGCCAAGATTGGGTTCATACAGGTTAAGCATTTGCTGGATCTTCTCCAAGGCTCAGGGGCAGTAGCAAGATTGATGCACTAGGACAGGTACAGTGGCATAGCAAACTTCAAGCGGGGTCGTTAACCTGAACATTTATTTGACTAGATCAAGATGCTCATGGAAGGAGCAGAGGCTAGTTAAGGTCAGGCACTAAGAGCTCAATCAGCCAGCAAAGTAAGTGGGCAGCATGCGGGAGTAAAGTGCAACAATAACCTTCTGCACTGGCCATACCTGATAGCTGCCCTTAGAGCAGTATTGTTAGTCAATGAACTGCAAGTATGGCGAGGGAAAGGCCAGGGCTATGGAGTGCCTTTGCTGCTGAAGCAGATATATCTCCCTAGGAAGATCTGGGTGCCGGGTGGTGCAAGAGATGCCAGTGGTCTTGACTCTTGGTTCACTGTCCACCATCTTATTTTGGTGGCCATGGTTTCTTCAAAACAACAGCACACTGGATGTTGGTTTCCGCTATGCTCATTTTTCAAAGTCTCTGTCTCGGTGCTTTATGCCTAATTATTCGTTGCCCAATATAATACTGAGCATTAGCTCCAGCAGCTTTCTATTGAAAAGAGCAGAGAGGGCTTATGGAAAGCCACAATTTGGAACTGCATGATAATTAATCCAAAACGGCCAGGGAAATAATGCAATGGAATCCTATATTCAGAAGTGCCTTGCTTTCAAAGACTTAGGTCCACTTCATGTATTAAAACTCCACATGGAGGCCACAAAAAACACCTTCACATTGGTGCTCCATGCAGGGTTTGTAACAAGTAAGTCTCACTCTGTGCATCATCCCAACTACGGAGAGTCTTTGTGTCTCCACCACATGCATCTAATGGCTGCTTCTGCCAGCATTAAGATTTTATATGCAATTTTGCCAGGGAAACATTTTAAGAATCTTACAAGAGCACAATGTAAAAGTGCTTTTAATAACAGCCATAGACCATAATGTATGATGCAGTCCTTACTATAGAAACCGAGATGGAGGATTGAACAGATAAACTAGCAGACTCATACCTAGTTAAATGAAACAAATTCTCTCTTCAATGCACCTTCTGGGGGGGGGGATCCCTTTTATTTCACATCATTTTTTAAAAAATAATTATTCCACTTTATTACAAAGTTTATAACCCACTTCTCATCACAAGTGATCCTGGATCAGTCGCAACAATGTAATATACAACATAACAGTTAAAATTCACCAATGCAGCCCTTTAACATCACTCTGCTGGGAAGAGCTGCAGCTCAGGATTAGAGCAACTATTTTTATATGCCGAAGGCCCCAGGGTGCAATCCCTGGTGTCTTAAGAAAGACCCCTGCCTGAAAGCCTTGAAAAGCCAGCCCCAGCCAGTGCATGCAATACTAGAGATGGGCTGACTCAATATAAGGGAGCTTCCTATCACCATCATCATCCTGATCCTCATCAAAATTTATTATTTCTACCCGCCCACTTGGTTGGGTTTCCCCAGCCACTCTGGGTGGCTTTCAACAGAACATTAAAAACAGAATAAAACTTCAAGCATTAAAAACTTCCCTAAACAGGGCCGCGTTCAGATGTCTTTTAAAATATATCATAGAATAATATAATTGTACAGCTGGAAGGAACCCTGAGGATCATCTAATCCAACCCCCTGAAATGCAGAAATATGCAGCTGCCTCAAATGGGGATCGAACCAGCAGCCTTGGTGTTATCGGCACCATGCTAACCAATATCTGCCCAACAAATTCCCATCTCCAGAAGGCTTGTTCAAAGGCCAGAAGTAAAGGAACTGTCCTCAGGCAGTGCTGAAAGATAAACAGACAAAAGAGTAGGCACCTGCCAAATTTCTGATGGATGGCTGTTCCAGAACTGGGATAACATGGGGAGAAAGCCCTCTGGTGGGTGATGGATTTCCTGATCTCAGTTAATGGAGTCACTGCCAGAAGGGGAACTGATTTTTTTGGGTGAGAAGAGGAAGTCAATACAAAAACACATGTGTTTCGGAAATATTAGCAACATCAGAATACTCAGCATGCCGAAACTACAGTATATAACTAGCGCAATATGAAGAAGCAAGGTCTAATGCTGTCACAGTGGAACTCGCTGCAAGTAATTCACTTTGCTGTCAATTATTCTCCCCGTTTGTGCAGTTCAGTCACTGCACAGGGAATCGTGAATTAACAACTATAGCCTTGAAGTGAAACAAAGCCTACCTTCAGGCATGTTTCAAAAGGACTTGTCAACTAATTGGTGTTTGTCTGATAGGCTCAGGATGAAAGTTTAGCCTTGCAGCATCCATTGGCCTAATCTCCTAAAAAGCAAAGGAACACAGGAGGATCCAAAAAGGTGATATCCAGAATTTATTTTCTATATGTGCCAAAATAGTAAAGCTTAGAAGAGGAGGGGTGAAGAACTCTTTTCAGCCTGAGGAGGTTCTTACGCCTTCCGGGAGCTTTCTTCCAGGGCCTTCTTGGTAGTGGCGCCCTCCCTGTGGAATGCCCTCCAACCAGATGTCAAAGAGAACAACTACTACCAGACTTTTAGAAGGCATCTGAAGGCAGCCCTGTTTAGGGAAGCTTTTAATGTTTGATGTATTACAGTATTTTAATATTTTGTTGGAAGCCACCCAGAGTGGCTGGGGAAGCCCAGCCAGATGGGCGGGGTATTAATAATAATAATAATAATAATAATAATAATAATAATAATAATAATAATAATAATAATAATTGCCAGTGATGGATTAAGCCAGGGGCAAAAGTGGGTGAAGCAATGGATGAGACCAGGCATAGGCAAACTTGGCCCTCCAGATGTTTTAGAACTACAACTCCCATCATCCCTAGCTAACAGGACCAGTGGTCAGGGATAATGGGAATTGTAGTCCCAAAATATCTGGAGGGCCAAGTTTGCCTATGCCCGGATGAGTCTATTTTCTTTGTGTGGCACGCTATGGTCCATCCATTCAAAAACCAGAGGGTTCTAGCACACCCCTTCAAACACATTCCTCCATCCAAGCAGATAAGAGGGTCACAGTTCAAGGACACAGACAAAAGCATTAAATGAAGGCTGGGGAGAGGGGCTGTGGTCTAGGGCCATTGAAAGAAATCTAGAGGCATCTGTCCACTGCATTTCCCCAGTGCTGCCTTTGAAGGAGGTAAATAATATTTAAAGTATGCATCTTCTGTATTACGCTATTTGTTTTTGGGCATTTTAATAAGGTCCTGTTGATGCCCCAAAATGCTAATGAACTTTTCATGCAAAAAAAGAGAGGAAAACTCGCTCACCAGGCAAATTTGTCCCAAATTCCCTCAGCTCTGCATCAGTGGGGCTGGGTTCTATAAATATCTTTCTTTGCGAAATGTATCACGTTTCAGACTGCAAAGTCAAATTATTAAACCTGACATTCCATTAAGTCCGCTGGTGCCACAGTTCCTGTTTAATATTGGAGTTCTCTTTTCTAAGTTGCAATCTGTGGAAACACTGCAGCTTTCATCTCTGAACTCAAATGCATCAGGGGTGCTCCTATATGCTAAAATTGTCAAAGCAAAAATCACTGGAACTATTAAGTGATCTGCGGCAAATGGCATTCATTTTCTGCAGCGTGACTTATTGTCACCATAATAACATGATTGTGCAAAATGAATATTCAGACAACTCCCAAGCTCTCTAATATTCAATATTACCTCCAGAAGCTTACAAGGCTAATAGAGATAGATAGAGATAGAGATAGAGATAGATAGATAGATAGATAGAGATAGATAGAGAGAGAGAGAGAGAAGAGAATTTCTTCAAAATATGTGGACATTATTATTCAAGCACTATGGTAGGCTTTGGCAAATGGGTGCCTTCTAGATATTCTAAACTACAAATCCCATGAGCCCCAGCCACCATAGCTGGGGGTCATAAGGGAAAGGTCATAGCATTTCATATGTCAGTGCACTGAGAGTAGGTGGTCATTTGTGGAACAGAGTTTTGCAGTCTTTTTCCTTCTGCTGCATTCCCTATTAAGTCAAAATTGTTACTAAAGGTCTCAGGAATGCTGTGAGAAGTGGGGCAGGTGAGGGCAACCCAACTACAGATTTTCCACCTTGTCCCTATTAATAGTGGTGGGATGGAAGGCAGGAAGACCAACAGTAGGTGGAGCCAGAGCCAATAAGAGGCAGAACCAACCCATTCTAGTTCTGCCATCTTGTTCCCCCTGCTGAGTTCCAGAATGGCAACTAGATCCCTCTTCCCTGGACCTTATGGCTGGGAGGTTGCCTGCTCTTGATGCGGTTATACTCCCACTCAAGGAGCTGGTATGTAGCTTGGGGGTACATGCTCATCGGACCAAGATGGCTTCAGCATATTACACAGATCCTGGCCCAATTGCGTTGGCTGCCCATTGGTTTCCAGGGCCAGTTAAGGGCTGGTTTTGACCTATAACGCCTTAAAAAAGCTCAGGATTGCAATACCTCAAGGACTGCCTCTCACCATATGAATTGACCCAAACCTTGCAATCATCATCTGAGGCCCTTCTTAATGTGCCTCCTCCACAAGACATCAGGAGGGTGGCAACACAAGAAGGAGCCTTTTCTGTGGTGGCCCCCCATTTGTAGAATGCTCCCTTCATTGCATATCTTTATTTGCCAGATGAAAACATTTCTTTTGGCTTATTAAACCATCTATGGACTTTTAAATGTGTTTGTGGAAGGGGGTGTATTGGTTTCTTTTTACTTAGCTTTCTGTTATGTATTTTGTGTTCTTATTTCAGATTTTTGTGTTGTGAACTGCACTTTGATCTTCTGATGAAGGGTAGAATTGAACAAATTTAATAATAATAATTATAACTTTGAGGCTGAGGAAGAAAGCTTACAGGCAGTTCTGTGAGGAATGCTGCATGGGAATCCAGTACAGTGGTACCTCATGTTAAGTACTTAATTCGTTCCGGAGGTCCATACTTAACCTGAAACTGTTCTTAACCTGAAGCACCACTTTAGCTAATGGGGCCTCCTGCTGCTGCCGTGCCGCTGCTGCACGATTTCTGTTCTCATCCTGAAGCCAAGTTCTTAACCTGAAGCACTATTTCTGGGTTAGCAGAGTCTGTAACCTGAAGCGTATGTAACCTGAAGCGTATGTAACCCGAGGTACCACTGTATTGCAGAACTGAGCAGGTAGATAGACTACATGACCTCCAAGATCTCTTGCAGCTCTAAGATCTTACGATTCTTCAGTTCTATCAATTCCCCTTCTTATCACGCAGTTCTCCATCAGTACTCCATGCCAATGCCCAACAGGGCTTGTTATGCATTTCTAAAGGTACACGGTGTGATCAAATTTAGGAAGAGAGGTAAATTATGTTTTTTTCCTCACTTGCTTGACATTTTAACATTGGCTCACAGCATTAAACCTCCGTAGGGTTTTAATGCATGTAGCATTTAAAAAAATAAAAAATAGCCCACCTTAAATTCTAAGTTCTTCCTTAGAGAACAGATGCCAGTGACCTAAATTGAAGTTCTGAACTTTCATTTAATCTTCCACAATTTCATCCTGCCTGCAGCTTGTCTGAATACTTATCTTTACTTCACTGCATATAATTCCAGAATTATAGAGCAGCTTTATAGAGCAATAAACACACACGCTTTGGTAAATAAAAATAGATTGATAGATAGATAGATGACAGCATATATAAAGCAGGGGATCAGATTGACAGCAAAGGCCAATTGTTTTGCAGCACTGCAAAATCTCACACTGTTTGGCAGCCGATGGAAACAATACAGGACGGGACCTTTTCTTCTTTCTAAATTGCATTGTCCCCCCATGAACTAAATGGAAACGTGCCGTACATGTCAAAAGAAAGCATTTGAGCCATTTGTCATGTTGCTTAAAAAAAAAATATCAATGCACAGTCCAAGTTTTCATTTTCCTAGTACTTTTCAGCAAATGACTGGGTTTTTTGTGGAGTTTTTTTTTTTTTTAAATACAAAACACTGACCTTCAGTCTCAATTGTCCAATGGGTTCCTATGTTTTGACTGCACTATAGAAAGTGCCATGGTCACAACTGTAATGAAGGCTGCATTTGGGGACTGCCTTTGAGCTCCTGTTATTTGATTTTCAGACATTTAACACATTTTAATCCTACATTTGGGTTCTTAAATTTTTCTGCTTACACAATGCAACATCACCTCCTACTCCCCATATCATTCCCAAATCAGCTCTGGAAGACTAGAGATGGGACTTCCAGAACAGATTTAATGGGTGCATAGGGAAAGTAGATGGGGGCAAGGGCCCATTCATTGTGCAGCCAAAATCCTTATGCTTGCCAAAATTTTGTTGGATAGCATCCTAAAAAATTAAAAATCAGTGGTTAAAATGTGTGCAGTTTTGGATTGTTCAGTCCACCATCTTGATTCAAAATGGTACCCAATTGTATTCAAACATAAACCAAAACTTTGACCATATCATGCAAGATTTGTTTAGAGTATCTCAAGAGGTCTCCAAACGCACAGCAAACAACTTTCCAAAACATGGAATGTATATGATACACCCACATACAGAAGCGTTAGCGTAGCCATGTGTCCTACTTCACAGTCACCAATATGAAGGACGTTCACTATTTTTAGAGGCAAATGGAATTCTTCAGAAATGCTGCCATTACAATGTCCATTGCAACTATTTATTTGTTTGATTTATCATGATTTATAAACTTTTTAATCAACAGCAACTAAAACCCTCTAAACAGTTTGTGCAAAATTATATAAAAGATTTGTAAGGAAATGCCACAAATCAACAGACTTTAAAAACAAATAGACATAGTGGGACAGTTTCAACTATCACTACCTATAAACTTCCCACACCTCCTGCTCCTCTGAGTAAGTTTCAGGCTGTTCCTGGAATTTATGTCCCATGTACTGTTGATTGTTTCAATTGCTTTTATGTTATTTGGTTATGATGGACTCAAATATGATTGCAGGCCATTCTAGAGGAGGATGAATTCTTTTGAATGTAAGAGTGGCATACAATAACTTTATGAAGAGAGAGAGAGAGAGTTCTGTTACAATGATCTCGGTTCCATTTTAGCTGTAAATATTAGTAAAGGTAAAGGTAAAGGTACCCCTGACTGTTAGGTAGAGTCGCGAATGACTCTGGGGTTGCATGCTCATCTCACTCTATAGGCCGAGGGCGTTTGTCCACAGGCAGTTTCCGGGTCATGTGGCCCACATGACAAAGCCACTTCTGGCGAACCAGAGCAGCACACAGAAACGCCGTTTACCTTCCCGCTGGAGTGGTACCTATTTATCTGCTTGCACTTTGACATGCTTTCAAACTGCTAGGTGGGCAGGAGCTGGTACCGAACAACGGGAACTCACCTGATTTGAACCGCCGACCTTCTGATCGGCAAGCCCTAGGCTCAGTGGTTTAGACCACAGTGCCACTCACATCCCTCCAGCTGTAAATATTACTAGATGCTAAAGGAACTTTATTTGAACAGTTAAAATCATTTGGAAACTCCCTCCCTCCAATGAAATTCTGTAAATTTTATTTTTTATTTTTACTGCAGCTACAGTAACATACTGCTAAAGTGACATATTGCTAGATTAGGTAGTGTCCTTTTTAAAAAAAGAAGCGAATTCTCATGTTAGTCAACAACTCTGCTCTGTGTAGCTACATGGAGAGAGTGGGATATTAATGTGCACTGCCCATGTCTTTGGGGCGGGAGGGAGTCACCACCAGCATTTTATACATTTGAAAGAAGGAAAACATGACCTATGATGTAGTCTTAAGAAAGGAATATATTGGAAGAAATAAGAGTCCCTTGCTGAGCAAAGAAGAAGAAGAAAAGAAATAGCTCTCTGCCTTGGTTAAAGCTGCTCTTCAGTGTCCAATAAAGAAATCAAAGAAGGGGGAAACTGTAAATGGGTTTATAGATGCTAGCAGGCATAGGCAAACTCTGGCCCTCCAGATGTTTGGGACTACAATTCCCATCATCCCTGACCACTGGTCCTGTTAGCTAGGGATGATGGGAATTGTAGTCCCAAACATCTGGAGGGCCAGGGTTTGCCTATGCCTGCTACAGAGCCTTTTGTTGTTGTTGTTGTTTAGTCGTTTAGTCGTGTCCGACTCTTCGTGACTGGGTAGAGAAGGGAGAAAGGATCTGGGTGCAAATGCTGCACCCACATTATGGGGACACCTCTATTCATTGAGTGTGGCTGCTTCCCTTCCTCACCCCCCCCCCCGCTATTACTGAAGATCTTTTTTTATTCTAGCAGGCTTTCATTTTATGATGCAGATAAAGATTTTTTAATGCTGCTGACCCTGTCTCTTTGTTCTAATGATTTTATATTGTTTCTCTACAGTGTGGTGTTCTATGCTACAAGTTGCTCTGCATGGTGTTTTTACGCTGGTAGGGAAGATAGAAATTGTTTTAAACAAACGAACAAACACTTGGTGTCTGCCAACCTAAGGCCTGGGTGCAAACCACAACAGAAATGCTAGGATGAAACTGAAATACCATGGAGCATTACACCTACGCTACATACTAATGGGCTGCTGTTGACTGACCTCTATATACCAACTGGACTTGATGCTCCTACGAGGATGCTTAGTATTGCTCAAGACCTGATACCTTCCTGCAAAGGGGAATATTCAGGGGGCTGTATAACTTTCCACCAGCAATCCTCTTACCTTCAGAAAGGGTATGGGGAGAGGGCTTTCAGGACATCTCACAAACCAAAGTTTCAAATTCTTTTTATTCCCCAGCAAGGAATCTTTGGAATGGCTTTAGAGTGGGGAGTACTGACTCCACAAACCCAATCTCCCAGTTTCTGAGTTTGGCCAATCCTAACAGCTTCCAAAGCCTCCTTGTTCTGCTTAGCATGCACACCACAGAAAAGAAGAAGCTGTGGTTGGTATTTGTTGGCACAGTAGAGCTAAGTTGTTACTGGACTATTGGATCTATGGCAGTGCAACTGGTTGACCAGCACTGGGTGTGCAGCTGAGGAGGGTGCCTTCTCAAAGCCTGTGAGGGTCCTAGAATCTGCCTTCCTTCTTCCGAAAGTTGGGCTTTGGAAATGAGGTGGAAGAGCTCTAGGACCTTGCCAGAGTATTGTGTCTCCTTTCCAAAGCCCAGCTTAAGCCAGCACTGTGAGGGCTGGGAAGGAGGGCGTCAAATGTTGACCTTGCACAAGATGGCATATTAGCAAGATCTGCTCCTGCTTGCATCAGAACTATGCTTCAAGAATCTGCTCACAGATGAGAGTGGGATCCAGTGGAATGGAAGGAAGGAGAAAAATTTTATTGATTCCCTCTCCTCCTGCTAGGGTGGCCATGTGCTCTACTTTACAGAGGACAATCCAAAATTTTGAAGGGCTACCAGGAGACAGTCCTCTATTGGAAGGTGTCCTGTATTTGACAGCTGGCTGGTCCGGTTCTGGTTTAAAAATAAGGAACCATAACAAGGGCAGAGCAGAAGACATTGTTTACCAACAGCAACCACTTGTATTGCTGTTTCAGTTATAGTAATTCTTTCCAGTGGTGGCTGGTGTTCATTGGAACTGGTGGGTCTAGCAATAGGTGCAGCCAGAGCCAGTGACAGGAAGAGCCAACAAATTTTAGTTTTCTCCCCATCCTCCTCCTTGCTGAGGTCTACAAGGAGGTTGGGGACAAATCTCAAACTAATTGGCTCTGCCTGTCATTGGCTCTGGCTCCACGTATTGCAGTTGAGACTAAGGAGGAAGAAGCTGACAGCCAGAATTACCCTCTGGACTGTTCTAAGGCAGGCAGGTGAGAGATACTTGAGTGCCCTACTTGCCCCAATGAAAGAGCCTCCACCAATCATTTTTAAATTTGTATCTGTACAGTGGTACCTCAGTTTAGGGACGCGGGTGGCGCTGTGGGTTAAACCACAGAGCCTAGGACTTGCCGATCAGAAGGTCGCGGTTCGAATCCCTGTGACAGGGTGAGCTCCCGTTGCTCGGTCCCTGCTCCTGCCAACCTAGCAGTTCAAAAGCATGTCAAAGTGCAAGTAGATAAATAGGTACCGCTCCGACGGGAAGGTAAACAGCATTTCCATGCGCTGCTCTGGTTCGCCAGTAGTGGCTTAGTCATGCTGGCCACGTAACCCAGAAGCTGTACGCCACCTCCCTCAGTCAATAAAGCGAGATGAGCACTGCAGCCCCAGAGTTGGTCATGACTGGACCTAATGGTCAGGGTCCCTTTACCTTTACCTTTACCTCAGTTTAAGAACAGCCCTGTTTACAAACTATTCGGCTTAAGAACTCTGCAAAACCGGAAGTAGTGTCCCTGTTTGTGAACTTTACCTCAGTCTAAGAATGGAAGTCAAATGGTGGAAGGGCACCGGTGGCGGGGGGCCTCATTAGGGAAAGCGCGCCTCAGTTTAAGAACGGTTTCGGTTTAAAAACGGACTTCCGGAATGGATTAAGTTCGTAAACCGAGGTACCACTGTGCATATAAATTGCCTCATGCAAATGGGTGTCTTCTTCTGCCCTCTTTTTTCACGATGCAAATCTTTCCCGCCCACCCCCCTCCATGGAGAACTGGCCACTCTACCGCCTCCAGCTATGAACACTTCCTCCATCCCTCTGAAACCTATTTTCAGGGAGTACAATGGGCAGCAGGGAGAACTGGTGAAAATCATCTCTCCTCTTTCTGCAGGTGGGAGCATCCTGTTTTTCACACACAAAACCGAAGCCATGTGAGATTACCACACATGGCTGTATGTGAAGGGCACCTATTTTTGAGTGGAATAAAATTGGAACTCAAAAAGAAACTGATTTGTCAAATTATACTTGCCTAAAGAAGCAGTCAGGCAAAAGAGAGTAGAAGTGCGTACACATTGTGCAAATGTCACATGCGTGCAGACTCATGCTGTGGTGAATTAATTGAAAAACTGCAGCATGCATTAATGCTGGCTCTCCCCCCCCCTCCTAGCTACTGTTCAGCATACTTATCACAAGCCCCCATATAGTTTTCTAAAGTAATTTGCAAATGTTTATTATTCCTTCCGAACTGGGCATATATGAATAATTTTCGTTAAATGTCTTGCACTCCCTTCTCCCAACCTTTGTTTGTTTCTTCTTAACAATTTGAACGATGCAGCTGGGACACAGGAAACTTATAAGCAGCAAGAAAGGAAAGTGGGAAAAAATCCAAACTTATGGCCAGCACCAGAGGAGAGGCAATCAGAACCCTCTCAATCAGAATCTTGCCTGCCCTCACTTGCCACCTCCCAAATTACTGGACTTATGCCATTAACATATAATGTTATTTTTCTTTTAGTGATCTTAATATATGAGACATAGCTCAATCAGAAGTATACTTTGGCCCTTCTGTGCAAACCCCACCCCTATTATTTTCCTGGTGTGTACTGTTTCCTAAACTAAACCATGAATATCCCATAACCAGCAATTCCTGGATTCAGATCCAACTGTTAATGTAAACTTAATTGAAGGAAATTTGCACAGCAAATCTTTGCCCCGCCTCCAAAATCAGCATTTGGCAAATTTCCTGCTCCCTGAATTAGAGCTGAGAATCATTATTATATAAATTGTTGTTGATGTTATTTGCTAACAGTATTTTAACTGCTTTTCTGGCCTCAAGATGATCTACAACATAAAAATAAACAATGACCAGGTTTGCATATCACAGTAAACAATGGCTTAACAGGACCTTGTGAATGTGCTAGCTTATGAATAGGCGCTCACATCCATTTTGCTCCTTCCTGGTCCTTTTAGATTGTTATGGTGGAGCAACTAACCAAGGTCTGGCTTAGCATGTGTTCCAAACCTGGGGCCATGGTTAAGTTCTCTGCTTTCTAACCATGATCCATTAGGTGTGCCGCCCGGATAACCAATCATTTGAATTAGGCTTGTTTCAAATAAGCCAGTATGTCAGGTTCAGATGAGATATCAAGCTGTGGTTGATCAAATTCAGAAGTAAACCTTTCCAAAATCCTCTTTGTGGCTGCACCGAAGAAGGAAAGGGAGGAAGAAGAAACAAGCACAAGGTTCACTGCACACTAAACTATGATTTAATGTGGTGTCTGAACATAGCTAGCAAGTAAGACAGGCAGGTAGCATAAGCCGTTCCCAAGAATTCAAAAGCTGAAGAAGTTTTCAGGATAACAGGAGCCAGCACAGGACAAGGAGCAAATTAAAATTTGGTTTGCATGAAGTGCAAATTAGCAATAAAGTGTGCATCAAGACGATTTGGGCTAATATTTCAAGCAGCCCTTATCTGCTGGCATTCAATTTTCAGAGGCAGGGTACTGTTTACACAGTTTTGCTTGATGAGCTGAAGTACATACTGAAAAACTTAGAGACCTAGGTAATTACAAGGCAAACGAAGTATTTTGTGGCACGAGGAACAGAGGCATTGGTGAAAGGTATTATGCTGTCCCAGACGTCTTTGTTTTACACAGATATTTGATCTTCTAATTACAAAAGGGTAGGTCTTGTGCAAATATCAGAGCAACCATAATCCATCTTCTTTCTTAGTAATTTCATCTACTGCTAAATCTGACCTGTTTGTTTTTATTATTAATAATGCTATTATTCGTTCCAGTTCTCTTGCTGGCTGGAAGCTAAGTGCATCAGATATCCAGATTCTTCTTTCAATAATTCATTGCCCTATTTACTAAACATCCACTTGGTGCAGGAGAGTCCAAATCTACCTGCCTTATCAAGGCTGTATGGCAGCACTGTGCGATAGATAAGACTTGTGAAATTCCCGCAAGCCTGCCAGTTATTACTGTTTGATCATTAGACTGGTGGTTATTGGGAGCATGAAGTTTCTTTATCTTAGCAATTCCTTAAACTGTGGCAGTAGCAGATGGCATGGCAGGGCAGTGGCGCTCCCATATCAAGGACTGATTGGATGAGGAACAGTGGTGGGAGCTAATTTGTATGTGGATTGCTGTTTCTGCATGCACCTTCATCTACACATCCGTGCTTTCAGTTTTATGCCTCTGAAATCCATCCTGGGTGTTTCCCATCTATGCTGGTAAGCAGCAGCGGAGGAAGCCACTCCGGTGCCTGGGGCATTGCAAGCTGCCTATAGGGGCAGGTCGCAGCTCAGGGCCTCCGGAGTCTGTCTGCCTCCTCCCACTCAGCCGCCCTACAGCTGGGGGGTGTGTGTAGGCAGCAGGTGGGCCGTTTGGGCAGCACAGAGCCTGTGTGCACCCAAGCCACCACATCTTTCCTAGGAGAGATGCGTGGCACGGTCGCGCTGCAGGCCCCGCGGTGAGTGTCATCTGGCATTTTGTCACCCCCCCTCAGTGGTGACACCCAGGGCGGCCCACCCCCGCCACACACCCTTCCCCCGTCCCTGCTAGTAAGCAGTGCTTGATGGGATGAATTTGTCCAATGTGTGAGGGGGGGGGGGAAATTGTATAAGAAATAACAATGGAAATACAGTTGTTTTTTGGCATACCATACCAGATTACGTTGGCACCTCGGGTTACATACGCTTCAGGTTACATACGCTTCAGACTCCGCTAACCCAGACATAGTACCTCAGGTTAAGAACTATGCTTCAGAATGAGAACAGAAATCGTGTGGCGGCGGCGCAACGGCAGCGGGAGGCCCCATTAGCTAAAGTGGTACCTCAGGTTAAGAACAGTTTCAGGTTAAGAACGGATCTCTGGAACGAATTAAGTATGTAACCCGAGGTACCACTGTATCACAAAAAAGCAGTAAAATTATAAGGCTGTGTATCACTCCAAACCAGAAGAGGATTTCAACTCACTCACATGATCGGCTACGAGTGTCTTTCTTCCCACCTCCTGTACCTACAAGGGCAGTTTTTATTCTGATTTTTAAGAGCTGCTTTGCGCAAGAGCAAAATAGCTGTTTAAAAGATTAAAAAGTGTGCCTCCAGCAACAACTGGTGGAAGAAGGCAGGCTGCATCTTTCCCTCTGGGCTAATGGAAACAAAACGGAAGTGAGGGTTTTGTACCCAGAGAAGTGTCACCACACAGGAATAAACTTTGCCCACGCGATGCACTTTAATGCATCCACAATCAGGTAGCATGCAATTCTATATTGGATTTTGTTCCCTTATTGGATTATCGGGGAAATCCAAATTTAGTGGGGGGGGGAGTGCAGGCTGCCACTTGCATCATGCGGATGAAGAAAAACCAATACAAACACAAAAAACTCCAGATCCACATTAAACTCTAGCGTGGATGAGCCCAGGGATTTCTCTCTCACTGCATTCAGATTATGGAACGCCTTTCCCCACGAACCATGGGTGGACATCTCCCTCACTATTTTGAATCAATTACCAAACACCATTTTATTCCAGCAAGCTTTTTTAAAACAACAACATGTCAGATAATGGTTTTACACAAGATTTTAGATACTATTCCTGTCTCCTTGATTGGTGGTTTTACATTATGTGTGTGTGCAAGCCTTTTATAAATAAATAAATAAATAAATAAATAAATAAATAAATAAATAAATAAATGAATGAATGTATGTTTTAATCAGCACTGGCCATTCCATCAGGCTAATTCGAACCATTTCCATTCTAGCTGGTCATGGTAAGAACTGTAACTTTTAAGAACTGGTGCTTGAATTCGCTTTTCCCCACCCCACCCACTCTTTTAAAAAAAAAATTATTGTTGTGTCTTTTAGACCATAAGCCTAAGGGCAGGAACTGCCTTGGTTTATTTACTGATCTGTAAGCTGGGAGCTGGTTTGGCTGAAGAATCACAGAATTGTAGAATTGGGACAGGATTATATTAGCTGTATGTTTTAGGAAACAGACTGGATTAGGGGGGGGGACTGGTTTCATTTAAGCTATGATTCTATGAACCCATTTTGGTCTGTTAATTAAATTTTGGGCCGAGCAAGCTAATAAATAAATAAATAAATAAATAAATCTCTGCCCTTTAGAATTTTTATTCCAGACAAAGGCTAAACTGCAAGTCAGCATGAGGAGAAGAAGCTACCCCAGAACGTTTGGTAACAAGCTGTATGCTATATGAGTTCTAAGACAGTTTTAGTGTAAAGTATTTAAATATGCAATGGATAGGAGAGTAGGGGCAAGAGCATCTATGAAACTTGCATAAGGCAAGAATCAGGCTTTTTAACAGAATGGGAAATATTTAATGTGCTCTTCCTTCAATATTTTAAAAAGCAAACGTTGGGTGGCCTCAGGCCAGCCAATGAATTCACATGGCTGAGCTGAACCATATTATAGTGTATATATTATAGAAATGGAAGAAAGAAGAGAGTTCGAAGGCCAACTTCCTTAAACGGCTCAGGACTGCAATATCTCAAGGAAGGCCTCCCCCCACATGAACCAACCTGGACCCTGAGATCATCATCTTAAGCCCTTCCTCGTGTGCCACAAGAGGCCTGGAGGGTGGCAACACAAGAACAGACCTTTCCCGTGGTGGTTCCTTGCTTGGGGAATGCTTTGTTCAGAGAGGCTCATCTGCCATCTTCACTTCATACATTTAGACGCAAGGCAAATGCTTTTCTCCATAACCAGACCTTTGGCCTTTAACTATCTGTGGCCTCTTAGAAGAGGACAGGATGCTTTAAATATACCCCCCCACCCCCACACACCCAACCTGCCTTGGTTTTATTGTATCTATATGGGGTTTTGTTTGCCTAGTTGGTTGGTTGTAAGCCAGTATGGTGTAGTGGTTAAGAGCAGTGGACTCGTAATCTGGTGAACCGGGTTCGCTTCCCCGCTCCTCCACATGCAGCTGCTGGGTGACCTTGGGTTAGTCACACTTCTTTGAAGTCTCTCAGCCCCACTCACCTCACAGAGTGTTTGTTGTGGGGGAGGAAGGGAAAGGAGAATGTTAGCCACTTTGAGACTCCTTCGGGCAGCGATAAAGCAGGATATCAAATCCAAACTGTTCTTCTTCAGGATGCTAGATGACCCTCAGGGTTTCCTGCAACTCTACAATTCTATGATTCAAAGATAAAGCGACTAACAAACTTAATTAATTAACTAATTAATTAACTGACAATTCCCCAACCCTACTAAAGTACAAATGCCTTATGCCATTACATTTCCTGAGCTGAGTCAAATCCTGGGCATTCAGGCAGATGAAACACATTTGCCATCTGTTTTTATAAAAGCCACACTGCATTGCTTAAGTGCTTTTTTCTGGGGGGGACGAGGGGGGACGCATACCCCTAAACATTTTGTGCATCCAAGTTTGGCCTCATTGAGGAGAAGTATTTCAATAGTAGGAAAATGAGAGTACCCCAATCATTTTTAGGGGGGGGGGAGCACTGATTGGCTGTATGAGATCAGACCCTCCAAGCGTCCCTATTTTCCAGGGATGTCCCATGTTTACAGAAGCCATCCTGGTTTCTGTTTTGATCTCAGAATGTCCTGCTGCTCCTTAGGGCATCCCTATTTTCACCAGAGAAATGATGGAGGGTATGGAAAGACATCCCTATTTTCACTGGAGAATTGTTGGAGAGTATGGAGTTTTCCGACCCCTGAGCCATCTGAAGGCGGCCCTACACAGGGAAGCTTTTTTATGTTTAATGTCTTATTATGTTTTTATATATGTTGGAAGTTGCCCAGAGTGGCAAACCAGTCAAATGGATGGGGTATAAATAGTAAAATTATTATTAATACTACTACTAATAATAATAATAATAATAATAATAATAATAATAATAATAGGAATGGGACGTCCCTATTTTCATCAGAGAAATGCTGCAGGGTATGTGAGATCTTCTGCTTATGGTTAGGAAATGTGGTTTTGTTTGTCTGCTTGCTTGCTTACATGACTCCACTTGTCCCAGCCTGCCCAGAGTTCAGTCAGGGGAAGGTGTCTGCTTGCAGTTAGCACCCCTCAGGCAGGAAAAAAATGCTTTGCATAGTCTTCTCTCTGAAGTGCTAGTTCATGTGGCTATTTATGTGAAGGAGCATTCAAAAATCTGCTCCATGCACACCTCACCTGTAGTTTGAAACGATACATATTTAGATTACCACCACCCCATTCTTGATGCTACTGTATATGCCTCTCACATTTGCTAAGACTGTGATAAATAAAGAGGAGAAAGAAAACCACCAGGTGAGTTTTATTAAGGCAAATATAGACGGAAATGCTGAAAGCAACAGAAAACTGGCAATCCCCGCTGTTTAGAAATCCATACAGCAAGTAGTTGCTGCTGTACAGCTAGACGCTATGGCTTAGATCAGGGTGGTACCACCTCTCAGACCAGGTGGGCCACAAAAAAGTACCATATTTTTCGCTCTGTAAGACGCACCAGACCACATGACACACCTAGTTTATGGAGAAGGAAAAAAATAAAAAAAATCTGAATCTCAGAAATCAGAACAGCAAGAGGGATCGCTGCGCAGTGAAAGCAGCAATCCCTCTTGTTGTTCTGGCTTCTGGGATAGCTGCGCAGCCTGCATTCGCTCCATAAGATGCACACACATTTCCCCTTACTTTTTTAGGAGAGAAAAAGTGTGTCTTATAGAGCAAAAAATACGGTATTTTGACAGAGACTCCACGGGCTACACTTTGAATTAAATTTCTATATCATTAACTAAAGTGTTTGCAATATAGTTAATATTCGTTAATATACACAGTATATATATAATTAAAAACACAATTTAATATATTTATTTATTAAACAAAATTAATGCATAAACTTAAGGCGAGTCCATGACAGATAGATGCACAGCACGGAAATGTGGAAGAATTCAACCCCTGGGGAAGTTGGAATGGGAGCCAAAGTGATCCCATGCTCCATGCACATGAAAGCTCATACCAATAACAAACTTAGTTGGTCTCTAAGGTGCTACTGAAAGGAAGTTTTCCAACTGCGCTTAACACAAAAATGTTCTGAATATAAATTTGTTAGAAGTCTGCGCCACTCTATGCAGCGCGAACTCCTACACTGTATGCACCATCTGTGAAGGAGTTTGCAAGTCGTAGAATCCCAGAAGTATAATTGAAGACCTAAGTAATTGAAGAGGCTCATGGCATTAGGGGATCTTTGCCTGATGTGTTACACGGTTACTGGGAGGATGATCTTAGCGTGGGAGGAGATTGAAAGATGGCCAATAAGCACCATACGCCAGTTTACAAATCCCGAGACTTACATAAGTTGATGAAGACAGGCTCAGGGAGAGGAGGAGGAGGGAAGAAAAACAGTAAGCAAGAAGAGGAAACGCTACCCATAGAGCAAATTACTTGTGGAAGGGGAAATTGCTGCTTTTCCTTGAAATTCACAGAAGGGAGAGCATGATCCTTTTTCTGGTTACTGATTCTCTCTCTCTCTCTCTCTCTCTCTCTCTCTCTGTGTGTGTGTGTGTGTGTGTTCACACAACTGATGAGGTATGTTTGCACTGTGCTGTCAAGCAGCTATACTTCCAAGAAACAAACCTAAGCTGTTGAGGGGTGGAATAATGTTAAGAAATGAAGCCTTTAGACTGTGATGGGAAATCTGCAGCACCACAAACACTGTTGAACTCTAACCAGCCCCAGCTAACATAGCTAATGGCTAGGAATAATGGGACTTGTAGTTCAACAACATCTGGGGTTCCCCCATTCCCACCCACTCTACACTATGCACAAAGCAAGTGCTAGCCCAGCTGTAGGAATAAGTGGATAGAAGCAGAGAGGTGTGAAGGAGACTTCATTGGGAAATAAGTCCTTCTGTGTATGTGTGTGTGTTGAGCACATGTACTGATGCATATCAATATTTTGCCTACAATACCCAAACTTCCAAACTTGCACTACAACATCCTTCCTCAACCCAATGCCTTCCAGATGTTTTGGATTCTGTGGACAGGGTTCAACTCACTAGCCCCACCAGCATAAGCCTGCAGAAAAACTTACGCCAGGCTTCCTCAACCTCAACCCTCCAGATGTTTTGAGACTACAATTTCCATCATCCCTGACCACTGGTCCTGCTAGCTAGGGATCATGGGAGTTGTAGGCTAAAAACATCTGGAGGGCCGAGGTTGAAGAAGCCTGACTTATGCTAGTGTACTGGGACCCCCCCCTTCCACACGTATGCCCCCATGCCCCCCAAAAATACAATTGGCTCACAGGTGGAGCAGAAGGCATTGTTCACTCAGGCAAACAGAAATGATTGCTTTTGATGGGACAGTCTGCTTAGCACTGCTTTGAATTCCTCCCCATTTCTCATCAACTCCAGCCAGAATAGTCAATCGTTAGGGAAGATGGGTGTTATAGAATCTAAAGCATCTGCGTGGCACCAGGTTCAGAAAGTCTGCACTACAGTTTATGATTTTTTTAAAAAAAACCCAGCACATATGCAGATGTCTGCATTCACTTAGGTTGAAAGGAGAACACAGAAATGGGAGTTTGACAGATGTATGTCTGAGAGGCGTTTGTTAATCAACAGTCCCACCAGCTGGAAAATAAAAGTATCTCAGACAGTACCGTATGGAAGGAATATCACAACTGTTCAGTTTTAACAGCATATTATTTTAATTAAATATAAACTAATGGACAATTTTGCAAGCCATAACACAATGTCATGGTAGGGACAGAGTTATACATAGAGAAGGACATTCTGGATGACTGCTCTGAGAGAACACTAACGTTAAATTATTGCTGAAAGGCTTTTGTTTTTCAAGATATAGTCTCAATTATACCTATCAAATTGCTAATGCACTCTTTTGTTGGTGGATAAAATGAAACATGGAAGCTGTCCAACATTAGCAAGCATGAAAAGGTGACCATGGATAGTGGTAACACACTTTGCTAAAATTGTTCTGTTGGGCAACTAAACTCTCCTTTTAGTTACCTGGAGGGGGAACCCTCCCCCCACTATTAATGTGAGAAGGATTGCTGTTATTGAGAGGTGAGAGGGTTATTTTAATTGTTTTGTACTCATCAGCTATTTAATTGCACATGCTGTATCAACATCTATTAAGGGGCAGGTGAGCACAGAGTGAGCTAATAGACGTGAACCCCTTTGTAGCAGCTGCAACCAAAGAAACAATTTTAATTAAGCCATATCCTGATACGATGGCATCATGCAAACTGGTCGCCTCATTTGCAGACAGAGAAGGGCCACAGCTCAGTAGCTGAGACTTATGTCAGTTGATGCTTTTGCATAGTTTCCCAGCTGACCCACATGCTTTGCATATACAAGGTCCCAGGTCAAAACTTCCAGGTACAGCTGGGAGAGGCACAATTTTAAGCTGGATGGACCAATGATCTGACTCAGTATACAGCAGGTTCCTAGTCTTATCTATCCTGTGAAAGAATATGAAATCTAGTGTAACAGTGCTGGCAAATACTGGGTCTTAGATCAACCCAATTACCCATCTGAGCCAGCAGAACTTGCATGTACTTTAAGCAGTTATCCTCCTCACAAATTCCTCCATCTGATACCATACCCTCTCCTTTTCCTGTGGAATCATGGGGAAGATATAGTCAGTCCCTTCTTCCTTCACTCTCTGTAGGCACCTCTTGAAAAACACCAGGACGCACCACTTAAAACTCTGCCAATCTCCCTTCCTCTACCTTCTTGTGCAAAGACACACATCCAACCATGGGCCTTTAGATGCTTTCATTCTGCTACATGAAAGGAATCTTCCTCCACATGTGGTGATGGCACTATGTATCGTGTGTGGCATGACAACTCTGCTTTAGCATAATAAAAATCTTTGGACTTTCTTCAGAGAGCAAAGTTTAGACTAGACTTCATACTAAAAAAAAGAATGTATAAAAAGCCCTCTAGACATTTTGAACAGTACAAAGTTACAACACAGCATGTGGGCATTGCAACAACAACAAAAACGGAAGATTTGAGTTTTCCTTTATTGCCCACAGTCCATCCTTGGGTTTCTTCTTCATGTGGGCAGTAAGGAAGAATATGGTTCCAAGAGACCTCACAGATGGGTAGCATATGTTTATCTGGGTACCTCCCCTTGCACTGACCCAAATGAATACATGACTACATCCATCATTCGTGCTATTGTGAAGCTACACCTCCATTATCTCCCCCTAACTTTAGGCAGTACAAGTTGAATATGTAAGTGTTGTTGGCGATGCTGCTTTTGCACAGCAAAGAAGAGGAATGAGTATCATCATAATGTCACCTCATCTCATCGAGTTGAAAGGGACCCTAAGGATCATCTAATCCAAACCCTTGCAATGCAGGAGTATGTAGCTCTTCCTTACCAGGATCGAACCTGCAACCTTGGTGATGTCAACACCATGTTCTAACCAACTGAGTTATCTTTACAGCTAACCTAATTGAGGAGATTCTATGGGAGCCCAGGGCAGCTTTCAGTTCCACAGAACAAACTCCAACCATATTCTATAATCACAACATTTCACAGGTTTATATTTCTTCAGATTCTCCCATTTTAAGAAAAGAGTAATAATAATATGGGTGGACCTCAACTAAGTTTTACTTGGATCAGGCCCACCAAAATTAATGATCTTAGCTATAGCCTTTCTCACCAAGAGTTTAAGATTATTCTTGTTTGTTTTCATTTTGAAGTAGCAAGTTATCATCAGCTCCCATCAGACATGCACTTAACCTTCATGGAGATATTTGAGTGTGAAATGCCAAAGCTGAAAAACTTCCACACAAGTCTGCACTTATTTAACCTGTGTGTGGCTTTTACAAAATCAAGAGAGACAGAATAGCAAGACATCACTGTGATGTTATGATCTGATCAGAGCTGCTTCACTCCTCCCTGCTAGCACTGGGGAGAAACAAACCACAATCTCCAGCTTAGAACTAGATCCAAACCAGAGATCACTGTTTGTTTGGTCCAAGATCTTCATCCTTACAGGCCACAATTTGATATGGTCAGAATTTGATTCTGTGCATGCAATTTATTTTTACTCTGGCTTGTATTCAATACAGGGCTCTCAAAATGATGTTCATGCAAACAAAGTGTGTGTGTTGGGGTGGGAAGAAATCACAGAAATCACCTGTCACTTATTTTGATGCCTGCATGTCATGTGACAGGCAGCTGTTTGAGGGACTCTTTGAAAAGTGAGGTGAGGGCAGGGTTGGAGAAAGACATACGGTAGTCATCCTGTTGTAGCTGTGTTTCTTTTGCTGCCTGCCAGCATGTGGGGCACACAGCTACTTAAGAGGGGCCTTAGTTGAATATGAGGGTGGAGAGAGGATATGGTAATGTTTTCTTGTTTCTGCTGCATGCCATATAGCAGGAATTGTCCCAAAGTTGTTGGGGTGTGTTCTGAGCCATCATCAGCATCATTATATAAAAAAATAAAACCTGATTGTTCCCAAGGATTTTGCAGGGTGGGGGAATCCATTTCAGAGGCATCGTTATTACCATCACCTTTTTCTCCAGATTGGTCCACAGCACTCTGTTTTTGCGTGTGTGTGTCCAAATTGTGTTAGGAGCTGGAGTCAAGCATAGGCCAGCAATAAAAATACAGTGAAGTTAACTCTTTATTCAAAGCAACCAAAACAACTTAGGCCTAGTGATCACAGCAACTCTTCCTAGTACATCTCGCCCCAGTGAGGCAGTTAAAAGGACTGAAGGAAGTTAAAAGGACCTTCCCACAGCTACCTAAGTCCCCTCCTCTCCAAGCAGCAGTAGACTGTATCTGTGCACAGCCAACCTCTCCTCTGCCCTTTTCATTTCTCTGTGTTCTATGAGACAAGGATGGAAGGAAGTTGGTTGCGGCAGGAAGGGGAGACTCCCTGGATTCTTCAGCAGCCAATCTCATCACTGCCTCTTGGCCCCCTCTTCTCCAGTCTTCTCTTCTGCCCCTGAGTCTGGACTGCTCTTTGCCCCCAGCCTCTTTCTACTCACTAAACCCTCCAGTCCCTTCAGCTTCCAACACCTCCTCCTCCCAGACTTCTCCCTCTTCACTATCTGACTGATCATCATCATTCCACCACCAATTCCCGGGCTCTGAGCCTTCTTCCCTTGGGGGTTTCCCAGCTGATGCTTCTCACTACTCCTCTTCATCCAGCCAGTCCTTGACAGTTGTTTGGGGAGGGACAGCACAGTACAAAAGCAGAAACATTAATAACACCATGCCTTCATACACCTCTAATTTTGACATAGTCACATTTGTTAAGTTAAATGAATAGCCTCCTCTCCAAAAAGGCCTGTACAAAGGAGCCTGCAGATCATAAATTCACCACTGCTTGCAAGAAATGATAATGAGATAATTTGCTTTGATCCAGCAGCTGCTGATAATTCAACACTGCCTACCTTTTAATACAGTGTGTTTAAGTTTCAAAAGCTCCCCCTTCCCAGGCAGGTTAATTACTCTAATGTGTTTATCTAGTTCTCTTAACCATAATACCCTGGTGTCACGTGGCTGGTATCGCTTTAAAATAGAACAGATTAAACAAATCCCTTTACTCGCCCTATAAAAATAGTGGTTGTGTGCTTTTGTAAATGTGTGTTTAATGGGTTACCTATTGAAATCCAAAGGCCTGTGTTTGCATGCTTCTTGATGAAGTGCAAGATAATTTAAAATGAAAAATTTAAAAAGTGCCTTAACCAACTTGCAATGGTAAATGCACGTTTTTAAACAACAACAACAACAACAACGCACAAATTACATGTTCAGGTGATACCTTTATTAAAGAGCAAGCAAAATGCCACAAAATAATGAGCAAGCTTTCAGTTCCTCCAGAATTCTGCATCAGTCCAGACGTTAAACAAAGCAGGAGTGGGGTTGGAGAGGGAAAGGGTGGCTGGAGGCTGAAACTGCAGAGTCTGCAGTTAGTCTCTTAAAATAGAGTGTGGGCAAAGAGTGCAGGCTTAACTAGATTAGGCTTTTGCATGGTGTGTTATGCAGGTTTCAAGTTGCACCTAGAGCTGCCCCTAGGATTGTTGATGATCCCTCATTTTGAAAATATAAAATCCGTATGTTACCCAGTAACTTAGCAGCACTGGATCAGATCAATTGCCCTCTAGTTCAGCAACCTGTCCTTACAGTGGCCAACCAAGGAAACTCACAAGCAGGACCTAAATGCTTTTTGTTTCCTATAAATTGGTATTCAAAAGTATACTGCCTTATCCATGTTTGATTGTTACCTATAATAGGCTATGCTCACGCTAGTGGCTTGCAATGCTGTGTGGTCATTTCCTGCATCTCCACCAGCCTGCTATGTTTCCAAGTTGCTTTCTCCTGCCACCAGGTTCACATCAGAGCACAGGTAAGGATTCCTTCACCCAACTATGTTTTTCCCTGTGCCAAGTGAAGCTGTCACCTGTGCATGCAGAAAAGCAGCCTGAGCTGTTCGCACAGCAACAGAACCATGGCTT
Source organism: Podarcis vaucheri (assembly GCF_965113315.1). Lineage (NCBI taxonomy): Eukaryota > Metazoa > Chordata > Lepidosauria > Squamata > Lacertidae > Podarcis > Podarcis vaucheri. The sequence continues at coordinate 21,392,172 of NC_138749.1, forward strand.
CTGTTTTCCAATCAGATGGAAACTAAGTTCGAGCAAAAGCACATCAAACAGAGGTACTCCTAAAGCAATGGGATACAGATGGATTGTGGCTAACGTCATGCGTGCTTTGCTTGTGTGGTGACAGCACACTGGAGCCATCATAAATGGTAATGCAGCCATGCAACATGGAAGCTATGTTGGTCTACTTAGCCAAAGGAAGCCCCCTCCCCAAATATACCAATTGAATTGAAATGGGTAAGTTTCCAATGGAAAAGGTGCACATTTTCTGTGTTAAAAGAAAACCTGGAACTCCCAGGGTTCGCGTGACCATTTTCTGAGAGGTTGGGCATACCCAGTGAGACTCCTTCCTTTGAATGCCAAAATAAATAATTGCCTATGCACGTTATCTCAGTTTTAAAAATGGTTTGCTATGGGGCACAGCGGGATTGCTGTCTTAAGGAATGCAAGCCTCTAACCACACAAAGACATGCAGAATCAATTGTACCCATTTTATTATTTTTAGATTGATATCACACCGTGTCAGCCAACCGGAATCTCTCAGCTGGTTACATTTCCATTCCATCATTTTAGTTGGTCATTGCAAACAACTGAAAGACTTGCTGGAATGCCAAGACTGGCTGCAATCTTGTGAGTTGGTTACAATACAAACAAAAAATAAAGTAACCAGCAATAAAATGAAATGCAGTTTCAGCCCCCTGTTAGCATTATTGAAAAGAATGGTGACTAATACAAGTGAAAGCCCCCTGGGAAAATCAGTGGCAAGGGGAATAGCTTGATGCTACGTAGGAGACAGAGAGATGAGTGAATATGACAGTTTTTTGTTTTTCCAAACTTAAGTTCATTTCTCCCCATTACCACATCAGCCTTCTTTTTAAAGCTGTTATGAAAATCCATCGGCATTTTAGTGTGGAATTTTTCTTACACATTCCTTCTTTTTTTGTATGCAATTTTCCCTAATATTCACATTTTCACAAAGAAATTTTCTCTAATACAATGCATTTCACATGGTTGTTTTATGCACATTTTATCCTAGTATATGCATATTTGTGTGCATTACTTAGCTGGAGAATTGCATTGCAAAAAAATCAGAGAAGTGTGAATTTCAAACAATGGCTGGGGTTTGGTTGGTGTACCATTTCAGAAAATACGGATTTGGCAGCTTCACTTTTAAATGTGAATAGAATCACATCTTCCCCACTCCTAAGGAAATACTAGAGAAGAAACAACAGCAGCCTGGTCCTCCCATTCACTGGAAGAGTCATACATCACAATTCATGAAACTGAATAAGCATCAAGGCAAACCACTTCTCTTATCCCCACTTCCATTACAAAGAACTTGATTTGTATTTCAGTGCAAATATCCTGGCCAAAGTTACACATAACAGCCTAACAGTGGAGCTTTGACATGTCGGTTAACAACCCAGAAAAATAAGACAGGATTCATTTGGACACAATGAGAAATTCTGGCTTAACACAAGTCAGGATCTTCACACTGAAGCCAGCACACAAAGTGAGAAAGCAAAGCAAGAGGTTCTTAGCCTCAATGCTCATTTCCAGTTTCATAAACCATGGTTTATGAAGCCTCGGTGATAATTGAAACCAGGCTTATCTCTGGCCCCCATGTTTAATAAGCTATGAAAGCCACATCTACTATTTGCCAGCATACACAATGCTGATGCAGCCGGACTCTGACTGCCAATATTTCAAATGAAGATCTGAAAGGGAAGAGCATGTAAAATATTCAAGAGGCTGTGTGAGCTAAATTGCATAACTATATCTGGATCCCAAACTTTCACACCAGAATTTCTGCCTATAGCACAGGTTTAATATCCTTATACTTAGCAGAGTTGTGGTGTCTAAGTAGCAACATGTCCATCCTAAACAGTGATTTGCCGAAACGAAATGGATGGATGGATGGATGAATATGCCTATTGCTCAACTTAATTCCAGAAACAATGCCAGGTGAGGTGGCGCAGCAGGAAAAGTGTGTCCTGCATTCATTTTTGAAGAAAGGATTTTCCGTGTCCAGACAAATGACCCACTGAGTCTGGTGGTGGTTAGATGTTGGGCTGAGACCCAGGTTCAAATGAGGGGCACTGGAAGCTGGCAGGTCTTTTGTGTGCATGCATTTTACAAGCATGGGAACTCAAATCAAGATATAACAGGATTTTTTGAGTGTGCACACACATGTACCAATCTCTTCTCAAGAGGTAAAACAGGGACAAAAGACAGAGGGGTCCCCACCCCCAACCAGTTAAAACCAGAAACAGGTTCCAGAAAGGACTGTCCCTGGGGGGAAAGGGGCAGTTGGAAGTAAGATACCAACACAGACAAATTTTTAACAAGAATACTTTAAAATGAAGAAAAGAAATTTATCCAGGGAAACAGACTGAGAAGGCTACTCAACTAAATCTAATCACTCAACAAGGCACTTCAGGTAAAAAGATCCAGACAAAACAAAAAAAAAGCCCTAAACGATATCCAACAATGTTCCTGTGCAATCTAATTCCACAAATTCTTTCTTGAAAACAGTTATTTCTAGTCATCATCTGAACCTCTTGAGTAATCAGTCTTCACAGTTACAAATGCACAACATTATTTCATGAAGTGTTGAAGCTTCTTTTGAAGACAGGATTTTAATGTATTACGGTGCAAAAGCCCCAGATCAGATCAAACAAAAGTGACCCATTAGTCAGTTTGTTCTTATTTTGAATCCCAAAGGTTTTTTGTTTTGTTTTTTTCATTTTAAATACTCCCACTTTTGTCCTTGGATCTTTTCTTGGTACCTATGACCTAACCTTAGTATACATGCTGGAAGGCAGGGCAGACTGGACTGAGAGAACAGCAAAAGGAATAAATAATCTCATCCCCATCTGCGCTGTAATGCTCATCCTAATACTGCTGACCTGGCTGGATGTGTGTTTTGACACTGTTCATCCACATCCTAGACCACCTATTCTTAGATGTTCAGATCTACATCTGAACTAATAGTTACTCAAGCCAAGAGCAGGCAGTCTTCAGTCTTCTTGGGTTTACCTTGTGTGTTGTTGTGTCAACAGAACCCCAGCATCTACCAACCAGAGTCAGGTGCAAAAGATATATTAAAATTAAAGAAAACATTGCTTGTGAGAACATTCTGACAGTGGTGGCTGGTGCTCATTGGGACTGGCAGGGCAGAAGGCTAGAAAGCCAACAGCAGGTAGATCCAGAACCAGTGATGGAACATATCCACAGCACTTTATACCAATTTAACAACAGCACATGGAAGTCATATGGAAGATGGAGCAAGTTTGTTTTCTCCTGCTGTGGAGGGTAGGACCCGAACCAGTGGCTTCCAGTTACAAGAAAGGAGAGCCCAAGTAAACATCAGGAAGAGGTTTAAGACAATAAGAGCTGTTTGACAATGGAATGGTCTCCCTCGGAAGGTTGTGGATGGACTCTCCTTCACTGGAGGGTTTTAAACAAAGGTTGGATGGCCACATTTCATGGGTGCTTTAGTTGAGATTCCTGCATTGCAGGGAGTTGGGTGAGATGACTCCCAGTCCCTTCCAACTCTACAATTCTATGTTTCTATGATAACACCTAGCCCTGGTGAGTTCATAGTGAGGTAAGATTCAAACCTGGGCGTTTCTGGTGCAGGGATCACTGCACTACATCTACACTCATAGTTATTTGATGCAAGGGGTGTGTGTGTGCAAGTAATGGGTAGAAAAAGTTCTATAATGTAAGGGAATGAAACATCCCACCCTATGCTTTTTGTTGTTCTTAAAAATCTGCTTTACTCTTTTTATTGACGGGGCCAGTCCATCAGATTCTCAAAAGCAGTTTACAAAGCATTTAATATGCATAGCTTAAAATCAAAATGTAGTAAGAAAATGTGAAATATGTCACACACCACATCAAAAATCAATACAAAGTCAGAACAACCAAGATTGAAGCCAACTACATTGAAATCCTAAATGGCTGCACACAGGCCAGACAATAGATGTCAAGATATGGAACAGTAATTACAATCTAAGATATTCTTTTCATCCCACTCTAAAGCAACTCCCTCCTATTCAGATTCTGTCTTGCATTCATCTAGGTTTCTGCCTTTCTAATTTAGCTGGACATTGACAATTTTCATGCTGATAGTACAATGAGGAGGAAAATGTCAAGTAATCTGTACAGCATATATACTCAAAGGGCAAATAGCACAGAGAAACAATTGATCTTTCCCTGTTTAATACTGGCTTCACCTTCTGCCCAAATGCCAGAGGCTACTTGGTGCCTTTGTTTAATCCTTGTCCTCCTGCAACATTTCACACAAAAATTCCACAGCAACAAGATACAATGGAACTTTGCCTGTGTGCATTACAAAGAGATTTGTTCGCAAAGCAGCAACAGAACAGAACATCTTGTCCTTTGTCTTGCTTCAACCAACCCTCTTGTATCTACGTGAATGTTTTCCTGTGGCAAGAACGTAAATGTCACTGCTACATGGAGAGGGACATGCAAGGCTGATGAGGTGCTCAGCTGCTTTCTTAGTTCTGTTATGTCTTCTCATTGATGCATAGCTGCCCTTCTCCTTGCAGGAATATTGCAGGTACTTATCCCATTTTTCTTAATCGGGTTTCTTAAAAAGCCACTCACCTGGCTGCTTATGGTGAACAAGGGGTACCTCAAGGTGACCCAGCAGGGATGCATTTGTAAGCTGTTAGAGGCTTAGCTTGCTCCTTCCCCCACCCCCTCCGGTGCCATTAACATGCCACGAAATAACTGAAAGCAGGAGGAATGCATAGGGCAGGAAAGACTTATCGGCAAGGCCACTTAAATTTTTTGTGATTGATGAATTTTACAATCTTTCCATAATTTCCTGAACACATCAATAACTCCGGGCAATGCAGTCATTAAAAATACCAATTTAAACAAGCAAAAGCAAATAGATAATCACAAAACCTTATCTAAAGCATCTCTCTCTCCTTTTCTAATATTTCTTTAAAGAAACGCAAAACATAACGACAGAAGACAAATTAAGAAAACAAGGTCCTTTGGGTATTTATTCATAGGCAGCCTTTGCAAAACATCCCTTTCTGCCTTTGGCTTGAATGTTCAACCAGGACTTAACTTTTCCTCCCACTGGATTCTTCTCCCTCAGATCTGCAGTCCTTGTTAATAACATTTTCCCATCTGCCACTCACAGTTCTGTTTCCACCACCACCACCCAGACACTTTCAGAATCATACTATTTCCTCTTGTTTTATACAAGAACATTGCTCAAACAGTGGACCTTGGGCCACTTTCGGGTGGCCTCAGCCAGGTAGACCTCAGTCTATCCAGTGTCTTCTCACTTCTGCCCTGCTCCCAAGCCATGGGATAGCCTTTTGACTGGACCAATGCCAGAATCAGCAATTACTTGTTTTCCGAGGAAAGACAAAGGAGTTGGAACGGGGTGGAAGGCCAAAGGCCAAAGGAGTTGTTGAAGGAAACTAGAAAGTGATATAAAAGCTTAATATGTTCCTGAATTATTATTTTTTAAAGTGTTTTATCATTTGTGTGTTTGCTGCACTAGAATCCTCTGGCAGGACGAGTGGGGTATATGTTTAATAATAAAATAAAACAATTATTACTACTATTATAAAAAGGTAAAGGGACCCCTGACCATTAGGTCCAGTCATGACCGACTCTGGGTTATGGCGCTCATCTCTCTTTATTGGCCGAGGGAGCCAGCGTACAGCTTCCGGGTCATGTGGCCAGCATGACTAAGCCGCTTCTGGCGAACCAGAGCAGCGCACAGAAACGCCGTTTACCTTCCCGCCGCAGCGGTACCTATTTATCTACTTGCACTTTGACGTGCTTTCGAACTGCTAGGTTGGTAGGAGACAACTATTATATAAAAATGCAAAATCAAGCATAGAACAAAATCATCACAGAAAATAGGCATCAAATACAGAAGAAGAGATAAAAGGGAGGCCAGAGATATTAGTAATACATTCCAGACTTTTGTTATAATGGAAATTATAACAAGTCTATAAAAATAAAAGCACCATTAGCATGGATGTCCCTCATTTCCCAGGGGGTGGGCCAGCAAGTTTCTGAAGCTCTGTAGGTATTCCTGTTTTATTATATTATCCACAACCATTTATAGGATGAAGGAGTGGGGGAGAGATTGGTTATGTTTGTAACGTGTCCAATAAAATCATATCAAACAAAAATACTGTAAATTTGTTCTTTTTTTATTCCTCTAGAGGTTCTCAGCTTATATGCTTTAAAAGAAAGAAAAAAGCAGGACTGATTCCCATATATTTGTGTACCAGTAAGAAATATTTGGTCCTTTATCACTATCTTCAAATACTTTTAGAAGAGCTAGTTGTGGGCTGGATGTTATGTTACAATTTGTAATTGTGTTATTCTCTTAAAACACAGAAAGCCAGAGCTTTTGTACTTTTCCACCATTACACAAGAACCCACCTGGTGGCATCCTGCTGGCAGGGATATAAATTTAATCATACATACATACATACATACATACATACATACATTTAACAACAACAACAACAAACAGGAAATAGAAAGGGAAGGGAGTAAAAGGACCAGGAAGGAAGGACGAAAGAAACTGATGGAGTGGGAATAAAGTACAAACTCAGTGTGAAAGGAGAATAGGAGGAGAAATTACTTTTTATAAGGTATCTTCGAAGGAAAAGGAATCATGGACAGAGGATTCCAGGATACATCATGGCTTATTTTTGTACTGGGGTGTTTATATTGCTGTATAAAACAAATAACCACTCAAAAGTTAAGCACACAAACTGATCTTGGTTTCACTGACAGTAGGAGTCCACATGCATATTTAAACAAATCTAAACTATGTATCTGTAATTAAATTTTATTTTTAAAATGAGTCAATAATTCCTCACTAAAGTTCTTTTTTGTTTATTTAGTATTCAGCTACGCTCAGTTCTCTGTTAAGTTGGTACGCTAATCCTAAACTGCAGTAAACTAAAGATTGATATTTTTAATTAGCAAATGCCAGCTGTTCATAGTGATAGCAACATTAAAGTTATGGAGAAAGAAATGCAGTGTATTGAGATTATACAGTAAACAAATTGGGAATATTAGACAAAACCAAACAAAATTGCAAGGATAAGCCTAATTGGTGCTCAAACTATACTCTATATTATTGTTATTATTTTCTGATCAACAGAATAAAATATATGACGTTCTGAACATGAATGTCAACTGTACATGAATGGGTTGAAAAGGCTCAGGGATAGTTTTTAATAGGATGGCCGATTAACAAAGAATGACCACTCATAAGCAGTAAATTGCTTAAGTGGAAGGGAGAAGTCAGAGAAGGGAAGGGTATTATTTGGAGATTTAATTTTACAGCTGTGTTGAACCAAAGGTGAAATGCTCCTAAAGGTCTGCAAATGCCATCTTGGTAGTCCAGATAACCCCAAACTAACTGGCAGTTGTTGCAAGAATGATTCACTTGCTTTAATACATGCTAATTGGCTTGGTTTGATGCTATGCTTATCTGTGGGCTTGGGGTGCTGGGCTCTGAGCCCAGAAAGGGGAACTATCTATAAGATTTGGGCGTTTGCCACCTATGCCCTCATCTGGTCAGGTGAAGCAATGGAAAGTCCTGGCCTAAGTGACATATGCTGCTTTATGTATAAAGAAGGTATGAATGTTTGCATGGCAGTGGACCTCTCACTGTTGCAGTGTCCATTTGTAAAAGCTGTGTGTCTCTACAGGCCGTGCAGTAAATCTACATTTCCTTCTTCTAATAAAGCACTAGAACTGATCACTCTCTCGTTTGTTCACATCCTTCTTACATATACCTGCCCCAAACCACTCCCACGAGCCCTGCTTTAGGCTGGTGGATCAGGGCAACATTTTCCAGGGACAGTTCCAGATTTACAGAAGGATCCTGGTTTTTAATTTGATCCCATAATGTCCGCTTTTCCATAAAACATTCCCATGTTCATCAGAGAAATGTTGGACGGAGTTATGTGACCCTCAAGCCAAGGAGATATAAGGAGCAGATACAACCTTTAGAAGACATCTGAAGGCAGTCCTGTATAGGGCAGTTTTTTAACGTTTAATGTTTCATTATGTTTTTATTTATGTTAGAAGCTGCCCAGAGTGGCTGGGACAACTCAGTCAGATGGCTGTGGTACAGGTAATAAAAATTGTTATTGCTGTTTTGTTGTTGTTGTAATCATTATATAGTGCTGGAGGAGAGACTTGAGAGTCCCATGGACTACAAGAAGATCAAACCTATCCATTCTTAAGGAAATCAGCCCTGAATGCTCACTGGAAGGACAGATCCTGAAGCTGAGGCTCCAATACTTTGGCCACCACACGAGAAGAGAAGACTCCCTGGGAAAGACCCTGATGTTGGGGAAGATTGAGGGCACAAGGAGAAGGGGACGACAGAGGACGAGATGGTTGGACAGTGTTCTCGAAGCTACTAACATGAGTTTGACCAACCTGTGGGAGGCAATGGAAGGCAGGAGTGCCTGGCGTGCTCTGGTCCATGGGGTCACGAAGAGTCGGACACGACTAAATGACTAAACAACAACAATCATTATTAAATAGGACATCCCTATTTTTATCAGAAATATGTTGGAGAGTATGCAATAAACTTTGAGAAGTTATGTGGCATAAACCAGTTGCACTACTTACTTGTCTAGCAATGTAATTAATCCAAATCCTGACAAGTGATCAGAAATGGGTCTCGTCTACAATTCCTGCATACAGTAACTGATTATCCATTTGTTTATGATCACTTGGATCCATATCAGTATCTCTACATCAAAACGAAAGCCAACAGGATATGATGTGAAGCAACAGAGGAAGCAACAGAGGAAGTCAGAACACTGGTCCATCTGACGCAGTTTTATCTGAGTATAGCAGTGGCTTTCCAGGGTTTCAGCCAGAGGTGTTTCCCAACCCTTCCAGAAGATGCCAAGGATTGAAACTGGGTCTTCTGCATGCAAAAGCAGGTGTTCTACCACTAAGCTAAAGCCCTTCTCTAAATAGAGTGCTGGGCTTGGACTAGGTTAACTTGAGTTCAGCCATGGGCAAGTCATAGTTCTCAGCAGCACCAACCCTGAAGGATTGTTTTGAGAACAAGAAAGGGGATATCTCCACGTACAAGTTACATTTGTGATAAAGGATATTCATTTATATTCCACTTACTCAGCCAGCAGAAAGCTCAGTGGTCAATAAAACATAATCACCAGAGTATTTTGCTACCAAAAGTTATGGCCGTGGCACACTATTATTCAACTAGATCCTGTTGAAGCCATTAGGATAAGTCCAAGTCTTGCCCAAAATGTTCTACTATAAATTGAACAGATTAAAGTGCAAGTGTTAGGCAGCTTTGACGAAATATCCAACTGCATTAGCGCACTTTGCATTTCTCTTCAAAATGTTCAAATTATCTTAGCTTTATCCCAGCTCTTTCTTGTAAGCTATAGCCAAGCCACATCATTTGAATGCCTAATAATCATCTCCAGCTCCTCCTGAACATATTCTAAGGATAACAGAAAAAGACCTTGAGGAGATTAGCATAAGAGATACATGGATAAATTTCCAAAGAAACAACGAAGTCCTGTTCCTTCAAAGATTATCCATCTCTATTATGCTGATCACCTCGAGGCCTTTTTCCATTTGCAAGTTCTCCTTAAAATACCTTCTTGAAGAGATGGTTGTTAGACATTCAAATGATGTGGCTGAAGCAGCACAGAGTTTCTGTAGCAATGACTTTTACAATTGGCAACACTGATTTGGTAAAGATACTGGCAGTGGTAATTTTTTCTTAACATATACTTTTTGCTATTTTCCTCACAGAAGATTCCCTCCACTTTCTGCAATGATACACACCAGATTTTCTTTGCATGGATGAGAGAGAGAGAGAGAGAGAGAGAAGGAAGGAGAGAGAGAAAAGAAGAGAGAGAGAGAAGAAAGAAAGGAAGAAAGGAAGAAAGAGACTCTTCTTCCATACTCAGTAGCAGTAAGAACGAGAAAGTGAAGGCACGAAATGAAGATTTGCCTATCCTAAGAAACTCAAAATAACCCCCTCTGTCTGTTACAGAACCATATGTACATTGTACATGCTTATTCCCCCTGCCATGCCTGAATCACCAATGTCAAGAGGCTCTGAATCAGCAAACCGAGTGGGGTGGGGAAATTGGCAGCAGGTTCTCTTTTAATGTAATATTTTGAAGAGTTTCCCTGTGTGCTATATTCCGAGCAAAGACCAGTGGTAATATCTGGCTATCCAAATGAGAACACCATTAAGCAGCAGAAGTAGTGATTGAAATGTGGAAAGCTCTAACAGCATCATAATTGTTCCAGGCACTGTAATGCTTTTAGCTGTTCCTGAAATGGCCTATTATAGAGAATCCATGCTCACCAAATTTAGCGTGGACAGAAAAGCTGCTGTCACTTGGAGCATTTCGGGCCTTTTCTCCATTCCAAACACAGACAGAAATCTGAGATGAGGCAATGAGTTGCTTTAACTGTCGCAGGCACTTCCAGAAAATCAGTTATTAAAGTTGTTCTATGTCCACTTAAATCAATTTATGAAGGGCAGTTCAAAAACCTATACAGATATACATTTAACGGAAGATACATCATTCAAAGACTGCAAATATATATATATGTACAGTATATGATTTTCCATTCTCGGGCACATAGAACGATAGAATTTGTAGGGGGCATGTTGACCATTAAGTCCAACTCCCTGCTCAAAACAGGAAATCCAAAGATAGAGCAACAGCCGGCCACTGATGCATCGCCAAAATGACAGAGTGCATCATCATCATCACACGCAAAAGACTCACACACAAAACACACAATTACACATAAAATTTGCATATGATAATGTTAGTGTGCCTATGAGTAGGGAAGAGAGAAGCAAAATTAGAAATGATTACTATAATTTAAACAGAAATGCATCTCACCACAGCAGGGAAGACTGTGACCAGCTGACAATCTCCTCAGTCTACAGTCTGGGTGCTGACTGTTGATGGGCAACTTCAAGAGCCCTCTAGCTCTCCCTTCTTCTTCATTTTTACCTTTAAACCAAGGTAAAAATGAAGAACAGACAGTCCTTCAAATAGACGACTGTCCTCTGCAAAGTAAAACCTATAACCACCCAACAAATGGCTGTCTATCTTCTTTGATGACCAATAGTGAGGGAGAGCCCACCTCCCCACTAAGTAATTGGTTCCATTGGCCAACTGCTCTTACTTGCCATCAAGTTATTTTTCACAAAGTTCAGCTGAGCAATACCTTCCTATAACTGCAGCCCATTAACTCTAGACTGGCTGGGGGAGCCCAGCTAGCCGATGCAGCTCTTGGTAGTCAGAGAGGAGCACTGGGCCAGGCCACACTGGGAGCACCTGCATGGGGGTGCCTGGTTTGCGCCCCCTCAAAAATTGTGCACCCGGGACCATGGCCCCCTTGGCACTCCCCATACTACACCCCTGGTTGGACTACTACTGTTATCAGCCCTGACCATTGCCCATGGTGGTTGAGGCTGATGAGAGCTGGGAGTCAAACAACATCTGGAAGGACCATGTTGCCAAAAATCTGGGCTACATCATGCTGCTCTCATAGTTGTGACTTCTATGTTGCTTGAGAGACTGCTGAAGTGGCCTGAATAGCTGCTTTCCATGTTTTCACTGTAATATTTGTGGAGGCTCTCAGGGAGTTAGAAACTAGCAAGGTCAAACTCCCTTTGACTTGGTTCAGTTCACTTTTTGAAACCCTCATAAGTTGAACTTCACCCTCGTCGTGAAGAGGGAATGAGTCAATGAAGTGAGAGCAAGCTTTCCATCATCAGATCCCTTCTTGTCTTGTTTCCCCATGTGGTCCTGCAGCCAGTTCAAGAAAGGGGGCACAGTGATTGAGGAAGGGAGGTTTCAGTTCATACAATCCTTGCATACAATTAAATAGTCTTTTGCATGTAAAGCACATGCCACTGCTCTCTTTTCATGCTGACGGAAGCAACATGTGTGGTGTAGTGGTTAAGAGCGGTAGTCTTGTGATCTGGGGAACCGCGTTTGCGTCTCCGGTCCTCCACATGCAGCTGCTGGGTGACCTTGGGCTAGTCACACTTCTCTGAAGTCTCTCAGCCCCACTCACCTCACAGAGCGTTTGTTGTGAGGGAGGAAGGGAAAGGAGAATGTTAGCCGCTTTGAGACTCCTTCGGGTAGTGATAAAGTGGGATATCAAATCCAAACTCTTCTTCAGATTTCATCCATGCTTCAATTCTGCACCTCCAAATGGCCGCTACACATCTCCCACATATGCAGAACAGTCTCAACAAGACTCTCAAAGCAAATACAACAAAGGCCAAAAGACAAGAGTACAATAAGAACCAAATCAATCAATCAAAACAATGTTACCACTGAAACAGTTGCTGGCATCCATCTGTCTCAAGAGACAATAGCGTGCGCCTTTAGGGGTGAAGTCAAACCGCTGTGTTAGCAGCACCAAAGTGTTTTCTCCGGGGCACAAGCCTGGGCAGTGTGTATGGAGGTCCAGGGCTGCCCAGATGACAAGAACCCCTTCTTGGCCTCGATGATGTGGTCCAAAGGAAGGCAGAGAAATACGTTTGGCACCAGCTTGGCTACAAGAGTTGCTGGAAAGAGGCACACAAGGTGCCGTCCAGCCGTCTTAGGGACTCTACTCCGAGTTTGTGTAGGCTTTACTCCTTGGTCTTTTCTTCTTCCGAAGATATCCAGCAAGGCAGTGGAGGTTTAGGATCAGAGTTTTCCTCCTCCTAAATAGGCTACCTTCCCAGGTTGATGAGCTTCACCCGCCCTTCACTTCTCTCTTCAGCACATGCAGAAACTGCCTTCCTGTGAAGGCCTGGGATTCAGACTCGGAGGCTGAACCTGAGGGATCTCAGCCTGCACAGGATTCCCCACTTCCAGAACCAGCTGGGGCATGAGCCTGAAGGGTCCTCACCTGTGCTGGGTCCTCAGGCGCAGACATCAGCTGAGTCTGCTCTGGCCCCTGAGGGGATGGAGGACCCATTGCCTGCAGGTGCTCCACTCGCAGCCCCGTCAGAGGAAGCGGAGGTTGCCTCTGGGTCCGCTTTACTGCCAGAGCTCCTGACCCGCCCTGGCTCCCTGCTTGCAAGCCTGTTCCTGACTTCACCCGACTCCCTGCCCTGCACCCAGCTCAGCTGCCTCCACATTGCACCTTTGACCACGGACTGGACTTGGACCTCGCCTCTCGGGTAACCCATGGGACCAGCACACTTCCTGACCATTGGACCCACTATTGGTCTCATCCACGCAATCCGTTGGAGCCTGTCTTTGCATGGAGGGGGAATCAATAGGATTAATCCCCCCCCCAAATAACCAACTAACAAGAAAAAGAACTTTTCAATAGTTTTCTTATTGTTTAAATCAGAGGTTCCCAAATTTATTTGGCCTACTGTCCCCTTTCCCCAAAAAAATAATAATTACTCAGAGCCCGCCTGGAAATCAACCTTCCTAAGATCTATCAGCAGACTTGACCACTGGTTGGTTATAACTTGCATTTTGTGTGTTTATTTGGAAAATAAAGTAATCACTACAACTTTAACTCTGTGTTACATCAGTAAGCGTCATTAAACAACAATTTCAATATTTTCTCAATCTTCTCTTCTTCTTTTCTGCTTCCACTGACCCCTTATTTTTATTCAATGCCCCCCCATTGCACCCGGGGCTACTACCCCCCCCTGGATCATTCCAGCACACACACCCAAGAGGGTCATAGAGTCCACTTTGGGAAACACTGGTCTAAATAATAAAAGTTCATCTATTGGATTTCTTGTTGTTAAGATTGCTATTGGAGGGGGCAGAGTTCCATCCAGGATTATTTTCCATACCGGTAAATATTTTTTATTGTAACATCTTGAAATTGAATTAATGCCCTGAATGGAGGTGAAGCAGTACCAGGCCCTATTCAAGAGTCTAAATGGTATGGATGATTCCATGTAAGTTTGTCTTTCTCATCCTCATTAACTGTGGCAGGCAGATTAGAATGCACATTTTCCTCAAAACAGCTCTAGTCCATTGTTCCTAGGATTCAAATCTGACTCAAAATAGAAGTTGCAATAAAGGAAAGATTTTTGACTCCTACGCATGACATTGCACCTTGTTCCTTTGTGACATTGGGGGAAAGGCTGCAGCTCAGCATCAGAGCTTATGCGGAAAAAAATCACAGTTTAATCTTTAGCCTATCCAGACAGCTCTGCAAAAGTCTCCCACATGAAACTCAGTTGGAACAAGAAACTGCTTACCTGTTGGCAGTAGGGCAACAAGGATTAATGCTAATTGCCGTATAACCACCCCACAATTAAATCAGAATGAATACTCAGCAAAGATTGGGCATAGTGTAACCTCTGTGAAAGCAAGTTAGGATGAATGCTCAATAAACAGGTCCTGCGAATTTATTCATCTGCCGAAGCCCCTAGTAAGCATCACCCTGCTCATGGTCTCGCAAGTACAACTGAGTAAGTTATGTGTGTGTCGGTTTGTGTTTGCATATGACAGGCACTCATTTCGTCATTTTCATCAGATATACAGCGCCCAACAATCCTGTATCTTTCAACAAATATTAAACACACATACAGAAACGCTTCCTAAATGACTACGGGTCACCTTTCCTCAAAGTCAAAACGAGAAGATGTCTTGTAAGCATATATTTTATTACGCTAGTCAAGAAAGACATTGTCACTGAAAACCAATCTTGCTTTGTATTTTCAGCCCTGGAAAAGGGATCAGAAGACCCTGAGCAACAAATTCAGCAGCATGTTCAACATTAGCACTGACATTTCACAACTCTTGCCTTTAAGCATCGAGAAGAGACTTTCTGTTTTCCAAGATATATCTGACAAATCGAGGAAAGGACGGAAGGTTGGGTGGCAGAAGGATGCTGCAAAATTAATGTCTGCTGGCATATTTTGCTTCATGCAAACAGCTGACTGGAAAGTACCTAAGCATATCTGCAGTTAGAATGAACCATAGCTTGGACCTACATAGCAAATGTCAAAATGTAACAAAAATGTAGTAGTCAATAGATTTAACTGAATTAACCACACATATTTCAGCTTTAGTGTGGAAGCACAGCTCAAGGTTTCACCACAATTGTGCACTTTTCCCTTAAAGCACCAAATTTACACCATTTATCCATAGTGATGGTTGTCAGATATTGGGGAATTTGGCATTGTCAATGTGAGTTTGTGCACAGCATGCCAGTCATGTCCCTAATTTAAGAAATGCCAACCACAACCTATAATAGTACACTATAGTTTCTAATGGAATTGGTATGCAGAGTTCTTTCTAAGGTATGAACTTTCCAAACAACTCTTGCAGGTTTTGCAGAACCCAAAACAGCTAAGCAACGAGGTAAAAGGGGAAATGGAGTAGAACTGATGAACAATTCCAGTTCAAAGTATTATCCAATACTGTCATACAATTAAACAATAATGATATCCTAGTGGTTTCTACAGGGAATGCCTATAGAACATTCGGAGGACCTACAGAGAGCAGAATTCAAGATCTTGTTTTTGTACACTTGTATGACTAGTTTTGAATAATAATGTGACTAATATGGAGATAATTACTATTTGCAACTCTATTTTGTTTGGAGATCGACACAAAGGTTTCCTTAATGTAAAAGGTTTGAGCTGATGTGCTCTGTGGTTTCAGAAAAGAAGTTCCATTTGTGAACAGAAAAATACTCAGTTTATTCATTCAAAGTATTTCAACCTGCCCTTTTCAAAATCAGAGCAGTTTCCAACATTTGAATTAGTGCAGGTTATAGAACACCCAGATTAAAATCAAGTTTCAACTAAAGGAAAATGTATTTAGCTGTTTTCTAAAACCAAATGAAGAAGGAGGGAGAAAGGTTGTTTTCTGCTGCTCCAGAGAAGCGGACATGGAACAATGGATCCAAACTACAAGAAAGAAGATTCCACCTAAACATTAGGAAGAACTTCCTGATAGTAAGAGCTGTTCGACAGTGGAATTTGCTGCCAAGGAGTGTGGTGGAGTCTCCTTTTTTGGAGGTCTTTAAGCAGAGGCTTGACAACCATATGTCAGGAGTGCTCTGATGGTGTTTCCTGCTTGGCAGGGGGTTGGACTCGATGGCCCTTGTGGTCTATTCCAACTCTATGATTCTATGATTCTAAGAACCTTGGCAAGATTCCCTGCAGAGGAAGTTCAAAAAAACAGGGTGGAAACATTGCAAATACCTCTGACTATAATCCTATGAATGCTAGGTTACATCCAACTAACATACTCAGAGCAGACTCATTGAAATTAATGGACCCAAGTTAGTCATGCCCATTAATTTAAATGGGTCCCATTTTGCACAGTGGGGCTTATTTCTAAATGAACTATCACCCTTTATCCACACTATTGTTGCCAATGCCCATCCCCAAAGACAAGGCCTTTGTGGGTTCAAGGGCTCGTTCGTTGACGCTGGGTGTCCATGTCTCTCTTGGCCATTCAGAATTCGCATCAGCTGCATCACCAGTCCAAATCAGTTGCAGTAAAAAGAAAATCCTGTTTTGCTTTCTTGTCCCCTCTGCACTTCACTGCTCTTTCTGCTTATCTGAGTACACAGAGCAGGTGAAATAATTAACAAAACTACATGTCACGTAATTTTACTGAAGTTTAACCTTAAATGGTATTAGCTAAATAAATCAAGAAACACATTTATTTTGCCTTTCCCTTCTTGTGTCCTCTGCTTAATGTGAATTAACTCTGTAGAGAAATGCTTCACAGAAATATGGAAAAATGGAATGAGTCAATTATGCAAGCACATCTAATCAGTGTGCTAAGTGAGCCACTGCTAAGGTTGGTAGATTTATTCATGTGCAAGAAAAGTTAAGGTTTGAGCCCATAAGGAACTAATCTTTATGAGCTAAATTTAACCACCTGATCAATATCTGAATGGCTTGATAGAGCAATGTATTCACAGAGGACTTACAACTCTTGTTTTTAAATAAACACACCAGTGCATTAAGTCAAACATTGTCCTTCCCCTACCAGAATCACTCATATAAACTCTATATTATAGCCTTGGATGGACTCTCTCCATCTATTTATTGTACTTACATCAAAACAATTCCAGCACTTCAGATATTTGCATTTCTTTTGTCATTTTATAGTTTCATATCTGAATAAGCAGGTGACTATCCATTCCTAGTATTATCCCTCCCTCCACAGAATCAGTATGCTTATATATATATTACAGCCACCCCCTATCCTCCAATATAAAGGACAGAGAGTGCTATTATGCTTGTGTCCTGCTGGTGGACTTCCCATGGGCATCTCATTGACCGCGGTGAGAACAAAATGCTGGAACACAAAATCCAGCAAGGATTTTCTTATCTTCCTGGGTTCAGAACTGCATAATTCAGTGGGCTGTATCTGCCTAGGCTTCCTCTATACTGGTGTATATTTGATGGGTATATCTGAGGGAGCAGAGGATCTCTTCCCTCTGACATCTGAACAGTCTGCTGCTCTCACCTGTTCTGTGCGGCATTGGTGATTGATGAAGGGCATCAGTGCAAATGATGCAATGATGCAAAACGCCCACTCCCATGTCCTTGGACTATGATATTGTTTCTATTGTTATCTTTTTGGATAAGGATGACAAGCAGCATACTTATTAGTCAATGCTTCTGTACTCAAAACTGCTGTGAAAATAATACACATCATTTTGGGCCAGGAAACCAACATGCTTACAGTGAATACTTTGCATTACATACAGTTAGGGCTGGGGGAGAAATATGGATCTGTGGGCCAAAATAAATCAGAATCTAACTAATTTGAGCTGGAGCCCAACATGTGAAGTGCCCCACATTGGATATCCCTGGACTACATCAATATTGCACTGGTCCAGAAATGCAGTGCTTGTGTTCTTATCTATTTCAAGCCCTATCACTTAATGCTCCATTGTTATTTGCCCTTCATGCTATTTGATGATACTGCCTTTGATATGCAGCCTACTGTTTTGATTGCTAAGTACATATTTCAGGAGAAAG
This sequence comes from Podarcis vaucheri, assembly GCF_965113315.1. Taxonomy (NCBI): domain Eukaryota; kingdom Metazoa; phylum Chordata; class Lepidosauria; order Squamata; family Lacertidae; genus Podarcis; species Podarcis vaucheri. Next base: position 21,410,221 of record NC_138749.1, read on the forward strand.
CAACACTCCTATTTCTGTTTCCATCAGGCCACAGCTTGTCATAGGGGTTAGTGGCTGAGGTGCAATTTTGTATTTTGAAGTGTTACTTATATTGGGTAAGCCATATTTATTCTGAGAACAGAACAGCAATAAGATACTGTCAAGATTGCGTGTGAAAAGATTTGTGGTTTCAAGATTACAGGAAACTGCTGAGGATCAGGATGGAAGTCTAGACAGAAATCTGGGGGAGTGACACTCCGTGTCAGATCTCACACCAAATTGTTTGACCTCTCCATATCCTCAAGCTTAACAAGCTTATATAAACACAGATGCAGCACACACAAATCAGAGCATTCGGTGAACCCCAACTGCTCAATTTAAGTGAATGTGTTAAAAGGGGGAGAGATTGCAACTGATGCTCATATACAGTGTTTTTTATTTTTATTTTTAAATAAATGTTTTAATCTACACATAGAAAACCTATCAAATATCAACAATACTGAAGCCAATGTACAAATATACTTGTGGTCTCTTCAATTTATACATATTGATTTATCACAATCATCTTGAAACTTTTGTAATATATTAAATAAATGTTATACATCTGTGAACGCAAGTGCTCTAACTTGTGAACCACCATTCTCAGCTGGTAGGCTGAAACCTACAAAAGATTGTAATATGTTTTGGCTCGCATGGCAGCTAAAATAAAATACAATTTGTGGCAAACTGCAACTCGTGGGACTGCTTCAGCTAACCCGACAGAAACCTACATCCAAACTGAACAAACTTTGCGGGTTCAGTATAATCAGGCAGCAGCCATGGGAATCTCCATGCGCTACACTATGTTTCAGGCAAGTTGTCATTATTCCTCAAAGAACTCCCATATCTGGTTAAGGATAAAGCAGAAGAACTTTTTCCCCTGCTGCTCCCAACTGCAGGACTAGATCTCCTGAGTTACAGGGGGATAAATTTTGATTCACTTCTTGACGGTAAGAGCAGTTCAACAATAGAATCAATTACCAAGAGGAGTGGTGGTCTCTCCTTCCTGGGAGGTCATCAGGCAGAGGCTGGGTAGCCATCTGTTAAAGATGCTCAGGCTCTGCTTTCCCTTCATCAAGCAGGTGGCAAGTGGTGAAGTGCACCTGTCTCTCTCATCATGGACTTCCAGGTGGGATTTAAAAACATTCCAATTCACCCAGGCATCTGATGGTTGAAAGATTCTGTACCTAGCAACCTTGATATAATTAGTTGTGAGGGCATGTGGCTTTTTAAAATGTTTGTTAATGTCCTTCACTGTTTTTATAGCTTTACAATAGGTTTTATTTTGAACTTTGGTGTTTGTTCTGCTTCGTTGCTAGCTGCCTTCGGCTCCTTTAGGAAGATGGGCGGGATAGAAATTCAATAAATAACAACAACAAATGCATGGTCCCCTGAAAATGGATAATTCAATGAAACCACAAGAAATGCTCTAAAACTGAGATCCAAACAGTGCATTTCTATATCACAGAGTTAACTTTTCAACTGTGTTGTGCATCTTGAAATCCCTTTACCGAATTCCAAAATGGCGCGTGCGCGCACACACACACACACACACACACACACCGGCTTTCTTGAAGTGAATAAACCTCTGGATGTGTTTCAGTAAAAAAAAAAACTGCACTCAAAAAAACAGAAACATCCTATGGGCATCAGCATTGCATAACACAGGCCTTCCTCGGCACATCTGCATTTCATTCTGATCAGCAGCCTGGTGATATAAAATAGTGCTCATTTGTTTAAATGTGTTTCTGCACTTTTCTTCATGTAAAAACCTATGAGATTTGATAACTTTTATGTTAGCAGAGATAAAAGCCAAGAGCCACAAAGAGACTTAAAGAAGTACTCCACATTTAAAAAACAACACAAGAAGTAGACAAATCAAAGAGTCTTCACTCAACATCAGAAATACATGAATCTCAGTGTCAGGTGAGTCTTCTGCACTGCAGAATGAGACAGCACAATGGAAAGGACAGCAATCACCTGACCTGAGTTGGTAGAGCAGCTCAAAGGAGAAGCAACAGAGGCACTAACTGCTGGGGACCCAAACCCTTTGAGCCCCCCAAATTTTGGGGGGAAATCAGGGCCAAGTACAGAGCCAAGCGCAGCATGACTTTAGTGGCCAGCTCCTTCTCCTCCTCTTCCTGCCTCCGCAACAGCAGGAGGAGCCACTGGCCACTGAATCTGTGCTACAACTGGATTTGGCTCCACCCCCTGGCTCCTCTGACATCCTGAAGCGATGTCAGGACATTGCACGTGCAACATTGCCCCTCCCCATGTTCCTCACAAGTTGGCACCTCTGCTGAGGAGCACCTCAGTAGCTAGACAGGTTTGCGTGGGAGAAGGCAGTCTTGTAGGCAACCCAGCCCCATCCTATGAGAGGGCTTTATAGGCCAAAACTGGCACCTTGAATGGAGGCTGGAAATGGATTGAGAGTTGAGGGTGGTGAGACATCAGTTGGATAACCCAGGTGGTCAGAGGGTGGTGCTGAAAACAGCAAGGTTGCAGGTTTGATCACCATCAGGGACAGCTGCGTATTTCTGCACTGCAGAGGGTTGAACTAAATGATCCTTAAGATCCCTTCCAACTCTACGACTCAATGATTCAAGATGCCCTGAAGACATGCTTTATTTGAGAGCTGTCCAGTCCAAGATCAGGAAAACTGAGCAGGCACAAAACACCTTGTGCCTTCCCCACTACCAGTGAGATATATCTTATTTAAATTTCAATTATAGTAATTTAAAATTTGAATTTATATATAAATTACCATATGCACACTTTATGCAAATTCAGGCCCTCTTTTGTGGCGATGCATAACTGGTCCCCTTACGGTCAGAGCTGGCACACCAATCTTAGATAGCAGGTTCTTGAAAATAAAGGCTCCAATAGCACCTCCAGGATTTCATTTCATTTCACAAGATTTGTATACTGCTTGATTGCAATAAAACCCCAACACAATTTGAAATTATCAGCAAAAAAAAGAAACTATCCAAAACATCCAAAAACAGTTAATAATAAACTAAAACCAGATTAAAACATGTGGCAACATTCTAAATGTTTGGACTATGAACCTGAACCTTCTGGGCACCTGAACCTTCTGGGCAAATGCAACTGCATCCAAAAACAGGCCAAACTCTATTACTCAAGGCACATGAATGGTGGATGCTCAATCTACTGGCTCTCAACCAGTCTCAAACACGGACTTTCTCAACAGGCCCAAAGAAAAACACTTAGATATTTCGTTGTTGTTGTGGTGGTGGTGGTGGTGGTGGTTTAATAAACTAACTAAGGTATTCCAAATGATTATTAGCAGAAAACCTGGAGGTAATCAGAAAACCTGGAGGTAATTTGTCCTGATTCAGTAAATTAGGAGAAGTTCAAGATAAAATTGCCATCGTTCAATGACAGAGCATCTGGTTTGCATGCAAAAAGGCCCCAGATTCAATCCCCGCTATCTCTAAGTAGTAATGGAAAATATTGTTGCCAGAAATATTCAAGACTGCTAACAATATCTCAGTGAAAATTCAATAAAACAAAAATACCAACCTTAATGATACAAGCCAAAATCAAGTCCTATCTGGCAGAGTGCCATGGCTCAGTCCCCTGTATCTCTAAGCAGCACTGGGGGAGACTCTTGTCTGAAACTGTGGAAAGGCACTGCCAGCCAGAGTAGACATAACTGAGCGGGATGGACCAAAATTCTGACTTGGTATATGGCAGTGTTTTACGTTTCTTGTGTGAAAGGTCAGCCAGTGCTATTTAGCATTTCAGATGGCATTTAAAATGTGTCCTTTTCCCTTTTAAATTGTCAGGCTTTACAACAACATGAGGATTTCTCATGCACCCCCAGAGTTCTTACCCATATGGGATTTTAACTGAGGGACTAATTATGTGTATTTTTTCTGAGCAGATTCATCAGCTGCACATTGCCAAATAATGTTGTGTGTTCCATAATGGTAAAATAGACATATAGGGCAAAAAAAAAAGAGAAAGTATTTCAGATACATTATATACACTGTGTTCAGGCAGAGCTGTGCTGCTGATTAACAATTGCTGGAGCCAACACAGAACACCAAAAGCAACACAACCCACAGGGAGCAAAAGTTCGGCAGAACTTTGCAACTGCACCTTTATCTGTACATTAATTTTCAAGAACTTTTTGCTGGGTGCATGTGCAGCATCTATTCTGCTGCTAACATAAAAAATAAATAAATCCAGAACTCTTGGCAGAATCAGAAATCAGGAGAACCGAAGGGACACTGGGATGTCAGAACAATACAGTGGTACCTCGGGTTACATACGCTTCAGGTTACATACGCTTCAGGTTACAGACACACCTAACCCAGAAATAATACCTTGGGTTAAGAACTTTGCTTCAGGATGAGAACAGAAATCGTACTCCGGTGGCGTGGCGGTAGCAGGGGGCCCCATTAGCTAAAGTGGTCTTCAGGTTAAGAACAGTTTCAGGTTAAGAACGGACCTCCGGAACGAATTAAGTACTTAAGCCGAGGTACTACTGTAATAGGTATGTGGATAAGTAACAGAAATCTAACAAGAAGAACAAACAGACAATCAAATCATTGTGATTTGTTTGTTTGTTTTGTTTTTTGGATGGGAAACAAAATGTAAACCCCTTTGTTTTCCTTTTTATTGCTAAAATACAGGGCATGTGTGACATTTGGTTATTACTAGGGCTTCTTTTTTTCAACCAGAACTCAGTTCTGGCATCTTTCAGGTGAGCACCATTGACATTCTAAGAGAACAAGGGAAGCGTTCATAGTGAATTCAGCCATAAGCAGACAGTAGAGTAAACAGACACCTTGTGTTAATAGTTTCTCAAACTGAAAGTATGCATCAATTAAATAATAAAAAAGATCTCCTCAGAGGAGGGGCAATATACAAAAGGAGCATTGGCCTCAAGAAAATGATGGGGAATATTACTTATTACTGATTTCCCCTCGTATCAAACCCCCACAGGATTTCAAGAATCGTAGAATTGTATAGTTGGAAGGAACCAAAAGGGTCATCTAGTCCAACCCCGCTGCACTGCAGGCATATTTTGCCCGAAGTGTGACTTGAACCCATGACCCTGAGATTAAGAGTCTTGTTTATGAGAATGAAAGTTATATCTATCAACAGACAGATCAAGCAATACCCATTTATGTATTCCTTAATTCATCATTGTTTGTTATTTTATAGTACATTTAGTCCTTCATAATGTTAATACATAAGGGCATCCTTGTGCAAATTTGTAAAATCAGTACTTATAAGTCCTGCCAAATTATCCACAGCATCTTATTTTACATGTCTTTTGCTCTCATTTCTTTTGACAACCACTTGCTTGATTGAGCGGCTAACATAGGCTGGCATTACCTATGCCAGTTCAGATTTATATTCAATATGCTGAGGGCTACAGCTGCATCCTTTTGCTAATGAATAATCTGAGGAGAAAGGCTTCAAGGCTGCTCGTTTTAATACCTTGGAATTCCTGAATACCCCTGTCAACAGCTTGATATTAAATGAGGCAGAGAAGGAAAATAAACCACATATGTAAGTGTTGTATGGAAAAGTTAACTTCTCTACTGAGTCGTATCACCAAAGCAAACAGAGTAGATCCACTGAAATCAATAACATCAAATTATTATTATTTTATTACAGCAACTTCAGGTATGACTTAGGCCCCATCTGCACTCTGCATTTGGAGCAGTACCATACCACTTAATAAACAGTCATGGCTTCCCCCTTAAAAGTACCGGGAACTGTAGTTTATTAAGGATGCTGTGAGTTAGGAAACCCTTATTCTCTTCCAAGACCTACAATTCCCAGAGTAGTTTAACAATCAATCTTTTTTCTCAGGGAACCCTGACAATTGCAGCTCTCCGAGGAGAAAAGGAATCTCCTAATTCTCAGCACACTTAACAAACTAGAGTTCCCATCATTCTTTGTGAGAAGCCATGACTCTATAAAATAGCATGATATTACTTTAAATACATAGTGCAGACGGGGCCTTAGTTGGATATCACCTCTTGCGTCTGTATTGGTCAAAAGCATGCATTAACCTTGAATCATTTATTCATAGCACCTATAAATTCCCTTCCTCTCCCATAAGATCAAAGTTATGTATTAAAAAAGAAGACATTAAAACCATGTAAGGAATAGGGAAAGAGGCAGCATGGAATAGCAATAGAGAAATAAACAAAAAACAACAACATACTGAACCTCTCATCCAACTTTCATTCAGAAACATACTTTTCATACGTAGTTATTATCTAGGCTGCAGTTATGAGACTCAAGAAGAAAACAAAACTGATCCAAGTTGCTGACTGGGGTTCAGCATGGCAAACTGGTTAATGCCATTTACCTCAAATTAGTGAATGGACACGAATATTTTTCACTTCTTCAAGATCTTCACCAAATCTTATTTACTGCCATTAGAGTTGCTTGTCAAAATTCAGTTACATTTCATGGGACCACATACATTACACAGTTCTTTTCTTTTACTACATACAGTGGTATCTCAGGTTAAGTACTTAATTCGTTCCAGAGGTCCGTACTTAACCTGAAACTGTTCTTAACCTGAAGCACCACTTTAGTTAATGGGGCCTCCCGCTGCTGCCGTGCCGCCGGAGCACGATTTCTGTTCTCATCCTGAAGCAAAGTTCTTAACCTGAAGCACTATTTCTGGGTTAGCGGAGTCTGTAACCTGAAGCGTATGTAACCTGAGGTACCACTGTATTGATGAAATTATTTTCTGGTCCTGCTCAGTATCCTCAAGGATACAGTATCCCCATGGGGACAGCGAAGCAACTGCACATGACTCTGCTCCAATGCACACTCACAATTCTATCTGCTTAAGTTAAAATAATATGGCTCACCTCAATTCACTACACTCATCACTTTTCTTACTGAAGAGATCGAGGAAGATCCACTGAGGAAATGAGAAAGGACTGTGCTCCCCACTGGCTTAGGGCTACTACCGCAACACACACACAAACACAAGACCAGTTCAAAGGGATCATGGGAAGATTGCCACTAGCTTATTACTAAAGTGATATTTGAAATGACTATTATTATAAATATGAACATAGGAAGAGTCTGCTGGTTCAGAACAGGAGCCCATCTTGTTCAGTCATAGGAGTAAACTCCTAAAGGCCAAAGTCCCTTCTCCCCCTCCAATGAAACACTTAAGCCGCCCTCTGCCAGTTGATGGGTATTGCCATTCAAATGGTGCATGTATAGGGCTTACCTCTCTCCCTCAATATTTTATTCAACTTGACGCCCTTGAGTCCAGCATCCCATTCTCACATTGGCCAACCAGATGAAAGGAGTGCAACAGCATTCTTCCCCCCGCCCCTACATTTTCCAGCAACTGGTGTTCAAAAGCATACAGCCGCCAACAATGGACAAGCCACTACAGAAAGTAGAATTATTACGTGAAACAAATACCAGTCAGACTAATCAAGCTCTTGCCTTGAAGAGTGCTGACTGCTCATTTTAGCCTTTCTGGAAAAGTCCCCCCACCCTGCTCTTGTTGCCTTAATACACGTATCCTGAATCTTTATTTAGTTTTTAATAATACTGCTCAGACATCATTAAAATAGCACAGAGTAAACAATAGTGGACAAGATAAAATGCTACACCGCACCCAACAAGTAACCTTACCATTTCCTATGTGTAATCAGAACTATGAAGTCTCAGTTGGCTGCAACATCTCAACGCAAGATCTTTTCTTTCTTTTTTAAAAAAGCACCCATTTGATGAATATACAAAAGGAAAATCTTACCTCTTCCCACTGGTGAATGTATCTTATTAATCTTGAAAGCCGTAATAAACGCAGCAGACTGAGGATTTTTGTGAACCTTACAATACGAAGTGCTCTAGCAGTCTTGTAGACTTCCGAGTCCATCCCTTTTTCTACAATGAGAAAGATATAATCCACTGGTATTGATGAGATGAAGTCAACCACGAACCAGCTCTTTAAATAATTCATCTTGATGACTTTGGGGTCCAGGATTATCTCAGAGCTGTCCTCATTAACAGTGCCAGTTCTAAAGTTCATGATCAAGTCCAACAGAAACACAGTATCTGATGCTACATTGAAAATAATCCACGGTGTGGTTGTCTGCTCTGTGAAGAATGTGATCCCAACAGGAATAATGACAAGATTGCCAACCATCATGATAAGCATTATTAAGTCCCAGTAAAACCTAAGAGAAGATAGAAAACACAATGATTGAACAAAGCAAAAAATACTATTTTCTTGCAGTATAATTAAATTGTATATTGTAAGGCTTTTAAAAATTAGAAGAGATGTGATTATAACACAGATAACCATCAACATGCTGTCCTAGACAGCAGAGCATATTGGTAAATATCTACTACATTCATGTTTGTTGAATGAAGTGCCCTTACCTTCAAAAAGGCCGGAGACTTTTCTTGGTCAAATGCACGGACGGTACAGTGGTACCTCAGGTTAAGAACTTAATTTGTTCCGGAGGTCCATTCTTAACCTGAAACTGCACTTAACCTGAAGCACCACTTTAGCTAATGGGGCCATCAGCTGCTGCTGCGCTGCCAGAGCACAATTTCTGTTCTCATCCTGAAGCAAAGTTCTTAACCCGAGGTCCTATTTCTGGGTTAGCGGAGTCTGTAACATGAAGTTTATGTAACCCGAGGTACCACTGTATAGCCCAATGCGGTCCCCTCCAGATGTTATGGAACTACGACTCCTATAAGATCATATTATTGGCTCTCATTGGAACCAATGGGAGTTTTAGTCCAAAACATCTGGATGGCACCAAGTTGGGAAAGGCTAGCATTTAACATTGCCATTTACATCAGATTGTCTGTGTTGGATTGAGGAAAAAACACAAGCTTTAATCCCATTGACTAAATTTTAAGTGAAGGTAGCTAGCTTCAGTATAAATGTGCATGGGAGCACAAGCCCAGGCCCCACTCAATAGAAGGAGCAGGAGAATTGCCAAGTGCAGCAGGGCACATGAAGAAAAGACATGTGGTCATCTCAAGAGTCCAGGGGTCCTGTAGAAACATTATGTCCAGAATCTAAAATTACCTGACTCAGCCACTAGGCTAAACAAAGCAACACTCTCTTAGTACTGCTGCTCTTCTGGAAAACTCTGCTTAGAATACCACTGGTTTTTAGCAAGTGTGGGGGTTTTTTAAAAAAAAAAATCTCAGAAGACCTTTGAATGACAGGTTGGTGGATTGAATTCTACTGCTATTTCCTGTTCAATGAAATAAGCTTTAAAGGAACACTGTTGTTTAAAAATATTAAGGATCCCTGACATCCATGTGTGATCTGAACTAATCAGAGGGCATCAGAATACTGAATTCTGCACCCACTGTAAAACTCTCTCCTTGAATAGCACAATTGCAAAACACACACTCATATGATTAGGAGAGATTAGTCATATGATTAGGAGAGATCTTTTTGATGGGGATTACTTGTTAAGACAAAGGGAGAGAATTCCTGCTATTATATCCAGAGAGTATAAGCAAGTTCTGCCATTCCTTCCTACCAGTTGATTGGCATATAGAATAAATGCAGCATTGTGCTGAAGAATTAGCTTATCATTCCATGGCATATTTGAAAGGATGAGTTGCATTTGGTAGATTTTTTCCCCAGCCTTCCTGTCAAAACCTATCAATGTGTTTACATAAAAATGAACTGGTGCCTGCTGTTAATCATGAACACTTTGGCAGCCCAATGAAAGTCTCCCTCCAAATGCAAAGCCAAAATGTACCAGAATAAGCTTAATGACAAATGGACAATATATAGCCTGCTCCCGTTTTTATGTATCTTCTTCTTCTTCTTGCTTTCCAGCCCATAACACATGAGTAGGTAATATATAGCCTGTCCACTGAGAAAATGGAGCACTTATGCTCAGTGGAAGGCTCTTACAGAGAACATAGGCACTGCCTTATACAAATCAGACCAGTGGTCTGCCTAGATTAGTTTTGCATATTCTCTCCAGCATTTCAAGCAATAATATTTTTCAGCTCTACCTTCAGATGCTGGGACTGAGACATTTCTGCATGCAATTCATGCACTCTACCACTGAGCTATGGCCTGTCCTCAGGTGTTGTGGCCATCATCCATGCTGTGAAACACAGCATGTATGACACACTTTTTAGAGTATTATAATGTTGCTATGCTATGTTTGCCAATGTGCATGATGTCTAAAAGAGCCACTAACCCCACAGCCACAACAAACAAGGTTCACTCAGTTCTGGGAAGCAGCCTGCTAGGCAATGTTGCCCATCCTTGCACCAAAACCTAAGGGCCACATTGTTTAATTTCAATTTCAATAATTTCCATCCTATACCCAGATGTACCTCGAGGTGGTTCACAATAAACAATTGCAAACCATGAAATATAAAGTTGCAAATATAAACAAGCAATTAAGATAATGTTCACTGGAATAAACGTTATCTATGCATGCAAGCAGTAAATAAAAGATAATATGGAGGGAGGAACCAGATATGCCATATTGATGTCCTTGGTGGGAAATGTGGCGTAATAATGAATTGTGTTCAGAATAACTGCGTGGAAACAAATTATATTATAATGTTGGGATACATTAGCCATTAAAAAAAAGCATTGCAGGACAAAAGCAATTCCTGAATTGTAGAAACATTTGGGCAGTTTATGGAAGGCATTTTTAATAGAAACAGGGGTTTAAAAAAGGTTTTGATAACAAACTGCCCCATCCGCAAACAAGATCTGCTGCATCAGTAGTCCATCACAAGCTATTTCATTATACCAAAAATTCACGATTCTTCTCATGATCCTGGAGAACAATAATTTCCACAATAAAAGTTGGCATTGGCCGAAACACCTTTCAAGTGTAATCGATACACTTCATATACATTATTTTAATTAACATGTGAAAACATTTAGGGGCTGAAGTAAAAGCTTGCCCCTTTTCAACCTCTGCAATGTCAATAGACCAGGCTTCTGCTTCTCGTGAATTTTTTGTTTTCACTTGAAGGATGCTCTCTCGCAAAAGGGAAATGCACCGACACATGCACAAACTCAGGAATTTCAACTCATCAGTATTCAAGTGTATCTTTAGCAATGAACACCACTCATAGCTAATGTGAAATCGGGGCCTATCTAAATAACAGTCAAGGGCTTAACAAACACCAAGTAATTAATGCTGTTACGTTCACTATACTGTGAAGTGTTACATAACCCCAAGTGACATTATATTAATACAGAACACATTAGTGAAGGGCACACACACACACACCACAAGCAGGAAGGTTTTCAGATCAATTTCCTATAGTTTACTTCCTTCCTAAAGCCAAATCTTTACACTTGAAGTTCCAATTAGAACAGGCACCCCCAGACTCGGTCCTCCAGATGTTTTAGGACTACAGTTCCCATCATCCCTGACCACTGGTCCTGTTAGCTAGGGATGATGGAAGTTGTAGTCCCAAAACATCTGGAGGGCCAAGTTTGGGGGTGCCTGAATTAGAACAATTGAGCCACTTTCCTATCCCTACCAAATTGTTTTATGCTGGAGAGAACTGTCTTTCACACCTTACTTTAATAATAAAAAGTACATTTATATAGCACTTTAAGGTATTCACAGCATTTCACATACATTCTTCCACAAGCAGTAACATTTGTCCCTTTTACAATATAATGCTATTATGCATGTCGACCTAGAAGCAATCTCCATTGAGTTCAACGGGACTTACTTCTGCATGAATGTGTATACAATGTGGGGCTGCAGAGTGAGAGGAATTGCTGGCAATTGCTTTCCACCCTATTCCGCTGACAGAAACCTTGCCATTAGCTGAGCAACATCTATGGATGCAACCCAGTGCTGACAATTTTAAGTTAATGGGATTATTATTATTATTAATTTAACTTGGCTGCATTCAACACTTCCTGTTCTCAATAAATGCTGCGGAAAGATTGCCAACTCGCACATCTTATGGTGTGGGCCATGTATCTGCATGCAAAGAAGCTTTGTCAAGCTCCGAGCCAAAGCTTGCCGCTTCATGACTATTGCAGAGTGGGAAAGGAGATGTCTCATCGCTAAGCAATTTTCTGCTTTTAAAAACGTGCATTTTAAAGGAATGTAGGCTTATTATTTGCAAGGCCATGTATAGAGAAAAAGAACTGGTAAAATGTCAACTTTGTTCATCGGCACTGACATTCAAATTATTTCTGGGGGTTTGTAGATACTACACTGTCCTTCAATATTGATCAAATTATTTCACATCTCAATGCAATATGGTATTTCATGGCATGCTGTAGGGGAGTACTTTTAACTCTCAAATCTCTTGTGTTGCATTTTCTCTAGGTTTGGACTTCAGCAGTTCATCTGCGGTCCCTGCAACAAAATTCAATATGTGCCCAGACGTGTGCAGATACAACCCTGTTACCTGCCGTAGAGTCACACAGGGGGAGGGGGGAACCAGATTTTTGGCACATTTTGCCTTTTGGTTGCCCAAATATTCTCTATCTCTCTCACACATATGCACAACCAAATCATCTTAAAGAAAATGTCACCAAATGTCTATCTCCCTTCTATTTGGTCTAGAGTGAAATTACTCCTTAGCCAACAGGCTGCAGGCAGAAGCACATTAAATGCCTGAATGACTCTGGTATAGAATTCAGCCACCACTTTTTCATTTCCTGGTCCATTCCCATGGCTCTTGCAGAAGCTGTGATACATAGAAAATAAAGCCAGGCATAGCACATAACATGTGTGTCTTGGACTCTGCAGTAGGGCTGGGCGATGTATTGATACATCGTCCAAAATAAGTTTGAAGTCCACATCGTGATAACGGTTTCATAATATTTGGCATAGTGATATATCGCGAAGCACAATGTGTATGTGCTTTGTAAAAAAAAACACAATATGGGGAAAACTCTGAAGCCAGTCATTACTTCTCTCGTGATTCCTGCTGCTCCTGTTGCTCTGTCCTATAAATTAACAGCTGTGACAATATGTAACAGTAAAATGTATGTACAATATGTAACAACAGTTGTGACAATATGTAACAGTAAAAATGAATCCGTTTTAGACCCCTAAGTAGTAGCAGTTGCCAGGATATTATGCTGTTCACCTCTACAGTTACATCCCATGATATAGAGGTTGTGATATACCAGTATATTGACATGTTTACCTGGTGATATATCACAATGTTGAAAACCAAATATCACCCAGCCCTACTCTGGAATCTGAGCCACTACTTGAGTACAAACTGTAGCTGAGAAGCTGCTTTCAGATATCAAACAAGTTTTCAATGTGCACATTTGCACAGATCATCACCACCCAAGTATACTCTCACTCTTCAAATCTTCATTTCTTCCCTCCTCCTCAACTTCAGTGACACTCTTTGTTTCTTAAAGCCTTGTATCCCATAGGCTAAATCACTGGGAAACTGATTTAAAGGCACCATTCAAACAAGGATGTGGAACCAGAGTATGATTCTGGTCTGTTGCTCTAGTTTGGATGGAGCCTTTAAATCACAGTTTCTCAGTATGAACTTCTGTGGTTTAAGACACTGCATGAGCTGCCCTGGATCATGGCACAGGGAGGGATGGGCAAGAAGGGTGACCATTCATTGACCATACATTCCCTTTATATATATATATAATAATATTTATTAGTTTTCCAACAAATTGAACACAACACTACAAAAAACCAAAAAAAGAAAAAACACACAACAATACAATACAATACAATACAATACAATACAATACAAAAAAACCACTGCCAAACACTAAGATACAACTAACAAAACAAAACAAAAACCATTTAAAATACAGTCCAATTTCAATATCTTATCTTTCTTTCACTAATTTCCACGACCTCCTCACACCTCCACTTCTATTAATTGTTTCAGCAATTCCTTTCCATCTTCCTCTGTTTTCTATCCTATAATTGTCTTAACACGTTCTAACCTTATTTTTCTCTTTAATGCTCTATTAATACTTAATTCCTTATAACATTTCTACTAAAACCATATAACTTCATTCCAACATTTTTCTAACATTCATTAATTTTACAATATTCCTGTAAATAGTCTTTAAACTTTTTCCAGTCTTCTTCCACCGACTCCTCTCCCTGGTCTCGGATTCTGCCAGTCATTTCCACCAATTCCATGTAGTCCATCAACTTCATCTGCCATTCTTCCCTGGTGGGTAAATCTTGTGTCTTCCAATACTTCGCGATGAGTATTCTTGCTGCTGTTGTTGCATACATAAAAAAAGCTCTATCCTTCTTTAACACCAATTGACCGACCATGCCCAGGAGAAAGGCCTCTGGTTTCTTCAGAAAGGTATATTTAAATACCTTTTTCATTTCATTATAAATCATCTCCCAGAATGTCTTAATCCTTGGGCATGTCCACCAAAGGTGAAAGAATGTACCTTCAGTCTCCTTACATTTCCAACATTTATTATCGGGCAAATGGTAGATTTTTTCAAGCTTAACTGGTGTCATGTACCACCTATAAATCATTTTCATTAAATTTTCTCTTAGAGCATTACATGCTGTAAATTTCATACCTGTGGTCCATAACTGTTCCTAGTCAGCCATCATTATGTTATGTCCAACATCTTGTGCCCATTTAATCATAGCTGATTTCACCGTTTCATCCTGAATGTTCCATCTCAACAGCAAGTTATACATTCTTGAAAAATTCTTAGTTTTTGGATCTAACAATTCTGTTTCCAATTTTGATTTTTCCACCTGGAAACCAACTTTTTTGTCCAATTTATATGCCTCCATTATTTGGTAATAATGGAGCCAATCTCGCACTTTATTTTTCAATTTTTCAAAGCTCTGCAATTTTATTCTGTCTCCCATTGACCATACATTCCCAGGTCAATGAGCCATGCTTTATCAGACTAGGACTGTGACATTGAAACCAGGCACCTGTGTGTAATTTCCACTATGGGCATTTCTATTTAAGGATAATCAAAGGATAAAAACAAATCAAAATCACCTGGACGTCTGTCAATTCTTTCCTTCAGTGCACTCCATGAAGTACAGATTATGGCACTCAGCAGTTATCCATTTAACCTTGCAAGCTTTAGCATTACAAATACCATTATTGCCAATGCATTTAGCTTCCATTTAAGAATATTTATCCCTAAAGCAAAGTACTAAAGTCTCAGATATGCAAATGCTTCCATTAATTTTTGTCTTTTAAAAGTGAGCAAGTGGAATCAGAACTGCGGAAGCAGCTCATCGCTAATCATTTATAACATAATTTTGAGTGCAGAATCAACCTTCACTGGCCGTGTGCCACACTTAAAAAAAATCAAAATCAAAATGTAATTTCTTAGTAGCTACATGCACATTAATATTTTTCCCCTTCTTCATGAATTTGCTCTTCATTAGCACCATCAAGCATTATTTAATGCCTGAAACTTGCTTGGGCAAAAGGGTACAACTCCGTGTTTGCTTCAGTTCTGTGAGAAGAGAGTGAAGAAGATGAAGCAAAGTTAAATCAGATCAAGCACAAAATGCATGGGCAAATAATGGATGTTTGCATAAGGAAAGTGACACCAGAATTTGATTTGCCAATTTATAAAACACCATTAAGAAGCAGAAAGCACTACGCACTCCATTATTACATCTGATTAGAGTCGCAGTTTGCGACGTGGTAATTTTTACAGCTCAGAGCTAAATATTTAAGAGCCATGTTATCAGACATTTGAGGGGGAGAACTGACAGACAGATCCAATGCTCATGAACGGTCCCAGAAGAGCCTGCGGTCACGAGCCACTGCCCCATCGAGTCCAGCATCCTGTTCTCACAGTGGCCATTTGCCTGTGGGAAAGCCAAAGGCAGGATCTGAGCACAATAACATATTCCCCTCTGTGGGTTCCAGAGAAGGGACCATGAGGGTCATCTAGTCCAACCCTGTGCAATGCACAAATCTTTCGCCTAACGTGGGGTTCGAACCCACGAACCTGAGATTAAGAGTCTCATGCTCTGGGGACTGAGCTATGCCTCAAGCAACTAACTATACAATCACGTTTATAGCCATCTGCCCTACACCCCCTCCCAAAATTAATCCCCTCTTCAAGCAAAAAGAGGCTTCTAAATATCAATAATTCAAATATGTATATATACACCAGGAACAAAGCGGAATTATTTCACACAATCCTGTTCCACCAGCACAACCTATACGTATTTTGGAAATGCATTCCGCTCTGCCGTCTGCACTCTCTGAAACCCTTTGAGCAAAAATTCTCTCTGATCCCTGAGAGTTCAAAGTATACCTAGTTCCTTAATGACTTTGCACAGCACTGCCACAGCTGTTCCTTTGCTTCAGACGCACAAAGAACAGGTTAAAGGTGGCCGTGGAAAGTGTTTCCCTTAAAGTAAGTTGCCCATAGCTGCCGCTAACTGATAAGCTGCTCTTAAAATAAGCACTTGGCGAACCTTAGGTCACCGGCACTAGTGACCCAATACGTCTCTTCCTTTTTATTATGTTGATAAACAACTTTATCCTCAGTAGTTAAAACTTCCCTTTTCTACATCTTGGCATATGAAGTTGCTGCACTTTAAATCAAATTTGTATTTCAAGTCTCTTGTCTCTGCAGACAGTTTTCTTATCGTTATCATCATCACTGTTAAAAATGCTTCTATCAAAACAGTACGTCAAGCGCACAGAGAGAAAACAGGGGACGCTAATAAGGACCTTTTTGCAGGTAACAGTGCAAATAACGCTGAAATTAAAACGAAGGGGGAATGGTAGGTTGCATTCCATATTTGGCAAACAGTTATCCAATGAGTCAAGGGGAAACTGTGGCCTTCCAGATGTGGTTGGACTCAGCCTCCCATCAGTCCCAGAACGATGTGAGGGTTGGAGACCAACAACATCTGGAAGGCCGCAGATTCCCCATCCTACACCAGGCATTCAGAAAAAATGCAGCTATTCTGCCAGCTGTCCACCTTCATCGCTTAGGAAAGGAGCTGCGTCAGGTTTGTTTTGGCAGAGCCAATCTGGTTTAGTGGTTAGAGCATTGGGCCCTTAGGATTCCTGTTCAGCCATGAAGCTCACTGGGTGATCTTGGTCCAATCGCTGCCCCTCAGCCTCGCCTATTCATAGGGTTGTTGGGGGGGGGAATGAGGAGTGAGGGAACCACAGATGCCATCTTGACCTCCTTGGAGGAAAGATAGGGTGTAATACAATTAAGTAGAACAAATTAAATGTAGGTGGCAGCCAACATGGTAACCTCCAAGTGGATTTGGGACTCCATCTCCCATCCTCTGTGACCATTAGCCAAACTGGTCAAGGCTGCTGAGAGCTGAAGTCCAACAACATATGCAGAGAACCATGTGGACTACCCCAACTTCCTCTTAATATTTAGGAACTTGTCACATACAGAACCTGCAATTCTTGTTCATTTAACTTCTCTCCCCACCGCCGCCGCCCCCCAAGACACTTCTGATAACTATTATCAGAAGCTGGGGACAATTACAGTGGCAGCCTCAAACGACACTTGCAAGATATATTGCTTCCCAATCAGGATGTTGCTTCTAATTTGTACTTACGATTTTTCAAAGGCATTTCAGCTACCTTGCAACATCCACAGATTTTCAGTTAAGTGCTCATATTTAGCGGCTTTCCCCCCAAGTAATAATACCTTTATTGTCAATGTACAACCTGTGTACAATGAAATTAACCGAGTACAATATTCTTTTAGCCACTTTGCATATTTCTGGTTTACTGAGCAGAGCTAGTTATCTACATTTATTTATTTGGGGTCCCCCCCCCTTTCTACAGCCTGAGCAGCACACTTGGCACTGAAAACAAAATCTAAAAACAGGTCCGTGGCCAAAAATGGCTCCTATTTTATGTAAGACAGGGGCAGACAAAAGGAGATGAACGCTGAGAGGGAGAATTAAAGGCATTTTTATAACACGTATCAGAAAGTATCGCCAAAATGAAAGGAATACAAATGCATCACATTTATTTCAGCAGCAGTGCCACGTTCGAATCTCAGAATGGTCTAACAGACATAGATTATTTGCTTCGCTGCTACGCTCCTTTTCTTCTGTATCAAAACGAGGACAGCACTTTAAGTGTGTGTTTAAAAGATGAGCAACTGGTGCACCTCCGCTACTGAATATGGCTTTAGCAGACTTTAAACCAGAAATATCAAACACACTTAAATGTCAGATTTGCAGGACCACTGAACAAAACGGAAGGATAGATTGTATCTTGGAGACATGGAAGGATTTTTCTTTCTTTCTTATAAATCATTAAGCCTGAAACAAAGCCCAACAGTCAAGACCGTTAAATAAAATTAATAAGGTTTAAAATTAAGTAGAGTTTTAGCAGAGGGTCCCTCTAGGGACTTTTCATCTGACCACATTCCATTTTTCCTCTTTCTGCAGGACTCTCCACTTGAGCAACTCCAACTCATTAGAGCCACAGGCAGAAAAGCCAGAAAACCTGGGAGACCTGAGTTCAAATGCCTGTTCTGCCATGAAACTCACTGGCAACCCAGTCAGATGGGTGGGGTAATAATAATAATAATAATAATAATAATAATAATAATAATATGATGCTGTTACTGGGTGACCCTGGTCCGGTCAGTGTCTCAGTCTTACCTCCTTCACAGGGTAGTTGTGAGCATAAAATGGAGAAGAGAACTATGTATGTCACCTTCAAAGCTTTGGAGGAAAGGTGCTGTATAAATGCACTACGTTGGAGGTATGCGATGTTAGGATTTGTCCCTCAATTCACCTATTCCCATCATCTCCTCCTTGCAGCCTTAAAGGTAAAGGTAAAGGGACCCCTGACCATTAGGTCCAGTTACGGACAACTCTGGGGTTGCGGCGCTCATCTCGCTTTATTGGCCGAGGGAGCCGGCGTACAGCTTCTGGGTCATGTGGCCAGCATGACTAAGCCACTTCTGGTGAACCAGAGCAGCACACAGAAACACTGTTTACCTTCTCACCAGAGCAGTACCTATTTATCTACTTGCACTTTGATGTGCTTTCGAACTACTAGGTTGGCAGGAGCAGGGACCGAGCTAAGGGAGCTCACCCCGTTGTGGGGATTCGAACCGCCAACCTTCTGATCAGCAAGTCCAAGGCTATGTGGTTTAACCCACAGCACCACCAGCAGCCCTTCCCTTCCAGCCTTATATCCTACAAATAAAGGACCAACTGCGCTAGCCTTCACCAAATCGTTTGTATTTGCTCTACTCTATTTGTTCAAGTACTGTACACTATATTTTAAATAACAGCTGAACCAAAACAAAGGATGCGAGTTAAATACATAGGCTGAAATAATCACATCACAGCAATCAAAGTCCTAAACATGATGCAGTATTATGCAGAGATATGCATAACTTGAATTTTCCAAGTTTGCTTATTAAGACAGAAAAGTCTCTAGAATTCTAACTAACTAATTTAAATTCCCTGATTGGCAGCTAACAAGTCTGTCAGTGGATTGACAAGCAGGGTGCGTTTCATCACCACAAGAAGGGAAAGCATGGGTAGGCAAACTAAGGCCCGGGGGCTGGATTCGGCCAAGTCACCTTCTAAATCTGGCCTGCGGACAGTCCGGGAATCAGAGTGTTTTTACATGAGTAGAGTGTGTCCTTTTATTTAAAATGCATCTCTGGGTTATTTGTGGGGCATAGGAATTTTTTTCCTTTCCTTTTCAAAATATAGTCCAGCTCCCCATAACGTCTGAGGGACAGTGGACCGGCCCCCGGCTGAAAAAGTTTGCTGACCCC
Organism: Podarcis vaucheri; assembly: GCF_965113315.1. Taxonomy (NCBI): domain Eukaryota; kingdom Metazoa; phylum Chordata; class Lepidosauria; order Squamata; family Lacertidae; genus Podarcis; species Podarcis vaucheri. The sequence goes on from NC_138749.1 coordinate 21,429,992, forward strand.
TGGCATAGAACATCAGAATACTGCAGATGATAACAACGTGGGACCAGTTTACCTGAGAGATCGCCTTACACCTATATGCCACGTGACCACTTTAATCTGCAGAACTGGCACAGTTACAGGTGCCAAATAATACCTGCATTTATAAGAAATCGGCACTTTGGAACTCCCTGGTCACTGATATCAGGCAGGCATCGCTGCTGTACTCTTTTCAGCACCTGCTAAAAACATTCCTGTTAGGAGAACCCTACCCAGACATGCAGAATGTTGATGTGCATTTCAATCTGCTTTTAGTTTATTTTTGGTTTTATTTTTTATTTTAAAAATTGTTTTAAATACAGTGGTACCTCGAGTTACAGACATTTCAGGTTACAGACGCTTCAGGTTACAGACTCCGCCAACCCAGAAATTGTACCTCGGGTTAAGAACTTTGCTTCAGGATGAGAACAGAAATCGTGCAGCGGCAGCGGGAGGCCCCATTAGCTAAAGTGGTGCTTCAGGTTAAGAACAGTTTCAGGTTAAGAACGGACCTCCAGAACGAATTAAGTTCTTAACCAGAGGTGCCACTGTAGTTGTTTTAAACTGTTTTACTGATAAATTTATTGTTTCTTTCTCTTTGCGAACCATTTTGAAGTTTTGTTGTTTTACCATCAGTGTATTAATTTTATGAAGTAAACAAGTAAAATAAACAATGCGTAGTTTCAGGCCTTACCCTTCGGCAGGAGCACTTAAATTTGCAGCGTGTGCATTTGGTTTTCAAATACTGGTCCATGGCAACATTTAAATTAACAGCTAACCTGCCCAAATGAAGACAATATTATCTGCGAGGCTATTGTGCCTGCAGAAAGGTGGAAACTGAATGCAATCCTGCACGGTAATCAGATACTGAAACATTGCACGGGAGAGGAATGCAGCCAGTAAATTGTGACAGGGGTCTGGTTGGAATCACTAAATCTGTGAATCATCATAAAACTTTTCTTTCTTTCTTTCTTTTTTGTTGATGGGGCGGGGCAGTCAATCAAGGCAAAAATTACCCTGAAGAAGCTCTGGTGCAGGATGTGATTGCAGCTTCAAGTCAAAGCATGCCAAAATGCATTTATCCCATTTGCCAGGCAGGCAACCCCTGCGATTCCTACATCAGAGCAATCTATTCCAAGTACCACTTCAACAAAGCACATCTACAGAGTCATGACATTCGAGTTCACAGTTCCAGAGAGGTGGCTGTGTTGGCTGTTGCAGCAAAATCAACCAAGAGACTTGTGGCAACTTAATGACTTGACAGATATTCTTATGGCACTGGCTTTTGTTGAACATACTTCATCAGATGTCATGATCTTGAGTTTGGGGTATGCATATAAATGGTTGGAGGTGGGAGACTGTAAACTGTGAGGTCAGGAGGAAATCAAATGCCAGAAGTACAGGTGGCATATTTTTAAATTTTATAATTAATAGTGGACGTTCACTGGTGACCATGGACCTCCAATGTTAATGAGAAGCATGGAAAAAAGCCACCATGGAGCAGCTCCCATGGCACTAAAGATGAACAGTCATGGCTATGGAGGGAGAATTGAATCCTTTCCTCCCCTGATGTGGTTTTGAGGAAAATCCCTCACCTGAAGAGGGGGGAAATCTCCTATTGGCGAGTGCCTCCTGCATAGGTGGGTGGGAAATGGAAAGAGGCAAGATGTCGTCACCAGCAACATCTGTTTAGAGCTTCTCCACATATGTCAGAGTCACCTACTGACCTGCCAAGACACTAACAATAGGGATATGGCCACTTCTGCATCCCTAACAAGTGCACAGTTTCTTAATGACACCAACATCACTGTGCAATACAGATGCTTGTTGTTGTTATTGTTGTATGAAGGCATTAGGATATTCAGGTCCAGTTACCAGAAGCTTCTCCTTCCAGTTTCCAAAGCACTTTGTGTTTCTCCTCTGGAAGTTGCCCTATGCCATGGTGAAAATCTACATCACCTCCATCCCATCCCAACTTCTCCACCTTCTGCATATAAACCTCAGAAAATGTGGTCCTCCCGGAGGCTATTTAAGACCTGTGTGTCTTGAGGGAAGGTGGAAGGCAAGATGTCCAGGTCACTAAGCTTGTACCTTCAGCTCCTGAAAAGACCACCAGTCAGCTTGAGAAGACTCTGTTGCTCTACATTTTATATTATTTATATGTTTTAGAAATGGCAGAAAGACAGAACAAACAAATGAATAAAATGAGGAGTTTCCTGCTGTTGCCTTTGGAAGTGCAATTTTCATCAAAACCACCACAGGGGAGGAAATGGTTGAACTATAATTATAGCTGGTATTTTTTAGCATAAGCAATGTATATTAATATAATGTTCTGGGCACACCTATGCAATTTTGTCTGAACCTACTCTACTCATTGTATAGATTGTATCAGGGTTTCATTCAGGATTTCCTGAACCTTTGGGAGCCAGAGGCACATTTGGAATTCTAAGGTTGCGGGCATCACAAAATACCCATTTTACAAGGGTAAAATTCTGACAAAATTCAGAACCATCACAAAAAACCACACACCTTCAAATCCAAATAAAATATTGCAGGAGGGACAGACAACAGCCCCCCCCCAAAAAAACCCCCACTTTAAAAATAAAATTGGGGTGGACAGAGAAGCTGGCAGGTGCCACAGGGGTGTCTAAATTAGAATTCATCTTCTGTTAGCATATACTTCATGAAAACTATCTATTGGTAACCTTGGGAATGGCAGAAATGACACTCAATAATTTTTGTCTTTAATTTGCTTTGCTACGTCTAGCACGAGACCTCTAGGAATTAGCACTGAACACATGATGAATTTCAAAATTGAGTTCCAGCCTCCAGGGAAAACAGGTCCAGGGAAAAGATGGCTGAAAGGCTTGAGACAATTAACAAGTCGTCTGCTGTACATTTAATTCACACACACACACAAACACATGCACAAATGAAACTGGGTTGAGCATTTCTCTCAAAAGGTTTGGTGGTGCCAATATGTATCCTTAAACCTCTAAGTGGATTGGAAAGCAAATACCTGAAGGAGCCCCTGTATTTGGGTTTTTCTCCATGTTCCATTGCCTAGCACAGCCTTTGTCTACTGTGGGTTTTTAGATGTTCTTTCACTACAACTCCCATCATCCCTAGCCATCCCTAGAGAGATTATGGGAGTTGTAGTTCAAAAACATTGGGGTAGGGGGCAAGCTTGAGAAAGGCTGGGTCCAGGCCTCTTTGAATGGTGCTTCAAACTCCCTTCTGACCACCCCCTCACTGGTCCTGCTTTGTAGGCTGGAATGTGCCCTTAATTAATCAAATTTGTCTTAATTGTTTAACCAGTTCTACTGTTGATTGGTTTTAGCTGCCTTACTCTGTTAAAACTGTATGTTTCTCATGGTGTGTTTGATGATGATGATGATGATGATGATGATGATGATGAACCACCCTTTATAAAGAGTTCCTAAGGTGCTGTACAACATTAAGAACATATTTTATGGAACACAATAATAAAAACGTAATAAAAAGCATAATAACAGACAGTATAATAATAAAATAATCATAGTAACAGTCCCCCACCCCTCTCCCACAGCTTTAACAGGACATAGAATTATTTAATGACTGAAGGTCTGGGTACAGAAGAATGTTTTTGCCTGGTGCCTAAAGACATTTAATGATGTCGCCAGGCACATATCTCTGGGGAGAGCATTCCACAGTTGAGGAGCCACCACAGAAAAGGCCCATTCTTGTGTTGCCACACCCACCCACCCAAACCTCTCAGGGAGTGGGGACATAGAGAAGAGCCTCAGATGACAAGCACAAGGTCTGTGTTGGTCTGTGTGGGGGAAGGTGGTCCTTAAGGTATTGAATTGCTGAGCTCTGTGGGGCTTTATTTGTTGCATCCCGTCCTGCTATCCGTACGGATGCAAGACTGCTTACAAATACAGTCGTACCTTGGATCCAAAACGCCTTGCAAGTCGAACATTTTGGCTCCTGAACGCCGCAAACCCAGAAGTGAGTGTTCTGGTTTGTGAACGTTCTTTGGAACCTGAAAGTCCCATGCGGGTTCCGCAGGTTCTGATTGGCTGCAGGAGCTTCCTGCAGCCAATCGGAAGCCGCACCTTGGTTTCCAAATGTTTTAGAAGTCGAACGGACTTCTGGGATGGATTCTGTTCAACTTCCGAGGCACGACTGTATTTTTATTAAGAATGGGAGAAGCAGGAGGTGGTGGTGGAAGAGTAAACCCAAGCTGTGAACCTGAGTTTTCAGGGGCAGTGTAACCCCATCCACCATGGGATGGATCCCTATAACCCAATCTGCCTTTTGACTGACCATGAGCAGCTCTGGCTTGTCTCAGTCGAGCTTCACTCTTATCCAGTCCATTACTGACACTGGTTTAGCACCAAAACACCCTCTGATTTAGACAGCCTTCAACTGGAGGTACTATGGGTCAAACCTTCATTATGAAGCATATTTCTCTAAACAGCATGTGGGCCTGTAGGGGTGGGAAGGAACTGGTTGTTTTCGTCAAATAATCCTTAGCCAGCGATTTTAAAAATAAATAAATCAAGGAGGAGCATATGTATGTTGGTGGTCTGCTAACCGTTACCTCTGAAGGGACTCGTCACACAGAGCTGCAAAACTGCTTTCCAAGCCCAACCAAGTTTTAATAGTGGAGCTCCAGCAGCAAAAGGGACTAGAAAAAGCCCTGTGTGCACAAATTAGCAATAGTAGTATTTTCCACCCACTACTGAAAAGTTGGCAGAGGGGCAGGCTCAGTGGTAACGTATGCAATTGCTGCGTTGCACTTTCTGTGTCAATGCTTCAATGTGTGTCAGCAAACTAACAGAGAACTGGTGTTTGCAGTGTCAAAACACGATGCATAAGCAACACAGGACCTGTAGAAGAAGACTTTTTTGTACTTTCAAATGAAACAGGGGTTGCTATGCCTGTTATTCACCATGGATGTGTTCAGAAATGATAACTGAACCCAGGCACAGTGGTTTTCAGCCAGTCAGCCGTGGCACCCTGGAGTGCCCTGAACGATAGACAGGTGTCCCTCTTTCCTTCATCCCTTTCTTGTGTCTCTTGTGTTGCTACTTCCCAAAGATTTGCACAGCTGTTTGTTGCAGCAGCCCTGGCTACCAGCTCCCCAGGCAAATGATGCCTCTGGGGCAAGCCAGGGAGTGCTTCCCAGGCCCCAGTGGGGAAATGTGAGGAGGCACTTCTCTTTGGGGCAGGGGCTTCATCAGCTGCTGCCCAGAGGACTCCCAAGGACGGGGTAGAGGAGAAGAGGCTGAGGGAACATTCCACAAGGGACGGTGTTTGAAAAAGGGTGCCAGCCCTACAGGCAAGGAGTGATATAACTGGGCTCCTGAGCCCCACAGGGGTGCTGCAGAAAGAACGCAGTTGGTCAAGGGAGCCGTGGACTCAAAAAAGTTGAAAACCTCTGCTCTAAAGCATCAAGAAGACCTCTATATCACTGCTGTTGCCAGTAGTATGGAGGAGGAATTTCTTCGGCATGCTTTTTGCAGTAGTAGACCAACCCGATCTAAAGCTCCCAAACTTGCTTGAAGATGAGGACACAGCTCTCATTGCACATTTAGCCAGATTTGCAATACACACACACACAAGCATGGACACACACACACACTTTACTTTTAAATTGCATTCAGAATGCATATATTACAGAACACATATTTTTCGTAAAATATGTGTACAGAATCTGTACAATTTAAATGCAGACCTTGTTTATTATTTATTTATGAGAGTCTTTCTAAACCGCCAACTCATTAAAAAAAATCATGTTGGTGTACAATAAAAACATTAAAACATCATAATAATCATAAAATATGGAACACATGACCAAAGAGGAATCAGATTAATTCTCTGAAAACTCTTGGCAGCACAGAAATGTTTTCAGTGGGTTACAAAATATCAAAACCATAGGTTTCTGTCTGATTTGTAGCCAGTGATAAGTAGGAAACGGGCTACAGCTCAGTGGTAGAGCATGGGTTTTGAGTCCAGAAGGTTAAATCTTAGTGTCTCCAGTTAAAGGTATAGGGGAAGAGGACCTCTCAGTCTGAGGCCCTGCTGGTCAACACAGAAAAGATTAGCTGAGGTCAGGCTTCTCCATCTTGTTGCCCTCCAAAAAATTTTGACTTCTACTCCTATCAGTCCCAGCCAACTTGCTGGAAGTCCAAAACACCTGGAACACAACAGGAAAGCAGGGCTAGATGGACAAATAATCTGCCCAAGCATAAGGTAGCTTCCTATATTGCTAAGTTTCAGGGCTAAAGCAACTGAGAGCTCCTTTTCAATTTCAGCTTCTGCCTGCCCATTAAATATAAAATCAATATTGATCAGATTGCTTGTTTGTTTGTTTGTTTTTTAGTTTTACAAAACAAAATCTCACATCATGGCATTATACGGGCATCCTCAAAATTTGGCTTTAGTTCTCTCTCATACCTTCCTCATCTCTTTCTGAAACAAACTTGGCCTGCCCACAGATACTACGGCCATCTCTGTTTTCCTCCTCTGTCCTACCCCACAAACATACAATGCTGTCATTTCTCACCAACACCCTCCTGAGCAGATTTGGGACACTATCTCTCTAGCTTTGATAAGTACCAGTCTGAGCTGCTCCCGTTCTCAGGAATCCCTTCTTCCCCCTTAAGGAGACATGCACAGTCCTCATGAACAGTTATTCTCCCTCTCTTCCTGTGTTTGCCTGTCTCTGAGGTTAGGATATTGAACTTTCACTGAAATACAAAGTAAGCTCAATGCACAAAAAAGATCCATGTCTGATGGTAGATTCCTGTCATAGGCAATTTTTGGGTATGAGGAGGAGGTTGCTGTAGATAAGGCATTTCTTTTTTTATTCAGGTTGTTCTTTTTTCACCCAACTTCCAGGATACGACATTTGCTGCAAACTCTGAAAGACCTGCCGCAAATCTCAAAAGCAACGTCAACTGCTCATCCGTATGTTCCTGGCAAGGTCATTTACAGTATATAGATTTATCCAAGTCTAGAAAGCTCAATATTCTGGAAGAAGGAGGAGCTAGAGGTTTGGGGAACATGCATATGAATGTTCCCAAACGCATGCATAATTTAGTTCCAGATGTGCATGTAGAGAGCCACAAATATTCCCCATCCTCCCTTAGACCGACATACATCAATGCCCCATTCCAGCAAACACAATCTGCATACAGAAAGAGGGTTCTGCAACTAAATCCGCTGTACTCACTTTTCCAAGGAAACCTACTGTGTCCTTGGAGGACTAAGTCCAGAAACATGTTTCACAAACCACATTTCTGTGCATAAAAATATAAGAGCCATTCATACAGAATGTGTAATATAGGAAAGGTGCAATTCTCACATTTTACAGTGTCGGGGAAAGATGGCGATCCAGCAGCACTGATACCTACCCTTTTTATGATCCGCACAGTTATTTTTATGACTAACTATTAGGTTAACCACTTAGGCTGCAGCCCTTTAGATAATTTTCCCTGCTATATTCCACTGAAATTAATGGGACTTCTGCAGGTGTAAATTGTCTGAAGGTCTCAGACTAATTTATAGCGTCATGGCCATTTTTAGTAGCGCAATATCAATCAATATAAGCTGGAAATGTTAATTGAAGGCAGACCTCACTCCTTGTTCTCTCCTTGGGGAGAAAGCGAGAAGGGCATGAGCAAGAGGGATTTTCTAAGTTAAAATTCGTTTTGCAGCACATGCTGTTGTTGTGAGGCACAAGATAATCCCTGTCATTTCTGAAACTGAACAATAGTGCTTTTATGCTTTCTGTGCATACTAATTGATGTAGTAGGAGACCAGGAATGTATTATTATTTCAGTAAGTAACAGTAATACAGGTGTATCAACATTGCTTTTCCAAAACATTCTGAGTAACTGTGAAGTCTCTGTGTATGTTGACAGCAGAACAAACTTCCTTGGAAGGTTTGGAAGATTGGAAGGCCTTCTTTAAGGTTTTCAACCTGAGTCTGGGAAACCACCAATGAGGGATGCTGTGGCAGCCAGCATTTCCAGCACTATGGTTCTATTAGAAACCTACTACCAACAAAGGTCCGTATAGTTAAAGCTATGGCTTTCTCAGTAGTGCTGTATGGAAGTGAGAGCTGGGCCATAAAGAAGGCTGATCGCCGAAGAATTGATGCTTTTGAATTATGGTGCTGGAGGAGACTCTTGAGAGTCCTATGGACTGCAAGAAGATCAAACCTATCCATTCTTAAGGAAATCAGCCCTGAGTGCTCACTGGAAGGACAGATCCCGAAGCTGAGGCTCCAATACTTTGGCCACCTCATGAGAAGAGAAGACTCCCTGGAAAAGCCCCTGACATTAGGAAAGATGGAGGGCACAAGGAGAAGGGGACGACAGAGGACGAGATGATTGGACAGTGTTCTCAAAGCTACCAGCATGAGTTTGACCAAACTGCGGGAGGCAGTGGGAGATAGGAGTGCCTGGCGTGCTCTGGTCCATGGGGTCATGAAGAGTCGGACACGACTAAACGACTAAACAACAACAACACTATGAATGAAAAAGTATTTAAGAAGTCAAGGCCCAAATCTAGTTTACGCTCACACAAGTGCATATACTTGCCCAAAGTAATTATTTAAACTTGAGTTTTCTTTGACCAGCTAGCTCCAATGTCATATCACAATGCAGTTTGGAAACCTAAATCTAAAGAACTCTTGGACAGACAACACTTCTTTGGGCCTTGGTTAATAAGAGTTATCGCACCAGGCAGTGTCACATAAGGAATGCAACATTTTGAAATTATTAATGAGGACTGTGCGAGGACGAAGGAAAACCATTCTCGCAAAGTGTTTCTAAATTTTATTTATTTACTTATTTAGAAGATGCACAGACTGCTTGATCAAAATAAAACACAGATACAATCCACACAGCAATTAAAAAAAGAAAATATCCATCATTAAAAACACAGATAAAATTGGTAAGACTCTTCAAACAAATACCAGTAACTAAGGATAAGCTATTAATCAATGTGCATGAGTTTAAGCCAGAAAAGTATTCCTTTTAAGCCATAAATAAACTGATTCTTATAAGGCTTATTGTGATAAAGGAGGAACCATGACTTAGTGGAAAAGCACATGCCTGAGTAGAATGCGTCCTTAAATTCTGTTAACGCTTCTTGCCTGCCTGGATGGAAGATGGAGGGTGTGTGCAGACAACAGCCTGCACTACGAAGGTAAAATGCGCCCCTCAGAAGTGCCCAAATGAGAATGTGCAGCTCAAGCTGCAAAAAGGGTCGACATTCCTGGTTTAAGACATGCAAACTTGTGTGTTGAGTATTTTGCTTTTCAGTCCAGTTGAGAATGGCTGGGGAAACACAGCCAGATGGGCAGGGTATAAATCATAAAACTATTATTATTATTATTATTACTATTACTATTATTGTATTAAGGTCTAGTTGCCTAAAGGAATATCCTTTAAACATATGAATGGACCCCACCAATGGTCAGCTTCTGGATACATCTACAATTTTCTGGCAGCAACAGAAGCAAAACCAGTTCAAGCACTCATCTGAAACCAAAATACTTGCACAGGTGGAAGTAGAAATAATAATAACGAGATGTCGGTATTCATAATTTGGTAGTATCATTGTGGTTACCATCACAATGTACCAGTGAGTAGTGTCACACAAGAAAATCACAGGGTTTCTACCAAGGGAGCCTTTGTGCAAGAGAAAATGGAGACATGCAGCTCCAGCGGCACAACTGGATTGTGAAAAAATACGTGGAACCATTCAGACAAAAGATCTGTCAGGCCGCTTACATAATCATTTCTTAATTGGATATTAATTCCCTGTAGAATGGCACGTTCTCTTTGGACTTACTTTGCAAACAAATAAATAGAATCAATTTATTCACTCTGCCATAGGGTGTGTGCACATACAGGGTGAGTCTTTTAAAAGAGGCCCCATGGAACATGTGTACTCTGTACCCAGGGGGCCACTTTTAAAGGACTCACCCTGTATATGTATGCATACACATACATGCACGCGGGTGTCTATTTCGGGCATCCGAAACCCACCTAAACTCATGCTACAAACATTGTTAGGCTTTAAGGTGCCCCAGGAGACTCTTGATATTTCCTTTGAGCAGACTACCAGGGGACAAAGAAACTGGCCTTTGATGGTGCAGCTTATATAACACCTGCAAAATCTTGTTCCATCAGAACACAAAGCAGTGATGGAGCACAGGAGCCCTGCAGCAAAATAGGCAAAGCAAAGTTGCTACAAATCAAAGCACAAGAAGAACTACAACACCAACAAGGAAAAAAACAAACCCATTATGTATACCACCTAAAAGAGCTTATGGATTAAGTGGTTTATAAATCTTTTTAAAAGCCACCAGGATGCCAAAAGAAAAACAGTAATCCAGCAGCGGCCACTACGTTAGTCATTGATCTTTGCACAATAAACTGCTTTGAGGGTTTTTTTTTTCCTTTTACAATCAAGAAGTGTATACATTTTATCAAACAACCAAACAAATATTACTACTACTACACACAGGAAATATAGGACCACAGCCTATATATAACCAAAATGCATATAATTGCAGGTGACTATTTTCTAGATATTTTGGACTAGACAACATTTTCCCCCCCCCATTTCAATACCACCAATTCCTATAAAATATGTATGTTATACATACATTTACTGTACTCCTGTAGCCAAGAAAGCCTGAAATGTTTCCTTAGAGTACACTGTTAAATACAGTGGTACCTCGGGTTAAGTACATAATTCGTTCCGGAGGTCCGTTCTTAACCTGAAACTGTTCTTAACCTGAAGCACCACTTTAGCTAATGGGGCCTCCTGCTGCTTTTGTACCGCCACTGCACAATTTCTGTTCTCATCCTGAAGGTATTATTAACCTGAGGTACTATTTCTGGGTTAGCGGTGTCTGTAACCTGAAGTGTATGTAACCTGAGGTACCACTGTATATGGTCACTTTGTGCTATGTAAATTATTTTGGTTTTCTCTTACTATTTTGTGGTTCCACTCTCACCCCAATTGCTAATAATTTAGCAAATGGAAACTTGCTGGAAATGGGGTGGGGTGGGGCAGGGGCTACAGAAGGAACATTTGTTCCTCTGCTCTACTCCATTCTCACAATACTGCCTCCCTCTCCTGCAAACAGCCCCCTGTGAATTGTCACACATGAAGCCAAACACCCCGCACTGCACAGGCACACCTCCTACTGTCTCCCACAAAAAGGAACCCTCGCATATAGGTCCTATTTTCTATGTTTCTTCCACATCCTCATCCTACTCATGGCTCCTTCTTCTTCTTCCTCATCCCATTTGCCAGCCCAGAGAGCGATAGCCAGGAGCAGATGAATTAAATACCAGTTTGCTTGCTCTGTGGTCAGGAGGCTCAGCCCTAAGATGATGAGTTGATGCTTGGATTGAGCTGGTAAATGAAGTAGCATGAGCTTTCCACCAGCCCCTCGCTTAACCAGCTGCTTCAGGAGCAGGATCACTTCTAACACATACAGCAGGGGATGTTATGCTGATGGAAACAAATGAAGCAGACCTGCATGCCTGGTCACCAGCTCAACGCAAGCCTCTGCTGCTCAGGGCTCAGATGGAGGGAGTACTCAGCTGTTTCAGGCTCTGGGGAGAGCAGTGGAACAGAGGAAGCTGCCTTCTACATCTAGCTAGGTATTGTTGACTCTCACTGCAACAGCTCTCCAGGATTTTTTTTTTTTTTAAAGGAGGGACATTCCCAGCCCTACCTGGAATCTTCTCCATGCAAAACAGATGCTTCCCCAACCTGATTAAGAAGCCAGCTCTGGAAAGCATTGACCATGGATTAGCACTGGTGAAGGTGTTTAACATTAACCATGGTTCAGCCTGAACCATGAAGTGTTGCAAGATTTGCATCTGAGAGGGAATAAATGCATGGCACACACCAGGTCTTTCTTAAATTGTCTTGGTTTCAATGGGACTCAGCGCTTCTTATACAGTTATCTTCCACTGAGATATGTGGCACATAGATTTGCTCCTGTAGGTGCAATTCGTTGGGTTGCGCCCACCAATCAAGAGGACCAGAACAAGTTGGAATGGGTGGTTTCACTTAAGAGTTACTAACGGAGTGTCCAGGAGAAATACCCCACAATAGAGCAAATCTGTATTAACAGCAAAATGAGTTGCAAGGTTTTATGAATCAGCATTCATCAAATTTCAGGGGGGACGGGGACAGAGCTAGTTATTTCAAATATTATATGAAACCAGTGAAGATGCCCAAACACCATTATGGCATCTGTAGTCGCCATCATCTGGAGGTACATGCCTGGGGATCACTGGATCTTGACTGTTTTCACACACTAACAACGCATTGTGTAGAATTCTACCTATGATATTTTATCTGTACAATCATAACGAAATTCAATAACAAAGTATTGAAAAATATGAATTTTGAGCTGTCTAACCCCATAATGGCAACTATACATTCTGTTTGGCAACTGTAATCCTGGTTTAGGGAGCCTTTTAGCACCTAGCTCATGTATCTGAGTTTCTAACACTGTGTAATGAAACCAAATGATACGATGGAAGTCTGTGGCTATGGAGGGGAACAAAAAGTCTATGCTATATCCACTCCTCCCAGGTAACATCTGAGGTCACAAGTCATGCATCTCTCCCATGAGGATCTGTGCAAGTCCAGGTACACATTTAGCTTAGGGAAGATATCCATGTTACCACTTCACACCCTTGCATGGAAACATGGAAAGAGGAAGCATGAATTAGCCACACATCCTCCTTTCTGCAAGCCCAGTTAATGTCCAAAGATATGCGAAGATCACATTCTATTCTTTGCAATATATCCTTTCTCATGTGCATGAATAATACCAGTGCCTATTAGGTATAGGAACGTCTTTCTTAGGAAGCCACATTCCCAATTTTAAATGCACAAGTAGGCCACTTCAAGAAACCCATGGAAATTTCCACCCTTCGCAGACAGACATATTGTTGCCCTCATCCAGATACAACCTTGCTCTCTCACCATTCATCTCTCAGACTCAACACTATGCATTTTCTAAGAAACCCTATTAAACCCATACGCAGGTCCCTTCAACCTTCTAGTGCGGGCAATGAAATCCCGGCAAGATGGAGCTTCAGGTGGATCAAAACCAGGTTGGCAGGAAAGCTGGAAGATAACAGACAGGGGACGTAGATTGATCTGGAACTGATTTTATTCAGCACAGTATGTATCATCAGCACAACTCATTTCATTTCTATCAAAATTCATTTAGTTCATAAACATAGCATCCAGGTTGATTTACATTCTATAGTAAGTGTAGAAATTTAATCTGGCAATTATGCATGAAGGTAACTTTGCTAGTATGAAGACTAAGGCTATATCCAAACACAGTTGCTTCGTGCCTATATGAGACACAAGAACTGTCAATGGAACTACATACCAAAAGATTCATTCACAAATACAAAAGTGGTTCTCAAAAAATGCTCCATAGTGTTGGGTCTGCAAGATGGACCCAGGTTCCTGACAGTGGTCAGTTCTGAAGTGTTAAGCAGGTTAAGCACAATGCCAAACTTGTTGTTTCACTGTGTGTTCCCATTCATTCATTTTCTTGAATAGTTCATTGTTGCCAGCCCAGAGCAGATCCCAAATAACTGCAAGGGCAGAACTATTCCATACTCCAGTTCCTTTTTGTACACATGCAAAATACATGGTGCCACCATCAAGATATACGTGTGGTGACATAAAGTCTATACCCTGGCCTTTGACACCTGACCCACCCTATTCAATTGACTGTAAATTGTTCAAATTTAATTTAATCTTGTATTTTTATGCTGTTGGAGCTCACTTTGGGACCTTATAAGGATGGGATGGGATGGGATGGGATGGGAAGGGAAGGGAAGGGAAGGGAAGGGAAGGGGGGGATCAGCAGCAACCACCACCACACAGATGTGTTGGCTTGATCAGGAAAATGACAGGGTACCGATTCCATTTTCATGACAGTAAACGCTGATCATTTTAGCATACACATACATAGCATTCACAACCGACAACACTACACACACACTTTCAAAATAGCATACCAGAATGAAAACCATAGTTCAGCCCTAAGAATCTCTTCGCATAATTGCTCACTTCCATTTTTTCAGTGAGACTCCCAGAGGTAAGGCAGCTCATTGGAATAGTATTTTGTGGCCATTTGTCTCTGTCCACAATCACCAGGACGTACTGATTTCCTTAATTTCTTAAACATGCCAATACACTATGTATCCATTGTTTCTGCAAAGCACAGGCCATAAATAAGCTTTCCCCTCAAATTTGCTTCTTTTTCTTTTTCTTTTATTATGTATTTTGTATTCTCATTGTGTATTTTTCTGTTGTGAAGCACCCTGGGATGATGATGATGATAATAATAATAAGAAGAAGAAGAAGAAGAAGAAGAAGAAGAAGAAGAAGAAGAAGAAGAAAGGACAGCTGAACTGACTAGTATATATTAAAATGCCAGCACTATCATAGATTAATAAAGACAGGCACTGAATTACCACCAACTGGTAAAGCTCAAGGACTGTTTACTAGACACCACTTTCTCACATCACCTCCACAAATTCATATATATATATATATATATATATATATATATATATATATATATTTACCACGAGATGCTTGGTCCTATACAGGAGCATTTTTTCACAGCATCTGTAAGCAACTCAATATTTATTACAAATACATTTTACATGAAAGGATTCCAAAGCAAACAATCCCTTAGTACGTTAAGATGCCTTGGTGCTCTGAGTATACACAATGTTTGCATGGAAATTCATGACCTAAACATATGACACCTTGCAATTAGTAAACAATATGCAAAGGTTAATTGTATTAGCATCTTGTGCAAAACTATACACATTTGAATAAAGCGATACAACAATCTTCGGAGATGCATTTTTCTATTATATTGTGTGTAGCTATCCTTTTTCAGATTTAAATGGCCTTCATGCCCATCTCATTCTATGCTTCCTGCAATCTATCTCACGCAAGGCACAACTGATTCTTTTTCATCTACCTGACAGATCTCATGAATATGAAGACTGTTCCAAGCCAACTATGAATGGTCTGTCTCAGAAGGTCAATGAAACTTAACACTGCTTTCTCCCTTATGACATCCTCTTTTACACACATGAGAAGGGAAAACTACATCTGCTACAGGATATATTGGAGCAGACATGATGTATACTCTGGAAATGACAAGGACACAGATTCCAAGGTTAAAGCTGGGATTTCCAGATGCATTATTAGTCAATACCCTGGATAGCTCCCAGTTAAGGATGGTGCATAAATTCTACTAGTTAATGCTATTTCTCCCCACATGCATCCCTCCAGCACATAACAGTATAGCTCAAGGAGATACCGCGTTCTGGATGACTTTCAAGCACCAGGTAAATTAATAAGGACAAACCCCACTCTGGCCAAAAATCATTAAGCAAAATCCCAGTTGCCCTCAATCCATGTAATCCTTTTTTTTCAGGTTCCTGCTTTTTTTATCAAGCTAATAGCACAGCCTTTCCAAAAGTATTTGGGAAGAGAGCTAAAAATGTGCAGTCGTCAGACAAAAAAGCTTTCACACGCATATCAGACTGAGCGACAATAACAAGCAGTGCAAATTTTAACTAAGAGCCCGAATCTTACATGTTTGTGTTTTTAAACTTCCCATGGATATACCATGACTCAAGACATAAAAGCTTTCATTTTAAGGGCAACACACACACACACACACACACACAGAGAGAGAGAGAGAGAGAGAGAGAGAAAGCGTCCTATTTCTCTCTGTCTTCTGTCTTTCTGATTTGCTCGTTTTCTTGTCCTTTTCTGACATACAGCACTAAGACAGACTGAGGCATGAAGGAACCAAAGTTTTAATAAAAGAACCTAAAGCCTTGTGGATGCATTTTTTCCTGAATATAGAAGGGGTAGATGGAGATTGTGCCAGATGACCCTACCCCCTTGACACAACTCTAGTCCACACAATGGACAGAATAGCCACATAGAGACTTAAACATATAGGCCCCATTCGCAAAAATCATGCATACACCGTTCAGAGACAATAAATGCAACACGTTGGGTGTGCCAAAGAGGCAGAGCCAGTTGGCAAGATTACAATCTTCTCCCCTGCCCCAACGATGTATAGAGAAGAACATCTGCACAGGACATTAGTCAAGGTCAGTTGCACTGTTCCCGTAGCCAGCACCATACAAGGATTTTTTAAATGAAGCAAAGGGTGTTTATTCTCCTGGGACAGCTTGATAGGGAATAAGTCACCATGACTTTGGATATTTAAAATAGGAAGGTACGTATTTTAGATGTTTGCAGTTTCTGGGTTTGAGTGAAAACGGTATTCCTCAATTTTAGTTTATCCTGCCCCAGTTTCCACGCAGTTCTTCCAAGATAGCCAAAACGATTACCTTTTCCTTTGAAGATGCAAAAATTATACTCCCTAAATTAGGGCCCGGGGGAGAGAATCAAGCCACATTTCACACGCTTGGCTTGCCAAAGATATATTTTTTTTTCCTGTGCAAAGCTCCATTTTACTGGAATGCCAAAAAGTGCCCCATGAAACTTGCAGCATCCTGGGAGGGGAGGGCTCCCTTATATCTTCCACCTGGAAAAGGGATGTGAGAGTTGTCTTTAAGTGCAAATGGAAAATAATCTAACCTCCATCTCTGAAGGTCAGTGACATGTCACCTGGGCAAGACTGGAAGTTGGGCAGTAAGTAGCATTTGTGTTTCTTCTATATAGACGAGAGTTCAGTGGAAACAAGTTGGGGGTGAGTTATTTCATGGTGTTCAGTACAGCCGATGGAAAGAAAGTCTAGTCTAGGAGTGAGGGACCTCCAGTCCTCCAGCCAGTGTTGGACTCCAGTGCCAATCAGCCACACCCAGGATGGCCGATAGTCGCCCAACAACTTCTGGAAGGCCACTGGCTCACTGTCCTTCCAAAAATGGAGGGTTGTGGGACCCTGAGGTTCCAAGAACTTGGGGGAAGTCTAAGGTTACAATCTTGTGCACAGCGCACCTGAGTGGAGTGGAACTTACTTCTGAGCAATGTTACCAATGAAACAAGAAGCCAACCTGGGCTTCTACGCATATGTGTGAGCACTTTCAAAGCTCTGTGGGCAGAGCCTCTTCAATGCTCCCCATTCTAGCACTTGGCATGTTTTTTTCCTGAACACCAACGAAGACTTTGCAAAGGGGGCGGGCAGAGGAAATAGGTTGGAGGGCATCAAGCTCAGGAAAATTGTCATTCTTCAGAACTCTGAGCTTCTGTTGAAGTAGGTTGAGTGGAGACAGACAGAGGAGATAGGAATATTTATTTCTTCCAGAGGGTTCAACTTCGGCTACCCACTTCAGGGACTGGCATCAAAATTGGGCACCAGAGCATCACAGACACTCAAAATGCCCAAGCAGCACAAGCTGATCTTTGGGGAGGCAGAGCTGACACATGCCCCGGTTTTTGCGCGCGCGCGCACCGTGACCAACAGAAAAATCGATTCCCCGACCCACCCCAGAAAATAACCCCAGACGACCCCGCTCGCCCCTCACCTGAAATCGCTGTAGGGGTGGATGATCCAGAAGCCTGCAGTTTTAACCCTTTCCTGCTCCTTCTCCACCGCCTTCTGGCTGCCGAACATGCGGAGGGAGAATTTGTTGACCCCGGGCTGCAGCATGGAGGTGAACTGGCGCTGCATGAAGCCGTATTGGCGCCCGGCAGCGTCGGCATCGTCGAAGCCCACCGCCGGCTCCTCTCCGCCGCCGCCGCCGCTTCCGCCGTCCACTTTGAAACACACCGAGTTGCCATGGTCCTTGAGGCTGCCGCCGCCGCCGCCGGCTCCCGGGCTGCCCAGCGCCTTGTCCGCCGCCGCCTTGCCCTGGAAGCAGGCGTTGGCGCTGGGGCTGCCGTCGTCGCGGCTGCCGGGCGACGAGCCGGGCTTGCTGCCCTCCATGCCTCTGCCCAGCGAGCGGCCGGGAGGCGGAGGAAGGGAGGTGGCGCGGGAGAGCGAGCGAGGGAGGCAGCGCCGGCCAGGCGAGCCGGCTCCGTCTTGCAGCGGCGGCGGCGGCTGCTGCGACTGCTGCCCGCCCTTCAGCGGCTCCTCAGCCCCTTCTGGCGCGCCTCGCGTGGCAAGGGGACCGACGGGAGAGGGGAGGAGGGCTGAGCCAGAGGCAGCGGGCGGGCGGGCGGCAGGCTCCCTTCGAGCGCCCTCTGCCGACCGCAGCGGCGCGCTTGGGCCCGCTTCCCTTCGCTTGACATTGAGCGACCCGGACGAGCCCGGGAGGAGGGAAGGAGGGAGGGAGGATGGAGCGCGCCGTTAGGCAGCTGGCCTGAGCCAGCGTTTCCTCCTCACATCGCCGCTACCCAAAGAAAGGGACCGGGGCTCCCAAGCTGGCTTCGCTTGCACAGATTTGTCTTCCAAGATCGCTCCTCGGTCCCGGTGCCTTTAGCACGAAGGACGGCTTCCGAGGTTGCACAGGCATGGAGATGATACCCAGCTGGGGGTTTCGCCTCGCAGACGGGGCGTCCTCCCGGTGGCGTTTGTAGCAACCGGGCGCCCTCCCCCCGGAACGAGCTGTTCATTGAGCATTTCACTCCCCCGGTTTGTCCGCAGCGAGGGACGTTAGACGACGTTGGCGCGCTGATGAGCACTCGCCTGCTTGGGATGAGGTTAGATGAGGTCGCATCAAGCGTCGCGCGCACACAGCCAGTTCCCAGCAAGTGTTCCTGTCCCCTATCGCAAAAGCCGGATCTTTCCGGGGAAGGGGGTTCATTTATGAGTTTATTTACAACAAGTGCTTAAGTATCGCCCCTCTCATAAAATGACAGCGCACATGCACACAAAACACATTCAGTGCAGGATATAGGAACAACATGGGAAGTTGTCTTATACTGAGTTAGACCTCAGGTCTATTTTAGCACATCCCTGCACTCCCAATCTGTTCTGCTGTTTCATGTACAGTACATACATAGAGAAGCTGCAGTTGCCCATATCTTCCCAGCACATGAGGCACATTCAACCAGCCATCACTGCAGCATCTCACACTGGCCTCTTGTTGTGTGAAAGAGCCATCACAGATATATGGAGAGGTGTCACCCAAAAGATGAAGACTTCTCTGTTTCTCCAAAGGCAGAAGGGTAGAAATTGCAAGGAAATGGAATCCAGCTGAGTATTAGGAGAAGGATCCTAACAGTAGGGTCTGTTTGACAGTAGAACAGTTTGCAAACTTGTAACCCACCAAGGTAAACACAGCCCATCAGCTATATTTTGTCAGCTGCCAGATGTTTGGCAAAATGCTGCCTCTGTTTCCCACATGTGCCCACTTGACTGCTTCAATTGGTGGAATTGTCACAACTACAGGTGCCACATAATACCTGTTCCACATTTGTAAGGACTTGGTCACTTAATGTGGCTGCACCTACACTTCGGAACTCCTTGCCAATCAAGATGAAGCAGGGACCTTCACTCTAACCTTTTTTGGCGCCTGCTAAAACATTCCTTTTTGGACAAACCTATCCTGAAGCTTAGAATGTTAATCTGTTTTAGCATTTTAACTTCTCTGTGTTTTAAAGTACGGCTATAAATCTTTCTTTATTTTTTACAATCAAGCGCTGTGTAACTTTTATGAAATAAATAAATAAAATAAGAAAATGGTCAACGAGAATCAGCGCTAACCCTAGTAGCTATCAATATTCAGCCCAGTAAGAACAATAAAACCACATAGGCTATTAAAATCCAGACAGCAACATGTCATATAAAGGATCCAACACAGGTATTGAATTATAAATCTCCAAATTCTTTCCAAGCCAGCCTGGATTTATCCTACATTTCCTATATATCCTGGAAAGCCAGGTAAACTTTATTATCAGCCATCCTGGCCCGTTAACTGGAGTGGTCCCAGCAGGAGATTCACTTTGATTGCACCTTCCTATTTCCTGTGAAATACTTGCAGAAGAGTTGAAGTATGGATGAGTAAAATTTATAATAATTCTAAGAGTAGAGTAAGTTAAGACAGCTAAGCTGCCTGGCTCAGTCACAGGAGAAATCACCGAGGTTTGTGTTTTATTGATGTGATAATTGGTTATGGCAGTGGGAAGTAGCAGCAGACTTTAGGTACTGGACTACAGGAATCATTGGTGCAGCAGAGATGATCGTAGAGTAAATTTGCTCTTTGGAAATAGCAGCCCCACTGCCTGGGAGCTGACTCAGTACTTAGAAGGTTCACCATCCAGAACATCTCTGAGGGCATAGCTATGTGGAGGAAATAGCATCTGGCCTGTCATATCCAGATGCAAAAAAGAAAGAAAAATATGTCTATCCCCTTTCTGCAAGCGGACACTACAAAGCCATAGAACTGTAGAGTTGGTGCACGAAGGGTCGGCTAGTCCAACCCACTGCAATGTAGGAACCTTGCTCACAGCCGTCCCTGGTGGGGCTTGAACCACCAGTCTTCTGGTTAACAACCAGATGCACTGACCCAGTGTACTTTGTCCATACCACTGTGCCCAGTGGTGCTGCTCTGTGTGGAGGATTTTCCTTCATCTGAACCACCTCAGTGTCTGTTATGTACTGAGCTGAATCCTAGAACAACAGGATCCAGAATGCAGCAGTCTGATTGGCCCGCAGGAGCCACCCAATCCAGCTCCAGGTGGAAATGAATCCACAACCTGATTGGCTCACAGGAGAAGCCCAGAATTAGCCCATTGTGTACATAATGTATATATAGCTAGACATTTTGGGGAAAGTTTCATTCATTGCTACTATGAGCTGAATAAAGAGCATGAAATTCACACTCAACTCCGAGTATATTTTGGTGTCATTACTTAGTGCAAAGAATGGCTTAAAGTACTGGGATGAGCTGCATTTCTAAGCCACAGTGGTCCACTGGATAAGGCTGGAGGTCCATATCATAATCTTAGCCTACTTACTACAAGTCTGGCCATGTTAACTGGCTGTAACTGAGGACCTGCTCATCACTCCTTATCTCTAAAATGGAAAGAAAGGGGTTGCAGGATACTAAGAGCAGTGCACTTCACAAAGGCTCATTACTGGTCTATTTATTTATTTATTGACTGATTTACTTCACAATATATACCTGCCCTTCAGTAGAAAGATTTCCAGGTCTAGTGTGATTGATTAATGAGATGGGTTTAAAAAATAATAAATAATAAAGCAAGACCATTTGGGTCCCTTAGAATTAAATGACACCCAAACACTTAATCTAGGTCATATTTACATTACAAATGTGGCAGTGCTGTTTTGCTATATTCCCAGTGAGTGCATTGCAATTGCCATTAGTTGTTGGTCAATTGGCTGGCTATTCAGATGATTTATGTCATCCACACAGTCCCTGTAGATATATATTTTAAAAGCTCAATCTTCCAGTTTGAAAGCCAGAAATAAAGTTCTAACAAGCTGCAGAGCGTGACCAAGGCAACAGTCCAAAGCTATGTGGAATTATGAACAACAACTTTTGACTTTCTTGTTAAGTATTGTCTTGGGAAGATGCTCTCCTTACCATAGAACATGGGAACCTGAGAAGCGTCTTGCTGAATCAAGCCAAAGGCATCTTCTTGTCACACTGGCCAACCAGATGCCTATGGGAAGCCCTAAAGCAGGATGCAAGCACAGAGGCGCAAGGATACTTTAGACAGAAATGCATGTACGAAAGAGGAAGGAATTTTATGGATTGCTCATTTCCCAGCAGAGCATTTCCAAGGTCATCCAGATCTTCTCTCCCGACTTCTAATTTTCAGAATAAAGTTGGTGATGTACAATAACACTAGACAGAGAAATCGGGTGAAAAGAGTTTACTTTTTCTGCCAACCACCCTTGTCTCTTCTTCACACCAACACTCACAGATTCCCTGCCTTGTCAAGAGCTGAAGCCAGTGTCAGATGCAAGGGATGTGAACAAGTTGTCACAACTTTTTCTTTGCTTAATGTCAGGGAACTGACATCGGAGGAAAGGGAAGTGGTAGGGCTCCCAGAGACTGGGAGAGAGTCAACAGCTAAAGCAGGGACCAGTAGGGGGAGCGCGGGGTCTCTGGAGGAGGATCTCAGTAATGCTGAGAGAGACGCAGCAGCCCAGGCAGGAAGCAGAGGGGGAGAGAAAGGGGTGAGAGACACTTCGAGCGAAAATAGCGGGGAGGTGTCAGAAGCAACTGCAGGGAGACCTATGCTTCGCCGGAAGCTGTCACGTCGTGAGTCCAGGAGACGCGTTTCCGTTAAGGAACTTCTTTGCTGGAAGCGCTTCCGCAGACAGCCACTGTCGGACTCTACAAGTGACTAGAGCAGACATGTCTGAGGAGCTCTGTCACACACAGAGGTTTGTGGGGTCGCACAAACTCTGAAGGGGCACTATTTTAAGCACAAGCAGCTAATCATCCCCTGACAGCAGTCCGACAGTCTCTGTACGCTGCCTGTGCAGGAGAAGGCATCATGAGCGACCCAGCAGGAGCCGGAGCCGCAGGGGGTGGAGCTGGTCCAAGCTTGGAAGACAGATACCGAGCATTGGAGGTCCAACTTGCACGGCAGACGGCGAGGCTCGAGGAGAGGAGGGCTCAAGATGCAGACAAGAAGGGGAGAACCACTCAGTTCCCCAGAAAGGTACCAGGATTAGTGCAGAAGTTTGGGGGGGACCCCAAGGATTACCATGCCTTTAGGACTGAAATGCAATATGCCCTGAATGTGCAGTTTGATGAGTTCCCTGATGAGGAATCCCGAGTTGCTTTCGTAATTGGGCATCTTGAGAAGGGGGCGCGGGACTGGGTTCGACCCCTGATGGCAACGCACAACGATATCCTGAAGGACGCTATGAAATTCTTTCGTGCAATGGATATCATGTTCTCCAGCGATATTGAGGAGGGGGGAGTGCGCAGACAGCTAATGGCTTGCAAGCAGGGAAGCAGATCTGTCCGTGAGTACTGGACTGAATTTACCATGCTGATTCACAGATTGGGGTGGGATTTATCGGCAGCACCCATTCAGATGCTATTTGAAGAAGGTCTTTCTTCAGCTGTGAAAGACGAGCTGGCCAGGAGCCCCAGGGCGGTGTCTATGGATCAGCTGACCAAATCTGCGCTGACCATTGGAACGCGCCAGGAGGCTAGAGCCTTGGAGAGGCGGGAAGGGAGAGGGGAACGTTGGAAGGAGTTACGCATTCCAGACATTCCTGAGCCAGCTTTCCCGCCGGCAGAGCCGATGGAAATCGGAACAGCCCGCGCGCGCGCAGTTTCAAAGCCCAGTGAGGGGGCGAAGAAGGAGGGAAAGGGACCCCGGAAATGCTATCTCTGCCAACAGCCAGGCCACTTTGCCAGAGTCTGCCCCCAGAGGAAGGAATGGCAAGGGATGGTGGGAACTGTTGAGGGGGAAGAGCAGGGAGAAACGGAGCAGGTAAAAGCCAACGCCTGGTTGCCAGCAGGGCACTGCAGCCAGGCCAAAGAGCAGTGAAAGTGCCCCTTTCCCAAGTGCCAGTGCCAGAAGCTCCTCGACCTGCTCTAGTGATTGAAGTGTCGCTAGAGTTGCAAAATGGACACCCCCTAAAAATAAAGGCGCTGTTGGACTCAGGCAGCTCCTGCAATTTCATGAGCAAGGAGTTTGCGGCTGAACACCAGATACAGACTATCCCCTTAAGCAACCCCCTGCAGGTGACCACGATCGATGGCAGAGAACTGTTGGGAGGAGGCGTCAGCTTGCAGACCATCCCAATGATAATGAGGGTGGCAAGGCACACAGAACTGATAGCGTTTAATGTGGCCACCTTGGGAGGCGCTCCCATTATTTTGGGAATGAGCTGGCTAGCCCTACATGATCCGCTGGTGGGCTGGCATCAAAGAGTGGTTTCCTTCGGTTCCGCACATTGCTTAGAACACTGCAGGGGGGAAAAGGGGTCAGCAGGGGCCCAAGCCACCCTAGCAGGGACGGAAGTGATGGAGAAGGGGAAGGTGCCATCACAGTATGCTGATCTCAGCGACGTGTTCAGCGAGAAGGAAGCTGACCAACTACCCCCGCATAGGCCCTTTGATTGCCAGATCAATTTACTCCCTGGAGCACAGCTTCCTGTAGGCAGGTTGTATGCCATGTCAGACAGGGAGATGCAGGAGTTGCGAGCGTTCATTGACAAGAACCTGAAGAGAGGCTTCATCAGAGAGTCCAAGGCAGCGGGGGGTAGCCCAGTGTTTTTTGTGGATAAAAAGAACACGGACAAGCCGAGACTGGTATGTGACTTTCGGGCCCTAAATGCAGTGACAGAGCCGGTGGTTTTTCCTATGCCCAGGATTGATGATATTTTGACCGGGGTGCGAAAAGGAAAGATTTTTACAAAGCTGGACCTAAGGGGGGCGTACAACCTGATACGTATAAGGAAAGGGGATGAATGGAAGACCACCATGTTCACCCCTTTGGGGGCATTTGAATATCTCGTTATGCCTTTTGGATTACAAGCAGGCTCCGCGTGTTTTCAAGCCTTTATGAACCATGTACTGGGGCCTTTGCTCTACAAGAATTGCGTGGCCTTCTTAGATGACGTGTTGGTGTATTCGGAGAATGAGGAGCAACATGTGAGAGACGTCAGAGAAGTGTTGAGCAGGCTGCATGCCAACAGACTGTGGGTGAAACTGGAGAAGTGTCAGTTTCATACCAAGGAGGTGGAATTCCTGGGGTACCGCTTGTCAGACAAGGGGTTGGCCATGGACCCCGGCAAGGTTCAGGCGGTGCTGGAATGGAAAACCCCCAAGACTAAGAAGGATGTGCAGAGGTTCCTAGGGTTTGGAAACTTTTATCGTAAGTTCATCCGAAACTTCGCTCACCTGACGGCGCCCATCACGGACTGTCTCAGCAGCAAAAAGAAGTTTGTTTGGACGGGGGAGGCGGAGCGAGCGTTTGAGGAACTGAAAAAGGCCTTCGCCTCTGACGAACAACTTCTACATGTGGATTTACAAAAAAAGCTGAGGGTCGAAACAGACGCTTCTGACAGAGCCATAGGGGCGGTGCTTCTTCTGCAGCCAGGGAAGGAGGGGTCCGAGTGGCGACCGTGTGCCTTCTTTTCGCGAAAGCTGAACAAAGCGGAGAGAAACTACACGGTGTATGACCGGGAACTTCTTGCGATTTATGAGGCCTTCCGGAGATGGAGGCACCTACTAATTGGTGCACAACAGAAGGTGCAAGTACGCACGGACCATAAGAATCTAGAGTATTGGAGAACTGCGCGAGTGCTCAACCAACGGCAGTTGAGATGGGCCCAGGAGTTCTCCAAATTTAACTTTGAGATTTGTTACGTACCAGGCCAGGAGAACGTTAGGGCGGACGCTCTATCACGCAAACCTGAATATTTGGAGGGAGAGGGTGCACCCGAAGAGACCCATGTCATTCCCGAGGATCGCTGGGTGTGTGGGGCGGCACTGGTGGGGCTAAGGGAACTGATAGAGGGAACGGTGCAGGATGAATATGCCCAGGACAAACTCAGGGGTCTCAGGAGGGAGGGAGACAAACCCGGGGGTTTTGAGGAGAGAAACGGGGCGTTGTACTACAAGGGAGCGTTATACGTACCTGAAGGAGAATTGAGGGAAAAGGTACTCAAGCAACTGCACGATAGCCCCACAGCAGGGCATTTTGGGCAACACAAAACCATGTGGCTGGTTACCAGGGAATTCTGGTGGCCCAAGGTCAGGGAAGATGTGCGGGAGTATGTGAGAGGGTGTGACCGATGTCAACGAGCCAAGGGGGAGAGGCGGGCACCGGCAGGTTTATTAGAACCACTACCCACGCCGGAAAGACCATGGGAGGCAGTGGCAATAGATTTTATGACTGATCTGCCCAGGTCCAAAGGGAAGACAGCCATTATGGTTGTGGTAGACCTGTTAACCAAGATGGCCCACTTTATAGCCGGCTCACATGCGGTCACAGCAGAAGAAACCGCTAAATTGTTTGTGGAAAATGTGTTTAGATTGCATGGTGCCCCCTTGAGGGTGGTTTCGGACCGAGGGAAACAATTTACTTCCAGGTTCTGGAGGAAGCTCATGAGCTTATTGCATGTAGAGGTGAATTTCTCAACTGCCCGTCATCCAGAAACCAACGGGCAGGCGGAAAGAGCTAATGGTGTCCTCCAGCAATATTTGAGGTGTTATGTGAATGACAGAGAGAATGATTGGGTGGAGAAGCTGGCGTTGGCAGAATTTGCCTATAACAATGCGGAGAACGTGTCCACGGGAATGAGCCCTTTTTTGGCCAATCACGGGTGTCATCCCCGAGCCTTCCCAGGGGGGGAGGGGGAGAACTGGAGCGTTCCAGCCGCAGAACAGTTCGTTGAAGAAATGGAAGCGATCCATCGCCAGCTCCAACTTAATTTAAACAGGGCGAAGGAGGAATATAAGAGGCAGGCAGACAAAACCAGAAGGGAAGGAGAAAGCATTAGGGTGGGGGATCAGGTGTGGTTGTCCACCCAAGGGTTACCATTTAAAGGAGGTTGTAAGAAGTTAAGACCCAAAAGACTGGGCCCATTTGAAGTCACGCAACAGGTCAACCCAGTGGCTTTCAGACTCCGGTTACCTAACCACATGAAGTTGCACCCAGTGTTCCACAGATCATTGCTGTCACCGTATATAGGGGACAGAGAGGGGAGGGTCAATAGGGGACCAGCTATGGAGGAAAAAGAACACAGCTACCATGTAGCGGAGATTCTCGATTCCAGGTGGAGGGGAGAGCAAGTAGAGTATTTGGTACTGTGGGAAGGGGAGCCGGAGTCGGAAAACACCTGGGTCAGGGCAGAGGATGTAGATGACGAGGTTTTGATTGAAACTTTTCATCAGAGATTCCCTCGGAAACCCCAGCCAGTGGCGAGGTTCCGGAGGGAATACTTCGCCACCACCGACGAAGAAGAAGAGTTGGAGGGGTTCGCTGATTCCGAGGTGGAGGAGGATTCAGCGAGTCGGAACGAAGACCGATGGAGGGAAATGTTCGAGACGTCGGAAGATGAGGAGGATTCTTTTAGGGGTTTCAGCTCCTCACCGCCCAGAGGAGAGAGTAGGGGCGGGGGAGAGGGGGGCCCTGGAGGGGAGGTGGATGTCAGGGAACTGACATCGGAGGAAAGGGAAGTGGTAGGGCTCCCAGAGACTGGGAGAGAGTCAACAGCTAAAGCAGGGACCAGTAGGGGGAGCGCGGGGTCTCTGGAGGAGGATCTCAGTAATGCTGAGAGAGACGCAGCAGCCCAGGCAGGAAGCAGAGGGGGAGAGAAAGGGGTGAGAGACACTTCGAGCGAAAATAGCGGGGAGGTGTCAGAAGCAACTGCAGGGAGACCTATGCTTCGCCGGAAGCTGTCACGTCGTGAGTCCAGGAGACGCGTTTCCGTTAAGGAACTTCTTTGCTGGAAGCGCTTCCGCAGACAGCCACTGTCGGACTCTACAAGTGACTAGAGCAGACATGTCTGAGGAGCTCTGTCACACACAGAGGTTTGTGGGGTCGCACAAACTCTGAAGGGGCACTATTTTAAGCACAAGCAGCTAATCATCCCCTGACACTTAAGAATATAACATCAGCTGCTGACAGATCATACAGGCTTATAAGGAGGCACAAAGCACATGGAACAAGATAATGACCTTGAAATATTGGAATAGTCTACAGACAGTCTGGCTTGGGGGTTCTTCCACATGGCAATTTATCGTGAACTGCTCAGGCATGCAATTTTTTGCAGAGTCCACACACAACTTCATCTTGATGGCAGTGTGGGGCCCTTTTCATAATGAGGACCATGCTTTCTTATGGGCAACCTTCTGAGGTCAAAGGGCAAGGTGGGTGGGACCAGAGGCAAAAGTGGGTGGTGCAATGGAAATGGCTTTGTATGGTACATTCAAGCCACACAAAAAGGGGAGAGATCTGGTCTGCTAAAGCATCCTGGATAATGATTAATAAGGTTAAGCAACTTTGTCCCCACATTTGATTCTGCAAAGGGATGGTAATTTTAAACTCTGCTAACTAGACATTCAACTCACACAAGTGAGTAAGAGGAAGGATAAATAATAAATGATATCCTACCCTACCCTCCAAATCCACACAACAAAATTGAGTCCTGGGCCTGAGATTACACTTGATTTGCTGTTTCCATATGGCTTTTGCTTGAAGTTGATGTGTGATGTGGAGTTGGGCAGCATGGAAGCACTAGGCTGCAGAATCACATAATGTGCCATGACAGGGATCCAAACAGATCCAATCAGTCTTTTGACCACTGGACTATGGAAAATCTCTTCCTAGTACAAATGTGTTGGGTCTCTCTCTCTCTCTCTCAGATCAGAACGGTTCACTGAGCTATGAAGTGACCCTGCTGGTGGAAAAGGAGCATGATAAGAATGCAACCGCGTGGGTCACCTGCCATGGAATGACGTCTCCATAAAATATAAGTGACTGTAGAAAATCACAGCATCCTCCAAGAAGGTTCTCCACCTTACTGTCAAAATTCCAAATTGCTTCAAAACAGGAATTGAATTACTGCTTAATCATGTCTGGCTCACAACTGAAAATTATCTAGCTCAAAATATGCAAATATATTTTGAGATGAGCTTTCTTGAAAACGGTCATCTTTCTTGCAGTGTAAATCAACAATATGTATCACTCAAAGGCACCAAAAGCAGGAAAGACATCATAGAAGCATAGAATTGTAGAATTGGAAGGGGCCTTGAGGGTCAGCTAGTCCATGCAGGAATCTCAACTAAAGCATCCATGGTAGATGGCAGAGATGGATTTAGGGCAAAGTGACTGGTCACTGAGCAAATTAAAAAAATAGTTTAAAGAAAGATAGGAGGTCTGTCCTCAAAGAGAAATTCATGCCCTGGGATGCCTTCCTGTAGTCACTACCGATGTTGGCACCCAAGAGGCAAAAAGTCTATATTTCATAGGTTTTTCCCATTTTATCTGGCTGTAATTTATTCCCCTTTTCATTTCTGGCTACTATTGCCTGTCTGAACATTCCCTCCTGCAACCTCCCAACCGCAGACGGTTTTTCATTTTCCTTTGGTGTGCTGCACACTGAAATATATTCTTCAAGGTGATTCATAGCACCAAAGCAAGACGGGAACAAGCCAAGAATGCACTTTCCAGGATGGCAAAACATTAATTTGGCTGTAGGTCTAATGACTTGGTATGATCGAGCCACATTTCTTGTAAATTGGAATTGAAATGCCATCCCTATCATCATTATTTTTTTAAAAAAATATTAATTAATTAAATTTGTATACAGCCAATGACAGGGTGCATCAGAACATAAATATACAAAATGAGAACACAAAATATACACAATTAAACAAAAACAAAAAACATCATGCCTCCTCATGACAATTTTGGCATAATCTGCTGCTTGGCAGAACTGTGTGGTGCTATGGGGACATCATCAGCTTCCTTGGCTCTTTGTCAGTCATGTTGTATGTGTCTTAAAATGCTGTATCACCACATTCTAGGACTACAGAGACCCTCAGGTGATACAGCCCAGAACCACTGGCATACATAAGCTTGGGACCCACTGTGATGCTGTAGATGGAAGGAGCTCACATCATTGCCTGGTAAGACCATTGCAACCAACAGTTGAAACCCGATGAGCCTTGCCATGGCCTGATGATTATCATATTGTAGTCACATGGAGGTGGGCTTTTTCACAGAGAGCACTGGTGTTTTGGAATGCACTCCCTGATGAAATATGTGAGGCCCCATCTTGGTATTCCATGGGCTTTAATCGCTGCGTGGTATCAATCGGGTAGCTTTATGGTGCATGTTACTTATGGATATTTTAAAGTCTGTGTAATGGGATATACATAAATACATGAATAAATAAGCCTATGAAGGCTTGTTGATGTTTGTCCAGTCCCCTCCAGCTTCCTCCAGCCTTGGCCCAGTACACCTGAAGGAGCGTCTCCACCCCCAGCGTTCTGCCTGGACACTGAGGTCCAATTCCGAGGGCCTTCTGGCAGTTCCCTCCCTGAGAAGTGAGGTTACAGGGAACCAGGCAGAGGGCCTTCTTGGCACCTGCCCTGTGGAATGCCCTCCCATCAGATGTCAAGGAAATAAACAACTATCTGACTTTTAGAAGACATCTGAAGGCAGTCCTGTTTAGGGAAGTTTTTAACGTTTGGTGTTTTTAATATTCTGTTGGGAAACCCAACCAGATGGGTGGGGTAGAAATAATAAGTTGTTGTTGTTGTTCCTTTCCCTGGTCTGCAAAAGGAGGGAACAAACTCTTTTCATTCCATCCAGGCCTCTTCCATTTCATTCCTGCAGATCAGTGAGAGGGCATTTAGCTTCATTATTGCCATCCATTGCCATCTCCTTTGCCTCCAGTTCTTTCTCCACAGAGCGAGTCCCTGCCATGGGTCGTTGGTCATTGGTAGACATCAGGTTCTGAAGCAGAGACTGAATGGCCACTTGCCAATGATGCTGTAACAGTATATTTCCTGCATAGGGAAACACTTAAGACTAGATTACCTTTGGGATCCTTTCCAGGGGAAGCAGAAGAAGGACAGGTGTTCAAATGGCAAGAGATAAAACAAAAAGATTCCATTGATCTTGCTCCATTTCCCTAGCATAGGATGCTATTTCAGTCATAGTTGCAGGGAACTCTGCTTGTGACAGAACTGTTAAGGCTGGCAACATAGGATTGGGCTGTAATGAAAGGACGGATATTTCATTTTTAATATGCCGCTCTATTGCTGTTTATTGCTTCTATTGTGTGTCTGTAAGCGGTTTTTCAGAGGCGCTCCATAAAATAGATTTGCTTCCTGCACAATCTCAGTAAAAAATATGCTTCTTCCAAACAGTTGGACTGGGACTTCTGAACAGCTGGTGAGTTTTACAAAAACTGAAAGAGACAGGGCCATGGCTTCTGGAAGATTTATTGGCCTTGCTTCCCTCCTGCTGTAGAATGGGTGGGTGGTAGAGATCATGCTGGGGGTTTTTATTGCCCAGGTAGCATTTTTTGTAGATGTCACTGGGGAGAAGGTTGGTTCTCAGTGTTAGAAATATAAAAGCCAAAATATAAAATATCTGAATAGCAAACATTATGAAAATCACAACTTAAGTATAATAGCGTTCCTATTTAATGTATCACTTATAGTGTAACTATAACACCTTAGGACAAACTCTTAAGTTCCCTGGCAAAGTGTCCAAGACTGGAGGGGACTTAAGGGAGTTGCAAATCTGGAAGGTGCAATGATGGAGAAGACTGTGTGGGACTCTTCAGGTTTGTTTCATTAAGGAGTCATATTCTGCAAGCTTGTAGCACCAAGATTTTCCTCCTGTTTAAATCCCCTTCTTGTCACTTTAACCCATTGGTTCAGATCCTATTCTGAAGAGTGGTTTAGCAATCAATCCCTCTCCCCTGTGAACTCTGAGAATTGTAGCTCTGTCACAGAAATACAGTTCTCAACACTCACAACAAGCTACAGTTCCCAGAATTCTTTGGGTGGCAGTTATGCTTGTTGAAATTGGTGTGTTTTTTGTAAGGCATAGTACACCTGAGGCCTTAATCTTTATTTTTTCCTCAATTTTTTTAAAATTGATTTTCAACATTTATCACAAAAATAACATAACAAAACACACAACAAAGAAAAACACACTACACTACAACAAACTAAATACACACACACAAAAAGGATATCTCTTCAAATATCCAGCTCTCATCACATTGATAACTGACTTCCTCAAGTCCCCTCTAACTGAATTTCATTATATCTCCTGTATAACAGTTCTCCAAGTTCATATTTCTAATAAAATTAACTCCTTTCATTTACTAACCTCTTCTCCTTTATTGGTATTCTAATCCTTAATATTTACTACCACATATTCTTATTCTACCCCAGGCCTATTTATTACTTCCAAGAATTTTCTATTTATCTCTGAGGCCTTAATCATATATCTTTGCTTTTCTTATTGTGAAGCTGATTTTGCATGTATCTGCTTCCCAATATTTTA
Organism: Podarcis vaucheri; assembly: GCF_965113315.1. Classification (NCBI taxonomy): domain Eukaryota; kingdom Metazoa; phylum Chordata; class Lepidosauria; order Squamata; family Lacertidae; genus Podarcis; species Podarcis vaucheri. The sequence goes on from NC_138749.1 coordinate 21,461,996, forward strand.
TCCCTGCTCTGAGACCTACTATAGTGAAAAATAGACTATGACAATACCTAATAAATAGATGGGGAGGAAAACCTTTAGGGATAAGAACACCCTTCACCCCCCCCCATTTCAAAAAAGTGGGCCCACTGAGGGCATAGCATACTCAGTGGCTGCAGAATGCTGACAGAATACTGTTGGGGGGGGTACATCAAACTGGCAGGGAAGAGAAGGGAAGGAAACAGAGTGACGAGAATCTTGCCGCAACATTTTGTTGCAGGCACTTGTATCACTTGATATCTCCTCCTTCTTATACTTACTTATATTATGTCTTCTTCCCAGAACCAGGACTCAATATAGCTTACAAAATTAAAACAAATGGATAAATCGCAGAAAGCTAAAACAACAAAAACAAAACAAAGCATAATAGTTAAAAGTAAACCATAATAGAATTTAAAAAACACATATCTAATAGTAAAAAATGGCAAAGCACTATTAAAAGCCCTTTCCTTCAAAATATTCAGCTCCTCAGAGTCCATCAGAATAAAACAGCCACAAAGAAGGCCGGCTCTTAGTTGATTAGTCAATACTTGGCGACTTGCAATTGAATAGATGGTTGAATAGTTTAAAAACATTGTGTTGGTGATGATGTGTGAGGATATGAGCCTTTTTCTTGCTGCGGCATTTGAACTGTGATGACTCATTTCCGCATGCAAGTAGTGACTTGGTCCTGCAATCATCAAGTAATGTGCATTTATATGTGAAGCAGCCCTAACTTCTTCACGTGGGATGTGACAAGTGCTATCTCAGCAGGTGATACCTAAAAGAGGTGTGCATTCAGTTTAGAATGAATGACTAAATTGAACCAAATGGGTTCACTGAATATATCTTCATTCTGAACTGTTTCCATGGAATTATGAATGAGCATGCTTTTCATGATTCCATTCATACCCATGTACCATTGAGGAGTGGGAGGGGCCTCAAGAGCAGCAGGAGCTGACACTGGCAGCCTCTCCTGGCAATCAACATTTTCCCCAATGTGAATTAAAGAGGCATTGTGGAAGTGTGTGTGTGTGTGTGTGTGTGTGTGTGTGTGTGTGTGTGTGTGAAAGAAGCTACCAGGAGTGCCTGCCAAGTCAGCTTTCCAGCTGCCGCTACAGCAGTCTTCAGAAAAAAGAAAAACGGAACAATAATCAAAGGGGGGAGGGAATCTAAGGAAAACAAAATGAATTGGAGAAATGAAGCATCTAATGAATGAATGATGAAACAAATGCAATTTCTACGAGGGAATAATGAACATGATGGCTTAAAACCTACATAAATGGCATTACAAAATGGGGGAGAATTGAAATTGCACACCCTAAGCTGGATACCCAGATATATGCCCGACTGGCCTCCAAATCCCAGCAAAGATGCAGGGACGTAATGCTCTCCCCCCCTTCCTTCAGCCATTGACCTCTCTGCATGAAATATTCTCCCAGTTTTCTGGAGAGCAGCAGGATGGTATATGGAGGGGAGCTTGGTAGGAGATAGAAGGAAGCCGGCTTCCTGATATACCCCTGCATGAGACCCTTGTTGTTTAGTCGTGTCCGACTCTTTGTGACCCCATGGACCAGAGCACGCCAGGCACTCCTGTCTTCCACTGCCTCCCGCAGTTTGGTCAGGCTCATGTTTGTAGCTTCGAGAACACTGTCCAACCATCTCGTCCTCTGTCGTCCCCTTCTCCTTGTGCCCTCCATCTTTCCCAACATCAGGGTCTTTTCCAGGGAGTCTTCTCTTCTCATGAGTGGCCAAAGTATTGGAGCCTCAGCTTCACGATCTGTCCTTCCAGTGAGCATTCAGGGCTGATTTCCTTCAGAATGGAGAGGTTTGATCTTCTTGCAGTCCATGGGACTCTCAAGAGTCTCCTCCAGCACCATAATTCAAAAGCATCAATTCAGCCTTCTTTATGGTCAATTCTTTATGGCAATTGAAGTAGATCGATAAACTGGAATGCATTCAGAGGAACATACCCTCCAACATCCTGGTGATAAAAATTGAGCCCATCATCCATCATCAAATTTTCCCCTTGAAGGGGTAGATTTGTGTGTGTGTCCCCCAACACACACACATATGCCTTGCCTGATTTGGACCACCACCCCAACCCATCTTCTCCCTTCCCCTCTGCACCCACATTTGCTGCTCACCCTTTTCACCCAGCTGCCCACTCCCTTTTCCCAGCTGCCAAGGACCCTGCTGAACTCCAGCCCCATCCCTCTACTTCACTCCACTCCTCGCCCCCCCCAGCCCCTTTCTAGTGAATGCTCCTGGTCACACTGCCTCCATTGCTTACTGAGCTTGAGCCTCCCGCCTCCCTCCAACTATCCCAGCCCTACCAGTGGTCCTTACCCCTAGGAAGACAATCACCCTTCCCGGCAAGAGCATTGTGCGCATCCGCTGCCTCCGCTCCAGCAGGGAAATGCCTCCATGAATGTCCAGAGAGAATAGGGGCACTTGAAAATAGGGGGATGGTGGAGGCCCAATCTAAGGTGCTGTGGTGGAAACAAAGGAAAGACTGGAGGAGATGGGGATGTTTAACCTGAAAAAAAATACAAAGACCCCATCTGCACCATACATTTAAAGCAGTGCCATACCATTTTATCCAAGTCATGGCTTCCCCCGAAGAATCCTTGGCTCTGTTAATAATAATAATAATAATAATAATAATAATAATAATAATAATAATAATAATAATTTAATACCCCGCCCTCCCCAGCCAAGGCCGGGCTCAGGGCGGCTAACAAGCAATAATAAAAACAAGTTGAATGAAAACAACTTAAAAACAAGATTAAAATACAACATTAAAATATTGAAACATTAAAATATTAAAATGCAGCCTCATGACAGAAGGAAAAAGAAAAAAGAAAGAGGAGGAGGGAATCAGATTGGCTCCAAGCCAAAGGCCAGGCAGAACAACTCTGTCTTACAGGCCCTGCGGAAAGAAATCAGATCCTGCAGGGCCCTGGTCTCATGAGGCAGAGCGTTCCACCACGCCAGAGCCAGTGTTGAAAAGGCCCTGGCTCTGGTTGAAGCCAATCTAACTTCCTTAGGGCTCAGGACCACCAAGGTGTTGCTATTTATGGACCTTGAGGCTCTCCGTTGGGGTATACCGTGGGGCATACTGTTAAGGGTGCTGAGAGTTGTTAAGAGGCCCCTGTCACCTCACAGGGGTCTTAAAAAACTGCAATTCCCAGGATTTGTTGGGTGTGTGTGTGTGTGTGGAAATAGCACTTTAAATGTTTGGCCTGAAACTTCAAAACAGCAGAGCAGGTGAATCACTCTGAGTCAGGAAAACTCTTGCCCTTCTAAACTTGCTCCCTTTTGTGCTTAGATGCTGCTGCTTTGGCTACTTAATGAGCAATGTCACTTGAAGCCTGAACATCAAAAATGGAGGAGATGATGCATATATGCTCATCCAGCTCTTGAGCCTAGGGGATAGCCATCTAAACCAAACATCCCAGCTGACATGTTTTGACACTGCTGATGTTGTTCTCTAGGGAGGGCACCCACTGCTCCCTTCCTCACCCTGTGCACGTTTGCTGGATCAAGCCCTTGGTAAAAAGAAAACACGACTGTCGTCTCCAACGTAATTAGCTAATAGGCTTCCAGTTCTCTTGCTGCTGAATCACTGCTGTCTGCATTTTCCTAATGCTCTCTGGTCCCTTAATGACTTTCTCCATCTCGTCTTTAGGCTCCCTCGGCCATCTGTGCAACTCCATTTAGCATTCAAGGAGCAGCCTAAGAGCTGCTCATGTGACAAACTCTTTGATTAGCCATATATATTTTTTTCCTGCTCCAATTTACTAAGACATGAGATGATTGATAATCATTCTTGCCAGAATTGTTCCACTGGAAATGTAGGAAAGGGGTGACAGTGACGGTGGAATTCAGTGCGTGTGTAGGAAAGGCAATTGTTTGTTATTTCTAAGAGCTGGTTTACATGATTACCACCCAGAATCCAAGAGCCATGGTTGGCACTGGTCCTGTGCATCTCCTTCTGTGACAAGCATAGAGAAACTCCCATCATCCCTGATCATTGGACATGCTGGTTGAGGCTGATGTGAGTTGGAGTCCAACATCTAGGGTGCTACAGGTTTCACACCCTAGTTGTTGTTGTTTATTAAATTTTTATAACGCCCTTCATTTGTAGATCTACCAAGAAGACCCTCTGCCTGGTTTCCTTTAACCTTATTTGTAACAATGAGGGAACTGCCAGAAGGCCCTTGGTGAGGGATCTCAATGTCTGGGCTGAACAATGGGGGTGGAGATGTTTCTTCAGGTATACAGGGCCAAAGCTGTATAGATGAGAGCTGCTTCTCATTTTTGATTGATGCTTACCCTACTTGCTATTTAAAGGATTTTTCTTCTTAAAAAGTCGTCTTTCAAATCCAATAATAAAGTAGTTTCCAAAAAAAGAAAGAAACCAGGGATACAGTTAGTTCTAATGAAATACAGCTTCCGTTATCTGAAAAACGATGCTGAGAGGAATTTATCAAGCTAGCTAAGGAAATGAATAATTCATTTCTCCCATGTAGATAGTCACTTTAAATAAAGATTTCACTTGCTGATGAACGAGTGTTTATAGATGCTAGCATGTTTCTATTACACAAATCAGGGGGGGGGCATACATTTCCATTCTCTCTCCCCACCCCCACCCCAGAATGGTCTTCATTCTGAACATTCAGATATCTTCTCCATAACTTCCTGAAGATTATGGACACAATTTCTGCTACACAAAATGAAGGGAATATGGACAAGGCTCTCTTTAGGTTTTCATATACATAAGCAGGGACTGTCATGTACTTGTGCTGATCCTATTATCACACTAGCAGTGCACATCTATATAACAATTTACTATTGTAATGACTTAAAATTTACTATATACAGTAACTACTTACAATTAAGCCTCAGTTCAAACGGACCTGTTTTCTCTGATCACTCAGTAGCAGATCGCGGGGCGGCATGGTGTGCACATAGGGCGGGCGGGGGGGGGGAATCCCCTTGTGCTGGGGCTAATCCTTACACTGTCACAATAATTTAGCTGACTACCACCCAAAGAGTTGGGAGAGCTAACTACTGAACTCCAATGCCGTACCAATCAGATATGGCTGGTAAATCCACAGCTGGAGTCCCAACATAAATCTACTCCATGGCTAGATGTGGCTAAGAAAAAGAATCTCCTATCAGCACCAATGGAGACTTTTTTTCTGATGCTAATTGCAAGGGGCAGGGATTTCTGCCAGGACTGTGGCTAGAGCAGGAAGGAATAAATCTCCTTCCCGTATGTTCAGTCCCAATGAAAATTATCCCTGTATCTGTAATTAAACAATGGGGGGACAGGTGTCATTCCCTGCTACATATTAGCATTATATGTCGTTTGGAGCGATTTATCAGGAAAAACAAATATGCCCCCGGTAAACAGCCTTGGAGCATATGCTTTTGCAAGTTGTGTTCATTTCAATGGTGCTTCTGTTGTAGGAGTTCGTGACAGATTGTTCCCTTAAAATCTTTCACACATTAGCGATCTGCCAATGAAAAGGATGGGGAAGATTATTCATTTGTCTCAGACAGGACCGTTCACATCCGTTTTTCAGTGATGCCTCCCAGATTCAGATGTCTGGCAATTAGGTGGCAATTGGCATTCATGTGCTCCCCTGATCTAACGAGTGTGTTAAATACTTTGCTTCTATTTCTGTTCATTCACCACATTGCCATTCCAAGAGGCTGCATACTGATTACTGCACCTCTATTTTTGAATGAAATAATAGCATCCATCTATGTAGTAGTACAGGGACGCGGTTGGTGCTGTGGGTTAAACCACAGAGCCTAGGACTTGCTGATCAGAAGGCAGTTCGAATCCCCGCGACAGGGTGAGCTCCCGTTGCTTGGTCCCTGCTCCTGCCAACCTAGCAGTTCGAAAGCACGTCAAAGTGCAAGTAGATAAATAGGTACCACTCTGGCGGGAAGGTAAACGACGTTTCTGTGCGCTGCTCTGGTTCGCCAGAAGTGGCTTAGTCATGCTGGCCACATGACCCGGAAGCTGTATGCCAGCTCCCTCGGCCAATAAAGCGAGATGAGCACCGCAACCCCAGAGTCGGTCACGACTGGACCTAATGGTCAGGGGTCCCTTTACCTTTACCTATGTAGTAGTACACTTTGATCTTGGAGCTCATCTGCCTGGGTTTGTATTCTTATTCTTGGGAGAAGGGTTTCTTTGAATGAAATAACATTATATTTTTGTCCAGTGGGGTGGGGGGCAGAATCTCTTCCAGGCATGGTTGGTCTGAATCTTCAATGGAGCCCCAGTCTATTAGGGCAAATGCATCACTGCCCATCAAGCTCTGCCTCTCCTCAGCCAACCCCCACCTACCAACCTCTTTACTTACGACTAGTCCACAGGGTGACACTAGGTATTACCTTCCTACAACTCATAGAGAGGCTCCTATGCATTTTAGAATCCTGATATTCCATGAGTAAAGGAGGTTCCCTGCTGATACATTTGCTCTCGAATTTTCAAAAGGAGAATCACTGTTCTGGATCTGTGGGTGTTAAATGCTTGGGCTTAATAAACATTAGGATTTCATTAGAACTGGTGACAATAAACAAGGTAGCAGTGGCAAAAGCAGGGTCAGTGCATATTAGAGGGCAACAAGGAAAGTGTTAAACTGTCCAGCGATCCTTTATGAATGGATTTCCCAAAAGAGAGCATTGTCACCCATTGTTTCAGAGGTAGGCCACATTAAAAACATAATTAACTCCACTAATAGTGAAGAGTGGCTCTCTAGAGGACCAGCATAGTCAGTGACCAGGAATGGTTGAAGCTGTAGTCCAGCAAGATTCGGAGGGGCTACAGCTTTACACACACACACACACACACACACACACACACACACACACACAGACAGACTATATCAGCTGGTTGTCTTATTTGAAATGCACATTTCAACACTATAGAATAATTTCTATTATGGTGTTTTTTTTCCCCAGCTGTGAAGGGGGTCTCACTGAAATTGCTATTCTAGAATGCTTCTGTGCGATACTGTGTGGGTGCACGAGAGAGATATGTCAAGTTCTTGCCAACTCTCTGGCGCTCTGTTTAATGCAGCTGCTTGCTGGAGCCAACATCACAGAAAGAAGCTGCAGGCACTTACATGTTTAGCCAGGAGCAACAGAAAAACCAGCCATTTAGCAAACGTGCAGATTTGATTCCACTGCATTGTGCCTTTTGCCAGCTTCCTTAGCAAGGATGCCTGCCATTGGCCTCCAGTTCACATCCCAAAGAAATATATTTGCATAGGATAATTGTGCTTAGGGGCAAGTGAGTGTTCCAGTCCTTCTGTGTTCCCATTAACAAGAACCCTCCTCAGGGACTCTCCATGAGGATTAAGTAAATGGGCAAGGGGTGCTTGCATTATCCCCACCCCATCAAATTTCAAATCACCCTACACACACACACCACTTTTAAAGGGACAGTGTTTGAACAAATGCTTTTAATGTGCATAAAGATTATTATACAGTTATACAGAACCTACAAAGTGTGATCTTGAGTTGTCAGTAGCAACTCAACAGTTTGATTTTTCAAAGATAGTAATTTCAATCCTTCTTTCAAGCAGACATGCTAGATGCTAAAATCATTAAATTGTGCTAAGAGAATATTATAGAGCCAAATAGCTGGCCAGAGTTCTTCTTTTTTTGTCCTAGGCACAAGCACTAAATTCTCCTAAGCCGTTTATTAAAAAGACTTCAGTTTCCAAATACTTGGGTTAGGGGGTGCACTTCTGATCACACTTTATGACATGCCATACTCTGTTGTCCCTGCTGCTAAATCAATTTCCCATGCAACATTCTAAAGTATTTTAAAAGGGGTCACTCATTACTCCCTTTTGACATCTGATCTCTTCCAAAGTGATCCAACATCCAAGATTCAGTGCATTTCCTTTGGTTCTGTTCTTTCTTTTAAAATATGGCTTTTTGATGCTGTTCCGTCTTAGATGTCCAGTATCCTTGTAATAACAATAAAAATGTGAAGGTACTACGCAGGACATCTGAACAATATATTTAATAAACTCCCTGGGGAAAACTTGAGCAAGAAAAAAAGGAGAGTGCATTTGCTAGCTCTTTTCATGTCTATACTGAAACCTCTGCTTCCTTGCTGTTACTTTAGGTGTTAAACAGAATTATTCTGACCTCCACAACACCCCTGGAAATTCAAAATCTCTCTTTTGGGTTCAATGAAAAAATTCAAGGGGAGGGGGAAGATAAAAGACTCATGCCAGAATATTCATCATCATTCTGCTAGACCAGATTGAAAATCTCCAAGTATTATGCGTACAGTGGTACCTCGGGTTAAGAACTTAATGCGTTCCAGAGGTCTGTTCTTAACCTGAAACTGTTCTTAACCTGAAGCACCACCTTAGCTAATGGGGCCTCCCACTGCCGCCGCACCGCCAGAGTATGGTTTCTGTTCTCATCTTGAAGCAAAGTTCTTAACCCGAGGTAATATTTCTGGGTTAGTGGAGTCTTTAACCTGAAGCGTATATGTCAGGGAACTGCCATTGCAGTCAGGAGTGGTGGAAGGGCTCCCGAGCGATGCCGGAGAAGGTACCAGCAGGAAAAGAGAGGACTCAGTGACCGGGGAAGGAAATCAGCGTTACACCAGGGAGAAAGGCGGGCAGAGGCGGGCTTCGGAGGGATGGCTCCAGGACTCTTTGCCCGAGACCAGTGGGGAGAGCATTGGTCCTCCACTGCCCACACCCACCCTGCGCAGAAGACTTCCGAGCAGGGAGGCTAGGCGGAGACTATCTGTCAAGGAACTTTTATGTTGGAAGAAGTTCAGGAAATGCCCACTGATGGATTCTGCCAGTGACTGAGACAGACGCGGAATCAGGACTGTCCAGCCAGGGAAAGGTTTATGCAGGCAACCTCACCGAGAGTGGCGGCAACTTACGCACAAGCAACCCCCAATTCCCATTACAATATATAACCTGAAGCGTATGTAACCCGAGGTACCACTGTATTTTAATCAGTATAAACTAGTGTGTAAGTCAGGGGTAGGCAACCTAAGGCCCAGGGGCCGGATGCTGCCCAATCTGGCCCGCAGACGATCTGGGAATCAGCGTGTTTTTACATGAGTAGAATGTGTGCTTTTATTTAAAATGGATTTCTGGGTTAATTGTGGGGCATAGGAATTCGTTCACCCCCCCAAAAAAAATAGTCTAGCCCACCACATGGTCTGAGGGACAGGGGGCGGGCCCACAGCTGAAAAAGGTTGCTGACCCCTGGTCTAAGTCCTTTTGTACATGCAAGCTGCTTATGACCAGTGCTTTTTTCTGGGGGTACACAGGGGTATGCATACCCCTAAACATTTTGTGAATCTAAGTTTGGTCTCATTGAGGGGCAGTATTTTGAGTAGGAAAACGAGAGAACCCAGTCCTTTTTTTTAACAACAACAAAAAAAAGTTTAGGGGAACTCTCATTTTGACTCCAGAAAAATCACCATTTTATAGTTCAACTCAGGAAAAATAAATAGTAAATGGACAAAATTACAAAGATTCACAAAATGTTTAGGGGTATGCGCACCCCACGAAAAAAAGCACTGAGAGTATCCCTAAACATTTTTTAAAGAAAAAAGGCACTGCAAATAACCAATTGCAGGAACATGAGTTACCCCTTTACTCCTAATGATAGTACAACCACTTTCCAGTTTAGAAGGACACCCCGCCCCTATCAGGGAAAGAAAAGAACATTCTGGAACACTCTGGAACATTCCTGCCTAACTACAGAACAGCCTTATGGGCATATACCCCTGCCTGCTTCTCCCATGCTGCACTGTTGGCAGACTCTGCTCTCACATTTGTGAGACTACAGGTAAAACTGTGCCAAGGCAAAGTGTAAGATGCAGTGGTTAGAGAGTCAGGCCAAGGGATCCGGGTTCAAATGCCCACTTAGCTAAGCAGATCACTGGGCAGCTGTGTTTTATCTTGTACGTTTCTGTCGTGAGCCACCCTGGAATCTGTGGGTGAAGGGAGGTATGCAAATTTAACAAATACAGTGGTACCTCAGGTTATATACGCTTCAGGTTACAGACTTCGCTAACCCAGAAATAGTACCTCGGGTTAAGAACTTTGTTTCAGGATGAGAACAGAAATTGTGTGGTGGCGGTGCAGCGGCAGCGGGAGGCCCCATCAGCTAAAGTGGTGCTTCAGGTTAAGAACAGTTTCAGGTTAAGAACGGACCTCCGGAACGAATTAAGTACTTAATCTGAGATACCACTGTAAATAAATACATTTTGGGATGGCTACTGCCTTTTACCCTGAGCTACCTCACAGGTGGCGGTGTGGGTAAAAGGGGGGAATAGAGAGCTACCACCCGCTCATCCTCGGAGGAAGGATGGAATAAAAACATAATGAATTGATAAATAAAACACCAATAAGTGCACTTGACTGCCACTCCTTCTCATACTTTGAAATTGACTTGCGACACCATTACAGCCCAAGCAAATGCGTGAAGGAAATGTGCTACCTCCAAGGATGGCTCTGAGCACATTTTGACAAATGTTTTAAATCGTTTTAATGAGAAAAAACTGAGTACACGCGGGAATACAAAAGACATCAGCAAAGGCAATACAAAGGAGGCAAACGTTCTAATTTCCCTATGACTTGTTGCAAACATGATGGACTGTAAATAATCAGCAAATGTGCAGCAGAAGCTGAGCATGTCACTTTCAATAACGTCAAACTCACAGCAACGGCTCTGTTCAGGGGCAGAAGAGTTCACCACCTGTTTTGCTCGTAAGTATTTGCATACAGCCAATTTGCCTTTCTTTGGTTTCCCGCCTGGGGGCAGGGGGTGTTTGTTTTACATTACAGCCATTTGTATGTGGAAATCAAATACTCCTTCTTCAGAAGAGTCTTTGACCAAAGACCACTCCTAAGACCAAATTCATATTTGGTGTATCTTTAGAAAGAAAAACTGCTGCAAAATTTCAGTTGCGCAAACACTTCCCGAACTCTATTCTCTTCATTATGTGCAGTACCTATTTTCTTTTTCTTTTTAAAATAATTTTTTATTGCGGTTTTATAATTGCAAATTCCATATATCACATGCCAACATCCAATCCTACCTTACAGTTACATTTACAATCTTCTTCCTCCCCACCCGACTTCCCTTAACTTCCCCTTCTGGGTTGTTACATTGTTTGTTAGATTCTGCATGTATATATACTATTACAGTGGTACCTCGGGTTACAGACGCTTCAGGTTACAGACTCCGCTAACCCAGAAATAGTACCTCGGGTTAAGAACTTTGCTTCAGGATGAGAACATTTTTTTTAATGTTTAATGTTTTATTACATTTTTATATACGGTATGTTGGAAGCTGCCCAGAGTGGCTGGGGCAACCCAGTAAGATGTGTGGGGTTTAAATAGTAAAATGACCTTTATGGAATGGTATGTCCCTATTTTCATCGGAGAAATGTTGTAGGGTATGGGCTGGTTGTGAGTTCAAAGGTGAGCAGGTGGGGCTGGCCAAGGGCAAACCAAGGTTGGTGGGGGGCAGTGCCCCATTTACCCTAATGGATGGGCCTCTGCTGCTCTTCAGGAAAATAAGTTTCCATCCCTAAATCTCAGGATATACCCTCATTCTAGAGTACCTGAAATAAATGGTTGATCATTTTTACTCTGCTCCTTATTGTATATAAGAAACTGGTAGACTAAGCTGAGAAATCTGTATTGAATGCAAGACATAATATTTTGAACAGCAGCTGTTACTCAAGTGGAACAGAAGTTGGTAGACTTTTTTATTTTTTTGCAAGTGAAGTGTTTAGTTCAAGCCCAGATGCTGCTGGTTAACACACAAGTTTTTTCCTGTACGTGTGCATTCCAAGTGGTGCACCATTAAAATCAGCCAACACCATCAGTTAAAGCAGAAGTCGATAAAACAAGCCCCAAACAGACAGCAACGGAACAATAAGGCAAGGCAAATTCTGGAGCTCTGTAACTGTCCAAATAAATCTGTTTTAAGAGCCTGCTTAGGGACAGATAAAAGAAGCAACCCAGGAACAGAATGTCACAATAATAAAACAAAACAATTAAACCTTTCTGATAACTAATAAACTAATTAAATCTTTCCGATAACCGCATATTCAGTCTATGTGTCAATTTATACTTGCTGTTTGGGTGGCCCTGTGTCCTACTTTACAGAAGACAGTCTTCTGTTTGATGGTGTCCTTTATTTGTAAGCTGTCCAGTCCAAGTTAACTTAAAGATAAAGCACCATAAAAAGGAGAGCAGGATTCTTAATAATAATAATTTATTATTTGTACCCCACCCATCTGGCTGGGTTTCCCCAGCCACTCTGGGTGGCTTCCACAGAAACCAAAAATACACTAAAATATCACACATTAAAAACTTCCCTGAAGCCTTAAGATGTCTTCTGAATGTCAGGTAGTTGTTTATCGCTTTGACATCTGATGGGAGGGCGTTCAACAGGGCGGGCGCCACTACCGAGAAGGCCCTCTGCCTGGTTCCCTGTAGCTTTGCTTCTTCCAATGAGGGAACTGCCAGAAGGCCCTCGGTGCTGGACCTCAGCATCCAGGCTGAACGATGGGGGTGGAGACACTCCTTCAGGTATACTGGGCCGAGGCCGTTTAGGGCTTTAAAGGTCAACACCAGCACTTTGAATTGTGCTCGGAAACGTACTGGGAGCCAATGTAGGTCTTTCAAGACCGGTGTTATGTGGTCTCGGCGGCCGCCCCCAGTCACCAGTCTAGCTGCCGCATTCTGGATTAGTTGTAGTTTCCGGGTCACCTTCAAAGGTAGCCCCACGTAGAGTGCATTGCAGTAGTCCAAGTGGGAGATAACAAGAGCATGCACCACTCTGGCGAGACAGTCCGCGGGCAGGTGGGGTCCCAGCTTGCATACCAGGTGGAGTTGGTAGACAGCTGCCCTGGATACAGAATTGATCTGTGCCTCCATGGACAGCTGTGAGTCCAAAATGACTCCCAGGCTGTGCACCTGGTCCTTCAGGGGCACAGTTACCCCATTCAGGACCAGGGAGTCCTCCACACCAGCCCGCCCCCTGTCCCCCAAAAACAGTACTTCTGTCTTGTCAGGATTCAACCTCAATCCATTAGCCCCATCCATCTTCCAACTGCCTCCAGGCACTCACACAGGACCTTCACTGCCTTCACTGGTTCTGATTTGAAAGAGAGGTAGAGTTGGGTATCATCTGCATATTGATGGACACCCAGTCCAAACCCCCTGATGATCTCTCCCGGCGGCTTCATATAGATGTTAAAAAGCATGGGGGAGAGGATGGAACCCTGAGGTACCCCACAAGTGAGGGCCCAAGGGTCTGAACACTCATCCCCCCCACCACTTTCTGAACACGGCCCAGGAGGAAGGAGCGAAACCACTGTATAACAGTGCCCCCAGCTCCCAGCCCCTCTAGACGGTCCAGAAGGATGTTATGGTCGATTGTATCAAAGGCCGCTGAGAGATCCAGCAGAACTAGGAAACAGCTCTCTGCTTTCTCCCTAGCTCGCCAGAGATCATCAACCAGCGCGACCAAGGCAGTTTCAGTCCCATGATGAGGCCTGAGTCCCGATTGGAAGGGATCCAAATGGTCCGCATCCTCTAGGCGTGCCTGGAGTTGTTCAGCAACCACCCGCTCAATCACTTTGCCCAAGAATGGAAGATTTGAGACTGGGCGATAGTTGGCCATACTGGCTGGGTCTATATATGTTTTTTTAAGAAGCGGTTTAATGACCGCCTCTTTCAGCGGATCTGGGAATGTTCCCTCACAGAGGGAAGCATTCACCACCCCGCAGAGCCCATCGCCCAGCCCTTCCCGGCTTGCTTTTATTAGCCAGGATGGGCAAGGATCAAGGAGACAGGTGGTTGGTTTCACGCGTCCAAGCAGCCTGTCCACATCCTCGGGGGTAACAGATTGAAATTGATTCCATGCAACTTGACCAGACAGGTCTCTAGCACTCTCCCGCCCCAGCCCTGCTCCCACGGTGGTGTCTAGCTCCTTCCGAATATGAGTGATTTTATCTGCAAAAAACTTTGCAAAATCGTTGCAAACCAGACATGGTGAGATGTCTGGTGCTTCTATTTAATTCATGTGAATTATTTCCAAATTGTGTCTGTACATATAAATTACTATATGCATATTTTATGCAAAGTGGTGTCCTGTTTTTTGATGGTGCAAATTCCCTTGTTTGGGGACACGGCAAGGGGATGGTATTCACAATATACAAAATACTGCTCCAAAAACCCACAAAGCTGCTCGACGAAATCTAAAAACAATGGGAGGACAGCATAGGCTATGAAATTAACCTTACCTAATGCACTAGAATGTGGTCTAAACCTCCCTTTAAATCCATCTCAGCTAAAAGAAAAGAACTCACCCTGAAACTCACTTACAGGTGGAACCTAGCACCACATAAACTAGCGCTGATACACCCAGGAGCCTCACCAAAATGCTGGAGAGGATGCACCTCCACAGGTTCATACCTCCACACATGGTAGGAGTGTCCCAAAATCCAACTCTTCTGGACATCAGTCATACAAGAAATGTGCAAAATAACTAAGCAAGTATTAGAAGTCACCCCAGAACTGGCCTTACTGAACATTTTCCAAGATTACAATGCCCACTCACATTATAAAGAGCTCATAACCCACCTACTCTGAGTAGCCAGAAGCATCATAGCCAGACACTGGAGGGACCTGTCAGGAGTAAGCATGGACCAATGATATCAAACAGTATGGGCAACAGCCTTACTAGAAAAACTAACCAATAAACTGAAACTGACACGGGGACAATAGCAGAAGACGCCTTCACTCCAGTATGCTCTTTCTTCCTTCCTTTCTTCTTACTCGTAGCTGAGTAAGATTGTCTTCCATAAACACGGTTTTAACAATGAGTCCGTAAGTCACTGTGGAGGCCAATTCTGGATCCACATGTCCTTCCACAGTGGGGACATTAGTTTCCGGGCCTAGCCCAACATGACAACAACAAGAATCCACCGACTACATATGAATCGATCTGGCTAACTTGACCCACAAGCACATCTCACTACAAGCACATCTCACTACAGCCAACTAAAGGCAACCAACCACATCCTAGGCCACCCCCAACCTCTCTCACCACCAAGAAAATAGAGCAAGTGAGTAGAAAGAAAACCCACACAAGTGACGCTGACACAAAACCCTACACATACACTAAGTAGAAGAATAGAAGCACTGCCAGCCCACCCCACTCCCCACACCCTCCCTCCCCTCTTCCCCCCTCTTTTCTTCCCAACCTAATACTGAACGCAACACTGTTGTCTCACAACAACCACTGTTCTGTAAAAAACACAACTTGAAAAAAGAGACAATGAACTTATTTTTGTAAACTTATTTTTGTAAACTAATAAATCTTTGATAATTTTTTCCCCCACACTCCCACCTTTTTGGGGGGCATCACCCACCTGCCATTGATACTCTGAGGGCAGAAAAGGCCAAAATGACATTTCCCAGGGATGTGTTGAGGAGAGACTGGGGAAGGCTTTGGATCTGCTGGGTATAAAGCCCTTCCATTTCCCAGGTCCACCAATGGGATGGAGGGAAATGTACACTAATCCTTCATCTCCTTTTTAAAATCTCCAGCTGGCCCCCACTTTCTGCCCTTGCCAGCTCTGGATAAGGCAGTTTTACTGGCAAAGATTTTCTCTCCCTTGTCCTCTTTGGATCGCTCTGCCAAAAGGGCTGCTCATATCTAACCCAAGTCCAGCAGACTGTACGGTTTATTTGGAACATTTCTTAATATATAAAAATATCTCTGAAAGCGGCAGCAACAGGCAACTTGAACAGCAGCAGATGTTACAAAAATCCAAACCGTTGCATATTCAAATGTTCCATTAATACAAATTTACTATAGACCAATATCAATTCCTTCTGACGCACCTCTCTTCTCAGCCTCCCAGTGCCCAAACAAACTCGCAGCTCACCCAGAAAATATCATAAAGAAGGGGGTTTCTGGAGCCTGCAAACGTCACCCTAGTCTCTCCCTCCAGACTTGCTTTGATGGGCAGGCACCAAGATTGACGCGGCTTCCTCAAACTGCCCACAGCTGTGTCCTGTTCTACAGCCAGCTGCCCTCTTCACACCCAGTTCCAGTTGACAGCAGGTTTTGATAGGTTTCCCAGTAGGTCTCAAGGATAGCAGATAGGATACCCCCTCCACTCACAGCTGATTGCTTGGATTTTCTGCCCATTTCTGTTCCTTCAGCTGATTTAAGATGCAGCAATACTATTTCTCCCTTACTATTCCTACATAAAAGGAAAGTCAAAGTATGCACGTTGGAGCAAAAAATCTTAATTTCACATAGACACGGACATGGAGTCTGAGCTGGAGGGGATGGACCTTAGGGTCATAGTAGATAGCTTGATGAAGATGTCAACCCAGTGTGGGGTGGCTGTGAAGAAGGCAAATTCCACGCTAGGGAGCATTAGGAAAGGAATTGAAAATAAAACTGTCCAAATCATAATGCTGTTATACAACTCAATGGTACAACCACGTCTGGAGTAATTTGTACAGCTCTGTTCACCTAATCTCAAGAAGGATATTTACCATGGAACCGCCCTCTCCCCAGGAGGCAGTGATGGCTACCAACTTGGACGGCTTTAAAAGAGGATTAGAAAAATATGTGGAGGAGAGGTCTATCAATAGCTACTTGCATGGGACACAAGTAGTGCTGTGATCTAAACCACTGGGCCTCTTGGGCTTGCCGATCAGAAGGTCGGCGGTTCGAATCCCCGAGATGGAGTGAGTTCCCATTGTTCTGTCCTGGCTCCTGCCAATCTAGCAGTTCAAAAACACAGCAGTGCAAGTAGATAAATAGGTACCATTGTGGCGGGAAGGTAAACGGCGTTTCTGTGCACTCTGGTTTCCATCACAGTGTTCCATTGCGCCAGAAGAGGTTTAGTCATTCTGGCCACATGACCTGGAAAGCGGTCTGTGGGCAAACACCAGCTCCCTTGGCTAGTTGCCTTTGACTGGGGTCCAGTTTACCTTACCTTTACTAGTCACAATGGCTATGCTCTATACCCTCCAATACGAAGCTGCCCAAAATCGGGACACAGTCTTCTGTGGCAACACTCCCACATGAGTCATGTGACCTACATGAGATCATGCCCCCCACAAAAAAGGCTTTTGGGTGGAGGGATGTACTGGGCTGTGGGAGAGGGAAGTGAAGGGATTAATTGAAATTGTTAAAGATTGGTATAGTATTTAAGAGATTAATTTTTTTATAAAGGTTCTATAAGGAAAGCAGAAAGCAGCAAGAAATATCAAGTAAAAGTATCAGAGATATCAGTGTTAAATGAAAACAAGAGACTTATGGTTTTGTTACATATGATTTTATTTTGGAGTTGTCTGCTTATTTTGGAGTTGTTTGTTGTAAAGAATGTATATTATGTGAATAAAATGAAAATGAAAAAAAAGGCTTTTGGGGAGCCATGCAATATTGTTGCCCCGAGAGAGTGAGGCCCAAAACTACAGGGCACTGCAGTGGTCAATTTGGCTGCCATCCTCTCAGGAGAAACAACGGGATGTCCCAATTTTTCTGGGGCAGTTGACTGGGTATGCAGTTGCTGGAAGCGACAGGAAGGGACAGGTCTCCTGTGCTCATATTCTGCTCCCTGGTTTCCCACGGGCATCAGGTGGGACACTGTGAGATCAGGATGCTGGACTAGATGTGCCCATTGCCTTGATCCAGAAGGCTATTTCCCCATCATTATGTTATTTCCAGGATATGGAAAGGAAAGACCTCTCTCTGAAGTGTTGGAGACTCGCTGCTAGCTGTATCATTCAACACAAAGTTTGACGAGGTGTTTCTTTTTCTCAGTATACGCTTATGGTGAGATGTCTCCTGAGATCTTGCCAAATTTCATGTTTCCTGGCTCAGAAATATGAATCTCAGCATGCACATAAATAGAAGGCAAATGCTCTTCACTGGATTAATTTTTAATCCAAGGCAGAGAGGGGCAAGCCCTTTCCCCAGCCTCATTTCCATTCACCTCCAAGGCTCCTCCCTCTTCCCTTCATTGCTGTTGTGGCAGTGCGAGAAGAAGGGAGAGAGGTTTCATTACCCTATCACCTGATGACTCAGCGCTATGGTTCAATGTGCGTTTTAAAATATTGTTTGATACATAAAATATTGCTTGCCAATCCTGATATACTATGACTTTTTTTCCTGCCTTTGGCCAGTTGGCAGTCACACTTTAAACACACGCACACACATACACACACACAAATAATGCAACCCCCCCCCCCTGAAATGGAATTGCAACCTAGAAATCAAATCCTTTCTAGGCTCATTTCACGCAATATTACTATTTTACCATCTCACCATAGGGATAGGGGACAATTTCAGTTCTGGAGGGTAGGCCCCAAACCAATGGATTCAGGCTACAAAAAAGGAGTTTTTACAAAGTACCGTATTTTTCGCTCTATAAGACGCACCAGACCACAAGACGCACCTAGTTTTTGGAGGAGGAAAACAAGAAAAAAAAAATATTCTGAATCTCAGAAGCCAAAACAGCAAGAGGGATCGCTGTGCAGTGAAAGCAACAATCCCTCTTGCTGTTCTGGCTTCTGGGATAGCTGCACAGCCTGCATTCACTCCATAAGACGCACACACATTTCCCCTTACTTTTTAGGAGGGAAAAAGTGAGTGTTATAGAGCAAAAAATACGGTACTTAAAGAAACAACAAAATGAACTGGACTCCTTGGCAGGTTTTGAATAAACATACAGAAAATTTTTATTGGTAACATATTGATAGAATAATTAAGGATTTTTACAGTTTTATAATATGCAGAGAATAACATGTGCTGAGAAACCAGAGAGAGAAGCTGAGGGAAGTCTGGGGGGGTAGGTTTTCTTTTTGAGGGAGGGGGGTGGGAAAAAATGGGGGCAATGAGGATGGTGTATTTTTGATAAATTGTTATGTTGAAATTCCTAATAATTTTTTAAAAGAAAGAAAGAAAGAAGTTTGAGAGTAAGAGCTGTTTGACAGTGAAATGGTCTCCTATGAGGTTGTAGATTCTCCTTCCTTGGAGGTTTTTAAGCAGAGGTTGGATGGCCATCTCTCATGGATGCTTTAACTGAGTTTCCTGCATTGCAGGGGGTTGGACTAGATGACCCAAGGGGTCCCTTCCAACTCTACAGTTCTATGATTCTATGTTTCCAAAATCACAGAGAGGAGAACTGAGGCAGGCAGTGGCGTAGCGTGGGTTGTCAGCACCCGGGGCAAGGCAAGTAATTTGTGCCCCCTAACCCGTGGATTTGCGCCCCCTAACCCGTGGATTTGCGCCCCCTAACCCTAACCCCCTGATGTTGGTGCAGCCGGCCCCCCCTGCACCCCCCACGCTACGCCACTGGAGGCAGGCACAGCCTACCTCAAGTGGAGGTTCACCGGGCAGGGCAAGTTGTTTTTCTACTAAACTTTCCCATGCTTTCCTCTGTCTTTCTACTCCATTTAAAATTTAATCATGTTTTCCCTATATATTGCCTCAGAGCTCACAATGTCAGTTTGAACAAACCTTTGTTTTATTCCTTTTGATTGCTTTTTTCAGATCAAAGTCCCTTCCATACTGCTTCCAGAAAACTATGCAAAGTAAGGGGAAATTTGTCTGGGGCTGTTTTCATAGTTTGCATTTTACACTTGGGTGGTAAACAGTGTTGGTTTTTTATTAATTTTAAAAAGGGAGAGAGAAAGGAAAGAGAGACCCTTTTATCGTAAGGGTGATATAAATTGGATTTTTTTTCAATGGATTTTTAAAAGAAACAAATACAATTTGGAATGTTACAACACCCACCAGATGATTCCAGAAGTTCTGGAATTATTATAGCAATTCCAAAAGAACCGCTATACAGTGGAACCTTGGGTGATGAACGTAATCCGCTCCAGAAGACTGTTTGACTTCTGAAACATTTGACAACTGAGGTGCAATTGCAGGTCAGCAAATTCCTTTTTTAAAATGGAGAAATGCGCCTCAGAAGCCGTTTGACTTCCGAGGCACATTCGAAAACAGAAGCATTCACGAAACCAGAGGCCTTCCTCCTAGGCATTGTTGGCCAATCGGTGTTAAAGAAGGATAGAATTTTCTTTATGTACGCTACAGCAGCAGCAAGAATTCTCATCGCAAAGCATTGGAAGACACAAGACCTACCCATCTTGGAAGAATGGCAGATGCAACTAATAGACTATATGGAGATGGCGGAAACGACTGGCAGAATCCAAGATCAGGGAGAAGAGTTGGTGGAAGAAGACTGGAGGAAAATTTATTTGCAGAAACACTGTAAAATTTTTGAATGCTGATGACACTGAAATGAATTGAAGGGGTTCTAGCAACAAGGCAAAAAGTATGAGGGGATTAATAATAGATAAACTAATAGGATATGAATTTGCTGAACCAAATTTAAAAAGGGATATGAAAATGGGAGACGTGAGGAAGTCAGGAAAATAAGTTAACTAAAGTGGAGAGATTAGGAAAGAGGGAAATTTTGTTTTTCTTTTATATGTGTTTTTTTCTTTTTTTCCTCTTTGTGTTTAATGTTTGTATTTTTGTATTTTGTATTTTTGTATTTTTGTATTTTGTATCTGTTTTGCTTTTGCTTTTTGTTTTTTCTAAACTTTTCTATCGATAAAACCTAATAAAATATTATTTTAAAAAAGAAAGAAAACAGAAGCATTCACTTCCGGGTTGTCGGAGTTCGGGTTCCGAATTGTTCAGCTTCCAAAGTGTTTGACAACCAAGGTTCCACTGTAACAAGTTACAGCATGAGTCACGTAACACCTTTACATATCTCAGCCTTTCTTAGCTTGGGGCCTTCCAGATGGTGGCTGAGGCTGATTGGAGTTGTAGTCCAAAACCACGTTGAGGAAGGAAAATATATCTTATAGTAAATACGTCTTGCATTTTGAAATCGTAAACATGTTCCTGGGTGCCACTGGAAAGTTTCTGCATTCAGGTGCTTCATTTTCACCATTCCTATCCTTGTTGCCCTAGTGCCTGCTATGCTTTCATCTTGCTGGCTGGCTGTGTTGCCTAGGGCTCATCCACTTTTCCCTGTGCCTAGAAAGCATGAGTCACAGCTGTTGGATCCTGAGCAAGAACCCGAAGGCTGAGAGGGAGGGTATGCCTGAGTTGATACTGATTTTTATATATTAGCAGTTTTGTAGTAATGTAATGTTTTTATAAATAACTGTACTTTTGTAATAATTTGTTTAAGTTGTCTGTTGTTAGTTCAGGTTTTTTTGCACACCATTTGGAGATATTTTTAATATATAAAGTGGAATAGAAATTAAATAATCAAATGAAATCAAACCAGCCTTCTGTTCCCTGCTGCCCTCGGGTTTGGCAGAGCCAGAGACTTCTGTTCCATTGCTAGAGCTTAAGCAAGAGTTAATTACCAGTCTGACCAGGTTCTGCACATGGACTGCAGGGAAGGCATCTTCCGTGACCCATCAAAAATCAATGTGCAGTTCCTCTGTCAATATGAACTGCACAAGGGCACGATGGGGAACTCATAAAAGAAGGTCCTGTTTGTATGCAGCCTTAATGAGCAAATGCATTGCGAGGAGCTGAGTTCGCTCATTAAGATAGTTTGTGTTTGTTCTCATATGCTATCCTTCATTTCTTAAGCCCAGGGGTCAGCAGACATTTTCAGCAGGAGGCCGGTCCACTGTCCCTCAGACCTTGTGGGGGGCCGGACTATATTTTGGAGAAAAAAATGAACGAATTCCTATGCCCCACAAATAACCCAGAGATGCTTTTAAAATAAAAGCACACATTCTACTCATGTAAAATCACGCTAATTCCTGGACCATCCACGGGCTGGATTGAGAAGGCGATTGGGTCAGATCCAGTCCCCAGGCCTTAGTTTGCCTACCCATGCTTAAGCCCCATCAAGCCCAATTTTTTGAAGGATTTCTTCTGCTTTTATGACTCATACTAAAAGCCCATCCTACCAATTCCACTTTGATGATATTAAGTAGCATAATAGTCTTCCTTCTAGATCATGAATAAGCACATTAGTTCTGCCTTCAGCCTGAGCAGCTCTACCTTCCCAGTGATTAGAATGGGCTTGTCACTTCTTCTCATTAGCTTTGTGTTTGAATCAAGCACAGTTGGTGGCAACTTGCATAGCTCATGCTGAAAATATTATATTGATCCCTGGAACTCTGTCTGCTGAAAGAAGCAACAGCATTTTCTGCCTCAACGAGTATGTATCTATGTGGTGAGCTTTGCTTGCGACAGACACCTTCTGTTAACACTTTGATTGTAATAGCCTGCTGCAATTTTCTCATTGTCACACTATTGGTGGGGGGAACCTGACTGTTAAGTGGTCTTTCCTATATCTTCTGTTTCATCATTCACATTTTCCTTGCTATCCAATATTCCACTGAAAATATTTACCAAGCTTTTGTGGTTGGGGTCCAAGGGATTGTGGTCTAGCAAAAGATGATGAATGTTTTGACACTGTTGCATCAGAAACATTGATGTGTTGCACATATAACAACAGCTGTCAAGAAGCTCAACACACAGTCCAACACACACTGATCATTACATTCAGAGGGACCCATGTAGGACTATTACGTTTCTTCCCAAGGTACTTTGGAGACTATAGGTTTCCTTGTGAATCAGAGTTGCCTAACAATTCTCAGCATCCTTAATCAACTACAGTTCCCATGATTTTCTAAGAGAAGCCATGCCTGTTTAAAGAGACATGATACAAGTGCCCTAGAAAAAACCGGGACATCCTGTTTTCTTATACAAGATTGCAGTGGCCATTTTGAGTGCCATGGTCTCGCACAGTCTCACACTGCACTTTTGCCCCCCCCCAAGCAGTTTTGCGGTGGCCACGCTCTTGCGTGGTGCCAAAAAATGTGTGTTTTTGGGTGCCATGCAAGATCTCACCTCCCCCAAAAAGTGCAGGTCAGGTGACTCACCCGGAAGTGCCTCCTGGAAGATGTGAGTTCTGGTTTTGGGTTTCCAAAAGTTGGACAGTAGATGATACTGCTTCCTGCGTGTAATGCAGATGGAGCCTTACCAAAATGCCCCGTGTTTTCTATAATTTGACTTCTTGTGTCAACAATCCTCTCTGTCACTCGCCCAAAGACAATACAGGAACAAAATGATTTATCAAGAGTAGATGCCTGCAAGAAGAAGAAGAAGAAGAAGAAGAAGAAGAAGAAGAAGAAGCAGAAGCAGCAGTGGTGGTCTGGATAATCAAGGACCACTAAGTGTCTGTGAGACTGGCATCTACCTTACTGAAGCTGGCAGACCCGTTAGCATGATTTCATGGTTCCAGTTACAGATGGGTAGCCGTGTTGGTCTGCCATAGTCAAAATAAAAAAATTCCTTCCTGTAGCACCTTAAAGACCAACTAAGTTAGTTCTTGGTATAAGCTTTCGTGTGCATGCACACTTCTTCAGATACACATGATTTCATGGTTTCTGTAGTGAAACTGATATTCCTGAAAGGGAAATATCAAAATGATGATAAAAACGATGATTAAAAGCTATCCCTTTCATCGTCTCTTTGTTTCTACTCCATTTTTATGAGGACTAGAGACTTAATGGATTCTCAAATGAGACTATAAAGTATATGGAATGCATGAGCTATGTATTAACGTGAACAAGTAATACGACCTTTCAAAGCATATATACTGGAGCCATTTTCCACTGGATCCTAACAAAATAAATTAAATCCAACTTTCTATTTTCAATTGACAGTCTGGAGATGAGATTGTAGAAATGTTAAAAGATCAGTCAGTGAGGTAAGAAAGTCACTTTTTCAAGTCCTGTGCTTCTTTTTCAAGGACAGTGTGGAAAGGGCTGCATGTCAGAAGGCAAATTGTGAAACACTGCACAGTATAGGATTTTAGCACCAAGTATTTTGTCTACGTGAGTGAATGACTGTGGTGTCTCTCCATATGCATCTTGATATTATGAAGGGTTCAGTGCCTCCTTGCATGACCTTTGGCTGGTCACTGTCTGTTAGCCTAGCCTACTTTACAGGGTCGTTGTGAAGAGAATCATACAAACGGGTTTCAACACTTTTTTAAAAAAAAAAGACAAGATATAAATGTGATAAATGAAAGCATTAAATAGTCATGAAGGAGATCTACCAGTGCAGACAGGTGTTTACAGAAGAATCTTCCTAATCTTTTTTATCCCTTTTAAAATAAAATAAAAAATCCAAGCTGAACAGTCATCTAAACTGGCAACAAAACAACTAACTAAATATTGTCTGAACTTATCCAGCCAATGGAGCTTTCTACTTTCTTCTGGGAAAGGAAGCAAAGACTTGGACTTCCGGGTTAGCGCCTCCGGTAATGGCTGAATTCCTCTGATCGGGAGGAATTCGCTTCGTGGAAATTAGGGTCTGGCTGCCACGGCGAAGGTGGGGACCCACAAAAAATCACAGGCGGGAGAAGCCTGTGAACGTGGGATTCAGCTGGCACCTTTTGTGCCTCCCCTACTTGCGGGGAAACCCAGTTTCGGGGATCCGGAGCGACGTGGGGTGAGTGGCGCGGTGCTTCGAATTGACTGCTTCTTTCACGGAGTGAAGCCGCATTGCTGTTGCCGGAGAGCGCTGACTTTTTCCTGTGGACAATTTGATTTTAAAACAACTACCCGTGAGTAGAACGGAAAATTGGATTTTTAAACGTCTTAATTTGGTACCGAAACGGGGAGGTTTCAAACAGGAAGTCCGCCTTCCCCTTTTGTATATAGACTGAAGCAAAAAGGCTGCAAGCTAAAGTCTTGGAAAGCTTTTTACAAAGGATTAAACTTCCATCGGCTAAAATCATCAAACCCCCCTTGGAAGCAGGAGGAGAGGGGGGAATTTTTAGACCACGTAAGCCTGCAGGAGAGAGTGAAGAAAGTCAAATTACCACCGCTCTGAACCTGGAAATGGGCTGCTAGTAAGACTGAAGTTTTGGATATGTTCATTGACTGTGAATAGATCGTTTGTTGACAGTAAGTTAAAGAAGAGAAATGCATTGTTTTCATTGTCTCCTTCCGCGTTTAAAAAGGAGTAAATGTAATTGAAAATTGAAACTAACTTTATTGTTTGAACCGTGCTTAAAATGATTGATACAAATAGAAACTGTTTCCCCCTAGAGGAAGTCTTTGTAATTGTTATATGAGCTGAGCTGGGGGAATTTCCAGCTGTAAGACAAGACCGTGAGAATCTGGGATTGACCTTGGACCGTTAAGAATGTTGACAGAAGAAGCCTTAGTGGTTGCATTATGTAAGATTAATGACTCACTGGAACAGCTCCATAGGAAGATGGATGTGATGATTATAAAAATTGATAACTTGGAACAAAAAGTGACTAACTTGGGACAAAAAGTGAATATTAATACAGAAACTATCCAGGAATCGATACAGGGATCTACTTTGACATGGCAAATTAAGGAGAAGGCGGGGGAGAAAGTTGTTAGAGCCCCAGCCTCGTGGATGCAATTTGATGACTAGAAGTTGATGCCTTTTATGACTGAATTTAGAGAAAGCCAGACTTTGAGGATTGGAGTCCCGCTTGGAGTGGAGAAGGAAAGTTGGATAGATCCCTTCATGCAGGGATTTATTGACCTTTGGGACCTGGACTTGGGTCAGGAGGAGACTGGAGTTGTGGGGACCGCCAGACTTGGAGGAACTTTGAAATACGACTGGAAATATCTTGTGAACTTTCCTTTTGACTATGGAGATTTGGCTGATTTGTCGAGAAGGAATAAAAACATTGTTAGGTGGGAATTTCCCCAAGATCTACTTTTCAGCATCAAAGGAAGGAAAATAAGAACAAGATCAGGAGAAGACAAAGTAAAGTGCATGTATAAATATGAAGAAGACCTGCAGAAGGGACTTGGAAAAGAGTTAAGAGCCTCGGACAGAAGATCACCAGGTTGATGGACTATATGGAATTGACGGAAATGACTGGCAGAATCCGAGACCAGGGAGAAGAGACGGTGGAAGAATATTGGAAAAAGTTTAAAATCTATATATGGAAATAATGTAAAATTAATGAGTGTTAGAAAAATGTTGGAGGGAATTATACGGCTTTAGTAGAAATGTTTTAAGGATTTAAGCATAAATAAGTATTATAGTATTAATGGAAAATAAGGTTAAAATATGTTAAGATAATCATATGACAGAAAATAGAGAAAGATGGAAAGGATTTGCTGAAATAATTAATAGAAATGGAATACAAAAAGGGAGGTGAGAGGAGGTTGATGAAACAAGGGAATGAAAGAGAGGATATTGAGATGGTATGATGTGTGTTTTTTGAATTGTTTATGCTTTCGTTTTGTTTAATGTGTTAATGTTGTGTTGTGTATTGTTTATATATTGTATTGTATGTTTTTTTCTTTTCTTCTTTTTTTCTTTGCTTTTCATCTTTTTGTAAGGTTTAAAAGTAATAAATATTTTTTTTTTAAAAAAAGGAAAGGAAGCAAAGACTTGCCTATCTGGTACACCAAATCACCCCATACTTCTTCATGACAAGGAAGCAAAATCCAAGAAAATAGGAGTGGTTGTACTGGAAGATGGGAATTAGTGAAACTCATTGAAGCCGTGACAGCCTATCAGTTACTTAACTTTGGTACTGCAGCCTACTGGAACACAAATAAACTATGTCACACAGACATGAAATGATGCATACTGACTCTGCTTTTTTGTGTGTAGCTGTAGATAATAAAGTCATAATTCACCAGGAAGCCAATACCCCATTGCTGGATGGGCCAGGCAATCTTTATTGCAGACCAACCTTCACTTTTAAGAGTTATAAATCAGATACATAATTTTACTCCTCTGAACCTCCTCCAAACAGAAAATCACCACCAACAGCCATTTGAAACTAACTAATCACACTGAAAGCAATGGTCTGAACAATGCAATGTTTTAATATACTGCAAATGTTTACAGTAGATGAAGCCTTGATTTGCTATCACAGTGAAATAGCTTTCTTTTCTTAAATGTCAATATCCTCAAGCTGGGAGAGTGGAAGATACCAAGTACACAAGGAAACATTTGGGTGCTGTATAATGATTAGCAAGGATGAAATATAGCTGTGTTTGTTTATATCATATCTTAGGCTACAGTCCTGTACTACCCATATACTTGGGAGAAAGCCCCATTAAAATAAATACCACTTACTTTTGAGTGAGGGAGTATGAATAGAAACCAGCCAACTGCATAAATGTAATATTCACATTCATTGCTCTGCTCACTTTTGTCACTGGCATATAGTCTTTGGTTGGCTGCCCAGAAGGGAAGGTGGTCATCTAGCTGAAAAGTTTTCCCAAACACGTGGTACTTGATCCATATTTTCTTTAACAGTAGGTGTTAGGCATTCAGACCTGCAACCTCCTGCTTGCAAATAATAGAATCACAAAATTGTAGAATGCAAAAAACTCAACTAAAGCACCCATGACAGATGGCCATCCAACCTCTGCCAAAAAACATCCAGGGAACCACCTCTTGTGGAAGTCTGTTTCACTGTTGAACAGCTCTTATTATCAGAAGTTCTTCCTGATGTTTAGTCGTAATCTCCTTTCTTGTAACCTGAATCTATTGGTTCATGTCCTACCCTCCAGAGCAGAACAAAACAAGTTTGATCCACCCTCTATGTGACAACCCTTTAAATATTTGAAGATGGCTATTATATCTCCTCTTTACCAGGCTAAACATACCAAACTCCCTCAACCGTTCTTCATAAGGCTTGGTTTCCAGACCCTTGAGCATCATGGTCACCCTCCTCTGCACATAGTCCAGCTTGTCAATATCCTTCTTAAATTGTGGCACCCAGAACTGAGCACAGTACTCCAGGTGTGGTCTGACCAATGCAGAACAGAGCAAGACTATGACTTCTCTTGATCGGGATACTACTCTTCTGTTGATGCAGCCTAGAATAGTACTGCTGCTGCCTCACACTGTTGACTCATGTTAAATCTGAGCATTTCTAAGACTCTTAGATCCTTTCCCCATGTACTAATGGCAATCCAGGTGTCCCTCATCTTGTATTTGTGCAGCTGGTTATTCCTCATTGGCTACCCCACCCAGTTTCATGTCTTCTACAAATGTGATGAGCATTGCCTCACCTTCAACAAAGTCATTTATAAAGATGGTGAACAACAATGGGCCAGGAGAGAACCCTGTGGCACCTCACTTGTCACTTGTCACCCTCTACCCACCAGTGTGATGAGAATCTGTTAATGAGCACTATTTGAATTCGTTCAGTCAATCATCTACAAGTCCTCCACTTGACCACTGAGCTATGGCCCCTTTCTGATTTAATTTCAAGTGAGACCACACCATTTGAAAATGTGGCCCACAAAACTGTAGCAATACATATTTTCCTCATCTTTTAAGTTAATGCAGTTTGGAAAAGGGCAAGCCAGCATGTTGACTTGCTATAACTCCTCACTCAATGGCTCCTCACAAATGCCACCCAGAGCCTGCTGGAAGCATACCTGGTAGAAGTGCTTTAGCTGTCCCCATTTTCTCCTGATGAGTTAATTAATCTCAGCTTTAATTACCAAATCATCTTTGCCAAATGGGTAATCAGCCTCTGCAGCTGGCTTAATGTCATCTCTTAGAGAAGCGGCAGCAGATGAGCCGATCTGACTGCATCTTACAGCCTAGTCTGACTTGAGGTATTTGTGTTGAAATATATTCATTTGCTTCCATGTTCATTTCACATAGAAAGAGATGCCACCCCAAACATAACAGGTCGCTCCTGGTTGCAACTTAACTCTATACACTGTTTATCATTCTGTTAAAATTTTGCCCTACATATCTGTGCCACATATATTGCAATGCCTATATAGATAACTCTAACTTATGTGCATTTAATTTGTATGCATTCAGTTTTACACATTTGGCAAAAAATAAAATAAAATAAAAAGCATTAAAAAGGGGGTGGAAAGTGGACAGGTGTCAGAAGCGGTAGCCAAGAGCAGGTCAGCAATAAATCAAATGGTGTCAGTGAAGTTATCTCTTTATTCAAGGAAACAAAGTCAACTCAGGAGGCCAAGCCTAGTGAACACAGCAACTCATCCCGGTAGATCTTGCCCTTATGAGGCAGTTGTGGGGACTGAAGGTCCCCTCCTATCCACAGTTCCCTAAGTTAGGGTTGCCATATTTCAAAACCAGGACACCCCAAAAGCTTTTTATAGGAGGACCCCAAAGTTGTTGAGCACAGTTTTTTCATTGACTTGTCTAAGATCCAGGACAAAGCATCACCTTTCAAATTCTCCACTTCTGAGACTTTGTTGCCATATCTGCCTCTGCTCCAACCTCTTCATACCACTTCTGGTTCTGGGAGACCAGCAGGTAGACGAGAACTCCAGCCTGGCTTCTTTATCGCTGCCTCTTGGCCCCCCTTCTCTCTAGCCTCTCTTATCATATATGCACGGTGGGCGCAAATACACATCACAACAGTCTCCTAGTATACAGGTCTTCCCTTCTTCCAAACACCGTCCATCATAATGATAGGCAGTTTGCCACTTAGCTTTAATCACTGAGATCTCCTGCTTGCAGAAGCAGTTAAGGTGCTTCTCTGAGATGTCACTCATAAGAATAAGTTTCTGGCAGAAAAACGTGAGAGTTGACAGGAGAGAGAAATCCTTGTTACTTCCCAGAGACCTGAATGTATTCATAAAGCAGTTTCGGGACACTGTGTTTGCCACAGTGGATGCTCTATTTAAATCAATTCAATACATAAATAACTCTTCAAATAAAGGCTCCTGCACTTCCTCTCTGCAAGAGATTGTGTTTGGCACCGGCCTAGTCATGTCTCACACTTAATGTACTGCGCTTCTCAGAGCAAGTAGCAAAACTAAATTATTTCGTCTGTGTGGGGCACTCGAAGGAAGCAAACTGCAGCAGCCTGTAATCAAAGCTGAAGGGTGGGGAGGCAAGAAAAACAATTCCAGGAAATAAAACAAATGCAGAAGGGGAGAAAATAGATTTGGAAATATGAGAAGGGGCAGGCGGGGGAAACAGCTCCAGCTGAGTGTTTTTTGGACTGGAAGAAAACACGGTTCTTTGATTCAAAGCACATTTTGCCAACAAAGAGCTGCAGATTTTGGAAAAGCTGTCATTTATTTATGAGCAAGACATAACTAAGAGAAAGGGACTGCAGATTGGGAGTGCAAAGACACTTTTTTTGTTGTTGCAAACCATTGTGAAAGGAAATGAGTTTCAATCGTTTCCCTACTTCCTCCATTATCTCTTAATACTATAGGTGTTGGGTGGGATCCAGCTAGCTTGCTCCATCTGCTCAAGGATTTCCACTTACTCAGTGGAGCTTTCTCCCTTTCTCTTCTCCCCACAAGCGCTGACTCTGCACTCCCCCCAAATTTCTCTGGAGGGTTGGAGGAACCCACCCCTCAAAACTGCCTTACAGGGAAAGGAGGTGGGGTACAGTTCAACTACACCAGTGGGAATCCTTACATTGATGGAACACCCTGTGCTTCAAAGTAGCAGAGGTCTGTATAGTCAAAGCTATAGTTTTCCCAGTAGTGATGTACAGAAGTGAGAGCTGGACCATAAAGAAGGCTAATCGCCGAAGAATTGATACATTTGAATTATGGTGCTGGAGGAGACTCTTGAGAGTCCCATGGACTGCAAGAAGATCAAACCAATCCATTCTGAAGGAAATCAGCCCTGAGTGCTCACTGGAAGGACAGATCGTGAATACTTTGGCCACCTCATGAGAAGAGAAGACTCCCTGGAAAAGACCCTGATGTTGGGAAAGATGGAGGGCACAAGGAGAAGGGGACGACAGAGGACGAGATGGTTGGACAGTGTTCCCGAAGCTACTAACATGAGTTTGACCAAACTGTGGGAGGCAGTGGAAGACAGGAGTGTCTGGCGTGCTCTGGTCCATGGGGTCACGAAGACAGACATGACTAAACGACTAAACAACAACAACATATATTGAACCCATGAGGATTGTCCCTGACCACCATTTATTACATTTAAATGCCGCATTTTCCTCCAAAGAGCTCAAGGTGGTGTACATGGTTCGCTCCTCCCTCATTTTACCCTGACAACGACCCTGTGAGTTAGGTTAGGCTGAGAGTTGGCAACTGGCCTAAAGTCACCCTGGCTGAGGGGGAATTCGAACTCTAGTCTACCAGGTCATAGTCCAATACTAGCACTCCCAAGATTCTTTGGTGGGCATCCTGTATTTTAATATGGTGTGTCTGCAGCCTAAATCAGCTAACACCATGTCACATACTACAAATCCCAGTCAACTATCAGTTGACCATGAAGAAACTGATTTGGGGGATTTCACATGCCTTTCTTCCGAGTAGGCAATAACTAGAAACCTGCAGGAATCAAAAGCCTTGTTCAAGGACCAGAAAGCAGAATCATGAAGAAAATATTTGAAAGTGTGTTTATGTATATAATGTTCCACCAAGAAAATGATATATTAAAAAATGCACTCCATGCCTAATTGCAGGTCGGCCTCTTTTAACCTACTCTTAATTGATTTCCTGGCAGTATCATAGTTTATGGTTCTCGGTTCATGTATAACCAACCCACAGCTAGACATTGATTCACAGTTCCTC
Organism: Podarcis vaucheri; assembly: GCF_965113315.1. Taxonomy (NCBI): domain Eukaryota; kingdom Metazoa; phylum Chordata; class Lepidosauria; order Squamata; family Lacertidae; genus Podarcis; species Podarcis vaucheri. The sequence continues at coordinate 21,493,648 of NC_138749.1, forward strand.
ATCCAATTATTTTCTTTGTTTTTGCTGTTCCGAGCAATAGTCGGAGCATTTTCTTAACTGCTCAAGTAACATCATTAAAAATGAAAATGCTTACAACCCCAAAAGCTGGGTCTGTTCTCCTGGGTTGTTGCCATACAGATGAATGGGTTGATGAGTGGGGTTGATTCTCAAAGTGGGCATCACTATGGGCAGAGCAACATAGTATGTAGACTGTGTTCATACTATATACTGTAGCCAGTGCTTTTTTTCCTAGGAAAAATGGTGGCGGAACTCACTGCCTCAGTTGTCACCCTAGACGCTGCTACTGCCATCTTGAAACCAAAATTATGTGACATGATGCTGGGCTCACGCTTCTAGTTGAGAACACCAAATGGCGGATGACGCCGGTGCTACAGGAGGGGCAGGAGGAACTGGAGCAGCTGCAGGTGGAGGAGCTGCTGCCAGGGGTGTCTTCCAAGGAGGCTTTGGCAGTGGAGGCCGTGGGCGTGGGAGAGGCCATGGCAGGGGACGTGGCCGAGGGCATGGAGCTTGGGGCAAAGCTGAAGACAAAGAATGGATTCCAGTCACCAAACTTGGTCACCTAGTAAAGGACATGAAAATCAAGTGTCTGGAGGAGATTTACCTTTTCTCCCTTCCAATCAAGGAGTCTGAAATCATTGACTTTTTCCTGGGCTCATGCCTGAAGGATGAGGTTTTGAAGATCATGCCTGTTCAGAAACAAACCCGGGCTGGTCAGCATACCAGGTTCAAGGCCTTTGTGGCAATTGGTGACTTCAATGATCACGTTGGTCTTGGGGTCAAGTGCTCCAAGGAAGTTGCCACCGCGATCCGTGTGGCCATCATTCTTCTGAAGCTGTCCATTGTGCCCGTGAGGAGAGGCTACTGGGGAAACAAGATCGGCAAGCCACACACTGTACGTTGCAAGGTAACAGGTCAGTGTGGCTCTGTACTTGTGCATCTCATCCCTGCGCCATGTGGTACTGGAATTGTGTCTGCCCCAGTTCCCAAGAAATTGCTGGTGATGGCTGGTATTGATGACTGTTACACATCAGCGAGGGGCTGCAGTGCCACCTTGGGCAACTTTGCCAAGGCCACCTTTGATGCCATCCCAAAGACCTATAGTTACCTTGCCCCTGATCTGTGGAAAGAGACTGTGTTCACCAAATCACCTTATCAGGAGTTCACTGATCATCTTGCAAAGACTCATGCTACCAGAGTGTCTGTGCAGAGGAAACCAAGCAGCTGCTGTGACAACTACCTAAAAGATGTAGTTTAAAATAAAGTGACCAAGAGTGATTTTTCAACCAGTAAAAATAAAAGAAAAAGATGCTGGGCTCGCCACCTGCCACTCCCCACCCACCACCCACTCAGGCCATTTTAGTCACAATCCTGCTTGGTGACCTCCTTTGCTGGGTGAACAGACTTCTTGTGCAAAGCAGGGCAAAAGAGCTGCCGGAATTGCACTCTGGTGCATTGTAGCAAGGGGGGAAAGCCCTGCATATATTTAAAGCACATTTAAAACACATGACTTTCCCAAAAGAATCCTGGGAGCTGTAGTTTGTTGGTGCTGAATAAGATATAATCTTTGTTCCTATCCCTTTCTTTGTGAGTTCCATACTCTCCCTTAATCTCACTTTCTATAAATTTCTGTGATGTAAGGGTCATTTTATCTTTAGAGCAGCGTGTTTTGATGCATCAATGATTATTTGCTGCCAGCATTATTGTTATTATTTAATAAAATTCCTACACTGCTTGATTGCAAAACAACAACAACAACCCTCAAAGCAGGTTACACAAAGATAAAACAAGAAAACAAAGAAAAAACTACAGCAATACTTTAAAGCATACAAAAGTTAAAATACTAAAACAGATTTTAAAATCACCTCAAATTTCTAGTCATCTGGGCAGACTCGTCTAAACAAGAATGTCTTTAGCAGGTGCCAAAAAGAGTACAGCAAAGGTTCCAGCTTGATCTCAAGAAGCAGGGAGTTTGAAAGTGTAAGTGCTGCCATAGTAAACAATGGACTCCTTACAAATTCGGAATGGGCATTACGCATCAATTGTAGTAGTGCCAATTCCAACGATTAAAGGCATTGAATGGGCACATGTGGGGTAAGATGATACTGTAGGTAAGTTGGTCCCAAGCTGTTGAGGGCTTTATATGCTAATAGTAACACCTTGAACCCAGCCCAGTAGCAAATTGGCAACCAGTGCAGATCTCTGAGCCTCGCCCCTGTCAGCAATCCAGCAGCAGCATTCTGCGCTAACTGCAGCTTCCAGATCATTTCACATTGTACATTTACATGCCATTGTACCTTACTTTTTATAAATAATCTTTATTAATTTAAATTGCACACATTATTTGTAAATTATTTGTATATTTACAAATAATTTACAATCTCATACTACAAAAAGAAAAATAAAGAAAAAACAATTAAGAAAAAAAGAAGAAAATACAGAAAAAAGAAAGAAGAAAAAGCAAACTTACATGCATAAAAAAACTTAATCTTCCTAATTAATACTTAAATAAACACTCAAATAAAAAAGACTTCTGCCATTGTACCTTACTGTCTACTTAGCACACATGTTTTCCTTCCCTTGCAATAAACCAATCTTTCCCTAGCTCTTGGTGTGAGTTGTTCTTTACTGGGTATAAGGGTTGAAATAAACACACATTTAAAACAACACACACCTGCTTCTTACTGAAGGGTATGCTGAGGTCCTCACACGGATTGGACATGTATGAGGGTTCACACATACACGCACAACAAGCGGGTGGATAAGATTAAACATCTTGCGTAAGTCCATTCAGTGAGCTCACAGCTGACCTGCTTTTTGAAGTAGCGACTGGGACTGCTGAAGAATCAAAATGAAACAGTGCTTTTAAAAACATCCCCAGAACAACCCACCTATCCCAAAACTATAAATGCTATTGAGGGGGGTGTGATATAACCAGCTCATTCCAGGATCTGCTGGAAGCGACACAGGGAGGTGTCGGAGACGTTTCTCATTGTGTAACACATTAATTAATTTAATTAATTAACTAAAGCAAACTTTCCAAAGCTGCCCGCAGTTGGCAGACTGAGCTGCATTCAGCAACCATTTGCTCCCTGTTAACGTAACACTCCCAGAGGGCACCGTCTGCGATTTATCCGATGCCTTTGAAGCGACAGTACCCATTGATTAACCATTAAGCACTGCAGTAAAAACTGCTCTCTGTGTGTCGTGCAATGGAGCAGCCGATGTAACACAGCAATTAGAGGGAAGGGTAGTACATGGCTGCTATTAGGGATGGATGGATCTGTCAATTTTGGTTCCTCTCAGTTTAGTTATTTTTCCAACGCGAAGTTCAGCTTGCTGCATTTCTGCGTCAGTTTGCTATTTCTTTTTACAGGAAAAATAAATAAATTCTCATAAAGGTTTGTCAGCATTTTAGTGCATAATACGTACAGTATTTGTGTGTATGCAATGGTGCCTAATATACACCTGTCTACCCTTATAGAATACATATTTGCAAGATGTTTTCACAAATATACACCTTTTTTTTGCACACTTCTCTTAATATATATACTTTTGTGCTCTCTTGTTGGCCAGGAAACTGCAGTGCAAAATGTGAATTTCAAAGGATAGCTGTGTTTTGGTTCCCCTGTTGTTCTGCAAAGGGCAAATTAGTAAGCAAAGCAAACTGAATTTCTCTCTTGCCCTCCCCCCCCCCACCAGTAGTGTTCTATAGGGATATAGGGAGATGCCTTATGGTGGGCCAGATCATTGGTCCATCTCCCTCTGCATTGACCTTTTCCTTCAAAATTATAGGATGGGCTTCATATTACAGCTTCACCAATTCCTTCATTGGGTGCAAATATTTTATTTTCCATAGAAACAGGACTCCGTTTTTACACCTACATACAACACATTTAATTGTTTTCCAAGGCATGGAGGAGAGGGAAAAGGGAGAGCGGGACATTCCGGGATCCAATCAGAAACCATTACAGCTACTGTACTTTCAGGACTGTCCCTGGAAAATTGGGACGCTTGGACACTCAGGTCTCCTAATGATTTAGCTTAGTACCGTATTTTTCGCTCCATAAGACACACTTTTTCCCTCCTAAAAAGTAAGGGGAAATGTGTGTGCGTCTTATGGAGCGAATGCAGGGGGGGAGGCAGGCAGGAAAAGCCCCCAAGAGCCACACACAAGGTCAGTGCGGCTCCCGCGGGCTTTTCCCCAGGAAGGAGAAGGGACTGAATGTATGGTGTGTCCACATCCAGCTCTTTGGAAGAATGCAGAGAAAGTGAAGTGAACACTATGGTTTAGCTCTGTAATACACCAGCCCATTTTATGTAGGCATGTTTTTATCTAGAGAGGCAGTACTGTAAAAGTGGTGTAAACACATCAAATCCATCTCCAAAGCTTTCTAAACCAAAAGGTGTTTTTCCCCTGAATGCAAAGAGTCATGAGGCTGTTTTCACTCTCTCTCTCTACTTTAGCTCCAAGAGTCCCTAGAACAGTTAGGAATATCTGGAAGGCAGCAGATGAATTTTGAACAAATATTCTCTGAGCTGTCAACAAGATTTCAGCATTTGAATGTCGATTTCATTCTGATCCAACATTACAGTCAAAGACGGCAATTCCATCGCTGTAAAGTAGTTATGTCTCCCTGATTACCATCTGCGGCAGACACAATTTCAAATCATCCCCATTCTTTTATATTATCTTTGCTGAAAAGGAGAAGTCTTTGTTAATCTTACATTAAAGTTGGCAGTAGAATGATCACAAAGGGAAGCAATATGAATGGGGACAGGGCAGCATCAAATTGTGGCACTCATAAGCACAAATATCCCATGTTACAAAAGAATAGTCCCAATATGTTAGTGACTTTTATAGGTATTGATGTGGTTCTATAGGTTCTGATGGGGTTCAGAGTCACATGTAGTTACAAGTCCAGCTCCAAGGGCCTTCTGGCAGTTCCCTCACTGCAAGAAGTGAGGTTACAGGGAACCAGGCAGAGGCCTTGTCAGTAGTGGTGCCCACCCTGTGGAACGCCCTCCCATCAGATGTCAAGGAAATAAACAACTATCTGACTTTTAGAAGACATCTGAAGGCAGCCCTGTTTAGGGAAGCTTTTAATGTTTGATGTTTTATTATGCTTTTAATATTCTGTTGGGAGCTGCCCAGAGTTGCTGGGGAAGCCCACACAGCTGGGTGGGGGCATAAATAAATTATCATTATCATCATCATTATCATTATCATTATCATTATTATCCAACTGGGTTGATACAGCTTTCATGTGCATGCACATGAAAACTCATACCAATAACAAACTGAGTTGGTCTCTAAGGTGCTACTGGAAGGATTTTTTTTTAATTTTGTATAAAGCTGTATACACATGTGCAGTGCTTTGCACTGATATTGCACAAATGGGGGCTGGGTCAATGGAAATGGACCCACTTCCTTCTCTTGCATGTAGCCAGGAGGAGGAGTTGTATGTACAGGGCTATATTAGCATTGGAAAGGTTTTGAGAAGAGAAGGGAGCATGCTATAGGGGTATTTTTCCAGCCTAGCAATATTCACATATAGGCTCAGTCTTCCTATTATCACCAGTCACTGTGGAGCATACTCCTTGTATGAGCATCTCTCAAGAGGAAACTTGTCCCTTTCCCCTGAGGAATGAACTGCCTCGCTGTTTAGAGAAAACGAACTCCAGACATTCTGATATTTAACCTTCACCTCCCATGAGCTCTAGCTTCAGTCAAGTATTTAAAATACTGCCTCTAAGTTACCTCAGCAGTCGCTTCCTTGTTAAGAAAAGGCATGAATGCATGATTAAAATATATCACTGAGGCTTGCTGATTCTCTGTGAAAAATAAACCAGCTGATGAGAGATTCTCAGACACGCTTACTTATCAAAACAAAATAGGATTAGAATTTGCAATTAACTGAAAGGTTTGAGTGCAAGCGTTTGGTAAGACTCCTGTGTAGGTGTGAGAAATAATAACCTAGATAAAATTACAGAACCAGCACCAACTGCCAAATAACACGTTCCTCACACCTGGTTCGCAGTGTTGACTGCAAATTCAAAACTGCACTGATCCTTTGGGTTTCTCAGAATTCCTGAGCAGTGCCAGGTACAAAGCTGTTGGCTTGAGAGCTAGATCACAGGACGCAGTGATTTTGTGATGTTACAATATCCTTTGTAGGAACCTTTGTAGGAACACCTTAGAGAGAATGTGTAGTGGTACAAATGTAACTGTTCTTTTAAACAAAATTGAGAAAACAACAATTGGGGGAGTGTTTATTTTGTTATTATGCCTTACTTTATTATTGCATTTACATTGCAATTTTCTTCCAGAAAGCTTGGGGTTAATGAGAAGCAAGAAGTGCAGAGCAAGGGTTTTGTCAAGGCCAATGACAGGCTTGTATAGTGATATATTCTTTTTGGTCTAAAGTTGCTATTCACATCACTTTTGCATTGGCAAAAAAACCTTGCAGAGGTTCAGGAACTTTTAAATCGTATTCCTGAAGTATGGGGATTAATAGCAGGATAACAAAAGTGGACTTGGTGAGCCCTTATGCTTGCTAACAGACTTATACTTTAAGCCTTGAAGGATAAATACCCACCATCTATTATGCAATACTCTGAGAGGCAAACTGCTCTGGCTACATTCTAACATATTTCAGACGGATGTCAGTTTCATGTTGATACGTGGGTTTATATGAAATTCAATGATTAGCTTAGGATGCATTTATTGATGGCTACTGTATCCATGCTGTGACCTGATTGGGTGTGTGAGAGAGCGTGTTTGTTACTATTAACATTATTAATAAATTATTGTTTCATTTTTATAATTCAAATTATTATTTTATTTCTTCAATTACTCCCCCTTCTATTTTTGTTAAAATTTAAAATGACAATTTTTAAAAAGACCAATGACAGGAAAGTTTGTTTCCCTTTTATGAGATACAAAATACTGTACATGGAGGGAGGGGAGAAGATATTAAGTGTGAAGAAGGAAAATAAACAGCACATTTGCATGCTGGAGTGCAGGCAATGCCACCTCCGTTCACAGTTGTTTATAGCAGGTTGTGTGTAAAAACTGGTGGGCCTTGACATAAACTAAGATGCAAGCGTAAATTTATCCAAACCTCTGTGACGAACACACTGTAGTATGCTTGTATGGGGGGGGGCAGAGTAGTAAGACGGCTGTGCCTTGTTTACCACCTTCAGAACAGACTTCCCCTAGACACTCTGTGAAGTTTATTTCCCCTCCGAACTGACCAGTTCAGTTCCCACACTGAAGCTGAACTATTTGCCAGCATTGGCTTGTTCATGCATATATTCACCCCAGCGATGCCCTGTTCTGTTTCGCTGCTTGAGGCCAAACACCACCACTGAAGCCTTGCTTACTGGGGTTGAGCAGCAGCGACTTCTTCCAGTAAGATCTCCCAGAGCTGCACAAGATCTCATGAGATCTTGCTGGAAGAAACAGCCACCATGCCATCCCAGTGGCGGCAGAGGTGAGCAGGGCAGAACCTCACAGGATTCCACTTCCTGAGGCTGCTATTTCAGATTACCTGATGGGCAGGCCAGCTCTGTTTCACTCTCTGAAGTGTGAGTGTGTCTCTGTGTGAATATTCCCAGATAGCATAGCAGTTCAGATAATAACTGTGGGGTGGAGGCTCAAAAACTACACCATCAGGCTGTTTGTTGTTTACCATTTGTGAATAAGGTCGACTCATTTTGTTCTCGGATTTGTCCTACAGAAAGGCAGCATGTGCCAGAGATCTATCTATGAAGATTGTTGACAATAAGCCTTATGGCAATCTTAAAAGCTCTTTGCTACATTTCTTTGATATATTAAACTGCAGGTGGCTTATGCAGTTAGGCAGCCCGGCTGCTGCAAACGGTCATTAACAGAGCTGCAAAGATTTAAATCCAAACAACCTGTACAATGACAACATAATTTTTTTTATTCCCGCAGACATCACACTTCCCGTATATGTGCATCCTCTCCATCTCTTGAAATCAAGGCTGTTAAAAAACAACCCAACCACATTCTACATTCTCTAGCAGGATATAACTCAAGAAGCCGTGCACTGATTTTACAGGTAGGTCAGTTATGTAACAGGTACATTTGAGTTCGGGGGAAAGATAATAATCTTAGCATGCCTATTTTGCTTTCCCCATCACTTTGGGCTTCAAAACTCCAAGTTCCTGCTTTCCTGCTCCCTTCTTCTTTGATTGTCATCTCTGTGGTTTACAGAGGCAGGTGGAATCCCTTCAAGGCCAAATAAATGAAACAAGCAAAATGGGGTTGGCAGATTTTTGATTTATTTCTTCTTCTTTTTTACTTCTCAAGGCAAACAGGAATGTAGTGTCCCCTCAAACCCTACAGCCTCTGCCTTATAGGTCATCCACATCCCACTTTAGGACATAGCAAATGCGAGATTATAAGGCATTATTTCTCAGTGTGCAATTCTTCCGCTCTAGAGACACTGCCCACCCCACTTGCCACAGTGTCCCCATAGCTATCTGTGCCACTCCACATAATAGTGAATCTACTCCTTTAATGGATATGTTTTTGTTTTTCTAAAAGCTGGAGTCATTTTACAGAAACGTGTTCAGAGCATCCCTGCTGGATCAGACAAAAAAGCCCATCTAGCTCATGGGAAGAATTTGTTTCCATAGTGGAAGCAAATTCCATTATATGGGATGTTGCTATTGGAACGAAGTATAAAAGCAATTCACCCACAAACATTTGTGTGTTGAGGTCCCCAGGCCACCCCGAATAACTCACACAACACACAGAATTTTTGTTTAAGGTTTTTGGCATAATTTTGGCCACAACTTTATTAAAATACAAAAAATGTGAGTGGTTGCTTAGGCATTGGTTGCGACTATCTGCCCCCCAGTGGGGGACAGACTGACATTTCGAAAGCCTGCAAAAGTCAGAAAAGGGGAATGGATTTGGGGGTAGCGACGGAGCAGGGAACCTGCCCTCAGCCTTCCCCAAATGCAACCAGGGGCTCTTGCGTGGCCCTAGCCCCTTGACAGGGTTCGGACAAAAGCAATAGTGAGCCCCTGTATTCCTTTAATGGAATCCCTTGCAGCAGCAGCAGCATTAGAGGAGCAGGCACAGCAAATCCATGCCCCTCAACCAACCAAACCATAAACCAATGCCTAACCGCAACCTTACAAGTTGTGACGATTTGCTACGCAGTAGGCAAAAACCAAAATGGCCCCAGCCAATCAGCCAGATGGACAAAATTCCTACAGGGCCCCTGCCCCAAGAGCAGACAACCCCATGACAGGCATAGCAAGGTCAAAGCAAACAATCCTAAATATGGGGGGGGGGTTGGGCAATCCGATGCACGGAGCGAAAAGAGGAAGCTCTACGCCTCGTGCAGGGAGTTTTAACATTTCTGGCTGTCAGTCATCAAATTGCAACATTAACATCTTCCCAACCACAAGGGAAGCCCAATCACAACAGTGGCCAATGATCAATTTGCCCGCCCCACAATTTTGGAGCGTCCTGTCGGCCCCCACCACAACACGTGCTCTCCATGAAGGAGAACACGCTTTGTCTGATATGAGCAAGCTTCCCTTTGTCATATCTTCATCAGTATCTCCATTATCAGCAGTCTGAACAAAGATAGACTAGATGTTTGGGCAAACTGCATGCTGGGAAGCCATTTCGTACAGGTGAAGTCACCTTACACTGAGTCATGCCATTGGTTGATGTAGCCCAGTGTTGTCCACTTAAACAGAGCCTCCCCAAGAGTCTTTTCCAGCTCTGCTAAAGTTTACTGTTAAGCACAGTTTAAGATTTATTTGGGTCTCAATAAATTGGGGTGGGGGGAGCAGAATTGCTGTAAGTGGTTTGTGTGCATATTTTGGTACCTGCAGATCTCAGTGCCTCTCCTTCCTGGCAGAACTCCTGGCTGCTGCTGTAATGTGAATACACTGAATTACTGATAATGCTTAGATGCTCGTTCTAGCAGCATTTCCTATTGTTCTGTCTGTTGAATCGCTGGTAATCAGCTTGCTGGAGCTTTCTAGCAGAGGACAAATAGAATGACTCTTGACAACAACAGATGGCAGTAAATGAAAATACAGGATGAGTGGCAGTGACGTGTTTGTTTATTAGTTGCAAGTTTGGATATTGAGAATTATTTTTGAGTAAAACATTTGCTTTGAGAAGCTGCTCTTTAGAGCTGTTATGTATTGGGTTTGACACATTTTATGTTACAAGGCGCATTCTAACCAATCGTATAACCGTGCTGCGGTGTGGTCTTGGGCCTCTGGCATCCGGCGGGAGCTCATCAATCCCACCTTCATCGCCAATGTTAAATGTTCGGAAAAAGTCAGAAGCCCAAGGCAGTATAAGTTCCTCAACTACGTTTATTTAACATTTGTCAGTGACAACAGCTCACTCATAGGAAAACAAGAACCGAACTGACTGGACAACACAATAATAATGCTGAGCGTGAACTGACCATTGACAGTTGAAAGCGCATGCACTTACTTGCCACTAGAAGGCTCGTCTACCAACGCTAATACGATTGGTTAGAACACGCCTTGTAACATAAAATGTGTTAAACCCCAATACATAACAATCCTCCCCCAACTTCCTAACAAAAGGAACAAACTTAGTCATCTCCCCCCGCCCCCCAAAAATATAGTCCAGCCCGCCACAAGGTTTGAGGGACAGTGGACCGGCCTTCTGAAAAAGTTTGCTGACCCCTGGTTTTATGCTTTCTTAATGGAAATCTCATACTCCTTACACCTGAATTTTCTATAGGCTAAATACTCTCCTAACTTACCTTTTTAACATAAGTTTCCCAAGACTTTTTTTTACAGCTTTGAAAATACAAAGTGTGTTTGAATTCCTTTTTTTCTGCCCCCAACCATTACACTACTAGGAACAGTTTGTGCCGGTTTGTGGGAAGAACATTGTCATATAATATCACAACATTTCATATCACACCTTCTTTTCTTTTTTTCAGGACAGAAAGAATTGCCCCAGCGTGAAGTCTTTATCATTTGAGACTCGGGCAGTTTTCACAATGGGTATCTACTCCATGCCTCTGAAAACTGATAGATGTATCAAGTCTTGTTAAGATCATTCATGGCTTATCATTGCAGAAAATGAGAAGCAGCTGAAAGAAATTGTCATGGTGTCATAGGCGTGCACAAGAGGTGTGCCCAGGCATACCCTAATGTTTATAAAAATGGGGAGAAAGGGAAGCAAACGGAGAAAGAGGCAGAATTATTATTTTTTAAGGCCAGAATGGAACTTTGTTGTCCTTATTTGTTTTGTCATTTCTCTCCTTCCTTTCTTCCTTCATTGAAATAAATGAATAAATCCCTGGGTGTACAGAGTATGACTACATAGCTTCTATAAGAGTAGCAACCTAATGGCAACCTTCCTAGTATGAGTTTATTTTAACAAACTCCAAAAGCTTAATATTACCTATTACAATATTTTTTATTCCCCTTCTCCATCTGTCTTTAAGGCCAGTTATTTGTAGAACATGTTGAAGTCTAACTAGGAAAAGACTTCATAACAATGGGTGGAGATACTCAAGCCCATCTTTAGAACTATAAATACACAGAGGCCTTATTATTCATTAATTGCCAGATATTCTCCTATTACAGTTCTTGACCACTTGGTTTATCTGTCAGACTACCTAATGGAAGCATATTTTTGTGTTGAACTAAAGGTGAATGCACACTAATCTTTGCTTAATTGAACGGTGTGAATAGAGTTGATCTAGAGTTACCTTATCTAACCCATTGGAAAACTTGTGTAATGTCTCTGAGAAGACTTAGCCTCTTAATATCCGCTTTGACCTTTGTGACACTGGTTATTCTTAAGTTCTCACAAGGTCTGCACACACACCCGCCGCACAGATATGTTGTGTAAGGACTATTTAGGTACAAAGGAATATTTACAGTGAAAGCCTAGGCATGCATACTTTAAAATGTCTTACTGAGGTCTCAGTTACAGATAGGTAGCCGTGTTGGTCTGCCATAGTAAAAAAATTCCTTCCAGTAGCACCTTAAAGACCAACTAAGTTAGTTCTTGGTATGAGCTTTCGTGTGCAGCAGAGAAGCTGCTGAATTGCAACTCATTACCAAACTTAAAACCATGGAGAGACCTGGTCTGAACAAAGACATTGGATTCTTATTTCATTATACATGACTAAGCCATTTTTCACCTTCTCACCCCTTGCCTTTTCCTGTAAGACCTATTGCAGTCGTTAAGAGTCGTCAACAGGCTCATCTCAGCTATCTGCCAATCTCCCATTCCCACCACCCTTCTGAGTAATACCCCTCCCCACCTTCTCACTATATAGAAGGATCTGGCAACTTCTGTTTCAGTGTATCTGAAGAAGTGTGCATGCACACGAAAGCTCATACCAAGAACTAAGTTGGTCTTTAAGGTGCTACTGGAAGGAATTTTTTTATTTTTACTGAGGTCTGTGGGGCTTACTCCCAGGTAACTATGTTTCGTACTCCAGCCTCAACTGCCTGTTTTAGAACAAACTATAGGTAGGACAGCTCCTTCACTCAGTAGTGATCGGTGTTCATTGGGACTGGCAAGGAGGGAGGCAGGTGAAGCCAATGTCAGTCTGAGCTAACTAAATCTAATTTGACCACTTTCGCCTACCTGCTGAGTTATACAAGGACTTCTTCGAAAGAGTTCTGGGAGCTGTAGTTTGTTAAGGCTGCTGAGAATTGTCAGGAGACCCCTATTCCCTTTGCAAAGCTACAATTCTCAGATGCCCCTGTGAAAAAGGATTGATTGTCAAACCGCACTGGAAACTGTAGCTTCGGGAACAAAATAGGGGTCTCCTAATAGCTCTCACAGGGACGCGGGTGGCGCTGTGGGTTAAACCACAGAGCCTAGGACTTGCTGATCAAAAGGTCAGCGGATCAAATCCCCACACCTGGGTGAGCTCCCGTTGCTCGGTCCCTGCTCCTGCCAACCTAGCAGTTCGAAAGGACGTCAAAGTGCAAGTAGATAAATAGGTACCGCTCCAGCAGGAAGGTAAACAGCGTTTCCATGCGCTGCTCTGGTTTGCCAGAAGCGGCTTAGTCAGGCTGGCCACATGACCCAGAAGCTGTACGCCGGCTCCCTCAGCCAATAAAGCGAGATGAGCGCCGCAACCCCAGAGTTGGCCACAACTGGACCTAATGGTCAGGGGTCCCTTTACCTTTACTAATAGCTCTCAGCACCCTTAACAAACCACAGAACCCAGAATTCTTTGCTAGTGGGGGGAGCCACGACTGCTTAAAGTGGCATCATAGTGTGCGAATGTGGCCTAAGGAGGAGGAAGCTGATAGGCAGTACTACCACCCTGGGCTGGTTTAAAGTAAGTACGCTGGCAGGTGGATTTGCCTGAAGGTGGTGGGGCATTGCCCCATTTGCTCTAATGGAACAGCCTCCCTTGCCTTGGATATGGTGTGTATTAGTCAAAAAGTATTTATTGTTGATGAAGAATCACCTACCTTTGTAGAGGAAGGGGGGGAATCTATATGGATTGCAAAAACAGCTGCCGTCCTCCCCCAATATCTAGGTCATGTCTTTCATCTTTTATGCAGGTGCCAGATTTGAAGATGCAGCTTGCGATCAAGGAAGAATAAGGAAATCGCCTCAGGAGGCAGATGCTGAAGAACAGTGTGTGCATGTGTGTGCGTGCGCATGCGCACCCCCACACCAGCTATTTATCCAGAGCTCCATGGATGTTTCCCACTGTTGGAGATCAGAACTACTGAGCTCCTCACGAACCACCTAAACTAGCACACTGCCTCCAGGCAAAGGTGAAGGGCGCTGTCCCATTGCTAGTGCTGAATTAAGATTCAGCCGCCAGCCCAGTCAGAGTCTGCAAATGGAATGGATGCCAGATTATTATTATTTATAATTAATTAATTAATTAATTAATTAATTAATTAATTTTATATACCGTCCTTTATCCAAATATCACAGGATGGTTTAATATATATATATATATATATATATATATATATACACACACACATACATAACGTAATAACAATAAGCAAACAAAAACAGCAAAACATTTAAAATGCCTAAGATTGTTTAATCAGCCTGGTCATAGAGGAATGTTTTCACCTGGAATGCAAAGTTATGCTAGGAAGGCACCACGTAAGCCTCACTAGGGAGAGCGTTCCACAAATGGGGAGCCACCACAGAAAGGGCCCGTTCTCGTGTTACCACTCTCTGGATCTCTTGTGGAGGAGGTGCACAAAGAAGGGCCTCAGGTGATGAGTGCAGGGCCCAGGTCAGTTCATTAAGGAGAGAAGTGGTCCTTGAGGTACTGCAGTCCTGAGTCATCTGAGGCTTTATAGGTCAAAACCAGCACTTTGAATTGTGCCCGGAAACAGAATGGCAGCCTGTGCAGTCCTTTGCCTAAGGCAACAAAATACCTTGGGCTGCTCCTGAGTGCAATCCCATGCACCCCATATTTGCTCAGAACTAATTCTAGCTATGTTCAATGGATGGCAAATGTGGTGCCCTCAGATGTTGTTGTACTATGGGAATGGAGTCCAACAGCATCTAGAGGGCACCATGTTGGATACCCCTGCTATAGACTTCTTCTTCTTCTTCTTCTTCTTCTTCTTCTTCTTCTTCTTCTTCTTCTTCATTATTATTATTATTACCCTGCCCATCTGGCTGGGCTTCCCCAGGCACTCTAAGTGGCTACCAATAGAATTTTTAAAACAATAAAACATCAAACATTACAAACTTCCCTAAACAGGGCTGCCTTCAGATGTCTTCTAAAAGTCAAATAGTTGTTTATTTCCTTGACATCTGATGGAAGGGTGTTCCACAGGGCGGGCACCATTACCAAGAAGGCCTTCTGCCTGGTTCCCCGCAACCACTTCTTGCAGTGAAGGAACCTCCAGAAGGCCCTTGGTGCTGGACCTTCAGGTACACAGAGCCAAAGCAGTTTAGGGCTTTAAACATCAGCACCAACACTTTGAATTGTATATTAGTATATATTATGCTGTATTCCTGCAACAATTATATGCAATGCTTCTGTTATCTTCCCCCAACGTTTCCCTCCATTCTGTCCTTGATCCCCCCCCCCTTATTGTAATTTATGAGTATCTAATCTGTGCATCGGATGTGTTATTTCTTTGAGAATATAATCAGTTTTGTGTCATATTTTCCCATTTTTTTTTTAAAAAAAAAAGCAGTGTAACTTTCCATGAAAAGAAAAAGATAAAAATACAGAGTAGGAAAAAGACAGGGGTGAACACGGATGCTTGCTGGACGGAGGCCGATTAGTTTATGTAACAGGATCTCAAGCTTACCCTGCATTCATAGAGATGAAAAAGGAGAGATAATCAATATCTATCCTGAACAAATGCTGTTGCTGCCATCAGCCTGCATAACTACAATGATTAAACCAGTGATGCACTTAAAAACTGGGCTACAATCCTGCAGATTGCAGCCAATTTATATGGCTGTTACCATACGTCGAAAAGTCAGAAATAAAATCTATTTAATTCAATGACTTACTAGCAGGCAAGTAGAGTTAGGATTGAAGCCTCACTGTATTTACAAATAAAATGACAGTTTGATTAGGAAGCTTACAGAGAGAGTAAGATTGACTCTGCTTTTCCAATTATTCTAATTATAATTCTGCATAATTATGTCATGCGTTCCCCAGTATGGTAGCATGCAACACATTATTACTGTCTTTCTATGTCTCCTTCCACACACCCCACACACCCTGCCTGTATGGAAAACTCTATGTGCTAACATGGAGATGTCGATCATTACTGATGAATGCTGCATCTTAATTTAATTGGACAAAAATTATGAATCTTCAGGGTCAGTTATTCCAATAAATAAATGAAAACTCAGCTATAGACTTAATTGACAAGAGAGCCCAATCCTTTACATGTTAGCTTAGAAGTATGTCCCATTGTTTGGTGGGTGGCGCTGTGGGCTAAAGCCTCAGCGCCTAGGGCTTGCCGATCGAAAGGTCGGCAGTTCGAATCCCCGCGGCGGGGTGCGCTCCCACTGCTCGGTCCCAGCGCCTGCCAACCTAGCAGTTCGAAAGCACCCCCGGGTGCAAGTAGATAAATAGGTACCGCTTACCAGCGGGAAGGTAAACGGCGTTCCGTGTGCTGCGCTGGCTCGCCAGATGCAGCTTTGTCACGCTGGCCACGTGACCCGGAAGTGTCTCCGGACAGCGCTGGCCCCCGGCCTATAGATGTGAGATGGGCGCACAAACCCCAGAGTCTGTCAAGACTGGCCCGTTCGGGCAGGGGTACCTTTACCTTTACCTTTTACTCCCAGGTGAGCAGAAAGTTGCAGGCTTAGACTGTGTTCTGTGTTCAGAAGAATGTGTGCACATTAAGTGTGTTCCACAGAATGGAGGCAGAAGTGCTGTTCCTATATAGGGTTCCTGATCACAGAGAGGGTTCTAAATGTGTTTGACCAAATGCATTCAAATGTGTTCAACACAGGAAGGTATGGTTGCAGTAAGAAGGTGATGTAGGTGTTTGGTCACTGTGAGATCAGAAATGCTAGGCTAGATGGGTTTGCAGCAAGTTTTTCTTATGTCCGTATGGTAGATAATGGGGAAAAGAAGTGGTGGTGCAGTCAGAGTCTGGGGGGTTTTTAGCTGGGCTTGGGGTGGGGAAAGAGTTGCATTGTGATTTTTTTTCTTTTTTCCCCTTCTCCCCCCAATAATATTTATTAAGTTTCATACAAATACAACACATACTAAAAAACCAATAAAACAAAAATGAAAAAGAAAAAAGAGAAATAAAACAGATAAAACAAATAATAACAAAAGATATAACCACAGACACATAGACAATAAAAATTAATTAGATAATTAAAATTCCAATTTCCTAACATATTACTAGACTTCCTCAAATCTCTTCCATCTGAATTTCCTTGTAATTGAATGTAGCAGTTTCCCAATATCGTTATTCAAACAGCCTTTAAATTTCTTTCAATCTTCTTGATATTCCTCTTCTTTCTGGTCGCAGATTCTCCCAGTGAGTTCAGCTAGCTCCATAAAGTCCATCATCTTCATCTGCCATTCTTCCACAGTTGGTAATTCTTGTGTTTTCCACTTTTTGGCTATTAAAATTTGAGCAGCAGTTGTGGCATACAAAAATACCTTTACATCTTTCTTGGGCAATTCAGGACCTAATATTCCAAGAAGAAAGGCCTCTGGTTTCTTTATAAATGTATATTTCATCATTTTTTAAAATTCATTATAAATCTTTTCCCAGAAGTCTTTTACCTTGGGACAGGTCCACCACATATGATAGAAAGTACCTTCCTTTTCTTTGCATTTCCAGCATAAATGCATTGTGATTTTTTTCTGGGGGAAGAATTTGGTTTGCCAGCTCCAGTTCTTACTCAAGCTGAAGGAAAACATCACTAAGCTGGTTCAAGGCATAAATGTATTAAAATATATCTATAAAATTAACTTTAGTTATGCCGTGCTAAATGTAATGTAATTGAGCAATGTTATTTGCTATGGTGATCTCAACTTTGTTCTTTTAAGGGGTCCAAAAAAGGCCCTTGATAAGCAAACTCTGCAACTGCCATATAGCCCATAGCAGAGATCCCTATGCTGAGCTACTCCCTACCTTTGTGCTACTGGAGGATCTGAACGACTACATACTGATTACAGTTGGAAATAACTTTCCGTTCTATAATTGGGATTCCAAGGTACCTCCCATCCAAAGATGCTGAGGGCATCTGCTGAAACCTAAGTTCTGTGAAATCCCTGCAAAGCTGTGAAACGGTCAGTGTCTCAGAATAATGGGGCCTTGAATGGCCCCTTGGTATGAGGTCACCAAGAGGATAAAACAAGCATGAAGAGTGGATTCTCTCTCTTGAATAGCATCATTATCAAAAACCCAGTTCCTGAGAGCCTGCACACTGAGAGCAGATATTTCCCCATGAGGAGATTGTAAATCCTTAGTTTATCATGGAGTGCCATCACTTATGTTGACAACAGCCATGACAGAGCTATCAGCAGACTCAGGGATAATCTTGAGGCTTGCAGAATTATTAAAATTCATTATGAGAAAGTGGGGAATAAGGTGACGAATGAGTGTGAATGCTGACTGGCTACTAAGAGAGCACTGATAACTGGGTGGAAGGGGCAACTGAATGGAACAGCAGAAATAGGAGGACTGAAGAAGAGAAGCATACACATAAAAAGGCTTAGAGATGAGAACCAATCAACAAACAAGCCATATCATTGTCTGTATAGGTCATTCTCCAGTTCACACTGAAAAGCTATTTTTAAATGTGCCCAGGAGCAGAAGTAAGAGCTGCTCATAGAAATCGATAGAGAAACCCCAGGCTTTAATGTTGCTGGGATTGAGCAACTCACCCCCCCCCGAAAAAAAACCTTGAATGAAGGGGGGAAACCAACACACCCAGGCAAGACAGCATACCCAGGGAGCACACAATGCTGGCTGACTTTTTCTTGAGCAAATTGAAACCCTGAGATGGGGGAGCAAGAATGGAATGGAGAGCTTGTTACATCCGTTTCTGAATTTCTGAATTGAGTGCCAGTCCTCATGTAGCCAAAACAGCATCACACGCACTGGCAGAGGAATGGGAGTGCAGAGGGAGCGGACCGCCCCCGGCACCACTATTCCGGTAGGGTGCCATCGTGGCGGCCTTCCTGGACACACATCGCACACCCCATGTGCCAGGTGCCACAACCCTGTCACGCCCCCAGAACGCACGCCACACACCTGCGGGCAGCGTGCCACGCTCTTGCGGGCGGTGTGTCATGCCCCTGGGATGCGCACCACACACCCCAGGGGCACGTCATGCTCCCTAGGGGTGCCAGCCACACCCCTGTCTGCTCTCCGCCCCCGGTAGCAGAGCATGCAGCTTTGCCACTGACCACACATGCACAGAAAGCTGGTGTTTGCACTAATCAGCTGTTTTTGCTGGCTGGATTTAGTGAACTTGCTTCTTGCCAAATTGCTAGTGGGTGCAGCTGCTAGTTTTCTGACAGACCACCAGTGTGCACACCCAGTACTTTGCAGGGTGTGTGTTATGTACTGAAGTTCTCACTCTGGGCCAGCAGGGGGATACTGTAAATAGTTCTGCAAATGAAGGCTCAAAAGTGACATTCAGTGATTGGCTAGTTACAGAAAATGGTTACTGTTGCATTCTAGTGGAGCTCTATATAAGCAGGCTGACTGAGCTCCTCAGTTCAGTTTTGTTCCAGCTTACAAATAAAGAGCTGCTTTGGAAGAATCGCTGTGTCGTCTGATATGTTCGCCCACAACTTAACAGTGTGCAGTTAGAGTTGTGCTTTTCATGTTAGAAAATAGCTTGGGCCATTTCTGCTCTATAAATAAAGATACTGGCTTCAATATATGTGTGTGTGTGTGCCAGTGTAATTGTTTACATTAGAATTATTATATTTATTAACGTGCTTCAGAGGTTTCTCTCCATGCACTTTCAGTCACAGGTCCCTTCCCTATTTTGTCAGTGTGTTGGAATATCTGAAGGGGGAAGCCTACCCAATACACATGGGTTGTCCCTGTGGACTAGAATCTTATGGAAGGGAACGTTCAGGGTTCCAGTTTATGGAGACAGCTTGCGTGCATTTGGACCTTCCCCTTACAGTGCAAGAGTGCATGGAAGTCAACAGTGCAAGAATGTCAGCAGTGCAGGAATGGGGCTGGCGCCATTCCTACACTGTTGAGCGTATGTGGCCCCACTGTCTCCTGCTGCGATCAAAGAGGAGAAAAGCTTGAAGAGGGCTAAAGTCAATATAGCTTAATTGCAGGAACTTGGGGTGTACCAAAATTGCATAACACTGCATTGCTTAACCTAAAAGTGAAAGGGACCACACTATTTTACAGATCCTCCAGATCATGATATTGCTGTTTTCTTACTTCTCATCCCCAACTGTCAAAACAGGGAACAAAGAATCTGTCTCCGGTTTGTTTCATATAAACAAAATAGCTGGCAGCCTCAGAACTTGCTGTCTACTGGAAACCTTTAATGTGCACACCCAGTTCTTCATCAAAACGCTGTTTTTCTTCCTCTTTTTCCTCAGGTC
Organism: Podarcis vaucheri; assembly: GCF_965113315.1. Taxonomy (NCBI): domain Eukaryota; kingdom Metazoa; phylum Chordata; class Lepidosauria; order Squamata; family Lacertidae; genus Podarcis; species Podarcis vaucheri. Next base: position 21,513,750 of record NC_138749.1, read on the forward strand.
CACATGTTTGCATGCCTGTAGCTTCTCATCAGAGGCAGAATTCATTGCATACATGAATATAGCAGGCAGGATTCCTTTGATTTCTCCTGGCTCCATTTCAGTATGAACAGTTTCTTTCCATCAAAATAATCTCAGTTATCATTCTCTCTGATTTCAGTGTTCAGGAATGAGCGCTGTTGTTTACATCGCCAAAATGGCATCCCCCATATTGAGAGGGGTCAGCAGCTTAGGGAAACCTCAAATTTTGCAGTAGTATAAAAATAAAACTCTGATTGTTTCTCCCCGGCCAATAAACAACAATAACCCAAAAAACTCCACCACTGTTCAATGAACTCTAAGCATGCACAGTGGTTATATCCCAGTGAACCCTCAGGTTCTTGGAAACATTTATTTTGTTTTCTTGTATATATCTGTATATTTATAGAAGAATGGGAACGACAGACAAGATCAGATAGGCATTACACTACAAATCAGTGACAAAGTCATCACCAGTGTATATCTATCTGTCATCTATCTCAATGTAGATATATACAATTTCAAAATCTATCTTCACTACATGATTTTAACTTAGCCTACCAATTTGTGTTTAGCCCTATTCTCTGGGGAATTGCTTCTACCTGATTCAGTCACTTTACAGGTTCAGTTCCTTCAGTGGGGAATGGCTATACAGCTAGAATCATGCTTCACAAATCAGAAGACATCTCCAGAAAGGGCTGGGAAAAACTCATGCCTGAAACCTTGGAGAGCCACTGCCACTCATTGTAGACAATAGTGAGCTACATTGATCAATGGCCTGACTTGATAGAAGCCAGTTTCCAATTTTCCTACTGCTGTAATATCTGTACACAGGAAATCTGTGATGTGCGAATTATGTAGGTTCATCCCATGCCAACCTTCTCTGGAAGCTTGTGGTCCCTAGAAATATATTAAGGATTCCTCAATAATAAAATCAAGAGTGGCAGACAAGCTATCTTGAAAACCAGCTTGCTCAAAATGGCTGATCTTTGCAATATGCAAGGGCATACTGAGCATATTAGCTGTACATACACACACCCCATTCATTTGGAGTGACAATATATTTGTTGTTCTAAATAAATATATCCCAGTTTCTGTTTTTTCATACCATTTGCTTGCAAAGTGAAGCAGAAACTCAGTGTCAGTTCACACAAGCACTTTCAGCAGTAGCTGACTTTGGGCTCTCAAATTTCAGTGGTTTCTTGTGTGATGCCAAAATTTGGCAATGCCCACCCCCACCTCTCACATTCCATTTTACATCATTTTGGAGTGCTCCCTGTGATGCCCTCTTGCCTCGACACCCAGTGCGAGCAAATTACTTCTGCTTTCGAGGCTGTGGTTGCAGTGTGCAATGTTGATTGATTTTGTTCCATGGATTGCATTGTTGCCAGTGGCAAATTTTGAAGTTCAGGGGCTCATCTTGACAGCCCCCATCACTATGCCCCCAAGAAGAGTTCAAAAATACAGCCAGCTGTGTTGATGCATTGTTATTCACACGCACACAAAGGAGGAAGAAGCAGTGGTACATTGATTAATGCACAATTTATTAGAACCAGCAATCTATGCATAGTTTCCTGGGAATAAGCTCCCTTGAACATAGTGATGCTTGCTTCTGACTGTGTAGACTCAACTTGTAAAACATACTGATGCTTAACAAAAGTACTTCAGCCAGCTCATCTCAGAATGCATCATACCAGATGCCAAGATAGCTGGAATGCTGAGATCAAAAGAGGCGCTCTGGCCTCTGGTCTCAGTTGGAAACAAGACTAGCAATTCAGAACTGCAAAAACAGTAGAGAAATTCCAGGGAGGAGAATCTTGGAAATATTTCTAATATATATATATATATATATATATATATATATATATATATATATATAGACTGATAGAATATTTACAGCAGCGCTTATCAATCAGACTCCCATGGGTGTCATGGTGCATGCAAAAGCATGGTTGTCAGTGACTCCGCCCCCTGTCAGTCAACGTACTCAGCCTTCATGAGGCATTTTTGTGAGGGGGTTTCCCCTTTAAGCTGCTTCTTGGGAGAAAAGCAGTGACAAACCTAGACAGCATCTTAAAAAGCATAGACATCACCTTGCCAACAAAGGTCCGTATAGTTAAAGCTATGGTTTTCCCAGTAGTGATGTATGGAAGTGAGAGCTGGACCATAAAGAAGACTGATCGCCGAAGAATTGATGCTTTTGAATTATGGTGCTGGAGGAGACTCTTGAGAGTCCCATGGACTGCAAGAAGATCAAACCTATCCATTCTTAAGGAAATCAGCCCTGAGAGCTCACTGGAAGGACAGATCCTGAAGCTGAGACTCCAATACTTTAGCCACCTTATGAGAAGAGAAGACTCCCTGGAAAAGACCCTGATGTTGGGAAAGATGAAGGGCACAAGGAGAAGGGGATGACAGAGGATGAGATGGTTGGATAGTGTTCTCGAAGCTACCAGCATGAGTTTGACCAAACTGTGGGAGGCAGTGGAAGACAGGAGTGCCTAGCGTGCTCTGGTCCATGGGGTCACGAAGAGTTGGACATGACTAAATGACTAAACAACAACTCCTGCAAACCTTGGCATTACAGAAGCTCTTATGCATGTCTGATGCCATTTGGGCTACAAAGGTTACAATCACAGTCTGCACACAGGAAACAGAGGGCATGATGCTTGTTTGTTACTCACATTTTAGCCTAATTTTGTTTCTTACAATCTGAGTGAAAAAACCATCTTCAGACTGGGATCCAGCACTAAAAAAACTAACAGCAGTCAGCGAGATCGTACAATGAGTGCATTTCCATGTAAGTGGGGCTCATGAATAATTTCAGCTGGCTTCTGTGTGAATCATCAGTGATTCTTATCCAATACGTAGCGAGAGATAGCATCTCTTAGCAAGCAAAATGCTATCTATCCCCAAAGTCCAGATTCCAAAGCAAGGACAGCTAAAAATAAACTCAGTAGAAGTCAGAACCATTCCCACTATTGTATTTGAATTACACAATCTGTCTGGGTGAGGAGCCGTTTCGGTGTGTATTGTGTATTTTATGATTAGAGTCAGTGTGTAGCAGTTGTGAGTCTCCTGGGGAATTGGCTCAAAGCCACTACTATTTTTTATATTAAAGAAATTGATGCAGTAGCTAATCCGGACACTGGTAAAATCTTACAGGTCAGCCATTGTATACACAGGTGCACAGACTACACTTGTTGAGCGCTATACGAGGATAAGTGTACAAGCGTACAACTCAACTATTTGTCTACACGTGTGGACAGATTGCACACCTCGAATGTAACATGTGAACACCCCTCAGATAAATTATGTTTTTTGATTATCTGCTTTATGGATAGTTTTATGATTATCCCAATTATGGTTATTTTTTTTCAGGTCCTCCACATTTCTTCATTTCCACAACATCCTACATTTCTACACAATTGGAGACTGACTCTCCCTGTTCCACAGTCCAGTTAACTTAGTTCTGATCAGAGCGCTTCAGTTCACTGTAGGTATGTCTTGCCCTAATGAGATGGGAGACTTCTCTCCCTAGACTGCTGCAAAGACTGCTGATTAAGCCCAGCAGTCACTTTCCCCGGTTTGTACAAAAAGAAGTGCACTTTCCGCCTGAGATCAGCAACTTCTTTAACACAGCTGTATGGATGTGGTCAGCTGAACTCCTTTTTATTTATCTACTTCCTGCCTGACAACAGGGATAGTGTATGCCTTGTTAGATACAAAGAGAAGTGAATTGTCAACATGTCCAACTCAGGTTGCCAGTTTTGCTGCACTGCCTTTAAGAACATAAATAAAAGGTAAAGGGACCCCTGACCATTAGGTCCAGTCGTGACCGACTCTGGGGTTGCGACACTCACCTCGTTTTATTGGCCGAGGGAGCCGGCGTACAGCTTCTGGGTCATGTGGCCAGCATGACTAAGCTGCTTCTGGCGAACCAGAGCAGCACACGGAAATGCCGTTTACCTTCCCGCCGAAGTGGTACCTATTTATCTACTTGCATTTTGACGTGCTTTCAAACTGCTAGGTTGGCAGGAGCAGGGACAGAGCAATGGGAGCTCACCCCGTTGCAGGGATTTGAACCACCGACCTTCTGATCGTCAAGTCCTAGGCTCTGTGGTTTAACCCACAGCGCCACTCGCGTCCCTAAAACATAAATACCTGTTTATTAAACCCATTTAGGCTTCAGTCCTATACACACTTGATTGTAATATACAGTTACTGACTCACACTTGCATGCATGAAAGGATTAACTGGAGCGCTGGGCTCAAGTTGCCAGTGGGTGTGGCTTAGCCCCTCTTCTTTTCTCTTCAGGCTTTCTGAAACAAGCAAAAAGCCATGTAGCAATGGGGCACTGAAAGTGACCTAAATCTCTCTAAAAGGTAGTTTTATAGTCTGCATCTTTGCTAACCCAAATATTGCATGGTCCTTTTTGTAAAGAAACCGCGTTCTTTCTTTTAAGTCATTTGGAAGCTTTTTTCATCTTTATTTTTCTGCCAGCAAATGGAGATTTGTTTGATGTAACTTCTGGTAACTCTGTGAGTAATTTCTTCACTTTCTTCTTCTTTTTTTGTAAAACTCAATGTCTGTGATTTATTCTAGCCTAAGTATTTCTGTATGAAATGTTTGTTTAAAGGTGGATGTTGGCAAATGACAATCTATCAAAGTTTGAATGTGTTTGGAGCAATCACTGCTGTGCTTAATTCTGTTACAAGAGAGTAAGGATATGTCTCCCAAACCTCTTTCTCCAAAACAATTATCTGAGAGCAAGCCCCATTGGACTAAGTGGTGGTGCTTCCAGACTGCCATTATTTTTTAGCTGGGATTCAATTGCACATTAGTGCAGTTTGCACAAACAACACTGTTTGTGAAGTCTTGCACACCAAACCTGGCTCCCCCCCCCAAAAAAAAAAAAGATCAGGCCCTTTGAGATAAGGAAACTGACATGGCAATGTATTGTATAGTGTAGGCTAGCATTTGCCTTGATGCAACATCACCTAGCCTCCCCATGATCAAATCATACTGAATACTGACATTATTATGTAGCTGGCATCATCTGACCTCCTTGCAAACAAATCAGAATGAATGCTCAATAACCAGGCCATCTGGAAGCACCGTGGGACTCCCCGCTCCCCCCTTGAGTAGGCACATCTTGGATTGTGCTGTTAGTCATCCAGTTTCATCGTAGTGTCGTATGTGTTGGTTTGGCACACTTACACTGCAAATAATGTCGTTATGTAACTCCATTTCCTGCATCATTTTCTCTTCTTTCATTTTTCAAGAACGCAGACGGTGCAGTGAAGAGAAAGGAATCTTTAGGACCGAGTTCTTGTGCATCAAGCAATTACGGTGGCAGGAATGTTCAATCTATCAAGAATAATGTGCCACTTTTGTCACTATTAAGCTTGCTCATGTTTAGGTGTATGCCAGGTGGTGCACCATAAGATAGGTGGTGATTTAAAGTGTTTCAATTGATGCTCAGACCCTTAATGGTAGGAGTAGCTAACCTGTGACCTTCTAGACACTGTTGGACCATGACACCTCACTCCCCTGTCCATTTGTCATGCTGCCTGGGGCTGCTTGGGAGTTAGAGTCCAATAACAACTGGGGAGCTATAGATTCCTCCAAGATTTACACCTTCACCTTCCCTTCACCTTCCCTGCCCTTCCCTTCCCTTCCCTCCTCTCCTCCCACCCAAGTAAAGAATCCTGCTCCTGCAGGTGTGCTATGTCTGCACAAATGGGTGTCCAGATTATTTGGAGACCCTACATATCCACAGGTGCTCTCAAGTAGTGACTATATTCCAGACATTTGCACTCAGTGTAGAGACCATGGGCATGGACATAACCCCCCGACTCTTGCTCCCACTCATGATTGCCCTGCATGTGAGTAATGCATAAACAGGGTAATTGTTATGGCAGGGTAATTTGTGGGAATGGTGCAACGGTAACACAGCAGATTCAACAGTGCAAATATTTGGCATTCATTTCTACTGCAACCTGTTGGCTGGCTCTGATGTTACCTGTTGATCCACCAGTTCCCTGCAGCAGATGGGCAGATGATTTAATTTATGTTGGTTTTTTAAAAGTTACTGTCACCTTAGTGGAAGCTCAGTAGTTTTAAAAGGAATTCTGAGCCTCACGCTGGTCTGAGCACCTGCTCAGAAGCAGACTGTGCTATGACACCAACTGGGAAATAGCATCCGTGCAACAGCCTCAGTAAACATTGCTGCAACAGTGGGACGACAGACGTGTGACCCAGTCATTTTATGGAAGAATAATTCCATAAAATCACAGACATGTGCTTGTTGTTTTTTGTTTGTTTGTTTGTTTACTGAATTTATCATCTGTTGCATTTTACCTTAGTTTATTTTCCTATGCAGTTTGGTAATTTGGCTTGTAAAGCAGTACAGTCGTACCTTGGTTCTTGAAAGACTTGTGACTTGAACATTTTGGCTCCTGAACTAAAGTGAGTGTTCCGGTTTGCGAACTTTTTTTGGAAGCCGAATGTCCGACACGGCTTCTGTGGCTTCTGATTGAGTGCAGGAAGCTCCTGCAGCCAATTGGAAGCCACACCTTGGTTTTTGAATGTTTTCGGAAGTTGGGTGGACTTCCAGAATGGATTCCATTTGATAACCAAGGTACGACTGTATGTTGTAATGGATAGAAGACTAAGACTAGGACCTGGAAGATCAGGGTTCAAATCCTCACTCAGTTGTGATACTCAATGGGTGGCCCTGGGCCAGTCAATGTTTCTCAGCCTAACCAACTTCACAGGGTTGTTGTGAGGATAAAAGGGGGAGACAAGGGCCATAGCTCAGTGGTAGGACATCTGCCTTGCATGCTGAAGGTCCGAAGTTTAATCCCGATATCTCCAGGTGGGGCTGGAGAGACTCCTGCATGAAACCCTAGAGAGCAGCGGCTAGTCAGGATAGACAATACTGAGCAAGATGGATCAATGACCCAGTATAAGGCAACTTCATATGCTCCAGGGAAAAGGTGGCATTGTTGTTGTTGTTTAGTTGTTTAGTCGTGTCCGACTCTTCGTGACCCCGTGGACCAGAGCACGCCAGGCACTTTTGTCTTCCACTGCTTCCCGCAGTTTAGTCATAGTTATGCTGGTAGCTTCGAGAACACTGTCCAACCATCTCATCCTCTGTCATCCCCTTCTCCTTGTGCCCTCCATCTTTCCCAACATCAGGGTCTTTTCCAGAGTCTTCTCTTCTCATGAGGTGGCCAAAGTATTGGAGCCTCAGCTTCACGATCTGTCCTTCCAGTGAGCACTCAGGGCTGATTTCCTTCAGAATGGATAGGTTTGATCTTCTTGCAGTCCATGGGACTCTCAAGAGTCTCCTCCAGCACCGTAATTCAAAAGCAGAAATTCTTCGGCGATCAGCCTTCTTTATGGTCCAGCTCTCACTTCCATACATCACTACTGGGAAAACCATAGCTTTAACTATAGGGACTTTTGTCGGCAAGGTGATGTCTCTACTTTTTAAGATGCTTTTAAGATGGCATATAAATGTATTAAATAAATAAATCTGCAAATATGTAAGTAAATTCTCCTCCCCCTCCACCCTGAAAAGGCTGTTTCCTTCAACGCTTTATAAACGCTGAAGCAGGTTCACATAAATCAGTGTGCCAGCTGGCAACCTTACTTACCAGAGTTCAGTGCATAGATCAGTTTTATCGCACGGTTGATGTAGGCCAGAGCAGATTGCCAAATACAGTGTATATGGCTGAATCAGTGGGCAATATAAATCTCACTTGGAATCTAATACAAATAGGCAGCGGAGTGGAGACTGATAGCTCTCCTGGGGCAGAAGCAATGCTGTTTCTGAAGCAGATGCTGTGGGAGAATTTCTCCTTGGAAATCCATGCCCAAAGGCTGCACCCTGCATGCCTCAAACTAAGATCCTCACTCTATCTAAATACATGTAAATGAAAGAGACCTGTTCTTTGGCAAGTTCCAAGTGTAGACACATTTGCTTGACTTCAGTAGGATTTGTGAATGAAAGTCCGGCCACTTTGACATAATCCTTTAAAGTGGAATTAAGAAAAATGTGCTGCCTCAAAGATTTCACAGCTCAGAGCTGTCATACAGTCCTAATTCAGACCTAAGAATTTCCTGTCTCTGACCACATTTCAAGGTAGGAATAATGAATAGATAATGGTATTGAATGTAGGCTGTGTTACATGAAATGGTTAAGATGCCCGGGGTTTGGGGTGACTTCTTGTTTACCTTGTGACAATGGACATGCCAGGTTCTCAAATTTGTGGGCTCCTGTTTGTTATGAAGACTGCTGAGCCAAAGCAGAGAGCAACACAACTAGGGCTGAGCAGAATTGGGGTGGGGGGTGATGACTTTTTTAAAGCATGTTTGGTGGGATTGAAAAGCATCCTCTCCTTTGAGGCCTCTCACACAATAATCATTGCCACAATAATCATTGGGTCTTAAATTAATATAAAGGTAAAGGGTAAAGGGACCCCTGACCATTAGGTCCAGTCATGACCGACTCTGGGGTTGCGGCGCTCATCTTGCTTTATTGGCCGAGGGAGCCGGCGTACAGCTTCCGGGTCATGTAGCCAGCATGACTAAGCCGCTTCTGGCGAACCAGAGCAGCGCACGGAAATGCCGTTTACCTTCCCGCCGGAGCGGTACCTATTTATCTACTTGCACTTTGATGTGCTTTCAAACTGCTAGCTTGACAGGAGCAGGGACAGAGCAACGGGAGCTCGCCCCGTCATGGGGATTTGAACTGCTGACCTTCTGATCAGCAAGCCCTAGGCTCTGTGGTTATATCTGTATATTAATTACATCCCCCCCCCAAGCAAAAGCATTTTCTTAAGCCTGAAAAATCTGCTCAGCTGTGTAGTGTTACAAAGTTGTCTTTTATACCATGTGACCACCAACTGGCTGGTATTGCTCCTGTGACCAATCATAGAAGATGCACATGCAATAGCCTGGAGGAAGGGGGGAAATGCTGCCAAAGCAGGAACTGAGTGGGGAAGCACTGATAGCATACAGAAACATCATTGCAATATAGGGGCTCCAAAAGAAGTATATCAGCCCCCGCTCCCTGCACTTGGCTGAGATCAGAGAGACCCAGGTTCCAATCCCTTAATATAAGAAGTGCCTGTTGGATCAGGCCAGTGGTCCAGCATTTGGTTCTCACAGTGGCCAACCAGATAGGAAGCCTGAAAGCAGGACCTACTCCTGCTCTTTCCAGCGAATGGTACTCAGAAATACACTGTCTCTGGCCAGGGAGGCAGTAGATAGTCATCACGGCACAGTGACCAAGCATACTGGGTGATCTTGACCCAGCCACTATCTCTCAGCATTACAAACCTTGTAGGGTATGTGCACCCAATTGTGCACCCTGATTTAGAATAAAGCAGTGGCATAGCGTGGGTTGTCAGCACCCGGGGCAAGGCAAGTAATTTGCGCCCCCTAACCTGTGGATTTGCGCCCCCTAACCCGTGGATTTGCGCCCCCTAACCCTAACCCCCAGGTGTTGCGCCCGGTGCGGCCGGCCCCCCCTGCACACCCCATGCTACGCCACTGGAATAAAGGTAAGATATATTAGTAGATTTCTTAAAATGAGTATTCAGGAGGTTTTTGTTGTGTGTGGACTTCTTTCTTTCTTTCTTTCTTTCTTTCTTTCTTTCTTTCTTTCTTTCTTTCTTTTTCTTTCTTTCTAAACACAACCTCCATGATGCGCATGGTATCTGATGCCAATTTTTACATTTGTGCCCAAGCAAAGTGAAACAAGTATCAGCAAAGGTCCAAAAGGGCACACCAGAATGTTTATTTAAAATGTTCACTGCAAAGCCAAAAAATACATAAATTGTACCACTTTCCGAGCTGAAAAAAACACCATTGCAAACGTCAAATATCATCATCAAGGGGAAAAACTTCATCTAGCTTCAGATTCAGCTTTGCTGAAGAAGTTAGAATATATTTGCTTCAAAATATGTTTTCAGTGAATTTCTGCATAGCATTATGAAAACACACACAGAAGTATTTAAGGTACAAGTTTCAAAAGTGAGGAAAGAGAGAAAACAAACAACATTTGTTCTTCAGTTACTTTTAATAGATATGCTGTGTTGAAAATTCTGTTTACCGGAAGGCAAACACAATATGTTTTAGCCAGTGCTGGATTTACGTATAAGCTAAACAAGCTATATCTTAGGGCCCCACTCTCTTGGGGGCCCCAAAGAAATCTAAAGGGGGAAAATACTGGATGTACATTTCCAAAATATAAGATAAAAAACAAATAAAACCTTCATACAGCAACAGTGTTTTGTGTTATGTAAGCTCCTATGATGTACGTAATGGCCCCCCAATCATTTTAAGTTAGAGCTTAATAATTATTTCACTGTTAATAAACTTCTTCTTAACTGTATTTCACTATTAATATACTTCTTAATTGTATTTCAGCTCAACAATTACTTTGATAAAATACATATTTTGTTATGTGCAAATGGCTTTTGATACCTATTAAGTCCATAAATTACCATATAGCATATATTCAACATCAAAAAGCGGCAATTTGTTGTTGACAAAGGACAGCTGGACAGATAAAGGGCCCCATTATCTTCAGTGGCTTAGGGCCTCATCAAACCTAAATCCGGCCCTGGTTTTAGCCCATGTTAGAAGTGAAACATTAAAATGAGAGGGATAAATTTTCTGACCTTTAAGTGGTCTGCGAAGAACCTCCACAATTTTGAAGTGCTAGATGGGAGGTGGGAAATTGGGGAACCACTGTCCTACACCACACTGGTTCATCTAAGAAAGGCAGCCCTCCAGCTCTTGCTGGATTACAACTCCCTGACCTTTGGCCATGGTGGCTGGGGCTGCTAGGAGTTGCAGTCCAACAAGATCTGATGGACCACAGATTCCAGATCCCTCACTTAACAGATTAATTTCTGCCTCCCCACCCACCCCCAATAGCAAAATGTGACATGGATTACACCTAAGGAGCCTTTATGCACTCCTAAATAAATGGCAGCAGAGACATGGTCTCTAATGTGATAGCTTATGCCCTAAAACTACTCATCCTAAAGTTCCCTTCCATTTTAATAATATCAGCGCTGGTGCATTTCACAGAGCATAAAAGCTCCTTCGTGCTACGTATGAGAAATGGGGGATAATAACAAAATGTCATCTTGCTTTTGAAGGGCCCATATATTTCTTTCAAACAGAATGAGGGACATAAGCTGCAACTGCAGATAATAAAAGTCTGCCGCCCTTGGGTGTTTGCAGAAGAATTTGTTATCAGAGGGAAATTGGTACCTAGTCAGCTGATGGTGATGGCAGCCAAGCTGTTGTGGAATGTGTGTTTGTTTGGAAGCAATCAAATAAATTCCATCAGGATTTTCCGTCTTAACTAATAAAAGACTTTGTTTTGGTTCCTGTTAACTGTAAGAAGACTGATTTGATGACCCAGTTGCTCTTAAGGGTAGAAGAGAGATAGTTGGAGAACAGCCTTTACCAAAGGTGTTGTGGCCTTGGAGAAAGGTGCTAATAGGAAAGAACATTTGGCAAACCCCCATCATGATCAACTCCCACCTGGAAACCTGCGTCCCCACTGTGTAAGGACACGTGGATCCAGAATTGGCCTCCACAGTCCCCTATAGACACACCGTTAAGACTGTGTTCATGGAAGACAATCTTACTCGACCATGAGTGATCACCAAAGAAGATAATGAAACATGTGGCCCACTTTTACATGTCTATTAACTGAAGAGGGCTATAAACAGGTGAAGGACCCCTGACAGTTAAGTCCAGTCGCGAACGACTCTGGGATTGCGGCTCTCATCTCGCTTTACTGGCCGAGGGAGCCAGCGTTTGTCCGCAGACAGTTTTTCTGAGTCATGTGGTCAGAATGACTAAGCCGCTTCTGGTGAAACCAGAGCAGCACACAGAAATGCCGTTTACCTTCCCGCTATTTATCTACTTGCACTTTGATGTGCTTTCAAACTGCTAGGTTGGCAGTCTGGGACAGAGCAACGGGAGCTCACCCCGTCACGGGGATTCAAACTGCTGACCTTCTGATCAGCAAGCCTTAGGCTCTGTGGTTTAGGCCACAGCGACACCTGCGTCCCAGAAGAGAGTTATACCATATGTTAACCATGGGGTATGTATGGAATAGATTCTACCACAGAAATGGGTCACTGAGGTATCACAGAGCAGATAATCAACAACAAGTTTTGTTTTGTTTTTGTTTTTAAATCAAACTTTCCTCCCCACAGTCCCCTCCTCTCCAGAGTTTTCTCCCAAGCAATTGGTGACTGTGTCAGCACATCACCAATCTTTCCTCCTCCCTTTTTATGCCTCTTCTGGTTCTGAGATGCAAGGGGGGAATTGGAGCATGTCACAGCAGGAGGGGAAGACTCCTGTGACTCTTCACTAGCCTGGCTCATCTCTGTCTCTTGGCCTTTCTCCTCCCACCCTTCTGCTTCTGCTTCTGCCTCTGATTCTGGACTACTCTCTGCCACAGACTCTCCCTGCACACTAAGCCATGTTACTTCCTCAGCTTCTGACACCTTCTCTTCCCAGTCTTCTCCTTCTGACCAGTCATTGTTGTCCCACCACCACTGCCTGGGTTCTGAAACTTCTTCCATTAGTGGTTCCCTAGCTGGTTACTCCCACTATTCCTCTGTGTCCAACTAGTCCATGACACATGCACATGATTCCACTTGACTGAGAATCTTGAGCCAATGGGGGTTCTCATTTGTAAGGAAGGGTTGAGCATCTGACCACCAGACTCCATGCCAAGGGGGAACATCAATGTTTTGGAGAGTGGCCTTTAGGAGTGATTCATATGGTATCCATATGCATTTGGTATCCATATAGAGAAGGGGAAAGCTGGGACAATTTCTGAGTCAGGAAAGGTACCACGTTGTCCTGTGAGCCTTGTTCAATTGAATTCCATTTATTCAACTGATGCGGCACTTAACAGTCCCAAAGCAATTTACAAGGACAACAGTATACAAAATATACCATCAAAATCCACTAAAAAGAAACAAATATACTAAAAGCATTCATCCACAAAAATCACCCAACAACAACATAGCTTCGAGTCTAAACAATGTGCAGGCCTGCCACATAATGATGACTTTGCCCCACATCATTCTAATGTGCAGAATAACTTCAGTTCTTATGAAATTCCTGTTCTTTTAGCATCCTAAATACAGCCCAAACCCTCCAAACACTTTCTGTAAAAAAGAATTCCCACCTACTACATAAATGTGACACATTTATGTAAATACCAAATACAAATGGCAAATAATGGGGCCATTGGGCCTAATTTAGCAATGTTTTGAAACCCTGCGGTGCTTTATCCTCAAGCAAAAATAATTTCTTATTATGTTCCTTGTACTGTTCCAATAACTGTCTCTGCTTGGAGAGTTGAAGCAGCAGGAATTAGACTTGCAGAATGTGAAGATTTACTGCCCCCAGGCGTCCATGCAGGGATTTATTAGATTAAAAGAGACAATTTCCTTTTTGGTTGCCCAAGGGGAAAAAAAACCAAAATATCCCCTTAAAAAATGGTTCCTTTGCCATCCTTTGCTTTTATTTGAGGCATCTAAATCTGTTTAACTTTGTTTTTAAATGTGTGGCACAGATGGCATAATTAAGAATCACGTTGCTACTCTGTTCTTTGACATTTAGAAAATGCACATTCTCCATTGTTTTGGCACTGGCAAGTCTTCTGAATAGAGATCTTCATCCCAGCTGGTATAGACATATTACCAAGCCTTGTGGTCAGTGCGCACATAAAGCTGTTGTCTTGCTGCTTCATCCCACCCGAGAGGAAATTCCTTCTTTGCCAAATGATGAAACAACTTCATAGGAAGCAGCATTAACCATGGTTTAAATCATGTGGGCACCCAGATGGTGCTGGACTACTTGCCTATCATATTTGGCCATTGGCTATGCTTGCTGGGGCTGATGGGAGTTGGAGTTCAACAATGTTTGGAGCACCAAGGGCCGAGGTTCTCCAACCCTGGTTTAAACAAACCAGGGTTTCCTTTTCACATAGTTGGAAATTCATTTCAAACCACAGCTTTCGTGGTTTCAAATCGTGGTTTCGTTCATTTCAAATCAAGGCTTAATGTGGGGAACTCTCCAGCTGATGGGTGCTGAATTTAAACCTGCTTTCTATAAGGAAATCATCTGCACAGCCAATCCAGCTGTTTCTTTGCCAGCCCCACACTTGATGTGGCATATGATGTCAAGTGTGGGGCAGGTGGGACTGGTTTGGTGAAAAATGACCTTGGATGAAACAGAGAAGGAAAATGTCACCCTTGTTTCACCACATGCTTTTCTTCTCCACCCCCACTTTCGTGTTCCATTTCACACACACACACCCTTACTTCACCACACCATTTCTTCTCCCCATTTCATGGCATCTTCCTTTCCTTGCCTCTATTAAACCACAAACACACAAGAGTCCTGTTTAGGTACCACACTGTACATGCATCTGCCTTCTGATAGGCAGGCTCCCAGCTTTGCAAGAGAGCAGCTTCAGTCTCCAGCCATGGTGCAAAGGTGACAGAGAGCTCTGTCGGAAAGAGGAGTCTTGTTTGTGGGGTGGTGAAGAAGAGGAGTGAGATGAGGCCTCTCCCACCACCATAGTACCTCTTTTCCATTCAAAGGCACATTTCAGTCCTTCAAACATACTCAAAGAGGGTGCAAGGCAGAAGTGCAGAGCCTTGGCTGAGAGGCCTGGAGACTGCATTTGGTCCCTAAGAATGATATTCCCTATCCAAGCACAAACTATAATTCCCATGACTCCCAACAGAGGGACATTATTTTCTGGTTCATCTCAGGCAGCAAAATGCCTGCACTGAACCATCATTCAGTGTTCAAGGGCATCCCAAGTACAGATGAATGTGATGTCTGGCCAGCTCAGATACTACTTTCTGTCAGTGGGGGGAAGGAGAGAACTTGCTTACTCTCTCACCCTTGTAATCCAGTCACCAAACACTAATAGGAATAGGGGATACAGACTGAAATGTATCATGCAATCCTTCTAATAACACTTTTGAACCAACATTATGATACGCAGCAGAGGCCTTTTGAGGTATAAGTCACCGGAGCTCATTATAATCAATGAAAGTGGTATGTACCATGATAAGGTCACCAGAAGGCCTTTAATCATCGTCCAAATTCTTTTTCCTCGGGAACCAAACAATGACCCAAAGTCAATGAAGATGATCTAAGCAGGCAAGCAACTCCAGATCCCTTTCAATAAATCACCCTCCTGTAATTGCCAGTGAGAGTGACAAAATATTAATTGGCTTATCAGGGTGGGCAGACACAGAAGAGCCGTCCAAAACATTTGCATGCAAGATTCTAGGCTGCTTTGCAAAGGGACATTGTTCAGAGCTTCTGGGCAAATGGGATAAGACAGCAGAAATTAAAGTGATTTCTTTAGTTAAGTCAGCTGAAAGAGGTGGCTTACAGGATGAGCATAAATTCCTATCCTGCCTTCAGGTCTGTCAGCTAAAATTAATGGCTCACTCGAAAATGACAAAGGCCTGTTGTGGGTCGCTTGCCATCAGACAGAAGAAAAGTCTTATAAGTTTACGGAGAATGTTTGTGTGTGCAGTGTATACTTCATAAATCTGTGGCTAGACTATTGAAAAGGACTGTGCAAAGGTTGATCATAGACACTCAGCAAAGACAAAGCAGGATTTGATTTTTTAAAAAAGATAACAGAAAAGCTTTCATTTATGCAACCAAATTTTTGCCCTCTAAAACAGTCAGCATCTTTTAAACTCAAAAGAACTAGGTTCTCTTCTGTGCTGGTTGAAAACCCTTTAAAAGGTAAAGGGACCCCTGACCATTAGGTCCAGTCGTGACCGACTCTGGGGTTGCGGCGCTCCTCTCGCTTTATTGGCCGAGGGAGCTGGCATTTGTCTGCAGACAGCTTCCGCGTCATGTGGCCAGCATGACTAAGCCGCTTCTGGCGAACCAGAGCAGCACACAAAAATGCCGTTTACCTTCCCACAGGAGTGGTACCTATTTATCTCCTTGCACTTTGTCGTGCTTTCAAACTGCTAGGTTGGCAGGAACAGGGACCAAGCAATGGGAGCTCGCCTGGTCGTGGCGATTCGAACCACCGACCTTCTGATCAGCAAGTCCTAGGCTCTGTGGTTTAACCCACAGTGCCACCCGTGTCCCATTATATATATGCTAAATGCCTGGTGTGATGTCTACAGAAATCTGAATTAGTTTTCAGAGAGAAAATGCCCATCTATTTTTTTTTGTAAAGGAAAATCCCTGCCCCCGCCACCTCCATCAGCCTAAAACACTAATTAGCAGTAATATGTTAATAACAAGGCTGCAGTGCTCAGTAGATCAAGGCTATAGCTAGCACAATCACTTGGGAGCAGGGGTGACTTGGTGGAGCAACAAGAGATTTTGGGTGCTCCATGAAAATGTTTGCTGCTATTTTTAACCAAGGCTGAAAGTTAAGTTGCAGTTGATCCCAACCTAATCTGCTCTGATCTTTGCCTAGGACAAGGGTGGGGAAGTTCAAGACTTCTGTGCCTGGCCATTGGGATTCTCCCCATACCACTCCTTTTCTCCCCAAACTATATCCCTCGCTGCCTTTGTGTCGCATACTTCTCCACTGTTTTGGGGATATATTCATTATATTTCTTTTGGCAATTTATATGCCGCTTAATCGCAGTCACCTCTAAGCAGTGTACAAGTAAGTCAACACAAAAGTTAAAAACCAGGTAGAACTATAAAATCAGAATAAAGTCATGCTGGAATAATAAAACAAAATTCCCCCCGTAGGCAGTGGGAGGGGGCCATGCTAGTAGCTTATTTTCAATGCATCCTGATTCAATGATGCCCCTATTTCTGTGCCTTAAAAACAAATCAGCAAAACCCAAAAGAGAAGGGGTAGCTGCCGCATAGCATGTAGAGTCCATTGCTTCCAATACATCCAGTATCCTTCTCCCAGGATCACAAATCAACAACACTGGTAAAGCAGTAAGGCTTCACCCTTAGGAGAGCAAACACCCCCAAAAGTCAATTCGTTTGCGCTTTGAGACCCCAAGCCCTTCCCCTCTAAATAACTTCACACTGACACATAACTTTTGTTTAAGTTACTGGGCAAAATTTAGGCCACAACTTTATTAATTACAGCAAAGTGAGCGGTATTGGCTTAGGCATTGGCAACAGACTATAACTGACTCCTGCCTCTCTGGCTGGTAGTCTGAAAGGGTAAACACCAAACGAGGGAGCAACATCGATGAAGATCAACTGAAGCTTACCCTGGGATTCCTGTGGTCCTGGCATGGTCCTCAAGCAGACATTAGACGAGATCCACGACCCCCAGATTCTATAGGCCCCGGGAATCACGCCACTCGCCCTGATTGGCCAAAACAGCCTTGCGTGATCCCAGGGCCTTACAGTTAGGGCTTGGGCCACACCTAGCAACAACCACCCCACGGGCCCGAGTGCAACCAGGACCCTGATTAAGGAGGATCCCATTTGAGTAATCCTCCACTTTGCGCATTCCACTTTTGGATATGACACAGACATGAATGAGAACACACAGAGTCATTTATTTGCAGACCAACTCAATTGAAGTGACTTAAAAGCCTGATTTTTTTTAAAATTAAAAATCCAGCCAGCATGCATGTTCACCTCTGGTTATAATATTTATAGACATTCATTGCAGTTATCTATTTTTGACACTTCTTGATTTTTTTTAGTGTGGCAGCATTCCCTGCCTGTTGATATCAGGCAGCTGCTTTCACTGTACTCTTTTCTCCAAATATTACAGTGATACCTCAGGTTAAGAACTTAATTTCTTCTGGAAGTCTGTTCTTAACCTGAAACTGTTCTTAACCTGAGGCACCACTTTAGCTAATGGGGCCTCCTATGCTGCCGCTGTGCGATTTCTGTTCTCATCCTGAAGCAAAGTTCTTAACCTGAGGTACTATTTCTGGGTTAGCAGAGTCTGTAACCTGAAGTGTCTGTAACCCGAGGTACCACTGTATTGTTTAGACAAGCCTACCTAGATGTTTAGAATGCTGGTGTGAGTTTTAATCTGTTCTTAGTCTATTCTTACGTTAGCTTTTTGAAACTCTTAAATTATTTGTTGTTAATTTTTCTTAATAATTGATTATTTTCTTGATAATTTTATCCTTTTATCTTTTTGTAAACTGCTTTGAGCTTTTCTTTTTCAAAAAACCAACCAACCAAGCAGTGTATAAATTTTATGAAATATAGAAACATACTTGCTTCCTTTTCTTTTAAAAGGAAACCATTCAAGCCTGAGAAAGAGAGAGCACTCCAAATCATGGTAGGAGACCGACATCTTCTGGTCAATGAGGAAATTGCACAGCATTTTGAAATCTCTATACCTGCGTCATAATATACAGTACCAGACATAAACAGTAGAGGCTGAATTCAACTACCTGATTCTGACAGGTTTACAATTGTTAGCTGCGATCAATGGAAATAAATGCACGCAATTCTCTTCCTATGAATGCTCTTTAAAATATTGAACATTCAAAAGCTCCAAAGGTGTCACAGCTCACAAACAAACAGCAATTCCCCAAACCTATGGGTTGGGAGGATTAGCAGACATCAGCTGAACCAGTAATAAACCATCAACACGCAGATGGTTCAGTGCTAATTGTATTCTTTCTAGCTACTAAATAAAGTGCCCAAACACATTCATTGCACCGAGACCAGGGAGAAGACTCAGTGGAAGAAGATTGGGGGAAATTTAAAACCTATTTGCAGAAATATTGTAAAATCTCTGAATGTTGATGACATTGAAATGATTTGCTGGGGTTCTAGCAACAAGGTAAAATCTAAGATTAAACCAACAACAGATAAATTAATGGGCTATGAAATTGCTGAACCAACTTTTAAAAGGGATACAAGAACAGGAGACGTGAGGAAGTCAGGAAAATATGTGAATCTAAGATGTAAAATGAAGAAAGAGGGAATTTTTGTGTTTTTTCTATATGTGCTTTTTCTTTCTATTATTAGTTTTTAATGTATGTATCTTTGTATTTTGTATTTTTGTGCTTAATGTTTGTGTTGTTGTATTTTGTAGTATGTATTTTGTGTATTTATATTCTTTTTGTCTTTGTATTTTTTTATATACTCTGCATTGTTAAAATCTAATAAATAAAAAAACGACAAGAAGTTTGTTCTTGGTATGAGCTTTTGTGTGCCTGAAGAAGTGTGCATGAACACGAAGGCTCATACCAAGAACAAACTTAGTTGGTATCTAAAAAAACCAAAAACCAAAACAAAAAACAAAAAACCACATTCATTGCACAGCCTTTCCTACAAGGGAAATAGAATTAAGCACTTACAAGATTGCTAGCAAAGTAGAACGGATGACTCCCATGGCTGGATGTTTCAGAAGTGGCTGGGAACCACCTCTCCATGTGCTTTTTTTAACCTTTTATACCCTCAGTATTGCATCAATTATTATTATTAATTTTATGCCAAAACCAGGCAAAACCATTGGCTAGTAACATTATTACCCTTGTCCCAAATGACAACAGATTGTTTCAGGAGGTTTTCAGCACTGCATCCTGTTTTCGCTGACTTGTCTTAACCACAAAGCCACCTGGAACTTGTTGACATCACCTTTGTAATCAAAGGATGCTCTCTCACTCTTTGAACCTGTCCTGTTTTCTGTTCCACTAACCCAGGGGTCTGCAACCCGCGGCTCCGGAGCCGCATGTGGCTCTTTTACACCTTTGCCGCGGCTCCGGGGCGGATACTAGCGAGGGGAGGAGGTGCATTGTGCGCCCCGACACTCCCCACTGTGGTACAGTGGTGCCCCGCAAGACGAACGCCTTGCAAGACGGAAAACCCGCTAGACGAAAGGGTTTTCCGTTTTTCGATGCGGTTCACAAGACGAATTTCCCTATGGGCTTGCTTTGCAAGACGAAAACGTCTTGCGAGTCTTGCGATTTTTTTCACTCCCCCCCTTTTTCTAAGCCGCTAAGCCGCTAATAGTCTTTTAGCCGCTAAGCCGCTAAGCCTTTAATAGCCGCTAAACCGCTAATAGCGCTAATCCGCTAAGCCACTAATAGGGTTGCTTCGCAAGACGAAAAAACCGCTAGACGAAGAGACTCGCGGAACGGATTGTTTTCGTCTTGCGAGGCACCACTGTACTGGCTGTGACGTCGCATGGGGGCGGTGCGTGCGTTAGTCACCTTCCCGCCCGCCGGCTACATTGTAAGGGGCATGTACGCTGGTCACTGCATTGAAAGGGGGCATGTACACTGGTCACTATTTTGAAGGGGAGTGGAGAACACACACACACACAAAAAGGTAACTTGTGAATTTAAAGTTTATTTCTATGAGGAGGAGTAATTCTGAGGGGTCAAACAAAGAAATAATTTTTAAAAAGTGACAAATTTTATAATGACGAGTTTTGCGGCTCCCAGTCTTTTTTTCTTCGGAAACGGGTCCAAGTGGCTCTTTTTGTCTTAAAGGTTGCAGACCCCTGCACTAACCTGACAGTTACAGTTAAAATGTTCCTGAAAGCCTCTCTTATGTCAAGCTTCCTGAATTAGAATATACAGGGGTTTAATACTCTAGAATAGCTCCTATATTCATGTAGCAAAAAGGGACACCCTGCCGCTGCTGTTGTGCCACCCCATTGCCACCACAGCCTCCCTTGCAGCAGCAGTGGCAACAGTGGCTTTGTCTCAGGGCCAGCACAACACATGGTGCCACATGAGGAAGGCAGACCACCTCACCTCTTTTTACTCCAGCTGTTAATGGCAGCAGCCCTGGCAGGCTCAGCACCATGTTTTGAGGAAAGGGTCAGGATAGGATAGAGCGAGGGAAGCAGTGGCAGTATTGCAAGAGGGACCATAGCAGTGGGAGGGGTGGCAGCACTGGGGTCTGTAGAAAGGGAAATGCAAAACCCTCCCTCTCCCAATTTGCCACCTGATCCACATGGCTCAAGGTTATTCATGGTTGGGACAGCTCCCCATCCCACCCGATCCTGCATAGTTCCATTGGGGCAAAAAACAAATGAATTTCCTTTCTCCCAAACTTCCAGCTAATGTGTGTGTTACTTTAAACCACATGAGGGCACTGCTTGTCTAGTAACCTAGTCAGCTCTTGCTTGGTAGCCATTGTCTGCAGCCCTAAAACCTGGCCCATTTTGTTGTTCTCTGCCAACTTGTTGAGATAAGGTGTCTACTATTTTCTCTTTCATCTCCAGTCATCCTGTAAATGGCTCCTGCCAAGATAGTGAAACAGACTCCCATGACAGGTGATGGACTATCCTTCACTGAAGGTTTTTAAGCAGAGGTTGGATGGCCATCTGTCAAGTATGATATAGTTGAGATTGCTGCATTGAAGGGGGTTGGACTAAATGACCTTCAAGGTGCCTTCCAACCAGTCTGATTCTATGCTCTTGCATGAATAAAGCCTCTGAACTCTAGAAATTGTAATTGATCATTTCAATCTCACTCACCCAAGCTGCAAGCTCTCCTAACAGGTATTGCCCTTACTGTGAAGTAATTTTGGAAAGCCATAACAGTTTGTATGACAGTGCTTTATAAAGTACAACTGGGGCCTTAGATTGGTTTTATGTTGATGCCAGTGGCATGCCGATGGAGGCAGATGCATGAACAGCCCAAGTGAAAAACCATGGTGAATTGTAATGGCCAGTTTTTATTTTGAAAAATTCAGACACTATTTCACAGTGTTTCCTGCCTTTCACTTGGCACACTTGTAGCCATTTCATTAGGCTCGTCCAGTTTCTTTGTCTTTTATCACACTCAAGGGAAAACAGAGGTTTATGTAACTCCAGACCTGCCAATCTGGAAAAATGCCCAGTGGTATTCCTTTCCTAGTAGCTAAAGTTTCCAACAAAGAAAAAAGGGAACTCAAGGTTGTAAAAAGGTAGGATTTCACTTCAGAATCCAGTTCCTAAATCTGCAGGAGAATAAGGTTTCTTTTGTAGTTTTATATTCCATCCTTTATTATAGATTATCTTTCACATTTTTGGATTAGATCTTATACAATGAGACCTGCAGCAAGATTTAACAACATGGGAGTCCTTCTGTTCACTTTGCCATCCATTAATGGCAAAGTGAACATATACAGGCAGAAAATTGGGGTATAGATTTTAAAATCCTTATATACATTTTGGTCAACATAACCAATAAGATGATTTTTTCTTCTATTATAACTGCCTCTCAGATAGTTAACCTAAGAGAGGAAGAGGAGGTTGTAGCAACAATAATTTTGACCAAAGACATTTGTATCAATCAATGTTTAGGGATCTATCCATCTGTTTGGTTCACCTTTTCAGTTGTATAGTGTGTTTTTACTTAAGTTTTAAACTGCTGTAGATTAACCCAAAAATCATTAAACTCATTTCCTTGTTGTTGTTTTTAAAAAAACTTCATCCGATGAGGATATCAATTTTCTCCTGCTGACAACACAATCAGCTACTTGCTTGTCCAGCATGACTTGTAAATGAAATATTATTCTTTTCCTGTTTGCTTTTTCTTTCACACTTCAGATTCCTCTCAAAGGCCAAAACAGCCATTTCTACTTCGTTGTTCTCTGTTCAGCTTCTACAAAAGCTTCTCTCAAGATCCATGGAATGGGGAATATAAATCAAATGATGTTTCTCCACTTATAGCTAGATTACATAATGTATTTGAAATGTCACCAACATTTGCCAATTGTTTTAACTATTATTTCACTTTACAGTGGTACCTCGGGTTACAGACGCTTCAGGTTACAGACTCCGCTAACCCAGAAATAGTACCTTGGGTTAAGAACTTTGCTTCAGGATGAGAACAGAAATCACAAGGCAGCAGCGCGGCGGCAGCAGGAGGCCCCATTAGCTAAAGTGGTGCTTCAGGTTAAGGACAGTTTCAGGTTAAGAACGGACCTCCGGAATGAATTAAGTTCTTAACCCGAGGTACCCCTGTATTTGGAATCCGTATCAATTTGATAAAGAGAAGAAACTGGGGTGTGGGGTCCTTTGGAACTTATTCATGTAATAAACCTAGAAAAGTTTGTCCTTGATGCCAATGTGCTCAAGTAGCCTTTTGTTGGCAGTGTTGATTGGGGAGGAAGGAGAGAGAGATATCAAAGTTTTCTTTGCTGATTTCCTAACCAAGGCTTTGGGTGCACATCAACACTGGCATATGGATGAAGCACTGCAAGTCATTCTCCTTCATGTACATGGTTCCTTTGCAAGAAACGGGTATGACAGGTAGCTACACACCAAGGGGCTTACAATCTAAAGACAGCAGAAGACATGGCCAGGTGTAGTAGACAGGGGAAGTATAAGTGTTTACTATTTAAATTACACATACTTTAACTTAGCTACAATGGGAGGAACTCAACACAGCTTTGCGCAGATCACTCCAACAGCACAAGCATGATAGAACCAACTGCCCTCTCCCCCCACACCCATTATTCTCCTTACCCCCCTACCCTGAACCAATTAGGTGGGTGCAAGGGGGCACATGGGGTGGGGAGAGGGGAAAGATGATGGGAGAGAGACCCATTGCATTAACAGGAGTCCCTCTGTGGGATTCTGCTGGCAGGACCTGAATAAGATACAGTGGTACCTCCGGTTATGAACTCAATTGGTTCTGGAGGTCCATTCTTAACTGGAAACTGCTCATAACATGAGGCACACTTTCATTAATGGTGTCTCCCGCTGCTGCCACGCTGCCGGAGCTCGACTTCCGCTCGCATCCGAGGGCAAAGTTTGCGACAAAGGGCATCTACTTCCAGGTTAGCGGAGTGCATAACCCAAAGCATTCGTAAGGGGGGGGGGTGGTATGTAACACAAGGTGCCACTGTATAGGGTGCCTGGGGGCATCAGGGGAGACACTCTGCATGTTGCCACCTTTCCTTGTACATTTCCTGCATATAGTCTGTACATGCACTCATTGTACTTCTAATCCCTTGCTGGATTGTTTTTACAGAGTTTTGTGGAATTTCTGACAGTTTAAGAGTTAACGTTTATATACAGCAACTTAACTGACTTGTTTTTACGAAAGAGTTTTACTTATTTTATTAACAAATTATCAGAACAATCTTGTACATGACTAGTCAAAAGTAAACCCATCAAGTTAAATGAGCCTACTCCTCAGTAAGCCAGTATACAATTACAAATTTTAATCTTCTACACTAAAAGTGCCACTCTTTGGCTTCCGGTTCCAGTTCCAGTTCCCCTTAATGGAGGCAGCTCCCACGACAGCAGGAGATCATTGGCAAAGGAAAAACAAGGATGATTGAGGGTAATTATCCTTGCAAGACGGGCTTCACTCGCAGATCGTCTCGGTACCTTGCTCTTGCTCCAGCAATGGAATGTGGGAGGCAGGAAGGGGCTGAGTGCAAAAGCACTTTGCCTTCTGAAAACCCTCCGATGTCACCATTAAGCAGCAGAGGTTCTCCTGTTATTTAGAGCTTAATTTGCCTGAAGTACAGGCGTGTGCTAGAAGACATGAGATCATAAACTGCGGAACTGAACCAGCTGCAAGGTTGTTAAGGTTTGAACTTGAGAGAAGACTTCATTCGGTGCAAAAGACTGTGTGGGGGAGGGGCGCCTATCGTTTTTTAAAGTTTTCTTCTCTACATTTATGATTTGGCAACCCTCCTTTGAAGGTTAGTTTAAATCATATATGTACAAGCGAGAAGGGATGAAACTGGATTATAGATATGGAATATAATATACGGACCTGTGTGTGTATATAAATACCGTTCTATTGTCAAAATATTTTTTTTTGTTTCTAGGATATCATGCATGAGATAATTTCTCTTTCACACAAACATACCCACAGAGATGTACAGAAATCACAAGTCTTTAATAATCCTTGTATCATATGAGTTTTAAGGCATCAAATAAATATCCTGGAACTCTCCAGAGACCATTACCCATTTTGCTCCTTAATGCTCATCAAAACCAGTGACTTTACATTTCGTAGTACAGGTAGACATTTAAAGACATTTATGCATCCTTTATAATATTGTCTGCTTCCACTTTGGTCCTTAATGAGATAAAAGTTCAATTCACATTATACCCACAGAATACAGAAAGAGAAAACACTGTCCCCCTGACTTAACGTCTGAAGGATCTTGAAGAACTGAAGTTGCACACATATTGCAATTGTACAGGTTTAGATAATCAGCCTCTTATTTCCCTTCCTATAATGCTATATACCCAGGTTTCTGACAAGCCTGGAACAATTATACTACACTGGGCAACATGATGGAAGGTTTGGATTGTTTGAATGTACAGAGATGACATAGCTACTGGGCTCAGGGCCATGTTGGTGGTCCCACCTGCAGGTGTCCATCATTGGCACAGGGTCTACATCAAGAATGCCTCTGCTCCTTATGCATAGCCTCATTCAAGAAAGGCAATCCATGCAAACTGGATGGTGGAGTCTGGCAGTGGAGTCAGAAGCATGCCTAATGCTGAAGGGGGCAGGCTCTACACAGTCCTAATTCTGGTACTCAGGTGAAGGATGCTATTGTCACTTAAGAAATCTCAACTATGGCTTGATTGTGTCGGTGTCCATGTGAGTTTGAACACCCTGAAGATTTGATGGAGGCTGATAACCTTACTTGTTCAGGTTTAGTGATAATTTTCTTACTACAAAATCCTTGGGAACATCAAAAGACAGACAAAATGTAACCAGTATCAGCCCAATTTTCAGAGTGGGCATTTGTGCAACAGGTTAAAAGATTAATTTCAGGATTCAGAAATATGTAGCTACACATCCAGGAAATGGGAGATAATTGCCTTAAAAAAAATATTTTAGAAATGTCTCGGTTCTTTTGTTTTTCTTAATACAGAGATTTGTGGTAATTTTACAATTCTTTGGTGAGGTCATAAATCAGTAACATAACCATAATTACCAGAACTTATTGCCTTGGCTGTCCAGCACTTATGTAAAGCATACTTCTATTGCCAGACAGACAAACTCAGGACCCTGGAATT
Organism: Podarcis vaucheri; assembly: GCF_965113315.1. Lineage (NCBI taxonomy): Eukaryota > Metazoa > Chordata > Lepidosauria > Squamata > Lacertidae > Podarcis > Podarcis vaucheri. Next base: position 21,539,770 of record NC_138749.1, read on the forward strand.
ACTACATGTAAATATTTGAAAACAATACTATTGGTTAAAATATCACAACTTAAAAAATCTAAAGGCAGGGGCTGTTATTTGATGTCTAGTTTCCAAGCCCTTCAATTATTATCTGAACATATAAAATGATTTCTCCAAGCATTTTTTCTCTAAAAAGAAAAGGGCGATTCTTGAGATTCTAAGAGCAGCATTTGGGTTTACACAAAATTTTCTGAGCGGCTAAAATGTTGCCATCTTGACTCAATTTGTGCAAACCTGCTCTGGGTTAAAGGGGGTGAAGAGATAACATACTATCAGTAGAATTCTAGATACAAACAGTATACCTGCTATATCTTTTCTTCATGGCTGGTATGGATTAGGTCTGTTGCTGCACTGCTTTCCTAACACAACAATCAGTTGAAGCCTTGAGTAACTTCTACAGTGAGTGCTGAGCCTCATATACAAAAAAGCATCTCATATATACTTAAGACTCACAGCTGAAAGTTAAGGTCAGGTTACTGTAGCCAAGAGGCCCAAACTGGTAAAACTGATTATAACTGCATACAGCAACATGGGTTCAGACTGTACTTGTATGACATCAGCATCATTTCATACATTCATTACTAAAAAGGCATTTTAAAGCACTATTTTTACATATACAGTATCTAGAAAGAAGCCAAGTAGTTATGATTCCATTGTTTGCATCTTCCTGAAGTTTTCCAGTGTGTCAGATTTCCAATAGGTTTCTTTCATCTAAACAGAACAGAACACATATAACTATATATAGAAGTACCAAGCGATCTAAGATGGGGTTATGTTATTAATTATTATATTATTCTGTATTTTGTGCTGTTATCTTGTATTTTTATCACTCTGAAATCTACAGGTGAAGGACAGCATACAAATTTAAATACTGGTTAATGCTCATCACTTTTTAAATCTGTAGTATCACCAGCCAAGATTATGCAGTCATGGTATTCCTGCCCAGAATTTTGGTGTGATACACTAAGATGAGTGGTCTATCACCATCTATGCCCCTTGTTCCTGCAGTCTTAAGCAAGCGCCAGAGCCAGAAGCATTATCAGAACTTGGGTTGGCCACAATGCATGTCAGTTTGATAGGTCTGAAGCTGTGTAGGCCTCCAGTAAGAGGACAATTCACCAGCCCCACAGCAGCAGTGCTCTTGCACAGCCCCCATTCATTTCGATGCAAAGTTTCTTTGGTAGCTACCTGAGCCTCATGGTGACTTCTCTTAAAACTTCCTGTTTCTAGGACATACCATAAACAATATTTTGCAATAATATAGTATCAATCCTTCCCCTTTCCTTCTTTGAAAGCATTTTCTACTCATTTCAGTGAAGGTGGGTGAAGCTGTACATTTGGGAATTGCAAGGCGGCCCTGAAACAAGACAGCAGTACTTACTACTCAATTTTGTGATAGTCCCCAAAGCTTTCAAGTGGACTTTGAACTTACCGCCCTTCCACAAGGAACTTAAACCTTTCTTTGCCTGGTACTATTTTCCACACCATTGCTGTCTTCGGTTTTCCTGTACAGAAGAAGTGACATTAACGTAAGCCTGTAAACATTGCGAATCCTTGTTTTACCTATGTTTGGAGCTGCCCTTTTCTCTGGATAGACTTTTCTGTTGTCACCTTTCATGTGGGTAACCTTCACTAACAACCAGAGAAGAGCACGCTGCCCCAGAAGAACACCATAACAAGGGGAGGACCAACCTGGTTCCACCCATCGGCCAGTGAATGTACAGCTCCCATGTTTGTTTTCCTCTTCCCCTCTCTATTTGTTCATTAGTTTTTTGAAACACATCTATTAGGGAGCATGATCTTGCAGTCAGTTCCCTTTTTAAATATTATTTTTAATTGACTTTTACAAATAATTTCCAAAAATCATATAACATATTTTCTTATCTTATACAATATTTTGGACTTCCATCAACTGCATCTGAAAATTTTTCAATCTTTATCACTTAATCTACATTTCTTAATTTCTCTATTACTTTTAATTATCCTTAACTAATAGCTCTCTTCATAATCTTCTCTGCAATATTTTGCATAATCCTCCTTACAAAACTTCTTGCAGTCCTACAAGCGTAATCTGTTTGTTACAATTGCTTTTCAAATAAGTCAAATATTTACTCCAGTCCTCTGAGAATCTCTGGTCCCAAAGGTTTCAGATCCTTCCTGACATCTTATCTAATTCTGCAGAGCTTGCAGTTAATTCTATATACCAATTGTGCTGTATGAAGAAGTTCTTGTCAGGAAAAAGAGACTAGCTTAGTAGCATGTAGGGAACCTCTGGCTTTCCAGATGTTGCCAAGCTACAACTTCTATCATCCTTGGCCATTGGCAATGCTTGCTAGGACTTATGGGAGTTATAGTACCATCTAGGAGAAAACACACCCAATGTAGTTATCTTCCCCTGGTTTCCACATCTAAAATTATCAGCTAGGAAGTGATGGGATGCTGTACTGGTGACTCTGGGAAGCCACTAGATGGACAAATAATCTGAGCAGATATAAGTCACCTTCCTATGTTCTGTCTCCACTGTTGAAGGCACTCTGCCTTTGAACATTGGTTGTTGAGAATTACAGGTGGGGAGAATTCTGCTGCACTTAAGTTCTGCTTTGTGGGCTTCCCATGGGCATCTAGAGACAACTATGAGAGCAGAGTGCTGAACTAAATAGACCTTTGGCATGATCCAGGACAGCCTTTCTTATGTACAGACTTTTTGCCTGGGAATTTGAGAGCGAATGTCATGGTGGGGTGGGAGTGAGGGACTAAATCATTTGGAATTCCTACATTTAATTACAAACTTGCATCAATGAAGAACAGAACTTTTATCTTCTTGAAAATGCCACTATTAATAGGTGCAATGCAACACTTACCGAGCTCAATAGCCAAGGCTGCTTAAAATTTTCATCACACACTATTTAAGCATTCATATAAAAACGCAGAATAAAATCGCTACTTACAGGGTCTCCGTCTGTTCAAATTCTTTTTCAACTTCTTCTGTGAGACAAAGAAAATCCAGTGATTATTTCACATATCCATCGTTGCATTAACAGGAGCATAAGAACAGGTGTGCCATGTTAAATCAGCAGGCCAGTGCATTAAGGTCTAAGTGGTTCTCACTGGCACAATGTAAACACACTGGGAGTCACTGCCACAGCTGAGGCAGAGCAAAACTTACTGATCATTCAGCAAGTACCGAATGCTAATTATTTTGTCCACTTTGGAAAATGCCCAAATATGTACAAGGTGAATCTTACAAATAGAGGAAGATAGTATTTGCCTACATAATGCCGTGACTTATCTAAAGTGGGAAAATACGTCCTCTAATAGGGGTCCCCGCCTTAATAAAATATTGAGAGGGCAGGTAAGCCCTGCTCCACATAATCAATCACATGACATGGCACTCACACACCATTTGACTGGCAATGCCCATCAACTGGGAGGGAGGACAAGCGAAAAGACCTTGGCCCCTAGGAGTTGGCTCCTATGTCCTCTAAACACTAGAAAATACCATCTAATTTGATTTATGTCATTTCTTTCTCTAGGGCAAGCTTGGCTAACCTGCGGCCCCTTTTCAGATCATCTTACATTGCAGATTACTGGTTAATCCAGCCTTTCCCAATGTGGTGTCTTCCAGAGGTTTTATACTACAAGTCCCATTATCTCCAGTCAGCATGGCCTATCATCAGTGATGATGGAAGCTGTAGTCCAGTAACATCTGTTTGGCACCACGTTGGGGTATACTGGGTTTTACTGAAGAATTATAGCGAACCCTAGAAATCCAATTTGTGTAGTGTAGGCGTGTGTGGCAAAAGTGTGCTCCTCCTATATCTTACCAACTTGAAATTCTTTCTTTTTGGTGCACGCTTCATAGGCAAAAATAACAGCAACAAAAAGGACAACTTCAGCGGCTATTGCAAGAAATGGCTTGAGGGGTGTCATATAGGTGAGAACTTTGAGAGACACTTCGCCTTTTCTTGCACCTAGAGGAAACATGGCTTCACACGAGTAAACCCCAGTATCTTCCTCAGAGAGACCCATGATCTTCAGTTTTGTTATGTTGGCATGTTCTTGGGTAATGATGTACTTTTCTGGCATCAGAGTAGTATTAATAGCCACCTAGTGCAAAAACAAGTTCACAAGCTTTAATAGGGTGACACAAAATGGACTCATGTTAGCACTGGAAGTTCAGAATGTAGGAATTCAAATATGGGGATGGAATACTCCTAACAGGGAAACTAAATATGCAATGGAAAAGCAGAAAGGGAAAAGGAAATGCTGCAATTCACAAGTACTTGATTGACAGCCTAGTTCGGGCCAGGGGTTTGAATGCAAGCTTATGTTTTCCTTGGGCAAATGTTCTTCTACCCAGGACACAGTCTACTACTTAGTCCACAAACTTAAACTTTGGGGACTAGAGTCTAGTAAAGGTGGTAGGCAGTGCTTTTTTTTCTGGAGGTACTCAAGGGTTTGCAGTACCAACACCTTTTTTCCCTCTAGAAGAAAAGCACTAGTGGTAGGAATCTGTTAAGGTACCTCAATAAACCTACAATGCCCAAAGTTCTTTAGGGCAGGGTTCTCAGAAACTTCCTATCCCCAGGACAGAGCACTGAAATATAAGGCAGCCCATCAGTCACAAATTGGCAGCATAAACAGTTTCCCATTATCAGCATCACATGATTTCTATTCACCAATCAAAGGATCACAGCAATCTTAATAGATGGAATCCAATGACATTATCCTGAACCAATCAAAATCTTTTTGCTCTTCAGATCATGCAATATCATGCGAGTACGTATAATCATTTTTCAGTGTATTTCTTTACTGAGACTTTGACTCATTTCCCTATTCATTAAATGTCTCCCAATATCCTTTTTCATCTGTCTACAAAACAATTCAAGATTAATCACAATTGCCATGCCTAGTCAGTCCTCTTTTAATGCATACATTGGCCACGATAGATTTTATTCTTTTCAATGCTCTGTACAGTAAAAAGTAAGCCACTTAGGCATTTTCAGTTAAGCTAGGTCATAGGCTCAAAAGAAAATGGAATCCTCAAAATAATATGGCTTTATGAAAGTATTTTCTGCATCATGAGTATCCCTGTGTCCAACGTTTATCCCATTTCTAGACTGCATTTGAAGAGAGCTTTCTATAAAAGTACTGAATGACGTATGTGTGTGTCCTTTATCAAGCAGACCTTCACCTGTTCACTTCCATTCTTTGTATACCAAACCCAGGAAGATGGGTTATATTGGTGGGTTTCACTGCCAACCAAACACGCCAGGACCACAAAATCACCTACGTAACTGATTATGCGCTCAGATTTTCCATGCGGTTCAGGCACTAAGGAAAAAACAAAACACACTTGTGATACTTCAGGCAGCATTTTTGTAAAGACCACTTGTGAAAGGATGCATCCAAGGATCTACAACACATATGAATAACTCCATACCCTCCAACATTTATCTGATGAAAATAGGGATGTCCTAAGATAAAGCGGGACATTCTGGGATCAAATCAGAAACTGGGATGGCTTCTGTAAATCCAGAACTGTCCCTGGAAAATAGGGACACTTGGAGGATCTGCTACTTCCTTATCTTTGCTATTGTTATAGAAGGGGCCTATGCCAATCCTAGACCATGCTAATTTCTCCCAGGTGGATGTATGAACCAGAGCAAGGAAAAGATAACCGGTCTCAAAAGAGCCAAATACAAGCAATCCATTCAATGTCCTTCCTGCATTTCCTTTCTTCGTGTAAATAGGGGTTCAGCCAACTGAGAAGCAGAGCGCTGTTAAAACATATTGCTTTAATCTCTCCGATAAATTAGAGCTCAGCATATAAAGCACGAAACCAAATGTATCTGATTAGCATCACTGCTTCTCAGTCTGATTAATGTTCGTCAGCAGAGCGTGATCTCTTTTGTCATGCTGCTCTGTTTTAATGAAAGTTTTCCTTCTTAGATAGCATGCACTGTTTCACTGCTCAGAATAAGCGATGACGACTGGGTCTGCGGAGGCGTCAGTCAAAAGGGGGTGGGGTGGGGAGGAGAGGAGAGTGAACATGACATGGACACAGCCAACCCATTGTGCTTTGAAATAGTGCCTTACTGGGGCAGCACAAAGCTTTCAACAGCCGTATGCATTACTTCAACTATGAGCCTCACAATTAACTTTTCTTCTGTCTTTGCCTCCTCTGCTCCCATTCCATGCTTTAAAGCAGCATCTACATTCCCGATATGTTCAAGGTTGTTGTTTTTTAAAGAAGTTTGCCTCCACTGATTTTAAAATAAGAAATGAAATACACAGAGCATGTATCCTCCACATTTTAAACTCACTAAAATCAAAGCACCGTCTTGACTACAGAATACATACATTCCAAGAGTTTAAAGCCAAAATCTGCCATCTTCCCATTTTTTTATCATGACAGCATGGCAGCCATTTTGGTTGTCATAATTTCACACCACAATTCCCCGCCCCCAAAGCACTATTTTTCAAGTACAATGCCACCAAATGCATGTTTTTTGACCCCACGCAAGATCACGCCCCCCCCCAAGCACTTTTGTGCTGCAAAATTGGACAAGATCCCAGCAACCAAAATGGCTGCCGGTCTGTGGCAATAAAAAACAAGATGTCCCAGTTTATCTGGAACACTTGTAGGCTATGCAGAATACGGTACCATTTATATCTGTTGCCCAGATTCAACACACATTTGAGAACAAGTACAGTTTTATTGCAAAAAAGGGTGATATATTTTTAAAAGTAAAATTAATTAAGCTCAACATCTGCAACCATGTACATGTCTGGCTGGCTGCCACATGACTATAAAATGATTTTATCTTGGTTTTTTAAAGGAAGCTTGTTTGCCATTCTCTGGGCAATTATTTGGAAGGGAAAGCAGGCTGTGGAGTCCTCAACTTTGGCCCTGAGCTCCAGGACTAGCTGCACCAATGTATTTTGCAAGTTAGCTGAAGCTAAATGGGAGACCAATGGAAACCATATAAAAAGCCAGTTTCAATTCACTTGATGATAAAAGACTCACCAGCAGAATCCTATACATATCTACTCAGAAGACACATTGAATACAATGGAACCTATCTCCCAAGGAGGCATGTCTAAAATTATAGCCTAAGGCTGCAGTTGACTACAGCAGACCTCTGAGGAAGAATGCATAGGATAGGGAAATACATTCCATACTCATGATACAAACAAAGCTTCCACAATAAGAATGATGAACAAAGATTGGGCTTTCTACTCTCTCCCCTGATCACTTTTCTCATTGCAGAGCCTCTGAAGTGTAGGTGGGTTCCCATGCAGCAAGACACAGTGATAACAGCAAGAACCTTTGTTGAGCTAACAGAACTGGACAATAGGGGCAAGGCAACTGCTTATAGACATTTCTGGAGGCCGGGGCCACTCCCACTCTCTCCGTGATTGGCTGTCTAAACTCCTAAGCTGCGAAGCGTAACTCAGAGTTTAAGGGTTGATGGCCCAAATCCTGAAATGTTCTGTGATTGGATATCATGTATCAAATCAGAACACAGGGGCTCAGAATCCTTAGTCCAGACTCAAGCTCAGGCACACACAGACTAATGAATACATAACAGTCTCCATGACTCACGGGTAGTCAAAATGGTGCCCTCCAGAGTTTTTGAACTACAACTCCTTCAACCACAGCTAGCATGGCCAGGAATTATGAAAATTGTAGCCCAGCAGATCTGGAGCACACCATGATAGGTACCCCAGTTCCACATGAAGTGGCCATATCTGCCAGCACCATGTAAACTGGTTTCTTCTGGGAATGACCAGAGACTTCGCTACATTCATCACAATACATTTTGAATGCATTATAAACATCCACACCAATTGGCGCCAGAGAGCAAAAAGGAGTTTATATGGATTGTTACATAGGCTCCCCCCCCTTTTGTTGTAACAATTTAACTTCTGACTTATTTATCGCTTTTGAATCTGTGTCTAGAACCACCCCAGCAAAGGAAGGATGCATTATTGGATATTATCTAGTTCAGAAATTGCCTTGGTGCTACAGCAGCATTGAAAAAAAATATTTCAAAAAACAGTATTACTGAAACCCAATGAATGGGTGTCCTTTGGTCACACGTTAAATGCAAAACTTGACTCTGCAATAATGAAATTCTAATCCTGTGAAACAGCTGCTTTTTAAGATGGTTTGGCTGCTGCCTTCCCACAAGTATCCACACAACTAGCAAATTGAAGGTTAATTTATTAAGAGTTCAAGTGAAAGTTCTTCAAAACATACTTGCTCTCAACTCTGAAATAGTTATGGCATATACAAAGGCAGTACATCATTAATATTTAAATGGCATCCATCACTGTGTCCCATCCATTCTATATTTAGCCCCATCTTAATAATTCAGCAACCTGCATCTTCAGTAAAATATCATCTTACATCAAGGTACCTTTCTTACAATCCCATTTCAGTAAAAAGGGAAAGCATCAGTAAAAACTGTTGCAAATCCTGGGCAGGTTTGAAGGAGAGGACAGGGGAAACAAAGTGAAAAACAAAAACAAAACAAAAACTCGGGACATTAGATAGAACTCCAACTCCAAGAACAAATATATAAATTTAAAAACACAAAGCTATGTCCAACCCCCCACCCCAAAAAAACAAACCCACACAAACCACATAATAAAAAAGTTGAAAATATTACATTCAGTACTGCACTCACGTATGCATCTTAAAGATAAAATGATAACGTTTTAAAATGCTGCTTGCTCCAAGTGGTATGCTTTCTTATAGAACTTGCTATTCTTGTTATTGTTGGATTGCATATTTTAATTACATGTGTTCATAGTTTAGTGTTTTTGAGTCACTGGTTTTTATACTTGTAAACTGCTGCAAAAGCATAAGTATGTCAGTGGTGTCAAGACCCAATGTCACATAATGGGTAATGCAGATGGGGCCAGTCACTGTCTCTCAGCCTAATCTATTTCCCAGGTTTGCAAGGATAGAAAGTGTGGAAGGGCTTTATGCATCCTGAGCCCCTTGGCAGAAAGATGGGGTACCTATTACAGAAAGAATAAATGCCCAGTGCAGAGCACAATAAATGAAGCCCATTTCTGTTTTCCTTTACAATAGTTCTGCATGCGGATAGTTTCTGGTGCAACTTTTTCCGCATGTAAGACTCATGCTGTTCTCATTTCAACTAGTTTACATCACTATAAGCTGCTTTCACCTTGGGAAAGAGGGCCTAAGTATTGCATACATTTAATTCCCCATGAAAACAAACAAATATTTTTGGTTTGGGGGCAAAATAATGTGGCTAACCCTGAATATAAGTACAGTGGTACCTCAGGTTACAAACACCTCAGGTTACAAACTCCGCTAACCTGGAAGTAGTATCTCGGATTACAAACTTTGCCTCAGGATGAGAACGGAAATCGCGTAGCGGCAGCAGAAGCTCCCATTAGCGAAAGCGTGCCTCAGGTTAAGAATGGTTTCGGGTTAAGAACGGACCTCTGGAACATATTAAGTTTGTAACCCGAGGTACCACTGTAAATCAACATACCATACCCTCTCTTCTCACGTTTTGCCTCCACCATCCTTTCCCTTCCATTATGGTCCTAGTGCTCTTCAATGCTCAGCCCACCAGGATGCATGATGCACTAAAGCCCACTTCCACAGGCATTTGCATTTGCTTTATAAGTCCAATTACAAGATAGAGTTGGACAGGAAGGCAGTGGAACCTTTCCATGGGATCTCTCTACCGCTAACTCTATATCAGCAAAGCATCATAAACAGGGATGGGTGAAACCCAACAAGTATTTTGGAGAGAAGAAAACGCTGAACTCCCTCCCCCAATTTGGCTTCATGGGATTTTATTGCTATTAGCACAAATGCTCATTGAAAGTGATAGCTGGGCAATAAAACCCTGTGGTTATGAATAAATCACTATGAATAAATAGGATCACAAAAGAAGCAACCATTTCATGATCTTACCTTGCAAATGAAATGTAGAATTAACTTCTTCAGGTTTGGTTTTATAAACACAAGTATAGTTTCCAAGTTGGTCTCTTGTTGTGACATTTACCCTTAACAGAAGAAGCATTATATAATTGATGTTATATGACTAATTTAAAAAAAAAAATTAAAAGGAGTGATAGGAAGCTGGAACTAACTTCACAAAGCAAAAACTGGAAGTAGAATTAGAGAGTGAAGGCAAAATTGCTAAAACAAGGATATTCCAGATTCATGGAAGACTGCAAACTGTAGCACATGCAACAGATCAATTGATGAGCAGTGCATCTTGTGTGAACAAACCACCACAGATAAAATACTACAGGTGGAACTTACAGTGAATATTTGCCCATTAGGTGAAACTTAGTTACCCATTATGTGGCCACCAACAAAAATGACATGTGTTGAGATCTCCACCTCTCAAGTTTAAAATCAGGGATGGGTTCTGAAGATGTTAAAAGGTAAAGGGACCCCTGACCATCAGGTCCAGTTGTGACCAACTCTGGGGTTGCGGCGCTCATCTCGCTTTATTGGCCAAGGGAGCCGGCGTACAGCTTCCGGGTCATGTGGCCAGCATGACTTAGCTGCTTCTGGCGAACCAGAGCAGCGCACAGAAATGCCGTTTACCTTCCCGCTGGAGCGGTACCTATTTATCTACTTGCACTTTGACGTGCTTTCGAGCTGCTAGGTTGGCAGGAGCAGGGACCGAGCAATGGGAGCTCACCCCATCTTGGGGATTCGAACCGCTGACCTTCTGATCAGCAGGTCCTAGGCTCTGTGGTTTAACCCACAGCGCCACCCACGTCCCTTCCGACGTTGTTACTAGACCACAAATCTCTTCATCCCCAACGACTGGCCATGCCAAATCAGTGATAGGAGTTGAACTCCAACATGACCTGGTAGATCACATGCCTCCCACCTGGGGCACATCTGTCTTTATGACACCATGTAAATGCCACTACACATCGTGAATGGAAAGGAAAAACTTGACACGAGGATGCCCTTTGCAGTAGCCGTCCTGTGGCTGTCATAGTTAAGCTCTCCTCTTCACTGCAAATGCAATGTTTTATATCAGAATCATTTTTCATACCCTGCAAAAGATCATCAACTGGGTGGGTGGGGGGAAGCAATGCCAATAGACCTATCTGTATCAAACCTTCCTTCCTTGCAAACGCTGTAATACACTAGGCAAATCAGAAAGGCCACTCACTCATGTCGACTGCACCAGCTGTTCTTGCTTTCATTCTTGAAGATTCTGTCATTTTTTATTGTTTCGTTCTCCTTCTTCCAAACAACCTCAATTTCTTCCACATCCATAGAAGGCTTAAGAACCAAACTACACAATAGTTCAAGCTCAACTGGACTCTGTAAAATGATGTTTTTAAGCACTGAATCTTTGGGGGAATCTATGGAAAATAAAAAGAAATTATGTAACTTTTTTAAAAAACAACAACAGACTATTGGTTGCACATACACTAGTTTAATCCAGATTAATTTTGCAATGAGGACATTAGAAAAGCCCTACCATTCTGCAATTCTACCAAACACACTTAAAACTGTCATTTCCATCAATTTCAGGGACTTGCTTAGAAGTAAATGCTCCCAGTGCATAGATGTCAGGCATTTGCATCAGCAAGCGTCACAGGTGAGTGCTAGTCAGTAATCACAGTCCAAATTTGAAGTTAACTCTTTATTGGCAAAAACGCGATCTTAACAGACTTGATTAATGAGCAAATCAGCTTATTCCTGGTGGTCTTACTCCATGAAAATCAGTTACTGTGACTGAAAGTCTCCTCCTCCCCAGGATTTTTTTCCAAGCAATCTGAGACTGTGCCTCTGTGCAGCCAACCTCTCCTCTGTCCTGTTCATACCTTTTTGATTCTGGGAGACAAGAGGGGAAGGGAGCTTGTCACAGCAGGAGGGAGAGACAACCATGCCTCTTTGCCAGCCTGACTCATCTCTGACTCTTGGCTTCCCTCCTTCCACTCTCCTGCTTCAGCTTCTGCCTCCGATTCTGGACTTCTCTTTGCCACAGACTCTCCCAGCTCACTAAGCCCTGTTAAGTCTTCAGCTTCCAACACTTCCTCTTCCCAGTCTTCTCCCTCTAACCACTCATTGTTGTCCCACCACTACTCCCTGGGCTCTAAGCCTTCTTCCCTTGGTTCACCTGCTGGTTCCTCCCACCATTCCTCAGCATCCAACCAGTCCATGACAACTAAGACAGAGAAGCCTTTTGGTGTGAAGTCCACAAAGCAGTATGCCTCTAAATATCAGTTTCTGGGAATCACAGGTGGGCAAAGCACTACGGAAATCATGACCAGCTTGTAGGCTTCCCACAGGTGTCTGGTTGGCCACTGTGAGAACAGGATTCTGGACTAGATGGGCCTTTGGGCTGATCCATCAGGACTGCCTCGCCAGAGTGGTGCATGCTCTGGTTATCTCCCGCTTGGACTACTGCAATGCGCTCTACGTGGGGCTACCTTTGAAGGTGACCCGGAAACTACAACTAATCCAGAATGCGGCAGCTAGACTGGTGACTGGGGGCGGCCGCCGGGACCATATAACACCGGTCTTGAAAGACCTACATTGGACTACTGCAATGCGCTCTACGTGGGGCTACCTTTGAAGGTGACCCGGAAACTACAACTAATCCAGAATGCGACAGCTAGACTGGTGACTGGGGGCGGCCGCCAGGACCATATAACACCGGTCTTGAAAGACCTACATTGGCTCCCAGTACGTTTCCGAGCACAATTCAAAGTGTTGGTGCTGACCTTTAAAGCCCTAAACGGCCTCGGTCCAGTATACCTGAAGGAGCGTCTCCACCTCCATCGTTCTACCCGGACACTGAGGTCCAGCACCGAGGACCTTCTGGCAGTTCCCTCAATGCAAGAAGCGAAGTTACAGGGAACCAGGCAGAGGGCCTTCTCGGTAGTGGCACCCGCCCTGTGGAACGCCCTCCCCCCAGATGTCAAAGAGAAAAACAACTACCAGACTTTTAGAAGACATCTGAAGGCAGCCCTGTTCAGGGAAGTTTTTAACGTGTGATATTTTACTGTATTTTTGGTTTTTATGGAAGCCGCCCAGAGTGGCTGGGGAGGCCCAGCCAGATGGGCGGGGTATAAATAATAAATTATTATTATTATTATTATTATTATTATTATTATTATTATTATTATTATTATTATTATGTTCTTAGTGAATCACAGTTCCACTGGGTTAAGTTCAACTAATTTTCCTCCATATAAATTCTGTGAAATACCTCTAATAACGCAGTATTTATTTTATGTGAAGCAATTTATCCCTGACTGTTCAGCCTAAAAAAAGGTTACTCAAGCAGCTTAAATATCATTGGTAAGAGGGCCCATGCCCAGCATGACCAAAAAGGAGCGCTAAAATAACTCTGTCTCTTTTTCCGACAGAAAAGGAGACACTTGACAAACTGGTTTAAGAATGTATCCCTATGGAGCAACTCAGAAAAGGGTAGCAGCAAAACCATAGGGCTTGGTCTGATATAAAAATGAAATACTCTGTGGGTAACCTCAGACACACATGGTTCACTGTAGCTTCCTGCACAGCTGCCTATAAACTGTACTTTGTATTATGGACTTAAATAGTCAGACGTGTTTGGTTTCTATACACATACTTTTTGACGTAAATTTATTTAATGGCAAAAATTCAAATAATAATATTTATTAGCTGTGTAACCCACACACGCTGCCAAAAGAGCCCATGAAGTCCATAAAGCGTCATCATGAAGACTGTCCATCTCAGCCCAGCCTTAAATGCAAGCAGTTTCCACCCACCTGCCTCAATTTGTTCTCTAGCTTTTAGCTACTCTAGAAAATTTGGATCCGATGTTTTGAAATTTATCTCCATGGCCGTGACAGCTGGAATCTTACTTGTGGTTCCCCGCCCCCCTCCACTCCCCCGCAAAAGAAACCAAATTAGCATGACCTCTTTACTACCAAACAATGTTCAAGATTAAGAGGAGAAAACATACCCTTCATGGTTAAATTATACTTCTTGAAAGGCAGGATCGGCGCTTGTGTAACGGAACGTGGAGCTGCCAAAAAGAAAAGTTGAGACTAGGTTTATTTTCATATCGAGCAGAACAAGATTCAGCAGAAGATTAATTTGCCCTTTTAACATTCTTTAATGGAATCAAAAATATAAGGACCACAGGAGCAGAAGTACATTTCATAAAGAACATTGGGCTGCCACTAAAAACAGCATTGTGCTCAGAGCATCTCCTTATCCTCCTAGTTCATTTTCTGATACCCTTATGCTCTATCTATTTTCCTCCCCACATTGGATATTGACCATGACTGTGCTGGCTGCAGATTTAATCCAAAACATCTAGAGGATGCCAGGTTGAGGCAAGCTGTGTTATGCAGAGTTGGAGTAAGACCAAGAAGACTCAGTGGAAGGTAGATCTTTTATGCCATTCCGTGATGCTTAGAGGAAGGCTAGGAGAGAAATGCACTTTGTAATGAACATAGGAAGCTGCCTTATTCTGAGCAGACCACTGGTCCCAATTGGTCTACTCTGCCTGCAGCTCTCCAGGGTCTCAGTTAGAGGCCTTTGCAATCAGCAGCTCCTGTAAACTGGAGTTGCTCTGTCTTGAAATTGACTCTTAAGAAGTCTTCATCTGAAGTGAACAGTGCCCTAAGGGCACATTTTTAATCACAAAATCCTTTACAAGCTGTCACTGCAGATTTGACTTCCCTTCTACAAACCATGGGCCACACTAAACTACCAACTATCAGCCAAACTCAATGTAAAGTCACATGCATTACAGTAAGGTGAAATGCATTACCACACCAAAATGCAAACGTAAGTAGTTGCCATGAGGAAGAGGAAAAGCAGTATAGAAACTATGGCAGGACAAAGGGGGAGATCTTAATGCAGACATGCACACAGACATAAACACACAGTGCCGGGGGGGGGGGGGAGGGGGAACCCCTCTCTCCAGCACTTATTCCCAGTGTAGCCCAAGGATTGTTCCTCCCAATGCAAATAGCATGGGGGAGGGAGACTCTTGGATATCAACAAAGGGTTAAATGCCCCCTGCCTGCCTGCCATTGTCTTGACCCTTGCAAAAGAATGGGCACATTAAGTGCAGGAACACTTTTAAAGTAATGTTTTCCTTGGCCCTGTATAGCTGTGATCATGGTCTGAGATATTTAGGAAGAATACATTCCAGAGACCAAGCCTAGGTTGCTGAAAATCAAAACCACCCTAATATTCTTTCAAAATGTTTTGGAGTATGAAAAAGTCTTCCGACACTGCAGGGGTCTGGCTCCTTTTCATTCTTATATAATATGCGAGTTGCTGGGGAGGGGTGTGTGGGTGTTAAAAGCTCCTCCCTTCCTGTGGATGAGAGAAAATGTTTTGGAGCAAGGGCTGTGTTTTATTTTAAGGAGTTGTTTCAAAGGCTGCTGCTTGTTGGGACTCCTTGGCTGATGGTTTTGGAGGGGAAGATTGCTGAATGGAGCTTCAGAGCATCAAAAGAAGAGCCCTGCTGGGTCAGAGCAAGGGACCACTTCAGCCCAGCATCCTGTTTCCACCATTGGCCAATCAGATGCTTCCCAGAAGCCCACAAAACAGTTCAAGAAGGCAGCAGCCCACCAAACACCCACTACAGGAAACCTGTATAGGAAGTTGAGAAATAAACAGCAGAACTTCCCTAAATGTAACCGTAGGCTAGGTGACACAATGAGCACAAATCGGATCATCTAGCATTTCCTGGGCTGGGCCCTTTGGCCTGATAAGCAACTGAAACAGCTTGATATCTGACATGCAACTGAATGGCAGCGGCTAGTGCCCATTGGGACTGGGAGGATGGAAGACAGGGAGCCCAACATCAGGTAGAACCAGCAACAGGTGGAGCCAACTAGTTCTAGTTGTGCTCCTATCCTTCTAACTCAGCCGCGTTCAACAAACAGCAATGCTGATATTAAAATGAGAGACAGTTCCACCCTCTGGAATGCTTGTAAGTAAGGCAGGCAGGCATGGGCTCAGGTAGGAGAGAGCAGTACATGTGAAAAGGATCTAGGAGTCTTGGTTGACCACAAAATTGACATGAGCCAACAGTGTGACGTGGCAGCTAAAAAAGCCAATTCAATTCTTTGCTGCATCAATAGGAGTATAGCATCTAGATCAAGGGAAGTAATAGTGCCACTGTATTCTGCTCTGGTCAGACCTCACCTGGAGTACTGTGTCCAGTTCTGGGCACCACAATTCAAGAAGGACACTGACAAACTGGAACGTGTCCAGAAGAGGGCAACTAAAATGGTCAAAAGCCTGGAAACGATGCCTTATGAGGAACGGCTAAGGGAGCTGGGCATGTTTAGCCTGGAGAAGAGGAGGTTAAGGGGTGATATGACAGCCATGTTCAAATATATAAAAGGATGTCACATAGAGGAGGGAGAAAGGTTATTTTCTGCTGCTCCAAAGAAGTGGACACGGAGCAATGGATCCAAACTACAAGAAAGAAGATTCCACCTAAACATTAGGAAGAACTTCCTGACAGTAAGAGCTGTTCGACAGTGGAATTTGCTGCCAAGGAGTGTGGTGGAGTCTCCTACTTTGGAGGTCTTTAAGCAGAGGCTTGACAACCATATGTCAGGAGTGCTTTGATGGTGTTTCCTGCTTGGCAGGGGGTTGGACTCGATGGCCCTTGTGGTCTTTTCCAACTCTATGATTCTATGATTCTAGGAGTAGCCTCCAGTTCAATCAGACCAGTTTTGTTTTGTTTTTTAAAATACACTGTTTCCTGTACTGCCAAGACTTAAGCTGCACATACTGTATACTCAGTGATTTTTTCTTCTTATTCTGGGGGTTCTCAACAGTACAGACATACCTCGGGTTGAAATTGCTTCAGGTTAAGCACTTTCGGGTTGCACTCTGTGGCGACCCGGAAGTAACGGAACGGGTTACTTCCGGGTTTTGCCACTTGCGCAGATGGTCAAAATGACGTCATGTGCATGCACTGAAGCAGTGAATCGTGACCCACGCACGTGCAGACATGGGTTGCGTTTGCTTCAGGATGCGAACGGGGCTCCGGAACAGATCCCGTTCGTATCCAGAGGTACACTGTACACAGTACTGACACCTTTTTTTCTAAAAGAAAAGCACTGTGTGTATTTACAGCACATTTCTTCCCCCAAAGAATCCTGGAAACTGTAGTTTACCCCTTTGCAGAGCCATCATTCTTAGCACCCTTAAACTACACTTCCTGGAATATATATATTTTTTTGGGGGGGGGGACATCATGTACTTTAAGTGTATGGTGCATATCGCAGATCTGCATCATATATCCAAGCACAACCAACACATGTATAAAGCACATGAGTCCCCTCAAGAATTGTGGAAACTGTAGTTTGTTAAGAACACTGGGATTGGCAGACCTGTGTGGGTAAATTGCAATCTCCACGACTTTTGGGGGGAAGTCATGTGTTTTATATGTGTGGTGCAGATGTGCCCGTAGGTGTCTGAGGCTGCTGAAACTGCCCCCCCCCGATGCCACCTGGGTTCTCTAGTAGGGGGTAAGAGGTGCAAAAGCTGGGGTCTGATTCATGTCCATGCCAGCAAGAATCCAGGTAATAAATCTAGTTTTTCTGCATTTATCAGGAGAGGAGGAGGAGAGGGTGGGAATGTGCCTAGCCCCAGCTTAAAGGATGTGTGAATTGCAGCCTTGAGAATTTTGCTACGTGCCTCTTTTTAAGTTACAAGGGGCTGCAACACTTGTTGTTTCTGTTTTGCCTACACAATCTTATCAGTGGCGCTACCAAGTACACTTGCCCGGGCTGAAGAATGCAACTCAATCAATACATGACAAGGTACAGGCTTCTCCTGGAATGAGTGACAAGAAGACTCCTACAGGGCAAAAGTAAGACACAAGGTGTTCCTCAGCTTTATCTTCCTCCTCTCAATAACTGGAATATTTTAGAGTGCAAACTCCCTCAGCACAAGATTAATCTTGTGCTGTCATCACTATTAGTAGAAACAGCAGACATGAGAAAATAGCCCTACTGGAAAATAATAATAGGTTGTTACCTGAAGTGGAAGTTCCCTGAGAGAAAATTCCATTGCTGGAAGTTGTTTCCTGGTTGGGATTTTGTGCTGTCGAAGTATCAGCTACATACAATAAAAAATAAGAGTAAAAATATATATATTATTTTTATGATACAGTTTCGAGATTCTTGTTTTTATCTTATTTATTTAAAAAAATGTTTCTGGATCCTGAGAATGGAGCGGACCCTTCATCGAGACACAGTGAGCAAACGTCCGAATCCTTTGACAACAAGTTATGAACAGGGCACCTGCCTTTATTCCGTGTACAGGGAAAAGCAAACCAGACTGGAAATGAAAGCTTACAGAGACAGGAGAGCATCCTCCATCTCACCTGTGGGCAGCAGGCTAGCTTAGGGACACAGGGTAGGCCGTGTGGACCACACAGGTCAGCCTTCCCACATCCTTGCCCTCCATCATCTCCTCCATGAAACAAAGCCTCATGGAAAATGCAACTTAAGTCATTCCAAAAGAAGATATTGGAGTACTCCAAATCATTTGCCCATGAATGTGGACAGAAAATAGGAGCTACAGTTGGAGGGCAACACCTGGAGAGCTGCATTGATCATTGCAATACATCTATTATTTATTATTATTATTATTATTATTATTATTATTATTATTATTTTGTTGTTGTTGTTGTTGTTGTTGTTGTTGTCATATAAGATGATTATATAATCTAAGAAGGTGAATGGCTGTGACTGTCATGAAATAACAGTCTTCTGAATTTCCACTACACTACTGGCCACACGCTGTCTAATGGTAGGGCAGGGGCTCTGGTAATGAATATTGGATATAATATTTTTTTTGATGAGTGTGGCGCTGTGGTCTAAACAACTGAGCCTTGGACTTGCCGATCAGAAGGTCGGCAGTTCGAATCCCCACGACGGGGTGAGCTCCCGTTGTTCGGTCCCAGCTCCTGCCAACCTAGCAGTTTGAAAGCATGTCAAAGTGCAAGTAGATAAAATGGCGGGAAGGTCAACAGTGTTTCCCTGCGCTCCTCTTGTTTCGGTGTTCCGTTGCACCAGAAATGACTTAGTCATGCTGGCCACATGACCCAGAAAACTGTCTGTGGACAAACGCTGGCTCCCTTGGCTCATCTGTGTAGCAAGATGAGTACCTCAACCACAGAGTCGTCTGCGACTGGACTTAACTGTCAGGGGTCCTTTACCTTTTTAAATACCTGTTTAGGGATGCATTTCCTGACCCACTTGTTTGATAAACTTTTTTGTTTAATAAAGCTTTTCTCATTTGTTGATCAGATCCTGCCTGGGACTCTAAATCATTACATTTCCCCCTCACACAAGTCCCCCACTAGATAATCTGTGGTAAATTGTAGAAATTCATGCAATTGGTATACCGTGAGGCAGTGGCGTAGCGTGGGGGTGCCAGGGGTGCCGGCCGCACCGGGCGCAACATCTGGGGGGGGTGCGCTCGCTGCCTCCGGAGTCGCCGAAGAGCCTCGGGCGCAGGCTGTAGCGGAGCCGCATGTCTCGCGGAACCGACGAGCTGTGCGCGCGTCCGGGCTGAAGGCACCCGGCAGGCAGCGGCTCTCAGCGCTCGCCGCAGAGGACGCGCCAGGCAGCCCCTCCTCACAGCCCCGCCTCCGCCGGTGCTGCTGCAGCTACTGGGCCGTTGCATTTTCCTCGCCTCTCTGCCCCCCTCCTCCTCCGGGCAAGCGGCATCGTTTGGGCGGCAGCGCCAGCGGCAACTCGCAGGTTAGGGGTTAGGGGGGGCGCAAATTACTTGCCTTGCCCCGGGTTAGGGGGCGCAAATTACTTGCGTTGCCCCGGGTGCTGACAACTCACGCTACGCCGCTGCCGTGAGGTGGGTGCACTATATTTAATTGGGGACATTTAGCGGGAGTGGATCCACTGCATTATTAATTTGTAGTATTAAGTGGTGGGTCCGCTATATTTTAATGGCTTTTTTCCCCCTTTTTCTTTTTTATCCTAGTGCTTTTCCTGGGAAAACCTGTGTTTTACCATTGAATTGGAGCAAACAGCAATTGGGTTTTCCAGAGAAAAGTGCCACACTCTGACACAGAACTTTTAAAGTTCACACCTGTGTCTGAAAGTGTGGTATAAAGGTAATCTGGATGAGCCCCAAGTCCTTTAAGGAAGTGTAGAGGAAATAAACTCATTGCAGTTTTACAAAATTCTAACAAAGAACTTGGTGGTCCATATATATTATTGTAATTTTGCTGGGTAAATCTGAAAGAAGCTTAGGCTGAATGTACAAATTAAGGAAGTGGATTCAAAAGCAGATATAAGTCATATCAAGTCCTGACTGATTCAGAACACATCCTGGGTTCTGGACAGGTCAGTCTCCTGCTATTCCTTCTTGCGGCTGGCTTTTTCTGACAACTTCATTCCAGGGAATTTGAAAGCCGCTTTGCAAGAGCTAAAGCACTTTAAGTGAATGATTAATGGTTATGACTAGCGATTATAGCTGAAAATGATAAAGAAGGACTTCCTCCCTGTTAAAACAAGTCTATAGCATAAAAAGATTTTACTTTCTTGGGCTCCATGATCACTGCAGATGGTGACAGCAGTCACAAAATGAAAAGACGCCTGCTTCTTGGGAGAAAAGCAATGACAAACCTAGACAGCATCTTAAAAAGCAGAGACATCACCTTGCCAACAAAGGTCCGTATAGTTAAAGCTATGGTTTTCCCAGTAGTGATGTATGGAAGTGAGAGTTGGACCATGAAGAAGGCTGATTGCCGAAGAATTGATACTTTTGAATTATAATGCTGGAGGAGACTCTTGAGAGCCCCATGGACTGCAAGAAGATCAAACTGATCCATTCTTAAGGAAATCAGCCCTGAGTGCTCACTGGAAGGACAGATCCTGAAGCTGAGGCTCCAATACTTTGGCCACCTCATGAGACGAGAAGACTCCCTGGAAAAGACTCCCTGATGTTGGGAAAGATTGAGGGCACAAGGAGAAGGGGACGACAGGGGATAAGATGGTTGGACAGTGTTCTCGAAGCTACGAACATGAGTTTAACCAAACTGCAGGAGGCAGCGGAAGACAGGAGTGCCTGGCGTGCTCTGGTCCATGGAGTCACGAAGAGCTGGATACAACTAAATGACTAAACAACAACAACAACAACATAGCATAAAAACAAACAAACAGGAAACCCAGAACTGAAAGACTATTTCTGGGCAGTTCTACATTTCCTGAGGACTGTACTAAAAGGAGACAACTGTCACAAGTGCCTTGCTTTAGAGGGATGAGAGTACGGGTAACTTCTTAGGCTTCTTTCTTTCTATGCAGCACATGCCCTGCTACCACTAATAACACTTTGTCCATGGAGAAATGAGTATCAACCCTTAAGTCAAAAATTGGTATCTCTGAACAGACAGCATCAAGTTCACAAGCTACTTCCTGGGACTACTACACATGGGTGCCATCATCTTACACCCTTCATGAGCACCCACCCTTGACTTGGTTTTGTGTTTCTACAGGCAACTAGAAGGCTCAATAGCTAAAAGACACCCTAATTTGTTGATGTTGTTTATTAAATTTATTTGTCTCTGGATCATGCTGCCCTCCAGATGTTGGAACTTCCATAATTCCTGACCACGGGCAGTGTGTGGCTGGGTCTGATGAGCTCTGCAGTCCAACAGCTTCTCAAGGGCACCAGATTCACTACCCGAACATAGAGTATACAGGGTCAGCCTAGGATTGGAAAGATGCAAATTCAAATCCCAGTTAATACCATAGATACCCTCTTGGATGCCTTGATATTCATGCACACCTTTCCACCCCAGAGCTGTTTCAATACATTTTGCTTTCTGTAGAGAAGATGACCAACTAATAGCCGTACTTCAACACTGCCAGCAAAACAGTGTCTTCCTACAACATCCAAGGGTAACAGGCTAGCTCAGGGGTCAGCAAACATTTTCAGCAGGGGGCCGGTCCACTGTCCCTCAGACCTTGTGGGGGGCCGGACTGTATTTTGAAAAAAAGAATAAATTCCTATGCCCCACAAATAACCCAGAGATGCATTATTTTTTTTAAAAAAAGCACACATTCTACTCATGTAAGAACACCAGGCAGGCCCCACAAATAACCCAGAGATGCATTTTAAATAAAAGGGCACATTCTACTCATGTAAAAACACGCTGATTCCTGGACTGCCGGCAGGCCAGATTTAGAAGGCAATTGGGCCGGATCTGGCCCCCAGGCCTTAGTTTGCCTACCCATGGGCCAGTTGACGGGGAAGAAGGTAAGACAAGGTGCACAGGGCTTAGTCCTCCAAAACCTAACAGGTGTTCCACACTCCCTGCCCTGTTCTACCTCTCTTCATACTCCTCTTCCATCTCATTTCGGGTCATTTTCTGACATGCTGTTAAAATATATTTCGTACAAGACAGGTCTGGGGGAAATGTATGAGTATAATGAAAAGGGTAAATGTGTGTTGTTTCCGCTTCCTCATTGGTTGCTAAATGACTAACAAACCATTGTACTGTGGTACCTCTGGTTAAAAACTTAATTCGTTCTGGAGCTCCGTTCTTAACCTGAAACTGTTCTTAACCTGAGGTACCAGTTTAGGTAATGGGGCCTCCCGCTGTCGCTGCGCCACCACTGCACAATTTCTGTTCTCACCCTGAAGCAAAGTTCTTAACCTGAGGTAGTACTTCCGGGTTAGCAGAGTCTGTAACCTGAAGCGTCTGTAACCCAAGGTACCACTGTACTGGTTTTTGCAAGGGGGAATCTGTGTGCTAACAGGGTTTAGACATCAACCTTGCAAAGTCACAAAGTAGATGAAACAATTCACCTCTTGCCATTTGGATGGAGGCTCTTCTCCATTTAATGTCTCCTGCCTGTGTTGTTGTCCTAAGCAACCCACAAAGAACAGTTTGTGCCCACGCCAGACCAAATGAGATCATTTCAGTTATGTCCCCCAAGTGGAAGGAAGACAGTGTCTTATCTGAGATCATCATCGCCAATAATGCCTTTGTCAATAATGGACTGAGAAATTAATCAGCCTGGTGCTCTTTGCTGCAATGATTCATGCCTGCTTGCTTCTAAGGAAACAGGCTGACTCTGCTAGCTGTAGATCAATTGGGGACTGGATTCTTTTTTCAGAGGAAGCTCCCTTAAAATGAGTCTATTCTTTTTTAAAAAAGTAATTTGCTTTTGTGACAAGAACAAAATAATGTATAACATCCAGAACATGAGGGTAACACATAGTTCAGAGCATTGGCTGCATCTGTTTTACTGTAAAGCATTTGTTGTTCTTATGACCAGAATTCTCCTTTTGGGTTGACAGTGTCATCTTGTACAGTTATTCCACAGGAAGCCATGCGTTGCTGGTGGTTGCCAGTTCTGTTCCTTCCACACTATGTATTTTATTTAAAAATGCCTTGTCACTTGAAACTTCCCTTTTGCCTTTTAAAAATCACCACTGTTTTTCACCTTGTGTCTCACTTTTCCCCCATCAATGCAATTCTCCAAGCTGGTGCCATTCGGATAGCAAGTTGTCTCAAATCTTTCCACCTTCTAGGTACTGTCAAGCCTGCTACTAATATAAAACTATTGCTCTATCTAGTTCAGTATTGTCTCTACAAAGACTGGCAGCATCTCTCCAGGGGTTCAGGCAGTGCTTTTTTTCTAAAAAAAATGTTTGGGGGTACTCTCATTTTCCTACTCATATTGAAATACTGCCCCTCAATGAGGCCAAACTTAGATTCACAAAATGTTTAGGGGTATGCGTACCCCTGTGTCCCCCCAGAAAAAATGCACTGGTTTCAGGCAAGGATATTCCCAGGTATACCACAGATATGTACTACATATCTCTATATGTATGCTGTAGATCAGGGGTAGGGAACCTAAGGCCCAGGGGCCAGATGCGGCCCAATTGCCTTCTAAATCTGGCCTGCAGACGGTCCAGGAATCAGCATGTTTTTACATGAGTAGAATGTGTCCTTTTATTTAAAATGCATCAAAATATAGTCCGGCCCCCCACATGGTCTGAGGGACGGTGGACCAGTCCACGGCTGAAAAAGGTTCCTGACGCCTGCTATAGATCGAACCTATCTTAACTAGTCCTCATGTCCCCTTTTCTTCATAACCACATCCCCTTTCTTGATGATAGTACATTATGAAGGGAAATGGTTGAGGGGTGTATGTGTGCCACAGTTGCACACATCTGCACACAGTCACCCACTGTTCCATTAAAAGTATACCTAAAATACTGAAGTTCTATAAGCTATGGAACTACTTCAGTTGAAAATATACAAGGCCTCAAGTCTGACTTTATTCTCTGCAACAGTACTGTAGTAATATTTGCGGGAACAGAGTGCCTTGCAGAACAGTGTCTGAAGTTGCAATTCTAGACCCTTGCCTGGGAGTAAGCCATATGTAGGTTTGCACTGTGCAAGACAGTTAAGATCGGTGCAATATAAAGCAGAGATGAAGAGTGAAGAACCTGAGCATAGGAGCCCATTCCTAGGGGCCGTGGGGGCCTCCCCCAAAGTTGATGAGCATTGCCATACAATGGTGTGCATGCACCACATTATGTGATCAATTATGCAGGCATACCCTCCAACGTTTCTCGGATAAAAATAGGGACATCCCATTCCATAATGATCATTTTATTGGATTACTGGGTTGCCCCAGGCACTCTAAACTTCCCTATACAGGATTGCCTTCAGATGCCTCGGGGGTTGGCTAACTCCATACCCTCCAGCATTTCTCCAATGTAAATAGGGACATCCTAAGGAAAAGTGGGTCATTCCAGGATCAAATCAGAAACCAGGACATCTTCAGTAAATCAGGGATGTCCCTGGAAAATAGGGGCACTTGGAGGGTGGGACTTACCTGGGCCTCCAAATATTTTATTCAAGTTGGCATCCCTGAACCTGAGTTGTATATTC
Organism: Podarcis vaucheri; assembly: GCF_965113315.1. Lineage (NCBI taxonomy): Eukaryota > Metazoa > Chordata > Lepidosauria > Squamata > Lacertidae > Podarcis > Podarcis vaucheri. Next base: position 21,564,741 of record NC_138749.1, read on the forward strand.
TCTCTTTTTAGTCCTACTTTCCATATCACTGCTGCTTTGCAGTCATCCCCACAACAGCCATGTGAGAGAAATCCATTAATCATCCCAGAGCTATATACAGCATTTTAAATGCCTGAGCCTAAAATTTAACTGCTGCTGCTCTCCCCCATTCTTGATTCTGACCTCCTCCTTTGAGGATATGCTTCAAGTTCAAATGGTTCCAGGTTTAATTCCACAGTATTATCTCTAGGTAGGCCCAGGAGAGATCCATGTCTACAACCCTGGTGACATGGGTTGCCACCCAGTTTGCACAATACTGGGCCAGAAGGAGGTCAATGGTCTGACTGAGTACTGTATACAGCATCTTCCTATATTGCCCATCTTCTGATTGACCTCATCAAGCAGAGTAGTTACTCCAAGAAGGCACTAAGCACATAAATTTCAGGCAATCTTTCTGTAGGGTGGCATCACTTTGCCCAAAACAGCTCTGTTCTAGAACTCCACCAGAAAGTCTCGCTGAAGTTCACACTGTGGAAGATGTACTTGCCTGCTCCACCACTGCAGGATATTGGACAGAAATGAAGTATTCACTGAGTCAATTTAATATTGGTCAAGCTGATAAGCAGACTGGCAAAATCCAGAAAAGGCCAAAGTGAGGCCCACCATTTCCATGAGGGATGATGCTCCATCTAAGCAAGTTCTGGTCAATCTTTGACCTTCCAGATGTTACTGAACTACAACTTCCATCATCTCTGGAAACGGGTTATGTTTGCTGGGTCTGGTAGGAGTTGCAGTTCATCAAAAACTAGAAGGCCAAAGGTTCACCACACCTGATTGCCTGGTGTGTTGCTGTTGCTCACTGAGAGGGAGAGGTGGTGTGGATGTCAACATGGTGCAAACCCACTGGCAGAGCCAATCCAACATTTCTGCCAGTGCATGTTCACTGTGCCAATCTCCTTCCACCTCACCTCCTCTACTTTCCAGTAAGCAACTGTAACCCACTTGCTAGGAAGCCTAGTGGCTTCGCCCCACCTGGTGACCTATTTCTGCATCTGCAAAACTCCAAAACATCAAACCTGGAATTTCCACACAGCCATCGTGACTCATAACCAACAAGAGACCACTCATTCATTAGTCTCCTTTTAAAAGTTACTCTGCATACTAACTGAGAAATCTTTCTCCAGACATGGACAATTTAGGTAGCCAAAACTGCAACATCCATGTACAAAAGGATCAGTAGGCTTGGTTTGAAGGGGGCACAGGAGTGAGAAGAACTCTAAGGAGAGGAATCCAAACAGTCCACTAAGGATTGAGGATACAAAATGCTGACTGCCTTTCGCAGGAGCAGAAAACAAGAGAAGATGAAATGGAAGTATCCTCAAGGATGTTGCTGGCTTGTTGGCTGGCTGGAACCCTGAACAGGCACATTCCACACAACACCATTTTGTTTCAGGACCCTGTCTAAGTTAGCAGCCATCCCCATTGTGTGGCAGTGAATTCCATACATTAAATTATACTCTATGGCGTGAAGTAATTTGTCTCTCCTAAATTGGAAGCCAAGTGGTTTTACTTGATGACTCCAAGTTCACTATGCTTAAAAATCCTTTTCTCATAGTGAAGGGCTATTCCTGCTCCCCATTTAAAATTGTCCCTTTGTTTCTCAGTTTAAGATAAAACGTAGATCGCGGATGAGCTTCTGAACAGCTTTGATACTACAAAGTACAAAGGTACTTGCTTAATTTTGGGCTAGATTTAACAGCAACTACTCAGTGCTGCTGGAGGGGAAACTCAACTCTGCGGCGATCAAGAATTCTGAAGCTGAAACCAGGTCCATTCAGGGTGGGCAACACAGCTTCAACTTCAAAAAGTAACAAATGTCAGATAAAACTACTCAGTATCTTTCTAACCCTTCTGATCCCAGCAGTACAGTGATACAACCTGTTGGCCTCTTCAGCAGTAAATAGATCAGAGGCATGTGTGATCCCACCCCATCTCAGAAATCCTGAAGAGAGGATTGGTTGGATCCAGACTAAGTGAGTGGCACTTAGTTGCCACTGAAATCAACTTAAGGCTTCATTCAAACATTCCCCCTCCCTCAAATAATTATGAGTACTGTAGTTTTTTAAAGGGTTGTTAACATATCTCTTAGGGGTGATCTACACTACCCAGAATTCTTTGAGCAAAACAAACTGCTTTGAATGCTTTAATGTGCATGGATTGTACACAGCCAGAGTCTCAATGATTGTAACAGGACTTTGGTGTAACGTGTGTGAGTCTGGACTCTGGAGGATCCAGCCCTATGCCTAGCAATTCAAAATCTGGTTGTTTTCTAGTTGGAAACTGCTGTCTGTTGTACAGGAGATTATACTACAATTTTTAAGAAAAGGAACATGGGGTAAGGATATTTTTCAATAATGACTTTATAAACCCCATGAATTCTAATGGAATTCAGTCTATGAAAGAGGTCCGCTGGTTTACTTCATATCCTCACTGTGTGATTTGGTAAAACACTCTCTCAAACTTTCAAACAGGAAGCACAGACACCATTTCCTCTGCATTTACTGTGGTGCAAACTGCGGGGAGGGGAGAATCGTCAGATATCGTGCCAAACAGGGTTTTAATGCAGCGTGCACAAAACAGGACTTCAAAGTGCTAAAATAGCTTGAAATGTGTAGTGAAGTTGGGGACCTGGAGACGGAGACTAGAGTCCTACCTGCACATTTAAAACAGAGCTGTTAAGGGGAGCCTATTCCACTCAGATCTTCAATTCTCAGAGTTCTCTGGGAAGAGGGGCCAACTTTTAAACCACCCTGAGAACTGCAGCTCTGCAAGGGGAATCAGGGTCTCCTAACGGTGCTGTGGGTTAAACCACAGAGCCTAGGACTTGTCGATCAGAAGGTCGGCGGTTCGAATCTCCATGATGGGGTGAGCTCCTGTTGCTCAGTCCCTGTTCCTGCCCACCTAGCAGTTCAAAAGCACACCAAAGTGCAAGTAGATAAATAGGTTCCGCTCTGGCAGGAAGGTAAACAGCGTTTTAGGGCGCTGCTCTGGTTTGCCAGAAGCGGTTTCGTCATGCTGGCCACATGACCCGGAAGCTGTACGCCGGCTCCCTCAGCCAATAAAGCGAGATGAGCGCCGCAACCCGAGTGTCGGTCACGACTGGACCTAATGGTCAGGGGTCCCTTTACCTTTTAACAACTCACAGCACCCCTAACCTCCCAGGATTCTTTGGGGGAAAGCCATGGCTGTTTATAGTAGTACGATACTGCTAGGGGTACAGATGGGCCCCTAGGGCAATGTCAGCAGGATCTAGGAACCCTCTTCTGTTGTGAGTCTTGCACTAATCTGTGAGTTTGTTGGGTCTTGGGTGAGAGCCAGCATTGATGACAGTTAGAGACAGGATGCTGAGAGCTGTTTGTGGGGAGGGGGGGAGGGGGCAGTTTGAGATGGAAGTTCCATCTCTGTGTATTCACATTCCTAGCTTTATTGTGCATTTTTGTATGTTTCAGTTGACTGCAGACTGCTTAGGGACAGTTTAATATCTGAAGCGGTATCGGAATGGTCTAAATAAATAAATATTTGAGGCAACAAGTGAGGGGGGGAGTGCTGTTGCACTCATGTCCTCCTGGGGGGGGCGCTTCCTACAGGCAACTGGTTGGCTACTGGGAGAACAGGATTGGCCTGATCCAGCAAGGCTCTTCTTATGTCCTTGTGTCTTTACAACTGTGTGTGCGCGCACATGGTGGTGGTTATAGTGGAGCAGAGAGCAATGGCATGCAAGCAGGACATCATTCACAGAGCAGCAAACAGACACAAAACAAAGCACAGGGATCATTCACAGCTGAAACAATGGGCCATCATCCTGGCATTATTAAGTTAATTCCACGAGTAATGTTGCTCCAACAACACGGATCTCCAGTCCTAGGGACTATTGTCTGACTCCACTTTACCACCTGATGGAATCTTAACTTCTCTCTCCCCTGCTTATTTCCCCCCTCCTCCTTTTATTAAACTAGGAAGGCAATGGTTTTTACAAAACAGGACATGAAGGATTCTACAACCAGGGGAATGCAGTTTGGAAACGCCTTAGACGCGTGTCTTTTTAATCTTAATAGTCATAAGGTAGGAATTAACCTTTCAGGGGGCGGGGGAGCCTGGTTAGAATGCCGCAAAGTGAAGATTCGGGCAGAACACCCCTTCACCAAAGCAACCCCCTCCTGCCAAATAAACTCGGGCTGGGGTAAATAAATAAAAAGAACGTTTAAAATTAAAATTCCTTAAACCATCTAACCCCCCCCCCCCCCGGTTTGGAGAAAATAATAGTCGTCGTTTTATTTATTTTTTTACCTTGAAGCAAACCTTTTCAAGGTGACTGCTCACCTTGGGATGAGAAACGCAGCAACGACCATCCTTTTTCTGGACGTTTGCCTAGGTCGCCAGCCGCCCGGAGAAAACACCGCATAAATTCATAGCGATTATTAATATCCTTACCTGCGGGAGTGCTGCTGCTCCCGACGTCCAAGACACCCCAAACAACCAGCAGGAGAAGGAGGCGAACGGAGTGCAACGCCACGGAGGCGCTCATGCTTGCTTGCAGCCGGCAGAAGCTTCTGCAATAGCACTGCAGTGAGGTCTGGCCGCTTGCTCCGTTGCGCCCCGCCCGGCCGCTCCAGCAAGCAGCGCCTCGTTCTTCGAGAAGGGTGTTGCCCTGGAGCTGTACTAATAACGGGAGACTGACGTCAAGAGGAGCAACCAACCAGCGAATCGTCGGGCAGGTGCGAAAGGGAAAGTGTGGCCATCGCGCAGCTGTTTAGAACCGCCGAATCTTTCTATGAATGAATGAATGACTAGGGAGTGGTTAGACTCCCTATGTTCCAATCCTATGCATCCTTACTCAAAAGTAAGCTCAACAGCACAACAACAATTCCAGGTGCATTTTTTTAAAAAAAATCTAGGTTCACTAAGACAGATCTGGCTGCCGCTAGGATACCTGTCTTTTATTATTATTATTAAGCTGCTCTTTTAGCATTTGGCTTACTCAAAAGTCTTAATTTGAATGTGATGGTAGAAGACTGGATTGGCAATGTTGCCACTGCATTGCGTTTTTTTGCAGCCATTTTGAAAGGACCTTGGTTTTAAAAAAAATCAGTTTCTTTTAATAAACCAAACCAAAATCACTTAAATCTGTTCAAAAAGGCTACCAGCAATTTCTTTCTGCTTTCTCTTTACAGTCATAAAGTTGGAAGGAACTTCTATGTCTAGGCTGACTTTTGTTTGTTTCTAGGTTCAGGTGGCGCTGTGGGTAAAACCTCAGTGCCTAGGGCTTGCCGATCGTATGGTTGGCGGTTCGAATCCCCACGGTGGGGTGAGCTCCCGTTGTTCGGTCCCAGCTCCTGCCCACCTAGCAGTTCGAAAGCACCCCTAAGTGCAAGTAGATAAATAGGTACCGCTTTATAGCAGGAAGGTAAACGGCGGTTCCGTGTGCTGCGCTGGTGCTGGCTCACCAGAGCAGCTTCGTCACGCTGGCCACGTGACCCGGAAGTGTCTGCGGACAGTGCTGCCTCCCGGCCTCTTAAGCGAGATGAGCACGCAACCCCAGAGTCGGACACGATTGGCCCATATGGGCAGGGGTACCTTTACCTTTACCTTTAGGTTCAGGTATCTGAAGAAGTCTGCATGCAACACAATAGCTTATACCCAGAACAAACTTAGTTGGTCTCTAAGGTGCTACTGGACAATTTTAATTTTTTTATTTACTTTGTTTGCTTGTTACTCTCTGAGTTTCATTTAGGCAGGAGAGGGGAAGTGACTAATAATTAGAAGAAATAAATAATAACCTGCATCTGCATTGCAAGGTACAATCAGTGTAGAATTCCTGACCAATGGCCAACCAGCCACTACTTAAATAAATCCAGTGAAGGTTTTGTTATAGGACTGGGGGGCTGGTTAAGCAACCTTTATCCATGACTTGGCTGTATTGCCATAGAAACAACTAACCAGTGATGCATTTAGTTGGAGATGGCCGGCATTGCCACCTTCCAGCCTGGCTGGAGGCCACATCATCTGAGGTGTAGGAGAACAATAGACCAGGGACTATTTTTTGGCTAGTCCCATTGAAAGCTGGGAAGACACAATGGCTTGACTTCTCGCTCTTTGCTGAACTCGCCAAGAACTCCAATGGGGGAGGCAAGATCTGATTCTCTGGTGCTCAGCTTGAATATATGTGTAAATAAAACCATATTTAATAAAGACACCGTAGCCATAGTGACTTTCATTCCAAGGAAATGAAAACAAAGGTAAAAGTTGGTACCCCTGAAGTCTCTCACCACTCAGAGAAGTGTGTGTATCAGTACTTTTGCATGTATGGTTGAGGCACCACAGAACTAACCTCATAAGGTTATGAAGAAGAGCCCCTCTGGATTAAACAAACAGAAATATTTTTCCTGGAATGCTCAGCCATATATAAGCAGGGACTGAAACAGGACAGCAACAGAAACACACACACACCCCTCGACTCCACCAGCACTGTTTGTTTCCCATCAACAGGTATTTAGTGGCTCAGCAGTCTTTGGAGATAGCCATCCTGGCCATTGATTGACCAAGTCCCTTTGTCTTTGAATTAGCCTAATCCCCTGCTGATGCCTATTACATCTCCTGAAAGCGGAATTCCAGGCATTTATGTGGCTTGTGTGAAGATGTACTTCCTTTTGTCCTAAACCACCCATCAAGTGTAGAGGAAGAGGGAGATATATATTTTTCTAAATCTCCATCACAGAACCTCTTACAGCACAATTCTATACAGTAGTACCTCGGGTTACAGATGCTTCAGGTTACAGACACTTCAGGTTACAGACTCCGCTAACCCAGAAATAGTACCTCAGGTTAAGAACTTTGCTTCAGGATGAGAACAGAAATCGTGCAGCGGCAGTGGGAGGCCCCATTAGCTAAAGTGGTGCTTCAGGTTAAGAACAGTTTCAGGTTAAGAACGGACCTCCAGAACGAATTAAGTTCTTAACCCGAGGTACCACTGTATATGTTTACTCAGAAGTAAGGCCCACTGAAGTCAATTTCCATGAAAATGGGCAATTGTACCCTGTTCCATTTCTACTCCAAACACTGGTGTCCCAAAATGCCTTCAACTTTCCCTGCTTTGTGATCAAGTCTCTTATCTTAAATCCACACTTTGATAATTTTGCATGCTCTTTCCTGCATCTATTGCAGCTCTAAAATATTCTTTTTTTGGGGGGGGGATGCACAACTTATTCCCAAAGTCACTCCATCATATATTTCTATAAAGGCATTGCAGTATTATTCCCTGTTATAATTTCAGCCTTATATTTTATAATTTTTTCCTATCACTAAAGTTTTCATTGAGCTGTCTACCATGTTCTAAAAATTTTAAAGACTTGATTTGATTAGTTAATTAGTTAGTTATGAATGACATTTTGTATGCTGCTCTATAAAATGAGGCAGTGGTCTTCAGCTGGTGCATTGGGACTGCTATTGGTCTGCACCCTAATCTAAAGTGGGTCATAATAGCAGCACTCTACCATCTGCTTTTTAAAAAAGAAAAGAAATGGGCTCTCAAATGTGTGCTCCGGTTAAACATGGGTCTGAGGTCTGAAAAGATTGAAGAGTACTGATGTAAAGTACTCTGCGCAGCTAATTCCAGGGACTCAGCAGGACTAACCTTTGATGCTTGCTGTAAATGTCAGAGCTCAGCCGTAAGCATGCTAATATTAATAAAATAAAATAAGAATACCTCAGACTATGCGCAGAGTGATTTTACTATTCCTAATGAGATACTCTTGTCTCACCCAGTTCATCTAGATCAGGCATCCCCAAACTAGGCCCTCCAGATGTTTTGGGACTACAGTTCCCATCATCCCTGACCACTGGTACTGTTAGCAGAATCAGCAGCAGAGCTAGCCCTTTAATGGGAGGGAGGTGGTTGAGGATTTCACTGGGTGATTTACAGGGTTTCTGTCTCCCAGTTGTTTCAAAGCAGCAGCAACAAAATAGCTTTTCTTGCTAAAATTAGGCTGCTGAACAGGCTTAGCAGGAGTGGACTTTACATGAAGGCTTTGTGAACTCAGGGTACAGAACTGATAGCCTCTTCCCAGGCTCAGGGACATTCTGTTTAATTTCCAGCTCTGGTTATAGAGTTGGAAGGGAACTTAAGGGTCATCTAGCCCAACTCCCTGCAATGCAGAAGTCATAATGATGATGATGAGGGTAATGATGATGATGATGATGATGATAATAATAATAATAATAATAATAATAATAATAATAATAATAATAATTTTATACCCCGCCCACCTGACTGGGCTTCCCCAGCCACTCTGGGCGGCTTCCAACAAAATATTAAAATACAGTAATCAGCAACTAATCACAGGTTAATAGATCCATGCGGGATACACGTTCGTAACCCACAGCATTCACAACCCGCGTCTGCGCATGCTCAGGTTGCACTTCGGCGCCTGCGCAAAGCACAATTTAGTGCTTCTGCGCATGCACGACCACCAAAACCCGGACGTAACCCGTTCCAGTACTTCCGGGTTTCAGCAGTCCGTAACCCAAAGAAACACAACCTGAAGCGGCTGTAACCCGAGGTATGACTGTATTCTGAGCACTAAATACATTGTAACATAAAAACAGAATAATGTTTCCATCCATTCTATTTGACCCCTTACCATACCCGTGCATACCCTCCACAGTGATGGACTTTAGCGTTAAAGTTTTGCCTTTGCAATCAATGGGTTATGAGTTTGCACAAAAATACCTCCAGCAAGTGCTTAAGGTTCTTTCGGACCATTTTTGTTTTGAAATTCCAAGGCAACGTGGAACCATTCAGACTTTTATTTATAAGCATAATCCATTAAACCCCACATTTTGGCATCCAGTGGTGTCAGCCTCTTGTGGCATCGAATATACAAGGAGAGAAGCAGTGACTAAAGAACAAAGCAAACCTAAAAGGAAAGGATTATATAGAAAAGAGAAGCAATTAAAAACATCTAAACCAGGGATTAAAAATGGCTGAGGACCAAATTCAAAGGCCCATTAAAGGTCCTGGAAGCCTTCCCATACAGTCCTAGGGGTATAAAACATCGACAAGCCTTTTAAAGGAAGTTGAATTGCAATCCCTATAAACAGTGCTATTTCTCAGCTGGAGGATGTCAGAGTGCAGTTCCAGCACCTCTCAGGTATGCTCCATGGTAGGCCACCACTCTTCTTGCCCGCTTCCTGCCTTTATGTGCTTCTGAGAAGCCCAAAATGAACATTTCAAGTCAAAACAGAAGCTGGCCAGCGTGTCGAAATATAAAAAATAAAATAATTGTCCAGTAGTACCTGGTCTCTAAGGTGCTACTGGACACACACACACACACGTATATGTATATGTATATGTATATGTATATGTATATGTATATGTATCTGTATATATTGACTGCGTCAGACCAACACAGCTACCTACCTGAATCTGGCCAGCATGTGTGAGTCCGAACTTCCTTTAGACTCTACCTAGCTCCTAGCTAGCTGCTCCTAGCCATGAATGGTCAAGCTATGTGGCACAACCAATTTGTATTTCCTTTTCAATTTGTCTCCCATGTAGCAGCTTTAAGCTTCCCAGTGGTTTTAAGCTTTCCAGCCAGGCCTCTACCATTGCACACGCGTGAGAGCCCTTCTGAGCTTCCCTAGCCATCCACTTGAATCTAAGAGAATATGGGAGGTGGGGGCACTTTTATTTGACCTGTGCCAGAAGCAGGGGCAACCCCCAAACCAGCTAGAGAGACAGTGTTATAAGAATGAGCAGGGGTTTTTTTACTTATATCAACAGCTTGCCATAGTTTTTAGCACCTCTATGGTCAGTGAACTTGACTATTGTCAAACCAGCATCTGTTCAGGGCTGCCCCGAGTCGCCTGATGATTTACTGTAATAACTTCATGGTGAGTTCCTGCACCTACTTTTCTTGGAGGGGGGGGGAGCGCTGCCTATAAACAAATATATGCTAAGCAGTCAAGGAAGGCAGACAGGATTGATGCAATTTACCGGTAATCACGATCGTCATTTAATTCCATCCCATACAATGAGATTTACTCTGTTCCTAGACGTCCTCAGTTTAATCTTGTGGGCATCTTCAGGATGTGTGGTGAAGCTTGGGCCTCACGCAGGATTTAGGGCCGATGCAGCTGATGTTCTGTCCCATCCAGCAAGTGTACAAGCCAAGGATGATGGGAGTTGTAGCCCACTAAAATTGGAGCAGTTTGGTTACCAAAGATTTAGGGTCAAGGTCAGTCCATAATGAATGCATACAAAAAAACCAAAAACCAAAAAAGGTATTTGAATGGATAAAAGTTGCATCTTCTTCAACTTACCTATGATGACAATATCCACCCTCCCTTCCCCACGGGTGGGCAGGGTTTGTGGCACAGAGCGGGGCTCACCTTTGACCCGCCCTCAGCCAGGGAGGACAATGGATGGACGGACGGGGGTGGGCCTAAGGCCAGAAGAAAAGAGGCTGATTCCGTTGTCCAAGCCTCTTTTGCTGTTCTTCCTTCCAGGATCACCCACCCTCCCTCAAATTAATAATTTCTTGCCTCCATAATTTCATCCTGGGTCAGCGGTCTTCAAGTTATTGATTCTTTCCTTACAGGCTAATATTTTGCGTTCCAGGTCAGCGGGCGCTGCTGCGGTTGTAAGATGGTTGCTGTATTCAGAACCGGGAAGGAATTTTCCCTGCATTTGCAGGTTTTCCCTTCCCCGTAGCATTTCGTCAGAAATTTGATGAAAGCAAATACATTATTGTCCTGAAGCTGTCTTGTTTAAGCCACCTAGTGGTAAAAAGGCAGAACAATTATTTAGCCACTCACCTATGAGGAAAGGTTGCTGTGTTTGGGACTTGAGCCATGATAGAAGTTTATAAATTCCTGCATGAATAGAGAAAAGTCTCTAGAACTCACAGGAATCCAATGAAGCTGAATGTTGGAAGATTCAGGACAGGTGAAAAAAAGAAAGTACAGTGGTACCTCGGGTTAAGTACTTAATTCGTTCCGGAGGTCTGTTCTTAACCTGAAACTGTTCTTAACCTGAAGCACCACTTTAGCTAATGGGGCCTCCTGCTGCTGCCGTGCCACCGGAGCACACTTTGTGTTCTCATCCTGAAGCAAAGTTCTTAACCCGAGGTAATATTTCTGGGTTAGCGCAGTCTGTAACCTGAAGCGTATGTAACCTGAAGCCTATGTAACCCGAGGTGCCACTGTACTTCACACAGCACTTTGTGAAACCACAGAACTCACTCCCACGTGAGGCAGTGATAGCTACCAACTTTGGTAGCATTAAAAGAGAATTAGACAAATTCATGGATGATAAGTATGGCTATCCTCATGGTCAGGCACAGAGTGCTTCTGAATAGCAGCTGCTGGAAATTGCAGGAAAAGGGTTTGCTGAGCTTGCCTGCTAGGATGATATGGATATTCAATCCAGACCGACTGAAGCTGATTTGGAATTTATCTGAAATCCCTAGGGTAGGAGTGGGCCACACCATGCACCCTTCCAAGGGCTGGCATGGTCAGTGTATATGCAAACAAACACACTGCATACACATCCCTCATCCACAGGTATGCAAACACAAACCATTTTTTCTCTCTCTGTCCCTTCTTCCTCTCACACTCAGGTTAGCCACTCCTGCCTCAGGGCACTATCAAAGTGAAGTCACATTATCTCCACAGAAGAGTTAAGTACTGCTTACATTTATCTTGCTGAAATGAATGGGACTTAAGGGAAGAAGGAAAGATGCATTGAGAGCCTTATCTTCCACTAAATGGTGGGATATAAATTAAGTAGGTAAATTAGTAACTAAGAGACCAGGAAGCTGGCCTAATGAAGCTTTGGCTTGATCCAGCAGGACTCATCTTAAATTAAAAGTTCAGAATTCACTTTGGGTAGATTGCATCCCTGGAGTATCAATTAATACCCACATTGGACAAAACTGATTAATTTGTGGGGATCAGCAGACCCAGGTTGTGGAAGATGAGCCTTACCCTGGGTAAACCCCTTTCATGATCGCACATGGGCAGAATTGATTGCCTGACTCCTCAGTCATGTCCACACGCTCCTCCTCACCAGTTGTGTCTTCATCCCAGGAGCTGCACTTTGTTAATGGTACTGAGAGTTCTTAGGATGATATGAAAGAAAGTACTGAAGACCAGTACTTTTTTTCTGGGGATACACAGGGGTACGCATATCCCTAAACATTTTGTGAAGCTTTGTACTTTTGCCCATTTACTATATTTATTTTTGCTGATTTGAACTATAAAATGGTGATTTTCTTGAGTCAAAATGAGAGTACAATGGTACCTTCATTGTCAAACCTAATCCATTCTGGGAGTCCGTTCGACTCCTGGAACCATTCAAAAACCAAGGCGTAGCTTCTAGTTGGCTGCAGGAGCTTCCTGCACTTGACTAGAAGCTGTGTCAGATGTTCAACTTCCAAAAAGTGTTCGCAACTTATTTCTGGGTTTGCGGTGTTCAGGAGCCAATCTGTTCAGGAGGCAAGCGGTTCAAGAACCAAGGTACCACTGTACCCCTAAACACTCACACACACTCTCTCTCTCTCTAAGCACTGCTGGAGACTCCCCATGCCTAAGTGAGTCCTCTGAATCAGAGTCCTCCTTGGGGTAACCATGGACATGTTACTTAACTTCATTTACTTATTATTCATAACAATAATTGCGGGCGGCAATTTCATAAAATACCAAAGTGGTTTACGGCAATTATATGAAGCTGACTGGGGAACCTTGTGCCAGTCACTGCCTAACCTACCTCACAAGGTTATTGCAGGGATAACATAGGGAGGAAAACCCCAAGATTGTAGTCCTTGGAGGAAAAGGTAAGATATAAATTTAATAATAAATAAATAGTACAATAAAAACCACACAAAAATTAAAAAAACAGTACACCGGCTGACTACTAGAGAAAATGGTGTGTGTGTTTTTAACCGTTTAAGCACCGTTTTTTGCTAAACAAGTTAATAACAAACGAAAGTCTCTATTAAGAATAGAAATGTTTCTTGATTGTTTGCATAAGCCTGTTAGCAAAGAAGAGTTTTCAGCAAACGTTTGAAAGTTAGGAGAGAGGGTTCATTCCACAGGACTGGGGTGATAAAAACTAAAGGCTTGGCTCCATGTCAATGTCAAACGAACCTCAGAAACTTTGAAACACCAGTAATATTGGTGTTGTGGGGATGAAGGAATCACACACACAAACACAAAGGTTCTATCCATCATGGTGAGGCTGAGCCCTCAAGTGAGGAACTAGGGCAGGGGTGCCCAAACTTTTTTCAAAGAGGGCCAGATTTGCTGAAGTGAACATGTGTGAGGGCCGACCAAAGTTGTTGAGCTATTCTTAGGATTGAAGTTGTGAGGGTTGGGTTTTTTTTTTTACAATTTTACCCCTGCCACGGGGGCTGGATTGAATTGACCAGCTGGCCAGATTAGGCCCCCGAAACGGACTTTGGACATGCCTGAACTAGGGCGAGGCCTGCAGGTTCAGAGGATCCTCTTTGTTGTGAGAGTTTTTGTGGTGACCTGTGAGTTTGTTTGGGCCCTGCCTGGGTTGAGTTCTGGGTGAGAACAAGGAGGCTTTCATACAGCAGCCCATAAACAACTGACTTTTATGGCAATGTTGACAATTCCAGTAGCTCGGGAAAGTTTTCGATATCTGGGGGTACAAATTACCCATAATTTGAACAAGTTGTATCAGTCTAACTTAAAGATATTTTGTACATCAAGCAGTATAGAAAAGTTATTTGGCTAGAAACATATTTTTTCGAAGGAGAAGCCTGAACAATGGTTTTTCTCTCCCTCTCTAGCAGCTTTACATATTAGCTCCAGGAGGGCTTCCAACTCTTTAATTAGCTGCAAGAATCCTTTCAGGGGACTCCTCCCATCTTGCTGCTGCCTTTCCCTAAATATTCCTTTGATCAATGCTTGACCTGAAGAAGTCTTGGCTCCTGCACAACAGTAGCACATCTTAAGAAAAAGAAGAAGAAACCAGAACAATCTTTCTTCAGCAGAGAGTACCCTCTGGCAAAGTAAATGCCGATTAGAGAGCAGACAACAGACCTTGTGTGGCTGGCAGCCTCCACACCCTATAACGAGCCATTTGGTGATAAGAGAGACTAGGGAAGTTTGGCTTTGGGTCAGACTGGAGTCAGGCGGCCAAATGCACTATTTCCTTGAACAATGTGTGGATGGCAATGATTAGACAGGCTCCTTAATTTTACTGTTTTCAATACCTGCTAAAAACTCTTCTGGTGTTATGTTTTGTTTTAATTTATTCATGTATATTCATGTACTGTATATTCGTTTTTTAAAACCGTTTATTTTCATCTGCCTTTGGATCATTTTATTAGGCCTTATTAGTGTTTTTAGAGTCTGTGGATTTTATAGTACTTATGAATGTTTTCCGTAATTTTATGTAAACGGCCCAGAGAGTTATTTTTATGGTTATTAAGCAGTATCTAGAGCATAGGAAGATACTGAATCAGACCATGGGTCCATTTAGTTCAGTCCTGCCACAGCTTTTCAGGGTCTCCAGCCCAACCTGGAGAATGAACCTGAGACCTTCACTATGCAAGGCAAGGCTGGAAAAAGAAACTGGAAGGGAGAGGATGTGTGATGGACTCCCTACAAGGCTGGCTCAAAACATTTTGGCACCTGAGCCAGTGTGGTGTAGTGGTTAAGAGTGGTGGACTCGTAATCTGGTGAACCAGGTTCGATTCCCCACTCCTCCACATGCAGCTGCTGGGTGACCTTGGGCTAGTCACACTTCTTTGAAGTCTCTCAGCCCCACTCACCTCACAGAGTGTTTGTTGTGGGGTTGGAAGGGAAAGGAGAATGTTAGCCGCTTTGAGACTCCTTCGGGTAGTGATAAAGCAGGATATCAAATCCAAACTCTTCTCTTCTTCTTCTTCTTCAACACAAAATGGTGGCCTCCTCCCCACCAGGGAAGAAGGGATGAATGAAGATCTACATCAGTAACAAGGGGGGGGGATACAAGATCTACACTGTGAATTTGTTCATCATTTGCTTTGTTACCGTTGGACCCTCACCTTTCTTCCACCATGAAACCCCAAATGGGATTCACCCATCCAGACCCTAGACCCAAACCTGCTTCACTTCAGCAAGTATATTTTTAATATGTAACAAAAGTAATAAACAAGTGAGCTCTTATGAGGAAGAAGGGTTAGTCAGAGTGTTGCCTCTGCCTCCCAGGCACTACGAAATTGACAGGCTATTAACTAGGGTATTCAATAAATAATGATTTGCACTTTGCACTTGCCCTTCATCTTGAAACTCTTGCGTTAGTTTGACAGCCCAGGAACCTCTTTGCAAGAAGTGAGTATTGCTAAAAGCTCTCTTCTCCCTGCTGCTGGTTGAATCTCTGCATATTTTCATTGGCTACTACATCACGAAAATCCCCCCACCCCCCAGCCTTCTGCCATGCACCCACCTTCTCAATCAAGCTTTCCTCTTTGTGTGGTTTATAGGCTGCATGCCCCATTAGCCCAAGGATGCTGCAGGCTCTTATAAGCTATGTTAATGGGGAAGGAAATGTCTATGGCGGGGGGGGGGGGTTGTTATTCAAATAGCATTGCAAGTTTTACAGTGAAGTGAAGTGATGGCATAGTCTGAGTTTATTTGATTGGATGTTATCCATTTGATCAGGTGTTTTATTATTATTTAATACATTATTACTTGTGGTTTTGGGGGGGGGCACTAGTACAGATGGCTGATGAGTTCATGACGTACAAAACAATAGCATGTTTGGTACCGTAAAAAGAAAACAACAACAACAACAAGCTATGTATATGCCTGTTCAATCAGGCCGTGTGTTTTAAGACAACTCCTCCAAATAAATGACTTTATCTGCTTCCTGTAGCCAAACCAAAATAAAAAACGAGTCTCAGCTATGCACAGAATTTCCCCAATATAGGCATAATGCGATATTTATTACTGCAATGCTTAATGGAATTGGGTAATCCATCAGTAGGAAGATTAAAACAAAGATCAGTTGCTTGACTATACATTTGAACTGGGCTCACTTACTAACAAATGAGAGTTAAATATATTGCATAAGCTGAATTTAACCCCTTAAGGGAGGGGGATGGAAGGAAATAATGTAGTTTAGGAGAGATGTTCAAAGTGAGTTGAAGACATATATTGCCACTACCCCAATCACTAATTATGTTTTATCATTTATTGGAAGTATTTTTTAAAAATCATGCCTTCCCATTTTTACAACAAATCCCATCAGCCCAAGCCACCACGGCTATATCGGATGTGTCTGATGGGAATTGCAGTCCAAAAGATCTGGAGGACACAGTGTTTGGGAAGGCTGGTATACGGAATATAAGTTGTGAATAAAAAATATATATTCAAGTATATTCAAGTAACTATGGGCCCCTTCAGATGAGCAGCATGCGTGAATGACACAAGCACACCACTCAACATGCACACATGGTTTTGTGCATGTCACCATGGAAGGGAGCTCAACCCCCTCTTTGAAAATTTCAGGGGGTCCTCTACCCCCCTAGATGGCACTCCCGATATGGGTCTAGGTTATGGGAAAATATGTGGGCATGGAACAAGGGGGGAGGGTCTGTTGTGCATGGCAGGCAGAAATCAACAGATCAGGTTTTTTTTTAATGATCCTATATCAGCATTGTAGATTTCCGACCAAAATATAGCCTGCTAGAGTCACAATGATTCTATGCATTCTTATTATTTAATATACTGCTTAGATCCCAAATAGAATTCTTAGTAGTTTACACAGAGTATAAAAGCCAGTTACAGAAACATTAAAATACAAACATCCATTTTTAAAACAGACAATAAAGCAATCTCATTATAACAACACAATGGCAGAAACAGGAAGCTCAGGTCAAAGAGATCAAGGGGATGGCTGTATAAGCAGGCTCCTCTTCAAAAGGTTCATTTAAAAGGTTGCATGACCTGGAAAGGCCTTTCCCCCTTCACCTAAAATGACTAGCACATGAGTGAATCACCACATGGTGGCAGTGAAGGGGTATCCTCTACTCAGGTTTGGGGGAAGTCCAGGTTACATGAAGCTGGCTGCAAGCCATGCAGCGCCTTCTCTGCTCCAGCAGAAAGATGTTATGACCAGGCAGGGTGAATTAAGGGAACAGAATTGCCTTAAAGACAACCCAGATTCCAGGTTCCTTTCACTTCCCCTTAGATTCGGACCTTTACTGCAGGAGTGCTGAAGACTGGAAACTGCCTGAATGGTCCGGCTAGCTCAGAATTGTCTGTTCTGTGTGGCAGTAGCTGCTTATCTTCAGAAAAAGGTCTCTGGGTGGAGATGCCAGGGATCAAAGTTGAGACCTTCTGCATGCAGGGCAGAGGCTCTACCTCTGAGCTGGGGTCTGCCTGTACAGAATTGGAGAGTTGGAACATAAGAATAATCTCATCCAACCTCCTGCAATGCAGGAATCTTTTGCCCAATGTGGGGCTCAAACCCCTGACCCTGAGACTAAGAGTCTCATAATCTACCAGCTGAGCTGTGTTGGACCCCAACTCCTATCTGACCCAGCCAACATGACCAATGGTGGGGATTGCAATCAGACAACAGATGGAGGAACACAGGTCCCTCACTCATTCTCTATCCTATTCATGCTATTCATGCAGTTAACAATTGTGTGAAGGGCTTCCCCCCCCAAAAAAGTAAATTGCAAGCATAGGGGTCCTGATCCGGACTGGGGCTCTAGCATGCAGGCAGTTGGAGAGGGGCTTTACCCTTTGCTCCCCACTGTGCTCATGCTCCAGAACACCCCCTCGCATCCCTGCTACAGTATCTGCATGGTGTATGTGTGTGCATGTGGGGGCGAATCTCTACTGCAGGGGTCAGCAAACTTTTTCAGCAGGGGGCCACTGTCCCTCAGATCTTGTGGGGAGCCGGACTATATTTTTTGGGTGGGGGGAAATGAACGAATTCCTATGCCCCACAAATAACCCAGAGATGCATTTTAAATAAAAGGATACAGTCTACTCATGTAAAAACACCAGGCAGGCCCCACAAATAACCCAGAGATGCATTTTAAATAAAAGGACACATTCTATGCATGTAAAAACACACTGATTCCCGGACCATCCATGGGCTGGATTTAGAAGGCGATTGGGCCGGATCCAGCCCCCGGGCCTTAGTTTGCCTACCCATGCTCTGCTCCCCTCCATACCAGAGTACTGATCTTGAGCAAGCCAGTGGCTAATTGCACAAATAGGTTTTTCATCTAGTTCAGCCTCTAGTCTACATATGAACAAAAATGAGTTGGGGTGGAGGAAGAACCACATGTTTGAATGCTTTCCTTTCTCCTGCAGGTAGAAAGCTAACTCATTAGGGAATGAACTCTTCTGGAAATTTTCTCCCTTGGGCCTTTGGTCAGCCACTGTGGCAACCCAGCCTTTGATCTGGTCCAGCAAGGTTCTTCTTATACTTTGTTTTACACACACACACACACACACACACACACACACACACAGACACAGTATATGGGAATTTTAAGTAAATTTATATGCTTTTTTGCCTTGGGGATTAATGCATTTCCTCTTTTTCAGTGAGTTATAAATGGCCTGGAGCTGGCCCTCAACCAAATCAGCAGAATTATTCTCTGTTGTTTCAGCAGGCTTTGGGTCAGGCCATGGCAGAAATCACAGTCCCTGCTGACATCCACAATGAATAGGTCATACAGAGACTGTAAACAAAATGATCAATAGTCATTAGCACAAAATTAGTTTCACTTTCTTTCCCTGTTGCTCTTGCCTGGGTATGTGCCAAGCAATGTCCCAGGTTACTATTCTTGACAGATAATTGCTTAGTCTAGAGAACCCTGCCAATCTTTCTCTTTCCCAGTGCCTCTCTACATGGACAGTTGCTTCCAAACTGCATATCAAAGTGCCTTTTGGAGAACTTTTGCTACACATAGCAAAAGGCAGGTGTGGGAAACCTTTGGCCTGCTAGATCTTGCCAGCATCCCTGGGCATTGGCTATGCTTTTTGGAGATGGTGTAAGCTGTGGTTCAGCTACAATTGGAAGCCCAAAGTTTCCCCACACCTGACTCAAGGGATTTAATCGTTTGTAGGGAGGTGGTGCAAGATTGTGCCCCTGGCCCCAAAGACAACTTCCACACATGTCCACCAGAAATTCAGAACAGAGCCTGCACCTGTACAAATGTATGTGCACATTTATACATTTTTCATTTGTGCATATTTATACCCCATCTTTTGAGTCTAACCTTGAACGGCTCAATTAACAGAACAAATTTTAAAGCCTGGGATTCCTGAAAAATAATAATTAAGGAAGCAAAACAAATTCCACATAGCAGTGCAGCAAGGGGTAAAAGTGTGTACAAATTGTAGACTTAATAGGCCCCTTAAAATGAACACAATGAAGGCAGGACCAGTAGGTGTGATCACATTACCCCACCTGCATTGCATATACCCAGTTCACATCCATAGCATACATTTAAAGCACCATGAAACAAGTTTAAACAGTCATGGCTTCCCCCCAGTAATCATGGGAATGTTAGTTTATTAAGAGTGCTGAGAATGGGTTGGAAACTCTTATTACCCTCACAGAGCTACAATTCTCAGAGTTCTTGGGAGGAGGGATGGATTGTGAAATCACTCTGAGAATTAGAAGCCTAGTTTCAGGGTGCATGGCATGATCACACACTCTCAATTTCGAAACTTCTCATACATTTTACTTAGAGTAATTTAGAATTAATAAGCTTTAATAGGCTTTGTTGAGGGCTTTCACTTTCTTAGGTAATATACCCTAGAGCATGATCGGATACAGCTATTAACAACATAGTAATACCTAGGGAGGTACAAGCATTAATTATATCATTAGTAAGTAATTGTAGAATGTTTTATACTTAACGCAGAGATCTTGGGAGTTTCATGCTCTAAAAGTTAAACAGCGCCAAGGCAAATGAATTGCATTAAACATATTGGGGGCAGCTAATATTTCTGCCCTCTTGGTTTCAGGGGGACCTAAATTCTACTCACTTACACTGCAAGCCTATGCCTGCCTACTCAGAAACCCCACTGATTTGAATGGCACTTACTCCCAGACTGCTACAGGATTGCATTCTGAGTCTGGATTCAACCATTTGCTTATGAGGTTGCTGTCTGATTCCTCTCCCTATTCCCACCCCATAGCAATAACCAGGGTTGCAATCCTGTGCACGGTTAAGATGCTGTTGGAATCCTGTTCAATATGTAACTTAGCATACTGTGTGATACACTTGGGTTGGGGGCAAGGGGAGTTTTTCACCCTGAGGGATGCATTCCCTTCTGGGCAACTTTCCTGGACCACATGCCTGGATGTGGCAGGATGCACAATGCAGGCAGCAGCAGCAGTGGCAGAGCGGGAAGTAATGGCAACGGCGGCAGCCTTAGGTATGGCGGCACTGGTGGTGGCAGAAGCAGTGGTGGTGGTGAAACAGGATGCACTGGCCCTGGGAACCATGAATATAAATTTTACTTTGCACAACAGGCTATTTTGCATAACAGGCAAAGAATCCTGAAGGGCCACATTTGGGCCATGGTTCTGAGGTTCCCCTTTAGATTTGTTGTGTACATCAGTTTATTTTATTGTTTGGCTTTCAAATTTCAGATCTTGCTGGAAACTTGCATACAGTTTTCAGTACCGTTAAGTGGGTGTGAGGCCAAATGGAAACTTTCTTTCTTTCCCTATGCAACAGAAGCTATAAAAATGAACGACAGAGCCTTACATATTTGCCTAGAAAGGTCAGGCTCTTAAAGTGGCAACATGCGTCAACTAACGCTGGAAAGTATGTGGTTTGGAAAGCCTTGTCATCCTGCCAGCAGCATTGCTTTTCTGATTCAGTCTGAGTGAAAAGAGGAGTTGTACTTTCCCTTTTTCTTTTACAATTCAGAGTTTTGTACCTTTCAAAAGAGCCATGGTTATACAAGGAAAGGTGTGTGCACTTATAATGAGCTGTAATACAACTGCTGAGCAATATTTGGCTATGACTCATATGAAGCTGCCACAGATGAAAGCCATTAGTTTAATCTTTTCTCCCAGCTCTGTTGTGGAGTTCAAAACAAAATGGGTGACAACCAGGAATTGAATCTGGGACCATATGTGTGTGTTACCACTAGCCAAGGAGTGGGCAATCTTTTTCAGTTGAGGGGGGAAGCCTGCATTCCCTCAGGGTGGGGGTGTCAAGTATAATTGTTTAATTCACACTGAAATGGAGTATTTTTGAAAGGGTTTAACTGGAAGATTCAAGTGATGCTAAAGAAGAGCAAGAAGGGTTTTCTAAGCTCCTAGATGGGTTGATAATGAACTGTTATTGTTCTCTATTCTAACACGAGTATTTAACCTTAAATCACATGGGAGGCTGTTGAATTGCAAATCTCCATCTTGGGGAGTTGGTTTTTGGTCTTATGTTCCCAGCCAGCATGGAAGTAAGATCTGATAATAAAGCTCTCCAAGGAGC
The DNA here is from genome assembly GCF_965113315.1 of Podarcis vaucheri. NCBI lineage: Eukaryota > Metazoa > Chordata > Lepidosauria > Squamata > Lacertidae > Podarcis > Podarcis vaucheri. The sequence goes on from NC_138749.1 coordinate 21,586,268, forward strand.
TGCATAGCCTTAGGTGGGATGCAGGCTAATGCAGGCTGGTATGGGAGCATGGGCATAGCCAGGGAGGCAGGGAGGGGCAGCTGCCCCTTAAATAAATAAAAAATCAATAAACATACATAGCAAACTGAGGTTCTGCCCCTCCCAACAAAAGGCCTGCCCCCCATCAAAAATCCTGGCTATGCTCATGAAAGTTGGGGGAAAATCAGGGTCCAGCTCATTGTCTGGATCCAGTTCCCCACTTCTGCTTCAGGGATAATCTGTCAGAGGTTGCAGACCTGCTTTAGGTAGGCCTGAGGTCCCAGGGTGGGTGAAGTCCAGGGTCAGGTCAATACATTTTGGCACCTCAGAGTGACCTCAAATTATGCTCCCTCCCCACCAGGGAAGAAAGGGTGATGGAAGATTTACACCAGAAACAAGGGGCAAAGGAAAATCACTGGTGGGATCTGTTGCCCCAGTGAATCCTGCTGCCTGAGGCAGTCACCTCAACTTGTTTCATGGGTGGGCCGGCACTGGTGAGGTCAGAGCCTAAAATGGATGGGACTAGCCTCTTCTCTCTCTCTCTTTCTCCCACTGTTATTTTCTGTTTCTTCCTCTCCTTGCTATCTACAGGGCATTAGGCCTGGGGTCACAGGAAATTAGACGAAGGGCCACATGTTTTTCTTACGATACAAGGGGGCAAACAACTAAATATTACTCTTTACTATTAAGTTACTACTAGCTGCTACAAGAAAAGTGAGGCAATGGGGCATTTTTTTATCTTTCTGCTTAATAGTCTTACAGGGGAACTTTCTTGGGATGCTTATTATGTCATTTGCTTCAAAATGTGGTGACCCAGTGCTGACGCATTTTGGGGCCTTTCTGCTCATTATGCTGAACGGAGCCCTGCACTTCTGCCCCAAAGTCCAGCTCTGATGGCACCACTGAAATAGCAGAAGATGTGAAGAGACAATAGCTGTCTTACATCATTTCCCAAGTGGTTTTGCTGCCACTCGAGGGAACTGGGAAGGGATAATGGTTACGCACAATGCATTTCCATCCCTTTCTCACATTTCGCAAGCAAAAGACTGAGTCAAAATTAATGTTTTGTCATGGCTCATCTTTTGTTATCGTTCTAATCTGTGTGTTTATCTGTCATTTCTCATTTGCACTCGCTATTGTTTCAAAGTAAAGACGCTAGCCGTTTCGTGTTGAGATCACTTTGTGCCTATTTGGATGATTACCTTTTTCTGCCTATTTCTTTGGGGAGGGTTGTGTCAAAATCTTCACAAGAGGAATTCCAAAGGGGAAGAAATCGGATGCAGGTAGTGTGAATGAAAACAGAACATAATCAAGCAGTCCAGGGGAAAATGTCACACTATGGTCCCGCCAGACTTTTTGCAGGTGTATTCTGAACTCCCCTCTCACCAAACACCACCACCAATTTTTAAAATTTTCAATGGTCAGCTGGCAATGGATTTTCAGTTGACATTTTGCCCATTATTGCTGCAGCAGGATGTCATTGATGCAGTAATAATAATGCATTAGTGCTGGATTGATACTGGGATGTGCACAAATCATTCCGCCTTATTAGTTGTTCTGCAATGCTTCCCCAGTGCTATTGTATTCTTGTACGCAGGGGCACTTTTGCACTTCAGTGCAACAAAAATGGGACTCTCTGCCTGCCTGCCTGCCTCTCTCTCTCTCTCTCTATATATATATATATATATATACTTGTTTGTGGTATAAGAAGTTAAAGAATTTCAGCAGGGGATTACAGGGAGTGGTTGGAAATGTATTTTTACGTTGTAAACCACCCTGTGATCTTTGAATTAAGGGTGGTATACAAATGTAATTAATAAATAAAACAAATGCAGTGGTATGCCTACTCCAAAACTCTTTCAGGCAAGCATTGAAAGCAGGATTGGATACCTTGGATACCATCGTGATCACAAATTATCATGACCAAATGAGAAGGAGTTGGGCAGGCCCAGGAGGGAATTCACTGTGTTGCAGTTGCCCTTCATTAATTGTTGTCATCTTTTTCTCATCACACTGAGGTTTGGGCCCAAACATATTTCCTTTCTGATGCTTGTGAATGAGGCAGTCATTTCTATTTTAGAAAGCAGCACTTTGCTAAATTTGGACAGCAAACCAACTCGCCGCCAGTTTCATTTCTATGCACCAGCCTACTCCTGTGGCCCAGCGAAAGGTTGCTCTGTCATTTATGGGCGATGTTTAGTTTTGAAAATGAGAAAGGCTCGGTCCTCAAATCTGCATCGAAAAGCTTGCCCTTTGCATTAATCCCACCTTGTGAGAGTGTACTGGGGAAATGGGAAAACACAATCAGTACATAATCAGCAGTGCTTCCTGTTTAATATTATTTTCCTGGAGCAAGTGGTTATCACTGCTGGATCAGTCCCAAAGCCCATATGATACAGGGATGGAAAAATTGTGGCCTTCCAAAAGCTGTGGGACTCTCAGTTCCCATTAACCCTAGTCTGTACAGCCTGAAGCATGGAATGACGTTTCTAGCCCAACAATATCTGAAGTGCCACAAGTTCCTTCTCCTTGATCTAATCCAACACGTTTTCTCCAGCTGTGGCTGTCCAGCTGTCCCAGAGGCATCTGGGAAGCTTACAACATGGTGCAGAATGGAAAGGAGCTTTCATTCCATGTCTTTCCCCAGCATTTGGCAATCAGAGGTGTTCTGGAAATGGATTGGAACACTAGAGCAGTTAGAGGATGGGTGGGTCCCAGGGCCACATTCCCCAGAAGAGCAATCTTCCGGGGGCCACATATCAGGGGTGGGTGAGGCCAGACTCACACACTGCTCTCTCCTAGTTATTGTTCCCCCACCCTGTTTTTGTTTGTTTGTTTTTGAAATGTACGACCTCATCCCCTCAAACATTTCTCCAATGAAAATAGGGACATCTCATTCCATAAGGATAATTTTACTATTTATGCCCCACACATCTTACTGGGTTGCCCTAGCCACACAGGGCAGCTTCCAGTATATATAAAAACATAATAGGGAAACTTTTAATGTCTGATGTTTATTATTATTATTATTATTATTATTATTATTATTATTATTATTATCATCATCATCATCATCATCATCATCATTAATTCTTTTGGGAGCCTCCCAGAGTGGCTGGGGAAACCCAGTGAGATGGACGGGGTATAAATATGGAGTATAAATAACAAATTATTATTATTATTAAAATTAGAAAACTTCCCTATACAGGATTGCCTTCGGATGGCTCAGGGGTTGCATAACTCCATACCCTCCAACATTTATCCAATGAAAATAGGGACATCCTAAGGGAAAGCAGGACATTTCGGGATTAAATCAGAAACTAGGACAGCTTCTCTAAATCAAGGACATCCCTGGAAAATAGGGACACTTGGAGGGTCTGCAGACCTCCACAACAAAGTTCCTCAAAGTGGCTTGCACATATAAAAAGCAACAGGCAACCAACCATTAAAACACCAATGATCAACCTTAAAAAGCCACAATCAATACATTAAGCAGCAACGGACTCAACAGCTGGTTTAAAAAGGAATGTTTTCAGTTGCCAGTGGAACACAGTTCAAGAGGAAGATAATGGTAACCTCTTTTGACAGGGTGTTTTGCAGTCAGGGAGCCACCACAGAGTAAGCCGTCTTATGGTAAATAGCCAGCAACCTTGCCTCAGAAGGCAACACCACATACAAAAGAAACACAACAGCTGATCTGAAAGGCTGCACAGATTCGCATAGGAGGATACAGTCCTTCAAGTAGGTATGTAAGTTTTCTACTGGTTTTCCCTCTACCTCTGTTCAGGAAATAAAGAACCAGTTGGCTGGAGGCACTATGCAATACCTTGGAGCCTTGGCATTCTTCTCTTTCATGATCTGTTCCATAAAATATAAACCTGTGGTCCCATATTTCTACTCCACATCAAAGGATTGCTGGTAGAGGAAATGGGGCGACCAAAATGGCTCCCTGACCTGTACAGACCACTCTAGCCCTCTCAGAATTCTATGATTTGTACTATATATGTTGATCCAGATTTATTTCAACCTGTACAGCTGCCTGGCCTGGCCTGGCCAATGGCATTATATCACCTTAGCTTTCCTAACTGCTGAGCCTTCATGAGGCACGGCACCTTGTTATATCAGTCTTTCCTATTATTTGTTTTTCATCTCTCCAATGCACACAACTCTTTCTAAAAATGCCATTCTGTGCCCTGACGAAAGCCGCCGCTTCAATAAAATAGAACATTGTCACACTCCACAGCGGTACGATAAGCACAGACCCTGTCCTCTTTTATTCTCATCTTTCAAAAAGGCAACTCTATATGTGTTATCAGGCCACAGTTTAATATTTCAAGGGATGACAGACTAATTCTTTAATCTCCTTTGACAATTTTAGTTTTGTTCCACCGAGTGTCAAGAGCAGCGGAAAACAACAGCCATGTATTGAATGGAGATGTAAAACAATCACGCCATGGGTAATGGGAACATTGGAGTTCTTCTTGGAGCCAAGTAACACCTGCATCTAAAATTCTGCTCACCAACCATTTTTAAGCTTCACTAAAAATTGCTGAAGTGGTTCCATTGTCAGCAGTTTGCCTGAAATTTTTATGCATGCAATTTGTCATCAGTTTGTTTCCCTCTTAGATTTGGCAATGATTGTTAAAATATTCTTTTCCAGCAGTAAATGATCATTTGAAATGCACTCAGTTTTGTTTTGTTTTTTAAAAAGCTCTCTGGCAACTTGCAGAATGAATATGGAGTGGTGTTGGAGCTGTTATAAACTAGGACAGGTGGCATTCCAGACGCCGTTTATAAAACAAATGTTGCATTCAGTGTCGCAAAGTTAAGCTGCCCTTGTTATCCATTTCACTCCTCGCTTGACACAGAAGAGCTGTCAAGCTTTTCAAGGAGAGGAGGGTGGCTCCTTGCATCTGGGAATGGGCAAACAATATGGCTAAACTTCATCATTTTATTGTTTGTTAAACTTTTAAATTGCCATTCACCTCAAAGGATTCTAGGGCAGTATACCAGGGGTCAGCAAAGTTTTTGTGGCTTGGGCTGGTTTACGGTCTCTCAGATGCCACAGTGGGCCACAAACGCTATTTCCGGCACTCCTTCCAGCCCGGAAGAGGCGTGTGCAGCTTCCCATTGGCTGCAGGAGCTTCCTGCAGCCAATGGGAAGCCGGCCAGCATCGCTGAATGCAGTCCCCAGAGCTGACCGAGCAGGCAGCGGGCGTCCATGGGCCGGTTAAACGACCCTCATGGGCTTCTTGTGGCCCATGGGCCTTAGGTTGCTGACCCCTACAGTATACAAACTAACACACAATTAAAACGATATAAGTACATTAAAGGGATGCGGGTGGCGCTGTGGGTTAAACCACAGAGCTTAGGACTTGCCGATCAGAAGGTTGGTGGTTTGAATCCCCACGACGGGGTGAGCTCCCGTTGCTCGGTCCAGTTCCTGCCAACCTAGCAGTTCGAAAGCACGTCAAAGTGCAAGTAGATAAATAGGTACCGCTCCGGTGGGAAGGTAAACAGCATTTCCATGCGCTGCTCTGGTTCACCAGAAGAGGCTTAGTCATGCTGGCCACATGACCTGGAAGCTGTATGCCGGCGCCCTCGGCCAGTAAAGCGAGATGAGCGCCGCAACCCCAGAGTCGGTCACGACTGGACCTAATGGTCAGGGGCCCCTTTACCTTTACCTAAGTACATTAAAATGCAATGCTCTACAAAACATTAGCAAGATCGACAAGACAGCGGCAATAAGACATTTAAAACTCGGCTCCCCCACAAACACCTGGATAAAATGATGCATTTGGAAAAGGGAGACCAGCAGCAGCAGCAGCAGCCAGCAAGGAGTAGTAGGGTTATAATGCTTACCTGGTTTTCCGATGCAGAGGTCACTGCTGGCAACAAAAGAGATGGAGGTCAGTATGATGCAGGCGCAGGACCAGAGTCACAGCCTCCAGTGGTGTAGCGTGGGGGGTGCAGGGGGGGCGGCCGCACCGGGAGCAACATCTGGGGGTTAGGGTTAGGGGGCGCAAATCCACGGGTTAGGGGGCGCAAATCCACGGGTTAGGGGGCGCAAATTACTTGCCTTGCCCCGGGTGCTGACAACCCACGCTACGCCACTGACAGCCTCATTGAGAATATTGAAGCTCCCACAAACATTTGGGAATTTCTAGCAGGCTGTCCTTGGGCCTCATACCAGGCACAATTCTTCAACTCTGGAAATCCCTTATTTATTTATCAGACATGTTCTCTTTTAGCATCTATTGAAGAACTTCATTTCCCAAGAAGTAGATTTTTTTTATTTCTAGCTGTATCTGCATTGGACTTCAAATGGGTTTTATATACGTTGTATTGTAGATGTGTTTATTGTTAAATTGTTTAGGGATGTTTTCTGAGAAGTGTTGACTAAATTAAATTCTGGCTCCTAGGTGGATTCTTTTCCTGGAGAGCAATATGGAACTTAAACAGCACACACGCAGTCCTTCAATTTGTGTTGGTGTTGCACTGAATACCTGGATAGACAAATCTAGACCACCCAAGTTGTTCACACAGGTGTTGGTATTGCACAGGTTAGCACTCTCATTCACAAATAAGTTGTGAATTTTGTTGTGATCCGACATCAACAGCAGCTACACCAGGTGGGAGGGCAGGTTGACTGAGAAAAGAACCAGAACAGGTAACAACCTGAAGACATCTGACACATCTTCTCACCCTGCTCAGCTGTCTCCCTCTAGTCTAGACAGCATCTGACCATTGTACTGTTGTTTCTCACTAGAATTTTAGAAGCAAATTAGCACCCAAATTTATCCCCTAATTTTCATCACTTTTCAGGTACCTTCATTCTAGACTGTAGCAAGTAGCCAACTTTGGTACAGGTAAAAAAATAAGGCAAGTTGAGGATATTCTTTATTACCTCTGAGCCATAAACCAATCATTCCCACCCCAGCTCTGTTTAAGCTCCTGTCCTTTCTTGTTTCACAAATATAGAATGGTCTGTTCTTGTTCTGCCTCTCCTTTGTACAGTATTTTACAAGCAAGTTGATTTGTGGAAGGCAAAAAGTGGATGAAAACTGCTCCACAAAGTACATAACTAAAAATTACTGTTCCAGAAGGACTCGTACAGTTTGAGCACAATCTGGAGTACTCATAATTAACTCTTACTCTTTTTTGGTGGGGAAACAAACCAAGAGTGTTGTCATAAATGCCAACAAACTCATCTAAATTCATGAACAGTCTATCCTAAGACTTATTTATGAGTGTCCTGGTTGTCTTTAGGTTGGCTTAATTTGTGGTAGGAATGTTACAAGCCATACAGTAGGGAATTAGATCAGCATAGCAAGTGAGGAAATCTTATGATCAAAACATGCAGGTGACTTGAAGCCCTTGATTCAGTGGAAGGAATGGTGGAATTGCTCATGGAAGAAATGAGAGAGAAGGGGATTCTCAGAAGTGCCTGACTTTTATGGAAGCTCAGTGCATTTTCAGAAATACAATTTCCACGTCAGGCTTCAGTAAACTTAGTCACTTTTGAGAATCCATTTGCTCATTTCTTTACTGCATGCAGCACTGGTGCCTGGTGCTAATCAGGACTGGTAGGGTAGAAGGCAGGGAGATCAAGAGAGCCAGAGCCAATGATGGGCAGAACCATGTAAATGCACACAAAAGGTCTTTATTATGAGAAATTCATGCTTAGATACTGATGAATTTTCCTCAGATTGCTGCAGAAGGTGGAATACTGGATTTAAGATTGGACAAAAGAGAAAATGAAAGAATAAGAAAGGACATTTTTGTCCATCGCTAGTTAGGACTGGGGATAAGGAGTTTGAACAAAGCATAGTGGAATTTGCTGCCAAGGAGTGTGGTGGAGTCTCCTTCTTTGGAGGTCTTTAAGCAGAGGCTTGACAACCATATGTCAGGAGTGCTCTGATGGTGTTTCCTGCTTGGCAGGGGGTTGGACTCGATGGCCCTTGTGGTCTCTTCCAACTCTATGATTCTATTCTATTCTATTCTATTCTATTCTATTCTATTCTATTCTATTCTATTCTATTCTATTCTATTCTAAACTGTTAGTGATGTTCAATGAATGCCAGTGAGTTTAACAGCGTGACAGAATCTTTTTTATTGTCTAAAAACTCTTGCAACAAAGCCACCCTTTAAAATTCCCCCTGCCTTCCTTCCATTCCTTCTGTGTTTCACTTTCCATGTCCTAGGCATTCTCTCTGCCTTCTCAGTAATCTCTCCTCAGGATCACATTTCACTGCAGCTTTGATAGCTTGTAAAAAGGACTAGATGTGTTCAGGCAGAGTTGGCCATGATAGCAATATGAAACCCACATAGACAGGGGCAGTATACCTCTGGATATCAGATTTGGGAGATAAAGGGGGCAGCCTAGAGAAAGGCTATATAGAACCCTTTTTATGAACTCCCTCAAAGTCAAATGCTCCACCTGCTGCTGGAAACTTTTAAAATATTTTTAATTAATATTTTATTGTTGCAGGAAACATATGGATCATTGCTCTGAACCATTGTTATTGTTATTATGTTTCTTGCTCTGCCATTTCATTGGCCCAAATGATTATTTTGATGGGATTTTCTTTTTTTCAAAATAAACCCAGAGGCTAACAATGTGAAAACAATACAGCGACAAACGCTAAATACAAATTTACAAAATATAATGATGCGCTGGCAAATGATGTTGTGCTACTGGTAATATTAACCAGATAGGGCTGCAGGCTGTCTGCACACAATTCCCATGGAACAAACCCAATAGGACTAACTTCTAAGTAAGTACGAATGCCAGCATGTGAAGGTTTGGATCCAGAAATCTGATGGTATTCAACTTAGTATTACTCAGAGCAGGCCTATTGAAATTAATGGACCTAACTTAGCCATTTTCATTAATTTCAGTGGCTCTACTCGGGCAGGGGTACCTTTACCTTTACCTTTACTCTGAGTAAAACCTGTTGTTGTTGTTGTTGTTGTTGCTGTTTAGTCATTTAGTTGTGTCAGACTCTTCGTGACCCCATGGACCAGAGGACACCAGGCACTCATGTCTTCGAGTAAAACTTATCCAAACACTACTAAGGGCATCAGTCCATGCTGCTGGAGAGAATTAGGATCCAGCATCCGCTGCCAGTGGAGGAGCTACCATGGGGGGAAGGCTCCAAAATGGGGTGTTTTTTTGCAGGGTGGGGCAGGAACAGAGCTGAGTCAGCCAAGGAGCTGCTGGATCTTGATCTCTTTGTTGGGAAAAATTCTGTCCTGGCCAGCAGAATGAACGGGACTCTCATATTGCCACTGATGTTCCATTCCTTGCTTGCTGTGTAATGAGCTGTGGGCAGACAATGATTCTTTTCAAGAAATGTAATCCAGGTATGTCTCCTCTTTCTCTCCCCCCCCCCCCCGTGTTCCCTCCCCGCTCCCGTTAGGTTTTTAAATGATTCTTGTATTGTTCAAAGAAGAGAAAAGAAAATACCAGTGAATGAATGAATGAATAACAGCATGGCACTGATATCCCATTGATTTCGGTGGAAACTAAATGCAGCTAAGGCTGGAATCGTAAACCCTTTATTTGTGAGTAAGCCCCACTGAACTTAACTGGGACTTGTTTCTGAGTGCATAGGATTGTATTGCTAGTCTGAATGCAACTCTAGGTGTTTTGACACAGTATAAAGTTTAGTTTTCTGAAATTTTGCTTCATTTTTGTTTGGGGTATGTGTGTGTGTTTTCAGACCATTTCAGGCCCTCCCATCAGATGTCAAAGAGATAAACAACTACCTGACATTTAGAAGATGTCTGAAGGCAGCGCTGCTCAGGGAAGTTTTTAATGTGTGACATTTTAATGTATTTTTAATCTTTGTTGGAAGCCGCCCAGAGTGGTTGGGGAGACCCAGCCAGATGGGCGGGGTACAAATAATAAATTATTATTATTATTATTATTATTATTATTATTATTATTATTAGTGAATCAATGTAATCTGAAGCACATGAATTTGCTCCAACGTTTGTTGTGAATTTGTAGACAATAGGAATACAGAGTCATTTGTGATTGCTTATAGGTGTTCTCCACATGTATCAACCCTTCTGCAGTCTTGGCACGGCATCGCCTTTGCAAACAGAAGGTCCCAAGTTCCATTCCTGGTGTCTCCAGGTAGTGATGGGAATATATCCTGTCTAAAATCCCAGAAAGTCTCTGCCAGTTAGCATAGGTAATAGTGAGCCAGATGGGCCTCAGATCTGACTGAGTGCAAGGTAATTTTCTGTGTTCCTATATACAATCAAAAAAATTATAAACATAGATATCTTGCATGAAATTAACAAAGTGCTTGTTAATAACTTTATCTCTTAGCTACTGTCAGGGCAGCATTTCTCAATTTCCTAAATTCATAAATCCTAAGTATTTTATTTTCCCCTGTTTAAAGATTCATGTCAGTATTCCATACTGTGCCAAATCAAAGAGGTTTTGAAAATTGAGATAATTACTTAGGAGGATGGAAAATTAATTTCAGATCAAAATAGAGTTTATAAGACTCGACTGTATTTGTTGATGCATAGCAAAATTCACCAAGGCCTAATGACTGAGATAAATCTTGTTATGTAACATTTTATCATTGCTGTGCACACCACAACCTACCCTGTTACCAACTGCTATAACAAAAATGGCTTAACAATGACAATTGACGTATTAATCATTGATTGAAAGGAGCTGCAGATTTAGAAAGAGAAGCTTGATGAGGCAATAAAGTTTCCAATAGCACATTTCTCACTAGTTATTTAGCTGTCCATGCACAGTTATGGCAGTGAAAGGTATTTATGGCATGGAATTGCACTGATGCAGTTTCAGAAAACAAGGGAGAGGTCAATCTATAAGAGGGCATGGTGGGGGAAGGCTTAATCTGTGTTCTTCAACCTTAGTTCACCAGACATTCTTGGACTACAACTTTCATAATTCCTGGTCATTGTCTATACAGTCGTACCTTGGCTGCCGAATGCTTTGGTACTCAGACATTTTGGCTCCCAAACACCGCAAACACAGAAGTGAGCGTGACCGTTCTTTGGAACCCGAACATCCAACAGGGTTTCCACAGCTTCTAATTGGCTGCAGGAGCTTCCTGCAGCCAATCAGAAGCCGCGCTTTGGTTTCTGAACATTTTGGAAGTCTAACGGACTTCTGGAACGTATTCCTTTCGACTTCCAAGGTACGACTGTACTGGATATGGATGATGGGAGTTGTAGTCCAACAACATCTGGTAACTCAAGCTGAGGTCCTGCTTGCAAGCTTCCCATAGGGATCTGGCTGACCAGTGTGAGAACAGGACACTGGATCCATGTTGATTATTGAGTATTTAATTTCCAAACTGCTTAATATATTAAAAGTATCTCATATGTTCTTAAAACTTATGCTGATGATCATAGTCTTGATCATCCTATGACAAAATGGAACTACTGATGGTTGGTTCTTTATCTGACTTTGGAAGTAGCATTCAACCTTTTCTGGGTTGGATTGTGCTTTCACTCAGAAGCTCAGGTTCACAGTTGGGGGGCGCTGTCAGGTTCCCCCCTCCAGTTTGGGGTGTTCAAGTGGCACTGGTCCCACAGTGCCTTCTACCTATAACTTTGGCCACTGTTATCCATGTGATCTCATGTTCTCGAAAACTGGGCTACTGCCCTACATTATATGTACATGGGACTAATTCTGAAGACTACTCAGAAACTTTTGTTGGTCCAGAATATTCCAGGGGTAAGCCTACCATTGGATAGAGGTTAGCAGCCACCCCAGGCAACTGAACTTAGGGTCATGAAAGAGCAGTTGACTGTAATTATTTCTGAATTACTCCTACCAGACAAGAGGAGAGGTGCTTGAGGGATTTTCTGCCTCAGGTGCTAAAATAATTTGGCTAGCCTTGGGTACTATATGTACCTTAGCTTAGTGGCCAGGACAGAAGAGCATCATTTGCTGCTCTGCCTCAGGTGGCACAAATTAATGGGCCAGCTCTTTGCTAGACTCTTGACCAGGACCATCTGGATGGAGTACATTATGCCAGTACTTTATTTTAATTTTTAGCAATCAGTTTGTTGTTAGCTTTATTGGGTTCTTCTGACAAAGTTATCCTGTTCACACAAGGATTTCTACTTATACAATGGAGCTTCATTTCCCAATTACTCCCCCTGAATCTGATTTGAAGTGTGGGAGAACCCCAAAACAGTGCACAGTGGGTGAAGAGTAAGTTATGTTGCTCGATTGGAATTCTTTGCACAAACAGAGTGACTCTGTCAGATATAATCCTTTGTTTTAGCCATTAGCCACAATAACAGAAAGTACAGGTTACCATAGCTGCCAATCATTCACTTAAATGAGAAAACATTAAAATTCTAGGGCAGAAGTTATGTCTTGCTGGTTTAAAAAATTAGCACAAAAATTGCTAAAATCTTCTGTTTTTTAAAGCCACTTTATGGGTTCCATTGATGCTACCTTAAAAGAATCTGGTTCTGGGAACAATGATCCATAGTCTTCAATATGTCTCAGTGGTATTATTCTCTCTCTTGCAGTCTGCAAGTGCAGGAAACTACAGAAATATTGAGGAAGAACTTGATTATTACCACAGTTACAGAAGCAAGACTTATGCCCACAGAGAGAAGCGGGGGTGGGGGTGGGCACTGAGAACAAAGAAAAATGAGAATTACTTTGGATTTTCTAAAGGCCATTAATTTTACTAGCTACTGTTGCACAGGGGCAAGGAAGCAGAGAGATCTGACCACCCGCAGGCTGGCTAAAGAGTGCAGCTGATATCTTCTGTGGTTTCATTTCGAAAGAGCCAACTTGGTTCCCTGCAGAGGCTGTGGATTTGAATTCCCACCATCCCTGACCGTTGGCCAAAATATCAAAATGAAATATTGTAAATGAAGGTGAAATACAAAATACACATTTAAGGCAGCATGACTGACAGCAAAACAAAGCATTCCCTTAAACGTAAAAGACTTTGTAGATTAGTATGTCAAATGCAAAAATGCAAAAAAACAAACAAACCAACCCTCCGAAAACACCATAATTAGCAGCTAAATAAAATAACTGAAACCAAAGAAGAAGAGTTTGGATTTGATATCCCGCTTTATCACTACCCGAAGGAGTCTCAAAGCAGCTAACATTCTCCTTTCCCTTCCTCCTCCACAACAAACACTCTGTGAGGTGAGAGGGGCTGAGAGACTTCAGAGAAGTGTGACTGGCCCAAGGTCACCCAGCAGCTGCATGTGGAGGAGCGGAGACGCGAACCCAGTAATAATAATAATAATAATAATAATAATAATAATAATAATAATAATTTATTATTTGTACCCCGCCCATCTGGCTGGGTTTCCCCAGCCACTCTAGGCAGCTTCATTAGAAACCAAAAATACAGTAAAATATCACAGATTAAAAACTTCCCTGAACAAGGCTGCCTTAAGATGTCTTCTGAATGTCAGGTAGTTATTTATTGCTTTGACATCTGATGGGAGGGTGTTCCACAGGGCAGGCGCCACTACCGAGAAGGCCCTCTGCCTGGTTCCCTGTAGCTTTGCTTCTCGCAATGAGGGAACCGCCAGAAGGCCCTCGGCGCTGGACCTCAGCGTCCGGGCAGAACGATGGGGGTGGAGACGCTCCTTCAGGTATACTGAGCCGAGGCCATTTAGGGCTTTAAAGGTCAACACCAGCACTTTGAATTGTGCTTGGAAACGTACTGGGAGCCAATGTAGGTCTTTCAAGACTGGTGTTATGTGGTCTCGGCGGCTGCCCCCAGTCACCAGTCTAGCTGCCGCATTCTAGATTAGTTGTAGTTTCCGAGTCACCTTCAAAGGTAGCCCCACATAGAGCGCATTGCAGTAGTCCAAGCTGGAGATAACTAGAGCATGCACCACTCTGGCGAGACAGTCCACGGGAAGGTAGGATCTCAGCCTGCGTACCAGGTGGAGTTGGTAGACAGCTGCCCTGGATACAAAATTGACCTGCGCCTCCATGGACAGCTGTGAGTCCAAAATGACTCCCAGGCTGCGTACCTGGTCCTTCAGGGGCACAGTTACCCCATTCAGGACCAGGGAGTCCTCCACACCAGCCCGCCCCCTGTCCCCCCAAAACAGTACTTCTGTCTTGTCAGGATTCAACCTCAATCCATTAGCCGCCATCCATCTTCCAACTGACTCACACAGGACCTTCACCGCCTTCACTGGTTCTGATTTGAAAGAGAGGGAGAGCTGGGTATCATCTGCATATTGATGGACACCCACTCCAAACCCCCTGATGATCTCTCCCAGTGGCTTCATATAGATGTTAAAAGCATGGGGGAGAGGACGGAACCCTGAGGCACCCCACAAGTGAGGGCCCAGGGGTCTGAACACTCATCCCCCACCACCACTTTCTGAACACGGCCCAGGAGGAAGGAGTGAAACCACTGTATAACAGTGCCCCCAGCTCCCAGCCCCTCTAGACGGTCCAGAAGGATGTTATGGTCGATTGTATCAAAGGCCGCTGAGAGATCCAGCAGAACCAGGAAACAACTCTCACCTTTGTCCCTAGCTCGCCGGAGATCATCAACCAGTGCGACCAAGGCAGTTTCAGTCCCATGATGAGGCCTGAATCCTGATTGGAAGGGATCCAAATGGTCCGCATCCTCCAGGCATGCCTGGAGTTGTTCAGCAACCACGCACTCAAACACCTTACCCAAGAATGGAAGATTTGAGACTGGGCGATAGTTGGCCATACTGGCCAGGTCTAAAGATGGTGTTTTTAAGAAGCGGTTTAATGACCGCCTCTTTCAGCGGATCTGGGAATGTTCCCTCACAGAGGGAAGCATTCACCACCCCGCAGAGCCCATCGCCCAGCCCTTCCCGGCTTGCTTTTATTAGCCAGGATGGGCAAGGATCAAGGAGACAGGTGGCTGGTTTCACGCATCCAAGCAGCCTGTCCACATCCTCGGGGGTAACGGATTGAAACTGATTCCATGTAACTTGACCAGACAGAGCTCTAGCACTCTCCCGCTCCAGGTTCACCAGATTACGAGTCTACTGCTCTTAACCACTACACCACACTGGATGCATCCATCCCGCCCCGCGCCCCACCAGTAACATCTAAAAAATAATAATACATTCTTAGCAACATTCCACTTGCAACCACACTCTCAAGCATCCCCACTAATGGAACAAAACCCAGCTAATCCTCAGTCAAAATAATAAAATAAATCTCCAGCAGGGTTAAGCATGATTTACAACATTTACAACATATTGCCATATTGCTGAATGGAAGTCAGCAAAGAGCTTTTTGGGGAAAATGGCGGGGTTTTGAGTATGAGCACATTTTACAAGCATATTCCAAACCGGGCTACTACAGCACATTTGGTGACATCACTCATCTAACTTCTGACTGTGGGAGAAAGAACAGAGGAGTTAAAGAGTTGACAAGGCAATGGTAACAAGGGGCTCAGAAGACAGAAGAGAAGAGCAGATATATCTGGAAAGGGTCGAGAGTTCTCTTGATTCATGTTGACTTGCTGTGACAATGTTTGAAAATCTCTGGCTTAGACCAAATGCTACAACAAGCATCTTGACGCACTCAGCAGCCACAAGTCCATTAGTCAGACTCAGAACCAAGGCTAAGTGAATATCTTTTTTAAAACACACACACACCCTTTCTTGGACATCACAGAAGTCAAGTCAACATCTGAAGAAAATGGAACCTGGTTGTAAAGCTGACTGATGAAAATTCTGAAAAGTTTTGGCTTATGAAACTATTGTGTTTGATTGTGTTCTGATTGCCTTGAAGACGGAGAGCAGAAATAAATCATTTGTTGTGTTCATGTATTATGACTGCGAAAGATTACTGGAACCTCTCACTTCAATACAAGCAAAAAACAAAATAAAACACACAAAAATCCAGTGATAATAAGAGTGTTGCGGTTTTTCCAAGTTTGGAAATGCTTGGTTTAATTTTCTCCCTTAGAAAACAAGAAGAAGCAGTACATAAAGAGTCCATTTTGGGGAACCTTCTGGTGGCCAGATTCCTTTTGGTGGATGGGAACAGAGGCAAAGCAGACCAAACAACATGTTTTTGTTTTTTTTAACCTTTGCACAATAAACTGGTTTCAACAATCCAGGCATTGTCAGGGTTCAAGGACTCATTCTAGTCAGGCAAAAATACTTAAGGAAGCAGGGAGAAAGAGGGGCAAGGCATAGGGAGAGGGTGGTTATGATCAACTGGTGGAAAGAATAAACACAGAATCCAGCAACACTTGACTTGAGTTATTTGCTGTCTAATGGTTTGTTGTCAAAGCCCGCAGGTCACTAGGCCTGTGATCGAATTCTGTAAAGCCCACCTAAACAAATGTCAAGCAGTGGTCTTAATTCTTTTCTTAAATTTGCAGTTCCAAGTGCTTATTAAAAACAATGCCTTTGCTCCCCCATGCTTGACATTAACTATACATGATTAATACAGACTAGCCTAATGGAAAAGCACTAAAGCAATTGTGCTCAATGATGAATAAACCATAGGCGCTGATTAGAAGAGAGTATGGTGTAAAAATCTACGTATATTCTTTTGAATTCTTAAACAAATCTCCTTCCACTAGATTCATGCCCATTTATTTGCTATGAATTATTCACCGGCCTCTTGGGCAGATGGGTATTAATTGGTTTTCCAGGTGCAGGGCTGGGTTTAAAGAACCTATTTGAATTTTACTGTGTAGTATGTGACTATTTATACACTAGATTGCTGAAAGCCACTAATATGGATCTCAGGCACAAGCCACCAAAAGTTAGTCCCATGCCACCTCCATTCATTCCTTTGGGAAATAAGGCTGGTTTGGTACATCACTGAAGTTACAGTTCTGTATCCAACTTTGCTTGGAGAAAGTTCTTCTGAATTCAGCAATGACTCACTTCTGTGTAGACATGTATAGGAGCGTGCCGTAATTTTCATTTATGGTCAGTGAACATCTCCCATACAACCAGTGCAGAAGGGTGTTGTGGGTGAAGAAAAAAAACCCTGGAATACGGCTCCCAACAACTGCATTGGAAAGTGTTCCTGCACTACCTCACTTTCTACAGTATACAATCAGTGCTTTCAGCCGTAACAACAGATTGGGAAACAGATTTTAATTTATTTGTTTAACTTTTCTTACAGATACAGGTAGGTAGCCATGTTGGTCTGCCATAGTCAAAACAAAATAAAAAAATTCCTTCCAGTAGCACCTTAGAGGCCAACTAAGTTTGTTACTGGTTTGAGCTTTCGTGTGCATGTGTGTTCAGGTATCTGAAGAAGTGTGCATGCACACGAAAGCTCATACCGATAACGAACTTAGTTGGTCTCTAAGGTGCTACTGGAAGGATTTGTTGTTGTTGTTGTTGTTGTTGTTGTTGTTGTTGTTGTCTTACAGGGTGCGCATGCCACTTGTCATCTTGATTTGTCCCAGGCGCAGATTTGTTTTACGATGGGCCTGTGTCCCAAGTGCCTAGTAACAACCCTGTTGCAAGGTGTTTAGTTTTGGTCTAGGTTGCATCTAGTTTTATTGAGAAAATGAAGGGAGAGATAAAATTATAATGCAATCCCAGAATTGAAATGGACCAAAGATCCAACCCTAGGAATGTGGGAAAACCACAGTGAGATGAAATTTACAATCTGATAAGTCTATGAAGGATGACGAATACATTACTTAATCCTTGCTGTGACAGCATCTTAAAAAGCAGAAACATCACCTTGCCAACAAAGGTCCATATAGTTAAAGCTATGGTTTTCCCAGTAGTGATGTATGGAAGTGAAAGCTGGACCATAAAGAAAGCTGATCGCTGAAGAATTGATGCTTTTGAATTATGGTGCTGGAGGAGACTCTTGAGAGTCCCATGGACTGCAAGAAGATCAAAGCTATCCATTCTTAAGGAAATCAGCCCTGAGAGCTCACTGGAAGGACAGATCGTGAAGCTGAGGCTCCAATATTTCGGCCACCTCATGAGAAGAGAAGACACCCTGCAAAAGACCCTGCAAAAGACCCTGATGTTGGGAAAGATGGAGGGCACAAGGAGAAGGGGACGACAGAGGACGAGATGGTTGGACAGTGTTCTTGAAGCTACTAACATGAGTTTGACCAAACTGCGGGAGGCAGTGGAAGACGGGAGTGCCTGGCGTGCTCCGGTCCAGGGGGTCACAAAGAGTCGGACATGACTAAACGACTAAACAACAACAACGTGACTTTTGTCCAGGTGACATGTTTAATTATTGGTAATGAGATGGGACTTCAAAGTAGTTTGTTTCTGAAGTACCAGTGGTTGGCTACAAATGTCAAGTGAGTTTACTCAGAAAAACAAACCTCCATGGCATTTTCTTCTAGACAAATATGTTTTGGATCAAGCTGCCAGCTTTTCCTGTTGCTTTGATCTAATCTGGACACTTTTCAGGAAAGTCTTTCATTAATTGTTTTCTCTCGTTGTAAGAAGAGCCCTGCTGGATCAGGCCAGAGGCCTATCTAGTCCAGCATCCTGTTATCAAGTGTGGTGGCTCTCAGAAGGGGCAGCACTCTTCTTTGGCTAGAAATGAGAAGACTGATGCTTAGCTTTACATACAAACAAGTTATAACAGACAATGGAAGGGTTGTTAGTTCCATGAAAACAAGATTGTTAGTAACAAAGTACTTCGCAAACATCAAATAGCTCTCAGACAATAGAAGGCTCATAGTGAAGGAGACACAGTAATGTATTGCATTATTGTGAAGTTTAAGAAATCCCTTTAATCCATTGTTTTCAGAATTAAGGAGTGCCATAAACGTAAATTCCCTGCAACATTATTTAACCTTGCTTGCCATTGGGAATTTTTCAAACCTCTGAATTGCATGGCCTGATCTTATCCTTTATCAGGAAAAGTAGAAAAGTGGATGGGAGCAGGAGAAGACTTGGGGCACGACACTGGGCCAGTCCAACATTGCAAATCAATTTGTCCAAGACAAGTTTCATTGTGGAAAGAAAGCATCGAAGGGAATGTGGGGGATATGCAAAGGGCTGTAGCTCTGGGGCAGAGCACCTGATTTTCTCCAAGTAGGACTGGGAGAGACCCCTGTCTGAAACTCCAGAAAGCTATTGCCAGTGAGTGTAGAGTTGGAAGGACTAGGGTCATGTAGTCCAGCCCCCTGCAATGCACTTCCCTGATACTGAGTCAGATCATTGGCCCATGCAGCTCATGTATACAAGCTAACAGCTTCCTAGAGTTTCAGACAAAGGCCTCTTCCCAGTCCTAGCTAGCAGGGATTGAACCTGGGACCTTCTGCCTACAAACAGAAGCTCTACCCCAGAGAAACATTCCTTTCAATTGACTAATGTCAATTAGTCATTAGCATCCCATGTTCCTATGTTCTGGTGCGAATTATTATATACTATCCATAGGAACAGGACTCAGCTCTTAACACATTGATATGAGGATAGATCCTACAAATTCAATAGCAGATAAACTTATCTACAGACCAGAAAGAGAAGAGCAGGCTTGCCAGCCTTCTTCACTAGGTGGGGCTGCCATATGATATTTCTAGAACCCTCTTGCCAAAGTCAAGCGTTTAGGCTAGGCTTCCTCAACCTCGGCCCTCCAGATGTTTTGAGACTACAATTCCCATCATCCCTGACCACTGGTCCTGCTAGCTAGGGATCATGGGAGTTGTAGGCCAAAAACATCTGGAGGGCCAAGGTTGAGGAAGCCTGGTTTAGGCATATATTGGTGCTTATGAATTTTTTTAGCATTGAAAGCATGTAAATTAAACAAGAACTTTTATTTTCTTGGTTCAGACACATTTCCCTTCTTACCATGACAATCTTCCTTAAACAATCATTTCCTTAAGTTGTCCTTTACCCTATATTAAAATTCACAGATGAGTAATTGTAGATAAAGGAGGTGTAGTTGGTTTTTTTTTTTTGCAGGAACCCTTAAGCATGATAAAGGTCATGGTAATATCAAAACATTCACTCTGAACGATGAGGAATTCTGGATGTGTCTAATCTGAGTGAGGTTTAGAGCCCTGTTCTGGAGATGAACTATCGTGAGATATTTGGGAACTACTTGCCACTATATATACCGTATGTTACAAATTGCAAATGTATCTATCATTTTTTAAAAAGAGAAGAGTATATAATGTTACTTCAATGGAAACAAGATTTCTACTGTTACTTCAATGGAAACAAGGTGTATATGTTACTTATATGGAAACAGGAAGATTTAATAACAAAACAAAATGCAGAGCTAGCGTTGCCTGCCAACCCAGATCTCCCTGCCCTTTCTTTATGTCAGTCTCCCTTGCTCAATGTTACTTTCCTCCTGCCCCAGCACTTTCAGGCGTTGGACGACTAGGAAATTAACTTAACAATACTTTCACTGAGCCCTCAGCTGGGGTCAAAGTAATCTGGTCTGCAGCCAAGGATGGAGAATGCCAAGGGAGCTGTTCACATATGCAGTTCTGCAGTCATAAAAATGTGTCTGTGAACATAAGAACTTCTTTGCTGTACCAGACCAAGATCCATCTAGTTCAGTATTTTACTATGAGCCATGGCTAGCAGATGCCTATGGAAGCCTTAAGCAAAGGATGACTGTGGTGGCTTTCCTTCATTGCCTGTTCCTAGTATTCAAGAGTGTACAAGTGGGACCTGCAACAAAATGTTGCAGCATGGATTGCTCCAGTTCAGGGTGCAGCCAGCCAGCCATGCCTTCTTCCAGGAAGCTCTGTTATATTTCTCCTTCCATCTGAGTTTTCTGCAGAATTTCGAGAGACATGTACAGACTTCTCACTTTTGCAGATGGGGCAAGGAACCTACAAGGGACTGCATGCTATTAGAGATCTGAAAATTTTAGGCAATATATCTAGCCCAGCTGACAAATGTGCATGGAAACTTTTTGCCTGGGGCAATGCAAGACCTAGAGCAGTGAGCTGACTTGCAGGATCTATTTTGTTTTTCTTTGTGTGCAGTCATTTTATTGCTGTCATTGTTAAACAACCGGGAGTAAGAAATTCTTGACGACCTACTGGAAATCATAACAGCAGATCTGCATGTACACCATACCCTGAAATCACACAGCTTTCCCCAAAGAATCATGGGAGATAATCCCTCACAGAGCTACAATTCTCAGAACCTTCGCACGCTTACAGGAGGGAAGCCATGTGTTTTAAATGTCCTTGACATGAGTGGTATGGTTCCAACACCTTCTGCCCACCCCTGGCTTAGAGGAAACCTTCTGGCCAAAGACAATGATACTATGTTTCATCACCAACAATTTGCTGCCCTTTCATGACCCCCAAAATCAGCTGCCTGAGGCAGCCCGCTGACTTGCCTAATGATAGAACCAGGCACACCCCTCGTTCCTGAGGAACATAGGAAGCTGTCTTATATTGAGCCAGAGACACTGGTCCATCTAGGTCTGTATTGTCTACATGGCTGACTCCAGAGTTGGCTCTCCAGAGTTTCAGACAAAAACCTCTCCCAGTCCCACCTGGAGATGCCAGGAATTGAATTGTTTCCTGCTTGGCAGGGGGTTGGACTCGATGGCCCTTGTGGTCTCTTCCAACTCTATGATTCTATGATTCTATGATTCTATGAACCAAGAACCTTCTGCATGCAAAACAGATGCTCTACCACTGATCTACCTGCCTTCAACTAAACTACAGTGCCCTAGTTGTGTTCTAGCCACTGGCTCGCCCTTTGTTAGCCTACAGTTTCATTTTCTCTCCTAGCCAGTGGTGCATTTGCTGCTTAATCTACCTCTTTTCCCCACAGAGGCTGAAGGCATTTTGACACATCACATTGAAAAGTGCTATGTGCATTTCCTGTGTTTGCAAATCAACTATACACTCTTCATTTAAAAATGACCTCTTCCTGTTTTTTGTTGAGCTTTAATCTCTTTCTCTCTCTCTCTCTCTCTCTCTCTCTCACACACACACACACACACACACACAAACTTGCACACTAATAGCTTGCCTCCTCACACATTGCATATTTTTGTTAAAGGGGCACACCAAATACATTTCAGGTATACATCTAACCACAGCCGTATTGGGGTATTTGGCCTGACCATGCAAGGGCAAAAAAAGTGGTCAAAGTAGTTTTGCCTGGCAAGCGGCAGTGAGAATACAAGGTAACCATCTGAATTTCCCACAATGCCCTGGAGTGTTAGGGACATTGCGGGGAATTAAACTGGTAGCTCACAGGCCCAAAGGCATCAGTGCTGGTGGGCCATGGCAGCTGTCTAAGGGTGCTGGGTGCTGATGTTCAGCCTTTGCAAATGGGATGTAATGGGTAACAGCAGTACAGACAGATCTTCTGCCATGGCTTAAAGCTCGAACAAGTAGACACATTCAGCTGCTGGTAAGAGGCCACAGAAATCTACATGCAGGTGATAAAGAAAAATCCTGGGGTGTGGATTTACTCCACTGCCCAGCTTGTCAGGGTGTCACTCCCTGCAGGTCTCTCCAGTCAGCAAAAGAAGGAGTCTCAAAGCCAAGTTAAAGCAAACAGCAGTCAATAGACCTGATCTTTATTTGTTGCAATAAGGTTCAAACACACAAAGAGTAGGAATCCCAAGCATGGGATTGCGTGAACTCTTAAGACCTCTCCCCATTTCCCATAATACATTTTTCAACAGCATCATCAATACATCACAAATATGTCACCAAGTAGGAATGTTTGGCATGTAGAAACATGAGCCCCTCACCCACCCCTGTCAATAACCCCAGTTCCCAACACCTTTTAACTACCCTCTTCCCCTAAGAACAATAAAACTATTTATACATCCACCTAGCTGCAAGGCTTTTGTGTGCTTCTCCTTTGAAAGTATCAGGATTCAATCCACCATCTGATGGATTTCTGTCTAGGATAAGTGCTGCCCTTGATTGCCTCCTGCCTCCTATTGCGTGGCTAAGTTCACACCTTGTAAAGGGGCAAGGAGTATATAACCTTACGCTTAAGGGATTAGGGAGGTGGGGGTGGGGGTGGGGGAGCCCTGGATTCCCCTCTTCCAGAGGAGTCATTAGGCATTGGAACCAAGGAAATCAGTCAAACTGTTGAATTTTGGCAATTATTAGATTCTGTACAGTGGTATGTCTGGTTGCGAACAGGATCCGTTCCGGAGGCTCTTTTGCTACATGAAAAGAGTGCAACCCGCAGCGATGCATCTGCGCACGTGTAGGTTGCGATTCGCCACTTCTGCGCATGCGGTGACGTCATTTTGCGCTTCTGCGAATGCGCAAGCGGCAAAACCCAGAAGGAACCCTTTCTGGTACTTCTGAGTTGCCGTGGGACATAACCTGAAAGAACATAACATGAAGCAAATGTAACATGAGGTATGACTGTATTGGATAGTCAGAGGAAATAGTATGATACATGGTATCTGCTTATTGTTACCATTTTATAGACTACTTTTCTGAGCCTCTTTGCTGTTGGGTATGTATGGTGCTTGTGTCAACGGTCATTGTCCTGGCCTTAGTTAGATGGCTGTGATGGGGACTTGGGATTTTGGGGGGAGTTGTTTAACTGCCCCCCCATTCCTGGTTTTAACACAGGTGTGAACCAAATCCTGGTGAGCTATAAAGGTCTCTTTAGTGTCATATGCAAAATTCTTGCAAGGCCCTGGATGTTGCGGGCTTCCTGGGTCTATGGATTTTGCAAGGCTGACATAAAGAAAGTCATGCTGGATCAGGCAAATTGCCCATCTAGTTCAGCATCCTGTTCTCAGAGTGGCCAACCAGATGCCTGCGGGAAACTCTCTTCTCCTGGGATTTCCAGCATCTAATATTCAGAAGACTGTGGAGGTAGATCATACAAGCCATGGGTAGCCTTATTCTCCATGAATGGCTCCTGTCCTTTAAAGCCATCCACATTGGAATGCATGTGACTTCCACTGCTGGTAAAAGGCCTACCACATGGACTCTGCTATGTATAAACACATTCGCTATGTAGGGTGACCCATTCACACGCTTGAACTTAATGGAGCGCACACCAAGGAGTTAGGCGGACCCCCATCATGGCAGTCACATCTGGCTTGGCCCCAAGGCTGTGCTTAAGTTATGAGCACGAAAAGCCAGAAGAACTGATTTCAAGGTCCACTTCATATAGGATTCAGGGCAGGCATAAAAGCCCTTCCTTGCTTAAACTTCCAAAGTGTGACCATTAACATGTCTGTCTGTGTTATATCTCACCTTTGCACTGCTTTTCTCTCCCTCTAACTTTTTCTCCTCACAACAACTCTGTGAGGTAGTCTGGGATGAGAAGGGGTGCTTAACCCATGGCTACCCAGGGAGCTTCAGGGCCAAGTGAGAATTTATTTATCACAATGGTGCACCACCTTTAGAATTGTAGAGTCCTAAGAGACCTTGGGGGTCATCTAGTCCAATCCCCTGAAATGCAGGTAACTTTTGCTCAAGGTGGGTCTTGAATGCACGGCCTGGAGATTAAGAGCCTCATGCTTTACCAACTGAGGTATCCTCACAACAACGCTGTGAGGTAGGTAAAGCTGAACAATGAGACCACCCAGGAAGCTTCATGGCTGAGTGGGGATTTAAACTCTGATCTCTCAGGTCAGGCATCAAGCCAGCACAAGGATACCTTACACGGGCATATGTAGGGATGCCAACTAGAAAAAAATATTTGGGGGGCTCAGGTAAGCCCCGCCCCGATTACATGATGCAGCACGTGCACACCATCTGAATGTCAATGTCCATCAACTGGGGGAGGCAGGCCCCTCAAATCTTTTATTGGAGGACCTCAGCCCCTGGGAGTTGGGCTTCCAGACGATGCCACACTCCAAGTCCCAAGAGCCCCGGCCAACACGCCCAATGGTCAGGGACGACGTGCGTTGCAGGCCAGCAGCCCCTGAAGGGCCACAGGTCCGTCCCCTTCCGCCCTAACCCCCCTCGCTTGGCCAAGCCGAGGCCTAACCTAACCCAGTATCCTAAAAGAGCAGCGCAGGAGCTGGTGGGACTCGCGCGCAAAGGAGCCTTTTTTTGCCCCGTGCCCAGCACGAGTCGCCGCCTCCTCCTCTTCCTCTGGCCGCTCCCCGAGGGAGCCACCTCTCCCGGGAAGAGGCGCCTGGCAGGGGAGCGCGGCGGCCGCTCGCCTGGAGACCTCTCCGCCTCCTCCTGCTGCTGCTCCTCCGCCTCCACCGACTCCGGCGTCGGCGAGCAACAGTACGTGTGGCGGGCGGAGTGTCTGGGCTGGGAGCGGCGGCGGCGGCGGCGAGGGGAGGGGTTTGCGGCTTGGCGTCGCTGCAGAAGTGTCGGCCTCTCGGGGAGCCGCCACTGTGCGCGCGCGGGTGGATGCCGACGGGGGAAGAGCCTCGCTCGCCCGCCTGCCGCTTCCAGCTGCCGCCGCCGCCGAGGCTTCTTGGGGGCTGCTCTCCTTTCGCCTCCTCCTCCTCCTCCTTCTCCTCCTCCTCCTTCTCTCCTCCTTGTCAACATCTCTCCCGCCCCGCGGTGGCGGAGGGGAGCCGGGATGTGAAGCCTCCGGTTCCGATTCGGTGGGCTTTGCCTCGATCTCCCGGGTGCTGCTGCTGCTGCTGCCGCCTGGCTGCCTTCCCCCCGTGGCTGCCCGAGCGCCAGGATCCCTCTCGACCCCCTGACTCTCGGATCTATTGTCGAAGCCGGGAGGAGGAGAAGGAAGAAGAGGAGGAGGAGGAGGAGGACATCGCTCTGCACATCTGGGCGAGCGCATCTGGGCATGCAACATCGACCTTTCCTCCGGGGTGGGGAGCAAACAAGGAGGAGGAAGACCTTTCCCCCCTCGCCTTCTGGCTATTTTTCTTTCCCCGCTAACCCCCCATCCTTCCTCGGAGGTTTCCATCTTTTAACTGCCTCTTAACACTGGCAGAGAAGGAAGGAAGGAAGCCAACGAGCGAGCGAGGGAGGTGGTGGTGGTGGTGGTGGAGGAGGTGGCGGCGGCGGGGTTGGAAATCCGAAGGCTGCTCTTTTTTTTCTTTTTTAATTTTTTTCCTCCCCCAGGGATTTAGTTCATGGGGATGTGTTCAAGGCAAGAGAGGATTCAGAAGGATATTGACATTGTGATCCAAAAGTGCAAGGCGGAAAAGGACTGCCTGTTTGCAGGTGAGTTTGCCAGACGCTGCTTTTGGTTCTTCCTCGATGCCCCCCACTCCCGCGCCCATGAAATGCTTTCGGGCGTGTGTGGTGGTTGTTTTTTTTTGGGGGGGGTTCTTTTGGTGTCGCCTCCCCCTCCAAATGGCATCACGATTCTCTGTTGACAGTTCTCTGTGAGAACAACGCTGATCTTTTCCCCCCGAAAGCTTGCAAGGATCTTTCCCTCCTTCCCCCCACCCCGGTACATACAGACACGCACACACAACACTAATGCTCTGTGGGGCACCTAAGTGGTGTGCGAGTTGAACCTCAAGCGCTGGATGATTTCCTCAGTTAGGATGCCTTTTGATCTATTTGGTCAGATCTGCCATCTGGTTGATTTCTCAAGAGTCTCCCCCTGTTTTGTTTTTTGGTGTGTGTGATCAGCAGAGCTAAACAAAAACAAATATATAAACCAACTGAAAATTGTGCCCATATTTTGTGTGCACGGGGAGCAGGCTGATGGTGGCACAGAAGAAGGCTTCTTCCAGGGTGGAACTTGAGAGATTATTATCTACAGATGTCCAGAGCTGGGCTGTCTTCCTTTTTGTGATCTTTCCCTCTCCACCCCATCTCTCCCTCCTCAATATTTGGCTTGTTGCTTTCCTCTATGATCATTACTTGCAATGTTTAATATGCGTTTAGCAGTCTGGCTTGTTGCTGCCTGTTGCCTTTACTGACAATGGAAATTCTTTCCGTTGCCATAGTACCGAGGCAGCACTTGTTGCAGGGAGGGGAGGGGGGTTCCTGCTGTAACATTATTTCTCTCTCCACCCCCCCCCCACTTCAGACTTAATCCCTGTGCCCATATTGGTGGCCGGCTGGGGGTGGGCTGAACACGAGAGGCAAGTTCACACGCCAGGCGTCATGCACAAAACGAACAATAAGCATCCAGCAACAACACAGCTCTTTTGTGTTTCAGATTTCAGATACGCAGATTCCACTTTTACCTTCACCTACGTCGGAGGATCCAAAAGGTATGAGTAAGTTGAAGCCACTTAATTTCCTTTGACTCTCTATTGATTCCAAGCCAGCTTGTATTCAGTAAGTTAAGAATTCTCCCCCCTCCTTTTTCCCCCTTTGAAGATAGTGTTGATGCCTTGAGGCTTTGGAAGAAATATTGGTCTGGAAACAGGTGTTCTGTGGGGCGATGATTCGTCATCAGAGGCTCATTGATCAAGGGCTCTACTCTTCCTTGTTTTGCCTTTCCTTGCTCTTGCTCTGAATATATGCAGGGTTATTTTCGACAGGTGTAGAGGGAGGTGGATCACCAGAACAGAAAGTAAGTGTTTTGAGAGGCGTGGGTGTAGAAGAGAGCACAGTCAGGAATGAGTAATGTTTGTAGCACAATGCCCATGGAAATTCAGATCCTGTGTCAACCATCAGCAAAAGTAAAAGGAAGTAATGACAGCAGCGAAGGCAAGGCTGCAATATGTTAACACTGTTTGCAATTTTCTGTGTTAATGCTGCAGATAATTGAAATAAGGGGGGGGGAATATTCAATAAAGTTTATGGTGCATATAACTATCACTTCTTTAACAGCTGAGCAATGAACCAATTAACTGTGACATACTTTGAAGTTATTCACAGTTGGTGGACATTGTTTTGGTTACAGTAATCTTCATTGAATAAATCTCACCCTGTGTTTCATTTTTTATATAAAAAAACCCTGCAACAGCCATGTAATTTTTTTATTGCATAATGTGCTGTATTAATGGGCAAAGAGGCTTGGCTGCAAGGCAGAAGGACTTTCAAAGGAAAAGCTGTTGCCCATTGTCTAGATTAAGTTGCTTTTTGTGGTGTTATGTTGAGAGACTGACTAGATTAACATTATCCCTCAAATGTCAGGAGCGAGTGGTCGGTTTTGAAATGGAAGCCAATCTTGGTGATAGTTCCAGCAGTTCCTACCTGGTTTGTGTGTTTGTGTTTGTAAAATATTTTCATGTGATCTCTGTAGAAGGAGAATACATTGAATTTTTATGAGAACAAGATGCCAAAAGACTTTTTTCCCAATTAGAATTGTCTCCCATACACCTGCTTTTTCTACCCATGGGGCTAATTTGGGCAGTATATCTTTCTGTCTGCAGGTGGAAAAACAGTTGGGTCAATTTTGAATGGAAAAAGTGGCCCAAGGGGGGGGGGAGGTTAAGGGCAACCAAGGGTCTGGACACCAAACCTTATGAGGAACAGTTGTGGGAGTTGGGTATGTTTAGTCTAGATAAGAGGAGACTAAGAGGAGATAGAATAGCCATCTTCAACTGTCTAAAGGGCTGTCACATGCAAGATGGAGCAAGCTTGTTTTCTCCTGCTCCGGAAGGTAGGACTCAGTGGCTTCAAGTGTCAAGAAAGGAGATCCAGACTAAACATCAGGAATAACTGTATAATGGTAAAAGCTGGTCTCTCCTTCCTTGGAGGTTTTTAAGCAGAGGTTGGATGGCCATCAATTATGGATGCTTTAGCTGAAATTCCCACATTGCATGAGTTTGGACTAGATGACCCTTAGGATCCTTTCCAACTCTTCAATTCTATGATTTTATGATTCAAAGCAACACCTCCAACACGCGCTCACACACATCATATTTAAAGTCCCTGCCAGGTTTGATTTCAGTTTTTTAATCAAAATGTTGAATCCATATTTCCCAGCATCTTATCTACTTCAGCACTCTGGCCTGCATTCTTCAGATTAAACTGTATTTACCCATCGCTATATCACTCCAGTCCAATCCATAGCCCTATCATATGCAGAGCTAGGCACACCTAGATAAGTGGTCCTAGGCTGATGGACCCAACTGTTCACAAGATGAGGTTGCTGGTGAGAACTTCCGGCACAAGGTTCCTATGAGCTACTCTTTAGGGTTGCACCTTGGTCATTTCTGTCTGCCTTGTGGGGCAAGAGTTTAGCTTGTTGTTAAATGCTAAGGGCACCTTCCCTTCTGAATCTGCAGCCTAGATGTGCTTAAACAGTGGTTCGGTGGAATTGTTTCAGATTTAAAATGATTGGCAGCTTGATCCTAAGTACGTGAGCACTGTAATCAGTCTATGTAGCCATTCTTGTAGGTGTTGCAGCAACAGCCAAACTTGTGTTGTGACAGCTATTGTGTGGCACCTTGTGTGACATAAGCTGGTCAGAGTTGGATTGTTCCAATATGTTTGTTTCCTCAACATCATTGGTGCACATATGTGCTAGCGAGAGGAGCTGGTGGTCCAGTTCACAGGTCCAAGGATGACACATCAGAGGTCAAAAACAAAACCTTTCTGAATTGTTTCTATGCAATGCAAAGACTGCCTCATCTAACTAAGGCTTGCTGTTGCCCAGATAAGAAAGCAGCATCTGCGATCATCTTCCAGCACTGGACAAGGGGACGTGTTGACTTCTTTTTCAAACTCTGGTTCTGCGCTTTCTACTTTGACTGGCAGTGGGCTCTCCAGGGTCTCCGTCCAAGGTCTTCCTGATCACCTGCTACCTGATTCTTTTAACCCAGGGCTGGCCAACATGATGGATGTATGGTGTGTGTTGCCTTTTTGATGGTGCTTTCCTGAAGTTCTGGGACTCTAGTTCTCAATAGCCCAGGCCAGCATGGTCAAAAGTCAGGGATAATGGGAGCTGTTGTTGGACTACACCTGTGAGGCTCCAAATTGTTTTAACAAGAAATGCCAAGACTTGAACTTGAGGTTTCCTGATTGCAAAATGTGTGCTGTATCCCTGAGCTGTGATCCCTCTTCTAGTGGCTAATAGCCATTGCTAGGCTTGCCTTCCATCAGTGTGTCAGATTCCTTTCAAAGCTGCCTGAGCCAACAGCAATCACCATGTCTTTGGGTGGTGAGTTATGTAGTGTGTGAAGATTTCCTATTGTTTGTCCCAAATTTCCCATTGTGCAACTTCATTGGATGCCCCTGGATTTCAGCACTGTGAACAGGGATGCTTGAGGAATTCCTTCTTTGTGAATTCCAGTATCAGTTGACCTGATCTACAATTCCAGGATGAATGTGCAGATCAGAATGCACTTTTCCGGTGACTTTTGCAATTCTCCATTTTTTGTGTGATGTCAAAATGCATATAATATGTTACTTTTGAGATAAGATATGCTCAGAAAAGCAAACTCAGAATGTGTGTTCAGAAGTACATGTTTTGTGAGAAAATGCGTTCACACACAATTTTTAATACTTTTTTTTAAAAAAGGCATAGGTTAAATAAGCTATCAGAGTGAGAAAAACCTTTCCCACTTTTTAGACACATAATTTTATAATACTCTGTGATCACTCATAGTGCTCTTTCACAACTAAATGCCCCAGAATGCAATAGATTTTCTTTATAGGAGTAGGGCATTTATTTGGAAATAGCCCCATAAATTCCAATAGCAATACAGTGGTACCTCGGGTTACAGACGCTTCAGGTTACAGGCTCCGCTAACCCAGAAATAGTACCTCAGGTTAAGAACTTTGCTTCAGGATGAGAACAGAAATCATGCAGCAGCAGTGTGGTGGCAGTGGGAGGCCCCATTAGCTAAAGTGGTGCTTCAGGTTAAGAACAGTTTCAGGTTAAGAATGGACCTTTGGAATGAATTAAGTTCTTAACCTGAGGTACCACTGTACTTTCCTTCCTAGTAAATACGTTCAGTATCGGGAGTAATATGTTGAAGATGCTATGAGTACATTAATGAGAATAACTTTCTATTACCCCAATTTAGCTATGGGTATAAGTTTAAATGCCAGTTACTTTTGCTATATGTTTGTGACAAACACGGTTTTATATTTCCAGCGCAGGAAAAATAGATGTGATTTCAGTCACAGGTGAGGTTTTTGAATGGGTGAAGTCTGCTATGAGAGGGGTTCAGAAATTGTGGTCTGTGGAGCTACACGGTGGTCTACAGGAGCTACATTTAGGTTGTCTGTGGTGTGTCAGTGAATTTGCAGTTGAAGACAAGAGGCGGCAGATCCATCACATTAAATGTTGCTATTGATTTTTTATTGGGTTCCTTTTTTGCGCTTCTTCGTTTCTTCTATTACATTTTATTGTATCACCATTCAAATCCTATGGAATTGAAAATGTAGTACAATAAAATGCAGTCTGTCTGGAGTAAAGGAAGCAATAAAAGTACAATTTAAAATCATACAGCATCTAGCACAGTGCATTACAGTTGCTACCAAAGCTAGAAAAATTATTATGGTCCACCAGCGATTTTCAAGGGGTCCATGGTTGGTGGGGAGTTTGGCAACCGCTGTCCTATGAAATGCAAACTGTTGTCTTAGGCTACAATTCAAAACAGAGTTACAGTGTAATCCTAAACATATTTACTCAGTAGTAGGACTTCCTTCCATGCAAACGTGCATATGATTTCAGACTGAAGTGCGTGTAAGAGTGAAATCTTTTAAGCATGTTTACTCAAAAGTAAGGCCAACTGTGTCCAATATGACACACCCGCTGGCGTGTTAGGATTGCAGCCTTAGGCTGCATTTCTGTGGAAACTTATTTGGAAGTATTGTAAACCCCTATGTAATCAACGGGACTTACTTTTGAGTGCAAAGGATCGATTCACACATCTGTTGAAATCCCTGAACTTAAGGTATTTGTCTTGGACTGTGTACTGATGGGTGCGTGTGTATCTACAATAAAGTTTAAAATGTCTATCTAGTGGAAAAAGCACTAGACTTGAGAGTGTTTTCAGATTTCACAAGATACTGGAATTCACATTAGGGTGTTTAACCTCACAGCTTTAGGTCCTTTAGCTTCAAGCAAGAAACAAATGCAAACAGCATTTACAAGTACAATTAAATTTCATAACCAAGGAAGTTAATGCATTTGCTTTCTCATCAGCAATTTAAGAGATGCTATGTACGGATGATCAATAGCTCAAGGCTTGGACTCAATGACCTTTTCGGTGCTGTGTGATTTATCGTGAAAACTCCTGCAACATTTTTAGTACTCAGATGGGTGCTGGTGATTTGGTTTGCTGATTATTATTATTCTTAGATACATGAAATTGGCTCCTAATGATTGTCCTCATAAGCCAAAATCTCATTCCTTGAACCTGCAATGGGTAATGAGCCTTGTGCATCAAATCACAGTGGAATGATGATATTGCTAAACACTCTATTGACTGTTCAAATAACTTCACATTATTATCTTTGTTATCTTTACAGCACTGTTGTGAGATAGGTCAGTTTCAGCTGTCCTGGGACCCTCATTTTCATGTGGGTTAGCTGCTATGCATGCCATCCATGTATTGGCATTCATAGACCTGTCTTGCATCATTGCATGTTCTGCACATACTTGGACATCATTGTGGGACTGGATAGACACATTCTAGGAAATGGGTACTGAACGCCCATGATACCAAACTCCTGAACCAGGAAATTGTTTTCCCAATTATTTGTGATCAGATTCTGAGTCTGGGAATGACTGGCTTGTGTAACACCACGTAATGAATTCTTGACTGAGTTGAGAGTTGAACAGGGAGTTTTCTCACTTACGTTCTTAGCCACCATACTATACCAGCTTCCCAGAATTATTATTGTTTTTCTGCATGGGCAGTCCTCAAGCGTGGGAGGTCATAATGTGTGAACTGGGCTACAGCAGTTAAATGCTAGGAGCAATTTCCATGATTGTAGCAGCTGGATGTGGTGTCATTAGAATCACAGCCATGCTGTTGACTGCCTCTGCAGATCAGGGCTGTTTGGATGAAAAGAGAAAAGGTGTGTGTGTGTGTGTGTGTGTGTGAGAGAGAGAGAGAGAGAGAGAGAGAGAGAGAGAGAATCTGAGGTCAGTTAACAAATTCGGAGACACATTAACACCCTTCCTCTTCACACTTCTGGCTTTTTCTAACCCTCTCTGCACCAGGGCAAATCCTCATTTCACAGAGGCCAGGGAAGGGATTACCTTTAAATGGCAACACCTCCTTTTAGTGGGCAGAGAGAAAAGGGAAATGAAAGAATAGGCAACAGAGATTAAAATAAAGACTGCAGCCAGTTTGAGCCAGTTTTGCTGTACCGAGAGATGATTGTATAGCTTTGCTTCTGCTGCCAATGGCATATGATCTCCAGGGACTCAGCTACATTGGCAAAGAGAAAGCGCTTTATAGACATTGTATATGCATTATAACACTGTGACACCAGAAGGCGCTGTAGAGTTCTGTTTTTGCCAACCCAATTTCTCATAAAAAGTTTACAATGCCTTTAACTGAAATGCTTCTTTGATGTGTTGAGATCCAACCCAGGAGATGGACAGGGCTTGCATTATCAGTGTAATAGCAAAAGCTTTACTAGTTGGTGAGATAAATGGGCAAAGCAATCCTGACCCCTGCAGAAGTCCACCTGAGGAGGGTTAGGATGGGGTGGAACTGCTGTTTCATTGAATGTTCTATCCATTGTAGCTAGGCTCCCAGCACCCCCAAATAAATCTCCAGAAATATAGATGTCCCACTAAGAGTACAGCTCATTTCAGGGGCATGGCAGGGTATGGATCAAGAAGCAGCAGCTACTTATCCCCTGACTCCTGTGTTAAAAATTGAATCCTTCTGCACTGGTCTTTGCATCTGTCTTGTCTATAGCTCAGGATAGCTCAGTCAGTATGGCATGAGACTCTTAATATCAGGCTTGTGGGTTCGAGCCCCATGTTGAACCAAAAAAATTCTGAATTGCAGGGGGTTGGATTAGATGACCCTTGTGGTCCCTTGATTCCATGATTCTTATGACACGTGGGACTAGTGGGGAGGAGTCACTCTGCCGTAAGTTGGGGCGAGCAAACAGCTGCATCCATTTGTAAATTGGAGTGTAATTTAAGGATAAAAATTTTGAATCCTCCAGAAATCTGCTCACTTTTAAAGCTCTTGAAAAGAAGCACCTATAATATGCATTCAGCAGGTCCTCCAGCAGCAGAGGCATGGGAGTGGTGGAGGTAATGGGGCTTCTTGTGTCCCACTCTATGCAGCTGCCCTAGGATTTATGGTGCTATTACTACTGCCAACAGCATGCCAGGTGGGCAGGAAACCAGGTGAGCAGGTGAGGGGATTGGAGAGGAAGGGTTTGTGTGTTCAGAACACTGAAATGACTTTGTTCCTGCATCTACTTGTAAGAAAGAGTTCATCCAACTTTTTTTTTTTTTGCTTTCCATAGGATCGTAGAATTTGTGGGCTTCCGCAAGACAGTTTATTGTGGAGTTGGAACTAATTGTGCATGCAGGCTTCTCACAGTGTCCACACAATGCCCCATATTAGTTTTGCATTTAAACTGGATCTGCTGTTTCCCAGGAAAATCCAGTGTTAGCTCAGAATTCAGTAATGGCCACCTTGGAAACAGCGTTACCAGTATATTTTATCAGAGCAACTTGCAAAGGCCGAAGCTGAAACATTTTGCTGTCAGAATTTAGCAATTCTGTTTTGTCAGTCAGTGTAAAAATATATATGGTTTTAGTGATTAACTGCACCCTACCAGGATCCAAAAGATACTTGTCTGATGCTTTCATATGTGTCCCTCTGTCTGGTAAATCTTGATTAAAAGAGTGCTGGAAATTGTAGCTCTGCAAGGCATAAACTAGAGTTCCCAGGATACTTTGGGGAAAGTAATGTGCTTTCAATGTGCTTTGTGGAAGCACCCTTTTAGAGTCGGAAGGGATGTTGGTGGTCAGTGCAGGATCGACAATGAAGGGTGCAACTAAGCACTTCTGACAGATGGTTGTGCAGCCGTTGCTTAGAGACCTCCAGCAAAGGGGCAGCCTGCGTCTCCACAGGCAGTATGTTCCACTGTCAAACAGATCTTCCCCTAAAAAAAAGTTTATACCAACCTGCCTCCCTGCAATTTCCACCCGTTGGCTTAGTCCTGCCCTGTGGAGTGACAGAGAGAACAAGACTGTTCCATCTTTTGTGTGAAGGTCTTTTCGCTGCTAAGTTTAGATGCAATTGAAGGCCCTCAAATGCTAAACTGCCAGGAGATCACATTGTTAAGTTTTCCTTTCACCTGCCTGAGTTAAGCATTTGAAAGTCGATTATAATTCTTGATGCCTGATGCTGAAGAGAGGGGAATTCAAACCGGCTGACTTATGACATTTTTATTAGGATGGATAATGTTGACTCTGTAAAGACCTGCATCCCTTGTGGCCGAGGCAAAGAGAGGTTAGCATTTCTTCCGTGACTGTGTGGCATGTTTCTGCCTGTGAAGGGAATGAAGAGCACTTCCGTCTCAACTGGCTTCGCTCAAGTGCATGCAGGATGGGATTCTCAGGCTGGCTTCCTTCATGATAGGGGAAAAAATATTTTCTCGTTTACTCTACTGTGCCCAGAAGGGAGATTCACAGCTGAAACTGTACGACCAAAAGGTAAAATTGGCCAAGGCTGATGGGCACAGGTTGACTTTGCATTTTCAGGGATGTTAAATTCAAACAGGCTGCAATAAGTGGAGAATTTGCCTTTTCCACAAAAGTGAGAACCAGTCTGCATATTTTCATAGTCCTGGTTTGTTGGGGTTCCCCTTCCCTTATTTTTATGGAAAGAATTGCTCATTTTATCTTTCTGTTTCATTCCTTGCTATTAATGTTGCTTTGCCCAATATTAACGATGCGTGTCAGATTCTGTGCTTAAAATTGCAGCCTCATGACTACGATCGCATTCCAGCCTGCACATCGGTGGTAGGTGTGCATGTTCTGAATGCTGAAGGTCTCAGGTTCAATGTGTGGATCAGGGAAGAGATCACAGGAAAGATCCTTTGCCTGAGACCCTGGAGAGCCACTGCCAGTCAAAATAGACAATACTGGATCTTCCGGTTGAGTCACGGACCCGACGCAAGCGGGACTTTCTCAGGAGAGAGAAAGTCCGGGTTCTCAAGGGTAAACGGGGGTGCTACAGGGCGCGGTAGCCCCCCAAAACCTCTCTGGAGGGAAACCAGAGGTTCAGGAGCCCAGCGGAGCCATCTGCAGATCGCCCGGCCATCAGGTAACTCCGTAACAGGAGCGAAGAGAACAGCGGGTGGAGAAAGCAGGCACCGGGGAAGCCATTGTCTCACCCTCGAGAACGCAGCCCCAGGCTTGCAGGGCTAGTGATCGATTCTCAAAAACAAAGAATCTAAGCCAAATTTGGATTTTGGAATATAATTGGAGCATACGAAAGGAAGGCTTTGGGAAAAGAAGGTGGAAAAAGAGGTCAGTTCTTATCTGAAATCGGAGAACGACGCAAGGCTACGAGCGGAGTGCGGAGAGGAGGTTGGTAACGCAGCAAGCGGCTAGAACTTCTCCCTCTTAAAAAACTTGCTAAAAGTGATATAATCTGTTGCAAAAAGTAACAAAGAGTTGCACAAGAAGGAAATAACTAAAGGGGGGAGCAGAGGGTAACTATTTTATGACTTTAGAAGGTTCTCGATATAACGAAGGGTCTGAAGGAAGTAAAAAGAAAGAATACTTCTCGGTACTTTCACTTTCAAAAAAACTGCGCAACAAAGTAGAACTTTTGTGCCTCCATTTTAACGGAAAGATAGAGTTACCCAGCTATAAGTAAAATACGGAAAGTTAAAACTAGGCAGCATAAATTACTGTCTCACTATTTTTTACCCCTGCTTTCAAACAAATTCAACTGTTTAAACACAACGGGAAAGGACTGTGTTTGAATGAAGAAGAAGAAGAGAAGAAGAGTTTGGATTTGATATCCCGCCTTTCACTCCCCTTCAGGAGTCTCAAAGCGGCTAACATTCTCCTTTCCCTTCCTCCCCCACAACAAACACTCTGTGGGGCTGAGAGACTTCAAAGAAGTGTGACTGGCCCAAGGTCACCCAGCAGCTGCATGTGGAGGAGCGGAGACGCGAACCCGGTTCCCCAGATTACGAGACTACCGCTCTTTACCACTACACCACACTGGCTCTAATGAAGGCTTTACCTTCGTAATTGGTTCCTTTTTATGTGTATCCGTGGAATGAAATGAGAAAGAGCTGCCTAACAGGCTGTATGAAGGACACTATTTTTATTTGGAGTTAAGTGAACCAGGATTTGAACTAACAAACTACTCCCTGTTATTTTTACTCGTCATTTTTATTTTTAATTTGATAGGGGAACAGTCTGGACTATTAAAAATCATTTTGCTCTCTTCTCCCCTCTACTTGTTTTGTACAGCTGAACTTAAATTTGATATTTTGAATATGGAGCCCTTGGTATCTTTTGGATTTATTTTTGGATAGATTCTTCTGGACATCTCCTCTTATTTCCTCTCTTTGGATATATTGGGTACTTTTGGATCCCCTTATCAATACCTTCAGTAATTTTGGCCATTTAATTGGATTATTTTTATTGGATTACAATATACAGCTATTGGACTTTATTGGATACAACTAATATAAAGATATTGGATTACAATAATTTGGGCAACACTATAA
This sequence comes from Podarcis vaucheri, assembly GCF_965113315.1. Taxonomy (NCBI): domain Eukaryota; kingdom Metazoa; phylum Chordata; class Lepidosauria; order Squamata; family Lacertidae; genus Podarcis; species Podarcis vaucheri. Next base: position 21,623,737 of record NC_138749.1, read on the forward strand.
TTGGGAGATTTATTTGTTCATAATAAACCAATATGGATTTAGCCTAAGTGGTGGCAAGAAGAAGGAAGAAAGGAAGAAAAGCTTTGGTGTGGGATTGGCCTTTATAGGTTAATAGGTGTTCCACCATACAAGTAGAAATTATATCGGAAAAAATTATTTAGAAAAAAATTTGTTTATGTAAGTTAATTGACATATAAATTTAAGTGTATGAGAATTTAGGAGGGGGATCTTTTTATGTCTTTCTCTATCTTATATATCATTTGTGGATAAATGTTTTAATGATTGCATATTTGGATTAAACATTTTATTATTATTGACTGCATATTAGGTGCTTGGATTTTGATTATAATGTCTCATACACAAAAGAAAGGGGGTGATGGGGGAACACCGGCAGAGAGGAGAGGTTCAAAACAAGAATCGGATCTCAAAGGGGAGATTATGAAAATGTTTGCAGAGGTTAACTCCAACATCAAGCAGAGCGAAAAGAATATAGAAGCGAAATTGGAACAAATGGATAAGAGAATGGGTCAAATGGACAAAAAAATTGACGCTACAGTTAATGAGCTGAAAGGGCAACTGAAGGACGTGAGCAAGAGCACACAGAAACTTGGAAGAAGGAATGAAAAAGACAAAAGTGGAAATGAGGGAGATGAAGAAGGAAGAAGAGAGAATATGGGTGGGAATGTCAGAAATTAATAAAACTCAAGAGGAGGTCTGGGATGCAATTTCTATGAATGAACTCAGGCAGAGAGAAGTGAATTTAAGATTGAGAATTGTCCCAGAGCTGCAAGGAGAAAATATTAAAGAGAAATTAATAAAAGAAATTGCACAATGGATGGAGATGGATATAGAAGAGGTGACAAAATCTGTGCAAAGTGCATTTTGATTGAAGACAAGATCAGCTAAGGCAAGAAAGTTTCCAAGAGACTGCCTGATTACCTTTAAGGATAGGGAAATGAGAAACCAGATTCTCCAAAAGAATAGAGAGAAGAGACTGAATATTGAAGGAAATTATATAATTATTTTTAAAGACATCCCAATCAGGCTTCTCAAACGGAGAGACCCATATAAACCAACAGTACAGATCCTAAAAAAGAATAACATAGAATTCAGATGCGAATACCCGGAAGGGATCTCCTTTGTCTACAAAAGTAAAAGACATAGACTCACGAGCATGGAAGAATTAGGGATTTTTTTGAGAAAATACAAAGAGCTACGAAGTGAGGACGAAGATGCAAGAGGAGCGGAACCAGGAATGGAGGCTGCAGGAGGAGTGGATCCGGAGGAGATAGAAAAAGAAAAAAAGAAAGAAGAAGAAGAAGAAGAAAAAGAAGAAGAGGTAGATGGATTATAAAATTTATAACGAAGAATTCAAAATGGCTAAAATGGAGCTGAATTTATGGACATGGAACATCAATGGGATTAACGATAAAAAAAGAAATAAAATTGAACAACATTTTAAAAAGAAAAATTTGGATATTATCTGTCTACAAGAAACTCATGTGGCGAGAAGGCATAAAAAAATTTTAATCAATAAAAGACTGGGAAATGAATTTATATCTTCAGATAAGAGTAAAAAGAAAGGGGTAGTTTTGTATATCAGGAAAAATATTGAAGCTCAACAAATCTTTAAAGATGAAGAAGGCAGAGTTATGGCAGTTCAAATAAAGTGGCAAGGAGAAAAAATAATAATTGTCAGGATCTATGCACCAAACGGAAATAAGACAGACTTTTATAAAAATTTAGAAGAAAAACTGTTCAAACATATGGATCAGAAAATCATAATAATGGGAGACCTGAATGGAGTGGTGTCAATGGAAATGGACAGATTGAAAACAACTGGGGTGAGTAAAGATGGAAAACTACCCAAGACTTTCTTTTCAATGATAAAGAACTGTAATTTGATTGATATTTGGAGACTTAGACACCCACTGGAGAAACAATTTACATTCTACTCAGAACCAAACCAATCTCTGTCAAGAATAGACCAAATTTGGGTCTCAAATGAACTAACTCCAAGAATCTCGGAAGTTGAAATACAACCAAGAGTGATTTTGGATCATAGTGCAATAAAATTCGAATTAAAGGGCTTTGAAGAAAGAACATTTAGATGGAGAATTAACGACTACCTTTTGGACGATCAGAAAGTAGTAGAAAATGCTCAAAAGTATTTGTCAGAGTATTTTTTTGAATAATTGTAATAAGGGAACAAAAATGAACATGGTATGGGACGCCAGCAAAGCAGTGGTGAGAGGATTTTTTATCCAGCAGAATTCTTTGAAAAATAAAAATAGAGAGAAGAATAAGAAGGAAATACTAAAACAGATAATGAATGAACAAAAATTGATAAAGAAACCGAATAATGAGAAGATAAGACAAGAGTATAAAGACCCTACAAACACAATTTGCAATGATAATAAATAAGGAAGTAGAAGGGAATATAAAAAGAATGAGACAAAGAAATTTTGAATTCGTGAATAAATCAGGAAAATGGCTGGCGTGGCAGATCAAGAAAAGAAAGGAACGGAATACAGTAAATAAAATCATCATTGACGGCACAGAAATAGAAAATCCGAAAGAAATTAGAAAAGGGTCCTTGGATTTTTATAGACAATTGTACAAAAGCAAAGAAAAGAATAATATGAGAAAGATAGACAGATTCTTAAAGGAAAAAGAAGTGCAGAAGATCCCGACGGAGAAAAAAGATTTTTTGAACGCCCCAATTGAAACTGAAGAAATAAAAGAGGTAATAAAGGAATTGAAAAAAGGAAAAGCCCCAGAGCCAGATGGATTTACAGCTAGATATTATAAGGAAATGAGAAGCATCCTACTTGTACCATTGAAAGAAGTCATAAATAACATATTAAAGAACAGCGAAATTCCGGAAACATGGAAAGAAGCCTTTATCACATTCATCCCAAAACAAGATTCGGATTTGACACAGGTCAAAAATTATAGGCCTATTTCGTTGTTGAATACTGATTATAAAATTTTCGCGAGTATATTAGCAAAGAGAATGAAAAAAGTACTGCAAGAAATTATACATAAGGATTAAGCGGGTTTTCTTCCTGGCAGACAGATGAAAGATAACATAAGAAACATAATAAATATATTGGAATATCTGAATGCCAGGAATGAAAAACAAGCTATCTTAATCTTAATCATGGAACTTTATGTTAAAAAATTTAAAGTATATGGAAGTGGGCAAGGAATTTTATAATGGGATAAAGGCAATATATACAGAACAGAAAGTGAAGCTGATAGTAAACAACTATACTACAGAAGACATCAAAATAACCAAGGGTACAAGGCAGGGATGCCCATTGTCGCCATTATTATTCATTATGGTGCTGGAAGTTTTGCTAAAATCATTAAGGAAAAACGAAGATATAAAAGGGGTGTCTATAGAGAAAAATGAATACAAAGTTAAAGCATTCGCAGATGACTTGGTAATGATGGTAGAAGAACCAGTGGAAAGTGTCAAAAGAATCAAGGGGCAGCCAAAGTGGTTTCCTCCAGATGGTGTTGGAGTAAGACTCTTGTTATCTCTTGCCATTGGCCATGCTGGCTGGTGTAAATGGGAGCTGGAGTTCAGCAGCACCACATTGACTCTGTCTGGTCTACACTTTCTGGCAGTGGTTCTTCAAGATTCAGATGGGGTCTTCTCTCCTGGTGCTACCTGAAGATGCTGAGGATCAAACCTGGAACCTTGTGAATGAAAACTACATGCTCTTATCACCAAGTTATAGTCCTTCCCCCATGTTTGGCACAAGGTCACCTGGTAAATGTAATAGCTGAATGGCTATTAGAAGGTCTCATCCGTCTTAATTTGGTGCTATAACCATTGCACCACATCCATTCCCGTTGGCATAATCACTGTGACCATGCAGAGTCATGGATTCCCTAGCAATTAATTGCTCAGGGCCTGATCTCAAAAATAGCAATGCAATGAAATTATTCGGGCAGGTAAGGAAAAGGCTTTATTCACCCTAGTTTCTGCACAGGATCTAAGACTGTAGTTTTGCTGTCATTTCAGTTCTGGCTTCCCATAGAGCCCAGCATGCGATTTTGGTGGTTGGATCAATAAGAACATCTTTACTCATAAACGGTATTGAGCTGCAATATTGTGGAAATTACGTGACAATCAGATTTAGACTGGACATAAATATGGGCAAAGCAGGGCTGGCATTTGAAGGAGTTTGTCATCCCCCCAGCTCCCACTTCAAATAAAGTTAAAGGAAGAAAAAAGAAAATCTCCTGTGGAGCTCAAGTCTGTGAATTGCATGGATTATCATAAATAATCCTTTCCCTGTGAGGCTTGAGTAATCATTTTTTGGCTGTCTGACTGGCCAGGCACTGCTTCATTTTTCGAAAAACGATCTGTGTTCACATTTCTGAATTATTGGAGCTGTTTGACAGGCCTGAAGTGTTTGCTGGTTTAGGAAGACTGTAATTAGGAATTTATTAGTCAAGAACATCTTTGTGGGATAATCTAGGCACTAAATATGGAACAGGACTGTATAGCAATTTTGATAATTTTTAAACTGCCATTTTTGGAAAGCTCTCAGACAAGTTGAGAGATCTCTCCCCCCACCCCCCACCCCATATTGCATGATGCTCAGTCAGGTGCCATGACAGGGCAAGATTTACTTTCCATTTAAACAGCGGCAGCTTGGCTATTTATTTATTTATTTCCACAGGAATGAAAAAATGACATTTAGAATTGCCCTGCTTTTTGTGGGATGCTGGCCGTTCCAGAATCCAGCGGACTTTAAGGAGTGCTGATCTGGCACCTTTGCAAAGGATGGCATATTGTGCCCTGGAGTCTGCAGATATTTGTACTCAGTTTACATAAAATGAAGGTTTAGTACTTCTTTCTTTCTTTCTTTCTTTCTTTCTTTCTTTCTTTCTTTCTTTCTTTCTTTCTTTCTTTCTTTCTCTCCCTCTCTCTGTCTGCTTTAAACAGGGCTTTCCTGTTAACAAATTGATTTCTAATGGCCTCTCTGGAGCTGATTCCTGCACAATCAGGGTTTCTAAATCACGTGGGGAGACGTCACATGACTCCCTGCACCCTTAAACCTGATGTAGGGCTCTGCATGGAATAACACTGATGTGCCAGGGGCAAGGCTTGGCTGCAGACTCCTCACACCCTTCCTCAGCTGTGAAAGCAGGGGCTGGTGGGAGCTGTGGTCTGCCCCATCTGGAAGGCACCAGGTTGATGAAGGCTGCTTTAAAGGTAAAATAAGTACAGTGGTACCTCAGTTTACAAACACTTCTGGTTACAAACACTTCGGGTTACAGACTCCGCTAACCCGGAAGTAGTACCTTGGGTTAAAAACTTTACCTCAGGATGAGAATAGAAATTGCGCACCGGCGACATGCATAACTGCCAACGTTTCCCTTTTTTAAAGGAAATTCCCTTATTCTGAATAGGATTCCTCGCAAGAAAAGGGAAAAGTTGACAGCTATGACATGGCAGCAGCGGGAGGCCCCATTAGCTAAAGTGGTACCTCAGGTTAGGAACAGTTTCAGGTTAAGAACGGACCTTTGGAACGAACTAAGTTCATAACCAGAGGTACCACTGTAGTTTCTTAGAAATGGACCACGAATTTCAGGAGTGGTGCAATGTGTTTCCCTTAGGCAGTCCCACTTAGTAACCAGCTGTTATTAAGATGGGAAGGCTGTAACTTACTGGTAGAGCATTTGCTTGTATGCAGGAGGTCCCAGCTTAGTTTCTGGCATCTCCTTGAAGGGTTTGGGAAAAAATCCAGCCTAAAATCCCAGAGAGCATTACACTACTGGACTAGATGGACCAGTGGTCTGACTCAGTACAATACAACTTCCCTAAGTTCTTATCTTCCTGTATTCCTTGTGTACTTGCTTACAAGTCCATGTCATGCATGTCCAAATGAGGCAGATAACACCTTTCTCCTCAACTCATTTAAAAAATCCTGGCTTTTATATCTATATACTAAAAAGCATATCATATATATATATATATGCACACACACATACAGCCTTCTAAAGAAAGAGGCATTCAAGTGTGAAGTTCCCCAGAACAGCAAACTTGTTTGAACCGGAAGTTGCTGGTCTAGTCAATTTCACTATTCCATTTACCTGCATTAGAGCCAAGAGAAGTGGTGGTCATAAAAGAATTAGGATGATGGAGATCACTACCATTTCCTCCTGCTAGGAGACTTCATCTCACAAACGTTGTCAAGGAACTGGCTTTTGCCAGAAAATATATTTTTCTTAGTTATTGGTAAAGGCCCACTATTCCCCACCCCCTTAAATAAAGATAAGCAGATGCTGTTTGTTCTCTGTTACTACTGCTAGGAAACTAATGTTATTGTTACAGTTACCCTTCTGAAAAGTAAAACCATCCTTCAGAAACAGATAACAGAGACGGAAAAACAGCTAAGGTCAGTCAATTGCAGTGGGTTGACATAGAAGGCAGATAAGAGACAGGGACAGTGCTCATGGTACAGGCGCCTTGATATATCTACTGGTTAAAAATAAATAAATCTGTGTCTGTATAACTGCACGGGTAAAAATAACAAAGGGAAAAAGGGGAGATGCTGGTAATTTCAGTTTGTGTGTGATACAACTAATAGTTTTAGCCTGATGAAGACCAACATCTTGGGTCAGGCATCACCAGTACTCCAAACATCAGAATTGGTGACTGCACACTTGAGATAGCAAACAATCTTGTCTACCTGGGTTCTACAATAACCACCAACTTCTCCATCAATGCTGATCTGGGGAAGCATATTGGCAAGGCAGCTACAGCAATGGCTCACTTCTCCAAATGAGATTCTAACAACCAATATGAATTTGAAGGCCTACAAGGCTTGCGTGTTGGGCCTCCTGCTTTATGGTAGTGAGTCATGGGCAACTTATACCTACCAAGAGCAGTGCCTCAACACCTTCCACAAAGATGGGTTCTCCCAAGCATTCCCAGCATGTTCACACTCCTGTCTCAGTGACAATTACACTGCCATGGCCATGTCCACAGAATGGAAGATGGCAGGATCCCCAAGGAGCTATGGGGAGCTGGCTTCAGGCATTAGGCCTGGTGGCAGACCAATTCTGCATTACGAAGATGTCTGCAAATGTTCCATGAAGGTTGGCAACATTAACTTCACTGTGTGGGAATCCCTTGCAGACGACTGCAGTGCCTGGAGCTTGTGTATCCACAGCAGTGACCAAAGGAGGAATGATTTCTGGGAGGAGCACAGAAAGGAAGAAACGCTATGGTACACTTGCATCAGCACAAGTGGATACATTCATTTGCTCCATCTTCAGCAAATTAAGTCTCTCCCGTATTAGTCTCTATAGCCATAGCAGGCGCTGTGGCTCTCCAACAGTTTGACTTAGCCCCTGAGGGTATACTCTTCCATTGTCTCTCGAGACAAACAGATGCCAACCAACCAACCAACCAGCTGGAATTCTGTATATGGTAAATTGAGCAGAATCATCTTATGCTGTCCCTCAGATGGTATCTAGTACATGGATAGACAAACTAAGGCCTGGGGGCCGGATCCAGCCCAATCGCCTTCTAAATCCAGCCCACAGACAGTCCAGGAATCAGCGTGTTTTTACACGAGTAGATTGTGTCCTTTTATTTAAAATGCATTTCTGTGTTATTTGTGGGGCATAGCAATTTGTTCATTCCTCCCCCCCCCCCAATATAGTCCGGCTCCGCACAAGGTCTGAGGGACAGTGGATTGGCCCCCTGCTGAAAAAGTTTGCTGACCCCTGATCTAGAAGGAAAGTGGCACTAGGTTGTACTGAGTAGTGACAAATGGGCTGTTGCCAGTCCTACTCATGCCTTGCCAGGATCGGACCTTTGTGCAACACACCTGGGATGCAAAGGGGAAAGGGGCAGAAGTGCTAGCACATGAACGCCAAAGATGGACTTGGTTATGGGATGGTCCAAGCAACAGGGAAGGTACCTGTTTAGGAGTCTGAAAAGCTGTGCACCTCAGTCTCGCCACAGTGGCTCCTAGAATCAGGCTTTGAGCCAGAACTTTTCAGACTCCTAAACTCCTAGACTTAATTTTTTTTGTCAGCAAAATTCTCTCTTAGCTCTGCACAGCAGCTTTTGACCATGATGTGCTCTTCTCTCTACATGAGAGGAATGATAATAGCAATGGGAGTTCCAGGCGTGCAGGGAAAGCTGACTGCCAGGATGGAATTGAGCTTAGCAGTTCTTGCATCTGCGAGGAGCATTTTGGCTTAAGTGTCATGCCCTGAGGAGATGGCAAATAGTATAAATCTGCAGGCAAATATATCACGATAAGCTTTTATTAATTTTTAAATTAAAAAAAACAATGCAAGACATGCTTTAGGATATAGAGCACAACTGAAAATATTTGTAGAATATGTTGGAATGCTGAAGCCCTAAAAGGCTAATCACTCTTCCTTCTCAAATTTTGGAGCCACCCACAATTAGGCACCTTTAAATGCACTATACATTTAAAGCATCATCATACTACTTTAAACAGTCATGGCTTCCCCCAAAGAATTCTAGGAAGTGTAGTTTGTTAAGCATTCTTAGAAGGCCTCTATTCCCTCACAGACTGGTTTCACAACCAGTCCTTCTTCCCAGGGAACTCCTGAGAACTGCAGCCCACCTCAACAATAATTAACACATAATAATTAATAGTTAAAAAGTGAGAATGAGAGGGTCAGAGAGATGCCAGAAAAATATTTTGGGACAGTAGCCCAATCTGCATTATACATTTAAATAGGTATCATAACAGTCATGGCTGTCCTGAGAGAGTTCTGGGAGGTGTTGAATGTTAAGGGTGCTGAGAGTTGTTAGGAGACACTTATTCCCCTCCCAGAGTTCCTTGGGAAGAGGGATTGATTGTTAGATCACTCTGGGAATTGTAGTTCTGGGAGGGGAATAGGGATATCCTAACAACTCTTTAACCCCCCCATCAAACTACAGTTCCCAGGATTCTTTGAGGCAAGCCATGGTGGCTTAAAGTAGTATGATACAGCTTTACAGTGGTACCTCGGGTTACAGATGCTTCAGGTTACAGACGCTTCAGGTTACAGACTCCACTAACCCAGAAATAGTACCTTGGGTTAAGAACTTCGCTTCAGGTTGAGAACAGAAATTGTGTTCCGGTGGCGTAGTGGCAGCAGGAGGTTAAGAACGGACCTCCAGAATGAATTAAGTTCTTAACCCGAGGTACCACTGTAAATGAATAGTGCCGATGGGGCCTTTTTACTACATTTGCTGTGGCTCTTTTGTTTAGTGCCTAGCCAGTTTGTGAACCTATGTCTGTCTGTGGCTGCCCTCTGCAATTTGGCACTTGCTACGAATAATGGAAATGTTGGTGTGGATGTTAACACTAAAAACAGTTTGATCAGTTAACAGTTTATTGTGATATAACAGTTTTGTTTCCTGCTTGGCAGGGGGTTGGACTCGATGGCCCTTGTGGTCTCTTCCAACTCTATGATTCTATGATTCTATGATCTGAAAATGGAAGGCAGGGCAGAAGATGGGCGTGAGAGGCTAGGTGTTTGTGATAATGTGGGGGCAGTCTAGATCAGGGATGAGGAACCTGTGGCTTTCCAGATGCTGTTGTACTGCAACTCCCATCAGCCTCAGTGAGTATTGACAATACACAGGGATGATGGGATTTGGAGTCCAGCCATATCTGGATGACCACAGGTTCTCCCAGCCCTGCTCTGTGTGCCTTCCATCTATAGTTAGGAGATTGGACAATATTATGTATACACTCAGTCTATATCAGAACCTTGGACAGATCCTTGACATTGGTAGATCTGTTCATGTTTTATAGTTGGAGAAGATCTCCCTTCCCAACAACCTAAGGATAAGTGGATTCTCGTTTGCTAATTTCCTCTCCTCTAATGGGATACTGACAGGATTTCTGAGGACCATCCATTACAACAGCTTAATTGAATTTACCATGTGATCGTACATGCAGCAGATCAAGTACACTGGAACAGAGAAACCTGTCATCTGCGCCATGGTTACCATGGTAAATCAAATCTTTTCAGGGGCCTCATTAGTCAGGAGAGCTGATATACTGTATTACAGAGAGAACCAAAAGGCTTTTTGTCCTATTCCACAGGAGTGTATAACAAATTTATATGTAGTGCAGTTTTCCCCACCCCCCTCCAGCTTGTGCTATAGCAGGAAAAAACAAAGCCTTCTTTTCCAACGTTGTCCTTGGCTTTTTAGGCTGCAGTTGTTTAAAGTGATTGACTCCCTCTAAAATCCCCCCAGAGCTAATGCAGCCATCCTCCCAGGATCAGTGAGCTGTGTTCCTAGGAGGAAGAAAATTGGGAATAGCTGGAGGTAGTATCTGCACTTGATGCAGACATGTTGAAAAAGATGTGACTGAGCAATGCTGCTTCCATCATTGGCTGAGTGAGTTCCTGCTGCTCAGCCCCACTCCCTTGCCTCAGATGTCCTCAGTGGGAACTGACAGCAAGAGGAGTTTTACTCCAACATGCCTGGGTGAGTTCCAACTGTTCTGCCCCACAGCAATGTATTCAGTGCCCTTGGGGGGATTGCAGCTTTCTGCATGATGTCTGAAGGGAAATCCCAAAGGGCTACCATTCAGGGATGAGGACAGAAAATACTGCCTGAGCAATCCTGGCACCAGAGGGACACCCTGGTATTTCTGTTCCTGATACTGCACTTGAATATAATTGCATTTCCCAAATCTAAGCCACTTTGAGAGCCTCTTGGGGCCATAAAGTGGGATATAGTGCCAATAAAACTGTGTTCCAGAGTGTGGTACAAAGAATGACCTTAGTATCTCCCTCTCTGAGACATGTTTGTATTGCCCATAAATGAGCCAGCTCGTGTATCCCCTTTGCACCAGGTTCTTGAGACATGGAATGGTGTGACTCACTTAAATGCCCTCTGTTATCAGTTCCATGTCTTGTGCTAAATATTTTTCAGATTGATCCCTTTCCCTGTCAGTTATTACATCATTACAGGTTCTAGAGTATGCTTATTCTATATAATTTCCATATTCATAGCTGGAGCTCCAGACACATAGGGTTAATTGGATCTTCCACAACCAACAATATATTTGGTACAGACCCAGTTCTCACGCTTGGTGCTATGGGCACAAGACACAAGAAACCTCAGGTGCAGCCCCAAGGAGAACAGAAGTGTCCATTTTAGGTCATCCACAATTTAGCCATATGTCCAAATGCTAAAATGTGATTAATTTTATCTATTGCTTCTGAAAGAAGCCAGCTTTTAAACCTATGGTGCGAAGTTGATTTGTTTCAATAAGCAGTCATCAAAATTAACCACAGTTTGTTATGACTGTGGTTAAAAAGGATGCAAAAGCTTCCCAACTCTGGTTAGGCCAGAGGAGGAGAAAGGAACACTGTAGCTCAAGGATTACCTAGGCTTCTTCTTGTACAGTACTTCTAAACTCTGGTTTAGCAGTACAACTGAACCAACCCACTGGATGTTATATTGTCATTGATGGTTTGTAAGCCTCTTCAAGAATCTGTTGTTGGAGTTGCAGTCTGTTTTTAATGGTGTTACAGTATTCTTGAGAAGATGCAGGTTCACAGATTGGAAGTTCCCCTTGATCCAGCATCGCTTGATGCTGGTTCAATCCCTGGCAAGACCAGGAGAGAATCCTGTCTGAAATTCTGGAGAGCCTCTGCTAGTCAGTGTAGGCAGCACTGAGATAGCTGAACCAGTGGTCTGGCTCATTAAAAGCAAACTTCCTGTGACAACTTGCTCTAGCTTAGGGTGGAAGGAGCATCCTCTTGGCTGATTATCCTCTTCTGGCTCCTGCTGCTGCTGCAGTTACTTTTCTCATTCCAAATCCTGGTCAAGTACTTAGAGCACTGATGTATTAGAAATGTAATAGAGAGAGAGACGAATGCTAATTACAAAAAACCAAGTTAGTCAACTGTCACTGTGATAAACTATTGTAATCAACTGTTATTTATAGCTCACAGTGTAATGCAAATATAAACGTATGTGAATGATATTCAAAAGATTGAACATCTCCGCTTGGCTCTCATCCTGGAAACTTAAAGAAATATCCGTAACAGTTGCAAGACTTGTTTTTTAAAAACGAGATTAAACAAATAAAACACACAGGCAACTATAAACGAGAAAAGTTTGTGTTGGTTATGGTTTTGTATGCTGTTATAAAAGTGATTTAAGCAAACAAGGGGGTAGGGAAGTAAACCAGAGGGAAAACTCAACTTTTTTTTTAAAAAAAAGGATAGAGTGAAGGGCAGGAGTGGTAGAGTATCTCCTTTACACACAGAGGTTCCCTGGTTCAATCCCAGCACCTCCAGGTATGGCTGGGAGACAGCCCTGTCTAAAATCTTGGAGTGCCACTGCCATTCAGCAGGAAAATACTGAGCTGCATGGACCAAGGAGTTATCATTCTTACCATTGCTATCAGATGGCACCATGATGGAGTTTAAAAGATAACACTGCATAAAAGAGCATTGTGGGCATTCTGGAACAACTTGGCTATATTTGGAACTAACCACAGCTTCAGATAAGTGGATACTCAGTGGAAAACAGGGTAATAGTTTGGTCCCAGGCCATGGTCTAAAAGTACACAATGCAGCAATATAGCTGAAGCTAAGCAGGATTGGGTCTCTTCAGTGGCTGGATGGGAGGTGGGGAATGCCTTGCACACTTCCTTGCATATCTGGAGGAAACACAGGATATCAATGTTATAATTGGGGGTTCCATTCAGTTCAGGAAGCCTTACTTGAACCAAATTAACTGTAATTGATTAAATCTGTATGCATTGGCCCAGTAATTCTGAACAACTGGGTTAAAAAAAATAAATCATACTGAGACGGTGCATGTATATGTCACATCAGGTGGCATCTTGGAAGAGGAATCTCATCATTTCATCTTTTAAGGAGGTGCTTTTCATCTATGGTTTTTAAGATTTTAACAATCACATCAATTATTATTATTATTATTATTATTGGGGGGTTAGATATGTCTGTCTGACAACAAAGGACATTTTTGCTGCTGGAAACAAAGGATAAAATGAGGCCTTCCCCTGAACCTCTATTCCATGCTTAAAAGCTGACCAGACTGGAAGTTTTATCTTGCTTGAACATCCTACATGGCAGTTGAGGGCAGCAGGACAGGACACACACATAGAGCTCTGTTCATTCACTGCCCTTCAGTATCTGCTGCCCGAGGCTACTGCCTCATTCTGCCTAATGACAGGGCCAGCTTTGACTTTTGAGCTTGTAATTAATTAATCTAACAGTTTAGCCCTAGTAATAATGTAATTGAGAAATAGCTTGGTGGTAGAACATGCGTGTGTCCTGCTTTCTTAAGGTAAGGTTCCAGTTACTTCTGGTTAAAGGATATGAATAAACAGAGCTGGAGAAACAACCCCCCCCCCCCGCCTGAGGCCCTGAAACATCACTTCCAGTCAGAGCAGAAACTCCTGGGCTGGATGGACAGAATAATCTGACTCAGTTTAAGGGCAGCTTCATATGTTTGCTTATAATGTGTAAAGTGGCTCTCGGGGAATAGTTCTGAAGGCGTTTTTAGCATAGCTATGGGGGAACATATCAAGTTGAGTGGATATCTGTTTTCAAGGACTTTCAAAGAATGTGTGGCCTGGAAACAAAAGAGCTTAACGGTCTTCTTCAAAGTTGCATGAATGGGAGGTAAACTTTGTGTGTGATAAACTAAGAAACGTTGGGGGCGAAGCTTGCACAATCTGTATTTAACTGATTCAAAAACAGGAAAGAAAAAGGAGAGGGGTGCTGAAATCGGCAGTCATTTAGTTGAACCACTGTACAGTGGTACCTTGGGTTACATATGCTTCAGGTTACATACGCTTCAGGTTACAGACTCCGCTAACCCAGAAATAGTACCTCAGGTTAAGAACTTTGCTTCAGGATGAGAACAGAAATTGTGCGGTGGCGGCGCAGCAGCAGCGGGAGGCCCCATTAGCTAAAGTGGTGCTTCAGGTTAAGAACAGTTTCAGGTTAAGAACGGACCTCCGGAACGAATTAAGTACTTAACCCGAGGTACCACTGTATTCCCTTCAGCAATGAGAATTAAGAGAGAGCAAGAGCTCTAGAGTATCTTTGGATAAGATATTTTAGTGGTGTTAATGTATGACATTCCTCAGAGTGCTGTGCAAATGTTGACCAGAAGGTACATAATGCAAAAATAAATAAATAAATAAATACATCTCAGCAGTGCTTGGCTGCAAGCCATTGTATTTTAATACTTTGAGGTGAAGGGTGAGGCCACTTCTGTCCCCCTAAAACCTTTGTGGAAGGCATGGGGCCTGTTGCTGGGGCAGGTGAAAATTGCCCCAAATCAAGTGGCAGCACCTTCTGATTTTGGATGACGCACCACTACCTTGGCCAGTGTTGCTCAGAAGCTCCCTGCAGCCCACCAGAGAAGCTTTGTGGGCAGGGGGGGGGGAGCACAGTTCTGAAGGGGATAGGACCCTTCTGTGAACTTACTTCTGTTTGTAAGATACAAGGCAATGCTTTGCAGCTCTGCACTTACCTCCAAGTAAACGTCTCTAGAACGGAAGGGTTGGTTGCAAGGAAGAAGCAAAAGGGAAAGGAAAACATTTGAGGATGGATTGGGCAGCTTGATGGGAACGATAGCATGTAGAAATGGACACCTGTGATGGCTTGGGAATGGCTTTTTTTTTTGATGGGGGAGTAGATTTTGAGGAGAACTTTAAAGGAGATGGAGGGTGGACAGGCCTGGACCTCCCATTAGGTGCTTTGAGGTGGTCACCACTTGCAGGTAATTTGGGCTGTCACAAAAAGACTGAAAATTGATAGTTATTTATTATTGCTATCAGAGCTTTTTTTAGCCGAAGCTCAGTTCTGGCACCTCTCAGGTGGGAGCCATTGCCATTCTAAGAGAACAAGGGAGAAGTTAACAGTGAGCTCCAGTACCTATTTTTGTAGAAAATTTGCACTGATTATAATTTATATTTTGTTGTTGGTAGTGGGGAAGGCAGTTCTGGGATTTTCTGCATCAAGTGCCAAAATAACTTGGCAGACCTTGGGCATTAAACACCTTGAGGGTTTTGGGTTTTGAGGGGAGGGGCCCACATTGGTTACTCGGACTAAAGTGACAACATTTCTTTGTCCAGCCCTGAGAATGGAGATTTCCATTCACACCCTGCACTGACAGCCTTCACCCGGAGGAAATACTTATTTTATGTCACCAGCAGTTTGTTATTATGATGTAGACTTTGAAATGAGAATTAATCTGGCAAAAGCAAAAACGAAAAAAACCCTCAACAAATGTTTCTGGCCTTGCTTATACTAAATGAATCCCTGCAAAGAGCCTAACGATTGTGTTATTTCAGCAAGACTGACCTAATTATTTGCCTCTGAATGATGATGATGTTTTCTCTGCAATTTTCTTTGGACTGCATTAAAAGCACAAAGGAACTTATAGTGCTTCATTCAAGGAATTACATGTGCTGACGTCTGATGACACATGGCAAGAAGCTATACTTGATAAAATTAACACACGGCATCCAAGGATGGAGCCTACCATATAAATGGCCTCATCTGGTAGTACTAGTTAGTGAATTGGAGTCACGCCAAAGTAAAATGAAGACCATAAAATTATATGCCAGAGATATTGGCTGCAGTGCATAGCTTTGAAACGCCACATATGTGTTGGCACATCCCCTTATGCTGAAGTGTGCAGACGTCTTTGATTGCATTGCTAGATGAGAACTTATTCTTATTAGTAGCAGTAGTAGCAGTGCAACTGTGATTTCACTAATTTCCCACTGAATTCCATGAAAGCAATACATGCTTTGTATTCTCTGTATCATGTCTAGCTTGTAATTAAGGTAAAGGGACCCCTGACCATTAGCTCCAGTCACGGACAACTCTGGGGTTGCACGCTCATCTTGCTCTATAGGCCGAGGGAGCCGGCGTTTGTCTGCAGACAGCTTCCAGGTCATGTGGCCAGCATGACTAAGCCTCTTCTGGCAAAACCAGAGCAGCACATGGAAATGCCGTTTACCTTCCCGCCGGAGCGGTACCTATTTATCTACTTGTACTTTGACGTGCTTTCAAACTGCTAGGTGGGCAGGAGCTAGGACCAAACAACGGAAGTTCACCCAGAAATGGGGATTCGAACCATCAACCTTCTGATTGGCAAGCTTGCACCACAATGCCATCCACGTCCCATAGCTTGTAATTGGCTTGCCATTAAAGTAAACATCAGGATTTCTTTTGATTTTAATAGGGTTGGCCTGAACTAATTGGTTCCAATCATCTGGGGCAGGGCCCACCTGTGGCCCTCCCAGATATTGTTGGACCACAACACTTGACCATGCCAAGTGCCAAGTTTGCAGGCACCATTGATTAGCAGTGCTTGCAAATGCCCTTTAGGCCAAACCAGGTTTTATCTGCCCCCCCCCCACCTATGTCATATATGATATTTAGTGCAGGACAGATGGGCATGGCTTGGCCAAAATGGCCTCACAAGTCAAATGGGAACCTGGTGAGCTTAATGAGGCCCATGGACTAGACACAGGGTTTCCCAAACTTGGGCCTCCAGCTGTTTTTGGACTGCAAATCCCATCATCCCTGACCACTGGTTCCACTAGCTGGGAATGATGGGAGTGGAGACCCAAGTTTGGGAAACCGTGGACTAGAGGTTCTCCACCCCTGGCCTAAAGGATAGAGAAAAAAGTTATTCTGAATCTAAAGGACAGAGAGAGAAGTTATTCTGGGTCATTGACTTTTCTGCTCATGGTAGAATATCTGATTTCCTGCTCTGTTTCTCTTCTATGCTCCTTCTTTCTGTCCACTCTCTTTAATGACAAGGGTTCCTCTCAGCCATCCATGTTAAGTAAAGCTACACTGCTAATTGACATTGCTTTTGTGTCACATTAGAAGAATGAGTTGCAAACCAGACAATAAGCCTAATTGAGGGGGGGGGGAAGCATTTATTTGGTCCAAATTCTAATTTCTGCAAAATGGATGCAAATCCAGAGAATCATCATTGGTATGTGGAGTGGAGCAGTAGATTTATTTCACTACAATTGAATAGTATGCTTGACCCTGAGTGTTCTAGTGTTTTGAAATGCAGGTAATTTTTCATGCTGGGGCAGTTATGATGTGCCCTGTTCTCTTTTATAACTGCTGCCTTTTGAGACATGTTCTCATTTTTGAGTACTTTCTTAGATGGTGGGAGACCTGCAATTTAAGGGAGAAAAGGCTTCCTTTCATGTATTCTTATCAAGTTCTTGCAATTTCAGAGGACAGAGATAGCTAGAAGGCTGCTTGTTGAAAGTCACATTTTTCTTTCGATACTTTTTCAACCTTCGTGTCGGAGAAACAGGATGTCACAGAATTAATTTCTAAGGAGGGTAATTTGTTAAATCTTTAAGCAAAGCCAAATCTGTCAGTTCCATTGAATGCATACTTAATATTGAACTAAGTACCTAAAAATAGCTTCAAAATAATTTCTAGGTGAAACAGTAGCTGGAAGTTAAGTTAGTGGGGGGAACAGTACATGCAAAATATGTCAGTTGAATTTTAAAAGAGACTAATATAAAATAACATAAGATGATTTTCATAATATTTGATATTATTGGGTAATAATAATAATAATAATATTGGATAGTATTTCATAAAGATATAAAGATCCATATTTATACTGAATGACAGAATTCTTTAAGCAATGGAGTGCAGTGTCTAGGAGAAGTAATCACTGAAATAATGAGGCCTGTTAATCTTGGGTAAAGATGGTGGGTTGTGAGGGTCTGTTCTAAAATAAAGAGTGTTCATATAAGGTGTTGTATCCAAGAACATGAAACACCCAATTCTTCAGAAATTGCCACACTCAAAAACTCTGTTACTGTATATATAGCCTAAGTGAGAATGCTTCTTTTATTAAACCAGCCTTCCCCACCCCAATCGGGTACCGATGTTTTGGATCACAACTTCCATCAGCCCAAGCCAGTATGGCTGTGCTGTTAGGGGCTGATGGGAGTTGTAGTGAGAAACATTTTGAGTGCACCAGGTGGGAGGAAGCTGAAGGGATATAATGTGTCAGGGAAAGTTGCCTAGTTAATGATGCTCAGTTCTACTGTGAGAGCTGGAAGAAACGGTTAAATGACTAGCATTATAATGAAGCCTGCAGGCTTCTCCTGTATGTTCATCCTTGTTTGTTTGTTTGTTTGAACATTTATAAGCCACCTACTGAAATACAATGATATATGCAGGTACAATAAAACATAAGATATTGGGAAATCTCTTTCCTTTGTTCTACCTTTTTTGGTTCTTAAAACCCAAGATTTGTATTTCTCTTTAGTTCTTAATTCCTATGTGAATTAGCCATGAATCTCGCAGGCTGATGGTAAATTACTGCTGTGATTATCGGCGGTACAAAAGGTTATATCCCCATTGCTGTGGGGATTGTTGATTTATACATGAGCATGCCAGGCATGAGGCCTTGCGGGGAAGGTGGATTTTTTCCTATTCCCTTCCCTTCTGGCTGTGATTTCATCATAGTAATTTCAAAACAGGCAGGGAGCAAACAGTAAACAGCAATGAATTACAATACGATGGAATACTAATTTTTAGCATTCATATGGTGTCTGCAAGCGCTCAAAGTGTTTTACATACACTACCAAACTGTAACCAGTGGAAGCTGGTTCATTGGGACAACCAGGAGATACCCTTACCAAGTGAAATGCCATGCATTTTTTAAAGTCCCCCCCCAAATCTCAAAATTCTTTCACAGTCTCAGCCCCCAAGTACTGCTATGGTCAGAGGGTCCCACTCTTCTGTCTTCCAAGCAGAAAAACAAAATGCCAATAAATTTGTATCTTACTGGAGCTTCTCCTCCATCCTCCAGTTTGTGAGGTTTTCCCTCACCTCATGTTCCCATGATATCCATAGGATATAATATTAGCAGGTTTGATGCTGCGGTAGACCCACTATCCAGTATCTCTGTTCTGAGCATGCTCAGAGCTCTTTCCCTGAAGGCCTTGCAACAATCTTGTGAGGTATTATTATTATTATCGTTTCCATTTTGCAGGGAACTGAGGCTGAGAGATAGTTGCTTGACTAAGACCGCCTAGAGTGAGTTCACAGCAGAGAAGAAATTCAAGCTACCAGTACTCTTCTCCTGATTTGCAGTAGTGCATTTTAGTTGCTATGCTACATAGCATACAGTGGTACCTCAGGTTAAGAACTTAATTCGTTCCGGAGGTCTGTTCTTAACCTGAAACTGTTCTTAACCTGAGGTACCACTTTAGCTAATGGGGCCTCCCGCTGCCCCGCGCCACCACAGCACGATTTATGTTCTCATCCTGAAGCAAAGTTCTTAACCCGAGGTACTATTTCCGGGTTAGCGGAGTCTATAACCTGAAGTGTCTGTAACCTGCAGTGTCTGAGACCCGAGGTCCCACTGTACATTTTTACAAATATGCATTATCTGTGTACAGTGGTACCTCGGGTTAAGTACTTAATCCATTCCGGAGGTCCGTTCTTAACCTGATACTGTTCTTAACCTGAAGCACCACTTTAGCTAATGGGACCTCCTGCTGCTGCTGCGCCGCCGGAGCATGATTTCTGTTCTCATCCTGAAGCAAAGTTCTTAACCTGAGGTAATATTTCTGGCTGTAACCTGAAGTGTGTGTAACCTGAAGCGTATGTAACCTGAGGTACCACTGTAATTTGTAATTCTGTATATTTTAAAATATCTGCTGGTATACCACTGAAATTGCACCGTCTGTATCTGGAAGCATTTGACAACAGTGAAATAAGCTTAACCCTAAAATTCTGAGGTTTTTAAAAAGAAGTTCTAAAGCACCCAGTTAATGAAGAAAATATAAGCCCCTGCAATGAGGGAAGAAAACTTTCAAGAAACTGTTGGATAGGGTTCAGCACAGCAGTAGCCTGGGGAAGCGTGAGGTCTTGGTGGCATAAAACCCATTGCCTTGTTGGTTACTAAAACAGTCCTGCGAATGAGGGCTTTCAGCCACATAGGTTAACTGCAACTGTTGTAATCCTTGGAAGGTCAGTCAGCATTATTATGTCCATGTTGGTGATCTAGTGCGGAAGTTGTAAGAAGATGGTGAGAATTTCAACCAAGGACATGCAAGTTTCAAGATCTTAGCTGCAGCTCTAACCTGCCTGATGTTGATAGCTGCAAGGGAGCCAGCAGTAGGATGCAGTGCAAACTTTTGCCTTCCAACTTCCCCCAGTGGAGAGGAATGCTGCTGATGGGGTGGTAGGTAGGTTTTCCCCCCCTGAAGCAGAGGCCTGACTTCCATCCGACTGGGTGGAAAGTTATTGACGGTGGTTCTAATACCTGAATGGAGGCATTTGGGGGGTGGGGTACCAGTAGCAGGAATCAAAAAGCCCTGTGGTCTGGTTATCAGTCCCTCTCAGCAATATCAGCCCTAGAGCTAGTGTGGCAAAACTGCAGAGAGAGGGTGGGGAAAGTGTCCTAAAAGTTATCAGTGGACTGTTGTTGGAGCAGAAGGACTTGGTAATGGCATTTGCAAGGCTTCAGTCTTGTCAAATGCATTGGATTGGGCCATTTGATCTCAATTGCTGAGGGTTTTCCCAAAGGAGGCTGGGGGTGTCCTTCCTTGTGACTCATCTGCCCCTCTCAATTTCTGCCTTCCAGTTCCATAAGCTGCAGGTCCCAGGAGCGCAGTGTGTTATATATACTCCTGACAATGGCCAAATGCATTTAATCGAGCCCAAGATGGCTGAGGACAGAGAATGGATGCTTCTTACTGCTGATCCTCAAGGGTTTTTTGAGCATTCCTATCAAACACTTGAAAATCCACAGAGGGATTTTGGAGTGTTCTCAAAAAGCAAGTTAGCTGTTCCGTCCCCTTCCCAGCCAGTCACACTTTCTCCAGTCGAACACCTGCCCTTACCTTGAATTACTATGAAGTCATCTGACCCACAGGGTAGCGCTGTGGGTTAAACCACAAGAGCCTAGGACTTGCCGATCAGAAGGTCGGCGGTTTAAATCCCCACAACGGGGTGAGCTCCCGTTGCTCAGTCCCTAGCAGTTCGAAAGCACATCAAAGTGCAAGTAGATAAATAGGTACCACTCCAGCGGGAAGGTAAACGGAGTTTCTGTGCGCTGCTCTGGTTCGCCAGAAGCGGCTTAGTCATGCTGGCCACATGACCTGGAAGCTGTACGCCGGCTCCCTTGGCCAATAAACGAGATGAGCACCGCAACCCCAGAGCCAGCCACGGCTGGACCTAATGGTCAGGGGTCCCTTTACCTTTACGTTACATCTGACACAAGAAATCCTGCACCTCAAATCCTGGAGCTAAGACTGTGAGAGAACAAGCCCGGCTCTTTCTTGTGCTTGCATATGGCAGGAAACAGTTGGTAGTGGGCGGACGTCTTTCTGGGAAGATTGTACACCGCTCCCAGTTTTCCCATTGGGGAAACATCTGAGAAACTTTCACAAAACTCATGCTGGAATATAGTTGTAACATCACTGCCCTAGATGTAGGCTACATACTAAACTCTTCCAAATGTAAACAAGTATGCAATTTCCCTTCAGAAACTTGATTTGATTAATTGGATTACATCACTATAAATCACAGAAGAAGTTCGCCTTATCCTCTGTGAACATTTGGAAGTGGAGCAATCAATTGCTATGCGCCAAAATGGCGTCCACAACCAGAGGCACTAATGCTGGAAGCCATAGGCGGGGAGAGGGCTCTGGTGCTCAGGTCCTGCTTGTGGGTTTCTCACCAGCATCTGGTTGGCCATTGTGAGAAGAGGATGCTGGTCTAGATCCAGCAGACGACTCTTATGGTCTTAACTTCCTCATTTTGACTGCAGTAGGAACAAGTGCCCTGTTCTCTTACTCTCCAAAGGCATTTTCATTTAGGCCAAAACAATTACTGCATGGGCATTCTCTAGGTGTAGATGTAGATGTAGATGATGTAGATATAGATGTAGATGTAGATGTAGATATAGATGATATAGATATAGATATATACATACACATTTTTATTAGTTTTTTTTAACATATCATTTCCAACAATCATATAACATAACTTCTTATCTTATACAATATATTAGACTTCCGTCAACACCTCTGATAATTTTCTGCTCTTTATCACTTATTCTGCATTTCATAATTTCTCTATTACTCTTAATTATCATTAACTAATAATTCTCCTCATAGTCTTTCTTGCAATATTTCAAATACTCCTCCTTACAGAACTTCTTCCAGTCCTACAAGCGTAATCTGTTCATTAAAATTGCTTTTCAAATAGTTCATATATTTACTCCAGTCTTCTAAGAATCTCTGGTCCCGCAGGTTTCGAATCCACTGCATGGGCATTCTCAACTATTGTGTTTTTTTTACCTCTGTAAACTTGTTTCTTGTGGTTTAAGGAGGATCCAGCCATCTTTTCACAATTTAGGTTTTCGCTTGCTGGGTTGTCCAGCATTCAAAGCACTAGTTGCTGTTTCTGGGGTAACATGCCTCTGTATACTGGGCAGAGTGATCCTAAATGGAGCCTGGGGAGGACTGGAGCAAGGGAGAGGCTTCCACATCTAAAGCTATTCCTTCTATTGCAGCTCAGGATGGGGGGGGGCGCATTTGCATCTCTTCAACTTGCTGAGAACCGAGAATTTTCCTCTTTAATAGAGAGGATTCCATTTGCAAGGCATATTTAATTTTCCATTGCAGCATTTGGTTCAGATGTGTGAGAGAATCTGAACAGGAGGAAAATACTAACTGATCTGTTTGCAGCATTTCTAATTTCCTTATTAGATTAATTGATTTCACAGAGTTCTAGAGTTACAATGCAATTGACAGTGATCAGGCATTGCTGTAGCAACGGAGCATTCCAAATAGCAAACACTGAGCTTATTACAGCAGGTAGCAATTACAATGTGCTTGTGATTAATTACTCAGGGCACAATTCAGCCAAAGGTAAGCACTTTTAAGTCCTGGTGGTATCAATGGGTGATTTAAGTACATGCTTAACAGTGCAATCCTACGTCTGTTTGCTAAGAAGGAAATCCCACTGTGTTCAGCAAGGCTTAAGCCTGTACACACTTACCTGGAAGGAAATTCCATTGAATGCCCTGGAACTTATAGTTAGGGTTGCTGTCATCTGAACCACAGAGCCTAGGCCTTGCCGATCAGAAGGTTGGTGGTTCGAATCCCTGCAACAGGGTGAGCTCCCGTTGCTCGGTCCCGGCTCTTGCCCACCTAGCAGTTTGAAAGCACGTCAAGTTCAAGTAGATAAATACTGCTCTGGTGGGAAGGTAAACAGCGTTTCTGTGCGCTGCTTTGGTTCACCAGAAGCGGCTTAGTCATGCTGGCCACGTGATCCGGAAGCTGTATGCCGGCTCCCTTGGCCAATAAAGCGAGATGAGCTCTGTAACCCCAGAGTCGTCCGCGACTGGACCTAACGGTTAGGTGTCCCTTTACCTTTATAAATGTTTTGAAATCAGTAAGACTCAAAAGGGCTGAAAGTGGTTTGACTCTTGCACACGGAGGTCTAGAAAAGTGCATGGCATTTTGAAATGCTCATGTTAATGCAAGGACTTTTTGCCCTTCTGTTTTCATGGCACATAACTTACTGTTAACATAACACAGTGGGGTGGGAGCTCATGATGACCTGCTTATTGAGCAGTCATCCTAATTTGTTTGCACAAAGCTTACATGGTGTTTAGACTATGTCTAGGGTGGGGGTGGGGTATTAACCAAAATTTTGTTAATGGAATGGTTATATGACAGTGAGCATTCATACCGCATTCATCCTGATTTGCTTGTGATATGTTTACACATCTTCCTGCTAGATTTCATTCCAGGGCAACATAGTGCTTTAGTCCTTAGAGTTGTAGAGTTTGAAGGTACCATGAGGGTAATCTAATCCAGCCCCCTGCAATGTAGGAATCTTTTCCCCCAATGTGGGGTTCAAACCTACGACCCTGGAATTAAGAACCTTAAGCTCTACGGACTGAGCTATGCACTATCCACTGTAATTGAACAAACTTAATGTTCTGCAGTATAGTGACAGACTGGGAGTGACTTAAGTGGCTATCACCACATTTGATGGAAGTGCATTCCACAGGTTAATTAAGGTATGTCTTCTTCTGGTCTGTTTGTCTTCAGTGATGGGAACCCTGTCCAGAATGTTTGGTACCTTAGGGGATCTCCTTTCCCCCCACTCCTCACACAAATGTGTCATATGTTGCTGCTTTTGACAATAGGAACTAAGGGCACCAAGGTACCAGGTCTAGACAGGAGTAAAGGCAAAAGGACCCCTGACCGTTAGGTCCAGTCGCAGACGACTCTGGGGTTGCAGGGCTCATCTCACTTTACTGGCCGAGGGAGCCGGCGTACAGCTTCCAGGTCATGTGGCCAGCATGACTAAGCTGCTTCTGGCTAACCAGAGCAGCGCACGGAAACGCCGTTTACCTTCCCACTGGAGTGGTACCTATTTATGTTACTTGCACTTTGTGCTTTCGAACTGCTAGGTTGGTAGGAGCAGGGACTGAGCAATGGGAGCTCACCCCGTCGTGGGGATTCAAACCGCCAACCTTCTGATCGGCAAGCCCTAGGCTCTGTGGTTTAACCCACAGCACCACCCGCGTGGAGTACAATGCAGGAGTACCCCTTCTTTTTACCACAGTCATAATTATGTTTTCACCAGCACTGATCAGTTCATAGATTGTTAAATAACACTGGTGGAACAATCTGTACTCAGCTGAGGCTGCATTAATTAAAGAGATTCAAACATGATTATTTTTTGCATGACCTTTTGCTCACACAACTTTGGGATTCTCCTTCAAGCAGCATCGTTTAGGATTAGCTTGGGGGGCACCGAGTTTTGTGTTTCTCAATATAATAAGTTCTAGCCGGCGTGAAGCTATTTCTGCTGGAGTGGCTAATGATAGCACAGATTATGATTTGAGAGACAGTATTTGATGGATAGAAATAATCACTGGTGTCTCTTGGGAGAGAGCTCAGAGTTGCCTTTATTTTGCCCTTTTGAAGATAATAAAGTAGGAAGAAATAGCAAATCAGAAATAGCTTCTGTCATTTCCATGCATCTTAATCTGATCAGAACCATCAAAAATTTCCTGCCTTGTCTGAAAATATTTATACAAATATGCTACGCTATTATTACGGTAAGTGTGAATTTCCCCACAATTGGTTTCAGTCTGTCATTGCCCAAGAGCAGGATGGGGAAACTCCTCTCCCCGAGACTGAGGGCCACATTCATTTCTGGGAAAGCTTCTGAGGGCCACATGGCAGTGGTGGATAGGAACAGATGCAAAGTGAGAGGAGCAACAGAACTAAATTCTACCTTTGCACAGTAGGTTGGTTTCCGTGCACACTCAGATACCCCTCTTTATCCTCTGCTCAGACAAGCAGAAGGCATGATCAGAGCTCAAGGATATGTTTCAGCCAGGCAGAACACTTTGGGGTGTCCAGCAGGGCCAGTGAGGGGTGGACTGGGGAGAGTTCTTTGGACCAGTTTCATGAGTCCTGTGGAGATGTCTTGGCAGGAGTGGGACAGGATTGGGGAGGAGGAGTGGATGTCAGTGATGGTGAGTCCTGTCAAGGCCTCAGGAGCTGGGCATTTTCCTGACTGAACCTGAGCCTGCAAGGAAACCAAGAGAGGTAGCAATTTGTTTACTGCTGCCCACAGACTTTCACCTTTGTAGAATGTTATACCAGTGTTCAAAGTCTCTAGAACCTGAGACCCAGCTGCTGATGGTGGCCACCCAGATCTTTCCCTCATGACTTCTCAGGTTGGTTCCCAGGCCATATTACCTCGCTCCAAGCCACACATTTCACTGGCTCCACTTGACTGTTTCAAACTGGTTGAGATGTTGTTTGTTTAATTGTGATCATGCCTCTTGCTTGCCTAGATGAAGGACGGAGAGGTGTGTGCACACAGAAACATTTTGTGTGGCTGGAATGTGCCCAAAAGCCAAGTGCTGCATGTGGTTCTCTGCCCACTTTTGCCTCTGCACCCATCTTCGGCATGCGGCCACTAGATGGTTACCCATGAGGGAATATGGCCCTTAGGCCAAAAATGTTTCTTAACCCTGATCTAGAGACAACAGACCTTTCCTTTCCACTGGCAGTGTACCACTTGGCAGTGCGTCACTTTACAGTAGAAATAACATGGAATTGTGATAGGAATCGTTCATGGGATGGGGAGGGGGGGTGCATGGCTTTGGCAGTCAGCCTGTCGCCTGTGACTTTTAATTTGCAGCAGTTGCAAACAGGGGATGTTCATTTTATTGGAGCTGCATCACAGAGCATCTTTGGAACATCTGGCATCATGCATCACAGTTTGGTGGCAGCTGGGTAAATCAAATGTCATGCATTGCTGCAGAACTGTAATGCAGGAACATTGTTCATATTTAATTTTAACTTTGCTATGTGGCATCCTCAAGGGACTCTATTCTCACTAGCTACCATCTAGGGCAGCACTTCTCAGCTTTCATTTCAGCTTTGGGGGGGGGGACTTTAAAAGTTACTAGTCCATAGCTAATGTTTTTGATAACCTGTGTTGGGGTCCCATCCAATCCCCACCCAGCTGCCAGCAGGACTTAGCAGCTGTGGTAGAAAGTTGGGGACAGGTTTGGATTTGTTGCCTTCACTTTGGGATCCCATGGATCCTCAACTGACTCAGCCCTTCCCTTCCTCTCAAACTCCCATTTCAGGACCTTCCATTGAACACTGCCAGTGGGGATCCTGGCAACAGCACTCTTGACCACTGTGGGCATCGGCCAGCAGGAGGCAGGGGTGTAGCTAGCTGCATGGGTGCCTGGTGCGGGGGCCACTCATGTTATCTGATGTCCTGCAGCCAGGGGCAGGGCGATCCGCCCATGGGGCAGGGCAAGCCCCTCCTCCTCCTCAGCTGTAGGGCGGCTGAGGGAGAGGCAGTAGGCAGATGCAAGTCCCACGCTGCCGTTTGAGGCAGCGCGGAACCTGCAGACGCCTAAGCCACCACGTCACTCCTAAAACGTTTCATGAGCCCATTTTTTAAATAAAAAACCCTCATTTTGTCAACCCCCCCCCCAGTGATGACACCTGGGGTGCACCGCACCCCTGCACCCCCTTCCTTCGCCACTGGCAAGAGGCCAGCATGAATCCAACCTGCCCACTCAGCGCAGAACAAGGGGGGCTTGGATTGCACTGCCAAACATTTATGGCCCCAAAGTGACAAAACACACAGCTACTGTAAAGCTTTCCTGCTTGCCATATGCAGACAAGTGGCCTCACCCTTTCATTCTTTTATAAGATGCTTCCCTTATAAGCATATTATAAAGCCAAATTAGGCAACAGTAAATTACACCCAGTTACAATAAGTACATCCAAACTGCACGTCAGATAAAATGAGTGGCTACAAAAGTTTTGAAAAAGCATAGTTCCTAATGGGTTCGTGCCGTTTTAATTTGGCTTAAAAGCCAGTCATATTATGAGTTGTCACTGGCTCCTCACTCTCCCCCATGTCTTCCGCACCTGACAAATTGCTGCAGATCTTCTTGGTGGTATTGTACCCCCGGAGAGGTTTCATCTTCTGAGAACCCTTGACTCTTCCTCCTCCCCACCTCCCTCAGCACCGGGAAGGGAAGAGCTATGAGATAGATCCAAACCACATCTAGCCTTCTCACAAAGCTCTACAGGAAATGAAACAAGAACCACCAACCCATGTCTTCTGCATACACTTGAGAATCGTTGGCAAAATAAGCCTGTGCCTTGTTTCACTTCCAGTTTTGGCAGCAGTCTGTTGGCATCCGTCTGTCTCAGGAGACAGTGGAGGAATGTGCCTTTGTGGATGATTTCAAACCATTGGAGAATTAAAGCGCCTGCTGTGGCTGTAGAGACCCAATACAGGAGAAACATGCTTTGTTGCAGCTGGGGCAGATGCAGGCCTCTGGCTGTGTTGCTGCAGATGCACCATGACATTTCTTCTCACTGCGCTCCTCCCAATGGCCATTCCTCCTCTGGTCACTGCTATGGATGCATGACCTGACTGCCTGTCTTCAGACATTGTGGTCATCCGCAAGGGATTCCCACACAGCTGGGTGGATGTTGCCAGACTTCATGTCACATTTGCAGTCATCTTTGTATTGCAGAGTTAGCCTGCCCATGGGCCTGGTGCATGCAGCCAGCATCCTGTGTAGAGCATCTTCCTGCCATCTTGTGTTCTGTGAACATGACCAAGCCAGCATCATCATCATCATAATAATAATAATAATAATAATAATAATAATAATAATAATAATAATAATAATAATTTATTATTTATACCCCGCCCATCTGGCTGGGTTTCCCCAGCCACTCTGGGCGGCTTCCAACTGAATATTAAAAACAGTACAGCATCAAACATTAAAAACTTCCCTAAAGAGGGCTGCCTTCAGATGACTTTTAAAAGTAAAATAGTTGTTTATTGCTTTGACATCTGCTGGGAGGGCGTTCCACAGGGCAGGCGCCACTACCAAGAAGGCCCTCTGCCTGGTTCCCTGTAACCTTACTTCTCGCAATGAGGGAACTGCCAGAAGGCCCTCGGCGCTGGACCTCAGTGTCCGGGCTGAACGATGGGGGTGGAGACGTTGCTGAGATAGACGTTGCTGAGACAGGAGTGAGAACTTGCTGGGGATGTGGGCTTGGGAGAGCACATCTTTGTTTGAGATTCTGTCCTGCCATTAGATGCCCAAAATTCTACTGATGCAGTGCGTGTAGAAGGCATTGAGGATTTTCCAGCTACTTGGAAGACCCCGAAAAACCCAAATAAACCGTAAAAGCATACAAAAGGGTTGGCATCTCCTTTGCATCTTGCGGGAGGCAGTGGAAGACAGGAATACCTGGCATGCTCTGGTCCATGGAGTCACGAATAGTTGGACATAACTAAACAACTAAACAACTATAATACTTGCTTATGCCTTCAGTCCTGGGTTCTATTTCCAGTGTGGTCAAGCATATTGAAATATTTTGTGTTTCTATTCCTAGTTTCACCCTTTAAACAAATCCTTTAAACAAATTCTTCCTAGCCTTGTGTATTTGGAGAGTGGAGTATATATAACAATCCCATAAAATTCACCTGAATCAGCTGCAGCACAACATCCTTTATAAGCAATTCCCATTCTGAGGTGATTTCCGAGGCAATCGTTCATAAATTGTTACAGAGAAGTAAGCATATGAGATGGAGATTATCTTTCACAGATGGACGGCTGCATTAACTGAGTGGTGTAATTCAATCAGGAATTTATGAATCCCACAAACCGTATGATAGGAATGCAGTCGTTTACATTTAAGATCTCTGAATCATTTTGAGGATGTTTATTTCTGGCGTACCATAAAATGACATTGTGTTGTATCAGTGTGGACATCTGGGGCTCTCTACAGTGAACAGCATCATTGGGTCAATTCTGCTGCAGATCCTTAAAGTCAATTTGATTATGCAAATGTTGCCATAATTTCCCTTACTCTCTGGTGTATGTCTCAACCAAGGGTACTTTGTTGTCATATTTCATTATGTGGCATAAAACACTCAAGGGTTTGCAGAAACATTGCAGGAAATGCTGGATATCACTGTCACCGTTGCCATTCTCGAGAATTTTTTTTTTGGGGGGTGGAAATGATGCTCCACACTCTATGTATTACTTTGGATGCCCTTCAGGGGCTAAAAATAGACCAAAAATCAGATTGGGGCCACCAGTGTTACGTGCAGCAGCCAGCAGTTCCCAGCTGGAGCTGCTTGAACAGGGCCAGTGCTAAATCATGATTCCAGGTGTCCCTTCAGAATGAAATGCCACCTCTCCAACACCTCAGGCTGAAAGACTGTCTCCTCCTCAAGAATCAGAAGGCATTGTTTAGCAGGAAAGGCACACTGTGTAGAGCTTTGTTCTGCAGTGCCTACAGAAATTAGCTCCTGACCATAGAACGAAATAAAAGGCACAGCTCTAGGGCTTACAATGTGAGAGACTAGCATAGGGATGGGAAACGTTTTGCATCCTGAGGGCCATGTTCCCTTCTGGACAGCCTTCCAGGGGCCACATGCCATTGGGGAACAGAGGCAAAAGTAGGTAGAACAACAAATACAAATATTACCTTTGTATGAGCCCAGTATGCCTGAAGGAGCGTCTCTACCCCTATCGTTCAGCCCGGACACTGAAGTCCAGCTCCGAGGACCTTCTGGCAGTTCCCTCACTGGGTGTTTGATATGAATCAACATCAGTGTTAGAAACAGTAATGAAAGCTAGGAGCTAAGTGGCACCTTAAACCTAGGTTATGGCTGCAACAACGGAATGTCTAGGCACACATTTTTATAACAAGAATACAAAGCTGAAAATGAATGAACTGAAACTAAAATATAATGTTCATTTTTTCACATGGTCTACCCTGTCCACCCCCCTAATATTCTGAAGAGGGTCTCTCCTCCAGTCTTCAGAGACTACCTGGAAGTGAGGAGGCAGAAAAAGGTCCTCTTTTCCTTCCACTCTGCAGTTTTAATCTGAAAATTTAGGCACAGTACTGTGCCTAGAGCTCAGGAACAGCTCACACTATTGCCATTCCCTATTGCAAAACACGCCTAGAACAATGGGAGTTTTGAACACTGATCAATGTGCCTTTTCCTAAAAGAGCATTGGAGTGTCCTTCCTCATGACTGACCCTATGCCATCTGATTCCTACCTTCCATAAGGTGCAGGTCCCAGCAGTGCTGTGAAATGTATTCCTGACGCATTTTATTGAGCCAAAGATGCCTAAGGACATAGGATGTGTACTCATCCTCAAATTAAATTGTTTTTGGAGGGTTTGTATCGAACACTTGAAAATCCTCAATGGGATTGTTGAGTGTTTAATATGAAGACTTGGAAAGTAATTTAGTTGTTGCTCCTCTGTCCCAGGCAGTTTCCCTTTCTCTAGTCCAACTCCTGACCCTATCTTGAATTGCTATGAAGTCGTCTGTCCCCAGAAATCTTCCATCCCAAACTGGGGAGCCCAGGCTGCCAGAGAACAAAGCCAATGCTTTCCTGTGGTTGCATATGGCAGGAGATGCTTGGACAGCTTTCTTCCACACCATTCCTGATTTTTCATTGGGAAGCACTTAATACGCCTCCCAGGAACCCATGCTTCCCTGGATTTTAGTTTGAATATCACTGCCCTAGACGTAGCCTACATACTAGACTCTTCCCAATGTCAAAAAATGTACAATAATTTCCCTTTGACAAACCTGATTTGATTAATTGGATTACATTGGTATAAATCACAGAAGAAGTTGGCTCCAACTTCCTCATTTTGTTCTGCTGCAACTCCTGTAGTCAGTTGCAAATTCTAAGCAGAACAGCCGATTAAATCTTGGCAGAACCTCAAGGCACTTCCATTTCAGGTAAACAAATTAAATCAGAATTAATTGAGAGCTCGACTTGCTCATTCTAGCTTGGTCCCATTGTTGGCTTATTAAGCACTAAGTCTATTGTCACTTCCGTTGTTGGCAGCTAGTGACAAACGTTTATATGTGTGCGTAAAGATAAAGGGGGAAATTTAGTAAATGTGACTTTTAAACGTAACTATTCTTCAATCAGTGGAAACTAGTAGGAGCCAAGGAAGAGGTAAGATATGGATCAGCTTCTCTTGCACTGCCTGCTGATTAGTTGAATTTCTTTGCTAAGGTTCAAAGAAAGTCTAGAGATCCAGTAGATGAGATGTCAATGGTTATGTCTACTTCTAAGCCTGTGAAAATGTCCTTGGCTTATAACAAATTGAATGTTATTGGGGGAGTTAATCTTTAGCCATGAGTTAGGCCAGGTTGGGGAACCAATAGCCCTCCAGAGGTTGCTGAATGACAACTCCCATTGCCCCTGCCCATTGGCCATGTTTCCTAAGGCTGATGGAAATAGTCATTCAGCAATATCTGGAGGACCCAAAGTTCCTACACCTGTGTTAGGCCATTCATATATATGACTGTGTCAAAACAACACAGTGTATGGGAGTTTACATGGGAATTAAGGAAGCAGGGAGATAAAAGGTGGACAGGTGGTGGTTTTACTCTGTTGGACTCTGGACTCACTTTATATGAGTGATGCAAGAGTGAGAAAGTGACTTGTATGGCAGTGGGTTGTACTAAATCTCTGCCTGCCCTTAGCAAAATCATTGCACTGTCCTTTTCATAAAGAAAACTCTTGAAAAGAAATCTATGCTAGCCAATCTGGAGAAGTGAACTAATACCACTCCTTCATTTTTCAGTTTATTAAAGACTTTTGAGTAAGAACTAGTGTCTTTCCCACCTATCCTTTAGTCACCCCCTGTAATTTTGCCTCTTCCTTGTGACTTTGAGGTGCGATTTTGTGCTGTTTGTTTTATTTTCATGGATTTAAATCCATCAGTTAAGATGCCCCAAGCACATAGTTTTGTCATGGAGATCATTGTAGTCATGCTTGAATTAAACCACTTCATTTTGCTTGCCCATCTTTAACAGCCACCTGTTCCGAAATTTCATGTGGCTGTAACTCTGAAGCTGAACTGCAAAATGAAGCAGGTTTTCATTTGAAAATAGTAGCGCAAGCGATGCTGCTGGAACATTGGGAAATTAGTTCAGCACAGAGTGCTTGACATTTTGTTTGACAGAGGATTTAGCTTATCTATGACTATGATCTCTACATACTATGAATATTAAAACAATCCTTTGCGGTTCATTGTGGTACAGATAGAAGGGCCTATGTGTTTGTGAGGATCTTGCATTAAGTATTACTCGAATCAAATTTCCTTCCTGCTGAAAAGTGGTTGCAATTGTGCAGAATATACCTACTGTATGTATGTGTGCAGTAAGTATAGCCTTATGTATATGTACAGCCTTAAAGGAAAGAGAAACATGTGTTGCTCACTGCTCAGTATGTTGATTAGCATGTGTAATTTAAGGGCTAATTCTACTTAAGAATTAGCCAACTGCAGCTAACCAAGGTGGTGGAAGTGGTGGAAGTGTTACTTAGCAACCTGTCAGAGTGGCATGATCTTTGCTGAGGTAGGACAAGCTCTGATTGGCTGTGTAGTTCTGTGAGAGTATTTCCCTGTATGTTTAGTTGTATACCTTACCCTGCTATGTACAAAAGTCTGCTCTAAAAGCCAAAACCTCTGATTCTTTCTTCTCAAATTCTCCTTATTGCAGTAGCGTAGCGTGGGGGGGGGGAGCGAAGAGGGTATAGGGGTGGCTGCCTTGGGCACAAAAATTGGGCAAAATTTCAACACCCAGCGCTGCCTCAATACAGCTGTATATTTTCGTTGCTGAGCTCTGTTGAAAATGGCTTCTCCATGCCAACCAGGAACTGATCTCTCCAAACCTCTCTGTGGCTCCAATCTGCAGGGTGACCCTAATGCCATTTTGCAGTTGAATGTGCGTGGATACTCTGTCCTTTCCCCTCCCTCCCACCCCACTCCGCATGGTCCTGGGCACTGGCAACCCACACTATGCCACTGCCTTTCTGTGTTTTGTTCAGTTTTGTCAGTAAAGTGGTAATCCTTGCACTGATGGAATGAATTACTTGGATACCACCCCAACTCTAGATATTCCAATTTATAAATGAGAAACAGCAATAACATGCACCGCAGGATTAAGCAAACAGCATTGTTTAACTGTGAGCCATTGAATTTCCTGGATTATTGTTTTCTTTTTAAAGTGTTCAGTGTAAAGTGATTTCCAGTTCTTGAAGGGAGTCTGGGTGGCCTACTTTATGGAAGCACAACTCTTGTGAAAGAAATAATGTTTTCCCTAATATTCATGCATTATTATTTTTTTAAAAGCATTTAAATCATTTACATACCACTCTTCATGCAGTTTGGATTCCAGAGTGGTGTGCAACAAGGCACACATACGCACATACACACACACAGATTAAAATAACAAAAATAAGGAAAAGACCAACATCAAAACCATTACACAGACTACAGTAAATAAAAATGTTTAGTTTGGTGCTGAAAGAATTTCAGTGTGGGTGAGTCTCTTTACGGTGGCCATTCCAAAACTGAAGCTCCACCACTGAAATAAGTCCTATCCCTTTTAACTGAATGATGCACTTCTTGCAGAGGAGGCAATTAGAGAAGGACTTTGATAGAAGATCTCAAGAGTCAAGCAACAATAGACTGTTGCTAGGGAGATGTGAGCCCGTCTCCCAGCTCTGGAAGTCTATACATTGTCCCTAATGAATGTGGTGTGGTTCATCAGTGTGCAGGTGACATGGATACTTACTGTATGACAACTGTGAGATCACTGGTGAGGGGAAGGTGAAGTTTACCACTGCCATGTTTGCACCTTTTGAGTCTCAAAACACTTGATGACACAGTAATGGAAGCTCTGCACAAGTGACCTGTGAACAAGAATTGGGAGACAATGTTCGTTAGGGTTCAAAATGAGCAAAAGCATACTGTTCCACCCTGCTTTCAGCCTTGTTTCTAAAAAATAATTATTGAATCAGTACCATAAAATCCCACTGCGATTTAAAATAAGTTAAGTATCCCAAGTAGCTCTACATGAACATTCCATCCAGACAAAGATTTCTGCTTGCAAAATGGAATTTCATCCCCCTCTACTCGCCCTGCACACCACCTAAATCTGTTCTATGTGCTCTCTCAATCCTCTGGAGCAGCTTTGGAGGGGTGCGCATGGGGAGAGAAGAGGGAAGAAAGTTCCATTGCTCAAGTGAAAATAAATCCTTGCACTGATGGGACACATTAGTTGAACTCTCTCCTTAATCGCCCAGTTCTTTGCAAAATATAAACACATCATATTTCTCTTTCTCTCCCCTTCTCTCTTTCTCCTATCTCCCCAACCCAGTTCTGTCTGCTGTAATTTGAGTTTGGCAATATGTCTTGTTTAACCTGAGATAAATCTTGACATCCCATCCACAAATATATTAGAAGTGATCTAGATTTAAGAGCTAGAAAATGCCTTAAGTGGGAGACTGGCTAACTATAAGAATTCATTAAAAACAACAACAGGCCAACTCGTATAGAATAAATGCTTGCAGTTTCCAGACAGCAGCTAGAAAGAACCTCAGCCTTTTCCAGCTTGGTCAGTTCATCCATAGATTTAAGGATGTGCAAATGAATACCCCTCATGCATTGGTTGGGGAAGTAAGAAGCTTCCTGCTGGCTACACCCCCTGGACACTGACACAGTTTTCCATTTTGAAGAACCACCATATATATGCACATCTGTATAGCTTCTTCACATTGCTGCTGGATGCCCAGCCACCGGCATGTGCGGGCCATGGTCAGCAGGCATGATTTGCCCCTGCACTGCCATGAACCTGTGAACCTGTAGAGAAGTGTGTGCCTTTGTCTGCCCTTATTATTAGATACCAGTTCGAATATAGAAACTTTTCATTTCCTCTCATTGATTGTTCTGTTTTTATTCTGAAAGATTCTTAACTGCCTCTCCAACCCAGAGGTCTTGTTTCATTAATAGAAGGAAGTTTTCAGCAGGTCAGCTTCCTTCAGTAGTGGGAGGTTGGCTATTTGGGACTTGCCTTTTACAAGCAGTCCAGAGACAGCGCGGCCGTGGTGTGTTGCCGCCATGAAGGTCTGCCTGGTTGGTCCCTATGGCCATGTGGCCTTTTCCAGTCTGTGCTGTGATGCTCACCTTGGTGTCAAACCCTTCCATACATTGTGCTGGCTTGGAGTACAGCCTTATCTCAGTGGTAGGACACCTGCTTTGCATGCAGAAGGTCCTAGGTTCATGCTCTAGCATCTCCAAGTAGGACTGGGACTGTCCCCTCTTCTCTTAACTACAGTCTGTTTTAACTGTGTCAATATAATATCTTAAAAATGATTATAACCTACCCGGGGACTCCATTATGGAGAGTGTGCAAGGGCAGGATATATTATTATAATACTAGATTGCAAGTTATGCAAAACAAGAGCTGATGTTGAGTTTAATTTTGCTGATAGAATCCATGTGTAAATACTCTGTATATGCCAAAATGTCTGGTTAGTATGAAATGGTCATGGGTGTAATTTTGAGGGCTGTGTGCTCAACAGCATAGCAGCAGGGAAGGATTTATAATAGCTTCCATAGGTAAGAGCTATTATTCTCCAGGGAGGCTAAGGTTCTCAATCAGTGCTCTCCCATTTTCTGACCGAAGCGGTTCCAATTGTGACCACATGGAGATCTCTGGATGTGGCTGATATCTCCATCTGGCTGGCCCCTCCAGCTTTCTTAAGCAGAAGAGCTTATTTATTGCATGTATATCTCATCCTTTTCTTCACTCCCCTCGTCAGTTAATTCTTACATTGAGCCTGTGAGGTAGGATAAGAGGCTGTGACTGGCCCAAGGTCACCCATTGAGCTTCATGGCTTGGTAGAGATCTCCAACGTCCTAATCTGATACTCTAACTGCTACACCACACTGACACCCTACAGTACTTCTGCTATGGGGCGGCAATATAAATCAAGTAGGTAAATAAATATGAGGAAAGCAAAATGTCACTTAGAAAAGGATCTGAATTTTTTTTCTTGAAGCTTGGCTTTGTTTATACCAGATTGTTTTCTTTGATGTTTTAATGTGTTGTAAACCATTTTGAGATTTTTTCCCTTTAAAATATAAAGCGGTATAGAAATGAAATTAATAATAATTATAATTATTGCAAAGAAAAGGCGCCTAGACATTCTGTTGTGGCAACCGTAACCTAGGTTTAAGGTGCCATTTGGCGATTTGCTTTTATAAATGAGTTTCCAACACTGCTCTCAATGGCTACTATGCTGTGCCTTCGCAATTGGAGGAGGTTGCTGGAAACCGCAGGAGGGGAGAGAGCTCTTCTGCTCAGGTCCTTCTTGTGGGTTTCCCACAGGCACCCGGTTAGCCACTGTGAAAAAAAGATGCTGCAGTTGATAGGCCATTGGCCTGATTCAGCAGGGACTCACTATGTTCTTAAGGACTGTTGCTCAGTGGTTGAGTAATTGCTTTGCATGCAGCATGTCCTAGGTTCCTGCTGGCATCTCCAGGTGGGACCACCCAATGTAGACAATACTGAACTAAAGACGAATGGTTTGGCTTGGTCGTGTGCATTCCAGGCGTGCCAGATTGCATCCTCAATCTTTTTTCTTTCTCTGTCTCTTCTGCCAGTTCCATCTTCTGGTATTTGAGTGCCAGGGAGTCGCATTCCAGAGAGTCACATTCCAAACTTGGCAGCTTCATCTGAATATCCTGTGGTTTATCAGGATCCCCCACCCACTGCTATGAAATGCTCCAGAACGGTTGTCGCAGCTGACTCAAATACATGTTTCCCCCCCAAAGCTTCCCAAATAGCTCCAAAGCAGCTGGTGTCTTTTAGAATAAAAAGGGAGCGCAACATTGCAAGTGAGGATATGTGGCTGCACACTTTATTCAATAGGGTTTTTCTGTATTTTGAATATAGCTAAAGGCTTTCGCAGGCTGAAGTGCTTTCCCAAGAGCGAAAGTATTAGTCTTATTAGTTAAGATGGGGTACTGATGGAGGGCTGGTAGGCTGGATTCAGGTTGCCAAGTAGTTTGGGGCGAGTTGCAAGAATTGTCCTGTCTGTTTCCTGTGATTTTCTGGTTTCTCTAGTGACTCCAAGAACTTTAAGAATTTCCTTTTGTGCCTTTGATTGAGTTTTGGCCTGGTGTCCCAATCAAGGGAAATAATAGTCCCACTCTATTCTGCCTTGGCCAGACCACATCTGGGACTTGACTACATTCGTAAGCACTTTATGTGTGTTATAACACTGTGACACCAGATGGTGTTGTGGAGTCCCGTCTTTCACCCATGGGATTTCTCTGCATGAAGTTTACAATGCGTCTAACTGAATTGCTCCTTTGATCTGTCTAGATCCAGTTCTAGAGTACTGTGTCCAGTTTGGGGCACCTCAATTTAGGAAGCATATAGACAACTTGAAATGTGTGCAGAGGAGGGGAACCAAGATGATTGAGGGTCTGGAAAGCAGGCCTTATGAGGGAGTGTTGAAAGAGCTGGATATGTTTAGCCTGGAAAAGAGGAGAGTGAGAGGAGATGATTGCTGTTGTTGTTTAGTCGTTTAGTTGTGTCTGACTCCTCGTGACCCCATGGACCAGAGCACGCCAGGCACTCCTGTCTTCCACTGCCTCCCTCAGTTTGGTCAAACTCACGCTGGTAGCTTCGAGAACACTATCCAACCATCCTGTCCTCTGTCGTCCCCTTCTCCTTGTGCCCTCCATCTTCCCCAACATCAGGGTCTTTTCCAGGGAGTCTTCTCTTCTCATGAGGTGGCCAAAGTATTGGAGTCGATAGCCACCTTCAAATATCTAAAGGGCTGCCACATGGAGGATGGAGCAAGTTTGTGTTCTTTCGCTCTGGATGGTAGAACCAAAACCACTGGATTCAAGTTACAAGAATGGAGATTCCGACTAAACATCAGGAAGAACTTTCTGACAGTTCAGAGCTGTTTGACAGTGGAACAGACTCTCACAAGGTGGTGGACTCTCCTTCCTTGGATGATTTTAAGCGGAGGTTGGATGGCCATCTGTCGTGGATACTTTAGCTGAGATTCCTGCATAGCAGAGGATTGGACTAGATTACCCTCAGGGTCCCTTCCAACTCTACAATTCTACGATTCTATGATTGATCTCCAGTGGCCTGATATCATGTGTGGGTGATTTTGCTGGGTGGCAGGGGACTTTGAGCATATATAATCACACATTCTTCCGCACCAGTTGTGAAGAACCTGCGAACCTCCAGGTGTTGTTGGACTCCGACTCCCATCAGTCCCCAGCCAACCAGCATGGCCATGGCTCAGGGCAGATGGGAGCTGGAGTCTGGCAGCACCTGGAGGGTTGCAGGTTCCCCACCTCTGAAAAAGTACCCTAGAATAAGTAGTAAAAGATCCAATACATTTTGATCAGCAGTCAATAAATATAAAAACAGTAGGCCAGGGATAGTCAACATGATGTTGTCCAGAAGTTGTTGGACTATAACTCCCATCAGCCCCAGTCAGCATGATCCATGGGTAAGGATGATAGGAGCTGTAGTCCAATAAGATCTGGAAGGCATTACATTGGCTACTCCTGTATTAAAATGGCAGAAAAACAACACACACACACACATCACACAAGCAAAGGCACAACAACCATGAAAATTAATCAAACTACCGTAGATTAAATATTATCAACTGCACTAAAGGATGAGTCTGGTCAGTGCCTGGATGGGGAACTGCCTGGGAACTGACAAGTATGCTGCCTTGCATTCTGTGATGGAAGAAACGTTGGCTGTAAATGTAATAAAATAAATGTTTAGTATTATGGAGTAGGGTTGAGGGGATTTCTCCATATCCACCATTGCTACATTGTGCTTAATTGTATGATTCACACACACACACACACACACACCGTCCATCCTTGATTTACCTATTTGCTGTGAGCGCACATCAGATATCAGCTCTAAAGCTGTGAATGATTAATAGCAATACTTATTAGAGACTACTGGGAAGAGCTCTTTAAAAGTGCCATATTTATTTACTGCAGCAATTGAAAGTTATGTGTTCTCAGCACAAGCTTTGGAAAGGTACATCTGAGCACTGCCTCTTCCTCACCATCTCTCTGCCTTCAAGTTGCCTTCAAGTTGTTTGCTGCAGCCCAGGGGTTGGGTGGAAAACTAAAGCAGCACTGATTCTGGCTGTGAGCCTAACCATGTCTGCTCAGAAGTACGCCCCACTGAATTAAATGAGGCTTACTTGCTGGTAAAGGGGATTAGGTTTGCAGCCCTAGTCAGGACAAACAGAGAGTTGGGAAAGTTCTGGAGATGGATGTGTGGGGTGTTTTTCTTCCCATGCGTGCTCTTTGCTGTTTTCTGAATTCTGAAACTACTTATGCAGAGATATTTTCTTTTTCTGTTTTGGCAGACTTTTCAAGAAATTATTTTGCTGTCAGCTGGTTGCAGCTAAAGCATGAACAGGGTTGTGGCGGGAGCCTGCTTCCCTGGCTTTCTGCATTTTATTTCTCTTTGCATGGTCAGTGCCAAATATATTGCATCCTGCTTTTCTTCCCAGAAGCTAAAGGCTGCTGGGTACATTTTTTGAAGTGGAAACTTGCAGATGAAATACATGCCCCTATAGCCCAATTTGTGCAGCTCACGCTCACGCATCTTGAGGAAGCTGGCATACAAGGCTAGGCAGGGTCTGATGCCAGGATATACCCCAGAGAAAGTCAGACACATCTGAGCAATGACAGGCAGCTGCAAAGTGATATTATGGAATACTTGTTATTGCATAGAATTTTTTTTACAAGCACTGGGGAATGGGGAATTCAGACCCCTGACCCCAGCCATGACACTGGAGGGGGTTATTTGGATCTTCACGAATGGATCAAGGGGGAAATCAAAGGTGTCTTTGAAAACACAACTAAGGATTAAATAAAATTTCCCCTGCCTGTTATGGCCCTATTGGAGTTAGTGGGGCTTTTGAGTAGCAGGATTCTGTCATGATAAGCTATTTCTGCTTCCCTGTTCCCCTTCATTAAGCACTCCATTGAAATGAAATTATCATATTGCAACAACTTTCTTAAGTTTTAACAATCTTAAATTATCAAACTGCCACATGATAAAATTATGAGGCATTCAGTTGTAGTTTCCAAAGATGAAAGTACTTATAAGTGTAATGGACCTACTGGGAAAATGCATATACAGTATGAATGTACAGGGTGAAGTGGTTTCACTTGCATATATTCTGTAATGTCAAACGGCTTTTTGAAAAACAAATCGATCTTATCTTTGGGTTTCAAACCGAATTACTGTTCTTACTGTTCTCATTCAACAAACCTGTGCAGAATTTATTATTGAAGCAAGGGCAGCAAGTCAGTCCTGGGCAGCAGACACCATAAGTACACCTCTGATGGTGTTCGATGTTGGGCAAGCACACTTGTCCAGCAGTTCTTCCTTCCCTCCTTCCAGTTCCCCTTCTCCTGAAGCCTTCTCCATAAGTTAGGTAGGGGAGACCTTCCGAACATGGAAGGCTCTGCATTATGGGGCTGCAGCATGAGGAGGGAGTCACCCCAAATTGGGAAGCTTGCATGAGCGGTGCAAGAATCCTCCACCACATTTGGGATTATTCCCCCCTCTTACTCCAGACCCATAAATGCAATATTCAATAGATTCCCCAGCTTTCCCACACCCTCTGAAGTGGCTTAAAGAAGTGAGGAGTGTAGGAGACTGCAGGAAGAGGAGTGGCAGGGAAGATCTGTTGGATGAGCTCCCTCCCACTCATACACTTCAACCCAGTATAAGTAAGGAAATAGATAGAATTTCTCATTTTAGAGAACAGGGACAGAGCAAAAGTGATTTATATAAGGTTACCTTAGCAGCCCATTGTCTTCATAGGAATGTCAACCCTCTTATTTCAGCTCCTAATAAATTTGATTAGAAAGGTTCATGATCATACTCATTCACTTGGATACATTGGGGGGGGGGCGGGAAACAGCTTTTGTTTACATTTGTTGAATATTGGTTTGGCTTCCCTGCAGTGTTAAAGATCAGAGACTGAAATCTACGCCATAGATTGCTGCAGGTTTTCTAGGTTAGAACACACATGCTCTGGGATCCAATAAACTGCAGCTAGATCCATTTGTTTGTAAGCTCTTTGGAATAAAGGTCACAAATTTCTATAAAATGACCAAGGATGTGCCACTGAGCCTGAGTGACAACCAGGATATGAGAAGGAAAATTTAAAAAGTAATATGAGACAGGAAAATAAATCCGAGTTAAACTGACCAGAGCGCTATGCACACAGTGTGTTGAGAAGAGACACTGCATAGAAATCCCTAGGAACCGGAGAGCCCAGCCTGCTACCGAACCTGATTTGACCTTGAACTCTACAGTGTGAGATTGTACAGCAGCTGTGACTTCTGCCCCTTGTGACTCCTTCTACTCCTTTGCCACTTGTTGCAGCAAGCAGAGTTTTTAATATCGACCTGCACCACTTGGGAAGAGAGCAGAAAGTAGTTGATCTGCTGGGAGCAGGAAATCTCTGAAGGCTTTGCTGGGGCTCCACATGCTCTTTTGATACATTACACTGTTTGAGGTGTGGTGAACTACCAATTTCCACCAAAAGGTCACCTGCTGTGGATCTGTGACCGTACCTCTTGCTTGACTGGTTGGAGGACAGAGAAATGTGTCCATTGGTTACATGCAGAAACCTCTAGCTGTTGTGTGCCTCAAATAGACCCTACTCTACAAAGGGGGAAAAAATCACTTCCCTCGCTCTGCTCATTCCCCACTTCCTCTGGTTCCATCCTCCTGAAGGTTGTCCATGAGGGAACATGTTACTCAGGTGGGGGAGGGGGGAAGGTTCCCTACCCTTGTGTTAAGGGACGCGGGTGGCGCTGTGGTCTGAACCACTGAGCCTCTTGGGCTTGCCGATCAGAAGGTCGGCAGTTCGAATCCCTACGATGGGGTGAGCTGCTGTTGCTCAGTCCCAGCTCCTGTCAACCTAGCAGTTTGAAAGTATGCCAAAAAAAGTGCAAGCAGATAAATAGCTACCGCTCCGGCAGGAAGGTAAATGACATTTCTGTGTGCTGCTCCGGTTTCAGTGTTCTGTTGCACCAGAAGCGGCATAGTCATGCTGTCCACATGACCTGAAAAAACTGTCTGCAGACAAACACCAGCTCCCTTGACCTGTAAAGCGAGATAAGTGCCACAACCCCAGAGTCGTCTGCAACTGGACTTAACTGTCAGGGGTCCTTTAGCTTTTTTTTTTTGTTTTTACCCTTGTGTTAGAGCAAATAGCATTGCTTATACCAGTGTGGGTGCATTTGCTTTCTGACAGATGGCCACCACATTATTTTAGGTGCCTTGAAATTTCATGCTTCATTTTCTCAAACACATTTAGATTCTGAAAAATGAGAGGCAGACTTTTCTGCACACCGGGACCTGCATTTGAAAGCAGCTTATCGCTCTGACTTTTCCAGATGAGGGGGAAAGAATCACGAAAATGTATTTTGGTGCTAAAGACTCTTCCAAGGCCTCATTGCCGGGCCCAGTAAAGTCTGGGTATCAGCATGATATATTTTCCACACTGAAATAAGTGTGTGCGTGTGTGTGTGTGTGCACGCGCATTACAGGTGTGCCAAGATCAAAGATAATATGAAGCCTTTTATTTGTATACTTCGGCACTTGAGAATACGTTTGTTTCTGCTTCTCACATGACAGAAAGAATGGTAGCTTCCTGAAATCCCCCCCCCCCCGATGCCACAGGAAAATGTGGGCTGCCATCAGGAGTGGGTGAATAAAAAATTCTAAGAGTGCATAACTACTCCCTCTGAAGTGCTTGAGCTGCTAAAGTCAGAAATAGTATGACACGTCACCCAGTCTTTGAGTGGTGAGAGACTGCAGGGTTTCTAGGCAGGAATTTGCACTTTCTAAATGTTCTGTTGTCCTTTATTAAGGGAAACGTGATATAACAGGGTAGCTTCCCATTCAGTCTGATACATGACTACCTGGTCTTCTCTGATGCTGGTTGATTCCATAACAGAAGAACAGCAGGCACTCTGACTAATGCAGCTTCCCTTCAGATGAGATGGTGGG
This sequence comes from Podarcis vaucheri, assembly GCF_965113315.1. Classification (NCBI taxonomy): domain Eukaryota; kingdom Metazoa; phylum Chordata; class Lepidosauria; order Squamata; family Lacertidae; genus Podarcis; species Podarcis vaucheri. Next base: position 21,667,300 of record NC_138749.1, read on the forward strand.
AGGAACTGAAGTGGGGTTGGTTTTTTTCTCCCCAGCCTTGAAAAATAAAGTACCAAATTGAGTGGGTGATGGCAGCTCTAATTGTCCTTTACTGCAGCTTATAGCACCTAGCTCCTAGGATAATATGTGTGCCTTGCATCACAACAGTTTCTAACGTGCTAACATACCTTCTGGTATAGATTTAGGCAGTGCATGTTCCCTTTTCCCTGTCTATGTTGGAGCTGGGTCAATGATAACATGTTCCTTTGTTTGGAAAGAGAAATGGGAAGGAAAATGTAGCAATGAATGGGGAGAAATAAACTCTCTGCTAATGAGCCTAGCTCAATATAACCCAAGCAATAATTTTAAATAAAATCCATTAGGATTTAGATATCATTGGGCGAGATGATAAACCTTCAATGCAACTTACAGATAATAATATGGAGCTTCCTGATAGCTTCTGCCATATTATGCTCTGTAAGCCTGAGCATCTTGCACTTCAGTGGCAGAACTGCTTCAGGGTTTGAACTCCAAGTTACTTCTTTTTTTTGTAGTTTGTGATGCAAACTTACTATTTGTTGTTTAGTCATGTCCGACTCTTCATGACCCCTTGGACCAGAGCATGCCAGGCACTCCTGTCTTCCACTGCCTTCCACAGTTTGGTCAAACTCATGTTAGTAGCTTTGAGAACACTGTCCAACCATCTCATCTTCTGTCATCCCCTTCTCCTTATGCTCTCAATCTTTCCCAACATCAGGGTCTTTTCCAGGGATTCTTCTCTTCTCATGAGGTAGCCAAAGTATTGGAGCCTCAGCTTCAGGATCTGTCCTTCCAGTGAGCACTCAGGGCTGATTTCCTTAAGAATGGATAGGTTTGATCTTCTTGCAGTCCATGGGACTCTCAAGAGTATCCCCCAGCACCATAATTCAAAAGCATCAATTCTTCGGTGATCAGCCTTCTTTATAGTCCAGCTCTCACTTCCATACATCACTACTGGGAAAACCGTAGCTATATGGACCTTTGTTGGCAAGGTGATGTCTCTGCTTTTTAAGATGCTGTCTAGGTTTGTCATCGCTTTTCTCCCAAGAATCAGGCATCTTTTAATTACATGACTGCTGTCACCATCTGCAGTGATCATGAAGCCCAAGAAAGTAAAATCTCTCACTGCCTCCATTTCTTCCCCTTCTATTTGCCAGGAGGTGATGGGGCCAGTGGCCATGATCTTCGTTTTTTTGATGTTGAGCTTCAGACCATATTTTGCGCTCTCCTCTTTCACCCTCATTAAGAGGTTCTTTAATTCCTCCTCGCTGTACCACCAGTTATTGCTCACGAGGAACAACCCCTAGTGTTTACTTTATCTAGAACAGAGAGTGGTGATGTTGATTGTGGCATTTTTATGTGCTAGTTTTGCACGTAGGAAGAGTATTCAGACAGACAAACCCTGCATGTATTTTTGGTACGGATCCAGGAGGACTGATCCATGTGATCAATCCTGGAGCTCAGGTTACCTATTGTGCAAACTGAGTGGAAAGTGATTTCAAGCAGCCCCATCTTGTTTTCCAAATAAATATCCTGTTTGTGCTTGGCTGTGATCCCTCAGGGCACTGAGCCAGACCCGGAGCCGTCCAGTAACGTGTAGCTGGTCAAGAGTACAAGTTCCTGCTAATGGAAGCAGTGTTAGTCTCAGGCTCTGCAGGATCTAGGAAATCTCTCCCAGGGGAGGCAGCTGTCGATCTGATAAGAGCCCAAAGCCTAATTGAGCCCTTGTATTCCCCAGCAGAGAGCGATGAATGCCAAAGCTCCATCACTCCCATAGAATTTTAAAATGGCAGAGTTCTGGTTTCAAGGCTTATACGGTGGCACTATTGATTAGCTTTGGACTGTGTGGACTTCTCAATTGGGTGCACTGCTTCTGATGCCAAATGGCACTGTGCAGACTCCAAAAGGTCCAATCTATCCCAAACTCGAGAGGATATAGGACCACCTAGGCAGATAGTCCAAACCAGTCTAAGGTCAGACCTGCACTAGAATGAGGTGGAAATGAGGGGTGTTTTGTACCACTTTGGATTACAGGTGAGGGCAGGGGCGGAGGAAGAGAGAAGAGAAGAAGAGAAGAGTTTGGATTTGATATCCTGCTTTATCACCACCCGAAGGAGTCTCAAAGCGGCTAACATTCTCCTTTCCCTTCCTCCCCCACAACAAACACTCTGTGAGGTGAGTGGGGCCGAGAGACTTCAGAGAAGTGTGACCTGCCCAAGGTCACCCAGCAGCTGCATGTGGAGGAGCGGAGACGCGAACCCGGTTCCCCAGATTATGACACTACCTCTTAACCACTACACCACACTGGCTCTCATAAGAAGAAGAAGAGGGGGGGCGGTCCACCCCAGGTGTCACCACTGGGTTGTTTTTTTTTACAAAATGCCGGGCAGCACTCACCACAGGGCCTGCAGCGCACCCATGCCATGTGTCTCTCCTGGGAGTGATGCGGTGGCTTGGGCGCATGCAGGCTCCACACTGCCCCAAACGGTCCACTCACCGCCTCCCCCTCAGCTGTAGGGCAGCTGAGTGGGTGGAGGCAGGCAGTCTCCTCAGAGGCCCAGCGGAGCGTCCTGCCCTGGCTGGCCCCACCCCTGGGTGCAGGGCACACACGCCGCCCCAGGCGCCCAATTGGCTTGCTCCACTGCTGGGTGAGGGATACCACTTTTGAATGTTTATCCCATGCAAAAACTAAGTCTCTGCAAAAATGTCTACTGGTATTTCAGGGAGAAAGAGGCATTTTTTACCTAACACTCCAGTTTTCTATTTGCCGGACAGTCACTTGCAGTTTGAAATGATGTCGTCTCTTCTCATACTGTTGTGTGTTTAGACCCAGCCAAGGCTTCAGGGAAGCAGGGGGTGTGGTGGTGGTGGGGTTATAATGCTAGTGAAGAATGTGGAAATGGAAGTAGAAATAAAGAGATATGGAAGGGACCTGAAGCAACGTCTTATAATACCACTCCTGTAGGCTTGCAATGGCTTCTTTGACCCTGCACAGAGAAACCGTGGCATTGTGAGGTATCTGAAGAAGTGTGCATGCACACGAAAGCTTATACCCAGAACAAACTTAGTTGGTCTCTAAGGTGCTACTGGAATTTATTTAAAATTTCAATTTTGGGGGGGCATTGTGAGGGTTATACTTTCCCAAACTGCAGGTATTCCTCACCTGCAGAGAACAGTTGGCAGCAGAAGAATCCAAAGTCCACATCATGTGAGAATAAAGGCTGACTGCACAATTTGCTTCAGTCAACAAAAGCACTTCAGCTTCTCTTCCTCATCCTCAGATGGGCTGCTGGTTGGGCATGTGAGTCATCCGTGAAATATTTTTTTCGACGGCAGCAGATAGGCAGGAAGTTTTGAGTGACCTCTCCTGAACTGTGTTTGAGATTGCGAAACCCGTCCTTATTCAAACAGCTTGATGCTGCAGCTCTGTCCTTGTGTAGAAGCAAGACAGGACTATAAAAACCAGTGGGGAGATTTTGCTCTGGAGGAACTGCTGCAGTCTCAAAAGACACAAAAATGTAAAGAAATAATAATATATAAAAAAGCAGTGGTTTGATGTATGTGTGAACTGAAAAATAATAATTTTGAGCTGGAATATTGTAGCCAGAGGATGAAGCAGAAGAGCTTAAGATTGGAACAGAACAGCTTCTTGTGATTTAGGCAACATCTCCCCAAGTGATTAATGACTCGGAGGGGAAATGTTGTAGCTCAGTGGAGGAGCATCTGCAATGCATGCAGAAGTTCTCTGGTTCACCCTGTGGCATTTCCAAGTAGGGGTGGGAAGGGCTCCTTGCCTGAAACCCCAAAGAGGTGCTGCCAGCCAGTGTAGACAGTACTGAGCTAGATGGACAAATGGCCTGACTGAGTTTAAGGTAGTTTCTTATACAGTGGTACCTCAGGTTACAGACGCTTCAGGTTACAGAGGCTTCAGGTTACAGACTCCACTAACCCAGAAATAGTACCTCGGGTTAAGAACTTTGCTTCAGGATGAGAACAGAAATCGCACAACGGCAGCGTGGCAGCAGTGGGAGGCCCCATTAGCTAAAGTGGTACCTCAGGTTAAGAACAGTTTCAGGTTAAGAACGGACCTCCAGAACGAATTACCGTATTTTTTGCTCTATAAGACACACCAGACCACAAGACGCACCTAGTTTTTGGAGGAGGAAAACAAGGAAAAAAATATTCTGAATCTCAGAAGCCAGAACAGCAAGAGGGATTGCTGCGCAGTGAAAGCAGCAATCCCTCTTGCTGTTCTGGCTCCTGGGATAGCTGCACAGCCTGCATTCGCTCCATAAGATGCACACACATCTCCCCTTACTTTTTAGGAGGGAAAAAGTGAGTCTTATAGAGCAAAAAATAAGTTACGTTCTTAACCTGAGGTACCACTGTATTCCCAAATCATTTCCACAACTGAACCACCACCTTCACTACCACTGTGATCGTGGCAGCCACTTCAAAGTGAACATGTGTTCTGATGGTGAGTGAAGTTCATTTTTATTTTAACTAATGGTCAGGCTCACACAGCCAAAAGGTGTTACTGTTGGGATGTTTGATTTACCCTGCATTGGTCAGGGATGATGGGAGTTGGAGTCTGGCAACACCTGGAGGTACACAGATTTCCTATCCCTGCTCTACAATACATTTTGATCGGCAATCAATAAATGCCAGGGATAGTCAACATGGTATCTCCAGAACTTGTTAGACAACAACTCCCATCACCCCCTAGTCAGTATGATCCTTAGGTAAGGATAATGGGAGCTGTAGTCCCATAAGATCTGGAAGGAACTACATTGGCTACTCCTGTAATAAACCAGCAACTTGAAAGATTGTAGACAATACTGGACTAAATTGACTAAGTGACCTGGTGGGAAGCCGCTTCCTATGTTCTTAGGTGGGATGTGTGTATCAAATGTGTCAGGGTTTGCTCCTGGGAAGAAGGTGCCTGCCCACATGTCCAGAATGTTCAGGATGAGCATGTCCATGAAAAGGCTCAAGATTAGTTTTGCGGATGGGCCAGCGTTCAGAATTCATCAGTTGCATGTTGCACTTGGCTACTGGCCATTTGCAGCCAAGTGAAGGTGCCTGGATGGTGCCTGACATTTCCACCATCTGGAGGTGCAGGCCTAGGGATCCTTGAATCTTGCCTGTTTTCACACACTAACAACACATCCTGTAGAAGTCTATCCATTATATTTTATCGGCACAAGCAGAACAAATTTCAGGAATCAAAAAGTTGTATTGAAAAATTCAACTTTCAAGCCATCTGGCAACTAGACATTCCATTTTGGCAACTGTAACCTTGGTTTAAGGAGCTGTTTGGCCACCTTGCTTATATATTTGAGTTTCTAACACTGAGTTGGGTGGAATGGGATGTTTTCCACCTGTGGTCTGAAGTTGTACAGTGAGCAACAGAAATATCTGACGAAGCTGCTTACTGTGTTAATCTAAGGACTCTGTAGTGGCTCACAGTTAGGCACAAGTGCTGGTGCATTAATGAAAACTATTCCTAATATAGCACTTGTAACAATTCATATATTCTGTGATTACCTGAACACAGTTGCGAATGTTTCCTATCCCCCTCTCCGCCCTGCAGCAGTGCAAATAACAAAATTGTACAGGATGACAACCAGGGTTTGTAACTTACTTATTACTATGCCAGATTATTTTATTTGCAGAGGTCAAGGGCATTTCTTACAGGAAGCTAACTCACCTTTCTCCAGCAACTTAGAAGCTTTGTACGGTGATTAATATGCTCAGGATCACTTTCAGGTGTAACTGAGCTCTTGGAGCTCTCTAGTGTATTTTGCTTTATATGCTGCATGATTTAAGGGCGAAGCAATTTAGGCAAATCGTCATCCTGGCACCCCGACTCCCAATGTCATCTCTGTGAAAAGGTTGCTCATAAATCCCCAAAGATGATTGGTTCTCACTTTAAGTTCTCGGCAGCTGGCTATAAAGATGGCTGCTCACCTGATCCTTGTTAATGTCATTGCTTGAATATTCAGGCATCTCCATGCATTATTCATAAGCAGGGCTGTGTGTACATCGTGATACTACAGGAGCACAGGGAACTGGCAGAATGGAGTATCTTGCACACTGTTCAGCTTCCCAAGAATCTATGGGTATCTTTTCTTTAAAATAAATAAAAACAAAACAAAATGGAACAGTAAGGTTTCTAGTCCTTATTTTAATTTCAGGTCATCTTCTTTTGGGTCCTGTTTGTTGTTTGGGATCATGCATTCCCCTCGGTTGCTGCCATTTTGGCTTTCTCGTCAATCCTGTTTCGGGTTGGTTTCTAATCCTGAAAGGGATGCTTTGAGATTTTAGAAGTGAGAGGGATGGCTGGATAAGATTTCTAGTTGTTGAGGGTGCTACTTCAGCACCCTTCAATGCTCCAATACTAGTAGAATGAAAAAAAAAAAGTGCAACATAGTAAAAGTTAGCAGAACAGGCATGATAAAATATATCAATATTGAATGGTAAGCGTTTGAAGGGAGATCAAAGATCATCTGGTCTGGTGCCTTGCCAATGCAGGGAATCCATTGCTACAGCATTACTGATAAATGATCATCTGACCTCTGCTTAAAAACCTCTGGTGAAGAGGAGCCCAATACCTTCCGCAGTAGGCTGTTCCATTGTCAAACAGCTTCAACCATGAAGATATTGCAAATGTTTAATAGACATCCCTTTTTCTATAAGTTAAATCTGTTGGTTTGGGCTTTGCCCTCTGGAACAAGAGAAAACAAATGTGTTCCATCATCTTCTACAGAACAGACCCTCAGGTATTTGAAGATGGTTCCTATATTGCTTCTTGGCCATCTTTTCTCCAGGTTAAATGTAACCACTCTCCCTAAACTGTTCTTCATAGGACGAAAGCTGCAAGCCTAACCATGTCTACTCAGAAGAAAGTTCCACTGAATTCAGTGGTGCTTAATCCAAGATACCTGGTGTTAGGATTGCAGCCTTAGACCGCATCCACACCATATACTTGAAGCACTATGATGCTACTTTAAACAGGCTCACCGTGATCAACTTCCACCCAGAAACCTATGTCCCCACTGTGGAAGGATGTGTGGATCCAGAATTGGCTTCCACAGTCACTTATGGTCTCACTGTTAAGACCGTGTTCGTGGAAGACAATCATACTTGGCTATGAGTTATCGCCAAAGAAGGAGGCCCCTATTCCCCTCACAGAGCTACAATCTCCAGAGTTTCAATCCCTCTTCCCAGGGAAGTCTGGGAATTGTAGTTTTGTGAGGAGAATAGAAGTCTCCTAACAACTGAAACCTTACAGACCCCCTTTTCAGCCATTTGCATCATACAATCTATAATATTATTTAAGTCTCCTAGATCATATTTGCTAGAGCGTAGAACTATCACAGTTTATGTTGACCTTAAGAGGCAGTGAGACTATGTGGACTGGTGTATATGATTTGGTAAACCTGTTGTCCACACATCCTGTCTTTTTAAATGCCTCTTTAACCAGGTCTCTCTCTGTGTGTGTGTCCATATATCTAAAAATGTGATTTGAAGCCTTTGCAGAAGCTAGAATGATTTTGAGGCTTTCGCAGAAGAAGAAAAAGATGTGTGTTTTTCATGTTAATTTTCCTGGTGCAAATAAAGGACACTGTTTAACTGTTCCTTTCTGCCCTGGGCACTAATTCTGGACACTTCAGTCCCATTTCTCCCAAGCTTAATGATACTATTGGATGATGAGAGGTGAGTGACCTTTCCAAATGAAAGAGCTATAATCGCAGTCCCCGTTCTGGTCTTCATTTGCAGCCCTGCCAAGCAGGATGAGTAATAGAGCCCTGTGGCATCCCAGTTGCCGGCTGTACAGGAAAATATACTTATCCATTGATCCAGACTCCCTGAAGGTGTCTGAGTGCAGATAAATGCAAAGGCAAGTGGGGAGTTTAACTTCAATATGCACAGATTTATATGTACACATCTTAAAATGAAAAGTTACTTTCAACTGAGTGTTCTGCTTTCCAGCAAGCTTTCAGGCCTCTGCCGTAACCGTAAGCCAGCTGTGAACCTCAGACCACATTTCCCACTCCTTCAGATTGCCCCAACCCAAACCTTTTTGTGCCACCAATAAGGCAGGTGGCGTGACAAAAAGGTGGAGACCTTGCAACTTTTCAGCTCGGAAAGTTCATTATGGAGGAAGCTTGAGCTTTCAGGGCAGTGTGTGTGGACAGGTCCAAACAGGGGTGACCATGACATAGTGAGGAAAGATCCACACTATTGACTCCACCTCTGTTAAGCATGCATGCTGCCCTGTAATGTGGGATTCCATAGTAGGGTTCCGATATAGGAACATAGAAAGCTGCCTTATCATGAAGTGCACCCCACTCCTTGCCTTCATGTGCCCGTGAATTCGTGAAAAGCAACTTGTGAAGGGGGCTAATATATTTCCCTGTATCTAGAGATCTGTGCTACACTGAGGACCCTTTCTCTGCTAGAATTGAGATGGACTCTACCAGCAATGGACACTCAACCTATGGCTGCACAGGCTGGTTTTCAGTTGCGGATTCCCATGCAATTGGGGATGCCAAGTGGTAAATGTGGTGTAGTGGTTAGAGTGTTGGACTGGGACCTTGGAGACCAGGGTTCAAATCGCCTCTCAGCCATGAAGCTGATTGAGTGTCCTTGGGCCAGTCACTCACTCTCAGCCTAACCCACCTCACAGGATTGTTGTGAGGATAAAATGGGGAGGAGGACAATGATGTGGATGCTACCTTGATCTCCTTCAAGGAGGAAGAGAATAGAAATGTAATAAACAAATCCATCTCCATTGTAACCCTGCCCTTTCACCACCTCATGCTCCCTGGCTCATGAACATCTGCATATATCATCCTGGATCCACAGTGTCAAGCTCCATGTTATCCAGAATCCTATGGAATCTTTCCTCTGCACTGAAACGGACCACAAATCTCAGTGGAGAAAAGATTCATTTGTGGAGTGTCATATAATGAGCTCCCAATTTACACATAAACAGGGGTTTTAAATGTGTGTGTGCTTATGAACCAAAGTAGAAGAGACAATCTCAAAGGCGTTGGGATCGAAGAGGCAGGAACCAGTGCTGTTCAGTGGGCCTAGTTGCATAAAAGATAGGAGTAGAGTGACCACTTATGAATTGCCACTGAGAGGAAATTCTTCACTGGGCTGTAGCTCTGTGGCAGAGCAGCTGCTTGGCATGAAGAAGGTTCCAGGTTCAATCCCCAGCATCTCCAGATAGGGCTGTGAGAGACTCCTGCCTGAAACATGGGAGAGCATCTACCAGGCAATATTGCAATCCTGAGCTGAGTTGGACCAATGTTCTGACTCTCAGTTTAAGGCAGCTTTCTATGTTCCTACAAAACAGGACTGAGATATGCATGAAAATTGTGTGTGATAGTTTTGAAATAATTACGATAATTTAAGTAGTAATACAGTGCACCTCACCTCAGTGGGGAAGATTTTGACAAGGTTACCCATGTGTCTGCACAATCTGCTGTCCAGCTGCTGACTACAGATTAACATCTTCAGGGCCCCTGCTGCTCTCCGTCTGGCTCTTCATCTTTAAACAGGACTTGGACAGGATAGCCCTTCAAACAGAGATCTGTCCTCTGCAAAGTAGGACACGTGGCCTCCCTTGATGGGTCAGAGAGTGCAAGAACAGTAATTCCTATTCATTTCACCCTTTTTTCTTTCATTTTGAACTTGCAGGTAGTCACAGTATTTTCCACGGAAAGTGTGCAAAATGGCTGTGGGTTTCTCTCCCCCATTTCTCCTTCTCGTCTCTCATTGCTTACTGGAGCAAAGGCGTCGAGCTCACAAAACATTTCCTAAGGCAGCATGTACCTGAGGAAGTGGAGGGATTTGTTGTGGTTTTGTCTTCTTGCTTGCTTACTTCCTTCAACTTTTGTTTTTTAACCAAAACTGTTCAGCACAGCTAAAATAGAGCAGCTGTAGAAGAATTAAAGCTTGCTTTTAGGTGAAAAAACACACACCGCACAAACCCCAAATAATTGCATGACAAGAGAGAATCGGGTTGCTGAATTGAGTGCTCTGTCTCAAGAGTTTCAGTTTGTTACCCTACCCACTCACTTCTCTGTGTCTTCTCGGAAATTATTTCCACATTTGTTTGTTCATTTGTTATTTACAATATTCTGATACAACTTCTATTTTTTAAATACACATATCTGACACCAGGAGGGACAGGCCTCCATAGAAACATATAATTAGATAAATAATAAACATAAAACTAGATAAATAAATAACTAATACAAATAATACTATCCTTACAGACTATCCCTGCACAAGTTTGACAAGTTCTGTTCACAGTACAGGAGTTCAAGTTCTCCTCACAGTATCGGAGAAGTATTCAATCATATCTTGCTTCATATTCCCAAAGGCCTTGAATAATTCCCATTCTTGCTTAAATTGATTAATTATCTGCTTCCTTCATTCTACTCATAAAACCCAAGTTATGTTACTGAACCTTGAAAAGTCCCAAAGTTTAATCAACCAGTCTCTTAGACGAGGAATTTCTTTAATTTCCCCCACTGTTTTGCATATATCATTATAGCTGCTAGGAGAGCTACCAATTTTCTACGATAATAGAACAGTTGACTGGAATTCGACATAAAATAACCTAACAGAAGGCCTGGGAGACCAGGCTTCAGGTCCCCATTCAGCCACAGAGCTCTCTGGGTGACCTTAGGCCAGTCAGTGCCTCTCAGCCTAACTTATCTTAGAGCATGGGTAGTCAAACTACGGCCTGGGGGCCGGATCCGGCCCAATCACCTTCTAAATCTGGCCCGCTGACAGTCCAGGAATCAGTGTGTTTTTACACGAGTAGAATGTCCTTTTATTTAAAATGCATCTCTGGGTTATTTGTAGGGCATAGGAATTTGTTCATTTTAATTTTTGTTCAAAATATAATCTGGCCCCCCACAAGGTCTGAGGGACAGAGGACCGGCCCCCTGTTGAAAAAGTTTGTTGACCCTTTGCCTTAGAGGGTTGTTGTGAAAATGGGGAGAGGGAAGAACCATGTATACCACATTGAGCTCCTTGGAATACAGAATATGGAAAGACAGAATATAGATAGGTATAGATATACATTTTTTTAAAAAAAATTAAAAATAAATTTTAAAATCCCACAAACCTACATAGCTAGACGCAGTCGAAAAGAATATAAAAACAGAGCAGACAATAAGGACAGCACTCACTGAAAAGCAAAAAGGGGTTATATCTCTGCCATTTCCCCCATTTTCTTCCTTTAAAGGATTCCTGATTCTTTAATAGGTGCATGATGAGCAGAAGCTTAGCTAATGAAGCTTTCCCCAGTATGCAAATGCAGCAATTAGAAGAACGAGGAGAGCATTTGCAGTAGTGCTGTGCCAAAATCTGGTCCTCCAGTTTCTCGAAAGTTTCCGTTTTCTGTGACAGACTTCCATTCCCCCCCTTGCTTCATTCACAGGACACATTTCATTGCAGGGTCACCATGGTGTGTGCTTGCATGTGCTTTTCAGTGCAGGAAACATTTCTCCAGTTCTCCGCTGCCTCCACAGCTGCTCAGGCTTCCTGATCTGAAAAAAGTCCCCTTGAAGGAGCTATCTCAGCTTTTTTCACAATGCACTTTAGTTGAAGTCCAGATTCAACTTATTGTGCTAGAAGCCGGTGTAACGAATCCTACTAGCACATTGGGACTTTGCCCCCTTCTCCCCCGGTGTGTGCCCAGTGTTCTCACCCAAATCTACTTGGGTCAGGAGAACACCCAGAACAGGACTCAAGGGGAGGGGAGGATAGGAGAGGAGAGAGAGAGAGAGCTTGTTTGGCAAGCAAAAAAAACGCTTGTGCTGCAGCAGGGGGTGGGGCATAGCTGTCAACCTTCCTTTTTTTTGGCGGGAAATTCCCTTATTCCAGTGCTGCTTCCCGCTGCTATCCCGGATTGTTAGATATCCCATAGACTGTCTCCGGGACAGGTGAGGCTACTGCTGATCCCTTATTTTCAAATCTGAATGTTGACAGCTATGGGGTGGGGGAGAGAGGAAATAGACCTTGATTGCTAAATGGGATGCAGCAAGTCTGGCATTAATATAAGCAACAAAGATATACAGTGGTACCTCGGGTTAAGAACTTAATTCGTTCTGTAGGTCCGTTCTTAACCTGAAACTGTTCTTAACCTGAAGCACCACTTTAGCTAATGGGGCCTCCTGCTGCCACTGCAGGATTTCTGTTGTCATCCTAAAGCAAAGTTCTTAACCCGAGGTACTATTTCTGGGTTAGTGGAGTCTGTAACCTGAAGCGTCTGTAACCCAAGGTACCACTGTATATGCAAGTTGCTTTAAAAAATGAGAAGTTTGTAAAGGACTGTTTCAGCCTTTGGGTGCATAATCTACCAAGAATGGCCCTTTCACAACCTCATCTATTTGACTAAGGCCTGTATGGAAAAGAGTGCCTGGTGGATTACACCCTTCAGCTGCTTCTGCCAGTTCAGATACTTACGATGCTCTTGAACTCTTGCGCCCTGCCAGTATTCTGCATACCAGTGTATATAGAAAGGGTATACTTTGAATTTTCATTTCCCTACATGTATTTCTAAAACATGACACCTTGAGGATAGCCAATGTCTACGCCGTTCCTCATTCTCTAGCAGTTCTTCCCATCATAGAATCGTAAGAATTAGTGATGGGAATCATATGGGTTCATGACCTCGCCAGTGCGGAACTGTTCCATTAATTATACTTTACAGCATTTTCCATTCCACATTTTAATGTTATTGAATGATGCGGCTTCCTTCTCTTCTCTTGGGAAGACTATTTTATGTTTTTGCGATCACTCTAATCAGCCCCATTACACTTGTCTTTTAATTTCTCCTTTGGGGAATCCAGTAAATATGCTAAACCTCTCCTGGTTTCCATACCAGAATCGGCAGACTTGTTCAGTACTGAGGGCCATGTCAGAAATGGATCATAAACCAGAGGGCTGCAGCTAAATTAGCATGTTTTACACTGGAAAATGCCAAATGTATGTGACACACACACTCATCATCATCATCATCATCATTATACCACCCTATACCCCCAGGTCTTGGGGCGGTTCACAGAATAAAATCAGAATATAAAACCACAAAATACATAATCAAAATGAAAACAACAAGAACCCAATAACGCCACATTTCAAAAGGGCATAGGGTGTCAATCAAATCAACCAAAGGCCTGCTTAAAAAGGATCGTTTTTGCCTTGGGGAGAGCATTCCACAGATGGGGAGCCACTGCAGAAAAGGCCTGTTCTCTCGAGGAGGAGGCACACAAAGAATGATGATCTCCCTTCAGAAGGTGATGTCCCTCTGTTCCCTCTATTTCTGTCTATTTTGGTCTGTTAGGGCCTTTGCATATGAAAGAGCATAATGGCCCCACTGGATCAGGCCAGTGGCCTGATAGTATCCTCTAGTATCCTGTTCTCACAGTGGCTAAACAGATGCCTGTGGGAAACTCAGGAGCAGGACCAGAGGACAACAGCACTCTCTTCCCTGCAATTCCCAGAAACTGCTACAGTGGTACCTCGGGTTACATACACTTCAGTTTAAATACGCTTCAGGTTACAGACTCCGCTAACCCAGAAATAGTACCTCGGGTTAAGAACTTTACTTCAGGACGAGAACAGAAATCTTGCAGCAGCGGCGCAGTGGCAGCAGGAGGCCCCATTAGCTAAAGTGGTCCTTCAGGTTAAGAACAGTTTCAGGTTAAGAATGGACCTCCGGAACGAATTAAGTACCACTGTATTCAGTCATACTTCCGGGCCCAAGTGCTGGTTTTCACCTATAAAGCCTTAAATGGCTCAGGACTGCAATACCTCATGGATGACCTGGGTTTAATCCTGAGCAGTTCCAAGTAGAGCTGGGTATGTCAACAGCCTGAAACCTTGGAGAGCTGCTGCTGGTTGGTGTAGGCATTACAGAGTCAATATAAGATAGCTTCCTATTTCCCTACTAGTCATGTATCGTCATGAATGATAAAGCAAGCTTCATGTCAGAAACAGCTGACAGACAACAATTGCCAACAGGGTTTTATGCGGAATTCAATTTATTCTATTTATTTATCGCTTAAGTTTAGTTTATATTTGATCTACGGACCTTAAACAGCAGCTGCAGTGTGAAGTTATCAAGGCAAACACAGCAGAGGAGAAAAATATTCCCAATATACGTGCACACAAAATGTGCCTTTTAAATCAAGGGTGTAATAAAACCTGCGAACAATCAGAGATAGTTAAAAATACAAACAATAATTGTGTGGTCTGGCATTAATGGTTATAACAAGGAGCTTGGCTATGTTTTCCATTATAAAAACCCAACAGATTTTTATGTTGTATTAGATATTATGGTTTATTTATTTGAAAGAAAGCAGCTCAATATAAATACATTTAAAAAGCGGATTGAATTTTCAATCGTTACACATAAGCTAATATTCGAGACCTTATGGTCTTATGTTTGTATTTTTGCGTTAATCATTATTGTAGAGACCTTGTTTTTAGGCAGCATATGAATATGTTAAAAGATAAGTAAATAACTTAACATTAAACTGCTAGGCAAAATGCCATATTCTGGATAGGACATAGATGCAGATTCATGAGATCTTCTTTATTTGTTTAATACATAATTTCTATTTTAAAACTACAGAAAATTAGACACACACACACACAAAAACTCCAGCAAAAGCCTTCAACATGAAACAGAAGGTTTAAAAATCATGTAGACATTAAACAACTTTTGTTGACTGCTGCAAATATGTGAGTGCAGGGGGTCAGGTGACTATTTCAAATAAAGGGCACCATAACGGAGAAGTCCCCCTCCCCAGTCACCACCTGCTTCACCTCAGATGGTCATCCATAGGAGGGTCTCCATTACCTAAATGTATGGGCGGGTTGGTGTGGTATTTCAGTTGCTACCTCTTCTTCCATTTAAGAGATTTCTCATAGAACCATAGAATTGTAATTGGAGTGTTGGAAGTAACTCAACTCATCTAGTCCAACTCTCTACAATACAGGAATCCTGCCCACTGCCATCCCAGGGTGGGCTTGAACCACCAACCTTCTGGTTAATAGCCAGATGCAGTGACCCATTGTGCCACATAGGTGTTTCTTCAGGTACCCAGTGCCCAAGTCATATAGGGCCATACTTCAGTAGTATGCTTTGCATGAAGAAGATCCAATTTTCACACTCCAGCATCTCTAGGTTAGGAAACACTCTTTTCTGAAACACTAGCTAGCCACTGCAAGTCACTGTTGACCCAGAATGTATTACCCCCAACTCCACCTCAGATATTGTTGGATTCCAACTTCCATCAGCCCCAACCAGAATGGCTGATGGTCAGAGATGTTGGGTAAGAAGCAGAGACCACCAGTATCAAAACAATGATTCTTCAACATCAATTCGTTGGACTGGTCATGACGTTGTTTGGATGTCTGATTATCATCTTCCATAGCAGCTACTCTATTTTGAACTTAAAAATGGAAAGTGTCATGCTGGTGGTCAACAAAAGAGGTTTAAAGACTCTCTCACCAACAATTGGGAATCACTGGCTTGTAAGCACTTCAATTGCAGAACAACCTTTACCAAAGGTGTCATGAACTTTGAAGACGTTTGAACTCAGGTCGAAAGCAAGAAACACGCTAAGAGGAAGGCATGTTTGGCAAACTCACCATGATCAACTCCCACCTGGAAACCTATATCCCCACTGTGGAAGGATGTATGGATCCTCCAGAGTCACTGACGGACACACCGTTAAGGCTATGTTCATGGAAGACAATCTTACTCGGCTACGAGTGATCGCCAAAGAAGAATACTATATAGACCTAACAGATTTGATTTCTGTGTATGTCTTGCATGCCCTCGTTACAAATAATTTGTCTTCTGGATTTGCTTCTACATGTATTCATTAGCTCTACCACCACCATCACTGCTGTTATCCATTTCATACTCCTTGGGATACACTGAGGTTATTGCTTCCTGAATTCTCTCCAATTGGTTTGACGTATTTATGGCACTGGGACTCCTGGCATCTATTGCAGACGTTTTAAGCTGTATTTTGCCTTCATCCTACAGACTTGGACTGTCTCTGAAATTTATACTTGTGGCCAACAATATAATGCAGACTTTCAGTTTAACTACTGCTGTTGGGTGCTTTATTGTGGCATAAAAAGTAACAGGGTCCTGCTTCATTAAAAAAGGAAAACCAATGCAAAATGGGGTTTTGTGCTCCAACCCAAATATCTCACTTTCTCTCTCCTTCTCTGGAACTAAAAGGATGGCAAAACTTAAAAGGATGCCATTGGGTGCTCATGTTAAAAACCAGGAGGCCAGATAGGAACATATTATTTGATACTTTCTCATTATATATGCATATGCATATACACACAATCAATTTAAATAGATTTTTTTACAAACACCCATTTTGATTGCTTCTATTCCATCTTTCAGATCTGTCAAATTCTCTAAGCTGACTACAGATTAAGATAATTGATGTTTGTCAGCCTTCTCATGGTCCTGATTGAACTGCTCTCCTATTTCTAGTGTTACTAGCTATCTGCAACTGCCGGGAACTGTTGTAGTGTTCACCACAGGCTGGTCTTTATATAGTTTCAGATAAAAGATTTTTTTGTAAGGAGATACTGACTTCCTCAGATATTTATGGCTTCTTTTATTTCCAAGTGGGACTATCAGGGATGCAGGTGGCACTGTGGGTTAAACCACAGAGCCTAGGACTTGCCAATCAGAAGGTCGGCGGTTCGAATCCCTACAATGGGGTGAGCTCCCTTTGCTCAGTCCCTGCTCCTGCCAACCTAGCAGTTCGAAAGCACGTCAAAGTGCACGTAGATAAATAGGTACCACTCTGGCGGGAAGGTAAACAGCGTTTCTGTGCGCTGCTCTGGTTTGCCAGAAGCAGCTTAGTCATGCTGGCCACATGACCCGGAAGCTGTACGCCGGCTCCCTCGGCCAATAAAGCGAGTTGAGCGCTGCAACCCCAGAGTCAGTCACGACTGGACCTAATGGTTAGGGGTCCCTTTACCTTTACCTTTCTGACTTCCTCAGATACTTATGGCTTCTTTTATTTCCAAGCGGGACTATCAGTGGTCTGTGCTTAAAGAAAAATAAAATAAAAGAACAAATTCATGTATGTACGCCTGGATTCTGTAAGCTTCTGTATGCAAAGGTGCTTAATTTGCTTATTTTGCATAATTTATTTGGCTTCTGTCATGGTGAGAAAGGAGTGTGGTATTATGCAGAGCAGTGAAGCCTGACCCTGTGACCACAGGACTTTCTACTTCCCATATGGTTTCTGTTCTGCTTTCCCCATTCACATTAACCCTGTTCATTATGACCTTTGTGCATTTATGCCTCTGAACCTGTGATACTGGACAGGTCTCTTCACTAACCTAACTTCTTTTCTTTTCTTTTCTTTTCTTTTCTTTTCTTTTCTTTTCTTCTTTTCTTCTTTTTTTCTTTTCTTTTCTTTCTTCCCTCCCTAGGGTAGTAGTCCTTAAATAGTGATTATGCAATGAATGGGATGATATTGCAATACTGTGTAGTCCAATGAGATTTAACTGCAGCAGGGATGGGGAAATCGTCTCCTCATCTAACCCCCTTGTGCAGTAAAGAGGTTTGAGGAGAAAAGTCTCCCATTGGCTTCAGTGGATGGGCGGTGTATATGAGAGTGGGACAAAGAGACAGTGAATGAACTGGTGCATGCATGAATGAACAGGTGTGTGTTATGTATGGGAATGAATGAAAATAGGGACATCCAGCTATACCCTCCCGTATTTCTCTGATGCAAATAGGGACGTCCTAAGGAAAAGCGGAACTGTCCCTGGAAAATCTGATGCTTGGAGGGTCTGTGGGTGTTATGTGTGGACGTGATTGAATAGGTATGTTTGGATATGAGGAAGGGAGAGTTTTGTGCAGTCCCACTGGTCTGATTCCTTGATATAGTGGTACCTCTTGGTTGCGAACGGGATCCATTCCAGAGGCCAATTCGGAACATGAAAAGAACGCAACCTGCAGCGGCACGTCTGCACATGTGCAGGTTGCAATTCATCACTTCTGCGCATGCACGGGATGTCATTTTGTGCTTCTGCATATGCACAAGCGGTGAAACCCGGAAGTAACCCTTTCCAGTACTTCCGGGTCGCCGTGGGACGTAACCTGAAAGAATGTAACACGAAGGGGATGTAACATGAGGTTTTACTGTATATATATTGATCATCCACACATTGGTATGTGAATGATAAAAACCTATATTTGTAGGTTAATTGCTACCAGGTTTCTTCTTTTTTTTACTTTTAAGTTGACATTCTTAATATGCCAAACAGCATACGCAGTGTCAACAGTCTGTGCTTAGGTGGTGCAGCTGCAGAATGTACATATTATCCTGCCATAGACTGACCTTCTTCTGCGTTGCTGTCCGGCTGTTGTCGTTTATCTTTTCAATAGTGCCTGTAACATACGCCAGGTACTTGCAAATCCTCTTTTTACTGCTGCCACTCTTGCTGTTGCCTTTTGTGGCTCCAATCCTGCACCCTTCGTGAGTGGATTGCAGGGAGCTCAGCAACTCCCAGGGAGAGCAAAAGCAACACTCATCTCCAAGCTGCTGCAGCTCTGGTCATAACACAGCGTTTGGTAGTCAACACTATTCTTGAGCTGGCCGAGTGGGGGAGGATCACAGACTTTGTTGTTGTGTGAGTAACGCTGAGTCTCCCTAAGGTCTCCCTAAGTGAAAATAAACATGAAAGAGAGTGAAATTATATAGAAGGTAGTGCTTATCAGAATGATGATAAAGGAACCGAGCGACTCATAACAGTAAATGTTCACTGGCTATTGGCACTGTGTTAGGAACTTTGGAGACTAGGACTAGGAAAAAAAAGTGCTATGCATTGAGAGACATCCAAAATTGGGTTGGGGCAAAAAAGGTCTCGCTAGATGGCCTGAGCTGATTGACAGTGTTGAGCAGATTACCTGGAAAAGGTGGTGGTTTTTAAGCAGAGGCTAGATAGCCACTTATATGGCAAAGCGTGTTCTCCTTCATGGAGAGCACGTGTTGCGGTGGGGGCCACCAGGACACTCCAAAGTTGGGGGCGGGCTAATTGATCGCTGGCCACTGATGCGATTGGGCTTCCCTTGTTGTTGGGATGAAGTTAATGTTGCCATTTGTTGATTGACAGCCAGAAATGCTAAAACTCCTTGCACAAGGCTAGGGCTTCCTCTTTTCACCCGTGCATCGGATTGCCCGTCCCACCCCCCTATATTTAGGGTTGTTCGCTTTGACCTTGCTATGCCTGTCATGGGGTCGTCTGCTCTTGGGGCAGGGGCCCGGTAGAAATTTTGTCCATCTGGCTGAATGGCTGGGGCCATTTGGTTTTTGCCTACTGCATAGCAAATCGTCACAACTTGTAAGGTTGCCGTTAGGCATTGGTTTATGGTTTGGTTGGTTGAGGGGCATGGATTGGCTGTGCCTGCCTCTCTAATGCTGCTGCAAGGGATTCCGTTAAAGGAATCAGGGGCTAACTATTACTTGTCCACCCTGTCAAGGGGGCTCGGGCCATTGCAAGAGCTCCAGGTTGCATTTGGGGAGGGCTGAGGGTGGGTTCCCTGCTCTGTCACTACCCCCAAGTGTATTCCCCTTTTCTGACTTTCGCAGGCATGCGGAATGTCAGTCTGTCCCCCATGGGGGGGGGGGCAGATAGTCGCAACCAATGCTTAAGTAACCACTCACATTTTTGTATTTTAATAAAGTTGTAGCCAAAATTATGCCAAAAACCTTAAACAAAAATTCCTGTGTGATGTGTGAGTTATTGAGGTGGCCCTGGGGACCTCGACACGCAAGGGGTTTGTCTAGCTGAATTTTCAGGTTGCTTCCAACTTTATGTTTCTAGATCTTGATTCCCCCCCTAGCAATTGCTCATCCTTCCTTTGAGAGAGGCCAGAATTTTAGAGAAGCCTTCACCACTGTTGAGAAGTAAGGAAAACGTTTTACCAGATTGGTTTGACTAGCGAATATGACCTTCCAAGGTGCTCTCATCCTAATGCCCTAAACAAGTGACTGTTAGCAGTGAGGCTATAAACAGCATCTTAGAAGTGGAATTGCTGTGAGCTTCTTTTGTAGTGGAAACTTTGCAAAGCAGAGGTGGCTGTGCAGCAGAAGCTTGCCACCGGTCCATTTGCATGGCAGGTTAATTCAAGCATCAATTTACAAGTGATACTTGCCATTTAGTTCACTTGTGGTTGAGTCACATGGACAAGCTAACTGTGAGAATTATTCTTAGTGAAAAATGCAAATGTTCAGTACCTTTGACTCAGCATCTGTGTTCCACCAAGAGGCACTGTAGCAAAGGAGGGGGTCGAAAAATTTTCAACGCACAACTGGCTTCTTGCTCATGTATCATGTATCTGTGGTTTAGCTTGCCAGCCCAAAGAATGACAAATTTGC
Source organism: Podarcis vaucheri (assembly GCF_965113315.1). NCBI lineage: Eukaryota > Metazoa > Chordata > Lepidosauria > Squamata > Lacertidae > Podarcis > Podarcis vaucheri. The sequence goes on from NC_138749.1 coordinate 21,687,789, forward strand.
TTATGGGCAGTCTAGGTATTACAGAGCATATCTCGCTGCACCCCTTGTCCATGTTCCCATAAGGCAGCTTCTCAGCACCTTGTAGGCAGTAGCTGTGACATCACACTTGAGAGACCTTGAGCCACTGGAAAGTTTTTGTGTATGCAGTGACTATGGGATAAGCTAGAGGCTATATATAAATCACACTGTTCATCATGCAAGATTCCACTTCAGGATATCTGCAACACATCATTAATTTACTGATTTCCAGTAACAATAAGTGCAAAAATGATCTGGGCCAGAAAAGCACCCCCCCCCTTTATATTTCACTGAATTATTGCATCTTTCTCCAGAAACAATAGTAAAGTCATCCAGTTCAATATTTTCTATTTTATTTTTCTATTTTCTATTTTAGCTGCTCTGCACTGAGTTGGAATTCTCTTTAAACTATGAATAATAATAATAATAATAATAATAATAATAATAATAATAATAATATATTTATACCCTGCTCATCTGGCTGGGTTTCCCCAGCTACTCTGGGCGGCTCCCAACTGAATATTAAAAACACAATACAGCATTAAACATTAAAAACGTCCCTAAACAGGGCTGGCTTCAGATGTCTTCTAAAAGTCAGATAGTTGTTTATTTCCTTGACATCTGATGGGAGGGCGTTCCACATCGTGGGCACCACTACTGAGAAGGCCCTCTGCCTGGTTCCCTGTAACCTCACTTCTTGCAGTGAGGGAACCACCAGAAGGCCCTCAGAACTGGATCTCAGTGAATGATGGGGGTGGGGACGCTCCTTCAGGTATACTGAGCCGAGGCCGTTTCGGGCTTTCAAGGTCAGCACCAACACTCTGAATTGTGCTCGAAAACATACTGGGAGTGACACCCATTACTAGAGTAAACCCATCCAACTCCAAGAATTCAAGTTACTTACAGCAATTGATTTCAGCTGGCATACTCTTTAAGTTTGAATAATACTGGATAGTACCCAGTATCTCTATCCACCTATTCTGTATCACTCATACAAAAGTATGCTCAAAGGTGAAGGAAAAATTATTTGTCCTAGATCAGTGGTTCTCAAACTTTGTTTCTTTGATGATCCCTATTTTGATCAGAGTTGTGGACTATCCTTTGGAGGCTTTTAAGCAGAGGGTGGATGGCTATCTGTCATAGATGCTTTAACTGAGATTCTTGCATTGCAGGGGGTTGGACTAGGTATCCCTTGGTGTCCCTTTCAACTCTACAATTCTATGACTTGCTTTTTCTTGGTGGACCACCACCTTTTCTTATCTCATCACTATCAAATGGAGGAGTGGTGCTTGACATGTCCCTTCTTCACTTCTTCCCCCTCTGCTGGAACCAAATTCCCACTGGTTCCATTTCTTCTATTCTTTGGTGTTTCCATTGTTGACACTTGACTTGCTATGAATTGGCAGATTACTTGGATGGCTTTGAAAGAGGATTAGAGAAATTTATGGAGAACAAGGCTACCAGCAGTGATAGAAATACCTTACCTCCTGTGATGGAAACAGCTTCTGAATACACATGTGTCTAGGTAGAGCTGAGAAATACGTCCGGCTGAAATTATGGAGAGCTTGATGGACCTGTGGTCTGACTTGATATAAGTCATCTTTCTATGTTCATATTATAAGATCCTTAAAAAATTGGATCCATTGTTGATTTAGAATAATAAGTGGGGCAAGGGAAGCTTTCCCCCCCTAAGAACTCTTCCTCTTAAAGCAAAACAGATCAAAGCAAGCACCTATCATTTTCACAAGGTGCTGAAACGGCAGAGTCTACTTGGGGGACATTATGACATTTGTTTAATATTTAATGTAAATAATTATTTAAGCTTTTCATAGGCACCAAAACAAGCGGTGCACACAGTCTTCCTACTAAGCAGTAAGAAGACTGAACTAGTGCAAAAATAAGAAATGGTGGCACCCAACAGCTGTACAAGTACCCATGCAGAAAGAGTCAGCAGTTTTAGGCGAGACTGAGCTCATGCCATCAATTTAACAGACTCTTCTGTTTGCATTACCTGGAATAGTTGCTGCAAATTTTAGCAAAGAGGTCATCCATTGATTTAATGTTACCCTCTACATTTTTATAAATCTTCTCCAATGAGAGTGGGCATTTTTCCTGGCACCAGGAACATTTTTTTTATTAGTATTTCTAAAATTACTGAATATTCTTAAAGCACCAGTAATGGATCGTTTATTTTATTTAAAGTTCTCTCTCAAGCACCTCTGGGTTCATGTGCTCATCCCCTCCCACTTTTGGCTTGGCTATGTGGAGGAAGATGGGAGATTAGTTTCCACCTTTGATTAGTTTGTTGTGTCAACTGAACCTGGCAATTTGTTTGTTGGAAAGTATGGTTTGTTGTAAACAAATCAATTTCAAAGTATTGGTTATGGAGCTGGCAAGTCAAAGCAGCTCATAGTTGACATGAACCACAGTTTAAGGTTTAGATGTAATGCTAAATTAAAAGTTCTTTGCAGCTGCACCAGAAGGGAAGGGGGTGGGGGATGTAAGCCCACAACTCATTGTGGCTTCTTATCACACTTCAGTTTGATATATTATGATGCCTGAATTACAATAATTACAATATTTTTTTCACAATTTGCACCTTTGATTACATTCCATTGGTTTATGCATAACTTTGTACAAATGTAATTCATGTTGTGTTTTATGCAATTCTGGATTCTGAAGTATGATGAACACAGTTGTGAACATATTCCTTTACATGGTACCCACAGCCTAGTACATCCTTCATGTCCCATGGTAAAAGCCAGACATACTCTTAATGTATGGGAGGGTAGACAGCGATGCTCAGTCTCCCCCTTTAAAAGTCTGAGGCTAGAGTAATTTTGCCAGGATTCAGATCCAACTTTAGCTACTGTGGCACCAGTTGGTGAGAAAATTCACACACACATGGTCATTGGTTGTAGTATCAGATGCTGCAATGAATGTGGCATTGCAGGTTAATCACCACTTTTAATATTGCCCAGTGCCATTTAAACACAATACTGACCAGTGGCCAGACTTCAAATAATGGACTGAAAGTGGAGTCCATCATTGTTTTATGGGATGCACCTCTTTTGCTGAATCTATACTGTTCTGTTCTGGCTGGAATGGTTTCACTTGCTTTACTTATCTTTTTAAAAAATAACTGTAATTGTTTTCTTTTTATAAATGTGTATTATACTTTTATGACTGGCCATAGAACCGTATGGTGAAGAGCGGGAGATATTGCTAGTGAGGATGGATAATGCTGAGTTCAGTAGACCAATAGTCTGACTTAAGGAGATAAGCTGTAGCTCAATGGATCTTCTTTTGCATGCAGAAGGTCTTAGGGTCATTCCCCAACATTTCCAGATAGGGCTAGGAAGACTCGTCTGAAATCCTAGAGAACTGCTGGCAGTCATTGTAGACCTTTGGTTTTCAGCCGGTGGGTTAGTACTCATCATGGCCTTATCTATGATGAGTCATAGTAGCAAGACTGCCACCCTACAAAGGCACAGAGAAGATGGGTCCAAAAATGCATGTTTGGATTAAAGGTGGGTCTGAAAAGGCTGAAGATTTTGGTGTAGACAAAAGTGAGCTAGATAGACTGATAATCTGACTCCGTATAGGGTTGCTTTCTGGAGACTAATGCATAAAGAACAAGCTATGGCATGTTCCTTCAGGAAAAGAACATGTCGCACAGTTTGCAGGATGATTAATTTCCCCGACTTCCTAAAAAAAGAAAGACCCAAGACAGTAAGTGAATGATAGTTGTCATTGAAGGGACAGGCTACTCCTTCACCAGTTGCGCTCATAAGTTTGGGTCCAAAGGCTGCAGTACATGTAACTGCAGACTGCAGGCTATAAGAGAGCAGTCGTGGAAGAATTCATAAATCTTTGCAGGGACTTTGCTCGTAAGTGATTTGTAGGTTGCAGCCCTAATATGTTTTCCTTTAGAAATAAAAATAAAAAAGACAAGAGAGAAGAGACGGTGCAGAAATACTACTCTGAGCTCATGAGCAGTCAATCTCCATTCTTTCTCTTTTCCCGCCTCCCTGAAATGTGGTTTTGGATTAGAGTGGCACAATTTTAGTGGGGGAGGGGGAAGCAGTGCTAGCACTGTGTTTGGTTATTTATTTATTTGTTTGCATGGCATGCTCTGAAAGCTGTCACACTAGTAGTCTTACAGAGCTGTCAGAAATCTATAAATAAACATTGACAGTTCAGTACAATTACTGTGTCCCACCCCCCGCTTCTTACAGTCTTCCTTATCTATCTTTCCTTTTTCTTTTCAACAGCATATCCTATTCGGTGCACGTCTCTGAGGATTATCCAGGTAAAGTGCTATTTTCCGTGCCACTGCTGTTTTTTTTTTTATATTAAAAAAGATTCCGCTGAAGGCATTTGAAACACCATTGTTGTGCCCCTGCATCACCTTTGTGCTAATCACATTGCATTAGCCACTTCATTTGCACTGTTATTTCTGTTTTTCTGCCTTCCTTTGTAGGCAGGGTGAGAATGAAGGAATCCAATTTGTGAAAGGCTGTGTGAGAGAGAATGTGTTTAAATGTGTGTGTGTGTGTGTGTGTGAGAGAGAGAGAGAGAGAGAGAGAGAGAGAGAGAGAGAGAGATTTTCTCTGCCTACAGCCATCACTGATGGGGTAATCTACTGCCAATGTAACTAAAGGGCCCATTCTCTGATCTCATTCAGAAGCTAAAGGGAGTTTCTAATCTTCATGTCTCACTTGATAACACATGGACAATGTTTCATAAAGGCTTGAGGGGCTCAGATCTTTTGCACAAATCTTTGCCTCTCTCATGTCGCTATGATTCGTCTGCCACTGGTGAAGTGGTTTGCTAAGTGAAACCATCAAAGGCCACTGTGTGGTGCTAGAGTGGAAGGGAATTTTCCTAGTGGGAGGGGGCAGTTGGTGCGTGGGACAGGGGTGCATGTTGGCTGAGGAGATAGTCTCCAGCAGTCCCCACTCTGGACATTGTCCCTTCCACCCAGTTCCCTCAGCCGCCCCCTGGCTATCCAGACCCCCCATTCCCCTAGCGCACACACTCAGGCAGCTCTGGCAGTCGCAGCTCCTCGATCGACATTCGCATCTGCCAGCATGGAGTAAATACGGTACATACCGTAAATACTGAGACAAAAGTGCAACACACAGGCAGGAGAGCTGGAGCTGCAGCTACAGTGGAGTTACACTGAGCTGACAGGAGCAGCAGCAATTACACAACTTGCCTCACTGCTTGATGTTCAAATATACGGTACTAAATAAACTGGTGTTTTGAATATTTAATAAAATATCAAAATTGTTCTGTTTGGTGTTTAAAATATTTATTTCTTAATTTTGGGCTCAAAAAAAGAGTCGTGTTATACACGGAAAAATACGGTGTACATATATATATATATATATATAGAGAGAGAGAGTGCCTTAACTTTAGTATAATTTTCAGAGTGCATGGGGAAAATCTTTACAGCACACATGCAAGCTAACAATACACATAGTGGAAACTAAAAGTTCCATTACTGAGAATCAATGCAATATAGCACACTGACTCTTTTAGGAGCCCTTTAGGAGTCATTATAGTTTAAAGAGTAGGTTCCAATGAATAACTGCTTGAGCTAATGCCTGGTGACAGACATAGGCACTGTCTCTTATACTAAGAATCTGTCTGGGCTCTGCAAACTAGCAAGAGGTATTCCGAGACCTGAGCCTCCTTTCTCCTCATTGCCAGCAGATAGAGTGCCCCCATCCTTCACTTACTGAACTCAGGAAGGGTGGAATTTTCTCCCCTGAACAGTGTGTTCATGTGCCTTTGCAAAGGCTGTGTGCCAGCACCAAGGTGTGCCCTGGTAGAGACAAGATAAAGTAAATAAAAAATAATGGGTATCTTTGTTTCAGGTTTTATTATATCCTGAAGGGGGCTTAAACCAAATAAATCAAAGAGAAATGGGTTCAGGTGGTGGTGGGGAACCATTTTCTAGTTTCCAGATGAGACTGAAAATCAATGAACAGCTAGAAAAAAAAGTAGTTTAAGGCCTCAACTAAGTGGGTTATGGATTGCAGCCTAAATCTATACAACTGATTATTGAGTATGCTTTTTCTCATGTATTTATCAGAGGCAAGGAAAGGCTGTTTCCCACAGTTTGGCTTTCTGACTTTGGTATGTCAAAGCTAGTGCTGGGCTGCAATTTCTTCTACAGGGTTTCTAGGGCTCAGGATTTGAATTGCGGGTATCTACTGCTGGGCTGGGGGGCAGGAACTTAATGATGAGCCTGTTTTTATCCTAAAATGATGGATGCATGGCATGGAGTGCTTGGGGAGTGTATGTGATCTTTGTGCATTAAATCCTTATACACATTAAATTCATTTGTTGTTCTTCTTTTTCCTTTTACAGACAATACCTACGTGTCCAGTTCAGATAATGATGAAGATGTATTAGTTACAACAGAGCCAATTCCAATAATTTTCCATCGAATTTCTACAGGTAATGCTGAGATGACCAAAGTCTGTATTTTGTGATGCATTGAATAAGGCAGACAGAACACAACCTTAGCACCGAAGAGGTGGGAATGCTTGGCTTTGGCAGTGGAAAGCTCCTTCAACCATGGAAGAAGATCTGTTCAGCAATTCCCCAAGGCTTATCAAAAGGCAAAAGAGAGAGAGAAAAGCAGTGTCTTATACCAATGATAGTTCAGTTGTTAGTCAGGGCAATCCATTCCTGACTCCCTTCCAGCTGACTGATGCAACTTCTATCAAGGATGACTGATGATACCTAGAACTTGGCCAGGTGTAATTTAACAGAGGTTAAAGATATGCATTCATATAAGAGTAGTAGCCAGTAGGCAGTGCCACCCTGCTACTCTGCCCACCGCATTGTTGCTGCCGCTTACCAGGACAAGTGCAGTGGCTGGGTGGCAAGGAGGTTAGGACTATGTGGGCACACCAGAGGAAAGTCTACTGTTGCACCAACACATGTCTGACCTTGTGCCTTCCTTGCCCTGCTTTTGGGAAGGTAGCTGCATAGCACAATCGCACTGCACTGACTGCTCTTGCATAGTAAGAAACATGAAGATTGCAGCCAGGACATAGATATCAGTAAGTAAGGGGATAGGTGTGATTTCAGAATCAACTGGGAACTCAGCAAAGGCAAGGCCCGAGGACTGATATTTTGGGGACTAAACTTTGGATTTTCGATTTTCTTTGACGTGGCTATATTCTGTGCTCCATCGTGGTTATTATAAGGGTGGGAGGTTTCTTTTATCACATATGTTGTTTAACCTCTGAGAAGTAAAGTCTGAAGTGGCAGTTCTCACACTTGTTGGCTGTGTGGGACTTATAGCGAGTCTTTTGGAACTGGTAACCCCAAAGGGTTTCCTTTGGCCCTCAACATTGTAAAGCAATTAATGGCAATTGGGAGCGATGGTAAAATGACTGCAAGGAAGAACAGATAAAAGAGCCCTAAGATCAAGCATGATCTTCAAGCTTTCAGTCAAATGTGAGCTTTGGGGGTCTTGTAGTGCTCATTTCAAAGAAGAGTTGAGCATCGGGAACTCCAGAAACTCCTTCACCTTTGATTAAAATTCAAGATGAATGCCAAGCTTATTCTCTATCATTGAAGTCCTCATCCTGCCCAAACACCCTCTTCTTTGAAAGCCCCACTTGCTCCTGAGCACTGGAGAGGGAAGAAGAGAAAAAACCCATCTCTCAACAACTATTTGCAGTGCCATCACTGACCCAGTCTGTAAGGGGGCTTTTAAGGGAAAGAAGGAAGAGGTTTGAAGTTCAGTGGCATTGGTGGGAAAGACTTTCAGCCTTTGTAGGCTTTCTTTGCAAAGTTGGTCTGGATTGCAAGATAAGCTATTCCCCACCTTTTGGAGGGAAGTTCTTGGTTTGTTTTCTAATCTGACCTGATGCAAGCCTAGGATAAATCTCATATTTCTAAAGCTACACAACTCAATACCAGCAGATGAAGAAGACTGGGATGCCATGTTTTAGATCATCTGGAACTGACTGTATTCCGGTGAGACACACCAGGAACCAAGTTCCCCCAATATACTTGAGGGTACAAATAATGCAGAAGAAAAAAGCCTTGAAAATGCCAATAGATGTCAAAATGCTTTCTATAAGTAGCAGGCGGGTGATTATTTGGGAAGTGAAAGGACAAAAGAAGTATAAGAGATGATAAAACATTGGGAAGGATTGTTGAGGAGTAGCTGGTTAATATTTAACATATAATTATTTACTGGCTATTATTTAGCAGGTTGCTTTAAGATTGAGGGCTTAGAGTGTTGCATAACAACTATAATAATACATATAGTCAGGAATCCTACATTCACTCACCCAAGAGTAAGCCACATTGAACTCCAATCAGACATGTATAAGATTGTGCTATTAGATGGATGGGAAACCAATGGCTCTTCAGAGGCTATTGGACCACAGATCCCATTTCCTTTACTATTGGCCAGGCTGGTTGGAGCTGATGGGAGTTGGAGTTGGTTCTCTACCATGTGCTATTTCAATGCCAAAATGTGCTAGGCTAGCTCTGATTGGCCACAGTAAACATAGACCATTTTCTTTACACATAACTTGTTAATTTTGTATTTTCCATCCAGACTTAATGGCCATTTTTACCTCCTTGGTTAAGAGTATAAATTATATTTGGAATACATTCACATTAGCTTTTACAGGGATTGTAATTAAAATCAACAACTCAGATGTGATTAGAACATTCATTCTACATTAGTTTTAAAATAGCACGGTAACACTAGCTGGCGGGAAAATAAAATGTGAGATTTACAAGAGTATGAAATATTTACTTGGGGCTGATGCCTCACACTTACCATGGGGATGGCACTGGGAACATCCTCCCTGTGGTTTGTTAATCACACCCTCTTTGTAACATTTTGAGTGCCTTGTCACACAGATCATCACCACCACATTAAGAGGCTCCACGCCCCTGCCAGATGTTTCTGGCAGCCTCAGGCTGGAATGTGAAGATTCTCAGTGGAAGGCGGCAGTACACAGGGAAGGTGCTCTCTAAACACAGATGGGCACTGAAAAGTCAGTGTCTGGAATCTGATTTTTAGCAAAATCCTTGAGGATTCTTCCAGTTATTGTACTAGCCTTGCCATATGCACCAGAACCCTGTGTCTGTGTATGCAACTACTGCCGCAAGAATGGCATTCGCCCAAAAATGGAAAAAAAAAACAAAAGAAGAATGGCCAAAGAAATTAATGGACTATGCAGAAATGGCCAGACTTAACTGAAGAATTAAGAAATCAAGACAACAAACTTTTTATTAAGGAAAGAAAATCGTTTATTGAATATTTACAAACAAATTAAGACATTAGCAGGGTTACTGGAAAAACTTGCAGTTTCTAAAACATATATGAAATAGATGAGGAAAAGAATAAATTTGAGTTAACTGGGATATACAAAAGAAGAAGAAGAAGAAGAAAAGAGGGTAAATTCATGGAACCGCTGAAAGAGGGGGAGAAAAGTCAATGTTTGATATGTGAGAACTGTTTAATTTTTGTTGTTGTTGAAATGTAAATATAAAAAACAGAACCACATGTCTGTTTCCCTGTGCCACTGCTTTCTGCACATCAAATAGAAAAAGGGACAATAACTCAGTGGTAGAGCACATGATACATACACAGGAAGTCCCATGTTCATTACCTTCATCTCCAGTTGGTGGAGGTGGGAAAGACTTCTGATAGACACTCTTGAGATCTGCTAAGCCAGAGTGGATAATACAGTCATAGATAGATAGACATACAGGAACAGACAGACAGACTGACCCAGTCTCAGGCAGATTCTTATGGTTTAGTTCTGTCTTGCAGATATTTATATCAAAGTCCAGGGTCACTGAACAGAAAGTTTCCCTTCACACCCTTACCTGCTAACTTTGTCCTCTTTCCCCCTTTTTCTTTTCTTTTTTTAGAATTGCGAAAAACCAGTGATGTCAACTGTTGTTTATCCATAAAATCAAGGTTGCAAAGGGAAAATGGAGAGGTACAGTATTGCTTTGTTAGTGCAGTGCTTGCAAACAGATCGCAGAGTACATTAAGAAAAGTCAGAGAAACCACTTCTGCCAAGTTAGCATGCTCAGAGGAGCCCCAGCTTTTGTCCAAAGGTCTACTCACTCTTTTGTGGAATGTGCACATGAACTGTCTCTGCCAGTGAAATGAATAGGATGATATTATGTCCATGGAACCTATGTGTACAGGTTATCTGGTGTGAATAAAAAGTCTGAAGACTGGCTGATAGTCTAGTTGTAAATAGAAGTTGATCAATCAAGCAATAAATAAAAGTGGTGTGATCTTCCATCACCAGGGATTTTGCAGACACTTGTTATGATCTGGTCTAGAATACAAATTTGTTGACCTAGTAACGCTCAGAAACAGTAATTGCCAAATATTATATCTCTCCCAAGTTCTTTCCAGCTCCAAATGGGAAAACAAGATTTTGAACATGTTCAGAGAGCTGCTTTTTGGTTTTTGGTTTACTTGTATTGATTTTAATGCTGGCAACCAACTGATTCGCACACACCATATCAAGTGGGTGGCAGGGAGAAGAGAGATTTTAAGGTTGTGGAAACAGGTTGAAATAAGAAAGCACTACTGAAATAAGAAAGAGAGCCAGTGTGGTGTAGTGGTTAAGAGCGGTAGTCTTGTAATCTGGGTTCACGTCTGCGCTCCTCCACATGCAGCTGCTGGGTGACCTTGGGCCAGTCACACTTCTCTGAAGTCTCTCAGCCTCACTCACCTCACAGAGTGTTTGTTGTGGGGGAGGAAGGGAAAGGAGAATGTTAGCTGCTTTGAGACTCCTTAAGGGGAGTGAAAGGCGGGATATCAAATCCAAACTCTTCTTCTTCTTCTTCTACTGGGCCTATGGGAAGAAAGAACAAAAGGTTCTCTCACCAAGCTTTTGGAATCTTCATCTTCCAAATATCTACCGTATTTTTCGCCCCATAGGATGCACCGGCCCATAGAACGCATCAAGTTTTTTGGGGGGGAAATAAAGAAAAAAAAATTATTCCCCCCCCCCAGGCGCTTGTGGGGCAGGCAGCGGGGAGAAGCGCTCTTCTCCCCGCCGCCCGCCTTCAGATCAGGTCCAGGGACAGCGGGGAGACGAGCTGCGTCTCCCTGCTGTCCCTGGAGCTTGTGGGGCAGGCAGCGGGGAGAAACGCTCTTCTCCCCGCCGTCAGCCTCCAAACCACTTCGGGAGACAGCGGGATGGCGGCGTTCCGCCTTCCGCTGTCCCCCGACCTTGTGGGGCTGGTGCTGGGGCTCTCCTGAAGCCTGGAGAGCGAGAGGGGTCGGTGCGCACCAACCCCTCTCGCTCTCCAGGCTTCAGTGAAAGCCTGCATTCGCCCCATAGGACGCACACACATTTCCCCTTCATTTTTGGAGGGGAAAAAGTGCGTCCTATAGGGGGAAAAATGCGGTAACTGCATAAAGAGACTCTGTGTGCTGTTTCCCTCGCTTGGTCAGTGATCTTACTCAATATAAAGCAGTTCCTTATGTTCCTAGAAGTGTCTCAACTTGTTGCATGGCAGAGACTACCTTGAAGCCAAACAGCCTGGAAAAGGATTTTTAAAAAACATAGTTTAGCTGAGGGGGTGCAATCTATTAGGTGCCTCTCTTTAATAAAATTCAGTGCTGCTGTGAAATTCTCATTTCAGTGGGAATTGGGCAAGAGTTGTGCCCACTAACATTCACAGCATGCTATTCCATTTTATGATTTGATCATCTGTGATGAAGATGCATTTGAGAAGGCTTATTTGTTACGGCGAACTGTAGATGTTGCAGCATGTTTCCCCCATTCGTTAAGGTTACTTATAGGGAGAAAATAAAATAAATCAGCATATTTTTTCCAGAAAATTGGGTGATCCTTTAAAAAAAAAGTCTTGTTGTTTAATACTTCTTGACAATACAGTTTTCCTGTCTATGTACATGAAGCACATACTGTAAAGCAAGAATTTGAAGATAACTGTAAAAAGATTAGAATCACAAGCTGTGGAAATTGCTGGCAAATGGAATGTGATTTTGAGCAGATCTCTCTTGCTTTCACTCTCTGATAGTTACACAGCTGATTTCCATTCAGTTACAGACCTGTGTACAAGACATGAATGAAGAAAGTACAATAGCCTAGATCAAAAATGGTTTTGATCAAAGAGGGAAATGTGGGTAATGGGATTCTAATATATACAGTAATGTAGTCATTATGTAAACTGCAGGGATATGACATTGCTAGTTACCTGCTATGTGTCCTCTGTGTAGCTCAGTGTTTATAGATCCTTGTTTAAATAGCTGTCCTCCTGGTTCTGCAACCTATTCAAATGCTGAAATTTCCTCCAAATAGAGAAATGAACGAAGCATGCTATAATGTGAAGGGTTCCTCCGGGACAGTCTATTGCATGAAGTGTTGGGAAACTATTTTAAGTTTCTCAGTGTCTGAATTGTACATTTAGACAACAGTTTTGCAAGAATGGAAAAATGCTAAAATGCTTAGGGGCCAGCACCAAGTATTTAGATGCCCAGGATTTATTTATTTTGTGGACCTTGGCTGCATATGTTACAAGTCACTGTTAGTACATAGTAATGACATAAGGCTAATTCACTGGATCAAAAAATAAACTAAAATACTACACACAGTTGTGCATGGAAAGAGAAGAAGAGAGGGAGGGAGAGAGAGAAGGAAAGGAGAGAGAGAAAAAAACTAGTATGAATGAGTATACTGAGTGTGATTTGGACATGCCTTAGATTGGTCAAACAATTCGTCATTAAACAGGAGCTGACACAGTTACTACAGATAGAAAAGGAGCCCAAAGAGTTGCTTTATACATTTCTTTTCATGTAAATTCTCTGATATTTAGAATGTAGCTGCAGTCATTGCACTGAAGTTAATGAGCATTTTACATTGCTTGGGTAGGTTCTCTAATATCTGGTATATTCCATTTTACACACAGGAAGCCAGCACCCATTTCCATATACTTTCTAGGCTGTTGTGATCATATAGAGATCTTGTGCATTCAACCTGGGCCATGCACCATTTACAGTCACGCTTGTGTACACAGTCACACTTGTGAACTGTATAAATTGGGATATCTCTTTACTGCTTCAGAGAATCCCCAAGAATATAGTCACAGCTAATAATAGCCTAGTGCCTAGATCAGTGTGTGATGACATTGTCAGGTATTTTGGTGTTTCCTTTGGCTAAGCTCCTGCTGACCTCCCTGAGGCTGACCATTTTACATGGGATACTCTGAGGCCTAAGGCGAGCGCGGCAATGACCCAGCTTTGGTAGAGACTTGTTTCTTTTTAGTAACAACACTTCACTTCTGTGTAGCTCTTTCAAGTGTTCAGAGCACGTCACATTCATAGCTATGATTCTTCAACCACCCTGTAAATTGGCAATATTATTATTCCTCTCTCACACACATACAGGCCATATTATAGATCAGGAGTGTGCAACCTTTTTTCAGCCCAAAGGTCCAATTAATTCCTAGGCAACTTTCCAGGGACCATATAGCGAGCAGAGTCAGATACAAAAGTGGGTGGAACAATAAATGCAGTGTTACCTTTGTACCACAGGTCAGCTTCCTCTTCCCCCAACTTCCATCCCATAGCATTATTAAAGTATGTATTCATCATCATCAAACCTTTATTGGCATCACTTACAAACATTCAGAATAAATAAGCCAGTGTGATCTCATCGCCATTTCAACAGTACAGTAATTTGCCAAAGGGAAGAAGAGGAGAGCAATCTGTTTCATCTCTGTGGGTCTCTAGCAAGGGCAGGATCCTGTAGGGTACTTCAGTGACAAAAAAATCAAATAGAGGAACATAGCTATGGTCTTGGTGAGCTCCTGGTCTCTCCCCTGTAATAAGAAGTGTATAACCTCCATCTCTGGTTTCCATGTTGGAATACATAGATGGTCTAAAAATTGTTGGCAGAGTTCATCATACATTTTACATTTAAGGGCCATGTGAGCTAGAGTTTCCACATGGGCAGATCCCATCTCCTTCTGCCATACCCGCAAACCTACCCCAAAGGAGGTTAGAAGGATTAGAATTGAACCTAGCTAGTGAAAAAGCCCTTCTTTCTTGTGGGTTAAACAAAAGTTGTAAATAATTAAGGTTAAATTCCTGTGCAAGGATGTATTCTAGCCAGGCTAAGAAACCACTCAATAAGGATGTGAAGCAAGGTTAGAGGGAGTCCTGAGGGCCATAGGGGAAGTCTTAGAGGGCTGTGATAGAAGGGCTTAGCTAAAGCTTCCTAGTGAATTCATGGCAGAGGTATCATTCAAACCAGGGACTTCCTGGCTCATTGTTCAGAATTAGCTAGTGCTGCACAAGCTTCCAATAGTTGAAGAAGAGGAAGGTAAAAAAGGCTGTATTTCAAGCTTACTCAGTTCATCTGCTTTTCTTTTAAGCAGGAATCAAGGCACAGTAGTGCGGTTGAAGAAGATTCAGAAGGAGATAATGACTCAGAAGAGTTTTACTATGGCGGGCAGGTAAGAGAGAATAATTATCCATCTTGTTAAAAATCAAAAGCAGAAGTTATCTGAAGAGTGTGCAGGTGGGAAATCACCTCTGCAGCTTTTTTTTTTCATCTTCCCTTTGAAAAATACATTTAATTTGGTAAACATTTATTATTTAAAAAAAAAACCCACACCCCTAGTTTTGATGGTAACTTGCTTTGAAATAATTGAGCCATCACTTCTTAAGAGAGATTTTAGTGGCATGGCACCAGGAATAACACAGTACTGGATTTCATTGATTTGAAGCCTAGCTGCAGCATCACAGTGCTCATGTGATGATTGTATATCAGTGATTACCGTATTTTTCGCCCTATAGGACACACGTTTTCCCCTCCAAAAATGAAAGGGAAATGTGTGTGTGTCCTATGGGGCGAATGCAGGCTTTCGCTGAAGCGTGGAGAGCGAGAGGGGTCAGTGTGCACCTACCCCTCTTGCTCTCCAGGCTTCAGGAAGCTATCCGCAAGCCCAGGAGTTCCCGTGGGCTCCCCATGCTTGCGGATAGCAGCCTGCATCCCGAAGCCTGGAGCGCGCTGAGCAAGCCTGGGGAGGCCGGCGGGAGTTCCCAAGGCTTGCGGATAGCAGTCTGTTCTGGAGGCTGGGGTCAGGGGAAGCTCGGGCTTCCCCTGCCCCAGCCCCGCACCTGGGGGGAAATATTTTTTTTCTTTATCCCCCCCAAAAAAAAACCTAGGTGCGCCCTATGGGCTGGTGCGCCCTATGGGCCAGTGCGCCCTATAGGGTGAAAAATACGGTGATCCTGTGTAGCTTGCCTATGAAGCTGTAGGACAGGTCCCTTTGCTACATTTGTGAAAAAGCCCAGTCCCCCCAGAGCACGTGTACCCATTGCCTCTTCCTGTATGGCTATGGGGGGGGGGGGAATGGAAGCTTTGACTTTTAGATTAACCACAGTTTAGTGTGTCATCCAAACACTCAACTGTGGTTACTTTTAACTATGTTTAGTGAAGCAAGCCAACTTCATTAACTATGGTTTGAAGATGGCTTCTTTCCACTAAGCATAGTTGTGTTTAACCACAGCTTGCATAGGTTTGTACAGAATGGCAAGCTGCAGTTAATCTTATATGAACACAGAAGCTTCTGATCTGCTTGGCAGTATTATTATTGCAGCCGTGCCAGAGGAGGAGGTGGGAGCAGGTGAGCCTTAAAAAAAGACACATGCAAGCGCACACATGTAATGGATTGACAGCAGATAGATAATGGAGGGTTTAGCAAAGTCTATTTAGAGAAAATACATTCATGCTTTTGGACTGCTTATTTTTGAAGACATATGCATGCTTACACATGTAATGGATTGAGCACACATACCTAGGAAGGGTTTCACAAAGTCTGTCTTCTGGAAAAGACCAAGTAATTTAGCAAAATCTTAAAATGTGATCTAAAGAGCTGAGTTTCATATATTTATCCTTAACACATTTACCCATCTGCAACCCTAGACTCACTTATCTATGAGCAAGTCCCACTGAATTCACTGTGATATACTTCTGAGTAGATATGCATAGGTTTATAGTGCAGCTTGGAAATAAAACCCCAGTAATTCCAGTGGAATATAGCATTCAAGTAAATGTGTTTAGGAACTTCAGCCTTAACAAAATGGCACTAAAAACCCCCAAGGTGTTATATGGTTCCCACTGAGCTAAAAATGTACCCCAGTATTTTTCAATATTAAAAAGTCAGTTACATAACTTTTCCCCCCCTCAATCCGGAATAGCAGTGTCCATTTTGGAGCTTTTAAATCTGATTCACCTTGAGATTTGCTGATTATTATTATTTTTCCTTTTTAAAGCAGGACTGCATTTTTCCCCCTGCCTTGTTTCTTGCTCTCTCAGTGGAATTGAAAATACTTAGCACAGCCTCTTTCCAAAAGAGGAATGAAAGTGCTGTCCCCATTCTGGTGTCTTTTGTGAGAACAATGAAAGGTTTGATTAGGGCACTTTCTTCAACTCATCTTTTTGGTGCTCAGAAGTTGCTTCTCATGCTTTAGGTCCTTTGTAAGGCACATTTGAAACAAAATGTCAGTGAATCTGTACAATCGTTAATGAAATATTGTTGGAAAGACTGTCCTCTATGAAATCCTCTAAACGCCGGCTGGGAACATTGCAGGCCTTTTTGTGTAACCTTCCTCCTCTGTATTCTGCCTTTGATCCTTTGCCATTTTATTCCCCTTACATAAGAAGGTAAAACTTGCATTGCTGGATCAGAACAAAGTCCCATCTGATCCAGCGTACTCCCTTCAACAATGACCTACCAGATGCTTGTAGAACAGGGGAAAGGAACCTCAGACCCCCAAAAGCATGTTAGGAGACCTCTATTCTCTTCACAGAGCTACAATTTCCAGAGTTCCCTGTGAAGAGGGATTGACTGTGAAACCACTCTGGGAATTGCAGCCCTTGGAGAGAAATAGGGATCAACTCTCTCAGCATTTTAAACCAAACTGCAGTTCCCAGGATACTTTTCAGGAAACCATGACTGTTCAAATTGTCCTGACATGGCTTTAAATGCCTAGTGCAGATCATAGAATGATAAAGTTTGAAGAGACCCCCCCAAAGCATCTGTGACAGGTGGCAATCCATCTGTCCCATTTAAACAATTCAAACTGTATATCCAGTTGTTGTTGTTGTTGTTGTTGTTGTTGTTGTTGTTGTTGTTGTTGTTGTTTAGTTGTGTCTGACTCTTCGTGACCCCATGGACCAGGCACTCCTGTGTTGTCTTTGTCCATGGAGTTTTCTTGGCAGGGATACTGGAGTGGCTTGCCAGTTCCTGGTCAGTTTGGTCAAAACTCTCCACTATGACCTGTTCATCTTGGGTGACCCTGCATGACATAGTTCATAGCTTCTCTGAGTTATTCAAGTCCCTTTGCCACGGCAAGGCAGGGATCCATGAAGGGATATCCAGTTACAACTGCAGTATATAATGGAAGGTTTAAGACAGGCACCCCCAAACTCAGCCCTCCAGATGTTTTGGGAATACAACTCCCATCATCCCTAACTAATGGGACCAGTGGTCAGGGATGATGGGAACTGTAGTCCCAAAACATCTGGAGAGCTGAATTTGGGGGTGCCTGGCTTAAGAGGACAGTCTCGTCAGTAGGCAAGACAACTCTTATTGCTTCTCTTAAACAGGACATAGCTGTAACAGGAAATTCCTGGCTCCATCCATATACAACTAAGTTCAGTGATGCTTAGTGACTGCACCCTATAATGACACAGTATGAAATTAGCAAATGATTGGTAGTGGAATTTTGGGCAATAGCTATGCAGATTTTTATTTTTTTTGAGAAAGTGAATTTGTGTTATGAATCATTTTCTCTCTGTGTGTTTATAATATCCTGGAGGAATTCAACCAAGAGAAGTAGCAATAAAGTGGATGCTGGTGTGGACAAACTAGCAATTACATTTGTCCTAAAGGAAAACAAAATGAGTACAAGAGGCATAGTTTGTTGGCACTCAGTACGCAAGACACCAAAATTGTATATTCGAAGGCAAATAGAGTATGAGGCAAGATGAGGGATTAGTACAAACGAGCGTTCAAGAGGGAAAACAGGCAGACAGGTTTTGAAATGGAATTTTAAAAGACAAAGCCAGAAAGATGAAACAGAGTCGAAAGAAGATGGTAGGTGAAGGAAGGAAGGAAGGAAGGAAGAATGAAGGATGTCAAGCAATGGAAGCCTAAGATGACAAGTAATGAACATCATTAGGAAAAAGGATGCTATGAAATTGCACAAGTTCTCAGTTTTTACTTCAGAACAAACTGGTGGGATTCCTGAATCTCTCATCTCCTTCTTGTAAGGGGGAGTTCTGGGAGCATTTACTTGCCCAGATCTTGCCGGGGGGGAGGGGAAGGGCGGGCGGAGATCTGAGAGAAACAACTGCTCAGTGGCAGAATCAGCTTCCTTGGTCTCAACCCTTAATGCAGAAAGTAGGCAGGGCATATATTCAACTCCAGCTTCTGGGGTGTAGACCACTGTGAGGCATGGATCAGACCATGTTGTAGCCAGAAGGGAACTTCCAATATTCCTTGTTACCATCATAAAGAAGCTACAGATGTAGATGCTGAGAGCATTGAAACTATGGATTTCTTGGAGGATAGTATCCCTGTTGCTGTGTGACTGTATTTTTCTCACCCACAAAGAAAAAGGTCCCTCTGCAGTATTTTCTCTAAACATTATCCGTTATTTTTTGTCTGGTGGCTCCCTCCTGCCCAGTGTCCCACAACAAAGCCAGGTCTTGTGGAGGGTCCAAGATGGCGGCCAGTCTGCCCTGAGAAAACTACTGGAGAAATTCACTGAAATGGTCTTCCAGATTTCTCTGTGCACAAACTGGGTGAAGTATTTCAACAGGCCTTTTACGCACAGTTCCAGTTTTTAGTAGTCTGAACCAAACAGAAGTGACACGAAGAGCTGTGAGTGATGGGGAGATTATAAGACAGTGGCGGCGAAGAAGAAAACCCTGCTTTGATCTTTGATAAAAGGGTTTCTTTACTCCTGCCAGTCACCTGTGCAGAATTCTTCAGGAGAGGAAAAAATGCTTTCCTTCTCTAGAACAACAGTCAAAAATCTATATCATGTCTCGGTTTAACGGCTCATCTCTTCTAAACACAATCCATTCAGACACAGGAAAGTGATACCTTTTATCTTTGCAGGTATTTTACTTTTCACTGTGAAAGTTTTTGTTTGCTCTTTTCTCTAAATAGCATGTATGGTTAGTTTTTGGCTGTGCTACTCCTAGAATCTGTTCATTGACAGACAAAACAACAATCCTATATTTAAATTTGACACTCGCCAGCTATTTGTATGTGTTTCTCCTTAGAATGAGTGACACTATACGTATTTTACTTATAACATGTGCTACTGTTGAATTGGATTCTGTTTCTACTCACTAAAAGTGTTATGTTAGAAATAGTTTTGTTTTATTTAAGACATTTATATATCACTTAATTATTCACATTTCTAAGGAATGTAGAGAAAAACAATCCACAGAACAAGAGATAATAAAACAATAAAAAATTATCACAAAACCCAAATTCTACCTTAAAATGCTGCCTTAGTTTTAAGAGTCTTAGTCATACACCTGAAGCAAAGAGGGTACCTGGGTGGAAATTATGCAGGCCTGGCGCCACTACATTGAACACACAGCTCCTCATAGTTAAAAGCCATGTATCTCAGTCATGGGGGGGCCATCAACAGAGACTCCCCCAAAGATCTCGGTGATGAGACTGGGATATAAGGGATCAGGTGATCCTTGAGATAACCTGGACTCATGTTGTTATGGGCCTTGTAAACTGATTCAAGAACCGTGAACCTTTTGAAACGTGATACACAGGCATCCAGGCTGTACATCATCTGATTCTCTCACCCCATCCCACCAGACATTTGAATGTATCTATATGCAGATAAGTGTTTCTTTAAATGAAGATACCAAACCTCTTCCCCTTCTCCCAGAAAAAAGGCT
The DNA here is from genome assembly GCF_965113315.1 of Podarcis vaucheri. NCBI lineage: Eukaryota > Metazoa > Chordata > Lepidosauria > Squamata > Lacertidae > Podarcis > Podarcis vaucheri. Next base: position 21,707,804 of record NC_138749.1, read on the forward strand.
TATTCAAACATACCTAGAGAAAGAAAAGATTTGCCTTTAAAAGTTCCCAGACAGATGGATAACACAAGCAGAGACTGGTGCACAGGCCGTCTTGACAGACAAATCCCTGTGCACACACACACACAAAGACAGATCTGAAACACATACCAGTGTAGGTGATGGAATGATACACACAGAGACATCTGCTGCTTCGGCAAATGCATCCTGCTCAGGTCCATACCCATGAACAAGACTCATTTCTCAAGATATTTTGCTGTACTCTTCAGAGTGCAGGTAAGGGATCACATTTTTAAAGGCTTTTCCCAAGAAAAGAATTTCCTGGTGCCCTCCGGGTATCCCATCAGTCCTAGCTATTTCCTGATTTCAGCAGTATCCCAGACAGAAGCTCGGATTCCTGTCTTATATAAGTGTTGCTAGTATGCATCTCTAATAATCCTGTTTAACAGGTGTGTTCCTAGCCAGCATCCCAACAATCATTGGTTGAGTTTAACTAGTCTGGCTTTTTGATTTGTTAGCTGCCTTGGAAGTACGTTTTTAAACAAACAAGCAAATAATATATTAGCATTAAGCTTTAGGCCTAGTCATGTTAAGCAGCTGCTGAATGTGACTTCTCTGAATATCAAGTCATTAGCCCCTTAGCAGGAAGACTGAATGTCATATTCACTATTCTGATTAAGGTCTGAGACTCCCTGACATCATCACAGGCAAAATTGCACATTAGCGTTTGACTTTCTACAAGATACAAGACCACCCTGTTATCTCCTATTTACACTATATTAATGTAAATCTATTTTGTATTGACTTCATTGGAGTCTTAGCTTTATGGGCTGTTAGAGTCATTGAAAATTCCCGTGGGTCTGGTTGATGAGTTAGGGATAATGGAAATTTTCAAGTCATTACTTGGATGACTAATATTTTCTACTGTCTGCCGCACCAGGTTCATAGCAACCATAGCTTTTTACATTCCAATTCAGAAGACGGCAGATTGTCTATAATTCTGTTGTAAGTTTATTGTGAACCCATTTCTTCTTTTTGTCTCTCTCCCACTCTCTTCTTACCATCCCACCACCAGTTCTGTGGCTGCCATTCCTCAAGGCTTTCAATGGCAATGTAGTTATTAAAAAAAAATCAACAAGATGTGTGGCTGCTTCCCATGCTGAGATTTCCCTTTCTCGGGTGATGCTGTTATAACCACATAATTTGCCACTGTCCTGTGTCTTCTAAAAGTGTTGAGTGGAGCAATGGAAGAGGCTGCTTTCCTAATGCAAACATCTACTCCAGGCATCCCCAAACTCGGCCCTCCAGATGTTTTGGGACTACAGCTCCCATCATCCCTAGCTAACAGGACCAGTGGTCAGGGATTATGGGAACTGTAGTCCCAAAACATTGGGAGGGCCAAGTTTGGGTCTGCCTGATCTACTTCCATTGTGGGGAAAAATAATCTTTAGATTCTTGCTGTGGCATTTTTAAATAGAGCACGGTGTTATTGGTCCAGGAAGACTGGGGGTTAACTCTGCATGACATATATGAAGTTTTATTAGGGTAAGCCCTAAGTGCACCCAAACAAATAAATGTACATATGCCTGCCCAGTACAAAGTTCAGTGCATCTAGGTTGGGAATGGGTGGATTTCCTTTTGGTCAATGTCACTTTCATACATCACTTTCATACTCAGGTGTCAGTTCCATCCCATTTTTGCATTAATTTGTGACACACCCCCCCCCCCGGATTTTCTCTAAAATAATGTTTTGTTCAAAACAGGTAATTTAAAGCACATTTTGATACTTTTTTTTAGTTCTGTCACAACATTGGAGAAGTGCAAGATTCAATAGATAGTTCTGCTGCAATCTGCAAATTCTTCCAGGAGGTGCATAGCTGGTCAGTCCATATTAGAATTCACAAAGATTCAATTCTTAACTTCCCTAAATCAAAGAAAACCTCTCCTGAAGCAGGATAGTTTAAATCAGATTTTGTTTGAAGGAATGCAGCCTCTTTCTTGCCATTTTAGCTCCACAGTAATGTACCTTAACATTATTATATGAGCCCTATTTCAATTTAAACAGGCCAAATAATGTTTGCATCACTTTCCTTCCTTTTCATTTTTACCCAAAAGACCCAAAACCCTTTCATTTACATTTCCAAGAAAAAATAGACTATTTAATGAAGGATAATTAATTTTTAAGGACTCCAGATGAGGTGAAAATACTGCTGAGGGGGACTGAATTTTTTGCTGGTACTGTGTGGGATTGTGGTACAGAGGGAATGCAAAATAATCCAATAAATGAAATTCCCTCTGCAGAGCCTCTTTCTCTCTGTGTGTGTGTTTGACTTTGGAGATCACACAGCAAAGAGATTCCTTTAATCAGAGTTTTCTGTCATTGGGTGATCATTGACAGAAGGTATTGCATTTATTTAACCTCCCAAAGACCAGAAATCTCTTATGACCCTATTTTTTTTGGTGATGGTGTTACCAGCCTGGGGTCTGTGGTAGAGTATGCTTTGTGTGCAAAAGGTTCATTCTTTGGTATCACCTGGTCAGGCTGAGAAAAGATCCTGCCTGAAGTCCCAAAGTGCTGTTGCCAGTCAGTAGCGACAGTACTGAGGAAGACAGACCAGTGGTCCATTTGGTATAAGGCAATTGCCTACTGCCACAGAGGATGCCGGTCAGTAAGTCACACAATTCAGGCTGGAGTTAACTCCTCATTAGCAAAACATGACCATCACAGACTTGGCTGAGTTTCAGGCCTAATGAGCACAGCAGCTCTTGCCCTGTAGGTCTTGCTCCATTAAATAGTTGCTGAGACTAAAAGCCCCACTGCCTCACAGCTGTCTCCTCCTCCCTAGGGCTTCTTGCAAGCAATCGGAGACTGCGCCTGTGTGCAGTCAATCTCTCCTCCACTCTTTTCATGCCTCTTCTGGTTCTGGGAGACAAGGGGAGAGGAAAGCTTCTTGCAGCAGGAGGGGGAGACACCCATGCCTCTCAACCAGCCTGACTCATCTCTGCCTCTTAACCTCCCTCCTTCCACTTGTCTGCTTCAGCTTCTTCTTCTGATTCTTGACTTCTCTGCCAAAGATTTTCCCAACTCACTGAGCCTTTTTACCCCTTCAGCTTCTGACACCTCCTCTTCCCAGTCTTCTCCTCCTTCTCTCTGTGACCACCCATCACTGTCCCACCACCAGTTCCCAGACTCTGAGCCTTCTTCCCTTGGTGGTTCCCCAGCTGGTTCCTCCCACTATTCCTCTGTATTTGTATAAGGCCACCCAACATTATTGTTCTCTGTATAATGTAACTGCAGGATAGCTGTAAATGCCAGTTGCTTGGGGAAATCAACAGGCAAGGCCTGTTGAATTTATTTCAGAATTTACAAGCTACTGTACATTCAGTGAATACCCGAACAGTGTATACAGTGGTACCTCTGGTTAAGTACTTAATTCGTTCCGGAGGTCTGTCCTTAACCTGAAGCACCACTTTAGCTAATGCGGCCTCCTGCTGCTGCCGCACTGCCGGAACACGATTTCTGTTCTCATCCTGAAGCAAAGTTCTTAACCCGAGGTAATATTTCTGGGTTAGCGGAGTCTGCAACCTGAAGCGTATGTAACCTGAAGTGTATGTAACCAGAGGTACCACTGTACAATCAACCCTTTTGCCATGCTCTTGTTGTGGGCATCCTAAACACACTTGCCTAGTTTTGCAGGAAAAAAAGCAGACATTTGGTCTCATCCACTGAGAATTCTTTTTTAATGCTCTTATACTTTTTTGCACTTCCCTGTGTTTCTGCCACAAGGTGACCTCAACTTTGGGCCAGTCGTTGAAGACGGGTTGTGGGGGGAGTTACTAAGAAAGAAAACCTCTCAGCAAAACATATTTTCCCCTTTTCTCTGCAGGTTAGTTATGATGGAGAACTTCACAAGCACCCACAGTTGGAAGCGGACTTGGCAGCAGTGAGAGAGATCTATGGGCCAAATGCAGTTTCTCTCAGGTATCTATATATTTCTTTGTGAAGGTGAATTAAGGATGGCTTTGTAGCTAAGAAGAAGATGACAAATTAATATAGCTTAGCACTGAGGGCAAGCTGTATATCTGGTATCTAAAACTGAGTAAATAAAGGCTTCTACAGGGAATCTCGGTTTCAGAACAAGCAGGTGCATGCCCTGTCATTTCCTGCATATACAAAGGAAAAATAAATTGAATAGTGTTTTGTTTTTCCCTGGTATCTGGATTTCTCCCCCTTTGGTTGTATTAGATTTACTGAAATTTAAGATACTGTTCTTGGCTTCACTGCTAAATGTCTTTGGCCATTTGAAGACTTCTGAACATACAGTGAAACCTTCGGGTGATTAAATAAGCAGTTTTTGGCAGTTCAGAGCTGCATCCTAAGCACACTTGCTAAACTTCTTTGAATATACTGGGACTTCACTTCCAAGCAAACATTCATCTGATTGTGATGCATCATAGCTAGCCAAGTTCACCCATAACACTCAGCCAAACCATGGATTAGCACAAACAAACAAAACAGAGAAGATGGTGTCTGCTTTGTTCCTCCTCTGGTCCTGTTGCTACAATGCCTCCGTGAACTGAGCCACAGTTTGGCTTAAGCATTAATGTCCGAACATAAGTTTGTGGCTTATCTCCCCCAGACAAACCACAAGTGGTAAGCCATAGTACAAACCTGGGCTACAGCTCAAGGTTTGTTTGGAGCAAGATAAACCACAATCCTGGGTTTGGATGGCAAACTCTGACTTAGTTCATAGCACCCACACATTTGGTTATTCATGCTAAACCATCGTTTGGCTAAGCATTATGTCTGAACTTGGTCAGGCTGCTAATTCATAAACTCTATGGTACCTGTATATCCAACATAATTTTACTGAAAGAGGTTAGTCAAATGTCTAGTTAACTTGAAGAACACCTAAAAGAACAGTCTGCTTCTGTCATTGTGTTTAATTTGCCATTTCATCTTCATGGATACAGTTCCTAGAGTTCTTTACAAGTGACCATTCCTCATCACCGTTTCAGCCTGTCTCTATTTTAGCATAGAATAAAATATAAAAAGTTGTCAGAATTTGAACATGAGCTGTGCATATGTTGCTCTCTCCATTTAGTGAAGCCAAATTAATATTCCTTAGAATTCATTTCTTTCATTCTGCTGAGTGGCATATGAATTGAATTTGTGAATGTATGTTGCAGTTCCTTAGACAATACGACTAAAGGAAAATCTTACTTTCATTACGTGCCGTTTTGAATTAAGTGGAAATTCATTAAGTACAGAGCGTATTGGAAATTAAAGGCCAGACATGGAATGAAGAAGATAATCATTTAATTGCAAGGCTGATAACAGCTATAGTTGGGGAAGTTATGCATACCTTCATAATAAGCTCCCTCAGGCTCCACAGGCTATGAAAGTAAATGTTAACTTCTTATAAAAACGTCATCGTGCTCAATTTCTTCAGTACCTGCTTCATTATAATTTGTGTGATCTTCTGAGGCCCAATTCATTTAATAACTGGCTGCTTCTGGCTTGCAAAAGGAAAGAAGAAAACCAAACAACCCCAAAACATTTTACATTTCTTCTCTCTGCCACTGTTGAAAGTGCTTACAAGTTCCTTGGTGGTCAAAACATGCTCCTCTGAATTTTCATTCTTTGCATTGTTGGTTATTCTTTGGCCTGCAAGTCCATCTGGCACCTAGGGAATATCTGCAGTTTCCACCAGAATCACCTTGTGATCTTTCCTGCCCCACAGCCAACCAGCAACTTCACCACATTTTCCAACCTGCGACATTTTCTTTAGATGTGTGACCATTACATGACTTGTCATACAGGGATCATTAGTGTCATGCAAGGCTTAGAGGGTACATCAATCAGGAAGCTAGACAAGAACTTTATTGCCTCTCTTCAACAGTACCAGCAGTAACAGGAATCTCCCGAGTTCCATCAACATGCAACTCAATCCAGTGCCACCTAGTGGCTAAACCATATAATGACATTATCCACACAAAATAAAAAAATTCCATCCAGTAGCACCTTAAAGACCAACTAAGTTAGTTCTTGGTATGAGCTTTCGTGTGCATGCACACTTCTTCAGATACAGACTATTATTGGGGCTTAATTGCTTTATCTGGGATTTTAACTTCTTATTGCTCCTGTTGATTCTGTTGTGATTTTACATGATCTTTGTACTCCCACCCTGGGATCATGCTGTGATGGGGGTGGCTTAAAAATACTGGGTAGAGATCAGCGCCAGACTATTACAACTGTTCCATCTGGGCATGCGATGCAGCTTGCCAAATGGAAATATCCTCACTCTCCTCCCAATTGCGTGCTGTTCTGAGTGTTTTCCTCACCTCCCCAGAGCCAGTTTCGGGGGGTATACATGAGAGGAGAGGAGGATAAGCCCCTTTGTGCAAGTGGAAGTCCTTGTACAGGACTTCTGTTGATCAGGTGCATTGGGTGAATCCCACCCCATTGTAAACAAACAAAAGAAATTGAACATGCCCCAGCCATGTACTTAATGAGAACCTGAGTAAAGAAACTGTGTCCTGTATATTTATTCAGAACCTAAGCAAACACGGAAGACCCATAGAAATGTATTCTTAATCTCTTGGCTTTACTCGATAGGTTGTAGGTGTTGTTAAACCAATTTTTAACTGTGTGGCCCTATCTCTCAACACTCAATGTGTAAAGTGTAGCATGGAAGCATAACTGGCACATGCAATCTTGTTGAAGTGCTAGAAGTTCATGCATATATTAAGCATTGGCGAATTCTGTGCTTACTGCTTGTAGCAGGAAGGCCAGGCAGTCAATGACCTTGATAGCTTTAGGAGGAGGACTTTAAAGTTCAGGTTTTCTTCCATATGCATATTGATCAAAATATTTAATATAGATGGGTTGCTCTTCTTCTAAAATACTATTCCAATTTTCTTCTTGAATTTGTGTGTGTGTGTGTGTGTGTGTGTGTGTGTGTGTGTGTTGGTTTATTTATATGCCACAACAGCTACCAGACTTTTAGAAGACATCTGAAGGCAGCCCTGTTTAGGGAAGCTTTTAATGTTTGATGTATTACAGTATTTTAATATTTTTTTGGAAGCTGCACAGAGTGGCCAGATGGGTGGGGTATAAATAATGAATTATTATTATTATTATTATTATTATTATTATTATTATTATTATACCAGATGCACCCAAAGTGATGAATGACATATTAATACAGGAGAAAGAGACAAGCAAAGCACAGTCAATGCAATCAGTCAATGAAACAAAATAAAACAGCAAAATCGTCAAATATTCGCCAGTCACACTGGATGTGCATTATTGAATTTCATTCACGCTCATTTTTACAGTCACTGTTGGAATAAAATCTTCTCTGTATAGCTTACTCAACAAGAGAACAGTCAATTGATTTTGCCCTAATATTTCAAGTTACTGCTTTTATTGTATGTTTGTTTTATCATAAATATTTAAGATTTAGTCCAGCTAAATTTAAAACAAACCACTTTATTTCAGTGGGAGAGTTCAGTACATTGTTAAACGGCTCAGGACTGCAATACCTCAAGGACTGCCATTCCCCATATAAACCAACCCAGACACTGCATTAAACAACTTTGGCCCATCTTTGTGTACCTCCTCCATGTGAGGTCTAGAGGATGGCAACACGAGAATGGGCTTTTACTACAGTGGCTCCCCATTTGTGGAATGCTCTTCCCAGGGAGGTTTGTCCGGCGCCTTCATTGTATAGTTTTAAGTGCCGGGCGAAAATGTTTCCTCTTCAACCATGCCTTTGACTGATTAATATTCTGTATCCATTTGACTACAGTGGTACCTCAGGTTAAGTACTTTATTCATTCCGGAGGTCTGTACTTAACCTGAAACGGTTCTTAACCTGAAGCACCACTTTAGCTAATGGGGCCTCCTGCTGCTGCCGCGCTGTTGGAGCCCGATTTCGGTTCTCATCCTGAAGCAAAGTTCTTAACCTGAAGCACTATTTCTGGGTTAGCGGAGTCTTTAACCTGAAGCGTATGTATCCTAAAGCATATGTAACCTTAGGTACCACTGTATTTATTTGTGCTTTTATCTTGTATTTTTATCTGCTGAAACTGCCCTGAGATCTTTTGATGAAGGGTAGTATATAAATCAGTCAGTCAGTCAGTCAGTCAGTCAGTCAGTCAATCAATCAAATCTTATCCACTGAAATCAGTGGATTCTTCCTGAAATGTACCTTGGTGTGTATGCAGTTCTCCCCACCCCCTTTTCTTAATATATTTTTTTTGCATGATTGAATTGCTTTACATATACTATTTTAGTCATCCTTACAACAGCCATCCAATGTAGTCTAGTATTATGAAGTGATTGCACTGTGCCTGACTAGCCTTTCCCTTACCGTGTAGAACAATGGTTTTGTTTCCACGAACAGACAAAACAAGTTGAGGTGTACAAAGAACAGAATGACACATTGTGTATCATCCTGAACCATCCTTTCACAAGAGGGGTCCATTTTGTGTGACTTTTTCCAAAAGTTAATGATTTCAAAATAAAAAGTCAATAATATGTGGCAATGCTGCTTCATGACTTCCTCTTTGGGGCTGCGGCATTGCACTAGCTGTGTCTGAGAATGGAAATTATTTTGGCTGTTTTGGATTGCACATTCTTTTCTTCCATTTCATTTTTGTGGCTTAGCACGAAACAACGTTTTCACTGTTAAAACCACATCTCCAAACGTGAGCTAAAATGCCACTCATTTCCCAAAGGCTTCCTGTTGGAGGTTATCCTGCCACAATCTCCTCCAACTTCTTTATGCTGAAGACACAAGAAGCTGTTGTCTACCAGATCAGACTATACATATGTCCATCCAGCTCACTACTGCAATGTCTGCTGTGGCTGTTAGTATCTCTCTGGGGTCTGAGGCAAGATATATATCTCTTCATTTTCTACCTGAGCTTTTTATCCAGAGATACTGGAGACTGTACATAATGTCTGCTGCAAATTATCAGCTCTGCTACTGAGGTATGGTCTCAGCAAAAGCCACCCAGAGGTGACATTGGAACCATTTTGGCGCGGGTGCAACATAACCTATTCAATACTGCAAGAAATCCCATTTTTATGCTGGAGGAAACCGGGTTATATATACGGTTGACTGTCTTCTAGTTTTATATTCTTCAGTCTGCTGATAGGATATCTCTTTTGGATGGTCACGAGTATCAAAGTTAGCTGTAACATGCTGTTCTTTCCTTTCAGGGAATATGGAGCCATTGATGATGTAGACATTGATCTGCATATTGATGTTAGCTTTCTTGATGTAAGTAATTGAACCATATGGTAATATAGCAACCATTAATACATAACTGCCTTTGTTTTTCATCAAGATGTGTAGTCAGCCACACACTGGCACATCGCTTTTTTTTTTTTTACAGAAGCTTCCGTTGCATGAGTCTGTTTTGAGTGGAAACATTGTTGTGATAGGTTCCATGCAACTCTTAAATATTTGGTGTAGTTGTATACATTTATGTCAAGATGACTTAAAATGATACTGCTTTCTCCATTAATATCAAAAGTTTACAGCAGGAGACAAGGGACCTGGTGTCACAGTCCTCTGCCATAGTTCTTCATGTTAAGTTTTGGTTTGCCGTGTTTGCAAGAAAGTGTGTAAAGTTTAGGAAAGACAGGAAAGACATCCCATGCATACTGCATATCCTCCGGCCATTTACTCCATGGACGGATGGTTTTTGGTCCAAATGTGCCTTTTTGAATGGCATGTGTCATCCACAGAAGTGGCCTACTGCACACTAGGGTAGAGCATGCCAATTTAGGAGGTAAAACTTAATTTTTGCAAATTCCTTCAGTGGAGGGTTCTTAAAAATATGTTTTTGGGTGTGAGGAATTCAAATCTGCTATTATTTTTGTGATGGGACAACATTGAGCTTGGTAGGTCTACATTTGATTAAGAAGCTCATAAACTGCTTTCAGAATACCAAATAATTTAATTTTACATTCTGAAAATTAATAATAATAATAATAATAATAATAATAATAATAATAATAATAATAATATACAACTACAAGTACTTGGCAATCATTTTTAGTGATTTCTATGCAATTTTACACACATTTTCCTTACCAAGCAAAACTAAATTATATTAATTTAACCAAAATATCTTTTGAATTCCCAAATCATGTTAAAACTTTTCAGCACCCCTCATTTTGGGAATTTGAAAGTTGAAAAATTCAACATGCCTTAACACTAGTGTTGCATGAGAAAATGTGTGTGTGTTTTCTATTTTGTACACAAAGGAGCACGAGAACTGTGACAGGACCTATCTTTTGTAAAACTGTGTGAACTCTTACCAAACAGTGCTAGTGTCTGTTTTCCTTCCACGCCCAGAGGGAACGGATTTTCAATGACAGGGAGGAGTTGTGTTCATCTCCATCTTGGATTAGTATCTGAACTGAAGAAGAATTTGGTGGTATGCGTGTGGCAATGCTTGGCTCTTATAGGAAGGTGATGAGTTGCCAAGATTTGTTATCCAAGCCAAGAAATGCAAAGTTCAGGCCAAAATCTCTATGAAAGAAAGCACTATTTTGTTTTAAATGTAGTGGAATAAAATTTATCATTTCTTCATTAAAACCATTTTCGACCTTTTCCATGACTGCAAAACCCCAAAGGTTTGCTCAGTTGGCTTTTAATATCTGTGATGTTTAGTTCATTCCAAAATTTATCGGTATAGAGATGATAACTGTGACCAATAAATCAGGAATTGGATTCTAATCATCTTTTTATGTAACTTTGACTATGTTCAGAATTAACATTTTTGATGTGGCTTGTAGATGGCAATCTCTCATGATTCAAATGGTTTGTAAGATCTTTGTCCATTATCATATTTAACAGTGTACCATATGGGAATGTATGTTCCTTCAATAGTTCTCACGCTTGAAGAAGAACTTTTATTTTAAATGTAGATATTTCATGGAGGAAATTCAGGGCAATTTGTGGGAACAAAACAGCCCACTTTGTTATAACTCACACCTCGCTAAGTAAAAGCTGTTAACCATAGGCTATAGTTTAATGAATCCATCCTAGTTCTGACTCTGAAACTGGAATATATATTTGAAGTATATATATATACAGAAGTAATGGGATGAATTTATTTGGACAAAGGCAACCATCCTATACTCACAAGGAGTAAGCCACTGTGGGGGTAAGTGGGACTGACTTCAAGTAAATCTGTATAGAATCAGGTTGCATGTGACTGAAGATGGAAACCATAGTGCGTAGATGCCTGCATAGCCCATCCCTCGCCCCCCATTCTGGGGGAATAAAACAAGAAGACTAACTTTTGTACAGCTTCATTTCTGCAAACCTATGGGATAAAATGATGCCCATGGCATAGATTTGTATAGATACCATGAGAAGGGGAAAGTTCCACATTCTTTTCATTTGTGAAACCCATTTCTGTCAAAATCCAGTTCATGCTTTATTACTGACCCCTTTCCAGTTACTAATATTAAGTAGAAGCTGATAGAACTCATGCCTTGGCAAATCAATCTAGACAGCAACTTAGGCCAGCACATTCATTTCCTTTGCCAGCCCTGGAAGCGAGAATGGCGGAATTTGAACCTGATGATAATGGCTAATGGCTTCTGTTGTGCTCTTGATTCAGGAAGAGATTGCAGTGGCATGGGACGTGATCCGCACAGAGCCTATAATTGTGCGGTTGCACTGTTCACTCACGCAATATCTAAATGGCCCCGGTAAGTCGCTTTTGTTGTTCCTTTTTCCTATGTGATGCCTTTGTAGGGAGTCCTGCACATGGCGCCCATGATGATTTTTCTCCACCAAGCAATTACGAGACTTGATTGTAGTGCATAATTATATTCTCAAGAAGAGAGTATTGGCTTCTGAAGGGCTGTTTAATTTTAGCAGACAGAGACATAGCAATAATCAATGGGTGGCTGTTAATACTACAGAAATTCAGTTATTAAATCTGTGTGGGCGATGATCAGTCAGAATGGATTGCTAATGAAGTAGAGTGATGGACTCTCAATCAGGTCAGGATTCCTGATCCTTCTTAAGATTTAACTTTGCAACTTCCTACACTCAGCAAACCCACAACCCTTTTGCATTTGTTTACCTCCTGAAGAACCCTGGTGCCTTGCAGAGAATTCTGGGACACAAATCTGTGGCAGCTTTCCATTCACACAGGGCTGCAGTGAGGATAAACCCACCCACCCTTTCCATGGCTACATATTGCACTGGAAGATCAGTAAAGGCTGGCAATCTGTGTTTCCCCCCACTGTGGTGATCTCATTGAAGAAGCTCTGATAACCTTGCAGGAAACTCGAGGGTTTTGAGGAAAATGGTTTGAAAGTCAGAAGATATTGTGGAGAATGCATGCCTACTGCTGAAAACTTCAGCCAGTTTCTTCCTTTCCTTTTCTGTGTATCGCGTAATGCTCCAAAGGCTGTGATGCTACATCACTGGGCATCAAGTTTCCCCTTTCCTAGAAAAAGAGGTGTCAGAATGCACCATGAACACACCTTTATTCTCTTATAATGGTATTGGTGCCCACCTGAGAAGTGCCAGAACTGAGTTCTGGTGAGTTCTGGCTGAAAAGGAAAGCCCTGAGACACATAGAAGACCCATTGAGTGAGAAAAATTCAGTTCGCTACAAGCAATAACATGTATCGCTAAGATTTCACTGTAAGTCTTAAACCAAGCTGTGTTATGATTTTTCTATGCATAGAAAATTCATTATAGCAACAGTCATAGGGGACCAGCCTTTACTCAGTTTTTAAAAACTTTGAAATGAACTTCTGATAAGCTCTTATGTCACCAGCACAATTATTTGATAAGCTGTTCATTCACCCGCACAATTAATTTCATCACTTAACAAAACTATTCTTTCTTTATGAGTATTTCTTTTTGCACTCTCTTGTCTATGCATCACCATTAGCACTAATTCAAAGCAATTGTTAGAGGTAGCATCCTTTTGAAAATTAAGCAAGAAGTGTTTGGGGTTTTTTAATCAAGTGGTAGATGAACACTTATTATCTTTGTACTAACAACCGTCTTTCAATAGTTGTTTACTTTTTCACATTTGTGAAAGAATTTAGCCGTCTCCTTGTTATAGCAATCTGTGCCCTGTTTATATTTTTGAGTAGACCCGTGAGGTCATTTCCCCCAAGCCGTATCTGTGACACCATCTGGGGTTGGGGTTGAATCCTGCATTGGCTGTGCACTCCTGTCGCCAGTCCAAAACAGCCAAAGGAAAAGGATTTCAACACCTACCCACTCATCACTTGTATCAATGGGTGCATTCAGACGTGAGGAATATTGTGTTGGTTTTCCTGCTAATAATGCTGGCACTTTTGTCCTGTTCTCTGATGTTCCTGTCACATTGCAGTATCGGTTGTCTTATGAAACTTTTAGACCAATATACTGCTATGCCACACTAAATTTCATTTGCACCAGGGAACCATTGGACAATGTCACTACTCCCCACCCTTTCTGCATCGTCTGCTGATGCCCCGAATTTTGTCATTTTACTCCTGCAGTTTTCTAGATTAATGCACTATATTTTGGAAGTGGCTTTCACACTCTCTGAAAGGTCAAATACAATCCTGGAATTAACAGGGAAATGTAATAAACTGTTGTGTGAATGCAGCCAATTTTTATCCACACCAAGTGCCTTGCTTTGTAAATTATACATTACCTTTCCATACTTTTGTCTCCCTTTCTGTTCTCTCTGCTCCCATCCCTCTTGTGTCTCACCAGTACTTACATTAAAAGCCTTCAGGTGATGTTTCTCCTGGAAGCAGGAGAGGTTCTCTCTCCACAGCCAAGTAGTGACTCAAATAATATTGCACATGTCCAAAGGAAGACCTGTCCATAGTCTCATGAAAATCATATGCAGCCAAGCACTCCAGTAGATGGGTGTTGTAACTTGCAGGCTACACCGCTCTTGGCTTTATATCCTTGTTTAACTTCTTGCCTGAGCTAGTTTTCTGTTCTGCAGACTGCAAATGCTTGCTCTTTATTTCGTTGAGCCTAACAATGGTACTGCCCTTCTGTGGATTTTGGATCACATCCAGCAGTGAAGCAGGCACAGTCAGTGGCAGGGCAGCCAGATCAACACCTGCCTTTTTTGCCCTTGCAAGAAATTAATGTGGCAATAATCTGTAACCTTTCACAAGCTGAAAGCCATGGTCGCAAGCCTTGATGGCGCAGCTGAGTGCAAAAAGCACTTGAACCCTATGGAATAAAAATGCCAGGCTAATGCATGTGTAGAGGTTGGGAATGTGATTTAACATACAAGTATAATAAAGCTGCTCCTGTTGTAGATAATGCCAGTTTCCTAAAAGTGGATGAGTCCTGCTCCACATTACATAAGGTACAAATATCCCCCCTCTTTCCTCAGCTGGCTTCTTAAGAAGTAATAACCTATTTAGGATTTTTCCTCTGCTCCTGTTTGAGCCTTTTTGAAAATCCAGGGATTCTGACAACACTAGTGCTGGACTGCCATGGCCTCCTCTTTTAAGCAATTCATCTGGTAATTTTCCAGATTTTGTTTTGCTTTGCTTTTCAGAAAGCCTTATCATCCATCATCCTTGCCTTTTCTCTAAGGGTACTTTTCACCCATCTTGGAATTTTTTTTTTAAGTTGTTGACCCATTGGGAGAGTTTAGGGTATGAACCTCCCTATTTCAGAACTGACAGGCAAATTATAAACTAGGCCCATGTCTCTCTGAAGTTTTGGGCTCTGGTCACAATTTGGTGGGCTTAAGTACCAGAGCCCTTCCCAACACCACAGAAATCCCTTTCCCTCTTAAACTAGCCTGGTGAAGAGAGTGGCCCTGGGAAGGGCAGCTGATGCTTTGTGAGCATGAAGACCTGTGGAAACAAGGGAAACATCTTGTTATGTCCAGGTTGGTGTTTCTGCAGCATCCAAATGCCTGGCTAAAACCACCACAGCAGTCTTTCTGGTTGACTCCAGTACTGGGAATCAGAGTGGGGGAATGTGCTGGGGGGTTGGAGGTGTGTTGTGTTCTTGAGAATGTGACATAACCTGAAGCATTGCATGGGCCCAAGATTAAGGTAAAGGTAAAGGGACCCCTGACCATTAGGTCCAGTCGTGACCGCCTCTGGGGTTGCGGCACTCATCTCGTTTTATTGGCCGAGGGCGCCGGCGTACAGCTTCCAGGTCATGTGGCCAGCATGACTAAGCCGCTTCTGGCGAACCAGAGCAGTGAACGGAAACGCTGGAGCGGTACCTATTTATCTACTCGCACTTTGACGTGCTTTCGAACTGCTAGGTTGGCAGGAGCAGGGACCGAGCAACGGGAGCTCACCCTATCGCAGGGATTCGAACCGCCGACCTTCTGATCGGCAAGTCCTAGGCTCTGTGGTTTAACCCACAGCGCCACCCGCGTCCCATGGGCCCAAGATTGAAACAAGCTAATTCAGAACCTATCTCAACAGAGTCCAAATCCCCTTGCTTTTAGCAATGCCATTCCAAATTGAATCCAGTTCCCTGATGCTGTCTGGCATGGCCTCTGCTAGGCATCATAACCTCTATCAACACAGAACCTGTGGGGAAGGTCCTTTCCATTGATATGCAGGAAACTCACAATGTTCCACGAGTCTCAGTGTTCCAAAACCTTTTCTCTGTTCAACTCTTCTACAGTCTTGTGAACTTAGCTTGTACACAATTTTCATCAGACGTAATGGGGACTGGGCTCTAATACTCCACTATAGTAATGGTAGGCTTTGGAATATGTGAGCTTTTCTCAGTTTTTCAATGATATCTTCTGTCCTACAGTGCCCACCGTTGATGTATTTCAGATCTCTACTAAGGAAAGATTTGGACTGGGGCATCAGCTGAAGAAGTGAGTTCTGCTAAAACTAAATCCCATATTGTGTGTGTTTTTGTTGCAACGTATTGTGTCTGGCTGGTTTTGGACTGATGCAGTCTGAATTAATAACAGCATTGCCATGAGGACCTGTTCTCCAAGGATCCAAAGAAAGACAGATCTAGGTGTATCATGTCATACCTTTATTGATGTAGTCCAGGCTTCTTCAATCTGGCTCATTCCAGACATTGTTGTTGCCCCCAGCTAGCATGATCAATGGTCAGGGATGATGGAAATTGTAGTCCAACAGTATCTGGAACACAACCAGTTGAGGAAAGCAGAGAGTAGATATTCCTTCACACATTGCAGCAGGGGTGGCTAACAAGTAACGCTTCCAGATGTTGTTGGATTCCACCTCCCATCAGCATATTCAGTAGTCAGGGAAGATGGGAGTTGTGGTCCAACCACAGCTGGAGTGCCACAGGTTCCCCATCCCTGCATTACAGGGTTGTCATTGGTTGTACAGCAGTAGCCAATCCCAGCTGGAGAAGCTGGTTGGAAGCCACACGCTGCCTTAAGGCTGATACAACTAAAACACTTTTTATAGCTTCATCACTTCTCTCAATGGCATGTTTAAGGATGGCTATCTCTATATATGTCTTGTATGTAAGAAACATCCAGTGAGCCAAATTAGAAAGAGCAAATCTTCAGGGTGAGATTGGGGGAAAGGGACCCTTTTGAGTCTTACGTAAGTGTCCAGATGCACACCAAAGATTTGTCTCTGTGTTTTCAACTTTCAGAATCATGCAAACGTTTGTTACGCAACAATGGAAAAATGGCAAAGAGAAATCAAACAGTACGCACAACAAAAAAATGTCAGAGAAGAAGGTGAAATCTCCTCTGCACATCTTTTCTACACTGCGCAGGTAAGCACAAGTGATCATGGAGCAGCACGGTGCTATCCTACTAGAAGATTGAATAATGTCTTTCAGGTTCCTTAAGAGAGAAGTTCACTCAGATCGTTGCAAACATACTTTCCATGTATGAGGGGACCACAATGTCATACCAGTGAGACCCCCTCTCCTAATTCTTGATGTGTGCATCTGACCAAGCCCCTACTAGCTGTGCGTTTGGCAGCAATGCAATTTGGGCAAGGCCATTTTCACATATTGATGTTCCTGTGAAGGGGTCCCCCATGCAAGGGAGAATCCTGGGCTAATCAGGATTCCTACTAGATTTCATGCTCTACTGAGCAGGAGTGCTCTACTGAGCCATTGCAGTGCTACTGATTTGCAGGAGGTGGGGCAAATCACATAAACTGAGTTCAGAAGGTTGTGGTTTTCTCAGACTTTTCACACAATAAGTTCTTTAGGTCCCCATTGCACAATCTCTTTCATCCCACTTCCTGTAAGGGCTTCAGCTGTGTCTTGTTGAGTTCTATTAACAGCAACCATAGAGGCGGTGAATACTGCAGAGTGCAAAAGTGCTAAATATGCTCCTGCTGCTAAGTGCCTACCATAAGGAGTGCTGCAGATCAGCTTGACCAGCTCTGGGGGGAAATTCACACAGGCGTGATATAATAATTAAGGTTTTACACTCCAGCTTTTATATACACACACACACGTGTGTGTGTGTTGCTATAATTGTTCTCTGTTTTATACACATTATATATATATAAAGTATAAAGTATAAGTATAAAACAGAGAACAATTATAACAACAAAAATAGAAATAGAAAAACAAAACCTTAAAATAGGCATGTAGAATGAGTAGTTTCACATGAGTTAAAATAACAAATGTCCAAGTAAAGACTTTCAACGTTATCAGATCATCAAGTATAGTTTCAGATTTGCCAGACTTGTGACGTGGGTTGTCTTGAATATGATGGTTCCACAGTATATGTCATAAAGAAATGCCAAAACATATAAGAAAATGTCTGGAGGTACCCGTCCTTATTGCAGTTTCAAATTATATGTCATCTTCTCCATTAGATTATTTGCATTATTGTGTTAAGTGCCTTGTTCACTGTCTTGTGGGTAATTTGAATGACTCAGATCTTAACACATTTTCTGCTGGTGGAATCATCCCTTGAGCAGAGTTTGATTGCTCCTACCAGCAGGAGAGATAACATACATCAATTCTGTCTTTCTCCACAGCACTTTCTATACCCCCTGCAAATCTCTTTCTGGTGGCTTCCAAAGATTCTCCAGAGCAGGGACAGTTCAGCTTGCTTAAGGGACTAAGGGGGATTCAAAGAAATTGCCATCCCAAATTTTGCTGGTGGAATCCACTGTTAGGTCTCAATTCCATCACCCATGCATGGAAAGAACCCTTCTGTACATGGGTACAGAAAGTGATGCCATTATTTCTTTAACATACCTTAGAAAGGATGGGAGGGAGATTGGCCAACCTGTTGGCGAACCTGTTGCTCTCCAGATGTTTTCAACTACAACTCCCACCAGCCCCTGCCAGGTTGGCCAAGGCTGGGCTAAATTATTCAATATATTAACTAGTTAGATTCAAAGGTTGGCATTAATTGATTAAATATTTTTTAGTGTCTGTGATTAATCAAGCAACGTAGTTTCTTTCAAAGATACTGTTTTTAATTTTGGTAGATATATACAAAAAGCTGCAGAAGGCAATTGTCTCTGAACGCTCTCAAGCACATGATGATGGCCAACCATTCTCTATAGTTTATTTGTCCTTAGTACAGTATCTAATTATGAGAAACATTGGCTAGTTTACTCAGCGTAGACTCATTGAAATTAATGAGTCTAACTTATTCAAGCTCATTAATTTCAGAGGTTTTACTCTGAGTAAAACTTAGCTGAATACCATGCGTACTATCTCCCTCTAATTTCAATAATTTCATTTGGTTAACCTGTAAACCAGTGGTGGCCAAACTCGGCCCTCCAGTTGTTTTGGGACTACAGTTCCCATCACCCCTGACCACTGGTTCTGTTAGCTAGGGATGATGGAAGTTGTAGTCTCAAAACATCTGGAGGGCCGAGTTTGGACACTACTGCTGTAAACCAACCTTTTATGAATTTGTCAGTATTTTCTTAAAGCTATGTAAGCTACTAGTCCTTACCACATTCTGTGAAACTGAATTTCACAAGTTAGTCAGTCATTGTGTGAAGAAGTGTTGGGGTTGTGCCTCTCCTGAAGCTTCATTTAAGAGCAGATGTTATCCAGTAATAGTCTTAATTGCTCATGCTGTGAAGTAAACTTGGATGTACAGTGGTGCCCCGCAAGACGAAATTAATTCGTTCCGCAATTTTTGCCGTCTAACGAATTTTTCTTCTTGCGAAGCACGGTTTAAACGGTTTAACAAAGTCGCAAGACGTTTTCGTCTTGCGAAGCAAGCCCATAGGGGAATTCGTCTTGCGAGGCAAATCGCGAATGAAAAAACCTTTCGTCTAGCGAGTTTTTTGTCTTGCGAGGCATTCGTCTTGCGGGGCACCACTGTATACACTCTACTACTCAATTGTGGCCTTCCCCTGTTTGGAGCTTGGCTTGACGGTTTGTTGACAGGCATTCACAAGAAGGACCTGGGGAAAGAATAAGAGGGTTCACTTCCAGGTCAAGACAACAACTGAGACCTGAACAAAAGCAAGATGTTGTTGGTATTTCTCATAGCAAGCTGTGCTCCAGTTAATTTTTCTCTCTGCCTGTTTTCAAGGTCGCCGAGTTATCCTCCACCAGGCTGTGGGAAAAACAAATCAAAACTGAAACCCGAACAAGATGGCATCTCAAAAACCCACAAGTTGTTGAGAAGGACTTGTTCTAGCACAGTTAAGGCTGAGGATGCGTGTGTCACCAAGTCCCACCGAACCTTTGGCCGCTCCTTGTCTAGCGATCCCAGGGCTGAACACACCATGACCATTAAATCGCACAAACTCTTGAACCACTCGTGCTCGGCAGCCATCAAGCAGGACGAGTGCGGCACTTTGAAGCCCCACAAGTTGCTCAGTAGACCATGCTCTGGGGATACTCGATGTGAGCACAACAGTACTTTGAAGCCCCACAAACTTTTGAGCAGGTCTTACTCCAGTAACCTTAGGATGGATGAATTAGACGGGCTGAAGAACCACAAATTGCTCAGCAAGACTTATTCTGGTGTCCCCAAGTCTTCTAAAATGGATCTTTTCAAAGAACCCACCATAGCAGAGGGCAGGAGGCTCTCTCTTACCTCAGGGCTTATTGGTATCTTAACACCATCTTCATCATCCCCATCACAATCTGCTGTGCGTAACCAGTTTTGTTCTGTGGGTTTTCTTTTTTTTCTTCTCCACATATTTCTGGGTGTTGGGGGGAGTTAAACATACAATACATGCAGAAGTGGAAACAGAGTTTTGGTAAATTGCATGAAATTGTACCTTTGTTCATAGACGTGTTGTCACACAGTCCATTTTTAACCATTTTCTACTTAAGTCCAGCTTGAATATATGTTATTGATTGCAGCCTTAGAAAACATTTCAGCTTCCACTCACACTGGTGAACCTTTCTGATTTGATCTGTCCCCTTGGGACTTACTATTAACAAATGTATTGCATGATATTTTGCCATGTTAACATTTCTGTGACTAAAATAATGGGCCTTGTGATCTTGCAACAGAAGGCAACCATTAACCATGGTACTATGTGCCAAGCCTGCTGCAAAATCATGTCTGAATGGGATATCCATATCAAGAAGATAAGAAGATATATTCTGGGAATATCTCCCAAGGAAGTATTGAATCATGTCTAAAAAAATACTACAAAATATTATGAGGAATCTCTAGGTATAATGATGGCATGGTCTGTTTGTCAACAAGGAGTAGGAAAATGACCATGGAAGTAATTTTGCCATGACTTTATTATTTTGAGTGCTGGTACAGATATTTAAAATCTTATTCATGCAGACAGCTGTTATTTGCTCTGGGAAAATAATGTGAAGAGAATGAAAGGTGTGAGATTCTCTCTGCCTCTCCATATTGGTATTCCTGCTGTTGCAAATTCATGGATAAAGTACAGTAATTAATTTTTATAATACAACTTTTGATGATAGTTTAGCCTTTGGAGAAAGGACTTGTTGCACAATACAGCAGTCACAACCCAATAAAGTGGGTGCCTCCAGAGGGGTAAATTTGTGCTCCAGGCTCCACAATGGCTGTGTTAAGAGATCATGAGGAAAAAATGGTTTATATGTGATGGGAATGAGCTTATGTAAGCCTCCATTTCCCCCTCCATCTTCAGCATGGTTGGAAGGAGACTGGAAGCTTTCACCTCTGGCTTTGATCAACAGCACTAGCATAGCATCTGAAACTGAAACTATGCTTAATATAAGTATAGCTGCACATCCCATGATTAAAAGTTAGATTGTTTCAAAGATTAACTGTAGTTTCTTGGATTCAGGTGACATGCCAATCTGTGGTTAATCAAAACTGAAAGAGCTTCTGAGCTCTTCCTGGTGTTCTTGCCAGAGATAGAAATTGGGGGGTGGGGGATAGCCCCAGAGGAAGCTAGGCTCAGTCATGCCATGATAAGCAATGTGGGCACACTGCCATGAAGCTTCCATGGGTTGACCTTGGGCTGCTCATGATCTCTTTCTGCCTAACCTCCCTGATATGGTGATTGTAATCATAAAATTGGTGGGTGTCAGGAAGCAGGCACATACGCTATCCTGAGAACTTCAGAGGAATATTGGGATAGAAGTCAAAGCTTTTATATTCCCCATTGTGGGCTCTTTGGAAGAAGGGAAGGGAGACTCATTATCATCACATTTAACTGTGGTTTAGCGGATGTCTGATCAAGGCTACTGGTTCATCTCACCCAGTATGGCTTCACTCAGGAGGTAGCATCACTCCCAAGATCTCAGGCAAAACTCTTACCCAGTCCTGTCCTCTTAGCCAGAGTTTGATGATGATTAAATCGGGAACCTTTTGCTTTCACACCATGTGCAGTTCAGCAGCAGATGTTCGTACAACACCCTTTCTGATCTCTGTAGTCAGTATGAAAAGTGGCATGTGAAGCCCAGCTCCGATCAGCATTGGCCTCGCTCAGGATCTGGTTATGGATGCGTAGAAGTGCGGTGTTAAAAGGACAGATGTTTGCTTTTTTCTTTAAAGAATGGTGTGCAGTTTCCTTTGGTAGAACATAGAACGGGATTTAGGTACAGGTGAACAACTTTCAGAAAGGAGGGCCAAACTAGATGCAGTGCCAGGCACACAGCTGGCAAATTGCATGAATGGCTTATTTGAATTGCTTTCAATTCAGGCTATGACTCAGGCATGTGGTTAAGGTGGGCAGTCCTCCAGGCCACCTACCCTGCTTTGTCCCCTCCTTGAATATTTTTGCCCAGCTAGAATACGTCTTGGAGTTCCAATAATGCTTCTTGTTTGCCTTATTGGAGATACTAGCCTATTCCATGAAAGTACAATTCACGTTTGTTGCACCACCCACTTTTGCCATTGACTCCACCCATTACTGGCATATGGTCCCCAAAGGGTTCTTGGAATGAAAAGTGTTCCCCATCCCTAATTTAAACCTTTGCCTTCCCTCCCAGTCCTGACCTCACCTGCTATTTACTTTTGAAAAGACATTCGTGCAGTTTGCTAATTGTGCAAATGGTTTGGCCCCTGTTTTCTTTGTTTGGCCCCAATTTTTGTTGCTGCTACTGCTGCTGTTAAACATGCTCAAGTGAAAACCATTGGAATAAGACATGGATTTCCCTTGAGTGCATTCCAGGTGCAAATATCAACAATTTCATGCTTTATATAATAAAGACCAATGCATCTCCTTTTCTGAAACTAATGCTTCAGTATACCAGACTTGCTCTAATGCTGCTGCTACTTTTCTCTCTTCTAAAACAGCCAAATTACGGTGCAAAATCCATTCCAATAAGAGACCATGGCTTCCTCG
The DNA here is from genome assembly GCF_965113315.1 of Podarcis vaucheri. Lineage (NCBI taxonomy): Eukaryota > Metazoa > Chordata > Lepidosauria > Squamata > Lacertidae > Podarcis > Podarcis vaucheri. The sequence goes on from NC_138749.1 coordinate 21,730,542, forward strand.
TACAGGTAGGACAGAATACCTCCTCTGTTTCAGAAAGCTGGAGGACGTGGAGCTGCTTGTTAATTATTTTAAGCAGATTGTATTGTTCTCTTTTTCGTTGTCCTCAGACGATTGAGTTTGCGGAACAGCGGATTCCAGTGCTCAACGAATACTGCGTGGTCTGCGATGAGCCACATGTGTTTCAAAATGGGCCCATGCTGAGGGTATGTTCTTGCTCTTTGAACTAAAACAGCCTCCCCAACTTGCTACCTTCCAGATGTTGTGGACCACAACTCCCACCAGCCACAGCCATTTTCTGTAGCCCAAAACATCCGAAGGTCACCAGGTTGGGGGAAGCCGAATGCAACCATGTGGTGTGTTTTCATGTGTGTCTGCATGTTCCTTAGTACTTTAGAGTAAACAGCTGGTAAAGCACACAGGGGCATTTGTACCTTGCGTTCAGTGAGTGTACAATCTGTGCATCTACTTGCTCAATTACTTGAACTGTATGCTCATGCAGTTCATTTATTTATATTTATTTATTTAAAATGGACCCCCCCCATAGAATACCAAGGCAGTGTACAACAAATTGTGTGTTGGCTCCCTGTGCCAACTGGAAAAGCCTCTAAACCTCTGTAAACCCTTGAATAATCCTTTAAAAAACCAGCAGCACTTTCCAAACTCCATCAGACTCCACCACAACTGATCCCTCCAAACATCCTTGCTCAAACTCAAGCTCTCCACAGGCCTCAGCAGTCAGTGCAAGAGCTCCTGGGATTGCAGTTGCGAAGGCTCACAGGATTGCTAGGCACTGTTTTGTGCCTTTTTGCCATTTCTGGGCCCTTTTAGGGACACTTTTGCCATTTTTAAAGTTGCTTCTAAGTTTGGTGCAATGCGCTCATGTGTGATCGTGTGTCAGTTGGATGCGCATGTATGGAAGCAAATAAACCACTCACTTCTTTCACTTCAGATTTCAGAGATGAAATGAAAGAAATGTGCTAATGGGACGGTGTGATGTCCTTCGTCCAGCAGTGCAGCCAGAACTCTTCAGGGGCCTTTGGTCTTGGCACTCGGCTGGTTCTTTTTGAAACGTGACTGGGAGCCAGGATTGTGGCCTAGGGCAGTTGTAGTCCATCCATAAAATGCTCCTGTCATAAAAAATTGGTTTGCTGATACCCTCCAGTGTTGTCCTCTGTCATTGTGCAGATAGATGCTCTTAAAACAAAACAGCTAGAAGGTCAAATGTTACCCATTTGCCTCTGGAACTAACATATACTATTTTATTTTCTATTAGAGCATTTACATGTACACCCATCTTCTAGTGTAAATACATCACATCGGGGGGCTTACAGCATATAGGCCACGGTGACGTTGTGGTTAAGAGTCAGACTAGGCTCAAATCCTCACCCATCCATGAAGCTAACTGGGCCAGTGAGTGTCCTTCAGACTAATCTACCACACAGGGTTGTTACTGTGAGGATGAAACGTGGATGGGGAGAGCCCATTCTTCTTACAAGAAAGGAGGGGATAGAAATGTAATAAATAAACATAAGCATAAAATCACAAAAAACCTCATAAAAACTGCACCAAAGGGCAGGGTCAACATATGCTTAATTCATAAAAAAAAACCAGCTTGGATTTTTTTTAAGGTATTCAACAAGCAGTGAAAAACAGTGAGGGAGCGGAGCCTACGGTGTTTCACAAGGCAAAGTGTTCCCTAATCTGGGTGCAGCCAGCGAAAAGGAACCCTCTCTTTTCCTACCCAGCCAGACACAGAAAAACAACAACAGCTGAGATTGTTAGGCAAAGTTAACTCAAGGACAGAAGTGAGGGGGAAGAGAGAGAGATATTTGAGTGGAAAGGAGGCAGACATAAGCAGCCAAGTGGGCTTGCACATACTGACCATCACTGCCCAGAGAAAGTGGTTGCTACATCCAGGTTTGGGCAGTGGGAAAAGGCCTCTGTGCCAGTGCCATGTGGCACAGGAACTGAGCCATCTGTAGCCACCCCTGCACAGATCTGACTGCAAATCAGCTGAAGTGGAAAGGAACATTACTGCACACAGTCTGTTTTGGCTCTTGGGACACCCCTTTCCATTCCAGCTTGTGTCTGGCTAAAAAGCATCCTCTGGAAGACAGGATGTGTGTGTGTGTATGTTCTTTTCAGGTTTCCACCAGGCACCTGGTTGGCCACTGTGAGAGCAGGATGCTAGACTACGTGGGCTGTTGGCCTGGTCCAACAGGCTCTTCTTGTGTGTTTGTTTTGTGACTGTTGTGTGAATGGAATGTAACCTTAAGCGCCGCTGCATCTATTGCTCTGCCCACTCTTGCGTTTGGCTCTGGTATGTGGCCCCCAGAAGGTTTTCCATAATGGAATGTGGCCATCAGATTGAAAAAGGTTCCCCACCCTTCAGCTAGCTACCCTAGAGAGCCAGAGTGGTGTAGTGGTTAAGAATGGTGGACTTGTAATATGGTGAACCAGGTTTGATTCCCTGCTCCTCCACATGCAGCTGCTGGGTGACCTTGGGCCAGTCACACTTCTCTGAAGTCTCTCAGCCTCACTCACCTCACAGAGTGTTTGTTGTGCAGGAGGAAGGGAAATGAGATTGTTAGCTGCTTTGAGACTCCTTAGGGTAGTGATAAAGCGGGATATCAAATCCAAACTCTTCTTCTTCTTCTACACACTAAGCCCGCACGAACTCTGCTGGTTTTCACAGCTGGCAACCTTTCCTTGGTCCTTGACCACCAAAATCTGCTGGAGGCGGGTTGCTGACAACATTGACCCATGTCTCCTCCCGGGTTTCCATCCCCCTTTGCACTCAGGACAGCCAGAGTAACTTCAGGCTGTGCACTAAAGAACTTGCATGGGCAGCAAGTTGAAGGGAGGCAGAACTTTCCGCCGAAAAAGAGCAGCTGGCAGACTGACACTGAGCGTTATATCCAGGGTGGATTTCTTACTGTGCCCCCACCCACTCAGCACTGCACCCCACACCACCACAAACACCCTCCATCTCTATTCAAGTACAGCTGCCGGGATATTTTCATTTCATTTTCTGCCCGTTAGGCATGGCTCTTTGAGGGGGAACCTCAGGGAGTCAGGATTTCTCATTCAGCTGCTTAGCACATAGCAGAGAGAGCACTGTCCTCGGCTGCCTTCTCCCTTTAGATAAACAGCTTCAAAGGAATCCCAGAATAACAATGAAGGAGATTAAGAATTGACGAGGTGACAATCCACAGCTGGACCTAAGCAAGCATGCAAGCGAGCTAGCAAACAAATGCTATTGGGGAGGAAATTGGCTCCCTGCTTTTCTTTAAAAAACAACAACAACCGCCGACTTGTGGCAGATTTCAGCTTGGCCAAGCCATTTATTTATTGTTATTTCTTTCTTTCTAAAAAAGGCAAAGGACAAAGGCATCTGATTTGACCTTTAAAAGAGACAAAATGCTAATTGTGGCAATAGAAGCTGATGGGGTTTCCTTTGGACTTGGGAATGCACCAAACCTTGGACTATTCTTTTCATAGAGGGCCCAGCTAGGGAAGCCCATCCAGCCAAACAGATGTCAACGGGTTTTAGTACTTTTTACTGTTAATTATAAGTAAATGACCCCAGGATTCTTTGAGGGGGTTATGCTTTAAAAGTTCTTATATATATATATTGTGTATGCAGCCATAGTTAGCCCTCCATCCTCCCATCAAGTGTTAACTTCATAGCTGATAAGAGTATTGGCTTAGGGAGAGCTTACTCTCTTGGGGCAAGATTAGAGGCAGGAAGAGGTGCAACTAGGATGGGAACTGGTTCTCCAGCATTATCCTGTTTACATTAGCCCATCTTTGTGTATGCTGCAACAAGGTAGCCCACATCCTGCAGCAAGCTAAATTCAATTTGTATAAATTAGGGATTCCTTCCCCACCTTCCACTTTGACTTTTGAGAGTTATTCTCCGTTTTCAAGACATTAGATGCTGGCATTCAGGAAATGAAATCTATGATCTGATGCTTGCAGAATGCACGCTGCCCTAAATTTATCCTTGGAGGCAGGACATGCAATTTCTTATTGTACCAACCTGATTTTCTGTTCAAAAGCAGATAGCATATTTCCCCCATATCTCTTGGGTTTTCAGTAGAGTTAAGCACGCGGCACTCTCTGTTAGATTGCAGCTTTGGATTGTAAGATCCTGAGGGCAGACACCTTGTTTTGCTTCTGCTACACTGTGAAACGATGTGCATACTGATGACACTAGATAAAAGTCTGAATCATCCACATATTAACATCCCGGTGGCCTTTAAAATGTGTTTGTGGGTTACAATGGCTTTGTTTTGGTTTATTACACATTTTGTGTTTTTGTTTTCCATTTTTATGTTGTGAACCGCCCTGTGATCTTTGGATAAAGGGCAGAATACAAATTTAATTAATAATAGTAGTAATATATATATAAATAACAAACAAGAAGCATGCATGGAATGCAACCTTGATATTCTAGGCCAGGCATAGGCAAACTCAGCCCTCCAGATGTTTTGGGACTACAACTCCCATCAACCCTGACCACTGGTCCTGTTAGCTAAGGATGATGGGAGTTGTAGTCCCAAAACATCTGGAGGGCCGAGTTTGCCTATGCCTGTTCTAGGCAGGTCTGGCTCAAGATATGTTGGCACCTGAGGTGAACCCCAAAATGGTGTGTGTCTCCGCTCTTCCCCCACCCACCGCCCCACCGCCAGAGAACAAGGGGAGGGAAGATCTAAATTAGGAACAAGGGAGAAATAAAGTTCTACACCGAGAACAAGGGTGGGAGTAGACTAGCAGTGCCTCCTATTCTCCAAGAGAAAAGAGGAGGCATGGGGGGTGGGGTACTGAAGAGGTGCCAGATCCAGCTTCCATGCAGCATGCCACAGCTTTTGCTGCCACTGTGGCAGTGGTGGCTGCAGTGAGTGATGCATTCCTTGGAGGCTGGATCTGCTGCCCCTGTAGATCCTGCCGTCTGAGGCAGACACCCCACCTTACCTCATGGATGGGCCGGCCCTGGTTCTAGAGAACAGTTCTCTTAACACTGCAACCATTTGAAGCTTCCACACATGGTTCAGATCCTCAGACCCTTTAGCCCAGAATAAGCTGTACTGACAGAATCCATAGGAGTATTATTATTGTTGTTGTTGTTTAGCCATTTAGTCATGTCTGACTCTTCGTGACCCCATGGACCAGAGCACGCCAGGCACTCCTGTCTTCCACTGCTTCCCACAGTTTGGTCAAACTCATGTTAGTAGCTTCGAGAACACTGTCCAACCATCTCGTCCTCTGTCATCCCCTTCTCCTTGTGCCCTCAATCTTTCCCAACATCAGGGTCTTTTCCAGGGAGTCTTCTCTTCTCATGAGGTGGCCAAAGTATTGAAGTATAGCTCAATGTTGCCTACACTGACTACCAACAGTTCTCTGGGGTTTGGGGTGTGGAATATTTTCAGCAGCCCCATGACAGGGATGGCCACGGATTGAACGTGGGACCTTTTGCATGCAAGGCATGCTCTGTCACTGAGCAAAGGTCCTTCTCCTGTATGTTATCATCTGCTCCTTGAGATACTCTAAAGAAAAATGCTGATAACTAAAGATGCTATTTAAGAAAAGGAGGTCATCGTGACGGTTAGTGTCGTGACACAGTGAATCTGCCCTCTCAGTCTCCTTAAATTATGTATGTTCTGTTTGCTAAAGTTCTTCTGCATGATTTCTGAATAATTTACCTAGCAAAAAAGGGCATATTTGGAATAGTTCAAAACAGCACCAGCAACAACCTGTGTCTCAGGCATTAGCATGAATGGTATACCAGATAAGCTGATGGAACTTTTCAGTAAGCGGGGGGGGGGGGGGACAGGACGGGGACCCACAGGAATATGCCTCAATGCTTTCTCAATCAACTTGCAAACTCTCCTCTAGGGTGCCACCTTGTGTTGAAATCTCAGACTATTCCCCCACCCACCTTCCCATTAATGGCAAAGAAGCAGGAAGATTGGCAATGAAGCTCATAGGAACTTAGTTCAAAAGAAGATCTCTATCACGTCTCCTCTTAATCTTTGCTTTTCCAAGCTAAACATCCCCAACTCCTTCGCCCATTGTGCATAGGAATCTCGATCACCTTGATCACCTTCCTCTGATCACAATCCAGTTTCTTGAAATATGGTGCTACTTACACACAAGTAAGCTGCCTTGAACTCACTTAGGCTTACTTCTAGGGAAACATTTATAGGGGAAATGTGTAAAATTGGAGGGGGGGAGTTCTGAAGAATAAGCATGCTATATTATTAAATGATGCACTCTCATAATTGACATCTCACAGAGAAGATGTGTGGTTGTCATTTTTAAAGTATTTTAAAATAGTTTTATTTAAAATAATTGGATTTTTTTTTAAAGAAATCTTCAGAGCAATCAGCAGCTCCTTTTGAGTTGATCTTTTTAAAAAATAGAATCATCTGACCTTTTAATTAAATAATATTAGAAATGAACGAAATGTGTCAAGATATGCATTGGAGAGGAGAGTCAATGTAGTTTGACAGCCGTGTATTTGAACTATAAACTTGCATAGGAATCAGCTCAGTTGCCTCCTCAGCAAGTCACTCTCTTTTAGCTTCTGCCTTTAGCTTTAGGACCATGACACAGATGTTACAAGTTCAATCCCTGACATCTCCAGGTAAGACAGTGAGAGATCCCTGTCAGAAACCCAGGAAACCCACTGCCAGTCTGTGTAGAGTGACAATACTGAGGTAAAAAGATGGACCTGTGGTCTGACTTGGTATAAGGTAACTTCCTATGTTCCCTTTGGAATCTGTAATATGGACAGATGAATACTAACCTACATTACAGGGTTGTTTTGTGTTTTATTAAGATCACTGGTTTGAAGCCCTTCAAATGCTCTACATCTATCTATCATCTATCTATCATCTATCTATCTATCTATCTATCTATCTATCTATCTATCATCTATCATCTATCTATCTATCTATCTATCATCTAGCTATCATCTAGCTATCATCTAGCTATCATCTATCTATCATCTATCTATCTATCTATCTATCTATCTATCTATCTATCTATCTATCTATCTATCATCTATCATCTATCTATCATCTATCTATCTAGCTATCATCTATCTATTCTTAACAAACCCTTGAGAATCTCAAGGGGTTATAGCTGGCAGCAGTGGCGTAGCGTGGGTTCTCAGCACCCGGGGCAAGGCAAGTAATTTGCGCCCCCTAACCCATGGATTTTAGCACTCGAGTCTCTTCCGCGCCCCCCCCAATGTTGCGCCAGGTGCGGCAGGCCCCCCTCCACCCCCCACGCTACGCCACTGCTCCCACCACAAGTCTTCAGGACAGCCTTCCGAAGGCTGGCGCGGGGAGAAGGTCTCTCCGCCCCACCACCAGCCTTCGGAGGAGGTCCGAGGACAGTGGGGTTCCTGCTTCCTCGAGGAGGGCCGGCCAAACGCGCCCCCCCAAATGTTGCGCCCAGTGCGGCCGGCACCCCTGGCACCCCCCACGCTACGCCACTGGCTGGCAGAACTACACATCAGCTTAATTGCAAAATGCTGACCTTTCTGCGACGACATTTCATTGTTGCCCATTGTGAATGATAGATTGTTTAGCAGCTGGTGATCACTGTTTTCCGTTGTTGGCACAAGCTAGATGTTCCACTGCTTTACCATTGCCACATAAGGTCCTGTCTGGATTGCCCTTAAATAAAAAAATGAATGGGTCTGGGTCTAGATCAGCACAACTCTCCTTGCTCTGTGGCCACTAATGCAAGAAAAGTTGAAGGAAGGTCACAGTGGAGTTTTAAACTTGCTTTTATCTGTCACAAAAAACACACTTTAAGCACCGTGCTACATGTTACAGTATACACACTTTTAAAAGTGGCTACTTTTATTATGAAGGAATAGCAGCCCTGAAGTCCCTATCCACAATATGTTTTAAATCTGGATCAGGACTCCACACTTATTTCCTACCAATCCTCCCCATGTTTCACATTTGCCCTTAAAAGTTTTTTTTATTATTTATTTCCAGGGCAAATAGCACCAAGTGGAGAGAGATGTGGGTTGGTTTGGTTTTTTGCCAGGAAACAGGTTTGGGTCCCCGATCCAGATCAGGCATATGAACTTGATTTGAGATCCCAACTACTTCAAAATTGCTGTTTGCCAGCAAAATGCCATCCTTTGCAATTCAGTCTAATTATTGAAATGGTCAACCTCTAATGCAGCGGTTCTCAACCTGTGGGTCCCCAGATGTTGTTGGACTACAACTCCCATCATCCCTAGCTATCAAGGCCAGAGCTCAGGGATGATGGGAGTTGTAGTCCAACAATATCTGGGGACCCACAGGTTGAGAACCGCTGCTCTAGTGGGACTTTTCCCTTCCCCACTGGACCTCTGCTCTCCCCCCCTTGCCTTATTTCCCAAATTATTTCTGTTTCAATTGTGGGAAAACATACTATCCAGCATATTTGAAATCCAGTGTCTAGAAAGTGTAGTCATTTCAGTCTATGTCTTCTTTCTCAGTCTCCCTCAAAAGGTGGTGGACTCTCTTGCATTTGAGGATTTTAAGTGGAGGTTGGATGACCACCTGCCATGGATGCTTTTGTTGAGATTCTTGCATTGTAGGAGACTGGGCTAGATGACCCTCACAGCCCCTTCCAACTTCTATCATTCTTCACTGCTGGCTGGCTTCTGCAAACTTGGCACAGCCTCTCTTGGGATGAGATGCAGGATGTCGCCACAAAGCACAGGAAGGCGAGGGTGCGGGGTAGAGAAGAGCACTGAGGGCTGAGAGACAAGGCTTCTCTTCTTCTGCCCTGCTTTTATTCCTCACATTTCAGAGAAAGAATCTCACTTTTGCAAAGTTGCATCTATGCAGCATTTTTCTCTTCTGCTGGGAGAGTTTCCCCCCTCCTCCCCCATCCGATGCTTTGAAGGCAAAAGGGAAAGGCAAATCCAATGTCAAAACATTTTATCTGAATTTGTAGCCTCCAGCTCTTATGCACTCGGGCTGTTTTATGGCACTTCTGGCATAATGATGGGGATGCACTATCAGAATTTGGAAGATTCAAGTGTAATTTTCATGCTGTCGTGCAGTAGTGGAAAACTTCAGGGTCGAGGGCCAAATGCAGCTCTCTGGGGCTCCCTTTATGGCCCCCAGAAACCTCCCCAGACCACAACCCTTAGTGGCTGCCCTGCTTTGCACTCCAAATATTTTGGCTTGGCTGGAATGTGTCTTTGAACCCTGATAATACCTCTTGCTTGCTTGGATGGGGGATAGAGAATGGTGTTTGGCGTGTGTGTAGAAACTAGATTCTCAAGCACTTTCTCGAAACTGTGGTGTCATGTTGAGACAGGGTTGGACTAGGACCTGGGAGACCAGGGTTCAGATTGCCTCTCAGCCATACCCTTGGGCCAGTCCCTCCCTGCCCCTCAACTTTGCCTACCTCTCAGGGTTGCTGCATGTACAACATGGAGAAAGGGTATGCCACCTCCTAGCTTATTGCAGGAAAAGTGGGATATAAATGTAATAAATAAATAAAGACAACAAACTACTTCCCCCTCACCCAAAGACAATGAAGCTGAATTTTCATCATTAAGAAAATGAGTGGTTCCGTATATATAAAACATTTCTACACATAAAAGAAAAATAAATGCAAGGAAATTTGAAGAAACATCTTAGTTCTATAGCACAGAGGGCAAACTAAGCTGGGGGGACAATCCTCCTCTTCTTAACTTTGGGCAGTAAGTTGAATATAGTTTCCTCTATTAGTCTCATGAAGAAAATGTCCTCATAGCCAAGGAACGGAATGGGGATTGCCTTGAAGGCTGATACCCACTGCAAAAAACTTTTTAAAGTAGAACTCTGGAAACTGTTAATGCTTCCTTTTTCTTTCTTAATGACAGCTGCTATGAGATTACCGTTCCTTTCGCTACACTATTTTTAGATCAATAGTATACTTTGGAGTGCCAGTTATGTCCTAGCCTTATTAGTGTCCTTGTAATCATTCCTCGTCTGAGCTTCATAAAAGCTTTGAGAAATTAACTGGATAAATTGGATCACTTCCTCCGATAGGATTGGAACTTTGTGTGTCTGTGTTTAATGGAAAGAGAACTGGAAGGCTATAAATTAGCACAAACAGCATGCCTTTGTGGCTGGGATATCTTGCCCTCCTGCTGTCCAGCATATCATTGAACGAATGTCACATCACTGCCAATGTTTCACATGCGAAAACAGAGACACGCTTGGAGCACCTGTTCATAACAAGGATCATTGCCTTGTTATGAAACTCACCCCCTTCCAGAAATACAGATTATTGAAGGTTTAGCCTCATGTCTGCTGCATTCGTTTGCTGTGCAACCGCCAGCCCTGCACGGATTGAAAAAGCAAAGCCAGTGTGTGTTATTTTGATTCAAGGTACATTAGAAAAACCAGCAATTCAAAACAGAACTCAGAAGCTTCAGTGTGTGCAATGTAAGAACCATAATTTGCATATTGTAGCCAGGTATTTAGCCATTCATCCAGACTAACACGGCTACCCATCTCAATGGAATTCCATATAAGCCAGTGGTCACTCTGTATGGTTTCCATGAGACCAGTGGAGGACAGGAATTCTGTCTCTTAGTTCTGCCCTTTTCTGCCAATCCACTTGGTAGGAAACTCCTGCCCCATTAGCCTGTTACCATGCTAGTTTTTAAAAAATGGCAGACTAGTAATTTTTGTGGGCTTATTTATGAGGCTTCTTTAGTGTTCATGTACATCAGGGCAGCCAATGTGGTGCTCCCCAGATGTTGGTGAACTACAGCTCCCATCATGCCTGCCCATGGACTGTGATGGCTGAGACTTGATGGGAGTTGTAGTCCACCAGCAGCAGGAGGCTGCCATGTTGGCTACTTTGGATGTTCATGTATTAACGTTGATGGACAGTAAGGATAAGACCAGCTGTGGCCTACCAAAAGGCTGATGTTCTAGAGATGTTGGGAGAGGGAGCTGAAGTCTGAAGAATGGGACAGCTCTAATGAAAAAATGAGAAGGCGATTTCCTCAGGTCCCAGAAAGAATGGACACTTAGAATCATAGAATCATAGAGTTGGAAGAGACCACAAGGGCCATCGAGCCCAACCCCCTGATTGAACAGTTCGATTATGACTCAGGGGTGTCCCAACTTTTTTCAAAGAGGGCCAGATTTGATGAAGTGAACGTGCGTGAGGGCCAGCTGAAGTTGAGCTTTCTTTCAGATTGAGCTTTTTAAAAGGATTTTACCCCAGGAAATAAACTACCACAGGAGCCAGATTAAACCAACCAGCGGGCTGGATTAGGCCCCCAAAATGGACTTTGGACATGCCTGGATTATGTGATATTCAATACAGTGGTACCTCGGGTTAAGTACTTAATTCGTTACGGAGGTCCGTTCTTAACCTGAAACTGTTCTTAACCTGAAGCACCAATTTAGCTAATGTGGCCTCCTGCTGCTGCTGCGCCGCCGGAGCACGATTTCTGTTCTCATCCTGAAGCAAAGTTCTTAACCCAAGGTACTATTTCTGGGTTAGCGGAGTCTGTAACCTGAAGCATATGTAACCTAAAGCGTATGTAACCTGAGGTACTACTGTGCTTTCTTGCACAATCTAAGTACTTTACTCTCCCCATCCCACCTTATAGTATTATGTGGCCAGTGGGATAATTAAGTCATTACATACACACACACACAAGCAAAAGAAACTGATGGTTGAGTTGTTTACTGGGCTCCATTGTACTGAATGTGTCTCTCTTTCAAACCCACTGTGTTTCTGGCCACAATTCAAAGAACCGGTTTTGACTTGTGGCCTCCCAGATATTGTTGAACTCCAACTTCTATCAGCCCCAGACCCCAAATGCCTGAGACCAAGCATACCTGGAAGATTTCATCCTTCCCAAACAAACCTTCCCATTTACTGAGGTCATCACTGAGGTGGCTCACCTTCAGAGCTTAAGTGCATAAGTATCAGGGAGAAGACCTTCTTTGCAGTGGCGCCCCAGTCATGGGACACTATTGAAAGACAGTTGTTTTGTGTCTGCTCCTCTATCTTTTAGACACCAAGTTAAAACAAAGTTATCCTTTTGAGCTTTTGGGAAGTAATAGCTAGACTTTTTCCCTGTCTCGCTGCCTGATTATTGCTGCTGGTTTTGTTACTGTCATGTGGCGCGTGCGTGTTTAGATTGATTGCCCAACACAATGTAGCTTTTATCTGGCATTGTATTTTGGATTGCATTGCATGTTCATGATGAATGGCTGAGACTGTGAGAAAACCACCTAGAAGCATTCACGGTGAAATGCAGGATAGAAAAAGCAAAGTAGTTGGCCTCATTCACTGTGGTTGAGGGAACAGAAAAGTTTCACATTGACCTGTTTGGGTTCAGATCATCCATTGCATTCCTGAAATGGAGCTGATTGTACTTGTGAGCTGCCCATGTGTTCATAAAATGGTATACACAAAAAATGATTTATACCTAACATTAAGCATACATATCAAATTGGTACATATTACTTGGGAGACAGCACTTTAGCCTCATAGATCTAAACCAGACACCCCCTAACCTGGTGTTTTGGGCAGCAATCCCTTCATCCCTGACCACTAGGCATGCTGGCTGGGGCTTATGGGAGTTGTAGTCTAGGGGGTGGCACTGTGGGTTAAACCACAGAGCCTAGGGCTTGCCAATCAGAAGGTCAGCAGTTTGAATCCCTGCTATGGGGTAAGCTCCCATTGCTTGGTCCCTGCTCCTGCCAACCTAACAGTTCAAAAGCACGTCAAAGTGCAAGTAGATAAATAGGTACCGCTCTGGCGGGAAGGTAAACAGCATTTCCATGCGCTGCTCTGGTTCACCAGAAGCGGCTTAGTCATGCTGGCCACATGACCCGGAAGCTGTACGCCGGCTCCCTCAGCCAGTAAAGCGAGATGAGCGCCGCAACCCCAGAGTCGTCCGCGACTGGACCTAACAGATCAGGGGTCCCTTTACTTTAGTCTAGCAATACCTGGAGTGTACATCCAAGCAGTACTATAAGAACATCAATAAATAAACAGCTCAGGGTCACGTAAAACAAGATTTTCAAGAATATTTTCAGACAAAAGCCCCATTTTAAAAGCTGACCTTCAACAGCCTAGCAGAATTATTGCAGGAAAAGCATTCCATAACAATGAGGCCATTATCAAGAAGGCCCTGGCTGATCTTACTGCTGGCATTGGGGAAATTCAGGGTGATTGCAAAGAATAACCCTTGCAATCTCCCTGCATTGCACGGTTTGCCTCTTTTAGCTCCTACATATTGACTGTTGAGACCAGGGACAGAGAACCCAAATGGATCCCAGAGTGTGTTTAAAATAATAAATTGCGTACTGCCTCCATCAGTGCAACACCAGTGGGCCATTTATAACCTGCCAAATGCCACTCTTTAACCTGTCTATATATGAAACTGCTGTGTACCAAATCAGCCCATCTAGCCCAGGTCTATTTACATTGAATGCCTAGGGTCTAATGCAGTATGTTAGCTGTCACCAGCTGCTTCCTGACCTTTTAACTGGAAATGCCTGGGATCGATTCTGGTATCTTGTGTTCAAAGCAGATGCAAATTTGGGCTCCTGCATCTTGAATTCAGTATGGCCACTTACACATCACCCAAAAGCGAATTACCAAAAAACAGAGCAAAAGTTGACAATTTTAAAAACTTAAAATATGCGTATGCTTTCTATGGATTTATGTTATTTGTTAGTACAAATTTAACTTACAACAATAGTAACAGGTTGCGTTCTGGACGATTGTAACAATCCCATTTGTCAAGAATGTGATCTGTCATTACTGCCGTTATGAGTTGTATTTGAATCAACAGATAGAAAAAAATCCCATGCAGATGCTTAGTTTATAGATCCAATTAATTTGAAAATAAATACTAGAATTTAAATAACGTGATCTGTTGCTATTGTTAATAGCTGCATTTGAATCAGCTAATAAAAGAAATAAAACATCCAGATGCTAATTTATATTTATAGATGCAAATCTGGAATTAATTGCTAGAATTTAAAGAGAGATGCAATCTTACGCCACAACCAGGTAACCTGCCTGCCTGCTCAGTCTGCTTCCCAGCCTGCACCCCTGCTCAGCCTGCTGTTAACTGTGGATGGACAGCCCTTCAAGAAGGGGCTTCTCCCCAAAAGAGGATCATCCTCTTTAAAGACAGACACGCGGCCACTTTGTGAGTTGTGTAAAAGAGATTTTTAGAAGGCGTAACTTTCTTTAGCTGCATCTCTCTTAGCCACGGCCTTTCCATTAAATGTTGGGCCAATCCTATCACCATTCTGTCTCCGAGGGTTGTTAGCCATCCATGTTTAGGGGACAATTCCTCAAGGCCCGGACAGGCCCACCCATGAGGCAAGGCGAGAAAAACACCTCGGGCAGCAGGATTCACAGGGTCGGCAGATCTGTCCATCAAGGAGCACATTGCCTGCTGCTGCTGCTACTGCTGCAATGGCACTCATTGGAAGCCAGGTCTGCCATCTCCTTAGCACCCCTGTCATAGTTTTGCTCCATAATGATCTAGAGCAAGACACTGAGCAGTGAGGGAGGAAGGGGGTGTGGGGGCTGTGGATCGCCCTGGGTGTCATCATTGAGGGGGGTGACAAAATGACCAAACTATGAGTTTTTAAGAATACTAATAATAATAAATTGGGCTAACAAAACGTGGCTGGTACTGGGCGCCACACTGTGGGGGCCAGCACATACCATGGGGCCTGCAGCGTGCCAGAGCCATGCATCTCTCTTGGGAATGATGTGGTGGCTTGGGTGCCGGCAGGCTCCGCACTGCCTAAAATGGCAGCGTGGACTTGCGTCTGCCCTCTGCCTCTCCCTCTGCCGCCCTACAGCTGAAGGGGAGGCAGCAGAGAGGCTCCACACAGCGCATCCCGCCCCCATGGGTGGCTCGCCCCGCCACTGGCTGCAGGACACGTACACAGCACCTGGCACCCGAGTGGCTAGCTACGCCGCTGACACTTAACACTTAAGCATACTTAGTTCCCACACAGGAACTAAGTAGAGAGAACCAAGAAGGAAAGAGAGACAGTAAGTAGAAACTCAGGCTTCCTCTGGCCTGTTCTTATAGTCCAGAGCATGACCTTGAGAGAAAGATAACAGGACCAGTTTGAACCAGCTTAACTCAGCTTCTCTGAAGGAATAACCCAAACATCAGGAACCTTCAGCTTGTTTCCAGGCAGAATGGAAACTTACTTGGCAGATAGAAACTTCTAGCTTGCACCAGCTTGTATCACGCAAATAAATTTCCAGAAGCTTCTTAAACCAAACAGGAAAGATTTCTACACATTAAACCAATATTTTCTGTA
This sequence comes from Podarcis vaucheri, assembly GCF_965113315.1. Taxonomy (NCBI): domain Eukaryota; kingdom Metazoa; phylum Chordata; class Lepidosauria; order Squamata; family Lacertidae; genus Podarcis; species Podarcis vaucheri. The sequence goes on from NC_138749.1 coordinate 21,745,892, forward strand.
CCCAAAAAATGCAAACCTGACATCCCAAACTTGATGACACCTCTACAGCGGTGTCTTGGTGATCAAGAGGCACTGCTTGTCTCCTTCCCCCTTGTTCCCAACATACCGTATTTTTCGCCCTATAGGACGCACTTTTTCCCCTCCAAAAATGAAGGGGAAATGTGTGTGCGTCCTATGGGGCGAATGCAGGCTTTCGCTGAATCCTGGAGAGCGAGAGGGGTCGGTGAGCACCGACCCCTCTCGCTCTCCAGGCTTCGCGGACCTCTCCGCAAGCAGCGGGAGCGCTCCCGCTGCTTGCGGAGAGTTGCCTGCATGCCGAAGCCTGCGCGCGCTGAGATCAGCGCGTCCAGGCTTCGCGGACCTCTCCGCAAGCAGCGGGAGCCAGCACTGGACTCCCACGGCTTGCAGAGAGCTGCCTGTTTGTGGGCTGGGGTCGGGGGAAGCTCAGGCCTCCCCCACCCCAGCCCCGTGCCTGGGGGGGAAATAATTTTTTCCCCTTTATTCCCCCCCCCAAAAAAAAACTAGGTGCGCCTTATGGGACGGTGAGTCCTATAGGGCGAAAAATACGGTAGATCTTCACTCACCCTTTCTTCCCTGGTGGAAGCACCGTTTTGTCGGTGGGCTATTGCTCCCATCATCCCTTCATACAGAGCATGACATTGCAGCTTGCCTCAGGTGCCAAAATATCTTGGCCCAGCCCTGCCCAGGGTGATAATTTCAGAACTGGACGCACTGAAGCACATGGGCCAAATGCAGAGTAACTGATTGTATGCCCGAGGCTCCTAAATAAAGTGTGTGCACGTAGTGCCGCTGGAGGTAATAAACACACTTCTTCTTCTGTTACTAGAGTGCCATGCTACAGTGAATTGGATGGTGTTCAGCTTCATCTGCTGCCTAATTCAATGTAGCACGGCAGATGAGATAAATCAAATGACTGATGCCCTATAGGACTTGAAAGATGATGGCTTTTCTAAAGCAATCCCTGTGAAAATATTTCAGTGTTGTAGTCATCGTGCAGTCATTGAGGTAAAGAGAGGAGGGGAAAAGTTCCTGCAAACAAAATGGTTTAGATGCTCTCAAAATGCAAGGGGAATCTTGGTGCGAATATTTGTGCAGCCAGGGATGCAGTTTTTAAAATTTATTTTTCTTAGAGCAAATCCCTTCTATAGTTTTGTATTTATTTCTTCCAACACTTGGCACACATTCTTGTTTGGTTTTCATTTCTGCCGAGAGTGACCCCTAGAGCAGAGTAAGACAGATTCTTCAGTTATCCTGATGGCAGCCAAATGCATAAATGCATTGGCAGGATAAGCCATGGAGTGTTTTCCATCTCCAGAGCATAAAGAGTTTTACAAGTAGCTGAGAAGTTGAACAGGAAACTTAGGGAAGTGCCTCTGCTTTAATCAAGATTCTGCCAATGAAGGAAACCAGCAGAAATAATTATCTATATTTCCAGGAAGGCTTAGAAAATGCAGCCTGTGGTGAAATGGGATTCCGAACGGGCAGGCATTACTTTTTATGGAATGGCATGGGAAGCGAAACTAGAATGAAGGACTAAAACACAAGTTCTTTGTTAGGGCAGATCCACACCACACATAAGCACATTCAACACACATTTAAAGCACATGCCTTCTCACAAAGCATACTGGGAACTGTAGTTTGTCAAGCATGCTGGGAATAGTAGCTCTGATGTGGCTCTGCTCTTAGTGATTTTCTTAGGGTTGGTGCATAAATGCTTTGGGACAAAAAAGTGTCAGTTACAGTTAACCTACTGCAGTCTCTGGCATTCATTAAACACTGTGTCCTTACTGTGGGCATCAGCTAGGAGCTACAGTACATTTCCCAAGGCTCAGAGGCCTAGGACACTGCTGCAATGACGTTTATTCTATGGTTCTGTGCTGATTGGTGGGAGAATGTGGAAGGAAAGTTGTTGGCCTCTGTGTGGAGTGAGAGCCCATGATAATAGTGGTCATAAGGCCCCTCTAGGTGAGAGCCAGGCTGACAGTGTCTGCAGTCTCCCAGGTGAGAGAGGCGGAGTTTGAACCTTGGATCTGAATTATTGGAAATAGCATCATCTGCAGCCTTATGGATGTTTCGTATAACTACTTTTTTATTTTTGTGTTAGGCATAAGTCTCTCTCCTGTTTAGTTTTGAGCTGTTAAATTAGATTGAGTTATTTGCATTGCTCCATACAAACTTGTATGGATTGACAGGGTTGTATTTCTGTATTTGATATTACTGTTCTTTATAATTGTCAATTGTTTGTCGTATATATTTCTTGAATTGTTAAACCTAATGGTTCACCTGGTGTGTTGTGAGCTTCTTGGGGCAAAATTCTGTAGGAAAGTGCCATACAAATGAACACAATGATCGTGGTGATAATGATAATTCTTTTTTTCAAAGACTATAGAGACAAACTGTTGTTGTTGTTGCTGTTGTTGTTGTTGTTTTATAGCCTGCCTTTTAACCCAACAAAGTCATATACATGTATGTACTCCATGAAGCCCTTGCAGTATACAAGCCTTCATAAGGCTGGGCATTTCCCTAAATTTTCATGAACGCAACTCATGCAGATTCTCTCTCTCTTTTTCCACCCCGATCTTAGCCTACCGTGTGTGAACGGGAGCTGTGTGTATTTGCTTTCCAAACTCTCGGTGTGATGAATGAAGCAGCAGATGAAATCGCAACAGGGGCTCAGGTAAAGTGAAACAAATACACGATCATGAAGGATGTTTGCATTGCCAGCTCAATTATTATTAAGCATCTTCCCATCTTCCCATGTCATTTTGCTACATTTTATTTTCCCCCTGTTGCATCCAAAGCACTGAGGACTAATGGTGCTATGATTTTACTGAGCAGCTGGTATTTTCAGAAGTGCTCAAATTTCACCCTACAGCAAATGAAAAGTTGAGTTAAAAGTTCAAGCTTTCATTTTATTCTTTTGAAATTCTTCCTGTACTTGAAGTATAAGAAATCTCACATTAAACGCAGTGTTATTTAGAGCGGAGCCAAAATATCACAGATGACGTTTTCCTGAGAAAACGGCTGGGACTTTTCTTTTTCTCAACCCTTCTAGGAAAATATCACTTTATCCAAAACCCTCCAGGGAATGAAGAGTATCTTCCAAGCTGGTTCTCCTAACCCCCAATGCCCACCCCAGTTTATCTTCACAACAGCCCTAAGAGAGTGGTAGGCAGAGAAGTTACCCAATTAACTTCATGGCTGAGTAGAGAGATGAAGGAATTTTGATTCCAAAGTCTTCACAGTGACATGCCCAATTTTTGCACAGATTTTTGTGGAATGGGAACCATTGCCTATAGGCTCCCCTCGGAGCACTTTGGGTACAGCAGGGGTTGCCAGCCTTTTGGGAATCGGGGGCACCACACATACAGCCCAACCTGTGCCCACTGACCCTGTGTTAGAGTGAAAGAAGCCCAGACTACTGGTTGCTGGATAGCTCAGTCAGTAAAGCATGAGACTCTTAATATCAGGGTTGTGGGTTCAAGCCCCATGTTGGGCAAAATATCCCTGCATTACAGGACTAGATGGACCAGATGAGCCTTGTGGTCCCTTCCAACTCTGCAGTTCTGTGATTCTATGGTGACGTAGTATCAAAGACCAAGAATTCCTGCCTGAGTGATAGCCCTTTCCTAGAAGATGGGAAGCCTACAGTATTACACTTTTCCAAATTCCCAGATCTAATCAAAGCCATTGCCTCTGACTCTATAAAGAAAGCGCATTGTCAAGACAAGTAAGAGCAGGGGTCGTTTTCCTTATTTTAGCCTTTTATTATATATTTTAAAAAACTATTGTATGTTAATAAAACAGGACGGAACTTTGGATATGCAGAATACATTAAAAATAAATTTAAGGAACCACAGAAAGAGGGGGAAGGAAGTCAAGTTTTGCAATGTTAAAATGATTGTAAAATTAGTGAAATGCATAAACCGAAAAGCATAAATAATTTTTTTAAAAACAACAACAACTACAAAACAAAACAGGACAGCACAAAACGTCAAAAGTAAGAATGGATCAAATTTCCCTTCTCCCAGCATTTTAATACTAAAGCAAGTACACAAGCGGATAAACAGAGCCCTGGCACAGATGAGTCTTGCTTCCCCAATCTCAAATCTTAAACCATTCTTTCTCTCTTCCTGTGCCTTAGCTTGGTTACTTGGTTACTATCTCAGTCTGGAATTCAAGCATGCTAGCAAGGATAGCTGAGCTGTTAGTTTCCACAGCAGACACCCAGATAAACACAGAGACTTAGTAGTCTCCAAAAGGTCTCCCTGAGATTCACTCTGTCCACTTGTTCATAAATGTGCACCAAGATGTTCTTTTCTCTGGCTCTCTTTGGAGACTTTGATTCTCTGTTAAATGGCTGAAGAAGAGGTGAGCAGTCAACTGGGCCATTGGGTCTGTCACAATAGTGGTCACCACGTTAGATAACAACGTAAGAAGACCCCTAAATCGGACCAAAGACCCATCCAGTCTGGCATTGTTCTCGTGGTGGCGAACCAAATGCTAACGAGAAGACTACAAGCAGGACCTGAGTACAACAGTGCTCTCCCCACTTGTGATTCCCAACAGCTTGTAAACTAGTTTTAGAATTTCAGTGGGTCAAGCTACCTTAAAGTACCATCTATCTACATTTGCCTGGAGCAGGCATGGGAAACATTGGGTCCTCCAGATGTTGCTGAACTGCAACTCACATCAGCCCCAGGAAGCATGGCCAATGGCCAGGGATAATGGAAACTGGAATTCATCACCATCTGGAGGGCCAAAGGACATTAGGTACCCAGTGGTTCTTTGACTAAGCTGGTATTTGAATCCATATTTATTGGCAATTCATTCATTTAGTCTTCCTTCTGGGCAGCACTGGTGTGCTGGTTCACTGGCAACTAGACGGTGACAATCGTTCCAAGTGTGCAAAGGAGGATGAGGAACGCAGCCTTGATCTGCCTCCTCTTCCTGGTGTTTTTCCTTTTTTGTTTCACTTATTGGAAGGATCATTATTTTTTTATTTCCCTCCAGAGAGCTGAGCATAAAGGTTTTAGAATTGGCATGAGTCAGAGTCTGTCTGGGGTTGTGGGTGGAACCAGAGGGAACTGTTAATCAAAATCCATCTTCTTTTTTAAATGGGTTCAGTGAGTGAACTATTTTAAATCTAAGATAGAAAGACAGAGGGAGGGACTCTGAACAAAATCATTCATTTCTTTTCGTGCCATTTCAGAATAATCATATATGTGCAACTTAGAATTTCAGGATATTTGGCAGGTGATTTTTCTACCTTACAATTAGTTGAAATCAATCTTAACATCACATGGTCAAATCATTTATTTATTTTAAAGTCCTCCTTTCTTTCTTCAGAAATGGTCTCCTTTTAGAGTGCCATTATTTTTGCTAACTAATTTATCCAAGTAAGTTTACAGCTACATTTTGAGGAATCATTCTTTCCTTGTGTTATGAAAGATAAGATTCTCAGCTCAGGACTTTATCACTAGCTGAGAGTGATATTTTGGAAGTAAGCAAGTGAATGCCCTGCACAGACAGCTGTATAAATGCAGAGGGCTTTCTCCATGTGATCAGGAACTGTGCCACCAACTATGTTTCTGGTCCTGTTGAATAAGACCTCTGTGATGGCACCATCCAGTCACTAAGTGAATGAGTGTATCAGGAAGTGTGAACTTGCTGCTCTCTGCTTATTGGTTGAGTAAGTGATCTGATCCCTGAATGGGGTTTCTACCTGAGGAACATGGTGAGGAGCCAGCCCAAAACTAGCAGCTTTATATAATTGGGTGAAACCCAATTGGCCCCTTATGTCACTGGCCTACTGAGTTGATAGCTGCAGTATTACTTCCTAGCCATCTGCAGTGGTGGCTGTGCATCATGACATAGCCTCCACTCAGTCACATCATCTACCGTATTTTTCGCTCTATAGGACACACTTTTTCCCTTCTAAAAAGTAAGGGAAAATGTGTGTGCGTCTTATGGAGCGAATGCAGGCTGCGCGGATAAGCCCAAAGCCAGAACAGGGAGACGGAGCGCTGCGCAGCCCTCCGTCTCACTGTTCTAGCTTGGGGATGGCTGCGCAAAGCCTCCACAGGGCAGCGGGGTGAAGGCACCCTGCTGCCCTGTGGAGGCTTCAAAGCCTGTCCCCGAAGCCAGAACAGCAAGAGGCTATCCCAGAAACCAGATCCCTCTTGCTGTTCTGGCTTCTGGGGTTCAGAATTTTTTTCTTCTTGTTTCCTCCTCCCCAAACTAGGTGCGTCTTATTGTCCAGTGCGTCCTATAGAGCAAAAAATAGCCTATAGAGCAAAAAATATGGTATTTCCCATGCCGCAGCCCTACTATCCTAAAGTGTTTTTGCCTTGCTGGAATGTATCCTTGAACTCAGATAATGCTGCTTGCTTACTTCATTGGAAGAAAGAGAGGGGTGTGTGAGGCTGTGTGTAAAGCTAGTCTGTTGTATATATTTACATTCTTTGCTCTGCTCCCGTTTGCCTCTGGTCATGCTCACCAGTGGAGTTGGGCTCCTGAAGTTGCCCAATAGAGTATGTATCCCTCAGGCTGAAAAACGATGAATCAGCCATGGGGAAAAGGGTCAAAGATATTATTTCTCGCAAAAAGAGAGAAAGAGAGACGGTGCATGTTTCCATTTTTATCTCCAGGTTGTAGACTTGTTGGTCTCCATGTGCCGCTCTGCATTGGAATCACCCAGGAAAGTTGTCATTTTTGAGCCATATCCTTCTGTAGTTGATCCTAATGACTCTCAGATGCTGGCCTTTAATCCCAGGGTAAGTAATTTCTACATTTTATGGTTTTTGAGTCTAATATGTTTTGAATGTGAATCCTTCTTCAGAGGCACGATGCAATATTCAGAAAAGGTATAGCTTTGTGCAAAAGGATGGATGGATCACATTTGGAAAACAGCCCTTTCTGAATGCTTAAAACAGTGCTGTAGAGCAGTTAGAGAGGGCTGGGGAACCTGTGGTCATCCAGATAATGTTGGATTGCAATTTCCGCCATCTCTTTTCCCGCCATAATATTTTATTAAAGCTTTTACATAATACAATAAGAAACTAAGCTAAATAAAAACAGAGAAAGAAAAAGAACACACAGAGTCCTCTCTCAAAAATAGCTCTTAAACCTTGCTACCTGTAGAAAGTGGTGGACGCTTCTTTCTTCTCCTGGCCTCTCACCCTGGGAGATCTTCACTTCCCAGCCATTCACTCAGGATTCCTCCACCAACCAACCATCGCCCTCATGTGTGTGCAATCTCTGGACCCCAACAATGGCCCAGGGCAGAGGACACCAAAGAAGACAAAACAAAAGATTTATTTAAAAAGATATTCTACTGGTCTGATGCACAGCTACTCAACAAGGCAGCTTACAAGCAGTGAAAATCACAACAGAACAATATAACAATATCAGTGCTATAAAAACCACAACATAAGCATCGCAAACTAAAAATAGAATAGAAGGAGCAAATCAGTTATCACACAGTTTTCAACTTAAGTTTTCAATTCTGACAGTTTAAAAGCCTCCCAAAATAAAGAAGTCTTCTCAAGCAAAGATCAGCCCATCCAAACCTCATTTGCAAATAGGCAGATGTTTATTATAGAAGATTATCTGTAATGCATGGGATCTATGTACTATTGTACAATGATTCCTGCTCTTTGTGAGTACACTGTTAGGGTTTTTTAATGCTTTGCATTTAATCCATTCATAATCTATTGTGTTTAATCTATTCATTTGTTTCACCATAGAAGAAGAATTATGACCGAGTCATGAAAGCACTGGATAGTATTACTTCAATAAGGGAAATGACGCAGGTAAGCATAAAACTCATTTTGTTCCTTAACTGTTGGTATGTTACATCTGTTTATGAGTTTGCAATGTTGTTTGCGTGGTTGTTTTACTAGAGCTGTACAAGAAAAGCCTATCAAAGTAATAGACTTTGAAAGTCCAGCAAGCTACAACATAAAATCAATGAACCAGAAGGCAGGCGCATAAAGCTCAAATGGAAATGAGCAAGAGTTACACAAAAGTATTTATTTTCAGCGGAGGCTGCTTAGGAGCAGTAGATTGTTCCCACCATCAATGGAATGGAGCAGTGATCAGTGGCTGCTCAGTATATTTGTATATATTTATTTGAATGCAATATGACAGCCAAGCCAAAGCCTTCTAAAGGGCCAGAGGTGAGGGGAGACATTGGATTGGTTCATAGTTAGCTTAATTCTCATTGATGCCAATGGATGTGCTCTGAGCATGGCTCCTCTCTGGATCCAACTCTATTGATTTTGTGATGATCTGCTGTGATGATGGCTTTACAACTAAAAGTGTGCTTGCTTAAGTAAAAGGGGAGTGGGCTGGGGGTTGTAGTGTGAACTTCTCAATACTCAGTAGAAGCTAGTTTCTGTTATATCCTTTCAAGTTGTGCTGTAAACCTGACAAAGTGAATGCCTTGCCATACACTTCATTAATCCATGAGTCCATAAGAATTGTACATTAGGAGAGTACACAAGATTGCTCTGGACAGTTCGGTTCAGGTGTGATGCATGATTTGTCATTATTTGCATGAGCAGCAGTAAATCTCAAGGTCACGTGCTCTCTCCTCCCATCTCCTCCATCCACATAGCTGTGAAGGGAAGACTGAAGGTATCCTCTTCCAGTTTTAAACTAATCAGGACTTCTTGTGAACATCCAAAGTCAAGTGCAGGGGAAGCTCACAAAGACTCTGTTATCTCTGAACTGGTGGGAACTCTTATTTGTTACGAAGCTGGGATCATAAACCAGGGTTGGATCCTGACTTCTCCAAGCAAACAAAACTAACCAGAGTTCTCACTAATTTATCTGTAAGACAAACACTGGCCAACCTAAACAGGATGTAAAGGCATCTCACCTTTTCACAGTCACACTGGAAGGGAGTGAGGAGCAGCACTTGAATTTGAGACCATGTTTATCATTACATCCAAAAAGAGTAAGTGTAGACATAATCTAGTTGCATAGACAACATTACAGTTAGAATTCTCCTGTAATAATTCTAGTATTTGATTCTTCCCGTGCTTCTCTTTAAACAATTGTGCATTCTTTCCTGAGCATGCTATCTTTAACGCTGTTTTGCAAGGATCCACTCATGTATTTTTGTGAAGGGTTATGAGTCAGTATGAAGCATAAACAAGTGAGCTGACCTTTACAAAATGGGGATAAAGATAGTTTGTCATATGAGGATATCATTGTGAATGGATCTCTAGGGAGACTGGCCTGTTGTCTGAGTCTTACAAGCATCTTTAATGCTTTGAAAGTGAAGCCACTATTAACTGGTCCTTTTGGTGCACATGAATTCTGGTTTCAGTGATGAGTCTTGGTGAGCTGCAAGTCAACGTGTCTTAGAATACAAGAAGAATGGTTTCCACACCAAAAAAGATAGCTCTGTCTACACTTGGCACTGAATTGCTTCCTCTATTAGCAAGCTCAGGTGTTGAGCGCCAACAGAAATGCAGCCAAAGCAAGTCCATGGGGGGAACAGAGGCTAACAATGCTTTAATCAGAAAAATGTCAAGACTTGCAGAAGTACAAAACAAAAAATCCCTTAAGGTGCATGCAGCCCCCTCTGAAAAATACCCAGCCCAATAAGAACTGAGCATGCTCAGCTGCAGCAGACTATTGAGTGAAAGTTGGAAAAGGAAACTGGGGAACTAGGGCTGGCTAACTGGAACCCTGAACAGATTCCCATTAGGAGGTAAGGATAATGGCAAGATTTTGCTGGGCGATTCCATTTGTTGTGCATATTGGTGAAACCTCCTGCACCTTTTCCAGTGGGGAGAGTTACCAGAATCCACCCTAGCTTCTGTCGTCTAGCTTTCAGAATGTTTCCTTGGCTATCTGTAACACTGTTATTATTTCCTAGGCACCTTATTTAGAAATAAAGAAGCAGATGGACAAACAAGACCCACTTGCTCATCCTCTTCTGCAATGGTAAAGATCTCACTTAGATGGCATGCTAAGTGTTTGATGACATGATTCATTCTTAGCAGATCCCATTTCCCATTGATGTAGGGCACAATCCATCATCTCCTGTGAGAGAAGATCTTGCCATATTCAACACAGCCCTTGTTGCAGTGCAGTTTGCCTGACTATTTGGTGTAATGGGAAGTCCATTCATACTTATTTATCCTGCACATACAGCAGCTCCACTTCATTCGTTGAATTTTTAAGGTTGCTTTTTAAAGACGGATCTGGGCCATAGAATGGGCATATGGCAAGTAGGCGCAGGCTTCCTATTACTCGAAAGAAGTGCAGTTGTTGGGAAAGTTAAATGCAACCCTATGGGGATGAATCATGCCATTCATTTGTGAATGTCAATTGAAAAAAAAATATTGAAAATGAGCCCCAGAAAAATGGGTTGACTATCCAAAATCATTTCACACCTGTAAATTCTCACTTGTTGCATACACAAGGAGCCCATGAAGTTAAATGCATTTGATACATTAAGACGCTGATTTAATGAATGCATGGCAAATCCCCATTTCTGCTTGGCAGAATGATACAAATGGCCAAGCTATCTTGGGGTGAGGGAGCCAGACTTTGGGGGCTTTCCATCATCTGTGTGGGCTTAAATAAAATGGAATGAAGGTACCCGCCAGTATTTTTATAGGAAAACCAACCTGATAGTTGGTACCTGTCTTGTTTCATATACAGTGGTACCTCGGGTTACATACACTTCAGGTTACATATGCTTCAGGTTACAGACTCCACTAACCCAGAAATAGTGCTTCAGGTTAAGAACTTTGCTTCAGGATGAGAACAGAAATCGGGCTCCAGCGGCATGGCAGCCGCTGGAGGCCCCATTAGCTAAAGTGGTGCTTCAGGTTAAGAACAGTTTCAGGTTAAGTACGGACCTCTGGAACGAATTAAGTACTTAACCCGAGGTACAACTGTACAGGGACCTTAAGGGCCACCTCTTCCCATATCTGCCTCCCTGTGCCCTAAGTGTTGAGATAGACGCCCTTCACTATGCCCTGACTAATGTGAAGGCTCAGCTAATGGAAAGAAGAGAAACGACCCTCTTTGTGTCAGTGCAGAGGAACTCTCAGCCCCTCACTTGACAATACCCTCATCTATCAGTGTTTTACTGTTTAGGCAAGCTTTTCCAAAAACAAAAAAATTCTTTAGATATGATTTTAGTTGTTGCTAGTGATACTTTAGTACTACAACAGTGGGATATCTTTTATATATATAATTTATTGTTATTTTCAGGGTTATTTCAAGTAACAGATCACATATTGTGAAGCTACCTGTGAACAGGGTAAGTGTTATGTTGGATCTTCTATAATATAAAATTAAAACACTTTGCGGGGGGGCATATTTGTGAATCGATTGCATAGAGATGTAATGACAGAAATGGCCTTATCATACAGGGAAATGGCTTTCCTTAACAGGCAGCAAATTGTTATTTTTATTATATATTTTATTACATTTTATTGCCGGGGAGGGGAAGAGGTGCTTGTGGGATTGTCTTCTTCAGGGGCCAAATAAAGTGACCAGTCTTAGATACTAGGCTGGGGGTTGGAGGAGGGAAAGAGAATCATAGAATTGTAGAATTGGAAGGGACCACTTGGGTCATCTAGTCCAACCCCCTGCAGTGCAGGAATCTTTTGGCCCAGTGTGGGACTCAAACTCATGAACCTGAGATTAAGAGTCTCGTGCTTGACTGACTGAGTTGCTGCTCCACCTCAGGCAACCAAATGTCTTGGGCAGGCAATGAGTGCTGGCTATGAGACTGCTTTTTAACATTCAGCAGCCCATCACCCAGTACAATATATATTGAATGCTTCTGAATCCATTGCGTCTGGCTATTGGTTTGGTCTTGTTGCATATTCAACAAGTCCTACTGATTTCAAAGGAATGTCCATGTACGTGCAGTCACAGCTGTTCAGACTAACCTCTGGCCTGTTTGCTAGATGTTCATCCTACTGCTGCTATCAGGGAGCTGACAAGGAGAACAGGGCATTTACTTCCAGTAAACGTGCAAACGATTGTGCTGGAATTGGACTGAGGAGCTTCATATGAAAATAACTAACTAAATAAGCAATTAAAAGACAGTCATTAAAGTCAAAATCCGAAGACCATTTAGCACCTGTTCAGTTCCAGCCACTACAAGTCAATTCTTGAAAGATTGGCAAAATTGGAACATCAGGAAATGTCCAAGCGAGTGAGTTCCAGAATTATAGTTTCCTCCCTGCCTGCTCTCATTATAGGCATGAGTTATATTGCAAAATAATGTTAGACCCTTCCAAGAGCCTTTAAAATGAATGCATTTGACTGTGTTTGCAGCTGCAATCCTATACACCCTTACCTAGAAATAAGTCTCAGTGGCCTTAACAGAACTCATTTTTTAGGAAATGTGTGTAGGACTGTTCTGATAAGTCCCATTTATTTCAGCAAGACTTAGCCATGCTTCACTTTTTCTGAGCTGCACTCCTGATAAATAAATCTCAAATAGGCAGTCAGTTGACTTCAAAGGATAGAACAAAATGTAATAGATGAAATGTTCACTTAGGCATGTAGGCTCCAATTTATTTTGATGGGTAATAACTGCATTAAAGCCATCTCTGTGCACCCCACTGTTAATTAAATGTCTCAGAACAAGCCGTGTTAACTTAGATCATCTTATGGATTATTGGCTCTGTCTTTCAATATGAAGTATTCCATCCACCATCTGATAACACTGGTGGTGACATGATAGGTTGGATATAGAAATGACAATGGATTTTGGAAAGTGGGGAGAAGGGTTTGAAGTACAAACTTCTCCCACCAAAGTTTGGAAATCTGAGTTCCATTGTGAACAGAGCCCAAACTCCCACCAAGCCAGCCAGCCACTGCTGCTACTTTCCACTGTCTCCCTGTGCCAACTTATTCTTCTAAGTGGTGGGGAAACCAGATTTCTCAAGATACCATACATACATTGTAGGACTCATCTTTAAAGCCTAAGTTCTAGTAGGTTCGTGAGCATCATTTTCTAGTGGAATTTGTTGGGCAGAGATCTGGAAGACCCACTCCTTCCCTACAGACCCTGGTTTTGAGATCAGGAGAAAGGAATGCTCTTGGTAGTTTCACTGCTCTCAGAATTTGGGGTGTGTTGTGTTTTTGAATTGCTCTTACCTGCCCTTGGACTTCAGGGCAAAGAGTGGCTAAGAAATCATCATCACTATCTTTTTTTTAATTAATATTTTTATTGATTTTTACAAATAATTTCCAAAAATCATATAACATACTTTCTTATCTTATACAATGTTTGGGACTTCCATCAACTGCATCTGAAGATTTTTCAGTCTTTATTTTCGGTATTACATTTAATACTCCTTCACTAATAATTCTTATCATAGTTTTCTCTGCGATATTTCGCATAGTCCTCCTTACAAAACTTCTTGCAATCCTACTAGCATCATCTGTTGATTACAATTGCTTTTCAAATAGTTTATACATTTACTCCAGTCCTCTGAGAATCTCTGATCCCGCAGGTTTAAAATCCTTCCTGTCATCTTATCCAATTCTGCATAGTCCATTCATTACGTCTGCCATTCTTCTTTCGTCGGTAGTTCTTCTTGTTTCCATTTCTGTGCCAAAGAAATCATCATCACTATCACTTCCCTATATCTCCATGCCAAATCCATTAAATTAAGGGTCATGAGAAATGGCAGGTCTTGTGCAATTCAGCAGGCAACAATGAACTCTCCGTGGTGACATTCCTGAGCATGCTCAGGATGATCCAGGCTAGAAGAGGTCTGCAAGGTGTCTGCTATAATAATTGAACCAACCTTCTTTCCCCCACTATGTGGCAGTGTAAGGTTGCTTGTTTTGAAAGGACTGGGAGAAGTCAGTGGCATATGCCCCCCAAAATCTGGTTTTTAAAAAGCTTTCTCAGAAGAAACCAGAACAACTTAGAAAGACCCAGGCTTTTCTTCTGAGATGTTTTGCAGAAAACTCAGAAAAGCGTAAAGCGAGTAGGACAAAGTTCACCCATCTTTAGCTGCATGCCTTGTCACAGTATAAACGATGTCATGGAGAATAGGAAAACACAAGAGGTATTTTCCTTTTCTCCTTGTTAGATTTTTTAAAATCTCCAAACTCAAGTTTTTTTGATAAGCTGAAAATAAAATGTTAGACGTAGGAGCTATGTGATTGTTATATCTAACGGGGTATTTTTCGGAGATTAGACTGTGGGTTATGGGAGCCAGGCAAGGTGAACCCTGAACAGTTTTCCTGGCTGAACTCCCATCTCATACTCCCATTGAATCAACTGCTGTTGGCTTTTCTTCAGCAAAAAATACAGATATATGGTTCCAAGCATATTTTTCCTCAGGAATAAATAGCATTCAAGGGCAGGGTGGGCAAGTAAACAGTGCAAAGGAGAAGGAGTTAAGGGCCACAGAACTAATTGCATATCAGGGATGAGATGTTGCTTTGATCTTTTAGCTCTTGTTTGCAGATCCCTCATTTTAAGCCTAGTTTGACCCTTAAAAATATGTTTACACTAGAGAATTCATGAGAATTTGAATATGTCACTAACCTCCCTTTGCTGGTTTGTCCCTATTCTTTTTCAGCAATTGAAGTTTATGCACACCCCACATCAGTTTCTTCTGCTCAGCAGTCCACCAGCCAAAGAATCCAATTTCAGAGCTGCTAAAAATCTCTATGGAAGTACCTTTGCATTTCAGTGAGTATCCAAAGCTGCAAATTTTAAAAAAATCACCAGTATGAAATATTCTGAAAGGCATAATTTTCTTCTTCCAGCACATGGTTTTAGAGCAAATGGCTAGTTTTATTATTTATTGATTTTTTAAAAAATTTCATCTGAAAATCACAGGGCTGTTTGCATCATAAAAAAATACAAATTGAGAACACAAAATGCATAATAAAAACAAAAACTAAACACATTGTTTTTCATTTTGGTTTCTCCATGACAGTACTAATTTCCTCTCTCTGTGTTTTTCCCCCCTCTGAAAGTGGGTCACACATTGAAAACTGGCACTCTATCCTGAGGAATGGCTTAGTAGTTGCTTCCAATACAAGACTGCAGGTAAAAGTAAAACTGAAAAGGAAAATATATGGGTTGTTTCTTAAAGGCAGCTTTGGGTGTGAGACATTGAAGTTACAAGCTTATAAACAGCATTCCTTATCTGGAAGAAAGTCTCAATAAACTCAGGGATCTTTATTTCTGAGTAGATTTGTATAGGATTGAATTGCAACACAAAGTAGATTCCAGACAGACAAAACTGTACTACTTCACATAATGCAGCAGGGGGGAAGCTGCAACCTCCCAGTTGTTTTGGGGCTACAACTACTACCCTTGACCTTTGGCTCTTCTGGCTGAAGTTGGTGGGTTCTGGCATCCAAAAACTTCAAAGGGGCCACAGGTTTCCCACCCATAATGCATTGCTTGATGTGTAGAATTTGCTGTGGCAGATGTAGCAATGGCCACCAACTTTGATAGATTTGAACAGCTTAAGCAATAAGGATAAGGGTATCAAAGGAACATACCATAGATCAAGTCAAAAGATTATTCCAGCTAGCTTAGCAAGGCCTGCACTGAGTAAAAGAGGCTGTGCAAGATTTCAGACAGGGTTTCCTCCCAGCCCTACCTGGAAACGGCAGGGTTTGAACATGGGACCTTTTGCATTCAAAGCAGATGCTTAACCACAGAGCTACAGGTCCTTTGGGTACAGCTCTCTATAGTGTTAGCCATTATAGCTAACAGCAATTCAAAGACTGTATACCACTGAATACTAAATAAATTGAGAGTTTGAGATGAGACTAAAACAATTCAAATGTTGTATGCTCTTATTCTGCAGCAGGTCTAAGAACTGTACCGATTTAAGAATGAGCTAAAAGGTCCTTGTTTTGTTGCAGCTCCATGGTGCAATGTTTGGAAGTGGAATCTACCTTAGTCCATTGTCAAGCATATCTTTTGGTTACTCAGGTGATGTTTTTAAATCTCTCTATGTGCAGAGGGGAGTGGGATATGGCAGAGTGAATGTATTTTTAAAACAGAGAACCAAATGCCTGCTGAATTAGCCTGTGGCAACTTTCCTCCTCGTTCTATATATGGCTCAAGGCTGTGCCTGTTGCAGAGATTAAAAGATGGAGGAGGGAGGAGGAGCAGGAGTGGAAGTCAGATAGTCAATATCTCACAGGAAGACTTTGTGGAGGCTGGAAGTTGCTGCAGTTTTCTGGCCCAACAGAGGGAGTTGAATCCAACTAAATTATTGCATGTGTGGAACAACTTTCACAAGCCCAGTGGTATTAACCCTGCTTTCCTTTACCGGCACACACCCCGCACTGCCCCCATATCTGCTCATGCAGATTTGAGGGACCTGCAGGGGGAGCAGATGGTTGCAAAGTTACATTGCACTCAGTAAAGTTGTTCTGCCTGCACAACAGTTTAGTTGGATACAGCACAGGGCATATATGGTCTGCATTTCACAATGCACACTGGGTTGCAGACATATGGATTCACCAAGGGCCATCCTTGCTAGGATACACACCTGGTATGTTTACAAGGAAATGCAGCATTCTGGCAGCAGCCTCACAGTGTGGTCTCCCCGGGGAGAGAGGCAGGAGACAACTAACACACCCAGCTTACATAGGCAACAATTTCATCATGGCTCCAAGCACCAAATCAGTCCATTCACTGGTCCATGCTTAGAGGTATGTCAAGCTCCATCTCATGTCACAAGAACAGGCGTAGATGTGACCAAGCCACCAGTTCCCCCAGTTGGCTCTCCTCCCATGTACCCTCCAGCCAGTTGGCTGCGAAGAATTGGTTGAATAATGAGCCCTTTGCCTGGTGGAATGCTCTGTCGCATGAGACCAGGGCCCTGCAGGATTTAACTTCCTTCTGCAGGGCCTGCAAGGCAGAGCTATTCCGCCTGGTTTTCAGTTTGAACTTAGCCTGATCTTTTATTCCCCTTACTTCCCCCCCTCCCCTTTTTATGAAGTTTACCCGCTCTGGGATCCCACAGCTAATTCTCCCCTGGTCTGCTCACTGGCCCAAATAGGACTAATTTAGCCACCTAGCCCTGGTGATCATCTAATGTTTATTGGATGGATTTCCCCCCTAAATTGGTTTTTGAATTCTGAACTTATTGTTATTCACGTTTTATATTGTATGCTGCTTTTTGTTGTATCAATTAAGTGTTTTAAATTTGTTCTTAGCTGCCCTGAGCCCGGTTTTCTGAACTGGGAAGGGCAGGGTATAAATAAAAATTTATTATTAATTATTATTATTAAAAATGTTTCACTTGTCTTCTGCAGTTTGGTTTAATGCCTTCCCCACTCATACTGAACATGCCAGCTGTGACCAAAAAAAGTCATCTGCCAGATTGTCATGTAAACCCCAGGAACATTTGCAGCAATGGTTTGGTGGAGAGAGGGAATGTATTCCTAGGTGTAGGAGATATCGCTGCGCCCTCCCAGAAAATTACTGCTTACTTCCAAGCAGGTGACTGATTGGGTGATTGGCTAATCCCAAACTGCAAAGTCCAGGGGAGGTGGGTAGGATTTTTTGCTGCAGTGGGAGGGGAGACGGCACCTGCCTCCCACATTCCCAATTTTGTCTTTGTTGCTAATTGATTTGGTCTCCACCACAAGAAAAAGCGTACAAATCAAAAGAGAACATCTCATTATCCATATGGTAGTGTATTTGCTTTGCAAATATTTATAGTAAAACAACAATCCTTTAAAAAATCCAAGGCGAGCTGAAATGAAGTATTAGTTATCTACTAGCTATAAAACACTGAAAATCCAAAGCAAAAAATAAAAATAAAAATCCATAGGTTACAGAGGGATTCCAGTTTGTTCCGTGGCTGTTTTCCCCTTGTTTTAATATAATGTGGTTAATTTAGCTACCCGAGCAAATTTGCAGGGTCCCCCCACCACCACTATTTACTCCTTTATTGTAATCTCCTTTATTGTAATTTTATTCTGCTGTTGGCCAACAAAACTGCTGCCCCCCAAAAAGCCATATCCGTAGCTGTCAACTTTTCCCTTTTATTGTGAGGAATCCTATTTGGAATAAGGGAATTTCCCTTTAAAAAAGTGAAAAGTTGACAGCTATGGCCATATCTCTGTGCATGAAACGCAACTCTCTTAGACTCCTTTCTGATAAAATATAGTTTTGAAATCCCTGAAATAGATAGATAAGATATTTATTACAGCCATAGGCCCATACAGATAAAAACAAGACATAAATAACAGCTTATGCACGTGGGGGAAAAACAGCCGCTAAAACACCACTATAACAATAAAATACTGTAAGATGGAATGACATGCTGCGCCTTAATTTACTTGTAGTGCTCCTTGGCAGCGCTTTTGGGTAAGGACAGCGACCAGAAACCTAGCCACTTTCAGGGTCGTATGGATATCCTTATCCTGCAAGATTTGGGCAAGGTGGAATTTTGGTGGGGTACCCTCTAGCTTCTGTATAATTAATCCCAACAAATTTGCCCGTGGCACATTGAACAAGGGGCAAGTGAACATAATGTGCTGGAGTGACTCCGGCGTCTCCTTATCACATTCGCACATGGCGGAGGCTTGGCCCTTTGAGAATCTATGTCTCAGGACATTGGAGGGAAAAACGTTAAACCTCGCTTTGGTGAAGGCCAGCCTATGGGCAACAGTCGAAAGGGAGGAGAGGTATGATGGAACGCAGTAAATCCCTGAAATAAAAACCATGCAGAGCAATCCAAACCCCCAATATGCCATCTGAGGGGGGATGTGGGTTTGGCTGTCCCTCCACCCAGCACTGCCTGGCCCTGCTGGTGGGGGGAGCTGCACTGCTGAAGAGTGCTTCAATGCACCTGCACCAAAGGTGGGCAGGCAGGCGTTACTACGTATGGCAACACTGCTGGTGATGGTCAGTGGAAAGCCCTGAAGCAGGAATGAGACAAGGACTGAGCCAGCACAGATTGCAGAGGAGATTGTACCATCTCGGCTGGCAGCATAGAAAGCGCTCAATTTACCAGGATTGTCAGCTGCTGGAAAAAAGAATCAGCTGTAACATCCGTGTCTGCATGCACTCTCCATTTATATGAAGTGGAACATCTGACATTTTACGCACCAGTATGTCTGATGTAAATCTAATGTCTTTAGGGATGAACAAGAAGCAGCAGAAGGTGTCAGCGAAGGATGAGCCTGCTTCAGGCAGTAAAAACAGCAATGTGTTACAGGTAAAGAAATATATGAAGCATTTCCAAAATACATTTTAGTTTTATGTCCTTGCTAGGTCAGGGCAGGTACTGGAGATGAGGCTTATTTAGCCCCAGAGCATTCATGTGCACTTGAGATAGTGGTGATGGAGGAATCCATAAGGGCATTGCATCGACAAGTGAGAACTCTACAAGAACTGTTTTCTGTGTCAAATAGTAAGTTGTTGGACTGTCGTTCCTCTGTTGCAGGGATGGGGAACCTGCGACCCTTCAGAAGTTCCTGGACTCCAGCTCCCAGCATTCCCAGCCACCATGGCCAAATATCAGGCATGATGGGAGTTGTAGTCCATCCAGTCAGATGAGTGGTATATTATTATTATTATTATTATTATTATTATTATTATTATTATTATTATTATGACAACAGGTTCCCCATCCCAGTATTGTTGCCCTGTGCTCTATGTTGGCACTAACAGACATAACTGGTATATATAAAACTCCTCAGGATGGGCTATTAAGAGTTAAAATATCTCATGCTTCATTGGTAATCAAAAAAGATTTACACTGTCACATATATTATCCTAATTTGGATTCTTTCGTTCATCTGTCAGCAAATATATGTCTCTTGTAAGGAAATCTTTCTGCTCTCCTACTGCTAGGAGAAATTTGATCTGTTATTAAACCAAGGATTGAACTGATAGCTATGAGCAATATTACAGAGAATGTTTATAGATTTGCCAGAACAGTAATGCTATCAGTACTTCTAGCAAGAATATGTCAACAGGACCTATTAATAACTCCTTCATTGCAGTGGCGTAGCGTGGGGGGTGCAAGGGGGGCAGGCCGCACCAGGCGCAACATCGGGGGGGGGGCACGCTCGCTGCCTCCGGAGTCGCCAAAGAGCCTCGGGCGCAGGCTGTAGCAGAGCCCCATGTCTCGCAGAACCGACCAGTTGTGCGCGCGTCCGGGCTGAAGGCGCCCGGCAGGCAGCGGCTCTCAGCGCTCGCCGTGGAGGATGCGCCAGGCAGCCCCTCCTCACAGCCCCGCCTCCGCCGCTGCACCTGCTGGGCCATGTTGCATTTTCCTCGCCTCTCTGCCCCCCTCCTCCTCCGGGCAAGCGACGTCGTTTGGGCGGCAGCGCCAGCGGCAACTCACAGGTTAGGGGTTAGGGGGGGCGCAAATTACTTGCCTTGCCCCGGGTTAGGGGGCGCAAATTACTTGCGTTGCCCCGGGTGCTGACAACTCACGCTACGCCGCTGCTTCATTGGCCAACATTGGGGTGTTTTTTTTAAAAAAGCACTGTACCACTGGAACAGAGGAAGCATTCTTAAAACCAAATCAGACCATTAGTTTAGTTTAGTACAGTCTACATTGACTGACAGCGATTGTGTAGGGATCCAGGCATCAGCCATTCCCTGAGGTACCTGGGGATGCCAATGGGGATTGTACCTGGGGCATTCTACATGAAAAGCAGTTGTTCTACTACTGAGCTGCAGCCCTTCCTCCAATTGCTTTCTTTTGAGAGCACAATGTCATATTTAGTAACTATTTAGTCAGTATCCGTATTTAGTATAATTTTGCCTTCCAATGTTTGCCTTCCCTTACAGTCGCAGAAAAAAGGACAGCAGTCTCAGTTTTTGCAAAGCCGGAACTTAAAATGTATAGCCTTATGTGAAGGTAAGCAAGAAAAACAATAAAGACAAGACGGGTCTTCTTCCCGCAGTCAGAATGAAGCAGCTACACCTCAGACCTAACTTGGTTGCATAGTGACATCATTTCCTCTTCACGGGAAGCCTGGGAATTGTGAAGGGGTGGTAGGGGTCTCTAAACAGAGAATTCTCTACAGCTGGTTTGAATTCTGCAGGTGCTTAGAATGGATTTATTCTATCTTTTTTGGTTCCATTGTTCTCTTGTGCCTACCCCCAGTTCCTTGGTCTCAAAGGCAACAATAGTTTCTTCTGAATCACCTTGATTGAAGGTTGTGGTGCAAAAAGTTACCTCAATTGGTCCATCACCCTCATACCTGGCCACCCATGGATTTAAAGGAAGCCAAATCAATGATTAAGCAGAGGCGTCTGGATATAGTTTTCAAGGGATCTTGTTATCCCAAGTCACTGCAGATACCATGCCATACTTGGGGTGGTCATCGATTCCTAAACATAGGAAGACTTTTTATCAGGAAAAGTTTAATGATCTCCCCTCTAATTTCTTAGATGGCAGATATAATAAAATCTCAGATGCTGCCCCCTGTAATAATGCTGAGGTGGATTCTTTTCTTGCATGTCCTTTTCTGTTATAACTTTCATCAAGGGGCTAGGAAAGATCTGATATATTCATACAGTCCATCCCCGATCACTCCTCTGACTCTCTTCTGATCACTTTGCTTCAAGGCTCTATCTAATAAGTCAATCACAGAGCAAGTGGCAAAGTTTTTGAATACTGTTAGGCCTTCTCATGACTGCCTGACATATGCACACTGTCTAGCATTTTAAATCAGTGTTTTTCGCTGTATTTACATTTTTATTAAGAGACGCGGGTGGTGCTGTGGTCTGTTACTTAGGAGAGAGCACCAGCCACCCACAACCTGGTGTTTTGGGCAGCAACTCCTTCATCCCTGACCATTGGGCATGCTGGCTGGGGCTTATGGGAGTTGTAGTCTAGCAGGTGGCACTGTGGTCTAAACCACAGAGCCTAGGGCTTGCCGGTCAGAAGGTCAGCGGTTCAAATCCCCATGACGGGATGAGTTCCTGTTGCTTGGTCCCAGCTTCTGCCAACCTAGCAGTTTGAAAGCACGTCAAAGTGCAAGTAGTTAAATAGGTACCGCTCCAGCGGGAAGGTCAATGGCGTTTCCGTGTGCTGCTCTGGTTTTGCCAGAAGCGGCTTAGTCATGCTGGCCACATGACCCGGAAAAACTGTCTGCGGACAAACGCCGGTTCCCGCGGCCTGAAAGCAAGATGAGCATTGAAACCCCAGAGTCATTCGCGACTGGACTTAACTTCCAGGGGTCCTTTACCTTCACCTTTACTTTTACATTTTTATTAATGTCATCATTTGTGCTTGTCAGGTGTTTTAAAACGCTTTAATGGTCTGTTGACCGCTAATAAGGAAACTCAGCAGGCATTTTGTCAATATTTTTCTCTCTTCTTTATAGTGATAACTTCACCTGATCTGCACAAACATGGGGAGATATGGGTAGTTCCCAACACTGATCATGTGTGCACGAGATTCTTCTTTGTGTAAGTACAGAGGACTTTCAATTGTATGTTAAAAAAAGTTTACTGCTTTGTAACTTTCATAACTTGCTATTCTTTTTCTTTTTAAATAAACAGCTTGCTAAAATAAGAGAGGATGCAACCTGCCTGTTTTCCCAGTCAAACAAACTGCTTTGGGCTTCACTTAAACCCTTCGAGCAGGCCTAAGCCTTTAGTGCTTTTCTTTTCTCTTTTTTCTGTTCTTTTTAAAAACATAAATATATTTTTATTCACCTCCAACTTTCCCCAGGACAGATCAATCTAATCAAGTTTGCCGAAGTCCAATCTGTGACTTTAGTAGCTGCCATTATTCAGGGTTATCAGTAAAGTCTTTTATAAATGGAAGCCATATTTCCAACAAAATCATCTAGACCATTTGTATTATTGAATGTGTGTAATCTCTTTGTTAATTTTTCTCATATGTCAATAGACCATAAATTCTGTTTCCAACAAGAGATACACAGATGTTCCCATCCTTTCCAATTCTGTACCACTAGTAGGCATTCCGCTACTAAGAGAAAAGTAATTATTTCTTTATTGCAAAGGTTAGATTGCCCTTCTTTAAAAATAGTTAACACATTCTAAACTTGGGGTACATTACACATGTTGACCCATAATATAGCTCATTTCTGCAAATACCCTCTGCCCAAAGGGCTTTATATGTTCACACATCCACCACATGTGAAATGTTGTACCTATACTATTACAGAATCTCCAGTAGTTTTACTCATCTAGCTACACTGCAATGGCATCAAATGCCATCAGTGTAGTAATTTAAAGGTATTTTCTCAGATCCGAGTTGATTCTGATTTTAGTGGCTTTTTACCCCGCAAATTATTCCAAGCTACCTCCACAATCTCTATCCCTAGATCAGATTCGCATTGCTGTTTCACAGAGCTACAGTCTCCTAGGATAGTGGTTTTCAAACCACTGATACATCTCCTTGCCAAGGGTGCAAGGGACTGGCAGGGGTGGGAGGAGCCTAGGTACAACTCTGCTTCCACCACCACCCACCTAACACAAGACGTTTGTCACAAATTCTTTATTGAGTTGATCATGGGAGACACGACCAAATGATAGCTTGCCCACCATTTATATAACATCTCCAAATGCATATTAAACATTTGGATAAAATACTTTTAAAAAAAAGTGTGTTCTGTTAGCCTGTGCAGTAGTTCCTCCTTGCTTCTCCACTTCCCAGCCTCACTACAGTGGTACCTTGATTCTCAAACAGAATCCGTTCCAGAAGTCCGTTCAACTTCTGAAAACATTTGGAAACCAAGGTGCAGCTTCCGATTGGCTGCAGGAGCTTCTTGCACTCAATCGGAAGCTGTGGAAGCAGAGTCGGACGTTCATGTTCCAAAGAACGTTCGCAAGCTGGAACACACACTTCCGGGTTTGCGGCATTCAGGAGCCAAAACGTTCGAGTCACAAGGCATTCAGGATCCAAGGTATGACCGTACTGTAAACTTCCAGGAACCAGAAACATGGCACAACTCCTTCTCAATGCAAACCATATACAGCAGGAGTAGCCAATGTAGTTCCCTCCAAATACTTCTGGACTCGAACTCGCCTCATTCCTGGCCATACTGGTTGGGGCTGATGTGAGCAGAAGTCCAACAGCATCTAGAGCATGGGTAGGCAAACTAAGGCCGGGGGCCAGATCCGGCCCAATTGCCTTCCATATCTGGCCTGCAGATGGTCCAGGAGTCAGCGTGTTTTTACATGAGTAGAATGTGTCCTTTTATTTAAAATGCATCTCTGGGTCATTTGTGGGGCATAGGAATCCGTTCTTTTTTTTCCCCCTTCAAAATATAGTCTGGCCCCCCACAAGGTCTGAGGGACAATGAACCGGCCCCCTGCTGAAAAAGTTTGCTGACCCCTGATCTAGAGGTCCTCACTCTAGCGACTCCCCTTATTCAGGTGGAGGATCACACTGTTTCTTGTACTGTGGAAAATTTCGAAATATCTTTTTAAAAAATTAATTTTGTGCACTTTTCTTTCTTTCTTTCTTTTTAGCTATGAAGATGGCCAAGTAGGGGATACAAGTATAAACACTCAAGAGCCAAGCATTCATAAAGAAATACTCCGGGTCATTGGTAATCAAACTGCTACTGGTTAAAAGGACCACTCTTAACTCCTTGATGTGATTTGGAAGCCTTCCTCAGTCTCAAAGCTGGATTTTGAACTGAAGAAGAAATTTTGGGGTGGGCGGGAAAAACAACCCTAATTTATTGTTATTCTGAACAAGTTAACCCTTTGAATACTTTTTCTTACTTAGCATTTCTTATCACACCGGGGAGAGGGGGAAATTAACAAACCTGAAAGGGATCTAAGCAAACAACTGTAGGGACACAGAGTCTGTTGGTACAAGACAGCTGATAGTCAAACAGACGCTTCGGTTGTTCACAATAAACAGAATTTGAAAAGGAGTTTTGTGCTGATATTTTTATATTAAAGACTTGAATTGGATCATTTTAGTACTGTATTACCTGTATTTTAAATTTACAATGACTGGAACAGAAAGTCTTTTTATAAAACAAATAAACAAAAGTGGAAGCCTACGTAGTACAGGATATTTTGCAATAAGTAGAATATTCACATTTTAATACACCATAGAAACTGGTTACCTGGAATGTAAAAAAAAAAAAGTGGGAAAATTAGCTGTAATATATTCATTCTGCTATATAAAAATCATGTACACGACCCACAATGTTACAGGAAAGGGACTTTTCTGTCGTGCTGACATATATGCCAACATGAAAATGATTATTTTGCCGATGATCAGTGTAAGGGTATGTGCTTGGTTCTGCGCGCTTCTCATTCCTTTAGGTGCAGCTTTTGGAGAAAAAGTTCCCAGTGGATTCAGCCCGAGCATCCTTCTTTCATTCATGTGAAGATGGTCGACTAAGTCCTTCATGGATTTTAAAGGGCGGAAAAATCATGCAATCATCACAGTGGATCAATATGTAAGGGGCTGCCGAGTACCTGAACTGTCAGTGCTGCCCCTGTGAAATCTTCATGTTCCAACAGGTGAAGCCCTGAGTCTTTATTGCTTGGAACGTCCAGCTGCCTTCTTAGGTTTCTTATTGAATTGTGTGGCAGTAGCCCTGTTCTTCAAAGCAGGAATATGCATAAGTGTTTTACAGAAGCCTCTGTGTGTTTCCATTCATCTGATACTGGTACTTTTTTCATTTATTTTGTGAAATGGAAATGTACTTTTGAATCTACCATGTTCTTTTAATCCATGCATCCACAGAGAGAGAGAGTCACATATATTGGACTTGTGGAGCTGCTTCAAGTGCAGTGTGTAGTTTAGGGTGCAGAAGTGAGTTTCATGCTCACAGGTCTTCCTACAGTGTGCACAGCTTTTTAATGGGAGCTGGGGACCACACAAGTACACTGCTTTCATCCACTGCCTTTTTTTGTGGCAGGCAGATGATTCAAATGGCTGCTAGTTACATAGGCATTGATTCACAATGAAAAACCTATTTGAAATGTAGGAGGGTGCATGGGTCCAAGGCTTGCATCTGTCTTCAGTGCATACGTTACCGAAACCAATGGGCAATGCAAGAACTGGCACATTTTGATATATTTTTTGCCAGATTAAAAGTGGAGGTTCTTTCCTCCAATAACATGAAAACAAGATCACAGCCAGGCATAGGGACCAATCCTACATTACGCTGAGCATCTACTGTCCATCAGTTTCAGGACTATTATTATGCCTTTTGTTGCTGACAGTAAGGCAGTCGCCACTGCAAAGAAGAATAATTTTCTCACTTATACAAAATTTCAGCCTGCTGGAAACAAAGCACTGAAACGCAAGATTTCCAAAACCAGAATTCAGCAGAAACAGCTAATAGTAAAACTGATGTTCCCTAATAGTTTGAGTACCTAATAAGGGAGACAGTACATACCTAATGGAATGCATTTCAGCTGATCAACCCAATGATAATTGGCTAGGAGGCTTAGCCTGGGGCATTCCCACATGAGAAATCTTTCAAATTATCATTTTCTATTCTAGGCGTAATTTAACGTACCAGATTTGTCATGCAAATTTCCTGGATGCCAAACTAAGCTTTTAGTAAAATGAATGGGTAAAATGGCCTTTGCAAAAGGTAAAATCCTAAGTATTCTGTATGTTATTGTAAATGGGGGTAGGGGAACGGTACCTCTAGGTGACATCCCCCTGCACAATGAGATTTGCCCTTCCTGTGTGCTGCAGGATCTGCTCTGGAGGGTTGGGGTAGCCTCCACAGATTTGTGTGATAGTGGGGGGGGGGGCTTCAGGGAGGAGAAGAGGAAATGGAAGTTTACTTGAATTGTGATGGGTTATCACTCTTGGTGAATGTTGACATGTGCCAGTAATTCCAAAGATTTTATGAGACCCATTGAAAATTGCTGACCTTTTTAATATATTTGAATTCCAGAAGAACACATTTCCTGCGGGCCTCTAACTAAGAATTGTCAGTATGCAACAACATTCACTTATTTTTTAACACTTGCTATAGCATATACACATGCAGACATAGTCTGAAACAATGACATTTTTAGAGTAAATCTAAGACACCATTATTTCCCAGGTTAATGGGCTCAACTGTATTGCCCAAATCCTTGCTTCTTGCTACCAACAAATCCAGCTCTTTCTCATCTGCTTCCTCAATTTCAACATTCATGGCTGGGGAATCTGTGAACCTCTTGATGTTGTTGGACTCCAATTCCCATTAGCCACAGCCAGCATGACCAGTGGTCAGGAATGATGAGCGTTATAGTCTAACATCCATCTGGTAGGCCATAGATTCCCCATTCCTGGCATAATTCCTCTGACAGAATGCTCTATAGCAGAGATGGTGCCACAAATTTTCTGGAGAACTTCAAACTCCTTTTTGTTGAACAGCAACCAGGCTGGGGGAATAAATTTTTATATATTTCTGAATTCCCCAGTTTTTGCTCACTCATTGGTTTGCTACTATGGCTGCAAGAAGGTCACACATGGATCTCATACTTAAATTGGCCTTTGTCAGCTTCAACGCCACCTGCAAATCAGTCTCGCTTGAGTCAGAAATAGATTGTGGTGCCGCACTTTGTATCTTGATGCCACTACAGTGGAATCTTGAAATTAAGAATCGGCTGAATATGTTTATGGCAGGGGGAAGGAGTAAACAGTGGTATTCTGCAAGTTCAGCAATTCTTTCCTGAGCCACCTTTTGCTGCTTTCGTACTCCTTGTATCCAGCTCTATGAAGCTTCACCATCTCACCAGCAGTCCCTAAAACAAAATTCCATGGCTCACTCATTCTCTCCTGCATATATACACAGTAAATGAGGATCAAACATTGGTGGGATGCCCCCTTTGCATTCATCTCTGCAGTGCAGTGTTCTCTCATGTGGCTGTAGCATTTTGTAAATGGTGTAACCATATCCCCAAGGCTGATCTTGTAGGGGTTCTTGATGTAATGTGAAGGACTGACTGAGTGAAATGGCTAGATCTGTGCAAATTGGCCCTGACCATGTGATGGCATCATGCACATCATGGCCCTGTGGGATTGTTTTGCAAGGAATCTCCTTTCCCCCACTATGGTGTGTGAGGCTGATCTATCAGCAGTGTCCTAAGTGTGATTTTTATACTGCTTGGTTAATTTCTTTGGAATTCAGTTCTTTGGAGTGCTGTTGTATTTCATTGTTAAAATAAGACCTCGGCATACAACTTGTCCATTAGGATCTCATCAAGTCCTTTCTTCTGCACACATTTCATACCAAGAGATGGCTCTGAATACCAGCTGCTGGGGAACAGCAGCTGGAGAGGGCCATTGGCCTCATGCCCTATTTGTCGGTTATTTCTGAGAGGCATCTAATTGGCCACTTCGGGAAGCAGGATCTGGGACAAAATGGACAATTAGTCTGAACCAGCAGAGCCATTCTTCTGTTCTTACAACAAGGAGTGCTGACATGCTATTGTATCCCTCAGCACTGGTGCCCCAGTTTCCAGTTTTGTGCAACATGCCCAATTATACCAGCAAAAAAAAAATGGTGCAGTTACACACAGCACTGCTAATAGCTCCTAAGCAAAAGCAGGGGGGGTTTTAAAGAAAAGTAATGCTGAGAATTGCAGCATGAGCTAAGCAGGACTGCTACCATTCCTCAGGCTGCAGTGCCTTTTGTTGCTGAATGTCAGGCAGAATTTCAAGATGCACAATATCTTTGTAGTAGGGGACCCAATATCTGTTGAATTTCTGCCTGCTATTCAGCTGCCAAGGCAGCTGAGTCCTTTAGGAAATAGGGAACCTGTTCACATGCCCAAAATGCTTGGAATATGTCCTTGTTAGCTGTCCATTTTGGAATTTGCCATGCTTGTGGAAAATTCAGTGATGGGGTAAAACACGAGCCAAAAATAGAGCAGTCAACTTTTCTGTGTGGACAGGGCCCTGTGCACTGAACATCTGGTTGCCAAGTAGAATGTTTCTCCTGTAGGATTTATGCTTGCTAGACTGTTTTTAAAATGTGTCTGGGAGCAATTTCAATGTCCATTACATCAGAGAAATCCCTTCTAGATTCTGCCGCTGCCTTCTGATTCTCTCATTGGGAACCCACCCATTGACAGTGAGCCGTTTCAAATGCATTCACTGACATAGTACAGTCCTCTCATGAGACTCTACCACTCCAGAATGTGCGAGGGAAAATGCTTTCCTTGTCTGTGGGGAAAGTAAACATCAAAGAGATATCCAGGCCAGCTCCCCCCATCCCAAGCTACTTTAAAATGAGATAATCCCATCTGAGGTCTTACACCTTGGTTCAAAGTAGTCACCTGTCTCGTTGAAAGTCTCCATTACAAACACTACCTCAAGATAAAAGGAGTACAGCCTGATACTTGGGCTAAAATCCTGCACCTAGTTATTGCAACTGACAGGATACAGGGGGTGTCAGGATTGCACCCCAAATCTAACATAAGGTGTTCTGTTTGGATGTGGAATTAGAACTTGGATACTTTTGTTTAGTCTAGTTTAGTCCAGTTTTTTGGAACTGATCTAGAAATGGTGGGGTGGTGATCTTCACTTATACCTGGAACCTAAAAGAGCAGGGGGTGGGACCATTTATATACGCTAGCTAATGCAGAGCTAACAAGTACTGATTCTTTTCTCATTCTGTTCTACTGCTATGTCTTTAGCAATGGCTTGATGTGCAGTAAATGGTGATGAGTACACCTCCATGCCCTGAAAGCATCCTCTTCTCATTCCTATGTATCAAACTGCTGTTGAAAGCACAGTGATGGGGTGATTCTGCACTTAATCAGAATAGCTTATGTGGTGTTTAGCTCTTGTTCCTCATTGACAAGCTGTATCCTAATTTTCTGTTCCCCATCCTTTTACAAATCTGCTCCTTTTACAATGCTAAGAAGGTGTGTTGTCACTCCCAGGAAAGTAGGGAAAATCAAGAGATGCTATGGAGGTGAAACACATCTTATAAGGAGCCAGTGACACCCCAAGATATGTTGTTGACACATCCTCTTTTTCATGGGTAGAGTCATCATAGCAATCCATAGTTAAAAGTAGAAGTCGGCAAAAGTGTCCTCTTTTTTGCTTTTCAAAATATGGCAGTCCTATAGCCCTTTGCACAGAGCAATCCACCATGATTTCTGAATTGTATCTGCCTACTTTGGGAGATTTATTCTATCCTAGGAATAGAATAGAATCTCCATGCATCATCCTAAACACATCTGTCCTAATATCAGGACCATTTACAAATTGACTTTTTTGGTGGGTTTCACATGGATATTGCAGATGTTCAAACTAAGATTGCACATCTGGGCTGTACCAAACAGCTCTGGGACCTAAAGTGGTCAGATACAACTCTTCTTATCTATTGGACCACCCTATTGGGAGGCCAGGTTGTCAATGAATAGCTTCAAAGCAGTGGTGAGATGGCATGATTTGTGGAATAGAAAAGTGGAGATTGGCTGAACTTTCTGCTGGAAACTGCATCCTCTCCTAAGTGCTTCCTGGATGCTTATTTGCTGCTTTATGGGGGAGGGGTGTGTGACAAATTTTAGGGAGAAAGTTGTGGATGATAGAGAGCTGAATACTTCACTGCCACTTCACCACATCTCCAATGTGAACCCTTGCCACTGCTGCTTTGCGACTGTTTGGTGACAACCTAACTATTAAAACCCATGTTTGTGGCCGATTGTCTAGTTTTGCTCAACCTTAAAAGATTTCCAGTGATGTATTGGCACCAGATCACAAAACCCATTAAACTGAAAAGCAGGCTTGTAAAAACTCATAAATGTTCTGCTCAAGTCAGTGTAGGGGGTTTCTTCAGTGACCTGATCCTGCTCTCAGGATCAATGGGAAGAGGACACTTCATACCTACGGATTGTTACTGCCATACCCATGGCAACTCAGATGGAGATTAGCTCTAGTTATGCATTCCTTTGGTCTTCAAAGTTGACCTTCTCATTAAAATGAGGGAGGGGTTGTGCATGCAAGAATTCCACTTGCACATCACACTGGACACAGAGAGAGTTATGGACTGGGGTTAGCTCAACGCTCAGAGTGCCAGACCTTGCCAGAGTTCCTGAGTTCCTGGGAAACACGGCAGCTGCCTTATCCTAAATCAGCTCAACATTGTCTACACCATTGTTTCCCAAACTACAATTCCCATCATTCCTGACTACTGGTCTTGCTAGCTCAGGGTGATGGGAGTTGTAGTCCAAAACCAGCTGGAGACCCAAGTTTGGGAAGCCCTGGTCTTCAGTGACTGGCAGTGGTTCTCCAAGATTTCACAGAGGGGGCATTCCCAGCCCTACCTATGGATGCCAGGGATTGAACTTGAGACCTTCTGCATGCAAAGAAGATACTCTGCCCCTGAGTTATAACACTTCCCCTCCATTGTTCCTTTTATTGTTTGTGCCAAAGACAGGGAACAGCTTTTCCAGTCAACATGGTGAAAGAAGACCTAGCTGGCAGAATATGTCGGGTCTGATCCACTACAGGTGCAACTGTCTTCGTTAATTTTACCTCCTTGACTAGGGACTATTTGACTAATTTTACCTACTTGACTAGGGAGACTGACTACAAAGGAGGACTTCAATAGCAGTGCGGAAGGGGAGATTTTTGGCAGGCGCTATTTTGTCATCCAGGTGTGGCAACAACTACTTGAACTTCTCCCATCCAATCATTAAAGGCGTAGGAATTGGTGGCTTCCATTGCTGCTGTACAAGGAGGATGCAAAGCTTTTATATTTTTAAGAATTAAGGGCACTGGCTTCTGGTTTGCTCTTAGGAGTTCAACATATGAAGTACCGTATTTTTTGCTCTATAACACGCACCTGACCATAACATGCACATAGTTTTTAGAGGAGGAAAACAAGGAAAAAAAATTCTGAATGAAACAGTGGATGTATCATTTTTGTGCTTCATGCTGCGGCCACAGACATGTGATTTGACAATGGGTTTGGGGTAGCCCAAAGCAAAAATCCTGAGAATCCATGTGGATCTGTGCTTTGTAACCACGTTTTTGCACCATTGTGGCCCCAGGCAACAGTGGGTGTGTGATTTTTTTGGTGCAGGCTGTAGCCATGGACATGCTATGTGATCTGATGGTGAATTTGGGATGACCCAATGCAAAGATCCTGAGGATCCATGTGGATCCGTGCTTTGTAACCACATTTTAAGTGGGGAGGGAAGGAAAAACACAGAAGGGACAAAGAGCATGAGAGGGGTGTGCAGCTGGCTAACAATGCAGGAGAGGGGTTTAATGGGAGGGAGGAAAGGAAGGCAAAAGTTTTCCCCAACCCACCCAAGCCAGCCCTCTCTCTCTCTCCCACCTGCATGTTTTCCGGCTACCTGCGAGTCCCTAGAATGCTGGACGCAGCAGCAGCAGAACGGAGAGGAGGAGGTGATGGCTGTCGGCTGCGCTCCTAGCCGATGGAACCTGAGCTGGTGCGCGCAGTGTGACTAGGAAGGAATTAGAAGGAAGGACGAGATCCTTTCCTTTCCCCTCTGCTTGCCAGGAGGGCAAGGGATTTCCCTGCTCTTTGTTGCGTTTGAGCAAACACAGCAACCGAAAACAGAAGAGGGTGGGCAGGAAGACCCTGAGGCAGAATGCAGGAAAGCAGTTGCCTCGCTTCTGAAGCCTTCCCTCCTCCTCGGCGCGCGATCTAATTTTTGCCCCTGCACTCAGACCAGTCTTCTCCAGGGACCACACATTCGCTCAATAACACACACAGACATTTCCCCTTACTTTTTAGGAGAAAAAATGTGAGTGTTATAGAGAGAAAAATACGGTACTTTCCGTATAGCTATACACAACCTAGTTTCATAGGTTCTTCTCTGAATCTGGGAATGGTAGTTGGAGCTGGCAAGAGGGAGCGATCCCTAATATCAAGCTACAATTCCCAGAATTCTTTGGAAGAGAATTCCATTGCAGTTCAAGTGGTCTGAGAATGAGCTAAGTCTGCAGTCCGTTTGGCTTCTGTTTATCATTTGCGCTGTGGGATGTGCGTAATGATGGCTGGTTTGCTGATGGGACCCAAGCAATTTTTTATTTAAGCCTAGTTATTGAGTACTAGTTATTGAGAAGCTACCAGCATGAGTCTGATCAAACTGCGGGAGGCAGTGGAGGACAGAAGTGCCTGGCGTGCTCTGGTCCATGGGGTCACGAAGAGTCGGACACGACTAAACGACTAAACAACAACAAGTTATTGAGTACTAAATGGGTCGCTAGCCAGTTGCTTCCTGCTCCATTTGAAGCCTGCTCAGACTTAAGGCAAGCCCAGATGTACATTACAATTCATCCAATTCTGCACTGGGGTTTTGTAGTTCAGTGGGGTAGATGTTAGCCTTTTGTAGACAAATACATTTCACGTAGCTGTCAGAAAGGAACAGCAACAACAACACAAACCCTAGAATGTGAAACACTGTTAAATACCCAGGTGACATCAAAAATCTACTGCCAGCAGTTCCGATAAAATGGAGTCTTTACACACCATCGTTGCAGCATGTTGTGCTCTTTAAAATAACGTTTAAAAATAAAATTTAAAAGATACAATTACCCAATTCATAACAGTATACAGTATTTGCATTTTAAAGAAAATGCAGCCACTCCCATGATTTATGCATTCATAGGCCTCTGTTTCTCAACAACCTGTTTTCCAACAAACATCCTGAATTTTGTGCACAAAACCTTCTCGCAGTCTGCTAATTTTTAGCCTATGGTGCCTTCAGATTATTACAGATATTGAACAATTTGTACATACTGTAAATAACTGCCAAAAGATCACTAAGGCCAAATATTTTCTCCAGTCACTTTTTACCGCACTTGCTTTCTTATTGCTATTTAAGCTCTTTTATTCAGCTTTGTAACAGTTATAACGTTGTAGCCAATGCAAATGTTTACTTTCAATAAATCCTGAATTTGTTCAATGTGTGCCTAGTATCTGAGTCTTGCTTGGGAAACACTGCAAAATGCTTCAGAAGCATGAGGCCTGGCCTTATGTGCTTTTTGGTGAGTAAGGCAGGAAATCAAACAGACCTTCAGCCAGGCTCCCAGGAATCTTCCCTATGTCAGTGAGTCCACATTCAGATGACTAAACTGTCCCAGGTTTCCTTGGTCATCTGGAATTTTACAACCCCTCATGAGATGATTTGTGGGGGGAAAAAACCATGTGGAATATGTGCTAAAATGGTTTCTTTTATTTATTACATATAATGTATGTAGTGTTTGATTTTTAAAAAACCCAAGACAAAACCCAAAACCATTTAGTAAAATAATAAAATTATCAATAAAAACAGACTTTCCAAGTGCCCCTGTTTTCCAGGGATGACCTTGATTTAGTAGCTGTCCTGGTTTCTGATTTGATCCCAGAATGTCCCACTTTCCTTTTTTTAAAAAAATACTTTTTATTAACTGGCCAATCACATCAAATTAAATCACATCATATAAATTCCAAATTACAAAGCCAATTTTTTAAAATTTTGTTGGGGGAACCCATACTTCAAGATCCAAAGGGGGATTCAGATCATCTTCTTTACTGCGTTAATGTCCAAATCAGTCCCAGTCAGTCCAAACAAAGTTCATAATTCTATCCAGTCTTATCTTGGTGGTTCCACATCATATCTTATTCATATAATTTCTCTTTTTCCTTTACGATCTCTTCTGTTGGTCTCCTTAAGCCGATAGCAAGTATAATAATCCTGTGTGGATTTCCCGTTCCTCCACTAAGTCCAGATGGTTTCCATATATCTCCTTCGTAGATAACCTCGCTCTTTCCATCGTAAATTTTGGCATTTGTCGCTCTTAAGTCCCACCGAGGAGTTGATCCACGATATGTAAACAACTCTATTTCTCTCTTTCTCCTCCCAGACCCAAGAGCTCCAACAATGCCTCCCAAAATGGCGACGGCATTTTTAACTGCATCATTCCAGAACTCTTAGCTTTCCAGCTTCATCTTGAAACATTGCTTTGGATCGAAAGTTTATCTCCACACAGCCTTAAATCCACAGCTTAAGTCCTTAGTTTCTGACTCATTAGGGGAGGGGATTCTTGTTAAATCACATAAAATGTCCCACTTTCCCTTAGGATATCTTTATTTTCATTGGAGAAATGTTGGAGGGTATTATCCGACCCCCAATGAAACTATCCGACCCCCAAGGAAACTAAACCAAAGAGAGTGAGCCTGGCCCAAGGCTTTTCAGAAGGAGAGGGGTGATTTGAACTCACAGCTTTCTAAATAGATTTCATCCAGTGGTTTCATACAGCACATGATGGTCCAATGTGGTACAGCATTGCAAATGTGAAGAGATTGCCATGCAATGGGTGTTGGCTTGCACTCAAGGATGGAAAGCAACCTCTCTGAAAGACCCAAGCAACTCTTGGAATGCATCTGCATTTTGTCAGCACAAATGCACAGCTTCACAGTGGCACATCTGTCCACACATTTAATCGCAGGAGATTTCATCCTTCTTCAGCAAACTGCAGTTCATCAAAAGGCAATAGGAAACCTGAATGGCTATTTGGAAAGCGGTGTTTTACATCATAGTTTGACTTGACCACCTACAAGAATGAGTGGAAATGGGACCACTAGCAGAGTCTGAAGCAACAACAGCCTGAGCCTCAAGGGATCACATCTGGAAAAATCCACTAACTCTTGACTTAAGCCCCATTTTAATGAAAGTCAAGAGTTATCATCAGCGGAACATGTTTAATATCCACTAGAATGCTGTTTTCCAGGCTTCCGGTAGTGGTTTCAGACTTTCCTTTTCTAAATTAGGCTTGCAGGCAAGAGTATACATCTGTCCATCACCACTAAGTAACCATTACCAGCTCCAGGAGATGTGGATCAGTGGATGATGTGCTTTGTGATGGGCTGGAGACTCAGTCGCTTCCTCCTCTCTACAAGCCAGCCTTCAAAAGG
The DNA here is from genome assembly GCF_965113315.1 of Podarcis vaucheri. NCBI lineage: Eukaryota > Metazoa > Chordata > Lepidosauria > Squamata > Lacertidae > Podarcis > Podarcis vaucheri. The sequence goes on from NC_138749.1 coordinate 21,781,763, forward strand.
TTCTCCCATGCAACCTTTCATGTTCTTGCTTTCAGGGAAGAACAAATTCCAAAATTAGGCTATGATCCCGGATCTCCTACATGGTGTTAAGATGCCTTCCTTTTCACTATTGTGCCAGCTCTGAATCTCAGCTGGAGGAATGATGTCCGTGAGTCTCACTGCACCTCTGGCAATTATCTAAGAGATATTGGCAGAGTTTTATAGCACAAAATATCGACAAAGGTTTTGCAGAACTTGGTTTGGATGCTACAGGAAGCCCTCCTCATCTGGCTGTAGATTTGTGGGGACTTAGCTCTAACCTAACTAGTTTGGTCAAGAAAATAAGCAAGCAATTGTATAATAGTTTTGTTTTGTGTCCTGGCCTGCTGTCACAATTTTTGTTCATAAAGCCTACATTTTAAAGGCAAGGATTGGGCTTTGTTGCTATTTCTTCTTTGCCTTTGGTGCATATGTGCAGAATGCACAGTGAGTCGTATCCATTCAATAGGTTTACTTTGAGTAGAACTTACTTGGGTGCAACCCACCCTCAGTAAAGTGCCCCAGACAGTCTAAAGATCTCTATATATGCAACACTAAATGTTATTATTGTTCCTTAAATGAAGTGCTGCTTGAAAAGATGAAATAACGTATTAGAAGGCATGAATCAATGGTCTCTCTCCTCTGTACATCCTCAGCTGCATTCCTCTGGCACTTTCCCCCATTTCCCTTATAGGTAATTGTGTTGTATTCCTGTTCTGTGATCAATTTTTAAGTATAAAAGCATCTTGTTATGACAGGCTTCCAATTCTCCAGTCAAAAGGCCTTAACTGATATTGCCGTAAGAGAAAAGAAAATCTTATCAGAAATGGACTACAACTTTAATCCCATGCAGGTACATTAATTTCAATGACTTTACTCTAAGTAGAACTTAAAGGTAAAGGTAAAGATACCCCTGACCATTAGGTCCAGTCGTGGATGACTCTGGGGTTGTGGTGCTCATCTCGCTCTATAGGCTGAGAGAGCCGGCGTTTGTCCACAGACAGCTTCCGGGTCATGTGGCCAGCATGACCAAGCCACTTCTGGCGAACCAGAGCAGCACACAGAAACGCCATTTACCTTCCCACTGGAGCGGTACCTATTTATCTACTTGCACTTTGACGTGCTTTCGAACTGCTAGGTGGGCAGGAGCAGGGACTGAGCCACGGAAGCTCACCCCATCTCAGGGATTCGACCCACTGACCTTCTGATCGGCAAGCCCTAGCCTCTGTGGTTGAGACCACAGCGCCACCCGCATCCCTAAGTAAAACTTGGTTGGAGACAGTCCATTGATTCTTCTCCCCCCCCCCCCCGCCGCCCCAACGATTGTGACTGGAGTTCCTTAGCCTACTGCTTTCTCCCCTTATTTCTTCCCTCCCAGCTTGGTTGCTCATTCTGTTGCTCACTAGGTGTAAGGGGAAGCTTCCTTCCTTCCTTCCTTCCTTCCTTCCTTCCTTCCTTCCTTCCTTCCTTCCTTCCTTCCTTGCTGTGTTTTATCAGTGCATGCATGGGGAATCACTCAGCAACGTAGATTTGGGTGGGGAGCAGGGGAGTTGCAGATGAACCCAAGCTTGGTGCTGCATATTGTACATTCTGCAATTAATTTTATAATCATTTTCTAGCGAAACTGGCCTTCCCAAGCAGTAGAACCCAAGGCACAGGAAATCCACAGAGCAATAGAGAAATTGAAGAACAGAACCCTGTTAAATGTTGGTTGGCAGGGGGTAGGCTTTGTTAGAAATGCAGGTTCTTTCCTGGGTTTTGATGGACTGTGCTCTGACAGACAAAACACAGGTGCAATTCACAGCGAAAAGCATAGCTTTAACACCCGCTGACATACCAATGACGTTTATAAGAGTATTGGTCTACATTTTCAGGGAATTTAAGCACTGGGGAGTGCTGGGGGGGGGAATAGAAGGAAAGAACTGCTTTCCACATTGCAGGAGGTCGTAATGAGGAGCACACATGCGACATATTCAGACAAATCCTGCTTGTCACCATGTCCTCTTGGCCTCTCAGAGTAGCCCCCAAATCTCTATACACAAGCCAGCCACACATAAAACTGCCTTGTGTATAACCATGTCGGGTCTTGCCCATCACATCTGTGCTTCCTCTAATTCCTTTTCCCCCCAGGTTTCATTAAGTGGGAAAAACACACGCACATCAGCGTGCCAATAAAAGTGCTCTGCATTTAAACTGATCATTAATCTTCCAGAATGTGCAACCAGGGTAATAAAATATAGGATTTGGTTTAGATGGCCTTAGAGGCTGCACATGTCGGCCAACGGGTGGGGGGAGGTTGGGACGGGGAGAGAGGGACTCTGTCCTCTGCCCAGCCTACCAAGTAGCATACCCAATACATCTTGCCAGATGTCTAAATGTGAGGCAGATGAACACATTTGCACAGGGCTCTGTGTACGTATAAAGACACCAATTATGTTTTGAAACAACATCAACGCCAAATTGCATAAAAACCGAATGGTGTGTTTGTTTGATACCTCTTCCTGGAGATGCTTGGGACTGAACTCTACCATTGAGCTACAGCCTGCTCATTGCTCTTTATTGACCACACAGTGTCTGCCTGTTCTTTAAGCATTTAATAAACGATGCCTGTTGCTGATGACAGAGATTGATTAATCCCCCTGCCACACACCTAAGCAGAATCTAATTTAATTTACTTAAAATGTTGCATTCAGAATGAGCATCAGTGTCAATGGTACGGTTATTATTTCTCATATTTCTATCCTACCCAGCCCTCTTCACTTCCTCCCAGGAGCTCAAGGTGGCTATCAGTGAAGGCTATCTAATTTTAGCCTTCCTACAACACTGTTTCATATGAATAGTAACCTGACCCAAAGCCTCTCACTAAGCACAGAAAAGAGCACTAAACCTCCACTAGATTCTGCCATGTTTCCAGAAGCGTTTTTGCGTCGTGTCAAAAATCACATCAAACACAAACATTGATCAGGTGAACGGACATTGGGAAAATGGAACGAAGTGCATCAGTGCATAGAAGAGGGAATTTTGGTAGGTACAGCTTGTCAGGTAGAGATGACAGAATCTGCACCTGCTAAAATTCCTTCATTTATGCAAGTATTATAGGTACAAATGCACCGCCCTCATTTCCATCGGCTCACATTAGCAATGATCAGTGCTTCGCCCCCTGCCCCCCTGGAAAACTATGCAAAGTAAGGGGGAAATTGTCTGGGGCAGTTTTTATAGTTCATATTTTACACTTGGGTGATAAACAGTGTTAGTATTTTTTATTTTGTTTAAAAAGGAGAAAGGAAAGAGAGACACTTTTATCATAAGGGTGATATAAATTGGATTTTTTTCAGTGGATTTTAAAAAGACACAAATACAATTTGGAATGTTCCAACACAGACCAGATGATTGCAGAAGTTCTGGAATTATTATAGCAATTCCAAAAGAACTGCTATAACAAGTTACAGCATGTCAGGCAACACCTTTATACAGTGGTTGTATAAAGGGCACTCTCATTTTGACTCAAGAAAAGCACCATTTTATAGTTCAAATCGGGGAAAATAAATACTGCCCCTCAATGAAGCCAAACTTTCATCAGTAAAACACCACACATCCACATTCCACACTACTTCACACATTAAACGCTCGCTTCTGACTGAGACTCAGGAAACACTGTGACAGGAAATGAGGCCTCCATCAGGGATAGCAACAGAACTGATGATTCACCGTGCTAGAGAAGAAACTATATATATATATATATATATATATATATATATATATATATATATATTAGTTTTTTCTGCCTAGATTCACTAAATGTTTAGGGGTATGAGTACCCCTGTGTCCCCCCCCCCGAAAAAAGCACTGGCAATGATCCCGGCATCAATGACTCACATCTCAATATTCCATGATAAACTCCCCGTCCAGAAAGTATTTATTTATACAGCACCTAGCTCCCTGTCAGTGCTATGGAAACCAAGCCCCACTCCTGGTACGATTTGGCAAGTACACTTGGGGAAATTACTATAAGGCTGAGGCCTTAGCTCCTCATCTGTAAAATAATTTGTAAAATGGGGATATTAGTCAATTGCTTCATCCCTGGGCTGTTACAGGTGAACACAATGAAAATGACCATCAAGCACTTCAAAATGTAACAGTGCCATAAAAACAGTAGTTGTATAATGTGGAGCAAACACAAAGTTTGAATACTAGTAAAGTAAAGGTAAAGGTAAAGGTAAAGGTATCTACTTGCACTTTGATGTGCTTTCGAACTGCTAGGTTGGCAGGAGCAGGGACCAAGCAACGGGAGCTCACCCCGTTGCAGGGATTTGAACTGCCGACCTTCTGATCAGCTAGTCCTAGGCTCTGTGGTTTAACCCACAGCGCCACCCGCATTTCAGCACTAGTAGAGTAGTGTGTTTATATAAAACCCTGTCTGGGAGATACTAGCTTTGATTCGATGCTTATCTCGAATATCACTTGGTATAGCTAGTATTTCCTCCATGCTGCCTTTTTGTATCTCCTTTCTCATATATTGAGGCATTGCAAACCTATACACTGAAATAGCACAGTCTGGTCAAACCACACGAGACTTGGTCTGTTTTTGTACGTTTCCTCTTTACCAAGCTGTTTGTTCCTCCACTCCATGAAGAATGTATTTCCTTTTCTCCTTCCAAACTCCTTGTTTATTACTTAATTTATTTGCTTTGGTTGGGGAGGGTGGGAGGAGTATATTACATTTTCAGCTGTTTGCCTCTGTAAACTAATTTCCAAAGACTGGGAAACAAGGCCTCCTATGAGCAATGTCTGCTGAGAGGCCTCTCACCTTAATTTCTAGCCGTCTCCAGTGATCCCTGTGCCTTCTGCTTCAGTCTTTCCCAGCATCTCAGCACTTTCAGCATTTCCTGGGAATGTCAGATAATAGGTAGTAAATGAAAATAGCAGAAATAGAGAAAGCCTAATATGTGGCAAGAATCATCGCCTTTTCAATACAATATTGTTCTCATAGTCAGTCTTCCTGTACTTGGCAATTGCTCAACACTTCCTCCTTAGCTTGGTTTTGCAATCTAACTATATTTCCCAAATCTGTTGCAAGCCAGTTTTGTTGTTATTATCCAATAGGATTGCTATTCTGCACTCCAAACTTCCATGTGGCAGGAAGTTCCAGGGGCAGTATTGCTACTGGTTTCTTTGGAATGTGAGGCCACTGGAGAGTTGCATTTGTAGTCTCTATTGCAGATATTAATACTGCACAGTTTGAAGTGACTGGAAGCATAAGAACTGACACCTTTTGGAAATAAAGCATTGTCCAAACCCATAAAAATATTATTCAAAGTTTTACTGGCATAACTATTCAAAATATACATCCAAAAGTCTTAGAAAATATGAAATAACCCAAACAGACCTATAAGCCAGGCATCAGCAAACTTTTTCAGTAGGGGGCCAGTCCACTGTCCCTCAGACCTTGTGGGGGGCGGACCATATTTTTTTTGGGGGGGGGGAAATGAATGGATTCCTATGCCCCACAAATAACCCAGAGATGCATTTTAAATAAAAACAGACATTCTACTCATGTAAAAACACCAGGCAGGCCCCATAAAGAACCCAGAGATGCATTTTAAATAAAAGGGCACATTCTACTCATGTAAAAACACCAGGCAGGCCCCATAAAGAACCCAGAGATGCATTTTAAATAAAAGGGCACATTCTACTCATGTAAAAACATGCTGATTCCTGGACCGTCCGCGGGCCGGATTGAGAAGACGATTGGGCCGGATCTGGCCCCCGGACCTTAGGCTGCCTACCCCTGTCCTAGAGGAACAAGAGTTGCAGGCTAGTAATGGAAGCAAGCTGAAAAGCCAGAGAAGCAGAGCACAATGCCAGATATCTTTTTGAAGGCTGCAACTATGGCATACACAAGACCCTTCTGGGGTGTTGATGCTGTAGGCCCCTCCATCGCCGGCTCAGGTGTAAATAAACCATATATCACAAACAGACCACAGTCTCCGCTGTGCCTCATTTCCAAAAGGAAACTTGAGCCCTGGGTGAGTGCAAAGAACCCCTGGAATCTCACATTGCTTGGAGATTGGGGTGGTGTCTACAACAATATGAACTGGGAAGCAGGGGTAGAAATGTACTTTTAAGCTGCACGACTGTCAGCTGCTCTTGATCTTGGCGGAAGAGTTACAAGAACATTTCAGTGTTTTATAAGGAATCATGCTGCTCAAGTAGGGTTCCCCCCTCCCTTTTTCTTTTAAAGAGTCTGCTTAAACCTCTCCTGGCCTGTCACTCTGTCCTCAGCTTCAGTGTCTATAATCACATTTCAACATAATATTTATGGGGTTTCTTGCCTAGGGCATTAATAGCTTCTTGAAGATCTCTTCTTTCTAACAGTGCTATAAATAGTTCTTCCAGGGCTGGTCTTACCATTGCTGGCGACCTTCAGTAAAGGATAACATTAGAATCTTAAGGGAAAGAGTGACTACCAGAGACACTTACACAGAAAGAAACCAAGAGCTATACTATGAGAGCACCGCAAGGACTGGATGACATACAAAAGCATAATCCACTGTGAACTGCATGGTGCACTGCAGAATTGACCCTCTAGATGACTCCAACTCCCATCAGTCCCAACCAGCATGACCAATGGTTGATGGGAGTTGTAGTCCCAAGAAAGCACTTTTTCGGGGCCGCAATCTTGCGTGGGTCCCGTGACTTGTGTGGGAGTGTGGCAGTTGGTGTCCTGGTTTTTCATCACATTGTGTTGGAGGCCATGAAGTTTCTGACCCAGCTTTCATGGCTGTCAACAGATCAGCCTGTCCTCTGGCAGCTGAGAGCTGCATAGGGAAGGAGACTTCTGCATACGTGGGCCATGAAAATATACATCATGATATGCCCCTGGTCATTATCTGGGCTTCTATAGAAGCCCCCTTAGATTCTGTAGTGGGGATTGCAATTGGCTTCATTGTTACTTATTATTGTTCTGAAACTCTTATAGAGAATAAGGTGAGAATAAGATCCCTCCAGACTGGTAATTTAATGTAGATGTATTCTGCAACAGGGATGTGGGTGGTGTTGCGGGTTAAACCACAGAGCCTAGGGCTTGCCGATCAGCAGGTTGGCGGTTCGAATCCCCGTGACAGGGTGAGCTCCCGTTGCCTGGTCCCAGCTCCTGCCAACCTAGCACTTCAAAAGCACATCAAAGTGCAAGTAGATAAATAGGTACCACTCTGGCGGGAAGGTAAATGGCATTTCCGTGCACTGCTCTGGTTCGCCAGATGTAGGGATGATCGCGGAGTGGGGAGTGGGGTCCGGAGGGAGCACACTCCCCACCAGCAGGTAGCCACAGTCTGCCTGCACGCATGACCTTGGGGTGCGGGACACACACACCCCAGACAAGCCACAGCTGTCTGAACATCATTCCCTCTGTCTAACCTTTTGCGGTCTCAGTAGTCTGTCTGTAACCTTTGTCTCTGAGACCTTTTGTCTCCTTCGTCATACACTGTGCAAGGGGAAAATGACGCGGTGGAAACAGGTGCCAAAATAACTTTGTACCACCCCACGATCTCGGGACCAGAAGATGTGTAAAGGTCACAGGCCAAAATGTATCTGCTTGGGTTCGCATAAAAGGAGGCTCCACAGGGCTGGCCGGCAGCTTGCATGCAGCCCACCTGTGCGCAGCTCACCTGTTTTATCAACTCCTGCCTCATGTCCTTCACGTCAGCCAGAAGCAGATTAGTAATGCTGGCCACATGACCCGGAAACTGTATGCCGGCTCCCTCGGCCAATAAAGCGAGATGAGCGCCGCAACCCCAGAGTCGGTCACGACTGGACCTAATGGTCAGGGGTCCCTTTACCTTTACCTTATTTTGCCACAAATACCTAACACAATAATAGTGCACTAGTGGCAAATTTTTTTTCCTGCTTTAGTTTGTTCTGTGATATTTCCCCAATGCCACCACATAATTGTTTTCCAGGAGACGCTGTAGAGCAACAAAACAGGAGAAAAATAAATCAGAACATGGGTTTATAAAAAGCTACAGGATTTCTGATAGGGCTAGTGCAATATCCTGTCACACACACTCTTGTCTCCGTGCCTGAGTACAACAACTCCAGGACATGGGCAGAATGCAGCAGAGTAGCAAATGCTTGAAGTCCAGCTCTCCAGCAGAGTTCAAAGTAAAACATAAACACACAGGCAGTAGAATTCTTCAGTAATAGCTTACTGAGGTTCAAAAGCACATAGGATCGTACTGGATCAGCAGCAAGGTTCAAAACTGCAGCTCATAAGAGCACATCCAGTTACAGAAGCAAAAAAACAGCCAGGATAGACAGACAGAAAACAGAAAGAGAACATAGAACTGAGCTCAGTGGCAAGTAATATATATTACCCACCTTGAGTATCACAGATAAACAATAGCTGCAAGCATGTTTTTAAGAAAGCTCAAGAAAGTTCTGTACCCATAAAACTCACAATCCTTGACAATTTCAGCAGGATGTTACAGGTTAGGCACTGATGGGAAGTGTAGCAGTGTGGCAAACACAAGACATCCGTGACAATAAACAGTATTCAGAGCGGGAATGCGTGTGACTGCCCCTATGGCATCAAGAGCACAATTCATCCTGAATGTGCAAGAAAAGGAGAATTTGAGAGGCCCTTAAAATAAATTATATGAAATTAAATGCCCATTCCTATTTGGGGTCAGGTGTCAAACTGCACAGTTACAGGTGAGAAAGAGCTCTTTTGGATATCCACTCCAAGTAAATGAGTGGTGCAATGCACATGTCTACTCTGAATCCCACTAGGTTAAATGGGTCTTACTTCCAGGTAAGCACATATAGGATTGAAACCGAAGGATGTTATATATGATCAGTTCATAAGTCAAATGCTGATGGGTTGTATACCCTCTATGAGCCTCAGGGGTCGGCAAACATTTTCAGCAGGGGGCTGGTCCACTGTCGCTCAGACCTTGTGGGGGGCTGGACTATATTTTGAAGAAAAAAATGAATGCATTCCTATGCCCCAGAAATAACCCAGAGATACATTTTAAGTAAAAGGACACATTCAACTCATGTAAAAACACGCTGATTCCTGGACCGTCCGTGGGCTGGATTTAGAAGGCGATTGGGCTGGATCCGGCCCCCGGGCCTTAGTTTGCCTACCCATGCTCTAATTTGCACAAGTAATAGATTGGTTGGTTGGTTTTTTAAGCCAAACACCACCAGCCTGACTGAGGGCTGAAGACTGAAGAAGAAAAGATAAGATACTGAGCCAATCTAAGCTCTGGGAATTGGCAATTTCTAGTTCAAGTTAAGCTGGAGCAGATGACCTATATATCACATGCAGCCAAACAGATTTTGATATACAAATAGATTTGTTGTGGCACGTTTTTTAAGGATAATATCGCTTTGAAGGCAAGGCAGCTGTGCGGCAAGATAGGGAGAGTGTTCATATTTTGTTTATGAAGTGCCAAATCCTATCAAGATTTCCTTGAATTTTTCATGCTTGCTATTGCAGGGACACAGCCTTCAGCTTCCCCTTACCGGAGCCCTCATGAATGGGATTTGAATCGAAAGCAACAGCCACTGTAAACAATGACGTTCTCTATTAATTGCAGAATCAGCTTCGCTTTTGATTTGCTTAATAGGAGGGAGGCCTTCTAGGTGTAGTGGCTGGAAAACTACAGGGAGACTTCCATTCGGCAGCTGTCTCCCTCCTGACATCACCTCTCAGTGGCTAAACTTGCAAATGTTGCCTTTAATGAATCTGGCCAGGTGAAAAAGAGGGAAGGCGCGCACACACACACACACACACGGCACCTTTAATAGTGGTGCAGGAGAGAGGATTTCATCTGGCGTAGCTTGTCATGCGGCTATTAAAGATGCAGGAACTCTATCTTCTTTCTCATCTGTCCACCTCTGGATGCATAAAGGGGCCTACCAGATGTTTGATGCAACTTTCCCATTTTTCACCCCCATGAAGACAGCGCAAACAGGGGCCTTATCACGCCCCTAATACATGATGGGTGGGCTTCACTGGGTTTGGTGAAAAGCACTGCAGGCTGGCCTTGATCTCTCCTTTTTCCTTGCTTTTATAATTCCTGACGTCGTTTAATTAAACATCTGAAGGCGGCTTCCTCTTCAACTCCAAATGCCACTACATCCTTGGGATCCTAATCAAGGAAGATCTCTAGCACAGCAACCTTGTGTTAACCTTTTAAAAAAATTCCATGGCCTAAACCTCTCCCTGAACAGATGGTGGACTTTCCCTTCATTCCAGGTTTCTAAGCAGAGGCTAAATGGCCACCTATACAAGTCCTGTAGTAGTGGGTGTCCCATATTGGCAAGGGGCTTGACTAGATGGCCTTTGAGGTGCCTGCCGTATCATGGATTATTGCTATGAAAGCTGTTGCTGGCTTCCTTCTGTCTTATGAGACAATGGAGGAGTGCAGCTTTGGGGGTGAGGCCAAGCTGTTGGAAGGTTGCAGCGCAGTTGTCCCTATTTTCCAGAGATAGTTCCAGATTTACAGATGCTGTCCCAGTATCTGATTTGATACTGGAATATCTTGCTTTTCTTTAGGATGTCCCTACAGTGGTACCTCGGCTTAAGAACTTAATTCGTTCTGGAGGTCCGTTCTTAACCTGAAACTGTTCTTAACCTGAAGCACCACTTTAGCTAATGGGGCCTCCTGCCACCGCCATGCGATTTCTGTTCTCATCCTGAAGCAAAGTTCTTAACCCGAGGTACTATTTCTGGGTTAGTGGAGTCTGTAACCTGAGTCTGTAACCTGAGGTACCACTGTATCTTGATGAGACAGGGGCCAGAGAGGCCTGGGCAGGGGAAACATCTGGGGGGCATTACAGCATCTGGAGTGCCATAAGTTCTGCATCCCTGATCTAAATGCTTGTGGGATGTATAAATCAACCCAGTCACTTGTTGAATCCTTATTCTCATTTTAGACACATAGCAATGCAACTAAAAACTGTGCAGTGATTGGGTGCAGGCGGCCAGGGATGGGAAACCACAGTACCTTAAATTTCTGATGAACAAATCTGTAAGGTATTGTTGCATTCATCAAGTTGTCCACAAGAGGTCAGTGTAGTCCATGCTTTGTCCTTAAAAAAGAAAAGCATATATGAAGCTCTACCTCATGGGTAGGCAAACTAAGGCCAGATCCGACCCAATTGCTTTCTAAATCCGGCCCGTGGACGGTCTGGGAATCAGTGTGTTTTTACATGAGCAGAATGTGTCCTTTTATTTGAAATGCATCTCTGGATTATTTGTGGGGCATAGGAATTCATTCTTTTCCCCCTTCAAAATATAGTCTGGTCCCCAACAAGGTCTGGCGGACAGTGGACCGGCCAACTGCTGAAAAAGGTTGCTGACCCCTGCTCTACCTTATCTTGGTAGCTCTTTAAACTGCACGAAAAGTAGCTTTGCAAAAAGACAAGAGTGGAACCATTGTAGATGAAGAAACAAGCCCAGGAACAGATACCAAGGAACAAACCAAAGGAAAAGTGGGATATATTTTGTAAAGGAAGTAAAGGATATATTTAGCAAAAAGTGGGATATATTTAGTAAAGGAATGCATGCAACAAATATGGAATAATCTGGTGTGATGCTCATAGCTTTTCTGCATCAAAGATTGTGAGGGTCTTGGAGATAAATTCCTGTGAGGAAAAGTTGAAGGAGCTGGGTTTGTTTACTCTGGATAAGGGACAATTAAGAGGTGACATGATAGCAATCTTCAAATATTTGAAGGGCTATTACATGGCTGATAGATTCAATTTGTTTTCAGTAACCTCAGAAGATAGGACCTGAGAGAATGGATTAAAATTGCAAAAAAAAAGGGGGGATTTCGACTAACAATAGGAAGAATTTCCTAATGCTACAAACAGCTCAACAATGCAGGTGTGGAAGGTAGAATGCTCTCCTTTGTGAGAGATTTTCAAGCAAAGCCTCCAAACAGTGGATTTCCTGCATTGGCAGGAGGTTGGATTAGATGCCCTCTGAGGTCCCTTCCAACGCTATGATCAAATCGCACTTCAAGTGCATAAAAAATTACATTCTTTAACAGATATGGGAACTAAAAGGCCAAGAAAAATCACTAACAAAATGGGAAGTGTAACCATCATCACAGAGGAATAACATAAGTTGCAATCCTAAACCCACTTGCGTGTTCAGACCTTTAAACCTTCCCCTTAAATAAATTCAGACAAGACTCAAAATTTTGTTTTTGGCAGAATTTAGGCCACAACTTTATTGATTACAGCAAGTGAGTGGTTGCATAGGCTCTGGTTCGACTAGCTCCCTGCACCGTTGCAGGTAGCGCTGACCTAGGGCACCTAGGGTGAACACCTGGATAGGCGGAAAGCCAAGAACAGGCTATGTCCACCACCCAGATGTCCCCTTGGACTCAGGCATGGGCACAACCCCCTCACTGGGTTGGCCAAACCATTGAGTCCCTGGATTCCTTTAACAGAATACCCTTCACACAGGGATGGCAAGAGTGTTTCCCCATCCCTATCACCTGAACCAGAACCTATCTGCAACCTTACAAGTTGTGAAGATTTGCTACGTGGCAGGTGAAACCCAAATGGCACCAGCCAATCAGACAAGTGGGGGAAATTCCTGCTGTGCCCCTGTCCCAACCATACAACACATGACGGCATAACAAGGTCAAGTGCATGGCCCTAAATATAGGGAGAGGTGGGCGGGTGTTCCGATGCACACACCTAAAGAGGAAGCTCTGGGTCACTTGCATAGGTATATATAGGTCCCTTGATCTGTTTAGCTTGCGTCCCATTAGTCTGATTAAACCCTGCATCAAGGGACCTACCAATTGGGTGTTGTGGCTATCCAAACATACCCACCCACAACACAGGGTTTGGTTGCCAGGTCTCACTGCAACACGTGCCCTCTTTAAGGGAGGACCTGATTTACCAAGGAGTCAACACTGTTGAACTAAGTGAGACTTACTTATTCAGAGGCAAGCAGAGAACTACACTGAAAGTATACCTACCCAGTCTGTGCAGTGAGCATTGCAACAAGGATTTATTGTTTGAGCTATTTTTTAAAAAAATTAAAATATATTCCAAAGCACAGATGCGAAGACTGAAGGCAATGAAAGTGGTGAGAATGAGCAATATTCCTCAGATGCCTACACTGGAGGTCTCCTGAAACAATGCCTGATCCACTACTAAAGAACTGGTCAGGGATGATGGGAGTTGTAGTCTAACAGTACTAGTTTCCTCTGCCTCCACTTTTAAGGGAATGAGAATGGAATGAACGAAATCCATTGAAATAAAATTCACATGGGCATGGATTCTTAGTGACTCGGTTTGTCATGTGAAATATGGAATCTGTTACATGGGTGTCACACAGTTAAAAGCATTTTTAGTTGATGACTTGTTGGATTAATTGATCACAAATCAATAAATGTGCACATTACCCAGGCCTCACTCTCCTGCCGCTTGACAACAAAAGCCTTTAAGGTGGCTTGCCCAAAATAGAATAAATCATTACTACCACCGCCACAACTAACATTAATGTTAATAAAATCTAGTAAGCATATTAGGGTTGGGCCCAAATCCATCCTTCAGTTTCTTAAAAGTGTTCTTCCCTTGTGAAACTGGCTTCTGTTGTTCTGCCTCCTTCTCAAAGCAATTGAAGGCTTCCTTAGAATCAATGGGCATGTGGTTTGGAGCTCACTTTATCATTGCCGGGGTGGAGGATGGAAGCGAGAAGAGGGCAAGGAAAGGGTATGTTCCTGGCCAGCCCAGTAAACATTTTTTCCAGCACTCTGCAACTTCCCTGGCTTCCTTATCTGAAAAGACCCCATGGGTGGGCTTGTCCTCGTCATGTCTTACCCTGGGAAGTGGGGACACCTGGGAAAGCTAAGGAGAAGAGACCACTGGTGAAATGATTTGTAGAATGAAAGACAGGACACTCACAAACACCCCTTGGCTACATCAAAAATAACTTAAGAATAAGGAAAGTCCTGCAACTGCCCTGTGGGAATTTAACCATCATTTTCTCTCAATTTTGGCAATTCCTGGATGTAATTTATTTTCTCCATAATGGAGATGGTAAAAGGAACAACAATACACACTGAACTTTTTGTCGCAGCATTAACATTAGCAGGAGGCAATATCCGAGACAGTTTTAGGCTTCAATCCTAACACCACCTACTTAGGAGAAAGCCCCACTGAAGTCAATGTGACTTATTCTGAGTAGAAATGGTTAGGATTGGGCTGTGAGTTCCAAGCTCAAAAGCCTGGGGAGATGAAACTTGTTCTCTTATCTCTCCCATAGAGCCAAAAGTGCTCTATGGGAGCACTTCAGAGGGAAGTCCTACAAATAAAACTCTACTCCTGAAAAAGATTTCAGTCTCGTTCTCCCTAGTTTTGCCCCAGGAGCAGATAGCAGCCAAAGAAATATCTACCACTCTCACTTTATGGGGGCAGCATATGCTCCAAGATTTCTCTGATGGAAATAGGGACCCCCTATTTCATTGATGATGTTGTTGTTGCTGCTGCTGCTGCTGTTTTTTATATCCCACTCATCTGACTGGGTTATCCCAGCCCCTCTGAGTGGCTTTCAAAAACATAATTAAACATTAAACATTAAAAAGACCTTCCCTATACAGGGCTGGCATCAGACGGCTCAGGGGTCAGAAAACTCTCTAACTACCCTCAATGAAAGGTTGTATAGTTACTTATTTCCTTGCCTCAGGGGTCACATAATTCCATACCCTCCAACATTTCGCTAATGAAAATACAGTGGTACCTCAGGTTACAGATGCTTCAGGTTACAGACTCCACTAACCCAGAAATAGTACCTCGGGTTAAGAACTTTGCTTCAGAATGAGAACAGAAATCGCGTGGCGGCAGCTGGGGGCCCCATTAGCTAAAGTGGTACCTCAGGTTAAGAACAGTTTCATGTTAAGAACGGACCTCTGGAACGAATTAAATTCTTCACCTGAGGTACCACTGTAGGGACATCCTAAAGAAAAGCAGGATATTCCAGGATCAAATCAGAAACTATCCCTGGAAAATAGGGGCACTTGGAGGGTCTGAGGCAGCGAAACATATGTGAGCAGACTCTTCTTTAAGTTTAATGTTCATTTCCCTTCTCCATTTCCCACTTCACTAGCTCCCCATAACTAAAATATGCTTTTTTTTAAAAAAAGCCATCACTATCACACCAAATCAACCTAGCCCACCTTGATTAATTGACTAAAACTTCTACTGATTAAAATGCTAGACTGAAAGCCTTTATTCACTTAATTAAGAGTCATCCCTATTGAATTCAGTGGGATTTACTCCTGAGTATACATGCATAGGATCGAGCTGCAAAACAATCAAAGTGTGTAGCTTTAATAAATATGATCAAAAGGAATAGAGTTGTAAAATTATGTTAAGATACCTTGGGCTCATAAATGAAGGAAAGAAAGAATTCCAACTGCATTGTCTATTTCTCTCAGGAATTATGAGTTTTGATTGTTTTGTCCTCTCTCTCTCTCTCTCTCTCTCTCTCTCCCTCTCCCCCCCCCCCCCGCCGCCACCTTTTCTCTTGTATTTATCTAGGTGTCCAAGATGAAGAGAGCAAAAATACTTGACAAGAATAGTGGGTGATGAAGTTGAATAGAACTGCTTAGTGATTGACCATGGCAGTGGTCAAAATTCAGAGTGCCAAATCAGCTAACTGTGGCGGGGATTAGCACCCTGCAAAACCGTTGATTGATGAGCACCCTCCTATTCTTCGTATCCAACACAACATGACACTTTCTCCAGCCGGCGAATTTGAAACATGAGATTGTTGAATGATCTTGACTTGAAGGGGAAGGTGCTCTTCTAAGGAAAAGGGAAAATTAGAAACAAAAAGGCTTGATGATAAGCACCATGATTAGAGGGTCATGAGAATGATAGCACCCAATGAAAGGTTAGCCCTTAGTTTCCTTTTCTATACAGCCATCACAGGCCATCAGTACAACGTTATGCTGTGGCTGTGCATCTTTCTCTCTCTGTGTCTCTGTCTGTTCCAAGGGGAAGGTATCTCTCCAGCAATTTATTTATTTTTATTTCTCTTTCTTTCTTTCTTTCTTTCTTTCTTTCTTTCTTTCTTTCTTTCTTTCTCTCTCTCTCTCTCTCTCTCTTTCTTTCTTTCTTTCTTTCTTTCTTTCTTTCTTTTCCAATCAAACATACGGCACAATCAAAGCAAGCCCCATTGAGTTAGGGATGGGTGGATCTGTCAATTTCAGTTTCTCTCGGTTTCTAATTTTCCCCACTCTTAAGTTTAGGTCTCTGCATTTCCTCATTAGTTTGTGATTAAAAAACAGAAACAGAACCCCCCCCCTCATGAAAATTCATCAATGTTTAGTGCACATTTCTCCTGGTTTATGCAATATTTGCCTGCAGTTTTGCCTAATATGTTTATTTATGTAATTATTGATCCAGAGTAGATTCCAATGTACAGTTAGCAGAGTAACAACTTATACATGTTGCAGGATTCCCCCCCCAAAAAAAAAAAATAGACCAGAGGCATTTCATCCAGCAGAGCTTTACTGCTACTGAAGGCAAATGAGCATAATGGTCACAAAACCAATATATTCAGGATCGGCACTGTCCATAAGAAATCCAGTTGCAGCAGACTTAACTTAAACTTACAATAACTCCCCCCAATATACTCTGCCCTCCCCACAAGGTCTGAGGGACAGTGGACATGCCCCCTGCTGAAAAAGTTTGCTGACCCCTGGACTAAACTTTAACAGTACATACAGAACACCACAACAGAAGGAAAGAGAGGCAGAAAGAGAGAGCCAGGCTCCTTCTGGCCTATTATTATAGTCAGCATGAGCTTGACAGAAAGAGATGAGAGAACCATTTTAAACCAGCTGTACTCAGCTTCTCTGAGGGAATAACCCAAACATCATGAAGTTTCTTTCACACAGAGAAGCTTCCAGAACCCTCTTGAATTAATTAGAATAGGAAAGACCAATCACGTTGGTGAAAGACGGAACTCCACAGCTTCATCTGATGTCACAGTGTTATAACGCATATAAAACACTTTTTCTTTACTAATGTATCTGAGTCCCAGTTGTGCTGCTGCAGATGCAACATGACGTTTCTTCTCTCTGTGCTCCTCCCAGTGGTCATTCCTCCTCTGGCCACTGCTATGGATGCATGACCTAACTATCTGTCTCCAGGCACTACAGTCAGTTCAGATTCCCGCACAGCAGATTAGGTAGGGTCACCTTTTAATGTGAACTGAACTGAACTGAACTTTCCCCCCATCCCTACTTTCAAGAAACTGAAGAGCAGATGTTGGCATAGCATTCGACCATGTAACTTGTTTCACATGCATGGTCATTTTTGACTCTAGATTCAAAACCAGCAGTAGCTAAAAAGGAAATAAAACAGGTGTAACTTCTATGTGTTTGGGAGGGCTTGCCTAAACAAAAATGTTTAAGTAGGCATCACAAAGGGCAGAGTGACAGTACCTGCCTGGTATAATTAGGCAAGGAGTTTCAAAGTAAAGGTTCTTTTTTCCTTGCCTTATGTTAATGGAAAGAGAACTAAAAGCCATACCGCCAAGAAATCTTGCTTTGTAGATCAGTGCGATAAGAAATAACAGGGACCATTTCCCGTTGGATAGCTAGAAATCTCTTCAAAATTGTTCACTTTTATATTGTTCCTTCATGCTGAGGTCACTTCAAGAAAAATCAGTGATTTATCTGTGGATCAGACATAGAATATTTTTGAGCACTGCCCTGAACTGAAGTCCAAAAGATAATTGTTTTTTATTAGCAGAAGTAACATTAGTGATATTTTGTTAATTAGCATCCAACTTTCCTGGCAAAATTGCTTTGGGCCTGATGTTAGAGACAACTGCCTTTTGTATGCCCTCCCCCTTCCCCCCCTTACTAGACTACCACCTACAAAACGCTCTTAAACTAGACATAGAAAATAATAATAAAGGATTCCAGATGTTGGAGAAACAGCTTGGCTTGACTGAGAGGCACTATGAAGGTGGAAAGTACCATTTCGTTTCCTGGAGCTTTGCACAAAAGATGCAAGAAGGCGCATGCCTGGAAGCGAAACCTGTCCAACCCGTTATACACAAAGTAGTAAGCCCCATACGTTTGAACAACTCTATTGGTAAGCGACCGCAATGAGGAAAGAGGAGGGTGAAGTGACTGACAGTTTGAGGCATGGTTAAACTGAAAGGATTCTGGAATTCTGAACTGTGAGTTGGAGTCAGTCCAAGACTGCACTCCTAATAACATTGACTCAGATATTATACATTTAAAGCAGTACAGGCATCCCCCCATGTGCATTCTACTCGTGTGCAGCTGCATATATGTGCAGGAATATTCCCCCCCCCCCAGATTTTACAAACAATTATCAAACATAAAAAGAGAATTCCCGAGAATCTCCTGCACTTCCCTCCTGCCCTTTGTGGGTCCTTGTATTGATCTTTCCCCTCCTGCATCTTATATAATTTACCTTAAACACCATTGTGAACAATTAAAATTATGAGTAGGGTTGCAATAACACTTGTAGTTTAATGTTGAGATTTGGATATAATGGAGACTTAAAAGATTTGGATTATCATAAATTTACCCCATTCCTTACTAGAATCCTGGTCTTTCGGGAAGTAAATAAAGAGAATAGTATACCAGGAAATGGTGGGAGAGAGCTGGAAAGCCCTCATGCCTCCAGAGGAGATCTTCCCCAGAGCCTGAAGAGGACATCAGCAAGGGCGGAAGAAGCTCTAAAGAGACCAGAGACACAGTGGGACTTTGTTTAGGCTGCTCAGCCTCTCCGCCTAACAGCTGACATTTGGGGTAGCTCAGCAGCTGCTGCTGCTTTCCTGTGCATCGTCCAGCTGGCCCCAGAGATTCAACTCTAGATATTTTGGTCTGGACTGAAGAGAGTGTGTGAAAGAGAGTAGGGGGCATGTAGAGGCTTTTTAAAGGGTGTTCCCCACTTTATGCAATTTCATTTGGGGGGGGCCCAAGAACAGAACCCTTGCATAAGTGCAAGGAGGGGCACCCGTATCATACCACTTTAATCTGTACTGGCTTCCCCCAAAGAATCCTGGGAATCTGCAAAGGATGCTGAGAGTGGTCAGGAAGCCCTCATTCCCCCTCACAGAGCTACAATTCTCAAAGTGGTTTAACAACCAATCTCTCTTCCCAGGAAATTGAATAGGGGCGTCCTAACAATTCTCAGCACTCTTTACCAACTACAGCTCCCAGGATTTTGGAGGGGAATCCACAAGCTTTTAAAGTGTTTTGATGCAGCATTAAATGTATCATCCCAGTCTCAGGAAAGTGGAGTTAGGACAGCAGCCCAAGTAACTTGCTCCTAAGTGAGCAGAAATCAATGGGAAAAGTTAGACATGACTTAACAAGCCCCACTGATTTCAGCTGGAAATAAGTGCAACTAATTTAGCCTCCATATTATGTGATTTTATTTGTTTGCACCGTCTATTTGAATACCACTTATTCCCAGAACTGTCCCTAAGTGGCTTACCAAACAAACAAATAGTTGTATCCAACTGAGCACTATCTTAGGGAAGACCCACTGAAATCACAGCACATACGCCCCCAAAAACATAATGACACACTTTGAAAGGAGTCCAGGAAATGCCTCAGCAGCCTGGCCACAAAGTCCCTGTAAGGTGGATGAAGGCTCAGAGGCACATATGGTCTTCAAAATGCAAATGATATAAGTTTCTCTCCTTTTACTTGCCGCACTTTATCCCATTGCATTATACTGTTTCTAAACCCATAGCAGAGACTATTTATAAACCATCACCACCAGGGTCTTGCAGGTGCCCCGGACACTTGGAAACATATGGACCACTGATGCTCTCAAACATATGTGGATTAACCGCTTTGATACCAAAGATCTCCTTTTCTGTCCCAGCTGGAGTTCTGTGCTCCCTTGCTAATCTGGGCATAGTGTCCCATTCTATGATGCTGTAACCAAGCCATTTAGAACAATCTCTTCCATAAAAGCAAGGTAGAAACAGGGAAAGGGGAACTTGTAACCCTCAAGATGTTGCCAGACTACAATGGCAAGAAAAGCTGATGAACTCTGCAGAATTGACTAAACTAACAGATAACAGGGAACCAGGCAGAGGGCCTACTCAGTAGTGGCACCCACCCTGTGGAACGCCCTCCCACCAGATGTCAAAGAGAATAACAACTACCAGACTTTTAGAAGACATCTGAAGGCAGCCCTGTTTAGGGAAGCTTTTAATGTTTGATGCATTACTGTATTTTAATATTTTGTTGGAAGCCGCCCAGAGTGGCTGGGGAAGCCCAGTAAGATGAGCGGGGTATAAATAATAAATTATCATTATTATTAAAAACTATGTGAGAAGGACAAAAAGGACTTCAAAAGAGTCTGGGAACATTTGCAGAAACAACAGAATGGACTGGATTCACTGGCAGGATTTGAATAAAAGTTCACAATTTCATTTGACTAACAGATATTTTAGAGAACTGATAAGGGATTTTATTTTTGTGTAGGAAAAGCAGGATACAATAAATAAAACTAAATAACTCAGCAGAGGGGGAGTTGAAGGAGGTCCAGAGGAGAGGAGGGAGAATAATTGTAAATAACTTGATTAATGAGATTTGCATCATTATTTGTTAGAAGAAGAAGAAGAAGAAGAGTTTGGATTTGATATCCCGCCTTTCACTCCTCTTCAGGAGTCTCAAAGCGGCTAACATTCTCCTTTCCCTTCCTCCCCCACAACAAACACTCTGTGAGGTGAGTGGGGCTGAGAGACTTCACAGAAGTGTGACTAGCCCAAGGTCACCCAGCAGCTGCGTGTGGAGGAGCGGAGACACGAACCCGGTTTCCCAGATTACGTGACTACCGCTCTTAACCACTACACCACACTGGCTATTTTTTTATAAAAAAAGATGTTGCCAGACTACAATTTACATAATTCTTTTCATTTTAATGCAAACCTAAATTCTCATTTCCTAAGACAACACACAAAGCAAAATACAGCTACCCATTGAAATATCCCAGTCTCTGGATTTGGCAATGCACTTCTCCAAACTCCCAAAATGTGTACAAAAAAATGAGTCTGGAAGCCACCAAGTTGCCTGGCTACCCCCATAGGTTGATGATGCATTTTGTCACTGATTGGGTCAAGTGTCATTACGAAAGCAGGGCTCACAATTTACAAGTCTTTGTCATAGCCATATGTTCAAAACAGTGCTAACCACATGGCTTGGAGACCACCCTAGTGAGAAAATGAAAGATTAGAGTGAAATGCCATTGCAGTCCCCATTGGAGCTTCCAGTTTAAAACTGAGCTGGTTCTTTATCACGACTTTCAATGGAAAGTGTATATCATTTTCAGATATTTCACATGTGTTGATTATTCCTGGGAAGGCTTCCAAACATTTAGAAGTTCATTTCGGATAATCATCAAAAGCCTGGCGCATGGGAAATTTGTAGTCTGGAAATCATAGTGAAACTCTCACAAGCTTTCAATTTTCTTCCCTTCAATACTTCTTAGTTTTGCTTGTTTCTCTTCTATCTTACACAACAAGCAACGCAGTGACTTAAAAGTATACATCTGCTACCAGACCTGACCACAGGGAGCCATTAAGCAGATCTCAGTCCCAGCCTCCTGCTCCACAGCAGGTTTACATCTGCTCTGTACATGTTTTGTTTGCATGAATATTAGATACAAAAGGAATGCAGGAGTTTTAATCAGATGACCAGCCTTGTTGTTTGGACATATGGTGGAAAGGAAAGTACCATGTCCAGTCTCCCTAACTGCCATCTCCACATGCTCCTTGGGCTTATGTATATATAAATTGTATGCACGTTGATTCTAAAATGGGAAGCTCACATTAATGCAGGAACACAGTGGATGCAATCCTGCTGCTGTCTAGAGCTGTATACACACCATACATTTAAAGCACACTTAAAGCACATCCCACTCACAAAAGAATCCTGAGAACTGCAGTCTTCTCCTCCAGAGCTACAATTCCCAGCACCCTTAACAAACTACAGTTCCTTCCCCCCCAATTGATGGGCATTGTGTGTGTGCACCACATCATGTGATCAGTTGTGGGAATGTTGTGGGTAACAGGAGAGGATATACAGTATTGATTAATCCTTCTTAACTTGCACTAGCAAGTTTCCTTATACATCAGAGTGTTTTCCCCCTTTTACATTGCAGGAAGCTGGTTGCAGACTCATGTGAGTCTCTTAAGATAATAAGCAATTCAATCAGGCTTGCCCAGATTGAGATATATTCCATTGTTCCTGGTCAGACCCCTTTGATCCCTCCTAAAAGAATAAAGACACAACAGTCTTATTCATAAGTAACAAAAAGTAAAACTTCACGATCAGGCAGAGCACAGTGTGATCCCTGAAGGCAGGCTTTAGGCTTAAAGTTACAAATATGTACAAACAGGTTTGCCCCATATGGGAGATAACCAAGGGACTGCTGGCTGACAGTGCAGCAGTGCAGTCCAGGTGAAGCAGGAAGCAGGCAGGTCAAAAAAGAAGGGAGGTGGCGATGTGACTTGGCGTTTTACCAGGTCTGGAAAGGTCACGCCCACCTACTAGTCACATGCAAAGGAAAGGATGCTCCAGGCCAGGTGTAACAGGAAGTTCAACTAGCAGGACCAACATTCCCCTGCATGTCTACTCTAGGCAAACAGGAAGTTTTGTACTTGACTGCTCCAGAGGATTACATCCCATATCAATTATGCAGGGCAGAGCTTACCTGACCCCTCCCCCAATATTTTATCCAAGTTGGCACCCCTGTGTTGATATGATCACTTGAAAGCTGGTTGGCAACCTGAAATATACTCAGAGTCGAGAGTGGATTTCATGCTCTTTATTCAGCTCATAGTGGTGAGGAGGAATGAAAGTTCCCCCAAAATATCTGCTTTATATATATTATTTACACAATGGGCTGCACGTGATTGGCTAATTCTGGGATTCTCCTGTAGGCCAATCAGGTTGTGGATTCACTTCCACCTGGAGCTGGATTGGGTGGCTCCTGCGGACCAATCATACTGCTGCATTGTTCTAGGACCAATCAGACTGCTGCATTTTGGATCCTATTCAATTCAGTACATAACACCACCAATGTTTCAGTAGAACCATTTCCCCCTGACGGAATGTGCAGCGCCGAATGTGCTTGAGCTGCCTACATAGCTAATAAATCTATCCCACCACCGTTACAAAAGCTGAGACTCCAAATTCACTGTGGATGCACCCCGGCTGAATTGATGCTCTCGCAAAGGTCTGGAAAACATGCTTGAATCCAAATTCTCGTTTTGCATTTTAGGTGATTTGGAGATCGTAAAGGTTGAGTACAGTCAGCGCCTGCATCCTTCCCAGTCCCCCAACCTCCCAGCCTCTCCCTAGGATGCCTGCCAATTGAATTGCAAATCTGGCAGGCCATGCTCAACTTCTTTTGAAGCCAGGCCACCCACTTCACCACCAACACTTTGCCTTGGAAATAACACCCATTAGGGAAGAGGAAGACCTCCTTGCCAAGAGGAGAGAGGAAACACACCTTGATTGCCAAGCAGCAATCTGCAAAAAGTGGGGGAGTATTTGGATCCAGGAGGAGGAAATCCCATGGTCCTTGAGGGATTATTTTTTTCCAAAAACAGTAAAAATAAAGCACTTCACAGCTCAGCCTCTGTGACCTGAAATCAGGGCTGCAGGTTTCAATTAGCACGTATGTGCAACTCCAATAAAGATCAAGTCTGCACTGCAAATTTTAAATATTTTCATGGATGTTCAAACTGCCCCCAGTTGAGAAAACCTGGAAAACCGTCATTCTTTGGAGGGTCAGGCATATCTAACACAGAATTCTTGACATGTATAGAACTGCATTCCCACCAGTGTCAGCTCCAGGTTTGGAGTGTAGGTGGGGGCTTGGCAAAAGACCTTCCTGAGTAGCATCTTCTTGATGCTGTTGTTGACTTGCCCATCCTTGTAAACCAAAAATGACATCATCAGCTAGGGCAGGGGTGGGAAACCTCAGGCCTGGCAAAACAGGAATTGTTGGTTTGACTGCAATAACGTCCCTCAATCCTGATATAAAGGAGCAGGGTAATGCCAAGCAGAAGCTGTTTTTGTTTCCCCGCTGTCCTGTTACTGCTCACTTACTTAGAGAGGGCAGGTGAACAGGAAGCAATATGATGGTGCTCAAAGTTGCCTGATTGGTTGCAAATGGTGCAGGCTGGCTCGCCCAGTTCATGTTCGTATCACCTGAGAGATAAAGTATGTTTGTTGCTTTTTTGGACACTTTCTTCCTATGTCAGAAGTGGTCCACTGAGTGGAGCAGAACCACTATGCTAGCGGTGCAGTTGGCAAGGTGCAAACACAGCAGCAGGATACCAGATTAGCCCCTTTGTATCTTTTGCACTGCAATGACCTCCATGCTCTCTTGACCCTCTTCCTCTGCCTTCTAGTACTTAACGTTGACTCACCTGTTGGAAAGCTGCTCCAGCAGTTCCACCCCATGTCGAGAGCCATTTCTACTTCCTGTACTGCCATTCATGTGCTGGACTATAGAACTGGAAGCTCAGGCTAAGGAGAAGTGTTCTCGGATGATGCCTCGATTCTTCCCCTCCATGGCGTGTTCTCATTATCTGCAGAATTTTGTTAATTTATGAATTGCCTTTCACATATGTCCCAAGGCAATTTACAACCGTGCAATAAATATGACTAAAAATATGTTTGAAAAAGATGAGCTCCCCCGCTTCTCAAGATAGATACTTCCGCTGGTGGAAAGATTGAAAGGGAAGCACATACCCTTTCTCCAGCTAGCAGTGCAACACTAAGCCAATGCCAGCTATACTGGTGCTTCTGTCTATTAATCAGGCTGCCCTCTGAGTGATTTCTACAGGAAAACGACCAAACTTCGCAACAGGCAATCAGAGGAAGGCGTCTCTCCTTTTGAGCACGCTGCAATCCGGAGAATGAAATATTTCCTTTTTAAAAAGTAACTCTCAATCACACACACACAAACTGAAAATGGTTTTTTTAACAAAACAAAACCCATCATTCAAAAATGTAGAGCTGCAGACGTTCTCATTATAGTGGTGTAGAAATTAAGAACATCATACTATGTGTCCACCACCTTCTCAAGTCCTGACCTTGCAGGCTTGATTTAAAAGAAAATTTACCAAAATGTAAAAGGTTACAATGAATTCTTAAAAACAGGTGAATAAAATCAGCAAGAGCTTAAAAGAAATAAAACAAATGTAACTCCTATGTGTCTGCATAGGCTTGCCTAAAACAAAAACAAATATTTTAAACAGGTAATGGAAAGAGAGGGGCCTGTCTGATGTCAATACATAGGGAGTTCCAAAGGGCAGCTGCTGACACACTATATGAACCACCACACACAGAAGTCTTGTTCTTTGTTGCTCTAGATGTCCAGAGGAAATGGCAAGGAATCAAATTCTGGCTCACTATTAGAAGTTGCTTGACCGTGGAAAAGACAGTGTCATGGGACATGGTGGACTCTCCTTTGCAGAGAGAAAGAGGGCCTTCTTGGTAGTGGCACCCGCCCTGAGGAACACCCTCCCATCAGATGTCAAGGAAATAAACAGCTATCTGACTTTTGGAAGACATCTGAAGGCAGCCCTGTTTATGGAAGTTTTTTTATGTTTGATGTTTTATTTTATTTATTTTATTTTTAATATTATTAAATATTACAAACATTATTTTTAATATTAATATTTTGTTGGAAGCCACCCAGGGTGGCTGGGGAAACCCAGCCAGATGGGTGGGGTATAAATAATTTATTATTATTATTATTATTATTATTATTATTATTATTATTGCAGCTATTTCATGTATCCTCCATTGTGGAGCCTGTACTGTGGCCTAGGGTTGGGCTAGATTACTGCTAAGGTTCTTCCAAGCTCTACAATTCTGTGATCCTAAGGTAACATTCCATGGGAATGTGCCCAAAACTTGCAGAAGTGCACAGTGGTGGCAGTGGGGGACAGAATGAAAATAAATAAAAGAGGGTGGGAGGAAGAAAAGGCAAAATGCTCCTTATTTCTGCTAGGTCCATTACTAAATACTCACTTTGTCATTAGAAATTGCTTTTCTATTTTACTGATGTATAACAGTAACATTGTCTTGCACTCCCTCACTCAGCTTTTACTGCAGTGGTTGTTAGGTTGGGGTTTTTAAAAGTTTATTGGGTACATTTCCTAGGCAGCAAAGAATCACCAGTGTGAGAATAACCCCGGGTAGCTGTTCAGCTAAGGTGTTCAGCGAAATATTAACTTTCTCAGGATTTCATGGGCCTACATTTTAAGGTCCCTAAGTAATAGTGAGGCATCACAGCTAAAAGGCTTCGTGAAGCCGCGGAAGTGAAAACTCAGGTTAATCAATTCTCATCAATTCTCAGTCTGAAATACAATGCTCACACTACAGGCTGCCTCCTCCCTTCTTCCCTCCTGTACTTCAGACAAACAGACCTCCTAGGAAAAGCTCAGGCCAGAAGCCATTTCAGTAACCTGTCGGCAGATGTTCTGCATCCCCTTCTCATTGGGATGCTCACCAGCTAAGGAGAAAGCAGGTAGCTCAGTGGTAGAACCTGCGTAGAAACATACAGACACTGGCATAGCTAGTGGGTGCGGGAGGGACAGATTGCCCTTGGTGGCCCTTGGTGGCACCCGAGCCATCGTGTCCCAAGCTGCCCGAGCTCCAGGAGGGACACAGTCACTCTGGCACATGGTCTACCCCCACAGGGTCCCCTGCCCCCCTGGCACAGCACACTCTCCCTTGGCATCAGCAGGGCTTGCTATGCCAGCATACAGAAGGTCCCAGATTTTATCCATCTTGATAGTGAGTCCTGGAAGACCTGCTTCCTGCCTTGCAGGCCTTTCCCCACCTTGCCTGGGTAGGCACCGCCTTGACTGACTCCAGCTACAAAAGCTGAGGCTTCGTGGACAGATTCGTGGGCTGGGGTGTCATTTCTTTGTATCTTTATTTTAGATCTTCTTTCAACTGGTGTGGAAATTGTTCGGTGTGGCTGCGTATTTTTTGATGTTTTGTTTATTGTTTACGGCTACAGTGGTACCTCGGGTTAAGTACTTAATTCGTTCCGGAGGTCTGTATTTAACCTGAAACTGTTCTTAACCTGAAGCACTACTTTAGCTAATGGGGCCTCCCACTGCCACTGTGCCACCGGAGCACGATTTCTGTTCTCATCCTGAAGCAAAGTTCTTAACCCGAGATACTATCTCTGGGTTAGCGGAGCCTGTAACCTGAAGTGTATGTAACCTGAAGCGTATGTAACCCAAGGTACCACTGTACTTTTTTAATGGTTGCAACCAGTGCCATTTTTCTAGATAAGGTAGTGCCAGAACTCACCACAAACACCTCCCACCTTGAGCCTGGTTTTGGCTTTGGAGAGGTGGTCTAGAAATCAGTCAGTTGCCTGATAATCCTGACATCTCATATGGAACCTGGGAGAGATGCTGCCAGCCAGTGTAGACATGCTGAGCTAGATGGACCAATCAATGTCTATCAGTATAAGGCAGCTCCTTTATGGGAGGGTAGAACCCATGTTTAGCTCCAGCATCTCCAGATAAGATCAGTGCTGGATTAAACCCTGTGGAGGCTCCTAGGCAGTCAAAATCTCAGGGGGATAACACTGAACTAACAAAGCTTGATTGCCTTTTTCTTTAAAGATCAAGCAATATTTTGATCCGTTGTTGCAGAGCCCCTAAAAGGTGTGGGTCTCATAGACAGGTGCCTGCTCTGCCTATCTAGTAATTTGGCACTGGGTAAGACTGGCGGTTCGAATCCCCGCGACGGGGTGAGCTCCCATTGCTCGGTCCCTGCTCCTGCCAACCTAGCAGTTGGAAAGTGTGTCAAAATGCAAGTAAATAAATAGGTACCGCTCCGGCAGGAAGGTAAATGGCATTTCCGTGCGCTGCTCTGGTTCATCAGAAGCGGCTTAGTCATGCTGGCCACATGACCCAGAAGCTGGTTCCCTTGGCCTATAGAGCGAGATGAGCGCCACAACTCCAGAGTTGTCCACGACTGGACCTAAAGGTCAGCGGTACCTTTACCTTAGATTTGGAAAGAGTCCTGACCAAAATCTTGGTGTAATAAACCGAGCAGCGGTGGTTTAATCCCTGTTTGGGGGCCTGGCTCCAAGAACCCCATACAAACCCCGGCTCTTGGAGACCCCACCCATTTTAGTGTGTGTGGGGGGGGAGAGAGATAGACTGATGGGTTGGGCAGCAAAACCCACCTAATTCTGCTGCATGCACAGCCACACTTTATGAGCACGTTTCTTTGCCTAACAGCAGAAGCGAACAGTCCATTTGCCTCTCAGTCCGCTAAGGGACAGCATCGCTCCGCTCTTAATCGCCTGCTTTTTCTGAGTCACCATTCGGGTTCCCTGGAAATACGCGCTCTGGTCGCTAAACCGCGCTGTTGCACAGGTTTTCCCAGCCGCGCAAATCCAGCCTTGCGTACGATAATAGCTCGGAAACTCGGTATGTAGCAACCCAGAGCGCGCACCCACCGCCCATCCCTACCCCGGAACGTCGCTCCTTTTTTCTTCCAGTGGAGAAGCACATTTAAACACCTGTCCCATAAAGCGGCTCTTTCAATATGAACGATGGGGCTATTATGGGAGGAAGAGGGACTCTTCCCACCCACATCCTATGGATTTTACAACTTGGATCCACAGGTCTGGAGGTTGCATGCATCTCCCCCCACCCTGAGAGAGAGAGAGAGAGAGAGAGAGATTTTGGGAAATAAAACCGTCGCCAACAGCGCGCAACAATGGCCACATTAATCTTGCGCAATTAGCGTTATAACCCTTGGCAGCTCTACAGACGCGAAAGACAAAGCTTTATGCAAATAGACCTTCCTGTCTCCCATCCCCCCCTTTCTTCTTCTGTGAGTGGATCTCTTCGCACCCCCGAACTCCCCCCCCCCGCACAACCCCCCCAATCATCTCCCTCCCTCCCCTGTGTCTCTCTGGCGCTGCTTTTTCCCTCAGACTGTTTTAATGATACGGTACATTGACTAACTTAAAATTAATTATAAGGTTCTTGACCGAGAGAGAGAGAGAGAGAGAGAGAGAGAGAGAGAGAGAGAAGGAGGAGGAGGAAGAGGAAGGGAGTGGGAGAATCAAAGGGAGACAGGGTTGATGTGGGGTGGGGAGAGGGGAGGCTGCGCTATTCAGAGGGTTTGGTATTCAGAGAATGAGCCACCTGCGCTTGGCAGCGCTGCCCAGAGAAAAACAGACAGTATTGTGCGCACCTCGGGAGGGATGGAGGGCACTTGAGGGATGGATGGAGCCCGGCTCAGTTTGGCTGCAGATGTTGCGGATGCAGCGGGGAAGGAAGGATGGATGTCCAGGAGGGCTTGCAGAGAGAAGCGGTTCTCCGCGGGGTGCGCACCGGTGCTTCTTTCTACAGGCCACCGGGATGAAAATATTTCTTGAGCGCCAGAGAGGAAGTTGCGGTTTAGATCTGTATCCAAACTGCCCAGGAGCTGTGGCGCAAAGGGACTGAGGGGAGGGGGCTTCTCTGCAAAAGTTTTTGGCTTTGCTGGGAACCGGTCCTGGCCCAGGTGCCCCGTTGGCTCGTCGCTCCCTAGCGCGGCTAAGGAAAGGCTAGCACGACCAGGTCAAAGTCCTTGCGCCGTTTGTCTCTCGCGACTCCATTGCAAGGGGGGGGGGCACACAGTGAGATTCAATGGAGTGAGCGGATTTTTAAAAATGTGTGTGAGAGAAGTGGAGGTGGGACGAAAGCAGGGGCATTTTGTGATGGGGGTGGGCAGAGTTATAATTCTGCTTCTGCGCGGAAAGTGGGACGCAGTGCCTTGCCTTTCTCCATAGAAGGTTCCTCAGAAATGAGGGGTTGAAAGCGATGTGCCGGGACCGGGGTGGTTGGGGCTGAGGGTTAAAACTGGGCAGGGGAAAATAATCTCTGAATTTCCCCGCTCTTCCTTCCGGTCGATACTCCGGTATTCTCTCCCCCCCCCCCAATGGTTCTGCTTTCAATTGGCTTCTGAAAGTGGCGGGTTTCACCGCGCAATCGGTAAGTATAAATGAATCGGATTTTGCCACCACCAAGAAAGAGAGAGAAAGAGAGAAAGAGAGAAAGAGAGAAAGAGAGAAAGAAAGAAAGAAAGAAAGAAAGAAAGAAAGAAAGAAAGAAAGAAAGAAAGAAGTGGACGAGTTTGCAATTGAAACTGCACCTGTCCGCTCCAGATTGAGTTGCCCGTCTCCTCCCTTTGGCGCTGGAGGGGAGAGTTTGGGTGATTTGGCGCAGGGCCTTGATTTATCCCCTTTCTATCAGTGATTAATGCGGCTTAATTAGCTAATCTCTAAACCATTATTTACAGCTGGTGCGGACAAAGGGAAAACCTGATGAACCAGCACTTAAGTCGCTTTGAAATTATGGAGTTGGAGGAAGGAAACGGGCGTTGGGACGGGAGCCACAGAAGGGAACGGCTCCTGATTTTGAACAGTTTGGGGAAGGGGCATCCTCTGAACGCCCTGACCAAAGTAGTCGTGCGCTTACGAAAGGCGACTTGCTGCCTTTTTAAAAAAAAGGAAGCAGCAAAATTGAAACGACCGTTCATGTGTCCGGCTTGCAGCTCGGGGCACCCCTTACCTACGAGTAAGTCCTACTGAAATAAATATGGCTTCCTTACTCTGAATCAGAAAACATGTAGAGAGACAACGGGCTCCATAATCGGAGCCATAAACAGTGTGCAAAGGTACTTTTGGATCAGTGTGCGAGGCGCGCATTCCTAGCTTACAGGTGTTTGACGCACACCAGAGGTATATAATTAGGCTCGTATAGGAGTGTGCGTCCCATCCATGTAGGTTCGGTAGAAATGGGAAATATCCTTCCCTGGGAAATGCAAACAATTTCTAATGTATTGTAGTATGCATCTGTGTGTTTCCAATTTTAAAATCGCCTGCCACTGGCAGATTTCCTCTTGCCAGACTTTCTTCATGCGCTATCAACTATTTAAGATTTGTAACTCAGAATTGCAAAAAAGAGAGGGGCTCCCTTAAATTGCGCTCGCTTGTTTTTGGGATTTATTTTTTGTTGTTTTTTACTCTCCCTCCCGTATGTCCCCTTTTGTCTTTTTGTCTCTCTCTTCCTTCCCAGGCTTTGTAAAATCGCCACCTCGGTTTCAGATAAGAATCCCCGGTATCAGATCAAATCGAAACCACCCAAGACGTAGTAGTGATGCAGAGAGTTGAGTCCTTCTCTCCTCGTTCGTTCCGTAGTCCGGCGCTTCTCCGTTAATCGGGAGCTCTCCTGCCTCAAATGCTCAGTTGCTTCTTCCGCCAGATTTGGAGAGGATGCGGACGCTGGTAGGGGAATGTGGACGACGGCGACAAAGTTATTTACAAGCAGAAGGAAGGAGTCCGCAGTTCTCCGAACTCTTATTCTGGGATGCCATCCCGAACAATGCGCCACCTCTATGATTTTTGTCTCCGTTGACTTCTAGTGACGAGAAAGGCACAGCCTGGTCTGTTCCCCCTCTCTTCTCCTCCCCGCCTCCTAGTATTTATTATTGTCATTATTAGGATTATCATTAGGATTGGTAGGGTTTTTTTTGTTTTAATTTGGTTTTTGAAAGCCTCTGGGGCTTCTCTATTATTATTATTTAGGAGGGGGAAATAATCTGAGCATATATATATATATGTATATATACGGCGAACTGGAAATTTCAGAAGAAATTTCTCGTTGTTCATTAAAAAAAAATTAAATTATTTTTAAGGGCCTTAAACTGGCGAGGACACGTTAGAATCAAACGCAAACTTTTTTCTTTTTCTTTTTAAAGTAAAGTAGAAGGATTCAAGAGTCGACGTGTTATCTGGACCAACCCAAAGCCAATGGAGATTCTTGGAATAGGAAAGATAAGAACGAGGGAAGGGAAGATATAGCCAAATCTTGCTCAATCACGATTCCCCCCAAGTGCTAAAAATAGGAAAATAAAATCTGGAAAGAATGGAGAACAGATTCCCCACCGACCCAAAACCATAACTCTCTTCCTCCTGTTCATCTTTCCTGGAAAACTCCCCGCCGCACACACGAACGCGCGCGCACACACTCCGAAAGTAAATTAATGACGAAGGCTTAATGGAAAATAGTGGATACTAAATAGAAAGGCATATACAGTATTGCTTCAGCGTTAAAGGAGATGTCCTCTCCCAAAACCCAGCCCAAGTATTCGAGGCAGGGTATGGGTCTGCTTCGCCCCTGGCTGATTCAGAAATGTTTTAAACGTTCCGTAGTATTGATTTGTTTATGGGGGGGGGGATATCAATAGGTCGCTTTTCTTAGTAGAACTTTCTCAAATGGACAGCGGCAGTTATTATGATCGTCGTCATCGTTATTTTCAACAACAGGGAAATGGTTCTTTTTCAACTTCTTTCTCTCCCCCCGCGCCCCCCCCTGTCTTATATTAAATTATGGGAAGTGAGAGTGCAGGAGCGGGTGAGAGGCGGCGGGGCATCTGTTTAATTCGGAGCAACCCCGATCCGATTGTTTTGAGAGATGAATGGGGTGGGGGAGTCGTTTTCATGTTTGACGATTATTAATCCCTCCCTCCACTTTCAATTCTGATGGAGGGGGGGGGCAGGAGAAAACGAAGAAGAAATGGATTAGAAATGGTATCAAGAGGGATTATTCGTTTATATCAGCCAGATGGAGCCATACGGGACGATTGGAAAGCAACAAAGGGGAGAGGATTTTTTATTATTCTTTTCTGTAATGGTTAGGAGGAATTATTTTTTTGGGGGGGAGGGGGGAGATTTACAAACAAGCAAGCCACTGAGTTGTTGCAGAGATGGCGAAAGGGGAGTGAAATGCCTCTGGTTCCTTTAACTCTGTCGCTTCTCTTTAACTGGATATAACTGTTTACAGAGAGAGAGAGAGAAAGAGAGAGAGATGGCGCAATTCTGGATTTAAAGCGGGGTAAGCGACAAAGGACCTCTCCTCCCAAGTACGCATCTCTCTTTGCTTGGGTTGGCACAAGCTACATCTATTTTATCTCCCCATCACCCACTTCCCATCATTATTTTAAATTAAATACAACCCCTGGAAAATGTTTCGAGTATCATCTACTTAGGACGAATACAAGTTGGGGGGAGCGGAGAAGAGATGAGGAAGAGGGGAAATCCATTCAACCATCAGTGACCTCAGAATGCACCTGCTGATTGGATACAAAGAACTGGGGGGGGGTGAGGAATTAAGAGGGAGACCCCCCCCATCACCAGCCCTCCCCTCCATGCGGGCTTATACGATTACAAGGGGTGGGGGATGATAGTTAACCAAAGCCAACCCAAAACGTCCTTCAAAGCTGATTATCTATCTATCTATCATCTATCTATCTATCTATCTATCTATCTATCTATCTATATCTATCTATCTATCTATCTATCTATCTATCTATCTATATCTATCTATCTATCTATCATCTATCTATCTATCTATCTATCTATCTATCTATCTATCTATCTATCTATCTATCTATCATCTATCTCTATCTATCATCTCTATCTAAAACTGAGAACTAGAGAAATATTTTTTTAAAGAGAGAGAGGGAGAGAGAAGCCTTCGATTAAATAACAAATCTTCTAAATCCGAATAAATTATTGTTGTTGTTCTTGAGGGTCACGGGTAGGGTTTTTTGTTTTTGTCCCCACCATCACCCCCAACCCCCTGCTCATTCACTCCAAAACCACCCAATTGAAATAAGCCGCACCACCCTACAAAACAAAACTCTTCGGCGCTCGCAGCAAAAATGCACTAAAGGGATGTGATCTTTCGGGCTTAAAATGCTTTATTGATTGAAATAATGGAAGCATTATTTGGATTTGTTCTGACACCGACGCTGATTTAAAGATTTCTCCTCTTATCGATCGTTGTCCCGGCGCAAAAAAAACCGCTGTCCGATCTGAGCAGGAATCCATCTATCTATTCCCTCTCTCCTCTCTGCTCATATGCAGAATAAAAATAATAATAATGCGCTTATTTATTTGTTTTTATGTCGCGTAGTCCCACCCCCTCTTTCTACTCTTTCAGTGGTAAATCATCCCAATTAATCCCTTCGCCGCTCCCATCGCCATAGAGCCTCTTATCTTCGGTGCATCTGCTTTCAGTTTGCACGTTCAGTGAACTGCGGCGGACAATAGTTGCAGGGAGGGCGGGGGAGGAAGGGGGAAAAAATCCCTCAACATAGAGGGAGGAGAGATGGCAACTCCCCAGCTGTGTTCCATTTCGGCCGCTCCGGGCCGCGAAGGAAAAGGAAGACGCCCCCTCCGCCCAAAGATCCCCTCCTGCTCCTGGCCTGCGCCGGGAAGCCACCCCCAGGCTGCGGAGGAACCTCTCTAATGGGGCGGAATCGGTGGAGGCGGTGCGTCCGCAGGAAGAGCGGCTCAGGCCAGTGGAAGTCTGCCCAAGGTGGGCTTCAGACCCAGGAAAGGATGCGAATGGTACCCAAATGGGAAGAGAGCGCGCGAAGCTGGTGGGGAGCGAAGGGGTTAAGTGGGCAAGGAGAGAGAGGGAGAGGGGGGGAGGGGAGAAAAGTAATCGAACAATTAGGGTGTCAGTATATCTGCCCTCCCCCCACATCCGACGTTGTGACTCTGCACTATCCAATTCTTGCACATTTATTCCCCTTAAGTCTGCCATATCCTGCGGGCTTTAGCCAACTAAATTCTACTCAGAGTAGAACGCACTGGATTTAATGGACCCAGTTTCACCATGTCCATTAATTTCAGTGAGTGTATTCTGAGTATGGCTAACATGGAATGCATCGCAGCCAAAACATCCATCTTTCTTTCTTTCTTTCTTTCTTTCTTTCTTTCTTTCTTTCTTTCTTTCTTTCTTTCTTTCTTTCTTTCTTTCTTTCTTTCTTTCTTTCCACAGCCTCCGGCCAGAAGAACTGTTTTGACTACTTTCTCTAAATAAATACTCGAAAACAAACAGCCCACCAGCTTTTGGTTGGTCCCCCCTCCCAACTATGCCTGCGCTCCCATAGGTTTCTCCGGAGGGAATTCCCATTGGACGAGAGGGAGGCATTGGAAACCCATCGAACGTGGCTGTTCTCCTCCTTCTTCTCCCCCTCCCGGTCGCTTCGGAAGGTGCCAATTGCGCGGTACCCTAGAAAAGGCAGAGGACCACGGCATTCCCTGTTTGCGGGCGTTCCCTGAAACATAGACAGATGGAGGGGTGGAGTGTGTGTGTGTGTGTGTGTGTGTGTGTGTGTGTGTGTGTGATGTGAGGGAAGAGGGAATCCGATTGTCTGTTTCCACACACACAAACACACCCCTCCCCAGCGCAGCAGATCTCGTTTTGGCCTGGAAAAGGCGGTCTAACTCCACTCAAGTCCGCTTGGGAAAGTAAAAGCTTATAGGGCGGGGTGGGGGGAGGAGAAGGAGAGAGATGCATGTGGCTTTAATAGCAGTGAAAGTATTACAGAGGGATCAGATTAAGCGAGAGAGGGGGCTTTTGAACATCTGTCTAATGCAGCCAATAGAGATGACATTAGTGATATTGGAGGGAGAGAGGGAGAGGGAGAGGGAGCAACAAACAGATCGAGCCGGGATTATGAGAAACCCTCCCAATCCGATTACTCCCTGCTCCTCTTCTTTCCCTCTCTCTTTCCCCCCCCCTCTGCCAGCCGGATCCTGAGCCCAGGGAAGACTAGATTGGATAATAACGTGCTGTTAGCACCCTGCGGTTGGGTTGAGGCTCTGCAAGCCCAGAGGCTGGAGGAGAGAGAGAATAACTCACAAATGATGCTGCAGCGGTAGAGACAGAGGAGCCCGGTCTTATCCTGCCCAGGAACCCTCTTGCCTGCAGCGGAGCGCGGAGGGTCAGGCTACAAGTCGCCCCGAGCTAAAGAATATTAAGAAGAAAATTCTTCTCGCTAGAGTAGAGGGCTCCAGCGTTCTCTTCCAGGCAGGGGTGTTGTAGCTTTGCCCTGCTGACTATTCTTTCTAAGGCAACCTTTCTATGGACTCTGACTCCCATCAGCCTTGGCTGTCACAGCCAACTTTGGCCAGGGATGGTGGCAATATCTGGAGGACCACGAGCGAACCACCCCTGCACTGATATTTTGCTCCTGTACATGGAGGTTCTGGCCAAGTTACCTTGGCCAGTGGCCAGTAGAGCTTTCAGCCTGGCTGGTGGTGTACTGACCTAGTTTGGAAGTAGGTCTCCGAAACCCAGCCCCAGAACACCCCCCCAATCTCCCCCCCCCCATTATCCTTTTAACTGAGCATGGTGCAGAACTGAACCTGAAGTTTTCTCTATGCGGATTAGTGTGGTTAGGGTGTCGGATTAGGTTCTGAGGGACCATGATTCAAATCCCCACTTAGCCTTGAAGTCCACTGGGTCACCTTGGTCTAGTCACCAACTGGCAGCCTAACCTACTTCATAGGGTTGTTGTGAGGTGAATATTGGGGTGGGGGGCTTGCACACCGCCTTGAGTTTCTTGGAGGTATAGTGGGATATAAGTGCAATAATAAAAATCCCCACAAAAATATAAATGTACTGTAAACTGCCTTGTGAAGGACAGCGTATAAATTTAATAAATAATAATATTAATTATATTAATTATATTTAATAATAATAATAATAATAATAATAATAATAATAATAATAATAATAATAAAGAGTCGTGGGTGGTGCTGTGGATTAAACCACAGAGCCTAGGATTTGCTGATCAGAAGGTCAGCAGTTCGAATCCCCGCGACGGGGTGAGCTCCCATTGCTCGGTCCCTGCTCCTGCCAACCTAGCAGTTCGAAAGCACGTCAAAGTGCAAGTAGATAAATAGGCTACCTTTTCCGGTGGGAAGGTAAACAGCATTTCCGTGTGCTGCTTCGCCAGAAGCGGTTTAGTCATGCTGACCACATGACCCGGAAGCTGTACTTGGGCAATAAAACCCGGAAGCTCAGCTCCCTTGGGCAATAAAACGAGATGAGCACTGCAACCCCATAGTTGGTCACGACTGGACCTAATGATCAGGGGTCCCTTTAACCCTTTAATATTAATAATGTGCCCTGCTTGGAGAATGACCATTCTCATGAACTACGAATGATAAGGCCAACTGCTGGAAGGGCCATGGTTCCTGCTGAGAAGATTTAGATTTCCATTGTCGTCTCAATGATGCTACTTTTTAAGCAACAGTTTGGAGAGGAAAAAGCACCTCTAGCTGCGGTGTATCCGTGGCAGAACACTTTGTCACCTTTTGTGTGTCAATCGACTCTGCTGTGCCTACACTGGCTACTTTTGACAGCAAACTCCACTCAGGTGGTGTTGTAAAAAGGAAGTCCGAGATGGGACCTTCTTCCAGCAGGGATCCAAAATGGCAATCATGTAATATTGTTGTTGATGTGTTGCATCAGGCGGCTTTAAAAAGGGAGACAATAAATTCATGGAAGTTGATGGTGACTAGCCATAATGGCTATACAGTATACATTCTACATCCAGTCTCAGAGTCAGCATACCCAGAAGGTCGGCGGTTCGAATCCCTGCGACCTGGGAATAGCAGCCACTGGGGAACAGGTGCAAGAGAGGGCTATTGTGCTCCTTGTGGGCTTCTCAGAGGCATCTGGTTGGCCACAGTGGGAAACAAGATGCTGGACTAGATAGGTTTTTGGCCTGATCCAGTAGAGCTCTTATAGGATATCTTCTTTCTTGGAGGCTTAGCATGGGCAACAGGCCAGAGAGAGTTGGCACTATGACGACTTCTCACTGGTCCAGTATGTGCAATCCAACACAGTAAAGCTTCCCTTCTTCTTACCCCTCTTAACCAAGAAATCAGACCACAGACTGGAAAGTAAGCTTAAAATATAATTTACTTACTCAACAGTCTTGCATTAGTTTTCAGCTACAGCAGCATTAAAAACTATGCAGGTAGAATACTTATATTTACAGTAAAAACAGTGCCTGGGACTGGAGCAAGCATAGGGTATGTCTGCCCTCACAGCTGGTCAAGGGAAAGGGGGAGGAAACAAAATGTTAGATATGTTCCTTCCCTCCCAAGACATTTGGGGAAATGACATCCCACAGAACCCTCTCTACCCACTACATTTTCTATGGTTTGAGTATCTGCCTGTCAGCAATACAGCTCTGTGGTTTTAGTGCCTTCTCATGCTAACTAGCAAGAATATGCATTTGTTAGGTTTAGCTGCTAACCTTCCACAAGCAAGCAGAGCTATTTACAACCTTGGCATTTCGTCAGGTATGCCCTTAAAATGCCAAGAGTCATTCTCATCCCAGCACTGGTTTCTTGGTGGAGAGCAGGAGCAGAGTTTGGTAATATGGCACTCTGAGCAAGGACAAAATTTGGCACCCCCTAACATTGAGTAGGTACCTGTACAAATGTTGTTGTTGTTTTGTCTTGCGCCCCCTCTGCTTGGCAGCCTGTGGGTGGGGGGGAACAGCCTGCATCAGCCTACATCCAGTGCTGCGGAGCGGTGTAGTAATGGAACATAACATGGACACTGCAAATATAGCATGCAGACTACAGACATGCTCAGAGACACACCAGAGGGCCTTGATAGGCTGATGATCCCAAGCATGTTACTCTGGGAGTTTAAGAACATCAATCTATCCTTTTATAGGGGAAGGAAATGCCAGCGTAACACTAGCACAGCCAAAACAAATCTGTTTACCATACAAAGCAGTTCTTTCTCCATTGTGATCCAGTTTAATAATAATAATAATAATAATAATAATAATAATAATATCATCCAGGAGGTTGGCCGTGTTAATCTGTTGTAGCGGGAGTAAGTGTCTTGAGGCACCTTAAAGACAAGCCATTTTATTTTGGCATAAGCTTTCCAGTACCACATTTATCAGATGCACGGAGTGTAATCCTAAAATAGCATGTTGATATATTCAGAGAGGAGTGAGGGTGAGGAGATATAGAGATGTCAGGTCAGAGGGAAAATAAATGCAGAGAGAACAGACAGTGATGACTACTTGAAAGCAAAATAATTTAATAACAATAGAAATAACAAAAATAACAGCACACTTCTACAGAACAGGGGTGGGGAATCTGTGGCAGAGCAGTGGAAGACTCTATACATGATCAATAACTTATTGTGGTGCAGAGAGCACTCCGCATGTACAAGCATGCAGGGTCTCCATAGAAATGTTTTTAATTCTTTTAAAAATGTTTTTACTATTGTGTATTCATGCTGTACCTGGCCCTGGTTAAGAGCAGGAAATAAATAAGAGCAATTAATGTGTGTTGGTCCAGGTGGAAAGCCCATTTCTTCCTCTATTCTACACAAATGAATGAATGAATAGTTTACAGCAGCCTTGGCTGACCTGGTGCCCTTCAGATGTTTCTGGCTGGGTAAGGGCTATAGCTCAGAGGCAAAGCATCAGCCTTGCATACAGAAGGTGCCGGGTTCAATCCCCAGCATCTCCCAGTCATGCCTAAAACCCTGGAGAGCCTCTGCCAGTCAGTGTACTGTAGACGATACTGAATAAGATGGACCAATGGTTTGACTCAGTATAAGACAGTTTCCTATGTTCCTCTGACTACAACTCCCATCAGCCCTAGCTCCCACAAAACCTGGTTCATAGCACCCTGGACTGTGGCAGCTTTCACCGAACTGGTGCCTCCATTTTTATTTTTAATTTTTGCCAATGGTCAGGGAGGATAGGAGCCCAGAAACAACTGCAGGCAGGGGTGCCATGCTTTGCTGCTTGAGGTGAAACTGGAAGTGCTGCCTTGCCCTCCCACTGCCACTGCTGCTACCATGCCTGCCAACTCTGCTGCTGGAGGCCAAGCTATGCTGGCATCAGTACCAATTTTGGAGGAGATCCTATTCAATTTGCACAGGTTCTTTTGTGCTCCACAAGTACTAATATTGGTGCTGCTTCTGCGCTGGCAGTGGAGGAGGCAGGGCACTTATGGGACTCACACTTTGGGGCGTCTTCTACCTGAGGCAACCACATCAGTCTACCTAAAGGCTGGGCCGGCTCTGAATGCAGGGTACCAGGTTGGGGGGGAAAGCCAGCCAGGGTTTCTTTCACACTAGTATAGTGGTACCTTGGGTTACAGATGCTTCAGGTTTCAGACACTTCA
This sequence comes from Podarcis vaucheri, assembly GCF_965113315.1. Classification (NCBI taxonomy): domain Eukaryota; kingdom Metazoa; phylum Chordata; class Lepidosauria; order Squamata; family Lacertidae; genus Podarcis; species Podarcis vaucheri. Next base: position 21,821,906 of record NC_138749.1, read on the forward strand.
GGTTACAGACTCTGTTGTTGTTTAGTCATTTAGTCGTGTCCTACTCTTCGTGAACCCATGGATCAGAGCACGCCAGGCACCCCTGTCCTCCACCGCCTCCTGCAGCTTGGTCAAACCCATGCTGGTAGCTTCGAGAACACGGTCCAACCACCTCATTCTCTGTCGTCCCCTTCTCCTTGTGCCCTCCATCTTTCCCAGCATCAGAGTCTTTTCCAGGGAGTCTTCTCTTCTCATGAGGTGGCCAAAGTATTGGAGCCTCAGCTTCATGATATGCCCTTCCAGTGAGCACTCAGGGCTGATTTCCTTAAGAATGGATACGTTTGATCTTCTTGCAGTCCATGGGACTCTCAAGAGTCTCCTCCAGCAGCATAATTCAAAAGCATCAATTCTTCGGCTATCAGCCTTCTTTATGGTCCAGCTCTCACTTCCATACATCACTACTGGGGAAACCATGGCTTTAACTATACGGACCTAACTCTGCTAACCCAGAAATAGTACCTCATGTTAAGAACTTTGCTTCAGGATGAGAATAGAAATTGTGTGGCGGTGGTGTGGCAGCAGCAGGAGGCCCCATTAGCTAAAGTGGTGTCTCAGGTTGAGAACAGTTTCAGGTTAAGAACAGACCTCTGGAACAAATTAAGTTCTTAACCCGAGGTACCACTGTATCTGAAAGTCACGCTGCTGAATTCAAAGAAATTCATGGACACTCCAGATTCTCCAAGTGTTCCTATTTTCCAGGTATAGTCCTGGATTCACAAAAGCCACCTTCATTTCTGATATGATCTCGGAATATCCCGCTTGTCTTTAGGACATCCCTATTTTCATTGGAGAACTGTTGGAGGGTATGTTAGGACATCCCTATTTCATCGGAAAATGTTGGAGGGTTGAGTTATGCAACTCCACTGAGCCAAGGAGATGTCTAACCTTTAGAAGACATCTGAAGGCAGCCCTGTCTAAGGAAGTTTTTAAAGCACTTAAAGTTTTATTATATGTTGGAAGCCGCCTAGAGTGGCTGGGGCAACCCAGTCAGATGGGTGGGGTATAAATAATAAAATTATTATGATGATGGACTAGGGCGTCCCTATTTTCATCAGAGAAATGTCAGAGGGTATGAGAGTCTCATCTTTTTCTTGAGTTCATCTTCCTGGAGGAACTACTTCCAGGCCAGATCTTTGAGCTGTTAGCGAGAGCAAAGTGCAGCTGTGCCCCTAAAGCATGGATGACTACAAATGATGAATGTCACTCCTTGAATCACCCTCAGCAACATTTACAAGTTTTATTCCTCAGTCTTCCTGCCAGTAAGCTGTACCACCCTGAATCATCTATCCCAAGTATGACTCAAAGGCTGATTAGCATCTAGCTCATGAATTACAGAAAAGGATGTCCTGATTAAAATTCACAGAAGTAATTCGTTTTTTGCAGAGGTGGCAGGCGTCTTCGCTTTACCTTTAAAGAGAGGAGGAGAGAGAGAGGACGAGATCAGGAAAGAAATGACAAGCTCCCTCAAGGGTAGTTACTGTCGCACATGGGAGGAGGCCCCAGAGTTACACATTTGTGTGCACAGGCAAAGCATGAGTTTGCAGGCGCATCTCCAAAAAGCACTGCACATCAGCTTCATGTTTTCTAAGTTATAACATATAGTCCACATCTATCTCTGAGGAGGACTGTTGTCATACGACTGCTGCCTCTTTCCCCACTGAATGTGCCTAGTCTCTTGATCTTATTAGTCTTTGCAGTGATATGCACCAAAGTGACGACGGAACAAAATTACAGTGGTACCTTGGGTTACATACGCTCCAGGTTACAGACTACGCTAACCCAGAAATAGTGCTTCAGGTTAAGAACTTTGCTTCAGGATAAGAACAGAAGTCGGGTTCCGGCGGCACGGCAGCAGCAGGAGGCCCCATTAGCTAAAGTGGTGCTTCAGGTTAAGAACAGTTTCAGGTTAAGAACGGACTTCCGGAATGAATTAAGTACTTAACCCGAGGTACCACTGTATTTGATTGTCCAGTGTGGGGTATTTGTCATTTCCAAGGGGACAAGTCAGAATAATAATAATAATAATAATAATAATAATAATAAATTTTATTTATATCCCGCCCTCCCCAGCCGAAGCCGGGCTCAGGGCAGCTAACAACAATAAAACAGTACAAAAGTACAGCATAAACAACACTCTAAAATCATTCATTATGAAATTAATTAATTCAAGCCACTGGCAACCATTGGGCCAGAGCTCCGCGAAGATTGCCGAGGGAGGGACTCAGGCTGTGCCCTGGCCAAAGGCCTGGTGGAACAGCTCTGTCTTGCAGGCCCTGCGGAAAGATGTCAAGTCCCACAGGGCCCTGGTCTCTTGTGACAGAGTGTTCCACCAGATCGGAGCCACAGCCGAAAAACCCCTGGCTCTAGTTGAGGCCAGCCTAACTTCTCTGTGGCCTGGGACCTTCAAGATGTTTTTATTTGAAGACCGTAAGTTTCTCTGTGGGGCATACCAGGAGAGGCGGTCCCGTAGGTACGAGGGTCCTAGGCCATATAGGACTTTAAAGGTTAAAACCTTAGCTTAACCTTAAACCTGATCCTGTACTCCACCGGGAGCCAGTGCAGCTGGTATAGTACCGGATGAATGTGATCTCGCAGCAAAGACCCCGTAAGGAGTCTCGCTGCAGCATTCTGCACCCGCTGGAGTTTCTGGGTCAGTCTCAAGGGCAGCCCCACGTAGAGCGAGTTACAATAATCCAGTCTGGAGGTGACCGTCGCGTGGATCACAGTGGCTAGGTCAGGGCGAGAGAGGTAAGGAGCCAACTGCTTAGCTTGGCGGAGATGGAAAAATGCCGCCTTTGTTATAGCTGCAATCTGCGCCTCCATGGAAAGGGAACACGAAAGCCTGTAGCCAGGAATATTGCAGTTAGGAGGTGGGAGAGTCCACTGAGACGGTGCGTTGTAGGAGCAAATGTCTGTGCAAAATACCTATATGCAAGTACTCTAAGGTATTTAAATGAAAGTTCTTTGATTTATGGAGGATTCTGAATAAAACTACATTCGATTTTGTACATGTAGACACACCAAAGCTAAAAGATATTTGGTTGGTTATTATCTCTCAGTGTAACCTACCGGTACCTCGCAGGGTTGTTGTGCAGATGAAATAGGGAAAGAAGGATCCATGTACTAGTGTGTGAGCTCTTTTGAGGAAATGCAGGACAAATGTTAATGATGAAGATGAGTTATATTGTATATGAGTTATATTATATTCTAGAAGGCATATAAATTTGAATTAATTTTATTTAGTCATTTTCTTAATAAAATCACATTCTATTTTAGCAGTGTGCCATATAACCTGGGACCAGGTTACCTGAAAGATTGCTTGCCCATGTAAAACCTGTAAAATCACTTAGATCATCTAGGAAAATTATATTTTTGGAACTGAACCCTACAAAGGCTGGTCACCTGAAAACAAGCATTTTCTGCTGTTGCTGCTGAACTGTAGAACACAGCCCCTTTGCCCTTCATGAAGTAGAAACCACCAGTTGCTTTGCCCCCCCCATCTCTGAATTGTCAAAATTCCCTTTTTATTTGCTTTTTAAAATTATGTTCATTTTATATTGCTGCTTTATGGAATTTAGCTTCAGTGTTTTTGCTTTCATGATATATTGTTTGTCTTTTAGATTGTACACCGCTGCTCAGGGCAGCTAGCAAAAATTAGACCTAAGTCTGCAAGTCAGATTGTGTCTATGCTTCCTAAGTCATTTTGGAGAAGGAGCTAAGCCATTTGGGTTATCCTCAACATGATGAATTGCACCCAGAAACGAACCTGGTAAACTGGTGCAGCCCTCACAGCTTAGGTGTAACATGACCCCACTAGCCTTTTTTGCTGATGGATTCTGGACCACTTGCTGTTGGAGGGAAAAATCAGTAGATATGAGAGTTAAGAAAAAGAACCCTTGGGTAATATCAGGTAAGAGACAAAGGCAACACTAGAAACATATGAGTATGTCTGCTGAATTCAGGAAGAACCTCCATCTGCCTCCTGTAAGTTCCTAAGCCTTGAGGTCCACTGCACAGTTTATCTTGGATGTGGCTCCCAGCACATTGCCCTGAAGGGAATGTGGTCCTCAGGCTGAAAAGTTTTTCCACCCCTGTCTTAGGACTAGGGGGTAGAACCCATGGCCTCCTCATATAGTAGGACTATATCATCACTGACCAGTGACCACATTAGATGGGGCAGATGGGAGCTAGAAGTCAACAAGATGGGAGGGGCCTATAGGGTCACCCACATACCTCAGAAAGCAAATGATTTAACAACATTTAAGATCACACCATATTAACTTTGTGAAGGATGAGTAGAAAATGACAGAGCACTTTTACAAAAGGATGAAGTCCTTATCCTTCTATATTTTGAGAGTCCGTATTGCTGCTTGTCAAACAATGGATCTGGCAAGTCTCTGTTAATAAGCTGAGCCAAAGCATGTTAGCTAAGTCATAAAAATTCAAGCCTCTGATTCTTTTCGGAACTTAAATGAATTGATTATCCACTGGTTTTAATTATATTTGCCATTGTAATTTGTTATTATTCCACAGAATGCTTTTGTGTGTGTCAGAGGTTGGCCGGCAAGGCCAGCACACCCATGAAGCAATGTGAAGAAACCATATCAGGTGGCAGGATCCATAGGGGCAGCAAATCCCAATATCGGTGCCCCCCTGGCTTTGCCCATGGTCATGTTGCAATCTGTCTCAGGTGCCAAAATGCCTTGGGTCAGAGCAGTGGTGAAGCTGCATGCTCCAGCACCAGGGGCAGAGAGCAGGCGGGGGCATGGCTGGTGCACGTCCTGGGGACATGGCATGTGTCCTGGGGGCATGACACGCGTCCTGGGGGCATGATGCGCTGCCTACGGGGGGGGGGGGTGCGCCCAGCATGGTGGGGGGATGTGCGGCGCGTGTTGGTACCCCCCTCCCCCAGGGCAATAGATTTGAACTCACCATTATTTACCATATGTTTCAATGTACTTGCCTGATCTGTGCTGTATCTTCCAGGAAAGCAGCACTGGATTTAGGGTGGTGCGGGTTGTTCCCCCCCACAGGGCACTGAGCCGAGGGGGGGGGGAATTAGAAGATCCATAATTGAGAAGATCCATTTGGGGACGCCAAATTTTGGCTTCGCACAGGGCGCCATTTTATGAAAGATTACCAAAGTCTGCCCCTGCATCAGTATGCACTTTGAAGGGGAACCTTTTGCAGTTCAGATTGTACTGAGCTGAAGTGTCACTCCAAGAGTAAATCACCTCTCTGCCTTTTTGACCCTTGATCCAGAAAACCTTTGACACTGCCAGTTTCTCCTTCTCGCATTATTTTAACAGCTCCAGATTGCTCTAGGTGGACCTATTCTAAACTAGGTTGGTACAGGTTTGCCTCAACCACAGCAGGTGAATCCCAGGTTGACCCGAATCACCCTGATTGAATTCAGGATTTGACTGGAGCCATTGCATAGCCTTCATAATCAAAATAAAGGCATCCAATCATTGGCATTGCCCAAATGCCTAGGAACGCATTCTTGAGAATGTCAAGGGAAACTAAACTTTTGATAATACTGGAGTTTCTCAGGGTGGGTTGGAACTATGCACACAGTGGTGTAGCATGGGAGGGGGGGCTCCAGGGGCAGTTGCCCTGGGCGCAAAATTCTTAAGGGTGCAAAATTTCAACACCTGGTGCTGCCTCAATACAGCTACTTGCTTCTGGTGTTGAGCTTATCCATGTGAATCAGGAAGTGACCTCTCCAGTCAATGGAATGACTTCTCTTTTCTTACCTCTGTGGATGTGATCTCCTGGATGACACAGACACCATTAGGCAGTTGAATGCACATGTGTACTCTGTCCCTTTCTCTCCCCCGCCCCCTCCGTCCACACAGCCCCAGGTGCTGGTAACCCACGGTATGCCACTGCATGCACATTCCCAGGCTGTGAGTGAATTTCACCCATTTCCCTCCTCACAGCCATAAAAACTCTTTGGTGGCCCTGGGTAAATTCCTCCATCTTGACCTCAGTTCCCCCTTTGTACAATGGGACTATTAAAGACCTGGCTTGCATATCCTTGATTTGAGGATGGATGAGGAATGAATTGTTGAAGTGCACTGAAGATAAGAGTTCAGCTATCTGGAGCAAAAAATAAATAAAATCCAAGGAGCATCACCGCCATCCTACCCTCAGGTCCAAGCTGCAGCTTTTTTCTGCAGCGTTGCTATAATGAAAATATTTAATTCATTTATAATATTTAGAATGTCAGCCCCAAAGTCCATTTGATAACATAAATTTTGTGTTATTTATGTGGCAGACACTTAAGGATTTAAATAATTCTTTAAAATATTTACATTTTTGTCTCCTGACATCTTGTTTCACCCCGTGTTTTATAGGTCTCTGCTTCTATTTGATGTAGGCTTCAACCTTGAGATTTATAGTTCGACACCTCGCAACAAATTTTGTAAATATTTCATGGGGGCTTGATCCTTCAACATAAACACTCCTTCCTATTGGGGGCCCTGAGGAAAGCCAGACCTCCTCATTTATTATGTGATATCCCAAAGTCTAAAGGGATGTTGATCTCTCTTTTCCAAGAACATCTTCTTCAATAAGAAAAATGGAATGTCACCAGGCTAAGGTGAATCATAATAAATGTTATGCCTTGGCTGACACCGGAAAATAAATCAAAGAAAGTTGTGAGAAATATTGGTGACTGCCCCCCTCCCCTCCGCCAGGGTTTGGATTGGCTTTATAAATTAAACACTATGCGATGACAGCATTGGGGTAGTAAGTAAACCAGTTGGGAAGATAATCACCATAGTAACCAGAAAAACCCGTTAACCATCTACAACCAAAATAGCACATCTGGGTGTAACTGTTTAATATAGTAGCAGTGGTAAAGAGTGCTTTTAGCTGATTAAAAATGATACAGAATAATTAGAGCATAAGCGTGTTAGATAGTCTTAGTCTGGCAATGGGGGAGGTCAGGAACCAAGGAACAAGAATAGAATGGATTTGATTTAGGATCTGTTTTCCTTGTGGATGAAATCCCTTTTTTTTCTAAGTGTGCAACTTCTGAAGTCTGAGTTTGGGAAAGGAAGACTGGATTACTATGAAAATGAAGGGACTTGGTCTCATTTTAGCATGACATCTATATGAAGGAAGAATTGGGACTGGGCAGGGCCTTTTGGCATTCACATCCCCCCTAATGATCTTTCAGATGTGTTTGTGGCAGGGGGGGTTATTTTTTTGTTTTAGTTTTGTTGTGTATTTTGTATTCTCATTTTGTGTTTTTATGTTGTGGACTCCCTGTGTTATTCAGATGAAGGGCAGTACACAAACAAACAAATCTCATGAACTTTACTATGTCCCTTTGCTGTTCACTCCGAAATTCCCCCAAACCTCCCCTTCAGGAACGTTACAGAATGTAATAGGCACAGAGTTTGCCCAATTTCTAGCCCATTCTTTACTTGTATGACCACAGAGGCTATTCTTTCACCTTGTCCCTTTAACAGTTCTTGTGCCTTTAACAGTTTTATGACAGAAAGAAATTCAGTAGCATGGAAATGCAGTTATGGGGAAATCTTCACCATTACTATGCTCTCTATAATTCTGTTTTGCCCCTCATGGCAACAATTTTGTATCATGCCATGCCCCCATGACAGCCATTTTGGGACTAGTGAAAACATCACTCCCTCAGCATTTGAAATGTGCCCACTGATCCAGAAAGGTTGGCAGGCCAGCTCCTGATTTAAAGTGATCTTGGTATGGGTTCTTTGATCTGTTGTGGCCATATCACATACGTAATTCATCATATGAAGTTTCAGCAACTGAGTGAAGAACATGTGCAGAGGAACACCATGAGCTACTCAACGAGCTAACTAACACCTGATTCTAGAATTGGCAAAAATGTGAAGATTCAGTCATCCAGACCCCTCCAGCGCTTGATAATATTACTCTGGCTCAGAAATCCCTTACTAGTGAAGGGGTTAAATTACATTTATACATTATATTTCTGGACTCTGTGGAGTTTCATTTGCACCTGCCAATGGCTTACTGATAAATATACACTGGTAGAGAAATTCAACAGCAGAGGGCCAGAGGGTTAGATAAATACCACATGACAAGCTAAGCACGGAAAGGTTAGTACTTTCCCAGCTCTTATTCTGACACGTTCACCATTGTAAACATTCAGACAGCTAGTGCCTAAGAAACTGAGCTGCAAAGCAGGAAGTCCCTAATTCAAATTCATAGGTGGCCCTAGGCTAGTCACCTCAACCCTCACACCTGCAACATAACAACAGTAGCCAGCAGAGGAGGGTTTAGGGCAGTATGAGGTGTGTGGCTGTACTGGGTGCACAGCCGAGGAGGGCGCCTCCTCAAAGCCTGGTAAAAGTTTGTCTGGCTTCGGGAAGGAGGCATGAGAGCTCTGACAGGGTCCTAGAGATCAAGTTTAATCCTTGACAACTGGTTCTCAGGTTTGAGGCCTTGTAGAGCTGTTGTCTGTCAGAAGTTTATAAAATTAGATACGGCATAGAGAAAGTGGAGAACGAACAGTTTTTCTTTCTCTCTGGCAACTCTAGAACTCTGTGAATCGCCCTGAGAGCTACAGAAAAAGGGCAGTATATAACAACAACAACAACAACAACAACAACAACAACAACAATAATAAGAGGAGGAGGAGGAGGAGGAGGAGGAGGAGGAGGAGGAGGAGGAGGAGAAGAAGAAGAAGAAGAAGAAGAAGAAGAAGAAGAAGAAGAAGAAGAAGAAGACGACGACAACTACTACTACTACTACTACTCATGGACATCCAATGAAGATGAATGTTGGAAGAGTCAGACAGATTTTTTAAAGTACTTCTTTACACAGCACTTAATTGAACTTTGGAACTTGTTCCCACAGAAAGCAGTGGTGGCCACCAACTTAGATGGAGAGGAGGAGATAATGCTCTTGTGCTCAGATTCTCCTTGAGGGTTTCCCAAAGGCACCTGGTTGGCCACTGTGAGAGCAAGATGGTGAATTAGATGGGCCATTGACTGACTCTTCTTATTTCCTGAGTAGACCAAGGGAAACTGTGGCTATTTCATACAGTGAACTCCAACTCCATCAGCCTCTGTCAGCCAATGATCAAGGTTGATGGCAGCTGTCTTCAAGCAACATCTGCAGGGCCACAGATTCCTCACTCCTGGAGTAGACAATCAATATTGAGTGAACTAGATAAATCAACAGTGCAACAATACAAGGCAACTTCATGTGAAGTATTGTAAAGAGTATTGGAATAATGGCTTTTATCCCCTGTTAATCATACTCAGAGGAGACTCCTTGGAATTAATGGGCATGACTAATTTAGGTCCATTAATTTTAATAGGTCTACTCTGAGTAGAATTCAGTTGGGTAGAACGTACCCATTTTAAAGTGCTTTGAACAGTCGAAAGAGCTCTATATATGCAATGCTGAGTGTTATTGCTGTTGCTTGGAACTAGGTGCTGCTTGAAAAGATTAAATAATGTATTAGACAGCATAAAATCAATGGTCTCGCTCCATACATTTCCAGCTGCATTTCTCTGGCAGTTTCCTTCCATTTCTCAGATAGACAATTGTATTGTCCTTCTAATTTGTAGTCAGTTTTTAAGTATAAAAGCATCTTGTTATGACTGGTTGCCAATTTTCAAGTCGAAAGACCTCAACCGATATTGCTGTAAGAGAAAAGAAAATATAATCAAAAAATGACCTTCAACTTTAATCAGATATAAACAGAGAATTTGCTTACTTTACCATGGAAACGGATGTGATCCATCACAGTAGCCCATAAATAATGTGTCAAACTGTTGCACTGATCAATGACGATAAGTAATTGAAAAATAATGTGATCTTAAGTCCTCCATGTAAATGTTTGCGGTGCTATTTCAATTTTTCCAAGGAGTGTTTTTTTTCATTTTTGGCTGAATTGTTCCTTACACGCTAAAGTTGTAGAATTAAACACATATATTCAGACTTTATCCATTGCATTTCGCTTTATCCAGCACACTCACAAACAGCTTGCTTGAGCTTTGGATGTCTGCCTGGGCTGAACTCCCACCCTAGCTGAGAACTAAGTGGGTGGCCTTGGGCAATGCATATGTAGCTTATGAAATTCGCCACTAAAAGATATTCTGATGGTCTATACCTTTGGTGGTTTTAAAAAGAGCTTGGACAAATTCATTGAGGGTAAGTCTATGAAGGCCTATTGGTCATAATAGCAAAATAGAATCTCCATGTTCTGGGCTGGTGTACCTCTGAATATTACATACTGGTTGGGTGAACTCTGGGATCAATGACAGAAGACAAAAATAAACAAAATAAAATAAAAGGCAACAATTATGAAAGTTGAATGACTTTTTGGAAGGTGATGGGAGACATGATTTTGCTCCTTTTATGTGAATTTCACTAAGCCCCCCCCTTTCTTTTCCTTATCATATGAACCCTAAACTGGATGTAACAACTTGCTACTCAAAATTCCGTATCATTTCAAAGCTGTGGGATTTCTACAATATGTGTGCAAATCAGAGATGGGTGAATCTGTCAATACAGTATGACAAAATACTACCCTTATGAATGAATTCCACAGCCCACAAAACGTTCCTTTTATTAGGCTGCTACCATGACATGCTATTTCCACCAGTTACATATTGAGTTCCTCATTAAGTTCACCCCAAAATTACCACATTTACTTGAGTCTAATTTGCCACCGAATCTAATGTGCACCACACCTCAATTTTCAGAACCTTGAAACAAAAAAAGTATTTGCTGGCGAATGTAAATGTCGCATTGAATCTAATCTGAGCCTGAATTTTCGCAATGTAATTTGGCCAAAAAAAGGTGAGCATTGGATTTGAGTAAATACGGTATTTAATGGCCTGTGATTTAAAACAACATCTCTGGTTCATCTGCAACATTGTCTGGTCTCTGTTGTTGCATTGTTAGTTTTGTTTTATTCATTTTCCCTATTACCTGGAGACAATTATTTGTGTAAGGAGGGGCTTTTGTACTTCATACTTCCAGCTGTGGGTATCTATTTCCCCATCAGTGTGGAGAAGATTTGTGCACATAAGCCTCCTTTCGGGATAATGGAACTCACAATTGGAAGTGCAGCAAAGGGAACATAATGCTCTATGCCTTTCATTTACAATCCCTCCCTCTCCCCCTCTCTCTGTAAAACACACACACACACACACACACACATATTTGGTGGGGGAGACATCTGTGTGCTAACTGGTAAGTTACTTTTGTTAGTAATCTTATTTTTAGAAGAAGATGAAGATGAACACGAAGACGAAGAAGGCGAAGAAGATGAAGAAATGGAAACATCTGTTGTTAGATGTAACTGTGGTGTTATATTATTCTGGCTATCTTTTCTCGACTCTCCCTTTTCTTCTTTAATACAACATGTGCTGTGGGTCAGACAAAGGTTTTTCGTTTTCCTCAATCACTCATGAACCACAAACAAATGTGCAAGTTTCCACTCTTGTCCGGCAGCATTTTATCTCTCACGTTGCTCACGAGATTGGAAGAAGGACCCAGGCGATAGCAATGGGAGAACTGATGGAGCAATCACTGTTAGGGGAATCACGAGAGGCGACCTTGAGATTTATCTACATCTGGCTTGGTTTCTGGCTCCAGTTAAGGGCTGAATACAGGCCAGCTAACTGAAGCTGGAATCTTGGATCAGACTCCCAAGAATATATGTAAGTAGCTATATATATAAATCCCAGAGCAAAACACCCCCAAACCTCTCAGTGAGACATTGATAAACATTTGTTCAAATATCTCCAGTAAACCAGTGGGCCTTCAAAGTGCCCAACTTGGGCTGTGCCTTTGCTTAGCTTCAACCTGCTGGCCTCCAAATGTTTTGGACTAGAACTCCCATCAACCCCAGCCAACACATCTGGAGGGGAGTAGGCTGGCAAGGCTGGCTTAAGGCAGGTTACATCCTAGCATAGGCAGAAATTTCATGTGTGGAAGGACTAGCATAGCACACCTGACATCCCTCCCTCTTATAGCATGTGCCCATGCCACAGTCAGGAGCCAGAGACCTATATACCCTTTCCTCACCTCTAGCATAGCTGTAAGTTATTCATGCTCCAAATTCAAGTAACTTGCACCTCAGCAAGTGGAGTAAGGATAACTATGTGTGTGCTTGGACCCTAACCCCCCAAGCCTCCCCCTCAATTGCTTGGGGCTGGGTGCTGGAGTGTAATAACTTCTGGAAAAGCTGGGATAGAAGCTTCTTCCCATGATCATCTTATTAATTTGAATAATAAATCTAAAATGAACCTCATTTTAGAGAAAAGGCTTCTGGGAGTCCCCCCCCCCAAGATTGCTAATGAGTGTGGAATTGTGGTAGTTTAAATGCGGTGAAGGCAGGTGAACAGTTTGTTCCCTTCTGCGCTTTGTGAAACAATACTTTTCCGTTACGTGCTTCAACATCACACAGAAGCAGCCACATTTCTTAATGACTTTTGGTACTTTGCAAGTCCAGGTAATACTTGTCAACATTTGACTTTTTGTGTTCGGCTTGTGAGGAGCACATTGACATGGGTGAAAAGTCCTTCAAGCCACATGTGAAGAAGTGCATTAGCACAAACAAGTCCCTATTATTTCATGTCATAAGCCCTGCTTATCCAAACAGACATGGAAATGAATGGTGAAATTAGAGGGAACCTGAGATCATTAGGACTCCCAGCATTTGCAAATAATCTATATATATGAAGTCAGAGGCATATGCTGGTCTTCACATTCTGCAAACACACATCACTGCTAATATGCTCCAGAAAATTAGGATCCTGTAGAACATTCGTCCATACCACCAGAGTTCCTTCTCATTTCCTCCTTACTTTTTCTGGCTTTTTTTAAAAAAAACCCTCTTCTTTCTATGTCACCTCTGAACAATTAGGCTGCATACAAAATGTGCATTTAAAGCACATTCAAAATACTTTCTTGTCCTCAAAGAATTCTGGGCATTGTAATTTACCCATTACAGGGTTACAGTTCCCATCAACCCTTAACAAACCCCAGTGCCCAGAATTTCTTGAGGCTGGAAAATGGGCTTTGAATGTGTTTTCAAGCACAGTATGCCACCCTAATCTCTGAGATTCCAGGGGTTCCAGATGCCTACCCAGGATTCAGTTTACTTGGGAACATGGGACACTGGAGACTGCGGTGTTTTTATGATATATGGTTTATTTTCATATCTATCTATCTGTCTATCTATCCACACAAACTGAGCCTACGATGGAGAGGTTCACAACATTAACACCCAAGAAAATCTTGCTTCTCCCATAGCCATAGCATTGAATTCCAACAGAAATCAGGTACAGCTCTGTCTCCCAGCTGCCAGCCTGCAGCCTGCCAGCTTCTAGCTTCCAACTTGCACACACAACTTTGTCTTTCTAACTAATAGAGAGTTGAGGGAGTTATACCTTAATGACCCATACCTAGAGGGCCATTACCTTACCAGAAAGCTTGTCCAAAGTCCATTTTGGGGGCCTAATCCGTTCCTGTGGCAGTTTATTCCTTAGGATAAAATCCTTTAAAAACCCTTAACAACCTTGGCTGGCCCTTTGGTCGGCCCTCACAGCCTTTGACTTCATCAAAACTGGCCCTCTCTGAAAAAAGTTTGAACATCTCTGCACCAGCAAGCTAGCCTGGCTATTCCAGGAATTGAATCAAGCTTAACATGAGTCAACAGTCAAAATAAAAAAATTCCTTCCATTAGCACCTTAAAGACCAACTAAGTTAGTTGGTCTTTAAGGTGCTACTGGAAGGATTTTTTTTATTTTGACTATGGCAGACCAACACGGCTACCTATCTGTAACATGAGTCAACAGTGTGATGCAGCAAGCCAATGCTATCCTAGGATGCATCAACTGAAGTGTAGCATCCAGATCAAGAGAAGTCATAGTCTTGCTCTATTCTGCCTTGGTCAGACCACACCTGGAATACTGTGTCCAGTTCTGGACACCACAATTTAAGAAGGATGTTGACAAACTGGAATGTGTGCAGAGGAGCACAACCAAGATGATCAAGGGTCTGCAAACCACGCCTTACGAAGAATGGTTGAGGGAGTTGGGTATGTTTAGCCTGGAAAAGAGGAGACTGAGAGGAGATATGATAGCCATCTTCAAATATCTAAAGGGCTCTCACTTGGAAGTTGGAGGCAGCTTGTTTTCTCCTGCTCTGGAGGGTAGGACCTGAAGCAATGGCTTCAAGCTACAGGAAATGAGATTCTGACTAAACACCAGAAGAACTTTCTGATGGTAAGAGCTGTTCGACAGTGGAACAGACTCCCTTAGAAGATGATGTACTCTCCTTACTTGCAAATTTTAAAGGAGAGTTTGGGTGGTCCTCTGTCATGGATGCTTGAGTTGAGATACCTGCATTGCAGGACCCTAGATGGCCCCCAGGGTCCCTACAATTCTATGATTCTAGAGTCCTCCACTACTCTAGGCATAGATCTTCCTTAGGAAACAGAGAGTATACCCCTAGCTACTACAGGGATGATCACAGCCGCAGACCAGGTGCAGTTCTTCCATTCTCCTCTATGATGAACATTGAAGTAGGTACTAACAGTAGACAGTATGCAGGAAATAAGAGATGCTGGCTATATGTGCAGAAAGGCCTTTCCCCTACATATGTTTATGTGACATGTATGGACATCATGGGAAGCCCACATGACAATAGGGGTGTGACCCCCACTTTGAGCTCCCTTGTTGATGTAAATGGAAGCAAATATCACACCAAAAGGACTACAGTCCTTTTGAGTTATCAGTTTTTAGTAGCTCTCTCCCAGTCTTCTTCAGTGTCTTAATGAGATTTGATATTCTTTTCATACACAGTACAGTTCTCTGACTTTGAGGGAAATGCACTAAAAATTTAAATGAAACTCCACTCCTTGCCCAGAAGTGGATCAACAATAACAATACATCATACTTTTAAAGTGCATTTCATTAACAAAAGCATGAGAATTTAGTGGTTGTTATAGATCATTTAATTGTTGTGTATTTAAACAACAACACAACCCCCCAGAACATCTCCAGTATTCTCTCTAGGCTTTTCATAGCCTTCAAATTTATTATGTCAGTCATCAGCCGCTATGACATCACAAGATGAATTCAAAGCAATGATTACTTTAGCATTTCAAATGTTCGTAGTGTTCCAATTATTCAGGCCACTAAGTGAAAGTAAAAATGTCAGTTTAGCTATCTATAATCCTGCACCATTTAAAGCTTCATGAATTACACATGGGGTGGAAAAAATGAAACAGAGTTTGACTAAGAGATGTTTTTCTGCACCATATTTGCTGAAACTGTTCCTTCTAATGTAGCCTAGTGATTCATCATCTTGATTTAAAACATTAGACTTATTTAAGGCACCGGACTTGGGATTTACACTGAACTTAAAGCAGGCGTGTGTTTTATTGCCATAAGCAAGTAAACAGCGATGGAGCTAATGGTTTTAAAATGTCCCCTGCATGCATAACTGAAGGAAATCAGCCATGGGCGTAGCCAGGATTTTTGTTGGGTGGGGGGCAAACCTTTTGTTGGGGTGGGGAGAACCTCAGTTAGCTATGTATTTTTATTGGTTTTTGTTGATTTGGGGCACAGCTGCCCCTCCCTTCCCTCCATTGGCTACACTCATGAACTCAGCCCCATGCTTCTTTGAGGTGACAAAATTCCAATTAGAGCTGAAGAAAAAAGGACCCAAGAGAAACCTGCCTTTAGCAATTTAGGCTAGGATCCTTTGATCACCCCCAGGATATGAAACCAGGGGCAGATCCTCAACATGCGTTCAAGACAAATTTACAGCACATAACTCCCTGCAAAGAATTCTGGGAACTGTAGTTTCACCTTCACAGACCTCCAGTTCTCAGGACCTTTAACAAACTACAGTTCCTAGGAAAGTCGTGCTTTAAGTCTACTCCATAAATCAAAGGTGGGAAGCCATTTCCAAGCCTGAGGACCCCATTTCCTTTTGGGCAACTTCTGGGGCCACATTCTGGTGGGCAGAGCCAGAGTCAAAGGTGGATGGTGCAGGAGGTGCGAATTTTATCATCGTTATATTAGAGTAGCTTCTGCACACACTCTTCTGTCTCCTCCATCCAGACAAAGAAGAGGCATGATGAGCATTCAAGCACACATTCCAGTCTGGCAAAAATGCTTGGAGTGTGAAGCAGGAATAGTGAGTGATGTGGCTTGGGGAGGATTCCAAGGGCCAGACAGAGGTGCGTGGAAGGCCACAACTCACCCCCGTAACCTGAGCTTTCCCACCACGACCTTGGAGGCACAAACATCTTGTGCACAAAATTATCGGGGGCAAATGACTTTCTGTGAGGGTAATAAATATTGAGGCATATCTAGGGTGTCCACACACACATCAAGATTAAACGCACAGCCAAAAAACAAAACAAAATAAGGACCCAAGGTGGCATAATATTTGCATATGATAATTTATATGTATTGATACAAGTTTAGGAATGCAGTCATGGGCAAGACTGTCACTACAAGAACTGTGTAGTTCAGGTACTAACTGTTAATGGCAACTTCAAGTTCCTGGATTTTGCTTCTTCTAGTTCTTTTCATGCCCCTCAACTGTCCCACTCGTTAAGGGTGCTGGAAATTGTAGCTCTTAATGTTCTTTAAATGTTTTAAATGTATGGTGTAGATCAGGGGTCAGCAACCTTTTTCAGCCATGGTGGTGGGCTGGACTATATTTTGGAAAAAAATATGAACATATTCCTATGCCCCACAAATAACCCAGAGATGCACTTTAAATAAAAGCACACATTCTACTCATGTAAAAACACCAGGCAGGCCCCACAAATAACCCAGAGAAGCATTTTAAGTAAAAGGACACATTCTACTGATGTAAAAACACACGGGCTGGATTGAGATGGCAATTGGGCTGCATCTGGCCTCTGGGCCTTAGATTGCCTACCTCTGGTGTAGATCAGTGGTTCTCAATTATTTAAGTACTGTGGACCCAATGTTTTTCCAAAAGCCAAACCATGGCGGGATTTTTTTTGGAAAATTTTGATACCTTTGTAGTAGTTTTTGTTATGTGAATGGTGCCACAGAACCCCTTGGTGGGTTGTCTGGACCCCTGGGGGTCAGCAGACCACCAATTGGGAACAACTGGGGCAGATGAATATTTCCTCAAATAAAATGGTTAGAAACTAACTTTATCATTTTTTTTAAAGGAAAGGGACCTGGAAAAGGACGCAACTCAGGCTTCAGCCCTGTACTGACTTTATGATGTCACATTCAATTCCTTTATGTGGTGATGTCGTTTTTAAACTAGATGTTTTTCCTGAATAGATAGCTTTTTAAAAGAACAAAGACATCAAGTAGTGATTGTTACGAGACATACAAAATAAAAACAAAAAACAAATCACTAGGCAAGGAAATATTTGCACGTTCTGCTGTTTAGCTTCACTAGCGTTTCACTAGCTACAAAAACATATATATATATTTAGCCCAATCATCGTTAACTAACAAACAATAGCCCATTTGCATGTTGAAAGTGTCTGCCTTGCTTGTCATTAAGGACCACTTAGTATGCTGCAATGTTGTTGTTGCTGTTGTGTGTGTGTGTTGTTGTTTTTTTAAAAAAACCCTCAAATGAAATCCACTCTGCATTTTCCATTTAAAATGTACATGGCAAAGTGCATCATAACAGGATGTAACTATGTATTAATCAAATTAGTGCAACATTTCAGAGGCCCCAAGCTTTCTGCTAGGCTGCTGTTAGATCACAATTCACGAGGGAGAGAAGCAGGGCTTGGCAAGGGAGTTGTTTATTTTCTTTCCAGAAGGGGGGAGGGAGGGGAAAAAAAGAAGATATGTTGTGGGTTAATTTTCATGACGGGAAAAAATGCAGAGGAAGAGTAACAGTAAGCATTAAGCTCAAGTGCAATAAATGGAATTTAAAATACTACCACAGTTTTGCTATTGATGGACATAAATTCAGTAATTAGCTGATGACACAACAGAGCTCAAATGACCTATTGTTAAATTATTCAAACCTCCCGACCCAAGTGAAGGCGAATGAGATTATTCAATATTTACATTGTGAAACAAGACAGCTGGGGAAGGGTCTCGGTGCTTCATATGACAGGGTTTCCAAAAGGAACTTTGCAAACAATTCATTTACCTGTACCATCAAGAGTCCAAGAGGCACGTGTGTGTATAGAGAGAAAGAACATATAGAGTATGTAGATATCATATAAAGGCAATTTCAGAACACTGGAATTCAGCTGAGCAGTCATAGAAAACTTAGAGGACACACCAATCCAAAAGCTTGACAATAGAAGAGTTAGGATTCGATATCCCGTTTTATCACTACCCTAAGGAAATCAGCCCTGAGTGCTCACTGGAAGCTGAGGCTCCAATACTTTGGCCACCTCATGAGAAGAGAAGACTCCCTGGAAAAGACCTTGATGTTGGGAAAGATTGAGGGTACAAGGAGAAGGGGACGACAGAGGACGAGATGTTTGGACAGTGTTCTTGAAGCTACCAGCATGAGTTTGACCAAGCTACGGAAGGCAGTGGAAGACTGGCGTGCTCTGGTCCATGGGGTCAAGAAGAGTCGGACATGACTAAACGACTAAACAACAACAAAGGAGTCTCAAAGCGGCCAACAATCTCCTTTCCCCTCGTCCCCCACAACAAACACTCTGTGAGGTGAGTGAGGCTGAGAGACTTCAAAGAAGTGTGACTAGCCCAAGGTCACCCAGCAGCTGCATGTGGGGGAGCAGGGAATCGAACCCGGTTCACCAGATTACAAATCCACTGCTCTTAACCACCACACCACACTGGCTCTCAGCTTTATTGTTTTCTCTCCAATAAGAACAGAAGAGCAACAGGAAACGACAAACTCTTTCCAAACACAAGTCCAGTGCCACCTAGTGACTATACTATATAACAACACTATCCACACAATCCCAAAATCCAAGCAAAACCCCACTTCATCATAGAACTGAATGAGGAATAAGTGAGTATCATGAGGCGAATATAGTAAGATAATTTATTATGTCATATTAGGAATTTGGATCATCACAGAATCCAACAAATCAGATTCAGAAAAGAAATCTGACAGATCAGAACAGTGACCAAAACCAGCTGCCTGACCCATTCAGAGTGCAAAGGTACTATCTAAACAAGTGTCACGGAGAATGAGAGATTTCCCAAGCTTTGGACTACATTCTTGGCATACATTCATTAAAAGGTTTAGGGATTTCTTTTTTAAAAAAGTATTTCTGGATGTAGTGTATCAATTTTATTACCTGATCACACCCTTCACCATTTGATGGCATCGCTAGTTGGGCTGTTCATTTGCTGCCAAAGAGGAAATCACCCACTAGTTTGCATACATTATATCATGTAAGAGCCTTTTACCACCACATATCTCTTGTTTGCATTAAAGTAAATGAGTAAAAGGAAATGAGCACAGCTTGAGTTTTGAAGAGTTGAAAGCCTGAAAATTTATAATACAGGTAACTTCCTTGACACAACTTATTTGACAAACACATCTGCTGCTGAAAAGGGGGTAATGTGGATCGTAACAGCATCTTAAAAAGCGGAGACATCACCTTGCCAACATAAGTCTATATAGTTAAAGCTATGGTTTTCCCAGTAGTGATGAATGGAAGTGAGAGCTGGACCATAAAGAAGGCTGATCACCGAAGAATTGATGCTTTTGAATTATGGTGCTGGAGGAGACTCTTGAGAGTCCCATGGACTGCAAGAAGATCAAACCTATCCATTCTTAAGGAAATCAGCCCTGAGTGCCCACTGGAAGGACAAATGCTGAAGCTGAGGCTCTAATACTTTGGCCGCCTCATGAGAAGAGAAGACTCCCTGGAAAAGACCCTGATGTTGGGAAAGATGGAGGGCACAAGGAGAAGGGGACGACAGAGGACGAGATGGTTGGACAGTGTTCTCGAAGCTAGCAGCATGAGTTTGACCAAACTGCGGGAGGCAGTGGAAGACAGCAGTGCCTGGCGTGCTCTGGTCCATGGGGTCACGAAGAGTCGGACACGACTAAATGACTAAACAACAACAACGGAAATGTGTATGTGTATTTTGATGAATTTAAATTAAGAAGGAACTTTTCATCTGCACTCATTTTTTGGGAGCAGTTGTATGTGTGTGTCCTTTTTCAGTTTCAGTGGTGATGATTTATTTTATAATTTATTGTTTAATTGTTTTGCCATCAAAAATGTATGCAAAAGTAATGTAGAATCTCTTTCTGCTAAAACTGAAACAAGTTGAAGAGAGCAAAACACTAACATTCAACCTCCCCTTTTGTGCTGAGATGTGAGGGGGGAGTTGGATGGTGGAGGTGTCCCTCTATCCAGCCCTGCCAGCCTCTGCCCATCAGTGCCACTTCATCAGTGAGGTGCTCTTTGCCCAACCTGCCAAACAGGTGTGGAAGTGCTGCCATTGGGTTCCTACTAGTAGCATGCTGAAGGAAGACCCCAAATAGGGCATCCCAGGAAGGGAGGGGCTGAGAGAGGCCTGGATCAGATGGTTCTGACTGTTGTGTCAGCTCCAGATATATACAGGTAATTTACCTGTCCAAACACCTCCTCTCACCTTTTATTGATATTTTATTTGAATAATTTCATTTATTGAAAGGAGCAATGGGGAAAATAGGAAAAAAACACAATGAGAATAAAAATAAAAGAAAAATACTCAATTACATTTCCATACATTGCTATTCTAAATCTGACGTTCAGAAGACATCTGAAGGCTGCCCTGTTTAGGGAAGTTTTTAATGGCTGATGTTTTAATGTATTTTTAATCTTTTGTTATAGGGACACGGGGGCGCTGTGGTCTAAACTACTGAGCCTAGGGCTTGCCAATCGGAAGGTTGGCGGTTCGAATCCTTGCGATGGAGTGAGCTCCTGTTGCTCGGTCCCAGCTCCTGCCCACCTAGCAGTTCAAAAGCACGTCAAAGTGCAAGTAGATAAATAGGTACCACTCCGGCGGGAAGGTAAACGGCGTTTCCTTGTGCTGCTCTGGTTTTGCCAGAAGCAGCTTAGTCATGCTGGCCACACGACCCAGAAGCTGTCTGCAGACAAATGCCAGCTCCCTTGGCCTGTAGAGCTAGATGAGTGCCGCAACTCCAGAGTTGTCTGTGACTGGACCTAATGGTCAGGAGTACATTTACCTAATCTTTTGTTGGAAGCCACCCAGAGTGGCTGGGGAAACCCAGCCAGATGGGCAGGGTATAGATAGATGATGATAGACAGATAGATAAACGATAGATGATAGATAGATAGATAGATAGATAGATAGATAGATAGATAGATGATAGATAGTTAGATAGATAGATAGATAGATAGATAGATAGATAGATAGATAGATAGATATAGATAGATAGATGATAGATAGATAGATAGATAGATAGTAGATAGATAGATAGATAGATAGATAGATAGATAGATAGGTAGATAGATAGATAGATAGATAGGTAGATAGATAGATAGATAGATGATAGATAGATAGATAGATAGATGATAGATAGATGATAGATAGATAGATAGATAGATAGATAGATGATAGATAGATAGATAGATAGATGATAGATAGATGATAGATAGATAGATAGATAGATGATAGATAGATAGATAGATATAGATAGATAGATAGATATAGATAGATAGATGATAGATTAGATAGATAGATAGATAGATAGATAGATAGATGGATGATAGACAGACAAACAACAACTATCATTATTATTATTACTATTATGTGTATAGTATTATTGTCCTATTACAAATATCTTTATCAGTATCAATATAACCTAATATATTCTGTATAAACTCATTCCAAATATCATTATACTTATCCAAAGAAATTCCGCATCTATAAGCCGTCCGTACATACGTTGCTAATATTGTCATGTTGTCAAGGCATTGACATACATCCCTTCCACCCAGCCCAGCATCAGATGATGCAGTGATATCCCAGCCATTCTGCTTTGCTTCACCACTCCCTGACTCCCTGATTTGGATCGCAGCCTAAAGCAGCTGAGCAAACCAGCAAAACAAAATTTAAAATGCTGAATACTACAGAAGGTCAGTACTGTATATCTGCAACAGTTCAGACTGAAAAAGCTTGGTGGGGAGAGATTGTAACCTTATGGTGATTTCTAATAGCAAGGACCAACAGACCTCTCTGGGCAGTTGATAGCACACCAGAGTTCAACATAAACTGAACATGAGCCAGCAGTGTGCTGCTACAGCTGCCAAAAAAAGCTCATGCAATCTGAGGTTATTTAATGGAAGCATAGTGCCTAGATGACTGGAACTAATAATTCTGCTCTGTTCTGTGCATCAGACTCCGAGTACCATGTCCCATTCTGGCTGGGTGGACATTTAAAGAAGGCTGGTGACAAATTACAACACATCCATAGATGGGGCCCCCAGGATGGGATCAGGAAGAGAAGCCCTATGAGGAACACTTAAAAGAGATGGATATCGTGTGTAACTTAGAGAATATGAGATGTTTAGACCGAAGAAGAGAAAGAGAGGGGTGATAAAGCTATATTTGTTTTCTGTTGCTTCAGAGAGTTTAGGATTAGAAAGAAAGGGTGGAGATACTGGATGTCGCCATTTCTGATGGCAGATCTGTGTCTAGATCCTGGCTGCTTTGTCCTATATAGGAAGCGGAAGGGTATTGCTATCTGGTGAGGATTGTATCAGGATGAAGAAGCAACATTATGTTGGATGTTACTAAGTCCTGGGTACTGGGAAGGGCCACAGAACATCTGTTCTACATGCAGAAAGTTCTTGGTTCCCTCCACAGCATCTCCACATAAGGCTGGGAATGTTCCCTGTTTGGAGAGATGCTGCCAGTCAGTGTAGACAATACTGAATTTAATGGACCAATGACCTGACTTAGTATAAGGCAACTTCCTATGCTCCTATTTGGAGTACAATATTTATACCCCACCCACTAAGCAAAGTTCTTTAGGTGGCTTACAATACATTTAAAATATTACTGTTACTTTCTAGAGCAGTGCTAGAATCAAATTGTGCTAATCACTTTCCCTGTCCTCCAAGTAAAAATGACACGATCCTGTTCTTTCAAATACACTTTATCCAATGAAACAGATCTCACATTGGCAAATCACACATGCACTATTATTATTTGTTAAATTTCTATACTACCCTTCATCCATAGATCTCAGGGCAGTTATAGCATAACAATACAGGATAGAAACACAAAATACTCAATAAAAAGAAGAACAAGCCCATGTATTAGTAACCTAAAGACCTGTAAAAAAAAAAAAAGTTAAATGTTTCTCTTAAACAGTAGAATGTTTTAATCAGGCTTTTAGCTTATTGCTGAGTTTAATTTTTTATGTTTTAAAAAGCTGTTTAAAACTGTTTTTAAAATAATAATTTGATTCTTTTATTCTTTTTGTAAAAAACTTTGTGGTTTTATTATAGTCAAGTGATATATAAACCTTGTGAAACAAATAAAGAAAATAAACATTTTTTAAAAAATTGCACAGTTGCCTGTCAGAATACACAATTCATGTCATGATCACACTCCCCATCTCTGAATGGGGTTGAGGGAAGGGGGTGAAGGAGGGATCAAATAATTTCTATCTCCAGGCATTATTTGATGACATCAGCAATTTGAGTGAAACCCATGGATTAAATTCTGCCAGCTGACACTTTTGATGGACACAGAATAATACTGGCAAGAGAGCCTGTCGTTGCACCATGTAGAGATGGATAATGACCTGTATTTTTACATTTACTGTGGTATTTTCTAGTTTGTATGGAATAATAAGACTTAATCTGCAGTCTTTATCCTACCAGAAATCTCAGTGAAATCAATCAAAACCAATCTGAATATAGACGAAAGGCTGCTGATTTATCTCGGAGCCACTAGGGCTGTTTTCTCCAGACCTCTGCCACTAACAGATGAATTATGGTTCCGATCTTACTATGATGTACAGTTTTAAATGAAGCTATAGTAGAATTGGGGAAAATAGTCTAAATCTGATATGCCTTAGTGTTGAGAATGTGGTCTATTTTAAGTTGATCTATCTCAGCGTCCTTATATTTACTCGTAACATGTTGTGCTTATGATTTAATGCATTTCCTATATCTAAGAGGTCTTGTGAAATCAAGATTTTATTTTCCCCATTGCTGTCTATGTGCGCTGCAACAATAATAGCATTCCTATTAATAAAGTGAAGACTGGGAAGTTTTTCTTTTTAAAAAATTGCCACTGCAATTCCCAGAGTATAGCTCTGTATACAAGCTCAGCAGTCTAATGGAAATGAATGGAGAAATCCTGAAAGATGTGTCTCTGATTCTGCCTTACAAATGCTAACTTGTTCCTTACAAGATCCCACCCCCCCAAAATAAAAACCCAGACCTGCTGCTCAGTGCACCTGCCACCTCTTGCCTGCCCCCCTCAATCTAGGATGGCATGAGGGCAAGTATGGAAGCTTGAGATTAAAATATAAACAAGCTAAAGGAAAAGAAAAACCACAGACCTTTATTATCTGTTAAAGCACAATTTGCTAGATGTCTCACTTCAAGCACTGTAATGCAATGCATTTTCTTAATCTATTTATTACATCTATATTCCACCTTTCCCCCCAAGGAGCTCAAGGTGGTGGTGTACATGTTTCTCTTCTCCATTTTATCCTCACCAGGTAGGTTAGGATGAAGTCCAACACTCTAACCATTATGCCACACAGGCTCTCATTCCCTCTCCTGCACCAGCCAAACTATCCTCTGAAGCCCACTTGAAGATCTAATGAACGTTATGTTGTACGTTCCAAATTTCATTGGTTTGGATCTAGACTTCTCTCCCTGGAAGGGAGCATCCTCTGAGCAGAGTTCCCTGTAATCCAAGCACCGTTGGAGACTATCAAAGTGTGCAACTTGGCCTCCACTTTGCTCGTCCAGTGAGATCCCGCCCTCTCAGCCACACACCCCTTTTCTTCTCATCTCCATCCAGCAAAGCAAATCTGTGCGCACAGAATGATCTCTTTCAGGCAGCTTGATCCATTGACTGCGCTTCTCCTTCCCCAAAGAGTCAGCTGTCTTTTTGACGTACATTTCTACTTCTGTGTTAGGTTATAAAGGGATGGCAGTCTTCCATTAAAACAATGCCCCTTTTTCAGGCTGGCTGAGCAGCTTGGATGAGAAACCCGCTGAACCTCCTGCTTCAACACTTTGAGGTTCACTGAGCAGGAACTAGTCTTACTTACATGTCTTGTGGCAGCTGAAGAGTAGATTCTGATTTATCTGAATTAAACCCTAAACATAACCTAAAAACAGTTCGGGGGAAAGGGAGGTGTACGGAGGTGTGTGTTTTCATACCAGGGAAGTCAGTCTTTTTTCTTTTCCTTTTTTGGGAAGACAGATCACTCAACTCTTACCCAAGGTTCCTTCTCGTTAAGTTATATAGTGAGTGTCTGGGTGCAGGGCCATCCTTGAGGAGAGGACAAATAGGGGTGGACCATCCTGTGCATTGCCCCCCATATCTAGTGCTGGTGGCCATGGCCAGTATCACAGCCTTGTCATCTCCCACTCACCCAGTGGTGTCTGATGCCCATCTGGATTGGTAGGGTAGGAGGCAGGGAGACCAACTGTAGGTGGCGCCAGAGCTGATGACAGGCAGAGCTGCTCCCTGACTGGACATAATTAAGAAGGCCAATCCATCTTCTAAGCCAGTGTTTCCCAAACCTTGGCCGCCAGTTGTTTTTGGACTACAACTCTCATCATCCCTAGCTACCAGGACCAGTGGTGAGGGATGATGAGAGTTGTAGTCCAAAAACAGCTGGAGACCCAAGTTTGGGAAACACTGTCCTAAGCAGACATGTGTCCTCTGAAAACTTTTCTCATGTGGAGTTCCATCCCAGCCCGAAGGTTCAAACAGTTGTGATGAAGGCTGGTCCTCTTCAAAAATGAGGTGATGTTCCAAACTCTGTTTGGGTTTTGTCTTGGCTGGAGCAACTGAGCCATGTCAGCCCATTAGCATCCTTCCTTCTTAAAAAGTTTACTTAACCAAAAAGGTCTTTAATTATATATACAGCTGTCTGCCATTAATATTGCTGGAAACTAGAAGAAGAAATACAGCAAAGGACTAAGTTATGTGCTAAGAAAGCACATCACCATTCCCCAGCCCTCTCCCACCAGCATTTATTGATTTTGTTTTTGTCATGGTTAGAATAATTCAAACATTTGTCAGCTGCATCCTTGAGCATGACATCCTCAAAGTTGCCCTTATTGGTTGCTCTCCATAGAAAATGGCACCTCCGCCCTATGCCTGATGATGTCCTCCTTTTCATTTTGAAAATAAATTTCAACTGCAGACTGAAGACTTAAGAAATTCCAGTTTCTATCAGGCAGCAATGGGGAGGATATTACTTTTTGGTGATGAATTATGCATTAATTGTTTTGTTGTGTGTGGGAAGAAGAGGGGGTGGTGGAGATGAACTTTATTTATGACTGTCTTTCTCTAAAAGGGTTACAAGGGTTGCTCTTTTATTGTATGCCCCAGGTTTTCAAATCAATATTTATACATTTTCTCCAATGCTAATGCACGCGGATCCATTTGTTAAAATAAACAATAAAATGTGACCTATTTACAGTGCTCTCTGTGTGCTACCCAGGGCACTCCATAAACACCAGATCACGCGAATATTTCAGGGTGGAATTCTAGATGGAGTTAGGCAATATAATATTTCTTGGCTTGACTATTTAAAAATTTAAAATTGCAAGCATTGCATAGGTTTGGGAGGGTGTTTAGATTGTGCAGGGGTTAAGGATCCACTCTGAGTATCATGTTACTCCGAGCATTTCAGGATATTCCTGTGATGAAGGCTGTTGTTGACCGCAATTGCAGAGCCCCAATATATGGTGTGGAGGTTGGAGGAGAAAGCTACAGTTTACTGGAGCCCAAATGTTCAGGCCCAAGCTGCAAACCCATAACAGTCCGATGAGGGACTGCTGAAAATGCGCTCAGCCAGCTCAGCCCAGCCCCCTTCCTCCTCTTGGCCATGTGCAGCCACCGCCACTTGTGCTGCTGCTGCCTGTGCCGCTGCCGCTCTGCTAAGCGTGGCTCCTGTGCCTGCCCTTGCAAGTGGCAGAGGCTGTTGGTGGCAGAGGAGCCCACCCCCCCAAAAGCTTGCCTACCCCTGGTCTTAGGCGACCCCTGTGAAAGGGTCATTCAACCCCCAAAGGGGTCGCTACCCACAGGTTGAGAACCGCTGGTGTAGAACAACCCATGCAATTTTTACCTTTGTACAATATGCTTGCTTCAACACACACATTGTCCATCCTCCACTCAGACAAGCAAGAATTCAATGACACATTCCAACCAGGCGAAAACACTTGAGGTGTGAGGCAGGACCAGTGAGGGTTGTAGCCTGGGGAGCATTCCGAGGGCTGGGTAGAGAGCTGATGTGGCCCCTATTCCTGAGGTTCCTGAGGCTCAAGGATTTGTAGTCTGAGAGACAGGGTGTCATCTTGTGTCAACAATGTCATCATTATATTGTTTAGTCACAAGGTGATACTGGGCTTAGTTGTCTCGGAATGGAGTTGGGCATTTCATATAGCTGTCCTGTTATCAGGAACCGTGCTGAGGAGGGCTGCACTGAGGAGGAATGGTGGGAGTCTCCCCTTCCCCTCTGCTCCTGTTTCGGATCCTGAATCTTCCCAGAAGCAAGAGGACAGTACTGATTTGGAACAGTGGTTTGCAGAGGGGCACAGTTCAGAAGGCAGAAGCTGGGATATACTGAATGGGGAACAGCTAGGAGAAGAAACACTGGGAGAGAAGGGGTTAACAGATTCACTATCTCTGGAAAGCATTCCTCCACTCAGCCCAGGGTCAAGAAGACCTGAGAAAGTGGCAGAACACAAAGCACACAAAGCACAGCAGGTACAAGCTCAGATTACAAGACGTAGAAGTGACATGGATTAATAGGGACATAAGGGGGTGTAATTCTTAATTGGGAGCACCGCCATTTCTGGGAGATGGATTCTTTGTTCTCTCGCTATGATTATTAAAGTTTCCAACTGGTGAGAAGACTCATTTTTCTTTGTTCTGCTTATCTACTGCCACCGGGGGGGGGGGATTCCCTGAAGCCTGACACCTGTTCTCATTTAGGGGAGGCTTCCTGGCCACCTTGAGTGATGCACAAGGAAGAGGAACCAACAGGTTATGGTAGCGGATTGGAAGCAGGGAAGGGAGAGAAGCATCAGAATTATTAAGTACGTTGAGCTTCCAAAAAGATCAGTTTCATTTCTCCCCCCCCCTTTTTTTTTTTGCCCTCCAGAGTGCACCAGAGAGGTAGCACTGGATCTCTGGGTCTGCGAACTATGCCTAAAAAGTATTTGCCATTCATCTATTATTAACACGAATTATCTGCCATGCTGTGACGAGGAGCTACTGATTTAATATCAGGGAGCTAGAAATGTAAGAAGATTGAACAAAGGGAACTAAAAGATGCTGGAAGGCACTCATCAACCCCCCATTTAATGACAACAAAACAGACAAGGGATCTTGAGGGGTAAGGCATCTTACATGTTTGTACCAGGTGCAGAAAGCTAATATTTGGGCAATGGGAGGTGGCATTGAGTGACTGGCATGTGGGCATGTCCCACTAAGCCCCCACCCATTGGTTGGATCTAGTTTCTCACTCCTAATTTAAAGACAAATGCGGGTGGCACTGTGGGTTAAACCACAGAGCCTAGGACTTGCCAATCAGAAGGTTGGCGGTTCAAATCCTCGCGAAGGGGTGAGCTCCCGTTGCTTGGTCCCTGCTCCTGCCAACCTAGCAGTTCAAAAGCATGTCAAAGTGCAAGTAGATAAATAGGTACCACTCCAGTGGGAAGGTAAATGACGTTTCTGTGCGCTGCTCTGGTTTGCCAGAAGCGGCTTAGTCATGCTGGCCACATGACCCGGAAGCTGTACGCCGGCTCCCTTGGCTAATAAAGCGAGATGAGCGCTGCAACCCCAGAGTTGGTCACAAATGGACCTAATGGTCAGGGGTCCCTTTACCTTTACCTTACAATACAGTCATACCTGGGATTGCGAATGCTGTGGGTTGCGCGTTTTTGGGTTAAAGACCGCGCCGAACCCAGAAGCACCGGAACGGGTTACTTCCGGGTTTCAGCACTCACACATGCGCAGAAGCACTGAATCGCGTCACGCATGTGCGCAGATGTGGCGCTGCAGGTTGCGAACGTGCCTCCCACATGGATCATGTTCGCAACCTGAGGTTCCACATCTCAGCATAACTGTGACTAGTTGACCTGTGTGCTGGCTTCCTCTCCCACAGAGGTTCTGTGCTGATGGGCTATTTCAAGTCAGACCCTGCTCGCCCTTTTTATAGTACCTTAGATTTGAACTGGGCTTTGACTAAATAACCCTTCAAACTGAGGACTCTGTCAAACAGAGGACTGTTCTCTGTAAAGTGGGACACCTAGTGGCCCTAAATCCTGGGAACAAGCAACAGCAAGCTATGGAGAACTTTGCCGTGGAAAGTAGGACACATGGCCACCCCTCTCCTCATAATTTGAACACTGGTTGGGATATGCTTGTGGAATACATGGGACATCCAGGAAAAGTTCTCTATCAATGCTGCATAAAAAATATTTATGAGCACTCCAAAAATTAGAAATAAAAGTGTTTGTTTAAAAACAGAACATGTGGGTTGCAGGTGGGGACGACAATGGCATTTTTGTGACAGGGATGTCAATCAATTTGATTAATATTGAGCTACGCTTTCTGATGATATTGTTTGTTTGTTCATTGTAACCTGTTCATCTGACTGGGTTGCCCCAGCCACTCTGGGTGGCTTCCAACAAAATATAAAAAGGACAAAACAAACCTCAAACATGAAAGCTTACTGAAACAAGGCTGCCTTCAAATGCCAATGAAATGTCATATAATGGTTTAACTCTTTGACATCTGATGGGAGGGTGTTTCACAGGGTGGGCACAACTACCAAGAAGGCCTCCTGCCTGCTTCTCGCAATGAGGGAAGTGCCAGAAGGCCCTCAGAGCTGGAACTCAGTGTCCAGGCTGAACATTGGGGGTGGAGATGGAGGCAACACACATCTCTTTAAAATACACACACACTTTAGCAATTATTTGTAATGGATGTCTATAGTGTTCACATTTCAGCCCACATTAAAATGTTCAAGTATTGTCCCAGCTATATTATGTTTTACTTCTGTTTTAAACCTAGTTGCTGTATGTTGCCCTGTACAGTATACATCGGCTGCAATGATCTGTAATTTGTGCCATGACAAATGTGGCGTGGGGGCAGGGGAAGGCAAAGACTTAGGTAGACCGGGACCATGGCACGGTGTTTGTGTGTGTTTATGCCTCTTATTCCTCCTTGCCACAGCCCCAATCTGGCTCCTGCATTCCATTTAAAATCTGTGCAGCACCAAACTACATGACTTATGTTAGATGTTGACTTTAGTCTTCTCTCAACTCTCACTGCTATACTTAAGCTTCTCAGTGGCTCAAAAAAGTAGAAAGCTGATCTTCATATTACTGGTTCAGGCTAGATGCAGAGGATTTAAGCGTCATTTTGGCGTGGGGGAAGTTAAGTTCTCTTCTTCTTTGAGCTGATTCTTGTATTGCATCTGAAAAACAGGGAGGGGCTTTCATTCATCACTTTCATTCTTATCACAGAAAGATGGGCACAATTTCTAAATCATAGATATGCTCACCTACCACATTTAAGGGAATATTTAAATGGAAAGGTATTTTTTGAGGTGTGTGGATGGCCTCCACAATTTGCAAAGCCCATATGAATCATTTCCATATGCAGGACAGATATAGGGTATGAGTATCAGTGCTCTGCCAGGCATTTCTCATGCACTTAAAAAAAGAAACCCTATTCTCCATCTGTTAATGAGAAAAGAAATTGCATTTGAAAATTATCACAGAGAAGAGGAAAGGTTAGAGAAATTATCATGGGAGGCATGCAAGGGTATTTATTATGCTTCATTTGGTTTTGAAGTGGCTAATATTCTCAATATTCTCTCTGCCATCCTGAAAATTATCCCTCTGGTGGGTCTGTAGGCTTCAGCCTCCCTGGGTACCATCACATCCTGATAACACCACGGCAGTTGGCCTTTCATGTTAGTGCAGAAGACAGGGGCACTGCTTATTGCATACCTGCATACCTGGCCACTGCTCATTATTGCATACCTGGCCACTGCTCATTGTTATTTTTTAAAAGTGAGGTGTTTATAGTTAAAGAGCCTATATATCTGTTAAAGGGAAGATTGTGGGAAAGCGTTTTCTCCATAATAGAGAGCACGTGTTGCGGTGGGGGCCAAAAAGGCCACCCCAGTTGTTGGGCAAATTGGCCACATGCTGTGATTAGGCAAGGAGTGTTGCTTGGGAGAATGTTACGTTGCTAAAGTGTGGGAGGGGTCAGAGGTCTTAAATGCAGGGCTCGCAGCCTGAGGCCTTCTCTTGGGCTGCGTGCACCGGATCACCCGCCCACCCTCCCTGAAAAGGGGGGGGGCTCATTGTCCTCTGACCTTGCTATGCCTGTCATGGGGTCGTCTGCCTTGGGGCAGAGGCCTGGTAGGAATTTTGTCCATTTGGCTGATTGGCTGTTGCCATTTGGTTTTTGCCTACTGCATAGCAAATCGTCACAACTTGTAAGGTTGGCATTGGTTAAAATTGGTTGGTGGAGGGGTAAGTGCCTACCCCTCCAATGGTGGTGTGGAAAGGGAATTCCGTTAAAGGAATCCAGGGGCTTGCCATCCCTTTTGTCCTAGTCCCTGGCATCGGACTTGGGCCGTGCAAGCCCTAGGGGGCATGTGGTTGAGAGATGAGGGCCCGATGTTCAGCTTCATTTCTCCCCATATGGCTCTCCCATACTGGCTTCCGCTGGAATCCGGAAGTCAGTTCTGTCCCCCTGACTGGCTTCTGCTGGAATCCGGAAATCAGTTCTGTCCCTGGGGCAAGGGCTTCCGCTGGAATCCAGAGGTCAGTTCTGTCCCTGGGGCAAGGACAGATAGTCGTAACCAATGCCTAAGCAACCACTCACGTGTGTGTATTTAAATAAAGTTGTGGCCAAATTCATGCCAAAAACCTTAAACAAAAATTAATGTGTGAAGTGTGAGTTATTGGGATGGCCTGGGGGACCTCAATGCACAATGTTCAGGATGACAGGAGAGGATATATTGTTTATTAATATCCTTCCTAACTTGCGCTAGCAAGTTCCTTTACTTAGCAGAGTGCATTCCCCTATTACCCAGCAGAAAACTAGTTGCAAACTCGTGTGAGTTTCTTAAGACAATATGCAATTCAATCAGGCTTGTCCAGATTGAAATGTGTTCTAATATTTCCTGGTAAGACCCCTTGAATCCCTCCTAAAAAAATAAAGACACCACAGTCATATTCATAAGTAACAAAAAGAAGTTTTACTCATGATCAGGCAGACCACAGTGTGATCCCTGAAGGCAGGCTTTAGGTTTAAAGTTACAAACTTATACTAACAGGTTTATCCCATAAGGGAGATGACCTGGGGGACTGCTTGGCTGGCAGCCAGCAGTTCATTCCAGGAAGTTTGCAGGATGAAAGGAAGATGGAGAAGAGAGAGAGTGGCAGCATGCCTTGTCCTTTTACGAGGTCTGGAAAGGTCACACCCACCCACTAGTCACATGCAAGGAAGAAGGATGTTCCAGCCAGGAGGAACAGGAAGTTTTGACTGGCTGGACCAAACATTCCCTTGCATGTGCACTCTAGCAAAACAAGGAATGTTGTATTTGACTGCTCCCAGTGGATTACATCCCAAAAAGATTTCCTTAAAAACAAAAGCAGCAGCCACGTTGCTGTGAGATACTCAGTGGTGAAAGCAGCTAAGGAGGCTGGAGAGTATTAGATAAATGTCTAATGTGGGAGAATACTAGGTTTGGGGAGAAATTTGGTTTGCTTCACATTTCAGAGCAAGGTTTCCCATTTTACTGCCCTTGGACCCATGTGCAGATCGGAACAGTGATCTGCAGTTTAAGCCCCATAAACAACTGACCAAACTGCACTTGGGTGCTGTAGTGCACTTATGAGATGGTCCAAGGGCTGCCTCTCTCTTCCTTTGAACTTTTTGCAACATTTAAAGCGGCTTAGAGGGCATGTGGGTGGGTCTAGCGGGGTGGAGGAAGGAGAGGAAGGAGAAGCTCCCATTGCATTGTTGGACACTGGCTCATACCGTGTTATATTCCATCCTGTGATCATGTCAACAGTCCAAACCTACAGTGCTCTTTTGTCTGTCATCTGGCCATGGCTTCCACCAAAGCATTCAGGGAAATATAGAGGTAGCTGAAAATTGTCTGTGAGAGGTTCTTAGCCCTTCTTACAGAACTAGAGCTCTCAGGGCCCTCTGGGAAGAGGAACAGACCCTTAAACCAATTTAGACTTGTAGTGTCAATACGCCCTGTTTAGGACTTTGCTTCTACTCAATCATCATGTTGACTTCACCTCTGGAGGCACGCTCCATTGTCTCTCAAGACAGATGGTTGCCGATGAAGAAGGACTTTGCTCCTACTCCATTTCCACATGTATTTGTAAATGATCCACTGGCAATGGAAGAAAACACAGTGCCCTGCAATTTCTCTAAGTGTCTTCTGTGTATCTTTGGAGTTTGTAAAATGACACATATACTCAAGCAAGTTCCATTATCCATACTTTGATGAACTGAAATCAAGTAGAGGACAGGAGTAGAATACGAGGTTACGAAATGAAGGGACACCCACTTTGCATTTAATGGAGAGCGCCAGCTACATTTGGAGTCAGAGGAACTGGACTAGGGTACTTCAGAGATATTATTCACTGTTGAAAACTTTGCTACAAAGGTCAATATTGATCTGAGAATAAAGAAACCCAAGTGGAAAGGATGGGTGTAAGTGAAGCCTCAGTGAAAGTGTGAGTTCATCTTCGTAGCCTCTTTAACAATCACCCAAACACATTTAAACCCTTTGAAAGGTCACAGTGAGAAATAAATACTTCTTGAAATGTGAGGATGAGTGTCTTAATAACTCTGAAAGTTGAAACGAGAATGATTCTCTGTTATTTTTTATTGTTGTTCTTATTAGCACAGAGTGTAAGAAACAGTACAATAAGATACAACAAGATTATATCCATTACAGCATGCTTTTATGCTAAGAAAATATTTTTAAAGGGGGGGACGTTTCCCAACAATTCACTATTTTTTTAAAAAAGCTGTTAGTTTATTTTATAAATGTATTCAGAAACAAACTAGGGGAGACAGGGGAAAATCTGGGATCATATCTCTGGATGTTTTTATTTTTCAAAGTTGAATAGCGGCCATGGCCAGGGATATGAAACATCTTCAGGATCATGGAGTGCGTAGAGGTCAGCTTAACCCTTTCCCCTTTTACCAACAACCTCCCTCCCCAAGCTGCTATCTGCCTTTTGGAGATAAGCAAAGAAATACTGTTCAGATACCTAATTAGATTGATTCACCCCGATGGCTGCTCTCAGGGATTGCCTACTGTATGAGGGGCTATTGTTATTGTTTGTTATTCTGATGTGTATTTTTTTGTTTTTATATTGTAAACCACCCGGTGACCTTTGGAGGAAGGGTGATATAGAAATTTAATAAATAATTATAATAGCAAATGTTTTATTCTCTTGCTAAGTATGGTGTTTTAAGTTTATTTGACTTCTCTTGAAATGTTTAACATAATATTTTAGTTTCCTGTTAATTGTGTTGCTTTGAATGTGTACTTTGACTTTCTTCAGTAGTGATTTATTCTAGATGGTTTTATTTGATGTTTTAATGTGTTGTAAACCGCTTTGAGATTTTTTAAAAAATATATAAAGCAATACAGAAATGACAAATAACAACAACACCACTACTTTCTTATAATACTTCCTCTGGAATTTTTTATTGCATGAGGAAGTGGGGGTTGTGAATCCTACACACATGCACACATTTGTGTATAAGGAAAAGATAAAAAAAACATTCAAACAATGTGGCAGGCTCAGAGGCGTAGATCACAAGGCAGAAATGAACCCTGTTAGCCTAATGCCTTTCTGATTAATATTTAGTTGACTTGGTAAAATTCAGGCGTGGAATTTGAAAGGTCAGAGGCTAATTCACTATGTCATCTGTCACAAAAAGGAAGATGTTGAACAACTATGTGTATAGACTGATTATTGAGCTTTCCACAAAAGGAAGACTCTGTGTGGCATGTGGGGATTGGATATTATCCCCATCACCACCCATTTTTCACCTGGCCCTCATTCACTGGATTTCTCTCACTCCCCCACCCACCCTAAAAAAAAAAACTCTTTGGAGAAATAATTGCAAGTATTTTCCCTTCTTGCAGAAAAGGGGGAAAAAACAACCAGCTCTCAAAAGTTATTAAAAAAGATGTGAAAACCCAGCCCTGTCTCATACATTTATCTCAACAATACTACAGGTGTGTGACACACTCATATTGTCTATGACACTGGCTGGATTTAAAAAAAAAATGAGAGAGAGAGAGAGAGAGAAGATGGAGAGAAAGAAACAGCATAAAAATACTAAAAATTTTATGGAATAACGTATAACTTTGTGCACGAGCTTGCTCATAAATTCCAAAAAAGTAGTTCTTAATGATACACTTAGAGTAAATCATTTGCCTTGAGAGACAGGCAGTCTCTGGTGACCCGTACGGCAGTCACCAGAGACTTGCAGCCTAGCTACTTTCAGCTAAATGTACTCTCATATTAATATTTTAAAATGCCATAATGCCTCTCTGAAAACCTCAGAGGACAGATACATCAATTTGCGAGGTCTTCACTCCAGGAAATAGAAACAGGGATAATCTGCCATTAAAAGAAATAGTTCATTATGCTGGCTTCTTGGGAGCACAGAAACTATGTCCTGAACATACTTAAGTTGCAAATCCTCACTTTAATGGGAAGGGAACCACCGTGCCCTAGAGCATTATTGCCCCACTGTTTATTAGTACAAAAAGGTTTGTTGTGGTATGAAATTTTAAGTGCGTCGCAGTGATCAATCAGCTTCAAAGAGAAGCTCAACCCTCAGCCAGAAATCATTACAGATACATCAATTAAACATAAAGTTTCTATTTTCAGAATGACTCGCAGTACAAAGGATCAGCAATGCATCATAGTTAAAGGCAACAATTTTACCGGTGTGGGGCTCCTGTTGTTATGGTTTCCCTCCCTCCCCTTCTTTTCTCCTTCCCCTCCAAGTATGGTATACAATTATTTCCCTTTTTATTTCAGTAGCATACGGAACACTCCTGCTTTACTCTCATGTGCATGCAGGGGAAAATATATTCACATGAAGATGAAAATATATAGGCTTAGCACTTCCTTGGAAGCAGAAAAAAATAAAAAAGATTCATCCATACCCTATAAAGGTACCCTCAAAGAAAACCTCTCCCTCATGGTCAGGATCCACATTACAGCAGGTAAACATGCAGGTGAAGGCAGATTATGAGCTTACAAAAGCTAATCTACACATTGCCTATTTAATACCAGCAGAGGCAGTAGTTAATTTGATGGGAGTTTCCCTGCACTGAAGCAGCTCAAAAGGAAGACTGCTGGAGGATGGTGGGCTTACATCATCTAAAGTGAGAGTTTACATTTTTGGGGGTCACCACTTTGTGGGTTGCCATGAAGGCAAGGGTGTTACTCCCTCAGACATCATTTATGGCTCCCAGCTTGGATCAATGTATAGCAATTGGTAGGGTCATGTGGAAGGAAAGGTTTTGGCTACCAGGTGGGTTGTGAGCTCACAGTAGTGAGCATAGGGCCTCTCTGGGTGAGGTGAGGGTGTTGTGTCTATGCTACGCCAAGTGGGAGATAGGGTGGATCCCATGGCTGTTTGAAGATTGAGTTTTAGATGCAAACAGTTAGAAACAAGTTAATCATCTGGAACAGGGTGGTCTTCTGTAATGCTGCTATTGTATTTGTTGCGCTTGGCATGATTCTCCTGTTTAGTTTAAATCTTACAAATTAGGTTAGATTATTTGTTGTCAAGGAATGGCAGGGTTCTGATGAGTGTTTGATGGAGGCAGAGGGTTCAGACCCAGGAGACAGGACCACCTATTTATGGGGAACCGGGGCAGGGAAAAGGGGAAGGGTCTGAGATGGGGACACAGGACAAGTCAGAAGTTGAGGAAGAGGAGGTTCAGATGAGGTGTGGGCCGGTTGAATCCCCACCATCTCCTACCCCACTGTCTCCTAGAACCAAGAACGACTTGAAGAAGAAAGTACAGCGATGACTTCCAGGCAGGAGAAGTCTCAAGCTGCATGTGTACACTCTGCCAGATAAGGGGGTGGGGGTGGGACATGATCTCACTGTTGCTTCAACTGCTCTTCCAGGCACAATCTTGTAAAATAGCTACAGTGGTACCTCTGGTTAAGAACTTAATTTGTTCTGGAAGTCCGTTCTTAACCTGAAACTGTTCTTAACCTGAGGTACCACTTTAGCTAATGGGGCCTCCCACTGCTGCTGCGCTGCCGCCGCACAATTTCTGTTCTTATCCTGAGGTAAAGTTCTCAACCTGAGGTACTAATTCTGGGTTAGCGGAGTCCGTAACCTGAAGTGTCTGTAACGCAAGGTACCACTGTACGTAGATGTTAGAAGCATGTGTGCATGTGTATCCAGTGAATCTTAGGGAAAGTTAGCATATATGAGAATTACGTAATTTTGTGTAGAATCCTTAAGATAGTCCAATGCGGGTCTGTTGAGTCCTGATGACTTAACAAAATTGGGGTTTACAGAAAAAGAGTTCTCATACTCTTAGCTAATTTGCTGAGTCATGATAAAAAAACATGCATCTGTAAAATATATGGCCTTCCTAACAATAGGGAGGTCAATTTTTTACGCCACACAGAGAGACATGCCAATGCGTTACAAATCTGAGAATGAAACATTTGCTTTCATGCAACAAAATGTAAAGGATGTGGAACAACCTGTGCCAAGATACATCTTATGTTTGAAACTGCGAGGCTTTTTAAAATAATCAGCTCTGTATTTTAGTTTGTTGTAAATTTTTCATTGTGATAAGCAATTGCTTGTGTCTGAGTAAGCAACTTTCTGGAAGTGAGTCAGGGGCAACTTACAACTGCCAAGAACGATACCACAATGCCTTCCACATACACTGGATTAGGAGGATTTGGGGCATCACTTGGCAAGACATAGTCCCAGAAAAACATGGGCTCTCCCAAGCCCAAATTCCCAGCATGTTCACACCCCTGTCTCAGTGATGTGTCTATGCTGGCTTGTTCATGTCTGCAAAATGGAAGGTGGCAGGATCCCCAAGGACACATTCTATAGGGAGCTGGCTTCAGGTACCAGCCTCCTTGGCAAACCAACTGTGCATTACAAAGATGTCTGCAAATAAGACATGAAGGCTGGCAACATTAACCCCGCCATGTGGGAATCTCTTGCAGGCGACTACAGCACCTGGAGACAAACAGTCAGGTTGTGTATCCACAGCAGTGACCAGAGGAGAAATGACTGCTGGGAGGAGCGCAGAGAGAAGAAACGCCATGGTGCATTTGTAGCAGCACAACTGGATGTCTTCATCTGCCCCAACTGCAACAAAACATGTCTCTCCCATATCAGTCTCTACAGCCACAACAGGCACTTTAATCTTCCAACAGTTTGACTTCACCGCTAAAGGCACACTCCTCCATTGTCTCCCTGACAGATGGGTGCCAACAACAATAGAGTCATAAACTCTACAATTTAACTACAATCTAACTAGCTACAATCCCCTCAAAATGCACTGCTGACTATTCATATAACCAAGGAAGCACACAACTCCCATGGTTGGGCCTGCTATTGTAGGAGGATAGGCCACTGTTTTGCCCCAGCTGAAATGAGCAAAGCAGTGAAACAGAGTGGGTGGGGGACCTGGTCTCCACCCTCCAGCACATTATCCCAAATGTTATTGATTGACACTTGACAGCTACACTGGGAACTGCTACATGCTGCCATGTTAGCGCTACATGAAAGCCACCTTGAATTCTCAATTCTTCTGTGTATGAGAATTCAAAGGGCCTTGGGCAGACTTATTTTTAAAAAATTGTATCCCGACCTTCCAAAAAAATTCAAGATGGATAACAAAACAAAAGTACACAGCAAAGCACAAAGAAATCATTGCTTAAAAGAAGAAAAAGAGCACCAAACACCAGAAAGATAAGACCTGAAGAACACCAGGAAAAACCCTGTCAATCAAAGTTCATTAAAATCAGTAACAACTAACGGCCCTCCTAGAAGAGGAAGACCGTCACACTCCAATGACAAGTCATCTGGGAAGGGGTGAAATGGATCTCTCCAGGCAGCATGGGCATAGCCAGGGGGGTAGGGGGGCAGCTGCCCCCCCAATCAAGTAAAGCAATAGAAATACTTAACGGACCAATCACGTCGATTCTGCCCCCTCCCCCAACAAAAGTTCTGCCTTTCTTCTTCTTTTTAATGCAAACAGATGTAGAAATATGGAGGACTGAAATTAAGTTTGGAAAAATGGGAAATGGATAAACAACAAAGTTAACAGATTCACTCATACTCAGTTGTAGTCCTAAATATTTTGAGGGAAGCTGGTTGGGGGATGTTGGGTTATTTAGATTAATTAAAGTTACAACCTCTCCTTATTATTGTCTTTGTCCATGGAGTTTAAAGCCATGTGTTAGAACTATGGTTTTCCCAGTAGTGATGTATGGATGTGAGAGCTGGACGATAAAGAAGGCTGATCGCTGAAGAATTGATGGGTACAACGAGAAGGGAACAACAGAGGACGAGATGGTTGGATAGTGTTCTCAAAGCTGCTAACATGAGTTTGACCAAACTGCGGGAGGCCATGGAAGACAGGAGTGCCTGGCGTGCTCTGGTCCGTGGGGTCACGAAGAGTCGGACACAACTAAATGACTAAATGACTAAACAACAAACAACTCCTTATTGTGCCTTCTCTAATCTTGTGCATTCCAGTTGTATTATGATGACAACTCCCATCACCCATAACCATTGGTCATGCAGGTTGGGACTGCTGGGACTTGTAATTTTAAATATCTTGGGAGAGGCATCAGGTTGGCGAAATCTGCCTTATTGCATGTTCAGCAGAATAACAATACCATTTTGCACCTATTCGCTAACCTACAAATCAATATTACAGCAACTACAGAAGCTCAAACAAAGGGGGAGTTTGAGATGCACAGACGCCTTGTCTTCCCTCCTCTTATCAATATTAAATTGCAATATGCACTTCTTTTTCAGTTTTTAAATTTTCAGAAGATCACAATCGGAAGCCTTCCTCTTTAGGCTTTCAAGCCTGTCACCTCACATCTTGCTCACTTCTCCAAAGCAGCTGAAACTCTAAGAAGCAGAAAGCCATGCACACAGGCTGGTCACGGGGCATTGGCCATCTCTGGGAGCAGCTCAGGTTGATTTGTCGATTGCATGGTAGTTATTTAGGAGCTGAATTAAGGTGATGATTCATGGATGGTTTCACACCAGTGGTTGCACATAATTCATCGACCTTTTCATTGATGTCTTCACACCTCTACATAGGTGAAGATGTGTCTGTGTACCGATCGCTCAAATTGCTACACCCTGAAACATAGATGTGTTGCTCACAGTCTACAAACTCACA
The DNA here is from genome assembly GCF_965113315.1 of Podarcis vaucheri. Classification (NCBI taxonomy): domain Eukaryota; kingdom Metazoa; phylum Chordata; class Lepidosauria; order Squamata; family Lacertidae; genus Podarcis; species Podarcis vaucheri. Next base: position 21,862,604 of record NC_138749.1, read on the forward strand.
GACAGTTTCTAAATTCTAAAGGCAAAATGCTACAGATTCTTTTTTTGTTTGTTTTGCTACAACATAAGGTGATATAATGACATTTAATACTGCACAGAAGAATTCTGGAATGGTGGACTAGAGTTATGGTGATACTATGCTTACACAGATTCCCCAAAACACAGGCACGAGACTTGTTTTGCACATGTGGCAATCTCTATGTTCTAGTGCAGAGCAGTTTGGAGACCCCTATTCTCCCCCCAGAGCTATGATTCTCAATGTGGTTTAACAAGCAATCTCTCTTCCCAGGGAACTCTGAGAACTGTAGCTCTGTGAGGGGAAAACAGGTCTCCTGGCAACTCTCGGCACATAATAATAATAATAATAATAATAATAATAATAATAATAATAATAATAATTGCCTTGACATCTGCTGGGAGGGCGTTTCAAAGTGCAGGCGCCACTACCAAGAAGGCCTTCTGCCTGGTTCCCTGTAACCTCACTTCTCACAGTGAGGGAACCGCCAGAAGACCCTCAGCACTGGACCTCAGTGTCCGGGCTAGACGATGGGGGTGGAGACGCTCCTTCAGGTATACAGGACCAAGGCTGTTTAGTCTTAACAAACCAAAGTTCCCAGGATTCTTTACTAGAAGCCATGACTGTTTAATGTATAGTGCAGGTGTGGCTTTCTTCTCAAGTCAGTACCTACTTTCCAAATTAATTTAGAAATCATTGAATGCCTGCAGTTGCTCTGCAAGGGTTCTGTGAAGACCCAAAAGATTACCTGAAACAGTACTTAGCATCTCTAAAGTCCTCCAGACTCTGCCCCCAACTTGTTTCAAAGATCATTTGAGCTTTTTGAGTGTTCTCCTGAGGTGCTTGAAAGCTTACAAATCTTGAGACTTTTACAGTATTGAAAAGGAAGGCTCCCAAAAAAACCAAATAGTGTTTGAAGTGAGCAGCGAGTGGAGCAGGTAGGTAGATAGGCAGGCATTTTTCTCTGCAGAGAAAATGACAAACCCCATGATACATGTCTGAGACAACATGTGTAAAATTGCATTGTTTATCACCTTCCTAAATTAAGTGCCCTATTTCCCAGAGACATCCCTGATTCAGAGAAGACGTCCCAGTTTCTGATTTGATCCCAGAATGCCCCAGTTTTCCTTAGGATGTCCCTGTTGTCATTGAGGAAAAGTTGGAGGGTATGGTAGGATGTCCCCATTTTCTTTTCTTCTTCTTCTTCTTCTTCTTCTTTTAAAAAAATATAATTTTGATTTATATACATTACAATAATTATTTTGCCAAGTTTTAACATTTTCAGTTTCGACTCCCTACCCCCTCTTTCTGAAGTTCCTTACATTTATTTTTGTCCTTTCTTCCATACTCCAAATTGTCTTAACATATTCTTTTATTCTTCTATTCTTATAAATATCTCGCATGCATTTTTAAAACTGCAAGTTTTTACAATAATCATACCAATGTCTTGATCTGTTTTCAGTTTGTTTGTTAATACAGTGGTACCTCGGGTCACAAACACCTTGGGTTACAAACACTTCAGGTTACAAACGCCACTAACTCAGAAGTAGTACCTCGGGTTAAAAACTTTGCCCCAGGATGAGAACAGAAATCGCGCAGCAGCGGGAGGCCCCATTAGCTACAGTGGTATCTCAGGTTAAGAACAGTTTCAGGTTAAGAACGGACTTCCGGAACAAATTAAGTTTGTAACCCGAGGCACCACTGTACTCAATAAGCCACTTCCATTCCTTTCTAAAAAGTTTGTTGTCTTGATTTCTTATCCTTCTGGTAAGTTTCACTATTTCTGCATACTCCATTAGTTTCTGTATCCAATCTTCTTTCATCGGAACCAATTCATTCTTTCACTTTGGGGCAAATAATATTCTTGCAGCTGTAGTAGCATACATAAATAAATTTCTCTACTGTTTGGGTAGTTCTAATCCTATAATTCCCAAGAGAAAAAACCTTTATGTACTTTCACCTTTTTATACCACAGATAAGCGTGTCTTTCCAAATCTAAAATATCGTGACCTTCCAATTCTAAAATATGAGGATTCTTCAATAGCAACCATTCCTTCAACCAGCACAGACAAGATGCTTCATATTATATTCTTTATCTTTTGTGTCTATTAGTATTTTATATGTTATTCTCAGTTTTTTCCCTTGCCAGGTATATTTAGAAATATCTTTTTAACATTTGTTGAAGCAATCTGTCTTGCCGATCACCAATATTGATTGAAACAAAAATAACATTCTTGGCAATATATTCATCTTTATGGTCAACACTCTACCAAGCAACGAAAGTTTCACTCTACCACATATTTGCAAATTTCTTTTAATATCCTCCTAGGTTTTCAAATACTTATCTTTATAAAGATTTATATGCTTCACTGTTAACCATACACCTAAATACTTAACCTTTTTGATCTTTAGACCTGATATATTTTGTAATTTATTTTTACTCTCATCTTTCATGGTTGTTTTTTTTTAGCGGGAGCTTGGTTTTATATTTGTTAATTTTAAGACCTGTTTTTTCATATATATATATATATAAACGTCGCACAGACACCCCGACTCTTACACGGGAAGACACCCGAAGACACCAAAACCTGCATTCCTGTACCCGTGAAAATCTTCGAAAGCAAATATATATATATATATATATATTCTAATGCTTTCGGAATTGACTCGATTGGTTCTTCTACAGATTTCACCACATCATCTGTAAATAAAGGTAAAGGTAAAGGTACCCCTGCCCGAACGGGCCAGTCTTGACAGACTCTGGGGTTTGTGCGCCCATCTCACATCTATTGGCCGGGGGCCAGCGCTGTCCGGAGACACTTCCGGGTCACGTGGCCAGCGTGACAACGCTGCTCTGGCGAGCCAGAGCCGCACACGGAACGCCGTTTACCTTCCCGCTGGTAAGCGGTACCTATTTATCTACTTGCCCCCGGGGGTGCTTTCGAACTGCTAGGTTGGCAGGCGCTGGGACCGAGCAGCGGGAGCGCACCCCGCCGCGGGGATTCGAACCGCCGACCTTTCGATCGGCAAGCCCTAGGCGCTGAGGCTTTAGCCCACAGCGCCACCCGCGTCCCCATCTGTAAATAGGATGTCCCTATTTTCATTGGAGAAATGTTGGAGGGTTTGGAGTTATCAAACCCCCGAACCATCGGAAGGCAATCCTGTATGGAGTAGGTTTTTTAAATGTTTAATGTTTTATTATGTTTTTATATATGTTGGAAGCTGCCCAGAGTGGCTGGGGCAACCCAATAAGATGTGTGGGGTATAAATAGTAAGATTATCATTATGGAATGGGACGTCCCTATTTTCATTGGAATATGAGGGATATGAACTATCCCAAGGAACTAAGGATGGAATTTACCTAACCAGCCCTGCCTGCAGAAGCCCTTTGTATGGACTTCCACTTGCACAATGGGACTTGCAGGGAGATGTTAGGAGAACTCCCAGAACAGCACAGGGATGAAAGAGAGGGTGGTCAATTCATTTCACATTGTAAGCTGCAATGCTTGCACAGATGGAATGAATGGAAGAGCACAATGTTGAATTCCACCCAAATGATAGCAAATGAGTTGTTTTTTTAACATCATTCATTCACATGTGAGCTCTCTGTCACACAAATAAGAGAAAATAAATAGATAGAAATTAATTAAATCTTTTTTTACATTTATACAGACAAGTATCTATAGCAAATGCTTCCTCTTTCTTTTTAGAGTTTAAAAGTGCTACAGATGAATAATAAAGGAACAAGGTGAGCAGGTACAGACTTGTCTAAAGTTGCAAAGGTCAGGTGTGTGAATGATCCAGAAACTCAACTCAGGTCTCTTGAGATCAAGTTTCTATTGGCTGTAGTTTCCTTCCTCCTGCACAAACAAGATGTATGAGTAAACATCACTGTCACCCTGCAGGCATCTATCTGTCTTCCTTCCAGCACCACCCCTCCACAAAAACCATGGATGGGGGGAGGAAAAAACTGACGAGAAATGTAATGGCTTTTGTAGCATATTTTGAAGGTCAATAGACTGAAGCTGTAACCACAGACGAAAGAAAGACTTAAACCAAAGTGGGAAAAATGCCATTTCAATTTTCATATTGGCTCTTCCTTGGTAATGATAATGAGGGTCAATGCAGAATTCTATGAAGTATTTTAAAAAGTCTCTGTGAGGAGCTCCTTGTGAGGCCTTGAAATCATCCCTCCACCACCACGTGGAAATAGGTCTAAAAGTTAAGCACTTTTTGAAAACAAAATGAACACAATAAGCTTATTAGTGAACACACTATAGCCATGTTTGCAGACCCAGAGTCACATATGATGCATATAAAAACATTATAATTCCAAGTTAATATCCTGCTGGTATATGTCCTCCAGAAAGTTGTCCATCAGGTGATGCAGACCTTGGGTTGAAGAAGACTCCCTATCCCACTAAGCTCCCTTCCTCCAAAGAGTTCAGGGCATTTTACATGAGAGTAATGTAATGCCCTTTTGTAGCACTCCCATATGCATTAGTCAATCTGCCACTATGTTCTGCTGCTCTGAATAAGGGGTGAGGATTGTTCTGCTCATCTCTTAACAATGCTACGAGTATACCCATAGCTGAAACCTTTGTGAAGGAGGTGCCTAAATGGGATAAGAAATCCCTCAGAACTGCCATTGCATGTGTTAAAAAGTGTTTTGCTTTGTTTGCATTACATGCTAATTTTAAAAATGCCCCCTTCCCAGATTTAAGTATAAGGGGTGAGTGCTTGTCAATTATCCAAGTGTGCCTTGAACTCATTGGCAAGAATACTTGAAGGCAGGAGCCAATTCATTTCTTAGCAATCAGTTGGTCCTGCCTACTTGCTTTTCTTAGCAGTCCACAAGTAAAACTGAAACTGAATTTTGAAAAGACAATGGTCTTATGTGCTGCACGTTCTCAGTTCCCGGAGGTGGATAGTTGGCCTTTTCTGGATGGGGTTGTACCCTCCCAGAAGGAGCAGGTTCATAGCTTGGGGTACCCCTGGATCCAACATTGTCATTTGAACCCCAGGAAACCTTGATAGCTAGAAGTGCCTATTTCCAGCTCCAGTCCTTCTTGGGCAAAGATCACATGTCCACAGTATTCCGTGCTATGGTAACTTTCAGAATAGATTGTTGCAATGCACTCTACATGGGACTGCCCTGGAAGACAACCCAGAAACATCAACTGGTTCAAAATGCAGCAGCAGACTGGAATTGCAATAAGGCTCTGTTCCGACGGCATAAGTAGTCATGGCGACCATTAGATTCTTATCTGCTGCAGCCTTCATCCGCCTTCACAGTCATAGCATACCGCTTGTTATCATCTGCCTGTTCTGCCATTGAGGACTTCTTGGATCATTCTTTGTCTCACTCCTTCCCTTTGACCTTACCGCCTTGGGTGACCCTGCTTGGAGTATGAGATTCCCAACGGCTTCGCTCACAAGGGTTCATAGGAACATTCAAGCCCATTCACCACAACAAGGTGATGATCTAGTGAGTGAGTACAAGCGATTGCCAAAGAAGAAGAAGAACTTTCAGAATGGATTGTTGCAATGCACTCTACATGGGACTGCCGTGGAAGAAACATCATCTGGTTCAAAATGCAGAGGCAGACTGGAATTACCTTAATAATTCATATATCCCTTGTTCTAAGGCAGCTGCATTGGCTGCCAGGTTTTTTAAAAAAAGGTTGAAATCAATTAAAACTCAGTTATGATCTGCAGAGCTCCAGAGCTGACTGTCTGACCTGACGCCATCTTAGCTGGAAGTCCACATTGGCTGCCACTTTGCTTCTGGGCCCCTGTTAGTGTTTAAAGCTCTAAATATCTGAGAGACCATCTCCTTCCCTCCAAACCCTCCAGATAAATGCTCAACTTGCTGCTTGGCGTTCTCTTGTTCTAAGCCTCATATACTTTATCTTTATTAGGGATGGGAGATAATTCAGTTCACATTTAAAGGCAAGCTTTCCTAATTTGCAACAAGTGAATTGAAATAGCTATCACGCTTCATTTTACAATGCAGTTCTCCAAGTTATGTCTATAAAAATGCATATACCAGAGTTAAGTGTACATCGTAACACATATATCAGTTAACATACAAATGTTCATTAAGTTGGAGGGATTGGCTTTAAAAAAATGGGTATATTAGAAAAAAAACTGCATACCCAAAGTGTATATTGGAAGAAATGTGCACTGATAAATTTTCATGAGGTTGTTTTTTTAAAAATAATAATAATTAATAAATCACAAATAGATGTGGTTATGTGGAGAACTGAACTCAAGATTGGAAAATTTAGAACCTTGGAGAAACCAAAATTGACTAGTCATGACTAACCTAAGTCCCATTGTTTTCAGTAGGTTTGCTCTAGTTATGACTAAGTCTGGATTTTACCCAATATTACTACTAATTAAGGAATGCTAAGAAATCCCACTGTGCATAAGTCCATATCCAAGCAATCATATAGCATTTCTTCTTCTGTTTATACTTATACTCTAAGGAAGAATTACCCCTGACACTAACAGAAAGTCATATAAGACAAAGGTCTCTTTTCCAGCTTTATGCCTTTTCACTTTAAGGTCACAACCATAACATCTCCAGCTGGACTTATCAAAATTCAGCTTTGTAAGAGCGCCTTGATGATTTGCCCTTCGATACTTCCCTGCTGAGCGCCAAGTCGCTGATGTACTACCAATCAATTCCTACACAGCTACAGTTCAGGAAGCTACTTTGGTGGAGGGAGGGGGAGGTTTCTGTGAAAGGCGTGCCATCAAAGAGAAAGACAAGGGAAAAACAGGGTAGGAAATGCAGAAGATATTCTGGAGGTTCTGAACAAAAACTAGAATAAAGAACGGCCAAGCAAAAAGACCAAGGGGAAACGAAGGTGATAAACATGGCTTGGATTCTAGAGCAGAAGCTGAAATTAGTAAGGGTGATCTGAAGAAAGTTAGGAACATCAAAGTCCCATCATCAATGTGACTTAAGCACACAGTAAAGCACTTAAATCCCAGTGTTCTTAAACCTAAAATGAGCAGTCTGCATTTGTAATGTGGCTCCACCATACAAAACACTTTCCATTTGCATAAAGAGGAGATGCATTGTTTATGCGTTATTCCTGAACAAGATGTGGCAACTAATGGAGAAGATTTCAGGCCATGCTTGCCAGTACTGTCCCTATTGCCTTCATGTACACCTGCTTCAATTCCAGCCTTCCAGAATTGAGTGTGAAAGTCTGAAAGGGGATTCTAATTACATCTATTCTAAAAGCCAACCCACAATTGTGAAAGTTAACCCTGTGTTATCAGGGCAGGGCTGTAGCTTAGGAGCCTGTCCAGATCCATATGGAGTAGGGTCCAGCTTCATTAGCATTTTAAAGCAAATATCCTAATATACACATTTATGTATACAACTTTAGCTAATATGCACATTTGCAAAGCAATTTCCCCTAATACATTTTTGTATTTTCTTTTCACTGATGTACGCATGCTATGCATACTTTTACCCCAATATATGCATTTCTGTACACATTACTGTTACAATATGAGAACAATTACTTGGCAGGAGTACTGCACCATAAAATTCAGGGCAATTTTGTAGGATGACTATGTTTCAGTTCACAAATAGTTTTGGAAACTGCAAATCTGGTAGGTTTGCCTCTAAATGCAAACTAAATCCTCCACCTAACTTATGCTCCACCTAACTTAAGTCCCACCGATGGATGATGAAATCTGGATCCAGCCTATTCTGGCTGTTGGCATTTACATCCTCCCCATCAACAAGGTTCTCAAAGCAGCATTTATGCAGCCAGCCAAATCATATCTTTCTTTTCTATGCATGGCTGTATCTCCGCAACCCCTTGCCATAGAAGTTGAGGAGAAGGATGCAATACGAAGAAGCTTAAATATATTTTTGTGCCCAGGCAAGTTTGCTTCCTCCAAGCTCTGAGGTCCATAAGGGAGGAAGAAGTCTAGTTTGCTCTTCCCTATTGTGTAGTGAAACAAAAGGAATGTGATTGTCTGTTTTTGAAGGAATAGTCTATCTCCATGCAAATCACAGGGGGTCCAAAAGAAGTGCTTAAAGTGGACAAAATGGGCATGGTGGACAAAATGGTTCTGGTTCTCTGGATAGGAAAAGCTGGGAGATGTTGCCAGAAAAGAAGGTAATAGGCGAGGGAAGTTTGGAGGTCTCAGAACAGTGGACAAGGGAGCCAAGGGGAGCCAAGGGTTGCTAGGTTTAGACCCTGGCATGGCTGAGTTCCTGGGGAGGGAGATGCTCTTGATTGTCCCTGCTATTTGGCTTGTTCCCATATTATGTTGTCTGTGAGTGCACCCTGTTCCTACACATGTGTGACTATTTGCATAGAGTGTACACTCGTTGATTTGTACAGCTTCACAATTATGTATGCACAGAGAGAGATTGTACACTCATTGAATACTGCATGTGAATAACTGTACAAGTATACACCTCAACTGTTTGTTTACACAGAAACACAGATTGTACACATGTTGAATGTAACATATGAATACTGCTATTGTCACTGAGCATTATGACCTTGCAACCCTGTGAGAGCAATAAAAACAGGTGAAAGGGGTTGGTGGATTTTTTATGCTATGTTGATTTGAACAAACCAGCAAATTCTTGGGCTGAAAGCTGCTAATAATTCATATAAAACAGAAGGAATAACACAATGTCCCGCTGAGTTTTTCAAAGATACTTATGCTGACAAGCAACCTCTTAATTTTCTTTTTTTACTACTATTATTTCATGTATTCCTTTTTATCTCTGATTCAAATGTTGGTGTAAAAGTAAGTTGGTGGATATTTCTGTGCCTTTTCCCAAGTTATGCATGGTACACTTTAGTTTTCTAATGTATAAAATATTCTTGGATATGATTCCTAGAATCACTCCAAAGTGAAAAGTGTTGGTTTCCAGGGATTACATTTCTTCCAACTGCCAATAATTCTTAAATGTTTCTGAGTAGATGACTAATGGTAGAAATACTATATACAATGTATTTGTATTATTTCTCTAGAATATATTTGGGGAATGCACATATTAATACCTGTTATCACTGTAGGCCACAACCTATACTTTAAAGTCCCGTTCAAGGACCAGAGAAAGATAAATAACAGTAAATGTTAATGACAGAAGTTCAGCAGTGGGGAATAATAATAATAATAATAATAATAATAATAATAATAATAATAATAATAATTTTATTTATACCCTGCCCTCCCCGGCCAGAACCGGGCTCAGGGCGGCTAACATCAAAATATATAACACACTAAGACATAAAATTCAGCAATTAACTGAAATGCAACTTCAAATCAGATTAAAATCAAAATAAGATCAGTTGGCTACCCACAAATTATACCTATACGGGTTAGGAACCTTAAGTACTCACCAAACTCAATTATTTGTATGAGCCAGTGAGAAGGGTTAGAGAAGCCACTTATATGCAGGGTCTTGTAAGAGGAGAGGGGTCAGACTGAGCCCCGACCAAAATCCTGTTGGAACAGCTCTGTCTTGCAGGCCCTGTGGAAAGATATTGAGTCCCCCAGGGCCCTGGTCTCTTGCAACAGAGCGTTCCACCAGACTGGGGCCAGGGCCAAAAAGGCCCTGGCTCTGCTCGAGGCCAGTCTAACCTCATTGAGGCCTGGAACCTCCAAGATATTATTGTTAGCATACCATAAGGTCCTCTGCGGGGCATACAGGAGAGGTGGTCCTGTAGGTACGAGGGTCCCAGGTCGTATAGGAGAAGCAAGTAGGGGGGAGCTCCTTTTTTGGGGGGGTACCCTTACCCCCTGTCTCCCTGCCCCTTTCTGGCATCACCCATTAGGTAGAGTCTGCAGGCAATATCCACATGTGGTCCCCTTAAGAGCCATTGCCTGGTTGGTGCCTGCTGGTGTGACCTGCTTAAAGCACCAGGTGTTAGCAATTGACTATTGAGCCCCAAGTGGTCCATCACAGGTATGCACAGATCTGTCCTCTTACAGGGGGAAATGGCCAAAGGAGAGGGGAGCAGCTATTATGGCAGCCTCCCATGGCAGCCACACCATTCTGCCTAATGGTAGGGCAGGGCCGACACTTGATCCAGATCTTTGCTCTTGCCACTGCTTGCATGGCTGGAGAGAAAGACAACACATGAAAGGAAGCAAGAATGAGACGCAGTGATAGCTATGCCAGGGATTTCTGTGGGTCACGAGTGAACCTTCTACAGGGTTATAGACCCTGGCAGATGGGCAATAAAGTTCATCCTTGTTTCTGGTCCTGTAAAGATTTATATATGGGCAGTTCGGGGGGGAGGGGCGGAATGACATAAATTTGAAGAAAGATGACATCCAAGAGAATGAGGTGGGCCCTATCTTCTGTAGATTCCTCAATGAGCTGCAGAGAAAGAGTATGTCAAATTACCAGGAAGAGAATTCTTTTATTTTGCATAAGCCTTGTCAGGAAAAAATGATTGGTGAGGTGGACTTCAGATAAGGCATTTCAATATTTAACTCGGCAAACTAGTACACGTTAAGCAAAAACAATTAGGGAGATTAATTTTTGTTTTAACATTTTTAACTTTTAACTTTGGTGTCGAAAGTGTTTCGCATCACAGCAAGTGTATAATAGCAGTTAGTGTGGTGTAGTTGCAAGAATAAAATGGGGGCAACATAGTTATGCTGCTTTGAGCTCCTTGGAAAAGAAGTTGGCATATAAAGAAAGAAAAACACCTACTCCATACATCTATTATATGAGGGTGTGGTTTGAAGGCAAATAAAGCTGCCACCAAGCAGGTCTGGCTGGGCCTAGATGGGAAACCCAGGAACCACCTGCACAGTGCCTTGAATTCTAGGATGCTAGAAAGGCAGGAATCATAGAATCATAGAGTTGGAAGAGACCACAAGGGCCATCAAGTCCAACCCCCTGCCAAGCAGGAAACAAAGGATATACATTTAAGAAAAGAAAATACATAAAAGAAAAGAAAATTGATGGGATGAAATGTTGGTTCAATGCAAGGTCCCCAAGGAATTCTCTGTCTGGTAACATGAGTTATCAAAGAGTTATGGAGAAACTGAAGATACATTGGACTAGATCTTGCCCTGTTTCATCATCATTATCCTTAAAATGTGTTATCACCTTTTCTAAGTGCCTCCTTTACAAGGAGCTGGCATTGTCAAGATCCACAGCAAAGCAGGAGGCCCACTGCTGCATTCCAAAGTCTCCTCTCTCCCCCCCAAGTAGGGACAAACTCTATCCATAATACATTTTCCTGTTTTAGGGTTGTTGTTTTTCCTAATTATTGTATGGTTTTCCAAAAGGTGAACAATCCTTAACAATTAGGGGAACCTTGCTGTCCTATGCCTCTTCAAGATCTGGTGAAATAGCCTATCGCTAACACTGATGAAGTTCCTCTGGGGAGTTATAATAGCAAACATCTGTGTTGCTCCATTCCTTTCAGAAGCAGAAGCCACTTACTCTAGAAAACGAATCCACTAATTCCAGAACTCTTGACAGCTTTAATGGGATTACTCCAGTATAAATAGTTGAAACCGGTGAAATTTCTCTATTTACTGAATTGCTTCTCTGGTGTCTGGCAGCTGTCTTGTATATAATTTCGAGAGCAATCTGTGCATGAAAGGTATGTAATCAATTGAATTTAGGCAAATGTGAAGTGTGAATTGCAGCACATGAAAGGCAGGTTTTCTTTTTCAACTGCCAGAGATGCACTATGCATGTTTCCATTACTTTCAACATGGCAGCTATTGCTTAAATTAATTTTTAAACCTAATATGATATATCTATCTACCTATATGAGGCTTTGTAGTAACTTTATTGATCCAGCCTTCGTAAAAGTTCTGTAACATATTTCAGATTGATTGGTGAATTAATTGATAGAGATGGTAAAATATATATATTGCTGGGTAAGTATTCAGCACAGCATTACTACAGGTATACATTTTAAAACAAACAGACAATTAAAAAAATCACAAATAAAAGAAAAAAAGAACTACAAAACAGAGCAATTAAATCAAGCCAAAGGCTTTCTTAAAGAGGCTGATGATCACCTGCTTACCTTCCAACGCAACACAGGGGCAGAAATGGGATGCCATCTTCTAGGGCTGCATTCCTGCATGAGTCACATGACCTACATGAGGTCGCATCCCAAAATTGTGAGAGAGCATTGTGCTCAAGATGGCCGCCGTGTTCTTGCAGGGAAAAAAGGGGTGTCCCTGTTTTTCTGGGACAGTTGCAGGGTATGTGTTAGCTGAAAAACAAGTCATGAAGTAAAGTGGTACCTCAGTTTACGAACTTAATCCATTCCAGAAGTCCGTTCTTAAACCAAAACTGCTCTTAAACTGAGGAGCGTTTTCCCTAATGAGGCCTCCCGCCTCTGGTGCCCTTCCACCGTTCGGCATCCGTTCATAGACTGAGGTAAAGTTCTCAAACCAAGACAAAACATTTCCGGTTTTGCAGAGTTTGTAAACCAAATCATTCTTAAACCGGACTGTTCTTAAACCGAGGTAGCACTGTATATGCATTCAGCAGTGGAGCAAGCCGATTGGGCACCTGGGGTGGCATATATGCCCTGTGCCCAGGGGTGGGGCCAGCTGCCCATGGGGCAGGGTGAGCCAGGGCAGGACACTCCGCAGAGCCTCCAAGGAGTCTGCCTGCCTCCTCCCACTCAGCCACCCTACATCTGAGGGGGAGTCAGCGGGCGGACCGTTCTGAGGGCCGCATGCTAGTTGTGGCTGGGGACAGAGACAAAAGCAGGCAGAGCTATGAAAACAAATTTTAGCTTTATATAGTTGGCTAGTTTCTACACACACAAACACACTATCTCTCTCCTCCAATGAGATAAGTAAGAGGCATTGTCAGAGTTAAAGGCTAGCCAAAACACTCTGGCTGCAGAGCAGACCCATTGAGGGGTGTGGTTTGGGGAGAGTTCCAGGGATCAGAAGGAGAGGTCTGGAAGCTGTGTAGAAGCTGATAATAGGCTACTAGAGTTACCTAAAGGAAATGTGTTATTCTGGCCTTGAATAACCTGGGCTGTTATCCAACTAAATGATACTCAAAGAAAATGCACTGAAATTAATGCACCTATATATCTGATTCCAAGGAGTCTACTCTAAAGTGGGACTAGCATTGTTTGCAACCCTCTATTCCATTGGCAATGTACACAACTGCTTTAGTACCTACAAAATATATATATATATTCTCCTTGTAGGTGAGTGTTTGTATACCTGAAGGAGTGTCTCCACCCTCATCGTTCAGCCTGGACACTGAGGGCCTTCTGGCAGTTCCCTCATTTCAAGAAGTGAGGTTACAGGGAACCAGGCAGTAATCCCTTTTCAGTAATCGGCCTGTGGGAATGCCCTCCTGGAAGATGCCAATAACAGCTGTTGGTTAGACCCCATGAGACAATTCTTCCACAGAGTTTTTGCAGATCAGGAGGTGTGGGCACCCAGGGAGGCTGCAGAGCATTGGAAAAATGTTTACTGTGAAGAAAAACATACAGCACACCCATGGCCACCACAGAATGGCAATATAAGCTCAAAATCACACGCCCACTGACATTCTAAAGACATTCTAAAATGCCCTGAACATGAAGCAGAAAGACAGTAGCCTCTTTCACAGAGGAGGGGTAAACTTTTGAGGAAATGAAGACAGGAATCGCCACAGCACTAAACTGCTCCCATTTACTGCATTTTGGGATTGGATATCACTGTACTACCTTAAAGGGAACCCTTGTGTTGGAAGGTGCTGTTCAGTATGCTGAGGACACTGTGACCTGGTGCCAAGATAGCATCTTTCTTTGAATAGCTTGCCTAGCATTTTGTGTGACAAGTAGTTCACACATCAGACAATGCACTTCAGCAACTCTTTATTATATATAATGGCCAGTTACAAGCCCCACAGAAAAGGAGGAGGAGGAGGAAGATGAAGACTCTTGTTAGTGCGCTCCCCCTGAATGGTTCAACAAGCAAGAATATGAATGAACGAAGGAATGAAGCACACCCTGAATGAACTGCTGGCTCTTGATGTTCAGTGGTTAGGATTAAACCAAACACTTTTTAGCAAAACCAGTGGGGGTGGACAATAGAACTAGACAATGCTTAGTACATAGAAGCAATAACAGTGCTTTGAGCAGACTGATATGGAACTTTAGTAGGTTCAAAGCATGATCAGTAATGATTGGTGCCCATTGGGACTGGGGGTCAAAAGGCAGGGAGGACAACAGCTTGATTTCAACCTTTAAGTAAAATATTCCAAATATTGGTGTTCCATTAAAATATATTTTAAAATACTAACTGATAAAAGATAAGGTGAAGTAATCATGCAACAAAATAAACAGCTAAACCATCCAGGATTTATTTATTTTTAATCTTTAAAAATTGCCCACAAATATTACAAAGAATCTGTATAACCTTCTGCCTAAATACTTGTGGTCACTTTTTAATTGAGTCAAATGTATTTAAAACCATTAATCTAATCAATTAAATAATGCAGTCCTACTTTTAATGAACAGTTTTATCTCCTGCAGATGCTTTTTTTTTTTTTTACATAGCCAGCATTTTTGCTACTTCATCTTGTTGCACTGTGCAGGTTTTAGTCTTTTACTGTTATTTGTTAAATTATTATTACCTACATCTTTATGTGTGTCTAATTAAAGTACAATTTACAATTAATGGAAGGATCTGGCTGCTATTAACCTGATTTTTCTCTGGATTTATCTGTGCTGCAGGCAAACTGATGCACCATGATATGTCAAAATAACATTGATGTTATTGTAGTTACTTAATTAGTCTTTTTTAAAAAATACATTTTATCAGGGAAGTGTTTGAGACCCAATACTCACATTGTACCTGTATTTTTGAGTTGCTCTGTGCTCTCTCTGCTTTGATATGCATTTTGGGCTCCAAGTTACTCTGCATAAAATTAAGTTCTGCATTCCCCTATTTGCTATAGATGCCTATATCTAAAAATGACTATAATGTTTCCCCCTTTTGACCAAAGTGTATAAAATTTACAGGCATGGGAGCCCCTCCAGAGTGGATTATGCCTGCTAAACTTCACACAGATACTGTAGGTCCAGGGGCTTTTGTGGTGGATTTTTTTACCATATTCCACATTGCAGCAACATGCCAATTAAAATCCAAAATGCATTATTAGTTTCATATTTTTGAAGGGGGTGGTGTTTTGTTTTTCTTTCCTACCGTAAAGTAATCAAGAGGTGACCAAATGATGTGTCTTTTCACTTGTACATACGAAATAACTTTCCCTGTTTAGGGAAGTTTTTAATGTTTGATGTTTTATCATTTATGATGATGATGATGATGATGATGGGAGCCACCCAGTGTGTGTGTGTGTGTGTGTGTGTGTAGTATAATGAGTCTGTCCCAGAATGTTACCTGTAGAGCTCTGGGGTTTGGTTTTCTTAAAAACAAACAATGTATATATATATTTTTAAATGAAATTTTTCACTTTAAAAAAATCCTCTGCTGCTATGCTATATATATATAGCATAGCAACTGATATATATATCAGAACTCTTAAGTGCTCTTTGGGCAACATCTTGGAAAGCTTCACTTCTTGCAAAGCTCATGGATCTAGAAAATAAACAGGTACAGTGGTACCTTGGGTTAAAAACTTAATTCGTTCCAGAGGTCCGTTCTTAACCTGAAACTGTTCTTAACCTGAGGTACCACTTTAGCTAATGGGGCCTCCCACTGCTGTCGCGCCACCGCACAATTTCTGTTCTTATCCTGAAGCAAAATTCTTAACCCGAGGTACTATTTCTGGGCTAGCAGAGTCTGTAACCTGAAGCGTCTGTAACCATACCACTGTATAGGGAAACATGGATCAATAAGGTACAGAAAATTTCAGAATAAAGCAGAGCAACATGAAACTTTGGGAGGCCCCTGATCCAACTGGGGTGGTGGTGGTACCTAAGTATTGAAATTGTGCTTTGACTTGGGAATGTCAGGGATGGACAGGAGCAGAGGCAGGTGCAGACAAGGGAGCTGGAAAGGAGGAGGACTGAGTGATTTGTGGGGTTCTGTGCCACCCATGAGGCAGCTGGTGGTGGTGGTGGAAGAGGGGAGTCAGGAGGAAGAGACTGGGCAACCAGAGACTGGGAAAGAGGAGACAGCAGAAGCACTAAAGGAGGACATGGAATCAGGAAAACCTGCAGTGCTTTCAGAGAGAGTTGTGTCTTTGAAAGCCAGTGGATCCCCCACCTCCATTGCCTCCATACTCAAGGAGGGGCTTGAAGCAATGGAAACACTTAAAGCAGCCATTGAGGTGGAGCCTCCGGGTGCTTGAGTGCACTGTGTCAATCAAGGGGGTGGGGCTAAGCTGTTGTTCCAGCTGTCCAAGACATAGCACAGGTTTGCAGTCACTGATAACCTAGACAGCTAGTTAGTGGGGAGTGTTGCACACTAGGAGCTGATGCAACCAAGTGTTTTGCCAATAAAGAACTAAAAATGCAGTTGCTTGTCCCTTGATGGTCTGGGTGGGTTTGGGACAGGGATAAAACCCCCAAATTACCTCAGTTCACCTTGTTATCCTCCACACAGAGCTTCCACAAAGAGCTAACATGTATCCTAATTATTACTAGTCTTTGTGTATCGTTCCTAGTGCTACATTCTCTATTTTCCAGTGGGGTGTGGCAACAAGGCTTGACTCAGAATAATGGTTCTTTCAGCACCATGCCATCACAATAGGACTTCAATCAAGCTCCCTAATGACTACAGGGCAGATTATCACATTCTTTTTGTAGACATGTTTTCTTAGGCAGGCGAAGGAAACGTCTTTGTAACTTGGCAATAGTGAGATGTGTTCCTCAGGCAGGCAAGCAGGCAACTTACTTCTGGGAGCTTTGCCAAAATGTTTCTCAGCCATACACCCAATTCTTAGCCAGCTTAAATGACATGTTTTGTAGTACCAGTCAGCTTCTGCAGAATAGGCTCACCTTTTTACTTCTTCAATGTGCTGCAAGAGACACTCAGAAGGGAAGAGGCCAATGAACACAGTGACACTCTTCTCCTAACCATGAGTGCAGCGGCAACTGTCTTGGAATGTTTCCCTTCCCCCAAGTCTGTCTACATAATGCATCTGCAGTCTAGCTGCCCAGCCATCATGGCAATTTCCTACCTATGCCTTAGAAACATGTGTTAGGAAAAGGAACACAAGCAACCTCTAACCAGAGGCATTTCAAGGTTCTGATATCCCTTGACCATAGCTGTCAACTTTTCTCTTTTCTTGCGAGGAATCCTATTCGGAATAAGGGAATTTCCCTTTAAAAAAGGGAAACGTTGACAGCTATGCCCTCGACTAAAAACAACTTTGTACCAAAGCAGATTGTAACTTTGTGACCTGTGTGCCTGCTCAGCAGAGAGGCAATTTCAAGGCCCTTCCTGCTGTCCCTTCCTGTGATTTAAACCAGACTTAGACCTGACAATCCTTTAAATAGAGGATCCCCTCCACTAAACCAGTGAAAAGCCTGTTGTACTCGAGCAGACTCCAAGCACAATTTAGAACCCCAAACTTCCAGGTTATTTGGGGTGGTGGTGGTGGTAGAGAACTGAAGCAGGTGTCATTTTGCCCATCCCCCCATAATGCCTTGTGTTAAGGTCTTTTCAATTTCAATAAATTCAAAATGGCCACCACTGTTGCCACCAATCGAATGCAACCGCTATAGTGGACAGTAGCTGAGTGCAGTGTTATATACCCTTTCAAAAGTAACTGAATAAGGCCTGTTAAAAATAGAAAGTTATAGTTCAACAAAGGAAAATTGAGGCCAGAGTGGGGGGCAAGTCCACCAGACCATTTCAGCTTGAACTTTTGTGTCAGCTTCCCAGTCACACCAATGACCCACCTTGTCCAACATCCTGTTCTCATAGTGGCTACCCAGATGCCTGTGGGAAGCCAGCAAGTGGGACCTGAGCGCAAGAGTGCTCTCCCATCCCAGCAACTGGTATAAGACCCTTCAAGTGTCCCTATTTTTCAGGGAAAGTCTTGGATTTACAGAAGCTGTCCCAGTTTCTGATTTCATCCCAGAATGTCTCGCTTTTCCCTTAGGACGTCCCTATTTTCATCAGGGAGATATAGGAGAGTATGGAGACATTTATTGCCTTATGATTTTTGGGGGTCAAGTCATTGTTTCTCAGGGTAGACCCACTGAAATTAATGAACATGAATAGCTTAGATTTATTCATATCAGTGAAGCTACTCCATGTAGGACCAGCACTGGGTACATCCCAGAGTGGATGGTGTCCACTCTGAAGTATGTATGTATGTATTTATACCCCGCCCATCTGGCTGGATTTCCCCAGCCACTCTGGGCGGCTACCAACAAAATATTAAAAATACAATAAAACATCAAACATTTAAAACTTCCCTAAACAGGGCTGACTTCAGATGTCTTCTAAAAGTCAGGTCATTCTTTATTTCCTTGACATCTGATGGGAGGGTGTTCCGCAGGGCAGGCACTACTACCAATAAGGCCCCCCTCTGCCTGGTTCCCTATAACTTTGGTTCTCACAGTGAAGGAACTGCCAGAAGGCCCTCGGCGCTGGACCTCAGTGTCCGGGCTAGACGATGGGGGTGGAGATGCTCCTTCAGGGATACTGTGCTGAGGCCGTTTAGGGCTTTAAAGGTCAGCACATGGGTGGTGCTGTGGTCTAAACCACAGAGCCTAGGGCTTGGCGGTTCGAATCCCCGTGACGGGGTGAGCTCCTGTTGCTTGGTCCCAGCTCCTGCCAACCTAGCAGTTCGAAAGCACGTCAAAGTGCAAGTAGATAAATAGGTACTGCTCCGGCAGGAAGGTAAACAGCATTTCCGTGCACTGCTCTGGTTTTGCCAGAAGCGGCTTAGTCATGCTGGCCACATGACCTGGAAGCTGTCTGTGGACAAACGCCGGCTCCTTGGCCTGTAGTGCAAGATGAGCGCCACAACCCCAGAGTTGTCCACGACTGGACCTAACAGTCAGGGGTACCTTTACCTTTACCTTTACCAACACTTTGAATTGTGCTCAGAAACGTACTGTTTGCATAGTTGCACAGAGAGTGGCAGGTGCCATCTTAAAAGTGACATCCTTTGTGTGAGAGAAGAGGGACTGCCAGATCTAGGTTGGTGCCTGGCAGCTCTTGGAATGTTATAGTTCTCAAAGGCACATCCTGGCAGCCTCCTCAGTTTGGTTTTCATGAAGGGGAGCTCCAGACGTTTAGGCCTGAAGTGACCCTTGTGTCTCTCCCTCTTCTCCTCGGGGGGCGTGTACTGTGGTACCTCAGGTTACAGACGCTTCATGTTACAGATGCTTCAGGTTACAGACTCTGCTAACCCAGAAATATTACCTCTGGTTAAGAACTCTGCTTCAGGATGAGAACAGAAATCACACAGTGGCGGCACAGCGGCAGCAGGAGGCCCCATTAGCTAAAGTGGTGCTTCAGGTTAAGAACAGTTTCAGGTTAAGAACGGACCTCCAGAACGAATTAAGTTCTTAACCTGAGGTACCACTGTATTCAAATTTAATCCAGTTTGTTTAAAATGCTGAATGAAAGACTACAGTACCATGCTCCTTTTATCTTTAAAGGGTTTATCAACATTATTTTTTAAAGAAAGGAAACATCACAAAGCACTCCTCCTATCTCCCCAGAGCAACTGGTTTAATATATACCCCCAATATAATCAATGAATAGGTTAATTGCCTAAGATTTATCCAAGAATGACTTAATAGTTAATAGTTTTCTAATCAAGTGACAGTACAAGCAAAATTTAAACATGTTTTTTAAAGAGTGATTGTGGAGCTGGCCCAACTTATAAATTGTAGGTGCATTTGAATGTGTGTGTGTGTGTGTGTGTGTGTGTGTGTTACAAAAGCTCTAAGCAAGAAGCGAGCTGCCTGCATCTCCAGAATGCAAAATGCTCTCCAGCATGCACTTTTTTAAAAAAATAAAAATAAAAAGCAGCACTTATCAAGCTACGCATTGTTCAATCACACAAATAATCTCTCCCCCCGCTTCCTCAGTTACTACAGAGATATTTTGCTCATGCTACATTTGAATGACAATGGCACATAAGTCAAGGCTATGCTCAAAAGCTGAGCGGTGAGCATTCTGTTGTTGAGTATGTCTTCCGCGAGTCGCACAAAACGTAATTTTTATCTGTACACAGAACCAAACAATATTTGCTGTAATCAGAGAGCAACTCAGCATTTTTTATTTTTAAAAAGTAGATGCAATGCATGTTGATCAGCGTGTCAGATCTTTAAAACGTAAGGACAGAATCCCTTCCCCCCCACACCACCTCCACATTATGTTCCACACACAAACAGACACAGTGAATGAACTGCTTGGGGTTTCATCTGAATGCAGCTGTTTTGCAATTTGTTTGTCCTGCCCTCCGATTTTTTCTCTCTTCCTTTCATTAGAAATATGTGGTTAACAGTGGCCAAGCTGATTTGCATGCGCGTGTTCCTGATTTGTTCACTGCTATGCCTCCTGTCTTCTACATCTTAATCACATCTAGGCACCCGCCCCATTACATTACCAGAAGGGAAGTGATGGACGTCCCTTGACTTCCTCCATGACCCCCTGATAATCCTGTTTCACACACAGGCTCCCTGCTGGATGGAACACAAAAGCTGCCACTGTAGTTCTTTACTTCCAGTCGATATTCTGACAGACTTGATCTAGCAAATTAGTATGCTGCGGTAGGGGCTCGACAAAAGACCCCTTTTGACACACTCTGAATCGATACAAAGGCCAAGAGAGAGCCATTTCACCACAGTTCTGTTATTTTTTTCCCCTTTTGATGACCCTGCTTCTCCTTTTTAAAAAAAAAAAAAAGCTCGCGTGACCTTGTCAGATTTTTAAAACACAATGTTAGAAAAGTCAACCCTGCTCAGGCAAAAGGAAAAGAAGAAGAAGGGAATTCTCCACAGTCTGAAATCCAAGAAGATGAGTTTAAGAGTAAAATACATAAATATGCATGCATGTATGTAATTTTTATTCATTATTATCACAATAATAATTAATAATACTTCTATTATTACCTTCACTATTGCCATCAATAATCTTACACATTATAAAAGTCCCTTCATCCTTCAAATATCAACAGACATGCATGCTGCTATGCTTTAGTGGTGGTGCAGGTCGTCTTTCATTCCCAAATATTTTTTACTGAAATACCTTCTTTAAAAAACCAAAACACAACTATTTATGATTTTCATATATGGTGCATATAAATGCAAACTATTTAAAAACATGTCACAATTCACACATTTCTTAAATTAAACAAGAGGCCCTCATTTTTATTTGATACCCTTCATGGTCCTTTTGCTAGGTTATAGAAAGCTTCTACATCATGGTCCCCCAGAGTCAAAGTGCCAGATGTATTTGCATCCGCCCACCCACCCAGTCTGTCCTACCCTCCCTTTTGTTTTCCTGTCTGTTTTCTTTCCAGCAGTTTGCAAGCTGAAGAACCAATCCACATTAGAAGAAACAAACAAATGTAAACCAGTTTGCAGTTCCAAACGGAAAGTTGTTGAATATCGAACACTGCAGAGTGGATGGGTCCTGTTGCTTAAACATTTGCTGCTATACAGATGCTATACAGATGGCCTTTATATTTACAAAATATTTCTATTTGCTCTCAGCCAACCATGGCATATTTGTGGATAAGGCATGAAGAATACCTACCTGCCAATTTCTGCCAGGATACATAGCTTTTGTTAGTTAGCTTTTCAGAAATATTGTAGTCTAAAGTGCAGTTATGAACAGGTTTGAGTGCTTCGCGACGGACATTTTGTTTCTGGTTTTCTATCCCCTTGTGCAACAAGCAGGAGGCATGACTGGTAACTGATTTCCACCACTTGCCCCCACCACCACCACTGGAATGCCATTTGGAAAGAGCTCCAATCCTGAACCCAAAGGAGTAATTATTTCAGAGGCCAAAATTTGCAGCAGGAAGGAGGTGGGGGCAAGAAAACCCTCCTGTTTGAGGAAAACTCTGCCTGTGCCAATCCAAGCCTATGCATATATTTTGCATAGGTATATTATACAGAGTCATATCATTGGCTCATCTTGTCAATAGCCATTGGTCCATGTAGCTAATAGGCATGTGGAGTAGGAAACTATCTTATGCAGAGTCGGCATTGTCCACACTGACTGGCAGCAAGTCTCCAGGGATTCAGAGAGGGGACATTCCTAGTCCTACCTGGAGATACCAAAGATGGAAAGTTGCACTTTGTGCATGCAAAGCACATACTCTACCACTGAGCCACAGCCCTTCCATCATTTTTAATTGTTATTGTCAATAAATGAGGACTTGGCTGAGCTACGGCCCTCACCCATCCAACAATGGCCAGCTAAAGATGTTCTGCTGTTTGAGGCAATGGACCAGATGGTAACGCCTAACCCCATTCCATATACAGAAGCCAAGTATACTGTCAAATGGATCTTACTTTTTAACACTGAGGATAGGACAGCATCTTCTGCTGTAGATGAGGTTAGCAAGCTAGCTTAGGCATCCCAGGGTAGGCCATGTGGTAATGGCAGTTCTGTCCTGAAGCAGAGGCATAGCTGTCAAACTTCCCTCTTTTTTTCCCTTTTTTTTTTTTTTGAGGGAAATTCCCTTATTCCAGCGCTGTTTCCCGCTGCTTCCTACTGCTATCCCGGATTGTTCGATATCCTGTAGACTGTCCCTGGGACAGGTGAGGCTGCTGATCCTTTATTTTCAAATCTGAAAGTTGACAGCTATGAACAGAGGGGAACACAGGAGGAATAAGGGGTGTGTTACTGTAGCCATCTTCCCTCTAAAATATATCGCCTAAGGCAGTGTTTCTCAACCCTGGGTCCCAAGATGTTGTTGGACTACAACTCCCAACATCCCTGAGCTTTGGCCTTGCTAGCTAGGGGTGATGGGAGTTGCAGTTCAGCAACATCTGGGGACCCAAGGTTGAGAAAGGTTGGCCTAAGGGAATGCTTTGGCCACGGCACATATTCTCATTCAGGTGTCATCTAACACACATATAATTGTCAATAACATAATATAACATAATATATTCTGTGTAAACTCATTCCAAATATCATTGTATTTATCCAAAGTCTGCGTCTATAAGCTGTCTGTTCATATGTTGCCATGTTGTCAATTCATTGATTAAGGGGAATTGTATCTCTGTTCTTCCAATTCATCAGTATCAGTCTCTTGGCTACCATTAGGCTACGTAGAATCCGTTTTTGCTAAAGTTAGGACCCTCGTGTAAGGGTACTGGGGGCTTTGCCCCTTTGCCCACTGGATGTGCTCCCAAGCCAGATGGGACCCATGCTAATTGTCTTGTCCCAGTATGTTTCCAAGCACAATTCATAGTGTTGGTGCTGAACGGCCTCAGGCCAGTATACTTGAAAGCGAGTCTCCACCCCCATTGCTCAGTCTGGACACTGAAGTCCTCCTCTAAGGGTCTTCTGCTGCTTCCCTCATTGGGAGAAGCAAAGTTACAGGGAACCAGGCAGAGGGCCTTCTAGGGAGTGGGACTCTCCCTGTGGAATGCCCTCCCTTCAGATGTCAAGGAAATAAACAACTACCTGACTTTTTCTTCTTTGGTGATCATTCATAGCCAAGTAAGATTGCCTCCCATGAACAGTGAGTTCCATGAACAGTGAGTCTGTAAGTGACTTTGGAGGCCAGTCCTGGATCCACATGTCCTTCTGCAGCGGGGACATAGGTTTCCGGGTGGGAGTTGATCACAGTGACTTTTAGAAGACATCTGAAGACAGCCCTGTTTAGGGAAGTTTTAAAGGATTGGTGTTTTTATTATGTTCTTAGATGTGTTGTAAGCGACCAAGAGTAGCTGGGAAAACCCAGCCAAATGGGTGGGGTATAAATAACATCATCATCATCATCATCACCACCACCACCACCATCATCGTGTCTATTTCAGCTCTAAGGCATTTAAACAATTCTCTTTAGCCTACTACTAACTATAGTCAATATCCCCCCATTAATGTATATTTACATGCCACCATATGTAGATATACTAATTTTCCTTCATTATCATCCACAAGGTATAATTTTATGCATATTTTCAGGCCCCATTGACTTCATTTATGTTTCCTATGTACACGTTACACAAAAAGACATGTCACCCATCTTTGAAGTAAGAGATAAGCACTGAAACCATGTAAATAATAATCTCTTTTGTAATTGCAAACTAAAATAACCCACTTGAAGCAACTCTACCCCCACCCCCACGCACTGCCCAACCACTCTTTGCATTTTAAGATCTCCTGGTGAAAAGAAAACTTAAGTCAATATAGCATGAGACATTCCTAGCACTTGAAAGCACTTTGCTCTTTGCGCACAAAGGAATCATTTCTCCAAAAATACGGGTGGGTGGATTACCTCTCATATTTGCAGTACAGTATGTACATTTGACCTCTGCCATACTTTGCCATTTTTCAACATATAAACCTTGTTCTCTCAAACAGAACAACTCTATAGCCACAAGGGATATGACATATTGCGTAAGAAATCCAGACCACTTCAGACAACTCAGCTTGAGCACACTGAAAGGAAATTATATTGGCTCTTCCAATCTCGGAGGTTTTCAGTCTCTGGTGTTTTTTGTTGCTGTTGTTATTTAAAGACTACCTGTCTCAATATAAGGCTATATCCTCAACTTATTTAAGTCATCGTGACTCCATTAAGTGAATGGAATTAGGCCAATCTACACAGACTAAAAACCTGGTTTGTAATTCTCAAATACTGCATTCTTTTAAAAAATGCACTTGGTTGGGGAAGAGCTCTGCCACAAATATGCATAATGAAAAGGGAAGCTTTCAGCCTCAATCTTCTTATCGTATTAGCCATGTTTATGTGATCTTTTCTGAAGTCCCTGATCACAGTACAATATGCTGCACTGTAATTCCAGGTCAGTACATGAGCAAAGCTGCTATTGAACATGTGCATGCTTCTTTGGTGGGGGGGAGAGCACAGTGTGGCTCTCCAAACACCACCTATCCTCCTGTGATTTCTGTAGAGCAAATCTTCAACAGTGGGCAGCAGTTTAGCTGAAAACCAATGTGATGTGCTCTGGATGGAGTGCTGGGCTTTGAGCTATGAGAACTGTATTCAAATGAACCATGAAGCTCATGGGGAAACCTTGGCGAGGTCATTATGCCCTCACCTAATTTCACGGGGAGCAATGCAACACAGCACTAATGAGTGAAGATCAATCAAATAAAGGAACAGACACAGAGGGAGAAAAATGCACGCACCTGTTTTAGAAAATTTAAAATATAAAGCCCAAGGATCCCAATGTTTAAAACATATCTTGACAACCTGAGGCTTGGGCGAAGCATGCAGCCCTCCACCTCCATCGGTGTGCCCCTCCCACTGGAGAGAAAGGAAGACTGGAAGATAATGAGTCCTACATGGTTGAAACCAGGTGTTATCATAGTTACTAGTTATCTTGGGTCACTAGATCTTTGCTCGTTCCTGTGCGTGTCAACAATCCATGTTTACTAAAGCAATTTGAATTCAAACTTGGAAGACTCCATTCCAGAGCTCATGACAAAGAAGGTGCCAGTAGGTGCCCTCTGTGGGGAAGAATTTCCACAACTTTGGGGCTGCCACACAGAATGCTCACTGAGGGTGGTTGAAGTACCAAGATGGGCCTATCTGCTGACCTGAAAGCGTCTGTAGGGAAGGAGTTGGTCTTTCAGATATTTGGAACCTAAGTCATTTAGGACTTCATACATTAATCTGAGCCCCTTGAGCATCTTGTGGGAGCCAATTTAACAAAGTTTAACTATGCCATGCATGAAAAGGTGCTTCTTTTGTCTGTCCCAAATGTTGCAACGTTCAGTTCGATTGAAATCCTTCCTAGAGCTCAGGGTCTCCTGTAGGTTTAGCTGCACTCCCTGTCTGAAACTCTGCATGACACCGAGACAAACCCTTTTCCTCTAAGCAACAAGAACATATCCATTCTTCAGCTCGTAGCATAGGGAAGGACTGTGCTGTATTACTCATCAGAAGGCAAGGAGAAAAAGTTTAAACTGCTCTGATGGTTCCAGCTAGCTAATATCCCAAATCGAGGAGGGATGTCGTTCAGAGTGCTTCCTCATCGATGCAAAGGGTGAGAGAACAGCCTGAGCGATGCTTTCACGTTGCCCAACGAGGCTCCAGGGAGAAAAAAGTACAACCTCCCCGCATGTCTGAGCCAACTTCAAGCTGTGTAGAAGTAGACATCCGCTCTGACATCAATTATTAAAGCAGTCACTTCTTCATAAAGCTGCATTAAGATCCTTTGTTCATTTTTAATACTGTTTACAGACTGCAGGCCAAGTCTCTCTGCTCTGATTGCCTGGTGGGGGGAAGGAGGGAAATGCTCCCTGTTCTGTCTTAGCATTTCTTACCAGAGGCAAGATCAAGTCCAGGTGGATTCAGCAGATGGAACCCGCAGTGCGGGTTCGGTGCGTCTCATCCACTAGAGGGACCTAGCGGACAGGCTTCCTGTACCATTAGTGTAGAAGAAGGCATGTTTGAGGTGTGTTGGGGGGAGAAGAGGCATACCTGCTATGGTTTTTCAAGACATTTGGTCACATTATAATCCACCAAGCAGTTGGAGAAGAAGGACAGAAGGTGAAGAAAGAGCTGGGAATGGAGGGTGGCCTTCTTCCCATTATTTGGATTTCCTGGGACAATCAACAAACCTGATGTAACTGGACCTGCGTGTGGAGAGTTCAGCTGAATGGCACACAGTTGGGGGAAGCCCGAGGAATTACCCTCCACCCATGAAAAGCAGCTAACTGTGCTGGGCTGGCCATGGTTCTAGTTAGAGGATACAGGCATCTCCTCACTAAGAGGCTTCAGGTGGGATATTAAGGAACATTAAGAGTGGCTTGGAAAACCCAGCCAGATGGGCAGGGTATTATTATTATTATTATTATTATTATTATTATTATTATTACTATTATTATTATTTCTAAGAAGTTGGTAGGGGATCACTACTACCTTAAGCATCAAAATGCCTGCTGAAAACATTTTTGTTTTGCCAGGCCTATTCAGGCCATTAAGAATACATATTTTCACAATGGTTAATTGATGTCTGTTTTTAACTTTTACTGTATGTTTTATGGAGGGTTTTTTGGAAACTGCTTTGATAATTTTTATAAAATAGTCTATAAATATTTTTATAAATAATTTTTTTTTAAAGGTGGCAAATTTCCATAAAATTTGAATAAGCTAACTTACAGATAGATAGATAGATAGACAGATAGATAGATAGATAGACAGACAGATACTGTAGATAGATGGATGGCTGGATAGATATTGGAAACTGGAAACAGATGACCTATATGTCTACTTAGCCTGCTGTCAATGAACGCTTTCAAGGAATGCGCTTTTCCAGGCTTAAACCAGATAGCCCTTCAAATAGAGGACCATCGTTTAAGGACCCTAGGAGTTGGCCATTTGGGAGCCTGCTGGGAAACAGTTCAGCTTAGCAATACCCATTTCTTCTAGCCCCCTGAGGTTTCAGCAGGTAGATACAGTGGTCCCCATCCCCCCCAAAGAACACACATACTGTGGGAAGTCATTAGAAAAAAATATGTCGGTCTAACTAAAATATCTCAAGATATGCAGGCTTTTAAGTTCTCCAAAACTTCCATCAAACTCAATGTTGAAGAAAACCCACTGGAATGCCAAGGATTCATAAAGTTTAAAGGAGACGTATAAACAGAGCATGCCAACCTATTGCTTTAATAAATCCATTTCAAAGACTCATAAAGCGGACTTTCAGGAATTGACCTACATGAATAAACCCACCACTTGCCTGCAAATTACAGGAAAGAGAGAGAGAGAGAAATGACCTTTCTGCAGCTGTTGGGAAGAAAGACTCTAAAAGCACAACTAAAGATGAATAATCTGATTTTCCTTTAAAAATCTTAAACATGAAAATCTTGAGCTCTAGTCTTCAGAGACCCCTCTGTATTTAGTTGTGATAAAATTATGATAGGTTTAGTGCAGCCTTGTAACAAAACCATCTGTGTACCAAGCTTGGACAGCAAGACTGTGCACAGAGGTGATTTTGATAGCTGTCTGTCAGGGAACTGACATCGGAGCTAGAGGCGGAGGGAAGGCTCTCAAATGATGCTGGAGAAGGGCCCAGCAGGGAGAGAGGCAGCTCCGCAAATGGGGAAGCCAATCAGCGCAATACCAGGGATATAGAGGGGCTGATGGGGGAATCGGACTCTTCACCAGACACCCGCGGGGAGAGCACGGGTCCTCGGCTACCCACGCCCACCCTGCGCAGAAGACTTCCGCGCAGAGAGAGTAGGAGGAGACTGGGTGTCAAACAACTTTTATGTTGGAAAAGATTTAAGAAACACCCACTGACGGATTCTGCTAGCGACTGAGGCAGCCACGAAGTGAAGGGCTGCCCAGACTGAAAGGTTTATCAAGGCAACAAAGCCTGGAGAGGCGGCAACTTACGCACGAGCAACCCATACACATTACACTGTCCCACAAGTGATTTCTCTTTTAGTGGATAGCACTACACACCCACATGGCTCTACATGTCTTTGGGCCAGGGCACTTGAAGTATCAATCCTCTCTACTTAAATGGGTCCTGAGGTCTTCATCAAAAGCCCATCCAGGTGCTCACACCTAGTGAAGGAAGGCAAGCAGTCATCAGTGAACTTGACTTCTTGGTGGCGCCGCCTTCCCAGAGGTGCTTGCCTGGCTCCATCTCTGTGGACAGGGGAAGAACTTTTCTTCTCCCAGTGACATTGGGTACATCTCTGATAGTGCTCCTATTATTATTTAAATAATGACTTGAATTTCTGTCCTGCCCTTCCTCTCATCAAAGGAGCTCAGTTTATATTGGTTCCTTTTTGCTGATTTCAGCACAAAACGTTTAGAACACTTTATCATTATTTCAGTGGGTTTTTTAAAATTCTTCTTTCAATTTTGTGTAGGTGGAATATAGGTTCATCTTTGTAGGTTGAACGGTCTGTCAGTTACAGCATGTAGGTGGTATACAAATGCAAAACATGAATGCATACCTAAAAAAACCCAGGGATAGCTTCTGATGGAATTGGGGGCAGGCATTTGCTGTAGTTCCCCCATTCTCACATTACCCAGAAGAGCCTACAAAGGTCAGATGGTGCCTGCCTGAATTCTTAGTTTACATGTTGTACTAGAGAGATCCCTCAGAATCCTTTAGCCAGCACTGTGTGAACCACATGTGCACATGGGCTCTTTTGAAAACAGATCACTTTCTCCTACTTGCTTACACACTGCTTCTTTTCTTTTCCCTCATGTCCTTGAACAGTCAAGTCGGTAGCTACAGCCAGACTTGGCAGCTGCTGGAGTAAGATGTCAAGTAGTGAAATATATACTTTTCTAACAGTAGTTTCTTGGCATGGAGCTGGTCCATTGCATGGATGCACATCGAGTGATGTAATCTTTTCCAAATTGATTCTACAACACAGAGAACCTTTTTTGGGGGGAGGGGGGTATTGCTTATGTTTCCTTCCTGTACAAAGTGTGCTTTGTCATTATTACTGTATTTAGTATTGGTATGTTCCTCACCTTATCCCCAAAGCTTAGAGTGGCTCTTGGTTAGAGATTCGTAAGGAATTTGGTCTTAGGATATTCTGACATGAGCTGAGGCCATCTGAATTTCCCAGAAGAGTGTGTGGATCTGGACTTGGCTGTCAGATGTCACTCTTCTCTGAATGCTGGGACTCAGTTCTTGGCCCAAATATTCTTTCTTTCCATCTGATTTCTAAAAGGCATATTTTGAGATCAATTCTGTTTAGTAATGCATATTGTGCAGGAAATACTCTCAAGAATGTGTGTGTGTGCAGGAAATACTCTTAAGAATGTATATACAAATGCAGATTTTCAGGCAGATATATGGATATTCATTTGTAATTTTGTTGCAATTTTACAGTGTAATTTCGCCCAACGCAATACATTTTTGCATTTTAGTTTCATTAATATATTGCTATGTGTTTGCAGGTCTTCCCTATAATTCCTGGATTTTGCAAATGTTGTAATTAATCACGGTTTGATTAAACTTTGCCAAACACGGAAGTCCCCTGGATTTAGTTATGCTCACAAGCCAGGGCAGCTCAGTGGAGCTAGCTGGACGGGCCATCTGTGGCGGGGGCGGGGGGGGGATAGTGTTGGTCCATCAAGGAAACCCTCAGAGAGCAAGAGTGTCAGGCAAGAGGGAGTGGGGGCCCTTCTTTGTTAGGTGCTAGTGGGTGGAGTCAAAGGCCAGGTCTAGGGTTTCAACTTTGAATGACATAGGCTGTGGGAAGGAGAAGGAGGGGCAAAAAGCCATGTGAGCTGAGGATAACAGGCTGGCACAAAGGGACACAGAAAGGCTTTTTGCTGTCCTCTGAATCCTATGCTGCACTTAAGCAGGAAGCCAGACCCACATAGGATATGAATGCTCCGCAATCCCTTCACCAAGGTGCAGGTTGTATATATGTGTAAATAAAACCATATATCATAAAGATACTGCAGTCTCTGCTGTGCCTAATTTCTGAAGGAACCCCTGGAATCTCACACCACTGGGAGGTAGGGGTGGTGCGTAACAATACACATTTTTAAATGCATACTTTACCCCAGTGTATGTATCTTTTTACACATTACTTGGCTAGAGAGCTGCATTGCAAAATTCAGACAATTGTGAATGTGGAAGGATGACAGTGTCTTAGTTCCAATATCATCTCAGAAAGTGCATCCCTAACCATGCAACACTGCTGAATACTGAGCTGTTGGTTGATTGATTTTTTTAACATAAAAATGTTCCTAGTGAAGTGCATTCGAGAAGCAGGGGGCCACCATTGGAAAGACCTCTTTCCATGTTTTAAACAAAAAAAAAAACACCCCATGAGAACAGGCCTTTTTAGTGGTGACCTCCTGCTTTTGGAATGCTCTCCCTAGGGAAACACACGTGTTGTCCTCATTATCCATTTTTAGACACATCCAAGACATTTCCATTTACCCAAGCCTTTGGTAGTTAAACTAGCATCTACTGTGGTGTTCATCTGTAAATGGAATGGGGTAGGTCCTTCATACTGTGAAGCTGGATAAGAACTCTAGGAATTTTGTATATCACTTTTAAATGTTCTGGCTTTTAACTGATTTCTTCTGTTTGCATTATATCTTGTTACATTACAGAAAATAGACATCAAGACCATTATTCTCCATACTATGCTAGTTTTGCATGTACAGGGATCCTTCTTCCAAAATGGGAAAGCATAAAAATTACTCTGAAATGGGGCACTTCAGAAATATTTTAAGCATGTTAACTATTATTTGTGTGAAACACACCTGAGTTCTATGACTGAGTGGGGATTTTTAGCCAAATGCCCACATAAAAAATTCACACCAATGCTCCTGGAATATTTGGTATACTGTATACAGAATATATCACACTAATTCCTTCACCACTATGTTTTTCAGATTTGGGGCAGTATCAATTGTTTGTTGCTGTTCTGCAAAACCTCTGTTCAAATATAGGGCTGCTATATTTCAAAAAGCAAAAACCAGGACACTCCTGAAAGTTGTTGATCGTATTGCCAGATTTCCAAGAAATAATCCAGGACGCCATTTTTATAGGCACATTCCAGGACATGTCCTGGAAAATCAAGACATGTGGCAGCCCTATTTAAATATAAAGATGCTTCACAACTCAACTTAATTATAGTAGACTGGGGCCAGTGTAGGCAACTGCATCTAACTAGAATAACTTTCACCCCTCCAGCAGTTCCACTTTGCTAGCCCTGTCCTGGGGAACTCTAATGCAAACAGGTCCAATTTTAAAGAAGCAGCTGAATTCTGGCAATGCCTACTGAGAAGTGCTGCCCATTGAATTAAATGGGGCTTACTACCAGGCAAATGTGGTTAGGACTGTGGTGTTAGCTGCAAATTAAGCTAAAGTTTTCCATCTCTTGGTCAGTTTTCCCAGCTTGTTTTGATGCTTCTTTCCATATCAAGTCAAGGAAACAGGAGCAAAGGTTTAGAGTGAAAGAGAGAAGCAGGTCAGCTAGCCAGCTATTAAGGGGGGGGGGGTTAAGCCGCCAGCTTTGGAGGTTCAACGGACGGTTTCATTGATGGTGGATGAAGGGCAGGCCGAGGTATCCTGCACAAGGTTTCTATGAAATTTGAGATGGGTTTTTAATGGCAGCTAATCCTCTTCTTCCTGTGTCTGTAAATTGGCTGCTGGGGCTATATTTAATTAGTCACACCGTGTTGTTCTTCTGCTCATATCTGTGGTTTTGGTAGACTGTACAGTGATTGCAAAAAGTCAGAGAAATGTATACAAGTAACCAGATTATTATCCTCAGAAACTGAGAGGGAAAAGGCAGTCAATCTGATCAGAGAAGCAAGCTTAGCAGCCTGTATGTTTCAATCTATGCTAACCATCTTCACTCAAAAACTGCGTCCTACTGGTTGAATTTCCTAAGCATATGTAATCATGCAAAGGACAATATACCTTTTTATTTTTAAAAAAGGTGGTACCTGTTCCCAAACCCCAGCTACATTTGTTCAAAACTCAGTTAGTTGAGCATAATACTCTTAATCTAAGGGTTGTGGGTTTGAGCACCACACTTGCAAAAAATATATATATCCTGCATTTCAGGGGGTTGGACTCACTGACTCTGATGGTCCCTTTCAACTCTACAGTTCTATGATTCTATGATCGAAAAATCACTCTTTCTTTCCATGTTGGCTGAGACAATACTTTCAGGTTTCCAAACTGAGAACTTTAGGGACACCCCGAAAGTTGTTGAGCTTTCTTTAGGAAGACCCCATTATGATTTTTTACAAAAACACCAAAGGACCACAGTTTTTCGATTAACTTGCCTAAGATCCAAGACAAAGCACAACCTCTCAGAAATTTCCCCCAGATATCAATTCCACCTTTGAAATTCCGGTAAGGTCTGGATGTATGGCAACCCTAGGAACTTTTGATATTTTAGCCATTGTTTGCAAAAGCCCTCTTTCTCTTAGTGTTAATGAAGAAATCAAAAACTTGATGGGTAGTAATAAAACAGTGAGCCTCACATGACAAGAACATGTTTATGCAAAGCTTTGACATGTTGCAAGCTGCCTTGAGCATGATTTTAACTATGGAAAGGCGTCATACAAATGAAATGCTGCTGATTGTGACTATGTAAGGGCAACTGTACTATTAATAAATATGAGAGTCTATATTAAAAGTTTAATTTTGAATTCATTATTGCATTTTAGTGTTGTCCTTTTCTTTATCACATTTCAATATGTAGAGACACACTCATTCTCATTTCGCTTTGCAAATGTGGAGTATCCCATTGTACAAAGACTGTTGCACAATCAAAAGCATCACAAAGTGAGAACTTTCCTTTCCTTCTCTCTCGTTAAAGATCCTTTCTTTTTGTGGCTCCGTCTTGCTGTCTTCTACCATTTACCATTCTCATCTTACAACAATGTAATCAAAAAGAGAATTATGTATAAGTTATTTTTTTTAAAAAAACAACAACAACACCCAAATTTATCAAAATAATCAAAACAAAATTGTGTTTGTGTCTGTGTTTTAAAATGCAGATTAAAAGCAGTGACCTCAGAGGACCTGGATTTCTTTTACAGAAACAGAAGTTAAACATTTTTATACTCCAGCACAAACAGATACCACAAGGAGCTGACCTAGATTTAAACTCCGGTCTCCGGAGGGAGGAGATCTTCACATTAACCCACTGTTGCTCAGAATGTAATACTTTACAGATATCAAAGGATAGCAACCCAGAAACTTGAACTTCAGCTGTGTGTCTTTTGTTCTGATCTGCAGCAGAGCAATGACACGGTTTCCTCAAAAGGCCTTAATCCTCATTGGTACAAATTTCCCTAATATTCAATAATCGCTCCCAGTGGGGGATGTCTGATAGCATCTGTGCCAACATATGCTAGGCATCTCCAAGGGGCCGTGGCTTCATTCTGCCATAGTCTTTCCTGTCACCTAGAGAGGGGGGATATCCCTTCACAACAAAGGTCCCTCTATAAATAAATGGCATAGTCGAGATCATCAATACACTCAATCAAGTGCGTTTTTCAGCTACACTTTGCATATTGCGCAAAACAATGTTGAACCAATCTGAGCCGAAAATAGATGCAAGATGCACAAACTTATACCCTGTATTTTCCACTTTGCAACAATTTAAATCTGAGTAATAATCTACTTTTAATGTGGGGATGGGGAAAGTAATCCTTTGTTATAGCTGAAGGGGTTGTGTGTGTGTGTGTGTGTGTGTGTGTGTGAGAGAGAGAGAGAGAGAGAGAGAGAGACTGTTTGTGATTTCCTTGTCTCCTGTCTCCAATCTCCTTATACATATAAGCATACATATAGTTCTCAGAGTTAAAGAGATCATCACACTGTAGCGTTACATCAAGAAATCGTGTCATTAAAAACATTGTGTCATTTCTGAATGTTTGTTTGTTTTGCAAATCCCAAAGCACATTTTCCCACTGAGAAGTCAGCTCTGACATGCTAGCATGCAGCAACCATTGGCACCGCTCAGGCACTCTCGATCGGCAGCTGATCTCAGCAGGACTGGCATCTGGTGCCAAATGGAAGAGGTGCCCAATGCAAGGCCTGCTTGCAGAGTGCACTTTAAGGCTCCCAGTTGTTTCTTCAGAGCCACAGCTTTATCTGTCCCACACCGGACATCATTTGACACCAAATACGGGGAGGGAGTGGGTGGGACTTGGGGGGAAATGGCCGTATGGGCCAAATCCAGATTACTGCTAGACCTAATTTGGCTTGTGGCCCAAAGGTTCCCCTCGTCTGGTTTAGAGATTGGGCTGGGGCTGGGGGATCTGAGAAATGATTTTCATTTAAGTAAGACAAAAGCAGTATAAGTTCATAACTTGTGGTTTATAACTGGGCTGTGTGTGTATAAACTGTTAATGTCTATGACTCAAGCTGTTCTTTAGAAAGCACAGGAACCAAGGCCAATGAAAAAAGTGAGAAACCTACCAAAAAAAACTATATAACAATTGTACGTTTCCCATAAAGTCCAAAAGTACACTACATAGCACTGCTGTATTGGGTGCTCTGAGGCATTATGGGAAATTTAAAATGGCAGCAGATTGGCTCCCATTGGAAGTACTCTGCCATGGGGTAGGGCTGGATAGGGGTTGCATGCAGAGGACTCCCACAAACTTGGTGTGGGCCCTTTTTTAAGCAACTGGGTATGGTGTGTGGGTGTGGGTGTGTGGGTGTGTGAGTGTGTGTGTGGATGTGTGGGTGTGTGTGTGGGTGTGGGTGTGGGTGTGGGTGTGTGTGTGTGAGAGAGAAGGACAATATAAACACAATACATTTAAAGCACATGACTTCCCCCCAATGAATCCTGGGAACCATAGTTCCTCAGAGACCTACGCTTCCCAGACCTACACTTTCCAAGACCCTTAACAAACTACAATTCCAAGGATTCTTGGGGGGAAAGTCATATTGTTTTAAATGTATGGTGTGTAAGCAGCCAGAGAATGGGAGTGAGCTAAGCTTCAGTTACTTTTGTACCTTTGTTTGGGCTTCGCGTTCAGCTCTTCAGTTCAGTTGTAAAAGTAAAGTAGCTCGTATGGGCTTGCCATAATTACCATTTTCTTTCTTTCCTGTAAGACAGGAACGGATCGATATCCTACGAGAGGAAGATTAAGAATCTTCAATAACCTTTACAGCTCTCCGAAAAGGAATTATGATTTCTTCCAGGCCTGTGTCAATGGTCTAATTCAAAATTATGATTGAGCTATTTCTGAAAGTGGAAATTAAAATTAGTGAAAGAAGGTGTTTGCAGCTTTGGGTGTTTTCAACAGCATGTTTGAACAATCATGCAGAAATCCCCCTTTCAAGCTCCTGAGTAGCTTAATAAAGAATCAATATTGGAGTCAGCCTCTGAGGAGTTGAGCTCTACATATTTGCCTTGGTTCAGCTGACAATGAGAATATCATGTAAAGATGTGCACTAGCATTTTAGTCAACTTGTCTGCCTACTGATTAGACCTAAGAAGATATTTGATTACAGAATAACGGGGTTAGTCATTCAGCTTCCATTCCCAGTATAATTTGCCATTCACATTTAGAGGATGATTGGCATAAATGTATAATGAAATAAGGAGAGTAAATTTGGGGAAGGGAGGGGGCTTATATAGAGCTGCCTCCTTCTCAAATTTGCTCCATGGACACTACCACGTTTTCCCTCTTAATCCTCTTTTTTGGGGGGGGGGCGAGAGATAACTTACATATGCTATGCATGCCGACTGCCCTTGGATAACTCCCATTTCTAAGTACCATGAAAGGGAAAGGAAGAAAGAGGATGCATATTTGCATAAAATATGCACATGCTGATGTATACATATAGATGCAAATTTAGAATAATTACTGTAATTGAAACTGAAGCACAATACTTCTCCCCAGAGTGGGGAAACAAACAGTGACCCAGTGACCACTTTGTCTGCACAGCTTGCTGTGCAAGTGCTGCTAACTGTTGATGGGCACTCCTCTCAAGCTTCCCTCATATGGCTCCTTGCAGACTTGGCAGACTTGGGCAGTCCTTTAAATGAAGGAATCCTTCAAAGAGAGAAGTGTCCTCCGCCAGCCCCACAAAAACAGGTCTCCCCTCTGGGAAGTAGGGGACACAGAACCGTAGCATTTTAGAGCCAAAAGGAATGCGATGCAAAAATCCTGCCCACAGTCGTCCTTGAGTAGGCTTGAACCACCAACCGTCTGGGTGACCCATAGCACCTGGCATAGTATCCAGTGAATTACTGTCTTTGTAATCTACCTTTTGAAAATGCCTTCTTGGGCCAGTCACACTTCTTTGAAGTCTCTCAGCCCCACTCACCTCACAGAGTGTTTGTTGTGGGGGAGGAAGGGAAAGGAGAATGTTAGCCGCTTTGAGACTCCTTAAAGGGAGTGAAAGGCGGGATATCAAATCCAAACTCTTCTTCTTCTTCTTCTTCTGAAAATTTGCTTAGAGTGAATTGATAAATATTCTCTCAGGTAGCAACCCTTTACCCCAGGTCTCAGATTTCTGAGCTGGGTGAAGTGGCGTAGAGGCATTTTTTACTCTGATGCACATAGGTGTTAATGCATGTGGCCATTTCCCCCCCTCCCCCGAATACTCCATTCCATCCTTTCCCCCTGGCTCCATGTTCTGTCCTCCCAGGTGCAACTGTGTCCACCAGTGCCGGATTTACGTATAAGCTAAACAAGCTATAGTTTAGGGCCCCACTCTCTTGGGGGCCCCCAAAAAAATTGAAGAAGAATAAACTGGATGTACATTTCCAAAATATAAGATAATAAACAAGTAAAATAAAACCTACATACAGCAACAGTAGGCTCCTATGATGTAAGTAATGGGTCCATAAATTACCATGTAGCGTATACTGAACACAAAAAACAGCGACAATTTGTTGTTGACGAAGGACAGCTGGACATATAATGGGCCCCATGTGGTTCAGGGTAAAACTTTGCATTGTGTGGAGTAGTCATACTTATGCACAGGCATAAGTTTTGAGAGTAGGCAAGGCATTATGGCTGGAACTGCTGTTCACTGATGTTTATGCCCAAAATTTGTTTTCATTTCCAGGACTCATCCTATAGCATGGGTTGGCAAACTAAGGCCTGGGGCCTGGATCCGGCCCAATCGCCTTCTAAATCCAGCCGGGAATCGGCATATTTTTATATGAGTAGAATGTGTGCTTTTATTTAAAATGCATCTCTGGGTTATTTGTGGGGCATAGGAATTCGTTCATTTATTTCCCCCAAAAAAATATAGTCTGGCCCTCCACAAGGTCGGAGGGACAGTTGACTGGCCCCCTGCTGAAAAAGTTTCTGACCCCTGTCCTATAGCATATGAAGTACTGACAAAAGCGTCAATACCTTTGAGCACAATGTAGGGTAGGGCAGGAGCAGAGAGAACCCTCCAATATTTAGGTGGACAGTAAGTCCACATCAGGATCCCTGATTAATTTCCTTGGAAACCTTTCGCTGCCTGAAGGTGGCAGTGGAGAAAAGAAGGGAAAATTCCCTTCCACAAATGAAAGTCTCTTGTGTGAGCAGACTAGCAACTTTGGATACAACGCTTGATTATTTGACTTCTTGTTTGATATAGCACAAACATCATTGCATGCTACGCTCATACATTACAATAGCCACCCCCCCCCAAAAAAAAAAGAACCCCACCGAAATTCAGTTCATGTATGAAAATTGCAATGAGTGAAATATCCATAAAATTTATGTAATAATTATTTTATTCTTCTTTTGCAGCTCAGAACAAGTGTAGACATCCTGTGTAACTGCTGAGGTCATCGTTTTTGCAGATATTCCTCTCTGCTTCTGATTTATTCATTTATTTTTATTTTATTTAAACAATTTCTATACTACTTCAGGAATCTCTAAGCAGTTTACAAAGATTCAGTACAGTATATTTTTTTAAGAACCAGTTTAAAAAAAAGAAGTTCAAACTATAAAATCAAATATGTATAAAAATAGAATAAAAAGTATTCAGTAGGCTCTGGAATTTCAGCAGGCAGATCTAATGTTGCAAATCAGATTCTAAACTGTCAGCGTGATAGTGAACAAGTTTACTTAGAAATAACCCCCACTAATCTTTCCAACACCATCTGACTGATGTAACTTTCCTTACAGTGGAAGGAGTTCAACAAGGCAGGGGTTTATTGTAGTATTAGGAAAGGCTGTGTTGTGTTCTGTACGGTTTTGCTTTGTTAAATGCTGCCTGAAAATTGTGGCTCCAGTGTGATCTTGCTAAATCATTATTTGATTCACAATTAAATAAAAGTGGACTGGATAAGGGATTTTAAAAAAAACTGAATATGCTGCATGTACCATGACCACTGAATATATCAGAAAATAACACCGTATCTTCTGCCAAAATGGTCTCACACACACACACACACTTCAAAACAATCCTCTAATTTAGACAATCCCATTTCAGCATAATTTAATTACATTTTGTCACACACACCCGCTTTGCTTTCTGAGTTCAAAGCACTGTCTTTTTGGAGAATGTACTAATGCTGTACGATGCACTTTCTGATGGCTTCTGACAGTTAATGACTTTAAATCACTAGTGACAGAAATCCTTTGGCAGAGTGGGGGAGGGGAGGGAGCAGGAAAGGGTCTGAGAATAATTGAATCTTATTTCAACTATAGACCTAATATTCTGTACTGGATCATGAAACTGTGTAAGCTTTCAAGTGTGTAACTCTCCCCCCCCACCCAATTTCTTTCAGGAAAGAAGAGAAATATTAATGTGTTTTCAGATTAATGAATACTCCAGGTATTCATAATATAGTTCTGAGGTTGCCAGAATATTTTGTTCTTAAAAATTCCTGGGGGAGAGGAGACTGGGAAGGAGGAGCTGGTTCTTACAATTTAGTTCTTCTTTGCTATCTGCAATTACTGAGTACACAGTGTGCTTTCAGGCAGCGTCTTGAAAACAGAGTTTTTATCATATCGGCATTGTGTGGAAATCTGCAACCACCAGATCCTGAAAAGGAATGCTTGGGTTTCATTGGGCACTTATCAAAAGGTGTCTTATGTACTTCATCTCATGAGGCAATTTATACACACACACACACACACACACACACACACACACACACACACACGCTTTGTAAAGGGACTGGTGTTTTGAGGAGGAAAGGAAAGCACCTATACTGTTTTGTGTCGAAGGGGGAAGTTGGTGACTAAGAAACACCTTTGGTTATTCTGTGAACCACACTGAAATCTTGTGATGAAGGCTCCTCCTTTCCTTGAACTGTTACCATTCCAGCTGTTATTATTATTATTATTATTATTATTATGTTGTTGTTGTTGTTGTTGTTGTTGTTGTTGTTGTTGTTGTTGTTGTTGTTACTAAGCATTAGCGGCTGAGTTTGCTTTTTTCCTCCTCCCTCCAAATTCCCTTTCCTTTTGTGTTGGGTCTTTTGGATTGCAAGCTACTCTTATTACTGATAAGCTGGCACAGAAGCCTTTCTTCTTGGGTATAATAAATGCTACAAACAAACAAACAAATGCATATCAATCTGGTTCGTCTTTGGTAGATGGAATGGATGGATGGACATTTACTCTACTCACCCAGACCACTTTTTTGCATCATCCACCCAATCCTCTTCAGAGCCAAAGCACTGGCTGACTAATGCACGTGTCTTTGTCAGTTTTTTGGCTAACACTTTTATTTCCATTGAACAGAATCATAAAAATGATGGAAGCCACATGAATTTCTGCATTCTGGAACAGTTGCTGATGGGAGCTGTCTGGAAACATACTATATATTCCTTGCCAGGAAGCAGGAGAGAAGCAAAGGCAGAGTTCACACTAGGCTTTGACATTCATTTTTCACCACAGTTTCTACCCACAGTCAAATGCCCCTGCCATCATAGCACTCATAATTACCAGCGTTACATATTGCACTTGAAGCCTACTGAGCTGTAACCAACTGGGTGAGACAGCTTCCTCCTCCCTTTCCCCATATTAAGGTGACACAAAATGGCCATGTTCTGTCCTCCATTCCTGGGAGCATCTTCTTTTCTCCTGGACAGAAATACCTGGTGGACCACTACCTGCTCTCTTCCCCATCTTGACCTCTCTTGCAACTTTTAAAGTTGCATTTGAAACACATGAAGGACAATCAGATTAGCTACTAGTTTAAGCTAGTGCTGTTGTAAGACGTGTCTGCAATGCAGGGGTGGGGATTATGCCTCACAAGATGCTGGTAGAGCCTAGTTTCCATCATCCCCAGCCAACAACATGGACAACAGTAAGGGATGATGGGAATTGTAGTCCAGAAACACCTGTAGGACCACTAGTTGCCCATTGCTGATGCTGAGATGGGGGAACCATTGAAGCTTTGCTTCAGGGACCTACAGTATTCATTGCCTTCAAGGAGGGCCATGTCATTGCAGTCAAAACCAGCCCAATGCTTTTTCCTCTCCATGAAGGAGACAAGATTGGCTACAAAAAGAAGAAGAAGAAGAGGGGGAGGAGGGGGAGGAGTTTGGATTTGATATCCCGCTTTATCACCACCTGAAGGAGTCTCAAACCGGCTAACATTCTCCTTTGCCCTTCCTCTCCCACAACAAACACTCTGTGAGGTGAGTGGGGCTGAGAGACTTCAGAGAAGTATGACTAGCCCAAGGTCACCCAGCAGCTGCATGTGGAGGAGCGGGGACGCGAACCCGGTTCACCAGATTACGAGTCTACCGCTCTTAACCACTACACCACACTGGCTCTTGGCAATTGGATTGAGAATTGAAGCTGATTTCAACACTGGTGGTGGAGGAGCATCCTCCAATGCAGCTCAGGGCTAGAGACAAGCTTCCTAGTTTAGTTCAATTATGTCATCATGCCATACCCACATGTTGCTGGCCGTTCACCAGAAGCACACTTGCACAGTGCTGTCCAAGCCATCTCCAGCATCACCAGCCTCCCAGCAGCTGTCAGGATCAACCTTTCCTCTCAGTTGCCTCTCAGCGGCATTAGTTGTTTACAACTTCTTCGCTACCACATGGGCCTCCACTGCAGAAGAAATAGACTTACTGCAGGATGCGGGTTAAACCACAGAGCCTAGGGCTTGCCGATCAGAAGGTCGGCGGTTCGAATCCCATGATGGGGTGAGCTCCCGTTGCTCAGTCCCTGCTCCTGCCAACCTAGCAGTTTGAAAGCACGAAGTGCAAGAGGATAAATAGGAAGGTAAACGGCGTTTCTGTGCCCTGCTCTGGTTCGCCAGAAGTGGCTTAGTCATGCTGGCCAAATGGCCTGGAAGCTGCACACTGGCTCCCTCGGCCAATAAAACGAGATGAGCGCCACAACCCCAAAGTCGGCCACGACTGGACCTAATGGTCAGGGGTCCCTTTACCTTTATGTACTGTATTTATATTCAACCTCTTTCTCCAGGGAGCTTGAGGTGGTATACTCGGTTCTCCCTCTCCTCATGTATTCCCAACTACAACCTTGTGTGGTAGATCAGGCTGAGAGGCAGTGGCTGGTCACCCAGTCAGCTTCATGGCCAAGTAGGCATTTGAACCCTGGCCCAGGTTTGACACTCTCACCACTACACCACTGGCTTTTCAGCTAAGCCCCAAAGTTCTCCTCACATATCATGTTCTTAAACAAGTGTTTAAAAGCACATGCATCATACAGGTGCACCCATTCAAGCGCCATGGCTAGCTGTGATTCCCTGTTGAGCATGCATGTTGTCCATTAAAAGCTCTTTCCAGGCTGGGAACACCCTGCACACAAAAAAGAGCTCTTAATTTCTCTGCCTTCTGTGCATTTAATTTGTGTGACTTCAACTGGTTGGCCTTCAACCGCGTAAGGTCAAAACCACACCAGTTAAACGTACGTAAGATGTGGCCATGCTGTATTTGTAGAATCAGCTCATCTAAGTCTGTCCTGATACCATAGTTGTGGCATCACTCTTCCTGCGACAGCCAGGCATTAGCTAGCTGGCGGAGAAGTGGGGGCGGGGGGGGGGAATGTCCCCACTGTAAAATCATTTATATTTCCACTCTTTCTGTGATAGCAAGGCAAAAAAAAAGGCAAAAGGCAAAATAACAAGCCTGTCTTCCATTAGGTGTGCCACCCTTGGTTCTCAGACAAACAAGCTTCTGTGTGGATGAGCTAGCTTCATTTCATATTTGTGTAATGCCCTGAAAGAAATGAGCTTGCTATAAAGTCTCTCTCCCTCTCTCCTTCACTACTGCACGCAGCAATGAATATCAC
Organism: Podarcis vaucheri; assembly: GCF_965113315.1. Taxonomy (NCBI): domain Eukaryota; kingdom Metazoa; phylum Chordata; class Lepidosauria; order Squamata; family Lacertidae; genus Podarcis; species Podarcis vaucheri. Next base: position 21,905,406 of record NC_138749.1, read on the forward strand.
ACCCAGCAGGGGACAGTGGCACCTGGCTGTCCAGACCCTGCGTTGCACAAAGCCATCTGGGGGTAATTACGACAAGGTATTCTTTAAGGACCAGATGGGACCAAGGAACAGAAGCCCCTACCCCTCCCAGTCATTTACAACATAATTCCTTTCAATGATATACTTAATCCTCCCACCAGCTACGCTTTTCAGCTTGCTGTTGTCACTGTTCCTTTATGTTAATTCAGCTGAGAGATGGAGTTGGGGACGAGGAGAGGGAGAGGGGGAGAGAAGCTGCGAGTGGAAGAGCCGGCTACCGGTAACTCAAGGGACTGAAAGAAATTATCCATCCTCAAATTGTTTCCACTATGCCAAGTACAGTAACATTTTTTTTAAAAAAAAGGAAAAAAAAGGGAGTGGGCTGAAATTACCCTCAAGGAGGTCAGTGCTCTGTACAGCACCAGCTGACGTTTATTCAGCCACCTGTTAGCTGGGAGGGTTCCACACATTTAACCAGCTTAAAGAGTCCTTTTTGCCCATTGACGGGCAGGCTGCTGACATTCAGAATACACAAGCTTTGTGATCCTATGTGGCACACACACAACTTAATTCAATTATGTTGTAAGCCTATCCAGTTCGCTTTGGTGCCCTTTCGCTTTCGAATAATATGCAGCGTGCCTTTCACTTGTTTTCGAAGGAAAATTAAGAGCGAAAGGTGTTTCAGAGACAATTGCCTGGCTACTTTTATTTATTTATTTTTTTAACATCCTTCCATTTAGATTTTGTTACAGATGTACTCCAGTCATACTCCAGCCTCAAAAGGACAGATTTGCTTTTCTTAATATCCTCAATAAAGCTTGTTAGGCTCTGTAAAAAAAATAACAATAATGAGTAGAATGAGCAGAGATCCCTCGTGGGTTTTCTAAAAGTATGCAACACCTTAAAATAATTATAACCAGATCTGCTGCTTTAGACCATTTCTATAGTAGTTGTACATTTGCACACACAAAATGTTATTTGCTTTATTTTATACAGTGGTACCTCAGGTTACAGACTCCACTAACCCAGAAATAGTATCTTGGGTTGAAAACTTTGATTCAGGATGAGAACAGAAATTGCGCAGCGGCGACGTGACAGCAGCAGGAGGCCCCATTAGCTAAAGTGGTACCTCAGGTTAAGAAAGGACCTCAAGAACGAATTAAGTTCTTAACTCGAGGTACCACTGTATTTTGGCGGTGGAGGCAGCTGTAATAATTGGTTCTTTCTGCAAATTTTATTATATTATGCACACTGAAACCAGCGTCAGAAGAAAAATAATTGCATTTCTAATGCTGTGCAATTCACAGCATTAAGAAGACAAATGTTCTAGGCCCACGTTTTCCATCCTGGTGCTAATGGAACTACAACTCCCATTTGCTCCCACCAACCTGGCCAGTGGCCAGAGAGACTGGGCATTGCAGTCCAACAGCATCTGAAGGTCACCAAGTTGGAGAACCCTACTCTAGATTGTTTTTCTTACACAATCTCCCAAGAACAGCTCTCTCTCTCCAAATACAGTATTGATTGAATATTGAGGTTCCTATTCTCTGCCCATTTAAAAAAATCTTTTTAACAGATGGCAAGCTGCAGTTGTGAAATAGTGACTCCTCCATGGCTACACCAATCTGCCTATGTTGGATAGAGCACATATGGATAGCAGCTAAGATTTTGCTCTATTTCTCCTTGTCCTTCTTCCTCAGAGGGCGGTGGACTCTCCTGCCTTGCAGGAGGTTTTTGAACAGAGGTTGGATGGCCACCTGTCAGGAATTCTTTTGCTGTGATTCCTGCGTTGCTGAGGGTTGGGCTACATGACCCCCTGGGATCCCTGCCAACTCTGCAATTCTAGGATTCTTTTGAATATGCAGAGAAGTGGAAGTGGAAATAATTTCCAATGCACCTTAGGATAAAGCAACATATCTCCTTTCTGAGATTTACTTCTAAGAACCTATTGACTTTTAATAATGTAAAAGGCAGCATTACTGTGTAGGGTAAGCTTTATGTCCATCCTGGGCTGGCCAGTGAGTGTGTGTGTGTGTGTGTGTGTGTGTGTGTGTGTGTGTGAGAGAGAGAGAGAGAGAGAGAGAGAGAGAGAGAGAGAGAGAGGCTGTATAAACACAAAGGAAGATGCCAGTCTGCATAAAATTCACATATGGTAGTTTATAGGAAACAATTGCTGTAATTTAAAAAGAAATACAAGGCATCTCACCATAGCTGAGGTGGATACAGGTGACTTATGTGCCTGCCCAGACTGTTGACCAGATGGGCAATTTCAAGGCTCCTGCTCTCCCTTTTCATGGTTCTTTATCTTTAAACTGGACTCCAACTGGAGAGCCCTTCAAATAAAGGACTGTCCTCTGTAAAGCAGAACACGTGGCTAGTTTAGTCTATCCTGAATGTTGTCGAGGAGAGCAGCATCTCAACCAGTTTGCCTCTCCAAACCCCCAATTATTATTCAGTCCTGAACACAGTGAAACAATAACTCAAAGGAACATTGTCATGAATCAGAAGCATGCACAATAACGACGGCTGAAAGACATGCAGCCTTAACAGAAGAAATGAGAGCATTCTCTCCCCTCAGTGTAGTACAGAGAATGAGAACCTGTGGTTGTTGTCATGAACTCTGGCAGCTGCAACAACATCAGATTATGGATGCAGAACTTCCTTGAAATAAATATAACACAGTACAGTGGTACCTCTGGTTACAAACACCTCGAGTTACAGACACTTCGGGTTACAGACTCCGCTAACTCAAAAGTAGTACTTCAGGTTAAGAACTTTACCTCAAGGTGAGAACAGAAATTGCGCGTTGGAGGTGCGGCGGCAGCAGGAGGCCCCATTAGCTAAAGTGGCACCTCAGGTTAAGAACTGTACAATAAAAATGGAGTCAATATACAATAAAACACTAGAACAAAATTTTGCAAAATGAGACACTACAGCAAAATGCAGAAACGTAACGTTATTGTAGAAACAGAAGCAATCACCTTGTCGACTCAAGTTCACTAAAATCATTTAACAACTGAAGGCCTTCCTAAAAATGTCTTCACATTTTTAAATTGGGAGGTGTTAATTAAAAAGAAAAAAGAAAGAGGTTAGGAATGATTGGGGAGCTGCTGTTAAAGGGAAACTCTAACCAATCCTGGTGTGCCCACCTCTGGATCATGGCTTCACTCTGCACCACAGTATCGTATCCATCTTTGCTAGACACAGATAAATATTAATCGCCATGTCCTCCTTCTGTCTGCCCCCCCCCCACAAAGCAAAAGTCAAATAAAGGGCAGTAGTGCCAAGTTACGAACTAGTCTCCACTGCAACTGGGTATCAATTGCTGATGTATTGGGCACACAGCTATGCAATACCTTCCTGATGACAGAGACCTTGCGTTTTCTCCTTTTCAGATACTTCTCTGTGCTCAAGACCTGCTGGCTCATAGGATGGGCAAATGGCAGTTTCCAAAAACTCAGCTTTCCAGGTGAAATACGAGAAAAGCCATTATCTAGGCTTCCGCGTAGATGAGTAGGATGTGATGTTAACCAGTCCACCTGGGCCATTGTCAGCACTGGGCCATGAAATGAATTTGAGTTCAGTACCTGGAGACAAGAGTTAATACTATTGCATGCCACCCCAGTCTCTGAGAAGTGAGATTCCTGGGTACAAACCCCTATGATGGAGTGGTTCACAGCATTATCACCCCAAAGGGTCTTGTTTCTCCCATAGCCGCAGCCTTGGATTCAAGCAGACATCAAACACTCCCCTCTGCCACTTCTCTCCAGTTTGCTGCTTTACTCTAAACTCAGGCTTTGTGCTAACTATTACTGGGTTGAGGATGGGGCCCCACTGACTCACATAGAGCCCTTTCCTTCATTTCCCTTAATGGACCATCACCCAGGTGATCACTTCAACACAGGAAGCTAACCTGACTTATATTTAAACACTTGCTGGATGCAGGGGTTGAAAGGATCTTGCATACAGGCTACTTCCTCCTCCCCAAACTCATAATGCTGATTGTTTTATTAAGCAGCAATTACAACAAACACTGCTTTAGTTGGAATTCCTGCGTTGCAGGAGGTTGGACTAGATTACCCTTGGGATCCCTTCCATCTCTACAGTTCTATGATTCTATGACTAGTCTGCTGATTCAGCCTTCTCAGCCAGAAAGGGAAGGAGAGAGGGAAGTTGGCAGGTGGAAGGAAAGATGGCACCTCTCTCTATCTTTTCTGAAGGAAAAGAGGTGTTGAAGGAAATTGGAAAGTGAGATAAAATGTTTAGGCTCCTGTAGCAAATAAAGATTTTAGAGCAGAACCCTGAGTGACACTGAATTCAGACGGACATATGCAAATAGAGAAAAATAGCATTGCTGTTTCTCTTTTCCTAATAAAAGGAAGTTATGCTTTTATCTCACAGGGCAGGTTAAAACAGGAGAGTCTTGCATGCACCATCCTGACCTTCTTTGAGGAATGTAAGTAGAGAGATATTTTAGATGAATGCAAATGTAAGAAAGTGATACAGTTTCTCCATTGTAGGTGGGAAGTAGGTGAGAAACATCACTTATATCATAGATAAGTTACGGTGCCTTGATGAATATTGAAATGCATCCAGTTAGTTAATTTGTTGACTGATTATTTCTTCTTCTTCTTCTTCTTCTTCTTCTTCTTCTTCTTCTTCTTCTTCTTCTTCTTCTTCTTCTTCCCCTCCTCCTCCTCCAGCTCATAAATATTAAAGAACATTCTTCCAGGGGGGTGTTGCAAATAGGAAAATGTAATCTGTACACTGGGGCAGCAACAAAGAGGCAATAAATTATTTCTGTATTGACATGCTAATTAAAATTTGGCTTGTAACTCATGTAAGCGTTTGAAGCGCAGCAAATTTCTTCTTTTCATTTGCTGAGTATGGAGGTAAATTGCCGGGTGACAGTGGGACAGTGCTAACAAGTACAAATTGAATAACATGCTAGCATGCCTCGATTAGGCCTGACTAGTCTGTCTGGATTAGAAATTCAGCACACTCCCTCATTGTAGGCTTGATTGATAAATGCTAAGGAGAATTTGTCAAAACAACAGGGGCTACACCCAGTGGGACATCAATATGCTCCACTTAGTCACCCACCCGGTACGTCCCTCATAAGATTGTCACATAAAATTAAGACTAGCCGCTAACCAGCCATCAAGCTTGCAGTCTCTCCCACCCCTCCCCCCGGCATCAGACAGCCCTCTGTTCTGTATGCATATTAGTCACATGCTTAACAATTTGGCCTGTCAGGTCTAAAGTATGCCAGTGACCTCTGGAGCAAAAGGTTGGGTTTTCTGAGTACACTGAGACATCATGCTCAGCTGTTCAAATTTTTTAAGCCATTTCCTGCCAGATCTGTGCACAGATGCACTGCCCTAAGCTATAATCTGCAGCCCGGACCCAAAATGACAAATGGCACAGCGCAGATTATTGCATTATATATTAAGTACTACAAGTCTGTAAATTATAAGTAAACTACTGTTCAGCCCAAATGTCTCTCTCGGCTCGCGACGTGTTTTTCCTTCTGAGTGAGTCCCTCGCACAAGCTCTAATAAAAAATTGGGTGCAGCGGGAGATCAAAAGCACCCTCGGGCTAGAATTAGCTGTCTCTATTGCTAATTAGCTGCTTGAATATCAAACAGTTTGGTGCCAGCTGCATAACTGAACAGGTTACTACAAGGTTAGGTCAGACCTGCCAACACGCCTTCATTGGGTCGTACAAAGGCAGAGGGAGGCATGTTGATTTAGAGCGAATGTCTAGCTAGTCCCGCTTCCTGCTTCTAACACTGGGCCAGCCAGATGCTTCTAGGAAGACCACAAGCAGGGCCTGAAGATGAGAATCATCTCCCACTGTTTCGCCCTAGCCTCTGATATTCACAGGCACATTCCTGTTGAACAAGGAAGATCTATTTAGCTACCATAGCTAATACTAACATAAGATGAGTGTGGCGATCACACACAGGTCCCCCAGACGTTTGACGGTCTATTGACCCTGTGCTGCCACTGCTATTGCTTTTTCCGCTGCCACCACCCCGTATCTCACAGGGACACACGGAGTCCAGTCAGTTGTTAACATAAACAAATAATCAAGTTTATTTTTAAATGCAGGAACAAGCTTATGGTTTTAGTTAGTTTTTCTCTTGTCAGTTTCTTATTCTTAGCTCCTAACAACTCCAAACTGACTATTCCAACTATCTATCTGACTCCACCTAACAATTCCTCTCACTCTCTCACAATACAACTCTACCAACCCCCAAACCTCAACTCCTCCCAAACCTCAACTCTCAGCTCCCAAACCTCAACTGACTTTCAAAACCTCCCACTCTAACTTTTATTCCCCCCTTGCATTCTCCCTGGCCAATCACATCACACCTGTTTTAACCCTTTCCTTATGACCCATCCTAGGATGCAAACACCACAATGAGCCCTGCTGGATCATATTAAAGGCCCACATTGTCCAGCATCCCATTCTCACAGTGGCGAATCAGATGCCTATGGGAAGTGCTCAGGCAGGACCTGGGTGCCGTTGAACATCTGCCCTCAGGGCTGGTCCTAGCATTAGGCAGAGTGAGGTGACAGCCTCAGGCAGCAAATGCTGGGTGGCGGTAGTGCCCCTCGGCCCTTTCTCCTGAGCTCATAACTTTGTTGAAGAAGGGAGGTGTGTATCACACTCTTACCTTTGACCTTTATACTTACCCTGCTGATCTCCCTCAGGGGAGTGCAGTGCCATGTTGCTTCTCTTGAAGTATTGAACAAATATTGAAGTACAGTGGTACCTCGGGTTACATACGCTTCAGGTTACGTATGCTTCAGGTTACAGACTCCGCTAACCCAGAAATAGTACCTCGGGTTAAGAACTTTGCTTCAGGATGAGAACAGATATCGTGCAGCGGCGGTGCAGCGGCAGCAGGAGGCCCCATTAGCTAAAGTGGTGCTTCAGGTTAAGAACAGTTTCAGGTTAAGAACAGACCTCTGGAATGAATTAAGTACTTAACCTGTACTAAACCACTGTACTAAACAAAAATACAAACAATAAAATCCTTCCCACATTCTCTGCTTCATATGTCAGTGGAACATATTTATTTATTAAATTTGTATATCACCCGTCCAAAGGAGCCCAAGGTGGCAAAGACACCAGTGACAATTTAATTCAGAAACAAAAACATATTATAGAAACTCAGAAACATGCAAAACAATCACATACTCTCCATCTGTCATGGAAGCTTTGGTTGAGACACCAGTATCGCAGGGACTAGATGACTCTTGGGATCCCTGTGCTGGTCCAGGGGGGAGGTTACCATGGGGCGAGGTCCAGGACCTGAGTCGAGGGTCAGCAGACAGTCCTCCACGGGAGAAGCGGGGTCCACAGTGAGGAGCCGGGCAAGGACAGGAACTCTGGGGGAACCGGACTGGGTGCTAGCCAAAACAGCTCTTCAACGACGTTGCTCCTGCAACCTGGGACCGCGCTGACTGGCCTTTATCTTCTCTGAGGCCAGGGGCAGTCCCGGCCCCCAGGAGACCCGCCTCTCCTGGCCTTAAGGCGAGCACTCCTCCTGGGAGAAACCAGTTCCCTCCGCCTCTCTGCCCTGAGCCTCTGCAGTTCAGGAGAGGCTGAAGGGTTACTGCACCCAGGGGGAGACTCACCTCAGTGGCGTAGCGTGGGTTGTCAGCACCCGGGGCAAGGCAAGTAATTTGCGCCCCCTAACCCGTGGATTTGCGCCCCCTAACCCGTGGATTTGCACCCCCTAACCCGTGGATTTGCACCCCTAACCCGTGGATTTGCGCCCCCTAACCCCCAGATGTTGCGCCCGGTGCGGCCGGCCCCCCCTGCACCCCCCACGCTACGCCATTGACTCACCTGTAGGCACTGAGTCCTCAACCACCTCCGGAGCCAGAGTGGATTCACCTGGTGCCTGCTCCTGAGGATCTGGCACAGGTGCAGGCGCTTCAGAATCAAGGCCATGCCCCAGTTCAGCCGGTCCTGGAGGCGGGGACTCCTGTGCAGGCTGGGATTCCTCCGGTTCAGCCTCTGAATCGGATTCCCAGGCCATCACAATCCCTTTCAATTCTACAGTTCTATGATTCTCATAGCTCATGATTTCAAGGTTGCCAGGAACAGTATCTTCCATCGAATGCTGGTTGCTTTTCGTGCTGCTTTCTCCTGTGAAGACTCAAGCAAAAAAACAGACATTGGCACTTCCATTTTGTATTGACATCTCACTGCTGGCGTGAGCAGTTGCCCTGTTGTCTCTTCCTTTCCAAGCATAACTTGCCCAAACCATATTTGTTATTTTTAACATGACTCACTGGCTGCAACTCATTTTGCGCAATTATTTTATCCCCACAACAAACTCACGCTTCAGCAATGTACTTCAACTGGCCAATCTTTCCATTCCTTGTTATTTCCTTCTTCTTCTTCTTCTTCTTCTTCTTCTTCTTCTTCTTCTTCGTTTTCAGCTAATTAAACTTGTGCTGCCAAAGTGAAATTAATCCCTTTCTTTTTGCCTGACATTGCTTTGGAGTGTAATTTTGCTGGCTTGTTATAAACTCTACAAAAGCAAACAGCCCCTTTGGAATACTTTTTCATTTAGTAAATTAAGAAGAAAAGATTTTGCATATTGGCTCTGAACTTGTAAAAAAAAAAATGGCATATGCATTTTGCGTTGCTCTCTCTCTCTCTCTCTCTTTCTCTCTCTCTCTCTCTCTCTCTCTCTCTCTCTCTCTCTCACCCCATTTTTCTTAAAACAACTTGTGGCCCATCAAGCAGCCAGTTGATCATGAACTGTGCCATGTCATACCATGCCATGTTATAATACAGAAAACAAAATGGGGAAGGTTGGAGAAATAGTGTTTGCAACCACTTCGAAGATTTGTTGCACCCTGGATAACTATCATGCCAATACATCTGAAGATTACCATTCCTGCCCCCCGCCACCAAAATAACACTGAATAAAGCTATCTGATTATTTGAGGTTGATTTAGCTATGCAATAAATGAAGGGGAAACCCAAACCATATCAATATGCAGGGCAGTGCTTGCATTTGCATTGTGCTCAACTTCTGTTTATATGTGGGTGGCTTTGTTTATATGTTGAACAACTGTTTAAAAATTATAGAAAGTAAACTGGACAGGAAGAGGTCTCCCTGGAATCGAAACATTCCAGCTCTAAAAAGGAATGCACCCCGGCCACAAACAAGAATGAATGTTAGTGTATTCAGGATGTATCTGTCACAGTCGCTGAACAGGTATGATTTGTTGCTTTCTCTGCTAGAGGAGAGAAGTTCTATTACTTGGCAAGTTCCTACGATCAGCTCCCCAAATAGCCACAGGCAAGTAACTGTCTTTCGGCCTCAGCAGAAAAATGTTGACTTCCCAGAAGGTTATGAACCTTCATGATGTAGCCCCCTTTTCCCAGTGAGGAAAGGAGAAGGCAATAGCACAGTGGTAGCGCCCAGTGGTATCGGGCTCAACCTTCAGCAACTCCCAATGGGTCTCAGAAAAACCCTGGAAAGTGTGGACAATGCTGAGATAGCTCGATCATTGTTATGCCTTGGTATAAGGCAGTTCCTTATGATCCTGTACACTATCAGAATGTTCTTAAGAATGGGACCGGATGCTGGCACCACCACTCTGCAGGCAACCCTGAAAGCTTCATATGGCACACCCTCCAACATTTCTTAGGTGAAAATAGAGAAGTCCTATTCTACTACTACTACTACTACTTTTGTTGTTTAGTTGTTTAGTCATGTCCGACTCTTCGTGACCCCATGGACCAGAGCACGCCAGGCATTCCTGTCTTCCACTGCCTCCCGCAGTTTGGTCAAACTCATGCTGGTAGCTTCGAGAACACCGTCCAACCATCTCATCCTCTGTCGTCCCCTTCTCCTTGTGCCCTCCATCTTTCCCAACATCAGGGTCTTTTCCAGGGAGTCTTCTCTTCTCATGAGGTGGCCTCAGCTTCATGACCTGTCCTTCCAGTGAGCACTCAGGGCTGATTTCCTTCATAATGGATAGGTTTGATCTTCTTGCAGTCCATGGGACTCTCAAGAGTCTCCTCCAGCACCATAATTCAAAAGCATCAATTCTTCGGCGATCAGCCTTCTTTATGGTCCAGCTCTCACTTCCATATATCACTCCTGGGAAAACCATAGCTTTAACTATATGGACCTTTGTTGGCAAGGTGATGTCTCTGCTTTTTAAGATGCTGTCTTCTTCTTCTACTACTACTACTACTAGTACTATTAACGTCAGGAAGTTCAGAGAAGGAAAGTTTCCTATCTTCTCTCCCAGCAGCCCAGAGCGCACCATTCCACCTTGTTCAAAAGGGGACCCCAACTCTCCAGGAAAGTTTTTGGGGTGTGCTGGTGGCTACAGAGGAGGAAACGGGCAACTTTCATTCTGTAGCTGATGTTAACGCAAGGGTTGGGAACCTCATTCAGCCCAAGAACTGCATTCCCTTGTGGACTACCCTTCTGGGGACTGCATGTCAATGGTGGGCAGGACCAGAGGTAAACAATGGGCAATGCAACAGGTATGGCTATATGCTTGTACAGGAGGCCACATTCTAGGCACACAAAAGCCACAGGGTTCTACAAACACTCACACTTTCCACCCTCCATTCAGGCAAGCAGGAAGCATTGCCACAGGTCAAGCACATATTCCTTTCACTTGAGGAGGCCGTGGAGCTCAGCCAAAGGGAGGTGTGGACTGGAAATAGTCCTGGGGGCTGGATAGAAGAGTAGCATGGTGGGCCACTTTTTGTCCTTGGGGTTCCTAAGATTTCCCACTCTGTGTTACCTTACCTTAGGAGCCAACATGTTTGACATCAGATTTATTTAATTTCTAGTGCTCATGAGATGAACATGGAGTACCCCAAACTTAAGATGTAGGTCAATTCAAGCTACGGTATTTCTCTCATCAGTTTTATCTCGCATAGCAGCCTGGATCCCAACAGATAGCCTTATCTCAGGAGCAACACTACCAGCAGAACTCTACAGCTCTCACTTGGAAAGGGAAGAGGCTTAATACATACAAATGGACATAATATAGCCATATATCACCCCAATTTTTTACCAGGTTACACTACCAAATGAAAAGGGAATTTGGTTTATGGCTTTGCTTACTGAGCCAATCAGCTGTAAAAGCAAGTTTAAGTATTATGGAGGCAGCATAGTTATAAAATGAACAATTGATTTGCTTTGATTTGCTTGCAGTTACAAAGTTCCAACTCTCTCTCCCACCCCCACCCACCCACATGCATTTTTCTGTTTATTATTTTAAAATAACAGATTTTCCTTTTAACATTAATTCCGTGACTATGTTCTTCCCCCAATCATCATAATCCTTTGCTTCTGCTTTGCATTAAGCCATTCTTTTCGTCGCTGTTGCTGGCAAGAGAGAATGTGAATAAGGGATTGTAATTACCAATATCCATTGCTTCTCTGCCTTTTGGCCACGATCAAGTGCAGTGGGTAACTATCAAGCCTGGATATGCTTTAAATATTACCGCTAAATGTAATAAAATAAAAACTCTGCTCTACTGAGACTTTCCCTGTGCACAACCAAGTGCCGTCTACCTTAGCAGTGTGTTCATCTTCCAGCAAAAACAACAGCATGCCCCACTTGCCTAAGGCCATGTCCAGATGATGGATAACGTAACAGATGAGTCTTTCCCTTCACTTCGCCTCTAAACTCTCTCCACTAATTGTCATCAATATCATCAGTGATACCAGACGAAGCCAGCAGTGCAAGTTGACAACCTTCCTTCCCCCACCCGCTACACACACACACACTTCCCCTGAATCTGAGGTCCGTGCTGCCCCTCTGGAGGCTGCTCCCTTTTGCTCAGGCAATCTGTGGCACTACTTAGTGCTCAGACACCTGCTGTGTCAGAGCAGATAACAGCTGACTGATATGGATTCCAGATATGGTGCTCAGGCTTTAATGCAGGATGCAGGTGTCACCATTTCATGCACCAACTGTTACAGCTGGAGGCAGTTTCGCCTGATGCCATGTGCACGGCCAAGGTAAAGAATAATAATGAAAAAAACAAATGACGGCACATTTAGCCACTTTGCAGACACAGCTGTGCAATATCGATTTGCATCTGGAGGCCCACGTAAATTTGTGGTTGCGCTTTGTCGTGTGCTTATTACCTTCCTTTTATCCATCGTCCTGAAATTTCACACAGGTTGGAGTTTCCCCCAGCCTATTTAGCTGTTGGAGGTAGGCGTGATATGAGGGCACACCAAGCAGCCATCCTGCTGAAGCTAAGCAGGTCTGGATCTAGTCAATTTCCTGGATAGGAGATTACCTGGGAACTCCATATAAACCACCTTCAGTTCCATGATAGCAGAAAGGTGTGGGCATTCACATACACTAATGAATAAATAAACTGTTAATTTGCCTCTACATCTTATGGGATGCTGGTGGCGCTGTGGGTTAAACCACAGAGCCTAGGACTTGCCAGTCACAAGGTCGGTGGTTCGAATCCCCGCGATGGGGTGAGCTCCCGTTGCTCGGTCCCTGCTCCTGCGAACCTAGCAGTTCGAAAGCACATCAAAGTGCAAGAGGATAAATAGGTACCGCTCTGGTGGGAAGGTAAATGGCGTTTCTGTGTGCTGCTCTGGTTCGACAGAAGTGGCTTTGTCATGCTGGCCACATGACCCAGAAGCTTTACGCCAGCTCCCTCGGCCAATAAAGCGAGATGAGTGCCACAACCGCAGAGTCGTCTGCGACTGGACCTAATGGTCAGGGGTCCCCTTACCTTTAAATCTTATGTATTGGCATTGATTAAAACTGCTGGCAAGAAAGTAACGCACACATGAATCTGGTTTTCACTGTGTGAGACCATTGGTCCATCTAGCCTAGCATTGTCAACTCTGATTGCCAGCAGCTCTCTAAGATCTTCAGGTAGAATCAGTCTTGCTACCTCATGGTGTGGGCTGAATCTAGGACCTTATGCATTCAAAGCATGTGCTCTACCACTGGAGTGTGAGCCCTCCCTAAATTGTCCCTTAGTTGACAGCATGGAGCATGCAGCCTGGCCAGGAAGCCTTAAGAATGGATATGTGAGTGGAAGAGAAATGAAATTGTGAAGCAGCTGAAGATATTTTAACTGCTGCTGAAGATCTGAGTTCACTGTGGCACCTTCTCCCAACCTGATGAATGAAACCTGTGTGCATGAATATACTTGCATTCTTTGACCTATTCATTTCATGCTCGCCTGAGGAAAACATAATCTGATTTGCAGGTTAAGTTCTTTTTTTTCCCCTACCGAAAAAGCAAAGCAAACCAAAATTTAAAATAAAGGAAACCAATGCATTCTATGCAAGGGTTAATTTTACATTGCAAGTGGAGTGCAGGCAGGTTAAATACACTGAATCCTCATCCTATACACAGTAAGGCAGCAACAAGTCAAACATAATGACAGTGCTGATTAATTAGGTACTCCCACTCACGGCACTTGAGAGTGATTTATTGAGACACATCTCTAACCCGATCCATTGTGCTGACTGGATTAATGAAGTGAGCTGGAGAAAATTCACTGGCAATGTTAGATGTAGAGCAGGGAAGCATTTATCCTTGGAGGTTTCTTATCTAGCTTATTGACAGAATATTAATTAGGACAAAACATACATGTCTCAACTCATTATCTTCCGATAGCACTGTGTATGTGTTCATTTCAGATACATAAAATTGCAGAGGAAGGAATGTGTTACACACATCCTGCAAGTAGAGTGAAGCTTCTGACGTGAAGGGGGTGGAATCTTAATGCGTGTCAACCTATTATATAAATGCATAGGTTTCCCTCTTGCACTGTAAGTGGTAAGTTAGATCTCCTGTTGACTGTACAGTTGCTTCTCCTGCCCTGCAGAGGATGGGATGGCTTGCTTGCTTGAGATAGCTGGGTCTACATTACTAAATACATACAGTGGTACCTCGGGTTAAGTACTTAATTCGTTCCAGAGGTCCGTTCTTAACTGGAAACTGTTCTTAATCTGAAGCACCACTTTAGCTAATGGGACCTCCTGCTGCCGCCGCACCGCCGGAACATGATTTCTGTTCTTATCCTGAAGCAAAGTTCTTAACCTGAAGCACTATTTCTGGGTTAGCAGAGTCTGTAACCTGAAGCGTATGTAACCTGAAGTGTATGTAACCCGAGGTACCACTGTACCTTGTTCTGCAACAAGGGTAGGGAACCTCGGAGCCAGAAGTTAAATGTGGCCCTCCAAGTCTCTGATGCTCAGGATATTCCACAGGCCACACCCTCTTCTCAGGCCACACCCCCTATTGGCCCTGCTTTGTCTTGACTGGTTTTTCCTACTGGAATGTGTGCTTGGACTCTGATAATGCCTCTTGCTTGTCTGGATGGAGGGATGTGTGTGAGGATGTGTATATAAAGTAGCCTACCATACAAAGGTAAACTTTGCATCCATGCTCCACCCACGTTTGCCTCTGGCCCTGCTGGTCCCACCCACCACTGGCAGGTTGGCCAGGAAGAAAATGTAGGCGCTGAGCTGAGGAAGATTCTCCATCCTGTTCTGCAGGAACAGATCACAGAGTCCGGGGCTCCTCCTCTACGGCCACAATTTGTGAATCATATACTAATAGAATCTCTAACATAGAACTCAGAAGCTCTTGAAGTACCCTGCTAATCCTGGTTTTCTGTTGTTGTTTTTTTAATAAAGAAGACCTCAGAATGAATGGTGATGTCTCCTTGTCCAACCAAGAATGCAGTAGATCAGGTTGACCCTCATGTAGGATCCTGGATGGTAGGTTTTTCCCATTTCATTAGTACCCCAATATTTGATAGCATGATAGATCAAGAGAAGTAATAGTGCCACTGTATTCTGCTCTGGTCAGACATCACTGGAGTACTGTGTCCAGTTCTGGGCACCACAATTCAAGAAGGACACTGACAAACTGGAACGTGTCCAGAGGAGGGCAACCAAAATGGTCAAAGGCCTGGAAACGATGCCTTATGAGGATCGGCTAAGGGAGCTGGGCATGTTTAGCCTGGAGAAGAGGAGGTTAAGGGGTGATATGATAGCCATGTTCAAATATATAAAAGGATGTCACATAGAGGAGGGAGAAAGGCTGTTTTCTGCTGCTCCAGAGAAGCAGACACGGAGCAATGGATCCAAACTACAAGAAAGAAGATTCCACCTAAACATTAGGAAGAACTTTCTGACAGTAAGAGCTGTTCGACAGTGGAATTTGCTGCCAAGGAGTGTGGTGGAGTCTCCTACTTTGGAGGTCTTTAAGCAGAGGCTTGACAACCATATGTCAGGAGTGCTCTGATGGTGTTTCCTGCTTGGCAGGGGGTTGGACTCGATGGCCCTTGTGGTCTCTTCCAGCTCTATGATTCTATGATTCTATGATTCTATTCTATGACAACCAGGACAGGGTTAGGATTAAATGCTTTCACTCCCTTCTTAGATCTCACCTGGACATTATTTAAATTAACCTCATTTACAAAGATTTCAGACCAACATTCTTTATTCTTAAGCTATGTGCCAAGAGAAAGAGAAAACCTCTTGTCCTTCAACCCTCTGTATGTTCTTGGGCTACAACTCCTCTCCCCCACAGGCCACTGATCATGCAGATGGGGCTATAGTTCAACAACAACTAGAGGACCAAAGTTTCCCTGCCCCTAGCCGTAATCAGCAGTCTAAAGAGTCAGGCACCAGCTTTCTAGAATTGCCCCTTTTGTGTTCCCCTTTGGCTGTGATGAAACAGAACCTTCCAAAAGTGTGGTGCTGACTAGCTCGGCAGAACCACATCTACTTTGGCAGAACTACATATGATTGCCTCAAGAGGACATCTCTGTCTTATTCTGACGGTGGGTGAAAGTGGTACCCAGGTCTCTGCAAGGGAGAATGTGATGCTTGGAATCCTCACCCTGGTCTTTTTTGTTCCTCTCACTGGTGTCACTCCATGGTAGGAGAAATAGCTCCACCCTCAAGAGCTATGCTCGAGGACCCACATCACCAGATGCCATTGTTCCAATGGAACTTCAAAGATGCAGCATTTGTGTGCTAGTGAAGCAGCTCATAGGCTGAGACTGTCAGGGAGCTCCTGGTTGTGTAACAGACTTCAGCAGGGTGGCGGGAGGGGTGGGGAGTGATGCTAATAGTGTTGGCTCTATAAATTAGAGATATGAAAGCATCTATCAAGGTTATTGTGGGCTCACCATAAAGAACCTGTGTATATCCCATCGCCTAAGTAGTTAGCAAGTAATTTGGCACACCACTGGGAAGTAATTCCTCATATTTGAGAGGGGCAGAGGTTGCTATTCAACCCTGGAAAAATATTTCATATGAAAACATAATTTTTGCCTCTCTTTTTTCCTCTCTCTCTCTCTCTCTGCTAAAAGGAAATCAGTTGCTGTAATGAATGTATTTCAACAGAACCATAGAAATGGAGGGGAAGGGGCCTTCTCATCATCAGCCTTTGTAGAAATGCAGAACATTTGGTACATTTTCCTATCAAGAAAACGACATAAGTACTATCCTCTTTTCAAAAGAAAAGATTCACTGAATATTATATAGAATACTCCTGACAGTTCGTTTTCCTTGGGGGTAACAAGATTTTTACATTTGAAGTTTCTCAAATGATATACATTTTTTTTAAAGGAAAAAAAAGAAAGAAACAACAACAACCAGCCAGCCTTTATTTCTTTTTATAAAGTCCTCTGTGAAAATGTCATGTTTTGGGCTCATTTGAATGTTTCATGTCACATTTATTCCAAATGGTAGCCATTTCAAGGGGTAAAAAAAAATAAGGTTAATCTACCCAGGTGGGAACGGCAGTGAGCTTGTCACTGGAGAAACCAATCCAAGCTCCTTCAATCTCACAAGCTCCTTGCAATTTGCTTGCCATTAAAGTGGCATGAAAATTGTGCAACTGAACTAATGAATACGCACACACACACACACACACGTGTGTCGCCAAAGCTTTGGGATAGCGCTGAAAGGCAATCACCCCAACTTGCTGAACCAGGCAGCAAGTTTTAAAAGTTTTTTAATTAATGCACTACAGCAGGCCAGCCATTTCCAAGCTTCAGGTAGCTGAGGAATATGTATCATTTCTGATTGGAAGAAATATTCACATATGACTAATACCTCCAAAAAACCCAAAAAACACACCTTTTTACAGTGCAATCCAACACATTTACCTAAGAGTATGTTAAATTAAAGGGACGCGGGTGGCGCTGTGGGCTAAAGCCTCAGCGCCTAGGGCTTGCCGATCGAAAGGTCGGCGGTTCGAATCCCCGCGGCGGGGTGCGCTCCCGCTGCTCGGTCCCAGCGCCTGCCAACCTAGCAGTTCGAAAGCACCCCCGGGGGCAAGTAGATAAATAGGTACCGCTTACCAGCGGGAAGGTAAACGGCGTTCCGTGTGCGGCTCTGGCTCGCCAGAGCAGCGTTGTCACGCTGGCCACGTGACCCGGAAGTGTCTCCGGACAGCGCTGGCCCCCGGCCAATAAATGTGAGATGGGCGCACAAACCCCAGAGTCTGGCAAGACTGGCCCGTTTGGGCAGGGGTACCTTTACCTTTACCTTTATGTTAAATTAAATTCACATAGGGGCCATGAGACTCCCTTATTAAAGCAGCTACAAAATGGTGGCTCACTTCTGAATACACATTATTATTATTATTAGTAGTAGTATTAGTATTATTAAAATTTGTATACCGCTCTATACCCACAGGTCTCAGGGTGGTTCACAAGATAGAATCACAATATAAACACACAAAATACATAATAAAAACAAAAACAACCCAATAAATCCCCCCTCCACAGCACATTTTAAAAGGGCATTGGATGTCAATCAGCCAAAGACCTGGTTAAAGAGGTTAAAGTTTCTGCTTGGTGCCTATAGGAATATAATGAAGGCGCCAGGCAAACCTCCCTGGGGAGAGCATTCCATGAACAGGGAGCAACTGCAGGAAAGGCCCGTTCTCGTGTTGCCACTCTCCAAACCTCTCGCGGAGGAAGCACACTAAGAAGGGCCTCAGAAGATGATCACAGGGTCCAGGTAGGTTCATATGGAGAGAAGCAGTTCCTTGAGATATTGCAGTCCTGAGCCATTCAAGGTACACAAGTTCAGGGGTAGCCCAAGTTTGGTGCCATTGAGATGTTCTTGGACTCCCGTTCCCATTAATCCTAGCCAGTTCCAGTCAGGAATGGTGGTAGTTGAAGCTGGTGGGCGCCCTGTTGGCTACCCCTGCTATAGAAGACACCCACCTTCAGAAGAATTCGCTATATGTATCTGCGCATGAGTCGCTGTTGTGAGCATGTCCAAAGCAGCAGGTCATGCTGAGATGGAAGAGGTCCCAGATCTACACAAAATGCCCTAAGAATATGGCAAGCCCTCAGTGTGATGAAAGGAGACCCCTCACAGAGCTATAGTTCGCAACACCCTTAATACACTGCAGTTACCAGGGTTATTTAGGGCGAGCCATGACTTTTCAAGTGATCTAAGAGTAATTTTCATGTTTGGTGTGAATGTGCTCATTCTCACTTTCTGGCTTTTTGGAGCTGTCAACATACAGCTGGCAGATGGAGATGGCAACATACATCTCTTGCAAGGAAAACTCTCAGTGTCTGCTTGGAAACTGAAAGCCATTTGCCTCTCACAGTACAGTGGTACCTTGGGTTAAGCACTTAATTCGTTCCGGAGGTCCGTTCTTAACCTGAAACTGTTCTTAACCTAAAGCACCACTTTAGCTAATGGGGCCTCCTGCTGCTGCCGCACCGCCAGAGCACGATTTCTGTTCTCATCCTGAAGCAAAGTTCTTAACCTGAAGCACTATTTCTGGGTTAGCGGAGTCTGTAACCTGAAGCGTATGTAACCTGAAGCGTATGTAACCCGAGGTACCACTGTATCCAAGAATCTCATTAATATGATGTTAGGCTCTAGAATAGTCCTGTATCCTATTTAGGGTCTTGATGATGCTCCAATAGCATCTGACACACTGCCATCAAATGTTCGGCAAATCAACATTATTCACATTACATTGCCAAAATGAGTTTAGGTTTTTCTAAATCGTACCCAACGTCACTGATTCCCTATTTTAGCAATGTTTTCTTATAAATCAACAGAGGCTGAGTGGTAGAAACTCTTCACACAAACACAGGAGTGTTCCTCATCCGAAAAGGGTTGTTTGTGTTTTTTTTAAATTTATTAAGCAACTTGTCTGCTTCAATGCCTTAAAAAGCCATACAAAATTGTTGTTTTATCATCATTCTTTTAACCAATAATTACATAGCATATCATGTGTACAGGGAAATAGCAGGTGAATGATAAAACAGAACTGTTTATAATATCTGGCACAAATCCCAGAAGTTAACCCATTTTGGTCGTCCATCACCCCCACTTACCACCTCCCATCTAAGCCAGTGCCAAGTCTGGTTGTGTTTTTCTTGTCTGAGGATCTAAATACACACTGGAAGATGAAGGGGGAAGCCTTAAAGAGAATGAGGTCAACATTGTCTGTTTCAGGAGGATATCTCCTCACCTTAAATGCTCCTGGATATCCGATTTCCAGCTTTGCCGTAGCGCTCGGGAGGTTTAAAAGAGCTGTGTGTATACTTCGTAGGGAGGTAATAAGGCATTGCAAGACTAACTTCACACTTCGCTCGTCTATCAAGAGGGTCACTCCTTCTCAACAATACCCCAATGTTTTGGTAGGCCGGCTCCAGTCCACTTAGCATATGAGTAGGCATGGGTGGAATGCCAGGTATGTCTACGGAGCAAAGCAGCACAGGCAAGCTGACGCCAGGAGAGAATAGGCAGGTACCTATTGAGTTACAGGATTTCTACAAATCTAATCCATGTGTAATGTGAGACTTATTACAGAGTCAGTCTTTGCCAGGGCTGTGAATGTCTGGGACTAAAAACAGCCTAAGGAACAATGATCTCTGTTAACTCATTATAACCCAATGTCAGCCGAGCAAAACCAGTGCCTTTTCTAAAAAAAATAAAATAAATCCTTGTAATTCACTTTATAAACAATAGTGATTATCAGCAGAATCTTAACTTTCTTAATAACTGTTTAATGCTTAACATGAGAAACCGCTGATAAGCCCCTTAGACAACATTACCCCCCACAGTAGCACAAAAAGCTTTTTGAAACAGCTCTGAGGAAAGCGAGAGAAAGAGGGAAGGATGAGGACGAGGGGGGAACATAGTAACAAAACGGAGGAGAGCCAAAACTTTTATCAATGATATTTCTTCTTTGTTGGTGTAATCGGGGAGGAGGTGACATTGGCAATATGATGCCCTGAGCAAGGACAAAATCCCACCACCACCACCAAAAAAAAATCTTATTTTCACAACAATTCCTTTTGGTACAGTTGTTTCTTAATGGATCTTCCCAGCAGGTGCCCATATAAATATAGATATTATTATTATTATTATTATTATTATTATTATTATTATTATTATTCACCCACTCAGCTCAGAGCCCTGTGCGGGGGAATTGCCTGCACTGCCATACATCCGGTCCTGGTGTAATATGGCTAGTGACTGACTTAAGCTATAACAATTGAGATATGCCTAATAGTTCTAATCCACAATCTTGAAGGATCTGGTCTGCCTGTTTCCTAGTACCAGTCTGTAAGAGATTGAACATAAAGTGGGTCACA
This sequence comes from Podarcis vaucheri, assembly GCF_965113315.1. Classification (NCBI taxonomy): domain Eukaryota; kingdom Metazoa; phylum Chordata; class Lepidosauria; order Squamata; family Lacertidae; genus Podarcis; species Podarcis vaucheri. The sequence goes on from NC_138749.1 coordinate 21,926,080, forward strand.
CTTTTTAGTTGCCTTGTAGCACCATTGCTGAAAAAATAATGGCTTAGCACAAATGTGCAAACACGCAGGCTCCCAAGGTGGAAATTGCAATCACTTTGCTTCTACTCTGGTCCTCCTCCTGCTGCAGTACTGTGACCTAAGTGGTGGTTTGCTGTTGCATCTCATCCAAACTCATGTTCATGGTTTGTCTCCTCCAGATACAGAAACATGGCACCTTCCCTGTTTTATTTGGTTCCAGGTAAAAACATATCCCGCCCCGCCCCCCAGGCTTTTAATGCAGAATGGTGATGGTGTTTTTCCTCTTAGTGCTCTGCCAAAGCTTCCTAAGCTGAGGGGTGTATGTGTCTTTGGTATACTGTATTTTTTAAAGCATCTCACCTGTTTCTGCATGATTGTATCAATATTATAATGCATCTATGCTTATATTTTAAAATACGCTGTAAGTTTACAAGTGACTAACAAGCCTTGAAACAATGGTGGTGGTGTTGATGGAGCTTAGGAAACAGTCTTGCCTGAGTCAGACCACTGGTCCATTTAACTCAGTATTGTCTACACAGACTGGCAGCAGATCTCAAGGATTTCGGACCTGTCTCTCCCAATCCTCCCTGGAGGTGTAAGAGATGAAACCTGGGAACTTCTGCAAGCAAAACAGATTCTCTACCAGTGAGCTACGGGTCTTCCCCATAGATCAACCTATGCAATCCCATCTACCACTAATACAGATCAGGTGTCTAGCAGAAAGGTGCTTATGGAGGGGGAAAGATGATATGAGCAAACTCAGCCATATGCTGTAGAATAAAGGAAAATGTGAGCTCTTTGAATTCCACTAGGATGCATAAGTGACTCCTGATAATACTATTGCTGGTGGTGTTAGAAAAGGGGGTAAATCAGTGACCAGTGCAAATCTGCACATGTCTACTCACAAGTAAATCCCACCAAGTTCAATGTTCCTGCCATGTTTTGTGTGCAAAGGAACACAGTCTGAGTGTCAGCTAATCACAAGGTACTGCTCCTTGATCCAATATTCCAATTTCACTGAGATTTCCAACTTTGTCATTCAGATTTTGAATGTAGCATTTTTACAGCAGAGATTGAAACTTGATCCTTTAGACTGGACGGTGCCTCTTGATTGTTATGGCAGGCATTGCATCTGAACTCTCGTAAGGTAATACTATATCCCATTACACGTCTGCTATCAAATATTGTCAAAATGCTATACCATGTGCACAAGCTTCACATGGGTAAGTGCATCTGCGGCATGCTGGGGATCACTGGGAACAGAACTGAAAATAAAACTGCCGGTATCATAATGCCGTTATACAAATCTATGGTACGGCCGCATTTGGAATACTGTGACAGTTCTGGCTGCCTCACCTAAAAAGGATGTTGTAGGATTGGAAAAAGGTTGAGAAAAGGCAACAAAGAATGATCAAGGGAATGAAGCGTTTTCCCTGTGAAGAAAGGTTACAGCATTTGGGACTTTTTAGTTCAGAGTAAGAGGTGGCATGGTAGAAAAATTATAAAATTTATTTATAGCATGGAGAAAGTGGACACAGAAAAGTTTTTCTCCCTGTCTCATAACACTAGAACTCATAGACATGCAATGAAGCTGAACGTTGGAAGAGTCAGGGCAGAAAGAAGAAAATATTTCTTCACACACCACATAGTTAAGCTGTGGAACTCATTCCCACTTGAAGCAGTGTTGGCACTAACTTGGATGGCTTTAAGAGAGGGTTGGACAAGTTCACGGAGAGAGGGCTATCAGTGGCTACTAGCCTGAATACTTGGATCAGGCCATTGTCCCCATCTAGACCAGCATCCTGTTCTCACAGTCACTCGCCAGAGACCTTTGGGAACGCAAGATTTTGCCCACCTGCAAACTGATATACAGAAGTATAATTCCTCTGTCAGTGTGTGTCAGAACATGGGAATTATTGAGGTGTAATGTTTACAGATTGGGTAATTATGGCCAGCCCACCACTTCCTTCCTCCCAAGCAGAGAGCGTTCTCGGTAGTGGCGCCCGCCCCGTGGAACACCCTCCCATCAGATGTCAAGGAAATAAACAACTATCTGACTTTTAGAAGACATCTGAAGGCAGCCCTGCTTTTAATGTTTTTAATGTTAATGTTTTTAATGTTTGATGTTTTATCGTGTTTTTAATATTCTGTTGGGAGCCACCCAGAGTGGCTGGGGAAACACAGACAGATGGGTGGGGTGTAAATAAATTATTATTATTATTATTATTATTATTATTATTATTATTATTATTTATTTATTTATTTATTTCTGTCCGTCCATCCTCCATCCCTCCCTCCCTTCATTTATTCATCTATTGCATTTCTATCCCACCTTTCTCTCCAACGAACTCAAGGTGGCATACGTAGTTCTTCCCCTTCCTCATATAATTCCCGCAACAACCCTGTGAGGTAAGTTAGGTTCAGAGTGAGTGACTGGCCCAAGGTCACCCAGCGAGCTTCGTGGCTGAGTGGGGACTTGAACCCTGGGTCTCCCAGATCTTAGGCCAACACTCTAACCACTACACTACACTGGCTCATTCTCTTGGTGTGGAGAAAGCTGTTTAATCCACATGCTGTCATGCCACAGATATCATGACAGCAATCCTGTGGAGTAGCTGAAATGGCCTTCCATGCAGTGACTGTAATGTCTGTGCTGGCCCCATAATCAGTCATGATGAATCTTGAAAGGCTGTTTGCTCGATGATTTAACACAACGTGAATCAGCGCCCTTTAATCTGTTACAAATCTGAGCATTTGAGCTCCTTGCTCATCTCTTCCCTCTCCTTTGCCCACTCCCCTCCCCTTTGGCTGGCCTTATCCCTGCTTAACCTCTGATGTAGGTAAGGAGACACTGCATAAACATCTTCCAAGACAATAATGCCCACTTACACCACAAAGAACTCATAACCCACCTACTTTTAGCAGCCAGAAACACCATAACCAGACACTGGAGAGACCTGTCAGGAGTAAGCATGGACCAATGGTACCAAATAGTATGGGAAACAGCCTTACTAGAAAAATTAACCAATATACTGAAACTGACATGGGGACAAATAAAAGAAGATGCCTTCTTCTTTGGCTCCCCTTTATCACACACACAGCCCAACAAGACAATGGCAAAAATCCACCAACAGCATACAAATCAATATGGCTAACCTAATCCAAAACAGGATTATGATTTGATATGTTAATTGGATGTTTCTTATCAGAAAATTAATAAACGCTCTAACAAAACACCCACCCACCCCCACTCACACATGAAAACAGAAACCACCACAGCCAACCACAAATGAACAACCACACCCTAGGCCAACCCCAAACTCTCTCACCACCAAAGGAACACAAGTGGACAGCAGAGAACCTGCACAAGCAACTCTGACACCAAACCCTACATATATTAATTAAAATACAAACATCGCCACCCAACCCCACCCATCTCCCCCCCTCCACCTCTTTCCCCCTTTTCTTCCTAATGTCTCAACAAATGAAACTGATTTGTAAAAATGTTACATGGGGAAAAAAATACGAGAGGGAGACATTGCACACACTTTTGTAAATCAAGAAAATCTTTTTTTAAAAAAAAAAAAAAAAGCCTGCCAAAGTAGGAATGTGGAGGGTAATCTACTGTAATCTTCTCAGCTTGGAACACTTTTGATTAAAACGATAAGGCCTCTGGAGAAGAAAAATAATCTTCTCTTATAGTATTATTTTAGAAATAAGCATATTGACCTAGAGAGAATGGAACCTCTTCCTTTATAAAAGTGAAACATGTTTTCTGAAGGGACCAACATTTATTCCACTAAATACTTCAGAGGGCTAAATAAAACACTGACTTCTGCTTGATTAATTAATCATTTTCTGATACATAGTGGCATCTTTTGGTTGTTGTTCATTTATTTATAAAAATAGATACACTGCTTTTTTCCATTAAAATGCCCAAAGGGGTTAACAACATTTAATAAAAACAGGAAAGGTGGCCATAAATCACATCAGCACATCAGTGCTTAAAGCCCTAAATGACTTACTTGGTCCAAAATAACTGAAAGACTAGTCCTGATCTCTATGGGGTCTTGTGGTCAGCAAAGGTTCCTTCTTGATAGTTCTGCCATCCTCAGAAATATGGAGAATGGTGGTCCAGGAGGTCTATCTATCTATCATCTATCATCTCTCGTCCCCCCTAAATTGTGGAGCTACCTGCCCACGGAGAAGTGTCCAGCATCTTTGCTTCACAGCTTTCACCATATGTTGGTTTACACATTTATAAACTGCTTTATATCCTGAGGCCATAACAGTTAATATCTTTTTTGGACTGATCTCCTTTGATGAATTTATACTGGCTTTTTCCATCTGGAGCAGGTGTGCCTGGTTTTAAAACTGTAGGTAGCTCTTCTGTCTGTTTTTGTAATTATATGTTTCATTTTAGTAAGCAGCCCTTGCGGCAAAGGGCCGATAAGAAATATTAGGCCCGCATTAAACATTAGGAAGAACTTCCTGACAGTAAGAGCTGTTCGACAGTGGAATTTGCTGCCAAGGAGTGTGGTGGAGTCTCCTTCTTTGGAGGTCTTTAAGCAGAGGCTTGACAACCATATGTCAGGAGTGCTCTGATGGTGTTTCCTGCTTGGCAGGGGGTTGGACTCGATGGCCCTTGTGGTCTCTTCCAACTCTATCATTCTATGATTCTATGATCTGCACTATATATTTAAAGTAGCACTGCAGAACTTTAAGCAGTCATGGCTTCCTCAAAGAATCTTGGGAATGTCTGGAGAAAAGGATTCCCTCGAGGACAGACCCATCACTCCTCACCCTAGCCATAGAGTGTCCCTGTGCTGCTGTCACTTTGCCGCAATGGTGGCAAATGTGATTTAATGCCCAGCTGTTCAGCTTTGAACAGTATGGGCCACCACTGCAGCAAAGCCGTGGTGATACAGACGATCTCCATGGCAGTGGTGGACTTCTGGCTTCAAAATTTCAGCAACGCCATGTGCAATGACAAAAATAGGTGCCCCCCACCTCTTGCCTTCTGTTGTTCATCACTGTTGCAGCACCCCTTGTGGTGCCCTCTTCGCTCAGCACCTAGTGTAGGCCAACTGGTCCTTCTCCCCTAAATCCACCTTTGCCCGTGGCCACCTTCACCACAGTGCCTAACTCTGAGGAAGAACTCCTTTCTCACAACACGACATTGAAGGACAAGGATGGCTGTGGATTGGAAGTGGAGGAGGAACGAGGTGTGCAGGAGGCAGTGGAGAAAGGAGTAAGAGCAACCTGCTTCAGATGGCACACAGTGTTGTACCATATCTGATTTCCAAGCAAGCAGAAAAGGACAATGCCTTTTGATGGAAGAGGGGACTTTTGATCAGGTGAGGTTAGTGGAGCTGGAGAAGTGGCAGTCCTGAGCAGGGATATGAGAGCAGAGAAGATGGGTCAGGAGCAAGCCAGGCCAGAGAGCTGTGAAGATAAGAATCAGGTGTTGGAAGTGGACAGTAAGCCAGTGCAAAGATTTAACTAGACACATCATGTATCAGAAAGAGTGTTGGGTGTAGGTGAGAGGTTCAAAGTGAGACAATGGAAGGCAAGGGAAAAAGAAGGGAAGGGAGATCTGCAGACAGTTGTCTAGGAGGTAGATGAACAGAGTATGGGCCACAGCTTTAGCCGAGGAAGGACCTCAGGTTTGCAATTTTGCAAAGGGAGAAGCAACATAACTTGTTGAATATTGGGAGCAAAGCAGAGAGAGGAACCAAATATTTAGACTGAGCTAAAGCTATATGCTTTATGCCTGCTCCTTGGGAGAAAGGCGATGGCAAACCTAGACAGCATCTTAAAAAGCAGAGACATCATCTTGCCAACAAAGGTCCGGATAGTTAAAGCCATGGTTTTCCCAGTAGTGATGTATGAAAGTGAGAGCTGGACCATAAAGAAGGCTGATCGCCGAAGAATTGATGCTTTTGAATTATGGTGCTGGAGGAGACTCTTGAGAGTCCCATGGACTGCAAGAAGATCAAACATATCCATTCTTAAGGAAATCAGCCCTGAGTTCTCACTGAAAGGACAGATCGTGAAGCTGAGGCTCCAGTACTTTGGCCACCTCATGAGAAGAGAAGACTCCCTGAAAAAGACCCTGATGTTGGGAAAGATGGGGGGCACAAGAAGAAGGGGACAACAGAGGACGAGATGGTTGGACAGTGTTCTTGAAGCTACAAACATGAGTCTGACCAAACTGCGGGAGGCAGTGGAAGACGGGAGTGCCTGGCGTGCTCTGGTCCATGGGGTCATGAAGAGTCGGACACGACTAAATGACTAAACAACAACAACAACAACAAAAGCTATATGCTCAAGGTGCTTGCTCTGCTCTAGGGATTTGCTGTCTCTCCAGCTGTGGATGTGAGCACCTGACAGGTGGCATTGATCATAATATTTTATTTCAGTACATTTTCTTTGGTCATTCACTGTGCATAGCCCTTTTCTGTGGCATATTACCAGGAAAGCTCATTTCTGATATGTACTCTCTTTTTAAAAATGCTCTTGGTATTATGAGTCACACCCGTGAATTATTTCAATGTCATGGCTATGAACCTTCCTGCAGAATATCCAGTTTCTGCCTGGAAACAAACGACTAGATTTATTTATTTTTTAAAGAAGTAGTAAGGGGGGGGATATATAAACAGCCTCTCTATGTCAGATCTGAAAGACAATGCATTAGATAAATTTATCCAGCTGGCAAGAAAGCCAGAATTTAGGTAAAGAATTGCACCCAAGTGTTTTGCAGCTATAGAAAGTAGTTAACCCATCTTAATCTCACGATTTCACTAGCTTTCCCTGTTTAGTATCAATCTCTAAAGCTTGCTTTCAGCAAGCAGGAGCCTGGGTAATTTTCAGCACTGAGCAGAGACGGTGAGATGCTGCGATCACTTTGACACACAAAGGGAATATTTGCTACCTGCTGCCATTAAAATAAGTCATCCTGTCTAGCATACTGGTCAGCTTCATCCTCTAAAGTGCAGATATATGAGCTGGGAAGCTTTCCAGAAACATCTTTATGAAGCTAAAGCACTCAAGAAGATCATGCTGCATTAAGCGAAGTTGTTCTGGTTAAAGCTATGTTGTCAGCATTTAAGTGTGCTGCAAGAGACCTATAGAATCTCATTCATATATATATATATATATATATATATATATATATATATATATATATATATATATATTGGTTGGATGGTGTTCTTGAAGCTACCAGCATGAGTTTGATCAAACTGTGGGAGGCAGTGGAGGACAGATGTTCCTGGCGTGCTCTGGTCCATGGGGTCACGAAGAGTCGGACACGACTAAACGACTAAACAACAACAACAAATATATATATATATATATATATATATATATATATATATATATATATATATGCAGGTTTTGGTGTCTTCGGGTGTCTTCCCGTGTAAGAGTCGGGGTGTCTGTGCGACGTTTCGACGAGGTCTCACTCGTCATCTTCAGGCTGGTGCTTTCGGCTTCTTGTTACTGGAACAGAGCAGAATCTGGTGTTTGAGTTCCTATAAATACTGTTGAGGGGTGTGGTGTATAGCCTCCAACGTTCTGGGCAGAGAGGAAGTTCCTAGATTAGTGTGCCTTTTCTTCTTTTGTTCCTTAATTACTTGAGGGATATCTTGAGTGATTTCATGAGTGATATTCTGAATACCACTGGGTGGGTCATTAAGTGTAGATTAGTTGCTAAAGCTTTTGTGTCTTGACCTCTTGAGCTTGTGAAGAGTTTTTCTGAGAAGATGGCTGTGCTGCATTTAGTTGTGCTCTGGCTTGGCTTCGTGTATAGGGGCGAGCTGTGGTTTTGTGCCTTGTGCCAGCCAGATCTGTGTAGGGATTGCAGGGGGGTGCAGCATCCGGAGGTGCCACTATAGTTTGGCTACTGGATGGAGTCTGTAATATGTCTGTGGAGAGGGTCTGGGTTTGGGTCTGGTGTGGTTGATTGGTGACGGCGTTCTGTGTGCCTCTGGTTCTGGTGTCGGTTTTTGTGGGGAGGGCTAATTTCCAGATGTCTGGCAGGCGGGACGTGTCGTCACGCTTGTTCATGTTGTGAGGGTGTTTCTCTATCTCGATGGCTTCCATGATTATTCTCTTGTGGTGATGTTCCATGTTAAAGAGCAATTTGGAATCTGCAAAATTAATTTCGTGTCCTGTTTCTTTCATGTGTTGGAAAAGAGAGGAAGTTTTTTCTTCTTTTTTGACGGCATTCTTGTGTTCTGCGATACGTGCATTTATTCGTCTGTTTGTTTGTCCAATGTACGTGGCTGGGCAGACTTTGCAGGGTATTTCATAGACCCCTTGGTTTTCCAGCTGGATTTTGTCTTTTGGGTTTCTGAGGATATTGGCTATTTTTTGGTTGCCTGAAGATGACAGCCTGAAGATGACGAGTGAGACCTCGTCGAAACGTCGCACAGACACCCCGACTCTTACACGGGAAGACACCCGAAGACACCAAAACCTGCATTCCTGTACCCGTGAAAATCTACGAAAGCATATATATATATATATATAGAGAGAGAGAGAGAGAGAGAGAGAGAAGATTCCTTGCAGATTTTGCATACTGTTCTGTCTATGGCCATGATTCTACACTGCCAGACTGCATCAGATCATAGGCCTGCAACTAAGCCACAAATGTCACACTGCTTACCTGAAATCCAGTCACAACACCCTTTGCTTACACATCACCAACCCCCCCCCCCAAGAAAAAATCATCACGCAAAAAAGAGGACTGAAAAGGATACAGATTGGCATAAAATCAGCATAATGTATATCTAATGACACAGATTTAGAAATTATTGCCACAATTTCTACATTTCTGGGAAGGGATGTAGCTCAGTGATTATCTGCTTTGAAATTACCAGAAAGTCTAAAACCAATGATTTTTTTTTTTTTTACAGGGGGTACTCAATTGTACCAGTATGTTTCTTTCTTTCTTTCTTTCTTTCTTTTTTTTAAAAGGTGAGCCAGTTGCTGTAATAACTTCATGGTGAGTAGCAGCACCTCCCTCCCTACCTCCCTCCCTCCCTCTCTCTCTCTCTTGGTTAAAAAATGTGACACTTACTGGAACAACTTCATGGTGAGTACCAGCATCTATTTTTCGGGGGGGGGGAGGGGAACACTGTATAAAAGAAAGTATTTCTTCATGAAGATAAGGCTGGGAATGACTCCTGATTGAAACCCTGGAGAGCTACTGCGAGTTGTGTTGGCCACACTAGGCTAGATGGGACCGTGGTCTGATTCAATATAAGGAACTTTATTGTTTTCCTTTGCAGCCTTTTTCCTCTGCATCTAACAGAACTGGGTGGGGGGATTTCAGTTGGGACAAAGGTGTGGCTTAGGGCTGCACCCCGTGTCAAGTCTGCAATTCAAATTCTATTTTTTTTATTATACCATAACAGTCTCTAAGCAGTTTACAAAGAAAGTAGCAAATACAATGTATATAAAGTGAACCACGACACTAAAGAAGGATAAATACCTGACAAATCAATAAAACCCACCCAGAGCAAAAACACAGCAGTCCATTTTGAAAGCATCTTAAAGAGATATGGAAATGGCTCAGTAGCATGTGAAGTTGACGGAAGATTGTACTACCTCTCCAATGCTTTTCAGAGAAGAAATATATGTAAATATGAGCTCCAGTCAATCATCTTCAGTAAATTTTTCTAGGTGAGACTCCTGAGAAATCTGCACAGAATGTCATCGCTTCCTCCAAATGATCCTAAGGATTGTAATTAGTCATAATTATTAGAATTCTCCATTAGTGATCCCAAAGCCCCTTGCAGAACTAAAGTCCTTTGAGGAAAGGGAATGATTTTTAAACCAGTTAAAGCTTGCAGTGTAGATTTGCCCTGAATTTTCGCCATTATTTATTTTTTAAAAAACATTTATATATATATATACCTCCCTCTTCCGCTGCCAAAGCTCCAAGAACTGCTCGCAGATGACTAAAAGCAAAACAGGTACGCAATATAAAATATGCAGCACGAATGGAAAAAGGGACAGGGAGGGCAGAGGAACAATGCAAACTCAGCCACGAGTTCTCAAAGTTTCAAAGTGATTACAGGGACCAGCTGGAATGGGAAGCAACTGAGAGAGAGAAAGAACCAGAGGCAGGTGATCTCTCAGCCCGGCTTCCCTGCAACTCACCCGTCCCACTACATGCAGCTACTGGGATCTTGATAGATTCCATGCTGTCTGAAGGAGGAAAAATTGGCTTATAAAGTTGCCTGGTTGAATAACTTCTAGAAAGGAAGAAAAGTAATTCATAGAAAAGGCTTCACCAAGTGTCTCCAGTGAATGGATGTGTGGTTGCCATGGTACGCATTCAGCACTATTACAAATGAAAGAGAAAACATTTTATTTCCCAATAAAAATAAAGCATTTTCCTTTACGTATTTCCTGATAATGTGAAGTTGGGCTGTACAATGGATGAAAAGAGGCACTGCGCACATAATTCCATCCAGTTATTCACGGACATGTTTGTATGTCATTAATGAACACAGACTTTTGCAACAGACATGGGGGAAAGGTAACAGAAGTTGATCATTAAACAGTGATGGATTATCAAGGCCATTTTGAACTGTGTCATTTCTTTGAGCTCCGTAGAAGGACACAATGTTTTGAGGGCTGAAAATTCCTGGTTCAGAGTAGACAGCTTGGTCTAAATGGACCAAAGAGCTGGCTCACTTCAAGCATCCAGATCAGTTGTTTTGTTTTGTTTTTTTTGCAAGACTGTCTACTTTGGGGCTTTTTAGTTTAGAGAAAAGGTGACATGATAAAAGTTTATAAAATTGTGCATGGAATGGAGAAAATGATTAGGGAAATCCCTGCTCTACGGCAGTGGTTTTCAACCAGTGTGCCGTGGCACCCTGGGGTGCCTCGAATGATAGTCAGGGGTACCATGGGCAACACTGCCCTCCATCCTTCTTTCTTTCCTTTCCTCCCTCCTCTGATGCCCTCTTGTGTCTTTGCCTCCCAGTGGCTTACAGAGCTGTTTGTTGCAGCGGCCCTGGCTACCAGCTCCCCAGGCAAATGATGCCTCTGGGGCTGGCCAGGGGGTGCTCCCAAGGTCCCTGTGGGGTAGTGTGAGGAGGTACCTCTATTTGGGGTAAGGGGGCAGTTCAGAGACCAGGGGTGGCAGCAGCGGCTGCCCAGAGGACTCCCAAGGAGAGAGGAGAGGAGGCTGAGGGAACACTCCACAAGGGAGGGTGTTCAAAAAGAGGTGAGGGGCTGCCAGCTCTCCAGAAAAGGGGTGACATAACTGGGCTCCTGAGCCCCACAGGGGTGCCACAGGAAGAATTGAGTTGGTCAAGGGAGCCGTGGGCTCAAAAAAGGTTGACAGCCTCTGTTCTAGAGCCTGTGGACGTCCAATGAAGCTGAATCATAGAAGATTCAGGAAAGATGAAAGAAAGTATTTCTTCATGCAGCACGTAGTTAAGCTATAGAATTGGCTTCCACAGGAGGCAGTGATGGCCACCAAGTTGAATTTCATTCAAAGAGAATAGGACAATTTTATGGAGGACAAGGCTATCAATGACTACACATGATGTTGGACTAGTTTGGCTACTGGCCTGATCTGGTGGCGCTCTTTTTACACACTGGTCCCCATATCTAGTTGCTTATCTATCTGCCCATGATTTATTACAGAGACAGACACACATATCTGCAGATAATATTGACCTATAATATATACATAATACAACTTTAATGTATATATTAATAAATAAGTGGCCATATTCATAATTGAGCAGTCATGAAGCATCGGGAAAACATTCTAGCATTTAATATAAAGGTAGCGTATTAATGGCAGCCAGTGAAAGTTAATTATCATTTCATTTTCTTAAAGCATTAAAAAAACAAAAACACCTGCAATTTTTTTCTCTGAACTTGTTTTTCTGTAGCTTAAAATAATATAGTTTGAGGCTAGGATTATTCTTGTTGATTAGAGCCACTGAATGGAAGCAAGATTTGAGCAAACAACCATGAAAATTAGAGTCCAGGATACTAAGAATGTTGTAGATAAAATACATTTAATCTGAAGCTGACATGTAGACAAGAGGAGAGGAACCAGTTCACTCTACAGCTTTTGAATTCCTTAGAACCATACGAAGCAATCATGACATGCATGAATTTGAGTAGGATGAGCTTTATTTCTAGTACAGTGGTATCTCAGGTTACATACGCTTCAGGTTACATACGCTTCAGGTTACAGACTCCACTAACCCAGAAATAGTACCTTGGGTTAAGAACTTTGCTTCAGGATGAGAACAGAAATCATGCTCCAGAGGTGCGGCAGCAGCAGGAGGCCCCATTAGCTAAAGTGGTGCTTCAGGTTAAGAACAGTTTCAGGTTAAGTACGGACTTCCGGAACGAATTAAGTACTTAACCTGAGGTACCACTGTACTATCTGACACTGTGGAAGCGTTGTTAGGTTTGGGTGTTTAACAGCCAGGTTCAGGTCCCATCTGAAGCCATAGAGCTGCCTAGATGCTCTAACCACTTCCTAATCCATTAAGTGTGTGAGGGATGGCACATTCCTGTTGATGGATCACAGCTAGATTATGTTACTTTTGTGGTGTAGGAGCCACCATAAATCAAAATTGTGCAAATGCCTTTCCACATGTTTATTGTGATTACTATACACCATCTTGGATCTTAAGGTAATTTAAAATTTGGTTGCAATGACCATTTTTACATAGTTAAGTAGGAATAAGCGTCATTGCAATCAAAGGGGCTTTTGATGATGTGACACTTCTGCAAAACATGACAGGGAACAAAATCCTAGCATTTTGCTTTATCTTTTGAGTGTCTGGTGAGTAGGGTATCCAGGTGAAAAGCAGGGCAGGACTCCTGCACCTTTATAAGTTGCATAGAAAAGAGCAAGTTGAAATTCCATCTTCCCCAAAATGATTACAGGTAAAGGAGGGCTATCATTTTCACCTGGACACCCTACCTGCAGGGCATTTGTCAAGATAAACTGAAACAGAAGAACTGTTGTGATTTCATCTCCTGGATATTTTCACAGAAATGTCCTGTCATAAAACAATCTATTTCATAAACCCTTTAAATATTAAAATAAAATGTGAACAATTTGCTACAGGGAGAAGTTTCAAAGATCAACATGTCCCATTTTCCTTAATTAAAGCTGCAGTCCTATACACAGACCTGAGAGTAAGGCCCATGTATAAGATCATGCAGCTGTTTGCTATACAGCGGTACCTCAGGTTACATACGCTTCAGGTTACATACACTTCAGGTTACAGACTCCGCTAACCCAGAAATCGTGCTTCAGGTTAAGAACTTTGCTTCAGGATAAGAACAGAAATCATGCTCTGGCAGCGCGGCGGCAGCAGGGGGCCCCATTAGCTAAAGTGGTGCTTCAGGTTAAGAACCGTTTCAGGTTAAGAATGGACCTCTGGAACGAATTAAGTACTTAACCCAAGGTACCATTGTATAGCTTTCCTGTCTTAAGTAATCCTTTGGCAAGGTTTCTGTATTGAGAAGGGGAGAACAGAGGAATGAACTTCACAGTGCAAAACATCCAAAACTTTGCTTAATTTTACTCCGTGCCCAATTACTGTACAATTCTATACATATCTACTCAGAAGCAAGTCCCACTGGGTTCAACAGAGCATATTCCCAAATTACAGCACAATCCGAACTGTGTCTACTCTAAGTAAGCCCTGCTGAATTCAACGGGGTTTATTCCTAGGTAAATTAGGGTTATAGCCAAAGTAGGAGTAGGATTGCAGCCTTAAACACTAAAAACATCAACGTAAGCATTTGTAAAACATCGCCTCTTTCTGTTGTTGTTGTTTCTTTGGCCTTTTCTTTGCAGCAGCTTTAATGAATGGATTATGATGGTCAGTTTGTAATACTATGAACGAAAGATTTAGGACCTGTAATCTTAAGAACAGTGCTTGGCGCCAGTAGGCAAACAATGCACTCCCCAACGTATTATCTTAGCCTACTAAGCTTTCACTTCTTACCTGCTTTCAAAGAAGACCAATTCACCAAACAGGAGGTTGAATGCTTTAAGGAGGTAGCTTGTGTTTCCGATTTTCTTTAGGGGCAATTTTTAATGGCCCTATAGGTTTCAAATTAGCATTTGAGTTCTCACTTCGGAACTACATCTAAACAAATGTAACAACAGTTGGGAGAAAGGCTTAAGCTGGTGAAATGTATTAAATTAAAGGTTAGAACTTATTTGTAATATTAATTCCCTGCCCCCTGCCCTACCATGCTGCAATATGCCTTGGGGAACAAAAATATATTTGAATCTCATGTGGCTTTTGGCAAGCGCACTCCAGAGATAATGTACGATACGATACAATACAATACGATAATCTTTATTGTCATTGTCCCGTACAGAACAACGAAATTGAAAAATCTACATAAGACATTCAAAAACCAAGCCTGCTATCCCAGCTATCCCAACCTGGTTAGTCCCTAAAAACTCTGATACCCCATTTTTAAATACAATATACTCCCATAGAGACTCCTTATATTGCGTTTAAAACCAAAATCGCATTTGGGTAGAAACTGTTTCTCAGGTGGCTAGTCCTAGTCTTTATAACCCTATACCTTCTTCCAGAAGGCAGAAGCTGAAAGAGATCATTTCCAGGGTGCACACTATCCTGCGCTATCTGAGCAGGGTTAATGGGTTAATATTGTTAATTTTGGGGCCCAGTTCAAAGTGCTGGTGTTGACCTATAAAGCCATACACACCTCAATACCTTAAGAATTGCCTCTCCCAGTGTGAACTGACCCTGCACAGTGGTGGAGCTTCATGCTTTGGCACCAGGGAGTGGAGAGAAGGTTGGGGCAGGGCTGGTGCATGCCCTGGGGGGGGTGTGCCACCCGTAGGGGCATGGTGCCCAGCACGGACGGGGGGCAGCCGTGATGGCACCCCACCAGGATTGCCCTGCCGGGGACGGTGCACTCCCCTAGTACGCCTCTTCCTCCACCAGTGACCCTGCGCTTGTCATCTGAGGCCCTTCTCTGTGTCCCCCATCCCAGAGACATTTGGAGGGTGGCAACAAGAGAACGGGCCTTTTCTATGGTGGCTCCCAGTTGTGGAATGCTTTTCCAAGAGATGCTCATCCGACACCATCATTACATGTCTTTAGGTACCAGGCAAAAACATTCCTCTTTACCCAAGCCTTCAGCTATTAAAAATATGGTCTGTGAAGGTGTGGGGAACCACCCTGAAACCTGTGAATATAGGGCAATTTGCAAATTAAATAAATATTTTTTTAAAAAAATAACAAAAATCATGATGATTCTTATTTTACTATTAGGCTGTTAGGTCATTATTATTTTTTATCACTGATGTTCTGTAATGTTTTTTAAATTTTGAACACTACCCTGGGATCTTCTGATAAAAGGTAGTATATAAATCATCTGAATGTCATTTCTTCATTGGTTAGACTGGGTTGAAGATGAGCTATGGTATTTGCTATTTTTAATATGAGAATGCATTTCAGAAAGAACTGGTGGCTGAAGTGGAGAACGTAGGCTTTGCAAATCTCCCTCCCCTACTCTTCCTTTAGCAATTGCCTCCTTTGGATGAAAAGCCCTTGGAAACATAGAATTTAAGAATCTCCCGTATACCAAGTTAGACCATTGATCCATATAGCTTAGTATTGTCTAGTCTGACCAGCAGAGTCTCTCTAGGTTTTCAGGCAGGAATCTTTCCCAGCCCTGTTTGGAGACACCAGGAATTGAACCTGAGATCATCTTCATGTGAAACACGTGCTCTGCTGCTAAACTACGACCACCTCCAAGGGCACCGACTGGATTCCACACGTGAAGTCAGCCACAATTGTCATGATAAATAATGCCTACCGGTTAATGTACTGTTTTTCTTCACCCTAGCACTGTTTCCTCCCAACAAACTGAAGTCATATTCAACCCTTGGCGTAGACTTTGATCTCCGTTAGGAAAGTGTAAAGCCATTTCACACCAATGATAGCATTATGGATTTTTGAATTAGAAATCTCACTTCTAAAGGCTAAATATACATCAAAGTGAGCATGATGATGGAAGTGTATTGCCAGATGATTGCACTTTCTACAGCTGCATTGTTACTCCCCATCATAAAAGCCGTGTGGCCAGGAGGGTAAAACACGCTGTTTAAAAAGTCTGCTCTTCGCCTGACGGGAAAGTAGCTAATTTATTTTTCGTAAATGCAAAATGCTTAATTTTTTTACTTCACGCAAGCATAAATTTGAGAGGTGTTAAGCAAATAAATAATTCTCTCAAAAATCTGCCTGCGCTGCTGAATTATGAAAATTGGACACTTCCTTGAACAGACTCCTGAAATAGTTTTCCTGTTGGTCGTACAAAACTCCAGGATGTCCAAAAAATGAGGCTGTAAAACCGTCATGAGATATTTTGGGAAATTCTAAAGAAAAAAAGCCAGCCCCACTGCATTATTCCAATTCAAAAGGGCTACAATTTATTAAAAGAGAGGAAGTAGTTTACAACTTAAGGCAGAAAGGTAAATAGCCAGAAAGGAGAAGCCCAGAACGCATAGCATGAACTCTGATGGGAACGTTTGATGTGTTTCCATTTTATAACATTGCAGCAAGGCAAAAGGAGTCCCAGAGCAATGAAAAGCTTTCCTTTTCCCCATCCCTCTTTGTGTCTAAAGAATGTTAAAGTACAATTTGGGAGAAAGTTGTATTTATTCAACAGAACCAGCTGGCAAACTGCCCATCATTATGACAAACGGGATGGCTGTGGAGGGAGGGATTTATATATCACAAAGAGCACCAGGGGCGGGTGGAATTGTTCTTGGAACTCCACACACAGGAACACGTTGCAGCTTTCTGCTGAATCCCAGGTCAGTGGGGTCCAAGCCAGAGAAGACCAGGATAAGTGATGGAGGGTAAATTTTGCTTTCACACCCCACCCCACAGCATCCCCAGGGCTGGATCTAGGTTTGATGGAGGTAATGGGGCCCTTTATATGTCCAGCTATCCTTTGTAAACAACAAAATGTCACTGTTTTTTGTGTTGAATATATGCTATATGGTAATTTATGGACCTAATAGGTATCTAAAGATATTTGCACATAACAAAACATGTATTTTATCAAAGTCATTTTTGAACTGAACTACAATTAATGGGACGCGGGTGGCGCTGTGGGTAAAAGCCTCAGCGCCTAGGGCTTGCCGATCGAAAGGTCGGCGGTTCGAATCCCCGCGGCGGGGTGCGCTCCCGCTGCTCGGTCCCAGCGCCTGCCAACCTAGCAGGTTTTGAATGTTGAATATTTCGTAGCAGAATTTGAAATGTGACCTACCAAGCAAACAACCATTTACTGGGGTCTGCCAGATGTAGGTTGTCCTATTTTACTTAGAATAGCCAGGTGCCATCATACACAAGGACAGGTCTCTATTTGCAGGGCTTTGAGAGGACAGTCTCTTATGAATGAGTCATCCATTGAAAGGACTATCTGGTCCTGTTGTTGTTGTTGTTTAGTCGTTTAGTCGTGTCCGACTCTTCGTGACCCCATGGACCAGAGCACGCCAGGCACTTCTGTCCTCCACTGCCTCCCGCAGTTTGATCAAACTCATGCTAGTATCTGGTCCTAGAGCAATCTAAATCCCTGGCAGGAAATTTGCCAAGCCCCTAGTGGGATGGTGAGCTCTCTTTAGCTTTGCAAACTTGTGCAGGCCTGTTCCTGAGAGAAGAACTTGCTTGTCAAGATGCACGAGAGATCATTCAGTGTGGTCAGAGTTCCATCTCTCCAGTCTAAATTTATTTGCCATTTGCAGCTGTTAATTCGTAACAGCCCAAATGCTGGAAGATGAAAGCTTCATGCAAGACAGGTGGTCCAAGCACATCATGCATGTGTTACACTCTTCACAGATCTGCAAAGCCCAGCCACCCTCTACAGAGGAAAAGGGGCCTCTTCCAAAAAGTGTCTTTAATTAATGAAAAAAGGGAATGGATCCCTCAGCTGAATATCTGCAGAGGTTGTGGCGCCATTTTTGTGGACCTTTCCCTTTTCTCTTTGACCTTGCACTTCCCAAATCAATATCAGTGTGATTTATTACAGGGTGGATAGAAGCACATATCCATACGTATTGCCACACACAACTCTTGGCTAAGTTGTAACTGGATGGGTCAGTATCTCATTTACTGTAAATAATAATAAAAAACTCTTGTGCCAGATATTGCATTTCATCATTGTTTCTTTTCTGTTGACACCCATAAATATTATTTGTTAAATTTCCCAGAGATTTTTAGAATAATGTTCCTGAATGCTTTGCCCATAATTGTTTGTATGTATGTATGTACCGTATGTATGTCAGCTTGCAGTGCTATTCCATTTCATCTAATCAGTGGTGACCTTGTGGGTGGTTTTCCATTTGTGGGTGGTGGAGATCACTTGACCACCACTGATAAAGTATTGTCCTTTCCTTGAAGAAAAAATCTTTCCTACCATGCCACGGGGCAGATTACTTTTGACAACAACGAAAAGGTGTTCTCAAAAGCATATTGTGATGGGATGGTCTAGTACTCAAGGGAAACACTCAAGGTCCACTAAAGAAGGATTTGGAATCCTGGTGACTAGCTGCAAACTTCAAGAGTGCTTTTGTGAACCTTCTGACAGTAAGAGAGCAGAACAGGCTACCTTAGAAGGTGGTGGACTTTCCTTCATTGGAGATTTTTAAGCAAAAGTTGGTTGGCCATTTGTCAGAGATTCTTTAGCTGTGATTTGTGCATTGCATGGGCATGGACAAGAAGATCCTTGGGATCTCTTCCAACTCTACAATTCTATGGTCCTATTGACTGAGTTTCTGTTGCTTCACCAAATCTCCATGTTCTAAAATTGTTCATTTCTCCTTAATAAATCACAAAAGGAACAATGAGAGATGAGTTTTTACAGATGCAGCTGAGAAGGAAAAGCAACTGGGAGTGAGTATTGTCACAAAGAGGACTTTCTGCTGCAGCTAGATAAAACCACGCTGACTTTATTTCCTTAGTGCAATTTCTTCTTCTTCTTCTTCTTCTTCTTCTTCTTCTTCTTCTTCTTCTTCTTCTTCTTTTTCTTCTTCGTTGCTCATTGATAGTTGCTCCGCTATGTAATGGAAGGGAAGATAGATGCCATTACCAGGACCTGCTGAGTGGAACTGATGTCATTTTGCACATATAGGAATATGAGGTTTACCCAGTGAAATAAAGATTTTCAGACAGAAGCTCAGTGGGAGACAGAAATAGGAGGCAACACTCTAAGAATAAAATGGAAAGGAGGCAATGTGTTAAATCAATGATCCAATCTATGCTCAAGGGCAGGGAGACATCTAGACAAGCTACCTCTCTGTCTTTTGCCTCTTAGGTTGCTTTTTGATGTTTTGATGTTACCTTGGTAGCATAAGAGCCACTGCATCTCCTGCTTCACTCGAGGAACACCAATAACCCTTATGCCATGTGGAAGAGGCCTGTGATGCAATGCCTTCCAGTGCCAGCATCCTCCCTCCCGGCAGCTGAAGCAGTGCTGGTGTGGCAAGAAGCTGCAACATTGACTTCTCTGTCCAAAGATCTTCCTTCTGAGAGGACACTCAGAGTGTTGAATAGCATACGGAAACAAATGGAATAGTAGCAGAAGACACCAGTATGAAAAGCTATCTCACAATAATGCTTCCATTTCAATACGTAAGAAAACAGCCAGGAAGGGCTAATAAAAAGCAACCCATGTTTTATCAAAAAGGATACAGTGGTACCTCGGGTTGAGAACTTAATTTGGTCTGGAGGTCCATTCTTAACCTGAGGTACCACTTTAGCTAATGAGACCTCCCGCTGCCACCGCGCCACCGGAGCACGTTTTCTGTTCTCATCCATCCTGAAGCAAAGTTCTTAACCCGAGGTAATATTTCTGGGTTGGCGGAGTCTGTAACCTGAAGTATCTGTAACCCGAGGTACCACTGTACACCCACTTCAAAACCATAGCTAATATGCTAATTATTCAGACTATTAAAGGAGACAAATCCACCCTGGAGACAGCAGGAGCTGAGAGAGAAATTAGGCACAAATAACCGATCGAAGTTGAAGTGCAGGATGCCAAAGGCCACCTTCATGTTGCCTTTGGGAATTGCTGCAGCAGGGATCATACAGTTTATAAGCCTGTAAAACCTGTGATAAAAAATACCGCTGCCTTCCCCAGCACTTCTAATATTGGATAGCTTTAGCATACTCAGGAATCAAAAGTTTTGTGTCTCTTTTGTGGGAAATGTATACCTTTTTGTGCCTTCAGCAAATTCTGTTTGGGGGAGGGTGTGGAGGCATTGCTAAACAACCAGGCAGAGTGGCATGATCTTTCATGAGGTTGCACATGCTCTGATTGGTTGTGAAGTTCTGAGGGAGTTTTCTCTCTGTACGCTTTTGGTTGTATGTCTCCCTGCTCACCACAAGGCCTGAACAAAGAAAGACAAAAGTTACATATTACTTTCTCCTCAAATTATACACTTCTTTTTCCTTTGGTTTGATCAGTAAAGTGTTGTCAGGGCTTTTCTCTCTGGACTTGGTCTGCATTTTTTAAGGGAGCCTGCTAACAAAATACTGGCCTTCTGCAATAGGTTGATGCAGTGGCAGAAAAGGAGGCGGCAAGTTCCAACACACACTCCAGGTTTCACTGCATATAAAAATAATGGTTAGCTGATACATTTACACATAAGGAAAGCTTAACAATAAGGTTGTCAAGCTTGGTTCAATAAAGTATGTTCACACCGGTCAAAACAATGGAGATCCACATGTGGAAATAGCCATTTGCAGGCATATTATTTTGCTGGACTGCGAACCACATGCTAACATTGCACATGTAGTAGGGCATCCATATACCCCACGCATGATTACGCACAGCACTTTCTCCAACTGATATCTGGGTGGTCTAATTTCTTAAATGCAGCCAGAATTATAGGCACAAATTCTGCATATCGACCACATCTTAGAGCCAAGCTAGATGATACATTGTGTGTGTGTGCGTGCGCGCATGCACGTGTTAGAACATTTTTTATAAGATGGCGTTCAAATTTCTTTTGTTAAAAGAGGTTTTTCTTTTAAAGCCAATCTGGCAACCTAATCCTAAACATGTTTACTTGGAAGTACGTCCTGTGGTGTTCATACAACTTATCCCATAATAAGCATGCCATAGGATTTCAGCCTCAAAGGTTAACCATCCTTTCAGCTAAACATAATATACTGTTTTAACATGGGAATCCAAAGGTTTCAGTTCAGTAAAGGTCCTCTTTTCATTTCTATACCATCTTCTAAAAATGTTGATAACAAAAGTATTCCACAAACATGACACGTTCGAGTCGCTTGGGGAAAACAGCACAACAATGAAAAGCTTTGTGGTCTATTATAACCATAATTTTTTTATTTGCTATTGTTATGTTTGAATTTATAGGCAATTACCAGTCATTCAAACTACAGGGTTTTGCAAGGTTATTTCTTGAATATCTTCTTACATATTCTGCCCCAGATGCTCCCCCCCCCTTTTTTTTGTACTCAACTCTGCCATACAGGGAAAAGGTTTCAGGTCTAGTTTTTGTGTGTCTGATTTGCAAAAGGTCAGCTTACCTGCCCCCACTCCACCCCTGCCCCAAATGAAGTATGGCTCACGAAACAGCACAGCACAACAGATACGTGAGAATTGAGCTGCATTGCAAATCTGCTTCCAATTTTTGGTGTTGAAGCCTGCTGAAAATCTGGCACATAATTTACACAAGATGGATAGCAGATTCTGTTGACACTCTGAACAGCCCCTTCTCATATTGTTACACTGAGAGTGGAAAGACGGAGAATAGGGAAAGCACTATCGACAGTTTCCGTAACCATAGCAGTGGGCAGAAAGGACACCTAGTCATCTAGCTGAAGTTCCTAAATGAGTTAACCCCAACAGTCCAGAGCCATTGGGTCCAGAAGAAGTTGGCTGCCTCAACAGACTACACCTACCGCCATGAGACCCCATCGCAGAGCAACCATTCTACAATTACCCTTTCACAGAGCTCCTGCTTTTCTTTGCCACTTCAATTTGAACAGCATGCTTTATGCTTGTGTACATGCTGGAAACATTCACAAAAATCATGCAAACACTGTGCATTCTGAAGATAAGGACTTGTCAATATCCATGGTGCCCAGAACTGGACACAGTTCTCCAGGTTTGGTATGACCAAGGCAGAATAGAGAAGTACTATTGACCAGGACACTAGACTTCTGTTGATGCAGCCTAGAATAGAATTAGATTTTTTTAGGAGAGGCAGCAGTCTCCAACTACATTGCCCTCTCCTTTTCAGCACCAGTATGAATTAGAGGGAGGCAACAGAGCCGGCCCTCCAGATGCTGTTGGATCACGACTCCCATCAGCCTTGCCCACATCATCAATGGTCATGGATAATGGAAGTTATAGTCCTACAACATCTGATATTGAGTATATCCCACCAACCATGTAGGGCAGCCAACTGTAGGTCGGATTAACCACTTGATTTGTTGCCTTACTGGAAATGCAAAAACAATGGGTAGGGATAGATTGGGGGAAGAATTTGTTAAGCCAAAAATATGGCTGATCCTGGGGTGGTGAATCTGTGGCCTTCAAAATGGGAGCTGAGCTCCCATTGTCCTTGATTGTTGGCCATGCTGGTTGGGATTGATGGGAGCTGGAGTCCAATGGAATCTAGTAAGCCACGTGTCCCCCCTGAGTTGGTAGGAACTGGAAGATACAAAAGTTTCTTCTAAATTTGTCCTAATCCTCATCCAAACTACCATCCACACTCTGGTTTAAGAGACTTGTTGGCAAAGTTGTAAATCTCTGCCGAATAATTTGCTGTGGTTCTAATTGCGAATGTTCAACTATAAAGCTTCATTTATTGCATTTCTGCTTTCCAAACCAACCTTGAAGTTTTATTATTATATTGTAAATCTTTTTTTATAGCTCTTTAAAGCTAACTCCTGATTATTTGCATATGGTATTTTTATCCCTTATAAATGTGGCAACTAAAAATGGAAATGTAAAGTTTGAAGATTCTCTCCCTGTTTTTATGTTGCTAACTACAGGTGAGCATTATGATTATTTTATAAAAACGCGAAATCAAGCATAGAACAAAATCATCACACAAAACTGGCATGAAATATCGAAGCCAAGATGAAAATGGAAAATAGACAACAATAATGCATTCCAGAATTTTGAAATAATGGAGATTATAAAAATAAAAACACCATTAACATGCATATTCCTTTTGAGATGCATTTCCAGTGAACCTTAGTTTGGGAAGCTCTGGACGTATTCCTATTTTATTGTATGATCCACAGCCATTTATAGGTGAAGGTGTTGGGGGAGAGATTGGCTATGTTCTGCATTACTGACATAAGCAATAAAATAATACCAAATGGAAGAAATTTGCCCCTTTTTTCGGTTTATATGTCAGTTTTTTTGGAAGGAGTGATTCCCATACCTTTGAAATATCTGCTCTGACTAGATCCCATTCAGATTTTTTAAGTGTCTGTCCTCCTGCACATTAGACATTTTACAGTTAAGTGAAGACAAGTCAATGTATTTGTGATACCTATGCTCAAAACCACTGTAGAGGCTGGAAAACCTGGCATATGCGCCAGGTGTTTCATTTCAGAGTGACAACTGTTTGAAAAACATTTCTGAACCTTCAGCCTTAAGCCCTGAGATAATACATATTTGTGTGACTCATTATAAATAGTGGAAGAGGCTATTTTCTACCTATTGGCCCTAAAGATTAATTTCATTCAACAGAAAGACAAATGGTCCATTTGTCGTTGGACTTCAACTCCCATCATCCCTGACCATTGGCCATGCTGGCTGGGGCTGATGGGAGCTGGAGTCCAGCAATATCTAGAGCAACACAGACTACCCATCCCTGCAATATCTTGAGGTCTTTTCCACTCATGACATGAAAGCTGCAGTCCTGTTGAATATGACACATACTTCTCAGTAGACTTGTATAGGATTGCACTGTAAATGCTTTTTCTTTTCTTGTGTGTATTCCCTGTGTCATGTGACTAAAATACTAGAATGTACACTTGTTCTTTTAAAAAAACATTTCGTTGAAACCCAAAATAAAATCTTTAAAACGTCACTAGGGTTCGTTTATTTCAGTGATCTGCTTTCATCTGCTTTATATCAACAAATATTTAAATCATTTAATGACAATCCAAATGTGACTTGTGTAGTTGAAATAAATAAATAGAATAAAAAAATGTCCAGTAGCACCTTAGAGACCAACTAAGTTTGTTCTTGGTATAGGTTTTCGTGTGCATGCACACTTCTTTACATACCATGCATGCACACAGCCATCCTTAGAAATTCTCGTTTTTCTGAATTTTGCCAAGTGGTGTGTACAAAAATGCATAAGCTGGGATGAAGTGTGCATAAAAATGTATATATTACTGAAAAATAACATTTTTTGTTTGTTTAGTCGTTTAGTCGTGTCCGACTCTTCGTGACCCCATGGACCAGAGCACGCCAGGCACTTCTGTCCTCCACTGCTTCCCGCAGTTTGATCAAACTCATGCTAGTAGCTTCAAGAACACCATCCAACCATCTCATTCTCTGTCGCCCCCTTCTCCTTGTGCCCTCCATCTTTCCCAACATCAGGGTCTTTTCCAGGGAGTCCTCTCTTCTCATGAGGTGGCCAAAGTATTGGAGCCTCAGCTTCACGATCTGTCCTTCCAGTGAGCACTCAGGGCTGATTTCCTTCAGAATGGAGAGGTTTGATCTTCTTGCAGTCCATGGGACTCTCAAGAGTCTCCTCCAGCACCATAATTCAAAAGCATCAATTCTTCGGCGATCAGCCTTCTTTATGGTCCAGCTCTCACTTCCATACATCACTACTGGGAAAACCATGGCTTTTACTATACGGACCTTTGTTGGCAAGGTGATGTCTCTGCTTTTTAAGATGTTGTCTAGGTTTGCCATCACCTTTCTCCCAAGGAGCAGGCGTCTTTTAATTTCGTAACTGCTGTCACCATCTGCAGTGATCATGGAGCCCAAGAAAGTAAAATCTCTCACTGCCTCCATTTCTTCCCCATCTATTTGCCAGGAGGTGATGGGCCCAGTGGCCATGATCTTCGTTTTTTTGATGTTGAGCTTCAGACCATATTTTGCGCTCTCCTCTTTCACCCTCATTAAAAGGTTCTTTAATTCCTCTTCACTTTCTGCCATCAAGGTTGTGTCATCTGCATATCTGAGGTTGTTGATATTTCTTCCGGCAATCTTAATTCCGGCTTGGGATTCATCCAGCCCAGCCTTTCGCATGATGAATTCTGCATATAAGTTAAATAAGCAGGGAGACCATATACAGCCTTGCCGTACTCCTTTCCCAATTTGGAACCAATCAGTTGTTCCATATCCAGTTCTAACTGTAGCTTCTTGTCCCACATAGAGATTTCGCAGGAGACAGATGAGGTGATCAGGCACTCCCATTTCTTTCAGAACTTGCCATAGTTTGCTGTGGTCAACACAGTCAAAGGCTTTTGCATAGTCAATGAAGCAGAAGTAGATGTCTTTCTGGAACTCTCTGGCTTTCTCCATAATCCAGCGCATGTTTGCAATTTGGTCTCTGGTTCCTCTGCCTCTTCTAAATCCAGCTTGCACTTCTGGGAGTTCTCGGTCCACATACTGCTTGAGCCTTCCTTGTAGAATTTTAAGCATAACCTTGCTTGCATGTGAAATGAGTGAAATTGTGCGGTAGTTGGAGCATTCTTTGGCACTGCCTTTCTTTGGGATTGGAATGTAGACTGAACTTCTCCAATCCTCTGGCCACTGCTGAGTTTTCCAAACTTGCTGGCATATTGAGTGTAGCACCTTAACAGCATCATCTTTTAAAATTTTAAACAGTTCAGCTGGAATACCATCACTTCCACTGGCCTTGTTATTTGCAGTGCTTTCTAAGGCCCATTTGACTTCACTCTCCAGGATGTCTGGCTCAAGGTCAGCAACCACACTACCTGGGGTGTACGAGACATCCATATCTTTCTGGTATAATTCCTCTGTGTATTCTTGCCACCTCTTCTTGATGTCTTCTGCTTCAGTTAGATCTTTACCACTTTTGTCCTTTATTATGGTAATCTTTGTACGAAATGTTCCTTTCATATTTCCGATCTTCTTGAACAGATCTCTGGTTCTTCCCATTCTGTTGCTTTCCTCTATTTCTTTGCATTGCTCGTTTAAGAAGGCCTTCTTGTCTCTCCTTGCTGTTCTTTGGAAATCTGCATTCAATTTCCTGTATCTTTCACTATCTCCCTCGCATTTTGCTTGCCTTCTCTCCTCCGCTATTTGTAAGGCCTCGTTGGACAGCCACTTTGCTTTCTTGCATTTCTTTTTCATTGGGATGGTTTTAGTTGCTGCCTCCTGTATAATGTTGCGAGCCTCCATCCATAGTTCTTCAGGCACTCTGTCCAGCAAATCTAAATCCTTAAACCTGTTCCTCACTTCCACTGTGTATTCATAAGGGATTTGGTTTAGATTGTATCTTACCTGTCCAGTGGTTTTTCCTACTTTCTTCAGTTTAAGCTTGAATTTTGCTATAAGGAGCTGATGATCTGAGCCACAGTCAGCTCCAGGTCTTGTTTAAATAACATACAAAAATTAAATAAGAACATTGCTTTACTAAAATGTGTACATAAGCAAGAACACATATGGACAGGTATATAGCAGAACTTTGCACTAAAATACTGGTGAATTTTCATGAGGTGCAATAATAATAATAATAATAATAATAATAATAATAATAATAATTATTATTTCTGCACCTCATGAAAATTCATCAGTATTTTAGTGCAATGTTGTTGTTGTTGCTGTTGTTGTTGTTGTTATACCCCACCCATCTGGCTGGGTTTCCCCAGCCACTCTGGGTGGCTTCCCACAGAATATTAACACAGCAAATGTGCAGATCTGAATTTAAGATTGGAAAAACCAGAAACTGAGAGAAACCAAAATTGACAGATTCATCCAACCCTAAATGGTACAGCAACCACAACACCTTAGAACTTGCCAGCAAGGTCAGCCCAACACCTTAATTGGCATCTTTTTGGCACCAGGTAAATATTTATCTCCCCCCCCCACTACACCCCAGACTTTTGATAGACTAAGATAATATTGTTTTCTTAGTAGTGTGCTGCCCAAGCTTCCTGTGACAGTTCCTGTGGCAGTTGTTCTTTTCAATTCTATGGTGTATTTTTTTTTAATGTGTTAGAATTCAACTGGAGACCTTCACATAACATGCAACTAAGAGGTCATAATAAGGGTAAAAAGAATACTAATCCACTCTGTGCCAAAATAAATTTTGAAATAAATAAAATAAACGAAGGATGTAACACAAGCACACACACACACTGTATTCTTATCAATTGCTATCTGCTCTGGTTTCACAGAAGAAAAGCAAGGTATAATCTAAATACATGAGAAATCCAATCATTTTGAAGCCATGAATATGCAAGGACAAAATACTGGAGACGCTGCCACATCTGATTCAATTCTTCATTAACTTGGCATTACCGTCTTTGTCTTTGTCTTTGCAGCAAAGAATTTGCTGGGGGGGGGGAGTATATAAAAAATTTAAAATGGAACATTAGTTCTTTTGTGAAAATCCAAATTGGAAGTCCTATTTGAGGGAAGATTAACTCTTGGCAAAGGTTGCTATTTTTCTAATTGCCTCTAATTTTTCTAAACTTTCTTTAAAAGTTTAAAGATTACAGAAAGAAGTAAAAAAAGAGAAAAAGTAAACAATGCAAATTATAATCAATACATTATAATACATAAAAAACAAAAACAAAAGACACAATACATAAAAACAAAAGCAAAAACAATTAAAAACCACATCCAATATTTCCATATCTTTGTCTTTCATTAACTTGTTTCATCGACCTCCTCACACCTCCCTTTTTTGTATTCTAATTATTAATTATTTCAGCAAATCCTTTCCATCTTTCACTGTTTTCTGTCATTTAATCGTCTTGATTTATTTTAACCTTATCTTACCATTAAAACCCTAAAACTTATTTGAACTTAACTCCTTATAACGTTTCTACTAAAGCCATGTAATTTCATTCCAACATTTTTCTAACACTCATTAATTTTACAATATTTCTCTAAATAAAGTTTAAACTTTTTTCCAATCTTCTTTCACCATCTCTTCTCCCTGGTCTCGGATTCTGTCAGTCCTTTCTATCAATTCCATATGGTCCATCAACCTGGTGATTTTCTGTCCGAGGCTCTTAACTCTTTTCCTTGTCCCTTCTGCAGATCTTCTTCATATTTATACATGCACTTTACTTTATCTTCTGCTGATCTTGTTCTTAATTTCCTTCCTTTGGCACTGAGGAGTAGATCTCGGGGAAACTCCAACCTAACAATGTCTTTATTCCTTCTCAACAGGTCAGCCCATTCTCCATAGTCAAAACTAAAGTCCATAAGATATTTCAGAGCGTGTTTCAAAATCCCTCCGAAGCTAAAGGCCCCCACAACTCCAATCTCCCCCGACCCAAATCCAGATCCCAAGAGTATCCCTGCATAAGGGGATCTATCCAACTTTCCTTCTCCAATCCAAGCGGGACTCCATCCCTCCAAATCTGGCTTTCTCTAAATTCAATCGTAGAAGGCAACAGCTTATATTCATCAAATTGCCTCTGAACAGCTGGGGCTCTCTCCATTTGTATTACTTGAGGTTCAACAACAGCTTTCTCCCTCGTCTTCTCCACAACTTGCCATGTCAAAGTGGATTCCTGAATCGATTCCTGAGTAGTTTCTGTATAGGTATTCACTTTTTTGTCCCAAATAAGTCTTTTTGGTCCCAAATTATCAATTTTGGTAGTCATCACATCCGTCTTCTCATGAAGCTGTTCCAATAAAGCACTTATCTTGCAAAATGCAATCACTAAGGCTACTTCTGTCGACATTCTTGTCCAAGGTCAATCTCTGATTCTCACGGTCTTTAATCTCTGCAGCTGGAAAATTCCCCAGCTCCACTCCTGCAACAGTTTCAAAAGCTCCCTCTAGAGGAAACAATTTCTATTTGTATCCGTCCTTTTATTCATTTTTTTTTTTTCAGAATTACAGAAAAGAATAAAAAATAGGAAACAACATTACAATACATAAAAAAGAAGGGGGGGACAAAGCATAAAAACCAATACAACAATATAGCAAAAAGGGGGAAAAAACACAAATCCCATATTACGTATCTTTAACTTCCATTTGCTTGTTTCATTGACCTCCTCACACCTCCCTTTTTGTATTCTAGTTTAATTATTTATTTCAGCAAATTCTTTCCATCTTTCTCAATTTTTATTGAATAATTTATCTTAACAATTTAGCCTATTAATTAACTCAACAAATCCTTTCCATCTTTCCCCATATTCTGTTATTCAAATTGCCTTGATTTATTTAACCTTATCTTACCATAAAATACCTTAGAGCTTGAAACTTAAAACTCAATTATACATGACTCCTTATATCATTTCTACTAAAACCATATAGTTTCATTTCAACATTTTCCCTAATATTCATTAATTTTAGGCTAATTCCCTAAATAAAAAATTTTCTTTATACATTTTCTTCCAATCTTCATCCAACGTCTCTTCTTCCTGGTCTCGGGTCATGTCAGTCCTTACTGTCCATTCCATCTAGTCCATCAACCTGATAATCTTATGTCCGAGGCTCTTAAGTCTCTTCCATGTCCCTTCTGCAGATCTTCTTCTTGTTGTTTATACCTGCACTTTTCCTTGTCTTTTGTTGGTCTCTTTCTTAATTCCTTTCCTTTCTCATTGAGGAGTAGGTATCTGGGAGGTTCCAGTCCAAAGTTATCTTCATCTCCCTTCATCAAACCAGCCCATTCCCCACAGTCCCACTCCCCACAGTCATCAATGTAATCCAAAAAATATTTAAGAGCATACTTCAAAGTCCCTCCGAAGTTAAGAACCTCCTCAGCTCCAGACTCCCCCTGGCCCACTCCAACTTCAATCTTCAAAAACAGTGGCTTATGCTCCTGCAGGGCCTCAGATCTCTCCATTTGTATTATTTGAGGTGCAACCGCAACCTCCTCCATTATCTTCTGCACTTGCCCAATCAATACAGGTTCCTGAGTTGGTCCCTGAATGGTTTCTGTATCAATATTCCCTGTTTGTCCACAGTTATTGACCACAACAGTCATCAAATCCGTTTTCTCATTCATCAAATCCATCTTCTCATCCATCTGTTCCAACAAAGCACTTGTCTTGCATAAAGCAAGCACCAAAACTTCCTCCCAGCTCATTTTTATTCAAGGTCAAAAGGACTGGTCCCACGATCTTAATCTCACAGCTGTAGAGTCCTCAAGTAGACTGCAGCAACAATTTAGCAAGCTCCCTCTAGAGGAGACAATTTCTATTTGTATCCATCTTTTTAAGGCAAGTCCAACAAAGGAAAATTACTTTCATTTTTCAGATATTTTGTTTCTTTAGAATGCAGAAGGCAACATTGGGATCAGTTTATTTCTCTTCTTTAGCTATCTGTCAAAGTATTCACACCTTATGGTTGGTCAGTTGAAGCCTGCAAATTGTCATAGTTTCAGAATTTGTTGAGTTGCATTTATGACCTGTAGAATATCATTAGTAAGCTTTACAAGACCAAAAAAAAACCCATACTGGTGGTTATTTTGCTCATATAAGCTCAATGCTTGCGAACCTTACAGACAATTTATGATTCAGTCAACCAAATTCTGCAAATAGTCTTTGTACAAAAGGTGAGATGAATACATGGGAGTCGAAGGCTGAGACAGTAGGGACCATCCCAAATGCACACTCTTCTATGCATTTATCATCCATCAGATTCGGTCAACAAGACAGGACTAATACAAGCTTAAAAAGAAGCTGGTCTGTTGTAAGCAGCAGCTGGAAATAAGCCAACCTGTAGATTATTGCCAAAAAAATAAAAATCCAAATGTCTATGCATTTGTGAACTATATTTAAAAGCCAGATAATTAGTTCTGCAAGCTTCTAAAATGCAGCTACTATAGACCACAAGGGCTTTATTTGGCCCTTATATGAGAAAGCCAAATGAGGGTATTAAAAACAAACACATGTTTTAAAAATACAATACTTCCCAGTCTTAGATGACACTGGGGAATCAACCCGCCTCCGCCTGCACACAAAACTCAAAACTAAAGGCAAACTAGTAACAGATGATCTTTGTTAAAGGCGTTAATATAAGGTTAATTGCTTGGGTCATGGAGGCCTCTGCTAGCAGACATTGGCACTTCCTAGTTACCTACATCTGTGTATGCTATTAGGCGTCTGATTATGTACAGGAGCCAAATATACTGAGCTCTGTTCAAGGGTCTTACCAGCTGTGCTGCTCAAGGGCGGAATCAAATACGCAAAATGCTTTGGATACATATTTCACCGTTCCAAGGATTGGACCCAAATAAATAAATGAAATCACTTGTTGCCCACACTCCCAATGTTTCCAAGTATTTCAAGGGCTGATTAGAAAGGTAGGGGCATTCCTTGACCTAACTACCGCAAGGGTGCCGTAAGAAGCAGTGGATTTAAATAAGAAGGTAGATCAGGGTTGGCAGGTGTCAGAACCCAGCTGGGGCCACATGGACAGCTGTAGGGTTGAAGCATATGGAGAAGCTAGGAACAGGGGGTTGAAGTTGAAGTTGCTGGTTAATTCCTTTAACCAGACCAGGCTCCTAGTATTTATACCAGACTTGACAGGTTTCACAACCCAGTTACCTTAAAATCATATGATTATCGAGAAGTCCCTGGACCTCTTTGTCTGCAGTTTGGCAGGTTTCTTGTGCAAAGGCATCTATTACAGGCCTGCAATTTCCAGACCAATTGCACACACAAAAACATGGGGAGATTAAATGATTCATTTTTTCCCACCCTTACCCCAAACTGTAACAGCTGTCTTTGTGGAGAAACACCCACAACTATCCTTCTAAAATTAGGTAAGATTTGTGCCCTCAGAACAGGTGACTTTGCCTGTGAATTCCATCCAATTCTGGTGAAATGTAAAAAATAGTTATAAGTGTCCAGAACAAAAGCCCTGGGTTTGCCTGTAATTTGTCAGGCTTTATTCACCCTGGAGTTGCTACTATCCCTGCAAATTTCATTCATTCCTGCAAAAGGAAAAAGCTGCAGTTCTTTTTTAAAAAGAATTCATAATAACAAATGGATAATGGATCAGACTTGGATCCCTGAAATGAATTGAGAAGATTGAGAATTAGTCTGAGCAGAATCAGACTGTTTTATTAAGTGCTGAATTGGGGGTCCAAAACAGTTTTGTGGTCCATGCACAGCCCTAGTCAAAAACTTTTGGTAGGGTGTCTGGGCAATAACCTGTCATCTCTAAGGTCATTGCAGATGAAACTTCCAGGGATTCCAGAAGAGCAATTCTATAATTCTATGAAAACAGACCAAAACTTCTCTCTAAAGGTTGGACAGGGAGGACTGAGACTCCCCAGAAATTATCATAAAAGGGAGGGAGAAATATTGCCCATATTCTAGGACCCAACAATTAATTGTATCATTTTGTTTGCCTTTTCTTGAAGAGTTTTGTTGATGAGGGACAAGCAAAGTTGCATTGAGCTGACAGCTAATGGGCTAAGACAGAGAGATGGAAATAGGTTGGGGCTAAGGGTGAAGTGGCTGGACTCTGAGCTTCTAGTTTTTCTACTGTTCCATAATAGTCACATTACATTATTTTTAATGCCGTTTGGATTTATCATTTCATCCATCTGTCACCGAGCCTAGGACTTGCCGATCAGAAGGTTGGGGGTTCGAATCCCCATGACGGGGTGAGCTCCCGTTGCTCGGTCCCAGCTCCTGCCAACCTAGCAGTTCAAAAACATGTCAAAGTGCAAGTAGATAAATAGGTACCGCTCTGGGGGGAAGGTAAACTGCATTTCCGTGCACTGCTCTGGTTCGCCAGAAGCAGCTTAGTGATGCTGGCCACATGACCCAGAAGCTGTACGCTGGCTACCTCAGCCAATAAAGCGAAATGAGCACCGCAACCCTAGAGTCGGTCATGACTGGACCTAATGGTCAGGGGTCCCTTTACCTTTACCTTTTAGGACCATCTTGAAACCCACCACCTTAAAAACACTCCCATGACTCCTTAAATAAAAAAAAAAAATTCCCCAATCTCAAGGTTGCCAGGGTGTGAATTTATCTGACCTACCGCATTAGATGTGAGGAAACCCTTTATCCCTGGCTGATTAGTCAATGTCCTGAAATAGCTGGCCTAGATCTGTTCTGGGTTGTATAAATACAACACCCTGACCTAGATCCCATATAAATCAGTCTTATAAATTAGCTGACAGTCTGATGAAGACTGAAAGAGTGTCAAAACAGGTGAGAGAGAGGAGGATCTCCATGTTCTCCTGCATTTTAAAATATAAATGGAGCATAGCACAGCATTCCCTAACTGGTGCTCTCCATATGTTTTGGATGCCAGCTCCTAGTAGCTCCAGGCAGCATAGTCAATGGTTTAGGGATGCTAGGAACTAAATTTTTAGAGCACCATGGTGAAGTATGACAGAACAGGTTGAGGCCACAATGCTGTTAGACAGCCTTTCCTGTCATTTTTCTAGTCTACAGCCTCACACCTATTTTCCTCAGGAAGGGCAAGATCCTACAGATGCAAATTATACTTTTGGGATCTATTTAAATGGGAAGAATGTTGTGGGGGGAGGATTGACAATGCAGCTCTAATCCAATTCGATTCCCCAACCATATCTTTTTAATATTATATAATAATAACAATAACAATAATTTATTATTTATACCCTGCCCATGTGGCTGGGTTTCCCCAGCCACTCTGGGAGGCTTCTAACAGAATATTAAAATACAATAGTCTTATTAAACATTATAAGCTTCCCTAAACAGTTCCCTTGCCTAAAACAGTTCCCCTTCCCTGCCTTCTCAAAAAAAAACCTGATGGAAGATCCCATCACAAATCTACAGATGTTTCATCTAGTTGCATCAAAGAGAAGACAGATTTCCTATCTAGAATACTTTCAGGTGTGCAATTTTTCTCATTTCTGCATCAGAAGCTGCTTCAGGAGAAATCCCCTCTTCTATTCAAATATGAAAGGTACAGAAGAAGCTGTGCCTTCCTTTCAATCTGGTCACACTACTGTGTCCCTTCCTTTGATGTCTGTGTCATGGTCTTGCTCAGATGTATGCCTCTCAGCTTCTTTTTTAAAAGTAAATAACATTACAAATTCTAATCCTCCCAACAGTAGCAAATTGCCATCTCCCTCCCCTCCCTAGTGGGACAAGACAGTTTCAACAGTGGAACACATTGTTCCAAACCAGCCAGGTCTATGCAATGGGTGCAACATTGTATGGTGTTTATATTGGAATGTAGTTTGGCAGTTGCATTTTTAGATACTGTTTTCAGGAAGCTACAAGTGAGTGTGGGGTGCTTGAACTGCTGAGAATTTAATAGAAGCAAGATGGGCCTTATCAATGGCCCTTCCTGCTTTCACCCCATAATTTGAGCTCTGGAAGGCAGTATAACACATAGATTTAGGACTATGGGACAGTTCACACAGTCAGGCTTTCCTTCAGGTGTAACAATAAAACAATGAACGGGATGGTGATACCATGACTACTGCAATTGGCACAAGATGATATCACCCAGGCAACTATCTGTAAACAAACAATAAGTCCATAAAAATGGCAAAAGTAGTGTCTTTCCCAAATAGGTTTTATCTTAAACAACAGCAAACACAATAAAAAAGAGTCCACTTGTGCTATACCAGTGGTTCAGTGCTCTGACATCATTCCAGTAATCCGACATTTCGTCACTAAAGATCTTAGTCATCGAGCTTTGTAGTAAATAATATACAAGAGAAGACAGTATGTAAACAACTTAAAGCAGGGGTATATCTGTCCCCATCTGCATGTTTCCATCAGGAGGAGCATAGAAAGAGAACTATGTCTTTATTACTGTGTTTGCAATTGTTCAAGATCAAATCTGTTTTGGAAAGAGAAGAAATGGACACTGTACCACTGATATTATTACAAATGAACTCTTTATTTACTGTGTTTGCTATTGTTTAAGAGAAAACCTATTAGGGAAAAGCACTACTTTTGCCATTTTTTATGGGCGTTTATTTATTGTTTACAGGTAGTTGCTGTGGTGATACTATCTTGTGTCGTTTTTCCTTCAGGTGAGCAGTGAAGGGAAAGTGTTATTGTAAACCAGGTACATCTGGCAGAAACCTATTTCCATGGTTGCAGGACCACTTTTTCCATATATGTCACAACCAAAGAAATCATGTGACTGTGTCCCTGTGTGCTACAATGAGGAAAGCCAGAATCCCACTGACTCCATCTTTTCTTAGCAGATACTTGATATGGCAGAGATTTATCCCCCCCCCCCAAACTGTTCTAATAGGCAGTCTCCTGTAATAGGTGTCCAGAACAGAATAAAGGAGATGGTGAAGAACTGATAACTGGACTGGGCAGATGCCATAGGACTGGAACATTTTGGGCTGATCCTACAGGAGATCTGAGTCAAAGCCCTATAAACTCTGCCTTTCTGGCAATGGAAAGAGGAGGAACTGGAAAATATTGTAGTTCTTGCTCTTATTATACCGTAAGCCCACAACTTACACACTTCCAACTTGTGGTCATTCAGCTTTCTGTGCTTTGCAAAAAAATATTTTTTAAGGGGATAGAAGTCTGTGAAAAATGATTTTGGCAATCCCACTCATCATTGAGCCCAGTGGGTATTGACTATACATGATTTTGGCTTTAAGTATGATCCCCGGAACACAACCCCCACATAAGTTGAGGGGTCACTGTATTCAGTGTGCAGTTTTTGTTGTAGTTTGCTGTAAGCTGCTCTGTGTATTATTTTAATATAAAATTGTGGTATAAATTTTATCGCTGGTCTAATCTAAACCATAACGATGTTGGGAGATAGATTTATACATTATTTGATTGTAAAACACCTCAAAGCGGCTTACGAAAAGATAAAACAAGAAAATCGAGAAAGATTTACAATCCTGTATATATTCCTCCACCCTTGGAGGAGGAAAATGATAACATTTTAAGAACCTAAAATTAACCTGAAGATCTGTACCATGATAAAAGTGCCAGATTCCACCAACACCCTCTGTTCCTACCTTAGCAGGCTTCAACTGCTGCCAGTTTACTCTAGGCCTTGCAATGGTTTAGATAGCTGAAAACATATCAGGCAAATGAAATCAGGCAGTTCCATCTAAGGAGCATAATATTGTTCGTCCTGGCAAATAAGTCTCTCCTTTCCCTAGGTTACAAGTCAGATGACTCTCATTAAGTCAATCATCATTAACCTGGCTTGACCAGCAAGAACTGAAGGGAAGGCAATCTCTCTTTTCTGTAGGCACCGAGTCTAGACAGCGCTATTATGCTCAACACCCTGTAGCTTGAAACGTAACTACTTAGATTGCTCAGATAATAACTGTGGCCAGTCAGCTAGCCATTTTGCAGTGGCTGTAGCTGCTTGCTTCTTGGTGTAGACAAATAATATTAAATCTCCCTGCAAGCATTCCATCATGAAATCTATTCAGGTGGAGGGGCATATCTTTTTTTTTCTGGAAAAGCTGTAAGGATCTATAGCACGAAAGCTAACATGAAGCTGACCAGAGCTAGAATTTGTTGTTCTGCTATTTATGGCTCACCCCTCCCATTCCACATAGAGTTTGGGAGTTTGGGATTTGATATCCTGCTTTATCACTACCCTAAGGAGTCTCAAAGCGACTAACAATCTCCTTTCCCTTCCTCCCCCACAACAAACACTCTGTGAGGTGAGTGAGGCTGAGAGACTTCAGAGAAGTGTGACTAGCCCAAGGTCACCCAGCAGCTGCATGTGGACGAGTGGGGAAGTGAACCCGGTTCACCAGATTACGAGTCCACTGCTCTTAATCACTACACCACACTAACATATCTACACCACATAACAGCGTCACATAATTTATATCTGGCCTTAAAACAGGAACATAAAGAGTAGTGGTAAGCAACAATATTCAAGTGAGAAAAGAGAGGAGGGAGGGAGGAGTGATCGACAGGTGCATACAGAGAACATAAAATATGTTTTGGAAGAACAGACCAAAAGTCCATCCAGTTTGGCAAATGGCTTTAACGTTGGCTCCAGATACCCCCAGGAAGCTTGCCACCAAGTACGGGTGCTCTGTGTGTGTGTTTTTCAAAGGCTTTCTGTCCTTTGTTTGAAGGAGTCCTCTACTTGAATGGCTGACCCATCCAAGTCCAACTTAAAGATAAAGAAGGGAGATCAGGGTCTTTGAAGAGGTTATTCTCCTCCACCACTCAGTAAGGGCATTGATAGCATGGAAGTCTGTTAGTTTTGCCATAGCCTGATTACTGGCTTCTAGTAACATGGAGGTGGTCTTTTTCACTGGTAGCATCACTGTTGTAGAATATGCTCCCTGCTGAAATACGATATGCTTCATCACTATGGGCATTCCACCAGCTCCTGAAGGCATTATTGTTTAGACAAACATTCCCCTGATCTACTGACTCAAACCTCCTGCTTTAATTGATTTAATTGCCATTTTAATTGTTGTGCTGTTTTAATGGGCTTACTTTATTGTACATCTTAATTACAGACATTTTTAGTGTTTTGATGAAATTCTTTTATTGTGTATTTTAATTGTGTCTGGATCATTTGGCAAGTAAGTGGAATAGACATTAAATAATAATAATTCAGATATATGATTTCCCTCACCTGCTCTTTGAAGTGGTACAGTCCACATGCAATATGCTAGTTCCACATATTTGATTTGACTCTGTGTGTATACTTGAAACCATTTTTTTCTCCTCCTGTAGCCTATAAGAGTGGACAGGTGTGTGAACAGCCAGTCACTTAATCTATCTTTTTTATTTTAAAAAAATCTTGTGGCACTGATGAATTCACATTGATTTATGTTTGAGGAATAAGATGTTGCTTAGCTCTCGTATTCCATTTCTCTCACTTTCAGTAAGTTCAAAGACTGCCAAATCCTCCAGTTCTGATATTTGAACCCTTGACTTGCTGTTGCTGTATAAATCCCCACTTCATTATTTTAAAAGTGTCAATTTTTCAGTGGTATTGTACACCAGCTAGGTAAGAAAAACGTTTGCAACATGTTAGGGAAATGCTTCAGTTGTCAAGCAAAAGAAGCAGATTTCCTACTTACATGGAGCTGCCTACACATAACATTTAATACTAGAATCAATTGAGACTGCTTATTTTTTTCTGTGTTCACCACATGCAATCTAGATCAACTGCATGTTTTTGGCTTCTGGAAAATGCTTCTTGAGAAACTGGTTTCATTCCGAAAATAAAAGCTAATTGCAGGTTGATTCTACTTTACCTAACAGTGTGTTCCATTTGAAAACAGATACAGGCAGTCATTGCAATAGGGCTGTATCCGCATCTGCCCAGAGATATTGTGGGTGGGCATATACCAAGACTGCCATCAGTACTTTCTTCGTCATTCAGCGTGGGCATGTGCAGGGAGGAAGAGGCATGGGTGACCTAATCAAGAGGAGGGTTTTCAAACATGTATCAGTTAGCCATGCCCACTTTGTGGCCAGCAAGTTCAAGTTTGACAGTGGAATTTGCTGCCAAGGAGTGTGGTGGAGTCTCCTTCTTTGGAGGTCTTTAAGCAGAGGCTTGACAACCATATGTCAGGAGTGCTCTGATGGTGTTTCCTGCTTGGCAGAGGGTTGGACTCGATGGCCCTTGTGGTCTCTTCCAACTCTATGATTCTATGATTCTATGATTCTAAGTTCTACAATCCAACTAGATTCAAAGCAGCATATGGAGGATGAGCATGAATGATTCCACACTGAGGGAAAACTACGTTTTTGTGCTACAAATGCGTTAGTGCATACACAGCCTGAGTCTCTTTTAAGTGAGTACCTAATAATGGACAAAAACCAATATTGGGCCTGCTGTCTCTACTCCCATCCTGCATAGGTATATATATCTGAAGAGAGCCTACTCAGCGGCAGAGCTAGCCGCTTGGGCACCCGTGCACCCGGGGGGTGGGGCGAGCTGCCCAGGGGGGCGATTGGTGTGGCGATTGGCACCCAGGGGGACGATCAGCGCAGTGATCTGCCCTGGGGGGATTTTGTCACACAACCTCTCAGGGATGACCTCTGAAGTGGGGCGACCCCACTGCCCCTCTTCCTGCGCCCCTGAGCCTACATGTTAATACATGCTTTCTATATGAAATTGGGAATGCTGCAAAAGATCCCAACACATTCTGTACATGTGTATGTGGAGATCAGGAACAGGGAGATCAGGGATTGGAGATGGACTTAAGGTCAGTGGTAGGGCCCAGTGGCATAGCGTGGGGGGTGCAGGGGGGGCCGGCCGCACCGGGCGCAACATCTGGGGGTTAGGGTTAGGGGGCGCAAATCCACGGGTTAGGGGGCGCAAATTACTTGCCTTGCCCCGGGTGCTGACAACCCATGCTACGCCACTGGTAGGGCCCATGCTTGGTATGCAGAAGGTCCCAACTTTGATTCTTGGCATCTCCAACTATGGCTGGAAGATACCGTATTTTTCGCTCTATAACACGCACCCGACCATAACACGCACGTAGTTTTTAGAGGAGGAAAATCCGTAGGCATGCCACCCGTAGGCATTCCCTCCATAACACGCACAGACATTTCCCCTTACTTTTTAGGAGGAAAAAAGTGAGTGTTATGGTGCAAAAAATACGGTACTTTTGACTGAAACTCTGGAGGGCCACTGTCAGTAGCTAATGGGCAAATGATATGGATCTGTATATGGCAGCTTCTTATGTTCCTGAAATGGCAGGTGAATCTGATTTTGTCTTCAAGTACTTCTAAAAGGGCCTGTGGTATATTTAAATTTATTTGAAAAAACAGAACTTGTTATAATTGAGGAAACAGGGTGTGAATCTCCATTAATGTTCATTCAGCAACAGGCTGGTTTCCTGAATGATATCAGAGACCAGGTTAGGAAAGCATCATCAGTCCGGCTCAGATGATCATCTAAACTAGCCTTCCTCAACCTGGGGCCCTCCAGAATTCCTTGAACTACAACTCCCACCAGCCCCAGGCAGCTCGTAAGTAAAAATGTACTGCATTTGATTTCATCTGGGTAAGAAGCATGGAAGATGTAGTAAGAATATTTTCAGAAAGGTGACACGCTTTTATTACATAAAAATAATACCAAAAGAACCATTTGTTGCAAACTGAAATAAAACAAAAACCCAATGGGCTACTTGTTTGATTATTTCTGAAAAGAAAAAACTGACCTAAAAAAGATTTCTCAACCATGCTTGCTTTCCACAATTCCCCCAACCCATTCGTTTTGCTTATTATTATGGGCGATACTCCAAAAGTCTCAATCGATTTGATTTGATGGTTTTAAATCCTGTTGCCAGGTTTTAGAATTTTGTAGTATGCTGGGATTGTTTATTATTATTATTATTAAAGCCTGAAACTCTTATATAGCAAGGCAACACTGTAGCTGGAATAAATTAAAGAAACCCCAGCAATTAAAATAATATTGTGTTGGCATGCATTGTAAGTTGTTGTTTAAGTCTATTGTATAAATGTTATGCAACATTCCTAGAAATGGTGTGTGGAGTGGTCCCCCGTTGCTAATGAAGTAAAAAATTCATTCCCAATGGCTACATAATGTATTTTTCAAGCCTCTTACAGAATAGTGTACAGATCTCCTGTATAGTATAAACAAGGGCACTTCAGCAGTAACATGTAATATCTACCTCTCTGCTATTGAAATCATAAAGAGGTGACTCCAAATAAAATCCAACCTCCATTCAGCAAAACCTATTTGAAGGGGAATTATTCCACACCTGATTCTAAATAAATTATCCATTAGAAAGAAATGGATTCTGCTTCGGATTTGTTTGTTTACCTAATATACTTTAAATGGCATAATCAATAAGCTCAATGGGTGCAACTTTGCTTTTTCATAGCTGAGATAATAATACTGTCATCAGGGGCTTGCTCTTTGCATTGTGTGCCTAAACGAAAGGCTAAGTTATGGACCTTTCATAGTTGCATAGTTGCTGCTTCCTAAGCCGCCTGCAGTGATGTTCAGATGCTGCAGCCTCGTGGATGGAAGCAACATAGCCTAATCAATGCCAGGCTGGATGAGAAGGCAAGGGTGGGACAAGCAATGTAATTGGTTACACCATACCTGTATCTGTATCGACAGTGGAATTTGCTGCCAAGGAGTATGGTGGAGTCTCCTACTTTGGAAGTCTTTAAGCAGAGGCTTGACAACCATATGTCAGGAGTGCTCTGATGGTGTTTCCTGCTTGGCAGGGGGTTGGACTCGATGGCCCTTATGGTCTCTTCCAACTCTATGATTCTATGTTTGCCCTCAAAGGGTTCCTGAAGTAGCATGCATTAAAAGCCATGGAGATAGTTCCCAGCATTATGAGTTCAGTTGTGTTTGAATGAGGCTGGTTGAGTAAGTGTCAGGACTCAAGGTGTGAATGTCAGGACTCAAGTCCATGTTGGTTCTTGCACAAGAGCGGATGTTGGGCAGAGACGT
This sequence comes from Podarcis vaucheri, assembly GCF_965113315.1. NCBI lineage: Eukaryota > Metazoa > Chordata > Lepidosauria > Squamata > Lacertidae > Podarcis > Podarcis vaucheri. The sequence goes on from NC_138749.1 coordinate 21,967,696, forward strand.
AGGGCTTTTTTGTTTGTTTCACTAAATTTATATACCACTTGATTGTAGAAAAGTTCTCAAAGTGGGTTGTATCCAGGGAAGTCATCGTTCTCACACAACTTCCATTCATGCAGCAGAAGAGTCCTTTCCTTTCCTTTCCTCCTCCCATGCACTCCCAAGTGTTGGAGGAGAACCCAGAGCATGTTTGTAAGGTTGCCTGGGGGAAGGAGAGGGTGGAGCAGTTCCATTGTGGAGACAGAAGTTGCTCTGTAAACTCAATGACCTTGTTGGCTACACTTGGCCAGAGCAGATTGTGTGGTGGTTTCAAACACTTCTACAAACTGATTAAGCCATTGAACTCAGAGACCTTGGGGAAATTGGCTTAGATCAGGGGTAGGGCACCCTCCAGGCAACTTCCTGGGGGCCATGCGCCAGTGCTTGGGGTGGGGGGAGGGCAGAGGCAAAAGTGGGGGGAGCAATGAATAGACTGATTACTCTTTGTACAATAGACCAATATATTCACTCACACCTTTTTAACTTCCGCAAGGGAAGCAAGAGACAGAGCTTGAGGACACATTCCAGTCCAGCAATACCATTCAAGGGTGTGTGAACCAGGACTAGTGGGGGGTGTGGCTGGAAGAGTCTTGTGGGACAGTTAGAGGCACATGGGACTGAGGTTCTTCACTCCTGGCCTAGATCCAGCTACGGATGTCCTCAGCTCAAGCCTGGCCTTCACACATGGCTGGTGGTGGGCTGTGTTCAACTTGTTGAATTCCAACCATTTGGGCAATTATTTGTATCCAATAGAAATATAGCAAGCTGCCTCATAGCAAGTCTGACCGTTGTTCCATCTAGCTCATTATTGTCTACACTGACTGTCAACAACTCTCTATGGTTCCAGACAAGGTTGGATAGGGGTTTCCCCTTACAACCCTACTGGAAAATGCCTGGGAGCAAACAAAGGACTATCTGGAAACAAAGCATGAGATCTGCCTATGGTGGTTGTAGAGCACATTCCCAGCTCTGGAAGCGATACTTTTGCAACTCTACCTAACTGTGACCCCAGCTAGAGATATGTAAGAAAAATGGCTGTTAGCGATATTCAGGAGAAGAGCCAAAGTCTTTTTGTGATGAAATATGGTCCCAAACTTTCCATATGTGTGCATCTGGGAAGATAAATATCCCCATATAATTCCTCAAAGAATTCAGAGTTTGCAACTAATGGGAAATCAATCAGACAAATACCCTTGAACATGCAAAAGTTTTACCCGAGTGATTTAAATTTCCTAAAGAAGTGCCTGTGTCTAAGACAAGTTAAGAGGCTGATTCATCTCATCCTGGGATCATTAGTATGTCTTTGAGAAGTCTGTCCTCAGGAGCTTTCATTAGTGATGCAATGAGACCCATAACTCTGGAATAATGTAGTGGATTGAACTTCTGAATACAGCTGACACAGAAACAAAGTCTTTAAAAAAATCAAATCTCCATCTCTAGAAATCTCTTTATTTGATGTGCTTCAGGACAATCAGACAGATGTCCATTTTCCTTAAACATTTCAAAAGAAAACATTACTAAAGGAAGTAAAATATAAAATGCACATTTAAAACAGCATAATTAGCAAGAAAAGAAAATATTCTCATGAGCATAGAACATACCTGCTGCTGTTGCTACCAATCCTGCTAATGGATCCTGCCAAGCACAAAAAAACTCTCCTGTGGTTTTTAGCAACTGGTCCTGCCAACCTAGCAGTTAGAAAGCACGTCAAAGTGCAAGTAGAAAAATAGGTACCGCTCCAGCGGGAAGGTAAACTGCATTTCCGTGCGTTGCTCTCGTTCACCAGAAGTGGCTTAGTCATGCCGGCTCCCTCGGCCAATAAAGCGAGATGAGAGTGCAACCCCAGAGTCGTCTGTGACTGGACCTAATGGTCAGGGGTCCCTTTACCTTTAGTCAGTGCTGCAGAGACGCAGGTGGCACTGTGGTCTAAACCACTGAGCCTCTTGGGCTTGCTGATCAGAAGGTCGGCGGTTCGAATCCCTGCAACGGGGTGAGCTCCCGTTGCTCTGTCCCAGCTCCTGCCCACCTAGCAGTTCAAAAGCGTGCCAGTGCAAGTAGATAAATAGGCACCGCTCTGGCAGTAAGGTAAATGGTATTTCTGTGCACTGCTCTGGTTTTGCCAGAAGTGGCTTAGTCATGCTGGCCACATGACTCGGAAAAACTGTCTGTGGACAAACGCCAGCTCCCTCAGCCAGTAAAGCGAGATGAGTGCCGCAACTCCAGAGTAATCTGCAACTGAACTTAACTGTCAGGGGTCCTTTACCTTTACCTTTTAGTCAGTGCTGTACCACTGAGCTATGGCCCTTGTCGCTTGCCACCCAAGCCCCCCCCCCCCACATACTTAATACCCACAATATTATGTTGGCAACCCTATTGCCATGAGAGGTCCTATTTGGTTGTGGTTCCCTGTCTGTAGCATGCTCTCCCCATTGAGGTCTGCCTGGCACCTTCACTGCCATATTTTCAGCAACAGTTAAAGACCTCTAATCCCCTGCCCCAGCCAAGCCTTTGATGTATATGAGAGCCAGTGCGGTGTAGTGGTTAAGAGCAGTAGACTCGTAATCTGGTGAACCGGGTTCGATTCCCCGCTCCTCCACATGCAGCTGCTGGGTGACCTTGGGCCAGTCACACTTCTTTGAAGTCTCTCAGCCCCACTCACCTCACAGAGTGTTTGTTGTGGGGGAGGAAGGGAAAGGAGAATGTTAGCCGCTTTGAGACTCCTTCGGGTAGTGATAAAGCGGGATATCAAATCCAAACTCTTCTTCTTCTCTTCTATTGTTAGGGTGCAGCCAAAGCTTCCTATGGCTGTTATGGAAGAAAGAGTTGTTCTTTTGTATTGTGTGAATGTTTTCTCAGATATTTTTTTCCCTTCCCCACCCCAGGATAAAACATATTTATGTTCTAAAATGTAAGCTGATTGGAGACCTTTTAGATAATGTGTCTAATTAACAACAGCCACCATGGCCTTGACGGATATGGAAGCTGTATAACATGCCTGTGACCTCCTCTCTTTCAGTTATACTCTTATATTTTGCATTTAACATTGGGGGATGTTTTGCTTTTCTAAACCTTTACTTTTCTAAAAATCATTTAAAAAAAAAACATTTAAAAAACAGAAAACAAAAAAACACCCTGTTGTCTGCCTGGCCTGTGTAGCCTGTGGTTGAGACTATTCAAGGAAAGCAGCCAGAGAAGTTCCTGCCAGACATTTTTAGGGTAGTGCATCCTGTCCAGCCACACTGGGCTGCAGGGGCACTGCAACTAGGATGTAGAACAGAGAGCGAGAGCCGTGGGGTGCCAAATTTTGGTGTCGCACAGGGAGCCACTGAAATTTGAGAGCTGAAAGTCCACCACTGTTCTTGCCCTCCAGTATCTGCTATCTGAGACAGTTACCTAGTGGTAGGGCTGGCCCTGGTAGCAGAATAGTCTTCCTCTTTTAATCCTGCCTCCATTCTCTTCCACTGCTGTCTCTGTTGTGTCTGTAAACCTTTGGAGCAGGGACCTCATTCTAGATACGGATGGCTCTATATAAATAAAATGCTTCATCCTGGTGAGAAAGACAAATGAAAAGTCCTTTTAAAAAAAAATGCCCTGAATGTGTGCATTAAGCTAAGAATTATTATTTATAATTTAGTTTCACTGTTTTTTACTTATTTTTCATCACATTAGTTGATTCATGGCTGATTTATATGGCAATTGTGCAATCCAATTTTTTTTAAAATAATAATAATTGCATTTTTTGAAGCTTTTAAAGGACATTATTGTTGTTGTTTTTAAAATAAAAAAACACCTAAATATCTTGTTTATTTTGGTCACTGCAATCTAAATGTCACTGGTGTGCTCCTGCCATGCAGCTGGAAATACTAACTGTATTCAATTACCTCATCTTCAATGCTTGCCAAAAAGTGCATGCAATAGCATGTTTAATTCATCGTGTTTTTGTTTGTACATTAATAAAATGAAATTGCAAAGGCAGGAATGCTGCATTGCTCCAGTAATGACTATGCAGCAATGCTCTGGTTTGGAGGTTTTGCACTAATTTCCAGTGTGTACAGTTAGGGTTAGCTATCAGACCGAATGTTAGCTGTGCGGTCAGATTGTACTATGTGGTATACGTTGTTGATTGACTCTGAATTATATAGAGCTGGTCATAAGCCTAAAGATTACTCAAGACAGAAGCAGAACATATGATCAAGTCTTTGCATATATTGAGTCCTTAGCATTTATCCCCCACAAAATAAGCACTTTATATTTTCTAAGCTGGTTAGGGAAAAGCAGTAATAATTGCCGTCTCCTTCTTCAGCCAGTGGAAGCACCACATCAATGGAACTCCTCTCATGGGAAATCTGGATCCAACCCGTACTACTGTTATGAGTTTGGGAGGGGAGGAAGTAAGCTGTATGCAGAAACCCTCCTAACCCCTGGATCCAACAAGTGTTAAAATGTAATCCAGGTTAGTTTCCTGTTGAAGTGATAGCCTGGGAGATGGGCCATTAAAGAAACAAAGGAAGTGGATCTGTGTGAGATGGCAAATGGGTGGGATCCCCTTCCCCCAACTTGTAGATACTGTATTTTTCGCTCTATAACACACACCCGACCATAACACGCACGTAGTTTTTAGAGGAGGAAAATCCGTAGGCATGCCACCCGTAGGCATTTCCTCCATAACACGCACAGACATTTCCCCTTACTTTCTAGGAGGAAAAAAGTGAGTGTTATGGTGCAAAAAATACGGTAGTTAGAAAGACAAAGACAGTGTTGAGAGCAGAGAGTTTGGAGTGGTGTGAGCTAGAAGCAAATCAGCAAGCTGGGAAGCAAGAGAGACGGAGCGATGTTTGATTTATCTGTGAACCAAAGGCTGTGTCTATGGAGAAGCAAGGCTCTTTTGGGATGTTAAGACTGTGAACCCCTCCATCGTAGGCTCAGGTTGTACATATGTGTCAATAAACCGTATATCATAAAGACACCACAGTTTCTGTTGTGCCTCATTCCAAAGGAAACATGAACCCTGGGTAAACTCCTGGAACCCCTGTAATCTCTCACTGCTCAGAGATTGTGGTGGCATTCAGTAGTATTTTGCCAAAGGAGGCCATCGTCTGTCAAAATGTTTCCCTCAGTTCCCTATCAGTGAATAGAAATAGGAAAGTTCTAAGGTTTGCATTTGTCTATATTTTTTGAAGGGCAGCAAAAGATATTGGATAATGAACAGATTCAAACAAGTAGGAGTATACAGAATTTACCTTCTTTGTAAGATGCAGTCAGATTACCTTTTCCCTCCCAAAGTAGAAGCTGAATACTGACGTTTGTGCCTTGGATTTCATGTGACGAATGTGAAGGTCATACTACTTAACCGTTGCAAATTTTGGCCTACGGAACCTTTGACATAATAAAATGAAATATAAACCCATAACACTCTAAAATTCCTCGAGTCAGTGGATTGTGTTTCATGCTATGTGCTGTTTCACATCTTGCAAGCATGTCATTCCCAAACCAATTGGGGCGGGGGGGGCGGCGTTGGAGAGAGGGGAGGTAGCAGAAAATTGAATAATTGATAATACACATGTAAACATGCTGCATGGCATGTAGATATGCATTATCTATTATTAAAGATAGCGATGGGCGTGCTATTTTGAAAAGAAACAAGATACATTCAAAACGAAATGAGCCAAAATTTGTGTTCGATTAAGAATATCTGGAGTTTGCTTCCCTAAAAGGGAACTAGCCATTCACATGTGGGTCTGCTACTGTCATCAGCCCCAGCCTGTATGGCCAATTGTCAGGGATAATAGTCCAACTACGTCTGGAAGACTACACGTTCACAGTCTCTGACCTAAAATGTTACTGCAAATTACACCAAGTGCCGTTTGTCGTAATAATCTGAAGTACAGCATAGTGTTTGATTAGAATGATTTGATTCTTATATATCTTGTTAAAAGAAGCAGTCTTAACCATCACTACTGAAGTCAGGTATTGGAAGTAGACAATGAGACAATTCGTTCAAATTATATATATTTATTGAAATGTAGTCAAATCATTAGGTGGCATTCAACTCAGTTTCACTCAGAGTGGACTTCTTGAAATTAACGGCCCAAACTAAGTCATGTTAATTAATTTAAATGGGTTTACTCTGAGTAAAACGTAGTTGAATACCATCCATTGTCTGCATGTCACTAGGACAAATTTTTAAATCTCTGCCCCATTCAGGGAATGTAGATGGTGCTCTTTTACAGTCGTTTACCAAAGTAAGTTTAACAGTAAAGACCACATATTTTCTTTTCCTTTTTTTAATGAAAAGTCTAAATTCCAGTTTTGGACTTGTGAGGCAGCTTTTAGGACTTTATTCAGAAGAAATGATTGCTTCTTTTATGCTATTGTAACAGACATTGCTTCATGAATATTTTGTTAAAACTAGGGGGAAACTACATACTTCAAAGCTTCAAATAATCTTGAAATACCTTTTTCATTTTTAATTCAAATTCAGCAGCAGCATTTTAATAAAGTGAAGTGGTTCCTCCCCTCCTCCTTCAAGACAAGGAGCGTTTGCACTATGTAGCAGAGCCAATGATAATAATGCCTGCTAAATGTTATGTGGAATAAGTTCACTATAAAAGGGCAACTGGATTAAATCACATTGATGTGGTCTATTCAATAAAGACCTAACTAGGCATTACATGGTGCTTTAGGGGTGTTGTGGGAGCTCGTCTGAGCCTGGCTGAGATACAAACCCTGGGGACTCAGGATACCTACCGCAAAATGAGAACATGAAGACATAGGAAACTGCCTTATACTGAGCCACAGAATCATAGAGTTGGAAGAGACCCCAAGGATCATCTAGTCCAATTCCCTGCAGTGCAGGAATCTCAACAAAAGCATCCATGATAGATGGCCATCCAGCATCTGCTTAAAAACGTCCAGTGAAGAGCTCAGTATTGTCCACACTGATTAGGCTTGCCATGACGTCAGAAAAATCCCTGACATATCCTGGTTTTGGGGTGTGAAAATTGTATCGGGGGAAATTCTGCCGAATACATTTTGTGGTCTTCCTAAAACGACGTTTTACTTTTTGAAATATGGCAACCCTAACCCTGATTGGCAGTGGACCTCCAGCATTTTAGACAGAGGACGTTCCCAGCCCTGCTTAGAGATGCTGGAGATTAAACCTGGGTAAAGCTCTACCACTGTCCTACAACCTTTCCCATTATCTCCCAGCTCCCAAACTCTAAGCACCCTAGAAAGCAAGGCACAGGCCCTTCTGCCTGCCTCCACTACCAGCACCAAGTCGGCAAGCCATAGCTACTCTCTTCAACCTCCATATAATCCTAAGATTTCTGCTCACTGAATTGAATAGGATTTACACTCTGGTATGTTCCTGATTATTCTCAGATGGTGGTGATGATGATGATGATTCCCACCTTTCCCCCTGGCAGGGACTCAAGGCAGCAACACAGCTAACATTTTATTTCATTCCATTTATCTGTGGAAGGTGTTGCACGTGATCCCTTCCCTTGCACATTTTTTCTTTACTGTGAGGTAGATTTGGCAGAGAGCCGTAATTGGCTCAAGGTGACCCAGGCTAGATGTGCAGATGACGTCTGTGTGTGTGGCGAGATCAAATGTGGGAGAAGCTTCCTGGCAAAGACTAGGATGTCCCTATTTTCATTGGAGAAACGTTGGAAGGTATGGGATCTGCCTGTCACTGGCTACAGGCCTTCTGCTCTAACATTTCCCAGTGGGCACCAACCACCACTGAAACCATTAAAACATCCATCTAAAATAAACACAAAACATCTGTCATGGGTGCTTTAGCTGAGATTCCTACATTGCAAAGGCTTGGACTAGAATTAGATGAACCTTGGGGTCTCTTCCAACTCTACAATCTATGATTCTACAAGCATCATCTGTGTTCCAGCAACCGTTATGCCAGCAGGCTTCTTTGCTCCCAGATACCCATTTCCTCTGCCATACCTGTACACCTGTACACGGTCCAGAATCCATCCATCAGTTTCCTTATCGTGTGACTCCAGTGGTGCACCTGTCTCCACCTGCCCCTAAGCCCCATTGACTTTGGTGAGACTTAAACATGTGTATCTGGGTGCCAGATTGCTACCTAAATGAATTATTTACTGTTTAATTATTGTCTTGACCAGATTCATTGCAAGGTGGATTGGCCGCCTGAAACAGGATGCGTAGGGGGCGCTCAATTATTAATATGCACTTTGGGACAAGAGAAACAAAACCAAAGAACAACAACAACAAAAGCCCTGCAGATTTGAATAACTTAGAAACAGCCTAACAGCAGAAGGGAACATCTGAATAATGTTCTTAACAAACCGAGCACATTCTATGGCCCTTTACAGGAGCCTGTGACCCAAGCCTGCTCATTATCACCTCATCTCTGCTATGCGCTCCCAACCCATTCATTTGAAGTGACCATTATCTGCAATGTGCTAACTACTCATTGTGTGAACTCCAGTCCCTGGCACCTCTAGGCCTCCTCTCTAACAATCCTATTCATGTCAAGTAGCTACTCCCATCCGCTCTTACCAGCTTGCCCCTGCCTTTATCAAGCCTATCAGTTTGGCCTAGCATCTAAGCTGACTGGCCAGGATGAACAGGGTGATCCTGCTCCACACAGTAGGCAGCTCAGCAGATGAAGCATCTCAGTATTACAACTCTTTCCAGTCTGATGTCAGAAGAGAAGACCTCCTTGGATGTCTGGCCTTGTAAACTATTTTCATCCATGCTGGGGAAAATTCACCTGGGAATCAGGCTGTAATCCTCTGTTCACTTACCTGACAGTATGTGCTGTTGAAAACTTCCACTTTTTGTTTTTTGTTTTTAAAGCAAGTATTTCTGTAATTATGAGAGAAGCTGCGTGCACAGAGCTACTCATTTTGGAAGGAAGGAAGGACAAAAGAACAACCTTGCTGTATCACACCAAAGACCCTTCTAGTCCAGGATTCTGTTTTTACTGTGGCCAACCACATGACTATAGGGAGCCTGAAAACAAGATCTGAATGCAACGTCACTCTTCTCACTCGTGCTGCCCAGTACAGTGGTACCTCGGGTTAGATACGCTTCAGGTTACAGACTCCGCTAACCCAGAAATAGTGCTTCAGGTTAAGAACTTTGCTTCAGGATGAGAACAGAAATTGTGCTCCGGCGGCGTGGCAGCAGCAGGAGGCCCCATTAGCTAAAGTGGTGCTTCAGGTTAAGAACAATTTCAGGTTGAGTACGGACCTCCGGAACGAATTAAGTACTTAACCCGAGGTACCACTGTACCTGGCATTCGGAAGAAATAGTACAAAACTGAAATTTCTCACATTTGGCACAATGACTAAGGGATTAAGCTACAAATGAGAAAATCTCTGGTTCAAATCTTGTCTCTGTCATGGGCTTAGTAAGTGGCCTTAATCAAGGCTCTCTCGGCACATAATATAACTTACCTGCCATTGTTCCATAAACTTAAAAATACCTCTCTCTCTCTCTCTCCACCGTCTCGCTCTCCCTCAGCCCCCCCCCATGCAGTATGGGGAGGATAACAGTGGCATACCTTACAAGGTTGTTGTATGGATCACAACCAAGTTTGTGTGTGTGGAGTGCTCCGAACACTCACCAATGCGACATTAATATCAAGGATTATTATTGTTTGAAATATTGTCCTTGCGTTGCTTTTGTTCTATATAAAACTGAGCAGGTTAGAATGTGTGCAAGTGAACAGCGGCTCCTGAATGAGACAGGAGGGGCAGAAGAGTGAGAAAGGAGATATTGTCATCAGTCTGTTGTTGCCTTGCCAACAATGAATCTCCACAATTTTCCACCACCTTAAAGTTACTGTTGTCTACCTTTTGTATGTGAACATAATGATGGGGTTTTTTTCTTCTTCTTTTTGAAAAAGAAGTCTCTTTGTAAAAGCCTGTAATTAATCAGTTAAGGAACTGATTAACTACACTGGTGTAATTTGCTAACAGTTACATACAGTACTTTGAAACTGAAGCATTAATTACACTGTACAATGAAGCAGGCAGTGATACGCATATCAGCTGGATTGTATATTAAAACGAATCTGTCTTATTCTTTTTCTCATTGTTCATTACAGTCAGTCAAATATATTTTCAGCCCTACAGGTGCAGGGCAATTCTAACCATGCTCCTTCAGAATTAAGAGACCCTAACAACAATGGGGCTTACTTTCAGGTAAGTGTTCATTGGGCTACCTTCTGAAGTTGTTGAACTGCAGCCCCATCATCTCTGACCATCATCCAAGCTGCATGAGGCAGATGGAAGTCCACACCCACAAACTTCTGGTCACCACTTTCCCTAAATTACAGCCCTAAATACTACTACTACTACTACTACTACTACTACTAATAATAATAATAATAATAATAATAATAATTTATTATTTATACCCTGCCCATCTGGCTGGGTTTCTCCAGCCACTCTGGGTGGCTCCCAGCAGAATATTAAACAGAATAAAACTTCAAACATTAAAAACTTCCCTAAACAGGGCTGCCTTCAGATGTCTTCTAAAAGTCAGATAGTTGTTTATTTCCTTGACATCTGGTGGGAAGGCGTTCCTCAGGGTGTGTGCCACCACCGAGAAGGCCCTCTGCCTTCATAACCCAGCTGAGCTGAAATACTTGGATTTTAAAATATTCCTGCAACTAAAGATTACTTCAATAGGTAATCGCCTATCCCCCCCCCCCAGTGGCAAAACCAGCTGATGATGCTGTTAAGTTGAAGCTCCTGTATTTCACCCAATTAGAGAAATCTTCTCATTGTTGGTTTGAGCCTTACTCAATCATTCTAGATGGCAACCTTTGGGCATTCCTGGACTGAAACTCCATATGAAAGTCTAGATGTTGAGGACGGTCTCAAACACTTTTCACTCTGGGTGCTTCTAGAAGAGGGATTAATTTACAAACGGGTTGTTGAGATACCACAAACAGCTTACTGGCAAAAGGTTTGTGTTGTTGTTTACTCATCAGTTTTCTCCCCAAAGGGTAACTCTGCATTTTTGTTGTTTAGTGATCTATAGACCATTTCTATTCTGCTTAATATATAAAATCATATATAAAATAAAACAAAATATTGCAAAGATATACATTAAAACCATCAACTCAAACTACTAAGAACAGCAATAAAAAGTACCGAAATGCAATAAAGCAGAGGACAGAGTTCTGTTTCAACAATCAGAGAAAGCCTGGAGAACAAGGTGTGTCTTCAAAAGATAACTGAAGCAGGTACGGTAAGTGGTAGCAACAATAGAGGCAGCATCATGCTATGCATTGTTTTGGGTTTTTTAAAGAACAATTTATTAGTATTTTCCATATCAAAGAAAGACAAGCAAAGACACAATAAAAACACAGAGCACAGGCAGCTATAAATTTAATTACAGCACACTTAAGAGTAGTCAACAGAAAATCTCCCACAAATATGCAATCCACAGTGTTTATTCATTTGTGTGCTAAGTGTTAACCAGAAGCAGCTGCCTAGTAGATCAGATACAGAGGACAACGATCTGAACCTTTAGCAATGAAGAGAATGAAAACTGTTGCTGAAGCTGTGGACCAAGAATGAGGGTTTCTCTTCATCTTGTTTCTTCCCAAAAATTGAAACATGAGGATTGACTAAGGCTGGTTAAGTAGAGTGGCAAGGTGAAAAAATGGAAACAATTACATGGAAAAGTAATACATTTTGTTTGGTATTTTGTTTTGCAGAAAGGCTAGATGATTAAGGGGTTAAGACCACAGAGCTCTGTTCCTAGACCATGCCCCCTCCTGTCCAGGAGGGAGAAGTGAAGCTGATTCTCTTCTCTCCCTTTCTGTCATTCTCTTTTCGCCATGTAATCGACCAAGACAGATGTGTCTGAATTTGCTTCAAGTTTAGATTGCATGTTTGAAGCTATATGCTGTATTTTGCACCCAAGAGTAATCTGTCTGTGTTCTCCTTGCTGCTGCATGGAATAACGCATGAACCAGACCTTTGGATTTAGTAAGTATATCACTTTAAACTTACTTAATAATGTGTGGTCTGTTCATTGCTAGAGGTGTAGGTGGGCAAGTATTTTTAGGTAGACTAAACAAGATATGCAAAATGATTTATTTATTTATTTATTTGCTGAGGGCCCTTTTCCACTAGAGAGAGTGCAATGTCCTGTGATTTGAAACTAGATGTCCAGCCAGTTCTTTGGTTAATACCCCACACATGGGTCAGAGTTATTTTCCAACTCCCACACTTTTGTTCCTGTGACATCATAGCAACTCAACCAATAGGTACAGACTACTTCCAGCATAAAAGGCAACAGCCAGTCATATGTGTTTACCTTCACTTTTTCTCAAATTCCTTGTGGTTTTTTAAATAGACATGTACTGTAATTAGGAAAATCACTATTGTTCCCAAGAGGCACCATATTATGGATGCTATAGCCATAACTTTATAAACATTTAGATATTCCAGTATATTTCATCACAGTTAAAATCCTTTCCTAGTTTATATATGCCTGCCCATTTTAGATGACAGCCACACATAGGAGTCTAGAACACTTACATGTTTCTAATTAGCCACATGCCAGCCCTTCTTAATCAAAGCAAATCCCTCCTATGCTCAGCTTCATTGTCTTATTTTAAACTTCTTCTTTTTTAAAAAAAAAAGATATTTATTACTTTTCCAACAGTTTCAACACAACACTACAAACAAAAAAGAAAAAAAGAACAATATAAATACAATACAAAAACACTACATACAAAACAAAACAAAAACAATTTTAAAACACCTCAAACATTTTCAATATCTTATCTTTCCTTCGCTTATTTCCAACGACCTCACACCTCCCTTTTTGTATTCCACTTCTATTAATTGTTTCAGCAATTCCTTTCTATCTTCCTCTGTTTTCTATCCTATAATTATCTTAACACATTCTTGCCTTATTTTTTCCTTTAATTTTCTATTAATCTATTTATACTTAATACCTTATAACATTTCTACTAAAGCCATATAACTTCATTCCAACATTCTTCTAACATTCATTAATTTTACAATATTTCTATAAATAGTCTTTAAACTTTTTCCAGTCTTCTTCCCCCGACTCTTCTTCCTGGTCTCGGATCTTGCCAGTCATTTCCACCAATTCCATATAGTCTATCAACTTCATCTGCCATTATCCAACACTTCAGTGCTTTCAAGAAGCAGCCATTCTCTCAGCCAGCAAAAAGCAGATGGTTCACAACAAAGTTTAGGGGTCTGGCAGGGCAAGTCCACCTCCTTCTTTGGCATCCGTCAATATCTTAAATTTTACTCGAGGCTTCCTGCCCTGCCAAACAAATCTAGAGACGTCCCTCTGCCACCTCCTGAAACAATCCATCCCATCCAAAGCTTGCAATGTTTGAAACAAAAGCAACATCCCCGACAACACAGCAACCCTCATCCCCACCACAGCAACTCGGCCCAACAATAACAACTTCAGATTTGTCCATATTTCCAAATCCCCCTTCTCTTCAATCCAATGTCCTTCACAGCTATCCTTGAATAAATTCACATTTCTGGCAGTCATACTAACCCCCAAATACCTCTCTTTCTCAACCGATGTTAGTCCTGTCTCCTCCTGAAACTCTGTCAAGCTTTCCTTTTCCTCAGGTAGGGCTCTGATCCTCAAATTCATCTGTTTCTCTTTAAGTTCAATCATAACAAATGTCAGCTTATGTTCATCAAGTTGTCCTTGTATGGATGGGACTCTCTCTCTCTTCTGTTGTATTGCTTTACATTCAGCAGCAAGGGTTTTCTCCTTGACTTCATCCGCAGTTTGCCGTATCAGAGTAGATTCCTGTATCAATTTCTGGATGGTTTCTGTATTGGTATTCACCTTTTGTCCCAGATTATTTAAACTTTCTACAATTAAGTCTATTTTAATATTTGCAGCATCCACTTTCACATTTATCACGTCTGTTTTCTTGTGAAGCTGTTCCAGCGAATCGTTTATTTTCACTAATACGACCGCTAAGGCCTCTTCTGTCGACATTCTGTCTGTTTTTTCCTTTCCATTTGCCATAACACTTAAGAGATTCAAGGTCAATCCTAGAGTCTCACAATTTTTTATCTTGCAGCTGGAAATTCCCCTAGCCCAGCTCCTGTAGAGCAACCAATTTCAAAAGCTTCCACTAGGGGAAAACAGTTTCTATTTGTATTAGTCAGTACTGTCCTCTTTTAAACAATGTTCCAATAATCCAAAGTTAGTTTCAGTTTTCAGTTACTTTTACTCCTTTAAAAAAAAAAAACAGCCGGAGACAGTAGAAACAATGTATTCTCTTGTTTAGCTACCTGTCAATGAACGTTCTAAACGCTGTCAATGAACATTCCAAAAAACATCGATCCTGCTAGCAGCCCGTTTCCAGGGTCTGAGTGGCAGTATTTTAACTCTCTTGACTCTCTCCTACAGGCATATTCAGTCCACCACTCCCCCCCCCTTCTCCTGTCTCCAAAGGGGGGGGTAGTTCTTTGCCAATGGAGATTTAGTCTTTTTACAAAAGACTTTCCAAGACTTCAGCTTGCAGGCTCATTGCTTTAGTTTATTTACAAAAGGGGAGGCGGACTTCCTGTATTGAACCTCCCCGTTTCGATGCCAAATTAAACGTTTAAAAATCCAATTCTCCCACTTCAGCTCTACTCACGGGTAATTACTTTAGAGTCAAATTGTCCACAGGAAAAAGTCAGTGCTCTCCGGCAACAGCTATGCGCCTTCGCTCCGTGGAAGAAGCAGACGATTCAAAGCACCGCGCCGCTCAGCCACGTCGCTCCAGATCCCCGAAACCGGGTTTCCCCGCGAGTAGGGGAGGCGAAAAAGGTGCCCGCTGAATCCCACATTCACAGGCTTCTCCCGCCTGTCTTATTTTAAACTTCTTTCCATTCTGTATCTTCTAATTGTTGCTGCTCTTCTATCTCATTTTTAGCTGTAACAGAATGAATGGGGCTGGCGTTACAAAGAACTGTAATTAACATTTATGAAATATTTTTCAGTTTGTAGATTTTCATTTTATTAAAGATATTGACCTGGATTTCCTGACCCCCTCTTAAATGGATTTCATGTCCTTAACTTGATCAGTATTGGCTTGCATTAAACATGTCTTTCAAAACTGCACATTTTTCGTAAGACATGCAGTTTGAAGCTATCAAGAGCTAAAGCTGAAAGTATGTAGCAGTGACGGCATAATGCTTTGGAATGTGGAAAATTCATTTTGAAAATGTGTGGTGCTTTACGTTTCCTAAGGTCAATTCACGCATGCATGTTCATTACTAGATGTGATTTCAGTACATTAAGACATGGCTTGTGAAACACACATTGCAGATCAAGTGCTTCTCATAGTTTAACAGCCAATGCGTTGTCAGACTGGATAAACTGAGGTTCAAATACCTACTCAGCTATGAAGGACGCTGGTTGACCTTGAGCCATTCACTCTCTATCAACATACCTTTTTTATATTCATTGTTCACAAAGGTGCATTTTGCATAATGCCAAGGTTGACTAAAGCCAAAGAGTAAACAACTAAAAGCCTGCAATCCCTGTTTATATTTTTTATGTGTATTAGATCCCATATCAGTTCAGGGATGGCTAGTGAAATGCTGAAACCTGTCCTGCAATTTCTCAAAAGATTTCTTGCCTGGGGGGGGGGGAGAGCTTATATAAGGTTACCAGATTTTTTGCAATGAATCCAGGGACACGTTAATTAATTAATTAAATACTACATGTTAATTAAATACTCCTTTCTCCATGAGCCTGGGCAGCCCCTGAGTTGTTGGTTCTTCAGTGGTGGTGGTGGGGAAGCGGTGCGCAGTAGGTCAGGCATGGAAGGCAGAGAAGGAGGGCCGAGAGTGGTGGCGGCAGTGAGGCTCAGGCAGCGCGATGCCTCCCTTCCCATCAGAGCAGCCCCAATCCCATTCCTATTTGCGTGCAAGCAAGAGGGGCAGGAATCCCTCAGCTGGGAAGGGAGGCTTCGCACTGCCTTTCGGAGCAGCCCCATCCCAACTCTTACTTGCGTGCAAGCAGGAGAGGGTGGGGATCCCTCAGCTGGGAGGCTTCCCGTTGCCTAACTGAGAGATCCCTGCCCCCTCCTGCTTGCACACAAGCTCTGATAGGCAGCATGAAGCCTCCCTTCACAGCTGAGAGATCCCCGCCCCATTCCTGCTTGCATGCAAGTAGGACTTGGCAGGCTGCTCCAATAGGCAGCATGTAGCCTCCCTTCACAGCTTAGTTGCTGGGGTCAGGGAAGGTGGAGGCAGCCCGGAAGCTGCATCTTAGAGCCCCTGCACCACCATCATATGGGGACTTGCGAGCAGCTCCTGAAGCCAGCCAGAGCCAACTGCTCCGGGCTGCTGAAACTACTGCTGCTGCATTTCCCGGGGACATCAGATGAAATCCGGGGACATTCCGGGGATGGAATTTGCCTGGGACTTACCGTATTTTTTGCACCATAACACTCACTTTTTTCCTCCTAGAAAGTAAGGGGAAATGTCTGTGCGTGTTATGGAGCGAATGCCTGCGGGTGGTGGTGGGGATCTGCTGCAGTCGTGAGCAGAGGATCCATGGTTCCCCTTCCTTCCCTCCTCCGTGGTTACAAAGCATGGATCCACATGGATCCTCAGGATTTTTGCATTGGGCTACTCCAAACTCACTGTCAGATCACATGTCTGTGACCACAGCATGAACCACAAAAATCATATATCCACTATTTCATGTAGAATTTTTTTTCTTGTTTTCCTCCTCTAAAAACTATGTGCGTGTTATGGTCTGGTGCGTGTTATAGAGTGAAAAATACGGTATTCACAAATCCAGGAACTGTCCCTGGGAAACGGGGATGTCTGGTAACCCTAGGCTTATATTTTTGTCCCTTAAGCTTAGATGTTAAGAATAGCTTCAGAATTTTGGTGACAGTACCTGCTGTGGCTGTGGAGGAGAGATATGTTTTGTTGCAGCTGGGGCAGGTGAAGGTGTCTAGTTGTACTGCGCCGGGTGCACCAAGGCATTTCTTCTCTCTGTGCTCCTCCCAGAGGTCATTTTTCCTCTTGTCTCCTCTGGGAGAGCTCTGAAACACTCGGCTCCTGCTTGTGGGCTACCCATTTACTTCTGGTTGGCCTTTGTGAGAACAAGATGCGGGCCTTTGGCTTGATCCAGTGGGGCTTTTTTATGTAGGGCAACAATCAATCAATCAATCAATCAATGCTGTTGCCTTTGACACTTTTTTTCTATCTCTAAAACCAACAATGCAATCCTGTGCAAGTTGAATCAGAACTAAATCCTATTGTGTTCAATGGCTTTTGCTCTCTTGAAAGTGTGCTTAGGACTGCAGGCTAAAACTGTGTACAGCTATGTTAGAATGGCACCTTTATCTATTTGACTGAATTTGCATCGATTTATGTTTAAATTTAATAAATGCATAACTTGGGGGGGGGTTAATAAAAAGAAATCTGCATGAAACAGCATGCAGATCAAATCAGTAAAATACAAGGCAAATGCAATTTAAAGTATCTTTTAAAACATGCCGTTCATAATACTTAGAAGAAAGTCCCCACAAAAACCAGAATAAACTAATTGTATTGTATGCAAGTCACTGTCAGTTGGAGCCAAGACAGCCCTGTTTTTTTCCTCTTGGTCATCTTAGAACATGACAAAATGCTGGGAACAGAAATAAAGTTTATTTCTATCACCCTTTGAGGGGGGGGGATGCAAAGTATTTCAAATAATTATATGAGGGAAGGTATGCCCCATCCCCCCCCGTAACATTATTGTATTCCATGCTCAAGAACAAACTTGATTTCACCCCACCCATCCCCAGACGTCCAGCTGAATTCTCATAGTAGACCAACTGAAGTTAATGGGCCTAAATCAGGTATATCCATTAATTTTAATGACTTTGCTCTGAGGAAAACTTAGTTGGATACAGTCATATGTCTTTACTTGCCTTCTCCAACTGGTGCCTTCTGACTGTTTTGGACTACAACTCCCATCAACCCCTGGAACTTGTAGTCACATCAACTGCAGGGCACCTGGTTGGGGAATACAGTGATACCTCTGGTTACAAACTTAATTCGTTCCGGAGGCCCGTTCTTAACCTGAGGTACCACTTTAGCTAATGGGGCCTCCTGCTGCCGCCACGCCACCAGCACGTGATTTCTGTTCTCATCCTGGGGCAAAGTTCTTAACCCGAGGTACTACTTCCAAGTTAGCGGAGTCTGTAACCTGAAGTGTTTGTAATCTGAGGTACCACTGTACAGTCATACCTCGGATTACAGATGCTTCGGGTTGTGCGATTTCGGGTTGCATACCAGGCCGAACCAGAAGTAACGGAACAGGTTACTTCCAGGTTTCGGCGCTTGCGCATGCGCAGAAGCACTAAATCGCACTTTGCGCATGTGCAGACGCTCCAAATCGCAACCCATGCATGCACAAACGCAGCGCTGTGGGTTGTGGGCGCTGTGGGTTGCAAACGTTCTTCCCACACGGATCACATTCGCAACCCAAGCATCCACTGTACTGATCTAGTCAGCCATTTGTTTCCATGCAGCTTGTACAGTCATCTTCATTAGTGGTCACTAGAAGTCGCCAGGCTAGGTTTGCTGGCAATCATGTCACTTTTCATGCATCCACCACAGTCACATATAAATGAAGGGGAAGCTTACTTTAAGAGTACCAGAAGCAGATCAGCAAGGCTCATCATCACTGACTCTTTTTCTACGTCCCCATACTCTACTTTCCCACAGTGTATTCCTCCAAATATTTATCTCTGTTCCTGAGAATTGTAATGGAGAAGAAGGAGATGAAGCAGAGAACTTGAGGGAGGTACTGCAAGTTTAGGGGTTGGGAAGCATTTGGTGCTCTCATGGCTGCAAACACACTTTACATTTAAAGCAAATGGTTTATTCTAAAAGATCCCTGGTAACTGCAGTTTACCCCTTGCAGAACTACAATTCCCAGCACCATTATCAAACTATAGTTCCCGGGGTTCCATTGGGGGGTGCTATAAATGTATAGTGTGTACACAGTCTATAAAAATAAGCCCAATGCTCAACCCACCCCCTACACACACACACTTTACTTGTTCTTTGAGGAAGCATAACAGTTAATAGCTACTTTGTGGGACCCACTTCTTTTGTTAAATGTGTCCTGTTCTATTTGAAACGGTTTTACTTGTTTTATTGTTGTAACAGTTTTATCTCTTTTTATAAGTGCATATTACAGCATTGCAACTATGGTGAAGGGCATGTAAGAAATCTTATAAACAAATAAACTTTGCCCTCCATGAAATTGTCTAATTGTTCTTTAAAACCATCAAGGCTGGTAGCAATCAGTACATCATGTATCAGCAACTTCTGTAAACCAAAACAACTTATTTTTGTCTGCCCTTCTTCCACCAGTGGGTTTCACTGAATGGTCCTGGATTCTAGCATTATGATAAAGGGGGTGGAAGAAATCTCTCTTTTCTTTCTCTGCTCCACCTGTCTCCAACTGGTGGGTTGGGATCCACTAGTGAGTCACAACCTGATCAAAAGTGGGTCACAACATTGGCACTACATCCATGCAAATATACGGCAAAAGATTAAGAAATGAGTCTTAATATAGGTTTGGATTAAATGTAGGTTCTGTGTCTGAAAAAGCTGAGCACTACTGGTCCAGACCATGCCTACTTTTATAATTCATAGATGCTTTTGAATTATGGTGTTGGAGGAGGCTCTTGAGAGTCCCATGGACTGCAAGAAGATCAAACCTCTCCATTCTGAAGGAAATCAGCCCTGAGTGCTCACTGGAAGGACAGATCCTGAAGCTGAGACTCCAATACTTTGGCCACCTCATGAGAAGAGAAGACTCCCTGGGAAAGACCCTGATGTTGGGAAAGATGGAGGGCACAAGGAGAAGGGGACGACAGAGGACGAGATGGTTGGATAGTGTTCTCGAAGCTACCAGCATGAATTTGACTAAACTGCGGGAGGCAGTGGAAGACAGAAGTGCCTGGCGTGATCTGGTCCATGGGGTCATGAAGAGTCGGACACGACTAAACAACAACAACAAGGTATTAGGCACCATCAAATCCTGTTTGGCCCTCTGCTACCTGGCTTGCCGAAGGAAGAAGTTCATTGTTTCGATAGTACAGTGGTACCTTGGGTTAAGTACTTAATTCGTTCCAGAGGTCCGTTCTTAACCTGAAACTGTTCTTAACCTGAAGCACCACTTTAGCTAATGGGGCCTCCCGCTGCCGCTGCGTTGCCAGAGCACGATTTCTGTTCTCATCCTGAAGCAAAGTTCTTAACCCGAGGTACTATTTCTGGGTTAGTGGAGTCTGTAACCTGAAGTGTATGTAATCTGAGGTACCACTGTAGTTTGACTGTTGTTTACTTACCCAGATATGGATAAAGGGGTGGCAGTTAGCACGCAGCAAGCAGCAATGTGAATTCATGGAGCGTGTCTAAACATACACAATTTTAGTAGTGACCCAGCTCCAAAAGTGCTTTCACCACATTTTTAGTTGATGTGCAAGCTTCTTCTCTGAATTCTCTTCCGATTCTTCTCATTTGCAGCCAAAGGGACTGCAAATCCCTTTACACCTGACATCTTACATCAGCTAATTCTCACATTAACACTCTCCTATCAAGTGCAAGCTTCCTGCCATTTAAATTACCCACAAGACCCACAAGTTAGTGCTGCTCCAAGCATTGTGGGAAATTTAAATGGCTCCTGGAGGAGCCCTCCAGTGCAGATCACAAGTGCACCAGGGATGTACCTAGGGGTTGCTGAGGTGGGTCCCTGCCAAGGTGCAGGCTCAGGGGAGCCCTAAAATTGCACCTCTCCACTCTAACTCAGAGTGGCTAGGAGCCCATCTGCCCACCTGCTCCCTAGGCCACTCTTTCACTGCTCCAGGTGACTGGGCAAGATGCACAGGCTTTTCTGTGCATGAGCGGAGCATCCAGTGGGGCTCAAAGAGTACAGAGACAGGGGCTGCCAACACAGCTCCTTGCCAAGGGCGCCTAAGTACACCTCTGGCCACCACTGCTAGCAAGTCAAGGGGGATGCAGCAATTTAGATAGGGTACCACCAGAAGGCTGTTTACTAGGGACCCACCTCAGCCCTTAGAGCCATCAGTGCTTGGAGCTGCTCAGTGTACGCAGAGTGGGGCCAAGCCTAGCCATAAGAAATGCGTGCACAGGAGATATTAATGGAGAGTGAGGCTCTACACACATTTTGTGGGCTGGATAGTGGTTTCATAGATTAGGTGCATTACTAAGCAACGGAGGCTGGTCCTTTGGGCAAGTTGAACAACTGGCCCTCCTGCCTGCTTTTTTCCCCACTCATTCATTACAAGGAGCTCAAGGTGGCATACATGGTTTTTCCCTCCCCGTTTTTATCACCACAACAACCCTGTGAGGTAGGCTAGGTTGAAAGACAGTGACTGTGCCCAAGGTCACCCAGTGTGTTTCATGCCTGAACAGGGATTTGAACCCTGGGCACTGTGGGTTAAACCACTGAGCCTAGGACTTGCTGATCAGAAGGTTGGCGGTTCGAATCCCCATGACGGGGTGAGCTCCCGTTGCTCGGTCCCTGCTCCTGTCAACCAAGCAATTCGAAAGCACGTCAAAGTGCAAGTAGATAAATAGGTACCGCTCCAGCGGGAAGGCAAACAGCATTTCTGTGCGCTGCTCTGGTTCACCAGAAGCGGCTTAGTCCTGCTGGCCACATGACCCGGAAACTGTACGCCAGCTCCCTTGGCCAGTAAAGCGAGATGAGCACCGCAACCCCAGAGTCGGCCACGACTGGACCTAATGGTCAGGGGTCCCTTTACCTTTACCTCCCAGGCCCTCTTCCAGCACTCTAACCACTACACTACACTATCCTGGTTCTTACTTCTGGCCAGTCCAGAGCAGGTGCACTGCCTATCGACTTCTGCCTGCTTAGTCTCAGAGTTGGCCTTTGTAGAGCTACTCAAGCAGGGAGAAAGACGGGGAGGGGGGGATTTGACTCTGCTTGCCATGGGTTCTGACTTGCCCACTGTTTGTTTCCCTGCTTGACACTCTGCCGGTCCCGATGGGCACCAGCTACTGTTGGCGATCGGGGAAGCACACCAGGAGATGGGTGTGAAAATGCTAGTCTGCCGTCCTTTCTCCCCCGGGTTCTCCCTCAACCCAAAGAAATCAAGGTTCCTCCTAGCAAGGGCACGTGCGTTTGCGCTTTGCACAAGTTTCTGCCGCCCTGAAGCAGCAAAGCGATTCGCGCCTGCGATATTGTCGCATACCGCACGCGTAGAGCGCCTCGGCAGAGGTCCAGAGATCTGGCGCCGATCCTGCGCGCTTCTGAACATTCAAACATCGCCCAGTGCGCGGAAATTAGAGGGAACGCGCGTCTCCAGAGCGTCAGAGCGCGACCTAAGGTATTTCCTAATTGATTTCTACCTCGAAATTACAGAACATTTCAAGCAGGCAAAGTCAGCCGCTTTCCTCCTTCCTTTCCCTTTCTGCACTTTTGTTCTCGTGGTCGGAGCATCATCAGCAGGCAGAGAGATCCGCGACGCGACGTTGCAAAAGAGACCCGAAGAGGACTTTTCGAACCTTGGAGGGAGAAGTTCGGATGTCCAAAGGCATTAAAAATGTCAGACTCGATCCGATATTCATAAAGTATACTGACCGTTGCCTAAATTGGGACTCTGAAGAGGGTAGGGTGGATTTCTGCGTCCAGTTGCGAATTTGTTCTATAAAGAATGACAAGTAAAGAAAGCACTTATTATGCCCAAAAGTTGTATATAGATAAATCCTGCAAAAATAAAAGCATAATAATCTCTCTCTCTCTCTCTCTCTCTCTCTCTCTCTCTCTCTCCATATATATATATATATATATATATATATATATATATATATATATATCACACACCTTTCCTTACCATTTTTTCACCCCGAGCCGAAACACAGTTACCAGAGAGGAAGTCCAAGTGAGGCTGCAATCCTCCCTTACCTGGGAGTAAGTCCTACTGAATTCAATGGGACCTACTGTTACGTAGTCGTGCACAGGATTGCAGTGTAAATTGTTTAGGATGCCAGCTTCGATTTAAACGCAATCCTGCTTCAGATTCAACACCGTTTGGTCCGCGACGAATATCAATCTAATCATCTGAAATAAACATATTTTAAAGAAGGAGGAGGAGGAGAATGACCCAGGAGGCAAAACAAATCTCTGGACAATTGTTGCCTGCAAAGCCCCTTTGAGAATCGTTTCCCTTTCTTGGTTTGGTTCCTGTCCCAGAGGCGCTGTTTACTCTTCCTTGAGTTCAAAATGAAATAGTTGGCTTTTCAAAAGAAATGAAATCTGTTTTCAAGGGCAACGTTCCTTCCCTCGTCATCAGAGACTCGCCTACAAGTTGCAGACCTCTCGACGCGGAGAGAAAGAGAGGGTCTGGGGAAGAGAGAGGGTTAACCTGGCTTCTCCCCCCCACCCCCACCCCCAATGCGGAGACTCACACCAGAAGCGCGCGCACACACATACTCCCACCGCACGCATACACAGAGCACGATTTAAAGTGAGAGCCGGAAAATCTATATTGGTCGGTTGCCCCCCCCCCTTCGCCCATATAGGTGTAAAAGCTGCACTCTTCCCTTTACTTTGGAGAAGCCTATCGGGCTTCGGTGGGACTACTTCTAAGTAAAGGACTTCTGGCTGTTCCCTCCCTCCGAGTCTGCCCTCCGCCATCCAGGAAGAAAGGCAGATGGGTTTCCAGCCGAGTCTCCGCGTTGCGCGTCGCTCAATTTTCTCCAGAGTCTTCACTGTCGTAAACAAGAAATCTTTTCATTTGCTCTAAATGAAATTCTCTTTTTTTCCCCCACCTCTTTTACCTTAACATTGACAGCGGCTGTGTTTTCCGTTCTGTTCCATTCCCTTTTTTAAAATAAATAAATAAATAAATAAATAAATAAATAAATAGAAACCTCCTTTCCGCTGCGCCTTTTGGCAAACAGACAGATCGGTAGCAGAGGGAAAGGGGAGGTTTGAGGGAAAATCTCTGCCTTAGATACCAAAAAAAGAAAGACCTCCTTTTTCCCTTCCTCGCCCCAGTTTGGTGGGGCGGAGACAGGTCCTTGCACATCACTGAAGAAGCAGCCACCCACCCTCTCCAGTATTTAAACATACAGAAATAAAAAAAAGGAGGGAGGGGGGCAGAGAGGAAAATTAAAGCAGACAGGGTAATTTTCTAACAACGGGGATAGGCTGGAAAAGTCAGCAATAGTCTCCTGGCCGTATAATTCCCATCGAGGTTGGTTAAGCCAGAAAGAATGCAGACATTTCGGGGCAAGAAAAGGGGGGGATCACAAGGGATTTGCAGAGAAATAGCCCATCTATTCAAATCTTTTAACCCCCGTCGATTTTTATATTATGATCGGGCGTCTTATAAAAGTTATACGAGTTTCCCCCTTTCTTTGCTGCACATAAAAGCCTTCCATTCATGTGGCCCACGAGGGAACCTCATTAGTCTAGAGCGCTTAATTATGTTTGGAGAAAAGGGAAGTAAAAGGCCACCAGGATTAGGCTGGGGTGCTCTGACATGACACCGGGCGGGGCGTTCCGCATTCGGGCACGAGGGGTCGCTGTTGCGATCGCGTCGGAGCGGCGAGCAACCCCGCCGTCTCTCCGCTCGCTTCATCAGCATCGAATGCGCTCCGAGGGGATGCATATTGCTGGTGTGCCTACACACACTGCAAATGTCTAGAATAGGAATAGGGGTAGGAAAGGAGGATAGGAAAGGAGCAATCCAGAGCCATTTATACCAGGGGGTGTTCTGATTAAAGGGCATGCGGACTGGAACCTTAAAAAAACACTTGAGGTGTATGTAGATATAGATACTGTTTTTTGTGTTTTTATTATTATTATTATTATTATTATTATTATTATTATTATTATTATTATTATTATTACTACTACTACTACAAAGAATGGGATGAAAGAAAGAGTCGTCACATGTCTGGAAACCAGTATTTAATGCAGTTTTATTAAAGGAGGAAAATTTGTTAGTCACAACACGGAAATTCGTGTCCAGATTAAGATTTCTTTTAGGAAACCATGCAAAATTTATACCTACGCCTTGCCCCAGTTATATATTGTAAATGGGGAGGGAGCATTTATTCCATTTTCCTGCAAGTCTGGGAATCTCTAGCCAGCTTCCACCGACCCGGAGGAGTTTCCCGGATCTGTGCTTACGGAATTTCGCCTTCTGCATTCTGCTGGTCAGGGGCGACGAGAAATCGAGGCTCTCTTCCCCTCCGCGTGCTCTGACCGAGACAGGTCTTTGGGTGGGATTTCTTCTTCTAGTCAAATTATCTTATGGGTGAGAGGAAGCCCTCCTTTCCCGGTGGCATGCCAGCCTGCTCGATTTGGCATCTCTCTCCAGAGCAATTATTCCTGGTAATTGCTTATTGGCGTACAGAGCTAAACACTGTAGATGGAGAGGAGCTCTCTCTCTCTCTCTCTCTCTCTCTCTCTCTCTTGGATTCCACCAAATTTCAAATGATTCCCTCCATCCATCTGCTCCAGTGAAACGTGAAGTATATCAGTCCTGTCTGTTTACAAACCCAAGACTGCCTTCTGATCTTATCAGGAGATCTTTTTCGAGACATCCAACTGAGTTATTTCCCCCGGAACGTTAAAAAAAAAATGCAATGTATTTATTTACTTGCTGTAAACTGGAAAGTGTATATTTGCCCCTGCTCCTTGCACATCCCAAATACTACTTCTTCATAACAACAATAACTTTCTGTTTCGTCCCTCGACGCCCCCGGTTTGTTTTTGTTTGTTTTCTAGTGTGTTTAGAAATCTGTGTGTATTTTCCCCTTAATTCAGGGGCGTCGGTAACCAACCGTTGAATTCCAAAGTCATTAAGGCTTATTATTTACCGTGCTCATGGTGACTCCGCTGAAGGGCTTTGAATGGGCGGCGGGGGGGGGGAGTTTATCTTCTAAATACACTTCGGATCTTTTTATTTCCAAATGTTAGGAGTGAAATAGAAGCGTCCCGCCTCCCGTCAATCAGACTGGGATCCTGGCACATCGTTTGAGGAAGGAAATGCCGCTTCCTATCTAAAGGCGCAGCCCTCCTCTCCACTCCCCCCCCTCCCCAACAATAATCTCTGCTGAAGTGAATGGGCGAGGGGAGGGGAGGCAGAGTGAGCTGGTGTAGCAGCCCACAGCCCTTGTGCCTGGGAGCTGAAGGAAGCTTGAAACTGCAAACACGGACTAGGTGATTCTGCCGTGCCATAATACCACCAGTGAACTGCTAAACTGCTAAACTGCACACCAGTGAACTGCTAAACAGGAGGATGTTGCCCCGTTGAGGTCAATAGATGCGTGGTCCCTTTATATTTTGGAAGAGGGACCGTTTTACATGCGGGTTTCAAACAGGCTTTGCTTTGACTCTGAGGAAGCAAAGCTAACTTTGGCGCAATCAAGAATCAGACGAATGCTCTATTTCTCTTCCTTATTATCTGCCTATAGCCTGATCCGCAACTCGAGTTATCTTCGCTTTCCTGCTGCTTGAACTCCGAAGAAATCACTACAGGCGTCTTTTCCATCAGTGGGGTTTACTCCCAAGTGAATGTCCTGAGGAGGAGGGGACAGCCATGTTAGTGTAAAACTGAGGGTAAAGTCAAGGATTCCAGGCTCCCACTAGTTTTGTGGCCTTGCAATGCCTTTCTGTCTGTCCAGAATGGGGGGGGGGGGATAGCAGAAACTTTCACGGGAACTGGCAGCTTGAAAGTGCTTTTCAGTTTCTAGTGGTAGCAGTTTGAGGAAATGTCATTACTATTACGAGTGGTGCTGTGGTAGTGATTACATCTTCGTTACTCTTTCTCTAGCGATTTCACAGCAGAGTGATAGTGGTGATTAGATTCCACCCCCAACTCTTTCTCCACAGAAAGTCATGGCAGCATCATAAAGAAGCAGCTATCAATTTTATTTCCCATATACCACAGAGGAACACTAGCAGTTTCAAAACTCCTTTGCTACTACGGCTTACATAGAAACTCCACTGAGCCGTAACTTCGGAGTAAAGCGCTTGCAGCGTCCTCCTACCCGTCTGGTGAGAACTACATCCCCTTGAATTCAGTGTGGTTTACTACCAGGTAACTGAGCGTAGCACCGAAGCTCTAAGATCGCAGTGGCCCTCTATTGCTAAACTCCTGCAAGCGCTTTGCAGTCAATGGTTCTCCGAGAATATATGTCACGAATTTGTCGGGGGGGGGGAGCGGGAGAAGAGGGGACACAAACAATTCTTTTCGAGTGGGGGGAGGGAATGTAGAAGCCTTTATAGACAGCTCCTACCCGAGGTCAACGCCTCCATCAACAGAAGCCTCGCTGGCGCTTCGATCCCCCGTCTGAGAGAATAATTAAAAAAAAAAGTACAGCTTGCGAAATCTATCAGCAGCTAAGCCTTTATTGCCCCCCTTTTGGCGGCATAACACAGATTTGCATGGCTTTTAATCCATCCCTCCTCCCCCCCCACTCCCCCAATATTTGACCGCACGCCTGATCAATTTCCTTTTTTCGTGAGGGCGGCGGGGGGGGGATAGTTAAGAGAAATCAACGTTTCAGTTCTTCCTCTTTCTTTCTTTTAAAAAAGGGAGGTTAAAAATCACTAAAACCAGAGAGCGCAGAAAGACAGCTGCCTGCCTTAGGGTACCAAAAGAAGGGGCGGAGTGTGGAACCGAAAATGCAAAGGGAGAGTTATAAGGAGGGGGGGGAGGAAATCAAATGAGGAGTGTAAAAGTTGCCTCTGATTCTCTCTCCAAGTCCAGCTTTTTAAAAAATAAATAAATAAATAAAAATTCTGGCTCTGCCCGGGTTTTCTCCAAGCACCCCCTCCCTCTCCTCCCAGCAAAGGCTACAGCAGCCCCTGAAATATGATAATCAGAACAGCTGCTTCTGTGTTCCCTGCGTCCAATCAGAGGCGAGCTGGTTTGACGTCCCCGAGGCCTACGTCGACCAATGGCGATGGAGCTGAGTTGGAGCAGAGAAGTTTGAGTAAGAGATAAGGAAGAGGCTGGCGGCCGCTGCGCGCTGAGTCCCGCACACTGCAGCGCCTCTGCCACTCGCTTCCCGATCCGGAGTTGGCCTGTGCGGGTGCGCGGAGCGTTTTCTGCTCTCTCGCTCGCTCTCTCTTCCCTTCTCTCTCTGTCTCTCGCTCCCCGACCCCGACTTTTTTTCTTTTAAAAGGCTCCTCATCAACATCACCCTAGTAATAAAGGAACCAATTTGATCCCAGCTCCTTGGACTGATCCTCAGAGCGACTGATCAAGCAGCCTCTCTCTTCCTTTCCATTTGACAGCATCTCCCGCTTTCCAAGAAGGCACAGCTTGTCTCCTTTTTGTTTTGTTTTTTTCCTGTGTGTTTGTGTTTTGTTTTTTACCTCTGGGAAGCTCCATCGCAACCGTGCACCATTTCACTGTGGACATTATACCCTCTTACAGATATGGGAGATATGGGAGACCCACCGAAAAGTAAGGAAGATGTTATTCGCTATTCTTGAGCAGTGGTCATATGGCAAGCGGGAGGACGAGCTCTTTCTTTCCACGGTGGCAGGCGGGAGCGGTGGAGGACGCAGCCTCTAGCGGGCTGTCGCTTCCCCTGGGGGGGTGTCGGAGCCTCCGTAGCAATCTCGGTGGCTTGGGAGAAGAGCCTCTGGCTTAAAACTCGTGAAGGAAGAGGCGAGAGTGTGGAAAAGGAGGATGGGGGGGGGTAGCTGCCATGGACGGGGGTTGGGCGTCAGAGGCAGCGGTAGATGACTCCAGTTCAGGGCTACCGCTCCGGTGCTAAAATCCTGGAGACATTTGCTGGAAGTCGGTTTCCCTTAAAATAAAAAACAAACACCCAAACAATAGGATTGGATTTCCTTTAAACGTATTGAGGAATCGCAGTGTTGGGGGGGGGGCGGCGGCGGGGCTGGGGGCCAGGAGTGCAACTGGATCCATTCATACTGCCGTAGCAGATGATTTAAAGCGTGGGAAGTGTGGGTTGCTACCCTTTAAATAAGCGCGCTGCTTTGGAAAGGAATGGGTTTCTTAGCTCGGCGGGGTTCCCTCCCAAGAAAATAATGCTTCCGATGGAGGTAAGCATCCAGCGCTCCAGGTCGGCCTTTAGGACCCCCGCCCTACAGAAGTGAACCAACCTTTTAGCGAAAGAGGGGTTAAAATTGACAAAAGGAATGGAATTGACAAACCAAAGCCTGCCGGTTGCATCAAACTCCTAAGAGCAGAGAGAGAGAGAGAGAGAGAAAGCGTCACCGGCGTGTTCTGTTTCCCAGTCCACCAGCTTCCCTCTTTTTCTCCTATTCAGAATCTGGCGGTACAAAATTAATAACACCACACATATGCCTTCATTCCACCACCGCCACCACCACCCTCCAAAAGAACAAATTGTCAAAAGGGGATGTTTTGATTGCGTTGGAAGGTGCGTAAAATGTGCGCGTTCTAGAATTCTGCCAGCTTTCATTTGAATGTGCGTCCCGCCTCCTCCCTAAATGAGGGAAGGCTTTGATTACCAATTACCATCCAAAAATGCTACACACTCTCTATCTTTCTCACACTCTCTGCGATCATTCTCTTCCTCCTCCCCCCCTCCATATAACGCCACAACAACAGCAGCAACAGCAACAACGCGCTCCCAAAGAGTAGCAGCCCTACGCGGGTGATCGACACTAATAAAGTGTGTTTATCGCCGTAGGAGAGCAAACGGTCAGTCAATCATGTCTTTTATTATTTGCCTTTCAGAAAAACGGCTGATTTCCCTATGCGTCGGTTGCGGCAATCAAATCCACGATCAGTATATTCTGCGAGTTTCCCCGGATTTGGAATGGCACGCGGCCTGCTTGAAGTGCGCAGAATGCAACCAATATTTGGACGAGACTTGTACGTGCTTTGTTAGGGATGGGAAAACCTACTGTAAGAGAGACTATATCAGGTACGGAGCTTGCCTTTTCCTCTCCTCCGCCCCTTCGGTCGCGTCGCAGTTAGAGACGGTTCCAGTTGAGCCTTGTTTATTTTCTATCTGTATAAGGTTTGGGAGAGTAAAAACAAAAACAAAACAAAACCCCCAATTCTTTAAATTCCTCTTCCCCGTTTAAAAGAAATGAAACTGCGATCTCCTAAACACGCATACCTGGAGGTAAGTGTGTGTTTTTTCCTATTGGTGCCAAGAAAATGCGTCCAGGGGTTAGATTATTTAGGCGTGTGTACAAGCGCCTAGTTCCGTTCCTATCGAGTGTCAAGCCCTACTGAGTTCAGTGGGAAATTAACTAGGATTGTAGTGCAAGCTCACTGGGAAAAAAAGAGAGAATTGCGTCTTAACACTGAGTACATACAGTTGAGAGGTAAATTCTTCTCCCCCTCCAGAAAAAAAAATACAATTTCAACTCTCTCTTTTTTCCCTTTTTTTCCTACCAAGAACTAACTTAGTTGGTCTTTAAGGTGCTACTGGAAGGATTTTTTTTTTCCTAAGTAAGTTTGGGCTGACACTTGTGAGCAAATGTGTAAAATAAATAGTCTGCGAGGGTGCAAATCTAAAGTAATTTGAAAAACGGGTTTCCTCATCAGATAGACTTGCTTTTAAGGAAAGGTATACAGGGTCGTGGGACTTTTCAGATCCATACTGGAGAATTACTTGCAAGATTTCCCAGTAATCTGCGGATCTGACCTCCAGGTAAAGATCTTAGAAGCTGGGTGCCCCTCGGCGGTAAGGGCTGTTGAAATTAGTGGTAGTTACTTCTGAGAAGATGCGTGTGAGATCTAGGTGCGAGTACCTTCTTGATTGTTGGAAATGTGGTAATGTGTGTAATTTTTTTAAATTTTTTTTTTTGCGGGGGAGTGGAGCGGCAGCGACAATATGTTGCCATTTACGATGGCTCAAACTGCCTTTCTCTAAACTAAGCGCCCCCAACACTTCCTCCATTCAACTCTAACTAATATCAGTATAATTGAAATTAAGTGGTGGCGTTCAGGCCTGCTTGCTTCCCAGCTGCATGACTGCGTGTACGATTTACATATAGATTTAAATTTACATTTATATATATATATATTAAAAAAACTATGTTACAACAGGAAAATAGCAACACGGGCTCAGTTAAAACAGGCCATTTCTCCTCCTCCTCTCACGCCAGCCCATGGCTCCTTAAAGCATGGTAAACAAATGTGATGATGATTATTAGTGGTAATAATAATTAATAGTCCCCTTCTGTTTCCTGAATGCAGGGAGGTTTCTTCGACTGGGGGGCTTTACAAAAACAAAAACAAACCCTAAACATGACATTTAATCTTTTAAAATATTAACCCTTTGGGCGCGCTCGGACTGACTCTCTTTCCTTATCTTATCTGCCTTGATGAATTGGACAGAGGAGATCAAATTGCCCCTCATCTGTGGGCGAACAATCGGTACATTTAGATAATGGAACGGCTTCTTACCTAGCATGAAAATCTGAGAGCTGATTACACACACACACACACACACGTGTGGGGGGGGCACAATTGGCCACTGCTTACATTATAAGGAAACCTTTATTTCTTTTTAAAGAGGGGGGGAGCAAAGGGGAAGGGCTCCTTTCTTGAACAGCTTTTTTTTTTTTTTTTAGGGAGTCTGACTTAGACGGCGCTATGCTACTGTGTCCTTTTTGCTGCATTTGATCTTTGCAGAGGGGCCAAAGGTTGGACAACCCTAAGCCCGGGTGAAGGGATAAGGGGGGAGAGGATCCACCTGGAAATTCTCCTGCGTAAGGTCCCTTGGCAAGGAAATGGCAAGAGACGTTTCCGCGCGGCTGTAGGCGAAAGCAGCAGCAGCAGCAATTTCTTGGGCAGTCTCTTTTCACTCAGCCAGAAGGATCCTTGTGAAGCCCTCCGCGGTTCTCAAAGTGCGGCTTCCTAGCCGGAGGCCAGTCCTCCTGAAATCCGTAGGGCTTCCTTGCTGAGGAGACAGAGTTGCCCGGCTGCAATCCTGAGAGCCCTCCCCCGCCCCACTCCCGGGAAAGTCTGGCAACGAGGCGAGACCGAGTTTCTTGCTGCTTTGAGTTCGCCTTTGTCCAGGAGACCCGGCTGTTCAGCTGGCTTCGGTCTAGACGAGGGATCCCTTGGCAAACCTGATTCCCAGCTCCCCGAGAATCAGGTGCTCGGAAGTGAAAGCATGGTGAAAGATCCCTCTGATCCCATGCTCCCTCCCCCTCTCTCAATATATATATATATAGAGAGA
The DNA here is from genome assembly GCF_965113315.1 of Podarcis vaucheri. NCBI lineage: Eukaryota > Metazoa > Chordata > Lepidosauria > Squamata > Lacertidae > Podarcis > Podarcis vaucheri. Next base: position 21,999,972 of record NC_138749.1, read on the forward strand.
GAGAGAGAGGAAAACGCTAGGACCGCCATAATACTAATACATAAAACTAATACTAATAATAAGAATTTATATTATATTATTTGTTCACGAGGTGATCCCAGGACCCCGACTGTAAACCGCTGCGTTACTCAGAAGTAACCGCCATTGTCTCGACACCGGGGCTTTAGTTCCCCAGAACATGTGTTTAGGATGGCAACTTTAGATAGAGTGACTTGGAAAGCAAATCCCATTGATGGGCATCAGGGCTTCCTTTCATGTAAGTCCGTGTGCGAAGGGATCTCAGCCTTTTGCTGCTCGCCGTCTTTCAAACAGGATTTACTTGCCTTGGCTCAGAAGGAACGCTTTCCCGACTGGCGCCTGAGTTGGCCCTTGGTGTCCTTGTCTAGCTGGGGCAGAAGTGAGTTCCGGGGGGGGGGAGGCGGGGGCTTTGATTCTTTAGCCTGAGATTGAGATACTAATAGAGAAGCGGGTAGAATTATGGAATCATAGACTCAGGGTAGAGTTCAGCTTTTAAAATTAAGCATTTTCCTCCTGCTATTTCCGCGCCACCACCTCTATAGTCTTCTTTTAAGAGGAGGGACTTACACATCAACAACATATGTAGATTATCTGTATGTGTACATATGGGTCCAATGTGAAGCCATATCAAAGCCAAGCCGAAGACTCTGTCTTTATAAACTCTGAATTCTGCAGAAAAGCGACCTCCCATTCGTGGTCTGCGGGAGCTTTTCAGCGCTACTGAGAGTTCTCTGTTGATTTGTTGTTGGTGATTCTGGAACAGAAGGCGGACGTCGCCCTTAGGCTGCAATCCTGCACACATTTCCCCGGAAGTAAGTCCCACTGAACTCGATTGGACTTGCTTCTGGGTAGACGTGCATAGATAGGCTCGCTCTGCCCCAGTCTTACTTTGGAAAACTTACTATTCTGAAGCAATTTCTCACTGATTTCAAGAGGGCTCTTTCAAAGACCACCAGGAGTTGCTGGCAGCTAAGATTATTGGGGGGGGGGGTAGAGAAGGGGCGGGTAAAACAGCTGCTCAAGCGGTCCAAATAAAACCATTTAGAGCTGCGGGTTTATTCGCGGCCACGCGCCTGTTCCTTCCCGGGGAAATTTCGTCTCTGGGAAAAGCCTTTGCAGTGCCTAGTAGCGATCTTGAACTTGACTTACACCCAAGTAAACAGGCAGAGCCGGGAGCGTAAAGGTGCGGAAGCAAAGGCAGGCCTCTGAGTATTGCCAGTGGGCTTAGGATATTGGTGGCCGCGATTCACTGACTCCAGATTCCACTGTTTTACTCCTGAGTTTTGAATTTGATTGTTTATATTTTAAGAGTTGAGTTTAGCCTTTTCCTTCCTTTTTGATGAGCGGTTTTTGGAGGGCAGGGTTGGTTCCAGTATTGCATTTTAGCCCCCAATAAACTCCCAATAAAATAGGACGCCCCCGGAATAAGTTTCCCCAAGCGTCACGATTCCTCCTCTTTTCATTGTATAAAAGGGTAAGCTGCCATTTTCTCTTTGGGAATATTTGGTTCTGTTTTTGGTGCGACGAGACACAGAAGCGGCTTTTTTAAAACTGCAGTCTTTTAAAGACTCTTTTAAAAGGAAGGGAGTCCCTGGACTCAGTGGGATTTTCTCCAAAGTCACCCTGTCCAGGACCGGGATGGGTTGCATTATTATTTATCTCAGAAGTATATATATAAAAAGTGACTCCAATGCTGGAGGCGTTTACTCGGATGTAAGCACCGTTGCACTCCACGGGGCGAACTCGCGGGATTGCAGCCCCCGTTGCTCATTGACCCCCCACATCTTGCTGTTCTAATTAGACTTTCCCCTTTAATAACCTGGTTTTTAAAGGTTGTTGTGAAGTTTCTGCCTTCCTCGTTTCTTCCTTTCTGTGCATAGGGCAAATTTTCTTCCCTCCCCCTCCAAGAGAGACCGCGAAAGAGAACAAACAGAAAAAGCCCCACCCCTCTAATAATAATAATAATAATACCAATCAACACCCAAATGCATGTACGGTTATAAAAAAAAAAACACTCCCCCTTCGCTGCTGCAAGGTCCGAGCGCCTACACGGTACAATTTCAGAAGCCACTCGGATTGGGAAGTCGGTAGGAACCGAATTCGCTCCGATTTCTATTTTCGCGAGCTTCTGGTTTGCCAGAGGTAGACCAGAGGTAGCTGGGCTTGCTGTCTAACGTGGGAGACTGGAACGTGAATGAAAGAATGACTGGCTTGATTCGACGGGGCGGCCGAAGTGAAATCTTTCTCTCTCTCTTTCTCTTTCTTCCCCACTCCACCTCCGTATTCTTTTCTTTTCTCCCCCCCCCCTTTTATCCCCAATCCCACCCCGCACCACCCCTTTCCTCGGCGGGGCCTGGGCTCAGGCTATACGGCATCAAGTGCGCCAAGTGCAACATCGGCTTCAGCAAGAACGACTTCGTGATGCGCGCCCGCTCCAAAGTGTACCACATCGAGTGCTTCCGCTGCGTGGCCTGCAGCCGGCAGCTCATCCCCGGGGACGAGTTCGCGCTGCGGGAGGACGGTCTCTTCTGCCGGGCGGACCACGACGTGGTGGAAAGGGCCAGCCTCGGAGCTGGGGACCCCCTCAGCCCCTTGCACCCCGCCAGGCCGCTGCAGATGGCAGGTACTTCCTGGTCCCCCCTCCCAGAGACTTCGGGGAGGGCAGGGGAGGGGGGAGGGCAAGGGAGGGGAGGGTCCCTCCGGGCCTTTGTTCCATATATGTGTTTTCTCTCCCACTCCAAGCTCTTCTGCCGTTGCCTCCCCACCCGCGGTTCCCGGCCATCAGTGGCTAATAATACCTCCTAGATGTGCCCAGCCCCGTATTCATTTTGATACCAGCTTCGCAGAGGTTAGTTTTGTTTTTTTGCAGAGGTGAGAGAGTTTTGGAGAAAAGGCACACAAGATCCCCGTGCTTCCGATGGCAAAATGACACTAAGAAGCAGAACCACACACACGCGCTCAAAATCTGCAGACCTCTGAACACTTTACTCCCGAGTAATCATATAAGAGGATACCGCTTGCGGGGTATCTTACACCCACTTACCTAGGGGTAAGCCCCATTGAACTCGGGGGAGAACTTACTTCTGAGTAGACGTATAAAGGATTGCACTCTTCCTGACTATCTCCACCAAGTGCAGCTCACAACAGAAATGAGCCCTTCGTTGAAATAAAAGGAACAGAGTTTGCTTAACTTTGCTGGGAGGTGATGCCCAAACCGGTAGCTAGCTTGTCGGAAGTAAACTCCCCGTAGCGCAATGAGACTTCCTGCCAGGATCCTAAGAATGTTTGCTCAGGGTTTGCTTACTTTTTTCTCTAGTAGGCAGGCTTAGGATTGCAGCTTCCCACCTCTTTACCTTCCCCTTGATTGCAGCCATTAACTCGCATGGTCCAAAGGGTTTCAGTGAAACTCACTTGTTTAGAATCTCCGTTGAAATACCCCCAAAACTCTACTCTCGCAAACATTCACTGGTAAAACAACTTTGCACCCTGATCCCTAAACCTTGGCATGCAGCTCAGATTTATCCATGTTCATTCAGAAGCGTTCCATAATTTTAATGGAACAGATTTCCAGGTAAATATGCATAGGAATGCAATCTTAGTAGGAACTTCCATTGATATCAATGGAGCTTGTGTATTTAGGGCCAAGACATGAGTGTTGTCAAGAGCAAAAGCAGATGAGTGAATCAGATCAAGGCTGTTGCCCTAAACCCCTTCTTTGAAATGCATAGAGCAATCCTCTGCATTCCTATCCTGAACTAAGTCCCACTGAATTCCATAGGACTGACTTATGAGCAGACATGTTTGGCACCATTAGGCTGCAATACTACACACTCGAAGTGTGCATAGGGTTGCATCTTTAGGGAACAATTCTATAATGGGACCCTCTGGGATGGGTGGGGTTAGGATCCAGGGTTCCCCAGCTGTGCCAGTATAAGGCCTGAAAAGGGGGCATTCCAGAAGGGGGTGGGACCAGAAAAAGGGGATTTAGAATGGATCCTATACCAATCAAGCTCAGTCACATGACCTGGCAGCCTGGTGTAAATTAAACCAGCAGAAAGGGTGGTTTAACCCATACTTTATTGTTTTCCCTCTGCCAGCATTAGGCCATCTCAGCCAGCATTAGCCCCACTCCTGAAGTTTGGATTTGGTGTATTTTATCCTAGCTTAATTCACACTGGCTGGCTTTATGCCAGTTTCTTGTGCATAGGATTGCTCCTTTAGTACCATTGAACTGTGTGGGGTATTTGTTTGTTTTTTACTTCTAAGTAAACATGCTTGGGATTATATTGTTAGGCCGTCCTCCTATGCCCACTTATTGGAGAGTGAACTTTGTTATAATCAGTGGAAGTAAGCTGGTGTATGGGACCATGTTATTTTATGGGAGATAAATCCTCCTCTCCTTTGATCTGAAAAAGATATGAAGTCTGCCACAGTACAGAGGGCAAGCAGAGTCTACTATGCTCTACAATGACTGAATTGCCAAAGAAGTAATATACTTTCAGTCTCCTGGTGGCTTAATATAAATAAGAAATATTTATGTATATGTTGTGTACGTAGCTTTCGCTGTCAGGTATGTGCGCTGGGTAATCACAGCAATCTATCTTTCCAAAGCAAGAGGAAGGAGCAGACAGAGATGTACACAAAGATCACAACAGTAGAAATGGGGGGGGGCAGGGGGGAGAGAGAAGATAACAGTGTACCTTGAATTGCAAGGAACTTTTACAGAGGGCACAATTGATTCAGATGTTGTGTCCTTTTGTTGCACTTAGGTCTTTATTCTAAGTAAAGATGCTTATGATCCTGCTGCCCCGTTAGAAATGTCCTGAGAAAATATGGAAAGCAAGGGAGGGGGATCAGGATAATTAATGTGGGAAACAGGAAATAAAAAAAAATAGGGCAGGGGAGAGCCGAGAGGCAGCAATGGGTCCCCCTAGCCAGATGAGGCAATGCTATTCAATGAGTTTAGGCTCTTCCCAGCAAGGCGTATTCTGAATGAAACATGGGGTGGGGGTGGTTGTGCAGTGTGCAGGGGGAGCCAGCTTCCAAAAAGAGAGACTAATAACTACAGGCACCACTTCAAGCTGTAATTTAAAACTGTCAACAAGCTAATCTTCAGTAATTGGCCTTCTAAGGGATTTGGCCTTCTCCTTCTGAAGCTTTCTGTGGTTTGGGTGAGAATTTCAAGCCGAAAACTTTAGTGTCGACCCATGAACTGGCCTTACTTTTTCATTAGGATTACTTTTGACTTGAAACATTGCAGGACCACTTCCTTGCTGCCTGCTCTGTCTAGGCTTCTGGGAATGGGCCTTATTTGTTTTTCTACCCTATCAGGGCAAACAAAACAAGACAGGCTTGGAGAATTCCCAGTCAAGAGCTTGTAACTTTTAAGTCTTTCTGCTGTTCTCTCCCTCCCTTCTGCCCTATCATGGGAGTGGGGACAGCAAGAACACTATTTACAGTGCCAGTCTTTAGCAACTTAATCCAGGGTGGTATTTCCTTGGTTTTTAATAAGAGGTTTAAGCATCATCGCAGGACTCCTAATTCAGAGTCCATTGTTGCACTTGACTTGGAAGCAAGTCCCATAGTCTTAACTAGATTTCAAAAACATTTCATTCCAAGTAATAGATGAGAATGAGCAGTAAGGTTTTTAACAAGTTGATGTCTTGTGTGCCTCCAAATCTGAAATCGCACTTCTTGTAGAGTCTTCCTTGCTATACCAAATACAAAACAGTGACTAATTTGAAAGGGGAGGGAGCATTATGAAAAAAGCAAGTGAAAAATGTGGAGCACAATGAAACCATCAGATTATCTCTGCCCTCCCCAGTAACTCTGCATTTCTAGATACAAACCCATAGAATCCATTCTAAAAATATTAGCTCAAGTATTTTGTTTGATACATGGTTGCATTTTTTTGTATTTTGAATTGTGTCTTTTTATATCTGTTGTCTGATATTGAGGCAAAAAAAGAGATGGGGGATGTAGAAATTATTTCAACATATAAAGGTTCAGAAGGAAGTTCTACTGATTTCAGTGGCACCTGCTTCCAAGAAAGCAAACTTCAGAATGCTGCATTAGAGAACATTTTTCTCAACACATTTACTTGGAATTTTCTGCAAAGGAAGTAGCTCAGGTTGCAATCTACTGTGTACTTACCTGAGAGTAAGCTCCATTCACCAATGGAGGACTTTGGCACCTTCCTTCCAATGAGAGAGTGTTTTATAGAGCACTCTCTTTGGCTGTTTACTTGGAAGCAAGTTTGACTGTCTTCAGTGATGTTCAATCTCTGTTCATAGCACTGCAGCCTTAAGAGTGTCAGTTGCATTTTTTAAAAAGGAGAAACTGTTGGAACATTTATTTTGTTCTGGATTTTCTAGCAGTGTGTTCTTTTGACAGCGTTTACAGATTCACCCACTTTAAAACTATATAATTTAGGAAACTCACTTTCCCGTCACTGCTTCCTATACACAAGTTTATTAGTTCTCATTTTTAAATTCGATATAAAACCCCACCGTTTCAAATTTTAGGCTGCAGTTTTGTGTTCATTTAGATATGGATAAGCAAGTCCCATTGGCTATAGTGAGGTTTCCTTCCTTCTACCTAAACATACCTAGAATCGGGCTATTAAAAGCAGGCTTTTATGCAGCTAAATTGGGGGGGGGGGGCGCGTTGAAAGTCCGGAGCTGCAGAAAGAAAGCCTGTGTAATGGTGCATGGGACAGGAGGAGAATCCAGGAGGTGCTAATAGCAATAGATAAACAAGACCTGGGGGAGAGTTTTCGACGCAGGCAATTGGGTTGTTTGCTGTGGCTTGCATTGTTGTATCCATTAACCCGGAAGTGGCAGATGGTTCAGGGTAGGTGAGGGACTAGGTGGCCAATTGATCCGTTTGAGCTTTAAGATTCTAGTGAGTGGCGCCAGGGAGGGAGGGAGGTCTTGGTGGTAGCCGTCTCCGCGCTCCTTCCAAAGCCCTGGTGATTCTTCCTCGAGAATTGTGAAATGGCGCCCCCAGATTATATGACTATCTGCTTCCTTCCACAATCCAAAAATATATTGAAGTGGAAAAATCGACGCCACTGATTTTCCCCCCCCCATCTGATTTTCCTTCCCCCGTGCACGTTTGAGAGCTCAGCCATCCTTTGCGTGCTGAGGAAAGACCCTTGGAAGCAGTATGGGGAACGCGGAGTGGACGGGGGGAGAAATTACCGGGTTGCGCAGGTGTTCCCGGTGAGGTGGGCCGGCAAGACGTCCCACCGAAACTGGACGACTGGCGATTTCCTCCAGTCAGCAAAATAGAATGAGTATAGCTCTCCCACCTCCGAGATCCGAAGGCTTGAGGGTCCCAATCGTCGTCGCTCATTAAAGAGCGCCATATAGGGTACCTTGGACAGCAGCTCCGCCGCTGACAGTCCCCCGTCCGCGAGGAGCTTCCAATCGAGACAATGGGGAAAACAAGAGAGGCGCTTGTGAGAATTTGGAGGATTAAGGGCATCCACAAAAAGTGGAGGGGCTTGACAGAGAGGAGTCCCCGATTCCTATTGTTTGCAGTAGCGTTGGTTCCTGAAGAAAGGTGGATGGATGGGAGTCCAGGTAGAGATGATTCCTGCGGGGTTGGCCCCCAGGAAGTTGCGTGTCAGCATCTTCTCGCCCTCCCCCGCCACTTACGGGATTCCTGTTCCTTCCTCATTTTCCTCCCCCCACCCACCCCCCCACAGCAGAACCTATCTCTGCCAGGCAACCGGCTCTGAGGCCACACGTCCACAAGCAGCCGGAGAAGACCACCCGCGTCCGGACCGTCCTCAACGAGAAGCAGCTCCACACCTTGCGGACCTGCTACGCCGCCAACCCCAGGCCCGACGCCCTCATGAAGGAGCAGCTGGTGGAAATGACGGGCCTCAGCCCCAGGGTCATCCGGGTCTGGTTTCAAAACAAGCGCTGCAAGGACAAAAAGAGGAGCATTATGATGAAGCAGCTCCAGCAGCAGCAGCCCAACGACAAGACGGTGAGTGGCTGCCGCGGTCTTTCTTCCTGGCCTCTAGGGGGCGCCAGTTCCCGAAGAAAAAACTTTCTTGGTTAGTGGGCGTGGCTTGGCTGTCCTCTTGCCTTGGTGCTTTTGATTTGCTGGGGGGGGGGCGATAGGTTCGTGCGCGTGTGTGTATTACTGTCCAATGAGTGTGTCTGTCAAGAACGCCAATTAGCGGGGCTCCCTGTAGCCAGCAGAAAAAGAGAAGGTCCCCATTCTTCTGTGCCTTTCACAGCAATCGAACAGAGAGATAAGGGGACGCTTCACCTGTTGAATGCTGGCCTGTGGAAGTAGCACGCTTCTAGAATGTGGTCTGGGTTTTATTGGGGCGGGGCTTCAATAGCTTGCTGGGTTTAGGAAACTGGTCCGTGAACTCTTGATTGTGCGCATTTATTTACTTTTTTGTTGCCAAATAAATGGTCCAATTGTAGGGAGAAATCCCACAACATCCCGATATTCCACGGCACCCCCGGTTTTAATTTTTTTAAGTACATGTTACAGTGACTTTACAAACTGCCTTACTCTAGAGTAGTTCTACTGAAGATGCTGGGACTGTTCCAGAGACAGATATCAGTCTGTGGGTAATTCCTACATTCTTGTGGTCTAAGATACATAACAGCAACGTGGGGGGTGGTGGGTAAAGGTCGCAGGAGGGGCTGGATTTTTTAAAAGGCTCTCAACTGACTTGCCGGTTGTAAGATGATTCGAATAGATGTACTGAAATCAATAGAGTGGGCTTCCATAGATGAACCGATGCCAGTTCTACCTAGTTACTGTCGAGTTCTGGCAAGCAGATTTCAAAGAGAAATGCGATGAAGCCCTATTGAATTCAATAGAACTTCGCAGTGGACTCCTACGGATATTTACTCGAAAGTAAATCCCTCCTACGTTCAATTATTACCTAGTAAGTGTGTGCATGTCAAAACGCCATAGTGGTGCACTCGATGGAATTAAAGCTTGCTCGGGAGTAGGTCCAACTGGAACCCCCTGAGGCTTACAACCTAATCCTAACTATAACTGCTCAGAAGGAACCCCTGTTGAATTCAGTGTGGCTTACTCTTACTCTTAATATTAATATTAAGGTTAATATTACAGCCATACTCCGGGTAACTGTGTGTAGGATTGACCTATTCTGTTGCCACACTTTTTGGTTCTAGACCTGAAAGTCGGGCAGACCAATCCTATACATGGTTTACTCGTAAAAAAAGAAAGAAAATTATGGTGCTACTTGCCTAGGCAATTATGTGTCCTTCCCAACTACCGGATTTCAGCCAGATACTCACCTAAGGCTCCAATCCTATGCATGCTCACAACACTGCCCAATACATGTCTACTCGGAAGCAAGTCTTACGGCATTCAGTAGGGCTTACTCCTAGGTAAGTGGATCTAGGATGAAGTCTAGCTGGGCGTAACGAGAATTACTTGCGAGTAAACAGACTTAAGGTCTGGTTTTTAAAATCCAATGAGATCGGACTTTAGATCGACACAACAGAGATCGACACAACAGAGTTTCGGCAGATGAGAATGACGAGGGAGCAAATATTCCAAAACAACCGCTCTCGCCCCATCCATTGCCTTTTAGGCCTTGATGATGCCGAGGCCATTGTTGTGTTGCTTAAAGGAACAGCTATTAATGTTTGTTAAGACTGCTTATCTGGTTAAGTGGAAGTTTAAAGCGTTGCGTATTACCGCGGTGGAATGTAATAAACCCCAGTTTGAAGTGTTTTAAGTTCCTCCGACTTAGGAAGTTATTTTGGACACAAAGCCTTTAAAATACCTGCAGAGTTTATTTCTCCCCACCCGATTCGTTGCCACAAAGTATAGTGGTGGTTAGCCAAGAAAGGGTGAGCTCAGTCAAACCTAAATAAGCAGGGATCCTTGGAAATGGTCCTTGTTCCGGACCACGTTTTCCTGGAAAGTTCAATCTCACTGGAAGACCATTTCAATGTCTTGTCGATGCCGGGGCGAAAAGTGAGGCGAATCTCCCGAACTTTCTCTAGAGGCTACAGTTCTGTGAAATGGCTGGACTGGGACCTAAACCGGTTGCGTCTTTAGGAAGGGAGTGGAACGGAACCGGCTTCAGTCCCAATTCTTCTCCTCAACTGGCCTAGACATCCCGGTGTACGATTGCAGTCACACCTAAACATAGAGGATCAATGGTGCCTAGGCATGATGTTTACTTGAAAGAAAATGCCTACTCCGGATCATGGGGCTTACTCCGAAATGAGGTCCGGTTGAAATCTGCGGCGTTGTAGAGCAAGTCGGCTTGACTTTTGTCAACCTCCAGGAGTTACTTCCCTTAACCACGAGGAAAATGCCACTACTGACTATTCACAGAAAAGGGTTCAGTCCTAACCCCACTTACCTGGGAGTAAGCTCCATGGCTCTCAAAGGGACCTGAGTAACCATCGGTGGCATTTTCTCATGCGTTAAGGCAGGCTTCGACGCAGGCGTGTGTGTAAGTAACTCCCCTTTCAGTCAGCGAGACTTACCCCTGGGTAAATATGAGTGGTGTGTATGTATTCCCACCCACACTGTGATCCTGAAGACCATCAAGCTGCTGGCTCTAGAGTTGTCCCATGCTCTAGTCTAGGGCTCCTATCTCGTGCTCGGATCTCCAGCTTTTGCGCTCTGGACGTGAAGTCCAACGCTTAAGCAATCGGGTGAAGAAGTGTGTTATTCAGTGTGGCGGCATTAGGAGGGATCAATAAATAGACGTGGAATAAGTCGTTGGAGGTGGGGTACCAGTAATGTAATTAGCAGTTGGGGGAGCGTCCTATTTGTCCGGGGTTGTTCGGCTCCTGTCCTCCTCTGTGGCGTTCCCATGGAGCTACCCGCCTCTTCCTCACTGGAAACCTTCAAGATAACCAGGACAATCCAAAACGTCTTGACTCAAAAATAAACCCCACTAAGATCGCTGGGCTTTACTGCCTGAGAGAGAAGCAACCTAACATGGAGTCCTAGTATGCACCTTTCCTACTTGGAAATAGACATGTTTCCTCTGCGTGCGGGAGGTACATATTTATATATATGATTAAAAAGAAAACCTTGATCAGGACTGGAAACGGATCCTAATCTACTTTGCCTAATCGACTCGGCAAAGAGAGGTGTGGGTGGTGTTTTGTTTTTTGTTTTTTAAGAATAATAACACACGAAATTCCGCGAAGGGCAGATTAACAAAGTCAATAGAGTCGAGCGTTTGATAAGCCCGAGAAGGAGTTTATTGACTCTCTGCGCCGCGAGACAATCGCGGTTTGTGCGGCGCGGCCCCTCACCGCCTCTGCCTGCCTTGTTTACAGAACATCCAAGGGATGACGGGCACTCCCATGGTGGCGGCCAGCCCGGAGAGACACGACGGGGGCTTGCAGGCGAACCCGGTGGAGGTGCAGAGTTACCAGCCGCCCTGGAAAGTCCTCAGCGACTTCGCCTTGCAGAGTGACATAGATCAACCGGCTTTTCAGCAACTCGTAAGTGTCAGTTCCCGGCTGCGATGAATGGGCCACTGTGCGCGCAAAGGCAAGCGCGACGCTCCTCTAGATTATTCCTGCAAAGTTTTTGTAACCCCCGCGCCCCCCCTTTCCCTCCCAGCCCCAGAGTTTAAAACACTTGGAGGTTAACTCACGTCCCCACCAGAGATCCTTCCACTTCGGTGCTTTTAGGCTGCAAACCCTAAAACCACGTCTACTAGGGAATTAAATCCTGCTGGATTCAGTCGGGGTTTACTCCCGGGTAAGTGGGGTTCGGGTTGCAGCTTGAGGGTTTGTATGAGATAGCAGTGCCCATAGATTACCCCTATCTGAAGCCCCTAGACGTGTACCCATGTGCTGGAAGGAGTCAGGAGGGAGCCACACATGGCGATTGTGTAGGGATTTGCGTGCTAGCCTCACAGTTATCTTTAAGCGCAGAGCTGCTTGCTCTGTGGACATTTGCTAAGAAGCATACATATTGATGATCTGGCTGGCTATTATCAGTAGCAGTGGTATTAGCAGCAGTAGCTATATTGGACAATAAAAAAAATCAAGGTAAAAGCAGTTTTTGATACTGCAAGTGAGGTATACCCAATTATTTGGGAGGGAAATTGTCCCCTTAGCATTAACTCATTTCAAAGCGGGTTGCAGGCATCCCTGCAAAGAGACTTCCTCCCTTCTGTCACGCATGAACAATGGATGAAATGCCTATTTTAAGATGGCCTATCCTGTGACAGAAGCACACATTATCTAAAAAATAAAAATGGAAGTATGCTTTCCGCCCCTTCAAAAAAGCAGTACTTTACTCACAGCCATATTTGCAGGATTTATGTTGTTGTTTAGTAAGAAATCATAGGATGAATTTGTCCTAAAGTCTCCTAGTAATTTTAATTACTAGGGCTTTATAAACCTTAGCTGCCATCCTACTCACAGTTAAGAGACTTATATTCCACTGATGCCAGTGGCATTTAAGCAGTCTAGCTGTGTGGTGGTTTGCAACCTCTTTTCCACAATACACAAAGTGCTTTCCAATATTCATCTAATTTTTAGTCTGCGTTAGAGTGAGAAGGCACAGGGAAGCCTCCCTCTCTCCCGCTTTTGACCTTTATGACCAGCTAGGCTTCCTTTATGGCCTAGGTTTCCCATAACCAAATTCAGCCATTTAACCACAATGTCAAATGCCAAGCTTATGCCCAAGATCCTTAAAATGCTTAAGTTTATTGGCATTTAAACCAGCATCTGCAAGTTGTCACCAATTATCATCATCATCATCATCATCATCATCATCATCATCCTAACAATTAGACTAAACTGAGTGAATAGGATCCTGGTAGTGGGTGTGTTGCTTCTACTGGGTACAGTGGGGCTGAAATATGGTGGTGAGAGTCTAATAAATCTAAAAAAGTTATTTGAAGTATTGTCTGGAGGGTAGCAGTGTTTAAAATGAACACGCCTTTCTAAATATGTACCCTTCTATAAAATATTACAAAGGTTAGACCCCTGTTTTTTCCTGTGAAATGCACATTTCCTATTTACATAAATTACTTTTGCATATTGTAATATTAGCCTTTAGCACAGTTTGTGCAAATGTATATTTTAGCCCGATTGTCTGCATTTTCTTTTTCTTTTTACATGCCATGGCTAGCATATATTTCTGAACTTCCATGGATTGATAGATGCTTTTGTCTTGTTTTCATGATTTAAAAAAATGTGGTTATATAATAACGTGCAACAGTTGCATAGTATTAATGGGCTGGCTTTCACCAAAAAGCCAACAGGAATTTACCAATCAATTCTGTTCTTAACTCACTTCCTTATGCCTACATCATTTGGCAGCTCATATGGGACCATATCATCTGCAATACTTAAGCCCAACCAGGTGATTTAAGGACAGAAGTTCAACCTTAACTCAATTTCCTGGCCTAAGTGTGTTAAAACCAGATCTTAAAAATAATAAGGTATGTTATGAATGGTTTTTCAGTGATTAAACTTCGTAGTACCGATGATAGAACATCTAATGATTGGGTGCACAAAGTGTCTCCCAAAAATATAACAGTTTAAATATTTGTTTTGGAAAATATATGTTGCAAAGTCCTTCTTTTTTAAAAAAAACAACGACAGCTTTAACTCTTCTAGAACAATGCCCAAAACAATTCCACTAAGAATCCTTGTGTCACAATTTATGCCATAACTCATTTGGTAAGATTGCAGCCTAAGTATCACTGAAATTGGGAAAGTTTACTTCTGAGTAAATGCCTTTAGAGATCTCCAGACTTTCTTGTTCTTGAAAGAGAAAATACAAATGGTGGTAAAAATAGATTAAACCCAATAGTGATCAGTGTGCTGTGGCCATGCCACCTTGGATGGGCTACTTAATTCTGATTTAGGGGCTGTTTTCTTTTTCTGCTTTGTTCTGGGTGTTGCCTGGTACTCAGGCAGAATTATCCTGCTTTAAACATTCAGTGCAGCTTTTAACAATAGAGGAGATGGGTAGACTTTGTGGGAGGAAATGAGTCTAGGGAGATACAATGGAAGATTCTAGGACATGATACGGTGTGAAAAAAAAATTACGTCAGTATGACAAAGATGGGTAAAAGCGTAGGGTGGAGAGAAAATTGCATTTGGAATGATTTTTATCAGGCATCTGCTAAAGGAACTGAAATGAAGTCTGGAAGCATTTTATGTCCCCATGCAGGGCCTCAATACAGAGTCTAAAATCTTATTATTACCAATATTGAGCTTTACAGACAGACACACCTAACTGGGCTACACAAGCAATTGCTTGGAGTAGCAACATTATTAGAGGTGCTAAGCAAGCGGTCTGTGATCAGAGAGGTGCCCCCCCCCACACACCCAGAATCCCTTACAGTGCTGCAGAGGATTCTGGGACATGACTCTCAGAATGTGAGCAGCTGCAGTGTTGCAAAGGATTGTGGGACATTCCTTTTGGATTGCATGGTGCAGCTGCTTGGAAGATGAAAATGTATTAGGCTGGCCCTGATCCTCACACCCGATAGAAACCGTCAGTTCTTCTTAATTCCCACTGCGGGGTGTTGGCTTGCTGAAGTTTGATAGGAGGTAGATTGCAGTCTGTTTTTAAGAGAATAGAAAGCAATTTGAAACTGTAATTCTCATAAGCAGGCTTTTGTAGTGTTTAAACCAGAGGTGAATATGGGAGAAAAGAAATACTTGTACATAGTACCCCATTGAAAGCCATGCTTCTTGTTCATTCTTTTTCTCAGATTCAGTGATTACTTACAGGCAAAGGATTAGTTCCATCCATAATAATATTCCAGTTTCACTGAGCAGAGAGGACGTCTATCCATGTGCAAAGAGCCTCCTCATTCACTTCAGTGTATAGGGAAGCCCATTCTCACAGGAGCTCTGTGTGATTAGTGGACACAAACAGAGGACTCTTGAGTCTGAACACTGTACAGAAATAAATTCTGTTGAGTTCAATAGGATTTACTTCTAAACCATGTGTTTACCACTGGGGTGCAAAGTAGAAATCCACTGCAACACACCTTAAATAATTCGTAACACACTGGGAAGAATTAGCCAGCATCTAGGATGAAAATCTGTGGAAGAACTCATATTGAATTTAATGGGTTTGGACTCCGGCCAGTGTGGAAAATCTTAACCAAAAGAAGATAGCAGCTTTATCATTAGGAACCTAACTGGGACCCAATCCACAGATGAGGGTTACTTATATTTAAACTAGTATGCACATTTTCTTGGAAGTTAGCCCTATAGAATCTAATGGGGCTTATTCCTTGGAAAATAGGGATTGCAATCCCTACAATTATCTGTAGTGCTCAAGCATTTAGGGCTATAGTTCAGTGGTAGAACATCTGCTTTGCAGAAGGTTCCTGGCACCTCCAGATAGGGCTAGGAATGTCTTATGTCTGATTGACAGCGGTTCTTCAGAGGTTCAATGTGGACAGCACTGAACTTGATGGACCAATGGTTTGACTAATTATAAGGCACTTTCCTTTTGTTCCTGTATTATTTAGCACTAAATTCTGCAGGCATCAAGGAGATTCAATTTCAGTTTGGATCAGGGCATTGAACTGGAAGAATTTACATTGACTGGGATCCTTACTTTTTGCTTTATGAAGGGAAGGGGCTTCTTCTTCATGGAAAGACAGTTCTGGGCATGGAAGACCATGGGGCAAAAAGTGAGGCTCCAGTCCATTGATTTTAATGACATTTCCAATATGCATGCCTCTTTAAAATCATAGAACAAAGTGTCCAGACTTTTCCTAGTTGTATCTGAGGATTTTTACTATTTTGTTTGGCTGCAGCAACCCAGTCAGATGGGTGGCATATTATTTATTTATTTATTTCAAATCTGAGTCCTTCAGAAGTGGTGTTTTGCAGCTGGGAACTTGTACCCAACTGCAGAACATTTCATCACTGGGTGCTTGAAGGGTGGTTTCATGTGCTACAGTTTTCATTCACAAAGTAACTTTTCTTGGGTGGGGGGAAATCATGTGATGCTTGTAATAGCATTTATATAAGTGTGACCAAAACATTTATCTGAAATCCTTATAACAACTCTCTGAGGTAGATCAGTATGTCACCATATTATTTTTGAGGGACTCAGGCAGAGAAATATTGGCTTATTCCCCCCCACTGCCCTTAAGAGAATTTTGTGACCAAGGCCTTATTTGAATTGGGATTTTCTTGTTTACAACTCAAGCCTCTTACACCACAATGTTAGGTATGTTTACTCAGAAGTAAATTCTGCTATGTCCAGTGATGCTTACCAGCAGGTAGGATTGCAGCCTTATCCATTACTTCACACTAACTCTCCTTTGTGTAATTATTAATATTGTTTGCTTTGCATTTATTTGCTGCAGCTTCCCTTCGCAAAGGTTGTATACTGGGTGTACATAGGAAAACACACACACTACACTTATATATGTAGGTCCACAATTGCTTTATGTATATGTTATGTTTCTATTCTGCCTCTACTTCACTGGGCTCAGGAAAAGCTACCGTATTTAGAAAAGGTACACATTGATTTCACTAGAATTGTTTAAAGCTGCCTTCTAGTTTACCATATTTTCTTGTGAAAATACCCAAGCAGTGCTAACCTAGTTGTGTTTAATCAGCCCTATTCATGTCAAAAGCGACTTACTCATAGGTAAGTATGTACTGTATAGGATTGCAGCCTTAGAATAGTCTTCATTGACCCTGATCCAGAGAACTGTGAATTGCAGAAGACCTGTTGCTTAATGGTTCCAAGATCTAATCACCACTAGAGAGTAAAAACCTCCCAGAGCTCTGATCAGCTCTTACCTAGAGAAAGAGCAGATAAGAACATGCATTTGAGCCTAATGTGTGGGCTCCCTTCTGAGCTGAGCCATCATAATACTCACCTGTTGGCTCATTGTTAAGGGATGACTGAGGTGACCTAAGTCAACAGGTCTTCTGCACCAGGAACTGTTGACGCTTTCTCCGTTCTGAACAGAAATATAATATTTTAGATACGACTTTGCTTAGCAGCTTTCCCTCTAAAATTTAGTCTCAATTTGCACTTATCCGTATATACTAGCATATGGAAATTTTATACAGAATTGTTTCTTGGGTTTGTGCCCCAGAAAACATCTATTTAAGTTGAGCATCAAACATTTCAGACAGAACTGGTACAACTGTACACTGCAAATTCTTGGGGATGGGGAAAACAGAGGCCCTCCATTTAAGTATCCACATACCAAAATACAATTTTTTTCCAGTGCAAACAATGATGATAATTCTGTGATCTTTTCACCCCAAATCGGATTGCTTGCTCAGTGCTCCAAACATATGAATATTATGAGCTCTAATATAATGTAAAATAGTTTTCCTGTAGTATAGTGATAAAAAGTGGTAGCTAGAATCAAAAAGATAAATAAGTAAACCCGACTTCCAATTCAACCTCAGATCTGAACTCTGCTAGGGCTGTGACCATTAAGTATACATTTAGTTGGGAGAAAATGTGAGTGGAGCCAATGGGGTTTCTTCTCGGTAAGCATGTATAGGATTGTGCTGCATGCGTCCTAACCTGGTACTCTGCAGCTGTTGTTGGGCATCACCTCTGACTGTTCACTTTGCTGTCTGGGGCTGATGGGAGTTGGAGTCCAACAACGCCTGAAAGGCACCAGAAGATTGGTGAAGACTCTTCTATTCAGTTCTTTGTTCTTCCTCAGACTCTGTTGGAGGATGAGCTTAATACTGACCTTACATGATTGCTGTAGGCAAAGTACACTGAACACTAAAACTCTCTCTCTCTCTCTCTTGCTGATAAAAAATGCTGGTCTTTATTATAAATAGCTCCAGTAGCCCAACATTTTACAAAACCCAAAGCTGTTCCAAGATTTCACTGGTAAATTCTTTGCTTTTCATTCATGTGGGATTTGTTCAACTTTAAATTTTCCATCCATTTTTTAATTTCAGAACTAATTGTCTAAGTGTCCCAAATGATAAATATTCCATTTTTAATGTTCGCAAATCTACTCCGAGGCAATGATGAACTATCAGGGTGATACCAGAGTCGATCCTCACGTGAATTCTTGCAAATATGTCTTATTTCACTGTTCCTGCACTGTGGTTGCAAAAAGTAGAAATGGCACGCTGCTTTAAAAATCAGTAGAACATAAAATAATGTTACTATTTGAGTTACTGTTGTTAGTGACAGTATTTATGTATATAATGCTGTCACAATGTACACCATAAGGTCTCTGCCCTGAGCAGTTTACAAAAAATGCAATGATATTTTGAAAGCCAGAGAAATGGGCATTTTCTTTTCTTTTTGTAAACCGTTTATTCTCTCTCTTAAAAAAATGTTTTGCAGGTTAATTTTTCAGAAGGAGGCCCAGGTTCCAATTCCACCGGAAGTGAGGTAGCATCCATGTCCTCTCAACTCCCGGATACACCTAACAGCATGGTAGCCAGTCCAATTGAGGCATGAGGAACATTCCTTGCGGTGCTGAGGCCCTCAAATGTTTTCGCCCCCTGCTGGAGAGAGTGGGAAAGCTATCACGTTTGGGGACTTGGAGAGAAGGAGAAAGAGAAATTAGAAAATTAAAAGAAGAATAAAAGTATTTAAACACAACCGTGTTCATGAACCTAAAGAAAAGAAAAACTCCATGAACTGTCTGGGGAGTCTTTGTTCGTTCGTTTTTGTTTCGTTTTGCAATGATAAGGTAGCAACACTGTGAAGACAATCATTGGGATCTTACTAGAATAATACTCTTACAAAGCAAATGAAAATGCTTTCGTTCTTTTTTTAAAATAATAATGATAATAACAGTCCACCCCCACAGAAGGATCGTAGGGAGATCAAGAAGGATTTTGGTTTTTTGGTTTTAAAGACGTTTGTGAAACGCAAGAGGATACGGACCCAGGACCGCCAACTTTTCCCAAATGGCATCGTTGAGTGACTGCATACAAACATCGCCCAGAAAAAGCCTCGGGTGACCGTCCAAACTCGAATGGTGTTCTTCCTAGACCTGCCTCGCCCCTTGCCAAAAAAACAAACAAAACCAACATTTAAAATTATATATATATATACATACACATATATATCTTTGAAAGGAGCTCTGATAGATTGCTTATCGCAAGATCAAGGAAGGACACCCTCCCAACCATCCCACGACAGAACGAGCTATTCAGATGGTTGGAGCTGCGAGCGGTTTGGAATTTCTCTGTTTCCTTTCCCCCCCAAGAAAGGTCTTGGAGCGCCTGGGTCGTCCCTCCAATAGCATGTACTGTAGCTTTGGCCTCCTCCTCCTCCTCCTCCTCCTCTTTCTTTCTCCCTTTTCCCGGGTGGGTCGGTGGGTTTCTATCGAGATCCATCCTTTTTCTCCTGAAGTCTCCACTCTCCAGTGACTCTTTTTGTTTCGTTTTTGTTTTTGTTTTTAATTTAAAGGAGGGAATCGGTTTTTAAAAATATATAAATATAAATATAAATATATATCTATCTATCCCAATTTAAACCTTCATTCGCAACAAGGTATACCTCTTTTTGGCCACACATGAAAAATGAAAAGGGGGGGGGGAGAATCGTCTTTCGGGGTTCTGTTTTTGACTGGCGTCCGTTCAGTAACATTCCCCTTTCCCCAAAGATGTGTATAGTTCTTGGGGTTTTTATGTTTTTTTAAAAAAAATGTGTGCTTTTTTTTTAAATGGACTGGGGTTTTTTGCCCCCACCCCTTTCTCTCTCACTCTTTCTCTTTCTCTGGAAATAAAGAGGGGGGAGGAGGAAATACTTTTGTTTGTTTGTTTGCTCTCGCATTGCAAAAATTATAAAAGTAATTTATTATTTATTATCCAAAGGCTTGCCACTTTTTCCATGTCCTGATTTGTTTTGCTGTTGCTGTCGTTTTTTTGGGGGGGTGTGGGTGTGTGTTGTTTTTATTTTGCTTAAAGTTTTTGTTTTTTGCGGGGGATGATCCACGCTGTGGGCAGTTCTTCTTTACAAGTCATCTATGAATGGATGGATGGATGAATAAGTAGAGGAATACATTTCTTGCGCAAGAGAATGTGCATTGGATAGATCCCACAAAAAGAGCGAAGTGGGGAAATAGGTTTTTTTCCGGGGGGGGTGTTTATGTCTCTTTTTCTTTAGCGTGGTCTTTGAAATTTCATGTCCACATCTATGTGGGGCTTCCCCTCCCCCCCCTCACATTTTGGCATTTTTATTTCCACCCCCTTTCCTTAAGTATGTGAAATAAAAGCGCAGTATGTAGAATGATTCTCTCTTCAGGACTATTTCGCTAAATAAACAGTTTGGTATAGAGAAACAATAAAATAAGGAAGGTAACTGATCAAGGTGCCCCTTTAAGATATATACGTATATATAATAAATATATAAAAAACAGAGAGAAATATTATTATATATTACAAATACCGGACGCATTTACAAGCTAGCCGCTAAATACTTGAAGGAAAATATTACACGAGGAGCAGGTGCAAGGAGATGTGCTCTCGTGTCACACGTATTATAAATGTCATTTTCTGAGGCTTTGCGGCGACAATAATCCAATAAATACACCTTTCTTCTCCTTTCCAACCTCCCGTAGGAATCCCAGGGCTCTGGGGCAAGCTGGAAACATTTTCTTACCACCCCGAACTACTTTCTTTCGAGTAAATCTCCTGAAGCTTTTTCCAGTGGCACGTTCAATCGGCTTCAAAACTTTGGGTTGCTCCGGAAAGCGTAGTTCTAGCGAGTCAAGTGCAACATTAGAAATGTCTACTCAAGCAGAAAGTCCCAGCGAATTCAGTGGGCCTTACTCCCGGGTAATGGGGGTTTAGAACTGCAGTTAATTCCCATCCTTCCATCCTTCCAATATCTGTACGGCGCATTTCAGGGCGAAGCTGTCCCAAACGTGGTGAACACGTGTTTGCGTACACGGAATACCAAGCCTGGGATTCCTGCCTCTCTAATGTGTGAATGTCTCCTTTCCCACCAAGGGGTGGGTGGGAACATGGAGGACCCGTGTCGCCTTGCTCCGCCCCAAATTAACAGCAACATACAGTGCTCCCTCTCTCTCACAAACGCACATCCACACGTGCAGAATTTCCCTTAAGTAATGCTGTATACCAACGTCGTCTCCTTATGATTGATTGAGCGATCTCTGTTTTGTTTTTACTTGTGGGAGAAGGAGGAAGATAAGGAGGGCTGCATTTTGCTTAGCAAGTGAAGGATGACTGTTATTCATCAGGGTTTGCTGTCAAGAGCATTTGAGAAATGCTGCAGGGGGATTCTGGCTCGAGGGGGCTTTGGGGCGATCCGTGTTTGTTGTTTTTCTTTCGACTTCCGTTTTCGGCTTTGGAAAGGAGGGGGGACGCTAAGCGCTGGTGAAAGGGGGAAGTGAGGGGGAGAGACTAATAGCCGTATTATCAGAACAAAGGTGCGATCCACAGGCCTTTTAAAACAGAGAAACCTCCTGAACTTGGAGAGTTTCCGAAGCTACGCCCATTTGCTTGGAAGCCTGCTCCGATCCAAGCGGAACGTCTCTTTTCCAGCGATCCTCGTGGCTACAGGATCGGGCTGCGCCAGAGACGCTTGTGATTTTCACTTCCCCAACCCTGGAAGTGAACCCGATTCATGCTTGTGTTTAAAAAACGCAGTTCTGGCCTCCGCCTCGATGTAGAACTGTATTAATGGGAAGTGTTTAAAATAAACACGCCCCACACCCCCAATTAAAGGATCAGTGATCTTTTGGAAGATTGATATGGGGGGACGACCCTCTATTGATGGGCTTGGCCCGGCACTGGCGTCCTGCAGGCTGTTAAGCCGCAACCTCTCCATCCTCCTGCTGGCATGGTAGGGCATAATTGAGGTGGGGGTGCTTAGGATCGCTTCGTTACTCAACGCATAGTTAAAAAAACAGGCACACACACATGCATTCAGATTCCGGTAGTCGGTTTCTTAAGGAGTTTGGGGAAAAACCCGCAACTTCTTTATTGTTAATGATTGTGTTTTATATGGCGAGTTTTATATGGCGACTTCCAGTATAGGGTTTGTTGTTTTTTTCTAGTGCGCAAAGGCTTCAATGCTGTATACCCGCTTACCTGGGAGTAAGTCAAGGGAGGTGTGAGTTTTGAGTAGGCAGTGCTTAGGATTGCAATGAACGCCTGCGTTCTTCCAAGCAGCCAAGTCCTCTGACTCGGAGAGGTTCACAGTCTCGAAGTCATAATGCAGGAGAAGGGAACCAGAACAGAGAAATTTCATGGAAAGGGGATCGGTTGTTTAAGCTCAAGCTTCATTCATGGCAATCTCTGTGTGGATATATTTTTATTTTCAAGTAACAACAGGATATAGGAGCTATTATATCACACAGGAGCAAAGCGAAGATGAAATTGGTTCTGGCAGGATATCTCCTTCTCCTTTCCACTTCCTGAGCGCAATAGGGATCGGGGCCGTCGGTGGTTGCCAGCTTTCTTTTTCGGGGAGGCTTGTAAGCCCCCTCCTTTTCCGGCAGGGGCAAGTGGTGTGAAAAACAATTTTGTTAGTAGTGTTTGCTGCTGCTCCTTTTCTGGGGAGTGAAGTTTCTGAAGGAGGTGGACTTTTCAGATTGTCATAAGGCTTTGTTTGTTTCTCAGAGACGGGCGTTTGAAAACTTCGGTGTTATTTGCTAACTCGCTAGTAGCCTGCCGGATATGGAAGGGGCAATACGAATTCATAATACACACACGCATGAAGCGCACATGACCCGTCCTAAGTGGCTTGGATCACTTCTGGGGGAAGGGGGTAGTTTTAAAAATGATGTCTTTTAAACATAACAACTGTTGCCTTAACATCCTCTTTTTGCTTCCCTCCGGAGAAAATTAGACGTAGAAAACCCGGTTGGGTTTTACGGATTGGACTCTTTAGGCGCAACTTGGGGGGTGTAAGTCTCATTGAGGGCTACGTTCTTGTTTCAAGTTCAGATGCAGGCAACTGGGCTGTTGGGCCGCACACGAAAAAATAAACAAACCCCAATATGATTTCCCATGTCCAGGAATAAGCCCCCATGATGAACGCAATTCGTATTTACTTCTGAGTAATCAGGAATAGGATTATGCTGCAAGCAAGGTTGCAAGTCCCACTGCCTATAAACGCGTTTATTAGCTTCCGCCCCACGATCTTCTCCGTCATTTTAAAAAAGAAACAGAACAGAGAACTCTTTTTGATTATTTAAATATAAATGAAAATCAGCATTCGAAAGAAATAAGTGTCTCAAATCTCACACTTATATTTCTATATAATGAGGCCGATTCCATGGTTTGGGGAGAGATATGTTTAAGGGGTGTCTTTTATGAAGATTGTTTTCCCAAACAGATTAGTTCCTTTCATCGCACCAATCAGAGATGTTTGCGGCTTCTGTTTCCTGCTCAAACCTCTTCGCACTGTTGCTTCCGAGAGCAAACTAGCCATGGACAAGATCCGGCCAAAGTCAAGCCCTTTCTAAGGCTGCAGAGCTATCCCCACTCACTTGGGGGTAAATTCTGTGTGAACTAATGGTACTTACTTCCGAGTAAGCATGGCGAGGCGTCTCAATAGGAGAGAGAAGCACTTTTGGAAACCCTTCTCGGATCCTTTGCGCGCTTCCGTGGGGGTAAATGTGACTAAGTTCAGTAGGGACTTGTTCCTGAGAAACTATGCATAGGATTGCGGCGCCAAAACGTTTCCTTTTGACTGGATCGCCGCCCTAATTGTAGAGCATGGCTGCGATCCTGCGCGCGGTGTCTTGGAAACGCGTTCTATAGGGATCTGTTTGGGCTGATTTCCAAATATAAGGCTCGAGGCTGCAGTCCCAGCTTCCCTGGGAGTTAAACTCACTCAATTCAACAGGACTTACTTCTAGGTAGACATGCTTAGATTCGCGCTCTCATTAGTCCCAGAAAAACGCAACTGCCAGTTCAGCTTGTCTGAACACACTTTTCTGAACATAGTATCGCAGGGTAAAAGCCTCTATGATCGAGACTGCAACTGTGTCTTTAGGAGATGTTCTTGCTGAGCAAGATCTAAGGCGTCACACTGAATTGTGACTTTAGTTGCGACAACTTTGTTACTTTGGGAGGAAAGTTGGAAATTACAAATAAATGGTCCTGCGCTAACGCAACATTCGACAGCAAACAATTAAAAACCTCAACTTTCTTCTACTCTTTAGGCGCAACTAGAGCACCAGAAAGGGGTAACTTTGAGCTGTCCTCCTCTTTGCATTATCTTTCCTCTTTTTACGCTGGAGTAGCCTGACGAGTTTCCTTATAAAGCCAAGGGAGTAAAAGTTAATGTAATCCGGCGTAATTCTCACTGAGGTCAGGATTTACCTCTGCAGTGAGCCGCTGTTCCAGTGGCTCGGGATTTGGACTCTGCACCACGCGATCCTCGAACTATTTAGGCTGGAACATGCGGACTGAAGCGAGTTCCGGGATCCCAGCCTTATATGGACTCGCCTCGAAATCATGGGACTCGCATTCAGTCTTATTCTTTTCCAGGGAGGGAAGGTAGTTCTGTGCCACCGCCCCAGGGAGCACAGCGGCACATAAACATGGGTGGGATGAGGCTGCAAGGCTGTAAACCTAGGGAATCACAGCACGAGCTAACCACGTCTACTCGGAAGTAAGCTCTATTGACTCCAGCGGGGCTTACTCTTAGCTAAAAGGGGCTCAGACTGTAGTTTGGTGAAAAAACATGCTTAGGATTGCGCTGATATCTCTAAACAGGGACTTCTCAACAACCTGTTCCGATACTGAAGCTCTCGAGGTCCCTAAATGGTTTGCTGCCACTCGTGTTTGAAAATAACTAGTTTGCATCCTTGCCCTCTCTGTGTACATTGTTGCCGGCGCAACTGCAATAGTGTTCGGAGACCATTTGAGTTCCATCCCGCTGCGTGAAACGTAGACTTTTTTTAAAAAATAAAAATAAAAAATAAACAAACTTTTGTATTTGTTTGCTAAGGGTTTCCTTTGCTAACAGGTTTTGTCTTGAGAAGCTGAAATAATCTCGGCGGGTGCTGAAATCAACTGGAGAGACAATGCCGAACACACCCAGATTACGCAATGGCCCTTTGGGGTGCGTGGGAGCCCCATGCGTAAAGACTTGGCTTGGCTGCGCGGCAGGGCCTAGGAAGCTGGTCACCTTTCCTTTTCCGTCTGGAGACCCTTTGCTGACCTCCTGGACTGGGGCTCTTTCATTTCCGCTTCCTCCTCCTCCTCCTTTTCTTTTCTTTTTTAAGGTAGTTGATAAAAGGCCTAGTTTAAAAAACAAAAACAAGCATCACTCAGCCCGTTTGAGGGATGGTAGTGAGAGTAGTCTTCATATTAATTTTTAAAATGAGATAATTATGCTGGGTTGGAGCGCTCAGCCTGAAGATGAGCAGTTGCTAGTTCTCTGGGACTCAGCAAACAGATGTCAGGAGACTATTTGTTTAGCCTAGAAACTGAGAATGAATCAACTTATTAAAGAAGAAAAGCAAAGGGAAAAGGGTAAAGGAAAACTCTCTAGCCTACTTCTCTCTTCCTAATTCGCTTAGGGGTCCATTACTCCTCCTTCTTGCTACATCAGCTAAAAAATGATTGAGTTTGGAGAAACCAGACTATCTAACAGGGCTCCTGGTCGCTTGCAGCCTGATTCTGTTTACTTAGAAGTAAGCCCGCCCCCCCTTCAGTGGGCTCTTACATTCAAGGCAGTGCACATAGAATCGCTGGCTAAGGTTTCATGTACTCAGTGGGGAGAAAGTTCTTTTTAATGTAGTAAGTAACACTTATAGGTCTGTGGTGTTATTATGAATTAGTTACTCCTTAACTCATTTTAAGCACTCGTTTATACACAAAATCAGCATTGTTCAAGAGTGGCTCAGCGTCTCCCCCACCTATATTCTTCGGGGATTCTCCTGTGTGTGTGTGTGTGTGTGTGTGTGTGTGTGAGAGAGAGAGAGAGAGAGAGAGAGAGAATCTCCTCTATTTATTCACTTTAGCACCAGAAAAGCTTACAATAGCACATCACCATTAAAAATAATAATCAGTCATATGCAGGCTTATCATACACAGGACTGCAATACAATACATGAAAACAACTTTTTTTAAAAAACAAAAAACCTGACCTATAAAAAATAGCCCAAGTAAAGCATATCGAGTTTTTACTAGGGAAATCTATCTTTTCAGAAAATTCCAAAACTGGGCCCACCACCGAAAAGACCCTAGCTTCAGAATTTTGGTTGAGGCCAAATGTAATTATTCTACATTACTTAACCAGAATTACTTTATATACATTGCCCCTGTTTCCTTCCAATTGTCCCTGCATTTCTCCACTCCACCCCACCAGCCTTATTACCTGTTTTATTTCAAGGACTCTCTCTTCAATTATTCAAGGCTATAATAAGTATGGTTCATCATGGGCTACATTAATTTCCAGAAAGGCACATGAAACTCAAGGGGTATCAGTCTTGCCCTGTGCACGTGTATTCAGCTGAATTTACTTTCAAGTAAGTGGGCCCAGAACTACAGCTTGACTTGGGAGTAAACACAATTGAACTTGAGGAGCTTTGCTTCCATACTCGTGGTTTCAAGATCTGGATAAAATTAACCGGATCTCTGAAAAGCAACAAGTCCTGTGGTGGTGTAAATTCAGTAACATCTTTTTCGTTGTAGCAGGGCAAGCGTGGCCAAATAAATAGTAATCCAATTGTGTTGACGTTTGGTCTCTCAGCTCTGAAATTGTTTGACTTGGTTGTTTAAGATTCTCTCCCCCACCCCCACCTCCGGAAGCAGCAGGATTAGAATTCGGGACTCTTCTCTGCAAATAAGGGGGAAAGGTGATGTTTGTATTTGCAAATCACATTCCAATTCCAAGCTAGTTTGAGAGCGAGAGAGCCGGCAAGTCAGTGACAGAGTTCCAGTTTTGCATGCACAAGGTCTTTCCAGTTCAATGAAATATTTGCTTTATCCAGTTAAAAGGTCTTAGGCGCAGAATTGGGAAATGCTTCTTCTTTCTGTAATTTGGGTAAAACTGTCTGTTTCCTACCGTGGAGCTAGCACATGAGGCAGTCCGGTTTCCAAGCGAGCTGTCATCCTGCTAAACCCAGTGTTTGGAATTTAATTAAAAGGGGTTTAGATTTCACACTTTATGTTTCCATTCGACTTCAGTGGGTCTGTCCCACACCCAATTTTCAGCCGATTTACTTTTGAGTGAATCCCAATGATATGCGTGTTTGTGTGTTTGTGTTATTTTTTAGGCGTGTGTGTTTCGGATCTCACGCACCTAAGGATTAAAAACCAAAGTACTGTACTTTTGCTTAACAAGGATCCTGCTGAGAAATGGCTCCGTTTTTGGTTCAAGCTCCTCCTAAATAATTGTATTTCGGGCTAGTTTGAATTCCTCGATCATTATTTTTTTTAGTCACTCAATTATTTGATAAACTTAGCGAACAATCCAGTCAAAGTGAGGTCTTTTTTCATTTTCATTGGTTTCAGTAGCTGATAATAAAGTAAATATTGGGGACTCCCATTGAAATTAATGGGACTTTGGTTGGATTTCTTTTTCTAGGTTGTAACGTGTGACATTGTCAATACATACTGTCCCTTACTTGGGTAAATTACATCCAGTCTTCTTTCTCATTTAAAGATAGCAACCCATATGTAACAACCTCAGCTGCTTTTGGGGCGCTGGCTATAACATTAGGATCAGTGCCTCAAAAGAAGTATTCGATCTGATACATTTTTGTGATTTTTGGTTTGGGGAATATAAATAACTCAATTGGATTTAGTTTAAAAGAATGCTACTTTCAATCTTAACGCGCGGAATCTCCACACGCGGAAAACATGATGTGGGAACGCCACCCGTGGCTGGATGCTATATAAACGTGTGATAAACATCGCTTTGCCCAGTCAAACCGCCAACTGCCCTGAAGCCGCAATCTGATAGCTACCGACATGGGAGTAAACTGCGCGGAACTCGGTGAGGTTTACTGCAGAGCAGTTGTGCACAGGATTGCGCTATAAATAGATCATTGCGGAAAAATCCCCTAATGGCAGCATAATCTTGTGCAAGTCCCGTTGAATTCAGTAAGCTTACTCCAAGGAAAGTGTGTAGGGGATTGCTGTATAAGCCTGGTAAGCATTCTCGGGTGCAAACGTGTATGGTGTTGGGCAGTGGACAAGGGGTGCTCTGGAACAGATCCGGTCCGGTCGATTTGTGTTTTCTGTCTTGTTGTTTTCTTGATAACAAAGCGAGCCACTGAATGGGTGTTTGAGTTCAGGCGCCACAAACATCAGCCTAACCCTGAACAATGTCCCAGCCGCTGATGGAGGAGAATCTCTCTTCACCTCCCGGGGCCCTGGAGAGGAGGGGGGCGGGCGTGGAGACAGAAGGTGGCTTACAGGAGGGAGCGGGGGTGGGAGAGAGGAAGAAGGCGATCCAAAGGGGAGAGGGGAGCGAGATCAGGGTGAGACCCGCTTTGTGCGGCGGATCTCGCACTCCCGGGCCATCTGCACCTAGGCAGGGTTTGGAGCTGGGTGGATTTCACCGTCGGTGACCTTCGCGTTAAACGCAACCAGATAAGCAGAGCGCTGTGTTTGCACAACGCTTGGTCAAGGAGATTTCTAAAGGAGCCCTTCCGAAAGGTGGACACACACACACACACACACACACACACACACACACGGTGCTTATTGTTGTGCTTCCCACTATCTTACTTTACTAGGGGCCGGGGCAATGGTGCGCGCGCGTGTGTATGTCACCTTAAATTTAACGCTAAATGAGGATTTAAAATCCAAGAGGTCTGGAGCAGGTGACATTTAGCTCCAGTTAGGTGGCATTAGACCCTGGACTTCATAGCTTTGCGCAGGGCGGTGGGGCGGAGTCCCCCCCCCCTCAGAAAGCAAATGTGTAGCATTTAACTTGTCAAGGAGATGAGTAACTATATAACCTTTAGAAGACATCTGAAGGCAGCCCTGTATAGGGAAGCTTTTTAATGTGCAATGTTTTATTATGTTTTTATATATGTTGGAAGCCGCCCAGAGTGGCTGGGGCAACCCAGTCAGATGGGCGGGATACTGCTACTAATACACTTCAAAATGTGGCGAGGCAGCCCTGCTGGGCTTGGGACGCCGCTGTGCTTTATGGATACCTACCCAGGTAGCCTTTTTTGACTGGAAACCAGCGAAGGAAAACACATTACAAACTTTGGTATGGCAGTATTGCTGCCTTTGAATGGGGGAGTCTCCTGTTCATTCTGCTAAAGGGACGCCCGGGCATGTGTCCCCCAGAGTCCCGCTTGACTGTCCCTCTGCTCTCTTTGGAAGGATCTCCGGGCTCCTACCTACGAGGCGAAAAAGGAGCGGCTGCCTTTGCCTGGCTATATATCTCTGTTTTTAGCACGTCGTCGGTTTCGTGGCAGAGGAGCCTCGCTGCTGGCCCAGGGCGAAGAAGCAGCAGGAAGGAAACGGGGGAGGGCGAGAGACCCGAGCTCAGCTCTGCCAGACTCTGCGCGATGCTCGTCTCCCTGCAAGGGCCCACACAGCCCCGGGAGGCAATAGGAAGCGAGCAATCCGAGGGGCTTGCTCAGGTTGGTCCAGGCCGGCGAGGCTAATCCAAACAGCCCCGGTTGGGCTCGTTGTGAGGTCCGCAGTCTAGACAGAGCCGGTGACTCCGGCGGCTTCTTATCTCTCCTCGGGATCGGCGCTCGGGGAGACTTTCTTCCCAAGTCCCCGGCAGATCTGGCAAGGCCGGGGGGTGGGTGGGGGGAGCCGCCACACCTCACAGACAGCAGGACAACAAACGCACCACCTGGAGGCTTTAAGGGCCGCCTTTATGGCTTTCCAGGGGGATGCGCGGAGGGGGCATGTTTCCAAACAGGTCTTACAG
Source organism: Podarcis vaucheri (assembly GCF_965113315.1). Taxonomy (NCBI): domain Eukaryota; kingdom Metazoa; phylum Chordata; class Lepidosauria; order Squamata; family Lacertidae; genus Podarcis; species Podarcis vaucheri. Next base: position 22,029,816 of record NC_138749.1, read on the forward strand.
CCCGGTTTGGCTGCTTTGCTTTCCTCCCCTTGGATTGGTCTCGTCTCCAGGCGAAAGGGGTGGGATTGGGAATGGAGAGATTAATTAAAGAGATTCGTCCTTAGGGGGATTCCAAAAGCGGCGCTGTTAATTCGGTGCAAAGTCACACCCGAAAGGACAGATCCGTAGCAGGCCTCCCCAATAAAATATCTAAGGGGGCTGCTTCCCCCAAGTTGATGGGAATTGCCATTCAAATGGTGCGCGTGCAATTATGCAGGGCGGGATTTACCTGTCCCCAATATTGTTTTCAAGTTGGCACCCTTGCCCCCCAACAGTGCAATCCACGGGCTGCTTAGGCAAGCGGCTTTAACCCCTCTTGGATTTAACCTCTGCTACGGGTCCGGGAAGTGTCACCATATAGCTCTGTGGTGGGGCAATTGCTCTGCACGCAGAAGGTCCCCATTTTCAATCCCTGGCATCTCCGGGTAGGACTGGGAATATCGCCAGCCCGAAACCCCGGAGAGCCGCTGCCAGTCAGTGTGGACAACACTGAGCCCGATGGAGCAATGCTTCCTACGGTCCTGTGTTAAGCTGCGCTTCCTGGAGCTGCGCGCATTTGAGGCGTTGCGTCTATTTAATCCTACACACCCGGGGCGGCGACTCTCCATTGGAGAGTCTTTAAGGCCCTCCAGATGTCCATCATCTCTGACTACTGGCCATGCTGGCTGTTGCTGATGGGAGTTGGGAGCCCAGCCACACCTGGAAGGCCACAGGGTCCCCATCCCCGCCAGTGCACAACTTACCGGGGAGTAAGAATAACTGCACTCAATGCAGCTGAGTTTATATATGTAGGTAGATTTCTTCCTAAATTCATTGATCGGGTGCCACGAGGCCGATTTGTCGCTTAGGGGGCAGCGCCGATTTAAGGACTAGTAAATAGATGGGAGGGAAAAGATCTGGGGGGAAAGAAGACCGACCATAGAGCCTACCCCCCCCGCCACTTCCTTCAAGCACACAATCAGGTTCTCCTCCCTCCCTCCACCTCTTTATTTTCCTTTCTTGGTTTCCTTATTTGCTTTCAAGTTTTGCTGAGGGAAAGAAACGTCAGCTCCTCCTTTTACATCATTTAAGTGGCGATCGAAACAATTCAATTAAGGGAGAGAGGACGTCCGGTTAGAGAGAGAGCTCTTCTCTGGTAACTGGAAATTGCGTTTCTCTGGATGAGCCTCTTTTATCCTGAGGCTGAGGATATTGCAAGCTGCTGAGTGCGTTGGAAGCAGATGAGATCAATAATAACATATTTGGTTTGTCTTGTCTTGCTTTTTTCCTTTTCTTTCTGACTTCAGTAGCAGCGTCGCCTTTGACCAAAATAATAAAAAAGAGACTTTTAAAAAAAATCTCTTAAATAGAAAAAATAAAAGGACTGTTTGGGTGATTTGATAGAGGAGTAGCACAATGTGCTAAGATTTGCCTCTCTGCCTTCACAGAATCATAGAATTGTAGAGTTGGAAGGGACCATGAACCCACAACCCTTGGGCTTGAACCCACAACCCTTAGATCAAGAGTCGTATGCTCTACTGATTGAACCGTTCTAGTCAGGCTATGTCTCAGTAGCATCTGGCAATGTTTTTGGGTGTCACCGAAGGGTGGCAAATGCTTCTGAACATTGGTAATGAGTTCTATCCAGACTAACAATGTGATCCTAACAGCGTCTCCTCAGAAGTAAGTCCTATTAGATTCCCAGGTAAGGACCATGGCATGCATTGGTGATGTCACAGTGAAACCAATGGGACAAGTTAGGAATGGCTAATTTTCAGTCCCATTCATTTCAATGGGATTGAACTATACCTGACATGGTGTACACCAAACTCTCATGGAGAGTCAGTTTGATTTTCTGTTTTAGACACCAGCGTATATGGTGGACACCCTTGTGGGGAAGAGAATGGTAGTGTTTGTTGACAAAACCAGAGAGATTGTAGAGGAGGGGAGAAGGTCAGTACCAAAGCAGAACGTAGCCCAAGGTGGTTTTACATGCACCTAACACAAGGCTGGGCAACCTTTGATTCTCTTGAAGGCTGCATTTGCTTGGGGTCAGTTAAATGGAGGCTCTTTGCTGGTAATAGAAAAGCTGAGGATGGACAAAGTCTGAGACAAAAAATGTTCCAAGTTAATTAATTCAGAACAAAGATTTTCACCTTTATTTCTCAACCCTATGCAAGTCATCTCAGAATTATTATTATTGGGTTGTTTTCAAGTACCTTCTACTCTGAGGTGACCCACTGAAGTTAATAAATATAAGTTAATAATGCTGATTAATTTCAGCGAGTCTACACAGAGTAAAAAGTGGCTGAATACAAGACACTGAAAAATAGTAGTAATAGCAATAATAATTATTCCTTTTATTAATTGCTTGCTACAAAAGCAATCTCCAAGTGACATACAAATTTTTAAGAGCATAACATACAAAAGAGCTAAGCAGGCCTAAATTCAGTCAGTGCCTGGATAGGCGATAGCTTTTGTCTATCATGCATGCTGCCATATGTTTGAGAAAATTAGGGTCCACCATAGATTATATTCAAATCATTGGACTGCACCTCTTCAGACTTACCTGGGAGTAAGCCCTATTAAACACAGTGAGACTGACTTCTGAGAAGACAAGAATAGGACTGTGGTGTTTCTTTATCTTGTACTTTTAAATCCCACTATGAGTTGCATGGTGGAATAACATTAGTTGGCATGATAAAATCCTGCCTAAGACTGCAATCTGATACCCATTTACCTGGAAGGATTGAGCTCAATGGTTCAGCTGAATATCACCCATCAAAGGACAACAGTAGAGGATGGTTATTGCCTTCATGTCTTTTAAAACATATTTATATTTTATTGAAAATGTTCAGTGGACAAATAAAGTGAAAGATATGCAAAAGCAGAAGTGAAAAGGTGCTCAAAACTAATGCAATACGATATATAAGTAATGTTATTATTCCATTGAGTATACCATCATTAACAAGTCACTATATTGTTTATAAATGCATTCCAAATATCATTATATTTATCCATACACAATCTGCATCCAAAAGCCATCCATTCCTATGGTGCAAGATTCGGCAGATCAAAGCGGGGCATAGTATTATCCTTCCAATGAATCAATATCAGTCTTTTGGAAGAAGTAAGGGCATGAAGAGTCTGTCTATGCTGATCAGTTGTCAAACCTCATATAATTGGTATGTGGTTTAGGATAATATCTTCTGACAATTTTACTCCCCCCCCCCGCAATAGTATTTATACATCCTAATACTTTTCTCCAAAAATTCATAGGCTTTTATGTCTTGATGGTAGGCTTCCCAGAAACATTTGACTGGGCATTGTGAGAAACAGGATGCTGTATTAGATTAACCTTTGTTCTGTCCCAACAGTCTTCTTCTAACAGTCTCAAGCATTCTTCAGGAGTACATATATTTTTGGCCAACTACCCAGTTTTACATATTACATGACCAGGAGTTTGGGATAGGTTGAAGAACCAGGGATATTTCCTATCAACTGCATAAAACCTGATTCTTCTTCCGTGCATCCTGTGAAAGATAGCCCAAATTCTTCAGCACTAGAACAGGAGCGAGGGACCATTTTGCCTCCACAGGCCACATCCTTATCCGGATCTACCTTGCAAGTCAAATTGCATAGGTTGGTGGGGTTATGCACCTGTCAGTCAACTGATGTCACATTTGACGGCAGGTGATTTGGAGCTCTGAAGTCTGGAAGCTGGGATGTCAAAGCACCTTGCAGACAGCAAGGTGCCACTAAATGGAAGTTGTCCCCGCTTGGTTCAGGAGAAATGAAGTTTGTTTGCTTCAAGCTTCCCTTCCTAAGACCTAATGTAGGGCGGTTGGACTTTGCTTGCTCAAAATGGCCCTCATGGACCAAATGGGGGAGCCTTGTGAGGCAAGTTTGGCCTTTGGGTTGGTGGGCTTTTTTGGGGGTCCTCACCCTTGTACTAGAAGATACTGGGTTTTGCTTCTGTCTCAATGGGTATATGAATGAGCCCTGGACCTGTGTGCTAGGTTTGCACACCAAAGGCACTTATCATAGTCAATGAAAGGGGGAAGGAAATTTTGCAATGTTACTCCAGTTATTATGAGATGCAAAAAGCAAGCAAATGTAATATTACAAAATTATTATTATTATTTTGCAATTTGAATACATCCAGAGCAGACCTCCCGAACCCTGCTGTGCACCTTTGCCCACCTGAAAAGTTAGCCTCTCCCCTGAAATCTGAACTGGTGTCTCTGCTCTCAGTTTAATGAGGTTGTGAATATAGCTGTCAGGTTTTGATAGCATTCTAGTCACAGAAAGCAGAGCTAGTACATTACAGCAGAGCTGAGTAAGGGCAGCTTGGCAGAGACCAATTGCATTTGCCTTCAGAATTTTATGTACTCCTTAACTGCCTTGTTAAACACACACAAAGTCACAGAGCCAACTCTTTGAAGAGAGAAGCATTAATTTTTCCTAAGGAGAGCACATATAGCAGAATCTCAGGCATATTTGCTCAGAAGAAAGTTTCCTTCTGTTCAAGCGACAAGTGCACCTGGGATCACACAGTTACAAAACCATTTTTTTGCTATGCCACAGCTAATTCCTGGAAGATATTGCCTTTGATAAGAATATAACATTTCTGAGAGCATGTGAAGTGTCTTTTCTTTCTCGAGTATTGAATGACCACAGCCAAGCCCTCTCCTCACATAATTGATAAAAAGTGTGGGATTCCATGGCAAATGGGCATGTGATAGCAATTTGCTGCAGCTGCTAAACAAGTGAATCTTATCTTAAGGTGCATTAACAGAAGCACGGTTTTCAATAGAGCTGTGCACAGGTCTCTTCCCCCCTCCCCAATACAGTTTGGAGACTGGTCTGGATTTCAGTTTAGTCTCAGCCCTGGCTGATCTGGTGGTCAACCTAACCCAGATCTGGGCCCTAAATCAATTTGGAGGGTAAGCTGGTGAGCAGAGAGTGCAAGCCTGCTGGGTGCTGCTTTGCTAGAACCTTCCTGTGTCACTTGTAGAGGCTCCCTGTCTCCTCTCCTCCTTCTCCTCCTGCTACCTCACTGCCCCACTTTCTGAAAGCCCCAGATTGCTCTGGGTAGCATGACCTGGTGTGATCTGCACTGCCTCATTTGGACTCAGCCAAAGCCCAGTTCTGTCCAAATCAGCCTGATTCGGTTTAGCCTTGAGCAGTGCTTCCCTCCCCTAAAAAAAATGTTTAGGGGAGCACTCATTTTGACTCAAGAAAACCACCGTTTTAGAGTTCAAATCTGGGAAGATAAATACAGTAAATGGACAAAAGTACAAAGAAGATGCATTACACTGGGAAAGGAAATGAAGCCGCCATTGGAGGTGGTAATAACGAAACTGACCCATCACCGTGCTAGATTCCAACTCCTACTTAACACATTAAACACTCAGGAAACACAGTGATAGGAAAGGAGGCTGCCACTGAGGTAGCAATGGAACTGATGATTCACTGTGCTAGAGAAGAAACAATTTTTTTTAAAAAAATAGTTTATTCTCCCGTTAGACTCACAAAATATTTAGGGGGTACATGTACCCCTGCATCCCCCCAGAAAAAAGCACTGGGCTTGAGCTAAATCTGGTGCACAGATTTAGCTCTCCTGCTGCACTGCTGTTCAGTTCATGAGAAGTAATTGTTGTCCCACTCTGTTGGGTTGGGTGAGAGGACTTCTAAGGCTGAAATCCTAACCCCTTATTTCTGAGCAGACATGGTTAGAATTGCACAGTAAGGTCCATTCCTTCCAACTGAAGCAACGTTCTATCATTTTCAACCTGGAACATCTAGGCAGATAAGAGGCATAGTCCAGTGAGAAATGAAAGATTGTTGTGCAAGAACAGAAGGGTGGTTGTGTTCTTGCTTCTGGTACTTCTTTTTTTAAAAAAGAAATTTTAAGAATTAAGCTCATTTCGAAATGAAGGAAAATGACTCTCTATATGATCTGAAGTCAACAACTATTTATTATTTGGATATATCCTCTAAAGAGATTGAAATATCCACTCATCTTTGAGAGGAATATACTGGAGCGCAGGGGGTGGAGAGAGCAAATGCCATGAAACCTTTTGAACACACAAGAATCCAGACCACAATCTAACCAAAGTTATGCACTTTTACGCTGAAATTCTGCATGCACTTACCTGGTAGTAAGTCCCTTTGAACCCAATGGGATTGACCGCTAAGCAGAATCATAACATTGTAGATTTGGAAGGGAACCCCAGGGACATCTGGCCCAACCCCTGCAATGCAAGAATCTCAACCAGATCATACATGACATATGGCCATCCAATCTTTGCTGAAAAACCTCCAAGGAAGGAGACATGTAGAGAGCTGCACTCTGAAAGTCCTAGTTTCAATGGGAGTTAACCACATCTTTATATCACTCCCTTTGGGACCAAAAGGACTGAAAAGTCTTTAGTTTTGCCTGAGAGGGGGCTCAGTTTGTGTGTGATCTCCTCCCTTCCATAACATTTAGCTGTATAGCAAAATCAGGGCTTGAACCTTCAAGAGTTCAGTCCTAGTGTCTGTTCCAAGATCCCCAACCAACCTCAAGCATTTATTCTCACCAATATGAAATCATGAATCCAGCGTAGTGTGAGGTCCTGGTTTTCCTATACTGTTTCGTGAATTCCTGGTGTTTCCATTTTCTTTTCTTTTAAGATATACAGTATTTTATATCCACTCAAGTTCCATTTCAGAGCTTTCCTGAATAGCCACTGTAAAATGAAATACTTCTAAAATTGACCTTTACCTTTGAAGTTGTGAGGATATTTAAGGAGATGGTGTAAATACAGTCTTGTTTCTTTTTCCCAAAGAAAGTTTCTTTCACAGTCCCTCTAGCCCCAGTTTCCCCCTCCTTTTTCTCATGGGTAGAACTTGCTGTTTATTTTGATTTGTCACAAATACTAGGTGTTGTTTGAAAAGTGTTAAACGTAGCAGGCCTGTACAGATAATGTGAGACAGGTCACTGGGCATGATAAACAGTAAGATATGGTGGGAATTAACCTGAAACGTTTAGGGAGCTTCCTCCCCCCACCCCACCCCCACCCTTGTCTGCATCCCATCAGCTAAAGACACTGTAAATATAGGGCACAGTTTATAATTAAGACGATGCTTTAAAAATAAACTCCAGTTTGTAAGCCAAACATGCATTTGAAATGTTTCGTACCGAAAGCCCAAACAGGACTACCCATTCTTACAAGGAGCTGAGGTTACTGTACACATAATTTCATGGCATTCGCTGACCTACATGTGTGAATTGGAGACTGACCTGACCATAGAGGGTCAGCACTGATTTGGGGTCAGCGCCATTCCAGGAGTGACCTACAAGTCCATTCTCCCACACTGCTTTCAATATGGTTGGCTTTCTTTGGTGAACTTTCTGAGCAATTCCACTGCCCCAAAAGTTGAAATCCATCATGTGACAAGAGGATGTAATTTGTCATTAAATATACATATGCTACATACGGATGTAAATTTGAAAAATATATATACTGTAATTCAAATAGAAATGGAATGCATCTTATTATCATGTAGAAGGCTATGACCTCTGTGCCTGTTCAGCCTGTTGCCTAGGTGCTGACGGCTGATAGACAATGTGAGGGCCCCTGCTCTCTCTTCTTATGTATGTTTCTTTATCTTTAAACCAGCCCAGTTCAGACTAAGGCTGCATACACACTAATCAGTTTGTAGCACAAAGATGTAGTTTCCCTCAATCTAGAGTTGCTGGTGCTTCTCCTTGACACATTACTTTCAACCTAAATCTAGTCCAGATCCTGAAGTCTACAAGGGCAGGTATGGTTACCTGATACACATTTGAAAACCCTTCCCTTGACAAGCTTATCCATTTGTGCTCCTCCTTGCACATACCCCAGGTGAATCAAGAAGGAAGCAGTGGTTGTGATCTTGATATATGCCCACCCACACTGCAATTGGGCAGGTGTAGATGCCATTGCTGAGACCACCTACATCTGTTTCCATCTGTTTTCAAGTGGACGCACTGTAGGTTAATGCAGAATCCATCTGCAAAGAGCTTTTATTTTTTGGAATGAAACCAGTTTCTGAAGAAGCAATTTTCAGGGGCTGGCTTTTAAAACTAAAAATTATTATTATTATTATTATTATTATTATTATTATTATTATTATTACAGCAGATCTAGATTGTGGAAGGACTGCAAAGTAAAAAAAAAAGGAGTGCTCAGTGTATGTGTGTTTTTAGTTTCAGGGTACATTGAGATGCGGGGAATATTGTGTTAGTTTTCCTGATCACAGTGCTAGTGCTTCTGTTCCAATTTTAAATACTCCTTTCACACTGCAGTACCTGTTACCAGTGCCAGATTTATGTATAAGCTAAACAAGCTATAGCTTAGGGTCCCACTCTCTTAAGGGCCCCCCCAAAAAATGAAAGGGGAAAAAAACTGGATGAACATTCCCAAAATATAAGATAAAAAACAAATAATATAAAGCTTACATACAGCAACAGTGTTTTGTGTTGTGTAGGCTCCTATGATATAAGCAATGGGCCCTGCCTGCTAGCCTGCTCCCTAAAATTTCACTGGTTTGCTCATTTCTATATAAAGGCTACCTACATTCTGCATGGACTGGTTGCATGGCAACGTGCAAATGGTTTTAGATACCTATTAGGTCCATAAATTACCATATAGCATATATTCAACACAAAAAAACCAACAACAATTTGTTGTTGACAAAGCACAGCTAGACATATAAAGGGCCCCATTACCTTCATTAGCTTAGGACCTCATCAAATTCGGCCCTGCCTGTTGCATTATGAAACTGACTTTTTGACCAATATACCAGCATGTCATGCTAAATTTCATTCACACCATTGGGTGTGGTGTAGCACAAGAATAAACATCATTGGACATTGACACCATCTATGCTTTCTGCATATGTATTCTTTCCTTGATTCACCTATGAGAATGGCAGGAAAGGACTGTGTGACAGTATATGGCCTCAAATTTTGTCACTTTACTCATACCATTATTTTCAGAGTTGATAGGGCTGCAAATGGATTATATCTGGGACCATTTAACTTGGAAATGAGCATTAAACCTCCATTGTGTTCTGCTAGATTTTCAAAAGCATTGCATGAAAGCTCCAATATAATGCAGAAATTAACAGTTAGGAACACAATGGGGAAACAGAATACATTGCTGTGTGATTCCCATCACTTTTTACTGTGAGTACATCACACTCCCACTGCTGGGTTTGAAGCCAAGTTCACATGGTGTGAGCCACAATCCATTTGTATCCTGTTGCTGCTGCAGCAAAAAAAATTACTCTTCTTTGATGCACTTTACACAAAACCAACTTCCAATTGGTTAGAAAACAAAAGCCATGGTTATGCTCTGGTGTGAACAGTTCGCGTGGATGAATACATGTGCGCACATGACAGCTTCGCAGAATTGGAGTTCAGCACATGGAAACAATTTATCAGGTAAGACATGCCTGGGCCTACTCTAGTGTTAACAAGGATGGAAGAAAGTAACTTGAAAAGGGAGCAAGGGGGAATGACCTCCCCATGTTTCAAGCTGTTAATGTGAAATACTGTCCATCAGTTTTTTTCAGCCCCAGACCCTTGTCTGCTATCCCAGTTTATATTAGAGACTTGGCAAAAGTAAAGGTCATTCAGGTCGGTGCTTCCAGCTAGCAGCCCATGGGCACAGGTAAGGATCCCAATGAGCAATATAGTGGCCTCCAAGAACAGAGAAGGCATTAAGTCCCAATCACACTTAACTTGGGACTCAGGGTTCATCCACATTTAACTTTTCCACTTCCCAGGCACTGATCCATGCTTTAAAGTGCTGTGTCCAAGTCGTTTTCTTTTTCTTTTCTTTTCTTGCTCAGTTGCTTTCCCCAAGAAAACCAACTCTTTAACGTTGAGTTTGAACAAATGGGTTTCCCTTGGATTGCTGTTTGCTCTGAATCAGCAGTAAAGAGCGTGGTTGTGAAAGGAAAGGGAAAAGGGGAAAAGAGAAAGCATGCAGTCATGGTGCTTTAAAGCATGGACCTGTTCCTAGAAACACAGTGTAAAGGAAGTATGGATGAGCCCCAAGTCCTTTTGGGACATACAGGGACATCCTTCTGAGCAAATATTCTTAGGGTTGCATTGCACATCAATGTGTGTGAAGTGCTATAAACATTTAAAGGGAAGCCCTATACATGCCAAATGAAACCATCTACCTTTTATTTCAAACCCCTCATGAGTCACCCTGAGCCTTTAGAACAGGTTGGACTAGACCTCTGAGTAAACAATTGAAACAAATAATAAAGTCTGACTTTCCTTATGCCCCTATTAGAGTTGCAAAGCAGGCTTTCTGATCCTCTTAGACAAATTTGTTCCCTTAAATTTGCATAAAAATGTATGTCAAGTTTACATCTCAAACAGATAAACATGCCATGTCATCTAACCTTGTTGGCCAATCGGTACATTACTAAAGAGCAATTTGTTTGGGGGGAAGTAATTAGAAACATGAGCCAATCTGCCAAAGGATTGAAATGCTGTGGAACAAAACAGGTCCTGGGCTTCTGGTTTGTAACTCTCCCAAAGAGGCAATTGGATAAATTGGTGTACCACAAGCAACATATAAATCAGTGCATTTCATGCTACTTGCCTGCATACTGATTTAGAGGGAAGCTGAAAATCATTCTTAAGTTAAATAAGCAAAGGGAATCTGATCAAACACCAGGGATGACCGTGCTCTTTAATTTACATTGCAGGGTCAGTTCAGTCCAGGGGAGAAAATATCCCCACCAAACAGCTTGGATAAAGTCAGTTTATAGGCCTGTTGCATGCGTACTTTCATGACTGATGCTACAAACTCTTCTATTCTTTGAATGCATGCTTTTAAAGTGGAAGAATATGATGAACTAGCAAAATGCCTGCTTTATTATAGTAAGTGGGCTGTGTGCACTGAGGCAGCAGTGCCAGCAAGAAGGAGTTGGAGTATCTCTCAGCAGAGGGACCAGCAGAGTCCCCAAATGCAACAGCAACAGCCTACAACATGTTAATGTAACCGAAGTAATCCATACATTTCCATGTAAAGAGCTCCCTGCTGCTCATAAGGTAAGTCCAGACTCGAAAATTTACCTACACTGGCATATAGAAGGGGGAATGGGAAGGGGTACGGCTGTATGTGTCCTGCTAACAAGGGCTCCATGGCGTGGGTGGAGGGAAGGGGAGGTTTTGGCTTTGTCACTTTCATGATCCTGGCACCAGATTCCCCTTCTGCAGGGAATGAGGCTGGGGAATTGGACTGAGGGAAGGAATTGTCCTCATGGCTGGTCCCAGACGTGAAGAACCAATCAAAAGCACCTGCACAAGGGACTGCAGACTATTTTACATGTGTTTTCTTTAATGCAGCAAAACTAAAAACTTTTGGAGCCACATCTTAGATAATAGCAAACAAATAACCAGGTAGGAAATCCCAAAGAACCCATAAAATGTACTTTTAGATTACTCAGAGGGCTATATTCAAAATATAGTCATTGAAATGATGACTGTCCTGCTAAGAGCAACTAAAATGTAAATGTTAGCATATTGGAATCCCCCCCTGCCCTGCTGAGTGGTTTTGGGGACATAGCAACACTGTATAAACTTACTTACTTACTTATAATATTATGCATTACTTATAATGTAATGCAAGAGAACTGTATTATATTAAAATAAATTTATTGAAAGATGGGTGACTTATTTTATTTTTGGAATGAGGATGTTTGTGAGGATGTAAAACCACACTCTATTTGTTTTGCTTTAGAGGGAGGAGAATGTGTGTGTTTTACATATTATTTGTATCTTTTTCATTTTACTGTATTCCCTCCCTCCCTCCCTCCCTCCCTCCCTCCCTCCCTCCCTCCCTCCCTCCCTCTATAGATTCCTAAAGCAAGATCACCTCCTTTAAATGAAGAGGCTTCTGTCATTGAAAACAGAGCCAGCAACTGAGGTGGAACTACAGCTCCCATTTAAGGCTTACTCTGAGGATGACTGCTGCTGAAACAACATGAGAGCTGCTCGCATGGAATATCCAGCTTAAGTCCTTCATGGAGCTGTCCAGGGTACTACTGAAATCTCACCTCTTCTGAGCTCACTGATCAAAACAGAACAAGCACAACAGTGTCCAAATGTAGTGCATTATTCTTTTCCAATAGGAATAAATGGAAACCACTCAGAGGCATGGCTCTGTCAGGCATGTGCACTGGCCCCAAGTTTTGATTATTGGCCAAAAAAGCAGGGAGAAAGTACTGCAAATAAATGTGTGCAAGAGAGGTTCTGCTGGATCAGGGGTCTGCAACCTTTAAGACAAAAAGAGCCACTTGGACCCGTTTCCGAAGAAAAAACAACAACTGGGAGCCGCAAAACCATTGCAACATTTAAAATAAATATATCTCAGGAGCCACGATCTGACAGCAGGCGGGAAGGTGACGTCGGGACGGTGCGTGACTAACGCACGCACCGCCCCCATGCGACGTCACAGCCAGTACAGCGCCCCCCACAGTGAGGAGTGTCAGGGCGCACAATGCGCCTCCTCCCCTCGCTAGTATCCACCCCGGAGCCGCAGCAAAGATGTAAAAGAGCCACATGCGGCTCCGGAGCCGCAGGTTGCAGACCCCTGTGCTGGATAAATGAGAGGGGAAAGAAATGTGTTTCTAGGGAACCTGTAAACTTTCACGGGGCATATAGCCCCCAAATGCTCAATCCTGTCTAAGAACAACAGAAATTAAGAGATATTCTCATGCAGATCTGACTACTAGGAGCAGAGTAAACTGCCTGTACTGCAGTGGTCCACAATGTCAAGGTAGCTTAATATTGTCTGCAGCGACTGGCAGTGGCACTCCATAGATTCAGACAGGGACATTCCTAGCAGCTCTACCTGGAGATGCCAGGGGCTGAAGCCAGTACCTTCAGCATGCAAAACAGATGCTCTACCACTCAACCATGGCCCTACCCAGCAGTGGCAACTGTAGGCCAATCCCTACTCTCTACCTTATTTATATTCTGGGAAATTCTGAGCAGACAATAACAAAAGGAGAAAGAATTGTAGCAAAGACAGCTGAGATCAGAGAAGTGAGCTGGCAATTGGCCACCCAGTCAGCTGTCTTTATGGCCAGCTTTGCCATTTTGTGGGCATCTTTTTACAGATGGACAAGTTATGAAAAATGGATGGAAGCCAACTGGTCGTGCCCAGCAAGATGACTCAGTGTTGCAATATAATTGCTTGTGAGTGAGACACATCTCTGAATTGTCAGCATCACTTGGGAGAAGTAAGGCACATTTTTGTATTTACCTCAGCTCATTGATTTCAGTTCTTCAGTTTTTTGGTTTTTTTAAATGCCCCAAACAAAGACCTTTCTTAGAGCTATTAAGTTATACCATGGATTAACTACATTTCTGATTTCTTTTCCATTTTTTAAACATGTAGAGCATTAAAAGCATTTTGGGATATTAGGGGCCGAGGAATTTGTCCTTTAAAATTCCACTTGATGCAACTATGTCATGCAAGGTCTTAGGATCAGCAGCTTTTTAAAAGATGGGTTACGTCATTTTGAAATGGATGAGTTTTGCTCTTTTCTGCTTTTCTTAAACCTTTACTCAACAACATTTCTAAAACCCATGCAAGGAAGGACACAGCAGTGAGAGACTGCTGCCATTTTTCTTAAACCAGTCCTTGCTTGGTAACTGTCAAATGCTAATAAGCGTTCTTTTTCTCTTTTTAAAAAAATACGAACTGCACTGCAGAGAAGAATTTTCTGCCTACAGTGATTCAGAGAATGAGTTTCCTTTAAATCACCAGCCCATGTACAGAATAACAATCATATTCACTGGACTGAATTCCATTGTGCACATGGGAACCAGCTTCACTAGCCCTCTGGTAGTTGCTTCTAGGACCCTTGAACATTACTCTCTCTGGGAGAACAGGCCTATCATTGACCTTTAAGCATCCTGCTGCCTTCAAGTCCAGTGCTGTTGTAAGATTCAAATGCCAATCCAGTTGGCTTCTGTATGACTACCAGGATGGTGGGCTCCATCTTGGCTTCACATAGCAAAATGTCTTGGGACAGCCCTGGAATTTAGAGGTATACTACCTCTGTACAGAGGGGCATGGGTGGTGCTGTGGGTTAAACCACAGAGCCTAGGACTTGCCAATCAGAAGGTTGGCGGTTTGAATCCTGTTGCTCGGTCCCTGCTCCTGCCAACCTAGCAGTTCAAAAGCATGTCAAAGTGCAAGTAGATAAATAGGTACTGCTCCTGCGGGAAGGTAAACGGCGTTTACCCGCATTTACCAGAAGCGGCTTAGTCATGCTGGCCACATGACCCAGAAGCTGTATGCCAGCTCCCTTGGCCAATAAAGCAAGAAGAGCGCCACAACCCCATAGTCGGTCACAACTGGACCTAATGGTCAGAGGTCCCTTTACCCTTTACCTCTGTACAAGGCATTTGCAAGCATTGCTAGGAAAACAGCCATCTCCCACTATTGTGCACAACTTCAGCACCTCCTTCCCAGAGCCTCTTCGCTGTTGTGAATCGTGTCTCTAGCAAATTAAGAATTAAAACACATCCACACAGCTTATTTGTGACAAGTGTTAAGCAATCTTTAATCTTTCATATAAACATGCCAGGATTAATTGCTAGTTTCACTCAGGAGCTGTCAAATGTTTTGTAAGATTTTTTTTCCAATTTATCAAATTCAAGAATTAGTTCAGATACACTTTTGTGGGGCAAAACATCTGCTTCGATGCACACATCACAATCACTAATGTGTGTAATGATGGGGTTGTGCTGCATTTATCTCACTAAGAAAATTAAACTCCAAAGCAACGAAGTTGGTGGCTGACTAAATGACAGTTCTTTCCCCCTCCTCCCTGCTTTTTATTTTATTTTTTTAAAAAACCTTACCATTTCTCCATCAGAAAACAAACCTAAGCTTGTTGCACCAGCAGCGAAATATCACACCAATGGTTCATGGATAGTATGTTTCAGCCTGTTAGCTCAGTCAAAATGTTTGACGTGAAAATAACTGTAGAGGCAAATGAGTGCAGAATTCTTCTCCATCAGTTTTACTTACTTTGAGTATCCTAGAGGATTTATGGCTGCAACAACTCCTGGTGGCAATTTTTTACCTCCACGTACAGCGGCAATATTTATTTATTGATTTAAAATGTTATATGCCGCTTGATTGCAAAAAAACCAAAACAAACAAAAAACAAAAAAACAGACCCTCAACACAGTTTACAAAAAGAACAAAATAATGGAATGATCAGTAAAAACAATTATTTAAAACATTCTGAAATAATTAAAATGACCTGGAGCCCACATACCTGAAAGAGTACCCGTCTGTACTCTGTATAAGACTACTTGTGCTCCGAGAACAGTGGAAGGTTTCTTCCTTTCCCACCATCATTTAGTGGTGATATGGCATAGATTATTTTTTGTGTGTGGCAGTTTCCCTCCCACTACAGGTGCATTGGGTTATTGATACCATGTTGGTGCCCAGAGAAAGCTTATTTGCTTATTCAGGCTTTCTTTAAGTGACCATTTTAGTCTTCTTCTCTGGTTAGTTGTTTCTACTCAGCTTTTGTCTATTTAAAAACATCTCTCTCTGTGTAATATGTGTGTTTGTCTACATATAGATAATCCCAATCTCTTTATGCTTTTGTCTGTTTTCTCTTGACTTGCTCCCTTGGTGACACCTTCTGCATCTGAAGAAGGAAATAAAAGGTAAAGGACCCCTGACAGTTAAGTCCAGACACGAACGACTCTGGGGTTGCAGCCCGCATCTCGCTTTACTGGCCAAGGGAGCCAATGTTTGTCCACAGACAGTTTTTTCTGGGTCATGTGGCCAGCATGACTAAGTTGCTTCTGGTGAAACCAGAGCAGTGCATGGAAACGGCGTTTACCTTCCCGCCAGAGCGGTACCTATTTATCTACTTGCACTTTGACGTGCTTTCGAACTGCTACTTTGGCAGGAGCAGGGACCGAGCAATGGGAGCTCACCCCGTCATGGGGATTCGAACTGCTGATCTTCTGATTGGCAAATCCCGGGGCTCAGTGGTTTACACCACAGCACCACCCGCGCCCCAAAGAAAGGAAATAGTCTGATCCTATACCTCTGCTGCCTTGTGGGATATCTTCGGAAGAAAAGGCTAAAGAGTAATCCCTACACAAAGCTGTAGCAGAGTCCCTAAAATGGTTGGGTGGTGCCTTGTATGTCTGCTTCTGGCAACTCCTGCAGCCAAGCTGATACCAAACTTATTGCTCTCCTTTCCTTTGGACCCCATCAGTGAGGCCAAGAGGGGGGGTATTGTTGTCTGGCCATGCACACTGCCCAGGCTTGCGCTCTGGGGAGGTCACTTCAGTGATGCTAGCACATAGTTTGACTTCACCCCAGAGGCGCACTCTATTGTCTCTCAAGACAGACGGATACCATCAACAACCATATTGGACCTTGCCCTGGTATCAGTACTGATGAAGTGCAGGCTATAAATGGTTCAAGCAAAGAAATAAGTGGAATGATCAGAAAAACAAAGTTATACTAAATATTTCAGTTTTTAAACGATAATACCTGAAACCAGAGCTTTATGCCAGACTCACAAAAAGAATTCTGTCACAAATGCTAATTTCCAGCTCCATGCAAGAGAGACACAAGTAAATGTCACTGGCATTATGTATTTACTGAAATGCAGAATTTATATCTTCTGTTTGTTCAAAGAAACCCAAAGCATGACATTTTGGATTGGAGTTTCACTGTATTATGTTGGTCTTTGTTGAAAAGCCACATAAAAGGTAGACATTCTAGGATATTTATGTTCCTCTTGACTTCAGAGTGCATCACAGAACGTAAGCTGCTCAACCTTTAATTCATTCTCACATGTGGACAATTTTTTACCCTCATGTGAAAGGCCAGCAACATGGAACTTGGGAAGGTTGAAGGGATTATTGAATCAAAGAATTGGAGTTGGAAAGGACCCCCTGCGATGCAGGAATCAAAACTAGAACATGCATGACAGCTGGTCTTCCAACTTCTGCTTAAAAACCTCCAAGGAAGAAGACTTCACCACCACCCTAGGGAGCCTATTCCAGTGTTGAACAGCTCTTACTGTAAGAAGGTTCTTCCTAATGTTTAGCTGGAATCTCCTTCCTTGTAACTTGAATCCATTGGTTCAGGTCCTAGCCTCCAGAGCAATAGTTTTGTACAATATATTATAAAAGTACAAAATGCTTGTTGGTGGAAGGGTGTTGAGAATGAAAACAGTCTAGCTCAGCATGCACATGTAACACATTTGCTGAATGCATGATTAATTATGTCAGAATTTTCATAACAGAATCTAGATATACTGGAGCAACAACCTGAATTCCACTTTTTTTGGAGGGAAGTCTAGCACAAATTGGTACCCTCTAACTCAGGGGTCAGCAGGGGGCTGGTCCACTGTTCCTCAGATCTTGGGGGAGGACGGCGGACTATATTTTGAAGGAAAAAAAATGAATGAATTCCTATGCCCCACAAATAACCCAGAGATGCATTTTAAATAAAAGTACACTCATGTAAAAACACGCGGATTCCCAGACTGTCTGTGGGCTGGATTTAGAAGGTCATTGGGCTGGATCCAGCCCCCGGGCCTTAGTTTGCCTACCCATGCTCTAACTATTTTGGACTACAACTCACATCAAGCCCAGCCTGCATGGTCAATGGTCAAGGATTATTGGAGTTGTAGTCTGACAATATCTGGAGGGCATTAACTTGGGTAACAAATGGTCCAGTAGTACCCATGACTTCTTGAACCTACATTTGAAAGTCCTGATGAACTGATGCAATATCAAAGAGAGCTTGAAGTAAAGAGCTTTTATTCATTTCTTCTACTGAGCAATTCTGATATTCTGATCCAATGGGAAACAATGCTCAAACTTCTGATTGCTTTACTACATAGACAGAAGAGTGTCCTTAGAGTATTCTTTGTCTCCTACTGTTCCAAAATCTGTAGCAAACAGTGGGAAACTTGCTCATTTCAGATGCACACTTATAGGGAAAAAATAGATCTTCCATTTAGATGGGTCTTATTCTCAAAATTTCTTCCCCTACAATTTCAGAAATAGCTAGGCTTTTCAGGTGCTGTTGTAGCCTTTCTACAATTAGAAACAGAAATAGTTGGAATGGAAAGAATTCCTATTCTTCAGATCACTTCCCTCTTATTATGAGCTATGAAATTGGGACAATCTTCAAAAGCATTCTGTAGCTAACAGAGGGAAATAAGAGCTATGCAGAAAATGCCAGTATGTTTTATATTTTGGATCACTGTATTGACTTGATTATCAGTTCTGTTGGCTGGAACACATCAGCTTCTATTAATTTTTAGGCCCGGGATCTTCTTTTCATGGGAGAAAGAGAGGGAGAATTCACACGCATTTCCACTTCAATAAAGCACACAAGCGTAATTTTGTTCCCCTCCTAGGAAGGGGAAAGTGAGGATAGCAGTGGCTGGTGTCCATTGGGACTGGTTGGGTGGAAGGCTAAAAGACCAATAGTAAGTAGAGCCAGAACTAATTACCGGCAGAGCTACCTAATTCTAGTTTTGTCCTCATACTCCTCCCTGCTGATTCTTACAAGACACTTACAAGACTAAAGAGGAGGAAGCTGATGACAGTGCTTTGCCCTGGTCTGGTTGTAGGTAGGAAGGCAGGCAGGTGGAGGTTGTCTGAAGGTAGCTGGAGATTAGTGTGCCCTAATGAAGCAGCCTATAATTAATGAGGAACAGAAACTCCTTTGGACCACTTCAGTCCTGATCCCACTGGCCAGGTGAAGTAAGCTTTATAAGTTAGCTCTGTCTCTAGACCTGACCACATTAGCACTGAGTTCAACCCATTTGCCCACGGGTTGAAGAGTATTGGATTAGTCAGTCACTCCTGACAGAGATTTGATTAGGAATTTTCTGGGGGGTGTTTCCCTTCATCAACCTTGGGTCTGCCCTTTTTGCCTACTCCACACTCCTTTTGATTTTGGATAGTGACCTTTGTTTGGCTGATTGGCTTAATTCTCTCAGTCACAGCAAGCAGGCAATGTTGGCAAGAATGGGAAAACTAAATAGGCCATCTCATGTAGGACCCTGAGGCACCTACATGGCACGTGTATGCTGACTAACGTACCTTGCATTGCCAACTTGCTTGAAGGATTGAGCAGATGAAGGTCCTTTGGATCCTGGTGGTTTCATCCTTCTAAACACAGTGAGGTGAGAGGAAGAGAAGGGGGAGAAAGAGAGCCGTCAGGTGCTCCCTAGGCTCACCTTTGGGTGGGGTAGCAAGGAAGAGCACAGATCAGTAACCAATTGATCCGATGTTTGGAGCCAGGGTGCTATTGCCCTTGGGGGAGCTGGAGTTTAGCCCCCCCTCTCTCTCTTAGTTCAGTACACTCACTAGGATTGACTGGTGTTAATAAAAGAGGCTCATCAACTTGGCTGCTACCTTGTGCCTTCTTCCTGGTGTGTGGAGACAACAAACTTCCTACTAGCTAAATAGTCATCAGACTATTAATCTGATGGCTCCAGCTAAAGTCTGAGGAATCAATTCTTGCTCTTTGGGCTGCACTAACATTTTGCCATTTGTTTTCTGACAACTGCAGTAGAATATAACTACCACCCAATGAGAGAGCGAGTGTGTGTGTGTGTGTGGTTGCATATACTGTAGGCATTGAGACTGGCAATTTGATAATATGATGTGTGTGTTTTGTAGCAATATTGACTACAAAATCAGAAAGTGAAATACCATCTGGGGAAGTGATTTGCCAACAGGGGAACTGGTGGCACATAAACCAAAAACCCATTGATTTAGATATTTACAGCTTGTGAAATGGTTATCTATAGGAGACTGTGAAGATTCAGTCATCATATGGTCTCTTGTAACACAACATGCCTTCAAGGCAATTTAACTGGCCCCTAAATAACCTTTTTATTTTTATTTTTAAGGATGCTGCTGCCTCTCTCTGCTCTATCTGGAGATGCCAGAGATTGAATCTGAGATCTTTTGCTCTACTGCTGAGCTGTGGTCCTTCCTGGCTCTGTATAGATAGAAGGGAAAATGGAAAAAAAGTTGCATGTGTGATTTCCAAACTGATGTTTGGAATGCCCTGTGTTAAATAACGAGTATTATGGATTCCTATCCTTTAAAATCCTTTAAGGCAGGCAACCCCAAACTCGGCCCTCCAGCTGTTTTGGGACTACAACTCCCACCATCCCTAGCTAACAGGACCAGTGGTCAGGGATGATGGGAACTGTAGTCCCAAAACAGCTGGAGGGCCGAGTTTGGGGGTGCCTATAAAGATAAATGTAAGGGTTGCATGTGTCTGTAAAAAATGTATACAGCATATCCAACACTTGGACTCTTCTACTTAATGGAGTTCTGCTCTTTGGAAGCAGAGGATATGACTACAGCTTTGAATGGCTGTACCTCTGCTGGTGGTACAAGGGCAATTATGGTGGCAATGGGCAGCCCTGGTCACTTCAATGGTGTGGTTACTCACCACAAGTCACCAGTTGTGTCCTAAACTATAAGACTGCTTCATAGTCTGGATGCCCTTATCTCAACCCCCCCCCCCAACAAAACAAACTTCCTCTTTGTTCCTGAGGTTGGGAAGATATCAGGAAGATGGGAAGAGACTTGGACGGTGATGATGGATTGCCTTGTCTCCCAGGATGAACTGAGATAAGAGGAAGGTAGAGCTGCTTTGGGGCCTCTCTTTAGCTCTGTTGAGTGCTTGTTGGCTTCAGAAGAGTCTCTGAACCTCTTAGGAACTAACATATAATAAAAGCAGCTGCTTCCATATTAAATCATCTCTACATATTCACTTTTGCTCTCCATGCAAAACAGATGCTAGTTCTAGCTCTACAGTCTTCACACCTCAGCTGCCTATGATCAACTTGAGAGTATCTCTCAGGCCTGAAAAATGAAAGCATATTCTTCCCATAAACTTCATGTGTACATGTGTTAAGTGTTGATCTAAATCCACGTTTTAACAATTAGGCCATCACCGGTTAAGTGTTGTGTATTCTGATCTTATTCCCGCAGTGGGCATAGCATTGCAGCTTTAACAATCTATTTAACCATGACTACCTAATCTTGGTTTAGCATTTGTACATTGCTTACGGTTCTGTTCTGCAAAAAATGTAACTGTTAAGTCTTTAAGTTAATCAATCAAAATCCACAGTGCTCAGTGATAATTGGATTTAGATCTGAAACTACATTCTAGTTTAATCTTTCCGCTCCTATTTATGGCATGTTCTGTGATCTAATCTACTGGCAAAATACAGCTTCTTTATTTTCCCCCAAAGACAAATTTATTTCAATTTAAAGGAAAAATCTTGTTGATTGCAGGGCTACAAAGGGGCAAAAGAATGGGAAAAGGTGTTATTGGCATCCATCTGTCTCAGGAGACAATAGAGGAGTGTGCCTCCTCTATTGGAGTGGAGTGGGCACTCTAGAGGAGTGGGCAATGTGAAACTTTTGGAAAGTTGCAGTGGCTGTAGAGATTGATGCCGGAGAGACATGTTTTGTTGCAGATGAAGGCATCCAGTTGTGCTGCTGCAGATGCACCATGGAGTTTCTTCTCTGTACTCCTCCCAGCAGTCATGCCCCTGCATGCCACACTTTCTGTTCAATGTCTGAGCAGTGCCCCCCATGTGCTTAAGTTCCTGTCTTTTGAAGCATTTCTGATTGTACAGAAGTGGTTTAGCTCTTCAATGGAAGCTATGGAAATCAGGGTTGGGACAGTGGACACAGTCCTGTACCCCTACGCTTATTCATCCCATGTGCTTTTGAAGCACTCAAAGGGCCTTTTGCAGATATATGAACATGAACTGGATGTATTTTGAAGCCAATAAAACTAGGCCATTATTCCTTATAATAAACTTCCACCACACTGAGAGATCTCCCCAGTTTCTGGTTATAAGTCTCTAATCACAATCACAACCAAGCACAAGTTATATAAATAAACTCGGAGAATACCAATTAAAATCATTAGCAAATCTACAACAGCAAATTAACTAACATTGAATAATGAATCTGTTAATGTAGTTTAGCAAAATGCAAAACTCACAGAGCAAGCGAAGTCAAGAACCGCAAGTAAATTTGCAAATGCTATGCATTTTTTTAAAAAAAAATTGCATTTGTGAACTCATGAAATTAATGTAATTAAATTATCTTTGAATCTTTCCTAAATGTTTTGGCACAAGAACCACAAGCGCTGGTAATGAGACCATAAAGCAACATGGGAAATGAATTGGATGCTTTCTATTCATGAGTCAAGCTTGCCATTTTTGATGGATTTGTATGCGATCCCTTTGATAAATTCATTTTGATTTAGTTTCTCTCAGAGCTTTTTCAAATATGCATAAAGAGCATGGGCCTGTTTGAGTTTCAGCTTAGCCTGCTCCCTGCTGTAGGGTAGGATGGGGCACATTCAGAGATGCAACCCCCATCCCACACTTGTACTGTGAAGTGGAACAGATCAAGAAATCACCAACCACAGACTTCTAAGAAAGTGTCACTAGCCCTCCTTGAACTCTAATGTTGTGTAACACTCCCTGCACCCACAACAACACTGCATGCAAAACTCAATGCAGGGTCCAGATATATTATTATTGATTTGTCAAGCTGAAGCCGTTAAGGGTCCAGTTGTAGGGGGCTGCATTTATTTCAGAAAGAATGAAAAATTAAACCAAATAGGGTTCATTCATTCAGTTCTCATTTGTCCCAAAACAAATGCACAGAGAAATGAAGGGATACAAATGGAGACATGCTTCAGTACTTCCATTCATAACTATTTGTACTCCATTATGCCATTCAGGGTATCCATTTGTGGGTTTTTAAAAAATCCTCCCAGTTGTTCTTGGTGTCCACTCTCCACCCCCATCTTAAATTCTTTAGGTATCATTATTGGACATTTTAGGAAGATAGTGCTGCTTCAGTGGGGCCAACCATTGCTTTCGAGGTGGCCACAGTTCCCTCCTTCCACAATGTCCTGAATGACGCAACATCACATTTTGGATAAACACCCATTGGAATGCTCTGGAACAGCTTTTCAGGGACTACAGGGGAAGGAGTAATAATAAAAAGGCCTTCCTCCTTTCTCCAGGAATGACTGTCCTGTGACTGAAGCCTGATTCATACGTAGTCTGGATTCTTTCATCTCCCCCCCCCTCTCTATCTCTATCTATCTGTCTATCTATCATCTATCTATCATCTATCTATCTATATCTATCTATCTGTTTTCTGACAACTGCAGTAGAATATAACTACCACCCAATGAGAGAGCGAGTGTGTGTGTGTGTGTGTGTGGTCTATCTATCTATCATCTATCTATCATCTATCTATCTATCTATCTATCTATCTATCTATCTATCTATCATCTATCTATCATCTATCTATCATAAAATATTCTGTCCTTTCTGACATACACGACTCCCAACCTACTGTTTAATCCTCACAACAATCCTGTGAGGTAGACAGGCAGGCAGGCAGGCAGGCAGGCAGAGGATGACCCAATATGTGATATGTGGAAAGTGTTTCTGACACTACAGAGTAAACTCATGAAAGCTTGCAGCTTTAACATTTTCTTCTTCTTTAAACAGCCTTAAAAACAACAACCCAAAACCACTAACAAAGAGCTAACAAAGAAACTTGCTTTTGCAAAGCGTAATGAAGTTGGGAGCTTAGTGTTTTACAGAACAAAACAAAAACACCCTGTTTGAATGCTTTCCTGCACTTTGGGTGAACGCCAGCATTTTCTGGAGGAAGACAAGTTGGCAATTAGCCTAAACACTGGTGGGCTGGGGGTGGGAGCGTAATGGAATGTTCTGTCTCCTGGATTTATATTTTTTCAATGCCACCTTATTAATGTGTATATAATTGTTACTGCAACAGTCTTGAAAACACCAATCAGTAAAAGAGCTAATAATTACCGTGCTTGTAAGAGAAAGAGAACTAATTGACTTAACAGTATACTTCATGGGTAAGCTGGTATAATTAATTAAAAAAGGGGGGGAAACACCCTTATTTTAATGCGCGACTTGACAATACTGAAGTCAAGTGCCTTAAGAAAGGGGGGAAATAAAGGAAAGCAACACAAATGAAGCCAAATTTTATTTACATTTCAAGTGCTCTTTTTCAAAGTTCATTTTGCTGTCAAAAACGTTAGCTGGCAACCCCCCGCCCCCGACAACAACAACAAAATACACAGCACTAGAGCAGTTAAAAAAATTAGCTACACTGTGGGCAATTCACACAGCCTAAAACCAAGAATGAGAATGCAGCAAATTCAGGGTTAAAGCAGAGGACAAGATGGTGTCCCCTTATTCCTTGTGAAGAACCTGGGTGTACATGGCGAAAGGCCTGCAGAAGGTCCCTGTTATGTACTGAGTTGAATAGGATCCAAATTGCAGCAGTCTGATTGGCCCTAGAACAATAGGATTCAGAATGCAGCAGTCTGATTGGTCCTAGAACAATGCAGCAGTATGATTGGTCTGCAGGAGCCACCCAATCCTGCTCCAGATGGAAGTGAATCCACAACCTGATTGGCCTACAGGAGAATTCCGGAATTAGCCAATCACGTGCAGCCCATTGTGTAAATAAAGTATATAAAGCAGATTCCTCCTCACCACTATGAGCTGAATAAAGAGCATGAAATCCACTATCGACTCTGAGTATATTTCAGTCCCAGTTTCAGTCCCTGCCTGGGATCTCCAGGTTGGTTTGGGAATAGGTATGACCACTCTGAAACCCTGGAGAACTGCTGACAGTCAATGAAGGGAATATTGAACATGATGGGCCAGTGATCTAACTCAGACTTGTTTGTTTGTTTGTTTGCTTGCTTGCTTTTATATCTCACCATTTCCTCCAAAGAACTCAAAGTGGCACACCTGGCTCTCCCCCTCCTCATTTTATCCCACAACAATGCTATGAGTAAGGCTAGACTGAACCATAGTGACTGGCCCACAGTCACCTTCATGGCCAAGTGGGGATTTGAAACCTGGTCTCCCAGGTCCTAGCTCAACACTCTAACCACTACACCACATGAGCGCTCTATTAGGCAGCCTGCTTTTGACAGCTGTGAGTCATGTGAGCAATTACTCTGACTGAATAAACAGGATTTCTGAGCTCTGCTACCCATCACTTAAACATCTTATTTCCCCCTCTCTTAATAAGAAGCGGTAACTTTTGTTTGAAAGTTTTGAATTGTTCTGTGCCTACAAATATCTGCAGTGAAGTTGTACTCTCATTCATGTTGCTAAACAGTGCCTGCCGAAACAAGTTGCACTTTGCATCCTAATTTTTAAGAGTGACATTAATGGAATTTCCAGTAACTCCTTAATACCAATTATTTCTGTCTGAGTTAACTTAGAATTCTTACTGACATAAGAGAGAGAGAGGAAAAAAGCAGTGGTTTTGTTTCATGCTGATAATTATATTGTTCTGCTGTTAGTGTTACAGTGTCACTCGATTGTTCAGTACTGGTTAGGGCAAGTTTTGCAAAGGAAAGCATTAACACTGCTTATTAAGCTGACACAACCTGAACTTCCACCAGCAACGGAAAAGAAAAGGTGAAATAGATCAGCTGAGGATTTAGCCCTTCAAGCTTGCCCTCCAGAAGGATAAAAGAAAAGAACTTTGCTGGGAGAGGGAGAAGCAAGCAGTAAGAAAACATACACACTTCCGTTGTCCCACTGCTTTCTCACAAGAAAACCCACTGAATTGGAGCAGAGATCCATTAGACTCATGCCTAGAAAACTCATGCTCTCTCAAACTCATGCTTTCTAGGCATGGGACAAGCAAAGTGTGAATGAGCTCTAAACCTGCAGCCCTACCAGTGGCGTAGCGTGGGGGTGCAGGGGGTGCAAGCCGCACCGGGTGCAACATCTGGGGGTTAGGGGGCGCAAATCCACGGGTTAGGGGGCACAAATCCACGGGTTAGGGGGCGCAAATTACTTGCCTTGCCCCGGGTGCTGACAACCCACGCTACACCACTGAGCCCTACACACACTTACCTGGGAAATCCACTAGGAATTTTGGGCAGGCCACAGGGTCATCCTCTTATATACCTGCTGGGATTGACAAGGCATCTGATCCTCATCTGAATCTCATTCTCATCTGATTAGTTATCATTTAACTCTTGGGGAAAATAATTAGCATCACACGTAATGTGCATGAAGTTGCCAAACCAATTAACCAGCAAGAAGGATTACTGTTAATAGCACCAGTTATCCTATAACTTGATACTGCTGGATAGTTTTGATGAACTGCAAAAGCATTTTTAGTTTGCTTTCTGTTGCCACCCTGGAACTTTTCTTTATTAGTGCCACTTTGTTTTGTATTATTCCTTGCAAATGAAGGAAAACAACTTTTCTGCTTGTATGTGTTCATAATATAATTTTGGTTACTGAGGACAAACAAAATTGTACAAAAACAAGATTGGGTGCAGGCCTGGCCAGGACATAAGTGTTCTGACTGTGACAAAGGTGACCTGTGTGCTTGCTTGCTTGATTAACAGCTGTTGGGAACTTCAAGGTCCCTGCTTTCCCATCTTATGATCTTTGTACTGCACCTGGAGACTCCAATAGAGAGCATTCCATGTCAAGAAGGAGGGCAAGTGGGCACTGTATCAAATGACAGGGCAGGAGTTACACAGAGCAGGGCCTTTTCACTGGTGGTGCCCATTGTATGCCTCACTCTTCCCAGACCTGCTCTCTTTTGTCCTGTATTTATAATTTAGGAAGACTTTGGAAGAACTGGTTGACAAGTCTTATCAGTTGCTAATGTATGAGTGGATTTTATTTGCTGCTATTCTGTGCTACTGGTGCACCAGGATTTACACCAGCGTAATAGAGTTGGCCAGGATGCCAGAAGGGATACAATTTATGAGCTTTCTCCATTATCCACACAGCAGGGGGTGTTCAGTCAACAGTGCAAAGGCTGAGCTGAAGCATTCCCTCCTGGTTACCTGCTTTCAGCAATAGGGGTCGCTGTTTGGTAGTACCCAATTGGTTAGCTGTCAGATTCTGGAGCTCCCTATTGGTGGCTCTTAGGTAATTCACAAATTACAGAGTCCATTCGTAAAACACAGTGTTCATTCATAAAGCAGTAACATAAATCTCCATTGCTACATATTTGGTGTATATTTCAGAGGTTGAACGTACAAGTTTATGGCCATGCGGTAGTGTAGTGCTTATGTGACTGTGAATAAAAGGTGGCTGGGCTCATTGTCTCAGGGTTTGGGGGGTGGGAAGATGTGACAAAACTGCCTCCCTTTATTTCCATAACAAGTCCTTGAGTATGTACTCTGAATAGTGACACCAGGGACCTAGAAGGTACAGGGCTTGTCAGTCCAACCCCTGCAGTTTCATCAGAGCTGACCTTAAGGCAATTGGAGCAATTGGGCCAAATTGGGCCCCAGGGGCCGCTCCTAAGGGGGCCCCTGCACCAGGGCAATCTAGATGGATTTTATTTATATCTATAAGATTTTGCAGGCTTTGGCTGTGAACTGGGGCCCTACAAAAATAATAATCAAGTTGTGCCCCACTGCTTCAAATTGGGCCCCACTGGCTAGCCCTGAGTCTCATAGTTGCTGGGCCTGAGTTGTCCTGCCCTTGCATGAAGTCTTGGGTTTGCAATTTTGGGAGAGGGGAGACTACCCGCTGGGGAGTGGGAGGGCTGGTGAGGCCCCCTAGATTTAGAGGCCCTAGGCTTCAGCCTACTGAGCCTATATATAAATCCGGCAAGAAAAATGATCCGTGGTCCCATGGGGGAAAATGTTTGGGAACCACTGCTATATACTTCCCCTCTCTCTCACACACACTGAGCAGTTTTATAGACCAAGGATGCTGAGGCCTTTGCTCAATCTGGAATGTGCCATTGAGTTTTGTGTTTTTTTAAAAAAATGATATTTATTAATATTTCACAAACAATAAAAACAAAATCCAACATTTAAACGTTTAAACATTTCAACTACAAAAACAAGACAAATAAAAATACACAGTAGAAAAACAGTTGATAGAAGAAAGAGAGAGAGAGAGAGAAAAGTAAAAAATGGAGAGTAAGAAGAAGCAGAAAAGCCAAAAAACAAAGCTAAATATGAATTAATATTTTCAAGTCTTATATTTTCTTCACTAGTTTCTTGAACTCCTCACACCTCCCATTTTGCATTCCAGTTCAAATATTAAATTCAGCAAATCCTTACCCTCTAGCATTTATCCTTACTCCATATATTAACCTATTATTATAAATATCCATTTCCAATTATCATTCCCTATTTACATTTTCTTAAGCATCTCTTTACCAGTACCACTTATTTTCAATCAAACGTCATTTCAACATTCCTTAATTTTACAGTGCTTCTGCAGGTAATCTTTAAACTTCTTCCAATCTTCCTCCACCGACTCTTCTCCCTGGTCACGGATTCTGCCAGTCATCTCTGCTAATTCCATGTAGTCCATGACCTTCATCTGCCAGTCTTCCAGTGTGGGTAGCTCCTGTGTCTTCCAATATTTCACGATGAGTAATCTTGCTGCTGCTGTTGCGTACATAAAGAAAGTTCTATCCTTCTTTAACACCAATTGGCTGACAATGCCCAGGAGAAAGGCCTCTGGTTTCTTCAGGAAGGTATATTTGTTTTTTTTATAATATTTTTTATTGCTTCTTTCCAGGTACAAATATATGATCAAATATATAACAAAAGCAGCTTTACAGAAAAAAAAGGAAAGAATTAGAAAAGAATTTCTTCATTTTTCCAACACAATTTTTCAAGATCCATCGGACTTCCCCACATCTTCCACACCCTGCATTCTTTACAATAAAAATAACAGCAAATTGTTACCTTGTTTCATGCGTTTTTTGTACTTTCAATTAACCATATTTCCAGTTTAGAGTACCTATTGTTAAATTACTTTTTTCCCCTATAATAAGTCCTAAAAATTACTCTAAACTTTAATATTTTCATAGTTATAACTTAATTTCCCTCTTCAAAATTTTTACTGAAGCTAGTTTTCTCCAAAACTTAGCAAATTCTCAACATTCATATAACTTATAATATTTTTGTAGATAGTCCTTAAATTTTTTCCAGTCCTCTTCTATTGTTTCTTTTCCCAAATCTCGGATTCTGCCAGTCATTTCCGCCATCTCCATGTAGTCCATCAGTTGCGTATGCCACTCTTCCAGCGTGGGTAAATCTTGTGTCTTCCAGTGTTTGGCAATAAGAATTCTTGCTGCTGTAGTTGCATATAAAAAGTTCTATCCTTCTTTAACACTTTCTGGCTGACAATGCCCAGGAGAAAGGCCTCTGGTTTCTTGTGAAAGGTATACTTAAATACCTTTTTTAACTCATTATAAATCATTTCCCAGAAGGCCTTCACCCTCGGGCAGGTCCACCAGAGGTGAAAGAATGTCCCTTCAGCCTCCCTACATTTCCAACATTTATTATCAGACAAATGGTATATCTTTGCAAGTTTGACTAGGGTCATGTACCACCTATATATCATTTTCATAATATTTTCTTTCAAGGCATTACATGCTGTGAATTTCATACCCGTGGTCCACAACTGTTCCCAGTCAGCAAACATAATGTTATGACCAACGTCCTGTGCCCATTTAATCATAGCCGATTTAACCGTTTCATCCTGAGTATTCCATTTTAACAGCAAGTGTGTCATTGAGTTTTGATAATGCCTTTTGCTCCTTTAAGTGGAGGATAGCGGAGGGGAGCATGTGCAGAAACTAGTACAGAGGTGAAATTTGCATCCCTTGCTCCACCTACTTTAATCTCTAGCCCCACCCACAACTGGCACTTGGCCTCTGGAAGTTTCCCCAGAAGGGAATACACCACACTTCTTCCTACTCAGGTGAAAAGGGCCATCCCTATCTCTAGTTCCATGGTTTGTAGAATGATGAGCTGGAACAAAAGGGGCACTGTACCTGCTACAAGCACAACGAGAAACAGTATCAAGGGGTCCGGTAACATTAGATGTAATTTTAAATGCAACAGGGACAAAGAATTTCTCCTGTTAGCTCTACAGCGTAATCCCACCACGGTAAGCTGCTGAAAAATTACTGACAAGAGCCAGACTGCTGAGTAAGCGTCACCTAACAGACATGGAAACATGATCTGCATCATTTTTAGGCTTGGCAGACATTTTGTACGCTCCCTGACAAAAAAAAAAAAAGCACACTCTTTCAAATTGGGCAGACACACACAGAGCCATGAGGTGTTCTCAGCTTTTCAGGAAGAATCTGAAACTGAATTTCAGACATCCATGTGTATCTGAAGAGAGGGAGGACGGGGGGAGCTTTGGGAATCCAGGAACTGCATGCAGAATTATTTTTAAAACACCCACCCAAACCTTCCCAGTTTTACTTTAAAAAGTACCAAGTACTTTATGACGGAATAATAACTAACATCTGCAAATGTGAGATTGTATGGTCTGATTTCACCTTTCAGAGTAAGGTGATGAAGTGGTATGAGTCCACATGCCCTGGTCACATCCAGATTACATTGTTATAATGCTCTCTGTGTGCGGCTGCATTTGAAAAGCACCCTGAAACTTCAGCTAGTGCAAAGCTTTGCAGCATTTGTATGCGTGTGTCTTGGCAAGGAAGAAATGGATCATGCCATTGCTTAAAAGAAGAAGCCAGAAAGCCAAAGTTCTCAGGATACTCAGCCCAATGCCCAGTGGTGTAGTGTGGGTTGTCAGCACCCGGGGCAAGGCAAGTAATTTGCTCCCCCTAACCCGTGCATTTGCGCTCCCTAACCTGTGGATTTGCGCACCCTAACCCTAACCCCCAGATGTTGTGCCCGGTGCGGCCGGCCCCCCCTGCACCCCCACGCTACGCCACTGCCAATGCCACATTCTGTGCTTTTGTAATCTGATTGCTGAATATGGCACATTGTTATGCAGCAGGGAGAGCAAACACAATGGATTCTGGATGTTGCTGGACTACAACCCTCCCATCCATGTTAGTCCAGTTTTAGTCCAGTAACATTTGGAGAGCACTACATTCACTACCACTGTAGTACAGCATAAGCCAATGACGATTAACGCATGTCCAATTGACACATGATTCCGCATGCGGCATTGCAATGAACCCAGAATTAACCCTAAACATCACTAAAGTGTCAGTGAAAAAGCAGAATGGGGGGGTGGGTTGGAACACTTTTTGCAGGTTCTACCAGGTGCATGGAGGTCCAGAATGCAGACCCCATGCAAAATGAGGATTGCCTGTACACACAGAGCCCCATCCCCCATACAGCAACCTTACCTGGAGGAGGAAACATCAGATACAGTACCTCTTCCACAGCTTCTAACCATGGTGCAGTTATTCAAGCAAAAAGTGTGCACCAATATGCATGAATTAGTAGGAAATCATGCATAAAATGACATCGCATTAGGGAAAAGTTCTTGCAGGGAAAATTTGGGCTAAATTGCATATAAAAATGTGTACAGTAGGAGAAAACTACACACACAAAAATGCATTTGGGAAAAAAAAGAAAATTCATGAAGAAATGGGGCAACTTGAATTTTAGGTTGGGAAAAAATGAGAAACTGAGAGAAAAGAAAATTGAGAGTTTGTCCATTCCCAGTCAGGCACGCAGATCAGCTTCCTCCACTGTGGTAAGGTGTATTACTTTTTATTTAAATTGTAGGAATTATTTCCAATTTTGCACCTACACATCAAAATTAGCATGTGGACATTTAGTACAAATCAGTGTCCTATTTTTGGTGATGCAAAAGTGGCTATCCTAAAGTCAAACCTCTAAACATGACTCTCTGAGTCAAATGAGATGATTGCAGAAATATTACGATGCTGCACATTGTGCAGAATGAATGAGTAGATGGAAGTAGCAGAATTCTGGACTGAATCATTTCAGGCTGCAGATGGGGACCATCATTTTCCTTGCTTCCTTATATGTAAAAAGTGTATACTTGAGATAAAGGTGTAGATAGAACAACCTTCTCCCCAATGTACTAGTTTACAGCATGTCAGAAGAGTCTTTTCCCTTTCCTTTCCTTTCCTTTCATGGAGGAGAATTTCAAAATGTGGACAGCTCTTTCACCTGCAGTTGAGAGTTGTCCTGCCTAAAATGTTCTCCACCCTGGTCTGCAGAATGTGTAGATCAGTTCTGAGGAACAAAACAATTAATATACTTGACCAAATGTGGCTCAGCAAGCTATTAATAGACCTGGGAGTATAACCCAGATATCTCTCATTAGATTAGCATCCTATCGTTGTTCTAGACAGCTTCCTTGGTTGTCACTTTGCATTAAGGTGATATTAGGAACATAGGAAGCTGCCCTGCATGGTGCCAGATCACTAATCCATCTGGGTCACTGGCAGCAGCAATGCAGACCAAGTTTCAGACTCTGGGTTTCAGACAGAGGTCTCTCCCAGCCCTACCTGGAAGTGCTGAGGGTGGAACTCAGGACTTTTTGCAAGGAATGCAAGTTCTCTCCCACTGAGCTGCATCATCTTGGAACTATTTGTAAAGGAAGACCTGAAGCTGCTATGAAGCCGCTGCTTCCCGATACATGCTGCTTAAGTTTGTGGCAGGCTGCTGTCTCCTTAAAAAATTATGTGGAAGCCCAGGTGGATTAATGTACTGTAGCTGGTTAGATTATTTGAGAACATCTACACTCCCAACGGATTTGCTTTCTTGACTGGCTGACCAACCCTGGATGAAGTAAGGTTAAGAGAATTGTCACAAATGTCACATTTGAAATGGCAAAGCAATTTTTGCAAGGAAGGAAAAAAACCACCTTAAGGAAGCATATTATGCAGGTATCTCAGGATGATACAGATTCACGTTCAAGAAATTGCTTAGGTAAAGAAGGGTAGTCATTCGTTTTTGCAAGGATGAAAGGGCTCTAGCTCTGAACATGAGTTCATTTGTTGGTTAAGTGATTGATTAATTCTGCATAAATCTGCTTAGGAAAAAAGCACATTTTCTTTGTTTCCTCTACATATTCTGTAGCCCAGAAGAGGCATTCCCATTTTCATGTCACCCAGGAGGACATTTCCAAATGAAAAGACCTGCAAAGCTTCTGTTTGCCCCAGGAAGGAAGCTGTCAACATTTATTTATTCACTTGATTTATATACTACTGCCTTTTAGGGGACAATTGTCACTTCAGGACTATGTACAACATTTAATAAGAATTATAAAACATAAAATAATCATTCTAGTAAGTGATTAAACAATCTATGGCCTCTTAAATATGTCTGTGCAGGGTATTATTTTGCATTTTGTGTTTTTATGTTGTAAACCACCCCGTGATCTTGGGGTGAAGGGTGGTATGTAATTTAATAAATAACTGTATAGCCCTTTAAAAATTATCACCTATAGTTAAAATATCAGCAGCAACTGAAATAAGTAGGAATCAGTAAAAGCAGACTGCAATAACCATCCTTGGTCAACAATCTGGCTGCATCTCTTTGAGTCAGTTGAAGGTTTTGAGCACTTTTCAGAGACAGCCCCATGTAGTGTGTGTTATAGTACAGTGGTATCTTGGGTTACAGACACCTCAGGTTACGCGACTTCGGGTTGCACACTGCGTTGAACCCAGAAGTACCGGAACGGATTACTTCCGGGTTTTGGTGCTCGTGCCTGCACAGACCACCGAATTGCGACCCGTGCATTTGCAGACGTGGCGCTGCGGGTTGTGAACGGTGCGGGTTGTGAACGTGCCTCCCGCACAGATCACATTCGCAACCCAAGGTTCCACACTAATCTAAATCAGAATGTAACTAGGGTGTGGGTCATCATGGGCAATTTAGACACTTTAAGGAATGGGTGCAAATGGTGCACTTGCTTTAACTATGCAATGCAGAAATCTGAGTAGCCATGCTCAGGGCCAATTATAGGGTTGCCATATTTTGAAGAGCAAAAAAGAGGATACATTTTCCAACTTCTACTTTTAACTATGGAAACTCACATTTTACATACCCATAAAAAAAGGACGTATCCTGGAAAAAAGAGGACATATGGGCTGCCCAAACTGTGAATTTGTGTCTTCAGGGGGAGTGTTACCCCATCCAGATTAAAGACTGTTTCACTGGTTTTCATTCTGTGTTCAAGCCTGCTACCCAACAAAAGCACCAAACTTCTCTCTACTAGGGTTGTTATTGCCAGTGGATCTAAAAGATTTTGCATTTGGCAAAACACAAGTGAAACAGTTGCCTTAAAAAAAAAGCAACAGGATTCGTGCAGACCTGTTCAGTTGTTTATAAGAAAAACCAGCCAACATGTAGAAACAGAAAACGGGTGTTCTTGAGGAATATTCATATGCGCTTAGAAACATGGGGGGGGCACTTTCCAGATGATAGCCCTGGCAACATTGCCTCCTGCATCACAGATCCACTTGTCCATCTTCCATTGCTGCTCTCCTCTCCAGCAAAAGGTGGATTGAACTTTATGTATCTTTCCTCATTCATGCTTCATCGAAGAAGCATCTCTAGGTAGGGTTGGGAAAGACTTCTCCCTGAACCCCTGGAGAGACACAGCCAAGTCATTGTAGATAATTCTGAGCTAGATGGACCAGCAGTCTGACTTAGTGCAAGTTCATGTCCTATGTTCCAAAGAGCTACTTTAGGTGAGCTCAAGAGCTTGGGCATCCCCAGTGACATTTTTTTTTTTTTTACATTTTACTGAATTGTAGACCCCTGCCTCCCCTCCCGATACATCACAAACTATTTTCGAAACTCGTTTCCTTTTCAAAATAGATTTGCTGTGAAGCTTCTGTGTCGGCTGATGCTCATGAAAGCAGAACACAGTTCCAAGGTCCCCTTGGGTGGGTGAACGAGTTGCCTGGCTCTTTGGATCTGGGCCTATGTGTCTTCTTGAAAAGGAGGAGGAAACCGCCCCCTCCCCCCCCAACTCTGAACATCTCTATCTATGTCATTCAGGCAGAATTCCTTTGGGTTTTAGAAAGTCACATTGCACTGCATCATACACTCCTCTTTTGTGATAAATCTCTACTTTGCAATCTAAGCTTCAGCACTTCCGAAGAGTTAAAATGGAAAGAGAAGTCAAATGCCCTGATAGCTTCAAAAGTCACACATTTAAGGGATATACTTTGTCCTGTCCTATCGGCTTGCCCTCAAGGTTATCTGGGCAAAGTTTCTGCATTCAAAAGAATCGCCATTTCCCAGTTAGGCTAAAGTGACCACCGTACAGTGTGAGGTGATATGAAGTCATGGACGTGAGGGGTGTAGGGAAGGAGGGGTCAGAGAGGAGTCTTTATTCTTTTGTGTGTGTGTGCGTTTTTAAAAAAACAAAACCCTCAAATGATATTAGTTCTCTGTCATCGGTACAGATCAGATTCCACTGTGCCAAATGCTTCATGGAACGTGTTGATAAAGAGGGCACTCCACATGGTACAATATTCTTGTCTCCAGGCAGAGTGTGAAAAAGAATGTTGAGAGGCTGGAGGGACGGGGCTCTCTGGCTTCCTCCAACGGCAGATTCACAAAAAAAGAAGTGTGTTTTCCACTGGAATCGAATCCTGGTGCTGAAAGGGTGCACTTCAATCTTTCAGTTTGTACACAAGTCTTCAACATGAGGGCATTATCTGGCAATTGGCCTTCGTACCCACAAGTAGGAGTTAGATCGTTGAGCATATCCACACCATTCGAGTCCTTCCGCTTAACACAAAGACCCTACTTAGCACTTCAGCATGGAGTGTTGAGCGCCAAAGTATTCTTGTGATGCCAAGTTCTTATTGCAGGCTTTACTAGGTCAGGAATGTCCCAGAGTCTCCCCAATATATCATAAAGACACCACAGTTTCTACAGAAACCAAGCCCTGGTTAAGCTCCTGGAACCCCTGGAATCTTCCATCGCTTGGGGATAGGCGTGGTGTGCAACAACAGCCTTTTTCAGTCTTAGGAAGTCATGAGACTATCAGTGGACCTTGACATATGGCTTGTTAGGGGTCAAAAGATAGGACCAAAGTACATGTTACAAGCTAGCAACCCATATTTTTTGTTTCATGACCTATCCCTTGAACTATTGTAAAAGAACATTGAGAACCTTGCAATTGCCGGGAAGATAGCTCATAAAGTTCATGTTGTGAAATGAAAAGAACTTGTGGAACATTTCTATGCAATCTAGTGGGTCTTTATTTCTTATGTTTCAGAACAACCTACAGGACTCCTTATCCACACCAAGGAGAGAAATACGGTCTTCCTGATTACGATGGCTTAAATATATAAATGAATTTGTACTTACCTGTATAGCATGGACATCTCAGAAATGATTTTCCACTTTGAGGAGTGGTTGTGGTTGAGGAGTGTTGTGGTTGTTGTGGTGGATGTTATTTTGTTCCCTCCCCATTCTTATTCATAAGGGATAAAGTGTAATCTTATTCACTTGCAATACCCCCCCCCCAAAAAAAAAAAATCCCCTGTGCTTAAACCAGTCACTTTTATTTTGAAGAAAATGTTGCTGTGGACCCCTAATCCACAACACATTCCCTTTCTGGATAGGTGCAGTTTGCAGCGATAATAAGCACCTTGGTAGGCAAGTAGCAGCTGGCAGTGTGTGTGTGTGTGTGTGTGTTTCTGATAGGAAATCATGGAGGAGGTCTTATCTGGAATGGAGCCCATTCCAGACTGTGGGAAGGGAGGTGAGGCAGCTGCCTTTTCTTCAAAATGAAAGTTTAAGCATGCTTTATAAAGAGTGCATTTTAAAGTAAATTGTAGTTTAGTTCTTACACAGGCCCGGTTTATTCATTGCCATGTTCTGGGAGAGACGCATTCATAACATTTTGTAATATCATCTAAAATCGAATTGAAGCTCTCTTCTTGGAAAACACCATTATTTCTTCGGGCTGTCATCATTTACCAAAAGCCTTTAATAGAAGCTGACATCATGCGCCATTTATGTGTCAAGCTGGTTAGCAAAATCTTTTGATACATAGACTTCTTTGTCAGGTAGCAGCTTTCACCACGTTACGCTCCAACTTTTCAGCTCCTGCAGACCGCAATCCTCCAGGTACAGAGGGTGTCCATGTGTCCTACTTTAAAGAGGACAGTCCTCTATTTGAAAGAGTCCTCTATGTAAAGGACTGAGTGGTCCAAGTTAGGTTTAAATATGAATAAACCTAAGAAGGGAGAGAAGGAAGGGTCTTGAAGTTGCCCATTGATGCTTAACACTTGGAGAACAGACCTAGCAGGCACACTGGCCACCTGAACAGAGTCCTCCCCTCTGACTCTCATGAGATGTATTGGTAAAGGTAAAGGGACCCTGACCATGAGGTCCAGTCGTGGCCGACTCTGGGGTTGCGGCACTCATCTCGCTTTATTGGCCGAGGGAGCTTCCAGGTCATGTGGCCAGCATGACTAAACCGCTTCTGGCAAACCAGAGTAGCGCACGGAAATGCCGTTTACCTTCCCGCTGGAGCGGTAACTATTGATCTACTTGCACTTTGACGTGCTTTCGAACTGCTAGGTGGGCAGGAGCAGGGACCGAGCAATGGGAGCTCACCCCGTTGCGGGGATTCGAACCGCCAACCTTCTGATCGGCAAGTCCTAGGCTCTGTGGTGTAACCCACAGCGCCACCCGTGTCCCATTTCTATGTAAATTACAGTAAATATTTCTAGATCAGCATTCCCCAACCTGGTGCTCTCTAGAGGTTCTTGGATGCCAACTTCCCTTAGCCCTAGCAATCCTGACCAACAGCCAGGGATGATAGGAGTTGGAGTTTAACAGCAGATCACCTCACTGGCTATCCCTGGTCCATAGCAATAAATTAGCATACTTAAATGTTATGTGTCCCCTTTTGTACTTTTTTGGGGTGGTGGTGGTGTTGATGGGTGATTGGCCACCTGGCCTGTGTAGGCTCCATTAAAAGAAATGAATGCAAGCACTCCATCTTTTCAGTATAGCTTGCAAACATCTGAGTGAATGCTGCCCTTTAGTGATCAAAAATAACTGAAAACATTCAGCTTTCGCATCTGCCTTCATCCCTCCTCCTTCTGTGTATTTCACCCCATGAAATGAGCACAATTTATTTTTAAATACTTGTCATGTTCAGCTTGTTACTGCTGCTCTAGTTCCCCAAGAAAGAGGGAAAATCATTATAAGTCAGTAATTCATAAAGCTGCACAGTCACCAGGTCTGGATGCACTTGAAGGGCACAACGGATGGATTCTGAATGAAGGCAGACATGTGATTTACAAAGGCAACCAAGGTTTATCATTTCATTGGGCTGAGTTCCCTAAAAGAAATCTGAGTGACATTTTCAGGGGGGAAAAGACCTCTCTGGCTGTAAAACATTTCCTCTGCCTTGTGCATGTGGAATTTTAACTGGGCACATTAAATGTTAAAAGTCCTTTTGGACATCATAACATGTAAAATGAACATGCATGACAATGTGTGTGGCATTGTGTGTGGGATTGCGAGGGCAGAAAAAATAAAATAAAAAGAATTGGAACCATTGCCCTTTCGTAACACCCAAAATCAGCTGCCCAAGTTGACTACCTAACTCTCCAACTGGTTTTGGATTTTCTTTGTTCCATTCTGTTCTTGTGTGTTTTATGTTTTAACTGATAGTTGATTTAGTTTACGAAGTTTGTGCAGTTTTTTTTAAAAAAACAACAACCCAGAACCTTGTGTATTTTTGAGAGATCTGACTCATACCTTTGATCAATCAATAAATATCACACTATTGAAAATTCTCTGTCTGAGTCCCCTGAGCGCCTGCATTTTCAGCTTGGTGAGTAAAGAGTTACTGAAATCCCAGACGTTCCAAGGAAGATTAGAGTTTCTCAGTGGCATGTATCTCTAGCAGCAAGTGTGGAAGCCGACTCGGAAGAAACACGTTTGAAGTGGCAGAACTAATCATGCAGAAGCAGTTTGCGTTTTTTTTCTTTCTCTCAGCCAAGATAAAGCCAAGCATTATGACATTGGCAGTGCTGCACAAGGTCAATTTACTGTGAAAAAGGGAGCCACAGACTCCAACTTCAAATAGACTTTTCATCTCGCATAGCTAAAGACAGGATTTACCCTATTGCTTACGGCACAGAATGGGCAATAACCCAAGTGAACAGTTCAACGATGCTGCCCTCTTGTACGTTCCTCTTCTTCAGTCAACCTTGGTAGCTGTTTCAAATGCTCTGGACTAGATGTCAAGTTATTTCTTCCTCGCTTAGGAGACATGGCTGTAATCTTTCCCCAACTTACTCTGGCTAAATTAGGTGTGGTTTTAGCACTTGTCTGCAGTATATTACGGGAAATTGTTTGAACACCTCTTAAGATATTGTAACCAAATTTTGCATGACAGTTCCTGAGATCAAGTAGCAGGTTTTGGTCTATGCTTTGATACAACTGGATGTCATTTTGAAATAAGATGGTGGAATGAAGCTTTCAAAACTGCATTGCTTTCGTCGGTTGCTTAGAATTTCCAAAGAATGTTGGGTACAAGACTGTTAGTTGTTTTATTATTATTTATTCAATTTGTACCGTACCCTTCCTCCCTAAGGAGCCCGGGTTGGCAAACAGATACACAATTTAACAATAAAAACAAAGCTAACACGTTTTCAAACAGTTTAAACTTCACTTTTAGTCGAAAACATTCTTAAAACAATTATGGTTTAAAATATTCTTCCATCCAATGATCATGGGGTTGCCAGGAAAAATATTCTTCAGCCACCAAATCCTTGGGTACAGGAAAGGTTTCAAATTCCTCCTGAAAGTTAATAATGATGGAGACAGGCACACCTCTACAACTTAAGCCCACCACAGAAAAGGCCCTGTCACGCATCAGTGCCAACCAACAAGGCCTCAGCTGATGAGATCACCTTTACAGAAAAAAGAAATAGAACTATTCTACATACACTGGTCTTTCTGTGCTTGCACCTGTATTCTGAGTGGAGTTACCTGAGAAATCAACACAGCATGAAATTCTTTACAAAACAAAATGATATAGAATGATAACTAGTTTCAGACTGTCTTTTTCAACAATTTTGCATGCCACTTTGTTTGGCACTCTGGGGGGTGGGAAAGTGGATCTTCTTGGCAGGCCAGAGGTTCGCCATCACTGCAGCAGCTGAAGCTCTTGGGATCAAAGAGAGAAGATGCAAATGGAAGAAGGGAAACTTGGGTACCAGGAATATTTCATGATGTGGCTTCTTAGAGACTTTTTAAAAAGCTTTGTTGTGCAGCCGATAATGTGATAATCCTGCAAATAATCAAGGGGTGGAGCAACTCCCATTGCAGCATTGGAGACTTTCAGTTTAGAAAAAAGACTAGTAAGAGGTGACACGATAGAGGTTTACATGGCATGGAGAAAGTGGATAGAGAAAAGGTTTTCTCCCTCTCTCCTGACGCTAGAACTTAGAGACACCAATGAAGCTGAATATGGGAAAATTCAGGAGAGAGAAAAGAATAGAATTTATTATTTATACCCCGCCCATCTGGCTGGGTTTCCCCAGCCACTCTGGGCGGCTTCCAACAAAGTATTAAAATACAGTGGTCTGTTAAACATTAAAAGCTTCCCTAAAGAGGGCTGCCTTCAGATGTCTTCTAAAAGTCTGGTAGTTGTTTTTCTCTTTGACATCTGGTGAGAGGGCATTCCACAGGGCGGGCGCCACTACCGAGAAGGCCCTCTGCCTGGTTCCCTGTAACTTGACTTCTCGCAGTGAGGGAACCGCCAGAAGGCCCTTGGCGCTGGACCTCAGCGTCCAGGTAGAACAATGGGGGTGGAGACGCTCCTTCAGGTATACAGGACC
The DNA here is from genome assembly GCF_965113315.1 of Podarcis vaucheri. Lineage (NCBI taxonomy): Eukaryota > Metazoa > Chordata > Lepidosauria > Squamata > Lacertidae > Podarcis > Podarcis vaucheri. The sequence goes on from NC_138749.1 coordinate 22,070,620, forward strand.
GAGGCCGTTTAGGGCTTTGAAGGTCAACACCAGCACTTTGAATTGTGCTCGGAAACGTACTGGGAGCCAATGTAGGTCTTTCAAGACCGGTGTTATGTGGTCTCGGCAGCTGCTCCCAGTCACCAGTCTAGCTGCCGCATTCTGGATTAGTTGTAGTTTCCAAGTCACCTTTGAAGGTAGCCCCACGTAGAGCGCATTGCAGTAGTCCAAGCAGGAGATAACTAGAGCATGCACCACTCTGGCGAGACAGTCCGCGGGCAGGTGGGGTCTCAGCCTGCGTACCAGATGGAGCTGGTAAACAGAAAAGAAAAGACTTCTCCACACCGTGCATAGTTAAACTATGAAATTTGCTCCTCCTCACCAGCCTGGACTGCTTTAAAAGAGGATTAGACAAATTTATGGACGACAAGCCTATCAATGGCTACTAGCCACAATGGCTATGTTCTGTCAGAGACAGTATGTCCCTCAGTGCCAGTTGCTGGGAATTGCAAGTGGGCCAAGTGCTGGCATGTTCAGCTTGCAGGCTTCCCACGGGCATCTGGTTGGGCACTGTGAGAACAGTCTAGGATGTTGGACTGGACAGGCCATTGGCATGATCCAGCAGGCTTGTTGCATGTTCTTATGATAGTGTGGAACATTTTCTGTGGGAATGAGATATGCAAGTCTTTTGAGTCATGCCAAAGCTAGTTCAATTTTGGCGCCTGAGTTGGAAAATCCAATTGTGCATGCTCCCATCTCCAATTTTATCTTAATATAATCAGAAATGCAAACGACAAGCATTCTTTCAATGTCAAAAATTTGCTGTTGACATCTCCGCTGATTGGTAGGGATGACCTTGAGTTCCAGGCAATATTTCAGCAGATAAAACTTAAGGGATGGGGGAGAGTTTCTGTTTAGCTATTTTGTAATTTATCCCTCGTCTTGTCTTTGAAAGAGATTAAATAAGCTTCCTGTTGGGACAAGAAAAGAAAAAAGAGATGGTATATACCCATAGCTGTTCTTGTCCATAATCATTAAAATATGCATAACCTCCTCTTTCAGGGTTGTGTGAGAAGGACCATAACAGAATTTTACGACTTTGAAATTTGAAATCCATGGTATTTGGGGAGAGAAGAGCCCTTAAATAATGGCCTTTGATTACTCTGCCGGGAGTTCACTAAGACAATAGAGATGAGTTCAAAACAGGCCATAAAAAACGAAAGGAAAATCTGAAAGAAAATCTTCCCATGATGCATGAGCTACAAAAGGATGACAGCTGCTTTTTAAAATGGAGCCTCATAGACACACATGGTCTTAAAATGCGGTTTAGGAAAGGAAAGAGTTGGGATCTCTCTCTTTTTGAAATTTTATTATATATCAACAATGCAATCATAAAACAAAACCATAAAGCAAAATCTGTACAACCATCAATGTGCAATAGCAAAAGGTTAAATGGGTATATTTTGGGGTTCAGGGAAGCCGCTTAAGGGTTAAACTAAAAATAATATTTGCCTTCAGATTACTGACCCCTTAAAAAAAAATAATGAAGTTTATGAGCTCCAAAAGTGGTTGGGGTCCATGCCTCCCTAGTAACCATTTTCAGGTCTTTTAGCAGAAGATACATCAAGGATTGAATAATAAATTTCAAGAGGGTATGCTATAATCTTGCCTTTTAAAGGGACTAACGAAATAAGTTGGACCATGCAACCTTTTTAGGTGTCCTACAGTTCCTCCCTTACCATCATCCGAAATGGTGGGCAATGATACATACAGCACATTGTAGAGCAATATATGAGTTATGAATATGGCCTACAGAGCCTTGGAAACATTAACTTATGGTAAATGCATTTACAGTGATACTAAAATAAAGCTTGGTTGCTTATTTCTAGGTTCATAGGTTTGTGGCTTTTGGTAGCTTTCGTCTGGAAATTAATGGCTTACTTGGGAAACAAAACTTACTTCTTAAGACACCGAATTTAGGCACATTGACTATTGGCTGCTATCCCATTCCTAAACCATGAAGTATGTTATTGTTCCTTTTCTGGAGTTGCAATAAGATCTTGTTTACATTTTCTTTTGAAATAGTTAATTTGTGACAGCTTTCATATACATCCAAGCTGTGAAGAACAACTTGTTTGTTCCAGAAACGCTTCTATTTTATGGAACTCAGATTAAATTACCGGTTTAAGGTAGGTTTGGTATTCCTACTGTCATTTGTTCTCTTATGTTGAAAAAGACACACACATTTTTAAAGGAAATAGAACAAAATACCATGGGATAAATACATCAGTGGGTATTTCTGTGTCTTAATTGTAAGTTCTTATGGATCTTTGTAGAAATATAGCATTAAAACAAAACAACCATCCCCCAAAACTCATACCAAAATAAACTTGCAACATGATCCAACTGAATGAACACAGTTTCAAGGCCCATTGATTTTCAAGGCCCATTGTTTTAGTAGGTGAAAACATATGCTTAACTCATTCCATTAGAATAAATAGTAACACCAGTCTTGAAACACCTACATTGGCTCCCAGTACCTTTCCGAGCACAATTCAAAGTGTTGGTGCTGACCTTTAAAGCCCTAAATGACTTTGGTCCAATATATCTGAAGGAGCGTCTCCACCTCCATCATTCTGCCCGGACACTGAGGTCCAGCGCCGAGGGCCTTCTGGCGGTTCCCTCGCTGTAAGAAGCGAAGTTACAGGGAATCAGGCATAGGGCCTTCTCGGTAGTGGCACCCGCCCTGTGGAACACCCTCCCACCAGATGTCAAAGAGAAAAACAACTACCAGACTTTTAGAAGACATCTGAAGGCAGCCCTGTTTGGGGAAGCTTTTAATGTTTAACAGACTATTGTATTTTAATATTTTGTTGGAAGCCGCCCAGAGTGGCTGGGGAAACCCAGCCAGATGGGCGGGGTATAAATAATGAATTATTATCATGATATTATTATTATTACTTAAAAGCATATGATTCTACTCCAGAGAAAATTAGTCATCATGCCTAAAGAGCCACAATACACACAGGAATACCCATGAGCAGCAGCTTCCAGGCTTTAACATGAAGAAATTAGCAAGCTCACGTGACCCAGATTTTGGACAGACACACTCCTTGCAAAGCCTAGAGAACCATAGAAGCTGTGGAAGGACTACATCTCAGAGCATCTGACTTGGATGCAGAAGGTCCCAGGTAGGGAAATCCTACCTGAAACCTTGGAGAGCTACTACTGAGCTAGAGGGACCATTTGTCTGACTCAGTTTTACTTATTTGCCTCTTTATCTCCAATGAGCTCATGGTTCTCCCCTTCCTCATTTAATTCCCACAGCAGCCCTGTGAGGCAGGCTGAGGGACAGCAACTGTCCAAAGTTACCCAGTGAGCTTCATGCCCGAGTATAGATTTTAACCCTAGTCTCTTAGGTCCTTGCCCAACACTCTCACCACTAGGTAAAGTTAAAGGATCACTAGATGGTTATGTCCGGTCAAAGGTTGCGGCACTCATCTTGCTTTCAGGCTAAGGTCACCAGCATTTGTCCACAGACAGTTTTCCAGGTCATGTGGCCAGCAACAGAACACCATGATGGAAGCCAGAGCACATGGAAACGCCATTTACCTTCCCACCGCAGTGGTACCTATTTATCTACTTGCACTGGTGTGCTTTCGAACTGCTAGGTTGGCAGGAGTTGGGACAGAGCAACAGGGGCTCATTCCATCACTGGGATTCAAACTGCCGACCTTCAGATCAGCAAGCCCAAGAGGCTCAGTGGTTTAGATCACAGCGCCATCCGCACCTCACCACTACACCACATGGGCTCTCTATAAGGCAGTATCCATCCATCTGAAATGCTTCCAAATTTATTGGATGTGTGGCTTCCCATTTCAGACTGAATCATTGAGTCAATAATTGTGAAACTCAGGGAATATACACCCAGTGTAGGTTGATCAAAAACCCAGGATTGCTGGAGGATGGAGTCGGGGTGGGAGGGAGGCTTAGCCACTGTGAATTCTGCCTCGAGAGCCAGAGGACGGTCCTAGCAGAAATACACCATTAGTTGACTTTAGAAATCAAAGCCGTGCGGGCTACACAAAGGGGAGTTTGTAATTGCTGCCTGATGCTAATCCCATTGGCATGCCTTAGTGAAACATGCACAGCGCTGCGGGGAGGTTGTCAGGATCTGGTTGCAGGAGCCAGCCTCTAGGCGAAAGGCTCAGGCGAAGCTTAGACTCCCTGTATCGCCACCCGTGAGTCAGAGTCCATCTGCCTTATTGACTGACAGACCTTCCCCCTCGAACAATGCACATGAAAAAGAGCATGGCTCTCTGGCTGCTCCTCCATTGTCCCTTGGGTTTAACTTCTTAACCCCTTTCCTTGCCAGCCTTTCATTCCAGCAGGCCCAGGGGGAAAGGCACTTGTAGCAACACTGATTAATTCCCTCCTTGCAAAATGGGATCTCGTAACCAGGGACATTTCCTTGGTTCCAAAGGGTATAGCCAAATGTGTCTGGCTCTTTCATTTGAAATTATAATATTTAGAATTTTTATATATATGTGTGTGTGTGTGTGTGTGTGTGTGTATATATTTACAGGGCAACAAAGGCACAATGCCTCACTGCCTTGCAGTGTGTGTATGTGTATGTGTATATATATATATATATATGCTTTCGTAGATTTTCACGGGTACAGGAATGCAGGTTTTGGTGTCTTCGGGTGTCTTCCCGTGTAAGAGTCGGGGTGTCTGGGCGACGTTTCGACGAGGTCTCACTCGTCATCTTCAGGCTGGTGCTTTCGGCTTCTTGTTACTGGAACAGAGCAGAATCTGGTGTTTGAGTTCCTATAAATACTGTTGAGGGGTGTGGTGTATAGAATGTTGGAGAACGTTGGAGAACGTTGGAGGCTATACACCACACCCCTCAACAGTATTTATAGGAACTCAAACACCAGATTCTGCTCTGTTCCAGTAACAAGAAGCCTCCAGAACGTTGGAGGCTATACACCACACCCCTCAACAGTATTTATAGGAACTCAAACACCAGATTCTGCTCTGTTCCAGTAACAAGAAGCCGAAAGCACCAGCCTGAAGATGACGAGTGAGACCTCGTCGAAACGTCGCCCAGACACCCCGACTCTTACACGGGAAGACACCCGAAGACACCAAAACCTGCATATATATATATATATACACACATACACATACATAATTCTGTAGTTTGGGCAACTTGAAATGGCTAGGTTTTATATATATATATATATATATATATATATATATATATATATATATAAAACCTAGCCATTTCAAGTTGCCCAAACTACAGAATTATGTATGACTTGAGTTAGTATTTTTTATAAACATCTTTACCCCTAGTTTTCAGCTGAAAGGGTTAATAAAAATGAAACAGTCGCCGCTTCCAGCCTGGCAGTGTAAAAGAACTTGCACAAAAGAGGGGAAACAGGGTTGAGGAGGGAATTATTAACTTAACCCTGAGGAAATGGGATGTAGCTTAGTGGTCAAGCATTTGCTTTGCATGCAGGTTCAGTCCATGGCATCCACAGGTAAGGCTCAAGGAGATGCATCTTCTGAAATCCTGGAGAGCTTCTGCCAGTTAGTGCTGACAATACTGAAGTAGATGGTCTGATGCAATATAGGGTGCCTTCCTATACACCTGAGAAGTTCTTGGGGAGGAGTTAAATGAAGCTGGTCTAACAGCAAAGGTGATGGAACACAGTTTCTACCTCTTCTTTGGTTGCAGCCTGATGGAATGACTGCTGCCAGGTGACGACTGATGGTGGGAGTGTGGGAATGTTAAGGAAGGTAGGAGAGGGTATATTGTTTTGATATTATCCCTCCTCACTCACGCTGGTGAGTAAACAGCAGAGCACATTCTCTTTGCAACTTATTGGAAGCAAGTTGATGATTTGTTAGAATCCTTTAATTAAGCAATCCAGTCTTGCTTGTCCAGTCTGGATTGTTCTGGGTAAGTTTCCCCTTTTATTTCCCTCTTAAAATAATGACACCACAACAGAGTGTTCTTTAAAAATAAGAATAAAGTTTTACTCACATTCAGTTCACAGCAGTAATCTGAAGGCAGGCTTTGTCTTGTGGTTACAGTAAAAAGAAGTCTGAGCTACATCTCAGACTTTCTGTTTCTGGGCTCCATCCTATGTGAGGGTTGAGCCATGCACTGGCTAAGAGTCAGGAGGAGAGTGATAGTTTAAGAGTAAGAGTGTAAGAGTCCAAGAGAGAGGTGGGTGTGTGGCCAGCCCTTTTATCTGGTCAGCTAGGGTCACACCCATCTACCTGGTCACACACAGGAAGCCCCAGAGCAGGTATGACAGGAAGTCCTCCTTGTCTGGAGTCACATTCCCTTGTGGGTCCATTCTGGGCAACAGGAAAATACTGTACTTGACTGCTGTAGTAGGCAGGAGCTTAACGGAGTTGATTTCTCAGCAGAGTCAATGAAGTACTGCTGGTTCCCAGCTCTCCCTGATGGAATCAGGCTGTTTAGATGGCATCGGATAAATAATAGGATCCTATTGAGCAATAGGCTCCCATATTGGGTAAAGCAGCAATAAGGTGCTTTTTTGGTGGGGGGAAATGTTCACATTTTTATTCATACAACCCCCCCCCCCCATTTTATGTTTTAAAGAAAAAAATACACATCATTTCAATTTAATTTTTGATCGGAAGCATTTTGAATAAATCATTTGGAAGGTATGTTAGCAGTTAAAAGAACATCATATCTGTGTTAATCTATTGCAGCTTGATATAACCACATGCAGGGCATATGCATATACCCAGTATCACTGCCATGCCTGGGCAATGTTCCTCTGCAAATTCCTTGCACAAACTTGATAACAATGTCTGGAAATTTGCTACCACCTAACTACCTTGGCCAAAGCCAACCAAAATGGTTGCAATTTCTATTCCATCTGAATACCTCAAGGACGGCTCATTCCACAGCTTCAGGGCAACCACTGTGAAGCCCCTGTAATCAGCTCTACAGTTCTAACATCTCATAGTGAGGTTATTTGAGGTAGGTCCTGTTCTGAGGAGTGCAAGGAAAGCCACAAAGTCCAGTCTATTCTGGGCTGTGCAACTTTGGACTGCTTGGGTCAGGCATCCTATCTTTGTGTGCTCCCTCCCCACCAATTACCACTATAAGAAGGGCTGTAGCTCAGTAGCAAAACATCTGGCTGACATGCAGAAGGTCCCAGGGTCATTCCCAGGCACCTTCAGGTAGGGCTTGACAGCCTCTTCTGCCAGTCAGTGCAGGAAAAAGTGAACTAGATGGACCAGTGGTCTGACTTAGTATAAGGCAGATCCTATGTTCACAAACTTTCTCAAACATAAGTAACTACCAGACCATGAAGTGTTTTGTAACTAAAAGCTCTGTTTAACAGCTACTCTATGGAGCAGAAAATAGCCCCCTGTATGCCATGCAAGGGAGTTGGTTCTGCCCCTCTGGTGCAAAACAACGTTGGTGAGCTTCATAGAGTCAGGGAGAAAGCATGGACACAGCCAAGCCAGTGGTAGCTGCTGTACTGGTTTGACTCACGAGATCAAAGTACAAGTTTCATTCATTTCAGTAAAAACCCAAAACAAAACATTGCTAGCAATGTTTTTATATTAGACTACCATATTTCACATTTTATTGCCCCCATTTTTATATTACTCATATGCACATTAAGGTCTGCTAGCCTGGCCAGCTTAATAGTGTGTGTAACTCTTTGAAAGCTCATTCCCCCTGCCCCTTCAAATATGCACACAGTCCTATGCATGTAAATACAGAAATGGACCAGGGATTTTGCTGATTGGAAGAACAACCAGGGAGTGAAATTCAGCGTCAGAGCAGTTTAATGGTTAAAGCCTGCAAAATGTCAACATGAAGAGGACGTACTTTTTTATGGAGTCTAAAACTGTTTCAAATAGCTGACATTTTCGACTTGTAGAATTTAGGTTTTACGCCATTATAGCTGTAGACTTCTGCAACCATAAAACTGCTGGGCTGAAAACAGACCGCTTCGTCCTATGCATGTTTACTTAGAAGAAGTTAAGGGGCCACCAACTTCAAGGGAGCTCACACCCAAGCAAATGCCCCTAGGTTGCAGTAACCCTAAAGTTTACTCCCAACTAAGTCCCAGGCTGAAATCCAATGCACAGTGACTTGGGAATAATTTAAACTTAACAGGATTTACCTTTGAGTAAATGTGGATAGCTTGGCGATAGATTGCTAGAATCCTATGTACACATTGGCCGAAGCCTCAGTGAAATCAATGGGGTTGCCTTCTGTGTAAAGAGGGTTAGGATTGGGCTGTTGTCAGAGAATCTTGTAAGTATTTACTGAGAAGTCTCCTGGGGATTTCAGCAGAGTTCCGTTTCCAGCTCTGCTTAAGACTCCAGCTTTAATCATGCAAATTGGATCAAATCACAAAGCTTTGCTTGCTTTTATGTATGCAGGCTTTCATCAGGCAAGACATTTCAAACAATATTGATAAATTTTAAAGATCCATCAGTGTAAACGAAAGTTATTATCCTGCCTTACATATGCAAGATTTACAGAAAACAATAAAATAATGTGCTTTCATGGTCTTTGAACTAACAGTGTCCATGCACACACGATTACTATTACTATTACTATTGCTATTACTATCAGTTACCTTGACCAGTTAACCAACAACAAAGCAGCAACACTCAATAATGGGGGAAACCCCACCCTATGCTTAGTACATCTATCTGAAAGTGTCATGTTATCTGAAAAACCGACTTCCCCTCTATTGCATGGTAAAAGCATTAAGATCAACAAATGTTATCCAGTTAGTTTTGCTACGGCCTGATAATTACCAGTTTGTGATAACATGGATACAACCTTTTTTCACTAGTGGCATCAGTGTTGTGGAACTGCTGCCTTGCTGAAATACAAAAAGCCCTATCTGTATTGGCATCCCGCCGGCTCTTGAAGATGTATCAGTTTAGACAAGCATTCCTCTGATCTTGTGACCTCAACCTCCTGTTTTGATTGTTCTAATTTCGAGTTTAACTGTTTTGTGCTGTTTTAGTGGGCTTGCTTTATTGCACTTTTAAAATTGTAGATGTTTATTTCAGCGTTTTGATGGACTTGTTTTATTGTGTGTTTCAAAAGTATGTGCTTATATTTTGGGGTTTTATACTTGTAAGTTGTATGGAAGGTCATTTGGCAATTAAGTGGAATAATAGTTGTCTGAGCCTAATATGTACATTAAGTGATTCTCACTCTGTGTGCCTCCTCTAAGGTTAGAGATATTCAAGGGAAGTTCTGCTTTAGTGCCACTAATGATTGAAATAGGGATGGAACAGTCTCTTCCTAGTCCATATCAGCCTCACACTCATAAGTGTCAGAGGAACTAGACATGGGGAAAGGGTTAATTTCCTTTGTGGGCACAAATCACCCCGTGTATGAGATAAGCCAACAAGTGCAAGGTCAGCCAAGCTGGCTGCTATGGCAAAAGCCCAGTGCCATCTATATAAGTGATTAAGACATGTCAGCTCATTAGTCAGTCAGTGAGTCTGTCCATGAGTCTGAGTCTGTGTTATATCTTGAAGCTGGAGCAACAGATATATCCCTGTGCTTGTATATACTGTATCTGTAACCGGAAAGCCAACAAGCTGTTTGTATATATCAACATCCAGAACCTTCTGTAGCTCTGTAGCTATTTTGGACCTTAAACCATCTCTGTGTGGTGAGGACAACCCCCGCTACATGGGTATCTCCTCTCAGGTTCCCAACAGTAAGTCTGCAGTTCTGCATTAATATGGATGAAAAAGAAAAATCCATATGGGAAATTAATATTTAAATACATTTTTTAAAAATTATCTTAATATACCTATTTCTAAATGTATTTTATCTTAGATGCAAAGACATTATTTTTTAAAATAAATAAATAAGAGAAATGTGAAATCTGAAGGATAATTTCATTCCAATCTATGTAGTAGTTTGGGAGGTACAAAAGTGAGTGGAAGAGGCTTTCTGCTATTGGAAGGGCACCTTTGACTCAACTCCATGTGCCAAGCCTACCAGGCCAATTTCATAGAATCGTAGAATTGGAAGGGACCCCAAGGGCCATCTAGTCCAACCTCCTGCAATAGTACCAGAGAGCATGGTACAGTATTCACACAAATAGTGCCTTTAATATGAGTTCCCCAGCACCTAATCAGCTATTATCACATTTGGTCAATGAAATCTGAAGGATGTTGAAAAGTGACTACAGTGGTACCTCGGGTTACATACGCTTCAGGTTACATACTCCGCTAACCCAGAAATAGAATCTCAGGTTAAGAACTTTGCTTCAGGATGAGAACAGAAATCGTGCTCCGGCGGCCTGGCAGCAGCAGGAGGCCCCATTAGCTAAAGTGGTGCTTCAGGTTAAGAACAGTTTCAGGTTAAGAATAGACCTCTGGAACGAATTAAGTACTTAACCCGAGGTACCACTGTATTAAACTAAGCCACGGAGCTGCATCTTCTTCTGAATGTTACAAGAACAAAACAAAGGCCCAGCTGTAGCACTCACTGTGCATCACAAATGCTCACCGACTCCATTTATGGCTATAAAGTCAATTGGAGTCAAAAGGCACTTGGAATGCCCCAGGGTCAAAAGATAAAGCTCTGAGGACCTTTATGACCTCTTGACTGGACCAGCCTAGCTCTGTAGACCAAATATGAGGGCTGGCCAGTAAAAGCTTCAATTAGTGTAAAATTCAGCAGGCCTCCATCTCAGCAACACCAGCCCCCCGAGAACATGCTGGCCCAGGACTACGCTCCCCCCATTGATAGCAGGTCACTTTCAAGGACGTGGCGTTAATCTTTAAGACTCTCTTTGGGATTTGGTGTGAGGTAGCTCAAAGAGACCCCTCTGTTTGTTGTGATGGCCTCCCTCTGCAAGTCTGTTCCTTGGAAACTATGAAGCTGTCAAGCTCAAGGGTGAGAACGAGGCTTGTGAGAACAAGACACAGGGCTTTCTCACCAGCAAAGGCGAGGCTTTGGAGCTCATTACTCAGCGAGATAAGCACAGCCACAATTTCCACAGCCTCCAGAACAAAGGGGAGAACTCACACAGGTCCAATATATTGTGTTTCCCATAGCTGCTGCTATACATAGTAGCATCAGAAAGGAGGAAAGAAGCAAAATGAAAGTCAAGGGAGGGGGGAAGGATTTTTTTTTTCTTTGGAGGGGGAACTGGTACATCTATCGAATGTCATGATGGTGCTTTCATTTATGGGGGAGGGAGGGAAAACCTAGGAAGAACCTCATGCAAAAATTTCATTGGCAGAAACTAATTGTAGTGCTCCCATTGGGTTTTCAACTTTTAGTCCAGGGGAGCCTTTAAAAATAAATAAATCACCAAGTCACACCCCCTTTGCCAAGAAGGCTGTAACAGTTGCAGATGGGTAGGTCCATCTTCAGATGTCCTTCTTTTGTGGAGTAGCAACCCCCCCAAAAAAACCCTTCCTTGTCCGTTTGAGTGCTTCGTGGGGAGGGGGTAGGAAATAGAAGTTGTAAGGAGGCTGAAACTTATTAACCCAATCCTTGGTGTATCCTACTTCCTTTGAATTTAAGGCGCTAACTCCAATCTTAGACATTAAGAGTTTTATGAGCTTCCCAGGGGCTTATTCTGGATGGAAAGGTGGATTAGGTATACTGTGCATGCTTTTTCCATAGAAGCAGATGCTATAGTTTTATTCAGCTATTCCTGGAGAAAGAGGAAGGGGTACATGTGCTCTCCCCATTCCTGGCTGGAAAAGGTCCTCCAACTTTGATAATGCTTCTTACTTACAGGTAGGGTGTGTGTGTGTGTGTGTGTGTGTGAGAGAGAGAGAGAGAGAGAGAGAGAGAGAGAGAGAGAGAGAGAACTAGATGACTGTTCTAATGTAAAATGTATATTCATTGTTCCTCTCACTTGCCCACCATTAATATGTAGTGGAAGGTTGCACAGAAGGGAATGCAATCTTTGGTTTGAAAAAGGTTCACTGTCTGTGTCTTATAAAGAGCTGAAATGGTGTGAGACAACCTGTCCCCTTGCCTCTGCCACTATGTTCCATTATGACCTCTAGAACCATCTCAGCAAAGGGAAGTTTGAATGTGGCCCTGGCAAGGCAGTGGTTATACAAAAATGCAAGAACAACAATGCAACAGAACTATTGTGCAGTTACTGCCGGAGGGAACGAAATATTTAAGAGAGGCAATAGGTGCTAGTATTTCTGGGAGCCTTGCTGTCATACATACAATGCACTTCACATGCTTATGGCTTCTGCTGGTATTATTAATTAATATATTTCATGTCTCAGCCATGACTTGGAAAACAGACACCTCTGTCTCAGATTTAACCTGGTTCCTTTGTCATACAGCAATGCAATGTTGGTATGCTAACAGGTGATGTAGTAGTTAAGTGCTGGACTAAGAACTGGGAAACCTGGGTACAAATCCCCACTGAGCCATGAAGTTCACTGAGTGACATTGGGCCAATCTTTACCTCCTCAATCAACTTACCTCACAGGGTTGTTGTGAGGATAAAATTGGGGGGAGGAGAGCCATGTATGCTGTCTTGAGCTCCTTGGAGGAAAGATGGGATATAAATGTAATGGGGGGGACTAATGCATAGTGTTGGAAATGTTAATCTCTCTCTTACTGGAACCACAACTATACTGCTCCACCGAATAACAAATATTAAATAATGTAGCTGGGGAAAAAATCCTATTGTTCTGCTGGTACATGGATTCTTATGCTTTGTTTGTTTCTTTTGTCTCTTGTTGACAATGGAAACTAATAATTAAAAAAATCCCTGATGGTGTGCAACAAAAGGATCTTATGCATATAAATGAAAATGGTCAAGACCTCAGCGGAATGAACAATGAGAACTGAATTCCTGTCCCTACCAAGCAAGGAAAGAATAGCGATGAAATATAACCATACACAGGTTGAAAAGACATATGTTAAAGGTTCTTTCTTGAAGGATTTCACTGGCTATGCTAGGAGCATATATAGCTTTTCTCTGCAAAGATTTGGTTTATTAGTAAAAGTCTGGGTAAAATTTCAGGATTTAAGAGACTACCAATAAAGTGAAGATTGACATTAACCAGACCAGGCTATAAATACCACACAAAGAGACCAAACAAACCCTCTACTGAGTGAACTGGCCAACACAGTACTTTATCACTAAGCTAATAATAAACCAAATAAGGAAGAAACCTGTTGTCTTTATAGGATCTGTTCAATCAAACACTGTTATTTTGGTATGATATAAAGAGCTTCTGAGGGCTCTTCTTTGTTCTGAATCAGCTGATCTGCTTAGATTCAGGACACATCCACATGGCTTTTACATATGGGTTCACATCTGCCGCTGCTGCTTCCACCGAGCTTGCAGGACCTGATGTCATGGAGTGACTGGGAGATGGAGCTGTGTGACCCAGGATGTCTCTGGTTCAAATGTCACCTCTGCCACTCACCAGGTGGGCTTGGGGCAGGCTACATTTTCTCTAAGCTCCAGTTCCTCACCTGTAGTATGGGGATAATAACACTGACTTAATTTTCCTGAGTCGTTATTGGTATAGCAGTTGGGGCTATACCACACTACCACTTGCCATGTACATAGAAAGCATGGGTCTGAGAGGGTTATTTTTGCTTGTTGCACACTTTTTAGGCATGGGTCCAAGTGGTTTTCTGTTTGCCCTGCCACTTTCTCTGGGAAAGACTGCCATTTATCACCAAATCGGAACAAACATTAACCCACAGAAAAAAACCTATTGACGTTTGTTCTGATTCAGTAAACAGCAGATTTTCCTGGGTGAAAGTGGTGGGTAAAGTGGAAGTGTGAATGAGTCCTTACTGAGATAAAGGATGATATTCAGCATTGGACATACTCAGAGGAGAATCACTGAAAATAATGAACGTAGGTATATTGATTCCAATGGGTCTACTATGAGTATAATTTAGATACTGCCTAAACTAATGTATGTAATATACTTTAAACCCCTATGTAAAGTCTCCATTTCCTCTAGGATACTTAGAAGCCTCTTTTTGTTCAAATGTACTGCTAGATACGGGGTGCCAACTTGACTAAAATATTGGGGGGGGGGCAGGTAAGCCCAGCCCTGCATATTCAATCAAATGGCATGGTGCACACATACCATTTGAATGGTAATGCCCAACAACTTTGAGGGGGCTCAGCCCCCTCAAATATTTTATGGGAGGGCAGCAAAGGGATCCTGCCCCTAGGAGTTGGCTCCTATGTCCAGATAAATTTCTGATTTTGAATAATAGATCTGCCACTATCACTCTAAGATGCTAACTTGTTCTGTGTCCCCCAAGTGGGCTTGTATGGACAAGCTGGATGGTGACTCACTTTTGGAATGGAAGAGTGTGAGAGTGGGTTGCCTCCTCAAAGAATACCAAAGTAGACAAATCTCACTGCCAGTGTCCTATCCCTTGCATGCATCTAGATGAGCCTTGTAGTCCCTTCCAAATCCACAGTTCTATGATTCTATGATTGTGTAAAGCACTGCAGGGAGAGCCAACCTGGTTATATATGTATATAAGATGAGTTAAGAGTTTCTGGTATTAGAAGGTAAGAAAGTTAGAGTGGGACTATGAGACATGGTGGATCATAGGTAATCAATGAGAGAGTTAGTTCTGGGTGTAAATCAGGCTTCCTCAACCTCGGCCCTCCAGGTGTTTTTGGCCTACAACTCCCATGATCCCTAGCTAGCAGGACCAGTGGTCAAGGATGATGGGAATTGTAGTCTCAAAACATCTGGAGGACCAAGGTTGAGGAAGCCTGGTGTAAATCCACAGAACAAATACAGAGCAGGTCACTTTTGCTACTTTCTAGGATGATTAGGGCACTGAGGGCAATAAATTAGAAACTTCAAGAGGAACAAATTCAACCACAAGATCATTGCTGGTAGAAATGGCAGGAGAATGAAATCAGGCCAGTAGCCCAAAGCGAAAATGTGATAATAGGTGACTTCAGTTATGCTTGCCTAGACTACGGTAGGTGAACGTTATTCATTATTTCTCTTGTTATACTGTTCTTCATTTTAAAAAAATAAATCAGTGTGGGTTTTCAAAAAGATACCGTAATACTTTAAAGATACTTTATAAAAGTGTATTTTATCATTTTATTTCCAAAAAACCCATATAAAATACAAAGTCACATGGATGTACATGGAAATGCACTTTCATTTTTGTCAGTACTTTAATGATAATTATTTTGTGTATATTTGGTTTTTTAAAAATAGTTTTGTGGGTTTTAACTGTGTTTCATCAACAATTTTATTATGCACACCACTCAGAGAGTTTTTTGATTTATAAATCTTTATAAATTGATATCTTGAGATCTCTCTCACACAGAGACAGTACTTCTAGGAATGATATAGCAATGTGCCTCACAACCGTTCAACATGAAACCTATGAGAGGAAAGCAATTTCTGATTTAATACAGAGTGGTACCTCAGCTCAGAGATGTAAGTGTTGTCGAACAATATTATCAAATTCAGTAAATATGTGGGAATGGAAAATTGCCTAGAAGGTTCAGCAGCAACACATTTGGTTCAAAAACAACTCAGAAAAAAGACAATTATTTAAACAAGCTGAGAGAGAGTCATGGGTGTAGAATCCATTCAGTAACCTTGGAGTTATTAAGAAAGGAAGTTAAAATGTAGTGAACCAGCCCAAGAGAATGCCAGTATAGTTAAACGACAGTGCCATAGAAGCCAGGAAAGGCAAGAAAGCTTCCTTTTAAAAGCCCTTGTCAGGTGCAAAGAAACAACAGGAACACAAGCGTTTTAGCAAAACAAATTAAAGTTGATAGGATACACAAAGAAGGAGTTGAAGAAGCAAATTGCTGGAGACATAAAAACAAATAGACAAACAATTCTTTAAATATATCAGGAGCAGGAAGTCAGTTAGGAAAGGAGTAGAACGAGTCAGCAACCTGCGGCCCATGGACTGCAAGCAGTCCAGGGGGGCAATTTAACCAGCCCATGAGCTGCCCCCAAACCGAGCCGCCCACTCGGTGAGTCCACGTGCGCTGCGCTAAACCGCCGCAGTGCGGTGAAGGAACTCGCTTCCGCAGTGCTGGACATCACCTCTGTGCATGCCCAGATGCCAGAAATCACACACACACACATGCTCATGCGCACGCACAATCCGGCCCACAGAGATCTGCGGGACTTGACCGGCCCAGGCAGGTAAAACCTTGCCAACCCCTGGAGTAGACCAACAAGGGAGATTGTGAAAGGAGACTTCAGGGGAACAAAACAAATTCTTTACAGCATTCTCTGTGGTGTGAGATGGTGAAGAGAAACTCACATTTGACCGTTGCTCAGTAAAGCAACTCCTTAGAAACTGATGAAGATCAAATGCTAAGGCTGAAGTGCCTGTTGTGCCTGGCATGAACATAGCTGTCAATGTTTTCCTTTTAAAAAGGGAAATTCCCTTATTCCAAATAAGATTCCTTGCAATAAAAGAGAAAAGTTGACAGCTATGGGCATGAGGCTGCCACAAAAGGGAAGAAATGGCATCTCTGTGTTGAGTATTTCCACTCTGACCTGAAAGATTTGGACCATTTCTGATACGCTGATGTTGTTTTGGTCATTTCATCAAAGGCAGAGTAAACATGCCTAGAATTGTATAGAGTGGCTTGCTCCTATGAGCAATCTACATTCAGCCATTTAAGGGACTGGTGTGTCTGTATGGACACCAGGCAAGGTAATCTCAGGAAGGAGGGAGAAGGTTGCCTTTACAAGTGAGCATACTTAATTGACCCTTTCAAAAACAATATGTGTGCCATCCATTGCAGGGGGTTGGTCTAGATGATCCTTGGCATCCTTTCCAATGCCACAATTCTAAGATCCTTTGAAATTCACATTTCTCCAAATTTTGCAGTGCTCCAAGTTCTCCAGCCAAGAAGTGTGTAGAAAAATGTGTATGCTAGGGTAAAGCATGCATATAAATGTATCTATAGTGAAAATAGCATATAAAATATCTCTCTCACACACACACACACACATGTATATGTATATATCTTAATTACACAAGTTTCTAACATAAAATATGATTATAATTAAAGTTAATAAAGTATATAATTACACTTTACATAGGTCAGTCTTCTATTTGAAGAGTTGCCCGATCGCATGATGGTTTGCACATAAAGAGCCATATGAAGGAAGAACAGAGACCTTGAAGATTCCAATCAGGAGTGCTTGGCCAATGGATTGACCAGATAGGCACACAGCTGCTGAGGTCACCACAGTGGCGTAGCGTGGGGGGTGCAGGGGGGCCGGCCGCACCGGGCGCAACATCTGGGGTTAGGGCAAATCCACGGGTTAGGGGGCGCAAATCCACGGGTTAGGGGGCGCAAATTACTTGCCTTGCCCCGGGTGCTGACAACCCACGCTACGCCACTGGGTCACCATCTCCCACACAAGATTGATCATATTTCTATGGAATTAAAATTTATGAAGAATTGTGTTCTTTTCTTAGTGACACCAACCCTAAATGTGCCAGGTCACTGTGGGAACTTTTAAACTGTGGCTCCCAGACTCTCAGTTTGTGAGGTGGGTCAAGGCAGAGGCCAACAGATATCATGTGCCAGAGGTATTCCTGAACCAAACTTATCTTAGATGCTACAGGTTGAACCATATTCAATGTGATAGTGATGATTACATGCCCTTTTCCTCCAAAGTGGTCACCTAGTCCCCTCCCTTTTCATCTCACAACAACCCTCTGAAGTAGGTTAGGCTGAGAGACGGTGTTTCATGGCTGAGTAGGGATTTGAAGCTTCCAAGATTATGATCCAACACTCTAACTACTACACTACGCTGCCTTTTGTGTTTCAGTAAACATTAACGATGAACACTGGTGCATATGTTGCTAGCCTTAATCATAGAACTGAGTGTCAAGTGCAAATACACCATTACAAATAACGTATTTCAAATTCGGGTTTTGTAGTTGTTATAGGGTGATGTAAAGCAGCCTTTTAACCGACAGCTGGCAGAGAAGGTCCTAAACTCCCTATGGTTTTAGACAAAATAAAAGGGAGCCTTTCTTTTTCATTTTCTGTTTAAACTTGGAGCAAACCACAGTCCAGCTCAGTTGTCAAAATCAGGACGAGTGTCTGTATTATCTTGGTAGTATATCAGATGTCTAAACTTCCTCCTTAGAATAACACAAATAACCTTTATGGTGCCATAGGTCCTCTGTGACCTTTTTAGTAGTCATAACAGTGACTGATAAGCAACAAAGACATATCAAGGCAGTGCTTATTGGTTGGAAGTTAGAGGACCAGGCCTTGAATTCTACCTTTAAAGCTTGGACCCTGGCAACGTAGCGAACATTTTCAGGGCAAGTTCGTGACCTTGAGGCGACACTGAAGTATTCAATTTAACATATACAATACACCCATTCAACTTTTCGCTATTATGATGAACATTTTTCTGAAGACATTATGTGCATTCCCACATAAAACCGAGGTTAAAAGTCACCACAAATGAATAATAGAAATGATGAAATGACAAAACTAAAGGAACACATTTTATATTAAGTGGAAATATATTTTTTAAACATATTATGGAAGATTTTTGAAGCATACACAATATATCACCACCCCTCTCTCCTTCTGAAAACCTCCCCAGCTGTATATGCCCTGAAAATCTGACCTCAAGCAGGACAGACTAGAAGCCAATAATCACATATATTCTATATAATTTCTTCTTTTTTGTTCCTGATAACAATATTTTACACTCTTCTCATCCACCACTCTCATACTCTCATTTGTAAACACGACTAGGAAAAGACTTTATCTCCAGGATAAACTGGGAAGGGAAAAATTCCTATATGAAAACATCTCTGCATTATGACTACAGAGACAGGCAAACTTATTCATTTCTGTTTTGCTCAGTTTCTTATCTTTCCAGTTGTGAGTTCAATTCTCCACATTTCCACATTGATTTGCATTTTTTTTAAAAAAAGTCATCATGAAAATTCATCTGCTAATATAACCATTCTTGTATGCAATTTCCCCTTTACATTTTTTTGCAAAGCAATTTTCTCCAATATAATGCCTTGTAGTAGGTTTCTTTTTTAACCAATGCATGCATTCTGTTTACATTTTGCCCCAATACATGCATTTTTGTACACATTACTTGGCCAGAGAACTGCACTGCAAAATTCGTTTGAGTGCAAATTTCGAAGAACAGCTTTGGCTCTCTATTTATATATTTATTTAATGGGGAGGTGCAAATCAGGAAGGCTCCCCTTTAAATGTGAACTGAATTCAGTTTCTCCCCACATCCTTAAATAGGGATTTGCTGTTTAAGTCTACTCAACCTGGTTCGGCTTACTCCCAGGTTGGTGCTTATAGGACTGCACCACAGGAAGCTGAATTGGATTCATCTTGCTATGGTGGGCTTCTGAATCATATAAGGCAAAAGGCATTACACAGAAAGGCATGTTGCAAGGACATGACTGCCTTTGATAAATACATAAAAGAAAAGGGAGCTCAAGGAAGCTGCAAAAAGGTGTGATTGTGTTGGGGATTCTTAATATCTTTCCTGCCTGCCATTTATCTCCCCCATATTGCATTCTATCGACCTGATTCCCAGAGTTTCAAATTTGCAGGGTAAAGATATGTCTGGAAAATGACTCTAATTCTGGGAATTGCAGTAGAGTTTTAAGAAGGCCATCAACATGCAGAAATGTGTCCAGTAGAGAGTGACAGAGGAAGTGAGGGACCTTGAGGCTGAATCTGATGAGGAAAGGCTGGAGCAGTTCTGTATGTTTTCGCACGGCAAAGAAGCAACGTGATAATTAAGAGCCATCTTTGTTCCAGTCTTCTCCCATCATCTTCATACTACCAAACCCTGGGCTCAGAGCCTTCTTCCCTTAGCGGGTTCCCTGATGGTTCCTCCCACCATTCCTCTGTGTCCAACCAGTCCATGATGCACAGAGAAGATGGAGCAAATGAGCTTTCTCCTGCTGCAGATGGTGCAACCCGCATCGATAGGATCAAATGACAAGAAGAGGGATTTCTACTAAACACTGGGGGTGTGGGGGTGATTCCCTGGTGGTACAAGTTGTTAGCCATTGGGACAGGACGCCTTGGAAAGTGGTGGATTCTCCTTTGAGAGCCTTTGAGAGCCAGTGTGGTGTAGTGGTTAAGAGCGGTAGTCTCGTAATCTGGGGAACCGGGTTCGCTCCTCCGCTCCTCCACATGCAGCTGCTGGGTGACCTTGGGCCAGTCACACTTCTTTGAAGTCTCTCAGCCCCACTCACCTCACAGTGTTTGTTGTGGGGGAGGAAGGGAAAGGAGAATGTTAGCCGCTTTGAGACTCCTTAAGGGGAGTGAAAGGCGGGATATCAAATCCAAACTCTTCTTCTTCTTCTTCTTCTTCTTCTTCTTCTTCTTCTTCTTCTTCTTTGTTTGAGGTTTTTGGAAGAGGCTGGATACTTATCTACCAGGGATGTTTCTATTTGTTTGTTTGTTTGTTTAATTAATTAATTTATAATTAATTTGTTTAATTAATTAATTTATAAGCTACATTTCCTCCAAGTAGCTCAAGGAGGCATAGATAGTTCTCCCCATTCCTTCATTGCAACAACAGTGCAAGGTAGGTTAGGCTGAGAGTGATTGACTGTCCCAAGGTCACCCGGTGAATGGGGATTTGAACTCTGGTTCAGACTTTGATTTGAACACTACACCACACCGGCAGAGGGCTGGACTAGATGTTCTTTGAGGTGTCTTCTAGCTCAATGATTTAATCTTCAGGAGAGCAGAAGCAGCTTGGAGAAGAACAATGGCTAGTGAAGAAAGGGTTAAGTGTCCACTTTCCACCATTCATCCATTCAAAATTGTTCTGCCAAAGCTTTTTTTATTACTATTAAAAAAACAACAGCAGCAACAACAAAAATGGATATGTTGGCTTTGTTACTTGGCTTGTACCTAAGCTAGCATGTAGTCATCCCTACGTAGGTAACATGCCATAGCAAGCTCTTAGCTTCTATGTAAACTAGAAATGGCATTGATATTAAAATAAAATCTCAAGGGACAGTCTGGAAGGAAAAGAAAAAAATCACCATCATGTGTGATGCGCATGAAACGGAGTATGGAAAGACAGTAGTGAAGTCTTCCGTGTAGACACCCTCCTCCCTCCACTTATGATAAATAAGTTGTTTCCCCCCCTGCAATTAAATCACACCCACAAAATATTATTTATATACTTCTCTCTTCAGCTTGGCTTGAGGTGTTGTTTGGACAAACCTTATTAGAGGACAAAATAAAAACGTCCATCAAGAAATTATGCAAAAGGGAAAATGGACACACCAGCTGGGTAAATCTATCATACGCTGGCAAAATAAATAATAAAAAGGGCAACAAGCACTTTTAATTAGCTGAGTGAATGTCGTTTGTGGAACGCTGAGAGCCCAGCCTCCTTGCTCATATTAAAACGTGTGCCTAATTTTCTGTGAAAAGAAAGAAAGAAAAAGTCCCAACTGAACAGCCCTGACCACAGTCAATCATACTAAAAGCCACTGGTGCTTAATTTGATTTACCAATATAAAATGCAAATGAGGTGATTAAGTGGAGTGGCAGGCAGTGTTGGGCCCCTTTCAAACCATCAAGTTAAATGCGAGCAGACAGCGAACTGCCTGGGCAAAGAAAATTTTAGCATATTCGTTTGATTAGTGCTACAAAAATTTAATTAGATTGGCTAATTACTTGACAAATTGTTCTACACTAGAGAAAAGGCAGAACATTTTTTATTTGTTGAGGGGGGGGTTGGAGGCGGGAAGCGCTCCTCTGTGTATTTTAGTCCAAATGCTATTTGCCAATTTGCAAAAGCATTATTAATTGAATAGAAGACGCTACAACAGGCCGCCAGCCACGGCAAAGCACACACGGCGTATAATTAGACCAGGCGCAGGCAGCTAGAGATGCATGCCCATAATCACGCCCACCTAGTAAAATTAAACACGCTATTTCTTGGGGAACCATGTCAAAACAGGTTGTTACAAGCCCCCCTGCCCCGCTCGGGATCTTGCTAAGCAGTATGCTCCTTAGCAGAAGATACATGTAACATCCAGGTGTGCCTTTGGTACACTTCAAACTCCCTTCTTTCATAGCAAAAAGACCCAACACAGCACCTGTGCTATTCCAAAAAGGAAAAGGAGAAAGATTCACTGTTCAACTGAGCATTTAGATCAGGGGTCAGCAAACTTTTTCAGCAGGGGGCCAGTCCACTGTCCCTCAGACCTTGTGGGGGGCCAGACTATTTTTGGGGGAAATGAAGGAATTCCTATGCCCCACAAACATCCCAGAGATGCATTTTAAGTAAAAGCACACATTCTACTCATGTAAAAACAGGCTGATTCCCGGACCGTCCGTGGGCTGGATTGAGAAGGCGATTGGGTTGGATCTGGCCCCCGGGCCTTAGTTTGCCTACCCATGATTTAGCCTCTTCCATATATGTGGCAATATACCGTGTGCAGGAAAAGAAGTTGTCCGGAGTTTGAAGTGGGGTGGCCACAAATCAATTTCATTTATAATAATAATAATAATAATAATAATAATAATAATAATAATAATAATTTATTATTTATACCCCGCCCATCTGGCTGGGCTTCCCCAGCCACTCTGGGCGGCTTCCAAAAGAATATTAAAATACTATAATACATCAAACATTAAAAGCTTCCCGAAACAGGGCTGCCTTCAGATGTTTTCTAAAAGCCTGGTAGTTGTTGTTCTCTTTGACATCTGGTGGGAGGGTGTTCCACAGGGAAGGCGCCACTACCGAGAAGGCCCTCTGCCTGGTTCCCTGTAACTTGGCTTCTCGCAGTAAGGGAACTGCCAGAAGGCCCTCGGTGCTGGACCTCAGTGTCCGGGTAGAACGATGGGGGGGGGAGACGCTCCTTCAGATATACTGGACCAAGGCCGTTTAGGGCTTTAAAGGTCAGCACCAACACTTTGAATTGTGCTCGGAAACGTACTGGGAGCCAATGTAGGTCTTTCAAGACCGGTGTTATGTGGTCTCTGCGGCCGCTCCCAGTCACCAGTCTAGCTGCCGCATTCTGGATTAGTTGTAGTTTCTGGGTCACCTTCAAAGGTAGCCCCACGTAGAGCGTATTGCAGTAATCCAAGCGGGAGATAACCAGAGCATGCACCACTCTGGCAAGGCAGTCCGCAGGCAGATAGGGTCTCAGCCTGCGTACCAGATGGAGCTGGTAAACAGCTGCCCTGGACACAGATTTGACCTGTGCCTCCATGGACAGCTGTGAGTCCAAAATGACTCCCAGGCTGCGCACCTGGTCCTTCAGGGGCACAGTTACCCCATTCAGGACCAGGGAATCCTCCACACCTGCCCGCCTCCTGTCCCCCAAAAACAGTACTTCTGTCTTGTCAGGATTCAACCCCAATCTGTTAGCCGCCATCCAACCTCCAACCGCCTCCAGGCACTCACACAGGACCTTGACTACCTTCACTGGTTCTGATTTGAAAGAGAGGTAGAGCTTATTGAATTTGTTTGATTGCATTGATGACTCTCTTTCCATAAAGTATCCCAAAAGTGATTTCACAGTAAGAGCAACAGCAATAGATATTAAAAACACTTAAATATGTAAGAGTGTTTTAAAACAGTTTCGTAAGTAAAATCAATTTCAAATCCAAAAATGACGATGCAGTGATTGACATAGCAGCCTAGGTCCAGTCAGAGGTATGTTCAATGGATCTTATTTGCAGGTAAGTGGAAATCAGGGCTTTTTCCCCCAGCTGGAACTCATTGGAACTCACTTCTAGCCCCTCTAAGGTGGGCGCTGTTGCCATTCTAAGAGAACAAGGGAGGTGCTCATGGTGAGTTCCAGCACCACTTTTTCTAGAAAAATAGCACTGGTGGGGATAGAATTGCATCCTTATAGTACAATGCTATATTGTACAAATCAGCACAGAAGTAAGTCTCATTGAGTCCAGTAGGACTTACTCCCAGGCAACAGTGTAGATGATTGCAACGTAAATTGCTTAAGACGCATTACTGCAGTAATCAATGGGGTAAATGTAGACTATTGCTGTGCACTGGATTTGGCTGAAGTCTTAATTTTGAAATGCATCAGGGCAATTCAGAGGGATTCAAGCTTCAGCTGAGTTGGGTAGAAACAGACCTGGATTGCTCTGGGTTGGGTTGGGGCACCCAAGGCAGTCTGGGGCTGGAACATTGGGCAGGAAGAAAGAAAGGCAAGCAGACCCAGTGTATTCCCATTGAACCCTTGCTCACCAGTTGGTGAGTGGAGGCCTCAGTCCTGCTGGCTGCAGGGGTCTGTCATCGAAGGATCTGTAGGTGATTCGGCCTGGGTCAGACCAGGCAAGAAGGGCTGTGCATAGCCTTGTTGTAAGCCCTGGCCTATGTGGTATTACAGGCCTTGTGTACAGATTCAGCTGTGCAATGTACAACTAACATTTCTCTTCTCTCTCCACCACTGCCACCCCATGTTCTACAGTGGCTTCTGTATTTCTGATACATTAAGACAACTAACAGATAAAATGTAGACACAGTTTGCTACCCTGGTTAAAATAAGAAGGGGGACAAAGAAAGACTTGGAGCATGTGCAGTTTCACCTTTGAGACTCACTCAAAGCTTTGCACCATGACGACGAAGGGAATAAAATGGAGCTTGCCTCTGCTGTGCATAGGCGCCGACTCCATGGGGCCTGAGGGGGCCCGAGCCCCCTCAAAAATTTGTTTGGGGGGCTCTGCCCCCCCAATAATCTCGGGCGCCCCTCCAGCTGAGCGCCGCCGCCGCCGCCTCCTCCCCACCTGCTCCTTCGCCAGCCAGCCAGCCAGCCAGCCAGCCGCGCGCCCTAGCCGGAGAGCCCCGGCCGTCCCCGTCGCGCAATCGGCTGGATCTCCCTTCAGCAGGCCGTGCTCACAACTCGGCCCAGGGACCCCCCAGCAGCGGATCTCCGGCCCAGCTGAAGAATCCGGCAACAAGCCCCCTCCTCCCCAATTGCTCCGGCTCCGCCAAAATACTTTAAAACTCACTAATTTTCATCTAAAATTTAGAAAACTTCCCGGGGCAGGACCCCGGTATGGGCCCCCCCAATATTTTTTATAAGTCAGCGCCCCTGCTGCTGTGAGACAGGATGCACCATGCTGAGACACGACCAGTGCAACCATTGAATTTAGGTAAGACATAGCTAGTTCAGAACTAAACCAAATTTAGTAACCACCACCATCTTCTTCATTATGACTTGCTGTATTGGCTTCCTTTCCATGTGCCATTTCTCTGTGCCCCCAGGATTTTTATTTTTAACCTTCCCCCAAATGATAGCAGGGCTCTAATATTCATATCTGCACGACCACATCCAGATATCACATTAAACCATAGTTTGGGATTCATTTCTATGCAGCAACAAACTCGAGTATATGACACCAAGAGAGGTTCAGTTAGCCTCAGCTCTGATCAGCAGGCAAATGCATTTTTATTTAAACCAGGCCCGTAAATTAATTTGTAAATGTGTCATCATTTTTAATTGTCTATTCTTATGTGTGTGTGGGAGTGTGTGTGTGTGTTTGTGTTGTTTAAAAAGTTTGTATCATTGATGTTTCATTATACTCATCTTAGTACTGTCGGCCACCTTGAACATGATTTGGTGGAAAGGCAATATATCAAGCTCAACAAATAAACAAGATTCTCTAGGCAAGTTATGTGTACATAAATGCATTTTTAAAACTGGGCATAAAATACATATATTACTGAAAATAACATAGGAAAATGCATTGTTAGGGGAAATGGTTTTGCTAAAATTCATATATGTTACAAAATTGCAAGCAAAAATATGTGTATTCAAAGAAATTGGTAGTAAGATGCTAATAATTTCCACGAGGACATGTCTTTGTTTTTAATGCCAAGTAATGTAAAAAAATGTGAAGAACTGAATTTAGGATGGGAAGAATGAGAAAACGAGAAAACCAAAAGTAGGAGAGAGAGAGAGAGAGAGAGAGAGAGAGACAGAGAGAGAGAGAGAGTTCTGCCCCATAATGTACTGAAAATCAGGATGGATACACAAATCTGCTTTGGGCTCAGGACTCAGCTTTTCATATTTGCCAATTTAGGCTACGCTGGCTAAGAAGCTGGCATGGAACATTTCTGATTATGCACATTAGGCAGCACTCTAAATCCAGACGGCCGTCTCCTCTCCTCCCCTCCTTGCCTTTCTCCTTTGTCTTCTACATGCTGCACAAGCTCTCACTCCTTTCAGGAGGCTGCATCTGCTTCTGCTGGTTTTCAGCATAACTAATCAACCTCTAGTGACTCCACCATCATGATAATATAAATAGATACCCACTTTATCTGCTCGAGTGGAAAAAAATAAGGATCATATTGTATAAACATAACACATTGGAGCTAGCAATTAGATACTGCTTTTAACTCAGGTTAAAGCCAGAGCAGCGGAAGCCATGGGGGGATACATGAAACCTGTGTGAAAGCTACTCCCCTATATCCACGCAGGCATGAAATATTATTTATCACAATTAGCCATTCTAAGCAGCTGGCCCGGGATGCCAATTCATTTAAAAATGCATAACCCAAATGAGGAAGAAAAGTCAAACGTTGATGGGAAAGAGGGAGAAGAACACTCAGATCCCTAAGCAGGACGCTTTCATGAAACAATCACAGGTTCCTCTAGATTGGTGTGTTGTAGTGGTTTATTTTTATTTTGCTGGTGTATTCTGCGACATGGCATCAATGCACAAATAGCGCAATAGCGATGGATTCATACTGAACCATACACATCATCCCACTTTATTAGTTCTGCTGTGCTTCTGCACAGCACTGTGTCACTGCATTATTGCAATCAGAAGGAGCTGTAGCGTAGTGAAAGAGGGGAAACACACACACAAAGAGAACGTTGGTAGTATAAAAAGTTACAAGATTCCAGCAGTAAGCTGATTAGAAACAAAGCAGTATTTATGCCCTGAAACATTTGCAAGAACAAATGGTATTGAAGGTGGGATTGTGTATAACTGCCCCAGTACCATTGTGAGCACAAATCGTGATGAATGCATAATAAAAAGGGCAGCTGGAGGGGCCCCATGTTTTTGCTTTAACTATCCCTGGAATATGATTTGATTTGTTTTGTATCTTAAAACAGCAAATTGGTGTTGTGTAGTGACTATGGGGTTGTGGGTTGTACCCAAGGCTGTGTGAGGCTCCTGCACACACACCCATCTGCTCTGGTGTGTTCCCCAGTGTTGTGGAGCAGATTTTGAAAGTGTGTGAAAGTTTGTGGGTGCTTGGAGAACTGCAGGAGGAAGGAAGCCTGCAAGGCAGGGAACAGGTCTTCCAGGAATCACAGCCACAGCAAATATAAATTGGTACATGAAATTTTGATGTAAATTCATGCCCTCTTTTTCCTCTTTTTTGGTGATCCATGAGTGGCCACTCTACCTAATTTACAGGATTTTTCAGGATTACCATGATCGAGTGTGTGAGATGTTGTGAGGACTTGAAACATGCAGTGTTAAATTTTGTTGCAAGCTTTTCCTTTGGATATACAAAATTACCTTCTCTTAAGCTTTCTTGTATTGTTTTCCGTTTGAACATACCTCATTAATGGCCTTTGATGGCTTGAGGCTACAAAATGCTGGATATTTACACTCACATGTGCTTGAGTGGTGCTTGAAGACACTTTCAACAGATGTTGAATCAAGTTCAACATCTGCAGGAAGCTGCTGAGTGAAATCATCTGGAGATTTAGCATAAGGTGTCATTTATATGTGGATGACACCCCATTCTCCTTTTCCTTTTCATCTGATTCAGGTATGGCAGCAGAAGAGTCAAACCAGCCCACTTCTGAGTGTAGCTTATGCTTTGCATGCAGAAGGTAATAGACTGCAAAAGATCAATTAATTGAAATTCAATCCTGACCAGATGGACATAATGTTGGTGGGTGGTTCCAGGTTGCTGGAGCTCAACCTGTTTTAGATGGAGATGAACACCTTCTAAAACCAAGTTTGCTCTTTTGAGGTAGTCCTTGATCCAGTGTTGTCACTCGAGATGCAAGCATCCCCTCTTGGCATAAGGTGTCTTCTACCACCTTTGGCCAGTGTGACAATGACATTTTCCAGAGTTCTCTAGGAAGTGAGATTGATTGTTAAACCACTCTGAGAAATGTAGCTCTGTGAGGAGAATGGGGGCAGTGTCTCCTAACAACTCTCAGTGCTCTTAACACATTACAGTTTCCAGGATGCTTTGAGGGAATATATGACTGTCAAATTGATATAACAGTGCTTTGGGGTATAAGGTGCATATGTGGCCTTGATCCAGGGCTTTTTTTCAGCCCAAGCTCACTGGATTTAAGCTCCGCCACCTCTCAGGTGGGTGCCATTGTCCTTCTAAGAGAACAAGGGAGAAGTTCATGGTGAGCTCCGACACCTCTTTTCCTAGAAAAATAGCACTGCTTTGATCTATTTTGAACTGAACTGCCTTATAATCTCCTGGATCATAAGCAGCTGATTAGCTCTGAGCTGTGCACAAACCCTTTGGCAGGAGCAAAAGTTAGTCTCTGAGTATTTTGGTGGTGGCAAGTGCATGAAGACCATCCCCTGATAATCTGAATGCTCCAAGGCATTTGGGTGCTTCATTCTATGGCCAAATGTATTGTGCTGTGCAGGTATCATTTTATTGAGTCTGCACCTGAGTAAGAGAGAAGAGAAATTGGCCTGCAATTTCATATTCAGACCTCGGACGGAAATCCTTTGCTTGCCTTGACAATTTATCCAAAGAAAAAAGAGAAAGGATAAAGCCAGGGACTCTTCGGGGAAAGGATACGATCTACTTTTGTTCACGTGTAAAGGAGAATTCTTTGTTGACACAAAGGTGGGCAAATGGTCACACTGAACATTATCGGTACTCACTCAGGCATCCAAAATATATTCATGACTTGAAATGGTATAGCATGAAAAAAACTCCAAATGCTTTATACAAGTGTGTAACTAATACTTCAGGGAATATTGGGAAATAAAAGAAGGCTGGTATTTTATCAGGCCCCACCGCAAGACAGGGGAGCGTGATTGACAAATGAACTGATGATCATGTTTTATTAGTCACATGGCTCAGGAACTACTTTGTTGGGTCTCATCAGCCTGCTGTCTTTTGTCCTTTACAATTACATGGTCAATCTAATGCAGCTTTATCTGAGCTATGGACAAAACCTATTAGCACTTCTCAGTGGTAACACAGTATGAAGGTATCTCTTGCGCTTGACTTTGGCTTGGGATGGTGCACCTCAGAAGGGAATAGATTTCATATAGACAGGAAATGAGATTCCAATGAATGTGGCCCAGGGGCCCTGTTCAGGCATTCAAACCTGCATGTGATGAGAATCATGGGTGGAAGACACTGGGGACATGGTAGCTATCACATCACTTGGCCCTACCACCTTTTGGGTTGAGAGGAGACACTCTGGAGGCTCCCCTCAATTTTTAGAGCCCTAGTAATGTAGGGCTCTAAATCTCATGAGGATTCTATGTATAGGGAGTAGTCTCCCTGCACCATACAGTGGTACCTCGCAAGACGAATGCCTCGCAAGACGAAAAATGCACAAGACGAAAGAGTTTTCTGTTTTTTGAGTCGTTCCGCAAGACGAATTTCCCTATGGGCTTGCTTCGCAAGACGAAACATCTTGCGAGTTCTTGCGAGTTTGTTTCCTTTTTCTTAAAGCTGCTAAGCCATTAATAGCCGCTAAGCCGCTAAGCCGCTAATAGCCGCTAAGCCACTAAGCCACTAATAGCCGTGCTTCACAAGACGAAAAAACTGCAAGACGAAGAGACTCGCGGAATGGATTAATTTCGTCTTGCGAGGCACCACTGTACTTACTTCAGACCTTCTCATTTTCAATGCATGAAGGATGATAGGTCTGGAGAATGAGAATGTGATAAAGGGGGAAAGGCCAACCAAGGTGTCTCCTCAAATGCTGAGGGCTGGAAAGGCAGCGCTATATAGAACATGGCTAGAAAGGCAGCGCTATATAGAATACTCAAACTGTGGCTGGACTTTGTAGCGGTGCCCCAACTGTGGAATGGCCTGTCCCTAGAGGTGCAGTTAGCTTACATTGATGGGCTTCCAGCAGCACTTCAAAACACTCCTGTTCACCAAGGCTTTTGATGGGTCCTGTGACAGAAGGTGCAGGTAGAGAAGAGTTTTTTTGGGGGGGGTGTAGTGCAGACAGGATTAAACCAGTGAGGTGTAGCTCTCAGTATGCTGAGCTGATTGCCTGAGGGTACAGCTAGCCAAAAGTGGGTGGAGACAATACTTTGAGAGGGAGAAGAAAAGCAGTTTTGGTTCCTGGCATTGGGCTGAATAACTGTATAACCTCCGAGCTGTGTAAATTCCACCCTGAGGGAATATTTACCACCAGAGAAGGCAGTCTCTGAGCTGGGGGTTAGACGGAAAGTCAGTGGTTATTGTCTTTCAAGGGTATACAGACAAGCAAGAACTGGGAACTGAATTTTGGAAGAGGACAAGTGGCGTAGTGAGGGAACGCTCTGTTTAAATCCCAATTCAGTAGGAAGGGATATACCTTCTAGTGAGAGAATAATAATCTCAAACCAGTTGGAAGGGGACTGTGCGCCGATTCCCTGGTCTGATAAGACTGGGTCTGACAGAGGAGCCTCAGGTGTAAGATTTCTAAGGGTTGGGAATCTGAAGGACAGTAGACAGATTAATAGAAGCCTGGCAGAAAGTACCAGCCTGTTTCAGAACCCACAAGTTATTGAAACCTAAGTTGTAACACCTCTGTCATTACTTTATATAACTGAAGAAAACCAAAGTCTCACACTTACCATCTTATTGAGAAGCCTGTGACTGAATCTAATATATATTTACAGTTTACTGATTCTTTGAAGATTTCCAACACCTGAAATATCCCTGCTTACCATTCTTGTTGTGAAATAAATCCTTTTGCTGTTTAACTTCCATAAGGCTCAAAGTGCCAGTTTCCCCCCTGTTTTTTTGTTTAAAAAAAGCCAGAAAGAAAGGGGGCATGCTACAGGTCTGCTCACCTTTTCTGGTGGGCAGCATTGTGGTCAAGCATCTGGGCCCCTGCAGGGATTTGGTGAGGGTGGGAGGAGATTGACGCCCCCCCCATTGCTGTATTGACTGTGTCACTGGTGCTGAGCAGGGCCCCACCCAGGTGTGGCCCCGCTGTCCAATCAGTACCGGTTGGAGGTGTGGCCACAGGGAATTTAAACCACAGCACAGCCAAGGAGCCCTCCTCTCTCACCTGTTGCCGGATCCTCTCTAAGTTTTTGCAGTAGTTTACTGTCACACCTGAACTGACTTTCTGTATATGAAATTCAATTGCCTGCAGCTCAGCACATAAGATGACAAACAAGACAGGGTTTCCATGGCTGTGCTCTGTTTTCATGCTCATGAAATATTTTCATTCTGAACTTGAAACAGTAGCCATCGGCAGTGATTGACTTGTGTTCACAAAGATGGAACCATTAAAAAAACAGTAGTGTGTTAAATTAATACAGAAGCTTTCCCATGCTTCTCCTTTGTTTCCAATAGGTGGCAAGACATGTCGGAGTGTCTTAGTATCTGAAAAGCGAACACAAATACCACACTAATACACTAAATTGTTACTTTTCAAATCCATCAGTTCCTTATTTTGGCAGGTAACATAGACACATATGCATATGGCTTTAAAGAAATGCTCAGTTTTCCTCTCTAATAACACATCACTTATTTCTCCTACATTTCACACTCTGCTCCCATCACCTGCACCAAATCAACATACGGAAGGAGTATTTTATGTTGCTGTTCTTAAGTAATATATTTGTAGCAAATGTCTTAAAGCTCCCAAGAGACGCACAACACTCTTACCTGACTAATGACAGTTTCACACATTTTTGTTCCACACTTGATTACTAAAAAAACCACCAAGTGATTACTTGTATGTGTGAATGGACTATCATGACTATAAAACCACAGTCTGAAGGTTCCAATACTTAGAAACAATGTTTCTGTATGGAGTTGGTTTTCATTATCCAGCAGTGTACTCATCCAAGAGCACAGTAATTCAATACAGAGAAATCTAGTGATTTGTATTCATGATTGAAGAAGCCCCAAGTAATATGGGGTGCATGCAGACCTGATGCACACCTTTAAAATATGCTTTTAAATACATCTTTTAAAGAGAAAAGATGCATTCCAACAAACATACCTATTAATACACCTATCAAAATGCTATTTTCAGGTATTTTAAAAAATAAATGGCTGATTAATGTGGAAATGCAGGAAAATGGAACTGTAAGGGTGAAAACATGCAGCAGTGATACCACACATAGATTCATCTATCGCTGTCTATAGCCAATGAGTACAATTTATACACAGAACTCAGCAGGCTCTAAAACTGGTTTGCTGTATTTATTCCTGAAGTTGGAAAGTGAGGGTTAATCAACTCAACCCACAGCTAGGTCCGGTCAAGACAAGTTGGGTGTTTTTTAATCTCCACATTGTTGAGCAGGGAAACTTTGTGGGGTCAACTTCTTTCTAAAGAGAGAATATTTCTGGCAATATTTACCAATATACAAATAGAGCTGGGAAGAAGAGCACAGCAATGGCCAGTCCCAGTCCTGGAGCAGCATCTGTGACCCCAAAGTAACAACACCTTTGTGGCCCACCTTCCTCCAGCTACCCTTAGACAAGCAAATTATTGCTCTGACCAAATTCCAGCTGCCTTTTCTCTCTTTTTAAAGCAGAACTAGATACAATGAGGAAGGGAGTCGAGCCCCACTCTGAGGATGGGGATGGAGAGCAAGCCCCCCAAAAGATTTGTGGGTCAAACTGTTGAAGAGCTGTTTTGCCCCAGAGTGGTTTAATGATCAGACCCTCTTCTCAGGGATCTCTGGGAATTGTAGCTCTTTGAGGGAGATAGGAGTCTCCTAGTGATTTTCTTCACCCTAAACTAGCTGCAGTTCCTAGGATTCTTTGGGGGAAGCCAAGAATGTTGAAAGTAGTCTCATAGTGGTCTAAATGTATGGTCAGCACCGGACTTATGGTGGCATGGATGTTTCCCCGGCATGGGGTGCTAAGTCGAGGGGGCGCAAAATTAAGAAGATCTACAATTGAGAAGATCCATTTGGAGGCACCATATTTTGGCCTTGTACAGGGCATCATATTATGAGAAATTGCCCAATTCCACCCCTGTGTATGGAATGAATATGGTATTACTTTACAAACTACTCTATTCCAAACTTAAAAATGGAAAGCGTAATACTGGTGGTCAACAAAAGAGGTTTAAAGACTATCTCAAGGCAAATCTAAAAAAAAAAAAAAAGTAGTATAAACACCGACAACTGGGAAACACTGGCCTGTAAGTGCTCCAATTGGAGAACAGCCATTACCAAAGGTGTCATGGACTTTGAAGACACTGGAACTCAGGATGAAAGGGAGAAACGAGAGGAAGGCATGTTTGGCAAACCCTCACCATGATCAACTCCCACCTGGAAATCTATGTCCCCACAATGGAAGGACGTGTGGATCCAGAACTGGCCTCCATAGTCACTTACGGACTAACGGTTAAAACCATGTTTATGGAAGACAATCTTAATTGGCTATGAGTGATCACCAAAGAAGAAGAATTACATTACAACCAATCTAGAAGGTGCTGTTTGGTTCCTCCTCCTTAGTCCCAGTGTTGCCGTTGTGGAACTGAGCAGGGAGGAAGAGGATGGGGACAAAAGTAGAATTAGTTGGTTCTGCTTCTTATTGGCTCTGACAACATCTATTGTTGGCCTCCCTGTTTTCTGCCCCTCCAGTACCAATGGGAACCACACATGAGATGGTTTAAGCACCACTGTAGCCAACTGCTGCCTTTTTATATATATTTCAAGGCTTTTACATGTTATTTTCCTTCTTATGGTTTTTATTTGCATAATGCCTAATAAAGGTTTGATTTCAGGTTTAAGCACCAAAACCAAGATTTATTTCAGGTCAACCAGAAAGGCAGACACAAGTCAGATGCTCTTCTGTTGAAATGCAGAATTTAGTTGGGCAGGAAGGTTGGGTTTTCAGCAAGCTTTGGGAAGTATAAATGTAGAAAGGGATGCTAGAAAAAAAGCACAGCATTTCATTTACATCTTAAGAACAAAGAATCAAATGAAAATGTGACTATTGTCTTTCCCTGCACTGTTATTGTTCATAGTATCCATCTATAATCTTTGCTTGTAATGATACTTAATAGCTGCCTTCGAGATATTAATGGAAATTGTCACAGACAAGGGAGATATTACTGCATCTAATGAACCAAAGTAGGTCTAAAATGGGGAGGCGGGAGAGGAGCAAGAAGTAAATCATGAGCAAATCAAATAATTTATACGTTTTTCAAAATTTAACCCTACATGGAGCTAAAGTGGAATCAAATCAATGTTTCTTGTGTGTTAGCGGCCTTTAGAGAGCCACCAGGTTTCAATGGCCTTTATGAATAACTGTAGGCTGTGCACTTTTTAGATTCTGTACTCAGTTCTTTGGTCATCACTACATCACATAACAAGCAGAGTGCTTCTCTTTTGTGGTTTAAAAATCCAAAATTCTCATGACATACCACACAAAAAATACATACGAGTCACTTATGTATACTAGGAGAGAAGACCAGTGTGTAAGATCCACAATAAGAGGGAGCAAACCTCCTTGGATGCCTTACCAAATGCTTATTGAATAATGAAGAAAAGGAGCTTTACAACCTCTTAAAGGCAGCCTCTTCACCAGCAGACTTCTAGGGAAGCTTCCATATTACTGTTTATGGAGCATTCATCCTGTTTTGTTTCAATTAGGTTAGATGATGTTGACTATTTAATGAGCATCCACTCCAGTTTGTTTGCAAGGAGGCCGGATGATGTTGCATCAAAGCAAGTGTTATTCCACACTTTTCATAAAAAGTCTAATGGGGGGGCGGGGGAGGTGGCATGTTGCACAGATCTTTAAATCAGATTTAATTGATCAACCTGAATTTGCTGGTAAGTGATTGAATCCCACCCAAAAGTATCAACACTCTGGATATATCCTAGGTGTAGGGAAAAGTAATGATGACATTCCTCCCTGCTTGTTTCAATTGAACTTGGCAGACAGAACTATTCCCTGCAAAAAAAGATAAAACAGCTCAGTTATCAGCCTGATATAGACCCATGACACTTCTGGGGACATCAATGCAAGTATGCCAGAACTGAAAACAGGCAGTGGAAATCAAGGAGGGAGGCCTCTCTCCTCCTCCCCCTGGTAGTGGAATACTTCAGAGCCAGGGATCAGAGGAAATGTATTTTTCCCATGATCCCTAGCTCCTGTAGTGGTGTCACAGCAGCATTCTAGTGTTAGGGAAGAGGCTGGAGAGAGATCCCTCTCCTTCCATTGCTACAACAGCCAACAAGAGAGTGGGAGGGAACAGCTATTCTCTGGGGTGAGTTGAGTTGAGCTCATCACAAAATGGTGGCTCGACTCACAATTGCCTCTTCTATCATTTGAGCCAGAGACTTGGGTGACCTGCATACACATGAACACATTGCCACCTGAATACCATAAATAATGAAGTCTTAGATCAAGCCTTTAGAAAATGCACCCGGAAACAAATTAACAGCCAACCGATTATAGATTTGGAACACTTAAATAGAGGCAAGTCCCAAGGACAACCTGAGAATCCATGCAGAGCAGATAAAGCAAGAAAGTGAGGGAAGCCTGAGAATCAAAAGAGGCACCTGCAGAAGGAATTAATCATGTAAGATTCTAGAAACTGCATTGTATTAGGAGAGGAACATGGAGACTGCCAGGCTAATCTCAAGGGCAAGTAGTGAATTGAGCTCAGATATCCTGTGCGTGTATTATTCCAATACAGGAATAATAATGAAGTCTATAAATGCCACAAAGAGGGACCAGGCACACCATTCAAGAAATGCTGAAGGACAAGTAATACGTTTAATTAAGCAGACGGTATCACTATCACTCAAGCAAGAATATTGCCTACACGACTGGGAGACCAGGGAGGGGGGCAGTGTGGAGGGGGGAGGGAACAGTGTGAAGGCAGTTGCCTGCTATGAGAATTGAGGCCTATGCAAACATTCCATAGTCACTCATATATTAAAGCAATGCTGTACGTAAAAAAAGAAAAGAAAAAAAGAAGTTACCTGTAAAAGAGTAGTGAGGTGGAGGCAGAGAACTGAAGTGGACTCCCACTGACCCATAAGCGTTTATGCTCTTTCAACCCCTCACATATACACATGCACGTGCACATACATCTTTTCAACCTTTTTGAGTCTACTTGAGTCCCTTGACCAACTACATTCTTTCTATGGCACCCCTGTGGGGCTCAGGGGCAAATACACACAGGTGTATGGAAGGTAATTCGGGGGGGGGGGTAAGGCTATCAGTGGGTACCAGCTATGATGGATATGTTCTATTTCCATTCCTGGAGACAATAAAGCTCCACATACCAGTGGCTGTGGATGACAAGTGGGAAGGATGCCATTGCACTCAGGTCCTGTTGGCTGGCTTCCCATAGACATCAGGTTGGCCACCACGAGAACAGGATGCTGGACTAGACGGACCACTGACCTGATCTAACAGGGCCGTTTTGATGTTCTTCGCATCTGATATTTCTGTGGCTGTGTCGGTTTAGAAGTCATTGTTGTCAGGTTGGTGCAGAAGTGCTCTCCTTCCACTGGTGGCTGCCAGCACTTTGCTCATGGTGGTGGGAAAGCTGGTAGCAGGCAGCTATCTCCACACTTGTAATGGACACCTCCATTAGCAAGCCACATCCCCTACTCCAGAGGTTTTCAACCTTTTTGACTCTACAAGTCCCTTGACCAACTACATTCTTTCTGCGGCACCCCTGTGGGGCTCAGGAGCCCAGTGATGTCACCCCTTGCTTGCAGAGGCTGGCAGCCTCTCACCCTGTTTTGAACACCCTTCCTTGTGGAGGGTTCGCTTAGCCTCCTCTCACTTTTCCTTGGGAGTCCTCTGGGCAGCCACTACTGCCGCCCTGGTCTCTGAGATACCCCAAAGAGAGGTGCTTCCTCACATTGCCCCACAGAAGCCTGGGAAGAGGATTCCCTCAGCCTTAGTGGCCCAGCAGAGACACAGACACTGGCCAAATGTGAATGTGAGGCCAGCACCTTATATTGGGAGGCAGCATCGGGTGCTGCTGGGCTTGCATGGGAGAAAGGCTCTCCTTCAGCCCCGGGCACTCAGCTCCCAGGCAGGCCTTGTATGCAGCAAGCACAAGAAAGGCCAAAGCAGTGCCTGCCTGCCCAGCCTCCCACTTGTCTGTCCATTTCCAACAGCAAGGGCTGGCAGACTGGCTGGCTGGCTGGGCTCCCTTGCCTGCTTGCTTGCTTATGCCACCCCAGCTCCTGGCAACCAGCAACCCCTGGCCAGCCCCAGAGGCGCCATTTGGCTGGGAAGCTTCTAGCCAGGGCTGCTGCAACAAACAGCCATGCAAGCCTTTGGGAGGTAGAGACGTGAGAGGGCATCAGAGGAGGGAGGGAAGAAAAGAGGAACAGAGGCCAGTGTTGCCCCCGGCACCCCTGACCATCAGTCAAGACACCCCAGGGTGCCATGGAACACTGATTGAAAACTACTGCCCTAATCTATGTCAGGTGCTGATCGGAGGTACTCCACTCTGCATCTAAAACAAAGTGGTGCCAATCAGGACTGTGTGCACTGTGTGCATATAGTCAAGGACAAACAGTCATGGTCAACCTGCAACCCTCCAACAGTGTCTGATCAACTGTGATTGACATTCATCTTGCTTCTGCCCTGAAAAACACCCAACATTTCACAATGGCTGTGCCTTACTAAGGTGATTATTCATGTCAGCACTGGCAGACCATAAGGACACAGATCCCCAAAGCCAGTTCTGCCACATGGCAGCATGAATACAAACTAGATTAGGGATGGGCACCTGTGCCACTCCAAATGTTATGGGATTCCAACTTCCATTAGCTCCAGACTGCATGGGCAAAACAGGGTATAATGGGAGCTGAAGTCCACCAACATCTGGAACATCCTCTACCCTGGAACAGCTGAAGGTTAGAAGCTGGTGCCTGAATGGTGAAGCAAGACTTTTTAAAGTGGTGGCCCTGGGTGGGGGCACTATTTGGGCCGGCTCACTTCACAAGAAGGTGGACAACCTTGTTTGCTACTCGGTAATGGGAGCCTGGGATTTCAGAACACACCTCCACCCAGGCGAATTCTGCTTCTGCCTCCACAATTTGCTCTGTCCTCCTCCTCTCCCCACATGCCATTGTGCCTGCCAGCACCTCCAGTCTCTGGGTGATAAATACAGTTTCTAATCTGTATGCTAAGTCTGTAGCAGGCACACGCTAGGATTTTCCATATAAGGGGAAGGGATTCTGAATTGATCAGCCTTGAAAGCTGCCTTCTGTTTTCATCTCCTTGATCAATACTGGAGAAAAGAAGGAAAGTGGGGAATCCAAACCTTTCTTTTTCTTCTTTATTCTTCACCTTCTTTGTCATGTTCCTCCTCCTCCTCTGTCTTCTTCTTGTCACTCCCAGACAAGTTATGAAGCATTCCCTGCATTTTCAGACAATCAGTTAATACTTAGCCTTTTGCTTAAGAAGCAAGGCTAAGGCTCCTCTTTTTCTTCAGTTGTGCATATTACAAACAGAGATTAGTGCCCTTTCACTGCTGAGCTGTCAGCGTTAAAGTGACATAAGCTATTAACATTCTATTTGTAAGTGGCTAGCAGCTTCCTTTGACATTCTTGTAAAAAGGGCGCCCGAACCCTACAGTTTGCGCTGTTTTCTCTGAGATAATCCATTCCTGTCCTGTTTGATTGGCTAGTGACATACAGTCTGTCAGAATTACTAATGATCCTATGCAGTAATACTTAAAAAAAAAAAATATGGAGTGGTGGTAGAGAGAGAGAAAGAGGGAGAGAGAGAAAGACCAGGTTATGTCACATTGATTATGCCATGATGTTATGCCATAATACTGACACAGGCCTTCTGAGTAACTGTGAAGGCCCAAATCCAAGACATTGCTTTGAATTAAAAGGCAAAGCGTATTTTTAAAAGGCTTGGTATTTTCCTACTTAAAATATGTACACAGGAACAAAACTGTCATATGGACCAAGAGGGCTTTAAATTTTTTTATTATTATTATTTATACCCCGCCACTCTGGGAGGCTTACAGAATATACAAAACATAATAAAGCATCAAACATAAAGAACTTCCTGATATAGGGCTGCCTTCAGGTGTCTTATAAAAGTTGTATAGTTCTTTATCTCCTTGACATCTGAAGGGAGGGTGTTCCACTACTGAGAAGGTCCTCTGCCTGGACAGAACATTAATCTGGAAGGTCTTAGGTGGAATCTACACACATATTTAAAGAATGCTGTGAAAGTGCTTTTTTAATTTTTATTTTTTTGGAAAAATACATTGAATTTTGCATAGCTCACTGTCTCCATCTAGCATCACATTTGTAGATTGCACTTTGCAACACATTTAAAATGTTTTATTTGCAGCTGTGTGGCTGAGTCCTTAGTATGAATCAAGTTTAAGCTTTGGAAGGTTTTTACAGGGCGCCCTGTGGAACGCCCTTCCAGCAGATGTCAAAGCGATAAACAACTACCTGACATTCAGGAGACATCTTAAGGCAGCCCTGTTCAGGGAAGTTTTTAACGTGTGATATTTTATTGTATTTTTGGTTTTTATGGAAGCCGCCCAGAGTGGCTGGGGAGGCCCAGCCAGATGGGCGGGGTATAAATAATAAATTATTATTATTATTATTATTATTATTATTATTATTATTATTATAGATGTGTCTACTGAAAAAAGAAGCCACATTGAGTACAATGCAACAGTATTTACTCCCAGGCATGGACAGCAGGAGAAGCGGAGAGTAAACACCCTCTTCCTCCCAACTGCTAGACTCTGACATTAACCTATACTGTTATTTTTCTTCCAGAGATCTTAGCATGTAGGATACAACTCACCCACTTAGAAACATAATTCACATTTTCTGCCCACTTCCTCCAGCATTCCCCCCCCCGGTGCCACCACTGCTCCTATGTAAGTGTCAGGAGTCCAGGTTCCCAGCTTGATAACACAGTGAGCTTAGATAATTAAAAAAAAGAGGATTTATTGCAAAAACAAACAGAGAGCTCCGGACAGCTCTAACAAAGCCTCTGGCATCATTACTCATGATGACCCTTCGAAAGAGTCCTTCCGGGGTCTACAGAAGATATTGAAACAACACCCCTTGCGTCTTTTGTTTTGCTTCCTATCTAGAAGCCCTCCCATTCACCGACTCCTCGGAGAGATTGGATTAGAGCCCACCTCTTCCTTTTCTGACGAACTGTTTCCTTGTCTATTCACACCTATTTGAGCTTCCAGCAAGTTTTGGCTATGTTCTAGCCTGCTCTCAGCTCCTGTCTTATCAGCTCGCCCATCAAGGTCAGGAAGAGCCGAATTCTGCAGCTGCCGGCTCTCCTCTGTCTGACTAACATCAAAGACTCCCTGTTCCTGGCTGTTTTCTGCATTTGGCTGCAAACCTTTGTTTGGAGCTGGCTCATTCCTGACAGTAAGTATGGGATTGCAGCCTTAATCTTCCAAGTGCTTTATACACTTCCCCCACCCCTTCAAAAGTATAGTTATTGCCAATAGTAGACGGAGTCACAAGGTGGAGTATTCACCTGACAACCAGTCGGTTGCATCATAGCATTGTAGAGTTGGAAGGGATGGATGCAAGGGGTCACCTAGTTTAACCTCCTGCAATGCAGGAATCACAGCCGAAGAATGTGTGACGGATGGCCATCCAACCTGTTTAGAAACCTCCAATGAAGGACAGCCCACCACCTTACAAGGTAGTCTGTTCCACTGTCAAATGGATCAGAAAGATGAGGAAAAAACTTCCTGTTTTGCTGCTGCTTAGCAAGAGGTAGAGGGGCAGAGGGAAGTGGCAGCCAGTTGGCAAGGTACAAATGTGTGATCAGAGCCAATCTGGTGTGCCCATCAATGCATTTGCACTGTGCTGCCCTCACTACCATGCCTCCCCACCCCCCACCCTAAACAGGAGTGACTGTATTTACAGTATGTATATATGGTATGTATGCCTGTGTTTCCAAACATTTTTACTGATAGCAAAAATAAGGATGTACATGTTTTATATACAGAGATGATGTCAATGAAGTTTTCTCAGGACACTTTTATGTGATTGGAAACAAAAAAAACAAAGACCCCATGCTTACAGTTGAAAGCAATAATTCCAAAACCTGGACAAATAACTAAAATATATCCAAAAACAGCTTCCCAAAAATTTCTTGTTTGTGGCCTAGAATGTGAAGTAATATGGAGGAAGTGGTTTTGGGGGTGCTGATTGGGTATTGCAATAGTATATATGAACAAGACAACTGCCCTTTTTAAATGCTACAGTGAACTTGTTTTTTTTATCATTCTTTAAAAAGCAGTCACTCATTTGAGCACCGATTCTCTACCTGGGTCGAAGTTATCACTGTGTCGGTTTCTATGAAAGACGAACCCATTTTAATAGGGAGAATTCCTTAGCATCATGTGTGATGTGTTCTCATACAATTATTATGTTTTACCAAATTTCAGTAATCCTATTAGAGTTGTGTGTTTGCTTTGTGTTCTGGAAGATGTGTCATTGTAATGTCTGATATGAATAGATATTTTAAGTACAACTGCAATATTCAGTTTATTAATTGGCTAGAATAGCTGATTAAAAACCTTCTGATCAACTACCTCCCCCCCAAAATACTGGACCTTAACAAATAGGAGAATTGGGACAAAATAACATAAATGCCTTTCAATGATGTATTTCTCTGCCATCATGCCATTTCCACTAGGAGCTTAAATGTCGTTGGTTTCCCTTCTAGGCAGGGTCTTTTTACAGCCAGCATTCAAGTTGAATCTAGAAAAACAGCACTGCCT
Organism: Podarcis vaucheri; assembly: GCF_965113315.1. Classification (NCBI taxonomy): domain Eukaryota; kingdom Metazoa; phylum Chordata; class Lepidosauria; order Squamata; family Lacertidae; genus Podarcis; species Podarcis vaucheri. Next base: position 22,112,582 of record NC_138749.1, read on the forward strand.
CTAGGCAACTTATCTTCACAACAGCACTGTGTGGTAGTTTGGCTGAGGCAGAGCTTCTGGTTCAAAGTTACCCACGCAAATTGTATGGTTCTAGGGCCGTCTTTACAAGGGGTGCGGGGCACCCGGGTGCCAAATTCTGGGGGGCGCCAGATGGCTGGCAGGCACAAAGCTTCTCTGCAGTAAATGCTCTTCTCCCGTAGCAGCATGGGGGAGAGTTTTGAGCCTGCCAACAAGATGGCTGGCAGTGTGCAGCTTCCCTCCCTCCATGCCACTATCCATGTATAGTGCATGTATAGGGCAACCCCAGTTTTTTGACATAATTTTTGAGTCAAAAAACCTTGTCTAATACACAGGAAAATATGGTAATCTGGGGGCAGCTAAACTAAATCTAGGGGCACTGGGCGGATCTTTGCACCCCGGTGGCACATATCATAGAATCATCATAGAATCATAGAGTTGGAATAGACCACAAGGGCCATCGAGTCCAACCCCCTGCCAAGCAGGAAACACCATCAGAGCACTCCTGACATATGGTTGTCAAGCCTCTGCTTAAAGACCTCCAAGAAGGAGACTCCACCACACTCCTTGGCAGCAAATTCCACTGTCGAACAGCTCTTACTGTCAGGAAGTTCTTCCTAATGTTTAGGTGGAATCTTCTTTCTTGTAGTTTGGATCCATTGCTCCGTGTCCGCTTCTCTGGAGCAGCAGAAAACAACCTTTCTCCCTCCTCTATGTGACATCCTTTTATATATTTGAACATGGCTATCATATCACCCCTTAACCTCCTCTTCTCCAGGCTAAACATGCCCAGCTCCCTTAGCCGTTCCTCATAAGGCATCGTTTCCAGGCCTTTGACCATTTTGGTTGCCCTCCTCTGGACACGTTCCAGTTTGTCAGTGTCCTTCAAGACGGCCCTGCTGTGAGGATTTGAACTGAATCGCCTTGTCAAGGTGAAGTGGGCCTAATTTTGGCAACTTTTGCAGGAGAATGTCTTGCATAGAACAGGGCACTACCTCCTTTGCTTCTAAACACAGCCAGATTCACATAAATAAAAACCCGCAAAGGTTGACACCTGTCAATAAACACATATTTTTTTCTTTCTTTTTAACCTGTTTATTTCATCTCTCAGTCACCCCGTTCTACTTTGCTCTCTCTCTTTCTCCCTCTTCCTTATCTGAGTTTTGAAATGCTTTAATGAGGCTTTTATATGGTGTTGATATTTTTTCGCCACCTCGTATAAAACCTGCTAAAAGAGCTAAAGCAGTCTTTCTCCTTTGTAAGATGGTTTGCACTTGAAGCATGTCGGAAAAAAAGACTGCCCTTTAAAAGTCTTTTAAAATGCTGTTAAAGAAGTAGTAACTTTATTAACAGCCTGGAGGACAGAATCCCTTCTGCATTGTCTTCTCTCAGGGCCTTGGTAAGGGAAAAAGGACTGCCTGGCTTTTAAAGGCTTTTAAAAGATGCTATTAAGATTAGTTGGGCCTTTGAAAAAGGCTTGGCCCCTCCCCTTAGTGAAGTGTGTACTGAGGTGCCAACTTCATTGTGATGAGGAGAGATGGCATAAATTAGAACCCGATCTTCTCAGGAGGGATTTCTGATCCTTCCAAGGGGATACCTGAAGAATGTGATTGTGGCAAATACAGATATTTATCTTATTTTATCCCATAAAGGTTCATTTTGTAGACGGCTGAATGCAAAAAGCTTCCAAGAGGAACACCGCATATTAAAAACCGGTGAAAATATAAAATAGCATGGGTAAAATTCACAAAAACCACACGGACGTATAAAAGCAGAATAAATTCTTGGGCATCCAACGAAACAGAATGTTTGGAACATGTGCAGAGGTGATCAAGTGTCTGGAAAATAAGCTTTATGAGGAGCGCTTGAAGGAGCTGGGTATGTTTCGCCTGGAAAAGGAGACTCAGCCTGGAGACTGAGAGGAGATACGATAGCCACCTTCAAGTATCTTAAGGGCTGTCTCATGGAGGAGGGAGACTGCTTGTTGTCTCCTGCCCTGGTGGGGTAGGACTCGAACCAATGGCTTCAAGTTACAAGAAAGAAGATTCCAACTAAACATACAGAAAAAACATTTCTCAATAAGAACTGTTCGGCAGTGGAACAGACCCTCACGAGAAGTGGCGGACTCTCCTTCCTTGGAGGTTTTTAAACAGATGTTGGATGGACAACTGTCATGGATACCCTAGCTGAGATTTCTGCATTGCAGGGGGTTGGACTAGATGACCCTTGGCTCCCTTCCAATTCTATGATTAAGGACAGATAAAAGAAAGTCATACTTCATGTAGCACAAGGTTAAAATATGGACCTTGCTCCCACAGGAGGCAGTGATGGCCACTAGCCTAGATGGGGTTGCGAGCAGATTACATGTAGAATCCCACTGTAAAAGAGGCAGACCAGGCATTGCATTTGATACATTTGAGGGACTCTGGATTCTATTTCAAAATCACAGGTGTTCTGATTTTCTAGAAAATTATTGCAACTATTGCTTTCCTTATTACAGATTAATGTTTTGCATGTGTTTCAAACATGTATTTGCTTTTTTTTAAAGGGGGTAAATGTAGACCTCCCATAACATTAAGAGTTTAAGCCTCTGCTATGCTTCATGGTAACACTAGTCAATGAGAATCAATCTACCCAGTGGCATCCTTGAGTTTGTTTAGGGAAGCTTTTAATGTTTGATGCATTACTGTATTTTAATATTTTGTTGGAAGCCGCCCAGAGTGGCTGGGGAAGCCCAGCCAGATGGGCAGGGTATTGTTGTTGTTGTTTAGTCGTTTAGTAAACGATGGGCAGGGTATAAATAATAAATTATTGTTATTGTTACAGTGGTACCTCGGGTTAAGTACTTAATTCATTAATTCATTCTGGAGGTCCGTACTTAACCTGAAACTGTTCTTAACCTGAAGCACCACTTTAGCTAATGGGGCCTCCAGCTGCTGCCGCGCTGCCAGAGCATGATTTCTGTTCTCATCCTGAAGCAAAGTTCTTAACCTGAAGCACTATTTCTTGGTTAGCGGAGTCTGTAACCTGAAGTGTATGTAACCTGAAGCGTATGTAACCCGAGGTACCACTGTATTATTGAGTTGTGTTTCTTGAACATGCTCAAGGGCAGATGGTGCGGTGGAGTGGCAGGACTTGCCTGACCTCCCAGCAGCTGAGTCGCTGCTGTGTATCAGGAAGGAGAGGGAAGGGATGTACATCAGCATGGTACAAACGCACCAGCAGGAGCTGCAGATTGGCTCTGCATGCGCCAATCTCCCCGTTGCCTTGCTGCGAATTGTCAGGAGATCAGATAAGCACGGCTGCCCTACCATACCATCCTCTGATGTGCTACATTGGGTACTACTGAGAACAACGGGCATTTCATCTCACTTTGATGCTGTTCATTTTGGTGCTCCAGAAAATGGGAGCATTCAAAGCACAGATCTTCAGTGCACATGTAAACCAGCTTGACGGTTGATTTAACTACTTTATTTCCTCCATTCCTCACAAAACAAAACAAAACAAAACTTCCCTGTCCTGGGCTGTCTTGAAATATCTTCTGAAGGTTATATAGAGAGCCAGTGTGGTGTAGTGGTTAAGAGCGGTAGTCTCGTAATCTGGGGAACCGGGTTCGAGTCTCCGCTCCTCCACATGCAGCTGCTGGGTGACCTTGGGCCAGTCACACTTCTTTGAAGTCTCTCAGCCCCACTCACCTCACAGATTGTTTGTTGTGGGGGAGGAAGGGAAAGGAGAATGTTAGCCGCTTTGAGACTCCTTAAAGGGAGTGAAAGGCAGGATATCAAATCCAAACTCTTCTTCTTCTTCTAGTTACTCATCTCCTTGACTGGTGAGTGGGTTTTCCGATGAGAGGGCGTTCCACAGTGTGGGTGCCACTACAGAGAAGGTAGTATAGACTTAGAATTAAATATATAACTCTTTGTTAATAACTAGCTTTCTCAGGGTTCCTTCATTCAAAGCTATGGTAGGTCTGGCACCCACAGGCAGTTGTTGAGAACCCACTATTGCTGACTCCACCACATTGAGGACCACTTCAGTTGTTTCTTTTCTATCACTGTCTCCTGGGCCGTCTTTAGCATATGTGCCGCCGGGGTACAAATATTCACCCAGCGCCCCCAAATTTAGTTTAGCCCCCAAATTAACTGTCATTATGCTTGTGTCAGACACCACGCTTACGTCTTATCTCTTGTTTATGAAAGAAGGGAGGAAAAAGAAACAAAAGTGTCCTGTTGAAGGGCGGCTCCAGGAGGGGACGGCGAGGCTCCGGCACCCAGCACCAGCCAGCAGGAGGCCAGCAGCAGTAGCAGCAGCAGTGCGGCTAGGGCCCCCCTCCAAGCTGCCCCATCAATGCCGAGCTCCAGGCAGGTCCGGTGCGGCGGCGTGGCAATCTGAGCCGGTAGGTCCCTGAGAGGGGTGCGTGGACCTCAAGGGGGCAGCCAGGCACTAGGAGGGGCACTGTGTTTGGGAGGACAGGGGGAGGCTAGCGAGCCGGATCCGGGCATCCCCTCAGAGTGCCAGCCAGCGAGCATCAGCGGGAGGCAAGGTGGTAAGTTGGGAGCAGGTCTCCTGAGAGTGGCAGGGCGCTGGGCCAGGCAGAAAGGGGGCAATGCCAGAGAGCCCAAGTCCCCTGGAGGCCTCCCAGCGGTCAGTTGCCAGCAGGCATCTCTGAAGCTGGCAGCTCCTGCTTCATGGTTTCAGTTTGTTCACCTCCAGGTCGCACAGAGTCCAGCCAAAAAGGAAAAAGAGGGGTAGGGGAAGTGCCGACACTGTGGGTGGGTGGGTGGGCGATCTTTTTTGTGTGAATGACAAGCGCTGGAGCGGCGCGTCTTTGGTAAATGAGCACACAAAGTTGAAAGGCCTTTTGTTTATCTAGCTTGATCATAATTATTTATTATTTCATAACAGGTAGATAGTTAAGAGCTTAGGAGGCTTCAGTGGCTGGCACCTGGCACCCCCAAGAATTCGGTGCCCGGGTGCCCCTCACCCCTTGCACCCCCCCGGGTAAAGACGGCCCTGACTGTCTCTGATGAGCTATGCAATTGCAGAAACCCTGCAGAACACCAAGAAAAAAAAGTGATATCCCTTTATCTTGAGAAGACTGTGCTGACTAAGCAAATCTGTGTGCATGCTGTGTGTGTGTGTGTGCTTGTGTGTGTGTTCTAAGCAGCCACCTCCCAAAATGGACATCATTATTATGCTTAAAGCAGAATATGCGCCTTCTGTTCTTTCAACAGTATTCCTAAGTAATAAAAATGCTTATTTCAGCTGGAGGAGCTTGACAGTGCCCCTTGTGAATCTAGATATACATGTCTTACAATTCATACACAAATGAAATGCCATGAAATATTCATGAGGAATACTCTAAATTATGTACCAAACAACCAGACTACTGTCGTTGTCGCACTTTTCATCCGGTAAATATCCCGGCGGGCACAATGAATTCACTTATATCTCACAAAGAGTTTCCCAACATGTTTAAATTATTTATCTTATGGCTATAGTTCTTTTCTTTTTAAAAAGAAAAAAGAAAAAGGAGAAAGAGAGAAAGGGAATATAAGGATGGGAGGAAAGAACATAGATAATGACATTTGCCCTACTGTGCAGAATTTTGGTGAAAGCTTTATTTTGCATATCAGGAATTTTCTGCGTAGTTTGATTACCCCTCCAGTAATTTATCCCAAGACGATTCCTCTATTTTAACTCAATTAGAAAGTTCTATGGAATGTTTTAGCAACACTTGACCTGGGAATCTATGTTTTGATGGTTGCCCACAAAATCTAGCCTAACTAAACTATACAACGCCATTGGAAAGGTATCAAAAATCCACCCCAAAGCCATTCAGGAGGAGGCAGGTGCCTTATCATGACAAAACACAGCAAGTCCATCATGTGTTAAGATGAACAGTGTCATCTGTAACGTCTTAAAATGTAGCTGAAGAACTTGTGCGGGTTTCTTTTCCTTCATTCCAAAGGACACTCAGGGCCTGCAACAGACAGCCACCAACATTGAACATAATAGATCTATCTGGTACGGGGAAGGGGTAAAAGGCACAAGCAACATGTTAACTTTCTGCAAACTTTTAATGATTTCTGACATGCCTTGTCCTATGAATTAATTACAGTGGTGCCTCACAAGACGAAATTAATTTGTTCCACAAGTTTTTTCGTCTAGCGAATTTTTCGTCTTGCGAAGCACGGTGTCGGAAAAGTTTTGGAAAAGCTTCAAAAATCTCCAAAAACCTCAAAAAAGGCTACCACACCATGTTCTATGAGTTGCTCCTCGAAGTCAAGTCACAACTGTATTAACGGTGTTAAGAAAAAGGAAACAAACTTGCAAAAAATGCAAGATGTTGTCGTCTTGCGAAGCAAGCCCATAGGGAAATTCGTCTTGCGAAGCAGCTCAAAAACCGCAAAACCCTTTCGTCTAGCGAGTTTTTTGTCTTGCGAGGCATTCGTCTTGTGGGGCACCACTGTATATCATATTTATTATCATTATCAACATCATTCTTATTATTTAACTCATTCAGGGTTAGAAAGCACCACCTGATCACTATAGTATATACATTTGGACTGTGAAAATGTCTGCTCAATTCAATGGCGCATTTCCCATCTAAATAGATTAGATGAGTCTATCTGAAAGGACCACATAAAAATATGTCTTGTAAGCACTTTAAGAAATGTCATCTTTGGGGTTTTTTCCAACAAATAATTAAGGATAAGATATTTTCACTTTCATCCCTAATTTTTTCTATCCTCACATCACATCCTCTTAGCAAGATGAGCTACCTCAGGATAAGCCATGCTTTCTTATTCTGTGCTTTAAACTAAGTAATTACAACCTATCCTTAGAGTCTTGAGTTCTGGTATTAGGTAAAATAAAAAAAAGGTAAATGGCCCTTGGATGGTTAAGTCCAGTCAAAGGCAACTATGGGGTTGCGGCGCTCATCTTGCTTCAGGCTGAGGGAGCCGGCGTTTGTCCACAGACAGCTTTCCAGGTCATGTGGCCAGTATGACTAAACTGTTTCTGGCGCAACAGAACACCGTGACAGAAGCCAGAGCGCATTGAAATGCTTTTGGTATTGTACAGTGTGGTGGAGGGTGGACAAGAACTATCAATACATGCTATTAAATTTCAAGTGGACTAGAAGCTTCCCTTTTATGTGACACTTCAGTGTCTGACAGATGTTATGGCTATTGACTAGCGTGTTTAAATTTAAGGCTATTCACGGGCACTGCATCTCTTCTTTAATTATTTTCTTTCTAGGATTATGAAAATGAAGAAATAAGAAGAAAGTACAAATGAAATGCATTTGTGTTGCCCTCGAGCATTGTGAAAGGCAAAAGGAAAAGTGAATGCAGCTTGGGATCAAAGGAGATTTGGAATAGAATTTGAAATAAAGGATGTTACTTCCTGCCTCTATCAGAGAGAAGGGACAGGGCTTAACACAATTTAATTAAAAGTTACAGCTTTCACTTTAATCAACAGCATGTGAATTCCAGATTAACAGATGCATATGAAAGAAAAGGCTGAAATGTAAAGTTAGTTTTAATACTTTTTTTGTATATAATATACACTCTGCTAGGATCTGTTGCTTTCTTGAATGCAGCACTGTTCTGTTGCATTTTGCAGATCATAGAAAAATACATGTAGGGGACAATAGGGCATATATTGGGTAAGGCGATCTTGCAGATAAATGGGGCTTTAAATACTAGTAGTAACACCTTGAGCTTGTCCCAGTAGCAAACTGGCAACTAGTGCAGGTCTTATATGCTGATAAGTGCTCATTCCCATCAGCAATTGTACTTCAGCATTCTGCACTAGCTGCAGCTTCTGGATCAAGCACAGGGGAAGCCCCACAAAAAGGACATGATAGTTATCCAGTACTTAAGTAACCAACGCATGAACTACTGTAGCTAAACTTTCCAAGTCCAGGAATATCTGTAGCAGCCATACCAATTTCAGTTGCAAAAAGGAACTTTTGCCACTGAGAGTACATGAATCTCCTCTGACAGAATACCCCAAACTGTGAACCTGACCATCAAGGGGAGTGCAGCCCCATCCATGCTGACACTTTGATAGGAAAGGCATCGCTTGAAAATGCCAAATACATTTGGATTGCTCTGTAACAAAGTTTGCATGAAGAATTGATTCATTTCCTTCTCCAGAGCATGCGGTGGATCTCTGCTTTGCTCACCCTGTAACATATGGCATTTGAGTATATAGGTTGGGATACCTGATACTGTCTCTTTGTGCTCTGGATTTGAGATAATGTTCATGTGACCTTTTTGTTTGAAGCTTCTAACAATCCCGAGATCATGTGCAGGTTGTTTCTAAATGAGCGTAGGCTCACAGTGGTAATCTATTCATATTATATAATATTTAAAATGTGTGTATTTTGTGCATGTATGAAAGGGAGAGAGAGAGAACTAGAAGTATATATATTTTCTAATGAAAGCTTCTGAGGAATCTAAAAAAGATTAATGCACAGAAAGAAGTCACTTTTGAAAACTTTCATCAAAGCAGAAAAAGACGACCATGAACAGAAATAGAATTTTAATTATTTCCTCTGGTTTTCAGTTTTTTAAAAATCTCTTAGAGGTTTCAACATGGTATATGTGATAACCACTAAAATGATTATTAATAGAGTTTTCTCTTTTCAGTGGTACCAAAAAGACCATAAACCATCTGCAAACAATTTCCTTTACTTGGTCAGCAGTGACAGGAATGCCATGCATGATAATAGTAACAGCAGTAATCGTGGTAGTAGTAGTAAAAGTAGTAGTAATATTTTAAAGAACAAATGCTTTGAGTTATGCCAATATTTTTTTCAAAAAGTTTTTTGTCACCAATACACACCAATACACACACAAAGAATCTAAAGACAGATACCACATGAAGTGACCAAAACAATAACCAGACATTCTTGATTCTTTGTAAAGTTGTTGGCCAAGAGTGTGTGCTTGGGGGCAAATGCAATCATTGGAAAACAACTGTGTGGGTGTAATCTTGTGGTGATGTAGACAAAAGTGCTGATGCCACAGAAACAGAAGGAGCAATGCTTTCCTTTCAAAACTAATCCAGCATTCTTTAAAAGGAAGATATGCAAGTTTATGAGCACTTGCTTACAAACCAGTAGCTGACGTTATCAGTTTATGACTAGTTTGCCCATAAATGCGCTTTGCAAGCGTAAACTGTGACATAAAAAACTTTAGAAACTGGCTGTGATATCCCTAATCACACCTTTCAGTAGTATAATGGATTTTTCTAAGCGCTGTAGACGAACCATAAGATCATGGGCAGTGCTTTCCCCCCTAATGTTTAGGGGTACTCTCATTTTGACTTTAAAAATAAATCACCATTTTATAGTTCAAATCAAGAAAGGAAATGAAGCCACCATCAGAGGTGGTAATAATGAAACTGACCAATCACCCTGCTAGATTCCAACTCCTACTTCACACATTAAACGCTCGCTTCCGTCTGAGACTCAAGAAACACCGTGACAGGAAATGAGGCCGCCATTGGGGGTAGCAACGGAACTGACGAGTCAGTTCTTTACTTTAAAGAAACTAAACTTTTTTTAAAAAAAATACTGTAGTTTATTCTCCCATTAGATTCACAAAATGTTTAGGGTTATACGTACCCCTGCGTACCCCCAGAAAAAAGCACTGATCATGGGAACCCAAAGCCTACCCTATGACGCTAAATTAATTTTTGGATTATAAATGCCATGCAGAGTCTGCTGTGGTAAAGTCTTTTGTTTTCAGAAAATCTTCCTCCCTCCCTCTCCAATTTTTCTACCAATTGGCAGTATAAACAAAATGATAACAAACACAGTGGTACCTCGGGTTAAGTACTTAATTCATTCTGGAGGTCCGTTCTTAACCTGAAACTGTTCTTAGCCTGAAGCACCACTTTAGCTAATGAGGCCTCTTGCTGCTGCTGTGCTGCCGGAGCATGATTTCTGTTCTCATCCTGAAGCAAAGTTCTTTACCCGAGGTACTATTTCTGGGTTAGCAGTCTGTAACCTGAAGCGTCTGTAACCTGAAACGTATGTAACCCGAGGTACTACTCTAATGCACTATTAGCATATAGATAGATCAACGGTAGTATTTACAAAGTGACTGATTAAGAATAACTGGGGCTCTCCAAGATATAGAAGAAAAAGCCCTATAGTGTGTACTACTCAAATATCCAATATTAAGAAATCTGGAAGGCTTCTGTAATGGCATTTCTATAACGGTATTTCACTCGGCTGGTGACAGAAGCCAGGACACCACAATGTCTGGGACAGTAAAATTCCAAGAAGTCTGTGATGTGATTCAGAATGATCTTTTAAAAATGCATGACTGGAGATGGATATCAGCTGATGGACAGCTTCACTTGGGATCAGGAGATCCTTCAGATACCCTTGTCCATTTGACCTTTAAGGGTCAAAGCCAGCATTTTCAGCTGTGTTCAGTAGCAAACTGGGAGCCAATGAAGATTTTGAAATATACGTGTAATATGCCCCATTACAAAATATTAGCTTCTATTAGTGAAATCAGGTGTTGTGAGGCAAGATAAAGGAAAGGGCCCACTGGGAAACAAGTGATGTATCAGCACGGTAGGAAGAAGCCCAAAGTTTACAGAATTTTTTTGTGTTTTTGTGTGTGTGTTTTAAAAAACCCTTCCTTCCTTCCTAAAATCCCAAGGAAAAACACATGCCCTTCCAAAAATTAGTAGCCACAGGCTGTTAAAAATTGGCTGCAAAAGGAAGACAGAAAACTAGGAAAGGGGGGGGGGGTAAATGCTCTGCTTATAGCAATCTTCTCTAAAACAGTGGCTTCAAGATGTTTTGGACTTCAACTCACATCAAGCCAAGCCAACATGGTCAGTGGTCAGGAATTATTGGACTTGTAAACCTGTAAATTATTGTAAACTTGTAAATTATTGGAGGGTTCTGGAGGAGGGTATGACTGGCTCAACAGGAGCATTCCTACTAAGAACGAAAGAGAAGCTTGTTGGATCAGGTCAAAGTCCCAACCAGTCCAGCAATCTGTTCACACAGCAGCCAACCAGATGCCTTAAGCAGGACCTGAACACAACAGTGCTCTCCCTCCTATGGTTCCCCGCAACAGGAAGCAAAGTTACCCCGCAGCATTTTCTTGAAGGTACTACTGGTGGACATACAAAAGTCTGTTTATGGAGGATGTAGAAACGGAGCCAAACAATAGTGATAAAATCTTCCATATAATCCTCAACACAGCCCGGAGAGTTGGCTCCACGTTTGACAATTATTACATGGCAAAGTTGGCAGGGTAGCTACCAGCCGCACTAATCAGACTAATTAAGCAATAATTGTTTCTTTCTCCTCATTTCCTGGCTGAAAGTTCAGAAGATCTTCTCCCTTTCTCTCCCTCCTTCTCTCTTGCTTTTGTAGCCTCAGGCTTGCCAGATTTCACAGAATTCCCAGGGCTTTCTAAGTAATCTAACACCTGACGCGAAATCATTTCAATAAAGTCACTGTTTCACCACAGACATGATCCCCAACGCTGGCTCCAGTCTCCCAACTCTTTGTGAATGGCACTTTGGCCTTCCCCACCTGTTTCATGTTTCTCCTCCTCCCCTTTATCTGCCTTTTCCACACAACAAGCCAATCCAGAGTGTGTGCCATTTAGGTGTCACTGAGTCTGCGAGGCTCGAAAAGCCCTTGGCCAGTGGGGAGCATTAATTTTTTAAAAAAGGGAAAGAAAGCAACAAGCCGAAAACCGCCAACGGTTCCATGGAATCACATTTCTCTGCAGTCAGGAAAGCTGAGAAGGGGGGTTAAGGTAGCTATAGAATGTGGGTTTGAATGAGGACACTTTGTCTGTGAATGGAAACTCGACATTCTTTGTGATTTTTAACAGGCCGTGTCTGTTCCCTTCGAAAGGAATTGCACGGGAGAAGATTGGATTAAGTAGTTTTTTATTTTTATTTCAATGTGCTTGTTCACTTTTACAAAGATCAACTTACTTAGCCATGTAATAAACTCTCGTTTTACAATAATAGCAATGTATATTATATCATTGTAGGTACCTGCGAAGCAGAGAATTAGAGGAGGGAAAAGAAAACACTTGTTTCTCCGGTGAATGAAACATATATCATTACGGCCATTCACGAGGTTAGATATAACTGGAATCTTTGCAAGCCATTCAAAACACTATCCGGCTGCCAGTTAAATCAGCTTTAGGTTAAGAGGGAAATGAAAGGCTGATGGGCATTCAGCTCATCTGAAGAATCTTTCTCTGTCCCCCCCCCCTTTACTGTAATAGCTAGATTTTAAGTTTCACATAAGATTGCCTTAGATTTAAATTATCCAATAAGATTCTTATTTTGCAGCCTTTTCTGTAAAAAGAAATAAATTTATTAATAAAGCAGGGACCCCATCATCATCATCATCATCATCATCATCATCATTATTATTAATTTATAAGACATCTTTTCCTTCAAGGAGCTCAAGGTGGTAGACATGCTACTCTGCTCCCCCTTCTATCCTCACAACAACCCTTTGAGGTATGTTAGGCTGAGAGCCAGTGACTGGTCCACAGTTACCCAATGAGCTTCATGGCTGAGTGGGGATTCAAATCCTGGTCTTCCACGGCAAAGCCCAACACACTGACCATTATGCCACTGGCTCTCTGGCACACAGGGACATGGAGAGATGGGAATCAGGATTGTATGCAGTGGGGATTCCTTCATTTATTTTTGACCTTTATGTGTATTGCCCAATTGGCTCAGTCTTCCGGACGATTTACAGATGTGAAACAGTACAAGGCAGCTGTAAGCAATTAATGCAAAGGCAGTATGCAACAAAATAGTTGCAGTAGCCTCTACTGACTGGTGGCATGTGATACTGCACTCAACACTACTGTACCCCCAACTTACACCCATTTTCCTTGTGTGCAACTGCATATATGTGCAGTGCCAAGAAGTAAATAAATAAATAGAACCATACCTGGAAATAGTGGGAGAGAACTGGAGTCCTCTTGCCTCATGTTCAGACCATCCCTTGAGCCCGAAGGGGACATTAGTGAGGGCAGAGAAAGCCCCCAAAAGAGCTGAGGCACAGAGGGGCTTTGTTTAGGCTGCCCAGCCTCACTGCCTAACAGCTGACATGCGGGGTAGTACAGCAGCAGCAGCAGCAGCAGCAGCAGCTGCTGCTGCTGCTTTCCTGCCCGTCTTCCAGCCTCCAGCCATCCCCAGAGCTTCAACTGTAGTTGAAAAGTGTTGTGCGGAAAGAGAGTGGGAATCAGTGCTGGAGAGCAGGGGAAAATAGGCATTTAGAGGCTTTTTAGAGGGTGCCCCCCATTTTACGCTCCCACACTTCACTTATGTGTGTGTGGGCCTAGAACATAACCCCTGCATAAGTGGGAGGGATGTTTCTCCTTAGACAAGAATAGGGCTTTTGTGATGGAGCAAAAATCAGCCCTGATGATGGACAGCCTCCATCACCAATATATACACTGTGCTCCTCCTGTGCTTAAATGTCCGAGATGCATTGCACTCTGCATGGGTCTCTGAGATGTACGCTCCCTCCTTTTATCCACAAGCCCACCATGATAATGACATACATTTCTCTGCCTTGAAATAATAACTAGCAGGAACTCAGTCATTTAAAACAGGGAAGAGTTTTAGCTTAAAGACTTGACCCTGTCTCGTTTCTCAACATACAGGTAGAATTTTCCAAAGCCATGTTTAACGTGAAGACAAGAGGGAAAGTAAAGTAAATGTAACATCAAGGGCTTGGGAGGGGGAGAAGCAAGGGAAACAAGCAAATAGAATAGCAGGATTTATTTTATTTTAAAAAAAGAATACGACTGATGACGTGGAGCCTTAAAAATAATAATATTAACCTTAAGGTTGGATTAGGTTAAAGTAAGAATATAGGCAGGAATCCCAAAAGAGAAGATGGCAGAAGTCATCAGAGTAAGAAACGACTTAGGTGCACAATGTTATTTTATCAGCTGACTTCAGAGTTATCCGAGAAGTGTCAGGACTTAATAACAATGCAGATGCTCAATGAGGGCATGCCAACCTGAGCATGACAAGAGGATGATAGGGCTGTCAGTGGTAATGGGAAAAGGAGGAGAGAGGGGAGAAGATCTGAATGTTAAGAGAAGTCCAGCATTAGAGCATTTTGCTTGAATTGGTCTCTAAACACTCAAAAAGGAGATGTTGGAGAGGCAGAAATGCCCTTGTGGCCACTGGGAGAGAGAGGCTTCTGAGGGAATGAGAGCTTCAGGAACCTTCAATGTTCAGTTGACAGCTGAGCTCAAGGGATTAAATGTTGATGGCCCTGATAAATGAATGAAATAAAAAGCACAGTAGGAAAAGGGGATGATTTCACAGCTTTCTGTCCCACCTACCAAAATGAGGAAACAAGACAACACATGAACTTGCTACTTCTAAGGTAATTTACTGATGACGGAGGATATCTCATGCTGATTCACGATGAAGACCTTGCAGAATTCTCTTTCTCCTTTTTGTCTAAGTCAGGTGAGGCTGTGAAGGTGATGAACCAGTGCCCAAAGGTGTTAGTAGGGTGGATGAGGGCCATTGGACTCAAATTGTGCTCTGTATGGTTATCAGGTCTGGGGAACTGGTACTCAGTCTGCTTTGGATGAAGCTGCACTCCCCTTGAGAGAGCAAGTCTGGACATATTCTTTGATCCAGAAAGTCAGAAAGTTTTTCTGTATGTTTAGTCGGAATCTTCTTTCTTATAACCAGAAGCCATTGGTTTGAGTCCTCCAGAGCAGGAGACAACAAGCATGCTCCCTCCTCCATGTGACAACCCTTAAGACATTTTAAGAAGACTATCATATCTCCTCTCAGTCTCCTCTTTTCCAGGCTAAACATATCCAGCTCCTTCAAGCGCTCCTCATAAGGCTTGGTTTCCAGACCCTTGATCATCTTGGTTGCCCTACTCTGCACCCATTCCAGCTTGTCAACATCCTTCTTAAATTGTGGCACCCAGAATTGGACACAGTATTCCAGGTGTGGTCTGACCAAGGCAGAATAGAGTGGTACTATTACTTCCCTTGATCTGGACACTATATTTCTGTTGATGCAGCCTGGAATAGCAGTAGTCCATGCTGCCCACAGTCATTGCTGGGTAGGCTCAAACCACCAACTCTCTGGTCATCATCCAGATGCAATGACCCCTTGCACCACCTATCTTCTTTTGGTCAATATGCCCCAGCACAAGAGCACTCTCCCACCCTGTGGTTTCCAGCTCCTGGTATTCAGAAACATAACCAGCATTAATGGCTAGTAGCCACTGGTAGCCGTGTTCTCCATGATTTTTTCTAATTCTCTTGTACAGCTTTCAAGGTTGGTGCCATCACTGTCTCCTGTGTGGAACAGTTCCATAGTTTAGCTATGTGCTGCTGAAGAAGTACTTTATAAGAGTATTATGTACATTCATACCCCTGAATGATTAGCTCAGTTGGTTAGAGCATGGTGCTGATAACACCAATGTCACAGGTTCAGTCCCTGAATTGGACAGCTGTATATTCCTGCATTCCTGCACACTGAGAGCCAGTGTGGTGTAGTGGTTAAGAGCGGTAGTCTCGTAATCTGGGGAACCGGGTTCGCGTCTCCGCTCCTCCACATGCAGCTGCTGGGTGACCTTGGGCCAGTCACACTTCTCTGAAGTCTCTCAGCCTCACTCACCTCACAGAGTGTTTGTTGTGGGGGAGGAAGGGAAAGGAGAATGTGAGCCACTTTGAGACTCCTTAAAGGGAGTGAAAGGCGGGATATCAAATCCAAACTCTTCTTATTCTTCTTCTTCATTGGTTGGACAGTGTTCTCGAAGCTACAAACATGAGTCTGACCAAACTACGGGAGGCAGTGGAAGACAGGACTGCCTGGCGTGCTCTGGTCCATGGGGTCACAAAGAGTCGGACACGACTAAATGACTAAACAACAACAACATATTCCTGCATTGAAGATTGGAGTAGATGATCCTCAGGTTACCTTCGAATTCTAAGGTTCTATGTGATGGCTGGGGCTAGGTTGTTCATAAAACCATATACATATTTATGGGTAGGGGCAATAGCTCAGAGCACAAGTTTTGAAGGCAGAAGATTCCATCTTTATCCTCTGGCATCTGCAGAAGTGTCCCTCTTTCTTCCCTGGCATCGTCTGGCACATACCAGGTCTGGGAGGAACCTGAGATATGGCAAGCCACAGACAATAATGGACCAATGGTCTGACTCAGTGTGAGTCAAAATCACGTGTTCATTTATTTAAAAGGAAGACAATATGTTCTGCAAGCTCGCCATAAGCATCTCTTGGAGTGAATCTGGAAGGAAGATGCGTCCATCATAAACATTTTAAAAAACGACATCAGGGAATTTAAAACTAATCAGCAAATGCAATACTATTCATACACTTGGCACCACACACAAGTGATTTAGAGCCTTTGAAAATGTAGCTTAGATATGCTTTTTTCCTTCTTTAAAATATGAGCAATTAGAATTGAAGAAGAAGATGCATCTGAATGCCTGCTGGGGGGGCAGGGACCCACCCACCCAAACCCGTGACAGTTATACAGACAGAATTTGTTTCATTACCTTTCCATGCATATAAAGATATATTTAAAACTCCTGAACATTCCCTGATAGTGTGTGCATGCGGAATTGAGAAGCAAATGACTAGATCTTTTTTTGCCAGAGAAAAAATACTTGTCAATGCACTGGAGGTTTCAAGAAAGCAGGTGTTGGGAGTGGGTTGGAGGAAAGGAACAAGGCTGCATGCTCAGCCACAAACAATAGACTCAGCTTACAGAACCAAAGCCATAGAAAATTACAGCCCTGTCATACAATGAATGAATCAGATGTTTCTGGCCTACCATGTAATAAATAAGTTGGGGTGGTGGTGAGGAAAATGAGTGGGGAAGGGAAGATGGAAATGCCAAGCACTGAAGGAAAACATATAGCATGTTCACTAGTCACTGCATTAGCTGCTTAACTAGAAACGGCCTTTCTGCAGGCCAGCATACAATTTTAGGGATGGGGAAGGAGTTCAATTTAGCTTGTATTTGAAGGAAAGTCTACCCAATTCACAGCTTCCAAAATAGTACGTGAACTGAAACAGAGCTGTCTGAAATTTGCACTCCTCCAAATTTTGTGATTCAGTTCTCCAGTCAAGTAGTGCATATAAAGAATGCATGTATCTAATGCAGCATTCTGTTCTCATAGTGACCATGCTGTGGTCTACGGGAAGCTGGCAATGGAGTAACTTCCAATTTGTGTCTGCCTCACCTTGTTTTGCCAGTCACTCCATGTCATTTCAGTTCCATTGAAATTCATGGGACTTATACATTCAAATGTTCACCGAATCCCACAGAATATTCGGTGGGATTTAGATGCGCCTTTGCTACAAAACAGGAAACGTGACAAAAACAGTCGAACTACTGAGTCAAAGGGGACTCCAAGACACCACCGTGTGTGTAGAATAAAGACACAGGCACTCTACATCCCAGTAACATCCCTATATTTCCCTGTTTTTCTTATTTTAAAAAATTGTACATCTGATGCCCATGCACACCAGCTTCTCAAAGATGCTAGAAGATGGAAGAAACAGGGAGGTTGAGATCACCTTCAAGCAATTACAGCTCTGTGGCCAGTGAAGTACCTGAAGCAGTAATGCACTTACAGCTAGGGGAGCCATGTGTCCTACTATACAGAGGAGAGTCCTCTTTTATGATGGGTAATCCAGTCCAAGCCCAGTTTAATGACAGAGAATGATAGGATGGGAGAGCAGAGGCCTTGAAATTGCACATTGACAGTCCGTCCCTGAACAGCGGAGTGAGCAACAGCCCAAGGCCACCAAGGCACAGCCTTCCTCACTATGATGAGATGTGTTTTATTTCTATTTAAATTATAGTAATTATTTCCAATTTTGCATCTATACATGTAAATCAGTGATGCATAAATGAGCATCCTACTTGGGACAGGACTTTGAGACGTAAGTCCAGGGCCTCACTGCCCAGAATGTACCCATGCCTGCAAAATTTGTGGTAGAGCACAAATCTCAGAGTCCTGGGTTTGAGCCCCAAGTTGGGGAAAAGATTGCAAGGGGGTTCAACTAGATGACCATTGTGGTCCCTTCCAACTCTACAATTCCATGATTCTTGTGGACATTCCTGATCCCACAGTTAAACAGAAGATAAGGTAAGCTGACACCTCCTAAAATACAGATTCGGCTTCCTCTGAATTGCATTCTTCCTTCAGTCAACTAACAGAAAAGCAAATTCAAGTACAGTGGTACCTCGGGTTACATACGCTTCAGGTTACATACGCTTCAGGTTACAGACTCCGCTAACCCAGAAATAGTGCTTCAGGTTAAGAACTTTGCTTCAGGATGAGAACAGAAATCATGCTCTGGCGGCACGGCAGCAGCAGGAGGCCCCATTAGCTAGCTAAAGTGGTGCTTCAGGTTAAGAACAGTTTCAGGTTAAGTACGGACCTCTGGAACGAATTAAGTACTTAACCCAAGGTACCACTGTATTTCCCAAACCTTCTTTAAATGGGAATTGGTGTTTTCATGTGCTGTAGAATCCAAGAATTTCTTCTCCCCTACTCTAAGAAACATAGACCTAGGATGATGAGGCCTTTTTCTCCCCCTAGAAGCTGGGTTTTAGAAAAGCCTTTCTCAGAAAAACCAAGAATGTTTGACAATTTGGCCTTAAATGAAGGAGAGAAGAAGGGGTGGGGTGGGGAACGACTTCATTTATTGTGAGGCCTTTCTTCTTGTTTGTTTTTGGTTTTACATTGTACAGGTGCCCGTCTGTGCACAGCTGGCTGTCTATCCCTGCCAAGACTTGTTGCAGAAAATAAAAATATTTGCCAGACTTGCTTTTACAACAGCAGCCATGACAATGGCCATGCATTTATTTCTTTATGCCCTCTATGCCTCAGAGTAACAGTCCTTCACTGCCCACGACACAGGAGTCTGGCACACAACCGTGTTCTGTAGGCTGTCAGCCAAAGCATTTTGTACAGACTAGTGCTGGCAACAGTTTCATTGCCAAAAAGGTCTGTCTTCATCTCAGAGGCCAGATGCAGACATCAGGGAAGGGAGTTTGAAATCGCTTTCATACCCTCCCTCACCTGTTGTCCCATTATTTCCCAAGTGTCAGCCAGGATGTTCATCTTGACTCAATGTGATCAGCTAACAGACCCAATGCCTTGCTCCAGAGATTCTGGGAGCCAGCCAGTTTCTGTGGCTGGCTCTGTTGCACTCTTGTTGCTGAAAAGCAAAATCTCCAATGCCAGATCAGCACAGACTCCGAAAGGGAGGGAGAGCCACCTATGGGTCTCATTGTTGCATCCTGAAGGGTTGCTACTTCACTTTCATTATAGCTGGAGAAGAAGGTGAAACTGAAAGAGAGTGGGGCAAAATAGTTCTGCTTCAACCATTCTGGCCTGGTAATGCTGGGGGGGGGGGGGTTGGAAGGCAAAGTAGTACCAAAATTGAGATGATATTGGTGGGTGTTTAGATGGTGATGATGATAATTCCGGGCAAACTGTATCATCTTGGCCTCTTCTGTTTTTAAATGTTCACTTCTCCCTCTGACTTTCTGTGTCAGGTAGCCTTCCATCCACCATTGCCATTATCATCATAATCAGTAATATTTATATACTGCTTCCTGTGCAAAATCCTTAAGTGCCTTACATAAAACACAGTAAGACCATTTAAAAATAAAATAAAATGTATAATTTTTTATTTAAAACCAAAACCAAACAAACAAAATCAGTAAAAAGAGAAGCCATTGATAAAACATTCAGTTAAATATCAGTAGACAATAAAACAGAACAGTGGGTGACTCTTATGAAGTAGGGAACAAATAAAAATGAAAGGCAACAGCACACGATTCACTTGAGGTATTTCTGACATTACTCCAACTCTTAGTCTTATTATTTTCATCTTTACAGTACCCAGAAGTTCCACTGTATGGGTATTATCTGTTTTGATTATAGCAGTTTCCCTAAAGAAGACATTTTTTTATTGAGAGATTGAATGTGTACATTGAATGTGGAAGATGACTACATATAGGATTTGAAGATGGGCTTAGGAGCAGACCATTTCAAATATAATAAATGCTAAGCCTGGTCTTGGTTTCTAAACTCTGAAGAAACATTGCCTTTGTGTTGTCAAGGTTCTGTGACTATAAGTTTCAAATTAGTGAATGAAGTCCCATTGTCTAATGATTCTGAAAGAACAAGTGGGACCTGCAATGAAATGGAGCATAGCTGTTTGGTGTTCCAGCCATGCCCTTCCCAGGACGCTCCATTCTATTCATTCCATTTCCCCCTCTACACTCCCAACTAAGGTGGTCAGTTATACATTCCCCCCAAAGAGGATTTGGGTCATGAGATCAAAGAGGACACAACTCTGCATAACATTGACATATAGTAATTTATATGTAACAGGCACAAATTTATAAAGAATTACTGTAGCTCATATAAAATTACAATACATCTGTCACCAATAAAGAAGTCTGCATCAGTATTAGAATTGTTTTAAAGATGTTTTCCGTATAGTTAAAGCTATGGTTTGCCCAGTATTGATGTATGGAAGTGAGAGCTGGACCATAAAGAAGGCTGATCGCTGAAGAATTGATGCTTTTTAATTATGGTGCTGGAGGAGACTCTTGAGAGTCCCATGGACTGCAAGAAGATCAAACCTATCCATTCTGAAGGAAATCAGCCCTGAGTGCTTACTGGAAGGACAGATCCTGAAGCTGAGGCTCCAATACTTTGGCCACCTCATGAGAAGAGAAGACTCCCTGGAAAAGACCCTGATGTTGGGAAAGATGGAGGGCACAAGGAGAAGGGGATGACAGAGGACAAGATGGTTGGACAGTGTTCTCGAAGCTAGCAGCAGGAGTTTGACCAAACTGCGGGAGGCAGTGGAAGACAGGAGTGCCTGGCGTGCTCTGGTCCATGGGTTCATGAAGAGTCGGACATGACTAAATGACTAAACAACAACAAAAGATGTTTTCATTGTTCTATTGCTTGTATGATTAGGGAGGGTGGGATACAAATTGTGCAAAGGAGAAAGAAAAAAAATACATATTGAAGGTGCACATTTTTACAATAAGACAGTTGTAGGCATACACCTATATTCTAAGAGAACGGCCATCAGGGCCAGTCCTACCATTAGGCGGAGTGTGACAGATGCCAGGATGTAGTGGAAGTTGCCCCGCCATGAATCCTCTAAACTAGCTTGCACCTCGTCGTCTCCATTATCCGGTTGCCCTCTGGTGCCATGGAGTATGCTGTCCCTTTGCCAGTGTTGAAATAAATTTCAGTTGCAAGTCTGGCAAAATTCTGGGTGTGAAGTGGGAAGAGGTGTCTTGTTCATCACCTCAGACAGCACAATGTCTTGAGTGGTTCTGAGTACAATGGATCAGCTTAGTCTTCCAGCAAACACTGGATACTTTTTCTGAATACTTACAGTCAACCATTTCTTCTAGTGAGACTAAGACAATGAACAGTGAAGACTGATGTATTTTTAAGTGTTTTTTATCTTTTTTGTATTTTGTATTTTTTCTTCTATTTTTATTTTTGTCTTTCTTTTTCTTCTTTTTAAAATTCATGTAATTCTTTCCTTTGAAACTTTAATAAATATAATTAAAAAAAATAATAATAAGACAATGAACAGTGATGAGGGCAGGCAACTCCACCACACATGAGGGCAGCAGGCTAACATTTTTTTTTTTATACAGCTATTTGGGCCTTCAAACATTTGGAGGCAAGGCAGTTGACGTGCAGTACCTTGTACTCACCACATTTCAACTGCTTTGCTCAAAACTGAAATGTGTATCAAAATGCAGCTCATGTTGTGCCAAATGTCAAAATATTGAAAAATAGTTGAGGAATTTAGTTCATTTAATTTGACATGGTATAATTAAAGCAACCCAGTTTCCTTTTTAACTTGATGTTTCCTTCAGCAAAAAAAAAGTTGGAATTATAGTATTTAAACAGTGCAAATTAAGAACTAAAATTGCCTCTCACTTTCCCCAGAGGAAACACACAGGTTCTCAAGAGCACATGCAAACTTGTATTGAGCAGAAAATATCCCAGAAAAATATTTTTCTGACTCTTTTTCTTTTTTATAAGTTTTCTTTTTTGAACTGTGCTTGAACTGTTCAAAAATATCAGTCCTCCCCTGGTGAATATTTAGCAAAACTACCTCCCCAAATTTCCCACCTATGAATTTTGGCTGAAACTGTGAATCCAGTTTTAAGATAACTTAATATTGTTTTAAGAGTGTTGGAGGGAAACATTTTTATACTTTTCAGTCTTCCTCACTTTATCCAACATTTACAGGTGAGTTTCAGTCAACCTTAAAAAAAGGTAAAGGTAAAGGACCCCTGACAGTTAAGTCCAATCGCAGATGACTCTGAGGTTGTGGCACTCATCTCGCTTTACTGGCCGAGGGAACCGACATTTGTCTGCAGACAGTTTTTCTGGTTCATGTGGCCAGCATGACTAAGCCACTTCTGGCAAAACCAGAGCAGCGCACAGAAACGCCGTTTACCTTCCTGCCGGAGTAGTACCTATTTATCTACTTGCACTTTGACGTGCTTTCGAACTGCTAGGTTGGCAGGAGCAGGGTCTGAGCAACGGGAGCTCACCCCATCACGGGGATTTGAACCGCCGCCTTATGTGCATCCAAACATTTTTGGGAAAAACTTTCTGAGAAAAACAGAGGATTTCACCTGTCACCACCAAGAGTATATGACCACCCCCCACCATTTATTGCCATTTGTTTCATGAAATTTACACACCATCACACTCAGTATAAAACTTTAATTCAGTGAAATGCATAACAGATTGCCATGATCACCTAACAAGGAATTTTTTTTGCGAACCTTGGAATAGGGGCTGTTTGTAAGGAAACAGCAGCACATTAATGGAGAGGGTGATAGACTTGAGCCACAACCACTCCACACATTTAAAGAACAATTATTATCATGTTAACAACCCCAGCTTCCCCCAATGTGCACCATAGCTTTAAGCGGTATCATCCTTCTTTAAACAGTCATGGTTCCCCCAAAGAATCCAGGGAACTTTGTTTTTCCCCCAGAATGCTGAGAGTTGTTAGGAGACCCCAGAACTCATGGGGAAGGATTGATTTTTAAATCACTCTGAGCAGCGGCGTAGCGTGAGTTGTCAGCACCCGGGGCAACGCAAGTAATTTGCGCCCCCTAACCCGGGGCAAGGCACGTAATTTGTGCCCCCCTAACCCCTAACCTGCGAGTTGCCGCTGGCGCTGCCGCCCAAACGACGCCGCTTGCCCGGAGGAGGAGGGGGGCAGAGAGGCGAGGAAAATGCAACGGCCCAGCATTTGCAGCAGCGGCGGCGGAGGCGGGGCTGTGAGGAGGGGCTGCCTGGCGCGTCCTCCGTGGCGAGCGCTGAGAGCCGCTGCCTGCCGGGCGCCTTCAGCCGGGCGCCGCGAGACATGCGGCTCTGCTACAGCCTGCGCCCGAGGCTCTTCGGCGACTCCGGAGGCAGCGAGCGCGCCCCCCCCCAGATGTTGCGCCCGGTGCGGCCTGCCCCCCTTGCACCCCCCACGCTACGCCACTGACTCCGAGACATGGTTTTAAACATTTCCAGTACTACTGAGGGATGGAAAATGCCCATGTGATTTCAGAGGTCATAGATATATTTGCACCTATTGATATTTAACATCAGCAGTAAGCACTTCTGACATTTAACTGCTGTTTACTTTTATGCTCCCCCTGCTATTATCCCTGATAAAGCATGATAAGTAAAGCACACCAATACGTACAATTTGGTATAATTCAAATTGTATGGTAACTACATTATCAGTTTAGCGGGACATGGAAAGTTTTAAGGGATTTAGGTTCCCCTCCTTGTATTTTCAGGCCCTGAAGCTGGAGTAATTTTAGTGGAAAGCTGTGGTTAAAATTCAGCCCAGGTACAAACCTTTAAAAGAAAAATGGGGGGAACCTTTTTTAAAAATGGAACTTTTGGGTGTAAGCCCCAAGTTGCACTTCGTTATTCCAATAAATGCTGGGAGTAGATTATTTTCTAGGGGAAAGGGAGCGTGAGCGTGTCTTTCCTGAGAGTGAGAGAAATTTGTCATGGTCTCACCTCTACAAAGAAGAAGGATTTCCTACCAGGAAGAGTGCACTTTAGAAAATTGTATTATGCATACTGACCATTTAAACCTATTTAGAAAGTGTTCTCCATGTGAAAAACGTGAAGCTGTGGAGTTTAATTGGGCTACAGCGGGTGTTGATTGGTATGGGCATTTATTTTTCAAAACCTCTTAAAATATTACAGAGTACCTGAGGAAGTGTTCTCTAAATGCAGAGCCCTAGTACACAATATTGTGTGTAGGCTGAAGGTTATTGGCCGAAATGCTTGAATGTTAATTTCTTTCGAATCTTACAAACCGAACTGACAAATGACACACATGCGAGATAGACCAACACATTGCCCCATTCCACAGCAGTCTGCCAGATGAAATAGTTACTTTCCCCACCTCCATGGAAGCATTCCACAGTGTAGATTGAAGGTCTTCATTCATTGCATTTACGTTAACTGAACTGTCCTGTCCTGAGGAGTCGCGTGAGAGTCTGGAGATTTCTCTAGCATGCCCTATCACCACACATGGTGAATATGCAAGGCTCAGAGACTTGGAAGGGATCCCAAGCATCATCTAAGTCAAACCCCTGCAATGAGACAATCACAGCTAATATTTGCCCATCTATATCTACTGGCAAAATGGTGGGGAAAGTGTGGTCCACCAGATGATATTGGACTACCATCTTTCCTGACCATTGATCATGCTGGATGAGGCTGATGGGAGTTGTTACTGTTACAACTACTACAACAATGTAAAGTTAACTATGGGCCCATAAGAAAAGTCCCCAAATATATACAGTGGTACCTCAGGTTAAGAACTTAATTCGTTCTGGAGGTCCGTTCTTAACCTGAAACTGTTCTTAACCTGAAGCACCACTTTAGCTAATGGGGCCTTCTGCTGCCGCCGTGCTGATGCTGCATGATTTCTGTTCTCATCCTGAAGCAAAGTTCTTAACCCGAGGTACTATTTCTGGGTTAGCGGAGTCTGTAACCTGAAGCGTCTGTAACCTAAAGCGTCTGTAATCCGAGGTACCACTGTATTGGGGCAACATGTTTATTAGGCTAACCAAAATGTCACAAAAGAGTGTGCAAGCTTTCAAGTTCCCCAGAAATCTTCATTAGGCTAGGGGAAAGCTGATGGTTAGGCCACCAGTTTCTTCATCTGGGATGAGTCTTAAGATGGAGTGAGAGGAGGTCTCAGACATCCAAGTGAGGCCTGGCAGAAGAAACACATAATAGCTAGTCCCCATTGTTATTCATATGTGCTTTGTTGTAACAGATGACCTTATTCTGCATAGTCAGGGATCCCACCTTTACCTTCATGCGTGAATGGATTGGTTCCATGCATTCACCATTGTACGCCTTGCAGTTCACAGAGAAAACAGGGACAGCTGCTGCATGAATGGAAGCTCTATGTGTTCTATGGAGCTGCTGGCCCACAGCCCAAAGGTGGGATCACTGCTCTCAGCATCAGAGAGAAGGAGCTGTTTTCATGGGTTAGATACAAGCCCATCTAAACACAGATAAGAGTGACTTACTACAAGTATCACCTGGCTGAACTGAGAAGAGATGCTGCACACCCAAGTCAAGGCTGTCGGAAAGGAACCTTTAATGAAGTGAGGGGTGAAGTACGGAGGTATTTAATGAAGTATGGGAGGATATAGTCAAAGGAAGAGGTTCAGATTGGCCTATGTGTCAAAGCTGAATTTCAAATTAGATCATGAAATATCAAAGGGGATAGGAGATACTGCTTTTACCAACCAGTGTGAAGTTTACCTGTGGGAATTTATATTTAACAAATACCTGTTGCAAAATGCTTTGCACTAGTTTAATAAAACACTGATTATTTTAGCATCAGTCTGGTAACACCAATTATGTTTATAAAGGCAGAGTTATTTCTGTGTGCTTGATCGTGGTCCAGAAACCAGTTTTTGAACTGATGCCATCATGGTACCTTCTCTCCGTCTTGCCTGACCAGGTACAGCCTGGAACGGCTCTGCACAATGTATCGCAACCCATACTATGCTTGAGAAAAAATGCTGGTTTTGTGGTCCTTGTGCTCATAAATTATCTTTGGCAGCACTTGTTTGAAGCCTTGCTGGTATACATAAGCCAATGTATACTAGGGTGTCAGTGGCACCCTAGTAAAATTTGTCTTACAATGTTAGTAATGGTGGGAGGATCAGAATCTGTATTCCTTATCTGCACCCATATTCTCCTGAGATGTGTAATACGATAGAGTAGCCACCTATGAATTGCCAACAAAGATGGAAAAGATAACACACAAAAAGAGGACAAAGAGGGCACAAATATTCTATCTGTTTCTATCTATTTCTTTTGATTGTTGTGCTTATATTGTTGTGTTTATATTCCACCTTTACTCATGTGAGCCCCATGGCCAAATGGGAATTTTTCTCCCAGGTCCTAGTTCAACATTATAACCACCACACCACCCTGGCTCTCTCTCTTCTATCTGTACTAATTTAATTAGAAATATTTCACAATAGTTAGGAAATGGCATCCAGCTAATCTGTGCTCCTGCTCATTCTGTCATTCCTCTTCAAGGACTCTACTCTCTCTTATAGATGTCCTACCAGTGAGCAATGTCCCTTCCCCTGAGTTCCCCTGAATGGGGTAACTGTGCCCCTGAAGGACCAGGTGTGTAGCCTGGGAGTCATTTTGGACTCACAGCTGTCCATGGAGGTGCAGGTTAATTCTGTATCCAGGGCAGCTGTCTACCAACTCCACCTGGTACGCAGGCTGAGACCCTACCTGCCCGTGGACTGTCTTGCCGGAGTGGTGCATGCTCTAGTTATCTCCCGCTTGGACTACTGCAATGCGCTCTACGTGGGGCTGCCTTTGAAGGTGACTCGGAAACTACAGCTAATCCAGAATGCGGCAGCTAGACTGGTGACTGGGGGCAGCCGCCGAGACCACATAACAGCGGTCTTGAAAGACCTACATTGGCTCCCAGTACATTTCCGAGCACAATTCAAAGTGCTGGTGTTGACCTTTAAAGCCCTAAACGGCCTCGGCCCAGTATACCTGAAGGAGCGTCTCCACCCCCATCGTTCTGCCCGGACGCTGAGGTCCAGTGCCGAGGGCCTTCTGGCGGTTCCCTCATTGCGAGAAGCAAAGCTACAGGGAACCAGGCAGAGGGCCTTTTCGGTAGTGGCGCCCACCCTGTGCAACGCCCTCCCATCAGATGTCAAAACGATAAAAAACTACCTGACATTCAGAAGACATCTTAAGGCAGCCCTGTTCAGGGAAGTTTTTAATGTATGATATTTTAGTGTTTTTTTGGTTTCTATGGAAGCCGCCCAGAGTGGCTGGGGAAACCCATCCAGATGGGCGGGGTACAAATAAATTATTATTATTATTATTATTATTATTATTATTATTATTATTATTATTATGGTCCTTTCCCACCAGGTAATATAACAGGTAGCAATGTGCGTATATCAAGGTCAGTCAATGCAAATGATTATCTGATCTTCCAAAATGTAGAGCTGTCAATATCAACTTATCTCCAACACTCCACAGGCCCCTGCTGTTAGGACCACGGCATATTAATGTTGTGTTTGGCTTTTAACAGAATAACACCAAGAAAGGGGAAGTGAGGGAGGGAGATGCCCAGAGATCCTTTGCAAAGGGCAAAGAAAATATCAGAAACACTAAGCAGCACAGCCACAAAGGACTGTAATTTCTTTACACAAGGACTAGTTTAAGTGTGCAATAAACTTCCAAGGTCATCAACAGAAGAAGTTAGCATAAACAGTTTTATAAAGGAGCTAGACAGGAATTTCAAAGTGGCAGCAGGGAGGGAAAAGGCTCTGGAGTTTTACTGCTGACACAACAAAGGGAAGCAGATCAAGATATGTAGCCTGGTTCAAACCTCCTCCTCCTCCTCTCCCCTCACCCAGCCCACAATTGCGCCACCTCTGTGCAGATATTTTATTTCCATCATCTTTCTAGATCATTTATGAAACCTGAATGGTATTCTTTTTCAGTATTTTTGTATATTTAATATTATTTGACATCTAAACTAACATATCAATTTTTATGACCTTTTTATGGTGATGATGATGATGATGATGATGATAATAGGTTGAATCCAATGTTAATCATACTCATAGCAGACCCACTGAAATTTATATGCATGATTTACTTATATTCATTAATTTCAATGGGTGGCATTCAACTAAGATTTACTCAGAACAGACCTATTGAAATTAATAAAATCTCATTAATTTCAGTGGTCTCCTCTGAATAAAAGTTAGAAGAATAGCACCCGGTGGGTCATCTAAGTTTAATTCTGTGCAGAACTTACTTGGATACAGTATAATACTATGTATTAATTTATGTGATTTGTTAGTTGCTTAGTCTAGACAGTATCTAAGTGGCTCACAAAAAGGTTAAAAGTCAAACAGGTACAACATGCAAAACATTTCATTTCAGTCAAACCATTCCAGTAATCCATAAACACAGCAAAGAAAGCAAACTAATCCTTTCCTCCAATAGGCCACCAACAGGCCATTCAATCATTTCACCCGACAGGCTGTCAATATATTATCATATATGACTTATTTGCATAGCATGTGCATTTCTGTTACACGCTCTACATGTTTAATAAAGCAAGTCCTTCTGCAAATGAGTGCTAGCTAAAGCCTTAGAAAAGTAAGAAATGGAAAATGAGAAGACTAGACCTAACTGGCTAACTGGGGGAAATGAATGCCTTTACTCATTTAAACTATTTATTGCCAACTCTTCATTGCAACAACAATACCAGAGCAGGTTATGCGAACAGCTGAGACACAACATGTATAACAATACAGCAGGGGGCAGGGAATGATCACATCACTCTCAACCATCAGAAAACAACTAAATTAACAATAAGAACAAGCAAGCAGAGACACTAATATGCAGATGTCTGAGTAAAAAGGCTGTCACATAAAACCTATAAGGGTCAGCAACACACCTTTCTCATAGGAGAGGGAATTCCAGTACCACCACTAAGAAGGCCCTCTCTTAGGTTGTCACATAGCATATTTCACATCAACCTTAATTCACAGGTTGGTCTTGAACAGGAGAAAGCCCTCCTTTCTGTAACCTGTTCTTGAGTTGTATATTCCTTATAAGTCAGCATAAGAACATTGAATTTGTCTTGGTAGCAAATTGTGAAAAGGATTTTGGGGGGGGGGTCATGTGTGTGTTGTGGGGAGGAAGCAGGCAGGGGCGGAGCAAGGGGGTGCGGTGGGGACGGGTCACCCCGGGTGTCACCACTGAGGGGGGTGACGAAATGGCAGGCAGCACTGACCATGCGGCCTGCACCGTGCCTGAGCCGCACGTCTCTCCTGGGAGTTACGCGGTGGCTTGGGTGCCCGCATGCTCCTCACTGCCCCAAATGGTCTGCCCACTGCCTCCCCCTCAGCTGAAGGGCAGCTGAGTGGGAGGAGGCAGGCAGACTCCTCAGAGGCCCCACAGAGCATCCTGCCCAGCTGGCCCCATCCCATGGGTGGCTGGCCCCGCCCCCTGGCGCAGGGCACTCACGCTGCCTCAGGCACTCAATCAGCTTTCTCCGCCACTGGAAGCAGGCCCGGCTTCCAACCTTAGCCACATTTGTTCAAGATTAGAACAGATTCTTCTGATGTATGAGTAGCCACACACATCAGCACACTTGTACAAGTGCGATATTTTTTTCTGGCTTCATGATTTAGAACTCTGGAAGACCAGCAGGGACACTATACACTTTCAGTATATATATATGAGAATCTATATATGCTTCAAATATATTAGAATCAAATGGACTGGGTGAAGAAGGATGTGAAAGGGTCCGAAATCATGAACTTACTCCCCGCTTCCACAATTGTAAACACATGTGTGGGAGCACCTGAATAAACCTAAGTTATTGGCATGTCACATTTGTCTGAAATTAGTGCAGATTAGAGCAGAGCCAGCAGGCATAATTCTGTTGACTTTCTACTTTGATTTGTTGCAGTTCGTGAAGTATCTGAGAGATCTTGCTATGAAATAGGACTGGGAATAACTATAATTCTGTAGAAGAGCACCTGCCTTTCAGAAGGTATCAAGTTCAATCCCTGGTGTCTCCAGTTGAAGGTGGGAATATTCTTGTCTGAAGTTCTGAAGAGCCGCTGCCCGTCGCAGTTGACAATACTGAAGTAAATGGACCAATGTTCTGACTCAGTATAGAGCAGCCTCCTATGTTTCCAGGTACTGGAGCATTTTGCTGTCAGAATAAACTAGTTATTCTTATTCTCATTCCTGTCCCCCACTCTGCAATTCTCCTCTGCAAGTTTTTATGGTGACTGTTTCCTAAATAACGTCAGACTTTCTCACTAGAATCTAAATATTCAGCAAATATTTAGTATCCAACACCAGCATTTTCAGTACTGCAACAGTGGTCAACACCTGACAGTCTCTTACAGCTGACATGCAGTATCAGTCAGTATTTGAAGGAGAAATAATTATTAGGCAGAGCCTGAAATGCAACATTTGACAGTTATGGAGTAGCTGTCAGTAGCTGTGTATACGGTATGATATGTATTTTTTATTTAACGGTATCTGACATGCAGCAGTCAGTATATGATATGTATCTGACATGCAGTAGATAACAGAAAGTTTAACAGCATAAGACATGCAACATTTGACCATTTGGGGCAAGTGCCTTACAACAGAATCGAGAAAATCTTGATAGTTTAATCCATTTAGCCAATGAAAAGCAAGCAAATTTCAAATCATCATCATGCTTTGATCCAGACATTCTGAAGTCTAATTTTGAACCAGACTTTCAAAATCTGAAATTTCTGCACATTTTGAAATTTTGCAAAACTAGTGTTTTAGTACTAGTTCATATGATTACTACAGAAAAGTCAGATTAAATTTGAGAAAAGGCAAAAACAACTATTCTGAGTCCAAGGACGGTTTGCATTTTGTCTAGATATTAGTTGAAAAGCCCTCTTAACAGATAGATGTCTGCAGGCTGGGGCATAACAAGGAGGGTCTGTGCAGAGGGTAATAGTGAGCAGACGGATCTCAGGAAACCTGGCCCAAAATTGTTTAGGGCCTTAAAGGTTAATATCAAAGTCTTAAACTTGCTCTTGTTGCAAAACAGCAGCCAATGCAGATCTTTATCAACAAGTGCTACATTTCCACATCCATCTCTCAGTAGCCTAGCTGATGCATTCTGCATTAACTGGAGCTTCAAGACTAAGAACAGCAATATGGGCCTCTAGCAATAATGATGGGCACCCCAGACTACATACCTGCTCCTTCAGATAGAGTGCAACTCTATGCTGGACAGGCAAAATGTCTTAATTATTGGACCTATGAACTGCCACCCACATGGCTGTCATCTTCCCATAATTGAGCTTAAGTTCATTGACCATCATTCAGCCCATCCAGACTCTGGTCCTAGTCATATGCATTCTAGCTCCCAACCGGCTAGAATAAGGCCAGCTCTAGCGCTGAGAATTCTAACAGCATATCCTGAAATACTGTGGGATTGCCAACATTGTTTAAGCCAAAAAGAAAGATATATGGCACTTTTTACAGTAGCACCATACCACTAATGGGCATAAAAAACCATAAGCCAAAGTTAAACAAAAGAGTGCTTTGTTCAGCTGCATAGGTAGTCTCGTGTATCTGTTTAGCATAATTTGGTGAACATCAAGGCTAGCAACATTTTCTAAAGCTAAGATTAAGAAATACTCCTACCATCGCCAAACCTCCACTTTTTCTGGTATTTTAAAAGCCTGGTGATCTAAGAGCGCACACATTTACTTATCTTTCAAAGACATAATCACACTGTCATCCGCTTCTGGACCACAAAAGATGAATAGCATTAACATGGACTTAAAATGGGTTCATTAATTATCAGAAAAGATAAGTGTTTCATCAGGTATATACAGCAGATAATATTTATCTTTTCTCATAGAGGCAAGAAAGATTAAAGTAATTCTTATACACATGCTGGGGAAAAAGTAAGAGGCTACACCACTGAATGTTTCATAAAGTGACTTTAGATAATACACCCCGCCACTATAGACAACCTTACACAAACAGAGCCACATATGATTTCCATCAAATGCAGTCTCCACAGCTTAGTTCAGGCAGAAGGGTAGTTTCAGAACCACGACTGTTTCACAGATTTTCTTTATTTCTGCAGCCCAATCTTATGCATATTTACTCAGAAATAAGTCCCAAGGGCTGTAATCTTAATAATGTCCATATGCAGATTTCTTTCAAACTATTGAACTACTAGAAAACAGCAGGGTTTATACCAGCCTGGAAAATAAATAAATACAGATATGTTATCACTCTCCCCCCAAAAATACTAGTTTGCATCACTCTGCATCTGGTCTGTGTGTAGATCGATCAATCGATATTTAGATAGACACTCAGCCATACTCAGAGAAGGCTTAAACTACTTAACTGAACAGCTTTCAATGGTTTACTCTGAGTATGCCCACTTCCATTATCCCTGGTCAGTACCTGTGGTGTTAAGTGGAACTTAACAATTTGAGTATAGGATGCATCAAGGACCATCCCATCTCTAATATCCCTGCCCGATCATTGAGGTCTTCAGGGGAGTCACTCTTAGTGGTCCCCCACAACTCGGATACATGGCATGTATCCAATAGGATACGATTTTAGTTTATTAGAGCACAGGGCATATTCTGGGGTTTAATGTGCAGATTTCCTCTAACAACACGTAGTAATAATACAATTTGGCTTGGTCCAGACATGAAGTTCCATAGTCAGATATATATGGTTGGCAAGGACATCTCAGTCATGACTTCACTATGTAACCTTGGGCAAATCAATCACGGCTAAGTACAAAACACACACAAACATCTGGCCTGTGGGAAACCTGTTGGCATCTGGTGTGTGGGAAACCCATAAGTGGAAGCTGAGCACAAAAACACTCTCCCCTTCTATGGTTTCCAGCAATGGGGGTGGGGTGGGTGGGGGGCAGCGTGTATATTAGCATTAGTCCTAGTATTAGATACATAATATAGTCAGTTAATGAATCTGTTTTTAAAAACTTCAGATTGCTAGGAAGTTAAAGCCCTCTTCAGGTAAACTAAATAACTGAATGAGGGTATTAGGGTTCAGCGCACAAGTTCTGTTTCCCCCTTGCAACTCCAGTTGGAGGGCAAAGACCTGAAACAAGTAGACTACAGTACTCATGGAGGTTCCCATACGTTTTAGAACTCTGATTTCCACTAATGCAGGCTCCCTCAGGATGGCTTGATTTTCAGCACAGCCCCATTCACACTGCCTCAGAAGCAGACCCCAGAGTGCTCATTGGATTGCCAAGCGCTCCTGTGAAGATGAATGTTGTGCGGTTGCTTCGAAAGCGTGGAAGTGGGGAAAGGCTGTATCTTCTGCAAGCTTACATGGAAGTAAGTCCCATCATGGAACTTAGTGGGACTTACTTTTATGTAGAGCACAAAGGATCACTCTGCATGATGATATTTCAGTTTTGAATTCCACTCCTCCCCCCCTTTTTTTTTTGCCAAGCAGAAGTTAGCTCTGGCTAATGTCTTCATTTCAGCTATTCATAAACATTCATTTGAGAATCTGGGGCAGGGGTGGGAAGCTTCGCAATAGCATCAACTACCTTCAGGACTAGGATAAGAAGCATGGGTCAGTGGTTTCTAGAGACAGAGCCTTCTTGAATGTGTTGTGATGACAGCTGGTATTTTCACCAGCTTCCAAAGATCATCATAATGACACATAAAAAAACACGAGATGCTCACATTAAGGCAAAATAGTTTTGTTAGATGAGACAACTCCCCAAGACTGGAAACATGGGTTGTTGTTGTTTTTAAAAAAAAACAACTCATTTTAGTTAAAGCAGATAGTCTAATTTAAGTCCTATTGATTTCCATTTATATACTCTAAATATGACTAGATCTGGATCCAACCCTTTGTAAACAAATGACAATGCATAGACATCTCTCTAAATGCTAATATTACCCCCATTAAATGATTGACCAATTAAACATTTAAAGAATAGCAAATAAGCCAGTGTTTAATTTCTGATCAGCTAAAAGACACAGGCAGTGTTTGACCAAATCAACTCTACACATTATTTTAAGTGTGTGAAGTATTGAGAACAGAGAGTTTTAAATGTAAATGTCCAAGAGCACCTAAACACCTAGCCACCCAAGGGAATTAACATATTAATTGGTCAGTTTGGCCTCAGAAAAGTCAGTCACATATTCCAAATTTTGAAATTCTTTATGCTGTCATGGTGCACATGAAGAGAAAAATCACTCCTCCTTTTCTAGTAGCAGTCAATAAAAGCAGTGTTCAACAATCCTATACTATTTAGGTACCAGAAATATTTGTAAAAGATCTAACCCAGTGCTTTCCTGCTTGCAATGTCTTTCGACGGATCCTAAATGTCCTGATTTGGAGGTTAACCCTAGGTTCTTCCAAATCAAATTTCCTCCCAAGTAAAGATTCCTTGGAATGACAGCTTTTCTTTCCTGTTAAAAGCTTACATACAATACTAGAATGCTTTCTTTTCTAATGCCGATTACCTTGAGAGTATATTGTTCAAGGTGCTGGAATATTAAAGAAAATGACAATCTGCATTTTCAGATATTAACGGCATCCTACTGTTGCCCCCTGTAAACTTACCTATACAGACCTATTTGACTGTGTCAGAGATACAATGCAGTAGCCTAGGAACTTGCAAAGTGTGAATGACAGTCTGTTTTCTGATCCTTACCACCTTCTGCATTACTCAAGATTACAGCTGGCACCTACCCTTATGCTAATGAATGCCTCATTACAAACCCCCTCCTTGGCAATAAACTGCTCTCATCAGTTAGATTACCTGACAAGCCCTTTCACTCCAGTTCTGGCCCACCAAGAGTCTTCATTCTTTTCTCTCCTCCCGTTGTCTTTTCTGCAAAGAGACCTCATCCTGTATAATCCCCGGAATAATGTAGCTTCTCTCCTGGAAGAGCTGGCATCTCCCTTTTTTACATCAGTCCCCCTTTTTTTACATCAAGCTAATGGAGCCAGTAGGTATTCTATTGATCTTTCCTCAGTGTAGTTTCCTCAAGGATATGACAGATTTCCTTACAGGTTAAACATCCAGGCTATACGGCTATGTATTTTGTTTTTAATTTTTAAACTCCCCCTCCTTTACTCTGAAATCCTTGTTCATCCATAACGTTTAATAGCTCAGTTGATACCCTGCAGAGTAAAGGCTTATTTCTTTGCCGAACTAATCTAGACACTGTCTACTGTTGAGTACAGTTGTCTGATTCAAATCTTCTGTTACAAAGCAGATGACATCTCACTAGATGTCACAGAAAGACACTAACAATGACAATTCACTTATCCCTTAGAAAGAATCAATTCTCCCACAATGCATTTGTCAGAGGACTCTCACTCAGTAAAGCAATTTTTCTAGCTGTCTGACACCGTAATTGCTCTTAAATTTTCAATGAACGTTTTACAAGAACTCCCCTGAACCATGATGAAAAACTTAACTTTTTCTCAAAAATGAGAAGCTGACAGGATGAAAGAGGTCTTTCTCTTTTAAAGGCTTGCTTGCTTGAGTAGGAATTCTTTCATATCACCAACAAGCTGTTGAATAGAGGATAGATTACTTTCCATTTATTTCATCAATCAGATTAAAGACTCTCCTTCACAATGCCCTTTAAACAAGAGCTGTTTATGGTGTCCTCCCAGGTTCTACTTTAATGTAGTATTAAATCACTTTGGGTCAAGAGGCAGGTGAGGTAAATAAATATGATGAATATTTGACAATATTTACGTATTGTGTACATTGAGGGTGATTGCCTATTTCTTGTCATAGACAAAGTAATATTAAGAACGGAGAAAAAATAGACTTCTTCTCCCTGATATAAGCATTCAAGAGTACATAAGAAAGATAGATGTCAAGGTCTGGCCAACTTCATCTCTGTAGAATATGAAACTTCTAGATAGGTAAATGAATAACCCTTTACAGATATGTATATGCACTTGTTCCATGCTTAGAAAGATGCGCACCGTGACAGGCAGCAGTGTGAAAAATTGACTTCTTCATCCCCTTTCTCTTAATTAAAGTCTAGAAGATGAATTTATTTGGAGGTGTGGGCCACTTCTATTTTTAACTCCCAACCAGATGAAAATGAAACAGTAACAACTGGCGCTTTCTTTCATTTTACACAGGGCAGACTGATTTTATTAGGCTGAGAAATGTGTACAAGCTACACTTGATTGCTCAGAGAAATCAATATGACTTTTGGCTTTGTTATTGACTACCCCATTAAAGGCACTACCCTCTCGTATATAGATAACAACGGCTCAATTCAATAATATTAAGCATGCTAAAACCCTATCATTTTGGGCTGGTAACTGTGGAATTACACTACACAAAAGTGTATTCTGAAATTGTTTAAGATCACACTAAAGTTGAATGAAATATATAGACTTCCTAAATACCAATTATCTGAAACAGAAAGGGGACTCTAATGTGGTCATCATACAAATAAGTACCCACATTAAATATCAGGCACGTTGGTAAAGCAGTATCATCTGACACAAAGTGATGGAGAAGATTATTGACTTTGCCCCAGGTAACCAATGTGATGCAACTAGAAGAAAAAATGGCAGTTGGTATTTAGATGATTTCATAGGATCATAAAATTGTAGAGTTGAAGGGACCCTGAGTGTCATCCAGTCCAAACTTTTGCAATGCAGAAATCTCAACTAAAGCATCCATGACAGATGGTCATTCAACCTCTGCTTAAGGTGAATCCACCACCTCTAAGGGAGTCTGTTCCACTGTCAAACAACTCGTACTGTTGGAGATGTATTTTCCAGAGAACTAAAATCCAGATGGGACTGTCCCCCTTTCATATTGGCACTAAATAGCAGTTAAGGGCAGGACTTTTTTCCCTGCTGGAACTCAGTTCTGGCACCTCTCTGGTGGGTGCCATTGCGATTCTCAGAGAATGAGGGAGGCGTTCTAGAAAAATAGCAGGAGGAGGAAGGGTTACCAAATTCTTTTCCCACCGCTACAAGTAGGAAGGTCTAATGCTTGAGCATTTGTTACATCTCAATTTTGAATTTTGTATATACAGTGGTACCTCGGGTTAAGTACTTAATTCGTTCCGGAGGTCCGTTCTTAACCTGAAACTGTTCTTAACCTGAAGTGCCACTCTAGCTAATGGGGCTTCTTGCTGCTGCCGCGCCAGCAGGGCACGATTTCTGTTCTCATCCTGAAGCAAAGTTCTTAACCTGAAGCACTATTTCTTGGTTAGCGGAGTCTGTAACCTGAAGCGTATGTAACCTGAAGCGTATGTAACCTGAGGTACCACTGTAATGTACCCTGGAGATGTATGAGCACATGTGATTCAAAACTGTCAATGGGCAAGAAAAAATACTACATAGAGGTTGAAGATCAAAGGTGTCTTTGAGTCTGCATGACACATAATGAGAAGGAAGTTAGAAGAAGCAACACTTGAACTTTAAATTGCTTCCTTGAGCTCAATTCCAAACTTCCCTTGGTTCCATTTCTAGCTCACCTTATTGTCGGGGCAGGACATCAGCATAGGCAATTAGGATGTTTCCGACCTTAAAGTATGAAGCCATATTTCTTACCACACCAAACTGATTTTACATCTGGCAAGTTGAACTGGATTTATGAAACCTTGAATGTTGTCTTTGTCTGGCCCTTAACACTGTGCCACATATGCAAGGAGGAGGTGAGAGGAAGGATTTCTTTACATCATCTCCTAAGCCTGCAGAGCCAAAAGGTAAAATGAAATGGAATTTACGACCAAGTAATGCCATTGGAAAACTGAAAAGAAATGGTTACTGTGAAGCTGCTGAGGGCAGAGGGAGAGAATATATAGAACCAATTGAACTTGGCATGACAAGCTTGCTTTTTATGGTGAATCTAGGAAGTGCAGGAAACGGACATATTGCACATTACCACAACCTTCTGGCAATTTATTCCTGCAGAAGTCAATTCCTCCAAATTGTCTTAAACCCAAATACTTCCTTTAACTGGGCTGTGTATGGGGCCGTTCAAAGCCCTTTTAAAAAGGGCTTTCCATTCATCAATAAGCCAGATAATTATTCTAATTCACTCAACAAAAGTATCAAGTTTGATATTCACAGGAAAAACCTTCTCAGCAGTGTCATTTGCAGTGCAATCTTGTTCACGGTGTCTACTCAGAAGTAACATGCATTAAGTTCAATCTGGCTGAGGGTTTATCCCTCCATTCTTGTTCCTCCATTCTTTCCAGGCGCAGCCCACAATGCAAAGCTCTGTGGAGCTTCCTCTGTGAAAACCCGCTCTTGAAATCACAATTGGAGCAAACATCAATCCAAGGAAAACCCAAACTAATGTTTGCTCCAAAACAGTGGGTTTTCATGGGGAAAGCGCAGGGCAATACATAGATGCATGGTTGTTCTAAAGCTACAGGAAGAGATGTTTTAGAAAATGTTCAATGTTCCAGTAGTCAAAGTCCAGCTGTCTTTAGCTTATTCCCTAGTGCACCGCAATCCACATTGATACAACTGATGCAGGAGAACAGTCCAAAAGAAAGCACATTCTATAATAAGGTAATCACAGTGCAATCCTAGACCTATCTATTCAGAAGCAATCCCCGTTAAGTTCAGTGGGAAAACCCAATTGATATTTGCTCCAATTCAGTGCTAAAGATTGAGTTTTCCTGAGGGAAAGCAGTAAGACAAGTTGAAGTCTGGATGAGCCCTGGGTGACTAGTTCAGTCTCCATCTCTCAGCCAAACAACTCAGAGGGTTGTTGTGAGGAGAAGTAAAGAGCATGAAAAAAGAGCATTTGCTGCCTTGAGTTCCTTGGAGGAAAAATGGATTAAACATGTAATAATAAAGAAAAATAAAATAAAAATATACAAAGCATAATTAGCCAGTAGTTAGGATTGCCATACGACCAGAATTTCCTGGACATATCTGGAATACTGCAGCTGGCAGCAGTGTCTGGGCGGAAATTGGATGTATGGCTGCCTATGTCCATAAAAAATAGCTGGAAAAACTCCTAAAATGTTTCTGTCTGAATTTTCATTGTTTGAAATATGGCAACCCTTCAATAGGTATTTATTTAAATTTGTTTTATTCCAGCATCAGATTTGTGGCTCTTTATAAGATCAGCATGGACAGTTTCTTTGGATGCTTCATTCTCATGGATGTGTAAAAAGAGAGAGAGAGAGATGCTTTGTATATTTGGTACCTGTATGGCTTCAATGCATAAAGGACACAGTTTGGGAGTGTCAGCAAATGTGGCTGTAGCACTAAAACAAGGACATCTAGAGGTGGATGAAAACAAATTAATTTAAGGGATAGACAGAAGACTAGACCAAGGGTTTGCACTCAGCTGAAGTTGGAACTTTCCAGATTCTACATCTGAAATATTATGGATGCTGCAAGGAACTATATTTGCTATGTAGTTTTATTTCATAATGGATTTATTCCATTCCACTCTGGAAAATAAGTTTAAAATGGTATATATGCAGTATTACATTATTTGCACAGAGAGGTATGTATGTATTCATTTATATTAAAACATTTATATCCCATCCTTCTGATGCAAAAGCACAATTTAATAAAAACAACAACCAGTCAAGGAGATGGGGCAACAGTTAAAACTTTGCGTAATTGCATCTTCTGCCACATATCATAAAAAGTCATAATAAAATGGTCTCTGGGAATTAACAAAAGGCAGGGAGGAAAGGAACCAATCAAGACACTTTATGGGAGAAGCCACCAAGAAAGTAATTTCTTGCCTCATTCAAATGTGCTACTGCCTGAGGTGAGACACAAAGAAAGGCTTTTCCTTAGGCATCTTGAGGAGCAAGGAGGGTGATATGGAACAAGGTGGTCCCTAAGGTATCCTGGACCTAAGCCCTTCATCAGGGCTTTGAATTGTGCCTGGAAGCAGATTGGTAGCTAGTGCAGCTCCTGTAGAATTAGAGTAACAGAATTCCATGGCAGCATACCCACCAACATCCTTGCAGTTGCATTGTGGGTCAGATGAAACACCTGAAGACTTCTCAAAGGGGCCCCACGTACAACACCATAATAATACAACTGGGATTAGGTGTGTGTTACCATGCCAGGGTCTGAGTTCTTTGGGGGTGGGCACTGTGGGTGCACCAGCCTCAGCCGGCCGCAGCTGCCACCTGGTCATTCAGGTGTAAAGCTGAGTGCAGTAGCACCTTGAGTCTGCAATCTGGAGTCTTTATGGGGAATACTTTGCCATCCAGTGCAGAGTCCATCTCCTTCCTGACCAGCAGCCACCATTTGTTAGCCCTCAACCAACCCATTATTGTCTCCAGGCACTGATTCAGGCTGTCAACAAATCCCTCCTCCAAATCCCACCTGGACCACCTGGTCCAGGATGCCATGGTGAATGGTAACAAAATGCCATTGAGAGGTCCAGAAGAAGTTAGATAGACGTACTCACCTATGAAAGATCATCTGCCAAGATGACCAAAACTGCCTCAGTCCCCAAACCAGGCTTGGAGCCAGTTTGAAATGGGTCCAGATGTTCTTTGTAAACCCAATTGCAATTCTGAAGTCTACATGGGTATTGTGTGCATCTAAGTAAAACAAGAATGATGAGATAACAAAATAAAAAGCAGCTGGGGGGCAGGTCTTTCTCCCACCCACTATTCCCTACCAGAAAGAACAGTCATCTCCAACAAACAATTGCCATGGGAGTGCAAAGGAGAGTTCAGCCTGCCATTGTTCAGAGGAAGGAATACTCCCTGCATCCCAGGAAAAACATAATGACAAGGGAGAGACTAATCTGACTCCACCAATCAGCCAAAGGAGAAGCAGCTTTCCTATCAGAAAGAACAATAGTAAGAACTATGCAACGAAGAACCAACCCCTGTGTAAGTCTGAGATTTAGATTGTAAGTCTGAGAGCAGGGACTGTCTTATTATTCATCATTGTAAGCTGATGCCTGTGCAAACCTTTTTTGGCTGAAATGTGGGGTAAACCCCCTTTTTATATAAAAAAAATCTAAATAAAAATAATGGCCAGAATCAAAGAACTGAACCACAGCACATAATGTACTGAGGGATGAAGAAGAAATTCAATTTGGTTCACATTTAAAGGTGGTTCTACCTAATTCTCACATTATGGAACAGGTGAACTGAAACAGAATCATTTCAAATTTTACCGTTCTGAACTTTGCAGTGCAGTCCTTTAGCCAAGTAATGTGTACAAAAATACATATTCTAGGGTAAAATGTACACATGAATGCATTTAGTAGGGCAAATAGAGTACAAAAACGCATTGTACTGAGGAAAATCATTTCATAAAAATGTGCTTTATTAGGCGGTTGTGTATATTAGGAGAAATTTGTACTAAAATGATGGTGAATTTTCACGAGGACCTAAAACTCAAGTAAATAATGTTCTCAGACTGAGAACTAAGGAGAACTGAATTTAAGATTGGAAAAAAGAGAAAACCTAAAGGACATATTCAGCCAGTCCTCAATGTACCACAGATTATTTATTTAAAGAAAATAATAAGAGCAGAATGAAAGCATTGTTGTGAAGTGAACTAACTTAAAGGTGTTTCAGAAAAGGTGATATGTGAGTATATCAGCTCAGCTTTTTTCCCCAGTAGAGATGAAGGCCAGGGAATAGGCATACTTGGGTTAGCAGTTCTACTGCCTACTTTCAGGTAGATTCATAGATTTCAGTTTAATGTAGTTCAATTAGCAGGCTCATTTATTACCCACCAAGATGTGAAATTGCAGGGTGAGGTTAAAGTATCAGCGAAGGTATCTTCATCACTTCGGTATCATTGCCTTAAAAAGCACTGACCAGAAGAAGTAGATGACCTCATTTCAAAATTATTATAGTGCAGAGAACTCAGTTTCAAGATTATAATTCATTTTCGTACAGAATATTTCAAATTTATTATCAGCTTCCTGACAAATAATGGCTAATCGTTAAGGACAGCCACTTTAACATAATATGAATACGCATTTCTCTATAGGTAGTACAATAGTTCCTACATTAGCATTATTGACTAAGGTGCATTTAACTTCTTCCTTAATACTTAATGGAAGGTTAATGTATAAGTCAGAGATTAAATGGCTTTTACTTAAAACTAGTATATTGATTAAAATAACTTAGGGAGGTTTTTAAAAGCTGATGCTATAAAAGTAGTCACACTTTTTAATATTTTTATTTCATATTATGTGCAAAATGTGGGTGATGGCTCACCAAAATTATGGGAAGTTATCATACTAATTGTACCTTGAGCTAATTACGGCCAGCAATTACCAAATGGATACTTTACACAGAAAGTGGCAGATCACCTTTAGTAAATTTAAAGCTTCCAAAGTAAACTCTGTTCTATCAATCTGCAAATTACCCTGGTTATATCCAGTAATGTCCTTCATCGACAACCTCTGAAGAACTTAAGACTGTCTTGCTGGTTCAGACCAAGGCAGCTATCCAACTTTGCCTCTGGTGGTAGCCAGTAAGATGTCCTTGGGAGGAAGATCGCAAGCAAGGACATGATAGAAAGAGCCATTTCTTATTGCTTGTTGCTTGCAGCTGGTACCCAGAGATACTGCAATTCAGCCTTTTCAAAAGGCTCTCTCTCTAGTGCCCATCACAGTATTGTTCCATAAGTTGCAACAGAAATCTGCTGAAGGCTATGTTTCAAATGCAAATCCTATACACTGACAAGCAGGAACTACAGTCCATCAGTGGTGCCATCATGGCAGGACTTGGGGGCAAATGTCTAGAGCCTCACTCAGCAGAATGAATAGGAGGACCATCTAAAGAGGACTGCCTATCAGGCCAGTTATAGAATCCAGAGTCTACAATTACTTAAATTCACCACTGTAGCCAGGAACTGCAACAAATTTTGGCTCCCTGACAATATTTCATGCAAATACATTTGTAACATGCGTATTTGTCACATTTGTTCACGGTTGCACATTCAAAATAACATCTTAGGTGAAGCCATAGCTGAGTGGGAGGTCCCAATTTCAATTCCTGGCCTCTCTAGCTAGGAGTAGCAGGAGCTGGAGAAATCCTGCCTGCCATCCTAGAGGAGAAATGGTAAACATGAGTTTTGAGACTTCAGAATGCATCAGCTCTAGCTGATATGGTCCAGTGGTCAGGGATGATGGAAACTGGAATCCATCAAAATCTGGAGGGCACCATCTACCCAAAGCAAGCCACCGAAAGTCAAAATGCAGAACAGATAGTCTTGAGCAGCTAAAGCATAATATTGCAAAGTACTCCTGAAAATCAGTTGAACTGAATGGACCCGAATTTTAACCTGTGAGAGAACAATTTCCTGCTAATTCAGTTCTCCACACCTTTTGTAATTCCATGAACCCCCTTTTACGTTTTCATATACCAGGCACAATTGAAGGATAGAGTAACTCGCCTAGTACAGACTGACTATTCAGTGCCCCTGAAACATAGTTCTGTGTTCTTTTCATGTTTTTGCTTTATTATTATTGAAATGTGTGTGTTAAACTTAATACGATCCTTGTATTCAATGCCTTAACTAAAGTTACAGTGCTAGGGGGTAGGACAATTGCTATTGGTAGGCAAATTTATATGTTGCTATTTCTTTTGCCTTCTTTATTTAACTCCGTATTCCACCCCAGCTAACAATGCTTAGGAAATGACCTTGTATTCATGTGAAATCAGACACTCGGGGGTCATTCACCTTCTCTGCTTCAGTTTCAGTCCTGTAAAAGGCTCATCCTGAGAATTTCTGCTTTAAGGCAACACAAGGTTGCACCGAGGGCTTTCGCTTTATGTTCCTTGGAGCCTTTTCACTGGCATGGAATTGTTCTTATTCAAGGAAAAAAACCCACCACCAAGCAGTTAGTGTGTGTGGGTTGCAGAAATAATGCAG
This sequence comes from Podarcis vaucheri, assembly GCF_965113315.1. Lineage (NCBI taxonomy): Eukaryota > Metazoa > Chordata > Lepidosauria > Squamata > Lacertidae > Podarcis > Podarcis vaucheri. The sequence continues at coordinate 22,156,693 of NC_138749.1, forward strand.
CAATTATAGAGAACACAGGTAGGCAACATCTTTGGGTATTAATGGCTGTAGATTAAGTTTCCTGAGGTGGTTAGTGAATGTTGTGTATTGGGAATGCATATGCTCTGAGTTAACCAACACGACCAGAAGGTAGGGGGTAGAGATAATTGAGTTTGAAGTAATTTGAAATGAGCCAACCCCTCAAAAAATGGCGATGATGATGATGATGCTAATGAAGGCCAATACTTTGAAGATGCAAATGGTGGACAGAGGTGTTGAAGAAGGGGAGAGGAATTCAGTCAGTAAGAGAGAATATGCTATTTGGATATATATAAAAAAATTAGTACATTCCTGAGAGAGGTGGGAAAGAAAGGCAAAAAATCCTTGTGGATTGAAAAAAATATATTCACACTTTCTGGAGCACTTTGGGAGGTAGTGGAAGTCAATAGCAAAGACCTTTTTAAACTCCCGGTTCCCTGTTATTAAGGAAAAGCAGGGGGAGCAATCTTGCTCAGTACCAGGTCCATGCATCAGAGGAAGATGCTTTGTGTTCCTTCAAGGTGCATCATGTATATATGTGTAGAAAACGTGCCCCCCACCATTGCACAGTGGAGCAGAGGAGACAGCCAGCTCACCTGCCCGACAGCTAAAAGGATACTGCATTTGGCTTGCTTACAGGTTACATTCAATCCCTGTTCCATCTGTATACAAAAATGGTTGAATCCACATGTAATCTGCAACATACACAGACCATGTACACAAATAGCTGAGTTGCTCACATCAACAAGTGTACGGTCTTTCACACAAACACTTGTATATGTGTAGAGATAGTGTGTACCAGTGTTTAATGTAACATGTAAACAAACCTATTATGATGCAGATTTTCATTGTGGGGTGAGAACAGCACGGGAGCGGGTAACGCTGTGGTCTAAACTGAGCCTCTTGGGCTTGCTGATCAGAAGGTTGGCGGTTCAAATCTGTGCTATGGGGTGAGCTCCCATTGCTCTGTCCCAGCTCCTGCCAACTTAACAGTTCGAAAGTACACCAGAGCAAGTAGATAAATAGGTACCGCTGTGGCAGGAAGGTCAACGGTGTTTCCGTGCACTCTGGTTTCTGTCACAGTGTCCTGTTGTGCCAGAAGTGGTTTAGTCATGCTGGCCACGTGACCTAGAAAGCTGTCTGTGGACAAACGGTGGCTCCCTCAGCCTGAAAGCGATTACAATTTAATATGTATTTTTAACTGCCACTATATCTGTATTGTCTTTGTTATACCCAAATGCAATTCAATGTATTCCTGTCATGTTTTATGATTTTCCTGATATTGTAAGTGAGCTGGAACTGGTCTGTGACCATAATAATAAATTCGATTAGAGATGAGTGCCGCAACCCCCTGGTTGCCTTTGACTGGACTTAACTGTCCAGGGGTCCTTTACCTTTTTAAATGGAAAAAAAAATTCAGAACCTGTGTTGTTAAAAAAATGCACACACTTATAGATTCACTGATTGTAAAAATATAGGCTACCCATACCTGAAAAGCAACCTCATTTCTGAGCAGTCGTGTAAAGAACTGCACATTAAGCAGGAGCATGTGGTGGAGTGGCTTGCTGAGGGGAAGACAGAAAGGGGCAAGAAGAAGAGTTTGGATTTGCACTCCTTTCCCTTCCTCCCCCAAAACAAACACTCTGTGAGGTGAGTAAGACTGAGAGACTTCAGAGAAGTATGACTAGCCCAAGGTCACCCAGCAGCTGCATGTGGAGGAACAGGGAATCAAACCCGGTTCCCCAGATTACGAGTCTACCGCTCTTAACCACTACACCACATAAGGCCAGCACCCTATGAGCACACAGGCGGTAATGCTGGATTGGCTCTGCTGTCACCTTGTCTCACCACCTTTGCTTCCCAGTAAGCCACAGCAATGGCAGTGGCAGGACAGGCAAGTGCTGCCAACCCACCACCTGCTCTTGCTTCCTGTGCGATGTAAGAAGAAAATGGCTTCACCTGGCACTTAGCTGAACTATGGAACTTGCTTCCACAGGAGACAGTGATGGCCACCAACTTAGATTGCTTTGAAGAGGATTGGCAGATTCACAGAGAATCAGATTATCAAAGGCTACAAGTCGTGATGACTGGGCTCTGCTTGAATGTTCAGAGGCAGGAGTGCTTCCCAATACCAGTGGCTGGAAACCACAGGAGAAGTTCTTCTGCTCAGGTCCTGCTTGCCAGTCCCCCACAGGCATCTGGTTGATGACTGTGAGAACAGGATGCTGAACTGGATAGGCCTTTAGAAGAACCAGCTGGATCAGACCAACGTTATTGTCATTAGTGGTCACTTGAGGGCCTGCTGAAGATGATGGGAGGAGAGGCTCATCATAGTGCCTGGTGAAAGATGGATTGTATTCACTGGCTTTCTAAATTCACCCTAAAATTATTTGGATAATACAGTGGTACCTCAGGTTAAGACCTTAATTCGTTCTGGAGGTCCGTTCTTAACCTGAAACTGTTCTTAATGGATAATGGGGCCTTCCGCTGCTGCTGCGCCATTGTCATGCGATTTCGGTTCTCAACCTGAAGCAAAGTTCTTAACCCGAGGTACTATTTCTGGGTTAGCGGAGTCTGTAACCTGAAGCGTCTGTAACCTGAAGTGTCTGTAATCCGAGGTACCACTGTAATACTATGTGTGGTGTGGAAGCAGTGTTTCAAAGTGGCAATGAAAACTTATTAGGACTGGCTTAATGCTTAGGGTTCATCCTCATGTTGGCTTGTGAAGAACATTCAGGAAATACAATTGCGTGCTTTTAAAATCAATGTAAAGTGCATAATCTTTGCACAAATAATTTGAATCATACCTTTTAACATTCAAGTCAAGAGTAATGCAGCTTTTAAATGCTCTTGAAACCCATGTTATGCATGAATAATTGCTACTTAACAAAATTATAGGTAGTAAGATAAATGGAAACCAATACTCACGTGCTATAAACCAGAAGAGACCTAACAGATCACACAAAGGGATACCATATGAGGATACGTATATGGAGCATCAACTTAATTTGCAAAAGTTCAAAAGACATTCGATCCCAACAGAATGACATGAAAAAGGATTGTAAAAATATCTTGTCATGTAGCATTGTTGTGCTGTCTAGCTTTTTAATCGTGGCATAATGTTAATGCTATTAGAGTTTCCGCAAAGGCACAGGGAGGTCAAGGATACAAGGAGGGGGGAAGAGAAAAGAGGAAGCGAAAGATTATATGGGGCTAATTATATTTTCTGGAGCTTATCACAAAGGTGCAACTCATAACCTATCTTTGCAGGCTGTAGCCAGGTGACAGTGCTTTAAAAATGATATGTTACATTGCAATTGTGTTTGCTGGCATGATGACTCTTTCCCCACCGCTCCAATAAATTCATGTCAGATGCCTCCTTTCTGAGCAGAGGTAGCCCTAGGACCCCAGAAACAACCGGGTAGCTCACTAATATGTTCTGCTAGGATTAATACTGACTATATTTTAGTGGATCTATCTTATTGAGACTACAGAGCAGTAGCGGCAGGTGGAGCAGCGCGGTTGGGGGTCTATTGCTCTCCAGGCTTCCCCACCACTGTGGACTTCTGCTGCTTACAATAAGGAGAGGGGCAAGACACAAGGAACTGAGTGTGGTGCAGCACATGGTGGCAAGAGTGCCTGGCTTCCCTGTCACATGCCTAGCTATGCTCTGCCTCCAGATAATGTGGAGGCAGTAATTCTTCTGAATACTGGTAGCTAGAAACCACAGAAGTGCTCTTGTGCTCAGATCCTGCTTGCCAGTTTCCCAAAGGCTGGCCTCTCTGATAACAGGATGGTGGACTAGATAGAGCATTGGCCTGATACAGCAGGCCCTTCTTATATTCTTACATACTGTCACGGAACAGACAGGGAACGCCCTTGGGTCAAGGAAAGGGGGAGTATCAGAGCAGGGACAGTCAGACGGGGAAAACAGCGAAATTGTGATGGCCTGGGATTCCGAGTCTGAGAGTGAACCGGAGGAATCCCAGCCGGCACAGGAGTCCCCGCCTCCAGGGCCGGCTGAACTGGGGCAAGGCATAGATGCTGAGGAGCCTGCACCTGTGCCAGATCCTCAGGGGCAGGCACCAGGTGAGACCATTCTGGCCCCAGAGTGCTGGAGGACTCAGTGGCTACAGGTGAGCCTCCCCCGGGGCCCAGTAACCCTTCGGCCTCTCCTGAACTGCAGAGGCTTAGGGCAGAGAGGCGAAGGGAACTGGTCTCTCCCAGGAGGAGTGCTCGCCTTAAGGCCAGGAGAGGCGGGGCTCCTGGGGGCCGGGACCGCCCCCGGCCTTAGAAGAAGATAAAGGTCAGGCAGCCCGGTCCCAGGTTGCAGGAGCAACGTCGTTGTGGAGTACCTGCTTTACCCAGACCTAGATCTGCACTCCCGGTGTGCCTGTTCCTCGCCCGGCTTCCTGCTCCTGACTCTCCGGTGTTCCTGTTCCTCGCCCGGCTGCCCGCTGCTGACCCACCAGTGTTCCTGTTCCCCGCCTGGCTTCCTGCTTCTGCTCTACCAGTGTTCCTGTTCCCCGCCTGGCTTCCTGCTTCTGCTCTACCAGTGTTCCTGTTACCCGCCTGGCTTCCTGCTGCTGCCCTACCAGCGTTCCTGCTTCCCCGCCCGGCTCCCTGTTTCGGACCTCGCGTCTCATCTAGTGATCGTCTACCCTGCTAGTGACTCTGGACTGAACTTCGGCTACGGTATTAGTACCTTTCCCCCCCGGGACCAGCACAGAAATGATGGATGAAGCAGGGGAGGAGAAGGCGGAGAGCAGTCAAGTGGTGTCAGGGCTCTGCGATGCTGGAGAGCCCTGCCACAAACCAGGGAGTTCAGGAACAGAAGGGGAAGTGGTGCCTTTGGAACAGGCGAGGGGAGAGTTGAAATGCAGGGATCAAAGACGTCTCACGAGATTCCCACGTCTGCTGCGTTGGAGAAGGAGCCAAAGGAAGCCACTCCCCGAATCTGACTCGTCGGATTCAGACGCATGATTCAGAACTGTAGTTGTTCGCACATATGTTTGTTGGTCCCACTCTCTCAATAAACGGCATTGACTCAGTATGCTGGGACAGCCACAGACCCACCCCACTACTGCTACTACTGCCACATGGTGTGAACTACCTCAGTCTGGTGTCATAGACTAGTTGGATGCAGAGGTAGCTGATGGGAGGCACCAGCTGCTGAACCTCCAAGGGAACCCCCATGGGAAGGAGGCTCTGAGCAAAGGGACTGGTGCTGCGATGATGATGCATGGCCAGCGGGAGAGGAGGGAGCAGGCTAGGAGGAGGAAGTGTCAGAAGCTGAAGAGGCAACAGGGTTGAGTGAGCAGGAAGAGGCAGAGGGCAGTCCAGCCTCAGGAGATGAGAGACAAAGATGAGGCATGCTGCTGAAGAATCCAGGGAGTCTCCCCTTCCTGCTGTGATCAGCTCCCTTCCATCTGGTCTTCCAGAACACACAGAGAAATGAAGAGGGCGGAGTAACGAGAGACAAGATGACTGAGCCTTAGGCTGCTGGGGGAGGAGCTTTAGAGAGCAGTGGGAAGGTAGGGGCCTTCAGTCCTTGCAACTCCTTCACTAAGGCAAGACCTCCTGGAAGGGTTGCTGTGACCACTAGGGCTCAGCTGTTTCTGTTTCTTTGAATAGTTAACTTCACTGACATCAGGTACTTTCTTGTTTTATTGCTGACCTACGCCTGACCAGCTCCTGACATCTGGTATCATTTCAAACAACATGAGCAGCATACATGGAGATCTCTTAATACTTGCTACATACAATTTACACAATAAACTAGCTAACCCTAACCCTAACTTATTTTTACATTGCAATCATCATCACGCCCCCCCCCCGCAGGTGATTCACTGAACTCCTATGTGACATCTAGCTTGGCCCATACACTCCAGGTCAGGAGGAGCAGGAATCCAAACACACCTGATAGGGCAGATGTCCATGGAGTCATCTAATGTTTTTATAGGAAATGTTACTAACAATTACCCTTCATTTCCAGAGATGACATCCAGGAGTGTTGCATGGGTCAGTGTGATAGCAACTGCAGACCAAGCATTGCTGAATTCATCCTGTTCAAAGGTTTGGCCATGAAAGACCACGGTGTCCTAATGTAACCTCATGTTCATGAAAAACCCACCTTCCTAGAACTCTTTCTTGATCTAAATGGTTTTGCTAATCCAATTGCATTTTGTTGTACGTGTTGTTGGCTTTTGCAGCTCTTCCCCCAGGACTGGGAAGTTCCAAGGGCAGCTGCTACAGTCAGTTTTCTTGGAATGACGGGTCCCATTTTTCTAAGATCTACAAACAGATATGCAAGCTGAGTGTGAGGAGAGGAGGCTGGCACCAAGACAGAAGACTGAGCACAGCATCTGCTTCCCAAGAAACAAACACCACCCCTTGGAACATGCAGACATAGCCTGCCAGCAGCAAAAGATCAGCTCAATGCTGGCTAAATTCCAGCTCCATCTATTCCTTTCCTGCCCGCTCCATCTATTCCTTTCCTGCCCACTCTCCACAGCAGAATATAGCTGTCAGCTTCTACTCTGCAGGTAGGTATGACCTGGATTCCTAGCTCTGGAAATGTCAGCTGGATCAGCTGTGCCCATTAGCAAGCAGTCAAGCTATACAAAACATTGTCATCTCTTTGCTAGACGCAGCACAATAGCTATTAGCACTAAACTGTTTTAGCACCAGCAGTATGCTTACCAGTTGCCACGCACCCCATCATGGAGCAAAGCTGTGATGCATCTGAACTTCTTCATCAATTGAATGGGAGCTGGCAGGTTTTGACTTACAGGAAGCGAGGAGAGTATCAGAGGAGCTTGTAACTAGCATGTCCTAGACTGTCCTCAGTGGGGAAGATTCCTTGGCAGAGAGGAATCATATCTTGCATTTCTGGCTGGCATGCATCCTATTTGTTTTCTTCTTCCTCTGAAACTACAGAAAATGCCTAAGTAGGGGACTTACAAAGGTGCCAAATCATCCACAAATAGAATCTCCAACATTGTATTTACAATATAAATTGAAAGAAGCTGCAAGTTTCCATGCTTTGGATTGGGATCATGACACGGGTGGGGTTGACCCTTTCCCTCCATGGCATTTATCCAGCTCAAACCAACACACACCCAAACTAAAGCTTCTATTTGCCATGCAGAGCACATATCTGTATCTACTTTCATCACCCTATTGGACAAATAGCAGCTTTCTGGGGCGAGGATTAATCACTCCCTGCCCAGTACTGCCCATCTTGATCTGAATTGGGATACCCTGCTTTTAATTAAAAAAACCAAACACAAACCAGGAGATCCTATCATTGCAACTGCTGCTTCATATCTACTCTGAGCCAAAGATAAATAGAGAGATAATTGGAATTAAAAGAGAAGGAACAAGGTGTAAGATCAAAGGTGGTGTTCTTGGCCAGACAGCTTCTGCATACAGCATTGATCTAAATATAGGCCACTCTCTCCCCCCCCATCTGTCTTATATAAAACCTGAGCACAGCCTATAATCATGCTCTTATAGGTAGATAAGCAATGATTTGCTCGATGGATGAAAAAAAATGCAGGGAACCTGCTATGATCAAATTGGCAGCATCCTCTGCCTGCATTTTATTTAAGAGGTGGATTAATGAATTTGACACATTGGTTGCTATTTTATTTATTTGTTTATTTGTTTATTTAATCACTTACTGCAAAAAAAGAGCTTCTAAGTGACTTATGAAATAGTTAAAAGCCAAAAAGTGTGACATGATACACATTTCAATAAAACTTTTGCACTAACTCAGGGATTGGGGAAGCTGTGTCCCACCAGATGTTGTTGGACTGCAATTCCCATCTGCTCCAGTTGTCATGGTCAAGGGTCAGGGCTGAAGGCAGTTGTGGTCCAGCCACATCAGGAGATGTGAGCCACATCAGGTTCCCCATCCTTGTAATAGCTCGTAAACAAATCCAGCAGGAAAACAACAGAAACTTCAGCAATGAGATCATTTATCCCAATAGGCCTGGGAGAAGAGCTACGTTCTTACCTGGCACTGAAAGGATGTTAATGATGGTGCCAGGTGAACCTCACTAGGGAGATGAAGCTGAAGGATCTACTCATGCTTCTTGCACACCACACAACATTTGGTCCTTTGATTTTTCTGTCACACAGTTTAGTAACATACTCAAAGCTTGTCATTTGAAATACTGATGCTGACTCTGATACTGTTCCCAAATTTTAGTTGGATGTATTGGGTTGTGGAGGATAAAGTAATATGGGGCCATCTTCCTTTCGTCTTGGCTGACCAAAATGGTAATGCTCTGTCATTTTCCTCTGGGAAACAAAAGCAGGCAAACTGACAGAGCAGCACACTTTGGTTTCTTTCTTTCTTTCTTTTACAGCTTTTTTGCAATCTATAAATACTTGCTCAGTTATTTAAAATGGAGGAAGAAAATTCCTACTAGTGATTAAGATCAGGCTAATGAAACAGGAGCCACACACACACACACACAACCTTAAATATGACCTGGAAACAAAAGATTGCTTAACAGTTACTATTAAGCAATACATTAGAAGATCAATTAAACAGAACTTCATTCTAATGAGAAAGCTGTGGGAGAGTCTCCATGGAAACCTGGAATGAAAGAGATTCAGAATGCAAATGGCAGGAAAGAAACAAATAATATTTGTAAACACGCACCTTGGAATTGGTATAATCAGCTAACTGATGAAAGGCAGACTCAGTGCCTCCCTTGCCCTATAATACAGGGAAGAAGGGGAGGCTGTGACTAAGGTGCCATTTTAGTCAATATTTGGCTGGCATGAAAGACAGGGGTGCCAGGATTATCCTTATGAAGCCCCTGTAATAATCATGCTTGTAAATTATAATTTTAGTCGAAATGAAGACATTGGCTCAGATCCAGTGCTCTGTGGGTAGCTCTAATAATTCACAAATAGCTTTCTTCTTTTCAGGGAGACTGTGGATTGGAGTGTCTGCCTTCAAGGACTTACATAAATGGCTACAGGTTTGTTGGTTGTTTGGTTTTAAAAATGCATGCACAGAAAGAATTGTTTCCATCATGCAGTCAGACCCACAGACTCATTCAAGCCAAAATCTTCTGCATTTAAGGCAGAATCAAACCCACTTGGCTTTTAAATGAATTCTGGTATGTGAGCCAGGATACCGGCCCAGAAGCTGGAAATATAGAAGATTAGGTTTTTGATAAATGAAGTAGTTCAATATGCTATATGCATTATAGCTGTATGTTTGTATAAGGATCAAATGGGATAAATAAATGGGGGAGGGGCAACTCTCCCCCAGATTTTTGGAAACAAATGAGACACAACTAAACAGTTGTTAGCTTGATTTGTTATTTTTCTGATCACCTTCTCCACCTGCTGGTTTTCAAGAAGGAAGTGAAAACACATATGTGCATGTGCACACACAAACACACAGAAAAGCGTATTTAACCAGTTCAGGGCAATCTATACATTCAATGAAGAAAAGAGTATTATTTCTTTAAAAATAAGTCTTCCACCTGGTAGAGGAAGGGCATTCTGACTAATAATCACTAATTAGCTTTACGTGAAATTTGCAAAGCTATTCTCACTGAAGGACATGTTGTTGTTAAGCAGTGCTGAATGAAATAGCATTAGCTCCCTTAGTACTGAGGAGGCAGCCACTGTGCTCAGTGAATGTGAACAGATAGCACAGGGTTTAGCAACGATGAACGTTGTTAAAATGTAAAGCAGTTTTGTTCAGGGGTCAGTAGTACTACCTTGTGGCTGTGGAAGCAGGGGCATTGTCAAAGGGTACATGAGCGTTAGTGCACATAGGACGTAATCAAGACCCTGATTTACTTGCTGCTTTCCTAATAAACAAGAGTGCTAATTACCCATCATCTTCTTGGTTCATAACCTTACAACAATAGCCTCATGTTCAAGTATAACAAAACTGATTTCATGCCGGCTGATGTGAATTCAATACTCCCCCTCAACAACTAAAATTAAAGCATCACTATAATCCTCTGCACTACAGTCAGAAGCTTTGGAACAAACTTGCCAAAGTACACAGCATACTGTAGGACTCAATTCTTATATAATCATAGAATTATGGCGTTTGAAGGGGTCTAGTAGATCAAGGAGTTAAATTGACTCGAGCAGCATCTTCCACCTTGGGTGCCTAGATGATAGATAAATAAACTTTATTTGCATTATTCAACGGCCATAGCAATATAAAACAAGCAATATATACAATTAAAAAGACAACAATGGATAAAAAGGACAATCAAATGATCAAGACTATTGTTCAGATAGTGGCCCTTAATCTCATTGCACCCTTGATAAAACTAGCAACCTTTGCTGTTGTCTGATCATTTTGATCTGATAACAGAAAGAACAATGTGGCCGCAAATAGGCGGTCTGGGATTTGTGAATAGGAGTGGGGTGATGATCTCATTCCTCAGGTCTTTATAAAGGGGACAGGACAGGAGAACATGAGCCACTGTTTCCAGATTGTCATCTCCACAGGGGCGGAGTCGTTTCTCAGTTGGTCCCTAGATTTTGTTGGACCACAATTCTCATCATTGCTGACTGTTGGCTAAGCTGGCTGAGGATGGGAGTTATAGTGCATGTGCTTCTAATTCAGAGGCCACCAATGAGGCACCTGTGGGTACACATGTACCCTCAGAGACTGCTTTTGACCCGCTGAAATTAGCCCTCAAAGAACCATTGCATTGTAGGTAATGGAACGGTAGTGTGTACTTGGTTGCATTATGTGTGTGGTGACCATGAGGCTTTCTCTAGTTTGCAAATGTGCCCACCGGCCTCAAATGGTTGATGACCCCTTTCCTAGCAAATGTGCTCAACGTACATAATGATTTAGTTACAGGAACAAATGCAAGGAAAACTATAAAGCATCAGGCCAAATGCATCAAGCCTAACGGCAGGAGTTGTAGTTCAGCAACATCTGGAGGGCCAAAGTTTCCTCACTCCTGATATAATGAAATACAAGTCATAACCGAACTCTCCCTCCCTGAAAGCATCATATCATGGAAGAGAATTGTATTCTGAGGAGACGGGGTGATGTCACCAACTTTCCCCTTGATGCCTCACGATAAGGCCTAAAGAGGCCCAAACCTAGCATTGCTTTATAATTACATATTCTCCAAGTGTCCTTGTTTTCCAAGGACAGTCCTGGAATTACAAAAGCCAGCCTGGCTTCTGATTGGATCTGGCCTTGAACACCCACCCACACAGGTACAGCAAAAGGGTTAAGGACAGATAAAGTACTTCTTCATGCAGCACATAATTAAACTATGGCACTTGATCCCATAGGAGGTAGTGATGGCCACCAACTTGTATGGATTTAAAAGATGATTAGAAACATCTATGGAGGACAAAGCCATGAGAAGCTACTAGCCATGATGTGCCCCCACAGTTTGCCTTCTTCACCCTTAGCTAGTCTGCTGCCCTCAGGTGTGATTGAGGATGCTATTTGTTATGTATTTAGTGGTCTGTGTTTGCCTGGGCTTAAGTCTGGACTAAGGATTCTGAGCTCCTGTGTTCTGATTCTATACATGATGTCCAATCACAGAGCATTTCAGGATTTGGGCCTCTGCCATTGGCATTTGAACTCTGAGTTGTGATTCGCAGCTTGGAAGTTTAGACAGCCAGTCACGTTGGGAGTGGCCCAGGCTTACAGAAATGTATATAAGCAGTTGCTTTGCCTCTGTTTCCCAGTTATGTTGTTCAATAAAAGTTCTTGTTGTTATCACTGTGTCTTGCCTTGTGGGAACCCACCTACACTTCACTATTGTTCTTCACCTCAGGCAGCAAAATATATTGGACTGTCATGGTTTCCCATCAGCATCCCTTGTCAAAGCTACAGTCCTCATATTGCCCATCTAACCATAGCAACTCTATACCACACTGTAATGCTAAGGAACCATGCAATCATTGCTACCATCACTGTGGAGCTCCCTTCTTTGGGGGCTTTGCATCCTTCTCAAATATCCAGAGCCAGTTTAAATCAGCGTCCGAGTAGGAGGCAATAAGGGCAGTTTTGTTGCCTGTGAGAATCCAAAAAGACTGGGGTATTTGGCAAGCTACACAAGTTTCCATTTGCTTTTCTGTCTCAAGGAACAACTTGACTGCCTCTTAAAAGAAATTGGAGTTGGATATAAGCTAATATCCCTGTTGAAGACATTCCCTGCTTCATAATTCACGCTTGGTCACTAAAATGTTCAAGACAATAAATAAATATAAAACTGTATAACTGAGAGGACTTAGAAGTGACTTTGCAAGGTTGGATTCAATTTCAGCGCAGTTCTTCCTTCTCTCTCCCCCTCCCACCCGCATAAATCAAATCACAAATAGCTTAGTTCTCATCCTGATGTTGCAGAAGAGCAAATATCTTTTATTCTTCCTCCTTCTTTTTTTTGAGTCATCAGTTCCTACCTAGAGCAAAATAATAAGCACTTATTTTGTCCTAATCATCTTAGTGAGGAAAAAGTCATAGAAGCATATTCATGATAAATGAAGAACCATGTTTTGCACAAATCAGAGTGACAACCTGTCAATGCTTCCTAATGCAACCTTATATAACAATTCCCTCCTCCTGTGGCAGTTGTCAAGAGAATGGAAGTCCTTGTCATTTCTATGGTTGCAAATTGGGACCTTCATTCACACCTAGTTAGAATCTTATTTGCAATTAAATGGTGAATTGAATTTTTTATTTTTTTATTTTCCTGCAACCCATGATGTTACCTGGGAGGTTCATGGAATTTCAAGAAGTGGCATCTGGACCTATATGCGATATCTGGGACTTCACACCACCAACGAACATATGCAAGGTTTATAATACTTTAACTGTCATGGCTGCATCCAAGTCTGCTGTGCTGAGATTCTCCAAGGATGTGCAGCTGCCAGTTAAAACAGTCTCCTGTGGAATGAACCCTAGCCAAAAATGGAGGCTTAGAGAAATTCTTCTATCTCTGCATAACACAGAGTAAAGATTTTGCTGACCCACCCATGGCGGAGAGTTTCCTAGCAGTCGTGTAATCACATGTCTTTGGCATTTTAGGGTGTTGTAAATATTAAATGGGAAGTGTGGGGCTGTACATATCATGATGAGATCTGGGGCTGAAGCAATGTAGTCTGGTCCATTTGCAGGAATGAGGCACTACTCCATCAACCTCAGTCTGTCTTTGGCCAACTCCCAGCTGTCAGTCTTCTTACAAATCACTCAGGGGGTCACAATGACTGTTAGCTTCCTCCTCCTTAGTTGCAGTTTTGCCCTTGTAGAACTAAACAGGGAGGATTCTGGGAACAAAACTAAAATTAGTTGGCTCTGACTCCACATACTGTTGGTCTCTGCCTTCTACACTACCCAGTGGGCACAAACTGGGTTATATTGCATATATTTGTTAGGATCGTCCTCCTCGCATGTAGGACACTGGTAGAGACACATGCCCGACTGGCATGTTCTCTCCCTCCTGGTTGTTCGTTCAGGAGCTTCAAAAGCTTTCTCCAGCCCAAACATCACAGCAACTGATACCAAAAGGCATTAGCACACTTTAGGATCCTGCAGAGTGTTAGCAGTTCACGTAACAAACTCAGTAGCACAGCATTTTGGCCAAACTATGTTTACAGTGGTGCCTCGGGTTACAGACTCTGCTAACCCAGAAATAGCCTGTACTACCCAGAAATAGTACCATGGGTTAAGAACTTTGCTTCAGGATGAGAACAGAAATTGTGCTCCAGCTGCGTGGCAGCAGCAGGAGGCCCCATTAGCTAAAGTGGTTCTTCAGGTTAAGAACAGTTTCAGGTTAAGAACGGACCTCTGGAACGAATTAAGTACTTAACCTGAGGTACCACTGTATTTACATATAATACACTCAGAGCATTCTGACTTAGCTCCTTCCTCTTTCTCATCAGGCAGCAAAGAAAAAGAACAAAGGACAATAGTCCCACATCACGAAAACACAGTAATACCAAATCATCCTGTCTCCGTCACTTCCCACTATGTGGAATGAAAACATACACCGTCATGTGACAGACAACAATCCTATGACTGCAAGCACGGAGCAAGAATCCTAACAATATTATGTAAGCACATCTACAATATTCACTGGATACTACCATGAGACAGCTCAACAACCCTAATTTTCTATGAAATGACTTCCCCATAAGTGAATATGCTTTGCAACACCCTATATATGATCTTGGAATAAGAAGATTTCAAATATACCCTGCAAATACATTGCAGGTAAAAAGCAATTAAACCCATTAATAGTCCCCTCTCTTCACTGTATCATTCCAGTCCAGAGCTTCAATGCACATATGGAGCTCATGCTTCATGGATTTAGAGGGAATAAATATGCCCATCTGAAGGAATGCACACATTGATCTGCTGCTTTTCTAAAGAAAAAGAAAAACCTTTTCATGCAGGGGAGCTCTAAGAATTAGGAATCAAGGTATAGCAAGGTAAAGCTAGGAACCAGGTATAGCAGCTGGAAAGTCCAACTAGTTAACAAGCTAAAGTCAAGGAAGGCTATAATTACTCATTTCAAGTCTAAGCAGGAAGCCTTTGTAGCCCTTTCCTGTTAAGGGTAACCAATGGCTAGCCTGGACAGGGAAAACCAATCTATCATAGTGGAACCCTTTACTGCCTAGGCAGAGGCTTCAAATGGTAGCCCTGGTGGCTTACCATATGGGTCATCCATTTACAAAGCTATGGGTTCCTATCTCTGCCCCAGAAGCTCTTCTTAGCTCATAAGGAAATGCTTTTTCTGAACTACAGATATTGTGAAACAATAGGTCTCACTTTCCACTTCAGAAGATTCCCCCCCCCCTACTCTAATGGCAAGGAGTGAGGACCTCTGTAGGCCTTTGAAGGCCTACACTCTGTCCAATGAGATCCTTCTTAAGTCCTCTGCTGCTGTATCTTGTTAGATTTAGAGGCTATCTGTCACTTTCCATTGCAGCTAAATACTGCTGCCTTAGCTCCTGCTTTGAATGAAGTGGGAAATTATAGACAACCAGCATTTAATGTGCTACAGGAGCAAATTGACTGTATTTCTCTTCATACCAAGCTGTTGCCTTTGATATTGTTTTATACATAAAGTTGCCCAATCGTGCTGAATTTTATGTACTAACGACAAAGTGATTTTCTTTACTACTTATTCCATTTATTTCCAGTGATCTGGAACAGCAACAAGCTTACAGCACTCCCCGCAGGCCTGTACAAACCAGAGTTTTTTCTTCTTCTTGTTTCCTTAGATGATAACAGATCTGTACACAGTTCCTTCTCAGACATACAATAGCTTTCGAGCACAGAGATACATTTTTGACATCATGCCAAGAATCAAATTGTCCCCAAGGGAGATAGGAATAAGGTGCAAAATGTGTAACTTATACCAGACACCTAAAGCAAATGCAATCCCAAACAGTCTGGGTTCTCATGTAAGTCCAAATAAGATCTGTGTAAGATCTTCATGGACCATGCTAGAGCTGAGAGCACTCAAGTGAAACATAGATAAAGGGTACATTCAAATGTGGAGATGATTGTGTTAGTTTTCCTGGTTATAATGTTAGCACTTTTGCCCTGGCTTCTAATCCTTTTACATTGCTCTACCTTTGTGTTATGGAACTGGCTTTTTGATCAATATACCATCATGTCATTGTGGGAATGTTCAGGGTGGCAGGAAAGGATATATTGTTTATTAATATCCTTCCTAACTTGTGCTAGCATTCCCCTTTATGCAACAGATAGCTGGTTGCAGGCTCGTGTGAGCCTCTCACTATTATAGTACATTGTTATTTATTTATTTATTTATTTATTTATTTATTTATTTTATTACAGTGGTACCTCAGGTTACATACGCTTCAGGTTACATACGCTTCAGGTTTCGGACTCCGCTAACCCAGAAATAGTGCTTCAGGTTAAGAACTTTGCTTCAGGATGAGAACAGAAATCGGGCTCCTGCGGCGCGGCAGCAGCAGGAGGCCCCATTAGCTAAAGTGGTGCTTCAGGTTAAGAACAGTTTCAGGTTAAGTACGGACCTCCAAAACGAATTAAGTACTTAACCTGAGGTACCACTGTATTATCATTATTATTATTATTATTATTATTATTATTATTATACATTATTATTCCCTTGAATCCCTCTTAAAAGAATAAAGATGCCACAATCTTATTCAAAGTCAATAAAAGAAGTTTAATCACATCAGTTCACAGTTGGATTCCTGAAGGCAGACTTAGTTACAAATAGGTACATGTGGATCTACCCCATATGGGGGAATAATCCCAGTGCTTCTGCTAGCTGAGAGCTAGCAGAGCAGCCCTAGCTAAAAGCTGGTCAAACGAAGAAGAAAGTCAAAGAGAGAGAGAGAGAGAGAGAGAGAGAGAGAGAGAGAGAGAGAGAGGTGTTGCGTGACTCGTCCTTTTATTACCTGGACAGGTAAGGTCACGCCCACCTTCTATCACATGCAAAAGGAAGGATGCTCCAGCCAGGAGGAACAGGAAGTTTCGACTGGCTGGACCAAACATTCCCTTGCATGTCTTCTCTAGCATTACAAGGAATGTTGTACTTGATAGCTTCTGATGGATCACATCCCACAGTCATGCTAAATTTCATTCACACCAGTGGACATCATTGATCATATTGCAACCACCCTCTATGTGCATGTAAGCTTCTGGTCTCCCCTGAAAACAGGGGAAAGGAATTGCATGCTGAGATGCTGCAGCAAATTTTGGTCTGTTGCTGTTTTGCACAGCTTATCTTTCCTCTTGACCTGGGCTCATCAGTTTAGCAGTTCTCCTTAGTCACACGTCTCTGCTGCTTTACCTAAAATTGTGGAATAAATCGTTTTAGCTCTTCCAGCTAGTACTGTATTGTTTTAATGATAGAATGAATAGGGATGGAAAGAGACTGGGTAAAGCAAGTATGTATTCAGCTCAATTCAGGGATGCCAACTTGAATAAAATATGGGGGAGGCGCAGGTAAGCCCCACTCTGCATAACTGACCACAAGATGCAGCAAATACACACCATTTTAATGGCAATGCCCATCAGTTTTGGGGGCCTGGCTTCTTCAAATATTTTATGGGGAGGCAAAGGGACCTCAGTTTCTAGGAGTTGGTTCCTATGGCTCCATTTAACCAAAGGTTTGGCCTAGGCATACTCAAGAGATCACTTGTTCTTGTTGTTGTTTAGTTGTTTAGTTGTGTCCGACTCTTCATGACCCCATGGACCAGAGCACGCCAGGCACTCCTATCTTCCACTGCCTCCTGCAGTTTGGGCAAACTCATGCTGGTATTTTCGAGAACACTGTCCAACCATCTCGTCCTCTGTCGTCCCCTTCTCCTTGTGCCCTCAATCTTTCCCAGCCTCAGGGTCTTTTCCAGGGAGTCTTCTCTTCTCATGAGGTGGCCAAAGTATTGGAGCCTCAGCTTCAGGATCTGTCCTTCCAGTGAGCACTCAGGGCTGATTTCCCTAAGAATGGATTGGTTTGATCTTCTTGCAGTCCATGGGACTCTCAAGAGTCTCATCCAGCACCATAATTCAAAAGCATCAATTCTTCGGCGATCAGCCTTCTTTATGGTCCAGCTCTCACTTCCATACAGCACTACAGGGAAAACTATAGCTTTAACTATACGGACCTTTGTTGGCAAGGTGATGTCTCTGTTTTTTAAGATGCTGTCTAGGTTTGTCAAGAGATCACTTAAGGAACACTAAAAAGGTAGGACAGTTCTAAAGATTCTCAGCTCTTCTTTTCTTGGTAAATAGTTCTATATTTTGGAATCAAGAGAATTGATTCTACTGGGAAATGGCACTTGCACCATTGGAAGGAGTGACTGTATTATTCTGTTGCTGGCCTTAATTCTTGCTGCCATATTAAACCAAGCCATGCCAAAACTACTACAGAACCAGGACAGCAAAGACAATGTTTGTGATGGAAACATCGGCACTATTGTGAAAACATGATTTGTTAAAGGATTAAAAATGGAAAAATTGTGTCCCAAGTCATAATGATTTACTGCTAAATTACAGAAATAGTTGAAATGTCCAAATTGGGCGGCTGCTTCTCCAGTTCTTGAAGGCTGGAAATGCACCAGAGTGGTTGACAAATACATTTAAATATCGTTAATACTGCTAAACCTGGAAAAGCAATTAGCAGCAATAAAATTTGTATTGAATTTGGATAAATTTTAGGCAATTAGCCTTCCTCTAAATGTAATTTCTGGCCAAGTAATCCATAGGGACACATGACTTATCTACATTTATTACTCATTACAGCAGAGTAATGTCTGTCACAGCTGAACAGCAGGGGATTTATCATCATAAATTCAGATCTGCTAATGGACTGAGTAGCCTTTTTCCTCTGAAGCACAAATCCCTAGGCAACAGATATGAAATATAAATTGACCATAGCGAAAGGACAAAGTTGTACAGCGAGTATGTTTATCTATGCTTTTTGCTGCATGTTTCCAAAAGAATCGCAAAATTAAAAACAAAGACGAACAGCGAAATGGCAACTTTGCTGAGGCAAGTTAAATAAAAGCAGTGTGCTAGCTTTGAAGTTTCAGAAAACTCTTCCTAAGGCTTGATGCTAAACAAAAGAACAAGCAACAACAGGGTCGTGGGTGTGGCGGAAGTCCAATCTGCAGCCTTAGAATAATAATTCAGGAAATTCCTTGCAAACCAGCTGAGGAAGATTGTACCAAATGTGATCACAGCTTGAGCAAAGGAGAGAAGCAATATATATTCCTTTGCATTTGAAAATATAAAAGTCAGCAGCTATTCAAATACATTTCTGGCACTGGGAGATTACCTGTAAGGAAGGGAACATGAAAGTCTAAGGAAAGCAAACCATGACAGTTCTTCTTATTAGCAAAAAAGCAAAACTGGACATCAATTTTAGATGATGCCCTGGTTTAGTGCAAAGTGTGTGTGTGTATCAGTTATCTTTAAGACATCATTTTTAGAGATCATGGTACTTATTTCCCTTTTACTAAGATCCTGCAAGTGACAGTGTGGTGTAGTGGTTAGAATTTAGGACTAGGATCCAGGTGATGCTAACTGGGGAATAATCCTGGACTAGTCACCATCAATCAGCTTGACCAATCCTTACAAGCTGGTGTCAGGATTAACAGGGGTCTGGGGCAGCAAGTGATTATGTTTGCTGGCACGAGCTCTTTAGAGAAAGTACAATTTTTAAAATGTACTAAATAAACAATCTGAACATAGCACAGCAAAACCTCAAGTCAACACTCATGCTAGCAAGCTTTTTCATCTTAGCCACCAATATCTATGGGTGGTATTCAACTAAATTTCACTAATTTGGCCTTGTTCATGACTTTCAATGGGTCTACTCTGAGTAAAACATCATTGAATACCACCTTATTGGATGGGATGCAGACAAAGTTAGTTAAACTCAGTTCTCATTGAAATGAACTGGATGGAAATAATTATCACAATTAACTCGTCCCATTGATTTTAATAGGACCCTAGTGCAACCAGTCTGGATCCACCATAGTGTCTTTTGAAGTACTACATGGCAACAATCCTGTGTTTGCCCAACAGGGAGAGGCCGCCAATCCAAGTTCTCTGACAAGTATGCATATCTGATAGGCTTGCTTTCATGCACCAGTTTTATTTTGCATTCGCAGGCTACATTTTAAGGGGTGAACTTCAATAGCCTAGGTACAGACTTACATTGTAAGTTTAAAGCATATTAAAGTCATTGAGAAATAAGCAGTCTTTAACAATGAAGGGCTTCAAATGCCCCATTAGAAGAAGCTACAGATAGCATTGAAATTTGTATTTCCAAGATGGGAAATGCACATTTCAGTAGCATTGGTATTTTAAAAAAAAGAAAATTCCAGCTCAGAAATAGCTCTTAATGCTTATCTGTGGTGGGGGATCATTATGTCTTCCCACCCAGAATCTCTCCCCCCCTTTCTTCTAAATTGCCTTCCTGCTGCTGCAGCTGCTAGCCCAGAGAATCAGAAAATGTGCTTTCTTCTGAGGACAGACTAGGCTTTCACAAGCCCGTTGCCCTCCAGATGTTTTAGACTACAGCTCCAAATGCTCTGTGTTTTCTGGAGCTAATGGGAGCTTCAGCCCAACACATCTGGAGGGCAACAGGTTCACGAAGGCTGTCGTTAGGGATGGAAAAATCTGTCCATTTTGGTTTTTCATAGCTTTCCATCCATCTCCCCACCACCACCCCAGTTCTGAAGTTCAGGTCTCCACATTTTCATTTCACTTTGCAAAACCTCAGTCCTTGTGCAAATCCATCAGACTTTTGTAATATCCACATTTCGTATCTAATTTTGCCCAATATTTGTGTCCCCCCCCCCAAGCAACCTCCTCTAATATAAAGGATTTTTGTACATTGTATTTTGCATGAATTTTGTATATGCATTTTCTACACATTATTTGGCTGGACAACGACATTGCAGAAATTTGGGAAAATGCAAATTTTGAAGGAGGGCTGTGTTTAGGTCTGTATGCTGTTTTGCAAGTACAAATTAGACTGGTTTGCAACTAAATTCGAACTGAATTTCCCCCCATCTTTAGCTGCCATTGAGCAACCGCCCTCCCTTCCTCTGCTCTCAGTGATGCTGTAATATAAGTGACTGGGTGGGAGTTGCTGCATTAGTAGGTTGGGGGATAAGATCAAACCATGGAACACTGTCAGCTACATTATTGGGGTGTGGCAGGATCCAGTTTGGCTTCAAAATGTGTACAAAATAAACTGAGTTATTTTCTGAGTTTGATGGGGAATGAGTTGGGTCTTCTGAACCTAGGGATACTTGAGCAATTTGGTTTCTGTTAATTCCATTGCCAACTGACCTCATCTTTGCTATCCAGATATGCATCGTATGATGGTATGTTAACACTGTTTTTGAACCAATCAATATTCCACGATAGTTTTATAGGCTGATACAATATGATAATATTACATGCTCTTTGTAAAATTATAATTGCTTGAGCCTGCAGTACCTAACAGCATTTCAAACCAGGTTTTTGTTTTGTTTTTTTTAAAAAAAAAAAAGCTGCAGAAGAAGAAGGTTCACAGGGATAGTAATTTTAAATATACATGTTCATTCCTGAGAGAAGCCAAATGCATATTTAACATGACATGAATGGTCACCAGGAGCAAGATTTATTTCTGAATCATGCCTGCAAACAATAGTGATGTGTGACTGACTCTGCAGGTGAGGATGTTAAAACAGCTTTCTTTGATTAAAGGATAACTGGAGTTGAAAGTGTGAATGGAAGTACTGTGTTGAAAAGGGGTCACAGGCAGTTTGATATTTGTTAATTAAAAAGGAAAGCTGGGTTTAGAGACTTGAGAGATCAGATGCATCTGGGCAAGTGAACTGCAATGAAGTCAACAGTAAATTATAGCAGTGGTTCTGCTTCCCCCTTTCACTCTCTGTTCTATTGGTTCCATTGGTGGAACAAGCATAATATTAGCAGGCACAACTATTGCTTGCTTGGCCTTGAAAGTCTACCCAATTTTGTAATTATAGTACAATTTTTAATAATGTTCATACAATAATGTATGAACCAACCAAAGCCAAACACCACGACAGTGTGCTTATAGAAAACAGAATCATAGGATCATAGAATTGTAGAGTTGGAAGAGACCTGAGGATCATCTAGTCCAGGCATATTCAACTCCCAAGAGACTGTGATCTACTCCCAGTATAAAGAAAACTGGCAGTGATCTACCCATTTTCATTGCAAGAATTGTCAAGCTTTTGGTGGGGAGGATTGCCCAGAGCTGTTGAGCTCTATTTAGAGGGGGTGCCAAAAGTTATTCAGATTTTTTGGGGGAGGAACATACAGCACCCCAGCGATCGACCTCCAACCCCCTGAAATACAATATCAGCACCATGCTCTATCCAGTAAGCATGCGTAAAAATTCTATTAGGATGCTAACCTAAAAGTGCACATTCAAGTGTCATTAATGAAATCTAACTGAGTGGGTTTCCTACAGCGCATTGCCCCTTTAAAGTAGAGTTACCTAAGGGAATATGATTTTTGCAATTGCCCTATGAATTGACCCCATTTGCACACCCCAAGTATAGTGTATGTGTTAGAACAGAGGGTTGTGTTTAATTTCAATTGGTTGACTCTGAGTAAAAGGTAAAGGTTAAGGGACCCCTGACCATTAAGTCCAGTCATGGATGACTCTGGGGTTACGGCGCTCATCTCATCAATGTTTATCTTTCCGCTGGAGCGGTACCAATTTATCTACTTGCACTTTTGGGCATGCTTTCAAACTGCTAGGTTGGCAGGAGCTGGGACCGAGCAACGGGAGCTCACCCCATTGCGGGGTTTCGAACTGCCGACCTTCTGATTGGCAAGCCCTAGGCTCTGTGGTTTAGACCACAGTGTCACCCACGACTCTGAGTAGAACATAGTTAATGGACCCAGATATTCCAGGTCCATTAATCTCAATGGGCTTATTCAGCATGGCTTATTTGGATACAATCCTTAGACTGTAATCCTAACCCCTACCTCCCTGAAAGTAATCATAGAAACATAGTTGGAGGGGACCCTAAGGGTCATCTAGTTCAACCCTTTGCAATGCAGAAATCTCAGCTAAAGCATCCATGACAGACGGCCATCCAACCTCTGCTTAAAAGCCTCCAAGGAGAATCCACAACCTTCTGAAGGAGATCATTCCACTGTCAAACAGCCCTTACTGTTTTTCTGTATGTTTAGTAAGAATCTCCTTCCTTGTAACTTGAAGCCATTGGTTCGAGTCCTACCTTCCAGAGCAGGAGAAGACGAGCTTCCATGTGACAGCCCTTAAGATATTTGAATACAGCTATCATATCTCCTCTTAGTCTCCCATCTCCTTCAACCGTTCTTCATAAGGCTTAGTTTTCAGACTCTTGATCATATTAGTTGCCCTCCTTTGCACATGTTCCAGCTTGTCAACAGTCTTCTTAAACTGCGGTGCCGAGAATTGGACACAGTATTCCAGGTGTGGTCTGACCAAGGCAAAATAGAGTGGTACTATTACTTCCCTTGATCTGGACACTATACTTCTGTCAGATTCAGTAGGACTTATGTATGAGTGGATATCAATTTCTGGTCTCTCTCTCTCTCTTCCTGAACCTTCTGCCATTTCTTGTCTAACCATCCTTTTTTTAAAAAAATGTATGATTTGAAAGAAAATATGCTCATAAATACCTATTTTGAGGAGAAAATAAAATACAGTGGTACCTCTGGTTGCGAACAGGATTCATTCCAGAGCCCTGTTCACAACATGAGCAGAATGCAACCCGTGTCTGCAGGTCGCGATTCGCCGCTTCTGCGCATGCGTGTGACATCATTTTGAGTGTCTGCGCATTTGCGAGTGGCAAAACCCAGAAGTAACCCTTTCCGGTACTTCCGGGTCGTCGCAGGATGCAACCTGAAAAGATTTAACCTAAAGCAAAAGTAACAAGAGGTATGACTGTATGTTTGTAAATGCATGATTAAACACATTATTTTCCTGTGGATTAAAGCAACTGCAGATTTTGAAGGCATAGGCTGGAATGGATTTATGGGTCAACACATGCAAAAGTGAGATGGATCTCTAACCAGAAGTATTTGTGGGCCGACGGTTTATAAGAATCTACTGGTTGTCTCCTGGGCAATCTGCTCTGTAGCTTCTCAAGGGTTTTTGATCCACAATGAATAGCAACAACAAAAAAGCAGCTCCCCCCCTCTAAAATTGCTTGCAAAATTAAATAAAGCTTTGGCAGGGTACATGACTAAGGATTGTACTAAAATTACAAAATTGGGTGGACTTTAAAGGCCAAGTAAGCAATAGCTGTGTCTGCCTAAGGTAGGGTTACCATATTCTCAAACGTGAACATCCGGCCAAAGCTGTTGATGTGTCAGCCCTAGCCTTCCGGGTGCTCTACAAAATCATGGACTGAGTATGTGCTCAGAGGCATTTTGCTTAATTTGATGTCTGACTCTCCACTACCTTTCACTTCGTTCTGCTTAGTGGACTTTAGATTTCTATTAAAGACAAAAACAAAAAGCCCTGAAGTTTGCCCACTCAGTTTTCAAATGCCATGCAGAGATATCAATATTCAAATAATTTAATTCAAACCTTGTTTCATTCCTTCCTTCTGGCAGTTTTGAATTCTTTAGGTTTCTCGTTTTCCCAATATTAAGTTCAGTTCTCTACATGTCCACATAGGTTTTGTGATATAAATGTATATTTTAAAGGCCCTCATAAAAATCATCCGTGAATTTCTCCTAATATACATGCCTGTATGCAGTTGTGCCTAATATACACATTTTTTTGCAAAGCAGTTTCCCACAATACAATGCATTTCTCTTTGTTATTCTCACCAGTAGATGCATTTCTATATATGCATTTTTGCACATATTGCTTGCCTGGAGAACAGCAGTGCAAAATCCAGAGCAGTGGCGTAGCGTGGGTTGTCAGCACCCGGGGCAAGTAATTTGCGCCCCCTAACCAGTGGATTTGCGCCCCTAACCCTAACCCCCAGATGTTGCGGCCAGTGCGGCCGGTGCGACCGGGCCCCCTGCACCCCCCACGCTACGCCACTCTGCAGCAGTAGCTTCAAAACCCACCTTGCCAGTTCTCAAAGGGCACCATGCACAGCAAAATCCAACGCCTTTCGTTTTTCTCATTTATTTTTATTATTACTATGTATCTTTAAAAGATAAACATTCAGCATAACAAAAACTTAAACCGGAAGCCTTTCTTTAGCACACACACACACACCCTTAGGGGGATGATCCACCACTCATTTACTCGTGAGCAAGCCCGCCAAACTTGCTGACGAAACCGAAAGCCTCTTAACCCGCTGGCAAGAGGCTTAGCCGGGCCTCGCCCGCCCACCGGCTTCCTCTCGGAGGTTTTTGGGGAGCGCAGGGCGTGGCGAGGCCCGGTGGCGCGTCGGGGTGCGGAGGCTGCCCGTGCCGGCCAGGCGTCAGTGGCGGCGTTGGCGCTGCTGCAGCGGCTGCTCCTCCTGCGAGCAGTGAGTGGAGCGCAGCCGCAGCGGCGGCGGGGGGCGCGCGCGCTAGGGCGCAAGGCTGGCGGTGGCTGCGGGGAGCCCAGCGGAGGAAGGAACTTGGCCCTTCCCTCTGGACTCGCACCCCCCCCCAGATGTTGCGCCCGGTGCGGCCGGCACCCTTGGCACCCCCCACACTACGCCACTGATCCAGAGTAAAGGATGGCTGCGTTCAATTCACACATTTTGTGGGGGGGGACGGGACACTGAGCATTAGGTAGGTTCACCTTTCAATGCAAAATAAATCAAATTTCTCCACCAACCCTACTTCTTAGTAGACCTGGTTGGGACTACACTGCTAAGCCACAATCCAAATTAGTAATAGCTGCACTTGGATGTGAATTGCAAGCACCACACCTGCCAGCTGCTTTAGCCTTTCTGCTGCCAAAGAAAAAGGGAGACACTCAGTTTAAGAAATGGCATGTTTCTTTGGCAGTGGAAATTGCTGCAGCCCAAACAGCCCATGATGCTCCAGCTGCACTCACACTTCTCTCCATGTGTGCATATCAAGCATTTGAATCGCTGCCTTCAGTTTCTCTTGCCTCTTTGCAAACATTCAAAAACAGTTTTGTGATACAGAAAAGAGAGAGCTTTCTAATTAGAGCCAGATCCCCCACTGCTGCAAAAACAGTTTTATTATAGCATCGTTTAACCTGGATAATCCTAACTAAGTTTTACATCTGTTTTCTTTTTAAGTAAACAGGCAACAATACAGACCGCTCGCAAGTTGAGTTCCATCGCTGTTTTGCACGAAGCTATTGGACAAAAATTAGACCTGGAAAAAATGGGAGATTTATCGTTTTCACTGTTCATCTTAGAAGCTCAGCGGTCTTTTTTTTTTTTTTTAAAGCAATTTCCACAAAGGTAGACTTAAAAGTATGTTGGCAAAATATCCGATGAAACCACAGAAACAAGGGTAAGATTTCTGCTAGTCAGGAGCCAGCCCTCCTGTGTCAATTCTGCCATGAATAGGAAAAGCTGAATAAAATAGTGCTCTGCCAAAATCAGTCCTCTCCTCCTATTTCTCAACAGTTCTCTTCCTCTGAAAAAAAGGCTTCCATTTTCCCGCCTTGTCTCAAGACGCTTTAAAATTTCTATGGGTGTGTGATTTTAAGTTTACCTTACTGTAGCAAGCTACCTGAGGGCGTTCTCTGCAGCTTGCCCAGGTGCCAGATCTTCCTGATCCCCCCCCCCCAAAAAAAAAGCCTGATGGGAGGAGTTGCCTGATGATATTTTCCCCTTTGGCTTTAAACTGAAGAGTAGACACCTAGGGATGCAACAGAGTGCAGATCATTTGTAGAATGAAAGAAAAGACACTCACAAACACTCCTTGGCCAGCTCAAAAGAAAGGGCACACCAAAATCATGAGATGGTCCCTTTTTTGGGGAGAAAATGCAGTTTTTTTGATTGACTTGCCTAAGATCCAGGACAACACACAACCTTTCACCTTTGGGAAAATCTGGACGTATGGCAGCCCTACTGTCCCCTGTCCTGTTTGGACTTAAAATGGGATGCCTTTTTTCACATATGCGAGCTCCTCCTGCTGGTCCTTAAAACCACACAGTCAGCAGTGGGTCTGGTGGGAGGAGGAGAGTGACAACCTGAGCGGGAGTTTGTTGGGGCAGAGGGTGGATCCATGAGGAGGAGAGCCAAGAGTGAGAGCAAGACATCAGCATAGAGTAGGGTAGGGCGGAGCTACAGGGAGGAGTTTGAGAGATTTTTTATATGGGCAGAGGATGAGTTGCGGAGAGCAAGAGTCTCATGTTTTGGGTGGGTGGGTGGGGGTTTGGAGAGAGAGTTTTTGCATGGGAAGAGGTGGGTCAGTGCTTTTGTTGTTTTTCATTGAATAAACCACTGTAATAAATAATAATAATAATAATAATAATAATAATAATAATAATAATAATAATAATAATAATAATTTATTTGTACCCCGCCCATCTGGCTGGGTTTCCCCAGCCACTCTGGGTGGCTTCCAACAAAGATTAAAAATACATTAAAATGTCACACATTAAAAACGTCCCTGAACAGGGCTGCCTTCAGATGTCTTCTAAATGTCAGATAGTTGTTTATCTCTTTGACATCTGATGGGAGCGCATTCCATAAGACGGGTGCCACTACCGAGAAGGTCCTCTGCCTGGTTCCCTGTAGATTTGCTTCTCGCAGTGAGGGAACTGCTAGAAGGCCCTCGGCGCTGGACCTCAGTGTCGTGGCTGAAAAATGGTAGGACTCAGTTGAAGGCAGGTTCCAATGTATATTTTTGGACTTTCACAAAATTCAAATGGGATTGTCAGAACTCACCTGCAAGGGTACCAGTACACGTCTCCTCCAGCCTGCCAGCGGTTATGTGGTTGAGATTACTCTGTAAATTACAGGAGATATGGAGTCTATGAGTAGCAATGCAAATATTTAGACAATTCCTTCATTTTCATAACACATGCAGAAGCCCATAATTCTGCTTTTCTTACTGCAGGATTGGGTGCATTTGCTTTGCTTTCATGGAAAGGCATGCAAATCCTCATTTCCACACTACATTTACTAGAGGTGTTGTATTAGGTTCTTTCCTATTTAAGACTCTATCCAGCTGTATTTCTGTGTTCACCTTAGTAAGCTGCTTTATACCAACTTATTAATTTTACCTTATTATTAATAATAATAATATCCCAAGGCACTAAATGTGATGCACTAAATGAAAAAGATGTCACACTGTAAAAGCAACATTTTGCCTAATGATAGTTTGGGAGGGGGAATGAGGTCAAAATCTGCTATTTTGCGTATTTAATAATACATAATGATGTTGTGTAATTAGTAATTTGCCCACTGGTGCCTTGTAGTAATTAACTTATTAAACTTTGATAATAATGTCCTTTTCTTCCCTTTGCATCCTACTGACAGACATTCTAATGATCCCCTTTTCAGTAAAGTACCACTAATTTTGTGGCCCACACTGACTTTTTCGCTTCCTGCACTAATTATATCCCTTGTTTAAAAAGCAAAACAAAGCAAAACAACCCCACTAAATAGGGTACTACTTTTGTAAGCAGCAAGTACAAGCTCGGTCTCGATCCTGAGTAATAGGTTTTAGCGCATTTTCAAAGGAAGAATTTTGCAGGTAGGAGCCCAAATGGATTTTCAACTAGGCCTCAACCTTTCGAAACCTCCTGATGTCAAATCATCTTGTGCTGGTTGCCATGCCAACTGATACCCGAGGAACACTCTGCCGGGTGTTCATCTCCTAGAAAGCTTCACCAGATGTCTTCAACAAATTGCAATGAAAAGACTTCAGCATGTTAGTCTTGTTAGGAGGTTAGGGGGAGAGGGAGGGAGGGGGGTGGAAATCAACCGAAGAGATGCCTCTGCCTCCACCTTGGATAAAGCCAAGCCATAAAATATGTAGACCTGTGCTAGTCTCACAGTAAGCCAGTAAAATCTCTTTCTCTCCCCCTCCCCGCCCAATTCCCCTTACTTCCTGTAGCAGGATTTTTAAAATATTTATGTTCTTATTCCTACATGCGGCACGAAGCCATTATGCTTCACAGCTGACATCGTCTGGCAATAGAAACCTAGAGGCATCTGGCTGGCAGCGGAGAACGAGAACAGGTTGATAAATTATTGATTTACATAAATCAACACCCTTTAAATATTGGTCTTTTGAAGCAAAAAGAAAAAAGGGGGGAAGCTTTTGTATTACTCCCCATTGAAAAGTTTTAATCTGAACAGGTAGGATGCCTTTGGGTTTTTTATGCCTTTAGCACAGGTATCGCGTAAGCTTCGATGTGCATCCTAAATTTGGTGGATGCATTTTGTGGAGGTCAAGAAACTAAGAGAAACACTTGTAAATATCTACATATGTATCTATATACCGTATTTTTCGCTCTATAACACGCACCCGACCATAACACGCATGTAGTTTTTAGAGGAGGAAAATCCGTAGGCATGCCACCCGTAGGCATTTCCTCCATAACACGCACAGACATTTCCCCTTACTTTCTAGGAGGAAAAAAGTGAGTGTTATGGTGCAAAAAATACGGTATATGTAGGGCAACTCAGGCAGGGAAAGGACCATAGATCAGGGATACAGCACGTGCAGTACATAAAGAAGATCCCAGGTTTGATCTCTGGCTTCTCTAGGTAGGACTGGGAATGTTTGCTGCCTGAAATCCTGGAAAGTCACTGCCATTCGTCTTAACAATATACTGAGATAGATGGACTAATAGTAAATAATAATAATTTATTATTTATACCCCACCCATCTAGCTGGGTTTCCCCAGCCACTCTGGGCAGCTCTCAACAGAATATTAAAAACAAGATAAAACATCAAATATTAAAAACTTCCCCATGCAGGTGTCTTCTAAAAGTCAGATAGTTGTTTATTTCCTTGACATCTGGTGGGAGGGCATTCCACAGGGTGGGAACCACTACCGAAAAGACCCTCTGCCTGGTTCCCTGTAACCTCACTTCTTGCAGTGAGGGAACCACCAAAAGTCCCTTGGAACTGGACCTTAGTGTCGGGGCTTAAAACTGGTCGGACTCAGTTGATGGCAGGTTTCTATGTCTATTTTTGGACTTTCGCAAAATTCAGATGGGATTGTCAGAACTCACCTGCAAAGGTCAACACGCACTACATTTGGAACATTTTAGAGGTGGGTGAGCACAATAATGCTTCCTGTATTAACCCCACTGCACTCCACAAGCATCTTTAGCATCTGGGAGCATCTGGGGTGAGCTGTGAGATCAAAGCCAGCTTCTCGCTCCCCCAGGATGCTTTTCCTTACTGACATATGGGGGTGCCCAGTGTCAGTCCTGTTCCTGCCACTGTGCAGGTTCAGGTAGTCTGGAACCAATGCCTACACAACCACTCACATGCTGTAATCAATAAAGTTGTGGCCAAAATTAATGCCAAAAAACCTGAAACTAAATTCTGTGTCTATTGTGTCTTTATTTTGGGGGTGGTTTTGGGGGTCTTCACACGCAACACAGAAAATGATGCATCCTACAATACTATCAGCCAAATATTTCTTACAATCCCAGCATTTCTTCTGAAAGAGATGGGACTCCTGAATTAAGATTTTGCTACACAAGGATTATTGGGTTGCTGGTTTTTTTTTGAAAGGAGAGAGAGAGAAGGCACATACTTTTTATTATCCGTTTGTATCAGTTTTCAAATATATAAAAACTAAAATATGGTTGTGACATCCGTTCTCACCTTCTTGAACTGCACCCTTATGAGACCTACACAAGTGCTCAGGAATATTTAGGCTCCTCTCCCTGTGCGCAGGCTCCACCCAATCTCTGCCCATGCATTGAAATCCATGTCTGCCATATCTAGCTGCACATACAAACATCCCAATGTTGGCAGGGCTCCATGTATCATGAACACTGTCCCAGGCTGCAATTCTATATGCCGTTACTTGATTCTAGGCTCTATTGAACTTAGTGGGGTTTACTTCTGAGCAGTTATGAATCGGAAATGCACAGTATCATAAAAGAAAATGTCAAATCCAGACCCGTTCATTTCTTCATGGGGCAAAAAATCACTTGACACTGCATTGTAATTAGTTTAAAAATAGGCTTATGCCTTATGTTAGCAATCAATAAATAAGGAGATTTAACCAGAACAATAATTTAGAACAGAAGCATTATAGCACAATAGCCCTTTTTAAAAAGGAAAAACTCTAAAAACAAAGTGAAACCCTGAACGATTTAACTTTTGCTTGGATTAAAGCCAGGCTTAATGTATTGATCTAATTGATATATGAAAGCAGAAAATCACATTAAGATCACTTTCGTGACCATTATAGAAATCCTACCTATGTCCCTATTGCAGCTAAAGATGCTTGTTTACTGAAAAGTTATTGCCCAATGCAAATTATTTCTTTTTATCTGTGAAGCAATGATAAGGTCATTTTTGTCATTCCAGCATAATTAAAACATGAGAGTCTGCATTGCATGTCCATTTGGAATTACAATAACTGTCAACCGCAAGTGAAACATTGTTTGTACTTTCTTGTTATCAATGTATAAAGCAAGTGATAATGCTATTTTCCTCATTTTTTTAAAAAAAGCACCAGGGAGTAAACATTGTGAGGATTAATGATGCAGTTAAAATTAATGATGGCAAATTATTTAGTCTGTATAATAAAACTTTTTCTTCTTAAAGCTGCATTAAACTTTTATATAAGAAATAATGTTTCAGTATGATGCTGTGAACACTTCACCGGAGAACCTTGAACCATGAACTCCTATGCAAATTGAGCATAATTTTCACAGAGCTGGTGCTGAACTTTAAAAGGATGTAAAGCGGAAATACTCTGCCTACCTACCTGTCTTCCTTCTGGATTTTAGGTGTGATTTCTGTACTGCAGGGAGTTGGATTTGATGACACTTTGGGTCCCTTCTAACTCTACAGTTCTGTGACTTCTGATGTGAATCTGTTTGGCTGCTGTGAAAACACAATGCTGGACTAGGTAGACCTTTCATCTGTTCCAGCAGGACACTTCTTTAAAGAACAAATACTAAACCAAGGGCAATTTAGAGGCTTCATATCACCTGCCAATCACAGGCATTTTGTATCCCTCTTATCTTGTCCTCCCTAAAGAGGACTTTGTGGATTGACCATATACAGTCAAAAGATGCTCACAGTACTAATTTCTGGCTCCTGCTCCTGAAGTTCTTAGATCAAACTCAAGAGTCACTGACAAAGTAGCTCCTGGCCCACCCTTTTCTCCCTTCCACTGTAATCTTTTATTACCATCTCTAAGCACTAAAAGTGGCAGGTTCTGGCAATGCTAATTGCAGCCCACACATTGGGTATACCAATTTCTTTCATTGTGTCTACACTGCATATGGCTTATATCAACATTGCATATGACTACACCACACACGGCTGATATCAATATATATAATGAAAGGACACACACTTCAGTAACATACAAGAATAAAGAAAGGCAATACAAGTTATCAACCATGGTTGATTTATACAGCTCAGAGAACTTGCTTGGAAAACAACAATGGCTTTCACAAAGTCAGCTATGAAGATGAACATGGATCAGGGGTCAGCAAACTTTTGCAGCAGGGGGCCGGTCTACTGTCCCACAGACCTTGTGGGGGGCCAGACTATATTTTGAAGGGGGAAAATGAACAAATTCCTATGCCCCACGAATAACTCAGAGATGCATTTTAAATAAAAGGACACATCCTACTCATGTAAAAACACACTGATTCCTGGACCATCTACAGGCCAAATCATAGCTGTCAACATTTCCCTTTTTTTAAGGGAAATTCCCTTATTCTGAATAGGATTCCTCACAAGAAAAGGGAAAAGTTGACAGCTATGGGCAAGATTAAAGCCTGCTTATTTATCTACTTAAATACTCACTGCAAAACTAAACTGAATTTTCCATTGTGATGTGTTACTGCTTGGTAATGATTGTGATATTGATAATAATAAATTATCAGGGCTTTTTTTCAGTTCCAGTAGCTCTCAGGTGGGCGCCATTGCCATTATAAGAGTGAAAGGGAGGCATTCATGGTGAGTTCTGGAACCTCTTTTTTAAAAAAGAAAAATAGCACTCTGTCAGGCAACTGACATCGGAGCTAGAGGCGGAGTAAGGCTCTCAAATGATGCTGGAGAAGGGCCCAGCAGGGAGAGAGGCAGCTCTGCAGATGGGGAAGCAAATCAGCGCAACACCAGGGATATAGAGGAGCTGATGGGGGAATCGGCGAGAGGGCTCCAGGACTCTTCACCGGACACCAGCGGGGAGAGCACGGGTCCTCCGCTACCCACTGCGCAGAAGACTTCCGCGCAGAGAGAGTAGGAGGAGACTGGGTCTCAAACAACTTTTATGTTGGAAAAGATTTAAGAAACGCCCACTGACGGATTCTGCTAGCAACTGAGGCAGCCACGAAGTGAAGGGCTGCCCAGACTGAAAGGTTTAGCAAGGCAACAAAGCCTGGAGAGGCAGCAACTTACACACGAGCAACCCATACACATTACACACTCATAATAATAAAAGGCATATGTCCTAGCTACCAGAGCATGTAGCCGCACTACCTCAGACCTGCCCACACAGAGTCAGCAATTACACAACTCCCTTCTTCAGCCTACTTTCCTGATTTGTGAATTGGCCTCATCACCACGTCCTCTGAAATCAACAGTAATGTGATTTCCAAGTGATATAGAAGGAATTCTTTGCTGGGAGGCCACAGAACTGAAGAACTGAAGAAATCCTTATATAGCCAACCTGTAAACGCTCAGAATGTTCATTAGTTTCTGCTGAATGTTGTATTTCTTCAACATATTTAAGATGAAACCTCAGATTAGGCCATCCTAACAACAAAGTCAAAGTTAATTAGTCCTAACTAACAGCCAAGTTGTAAACGGCAAGAGGTCAGCTCCACCCTCAGGAAAATGAACATTAGTGAGACATTTTAAAGCACTGTCTGTTTTTATAGGCAGTGCAGGGAAAGGCTAAACCAATAAAATGTGATCTTTCCATTCTGTATTTTAATAGTAGCCTCTAAAGGATGGAACACATCCCCCGGCTTTGATGGCAAAACCTTGCACCAAGTTAATAATGATATGTGAGTAAAGAAAATTACTGTCATTTCACTTTGATCCTGACCACTGAACGTAACAAGCAAACAGCAATCAAGCCCATGTCAATCACCGGTGCCTTTCGCAGGGGCAGGGGGGTCATGTCCTAGTGTGGGCAAGATAGAAGTCCCCAAAGATCACTTTGAGGCTTCCTTAGTTTACCTAAGCTGATAAATCATAAAGATCTCAAATGATTCTGTTTGCAGGTTGGGAGGTAAGGGTTAGGAAATAAATAAATAAATCCCACCAACGTTGTTTGAGAACGTTTCAGCACGAGCAGCTGTTGTTGATTATGACTTCATTTTCTTTTCAGACGTCTTTGGTTGCACAGCATAACTGCATGGGGGCATGGAGGTTTATGGCTTCGAAATAGCCTTGTCATTTGGTGAAGTCTAACAGAGCAAAGGGGCTCAATAAATGATAAGAAAGAAAGAAAAAGAAAGAAAGAAAATTCCTTCAAAGCTTTAACTTAACAGGGTGATTCTTGAATCTTCAGGTTGGAGAATCTTGGTGTGGTCAGGGGTGAGGTGGAAGAGATGACAGAATGGTGGCATTTGTGGTGGGCTTTCCAAATCCTTGTATTTTATATGCAATGCAATACTATACCCATTGGCCTTAGAGTTAGTCCCATAGAACTCAATGAGCCTTAGACCTGAACAGAAATGTAGAGAATTGTGCTGTAAAATTCTGAGACTTGAGATTATTATTTTTTGTAATTGTTCATTTTATTAAGTGGGGTAAAAAAATTATAATTATAAAAAATAATAAACAGTGCAGAAATTAGTCCATTGATTTAAAAAGTCTATTTACAAGCTGGGCTGTAGCCCATTAAATAAAATATACACATAATTTTCACCTACAAAAACTGCTGAAACTATAAACTAACTTTAAAATTATAAACAGTAAGTCTGAAACATGTCAAATCCAATTATTTTTAAGGGCACAGGAACTTGGCGCAGATGTGAAATTCCCTTGGCTTCAAGAATTCTCAGCAGATCCACACATGCATTCCTTGCATGTACATAATTTTAAATTCTGTGATGAGAGATATGCCCATAAACTTATGGAAGAGTGTCACTTTATACTGTACCCTTCTCCATCAATGGAGCTGCAGTATTGTTTTTTACATAACCCTGTAGTCACTAACAGATTCCATGGGGGTGGCCAGTGTGGGGCTCTCGAATGTTGTTATCATCCATGACCATTGGCCATGTTGACTGGGACCGATGGGAGTTGTAATTCGGCAGTGTCTGGAGAGTACCACTTTGGCTACACCTATTGGCAGGCATTGACATAAAACAAGTCACAAGAGCAACCTTTTGTAATGAGAGAAAAGAGAAAGCTGAGAAGGAATATGGAGAGAGAGAATGGGAAGTGATAAGCAGGAGGGAGAATAAGAGATTTAGGTTGGAAGGTAAGACAGAAGGAGGGAAGGAGGAAGAGGGAGATATTTCAGATAAACATAAAAATGTAAAACTTGTCCCTGTTTTGACAGTTGGGGTTTCGAGCCATTTCCTAAGTACTAATATCACAATCACCTAATATATTGAAGCGTTCATGCAGAATACTATTAAATAATCTCTACCTTTCAATTTTGGACTCTATTTAAAAATTAACTTTGGAGTACACACGCATATACAGATTTCTGATAGCAAGATAAGAAACTTTCTCATTTGCTAGAACAGAAGGGTGAAGCAACAGGGTCCCATTCCCAGTGTTCAAAGTAATTGTAAGAGTGATAGGACTCATACTGTCCTCCATGTGAAATTTATCTTTCATTCAATCAGCAGAAACAACTAATGCTCTGGAAGGAGTATTATATCCCATCTACTTCCCAATAAAGCCAGTGGTGTCCAATCAGACACCTATTGTTAGTAGAGAACCTGAAATTGATACAATCATCGCGTTGATCCACAGTTGCGCATGCCAGTGCTTGGCTTCGCTGTCATCCTCTCCCCACTCTTCCTTCCCCCCTCTTCCAAAATGGAACCTTCATAAAGAAAGCTACATCTTTTTAAACTAAATATATTGGACAAATGGCAGGGGGGAAAGAGGGTTGTGTGGGTTTGTTGTTTCACATTACCTTTTCTGCAACACTTCCTCATTTGTGTTCTCGTGCACAGTCACACCCATTCATTTTTAGACACTGTAGTGTTTATACAAAGCAACTTACTATTCACACACAAACCACCCCACAAGTATCAGTTGCACACTCAGTGTATCAGTTGGCTTCTTCTCTGTACTTCTCTCCACCAACAGATTCATTGTTCCCTAGACCTTGTGAAGGCCTGAAAGTTGGAATGTTCATAAACATTCCGTGGCATCAAATCAGCTGATCTACTGGCTACAGAGAGCTAATTCCAATTGATTGTAAATTGAAACCTCAGAGCCAACTGCAATGGAAGCTTCAGTCACTGAAACTGCACCCTGCATTTACCCCAATCCTCTCCCCACCCTTAATGTAGTTGAACTGGGAAAATTGAGAGGCGGTGGTGGAGAAAGACAGTTAAAAAAAAAAGTTCAAATCCGTTTGTTCTGCACTTTTATCTTATACTTCACTTTCAAAGTTCA
The DNA here is from genome assembly GCF_965113315.1 of Podarcis vaucheri. Classification (NCBI taxonomy): domain Eukaryota; kingdom Metazoa; phylum Chordata; class Lepidosauria; order Squamata; family Lacertidae; genus Podarcis; species Podarcis vaucheri. Next base: position 22,192,919 of record NC_138749.1, read on the forward strand.
TAGTAAGTGCCCTAAAAGATTATTGAAAGGCAGCTTTGACTTTGAAAGTAGATGTATACAAATTGGGGTCTGTAAGAAAGCACAGGAGATAAATCATTTGGAGTCCCCTGTCAATGTGTCATAGCATGAGACTGCTGAGCTCAAACTGCTGTTATTTTGGGCTAGGTGTGCAGGAAACTGCTGATATACTCCTGAACCTGAGCTGTACAGTGAGGTAGGCAAGGAAAGTACCTTTATCTTTCCATTCCTGTGGTGTATGGGATGGTTAGAGCTGAGGACTTACTAAACTTTGTTAAGTTTCATGATGATAACATCATGTACACCACCATGGAGCGGCAGTTGTTTCCTACAAGTAGTTTATAAATCAGATAATATGCCTTTTCTGATTAATCAAGTTCACTTCTGACCCTCTAAGTGTTACATATACACTAGTACACTAGTTGGGACGTGGGTGGCGCTGTGGTCTAAAACCACTGAGCCTCTTGGGCTTGCCGATCAGAAGGTTGGTGGTTTGAATCCCCACGACGGGGTGAGCTCCCGTTGCTCTGTCCTAGCTCCTGCCAACCTAGCAGTTCAAAAGCACGCCACTGCAAGTAGATAAATAGGTACCGCTGCAGTGGGAAGGTAAACGGCGTTTCCGTGCGCTCTGTCTTCCGTCATGGTGTTCTGTTGCGCCAAAAGCTGTTTACTCATGCTCGACACATGACCCAGAAAGCTGTCTGTGGGCAAACGCCAGTTCCCTCAGCCTGAAAGTGAGATGAGCACCACAATCCCATAGTCACCTTTGACTGGACTTAACTGTCCAGGGGTCCTTTACCTTTACCTTTACCTATACATTAGTGCACCAGCTATCATCAGTTTTCTGTAATTCTTTGCAATAATGGAGGCAATTTAACTTGCATGCCACCATTATGCATCTCTTGGAATAGCTGCACAAATATAAGATGAGAGACACATGGCTTACTAGCAGTACATGCGAAAAGGATTTAGGGGTCTTAATGGACCACAAGCTTAACATGAGTCAACAGTGTGATGCAGCAGCAGCAGCAGCAGCAGCATGCTATTCTAGGCTGCATCAACAGAAGAATATTGTCCAAATCTAGGGAAGGAATAGCAGCACTCTATACTGCCTTAGTCAGACCACACCTGGAACACCGTGTCCAGTTCTAGGTGCCACAATTAAGAAGTAAATAACTTTATTGCACTAGCCGTTGGCCATGACAAATCTGAATCAAAAATAAACACATGTAAAAGGATGCTGCACCACAAATAATAGTCTCTATTTAGATCTCGAATCTCACTTACAGTTTGATGCTATTTGGTCCAGGGTCTTCTTTCTAATGTTTTTGGTCGCCAGAGCAAAAAGGGCTACTTTGTGAGTGACTGAAACATTTACATTGCTAAGAAACCATAAGGCCTTCTCTGCCTAGGACCGTGTAATTTAAGAAGGATATTGACAAGCTGCAACATATACAGAGGAGGGCAACCAAGATGACCGTGCCTTATGAAGAACAGTTGAAGGAGCTGGGTATGTTTAGCCTGGAAAAAGGGGACTGAGAGGAGATATGGTAGCCATCCTCAAATATTTAAAGGACTGCCCATGGATGGGGAGCAAAGCAAACTTATAGTCTCTTGCTCTGGAGGGTAGAACTCAAACCAATGGTATTACAAGAAAGGAGAATCTGACTAAACATCAGGAAGAACTTTCTGATGGTAAGAGCTGTTTGACAGTGGAATAGACTCCCTTGGAAGGTGGTGGACTCTCTTTCATAGGAGGTTTTTAAGTAGAGGTTGAATGGCCATCTGTCATGGATGCTTTAGTTGAGATTCCTGCATTGCAGGGGGTTGGACTAGATGACCCTCAGGGTCCCTTCCTTATCTACAGTTCTCCAATTCTATGAATACCTGCTTGATCAGCTCGGCCTTACAGTTACTGTGATTCAGGTATGGGTAGACATTTATTAAGTCGCTTGTTTTAGCAGATGCATATGTCTGCAATATTTCCCCCGGTGCCAACGCCAACTTCAACAAATTTCATGGGATCATAACCAATTGCTGCTCAGATACTGGTTGAGACTTTCTGTCATATGCATTAAACTGTTGGGCATTTATTAAGGTTTCATTTATGTGACTCACTCATACTTTTTTAATTCCATAATGGTTCTCACAGTAATTTCAATCATAATTGGAATTCTTGAAATAGTATCAATGAAAGCAACTGTTAATTTAAGACTACCATCAGCAATTACATAAACAAAAGCAAGACAGCAGATGTCAAATCTCCACAACTGGGAGGTAAATCAGACAGAAAAGGCACACTGAGACAAGTAGTCTTTTACTTCCCTTTTAAAGGAAGGATGGAATGTTCCAACCTGTCCTGAAGGGGGTAACCACTTAGGGGCCACCACCAAAAAGGCCCCACTCCTTGGTGATGGCAATCTGAATCCCATAAATTAGCTTTTAAGATCATTTGATCTGTGATGGTTTCAATACTGCTGTATTTTTAAATTTGCTTTTATTTGTTGCTTTTAGTGTTAACCTATACTCATTTTTAAGTAACCAGATTTAAGGATAATCAGAATGAATTGGTGGATGGATGAAAATGGTGGAATGTGAACCAGGGTTGCAGGATCACATCTCAGTGTAACCCAATAGTTGTCACTCTGTTGACCTACTGTAAAAATGAGGGAGGTAATTTTTCAGATATTGCTCCTACGGTCTATAACCCCCTGCCCCAAATATAGTTTCCCTCCCCATTCTGTTGATGGAGAGCAGAGTGACACCTATTGGATTCTACCCAGTATCTTCGTGGGGTTTTAACAGAAGTAATTCTCTCTCTGTGTCTCTAGGACAGGGGTAGGCAACCTAAGGCCTGGGGGCCAGATGCAGCCCAATCGTCTTCTCAATCTGGCCCATGGACGGTCTGGGAATAAGCGTGTTCTTACATGAGTAGAATGTATCCTTTTATGTAAAATGCATCTCTGGGTTATTTGTGGGGCCTGCCTGGTGTTTTTACATGAGTAGAGTGTGTGCTTTTATTTAAAATGCATCTCTGGGTTATTTGTGGGGCATAGGAATTTGTTCACCCCCCAAATATATATATATATATATAGTCCGGCCCACCACATGGTCTGAGAGACAGTGGACCAGCCCACAGCTGAAGAAGGTTGCTGACCCCTGCTCTAGGAGGTATAGGAATGAAACAGGTTGGTGGTAAAGGTGAAAAGCCCATATGCCCATTTGGTATATAAGTTAAAGGATAAGCCTGTTGTAGATCTGCCAGCACCCATTTTAAGGCCAACAAACAACATTTCAGAAGCATTTATGCCCAGAAACAACCGCTGGTATCCCCCCCCCATCTTTGTCTCTCAGCCACATTGGAAGACAACACTTCTGTGTTGTTGCACCAATGCGAATCTCTGGGTTCAGGGTGTTAACTAATTAACAGTAGAGGCATGTGCAGTTTGTTAACATTTCCATTAAATCACACTCAATGCATTTCATTTTTGCCCTGTTCTTCTTTGTGGAATTGTGCACCATTTATATAAGGTGGGGGATAGGAAGCCTTAACATAAAGATGGACTGGGCCATCACAAAAGAGAATTCTTTATGGAGCTTGTTTTCCATATGAAAGTAGCAACATAAATGGCTTGCAATGCCTTTTTTATGAATTGTGTCCTAAGTGGTTATGATTGTCCCTAGTATTCAGTGTTCAGTCATTAAGTAGCTTTGAAACAACAGGAGGAGAGAAAGGAAACATTTTGTACCTACGGCACTCACTTGGGCAACACGTTTTTAGCAAACTCTCTTCCCCTTTTGGATCTAAATTATGCAGGGACACAATGATGTGTGAATTGATGAAAAAGGCAAATCATATATTTCTGAGCCATTAATAGTCAATTCTGTCCCCTCTGGTTACAGGTGGGGAGGGGGAGAATTGCATTGATTTTCGTATCTGAATCAAATTCTCTCCCCCACTTTCTGCCAATCTGACTGCTGCTTTGACAGAGTCAGGCTGTGTGGGGAAAGAGTTGATTCTCTTGTCAGATCTCGAGATAAATAAGTCATGCTTCTTCTTGCTGTACAAGAATAACTCCTTTGGAGAAAGAGAGAGAAATCTGGTTTTGCACCCTGCCAACATATTCAGGTAAAATGGTCACTGTGCATAAAAGCTTCTTTGTAGTATATATTACAATAACATCCCATTGAGAGGAAAAGAGGATGATGCCATCATTATCTTGGTCTTCTTAACTTATTTTTTCCTTACCCCCTAAAAAAAATAAAAAATCTTTGTGCCTGAACCAAATTAGGCAGAAAAATATGGGACTTTATGAAAAGTTGACTTAGCTTCACAATTGGTACGCAGCAAAATAAAAACAACCAACTTTCTTTAAAAAAGGAGAGGCAAGCCCTCATATGCCTCCCTCAGTGGGGTCTGTTAGGATTGGTAGGCTAGAGGGCAGGGAGTTGAACAGTAGGTGGCGCTATGACCAACAACAGAGCCCACTCATTCTCGTTTTGATCCCATCCACATCTCTGCTGAGTTCTATAAGGCCAACACTGAGATTAAAGAGTAGTTGGCCGATAGGCAGTGCTTTCCGCTAGATTGATTGTAAGATGTCATGTCTGTAGGGACTGGTTGAGTGCAGTCTGAGGTTGGTGGGGCAGTCTAATGGACCAACCTACACTGGGGCCCCCACTCTAGCCAGGGTTCATCCATGTGTGCTTCCCTAACTAGATGGGGAAGCATGCACACAATAGGTGGCATGCATTTCTTAAGAAATTTGTAGGGATTTTACACAGGACAAGCGGGCAAGAATCTATGGGCGCAGCGAGTATGGCCATATTTATTAGAGGAAGGGAATTTAGCACCAACAGGATTAATTTTAACTGGAATGCAATGCTAAATTAAGGAAGTATGACATGTCAGTTTGCATTTCTTAGTACAGAAAGTATTGATATGTAGAGATCTTTCCTACTCTTTTTAATTCAAGAGGGTTCTGGAAGCTTCCCTGTGTGAAAGAAACTTCATGATATTTGGGTTATTCCTTCAGAGAAGCTGAGTACAGCTGGTTTAAACTGTTTCTGTTATCTCTTTCTGACATGGTCATGCTGACTATAATAGTGAGGCCAGAAGGAGCCCGCATTTCTCTCTCTCTTTCTGTCTCTTCTTCTTTCTGCTGTGGTGTTCTATATATAGTGTTAAGGTTTAGTCTTATTATAAGTTATTGTAAGTTTAAGTTAAGTCTGCTGCAACTGGATTTCTTGTGGACAGTACCAATCCTGAATATATTGGATTTGTGACCATTATGCTCATTTGCCTTCAGTAGCAGTACAGCTCTTCTGGATGAAATGCCTCTGGTCTATTTTTTGGGAATCCTGCAACATGTTCAAGTTTTTACTCGGCTAACTATACATAGGAATCTACTGTGGATCAATATGGAGTAGAATTTCAATGACATGACTTGCTTCAGAGAAATGTTGCTGGCCTCCCAGAAATATGCCTACATCTTCTTAGCCCCTTGTGGACTTCCAATTGCCAGGAATTTGCCTGTGGGCCCAGTTTCATACAGTACCTCTGTGGGGTAGAGGAACAGGACACTCCCATCTGAAATGCACTTCCAAAACAGTGTGCACATGGGGACATCAGGAGTATATCTGAAGCATAATGTCCTTGAGTCTTACAACATGAAGGTGGGGAGTGCATATCTATTCCTCTCCTAGGGAAGAGAGTCAACCATGCCATAATATATGGACCAGAACTGAGCTAATATGCGGTAGTGACATCTCATGATTTGCCAATTAATCATCCTTGCTAGAAAGCAGTAAGCATTGTTTGCTTGGGTGGGAGCAATGCATGTATTCACCCGCAGAAATAATTATTCCAGTTTTTCATTAGATGTAAACGTCTTGATTGGTAACATCATTGGCTCATGAATAATGAATGGATAAGGCACTTTGTAATAATTAACTGGTAACATTAACAAAAATGTTACAACAATGAAAGTGGACTGTATATACATTGATGATACACACACACAGCTCCCATAGAGGGTGTTGATTATCAACTTGGATTGTACTTGGTTCTCCTAAAGGCATGATAAATGAATTTCTTCGAAATCACACTGTAATTGTTTCTTTCCCTGCAGATAATTTCAGTTGATATACACATTATTAAAATGTCAATTAACCTTGATTTCCCCCTCCCCATCTTCTGTGATAAGTTAAACTAAGCTAACTTTGATATAGATGTAGAACTGCAAACCCTGTAATGAGGCAAATTGCTAAGGGAGCCCTAGTTTAATTAGTTCAGTCATTTTCTGTCACTTCTAATTATATAACTAAAGTCTCTACCCTTGGGAAAGATCACATTTAGTGTGAGCTGCTCTTTTATGCTAATGAGATTAATATTCAATGACATCATTTGTGTACACTTGTTACTCATCTTATAGCTTTTTGTAAGCAGATCATTTTGTCCTGTCCCCCCCATAATTTGCAACTATCCACATGTTTCTGTCACCATAACAGGCAAAGCCCAAATTTTGCACTGCACATATCTGGCACATACAATGTGATCCAAAGGAGGCAAAGATTTCTGTGATGCTGTTCTTCATAGATGACACCATAGAAACTTTGGGCAAAATGTAATGACAGATTGGCCACAGGAACCTCTAAAAAAAAACATTTTTGAGGGAAGGGGGGAAATGCCTCAGCCCCTAGCAGCTGATGTGTATGTTGGAGGGGCAGAGGGGGAAAAGGGTGTATTAGTCTGCACCATGCAACTGCATATTTAACTATCACTAGCTCAGAGCAGGGCTGCCATCTACTAAGCTGAGTGAGATCCCTTCCTCCATTGCTCACCCCTGGTGCTCATAGGTCAGAAACTTGGAAAGTTCATTTTAAAACAGAATCATATCCAGTTCACCTCCTCCAAAAAGGAACTAGTTCCAATTCAATTTACAGTTCAATTCACAATTAATTTATTCATTCATGTGGTCCTTGACATTTCCCCCTCCCCCCAGACTTCATAATGTTACAAACTGCTCTGCTAACACTATACTTAAGAAAACTAAGTGCAATTGCTTTGTTTATTTCCCCCAAAAGTTATCATCTTTAAACTCAAACAGCAGCTTTGCTTTTCCGATAGGTAGAAAATGGTAAATGCAATGGCCACAGTGAAGCACGAAGTTAAGTGCAATGAAAATCGTGTGTGTGTGTGAGAGAGAGAGAGAGAGAGAGAGAGAGAATGAATTTAACTTGAATTGAATTAAAATACACCCAAAGTACAAAAGGAACTTAATTGATCATTGGTTTACTTGGAAATTACAGGAACTTTTTTCAGGAACAATTCAGAGATTTTTAAAATTAATTTGGTAAATTCGTTAATTTGAATTAGTTCATTCCAAGCAGAGATTAGAAGTCAGGCAATATCATATTGTGTGTACTATATGGAGAAACTCCAGGTTCCCTTATGTAGCTCAGATCTTCCTCTCTACAATCGGGCTCCCATTCTCAACTGCCCATATTATAGACCTTTAGGATGTGGAAACAGAAATGCCTCCCCATCCTTGAAAGAAAAATCAGACCTTGCCTTGAACATTCAAAACAAATGTTTAACTTCAATGGAAATTCCAGGACTGGAAGAAGCTGCTTTTGAACATGTGTGTAATCTCCTCCCTTGGATGATTTAAAGGGAGTGGGGATGTTGGAAGGGGATCTAGTGTATTTTGTTATAGGGATAACATGTCTTTATTAAGGGCAGGGATAGAACTACATGTTTATCTTGGTTCCTTGAAAGGCCCAGCAGTGGGTGGGGATGGGAGTCACAAAATGGCAACCTTCCTCAACCTGACATCTGCCAGATACTTTGTAATAAAACCATAGGCGCCGACTCCATGGGGCTTGAGGGGGCTTGAGCCCCCTCAAAAAAATTTTTGGGGGGGCTCAGCCCCCCCAATAATCTCGGGCGCCCTTCCAGCAGAGCGCCGCCGCCGTCCCCCGCCTCCTCCCCACCTGCTCCCTCGCCAGCCAGCCAGCCAGCCAGCCGCGCGCCCTAGCCGGAGAGCCCCGGCCGTCCCCCGCGAGATTAGGGAATCCCCGGGGGCGGGGGCTCCTGCCTCTAGCCCCAGGTTTCCCGCATATCAGCTGTTCCGGAGCTGATTAATAGGCGCAGCACGCTCTCCCCTATTCGCTCACGAGGGGGCGGCGCCACTTTATTTGCATATTCATGAGCTTATTTGCATATTCATGAGCTTATTTACATTTCACGAGCTTTCCCGGGCCCCCCCAATATTTTTTATAAGTCCGCGTCCCTGAATAAAACTCCCATCGGCCTCAGCTAGCATGGCCAATGGTCAGAGCTGATGGCAGTTGTAGTATAAAAGATATGGAAGGCATTAGATCAGGGAAGGGTACAGGAGTGAACCTTGCTGATATGGCACCCTGTGTGAGGCCAAAAATGGACACCCTCTCCAGTCCTCTCAGGATGGCTCTGGCATAGTCCTAGAGCCCTCCCTTCTCCCCAAAGTTTAGTAAGTGCTTGCCCAGCTTTGGGAAGGAGGAAGAAGGACTCTAAGACCCTGTCAGAGCCCCCATGCCTCCTTCCCAAAGCTCGGCAAGTATTTACCAAGCTTTGAAAAGGCATCCTCCTAGGTTGCGCATCCAGTGAAGGACCACCAGTGGCTTATCTCTAAAAAGAGGGTGCTCTTTGGGGAAGTATCTGCCACATTGACCCCACTCTTTCTTTTGGTTGCCTGTTAGGGCTGCACTGCAATGGTCCCTGAATATCTGGGCCCCATTTTCTGGCTGAAAATTTAAGGACACTTTCTGATTTTTGGAGTGGCACCCTTTAGCAGTGATGATGTGGGTGTCATCTACTTTAAAAAAAACAACCACTATCACGGATGTTCTTGGTGGCTTAGCTGCCATTTTTGTAACTGCTAAATAACCCAAATACAGCATTTGTGCATAGGGGTGGGAGGGATTTAATAGTTGCAAACAACAACAGCATGGCAACCACAGGTGGGGAAGAAAGGCGAATCTAAATTCCCTGAAAATTAGTGGTGTGCAATTAAAAGTAAACATGTTTTCCCCATCTTCATTTTTAAAAAAGGTTCCCATCATTTCCTCCATAACTATAGCCAATTGTTTGAGGCATGGTGTTATCTGAAACTTCTAGGCATTAAAAAAGCTGGAAGGGGGGCAAAGATAGCCAGTTTCGTTTCTGCTGGTCCCATTTAGAAATGACTTCATTGTCTCCATTTCCTCCATGCTGAAATGTGTGTGTTAATAAGAATGGGGGTGGGGAGGTGAAAAGCTATGGTAAGGAAAATACAATTAATTTCAAAAGAACTTTATTCATCAGTGGGACTTTTCCCATCAATTAACACTTCCTTTCCTTCATGGAAAAAAAAGAAGTTTGCTTAGGAATTTATAAAGCTTATACACATCTGCTGAATGAATTACAGCATGACCAAAGCAACCACAAATTGGCACAGTGACCATTATCTGTCAGTTCCTCCTCTACCGTCGGCCACATAAACCTGGTTTAGATGGAACGGGAGGGCTAAGATTCTTATCTTTTATTTTTCCTAAAAGGTACCTGCACTTCCCATGAAGCCATCGCATTGAAGTGACTGGGTGGAAAAGCTCTAAAAGCGAAGGAATCTGTAACTTACAAAGACCCAAGCTAGTAACAGATGGTAGAATGGAGTTTCTCCTTTCCCCCCATAAACAACAAAAACAAAACAAAAACAAATGGTTAGAGGGAATTGTCTATTGTTTCTTAGTTCAGAGGTTCTCAAGATAAGATGCTATGGTGGTGAGAGTATCTCTACAAGGGGGGGAAAGCCACACTGAGACTGTGATCCAGCTGTAGTGCCGTGCAGCAAAATATAATTGGCAGCTGTGAATGTGCGCTCCAATATATATCGCCATATATAAATAACCCAACATAAGAAAAGTTCCTGCTGGATCAGACAAATGGCCTATCTAGTCCAGCATCACATTCTCACAGTGACCAACCAGATGCCTATGAGAATCCCAGAAGCTGGAGATGGACACAATGGCACCGTTGCCACTTGTGCTTCCTAGGAATTGGAATAGACATACTACATCTGATACTGTGGGCCCTAAACGACTGTGCCCTGTAACGGTGGGTCATGGAACTGACCATAGTGTCATCAAATGCAATATATACTGTAGGTAAAGGGACATGTGTCCCCTCTCCCCCCCCCAAACCAATATGATTACATTTGATTTCAAAAGACGAATCTTCTCAAATCAAGAGAGTCAGATATCTCCAGAATGCCTGGGAATTATTTAAAAACACAAGAACAGATGTTCAGCTAGAATCTATACTGCAGACAAGGAAAAGTACAGTGGTACCTTGGTTTTCGAACGTCTCTGTTGACGAACATTTTGGTTTGTGAACACAGTACAGTGGTACCTCAGGTTAAGTACTTAATTCGTTCCGGAGGTCCGTTCTTAACCTGAAACTGTTCTTAACCTGAAGCACCACTTTAGCTAATGGGGCCTCCTGCTGCTGCTGCGCCACACAATTTCTCTTCTCATCCTGAAGCAAAGTTCTTAACCTGAGGTAATATATCTGGGTTAGTGGAGTTTGTAACCTGAAGTGTATGTAACCTGAAGCGTATGTAACCCGAGGTACCACTGTAAACCTGAAAGTAAATGCTTTGGTTTTCAAACACATCTCAGAAGTCAAACATACCATGCAGCTTCCGCTGAGTGCAAGATCCTGAGGCCTAGCTATTGGCTGTTGAATTTTTGGTTTTTGAAAGTTCCAGAACTCGAACGGTCTTCTGGAACAGATTATGTTTGAAAACCAAGGTACCATGCGAGCAAGGCAAACAGGATGCCAGTGTGATTAAAGAACAGAGATAAGGAAGCTACTAAATGCAAGAAGGCTTTCCTCAGAATTACAGAATTGTAGAGTTGGAAAGGAACCCCCAAGAATCACCTAGTCCAACACCCTGCGATGCAGGAATCTCAGCTAAAGCATCCATGAAAGTTGGCCATCCAACCTCTACTTAAAAACCTCAAAGGAAAGAACCTCCAAGGAACCTCCACAACCTCCCGAGCAAGACTGTTCCACTGTCGAAGAGCTCTTACTGTCAGAAAGTTTTTCTGCATGTTTAGTTGGAATCTCCAACTAAACAACTGATGTTTCATCCAAATGAGAACATAAATGAGCACAAACGAAGGGATACTGAAAATGATTCTGAGAAGGACATTGCTAAAAACATTAAGACTAACAACACTATTGGGACATGTTTAGAAATCATGCAGCCAGATTGTATGATTATTCCAAAACATTTGGGGGACCAACCAATATATGCAATAGTCAACAAGATTTTCACATAGAATCCCCCACATTCACCTGAGCAGGAAGGCCATGCCAGCTGACACTCTTAGCTTTTAGACAAATCAAGACAGCCAAAAATGGGATTGCAGTATAAAGGAAAACATTTGCACCTGCCTTAACAACTTCCACACCACCTTAGGAGGCTGCACCTCAACTCATAATGTGCACAACTCACACAAATGTTCATAGGAATTACGTGTGTACATCAAAGAGAAAAACAGAGCCACTAAACCCATAATATTGTGTCAATACAGTAAATCACTGTAATTACTGCAATTATAAGTCTGTTCATGTGATTTATCCTTCAGGAATGCATAGCAGAATGCCTATCATCTAAATCTCAGTTGTCTGGAAGAATGTGCTTTTTGTATTTATTTATTAATTTTTTGTCACAAACGTTTTATTTTTGGGCGGGAGTCCCAAATACAATTAGGCTGCAATTCTATATACCATTTATTAGGAGAAAACTACTGAACACAGTGCTTACTGATGAGTAAACATGCATGTTGTTTGTTTAGTTTCCCCACAAATCTTATTGTGAAAAGTATGTGTGCGTGCAAATACACTGTATTGTATTAAAAAGGACCATTTCCAGCTGATTCACCATGCTCAAAAGCAGATGTCTTCAAATCTTCATATGCATATCCAAATACCCCAAGTACATAAAACACCCGCTTATCTATATTTTTGTACAGATACACTAAAATGTAACCTCCTTGTCTTAATCTTGACCTCTTAATCCTTATTTCAATAAAGCGAAAGCTTCATTTTGTAGCAGTAACTTATGCAGTGACATGCATTGCAATATCTGGAGGAGGATGTCAAGCAGTGGCCAATGAGGAAAGAGAATGAAGATGACTTAATGCTCAGAATGATGTTCAGAGATCAGGGGAACATCCATTCTCCCTACTGAAAGCAATAGCAGTCTGGTATGACCCAGTGATGGTTTTGGCCTGCACTGGCTATTCTAGGCGGCAACAGAAATGCATTATGTTGCATAACTAGAGATGGAGGACCTGCGACTCTCAAAATAGACCAACATGGTTTCCTCCAGATGTTGTTGGATTCATCATCCCCAGAGAGCATAGCCTGTGAAGAAGGGCAATGGGAATGGAATCCAACCACATCTGGAGGGCAGCACATTGGTTACCACTGATCTGGAGGGACACACGTTCCCTACACCATATAGCCTGGGCCTTTCTCCAGACCCAGTTCTTGCTTTGCCCTCACAGCCAGTAAGTACGTGTACAGACCCTTTCTCCACCCTTGCGATGAAGCAATAAATTGTAGCATATAATCAGATTTACAGAATCTTGAATTAAAAAACACACCAGTACATGGGTGGGAAATGGTTTATCCAGTAGAGCCACACAACACTGCATTCCTCTGTAGGGTACAGTGATTGCCAGTTATCAGTATGGGTACATGGCATCCATCAAGTATAGGAGCCAACTCCTAGGGGCCGAGGTCTCTTCGTTTCCCCTCCCCAATGAAATGTGGAGGGCCCTAAAGTTAATGGGCATTGCCATTCAAATGGTGTGGGTGTGCTCCATCATGTAATCAATTATACAAGGCAGGGCCTACCTGCCCCCCCAATATTTTATTCAAGTTGGCACCCCTGCCATCAAGCATTCACAATTTCATATTTCTTGGTGTCTCTATCAGTGATGTTGGAGATAATAGACTTTTATGCACCCGCATGCCAAATTCCATCCTGCAAAAGAGGATGGGGTAGATTCAGGCAGATAAAGGAAACTACAGTATGCATTCAAATGTGGACACTGCAAAACAACCACAAAGAAAGAATCAGGAATTGCTGCCTGCAGCCTAGAGAATAACTTGTAAATAGTAAATATCAAAGGAAAGCAGTTGGCACCTGAGTGTCAACAACTGTATCTGAAAAAAAACAAACATCTTTGCGTGCACAGAAATATTTACTACAGCAATGCACAACCTTTCATTCATAAAAAGGCTTCAGCAATAAACCACATTAACAGTATGTCATGAAAGCCAATGAAATGCACAGGACAACGGCTTTCAACGTTAAAAGTCTCTGGATTCACATTTAATTCCAATATATAATGTTATGCATTGAACATTTGTTAATAAACACAGTATATTTTACTTTGATTACATTATGCACTTTATTTCATTGAGAATTGTCTTTCTCTTTTCTTTTTTCTACCCTCCTAAACCAAAATGAAGACGTGATACATAATCTGGAAAAAGAGTCCTGACTTTATTCAACAACAAGGCGTATATGCATTAATAATTGGCTAATTTCTGGAAGACAAATACAGGCACCACCTAAGCAAGAAATAAACAACACAGCACCTTTCAGAAATTAGTGGGCTCCGACTCCCGTCAGGCCCTGTCAGCATGTCCAATGGCCAAGGTTGTTGAGAGTATAACAACATCAGGAGAGCACAACCTTGGCTACTCATGACCTCAGCAATGGCAGACTTCTGGGAGGACTGAAACGCCCTGCAGAGTTGGAGGAGGACCAGAATGATAAGGTCTAACAATTTATTAAAGAAGGGTACAAATTTATAGCAAAGGTCCAACGACTCTCTCCTTGTCCCTGCTTATAGCATTCTGTGGGACAGGCTACACAACAAAGATATGCCTTGTCTGCACCCAAGTAAATATACACACAATCTTTAGAGGCCCAGGCAGGCTACATCACATGGGAACCCAGATGACTGGTATTAACCATTGCCTGGGATCCCTTGGAACACAACTGGCTGGCATTAGCCATTACTTCCCCCTCTAGCTATGCCTGGGGTCTGTGGATACATCAAGGCATGTGAAACACATATGAGCTCAGTGCTACAGATGCTACCAATTAGGTCAGGTCATCATGACCATCAACATGCTTCAAGCAGGGCTTCCAAAGCAGCTCACCATCTGGGTCAACACAGAGGACCTCCCATTATTCTCTGCTAGGGGACACCATTTTGACTTGAGATGTCTGATCAAGGCAGTAGAAGATGATGCACACCTTGCTTCACCTGACCATCATAAAGGTATACTGAAACCTATATCTGATCCAGACCACCCACATTGCCTAGCTTTCAATGAGCTAACCCATCCACAGCCCAAGAGGACCACTCATTCCATCCTGTTGAGCAGTGCAGCTATATGCAATTAGGATGGCATCCCTCAGGTGCTTCAGAGGGCTCACTAGAGTAACCTATCTTCAGTCTCTGGTGACTGTGTTAGAAGAGTGGCTTGCCTGGTGGGAAAGAGTCACAGCAATAGCCTCCCAGCAGCAATGTCACTTATGGGGAGGAGCAAATTGCTGGTGAGGTCAGGTCTGTGCTGGCAGATAGGCAAGAGTGCTGGTTTGACTCAGCTATGGGGTTAGCGCCTCCGGCAATGGAGGATTTCCTCTGATCGGGAGGAATCCGCTCCGTGGAAATCAGGGTCTGGACCGCCACGGCGAGGCGGAGACCCACCAAAAACCACAGACGGGAGAAGCCTGTGGACATGGGATTCGGCTGGCACCTTTTGCGCCTCCCCTACTCACAGGGAAACCCGGTTTCGGGGATCCGGAGCGACGTGGGGTGAGCGGCGCGGTGCTTCGAATCGACTGCTCTTTTCACGGAGTGAAGCCGCATTGCTGTTGCTGGAGAGCGCTGACTTTTTCCTGTGGACAACTGGACTTTAAACAACTACCCGTGAGTAGAACGGAAAATTGGACTATGAAATATCTTAATTTGGCACCGAAGTGGGAAGGTCTAAACAGGAAGTCCGCCTTCCGCTTTTGTAAATAGATTGAAGATTGATTGCTTTTGTTTTTGTTTTTGGTTTTGATGTATTGTGTGTTTTGTTTTTTGTTTTTTTGTTTTTATTGACTTGTATTGTTTAATTCCTTTTTTTGTCTATCTTTTTTCCTTTTCCTTTTTTCCTCTGTAATTTTAAATTCTCAATAAATATCATTTTATAGGATTGACTCGGCTATGCAGTCTCCTCCACTCCTCACTGGGAAACTAGTCAATTGCACTCTGTTTCAGAGGTATGTTGAAGCAACACTCTGCAGCAAGGAAAAGGCCAAAAGGGTTGGGTGGAGCTGCCTTGTAAAGGCCCTCCCTTTGCCCTCCCATTGGACAATCCCCCCACTTTTGAGTGGTCTCTTTCCAGCCTAAAGGTAGCTGAGCACCAGAAGATGAAATATACTCAGAGTCTTGTAGTGATTTCATGCTCTTTATTGCAGCTTGTAAAACAGTGATTGAATTGCCCCCCAAACCTCAGGCTTTTATATACATTATTTACCCAATGAGTTCCATCTGATTGGCTGATTCTCCTTCCCTCCTGGAGCCTGATTGGTCTTTTCCTGCAAGCCAATCAGTTGTTGCATTCTAGGATCCTACTTGCCAATTGTTCTAGGATCCAAGCTTAGTACATAACAGAAGAGCTCCCTTCACTGTGCCCACCTTTTCATCTCTCTTCCCCCCTTCTTTCTCGCCCTTTATCCAAGACTCCTCATCTAATATCTGGTAATAATAAAGTAGTTTTGAGAATAATCAGCCCTGTGCCGAACATTTCTTTTTACCATTTTCTATAAATTAATGAGGAAAGAAATTACGCTCAAAATTATTAAAGAGGAAGGAAAATGTCTTACGGGTGAGGCGCTGGGTTTTTAGTTAGCTGACCTCGCTTTTGAGATGCTCAGAGGGTGCTCTAACACTGGGACACAACCATACTGGGAAGAGCATTCCACAAGTGCAAAGCCCAAACTTAAAAGGACATATCCTTTGTTGTCACCCTCCAACCCTCCATCAAGGGAGGGGACAGAGGAGCACCTCTGATGAAGATCAAAGGGTCTAAGTAGGGTCTTTGGGGAAGAGGTGCTTCAAAGGAAAGGCTACCCTCCATAAAACTGCCTGAAGGTGTGCAATTGTTTGCTGCATTCCTGCTTGTAGGGATCTGTGGCATTCTGGGTGCATAGTGTGCATGCACAGCCTTAAGTCACCACAGTTTGTGGAGCAACAGGATGGGGACAGCTTTGAAAAATATTTGCCAGCATCCTTGTATGCAGGTATCCTTCCTGCCCTCTTAAGGGGACCCACATAAGGACCTTTTATATATGCAAACAGAGATCTTGCTAATGTTGTCAATACCATGCAGACTGACAGAAACCTATAAGCAAACCAATTAATACACGTAGCATTTTACACACACACCCTACTCAGAATATTGTACAGTATATTAGAATTAATGACCTTAGCTTTTGGAGCTCTTCCATGGCAACCAATTGTGGCAGCCTTCAAACGTGTTTGATATTTCAACAGTAGAGCAAAGAGAAGGAATGATGCAGCAATTATTTAATGCCTTGTGCAAGGATGAGACCTATTTAATGTATTGTGCAAGCAATTATTTACTGCACTGTGCAAACATCTACGGTGCATCTGAAGTGCACTTTTGATCTGGTCTTTCCAATACAACCCACAGCCAACATCTTTGATCTCCAAGTTAGTGATCTAATCTGCTGTATAACTTAGCTTTTATTGATCTGTTCTCATGCTAAGCAAATCAAGTCTCACTTTTATGGGACAGATTGAAAAAAGATAGTAAAACTGCCTCCAAGACTGCAGTTTAAATCTGTGCAATAACAGGGGAAGCCAGAGATAAGACTTTTATTGCACTGCCAAACTTCACATGAACCCCAAGTGTCATTAAAAGGCATGTGTCATTTGCCACATATATTTATTTTACTAGATAACTTGGTTACCACCCATTTAGAAGCAAAATAGTCTATGCTTTTTTGTTTTGGAATCTATCATTGGCATCAAATATACATTCAAGGTAATAACATTCCTGTGGTCTGTCATACAAACTACATATTGTCTGTCTAAGTACACAGTTTAATTTATTTACAGGAGTTTAAAAAAAAAAATTGGGATTGAAAACACAGCTGTGCATTTTACTGATTTGTTTTAACCAACTGCTGAATTGACCCAACAATGAGATCTTATGAAATGGTTTAATCTACCACAGAAGAAGAAGAAGAAGAGTTTGGATTTGATATCCCGCCTTTCACTCCCTTTAAGGAGTCTCAAAGCGGCTAACATTCTCCTTTCCCTTCCTCCCCCACAACAAACACTCTGTGAGGTGAGTGGGGCTGAGAGACTTCAAAGAAGTGTGACTGGCCCAAGGTCACCCAGCAGCTGCATGGGGAGGAGCGGAGACGCGAACCCGGTTCCCCAGATTATGAGACTACCGCTCTTAACCACTACACCACACTGGCTCGCCAGGGCAAAGATGGAACCCAATTCTGGCAAAGTGGAACAGAGATGTCAAACTGTATCCAACATTTGATGTCTGCTTACCATTAGAGGGAAATGGCACAGGGTTCCTAACTGTGGTGCCAGTCAAGAGACACTGGGCCACAATTCAGGGCACACTCAAGCACTGTCCAGGCATTGTTTTTCCACACTTTCAAAGAACACGTGGCAAGTGAGTAGGGCTGCCCATGCCCCCAATGTCCTCTCTCCTTCAGGCTGCAAGCTCAAGCTTTTGGTTTTTTTGCTGGAAGGTGCGAAGTGGAATTCTTCACGCATTTAGTTGATCAGTTGGTACCTGTACTGGATTTGAATTGCTTTTCTGTATATGCTTGCATAGATATAGATGATAGATAGATATATAGATGATAGATAATTTCACAGTTTAGAGATGTGATATAGGAATGCTTTTAAATAAGTAAATAAATAAATGTGGTTATTTAAATACTTTATAGATAAAATTATTTAACTGTTTTAATATATGCTACTCCTTTTACTGTATTGTAAATTGCTTCAGCATGCCCCTTGAGAAGTTATTCAAAAATGAAATAAATTGTAGTCATCATAAGTTTTAGAAACTTCTGAACCCGCCATGACTGGGATTCTCCATTATGGGAAGGATTTGACATGCATTCAAACCTTCTGCAAGGAATGCATAGATCTGTCAATTTCCCTTTTTCCTATTTTCTTATTTTTTCTGCTCTTAAGTTTGGTATTTTGAATTTCCACATCAGTATGTGTTTGTATACATACATGCATGCATGCATACATACATATCTATCTCTTCATGAAGAGTCAAAAGCATTTTAATGTGCTTTTTTTAAAAAATTCACACATTTTTGTCCATTCATGCACATTTATGCAAGCAATCCCCCCACTGTATAATGCCTTTTTGAATGTTATTTCAACCATTTCATGCATTTTAACACACATCTTTCCATAATGTATGCATTTTTGTGCACATGATTTCGTTGCATTGAAGCTAACTCCTAGGGGCCAAGGTCCCTTTGCCCCCCATAAAATATTTGAGGGGGCTATCCTCCCAAGCTGATGGGCTTACCGTTCAAATGGTGTGCGTACAGCACATCATGTGATTGATTATGTGGGATGGGGCTTACTCACCCCCACCCCATTTTTTTATTCCTGTTGGCCCCCCTGTCATTGGGCACTTGCGCTACAACACCCAGAGGAGTGTCAGCTTTCATGGATAGCTGTGTTTTGCTTTGCATGTTGTTTCAGGAAGTGTGCATGAGGTAAAGGTAAAGGTAAAGGGACCCCTGACCGTTAGGTCCAGTCGTAGCCGACTCTGGGGTTGCGGCGCTCATCTCGCTTTATTGGCCGAGGGAGCTGGCATACAGCTTCCGGGTGATGTGGCCAGCATAACTAAGCCGCTTCTGGTGAACTAGAGCAGCACACGGAAACGCCATTTACCTTCCTACTAGAGCGGTACCTATTTATCTACTTGCACTTTGACGTGCTTTCGAACTGCTAGGTGGGCAGGGGCAGGGGCCGAGCAACAGGAGCTCACCCCGTCGTGGAGATTTGAACCGCCGACCTTCTGATCGGCAAGTCCTAGGCTCTGTGGTTTAACCCACAGCACCACCCGTGTCCCTGTGCGTGAGGTAGATTTGCATTAAAGCATTAACCAAGCCGAATTTTCCCCCATCCCTACCTTCTACTGAATGCATAAAGGCCTGCAGCTGTAGCCAGTGAAAAGGAGGACTCTGGAGCAGAGTGAGTATGCACAGCCCTGTTCTTCATACCACATGTTCCCAGACAAATACCTGAATAGGGTCTCACATACACATGCTATGATTTCACAGACTTCGGTAAGGTTGAAGCAACTGGGCTGAACCTAAAACAGCTGGACTACCAAAACTCCAACCATTAAATTTGAAATTTCCTTACTCCATTTCATGTTGATGAAGATTTTTCTAGAAAAAGACACACACATACACATGTACGTATGCAATGCTGAATTATTATTATTATCATTATTTTGCTGCACTGGGCTGTCAGAAGAAATACGAGAAGATTAATTCGTATACAACCTGCACTCTTCCATCATGCTTCAGAATATGTGGGTCTGTCATGCGAAATGCTATTACATTACTGAGCAAGAAGGAAAATAACTGTGGACAAAGTATTGTGTCTCAGCTTGATGTTATTAAGAGTAGTTTTGCTTCAGAGGGTTCCCTATTGTGGCATTTTTCCTATTGTGCAGTAGCAAGAAAGACCTGATGACTATACCAAGAGCGTATGATACATTCAGGAGGCAATGCTTTTAGTTCCCATGCTCAGAACAATAGTAACTGAGAAAATTCCTGTAAATTGATTGCCTACAATTTTGGGGGGAATTTCATATCTCAGAGCCAAACAAAGACTGTAGATGACACCTGACAATTTACATGTCTATCCAGTTAGATTATTATGACGGGGAAAAATATTTAAAAAGCCCTCTGTTTTTGTTACTCGAGCGAGGAGAGCAATTGGCTTCAAAATGTCTTCTGTGCCAGAAAGTTTTGTACTATTTGGTGTATTTTAAAAGCCTGATCCTGAAATGTACTGAGTGCTTCCTGCACCCAAAGAAGTTCCAGTTCTTTTGTTAAAGATGCAACAAAGGGAACAAAAATGCATTCATTAATAGTGACTTTAAAGGATATGGTGCATCTGTAGGGACTAAGAGTAGTGCATCTTTAAATGTTATGGCCACAGTCCACTGAGTTCCTGTATGAGCCTTATTTAAATTAAGGGAGAACACAGGCATATATCTTAGATGATGTAAGTGTCTTGGACACACATACAGTGACCTGAGAACAACTGACTCAGTAACCAAAGACTATGTGCTCAAAGTTAAAGCCAAGTCCGACACAGTTAAAACATTACATCTGTCTTACTGGACTTTCACAAGACTCTATTTGATCTGCAGTCTGGCAGAAATTTAGTTCGACCCAGAAACTCTGGCGTAGCAGATCTTCCCAGGGCACAGTGCTGAATCTGCGGTCCTGTGAGGCTGCTGAGCAGTTCAGGATCTTAAATCTCTCTCAAGGTCCTTCCTCACGAAGCAGCAGATTGTAGCTCAAGGGCTTGCTGATGTGGTCAACTGGGCCATTTTTGCATGTGATTTGTGTGTGACAAGTAAGGGCAGCTTTGAGAAGCAGCTTCCTGTCCCTCTGTAATCTCCCTCGATTCAGTGGGGCAGCACCTACTTTTTGGAAGTCCCTACCCAGTGATAGTAGACAAGCATTGTATTGTTTTTGGCGCCAACTAAATTTCTTTTGTTAAGCCTATCCATGCAATTTTAATGTGTTAACCCTATTTTGTTCTGTTTACCTAAAAGAATGTCTCACCCCTAAACCCAGTTGATCACTACACTCTACCATCTTCTCAGGAGGTCCCTTCCAAGCAGTGTAGGAACCTGGCCTTTAGTGGGTGGCACCCGCTTCCCTCCCATCATATATTAAACAGCTCCCACCTCTGTTGCTTTTTGGCACCTACTGAAGATCTAAACCACTGAGTCTCTTGGGCTTGCTGATCAGAAGGTCAGAGGTTCGATTCCCCATGACATGGTGAGCTCCAGTTGCTCGGTCCCAGCACCTGCCAACCTAGCAGTTTAGAAGCACACCAGTGCAAGTAGATAAATAGGTACCGCTCCGGCGGGAAGGTAAATGGTGTTTCTGTGCACTGCTCTGGTTTCGGTGTTCTGCTGCGCCAATGGCGACATGACCCAGAAAAACTGTCTGTAGACAAATGTCGGCTCCCTCAGCCAGTAAAGCGAGATGAGCGCCGCAACCCCAGAGTTGTCTGCGACTGGACTTAACTGTCAGGGATCCTTTACCTTCACCTTTTACCTGAAGACGCTCCACTTTCAACAAACCTTTTAAGTGGACATATGTATCCCAGTCTGGATCTGCACTGAAACTATTATAATTGGTTTTATATATGGAATGGTTGTTAATTGTTTAATATGTTTTTAATTGTTTTTACACTTATTCTATGGCAAAGGGTGGGTACAAAATGTAATTAAAGAAATAATAATAAACAATGTATGTTTTACAACTGTCAATTTTATTTATATAATGATAAATAAATACTATATATCAAATCATTTTTAACATTTTAACATTTAACATAACATATTTATGTCATTTTATCTACACTGATTGTTCACAGAAACACACACACACACACAGGCTGCAAATACCCACTTACCTGAGAACAAACCCCATTGAACTCAAAAGGAATAAAACTTCTGGTAAGACTATGGTACATTTGCTTGATTCTGAACTCTGAGGAGACTTTTCTGAGGAGTTTTAACTACCTGAGGATGTACATATACACAACACACAGATAAACAGCAAGGGATATGGGATGTGAATCTGAAGTGGAAGGGGAAATTGATGGATAGTCCTGTTTCCCCACTTTAGGATTGCAGTCCTCACACCATATTGATGCAATAGAGATTTTTTTTACATCAAATTTAATTAAAAACAAATATTTCTGTTTAAAACTATGGTTTGGTAGCATGACTTGAAGCCAGGATAGGAAGACTGAAATCACCTGCATTGGTGCCCTTTGTGCACAGAATAAGGGTATTTTAAAAGACAGTGAAAATAGCAGACAGTGCATGTCCATAGTTGGAATAGCTCTCTAAAAGGACAGAGAGTCAGAGCAGCGCTTCCTCAAATACCGTATTTTCCCTCTATAAGACGCACCAGACCACAAGATGCACCTTGTTTTTGGAGGAGGAAAACAAGAAAAAATATATTCTGAATCTCAGAAGCCAGAACAGCAAGAGGGATTGCTGCGCAGTGAAAGCAGCGATCCCTCTTGCTGTTCTGGCTTCTGGGATAGCTGCGCAGCCTGCATTCGCTCCATAAGACACACACACATTTCCCCTTACATTTTAGGAGGGAAAAAGTGAGTCTTATAGAGCAAAAAATACGGTAACCTCTTTGAAAATGTGTCTCTGAATGCAGTTGGCTTTAGGGGTTAACTTGCTGGAGCTACTGAATTTAGGAAGCCCAACCTTTCAATATACCATGGCCATCAATACCTTGCAGACCATTATTCTCCCGTCCGGGAGGTGTCAATAAGGCTAATAAGACAGACATCCAGTCTATGCAGGGCCACAAGATACAGACATTGGATATCTTCCCTATTGGTGGCTCTCAGTCTTGGGGTCATGACCTCCGGGTAGGCAGTGAAGCTGTTGTCAGGGTGTTGCAAACACCACTGAGACATCGTAAGCCTTCACACATATATATTTTGCTTTGTAAAGGTTTTATAGGTGGTTGAGAAGATTACCTTGAGAATGTCAACGGCTGCAGTTACAGGAGTTAATGACTAGATGGAAACATAGCCTATGCTAGAGGTTACAAAACTGCTAACTTACAAGGCAAGCCTAACCGTGCCTACTCAGAAGTAAGCACTATCAAATTCAGTGGAACTTATTCCAGAGTAAGTGAGGTTAGGACTGCAGATTGCCATTTTCTTTTCGCTGCAAGACAGTCCCTGCACAATGGGGCAATGCCTCACTAAAATCAGGAGAAGTTTACAGAATCAGAGCAAGGTGGTGCTTTGCTTTGTGTACAGGGATTTAAATATGTGCACTGTTCTCTTAAATACAAATTGGACTCCAGAATGCCCTTCTCCTCTTTTTCCTAAGGGGACCATGTTAACAAACCAAAACCTTTGTGGATTCTTAATCCAATATGCAAGTTTCAACAGATGCTAGATTTAAGATAAGACTCAAATCCAAAGGAAATTTTGCCCGGGAAGCCCCAATTAAACTGAAAACAATAAACTGAAGTCCTATTCCTACTTACCCAAGAGTAAGCCTCACTGAAATCAGCAGGGCTTACTTTCAAGTAGGCACTGCAAATTGGAACTCCCTCTTGACATCAGGAAAGCACCTTCACTGTACTTTTTTTTTTAAAAAAACAGGAGTTTCACAGGCTTTAAATAGCTTTTAAAAAATGAATTAGTTTTTGAATGTTTTAAAATATCTGTTTTAACTGACTTTAATTAACAAATTCAGTATTAATATATTTGTAAATCACTTTCAGGGTCTATTACAGTCAAGTAGTATATACATTTTGTTAAATAAAAAAGAAATATAAGCTCTATGACTGTGTGATTTTAGGAATAGAGGGAGATCTAGAAGTTTGTTCTAAAAATTATTAAGTCATGTGGCCCTAAACCAAAACAGTAACACTAGACAGTCTTGGTAAATCACCATTTTCATTGAAATGATGGCCATTGTGCACTCTTACTTTTTCTCAGTTTTCCTATCTGTAAAATAGAAATAGTAGTGATTTACCACACACAATGGTTATATCACGAGCGCTGCAAATCCCTTATTGTGTTTAAAAGTTCTATATGTGTTATTTCATAATATTTTCTTCTTCATTAATTATGTTCTCATTAAGCCAAAAGAAATCATGCAGCCCCTCTTATACTGCTATTGCTATCATCTAAACATTGCTTCAAAAGGGGGGGGGGAAGGCTAACTCAAAATGAGTCTGTCTTGGAGTCTTAAATAAATAGTGAGCTCAGTATAATGTTCACATCACAAAACCACTGCACTTCATTCTGCCTTGATTGATGGTCACTGTTTAGCTTCGACTCAGAGTTGAGCCAGCCCTGGGACTTTATTACCTCCCATTCTAGTAAGGGTGGTCTCGTCAGTTCAGTGTGGAGGTCAGTAGTAGGGCAGGGAGAGGACTAATTTCACCGTGAAACAGACCTGCACTTTTGCATGCGCTCTTGTGATGTGTTCAGCCCAGGAATATTTGCTCCAGATCAAGAGCAGTTCAAAGTATTATATCTATCTATCTATCTATCTATCATCTATCTATCTATCTATCTATCTATCTATCTATCTATCTATCTATCTATCATCTATCTATCTATAATTTTTAAATTATTTTTCCTTAAACACATTTTCCAACAATACATTGACCAACATATAAACCTTTTTTGCTCTGCCGCGCTTGTGACTTCCCTCCTTCCCTTCAACCACTATCCCATTTCAAATCCAATCGCTTTGGTTTGGTTTGGATTGGATTCGAAGCATCCAATGAAGAAACAGCAATTTTAAAATGTAACATAGGACTGGGGCCATAGCTAGAATATCCACATTTCATTGGATTAAAATAATCAGCAAAGAATTGAAGAAGTTTTTAGGCGTGAACACTCCACAGTCACACCACCTCTCTCAGGCTAATCTACACCTTACATTTAATGCACATCCAACACATATTTAAAGCACATACTTATAGAATCATATAATTGTAGAGTTGGAAAGGACCCCAAGGCAATGCAGGAATCTCAACTAAAGCATCAATGGCAGATGGACATCCAACCTCTGCTTAAAAACCTCCAATGAAGGAGAGTCCACCACCTTCCAAAGGAGACCATCCCACTGTCAAATAGCTCTTACTGTCAGACAGTTGTTCCTCATGTTTAGTCAAAGTCTCCTTTCTTGTAACTTGAAGCCATTGGTTTGGGTGCTACCCTCTGGAGCAGAAGAAAACATCTTCCACGTGACAGCCCTTGAGATGTTTGAAGATGGCCATCATATCTCCTCTCAGTCTCGTCTTCTCTAGGCTAAACACACACAGCTCCTTCAACCGCTCCTCATAAGTACCCCTATGAAGGTTTAGAGGAGCTCATGGTATTACAAGAGCAACACAATGTCCTGAAAGCACTGCATGTCTGAAATGTGGCTATGTTGTTCCCTGCTGGACTCTTTGATGCCATGCGGCTACTGTTGGGGAAGCATCAGAGCTCAGCTGTAAAACACCTTGCAGCATTCCAAAGTCCTCAGGTTCAGTCATCCATATTCCAAGGTAGGAAAATGTCTTGCTTGAAACACTGGAGGACTGCTGCCAGACAAATAGATCTGTTGTCTGATTCTGTATCAAAGCAGCAGCTTACGTTCATTACAAGACCACTGAATCAAAATGCAGACAATTATACCTGCCTTAGACCCTGTGTTCTCAAACATGGCTCCATGGACCATGAGTGGTCCTCTAGATTCATTCAGGTGGTCCATGGCATGTCCACATTAAATATTCCTATTGATTTTCAATTGTATTTTATTGCTTCTTTTATTTCTTATATTGCCATTTTATGAATGCACATTGTCATCCATTAATGTGCAATATAATAAAAAAGAAGCAATGAAAATACCGGGGGAGGGGGGAACATAAAGCATCCAGCACAGCACATTACAATTGCTACAGAAAGAAAAATATTTCAGTGGCCCGCCAATACTACCAGCAATTTTCAAATGGTCCATGAGATGGAGTTTGGGAACTAATGTAATGGACAATACTGGGTAAAAGAGACAAATAGACTGACCTGCTATGGCAGCTTCATATGATGCTGTGAAGAATGAGCTAGATTAAATATGTTCCAATGCAGATTGCTGGAGGGCAGGGAGCGAGGAATCCATAATACCTCTTGACGTGCTACTTCTCTTTCTGCCAAAGCCAACTAAAATCAGTAGAAAACACTGTTTAATTTGCACCAGAGCACAGCCCTGGCATCTGTTTCCCAAACTAAAGCTTCAACAGATGAAGTCAAAATTAATTAAAGTGACCCTTTTGGCATCTCCAGAATGTATTTCTCTTACTGGTAAAATAAGTTATCCTCTTAATTCAGGAATAAGAGGAAGAGCTTCCAGAAGATTTTATCCTGCCGGTTCTTTCTCAAAAAATTAAGCACAGGTGAAAACATATGGAGATAAAAGTCAGCGAAGATGAAAAAGTATAGCATAAAAAGCTAATTTCAGAATGAATGGTAGTTTGGGATTTTTTTATGGGGGGTAGGAATTGGATTATTATATGTGTATGTCAGAATCAATACCTGCATGCCTACCTGAAGCCACCAAAAAGCATTTAACTGCAATATAAACTTATGTTAATTAAAAGTTGCAATGACTCTTTGGCGATCAACTTCCAGATTTGGAATGCCAACCCCAAAAGAGGATCTCTGTCTCTGGTAGCCAACTGCCTCATTTCTGTAAATTTCCATATCTGTATTTGTTTTATTTATTTATTTGAAAAGTTCTTATGAAAATTCATTGCCATTTTAGTGTAAATTTCTGCTTATGTACACATTTTTTTCCAGGCAAATTTCCCCAATATACACATGCAATTTTGCCCAAAATACTTTTTTTTTTTTTTTGCAAAGCCATTCCCTCTAATAAAGCAATTTTTTAATACACAATATTAACCCTTGTATTTGCATTCTTTGCACACATTAGAGAAGTGCATTGCAAATTCAAAAATCTGTGAATTTCAAAGGGTGGCTGTGTTTTGGTTCTCACGTTGTTGTTGTTTAGTAGATTTAGGTAGGTCCACTTTTAAATGCAGATTGAATCTAATTTCTCTATCATCCCTAACTGTGTTCTGTTTTCTCTAGTGTCCGTGCGCACGTTCATCTGCAAATTTCTTTAATACATTTCCCCAAAACAAATAAATCTAGCATAATTTTGATCTCAAACTTTATTTGCATATACTTGTGCACAGGATTACAAATGAGCCAAACTATTATTCTCCTAAATGGAAGACTTTCAGTGGAAGATGCTGTTCTACAAAATCTAATATTCTCTTATCAGATGTCCTTTAATCTCGAGATCATTGTTACAGGAAGTATATACATGTGAACATTTATTGCTTCTATTTATTGCAAGGTATACTTTGAAAATACTGCTTTCTGAATCACAAAAGGTTCCACCCCAAAGATGGATAAGAATCCTAAATGAACACCAACATTTTTCAGTGTATTTGTGCTAGGAAATCAAAGAACTGTTCATATGAAGAGACATCGGTATCTATTATTCAAGAAAGGGTTGGGTCTCAATTTTCTTGGGGCCAATAAATAACTTTACAAAGGTGGCTGAATCACTTGATTTACATGTGCATATGTTTTAAAAAAACCAAGTAAAAAGAAATGAAGATTTTAGTGAAAACCAGATGCTAAGTCCCAGAGGAATAAATTAAAATAAATGATTTTTGAAATATGAAGGAAAGCAACTCTGTGGATCCATGTGCCTTTCACATGACACTTTGGTTCTCTTGCTCCTGTAAAAGAATAAACCTTTGCAATGCTGAAGCACCTACTAGAAAAAATTGAATTATTGCTGATGAGAAATGATCAAGAAGACAACAGAGCATGACCTTTCTTTGTGAAAGTAAGGACTGTATCTCCAGACCTTTGGAAACAAAGCATAAGATGCTATGAATTAGAACCATATGCAGAGAAAAAACAAGTCGCCGAAGTAAACATTGGTTGATGTTCATAGTGAAGATCAAAAGCGCTCATAAAACCATCTTCTACAAAATAATCTGGGGTTAAGATCAAATCAGAAAGTTAACTTCTGCTCCACGATGCGGTTATTGGGGGATGGGATTGGGGGCGGGTTAAAGCAGCAGCAGCTATTCTGCTGAGCAGAGGCTATGTGGAGCTATGTACAGCTGGTTCTTACCCTTCCATTAGAGGGGTTTTTTAACAGAGGTTGGATGGTTATCTGTCAGAGAGTTGAAAGCTGTGGTTCTTGTGTTTCAGGGGGTTAGACTAGAGGACCCTAGGGGTCCCTTTGAATTCTACAATTCTGTGAAATGTCTCCAAGAAATCACATGATGATAGATTAGTGTTCAGTGGGCTGCACACACGGTGGAACTGTCAGCCATTTTGTGTGTGTGTGTGTGTGTGTGTGTGTGTGTGTGTGTTTTCAATCTTTTACTTCCTCCAAGAAGCTCAGTGAAGTCTATTTAACTTCCTCCTCCCACACACCATTTTATGCTCACAACAATCTTGTGAGACAGGGTCCTCCAACTAGATGATCTGGATTATGATCATCATCCCTGATCATTGGCCATACAGTGGTACCTCGGGTTACAGACGCTTCAGGTTACAGACTCCGCTAACCCAGAAATAGTACCTTGGGTTAAGAACTTTGCTTCAGGATGAGAACAGAAATCATGCGGCAGCAGCGGGAGGCCCCATTAGCTAAAGTGTACCTCAGGTTAAGAACAGTTTCAGGTTAAGAATGGACCTGCAGAACGAATTAAGTTCTTAACCCGAGGCACCACTGTACTGGCTGGGGGTGATGGGGGTTGCAGTCTTCAACATTCCAGGTTGAGGAAGCCTGGTGATATCATGTGAACTTAATGGCAGAGTGAACATTTCAACCTTTGTCTCTGTGGTCTAAGTCCAACACTCTAAAGTGACGCAATCTACTCTCTAAGCAGCTTACAGATTGTCAAGTGTGTTATAGTTTCCCTAAAGGTGTGGTGTTTAAGCATTCCCCCCACGGTGGTTTCCACTGTGACTGCATCTTGCCCACAGTGGCCTCATCTGTACCATACATACCTTGTTAAACAGCTATGACTTTGCCCAAAGGCTCCTGGGAACTGTGGTGAGGTAAGGGTGCTGAAAGTTGTTAGGAGACCACTATTCTACATGCAAAGTGATTTAACAATAAATCCCTCTTCTTAGGGAACTCTGGAAATTGTGGCTCTGTTAGGAAACAAGGGGCCTCCTAACATCTCCTGGCACCTGTAATCAATTACAGTTCCCAGGATCCTTAGGGGAAGCTATGGCTGTTTAAAGTGATATGATGCTGCTTTGAATGAGTAGCACAAATGGGACCAGTAAATTGTTCACATGATGTTCATTCAATCTTCGGCCCTCAATGATGGCCAGTAGGTCAGTCTTCCATTTCTGGACTTCTAATTACCAGAACATGTCTGGTATACTCTGCAACACTCCTACAAAACCTGCTTCTGAAGACATGGGTCCACCTCTAGGTCCTTCTGGAATGTATTCAGTATTAGCCACTACACTCATTGCCTATCTGGCAAACTGTTGTGGCTGCTTCTCGTTAACTTCCAACTCAATGCTGGGTCGTGGATGGAGTTTACCATGTGTGGTAGACAGTGGGAGGTAATTAATGAAGATACCACTCCTGATTCATCCTAGAACTGTCTCCTGTTGCCATTCTGGAGTGTGTGGGTCTAGGACATGGGTCTGGGACATGGGTAGGCAAACTAAGGCCCAGGGGCCGAATCCGGCCTAATTGCCTTCTAAATCTGGCCCGCAGACGGTCCAGGAATCAGCGTGTTTTTATATGAGTAGAATGTGTCCTTTTATTTAAAATGCATTTCTGGGTTATTTGTGGAGGCTGGTTGGTGTTTTTATATGAACAGAATGTGTGCTTTTATTTAAAATGCATCTCTGGTTATTTGTGGGGAATGGGAATTCATTCATTTTTTTTTCTTTCAAAATATAGTCCAGCCCCCCACAAGATCAGAGGGACAGTCGACCGGCCTCTTGATGAAAAAGTTTGCTGACCCCTGGTCTAGGAACATAGGAAGGAACACGGAAGCTGCCTGATAGTGGATCAGGCCATTTCCCCATCTAGCTCTATTCTGCTTACATTGGCCAGCAATGTCTCTCTGGGATTTCAGATGAGGTTCTCTCCCAGCCTTATCTGGATTGGACCTGGGGCCTCCTACATGAAAAGCAGATGTTCCACCGCTGAGCTACAGTTCTCGCCGCAAAGGAAAGCCTAAGCAGAGCTGCAGGAGAAAACACAGTGAAGCTCAGAGAGCAATCAATTGGCAAAGCTCAGCAAAGTGCTCTTCTCCAGTGGGACTTCTCGCTGCACGGTACATTTCTGGAGTTTCTCCCGCCAGATGGATTCACTAATGTCAGCAAAGACCTGAATGTGTAAAGCCTGTATGCCACACTTGTAATTGCAAATGCCAAGGGCAAACATCCCCTACAGACATTGCTTAATTGTGCCTTTTCTCTCCCAGTGAGAGCGCATGTATGACTGCACCGTGAGAGATCCCAGCGCAGAACTTGCTGTGTTCTGAACATACTGCTTCTAGCAGCCTTTTGGGCAATTTCTAGGCTTGCTGAAGAATGCTGATGACTAGCCTAGAGGGTGATATGGAGGAAAACGAGGAAGAAATCCAAGCTGCAGTATGGTTTTCCCCCTCCCTTTGAAATTCACCCTTTGTCACAGCAAACAATGGGCAAACCCAACACTGCCGGAAAGGAGAAAATTTAGCTTGCAATCTGTTCAACTTTTACACGCTGATAAATGGAAGGATCCTTGCCTTCCATTTTGGAAGGGAGCACAGTAAACACACTTCCAGCCAGAATGGAAGGTCAGTGAAAGCCTTTCCTGCCTCTGGCTTAAAATGACACTTAAGTGTTATGGAAGAAAAGCAAAGGCAATTCTGCCCGCAATACAAACCTGCCTTTCCCCGTCTTTTGGATATGAACGCCACAGATAGCTTTTCGAGTGGAAAATGGTGTCTGTCACGATGCTTCCTGTATTTTCAGCTCTCCGCTTTTGTGCAAGCATAGGAAATTGCTTGGAGTCTAAATCGGACCGTAAGGCTGATATATAGCTACAACAAAGGACGGTCTGCTTTCAGATTCTGTTCTAGGCCAAAGCAAAGTGCCTTGGCTATAGAACAGGATGAATGAAAACCACAAGGGGGCAAAGAAAGCATTTGAACTTGAGCTACTCTCTACCTAAAGTATTAAGATGCTGCGCCAAAGCTCAGCTCAAACTTTTCTCCACTTGATTCACAGAGATTCCTGTCTTTTCCATGCAGCATGATGCTTGCCATCCTAACCTTTTGGTTTTGTTTTTCTTACAATCAAGCAGTATAGCAATTTTATGAAATAAAATTCATGGAGTTTATTTTCAAATAGCCATTCATTTTTATGCTTATCCCACGTTTTCTCCAAGAAGTTCAATTGTATACTGTAGATTAGACTGAGAATTGTGGTTCTGCCTCAACTACCATCCTCAGTTTATTGTTGTTGTTGTTGTTGTTTAGTCGTTTAGTCATGTCTGACTCTTCGTGACCCCATGGACCAGAGCACACCAGGCACTCCTGTCTTCCACTTCCTCCTGCAGTTTGGGCAAACTCATGCTGGTAGCTTCGAGAACACTATCCAACTATCTTGTCCTCTGTCGTCCCCTTTTCCTTGTGCCCTCCATCTTTCCCAACATCAGGGTCTTTTCTAGGGAGTCTTCTCTTCTCATGAGGTGGCCAAAGTATTGGAGCCTCAGCTTCAGAATATGTCCTTCCAGTGAGCACTCAGGGCTGATTTCCTTAAGAATGGATAGGTTTGATCTTCTTGCAGTCCATGGGACTTTCAAGAGTCTCCTCCAGCACCATAATTCAAAAGCATCAATTCTTCGGCGATCAGCCTTCTTTATGGTCTCACTTCCATACATCACTACTGGAGAAACCATAGCTTTAACTATACGGACCTTTGTTGGCAAGGTGATTTCTCTGCTTTTTAAGATGCTATCTAGGTTTGTCATTGCTTTTCTCCCAAGAAGCAGGCGTCTTTTAATTTCGTGGCTGCTGTCACCATCTGCAGTGATCATGGAGCCCAATAAAATAGAAAAAATGATTGCCCAGAGTTTCCCAATGGCAGACTCCCTCCATGCTGCAATGGCATGCGGAACTGGATTCAGTGAGGGTGTATCTCCGCTCAACCCTTGATACCTTCACCAGCCTCTGCCAGCATCACTCCTCCAGCATGGATACCACCTCTTCTTCCCATCAAATGTGTGGGGAAGCAGAAGTGCTGCCAGTGGGAAGCCCCAGCTTGCATGTCTGGCACAGCTGCAACTGCGGCTATGGCCACTGTACTCCACTAAGCCCCGCCAGTCAGTGGCTGGGATTAGTGTTGCATCCTAAATTCCATGGCTGAGTGGAAATTTGAATCAAGGACTGGCACTCTAATCATTAACATCACACTAGCTCTCCTAGATCATGCCTGGAATGAAGTTGCAAGGGTCAAATCCTTTAAGATCCATCATTAACATCCTTTCAGCTCCCCATAAAAGCTTATATCTTCTCCCAGGTGCCTGACGGTTTCTGATTATTTCTGTCGATAGTATGATTTTTTCCCGGCTGAAATTTTTGCTACTGTTTTACTGGGTCTGCTTTATAGGTTACTGTATAACTTATAGCATATTGTTCTTTTTTATGTTATGTTATACCTCATGCTCTTAAAATTCTGTAAATCAATTAGAGACTCCTTTATGGCAAACAACTAATAAATTGAAAAAATAGTAGTTGTTGTTGTTTAGTCGTTTAGTCGTGTCCGACTCTTCGTGACCCCATGGACCAGAGCACGCCAGGCACTTCTGTCCTCCACTGCCTCCCGCAGTTTGATCAAACTCATGCTAGTAGCTTCACGAACACCATCCAACCATCTCATTCTCTGTCGTCCCCTTCTCCTTGTGCCCTCCATCTTTCCCAACATCAGGGTCTTTTCCAGGGAGTCTTCTCTTCTCATGAGGTGGCCAAAGTATTGGAGCCTCAGCTTCACGATCTGTCCTTCCAGTGAGCGCTCAGGGCTGATTTCCTTCAGAATGGAGAGGTTTGATCTTCTTGCAGTCCATGGGACTCTCAAGAGTCTCCTCCAGCATCATAATTCAAAAGCATCAATTCTTCGGCGATCAGCCTTCTTTATGGTCCAGCTCTCACTTCCATACATCACTACTGGGAAAACCATGGCTTTTACTATACGGACCTTTGTTGGCAAGGTGATGTCTCTGCTTTTTAAGATGTTGTCTAGGTTTGCCATCGCCTTTCTCCCAAGTAGCAGGCGTCTTTTAATTTCGGGACTGCTGTCACCATCTGCACTGATCATGGAGCCCAAGAAAGTAAAATCTCTCACTGCCTCCATTTCTTCCCCTTCTATTTGCCAGGAGGTGATGGGCCCAGTGGCCATGATCTTCGTTTTTTTGATGTTGAGCTTCAGACCATATTTTGCGCTCTCCTCTTTCACCCTCATTAAAAGGTTCTTTAATTCCTCTTCACTTCCTGCCATCAAGGTTGTGTCATCTGCATATCTGAGGTTGTTGATATTTCTTCCGGCAATCTTAATTCCGGCTTGGGATTCATCCAGCCCAGCCTTTCGCATGATGAATTCTGCATATAAGTTAAATAAGCAGGGATACAATATACAGCCTTGCCGTACTCCTTTCCCAATTTGGAACCAATCAGTTGTTCCATATCCAGTTCTAACTGTAGCTTCTTGTCCCACATAGAGATTTCGCAGGAGACAGATGAGGTGATCAGGCACTCCCATTTCTTTAAGAACTTGCCATAGTTTGCTGTGGTCAACACAGTCAAAGGCTTTTGCATAGTCAATAGTAATAAACTTCACAATATTTTTAATAACAACATATGCAAACAATTCTGCATCATTTTTAGTTTACCTTTGTAGGTATTTTTATTAATGTATTTATTCTCAAGGTCGAAGTTTAGGAGCTATGGACAGCATGAAATAAAGACATGATTTCCAAGTGTGTTGTGGATTTTGACATGATTTCTACTGATATGCTGGAATATTTTATCTTTCCCAAAGTGACTACAGTCTATTATGTAATAACACACATACCATATAATAATATACATTTGTACTGCTTATAGAAGTGTGCTATTTACCTGATAGACCAAAATAAGTACTTCAAAGCTGTTAGTCGTTAGGGTAAACATGTATTTTGGCATGCATACTAATTTTGGCAACATATACTATTTACCCCATATGCTGTAATTACAGTCTATTGTGGAAAACTGTACAAAGACACACTTTCTTTATTTTTATTTTATTTTTGGCAGGGTTATGGTGGCTCCTAATGGTTCCTTCAGAGCTGTTATACCTGTCATAGAAGACAGCAGATGCTGAGGTGGTGTTTCAGTCAAATTCTGTCATTTTCACTTCCTTCTCTTATGCCAAAAGAAGAATCAAATTAGAGTACAATGGCTGACATTAGTATGAAGGAGAAAGGAGGACTTGCGTGTCGAGGTCCCCCAATAACTCACACATCACACAAAATTTTTGTTTAAGGTTTTTGGCATAATTTTGGCCACAACTTTATTAAAATACAAAAATGTGAGTGGTTGCTTAGGCATTGGTTGCGACTCTCTGCCCCCACCATGGGGGACAGACTGACATTCTGCACACCTGTGAAAGTCAGAAAAGGGGAATACACTTGGGGGTAGCGAATGGAGCAGGGAACCCGCCCTCAGCCCTCCCCAAATGCAACCTGGAGCTCTTGCAATGGCCCGAGCCCCCTTGACAGGGTGGACAAGCAATAGTTAGCCCCTGATTCCTTTAACGGAATCCCTTGCAGCAGCAGCATTAGAGGGGCAGGCACAGTCAATCCATGTCCCTCAACCAACCAAACCATAAACCAATGCCTAACCGCAACCTTACAAGTTGTGACAATTTGCTATGCTGTAGGCAAAACCAAATGGCCCCAGCCAATCAGCCAGATGGACAAAATTCCTACTGGGCCCCTGCCCCAAGAGCAGACGACCCCATGACAGGCATAGCAAGGTCAAAGCGAACAACCCTAAATATAGGGAGGGGGATGGGCAATCCAATGCACGGGCGTAAAGAGGAAGCCCTAGCCTCGTGCAAGGAGTTTTAGCATTTCTGGCTGTCAATCAACAAATGGCAACATTAACTTCTTCCCAACAACAAGGGAAGCCCAATCGCATCAGTGGCCAACGATCAATTAGCCCACCCCACAACTTTGGAGTGTCCTGTCGGCCCCAACCGCAACACGTGCTCTCCATGAAGGAGAACACGCTTTGCCATAAAATGCATGTGGAAGCAGACATCCATGTTTGTTCAGGCTTCTCAATACAATAGCATCAGATAGTTCATATGCAAACCCTTTTGTTTTCATGAGATTGACAGGCATCCACCATGAACAGCAAGCTCAACTCAGGGAACTATACCTGCCTCTCAATATCATTCCCATTCCAGCCACAAGCTTTGCCTTTGGGCTGGTGCATTCACACAAATCAGTACTTGCGTTTCCCAGACTCAATTACCATTCCCTTGGCCATGTTTGAATGGACCAACGAAACAGATTGCCACAGATCACTTTCCATCATCCCAAACCTAATGTTTTCCCATCGAGTCAGCTCAAATAGCTGCTAGACACAAGTGTTGCAGGAATCTGGTGATAAGAGAAGTGGAAGTCACATCTTGGGCTCAGAATGGACTTCTTGAATCCTTATATCTCTCCCTGATCACTGAGGGAATCTCTGCTAGAGGTCCCCCATGACTCAGGTACGTAGCTTCTATCCACCAGAAGCCATGCATTCAATATTGTGGACCTTTCTCCCAGCTGCGACCAAACTGGATCCCTCCCTGTTGAATGTCAGGCACTTGATGAAGACCCTTCTATTCCAGCAGGCATTATAATTTGACACTTTTTGTTGAATACTCCTCCAAACAGCCATGACTTCCCCCAAAGAATTCTGGGAGCTGACATTTGTTAAGGGTGCTCCTGTTAGGGTTTGTTAGGGTTCCCTGTGAAGCAGAGTTGATTGTTAAACCACTTTCAGAACCACAGCTCTGGAACGATTGCATGAAGCCATTTTTTATGCTTTTACCACTGTTTTCTATTGTCTTCAGCACCATATTATTTGACAGATGAATGACTCTATTTCCTTCTTCTTGTTCTGTAAACTGTTTTGAGACCATTTATGGTGAAAAGCGGTTTATAAATATTGGAAATAAAATAAAATAAACATGCAGGCAATTGACTGGGAACTGAATGTGGGAACTGACTCTCCTGGGAGAGAGGACCATTGTGATGGAGTTGATGTGAGGTGATGTGAAAGCTCAATTTGTAGTGTTATATTTTTGATGGCTCATTCACAAACAGGCAAGTTATCACTTGATGTTTCAGTACAGAGGTGAACAAATACCAGAAAAAAACATACACTAGTTTTTTTTTTCTTTTCTTTCTTTCTTTTTTAAATGCCACTGTTCGATGAAGCATTTGCTTGTCCTGTCCACAATTGTAATTCAGTATGTTTTGGTAGTGTGTCTGACTTTCTTATAAAACTTGTATATCATTCAGAAGCTTGTGAAAATGTGGAACAGTGATGATGGCAGAGTTTTAGGGGATGATGTCAGTCTAGTACAACAACTACTCATTGTGAGATGTTGCTGTTTTAGATTGCCCAAGGAGTGATCTAAGGAGAAAGAAAAGGCACAGGGTATTAGATGGAAACAAGAGTAAAGAAAAAGTATGCATCATCTGATGCTGCTGCATGCATAACAAAGAAATCAGCTCACTGACTATATGAATTCTTATTGGGATGGATGAGTCTGTCAATTTACCCTGACCTTTGATACCTGATATGTATATTTTTCATGACTGTACCTTTTTGCAATTGAAAGTTTTATACATTCTTCTAATGCCATATTTTAAATTGTCCTGGAACCTTAGAGTGAAGGTTAAGCAAATAATAATAATAGTAATAGCAATATTACAGTTTCTCTTACTTTCTTATTTTCCATCCTCAAGTTCAGTTTTCTGCCTTTTCCACATCAGTTTCTGTTTTTAAAAAGCAAGCCCTAATGAAAATTCATTAGCATTTTAGTAAAATTTGCCACACACACACACACACACTGCACACACACACACACACACACACACACACAGCCTTTGCAGTGTTCCCTTATATTATGCATTTTGTATGTTATTTGCACACATTACTTGGCTGGAGAACTACATTGCAAAATCTGGAGAAGTGTAAATTTAGAAGGATGCTAGTGTTTCAGTTCTCATATTGATTTGGAAAGTACAGATTTGGCAGGTTCACCTCCTATTGCGAAATTAATTAAATTTCTCCCCATCTATACTTGCACATAAATAATCCAGCTATTCCCTGCATCAAATTCCTTTTCTAAAAGGGTTATGGATCAGATTCATGGATGGAATCAGCATCATTTCTAATATTTTAACCAAAAGTATGGATGAAAAACAAATCTTATGGGCACATAGGATGGAAAATACTGATTCCACTTGGGATTTCATGAGCCATTATCAGTACACACACAGGGCTGCAGAATGAAGCAAAGGGCTGGCTATGGAGGAGGCAGGTCCACTCAAAGGAGATGTTAGTAAGAAACAAAAGCACACAGAGATAAATAATCCAGTGAGTACTTTCCTATTGCCCACATTAGGAGGAAAAACGATCCCACGTGAATGTGGTACTTCATCTACAGAAAATAGCACCCACCCACCCAAGAAACTCTATTAGGAGCATAGAAAGCTGTCTTGTACTGAATCAAACCATTGGTTGGTCTAGCTCAATATTGTCTACACTGATTCTCCAAAGTTTTAGGCAAGGAACTATCTCAGCCCTAACCAAAAGATGCTGGGCTTGAACAGGGGACTGTTTTCAGCTCTGCTATTGAGCTACGGCCACTGAGCTTTGTAGCTAATAGGGGAAGCTGCACCCATTCACTTCAGAACTTGCTTCTAAAACATATGTTCAGAAGCAGAGAGTGAGAGCCAACTAAGTCAAATTCAGAGCAGGACTGTTGAAGTAAATAAATAAATTAACATCCATTAATTTCAGTGAGTTTATTCTGAGTATGCATAAGAAGGAATATCACCCGGCAGCTGCCAGTCTGTTTATATTCAAAATACTGTTCATGTAGATTGTCAGCCTCCTAAGTAGAGGACTCTAAATTTGGGGGTCCGTTACCTTAGAGGGCACTCCAAACATGTGCTTATTTTGATCACCATATAGAGAATTGATAAAGAGAGGGATAAATATGGGGAGACAGAGAGACAGAGAGAGCTTTACCCACAAAAAGAAAAAAGAAAAGAAGAAAAGGATCGTGTGGACTACCAAGAATAAAAAAATATGAAGACATGTTTATGGCTATCTAAAACAACCAAGCTATAATGTGCAATTTATCAGTTTCAAATAATATTTTGCCTGTTTTTAGCTGAAGAATATGTGAACTATTGCTAACATTCATTTCTGTGTTTGTCTACAGGAGTGCCAAAACAAACTGAATAACGAATGGGTGGGGGGGATCCTTTGTTTCCTTTGTTAGCCTTAAAGAGAGCTAAGACTAAACAAAACCTGAGGAAAATGGGTAAAAATGATGGGTATATCAAAGAGTTTGTAGAGCAGAAAAATAGCTCTCTGGACTTGGAAAAGCTCTTATCCGCTTCTGAATACACCAGCTAGCCCTTGTGATGTCTTCCAATTACTGCTACCACATGTAGGATAATGTTAGATGAGCAAAGAAAACAAGCTCCCAAAGGTGAAATTATCTCTCTCTCTCTTCCCCCACCTCTTCCAGGAGAGCTGGGTTAGCTCTCTTGAATGAGCAAATCACAATACAGATTTCTAGCAATGTAGCAGAAAATGCCCCTGGTCTTCTGCAATGCTAACAAGCAAACAGAAGGAAGAGAACATATATCTATATATAGTGCAATCTAACGGGGACTCTCTAGCCTATTGTAAGTTTTATCAGAATAGGGAAGAGGAGGGGGTGTAGTATGCTTAAACAAGGCCTATTAGCAGTAAATAGTTCTGCCAATATCTGTCACAGTGGGAGAACTCCTCCAGCAATTTTCGCGATTAATTACCAGTGGCAAGCGTATTCATAATCTGGTGTTAATTTTGCGGAGTCTGAATGAACTCTGCTCCAGCACACTCAGATATTGTTTCCTCTGCTACCACTAGCATGAACGACATGTTCAGGTCATGCTGTGTCAAAAGAGTGCTAATGTGTTTATATAAACACAAGAAGCACCTGCTTTTTACCACACTTTTTGTTAATTTCCAGCTCCATCGCGCTCTCCAAACACTGTTTGGAATATAAGACAATTGTTTGGTGCAGGAGCATGAAAAGGTTGATGAAATACACTCTGCTGCCTGCGTTTGAGGAAGTAATTTCCCACTGTATGAATCCTGGAAGCTGGTTGTTGACTAAGTGTGGCCTTGAAATTATTAGTGGCCACTGTTGTATTTTCAGTGCTCTGAAGTAAGGATAGCTAGTTTCAATTTCACACCCGTTCATTTGCAAACTGGATCCAGCTCTTTCTGCATTAATATATATATATATATATATATATATATATATATAATATGAATTTATAGTTAAATAAACAATTTCTCATGCTTTTAATCACCTTTTAAAGTATGTATTTTATTCTACACATATTTCATGCATTTTGCTACTTTCCTTTCTGAATCCAAGAACTATCTCACAAAAGAATCAGAGGAGTGCAACACCCGGAGATTAATTAATTGATGTATTCGAGCAGAAAGTGCAAAAATGCAAATCAAACAAAATTCTCATTCATCTCTGTTCTGAAGATCACAGAAAATACTAGCTTGACGTGTGTGTTGAAGCCTTCCTCTGTAGATAAGAATGTGGGGGATTCTCTTAAACCATTTCTCTAGAATAAGTGGCCAATTCAGAGAGTGTGAAATTTTCTTAAGGGATTTTGATTCTTTTGTAGAAGCAATGGGTGAAATCCAATGCCGTCACACAATGCCATACTCCAAGCTGTTCTAGAGGCTGTACGCCAGGCTGAGAATGGGAAAAATCAGAAACTGAGAGAAACTGAAACTCACAGATTTGCCTATCCCAAGTGATGTGCCTTTATATCAGAGGTTATTTTTTTCCTGTACAGGCATGGGATATACTTCTGACCAGACATGCAGAACAGCCTTTCCCAATCTTAGAATCATAGAAACATAGAATTCTAGAGTTGGAAGGTACCCAAAGTATCACCCCAGGTCTCCAGATGTTATTGGACTACAACTCCCAAAATGGCTTGGGTCCATCAACATCTTGGGAATAAGCAAATCTCATTCCTATCCTCAGATTGTCCGTACTGTTACAATTCCTAGAAATAGCCCCAGAGTCACATGCCCCCACCTGGTGCCTTCCAGATGTTTTGGACTACAACTCCCATCAGCTCCACCCACCACAGCTGCTCTGTCTGGGCCTGATGGGAGTTGTATCCTGGAACATCTGATGGGGATGAGGTGGGTGAACAACTTTTTCCTGCTTATCCCCTACCTGTAGAAGGGACAAAAATATCTGTGACGAAGCCTAACATGTCAACAAGGAAGCAAAAGTGTGGGGGGGGATAACATTTTTAGTTTGATAAGAAATGATGAGAGCTAGCATGATTTGATAACCCCCCACACGGAAAGTCTACATGCATTTTTCAGTGTGTGGTAACTTGGAATCTTACCCCATTGTGGTAACAGGCCAGGGGAAACGTTTTCACAAAACCACATAAAATGAGTCACCCAGTGAATTTTCCATCTCAAAGATTGCAGGGAGAGTGGGCCATGAGATCAGCACAAAAGAATGTGCGGAATACACAAATATATCACACCCCTTCTTTGTTGTCAGCTTTTTTCAGCCTTCTTGTGTGTACTTACTGTCAGGCAAACAAACATATTGGTGTTGAAGGGATATATTTGAATACAATTTTCCATGTTAGCTGAACTGCTTGAAGAGGTTGTGCAGAAATGATTAGCTCCATTAAATATGGAGGGACTGGCACAAAGCAACGCTGATTGGTTAATGAGGATTCTCTAAGATGTAATTATGAGACTACACCTGCCCAGGTTGGAATCCATTAACCAAGAACTATGATTTTATACAAAGAACGGTGCACTCCAGGGTGTATATTGTTTGCCTCTGAACACCCCCCACTCCCACCCCCAGAACTGAGCCTTACGTCAATGGCACCATATAACTACAGACTAGCACTGCATCAAGTGAAAAGGCTCGTGCATACGAATTAGCACAACTTAGAACAAATATGACTCACATCCATTTCTACAAGGGAAGGGGGGGGGGAATTAAGGCACTGGCCAATTTGAAGGCCAGAAGGATCATATATTTTATCGATGTGAAACTTTCAATCTTTAATTGGCTTCCCCCAGAGTAAGCTTATTGAGAACTATACCAGTATGACAGGACTTGCTGCTCTAGAATGATTGCTTTGCTTCTGAGGGCGGAACTACATGTTCAGTGGAGACTGACATCTGGGAACTCAGGTCTCTGCTGAACACCTGCAAAGCTGAGACTGGATATGATGAGCAGGAGGTAAGGACTGGACTATCATCTGTTCCCTAGGAAAGCTTTTTGGCTGCAGGGATAGCACGGTTTCTCAGCATTCAAACAAGAAGTTGGTGGGAGAACACAGTTCTTCCAACACACAACCAAATAAATTAAGATGCCAGGTTTATTTGCCCCAGATTCTAACATTCAGGGTAAACAAACATATCAGGTGAAGGTATTTTTTCATCTGCCCAGGCTTAAGTCAATTGTCGCTTTCTAATTTCAAATAGCTATTTCAGCACTGATTTTATAAAGAGGGACTAGAAGCCAGTGATCATTAATTGTATCTGTCTTTGCGGTCATTTCTACTTTGGGCATTTGAGAAAGTTCAGATACACTGAGTTTTAGTGCATGATCTAAGTGCATGATCTAAGTTCTATCAGACATGGAATATTGGATGGAGCCATGAGTCAGAGAAGGGTTTTTTGAATTGGCCCAGAACCTATTACATTCTAGAAGACACATAGCTAGCATGGTGCCCACCAGTAGTTATTGGACTCCAACTCCCATCAGTCAATGGTCAACAGTCCAACAGTGTCTGGACGGTACCATATTGGCTACTCTGGTTACTAGAAGGATGTGGGCCTATTCCAGAAATAACATAGGAAGTTGACATTGTACAGCGGTCAGTCATTCTCTTTGCGAAAACCTTTGGAAAGGAGCCAGCCATTATGTTCGTAGTAAATCTGACCCACACAATCTGGCAATAGATCTCCCAAGCTTATCTCCACATTTGGTTGAACGGGGAAATCAGGGGCTAAATGCACACACATTTCCAGGAGAGGAATGCCATACGAAAATCAATGCTTCGGTGCTAAAGCGACAAATAGCAACACAAGATGTTCCCATGTGAGTAAGATGAAGGGAATTCCATCTCCACTGCATTTACAAGTGACCAGCGATGGGGATGCAGGCAGTAATAACCATGCATTCATTCTGGGAGCATATGGAAAGGGGAGGGGGAGAGACAGAGAGGTTAAAAGGACTAACATATGGTGCCTCAAGTAGTTCAGAGTGCAGTTTCAGTACTTGATGCTACTATGGGGCCTTTACTAAGCTTCCCTGTCAGGAAGGAGCCACCAGCTGGATTAAGATTTGTAACCCCATTAGGAGCAGATTTCCAGGTCTCGGTGCTCCAGGCAAGAGCTTTTGAGCAGCTGGCTCTCGTGAGAAAAGAAATTTGCTACAATGAACCCCCTGAGTCACGCTTATGACTTGATGTAGACAGAAGGTGCTAAAATAGCAACACACACACAATGTGGGGAAGTGGAATCACATAAAGGCAAGTCAGATCCCCAAGCTGCCCAGAGTGGCTGGGGCAACCCAGCCAGATGGACGGGATATAAATATTATTATTATTATTATCAACACCATCATCATCATCATCATCAAAGATAAGGCTTTCCAAAAAGGCATCATGGTGCCTGTTCAATTTATAATTATTTTAGAAAGGAAGGCTGAGAGACGGTCTGGCCCAAATTTAACCCGATGATCTTCATGACTGAGCAGAATTTGAACTCTGATCTCCCAGGCCCTAGCCCAACACTCTAACCACTACACCACACTGGCTTCTGGTACTGCTTCTCATGTTCATTTCTATGTGTGACATAGAAATTAATTTCCTTAGCCAGTATCTGGTGAGCTCAACAGATTTTGCTCTCCTGTATGAATAGTTGCTGCAGGTGGAATAGCCATACTGCTAGTTGCAGTTTATTTTAGTGCTCTTGCGCTGCTCAAGAGGCACACCAGCAGCATGGAGAACTTTAAACCATTTTAGAAAATATTCCTTTATTGGAGGGATAGTGTGTGGGGTAAACAGATGGCTTTTCCTTTGTTTGCAGGTGGGGGTAAGACTGCAATAATGTATTAGGGAAGTGCGCACCCACTGAGGCTATCATCAAAAGGGAAATTTGGAGTTAAATAAAAGTTGCAAATGACTGGCAACATTGAGGAGGAGTTATGTGAACAACAGTAATGACATCACACACAATAGTCAATAGGTGATGCTTTCAGAACTATATTCCATGGAATAATCGCAACTCGGGCACTGCCATTTGTCACTTTTGCCACTGATGTAAATCTTTGCAACCTTGAAAAGTGACAGCATCAAAGTGGCACACCAGCTCTGCTTAAAGGAGGAAAATGCTTAAACAAAATGTTGAAGGCTGTGGCTCAAAGTGTGCTATTGATTCAAATGGAAAAGAATCAAAACCTGATTAATGGAATAGCAGACTTCATTGTGCTTAACCTATTCCCCACCCCCAATCCCTGACCAGCCAAAGTGGAACTGAAGATTTCATGGTCATTCGGGTTTCCAATATATCAAAAGCTGCAAACAGATAATAAGGTAGTTGTGCTTCCCTGTGTTTTTAAGGCCAGTGCTTGCTCAATGTAAAGTAGGCAGACAGCCTGAGGCATGTTCCATCGTGTGCCAGGTGGCCTTGCCGTATGGTCTCCAAGAGACCATTCACCAGCTGCAGATATCTTGGGGCAGTTTGTTCCCCCCATTCCCTTTTCTCACCCATGTAACATATACAGTGATGTTGGCTCTTTCTCTCCCGGGATTTCCTCCATAGCAAAAGAGCATCAGCAGCAAGTAGGTTTGCCAAATAAAGTGGTCAGAGGTTCGTATAGGTGAAACTGTCACTTTCAGTTTCTTTTTGATTTTTTTTTAAAAATAGATTTTTAACGTTCCTGATTTAGGCTGTATTATTTTCACCTTAAACTTTACCCCTGTTGTTTATTTTGAAGGTGTGGAATATATACATCATGCAAATGAACAAACCCCACTGAAATCAGGTAGGCGTGTATAGGATTGCAGCTGGAAAGGCAAGCATAACAGACTTCATGGCAACATCTCATCAGAGTTGAATTGAAATAAATGCAAAACTCGGTACCTGTTTACACATGGCATAGATGCAGGGATTGAACATGCATGAGTG
The DNA here is from genome assembly GCF_965113315.1 of Podarcis vaucheri. Classification (NCBI taxonomy): domain Eukaryota; kingdom Metazoa; phylum Chordata; class Lepidosauria; order Squamata; family Lacertidae; genus Podarcis; species Podarcis vaucheri. The sequence continues at coordinate 22,237,519 of NC_138749.1, forward strand.
GGGTTTTGTGCATTCAGTTTTCATATCATGGAAAGGATAGGTGAACATGATGTCTCCATGCAAGAAATACCCTCTTTGCATGAGACCCCAGAAATGCAAAAAGAGGATGTGCTACTCATGGACACATATATCTCCCAATATTTCTCTGTTGAAAATAGGGATGCCCTATTCAATGATGATGATGATTTTATTATTAATACCCCACCCATCTAACTGGGTTGCCCCAGCCACTCTGGGTGGCTTCCAACATACAGTGGTACCTCGGGTTACAGACGCTTCAGGTTACAGACTCCGCTAACCCAGAAATAGTACCTCGGGTTAAGAACTTCGGGATGAGAACAGAAATTATGCGGCAGCAGTGGGAGGCCCCATTAGCTAAAGTGGTACCTCAGGTTAAGAACAATTTCAGGTTAAGAACCAACCTCCAGAATGAATTAAGTTCTTAACCCGAGGTACCACTGTATATAAAAAACTTCCCTAAACAGGGCTGCCTTCATCTAAAGGTTGTATACTTGCATATCACCTTGACTTGGGGTGTCAAATCAGAAACCAGAACAGCTTCGGAAAATAGGGACACTTGGAGGGTCTGGACACATCTTATTTCTATGGTAGCCAGTCACATCCTTATCATGAGAACAACCTACAGAACTGCAGCTAATTCGCTCACAGATCTCAGTGCACCAAGGATTCTTTTTCGCAATAGCTACCGGACCCTGCTTGTTCACTCTGCATTAAACACTGCATTTGTAGCTTTCCTAATATCATTGTGGTGTTTGCAGTGCAATAAAACCTTTGCTCAGCACGCCTTGCTTCGTTTCGTCCTAGACAGAGATATCTATTTGCTTTGCTCTGTGTTGAGGACAAAAGCAGTCTTCCGGGTTTATTGATGCAAGCTATAAATGAAGTGTGAAACGAAACATTTCTTCTTGCTGCTCTGAGAAAATACAATGTGATCGATGAACTGTGCTGTATGGTTTGGCTTGGCAGTTGGCTGGTGCACTGTTTCCTACAACCTGCATGAAACCAGGCTTGCTAAAAACCAGTTGCAACTCCTCTTGGAGAGCTGTTTGGTGCTGCTTTTTCCTTTGGCAGGAAGGGCCATAGCTCAGTGAGAAAGCAGTAACTTTGCATGCAGAGTGTCCAAGGTCCAATCTCCAGGTAGAGGTGGGATAGACCCTGGAGAGCTGCTGCCAGTCAATATAGATAATACTGATCTGGATAAGCTTTCTATGTTTTGCTCCATTAGCCCAGATAATATAAGGCTATCCATGGTCACTAGAGACATCACCTTGCTGACAAAGGTCCATATAGTTAAAGCTATGGTTTTCCCAGTAGTGATGTATGGAAGGGAGAGCTGGACCATAAAGAAGGCTGATCGCCGAAGAATTGATGCTTTTGAATTATGGTTCTGGAGGAGACTCTTGAGAGTCCCATGGACTGCAAGAAGATCAAACCTCTCCATTCTGAAGGAAATCAGCCCTGAGTGCTCACTGGAAGAACAGATCCTGAAGCTGAGGCTCCAATACTTTGGCCACCCAGTGGCGTAGTGTGGGTTGTCATCACCCGGGGCAAGGCAAGTAATTTGCGCCCCCTAACCCGTGGATTTGCGCCCCCTAACCCTAACCCCCAGATGTTGCGCCCGGTGCGGCCGGCCCCCCCTGCACCCCCCACGCTACGCCACTGTGGCCACCTCAAGAGAAGAGAAGTCTTCCTGGAAAAGACCCTGATGTTGGGAAAGATTGAGGGCACAAGGAGAAGGGGATGACAGAAGACGAGATGGTTGGATAGTGTTCTCGAAGCTACTAACATGAGTTTGAGCAAACTGCGGGAGGCAGTGGAAGACAGGAGTGCCTGGTGTGCTCTGGTCCATGGGGTCACGAAGAGTCAGACACGACTAAACAACTAAACAGCAACAACATCTATGGTTACTAGCCATTGATGGCTATTTTCTACCTTGAGTGTGGGAAGCAGTGTGCTCTGTATGCCATGGCTGCTGGGGAACACAAGTGGGGAGAGTGCTGTTGCATTCAGATCCTGCCTGTGGGCTTCCCATGGGTATCTAGCGAGCCACTCTAGGAACAGGATGCTGGACTTGATAGAGCTTTGGTCTGATCCAGCAACATTCTTGCTAGGTTGATACAACTCCATCACAACACCTTAAATTGTGTTTCCTGGAAATGCGTGTGTTCTGTCACTTTGACAGGACACTTACAATATTACCCTCATAATCAAACACCATTGCTCGGTCATAAGAGGGTTTTCCTTAAATATTTGTGGTTAATTATACAGGGAGGTGGCGGCGGCTGGTGTCCAGTGAAACTGCTGGGAGAGAAAGCAGAGAGGCCAGCAGTAGATCAAGCAAGAAACAATGACAGTCAGAACTCACTCATTCTAGTTTTGTCCCCATCCCCATTCCTGCTCATTCTGCAGTGATTGCTCTGAAACTAAGGAGAAGGAATCTGATAGTCTGTATTGGTGGGTGGAGGGTAGGAACATAGGAAGCTGCCTTATACTGAATCAGACCATTGGTCCCTCATCTAGCTCAACATTGTGTACTGGCAGTGGCTCTCCAAGGTGTCAGGCAGAGTCCTCTCCCAGGCCTACCTGGGAGAGGGGGGGTGTCAAGGGGGGGTGAAACCAGGAAGCTTCTGCATGCTGAGCAGATGCTCTGCTGCTGGGCTATGGTCCCTCCCACAAGGGCAGGTGAAGGTTGGCCAAGGGCAGACTGAGGCTGGTGGGTCAGTGCTCTGTTTGTTCTAATGGACCATCATACACTGCAGTGAGGAAAGAACACCTACATTGACATTTCTGTAACAGAGAACGTGAATGCCAGCATTGCCAGCTTTCCCTGCTAACTGTCTCTGTGATCACAGCCTTTCACTGGTCAGTGTGACTGTGCCACAAATCAAATGATTCCCCCCCCCGATTTATTTTCCATAGCATTGTCACAGCTGCCCCTCTTTGCCCTGTTCTCTTAATTTGTTGTGATGCTCAATGCAGAGGCTGACTCAGGAGGTAAGAAATGAATGACCCTCCCCACCTAACTAACAGGAAATAGATGGATGCATAATAGGATGAGACACGGCGGCTGCCACAGCTGCCATGTCTGCCCCACTTCTTTCTGTTTGCCATTTATGAAAGAACCGGTGTGCCTTACTAGGAGTGGTGCTTTCATTCTCTCCTAAGTCCCAACCCCATCTCTCCCCATTTCCTCCCTCTTTTGAGTGGATTTTCCTCCCCATCCCTTTTCATTTTCTCTCTCCAGACGTTCAGACCTTTATATAAACAGTCTTCAAGCTCTTTCATGAGGAATAAGGTACTTAAATCGCTTTTTCAGCGTCCCGTGTCACCTTGAAGGCATCGTACTCACCTGCTGTATTATGCATGCTCAGATGTTAACATTTTCATGCTTTGAGAAATTCCATGCACACTATTTTCTAGCATGGAAAAGGCTAAGCCCGCTCCAGGAGCCATGAAGATGGCAGCTAGAAAATGGCCAAACACAACTTGAAAACCTTTTCAGTTTACAGTAACAGGAAAAATGGTGCCATTTATAGGAACCACTGTAAAAAATGACCGTGTTTGTCTTGCCAACCATACACTATACACAACACACACACAGAGAATATCTATATTATTCTATCATCTGGAGGCCTATGTGGTGGGAAGTGGATGGGTTCAAAGATAAAGAGATCTAGAACATATATTCACTATAAGTTCTAGAGTCGCCAGATCTAGATTTTCTATTATGGAATAAGCCTCTTTTCAAAACTGGGTCCTTGACTTTAGTGGGGTGACATAATAAGTACATAGATGGTTCATCTTATGAGTCACTGCTTCAGGGCAGCCTCTGTTCAAAGGGATTACCAAAGGTGCAATACCTCAAAGATTTGGGGGTGATCATGGGCAAGAACCCAATCAGCCAGTCCAAGGGCACATAGATCACCCTGGGATTCATTTTTGCACTCCCTCAGAGTGTACTTTGGATTCTGGGACAGTACATCTCATGCCTAGGAAGAATAGAAACAGCATGAGACTCTATCACAATGCTTTGTCCTTCTCAGCTACCAGAGGAAGGAACACCGTTTACCCTTAGTCAAATCATTTGCCCATGTACCTTGTTATGCTGCAATAAATGGCAGCAGCTCTTCAGAGTTTCATAGCCTGGAGATGCCTTTTATATACAAAGCTTGCCTTCTGCCTCTGACCGAGAAGCCTTGTCATGCAGAGTGAGTCTGGGAGCATGCTTGACCTGGGGGGCTCTTGCATTTGGGCAACTCTACAATCCATGTTAATGATACCACTACTTGGTGGGTTGCAGACTGTGTAGCCACTCCCTGTCTGAAGCAGGCAACACCTTCTGAAAAGGCTGTTCTGTTTCCTTTAGAATCATTGAGTTCTACCGACATGCAACAATTTGGAGCTGTCTTCTCTCCGGTTTAGTAGCTATGCCTTCATTTCCCTGTTGTGACTCCAATAAGTCTGAACAGATGCCCCAAAGGGTATGCCTGAGGAGGGTTCATTAGATAAATGCATTACTTCAGAGTCTGTAGCTGGATATTAATGATGTTCTGAGATGCTTGCCAGCATTGCCACAACTGTAAGAAGAAATCAATGTGAACATCTCACAACTTGGTCAATGGAACTGAATTCTACTTTCTAAATGAGCAAGGGCATATGGTTGGAAGCATATGTTCTCTCTGTCATACCTATAGTACAGAGTTTCAAACTTTGTCAGCTGCGTGGATTTTTCTCCCTTGCAATTAGCTTTCATAAGAAATTTCTGTTTTTCCAAATTTTTATATCTCCCCAATCTCAATCAGCATGATGCATGTCTATGTTTTCCTGGCTCCAGTCTAAGCCTAACTACATGTAGTAGCCAGGGCTGAATGTGTATAGCCCCAAGTCTGCTGCTGATCATCCTTTTAGCATAGAAAGTGGGACAGGTGAAATCCAGCTCTCTGCTTCCTGTCCCAAAACATGGTTGATGACATTTGAACCAGGACTAGGCTCATGCTAACCAGAGAAGCACAAACAAGCAATAAAGTGGGCGAGTCGGCTGTTTGGATATCTGAATCTATAGAGTGCATAGCAAGGTTTTGGTGTAATTCTTTACATTCAAATAAGTTAATTTTAGCACAGTTCACCCGCAGATAATGGGAACTGCATGTACGTCATCTTGCGCTCCTTTCAAACATGGTGGGATATATACACAGAAAATAATTGATGCCCCCACCTCCACCTCCGATAATCACCATCTACCACTCTGTTCGGCCACGGTGTTTGGCAACCACTGGCTACTAAGCTATGCTTATAAATAATTAAAATCTACTGGTAAAAATAGCAGGTTTTTAGTTTTTCAGGTTAAAAAGATGTCCCTTAAAATCAATGTTTTATACTCAACAAAAATGGAAACAAAAATAGAATGGCTGACTTATTGGATGTGCATTTGATATTCTATTAAACGCTCAAATGTGTGTGGGATTGTCTTTCATTTCCACACAGTAGACTGCAAACAATTCCAGAAAAACTGCATCACCCTGATAAGACTTCATATTTGTTCTTTTCTCTTCAAGAATTGTAGGTTTTTCTCTCCTCCGCTCACCTCTCCTGTAGCTTTTATTATTATGAACTACCTGATGGAGCAACAAGGTCAAGAGGCTGGTGAAATGTTAGCCTTTGACTTTGCAAGGTGTCAAAATTCAAGTGCAGAGTCACGCAGATCCTACAGGAAAGTTCACCATGGAGAGGATAGGTTAGCAACACAGGACAGCAATTACTGCAGCAACCACAAGAAATAAAAAAGGAAGAATTATGAAAATGAATCTGGTTTGCATGATTGGTACAGGATGAAATTAAAATGGGTCAATGCATAGTTAAATAACACTTTAATGTGGTAGTTGTGAAGAAGCATGGGTGAACCTGTTGTTTCTCTCAGTTTCTCGTTTTTCCAGTCTTCAGTTCAGTTCTCCACAGTTTGCAATCTCACACACAAAATAACTCCTCATGAAAATTCATCAGCATTTTTGTGTGAATTTCTCCTAACATAAACATTTTAACACTTTTCCCCTTATGCACACATTTTGCAATGCCTCATATAGCCTGTCTGCAACTCTTAAATGCATTTCTGAATCTGTACAGAGTGGCACTGCAAAATTCACAAAACTGCAAGTTTCAAAGGATAGCTGCATTTCGGTCTGTGTTCAAGAAGTTCAGATCAAGTAAGTTTGCCTTGGTTCAGTAAGTGGATTGAACCAAATTCCCCATCCACTCCTAGTTATGAATGAAACTCATGTCTTCTTCATTCTCCCATTCACATGAAAGTGTAATGCAGTGAAAGAATTAAGAAGATGAAGTCCTACTTAAAGCAGTACTAAATTATCACTTCAGGGTGACATCACTTCAGCATGATTATCCCTTTGAAACAACAAATGATATATTCTTATTTTCTCTAAGAAAACTCTATAGAAGAATGTTATAGCAATGGTGGTTAAGGCAGACTGATTCACTGGGACTTCTGTGTACAGAAGTACATACCACTCAGTCACAGATTCTGGCATCCAGAAGGTGGCTATCACCATTGTGCCCTGCTTGTGAGCTTTCAAGCATGGGTGCGGCCAGAGGGGTAAGGGGGTAAGCCCCACTTATGCAAGGATCTCAGTCCTCACTCCCCCCCCCCGACATTGCTGGTCTCCTTTCATTAACACATGCTGTTATTGTTCTTTCAGAGATCTTAAAATGTGTGACACAGCTTGCTCATCTAAAGATATACCGTATTTTTCGCTCTATAAGACACACCAGACCACAAGACGCACCTAGTTTTTGGAGGAGGAAAACAAAAAAATAATAATTCTGAATCTCAGAAGCCAGAACAGCAAGAGGGATCGCTGCACAGTGAAAGCAGCAATCCCTCTTGCTGTTCTGGCTTATGTGATAGCTGTGCAGCCTGCATTCGCTCCATAAGACGCACACACATTTCTCCTTACTTTTTAGAAGGGAAAAAATGAGTCTTATAGAGCAAAAAACTTTGCTCTTTCTATTTCTCTCACTCTCTCTCAAAAAACCTCCACCCATTTCTGGTTCTGCCACTACTTTCAGGAACATCTGGCCAGCCACTATTGGAAGCAGAATGCTAGGCCAGGCAATTATTTGGTTCTCATTATTATTGCTTGCAGGTTGACACACAGTGCTGGTTATCTATCCCTAGGGAGGGATGAATCTTTCAATTTTGGCTTCTCTCCTTTTCTCATTGTTCCAGTTCATTTCCCACCCTCCCACCCGATTTCTGCACCAGTTTGCTATATATATATATATATGCTTTCGTAGATTTTCACGGGTACAGGAATGCAGGTTTTGGTGTCTTCGGCTCTTACACGGGAAGACACCCGAAGACACCAAAACCTGCATATATATATATATATATATATATATATATATATATATATATATATATATCCTCAACCTGAAATATTGTACACATCATTTTTGTGTGCATTTTAGAAGCAATTTCCTCATATACAAGCCACTTTTGTACAATATTTCCACTGAAAGAAGCATTTATCTGTTCGCCTTCCCCTAAAATATGCCCTAATAAGCCTGAAGAATCAACCTTTTTTATTTTGGTATGCATTTTTTTGGTCAAAGAACTGCATTGCAAAATTTGGTGCAGTGCGGATTTTGAAGGCATCTGTCTCAGTTTGCACATTGGTGCAGGAAGTGCTAACCAGCTAGGTTCACATTAAAATAGAAACTGAACCAATCACTGCTCCATCTCTAGACAGCATATCCACCTTTCAGGACTGAACGGTAAAAGGTGGGGAGACCCTCCTCCTTCTGTCAACACACTAAGGCCTGAAGCAGATTTTCCTAGCCAGTTGTCTCACCTGCTACCATTGTATCATCCCATGCTCAATCCCCTAAATTTTCTTGGCTGAAGGATTTCTAATATTATGTCTGGAAAATATGACAGCTGGATACAGCTGGGAGCTACCACCAGTACAGTTGGCAGTAGTGAACTATATATTAAACTAGTCCTTATAGTTCATCAGCTAAATGTAGGTCTCCTGTGATCTGTCCCTGACATGCAAGAGAATGAGGAAAGCAGGTTCAAAGAGAGGGTGTGGAACAAATTATACCAAATAGGTAATTCTTTGGAAATAATCCTCCATCTTAGGTTTAAAAAGTATTTTGTTTTCAAAGGCCCTCTTAACAATCTTTAACATTCAGATTGTTCTGTTTGGATTCGTTTGGATTCCTTTGCACCTTTTTCCAATTTAACTAATGATGTCAAACTGATACTATTTGTTGTAAAGTGAGCCAACTTTGATCTCTTCACCTTCCAGTTCCCCACAGGAACTGGGGTCAAACCTTTGACTTTGACTTGCTACAAGAGACTGAACACCTTGCCAGATGAAAAACTCTTTCCTTTATACCCAAGTTAAAATGGTTGCTGGGAGGTAGGAAACTCACCCAAATTTGGTCTGGTCAAAGCTATTCGGGTATCATTCTTATGATAGGTAATAAAAGAAATAAACGATATTAGGGCTGGAAAGTCACAAATTATAGAGCGAATCTCAGGTGGGGAAGGGGTGGAACCAACCTAAATCCATTCTTTTCTCTTTTTTGACATTTTATTTATTTAGTTCATGCCAAGTTGGCACATACAGAGTTTTTATATGTCGATTCTATCTGCAAAGTCTCTACATTTGCATAAATTTCACCCAAAACCCAATCAAAATGACAAAAAACACACAGAAAGGAAAAAAGAGGATAAAAAAGGAAAATAGTGCATCTATTTAAGCTCTCATTTCTGCTCATATTATTTTGTTTAATAGAAAGAGCGAACTCACAAAAAATAAAACAAAATCCATTCTCATGCATTAGTTTTTCTTTGTTTGTTTGTTTAGTTTCTTTAAGGAATAGAGTGTTGTTGTTAAGAGCATCTGGTATTATTTGCATCTTGTACATGGAAATTGAAGACTAGGAGAAAAAGTGAAACACTGCCCAATAATGTGGATCCGTAAGCAGCAACACAACTTCCATGTATGGATCTCCATGGACAGGACTCCTGGCTGGATGCCAGTGTTCAATGAATGGCTTAGTTATTGATGTTGGATCAGGATCCCTGAGCACACACCCTTGTGCAAATTAATTGAAACAATGTAGCCTATTGTACAAAACTCGCATATGCATGTACAAAAATCACATATCACCGCTATTTTTAAGCAGCATTTGAACACTGTTTGGCATGGAGTCTACTAGTTTTGAACAGTCACTGTTGATTTTCGGATCCCTGTACCACACTTGAATCAGCGCCTGAAAGAGCTTCTCCACAGTCGTACAGTCTATAGCACGGAGGTGACTTTTGCATATAGCCCACAAATTCTCAATGGGATTTACATCCGGGGAATTCCCTGGCCAATCAAGTACCAGTATTTGCTACTCTGTCATGAATTTCTCCATCACTTTTGATGTGTGACAGGGGCTAGGTCCTGCTGCAATATCCCAGTACCGACAGGAAACCTCTTTTCCAGCTCTGGAATAACTCTTTCGTAGAACCTCAGTATATTGTGGCAAGCGCATCATCCCTTCTATTGGCTGTAGGCTTGCGACACCATAAGGATCAACTGACTTTTCGTGTTTGTTTTGAGTACAAGATTACGAGTAAGATAGAAAACATGCTTTGTTTCAATTAATTTTCACAAGGGTGTAGGACACCCCCCCCCCAGTGGTGCCATCTGGTCAGAACTTTGGAGCAAAAGTCTCTAAATCCGTCAGCAGAATGAGCAGGCGGGTCCGCAAATGTTTTGTAAGCCACTTTGAGGTTTTATTACGATCAAGCCATATAGAAATCTTGTGAAATATGTGGTGTTATGCACAGGGCTTTTTTCCAGCGGGAACTCACTAGAACTCCTGCACCTCCCAGATGGGGACCATTGCCATTATAAGAGAACAAGGGAGGTGTACATTGTGAGTTCCTTAATCTCTTTTTCTAGCACTAGTTATGCACATTATCATCTAGAGAGCCTCCTCCACTCATAAGATCATCAAGGGAAAGTAAAATATTGCCTAACTGCTCCATTGATTCCCACATCAGGTCAGCAGAGGAAGGATACAGATATATACCCAGAAGCAAATCTGCACTGACACATGCTTTCCTTTATGCTTTACTGATTATTGTCTTCCAAAGCAACTACTCTATTCCAAACTTTAAAAAGGAAAAGCGTAATGCTGGTGGTCAACAAAAGAGGTTTAAAGACTGTCTCAAGGCAAATCTTTAAAAATGTAGTATAAACACCAACAATTAGGAAACACTTGCCTGCGAGCGCTCCAATTGGAGAACAGCCTTTACCAAAGGTGCCATGGGCTTTGAAGACACTTGAACTCAGGACGCAAGGGAGAAATGTGCTAAGAGGAAGGTATGCTTGGCAAACCCTCACTGTGATCAACTCCCACCCAGAAACCTATGTCCCCACTGTGGAAGGACGTGTGGATCCAGAATTGGCCTCTACAGTCACTTACGGGCTCATTGTTAAAACCGTGTTTATGAAAACCATCTTACTCAGCTCCAAGTGATCACCAAAGAAGAGATGGGAAGTCATTGGCACCCTTGTTGATTACCTGTAGCATGATATTACCCACACATGAACAAAACCTGGAAGCATGTACATTTCACTGAATTGGATCTAGCATCTTAGTCAAAGTTACACAGTGGGGAAAATGCCAGAGTTTGAATTTGACTCCAGCTAGTCCGTACACACACACCAGCAGACAATATTAAGCATGTTCAGCATTTCACAGTATTTCACAATATTTCACATTTCAATCTTTCAACATTTCACAGGTGCGAATATGAAGATAAGCTCTAGAAACATCCCTTCCATGTGTCACTTGAAGAGCATCCTATAAACGCGACGCAAGCGATACAGTTCATCTTTGAACTTTATGATGTGATATAATTGTTGTGGGCAGACAACAGGAGCGATTGGGGAAAATAAATTATACAAGCTCAGACCTATTGATTTTCTGCTCTGTACATGTAGATATTTCTCCCACACAACTGTGCCATTCCAGCAGAAAAACTTTAAGAATCTTTAAAAGTACGTCGAGAATTAGGTGGAGGGTAAAATTATGAATTTCCCACTTGGAAGAAAGTGGCTTAAATTCTATCCAATTATTTGCCATGACAACCAGCTAAACACAAAAGGGCTAGAATGGATGTAGAGTACTGCCTCTATAATCATCCCTGTATGTCCTTCAAATCATGGATATGCAGTACCACTATCCCCGTCTACTTCAGGGCCATAAGCCTACACGGTAATTACATGCTTTGGAACACTCCACTTAAGTGCATCAATAATATAGTGAGTGAACGCATTCTTTAATTCTGCACCTGTAAATGGAAGGGGGGAGAGAGAGAGGGGGAGGGAGAAAGAGAGAGAGAGAGAGGGAGAGGGAGGGAGAAAAAATAAAGAAAATATCTATTGGAGCACTGAAAAGAAATTAGAAGACCACATTATTTTTTAACCTACTCTCTAAGACATAGGGTTAAAGTCCAGTCGATTGTTAATTTGAAATGGCCTGTGGATAATCAAAGGAACAGAAAACCAGCTGAAGGCTGGCATGTCTTTTGGACAAGAGAAAGAAAGAAAGGGAAGGCCAGAAGAGAAAGGAATTCTTCATTACAGGGACTGTGAATGCTGCCATTAGATTCCTCATCTGAAAAGCTTCTTTTGCTACGCTTAAGATACATACCATCATAGAATCCCGTGGATTTCAGTATAGCTCTCTGCAGAAATGTAGAATGAAACGCACGCGCGCACACACAAACAGTGAGCAAGTAAGACTTTTTGCACCTTCAAGAATAAGAGATTTATTGTGGCATCAGCTTTTGAAGAATAAAGCCCACATTGCCAGATGCATGAAGGATGCTTGTAGCTAGCAGATGTGTGTGTGTTTGTGTAGGGAGAGAGAGCGATGGGAATACAGGAAATAATGGTAAACACAGGGCTCAAAATGCAATGTGTACAGCATCTATACAAAATTCAAGGCGAAAGCACCGTATTTTTTAGTGTATAACACGCCCCCATGTATAAGACTACCCCTATTTTTTGGAGCCCAAAATTAAGAAATTAAAAAATTAAGAAAGTTGTTGAGCTTTTTTGCAGATGGAACTGGTGCCGTAACTCACTGCGTACTGGCACTCACCACATACTCCTCCTAAGCTGAGCAGCTCCAGCCCTCACTTACTTACTGTATTAACCTGTGTATAAGATGATCCCCCAATTTATCACTAAAAAAATTCAGAAAAAAAGGTTGTCTTATACATGGAAAAATATGGTAATAGCCACTGACATCAGTTGTTGGCAATAATGCTATCTCCCTTGCTTTACCATGCTAATTTAAGTTCTGAGGGTTTTGTAGGCAGCGTACCTTTAAGGCAGCTGTGAACTGGTCAACTGGTCAACTGAAGAAAGGCTGCCTATAAGCAGAAATCAGAAGTATATTTGGGCAATCATTTGCCACAACATTGAAAGTTCTAGGAACAGCCCATTGCATTGAATGGATTCAGTGGGGGGCAGGGACAAGAAGGGATGAGTTATTCCACGGGGAATTTTCTCCCACACTATGTATTGAAGGTCACCAACTTGGATGGCTTTAAAAGAGGATTAGACAAATTGATAAAGGATAAGGCAGCCAGTTAGGGGACCCGGGTGGCACTGTGGGTTAAACCACAGAGCCTGGGGCTTGCTGATCAGAAGGTCGGCGGTTCGAATCCCCGCGACGGGGTGAGCTCCCATTGTTCGGTCCCAGCTCCTGCCCACCTAGCAGTTCGAAAGGACGTCAAAGTGCAAGTAGATAAATAGGTACCGTTCTGGCGGGAAGGTAAACGGCATTTCCGTGCGCTGCTCTGGTTCGCCAGAAGTGGTTTAGTCATGCTGGCCACATGACCCGGAAGCTGTACACCGGCTCTCTCGGCCAATAAAGCGAGATGAGCGCCGCAACCCCAGAGTCAGTCACGACTGGACCTAATGGTCAGGGGTCCCTTTAACTTTACCTAAGGCAGCCAGTTACATAACGCTTAGCCTCTATAGCTATTTTCTGCCTCTACTGCTAGAGGTTATGTGCCTCTAAATATCAATAGCACTCTTGCTTTTGGGCTTCCCAGAGGCCTCTGGTTGGCCACTGTGAGAACATGATGCTTGACTAAATAGGCCTTTTGCCTGATCCAGCAGAGGTCTTATATTCTTACATTTAAAATCATCAGCAGGGGCCTTGCTGTGAATCCTTTCTGTACATGAAGTAAAATCCTGTGAAATTTGGAGCAAAGCATCTTCTTTGGTTACCCAACAGCTCTGGAATCATGTTCTCAAAAAAACAAAACAAAAAAAACATTCAAGGCCACCTTTACACCTGAGTTAACGCTTTGTAAAATTTCATTGGCTTTTAAAATGTATCACATAAACCGAACCTTTCCCCTATCATGTCAGATTACTAAGAAAAAGGAATTATTATTATTCTTACAATTACTACCACTACTACTATTACTTGGGTCATTCAAGCATGTGCTAGGAATGCAGTTGGGCATTAAAATACCAACTTGCACTTTTTATACAATTCTGGAACAGATATAGGCCAGGTGATCTGGCATTTATGGATATTTCAACAATTTGATTTAAGGTTGTAACCATAACGTATGAGTGTTGCTGCTTTCTTAAGCAAATGGTTGTGTGTAATATGTAATGGCTTTTTAAAAATAAATAAATAAATTAAAATGGTTCTATGGTATTGTGGTTTACACAAATGAGTTTTTGTTTCTTTAGAGGTTTACTGTAAGCACAGTTTTATTGCTTTTAGAGCTTGTGGGCATGACTTTTGTCATTTTAAAGGGTGGAAGTATGGCTTTATTGTTTCTGGAGTTTGTACAAGTGGTTTTAATTGTTTGTGTCTGTAATTTACAGCTTTGCATTTTATCTTATTTCTCTCATTGTGTACTGCACTGATGGCCCCAGACTGTAAGGTGGTTTATAAAGTTGTATAATATGTAAATAAACAGTCTACACATTTAAAACTGTCCCTCACAAAAACTCTGGCAAAGCACTCATTTTCCTTGCATGATGAGCTCTTTGTCTCTGATATGGTCTCGGAGAATATGTGTTTTCCCCCTTTTCTTTTTCTGCACCATTTCTTGGCCAAAGTGCTTGATGCCATTGCCATAATAATGAATTAGAAGGTACGAACCAGCAAGCCGGGGAAAGAAATGTTTGAAGTCTGCTGTCCAAATGCTCATAAATTCCAACCACTTTTGCTCTCTAGGACAGTAATTGGTAATATCCAAGTAAGGGAACTATTAATACTTGCCACATTACTTAATTTGCATACCTCTGTAATCTTAATTACAGTCTCAGCAAGAATTTCACCTTTTAGACCAGACAGCTGAAGAAATAATATGAAGAGACCAGGCCTATAGGAACTATCTCCTGGTGTCATCTAGTGGCTGTCTTCTCCTATTGCATTAAAATAAAATTCTAGGCGAGACTTCTTTTTTTCTTCTGAAAACCTTACCAATCATGCATGCTTTTTAAAACGTGGTTTCTGACAGAGCAGAGGAGCAGGTAAGGTTAGCGCCAAGCTTGCATTTTTCCCCGCACTCCGCTCTGGCTGCTTTTGCTACATATTCTTATTAGGTCAAGACGCGTCTGTGGCGAGCTCAGTTAACATGTACTGGTGTGAAGGTGACGTGAGCGACCCCATTTTGGCTGCATGGCTGAGTGGCTGGGTGTTGTTAAGGGACAACCTCTGCCAATACACAAGGTATTTCCTCATGACTGACTGAGCAGCACTCAAGGGATCCTGGGAGATTGAACTGACATGCTAACAATCTGATTGCAGATGGCACCGAGGAAAGACTCGGAGTGAAAGAGAAGTGTCCCCTGACCCTCCTGTCATCTCTCTCTCTTTCTCTCTCCGCCCCACTTTTACTCTGTCCCATGAAGGGACCGCTGCAGATGAAGAGTCAACCGTGACATAGAGAAGATGACAAGGCCACAGATAGGCTTGGGCTTGGATGTAAATATGACAAAATAATGCTATTTGATATATAAGGAAAAAAGAAAGAACGCACATCACACACACAAACAAACACACAGCTGCCTTATACCACTGGTATTATCTACTGACTGCCAGTGGTCCCCCCCCCTCCGAATTTCAGACAGGATTATCTCCCAGCCCTACCTAAATATACCAGGAACAAACTTGAGACCTTTCCCATGCAAAGTGGAGGTTCCAGTAGTGAAGCCGGGGGGGGGGGGGCGGACAGGTGGAGTAAAGGGATGTGAACAAGGGCCATCTTCGTCAGCAGAATGTGGAGAACAGTACTAGCATTCTGCTTTTAAGAGAAATATCACTGCAGACTGTAACACAGATACGGAGGGTGGGGAGACAGGATAGAACAGGAGCTAACCCTACCATTAGGGAGAATGACAGCCTCAGGCGCTACAATCAGAGGGGGCAGTGGCAGTCCTGCCAGCTGCTCCTGAGCCTCCCCAGGTGATTTCTCCCAAACCCCTCAAACCCAACTGCTCCCATTCTCCTGAGCCAAAGCCCCAGTGCCAAAGATTGCTTAACACTGGACTTGATTCCATTTTGCGCTCCTCAAATAGTCTGCTGCTCTCAGGAGTGTTGGAAGGTTCTTGGCTAATCTAAGTGGACTTCTGAATGTGGGATGGGAATGTCATTTTCTTCTTTGCCTTGGGCAGCAACATGTCTTGAGTTCACCCTGGGCAGGTGCACCAGGTTCCGCCCAACATTGGGGGGAGCCTGGCACACGCGTGTGATGTCAAGTGTGCAGCATGCATTACATCACACAGTGGTAGCAGGCCTGACAGGGCCCAGCACATTCTCCAAAAAACCTGACGGAGCTCGCTGCTGCTGCTGCTGCAGGAGGGCCTGATGGGTCCCTTTGCAGCGGTGGGAGGGTCCAACGCAGCCTGTCACAGCCATGGGGGAGCATGATGGAGCCTGCCCAGCTGCAGAATATTGAGGGGACCTGGTCCCCTCTTTGAAAATAAGCCTGACCCTGGGATTGGGAAAGCTATACCTCCATGGCTATTCCACCCAGGGTGGCTTTCTCTCCAACCCTCAGACTTGGACTCATGGCATCTCTACTGCTATGCAGACTTATAGAGGCTTGGGCAATGGAAATACTCATTTCCTTTGTATTTAGATGATAAATGAAAAAGGGAAGGCAAACATCTGCATATTCTTTCTCTGATTTGGGTGAACTGAAATTGAATGGAAGGTGAATTGAAATTATGTATATGCATGGTTAATTATCAAGCCACCCGGAAGTCCAAGCTTGTATGTTTGGTATTATTTGTTATAATTTATTTAAAATCTTTGTTGACCACCTCTATGGGAAAAAACACACTCATCATGATGATGTCTACTTAGAGAAGGCCCATTGAAATCAATTGACCTATGTTAGCAATTTCATTAATTTCAATGGGTGTAGAATTAACACCGGATGCAACCTGATATGTTTTGCTTTATTTTTGCAAGACCACCAGCACCAAAGAGCTCAATATTTTATTTTGCTGTTGTTCAGCATCATCAGTGGACATGATGCTTTGCAATGAACAGGTTTATACTCCAAAAGAGCATACAATTTAAAAATATAGGGTCAAGGAAAACATGAAAGAAGGCAAGAGACAGTAATGTGGGTCACGGAAATCAAGGGGAAGGTATGCAATTGTAACTGGATGCAAGTGTAGTTGTTACAGGAGGGTAATGGCACTAGGAAGTGATAGTACCATTTGACATCAGAATGGCAAATTTTGCAGGGAGAAAAACATTTTGAGCTCTAAATAGACAATAGGCTACAGACTCTGACAAAAGACTGGGACCTTGAGAGACAGTATCTCACTTCCTGCTATGGGAGATCTTGTGTGCAGCTTGAGAGAGCTCGTTGAATACTTTAGGCAAAGCAGCAGAGAAGGAGGCTCCTAATGTGTCCTAGACGTCAAGGTCAGACAGGCAGGACGCATGGGTATTGGAAGTGGGTTCTGGTGGCAGTAGGGAGAGAGGCCTTTTGCTGCCTGTACCAGCATGGCTTCCACTTCCACAGTCTCCTTACTAGAGCACTTGGTCCCTTTGGAAGTACCGATCCAAGGTCAAGATGTGTAATTGTGAAATGATGCAGGGCTACATCCAAGCTACAGATCATAAATTTCTCCATTGCAGTGGTTATCCTGCTGCAGGGCCATCTGAACCAAGTTTACCCAAAGAAGGAAGTGCTATTGAATTCAGTGGGTCTTATTCCCGGGTAAGTTAGGATTGCTGTCTAAAGCTGCTTGCAAATAAGCAACACGGAAGATCCGGCACCCTGGGGAGTTCAAGTAACATTTGGACTGCCTGACTCAAAGTTTGCAAGCAATAATTGTCTAATTTTTTCCCTTTGGACTCAGAGGAACAATGGTATTGTTCTTGGTTTAAACAAATTACATAAGCATGTAGCTGTTTCTGGGCAATTGCTGTATTGTAATTATGTGTAATTATGCAATTTCATGTAATTATGGTTCCAGCGAAAGGAAATTTGTTCACCTTAAACATTTGCAAGTTTTATTCCACTCACACCCCCGTAGGACCCACATAGGCAGAGAGGTTACACTATCGTAGCTCAAAAAGGTGAAGTTTTGCTGCCTGGGGAGACATTTCCTTTCAGCAGGGTAGGTGCAGGAAGACAAGGTTTGGAGGGCTTTCCTCTCAGCGCTTAGAATAAAAGAGGCAGGAGAGCAATCCTATGGTAGTGATGGTGGGTAGATTCTGTGGCAGAGGAACCACTGATTCTTCAGCCTTGCTGCTCTCTCTGGTCTGGGCCGGAAAAAAGGTGGAGGGGCTTTTTCTGGGTCTCTCTCCTCCACAGTCAGATGCAGTATTTTATTTTATTTTTATACTACCCTTCATCAGAAGATCTCAGGGAGGTTCACAAGATAAAAACACAAGGTAAGAGCACAAATAAATTATCAAAATAGAAGCAAACAAACAATATCTGCCCCCCCTCCCACAAGCCAAATCAGCCAAAGACCTGGTTGAAGAGCAACGTTTTGTCCTGGCACCTAAACATATACAGTCATACCTCAGGTTACAGATGCTTCAGGTTGCATTTTTTCAGGTTACAGACCTGCCAAAACCAGGAAGTACCGGAATGGTTTATTTCTGGGTTTTGGGAGATGCGCATGCGCAGAAGTGCCAAATTGCAACCCGCACATGTTCAGATGTGCTGCTGTGGGTTGCGAACACTGCGGGTTGCGAACGTGCATCCTGCACGAATCACGTTCTCAACCCAAGTGTCCACTGTATAATGAAAGTGCCAGGGGAGAGCATTTCATAAATGGGGATCCACAGCAGAAAAGACCCATTCTCATGTTGCCACCCTCCAGCAGGGGCGGAGGAAGGGGGTGCGGGCCAACCCAGGTGTCACCACTGAGGGGGGTGACAAAATGCCGGGCGACTCTCCTGGGAGAGACACGGTGGCTTGGGCACGCACAGGCTCCATGCTGCCCAAATCGTCCGCCCGCTGCCTCCCTGCCCCCCAGCTGTAGGGAGGCTGAGTGGGAGGAGGCAGGCAGACTCCGGAGGTCCCACGGTGTGTCCCACCTCTATGAGCAGCCCTTGCCCCACCCCTATGGTGGCTTGTCCCACCCCTGGGCGCTCCATCCTAGGTGCCCAAGCAGCTTCCTCTGCTGCTGCCCTCCAGACCTCACCTGGAAGAGGCACACAAAGAAGGACCTCCGAGGATGAACACAGCATGCAGAACAGTTCATATGCGAAGAGGCGGTCCTTCAGGTATTGAGGTCCTGAGCTTTTGCACTCATGTTCTCCTTCTCACAGGCATCTGGTTGGCCATTGTGACAACAGGAGGCTGGAGTAGGTGAGCCATTGGCCTGACCAGTGTAGGTGTACTTTTGACAATAAAGAGTTAATTCATCACTCTGGACTTTCCATGCCTGTCAGCGCCATGACACAGCTGGAAGCTACTGCACTGGCTACCCCTTCTTTAAACCTACTGCACTCATACTGTGGCCTAAACCCAGTGCGTTTCATTCACCCACCCTGGAATTTTGACTTCATAACAGCCCATGAGGTTGGCTAAGCTGAGAGGTAGTGGCGGGCCCAACATCACACAGAGTGTGTCATAGCTAAGGGAGATTTGAACCTTGGTTTCCACCATCCATGCCTGACACTGTAATCATTCCAGCTCCCTGTTTCTTGGCATAGAAGCTCTTTATGCAACCATATACAGATGTGCAGTGAAACAACATGTGAGTCACTAATACACTGCAGTCATTATGGTCATATAGATAGATATATAGGCTTTAACCTCTCACAGCTGCTGACTGATTTTCATAATCTTATGGGGAGTTCGTATAGTCTCCTTTTAACTGTTTTTCTATACTGCACTGTGACAGATTGTTCTTCCTGGTAAACTTGACAAGAACTTGCTGAACAACCACACAAAGGCTACTGGGCTTTGTTCAAAATAAGTAGAATATGTTTTATTGGTGTGAACATTACCTTTTATGAAGACTTACAAATAGCCATATTTTGTTAAGTTTATATCTCAGGCCATCTGGTAACCTCAAGTAATGTAGTGTGCGAGCCCAGCATTAGGTCCACCTTGGAGCACACCCGAGTGTTACAATATGGCTGCAGGTTTGGGGGGAATTAATTTTTATAGGTTATGCCAAGAAGCAAAAAAAAATTAATAATAATAAAAAATACCAGCCTGCGAGTTCTGACAAAAACCAAACATCTGAGCACCATCTGCAATGAATTGAGTTCCTAGTAGAAAAAGCACAGATGAACAGAACGTCATCTTCATGGAAGGGCAGGGCAGGGGGAGGAAAGAAAGAAAACTCAGTCTGGAAATAAAGGAGGTACTTGAAACCACAAGTGTGTGTGTGTGTGTGTGTGTGTGTGTGTGTGTGTGTGTGTGATCTGCTTAAGATGCCAGGATCAGTTATGCACAAAAGGCCAAGACGCTTTTACTTAGTTCAACTATGCTTGTGAGCAATCGAATACCATTCCCCCCCCCGGTTGCAGTTTTATCCTGGTTTTCCTCCAAGAAGCTCAAGGAGACATACATGGTTCTCTTCTTCCCTGTTTTGCCAGCACCCTAATCCTGTAAGGTAGTTACACTGTGAGACTTTGACTGACCCGAGGTCAGTGGCGTAGCGTGGGTTGTCAGCACCCAGGGCAAGGCAAGTAATTTGCTCCCCCTAACCCGTGGATTTGCACCCCCTAACCTGTGGATTTGCGCCCCCTAACACTAACCCCCAGATGTTGCGCCCGGTGCGGCCGGGCCCCCCCTGCACCCCCCACGCTACGCCACTGCCCGAGGTCACTCAATGAGCTTCATGGCGGAGCAGGGATTTGAATGACCTTGGGCCAGTCATCATCTCTTAGCCTAGTCTACCTCACAGAGTTGTTAGGGGATGAAATGGGGGGGGGACCATGTACACCACCTTGAGATCCTTGGAAAATAAAGGTGGTATATAAACAGTGCTATTTCCCCCCCCCCTAGAAAAAGAGGTGCTGGAACACACCACGAACACCTCCCTCGTTCTCTTAGAATGGCAAGGGTACCCACCTGAAAGGTGCGAGGACTGAATTCTGGAGAGTCCTGGCTGGGGGGGGGGAGCCCTGTAATATAAACTAAATAAATAAATAAATCTGGACCTTGTTAGTTCTAATTCCTCTTTTTATTTTCATTTTCAGATGACATTTTACTGCTTTTATTATAGTGTTTGATTGTTCTTACAATGTTTTGGTATCACGCTTAGACATTTTAAAATACTAAGTGGTTTGGAAACACTTTTACATAAAATTCATAGAGAGGTTGACCTGGTGCAGGGAACAATGCTTTGGCACTTGATCGGGCTTAGACTTAGCAGTCTGTCATTCGCATAGGGTGGGCTACTTATGCATCATCTAAAAAAAGAAGTGATGCCAAAAGAAAAGGACAAACGCCGACACAGGTCTGCAGGTACTAATTTATGCATGTCGATGAGATGTTAGACATAATGACTATAATTTAAATAGAAATACAACACATCTTGCCATAACAAGGAAAACTGCGATCAGGTGAGCTGTGTGCCTGGTCAGCCAGCTTTTCAATTTGCTAAATGTTGACGATCAACTTCAGGATACCATCCCTGCCCTGCTCTTCCATCTTATGGTGGTTTCTTCTTAAATCAGACAGATGACTGTTCTTTGAACAGTAAGGCACATGGGCTCCATACATTTAGGAACAGCACAATGTGTGTTGATTGGAATGCCTATGATGCCTTTCTGGAGCAAGGGAGAGCCAGTGTGGTGTAGTGGTTAAGAGCGGTAGACTCGTAATCTGGTGAACCGGGTTCGTGTCTCCGCTCCTCCACATGCTGCTGCTGGGTGACCTTGGGCCAGTCACACTTCTTTGAAGTCTCTCAGCCCCACTCACCTCACAGAGTTGTTTGTTGTGGGGGAGGAACGGAAAGGAGAATGTTAGCCGCTTTTAGACTCCTTCGGGTAGTGATAAAGCGGGATATCAAATCCAAACTCTTCTTCTTCTTCTTCTTCTTCTTCTTCTTCTTCTTCTTCTTCTTCTCCAGACTATCAATCCATCATTCCTGCCCAATGGGCGTGTTTACTAGGGCTGGTTTTTGCCATAGAAGTTGTAGTTGTGGTTGTTGTTAATCACCCACCCTTCACCCTAAGGCCCAAGGCTTAGTTACAAAATTAAAATACAACATTAAATATAATTTAAATCAGCTTACAATCACCAACAACAAGAACATCTGGAGGGTACTTCATTGTTTCCCCCCAGTCTGGGTGCAGTGCCTCAGTCCCTTAAATTTGAACAGGGATGTTAGGAGCAATGTGTGTAAGTGGGCATAGCTCAGTGGTAGAATTAAGTGACGGTGAGAGCCAGTATGTTTTTTTGTGAGCGTCATACAGCATTGGGAGGACATTGGCTTTTAAAATATTATATCACAGGGGATTTTCATTTGTTCCACCTCTGGTGTTTCATCCCATTCAAACCAGTGCTCAGAAGAGAACGCTGATCATACAAGCACCCCCAGATCAAGGCTGCCTCCTCTCTTCCCCCTCCAAGTGCCAGTTGTAGAAATGGAGAGGCTGAATTTATTCTGCAGGTGGAATTTTGCTCAACAGTGATTCTTTTTAAGAGCGGTTCCTGGAAGCATGCCCAGGATCTGAAGACTTGTGTGTTGTCCTTTCCCCCCACCCCCTGTGCTTCCCAATACGTTGTCCTCTTGCCAAATATTATTAGCGGCACATTAAAAGTTTGCCTGCTGTCACCGTGACCTTAGGCGACCTCTTAATTTCTTGAGTTCAAGTCCAATTAACCTTTGGGAAGGAGCACAACTGCTCCAGCCAGGTCAGTCAATAGAATCCAATAGTCATCGTTTCATTCTCTGGTTTGTCAAAGGGGGGCCTGTGGTCCCACCTCATCCGTTTCACACAAAGGTGGTCATTTATCACTGTTAAGGGGAGAGGGCTGAACACTCGGCACTAGTTGAAGCGCGTTGATCAATTAACGCGACAGTATCTCAGTCATGCCATCCCACGGGTTGCCACTGACGAAGGCGCCAGTTGAAAAATTAGTTGCCTCTTGCGGTATTCTCAGACTAGGTTACTGTAATGAAAATATTGATGTATACTTGAAATGTTCGATGCCACTAGACTAGGGGTCGGCAAAGTTTTTATGGCCTGGGGCAGTTCACGGTCTCGCAGACACTGCGGTGGGCTTAAGTGTGTGCGCACACACACGCACGAATGAACAAACACTATTTTTGGTGCTCCTTCTGACACAGAGGAGGTGTGCACAGCTTCCCATTGGCTGCAGGAACTTCCTGCAGCCAATGGGAAGCCGGCCAGTGTCGCGGAAGGCGGTCCCCGCTCTGCTCCGCGCCGGTTTAGCGCAGCGCATGGGAGCCAACTGAGTGGGCGGCGGGGGTCCATGGGCCAGTTAAACAACCCCCATGGGCCCTAGGTTGCCGACCCCTGCACTAGGCAGTTCTGTGAAACAGGAGTTGAAGAGATGAAGTTTGAATCCCACTTGTTGAATGCTACTCACAAAATAGAGTAGGCAAGAATCACTCTGCCCGACATCTTGTTTTCTACTCTCTCTCTCTCTCTTTCTCTTTTGGTACAAAGGTGGGTCTAGTCCTATAAACCTCCTCCTACAATCTGCACTGGAACACTGCTCTCCCCGCCCCACCTCCCAAATATCTTTGTTCTTTGGGAGGCAGGAGTCTTTGTAAAGAGCAACTGCACAATTGCTGCACTCCAAAAATACTCTGGATTTTTTGCATGTTATAATAAATCTCAAAACATGGGGAAATGCTTCTCCCTCTCTGAGTACTGAGCGTTCCACACAGATGCTTCTGATTTTTAAAAATGGGATACCATGATGCTATACTTGTGGTCAGCATGCACCTGAACTATGCAACAACTTGGGGGAATCACATCCAAACAAGTCTTCTCATGAAGATTTCCCATGCCTCTGCTTTCGCAGCATCAGAACCAAACATAACAGTCCAATTGGCTTCTACAGTCAAGTTTTGCGCATAATGCAGACCTGACAGAGAGTTCCCCTTTTTCAAGTGTCATAGATGGGATGCAGTGAAGGAGGTTTCCCATTTGTACAAGGCTGTATCCATACACCTCTTTGCTCCATTTTCCCACTGTTTCTTTTTCTGATCATTTTTTGGTGTTTTATGTGATCTTTCATACAATGTAAAAGCCACTTCTGTGAATCTAGTAGAATCTGGTAGGCATGTTAGTCGTCATTTCTGCATTAATTGCTTCCAGAAGACAGGGAGGGGGGAATCAGTTTGCAACTCTGGTAACTCAGAAAATAATGGGATGAAATTTGGAGGGAGGTATCCCTGCATACTTCTTTTGAATTATGGTGCTGGAGGAGACTCTTGAGAGTCCCATGGACTGCAAGAAGATCAAACCTATCCATTCTGAAGGAAATCAGCCCTGAGTGCTCACTAGAAGGACAGATCCTGAGAGGCCACCTCATGAGAAGAGAAGACTCCCTGGAAAAGACCCTGATGCTGGGAAAGATTGAGGACACAAGGAGAAGGGGGCGACAGAGGACGAGTTGGTTGGACAGAGTTCTCGAAGCTACCAACATGAGTTTGACCAAACTGTGGGAGGCAGTGGAAGACAGGAGTGCCTGGCATGCTCTGGTCCATGGGGTCACGAAGAGTCGGACACGACTAAACGACTAAACAACAACAACATCCCAGCATACAGATTCTTCCCCCGCCATTTTCATGGATTAATCATGGAGGAGGAGAAGTTCACATGCACAGGAAGGGTGGGGTGGTAGCAACAAATCTGATGACTGGTGTGAATGAAAGTTAGTGTGATGTGGTGGTATGGCAATCAAAAAGCCACAGTTCCACGGTGCATCTGGTGTAAAGGGAACACTGGACACAAGGACAGAAGCACTAGCATTGTAACCTGGAAAAACAAGTCAATAATCTCAACACCTGAATGCATCCCAGCACACTAGGAACTATGCAACTATGGGCAAATCCAAGCAGGTTTAAAGGTTACTCCCTCTTCTCAGGAATCATAAGAAATGTATCTAGTCGCATCCTTTAATTTTGGTGGGTCTTCTCTGAGTAGGAGTAGCACTGAATATTACCCATAATTTCTTTCCACGCTATGCATCCTCGCTATGCAACCTATCCTCACAGAAGTAGTTGTTAAGTGTTTCGGAGATAGCATGTTAATTGTCATTTTTCTCTTTAAAAGGGACATTTACACTCAGCAAAAGCCTTGGGAAAGGGCTGATAGGAAAGAAAGATAAATAACTCAGTATTAAATTCGGTATTAAATTCTGACTTCACAGGTTCATGAAGTGGGCTTCCCAGTTCACCCATAAGAACAATAAGAACAATAAATACAATACTGCTATAGAGAGATTTTTTTTTAATGTGCACTGAATCTTTTTTGTGCATTATACAACCTGATTTATAATCCAGCTAAGCAGAATGAGACCCTAGAAATAAAAAGAGGCTAAAGCAGCTCCCGTGTGAGTCTGCTTGTTTAATTTATACATGCGCTAGGCTACTCAAAGCTAGTAGAATTGCTGCAACAAGCTAAGCGGAAACCCCAACAGCAAACATTTGGATAGTAATAATAAAAAGAATATTTAGAAATATGATATAGTCTTAGAAATTCATGAGATTGCAAAATCAAGTGTGTTTGAGAATTCCTGTTTGTTTTCTAGTTCTTGACAATTTAAATCATGCTTCGTCAGAAGTTTAGGCTTACGCCTGCAAAAAACAATGAGGACTATAACCTTGCATCTGAAATATATGGATACCTCTTTTTAAAAAAATAATAATCCTCAAATGAAAACTTCCTATGAAGAGTGTGAGCTATATTTCCCCTTCATCCTTAGTTATAACAGGATCTATGTTATCACTGAACCCTGCAATGACATGAGCAAAATCTATCCTTCTGTTGTTGATAACCCAATATTCAACCTCTATAAATAGTGCAGAAATTGGCAGTTTATACACACTACGATAGATTAGAGTCAAGCAAAGAAAAGCAAATGGAGAATTAGTATCTGTGAACTGTTTTCCTAATCAATACTGAGTGGAACACAGCTTGCTGAAAATGGCTATTTCTGCGTTTGTTTGCTATTTGCATTGTGCCAAGTTTTCATTTCCCTGTTCACAATTTGGAATTCTGTAGCTTTAAAAGTGAACAATTAAAGCTATGGACAATTTCTTAATCGTTCAGCCCTCGGAACCCAATTAAGATTACCTCCTTGGTCTTCCCTCCCGAACAACTGTGTAATACTGTACTAATGAAAAACAGGGACTCTTTTATTTGCTATGGCCTTGGGGTCAATTATCAATTTATCATTGTGTCCTGCAGGTTTAAAATAAAATACTCTGTGCAGTGTAACCATTCTGCACAATTGACATTAAGTAGATTCTGCAAGTATGGACTTAATAAAAAAATAAATACAAAGACAGCTGTCTAAAAGGGTTCAGCTTCTATAAATTGTATTTGACTGCCTTTAATACAAGATAGTGGGAAACTGCAAAACTAAATTAAAGGCATTATTTGTGCTACTGTCTTTTATCTGTATGCTCTAGGAGAGCACTGAACAACCAGAAGAGAGGAAAAGAGAAGAGAATAGCCCCACATTAGATTATGATTTGGACCACTTATTACTTTATACCCAAACTATAGCTCAGCGATAGAGGGTCTGTTTTACATGCATAAGGTTCCAGGTTCAATCCCTGACATCTCCCGGTAGGACTGAGAGAGAAACCTGCCTGCACCCTACAGAGCTCCTGTCAGTCAAAGTTTCTTTCTTTCTTCTTTGGCAATCACTCGTAGCCAAGTAAGATTGTCTTCCATGAACACGGTTTTAACAGTGAGTCCATAAGTGACTGTGGAAGCCAATTCTCGATCCACACATCCATCCACAGTTGGGACATAGGTTTCTGGGTGGGAGTTGATCACAGTGAGGGTTTGCCAAGCATACCTTCCTCTTAGTACGTTTCTCCCTTGCATCCTGAGTTTGAGTGTCTTCAAAGCCCATGACACCTTTGGTGAAGGCTGTTCTCCAATTGAAGCACTCGGAGGCCCGTGTCTCCCAGTTGTCAGTGTTTATACTACATTTTAAAAGATTTGCCTTGATAGAGTCTTTAAACCTCTTTTGTTGACCACCAGCATTACGCTTTCCATTTTTAAGTTCGGAATATAGTAGTTGCTTTGGAAGATGATCATCAGGCATCCACACAACATGGCCAGTCCAACGAAGTTGGTGTTGAAGAATCATTGCTTCAGCACTGGTGATCTTTGCTTCTTCCAGTATACTGGCATTAGTTCACCTGTCTTCCCTAGTGATGTGTAACATTTTTCAGAGACACCATTGATGGAATCTTTTGAGGAGTTGGAGATGGTGGTGTTTATAGGAGAGAGAGAGACAGACCCTGCCTGCACCCTACAGAGCTGCTGCCAGTCAAGGCAGACAGTACTGAACTAGATGGTACAATGGTGCAACTCAGTATAAGGAAGCTTTCTATAATTATCTATTTTGCTCTTTTGGATGATAAAGGCAATGGCAACAACAACCTAGAACAGGGTTACATGTGCTTAAACCCAAAATCAGTGGACTTTGGCACACCTCTGCACTGGATCTTGGTTTCTTACATTCTGGGTTTTTTTTACCATCGGGGCAGACCCAAGACATTTTCCTGCCTGAGATAAAGGTCAAGATGCCCCCCTCCCATTCCATGCCCTCCAGGATGTCTCTGATGTAAATAGGGACATCCTATTCCACACCCCAACATTTCTCTGATGAAAATAGAGACGTCTTAAGGGAAAGCGGGACATTCTGAGATCAAATCAGAAACTGGGGCTGCTTCTGTAAATCTGCCACTGTCCCTGGAAAATAGGGACACTTGAAGGGTCTGCTATTCCACACACAGAACCCAAGTGGACTAGCAGTTGAATCTTACTTTGACACTGATGATGAGACATCACCATCCTACATACCTGAGTGCATCAGGCTAGCTTAGAGGGTCCATCACTTTGCCTCTGCACTGTACCTTCCAGCACATTCCACTGGAGGCAACTGCATCACCCTGTCTAATGGAAGAGCTAGCCAGGTTTACCATAATTCTTCAGTTATCTGAATGATGAGTCAGTGAACATAGGAAGTTGGCTTTCAGTGAGATTTTTTTGTGGGTGTGGGTGAGTTTGGTAAAATTAAAGGACTCTTGGGGAGGAGGGCAAAGGAAGAATCACTTTCCACAACATTAGAGGAACTCTGCTAGTCAACCCATTCATGGGTTAGGTCGTATGGACTAAGGGCATGGCAATATAAAACAGCTTTCTGTGTTATATCATGCAGGCAAGTTTTGGGTGTGATCATGGAGGTAGGGCTGGGATATAAAAAGGAGGGATTCCTGTGAAGTTCCTTCTGACATATCAGAATGTATATGTCAATAAAGTAACTGGATTCCCATCCTGCAGCTTTTTGCAACACAGCCCTATTAAAGGTAAGGTGGCCATTTACACATTCCCAAAACATATCACCGAAAAAGAGGCACAGATTTGCGCCTGCTGGTTTACATCTACAGATGCACATTTAGAAACAATTACTGAAATAAAAAATAAAAACACAATGCATCTCATTGTGACTTCTGTGCTTCTGCTCAGCCTTGTGTTCAGGAGCTAATAATTGTTGAGCACCTTAAAGCCTCCTATTCACAAACTGAGGAGGCCGTAGATCAAGTTATTTTGTACTGCCTGGATGACCATATGTGGATTTGACAAAATTAAGTGTTTGATTATCTGACAGTTGTACGAAGAAGCATTTCATACTTTGCTAAGAAAGGTTCAAGCCTCTCTTTTTTTCTGAGATTTTCATCAATATAGTAGAAGAAAGAATATGTGCATGCCTAAGTACTGCCTTTTAGGTCATGCTTTTTGGACCCACTAGGAAAGTGACAGATAGCAATAATTAAATTGCACGTAGTGATTTGATCAAGGAGTTTTCTTCAACAGATCTACAGTCATGTTTAATTGGTGGAGGAAACACACAACTTTCTCTCCTTGCCTTGCTTTGACTAATCTTTTGTCACTGTAATAAGTGTGAAATTGGCAAATATACGCACATTTACTACAAGCAAACAAGCTGTCCGGAATCTAATTAGGCACAAAACTGCCCATCTGTTGTACATTATCATGGGGCTTGCTCACATGGATGTTGCTCCATTACTAAAAGGCAGGGAGGCAAATTGAATTGAGTCTGCCCTCCCTTGTAGAGAGGGATCAAGAGCATAAAGTCAGATCCTTGCTGTGAACTAACAAAAGGACCACTGGGAGAAAGTGGGATGAGATGAGGGCTTTTCTATTTTAAAGGCCACATGTCCAGTGTTTAGTATGGGCCATAAGGGAGTGTAAATGCCATTGTTTCGTACAATGCGACACGAGTCGGGACCATATAGGTCTTGTTGCCTTTCCTCCCTGTTGATTTTTGTTCTTACTCCCCAGTGGCAGCTGCCCTTTTATCATTAGTTAACTACCCATGTATGTCAAGTTTGAAGCTTCATTGGTTCTAAACGGGAAGGGATTAATTTAAACAAGTTTTCACATCTTTTTTAAGGTTTGTGCATGTTCACAATGTGAAAATCAGGGTGAGCGTCTGTTAAAAATTTGATACCATGCCAATTTAGAATGCTGTGGCAGCTAGGATGGAAATATTTGTCCATTTTGGTCCTCTCTGCTTCTCATTTTTCCAATTTTAAATTCAATCCTTCACATTTCTGCAGCAGTTCAGTTTTTTGAAAAGAAAAAAATCCTCATGAAAATTCTTCAGCATTTTAGTTCAGATATTGCCAATAAACTGATGCTGCTTTGACTATTGTATACATTTTTTGCAAGCACACGCTGCATTTTGTGTTATTTTCATTAATATCAACACATGTGCCTTTTTGTAAACACTGGTTGGACAACTACATTGCAGTGTTCAGATAAGTGCGAATTTTGAAGGCTAACTGTGTTTTGATTCTCATATTGTTTTGAAAAGTGCATAATTCGATAGATTCAGCTTCAAATTTGTGTTGAATCAAATTTCTCCTTCATCACTATGGGTAAGTATAACCCAAGCTGCATATTATGACCACTACTTCATCATTATCCTTATCATCACTGATCCAAGATGGAGGTGCTACATTTCTGGGACATGGTAGCATTTCAAAATCTTACCTAGGAGTTTGAAGTATTTTTTCCTCAACTGCAGCGAGGGCTATTGTCTCAGCATTTGATTGCTAGCTTTTTAAAATAGGTTGCTGCCACCTAGGAATGTGAACTATTTCATCAACCCTGCATTAATTAAAAATATGTAAGTATAAAACAATCATTTCTAATTCAGAGACTTGTAATTAAACAAACGCTTTACAAAACCGATCTTCACAGCTTCCTGGGATAATGACATTCTTTTTTTGATGCAACTGATGCAACTAACCAAGCAAACAAAAATTAAACTTTTTTCTAGTTAGAGTTTCTAGTTAGAATATTCTACCTACGGCTGGGCTGCAAACTTTCTCTGCTTTACTAGATCCAGTAATAGAACTTTATAAGCACACACAAACAAATGTGGCGGCTAGTTTCCTTTGCCCATTTCTCCAATATATGATGAGCACTCAAATCTGACAGTATCAATTACCTGTTGCATTTGAAATTGGGGGGGGGGTCTTCATATGAGTGCAGAAGCATGCAATTTGTCTCCTGTACAGTATATTAAGTTCTCTGAAGCAGGAAGGAAAACACTTTCAAATTCCATTGTAATAGCTTGGCTTGGTTTTCTGCTGCGATTTGCTCCTGGTCTTTTCAAAAGATGCCAGTGTCTTAGCCAAGATAAAGTTTGCTTGCCCAGGTGGAGACCCCCCGACCCCGAGTGCTGTTGCCTCTGCCTCCTATTTATGCATCTCAAGAGGATCAATGGGAAGCCTGCCCAATTGTAGTCCGCTCAGCTGGCCCCGCCTCCAACTGGTAAATTAAACTGGGGTTTGGCAGGAACCCTCAATGGCTGGTGACAGGGAGGTGGGCCAGCCCAACCAGCTGGTCCGGGGGTGCTGCACGCAGTCCTGCAAAGGCCGCCCACCAAGGGAGATGTGAGCGCTCATTCTCGTCATCACAGAATCCAGTTCAGGTCAGTAGAACCACTGAACCACTGAATTGCTTTACTAAGAGCAAAGTCAAAATGCCCATCTCCAAGTCCAACACTGCATTCACAATCCAGAGGAACAGGGCAGCACTTGGGCTAAGTTCACCGGCCGTGGGTTGTGTCATTCATCATCATTCATTGTTATGCAGAATATTAATCATGGCAGCCAGCAGCAGCAGAGAGCAAGGAAAGAGGCACGCTTCCTCACTTTAACCATAGACCTCCACAGGGTAAATTCAAGCTGAACATTTCAAAGTTTAGCCCCGTTCTAATTGGCTACCTCATTTCTGCAGCCAAGATCTGACTTGCATCTGGTTTGCATAATCCAGAATCACAGTGGCCACCCACTGGCAGAAGCATTACTGCCATCAGCCATGGAGACGGAGCGTGCTGTTGCTGGAATTTTCACTGGCGGCATCCTGCAGAAAGCCGCCAGAGAGGGTGCTGCAGGAGAAAGGAGGGGCTGAGTCAGGCTAGGACCTGCTCAATCCCGAGCCAGCTCCACACTATCAGTTGATGGCATTGGGCCCAATGCAGGTTGGTGCAGTATGGAGCAAGGTCTTACCTTGGTCCACGGGGTCACGAAGAGTCGGACACGACTAAACGACTAAACAACAAAACATATGTCAGCAAAATGGTCCACGTCAGTTGCATCATTGAAGGCATGTAATAATAATAATAATAATAATAATAATAATAATAATAATAATAATAGGAATTAGATTTTTAAAATATCCCTTCCTCCCCAGCCGAAGCCGGGCTCACAGCGGCTAACAACAATGCTCTCATAGTTAGTTTCTCAGGTAAAGCCATTGTCCATACAGTCTGTTTCCACTGTGTGATGTGTAGATGACGAAGTCCTTTCCCGTTTCTTGCCATGAGCAATTGTGCTGCTAGCAGAAGAAAAGTGACAAATTCCATGTGGTTGTGGTATATTTTTATAGTAGTGAGTATGGATGAGACTTAGACTTCGCCCAACTTACTTGGGAATGTGCCCCATTGAACCCAGGGGTGCTTACTTCTGAGTAGTCATGCATGGAATTGAACCGGGTTTGATTCCCCGCTCCTCCACATTCAGCTGCTGGGTGACCTTGGGCTAGTCATACTTCTTTGAAGTCTCTCAGCCTCACTCACCTCACAGAGTGTTTGTTGTGGGGTAGGAAGGGAAAGGGAGATTTTTAGCCGCTTTGAGACTCCTTCGGGTAGTGATAAAGCGGAATATCAAATCCAAACTCTTCTTATTCTACTTCTACTGTTAGGTTCATACAGCAAATGCAAATATCAGACCTTGCTCTTAGATTTCTACAGTGTTTGTCAAGCAACATCTTTGCCATAGACAAACCTAACATCCAGGGGCATGGGGGAGCGGGGGGGGAGCGCCCTGGGTGCCCTCCCTGAGGGGGGTGACATTTGGTGTGCCACCTGCCCGCAACTCCCAAGCCTACCCCCAAGCCGTCCTGGTAAGGGGGGAAGCTGTGCCGCTTTGCCTATGGTATTCCCCCCTTCCCCCTTCGTATACCCTTGGGGGAAGCTTGGGAGTCACAGGCAGGCAGCACAGTGAATATCTGCCATGGGAGGCTTGCTCCGCCCCTGGCTGCAGGGCACACACACTACTCCAGGCACCTGAGCAGCTATCCTGCACCTGGAAGGGCACCCTCCGCACCACACACCCCTCAGGTACGCATCTGCCCTGGGCAGTGAAGGCATATGCTCTGCCGCTGCTAACATCCCTGCATAGAGGCAGTTGTGCAGCATAGAAAAATTGTGTGTGTGTGGGTTTTCCAAAAGTGTGAAATTGTTGACCTCTGACCACTTGTGCCACAAGATCCAGAAGGGTCAGAAGTAGGAAATACTAGAAATGAGCAAGGCGGTGGTTGCTGAAAAGAAATACACAAATCTTCTTACCAGTAATTTGTATCTTCAGTTCTACTGCAGATGTTTTAATAAATCTGGGACAACTCCTTTTTCATATTGGGATTGTGGCTGCGAGATGTGCATTTTCACAATTTGCCTGAGAAATAGCTGAAGGCCCACAAATTCCTTATTATTTAGCAACTTCCTGTTGTCTCATTATTCACCAGAGAAGGGTTGTAGCTGGTCCGTAAAGATGCACATTTGTGAATAAGAAAGCCAAATATCTTCCTTCTGTTCTATCTGCACTGATATATTGAAATAGCAGGGGGAAAGGCGGGGAACCCATAATGCTTCATTAGTTAATTGTGCAAAGTGAAGCTCTTTAGGGGTAAACATGTGAAGGACATTTGCTGAATGGTCTTTGCCCATCATGCATATTATGGCCTAATGATGTTGGTAATGGTAGGGGGGCTCCTGGAGAGTCATCTGTCAAATTAGCACATTGAATTATTTATTGGCTGAGAGTAAAATGATAGAAAGGTAGCAGCTGAAAAAGGTTTTGAAGAAAATATGCAATTCTCCGCAAGCAGGAAAATGTGTGTGTGTGTGTGTGTATGTATGTATGTATATATATATATATATATATATATATATATATATATATGCTTTCGTAGATTTTCACGGGTACAGGAATGCAGGTTTTGGTGTCTTCGGGTGTCTTCCCGTGTAAGAGTCGGGGTGTCTGTGCGACGTTTCGACGAGGTCTCACTCGTCATCTTCAGGCTGGTGCTTTCGGCTTCTTGTTACTGGAACAGAGCAGAGTCTGGTGTTTGAGTTCCTATAAATACTGTTGAGGGGTGTGGTGTATAGCCTCCAACGTTCTGGGCAAAGAGGAAGTTCCTAGATTAGTGTGCCTTTTCTTCTTTTGTTCCTTAATTACTTGAGGGATATCTTGGGTGATTTCATGAGTGGTATTCAGAATATCACTGGGTGGGTCATTAAGTGTAGATTAGTTGCTAAAGCTTTCGTGTCTTGACCTCTTGAGCTTGTGAAGAGTTTTTCTGAGAAGATGGCTGTGCTGCATTTAGTTGTGCTCTGGCTTGGCTTCGTGTATAGGGGCGAGCTGTGGTTTTGTGCCTTGTGCCAGCCAGATCTGTGTAGGGATTGCAGGGGGGTGCAGCATCCGGAGGTGCCACTATAGTTTGGCTACTGGATGGAGTCTGTAATATGTCTGTGGAGAGGGTCTGGGTTTGGGTCTGGTGTGGTTGATTGGTGACGGCGTTCTGCGTGCCTCTGGTTCTGGTGTCGGTTTTTGTGGGGAGGGCTAATTTCCAGATGTCTGGCAGGCGGGACGTGTCGTCACGCTTGTTCATGTTGTGAGGGTGTTTCTCTATCTCGATGGCTTCCATGATTATTCTCTTGTGGTGATGTTCCATGTTAAAGAGCAATTTGGAATCTGCAAAATTAATTTCGTGTCCTGTTTCTTTCATGTGTTGGAAAAGAGAGGAAGTTTTTTCTTCTTTTTTGACGGCATTCTTGTGTTCTGCGATACGTGCATTTATTCGTCTGTTTGTTTGTCCAATGTACGTGGCTGGGCAGACTTTGCAGGGTATTTCATAGACCCCTTGGTTTTCCAGCTGGATTTTGTCTTTTGGGTTTCTGAGGATATTGGCTATTTTTTGGTTGGTGCAGAAGGCTGTTTTGATATTGTGTTTATGGAGGATTTTGCTGATTTTGTCTGTAGTGCCCTTGATATAAGGAAGGAGGGCCATGCCATTGTTTTCTTCTGTGTCTTGGTTTTTGGGGGGTGTTTCTTTTTGGATTAGCTTCGTAACCCTGTTTTTCTGGTATCCATTGGCGATTAACACATTTGAGAGATTCTGTAACTCAGTTGTCAAGTGGTCTTTGTCAGCCAGGCGTTTGGTTCTGGAGATGAGAGTCTTGGCTACGGAGTTTATTTGTGCAGGGTGGTGGTGTGATTGTGCATGTAAGTAGCGGTTGGTGTGTGTTTTTTTCTGGTAGATAGTGTGTCCTAGGGAGCCATCAGGTTTTTTGTAGATTAGGACGTCAAGAAAGGGGAGTTGGTTGTTGTCTTCTATTTCCATAGTGAATTGTATTTTGGGGTGTAGGCTGTTGAGATGTGTGAGGAAGCTATCTAGTTTTTCTTTCCCGTGTGGCCAAATTACAAAGGTGTCGTCAACATATCTGAGCCAAAGTTTGGGTTTGTGTTCTGACTTGTCTAAAGCATTGGTTTCAAAGTGTTCCATGTAC
The DNA here is from genome assembly GCF_965113315.1 of Podarcis vaucheri. Classification (NCBI taxonomy): domain Eukaryota; kingdom Metazoa; phylum Chordata; class Lepidosauria; order Squamata; family Lacertidae; genus Podarcis; species Podarcis vaucheri. Next base: position 22,272,431 of record NC_138749.1, read on the forward strand.
AAATTTGCGATGACCGGTGAGAGGGGTGATCCCATAGGTGCTCCTTCTATCTGTTTGTATCTTTGTCCATTGTGGATGAAGTACGTGTTGGTTAGGCAGTGGTTGGTCAGGTCCAGGATGTATTTGGGGGGGTTGTATTTGTTTTGAATGGCTGTCAAGGCTTCATTAATGGGCACTTGAGTGAAGAGAGATACAACATCGAAGCTCACAAGTAGGTCATCGGGATGTAGGTATTGCTTCTTTATTGTTTCTATGAACTGGAAGGAGTTAGTAACGTGTGAAGCGATGGATTCTTCATAGGGCTGAAGTTGCTTAGCGAGAAATTTAGCGAGATTTTGTAGAGGTGAGCCTATGGAGCTGACTATTGGTCTGAGTGGTGTTCCTTCTTTGTGTATCTTGGGGAGACCGTAGAGTTTGGGGCATCTGGAAGATTTTTCTCTGGGGATGATTCTTAGCTGGATTTCTTCACTGATAGGAGAGGCTTTTATTTTGGATTTGGTGTTTTTTTCCAGATAGGTGGTGGGATCTGTTTTTATAGGTTGGTAGGTAGGGTCTTGGAGTAGATTTGATAGTTTTGCTTGGTAGTCCGATGTGTTCATCACAACAGTGGCGTTGCCTTTGTCTGCTGGGAGAATGATTATGTTGTTGTCTTTCCTCAGGTTGGTGATGAACACATCGGACTACCAAGCAAAACTATCAAATCTACTCCAAGACCCTACCTACCAACCTATAAAAACAGATCCCACCACCTATCTGGAAAAAACCACCAAATCCAAAATAAAAGCTTATCCCACTCAGAACAAACCCATTGAAATTCACGGCCTATGTTAATCATGCCGCTTACTTTTAATGGATTTTCTTTAAGTAGAACTTAGTTGGCTGCTGCCAATGGGCTTCCACACCATATTCCATCCTGCTGTAGAGATCACCAAACTCTTCGGTGGAGGAAACTTGGGCCAGAATGGGGGGTGGCAGCAGGAAGCAGAAATAACCACCAAAGCTCATTGACAGTCCCACCTATTTTATCCTGGGTCTCCTGGAACCCAGAGCCAGTCCTGCTTAACTATGTCACCAAAATTGTTGTGAAAAGGAGCAATGATCACTGGTCACCACAGTAAAAACAGTCCTTGCATTGCTGAAAGGAACTCCCCTCACCACAGCCATTAACTCTCACTCTTAAAGGTATTGTAGTTCCTGTTTCCAAGCTACTTTATTCTGTTATCTTCTATTTATTCATTTTCAGTGGGGGAGAGGTGTTAACCCACCATGTTGAAAATATTTGGAGTGGATAACATTGCCGGAACAATCCTATGCACATCTTTGCAAAAGTTAGTCCCTCTAAATGCACACTCCAAGGTAATAATGTAGTCTTAAACCATCCCACTAAAACTAATCAGATAACCCGCAAATATAAAATATGGCATATTCTACCATCTTGTAAATATCAACATTCTGTAAATATTGTGCACAATTTCTGTTTTCCATGCTATTGTCTACATATATTCCCAAATATACATACAGTTAGGGAAGATGGGCAAATTGATTTAGTTTACATATAAAGGTGAAATTATGCAATTCATATATTCCTAAACAATATGCAAACTGAAACAAAGGCATCTTTCAAAAATTGCACTTGCCCAAATTTTTCCAGTCAAGTAATGTCTACCAAAAATGTATTTGTTGTTGTTGTTTAGTCATTTAGTCGTGTCCGACTCTTCGTGACCCCATGGACCAGAGCACGCCAGGCACTCCTGTCTTCCACTGCCTCCCGCAGTTCGGTCAGACTCATGTTTGTAGCTTCGAGAACACTATCCAACCATCTCGTCCTCTGTCGTCCCCTTCTCCTTGTGCCCTCCATCTTTTCCAACATCAGGATCTTTTCCAGGGAGTCTTCTCTTCTCATGAGGTGGCCAAAGTACTGGAGCCTCAGCTTCACAATCTGTCCTTCCAGGGAGCACTCAGGGTTGATTTCCTTAAGAATGGATACGTTTGATCTTCTTGCAGTCCATGGGACTCTCAAGGGTCTCCTCCAGCACCATAACTCAAAAGCATCAATTCTTCGGCGATCAGCCTTCTTTATGGTCCAGCTCTCACTTCCATACATCACTACTGGGAAGACCATGGCTTTAACTATACGGACCTTTGTTGGTAATTTGCACTAAAATGCTGATAAATTTTCATGAGGGCTTTAAAAAAACATTTCACAAACTGATGTGGAAATGCAGTGAATTGAAAAATTGAAGATTGGAATCATGAGAAATGGAAAGAAACCAAAATTGACAGATTTGCCTGTACATACAATCATTGGGCAAAAGTACCACAAAGGCACTCTGTGATAACAAGGGGTTGATTCCAATATTATTTCCTACTCAGTGTATACTTATTGAAAAGAAGGGACATGACTAACTTATATCTATTATTTTCAATGAGTCTACCCTTAACTTAGTTGGAGATAAACCTTATACTAGTTGCTGAATGACAGGCCTAGCAAACAAAATACTCAGAGCACGTGAGTTCTAGATTTCCTTGAAAACCTCCAAGAACACTTTTCTAAATACTCTTGCTGTTTACATTTAATGCCTAAGTATCAGGATAAAGTAGGTGGTTTTAGATGAGCCCAGGGATAGCAATGAAACAAAAGGGGGGAGGAAGCTGAGGTATGTAAGCACTTTATGTCAAAAAGGAGCCCGTTGAATTGTGCCCACAATCTGAGAGAGCCAGCTCAGACACTGGGAGACTTGTATAATTTTATATTCCACTAGCCTCAGGAGGTATAATCTGTGGTTTTATACACCGCATGAAGCATTTTTAATTTTTTTTTGTTTACAGTCATTGAGGAAGGATTCCATTCTCTTCAGCTTATGTAGGAGTAATCTTAATTCCCCCCCCAGATCAACTGCACTTTCAAACAATGCCAAGGAACAGCCAAACGTTTAAGGAGGACAGAGGTGTGAATAAAAGGAAAATATTTCAGCGTGGCTTTGTGAACCACCAAACTGTTTTGCTGTTTGCAGAAGTGTAAGATCCAAGCTCAAATTCTTATAGAAATTAGTACAGCTGAGATGGGGAGCGAATGGGAAAACATTTCCTCTCAAAATATGCAATTAATCTGTTTAATTGCCGTCTTTGAAGATATGCGTGGTAAGGGTACAACCCCTCTTTTCTCTTTTTTCCAAATGATATTTTTATTTCTACATGCTTGTATTAAAGAAAAATAAGTAAATACTATTTACAAAATGGAGGGGGTGGGGAGGCAGACATTTGCTAAACACACCCCACTAAACATGTGTACCTGACCTTCCCAATTACCTACAGGCTTACAGTTCATTGAAAATATTTCTGTTTAATTGAATATCTTTTGTTTAAAGTAGTCACATTAGCTTTGATGACCAGACAAAGGGAGGAAAAAGCCATTCAGCTGTATAACTCTGGGTAATTGAATTTTCCCCCCATATTTCACAATCAGATTGCTTGTCCCTAGGGGTGTTCCCCCACCCCCTATTCATTTGAATAAACTTTATCCAGAATGTTTCCCCATCTAGAGATGGAGGAATCAGAATTTAATTTGAAAACCTGAAGGTCAACACTGCTGGTTTTTTTAAAAAAAATAAAATAAAAAGCTTGTATTATTCCTATGCTTTATCCGTGAAGTTCTGTCTCCATCTCTCTCTCTCTTCCTCTTTTCTTCCACCGAGAGACACAGAGAGAAATTGCTTGTAGCTGCTTGTATGTTTATTGCCTTGTGGAAAGAAGAACAGAGGCAGGTAATTATGCATGGAATTGCCTGCTGGTCTATACGACAAGAAGGCCACCATGCATGTGGCCAGGAGGCCACCTAATGTTTATCTGTTCGAGTCCACCCAAATCTGAAAGGAACAAGCTGGAGCCCCTGAAACAAAGCCAAGCTGCAAGACATCATTACTGCTAATTACCCGGCAAACAAAAAGAAAAGGGGTGGGGGGTGGGGACTTGGTTTCAGTGGCAAAATATCAGCCTTGGCTGAGCAGCTGATGCTGGAAAGAACAGTTGGTCTTATTTTGATTAGCATTGTACTGTGAGCTGATCAGCCGCCATAAAGAGCTAAAGTAATTGTGTTCTGAAGGGCCGCTCCTGTGTATTACCCAGAGTGCCAAAAACAACCTGTGCATTGTAAACAGCTGACATCTGCTAAGGATCACAAAGATGCAGGGGCTGCATCCGCGAGGCTGACGACTCTCGGCCCGCGCAGAATGAAGCGGAGAGGGGAGAACCGACAATGCACGAAAGAAACTCCCAGGCACCTACCTTTCTAAAAGACTTGTCCGTGTGATGAAGCTGTTCATACGTTTGTTTTACGTTTCAGTTGCTGCTGAAAACGACATTTAGAAAACAGAACTTGAGACTGCCGGCTTGCTAAATTCAACTTGCTTTGGTCAAATCTTTTGCTGGATGCATCTCAAATTCATTGAAACTCTGCCACCGTTGAACGTGCATTCTGTGGCTAAAAGTATTGAGCAATAGGTTCCATGCTCAAAAATGAGTTTTTGACCTTGTTTCTGTAAAACATGAGACCCTCGGGCCTCATGGCAAACCTCTTTTGAAGCTAAAGCTAATTTTTCATAGTTAATTTTTGGAAGGTCATAGGATGTGGTTTCTCCATTTATATGAAAAAGCCAGTTAAAAAGTCTACTAACTACAGCCTAATTATTATTATTATTTCCTCTTTGTTAACCTTTTTAGTCACTTTTTTTTAATACAAAAATTAACTCAAAGCATCTTACAAAACACACACACATTAAAACCAGCATGAAGCTAAAACAGGGTAAAATTAAAATTTATTCATATTTTTATAAGGCCGAACTGAAACATTCAACTCACTGAAGGAGGCCACAGATAATTAAAAGCCAAAGGCCTGGTGGAAAAGAAATGTTTTTGTCTAGTGTATAAATATAACGAATGAAGGCAGTAGGCATGTCTCTTGGGGACAAATCTTCTGTAAGCAGGAACCAAGGCCTCTCCTTGTGTCAATAGCCTCTACACATCCCTCAGAGATGGCACAGGGTCTGGGTTCATTCATGTGATCCTTGAGGTATTGGTTTGGATTCTAGCCCATACACTGAATAGAATTTTGTTTGTTCCATTAAGGACAGTTAACATAATGTGGTAAAGCAGAATTTGCCAACCTTTTTTTGACCAGTAGGCACAGTTGGATTTTTGAGAAAGAATTGTGGGCACCAGTCACAAAATGGCCACCATAGAGTGTGGTACATCATAGAATGACTGCCCTAAGAATTTGGCATAACTCAGTGCTTTTTTATGGGGGGACACAGAGGTACGCATACCCCTAAACATTATGAATCTAAGTTTGGCCTCATTGAGGGGCAGTATTTCAATATGAGTAGAAAAATGAGAGTACCTCTAAACATATTTTAAGGGGGGAAAAGCACAGGCATAACTGATAATGGCTACTGTAGAGGCACAATATAATAGTTACCACATCTGAAAAATCAGAAAAGGCGAGGTGTGGACATATCCCCGCACAAGCCACTGTCTCACAAAAAGACACCTCCCCCACCCTATAAAGAACAGAGAGATGTCCAGTGAAATGTGGGCCTTTTGTATGTAGGAGAGGTTGAGCAACAGAAATAACAGCTCCGCAAGTATCGTGGATATTTGTGGGAATATTTACTGAGACCCTTGGTGGGCCATCTTACCCATAGGTGCTAGGGGTGCGGGCACCCGGGTGCTGGGCTCTCAGGTGTGCCAGGCTGAGAATCCAGGGCCCGAGAGTTGAGTCCTGGGAAGAGTCGGCCTGTCGGTCAGAGCACCGCGGCAGGCTCTTCTGCTGCAGGAAGCTCTGTGCCGTGAGTTTGGGGGCAACTAAGCCAGCGAGACACTGAGGTGGCTGGACGGCTCTGCCCTCTTGTGTGCCTGGGACTGGGCAACCTGGGGGGGGTGTCGCCGGGCAGATCTTTGCACCCCGGCACCGCGTATGCTTAAGACAGCCATGAGGCAAGGATTGACAGGGAAAGCAGATCTGGCCTCTAAGGAATTTATTGCCCACTATTGCTGCTGCTGTACTCCCCACTTGTTTGCTATGTAGATCTTTATTCTCCCCTTGTTCCCCATGTAGGTCTTCACTCGCCCTTTCTTCCCTGGTGGGTGGGCAAGCCTGCCATTTTGTAGTTTGCCTCAGGTGGTCGCCGGATGAGGAATGAGGTGCCAGGAGCTTGGCACTGCGCAGTGGAGCTACTCTTGCCATTGTGTGCTGGCACAATGCCAAGTTCTCCAACTCTCACCCCTCCAGCAAATGCCATGGACACACTGTGTTTGGAAGCCTGGAGGCCAGCGACACTGCACCTCTGCCACCCACTTGACCCCCCACAGACTGCTGGGCACACAGTCTGGCGATCCCAACAATGAAATTTAAAGATGGATACACAAATACCTATTGAAATAATCCTCACCACATTTTTACCCCTCTTGCAAAGTGGCTCTAGCTTTCCACTAGATGCTGGAAATCAAGTTCTGATTGAGTTGCTGGTCTAGCATCCCTGCTTCGGGGACTGGTTCTTCCTTCTGTAGATTAAAGGAAGGAAAATTAAAATATCTGTGTTACCAAATGCGTATAAGCATTAGCAAAACAATTGCATTTGTAAGATGTTTCTTGTGAGTAAATATCCAGTAACTGTTCATTAAAATAACATACAGGAATGTATTGTATTAGGGGGAATTGCTTGCAAAGATGTGTATATTGGGTCAGAATTGCACATAAATTATGTATGTCAAGAGAAATGCACACTAAAATGCTTTAAACACAGGCACACACAAAATGGGTGCAGAAATGTGGTGAATTGAACTTTAAATTGAAAAACTGAGAAACCGAAATTGACATTATGGCTATAAGGATGAATTAATAAAAATATAAATCACTTCCTACCATTGAATAACAACACAGATAGAGACCACCTTCTTGTAAGATAGGACTCTTTATTTATTACAAGCAGACTTTTATTCTGGCTCTTGATAATGGTGGCAATTATTCCCCCCAACGTGGCTTCCAGCCAGGCGCAAAATATGAGCAGGTGGGGCACAGGAGTAACCCTTATGTGACTATACTAAAACACAAGCAGCCTACACATTATAATACTAGCTATTAGAGAATTGTTAATGGAGATTAAAAAAGAATCGTTTGGCTGGAGAAGTTTGATTGAAAAATTCAAATATAAGTAAAATATTCAAAGACAAGTCAAATGCAAGTGGGTAAATTTAAATACAATGTTCTAATCTTGAATTTTGGTTGTTCCCATTGAAGTTCCGATTCCTTGTAGCATATTGAAATTGGATTACCATTGCTGTTCTTCTTCAGGCCCACATTTAAATGTTAAATGAAATTGCAAAGTGGTCCCACACAAACTCTCCATTGTTTTCGCTGTATTTTCTCTCACAAGCCTGTAAAGGTGTATCCCTTGTAAGTATTTCCTGAGAAAACTAGATCACTTAATTAAATGTTTCAAAAGGAAAGATATAAAGATGTCTATGTCTTTTTTTTTGAAGGATTGCTGAAGTTATTGGTGGTGAGTTTTCTCTCACTCACCTCAATTTTCCCTATATGTCTGTCTCTCTGTTTATGTCAAGTAACCTTTGCAGTTTCTAGTCTAAAGCAATAAAGTGAATGCTTCCTGTCCTATTGATTTGGTAAGACCTATTTTCGCACTAATAAAATGAAGCCCAGCTTGATAAAATACTCTTTTCCAACCAGTGGCTAGGGGTGAGCCCCTGTCTTGACAATTTTGGAGGAGGTCAGCTGAGAGTAAGTGGGTCATATATGCGGTAAATCAACCCCCAGGAACAAATCACTGGACACCATAAAAACCAAGAGTGGTTCTTTAAGAGACCAGCTTGACCTCTCCTTAACCAGAAAATAGCATCTGACCTTGCAGTGAAATTTATCACAACGTTTCAATTAAAACTTGGCAGCCATACAAAGCAACACATTGCTCTGCTAACAGTTGACCTTGTTGCAGAAAGGAGAGTTGCATGCATGGAAGGGACTCTCTTTCAGCCAATGAATATGAACTACAGAGTGTAGCGGGGATCTTTCTAAAGTCACATAAGGTCAATCGCTTTGACTACCAAGGACATTATCTGAATCACCTTCCAAGCTCTCCCCCATCATTGGTATGAAACAGTGCACATTATGATCTCCATATAAGCTGAGATTGCTCAATTTAGTGCACACTTCAATGTACTTTAAGTACATTATTCTACTTACAGAACACTGCTTGTCCATAATCCTGAGGCAAGAGAATTCCAACTTTTAGTAACCAGAGATACCCAAATTTTTGATGGCGGCATGTTAGGCAAATTAAGCAAATTTTCATACATATAGTACTCATTTTCAATAGATTATTCAATGTAGAATTCTATTACTTATCTGTCGAAAGGCATGAGATATAAGGTGCATATTTATCCAATGCTCTCTCTTCTGCACTAGCTTCCAATTAGCTTCTGGGCCAAATTAAAGGCAATGGTTATTATTGCATGCAAAGGTCTACAGAGTGAGGAACCTCTCCATGTTTTAAGATTTGTCAGAAAATTCTTCCTGAGGTTTAGCTGGAATCTCCTTTCCTGTAACTTGGATCCATTGATTCGGGTTCTAACCTCTGGAGCAGGAGAAAACAAGTTTGCTCCATCTTCCATTATAAAGGTGGAGTAGCTTCACTCCTCTAGCCCTATTGCATTCTTGCTGTGGGAGAATATCACACTCTGCCTTATATTAAACATACCACATAATTAAAATAAGGTAGTGGTGGGGAGAATCACCAGCAATTAAAAAAATTATAAAAAAATACTCTCCTTTAAATTATATGGTGTCTATAGCTGATACGTTTCAATTATGTAATTTTTAAAAAAGTAATATTTATTAGAGTTTCAAATAATACAGAAAAGAAAAAAGAAAAAAGAAAAAAATTCAACCTTTAAAGTCCCATTTACAATAACTTTTTTCCACGACTTCCCCTCACCTCCCCTTCTTGTATTCCAAATCAAATATTTATCCAACAAGTTCTTATCTATAATTTCTTAACCTTAATTTGTTATTATGTTTATTTATATTAATTTTTTACCTTTAATTCATTATTATATTTAGTTTGATTTGTATATCAACTTTTAACTTATATACCTTAAACATTTATAAAAAAAAACTTTTTCTAAGGTTGACCCTATTTCCCTTCTACGAATTCCCCATTTTTATAGTGATAACAACATAAAATTAAACACAGAGTAAGAAAGATCAGGCCCCCTTTGGATTTCCCAAACCCCACCCTTCTCTCCCCGGTTTCAATCCCAGAACCATAGTCCATTAGTCCATCTATTTAGCCTGGTGACCTCACGTCCGAGGCTCTTGAATCTCTCTCAGTCCCTTTCTGCCGGCTTCTTTGAGAGTCCCTTATGTTCAACACCCAGTCTCGAAGGGGCACTCTCTCTATAATGTCCATGTTCCTTCCAGCCAGGCCTCCTTGTTTAAAGGTGGAGCTCAAGTTCTGTTTCTTAAGTCCAAATGCCCCAAAAGCTCCAGCTTCCACCTTAATCAGATTTATAACCATCTTAGCAGGCCTCCGGTTCTCATTTACCTTCTGTAACATTTCGGCCCCTCCTTTCTGCTCCACCTGTTTGGCAAATATCTCTTCCTCCTCTTCAGTCTCTGGTTTCTTTTCTTGTCCAGCTGCCTGTGTTTTGAACATCAAGTCCTTTTCCAACTCAGTAGATATATTTGCTGTTGACTTCGGTTTTGTAGGACTTGTAGACAAAACATGGCCTTGCTCGTACATCTTTCGCAGCTTTCCCATGAGAAAAACAACCTCATCCAGATCAGCCAGTATTTTCGGACCTATTTCCATTCTTGTAATGTCCGTGAACCCCCTCTAGAGGGATTCTGGTTACTTAGTATTCCTTTCACTTCCAGTCCAAAAGTCAATTTAATTTGTATCAATCGTTCTTTATTTTCAATACCTTGTAGCGATATAACCGGCTAAACCAAAACTTTCAGTTTTTTCCAACTTTGACAGCTAATTTGACAGCTGTCAAAGTCTTCTGTAATTCCTCAGCAGGCTCCTTTCGCGGGTTGCTCCCGGTCTCGGGAAGGGTGGCACTTAATCAAAAAAAATAAGCTCTTATCCTCCAGCACAGTAACTTAAACTTTTAAATCCGTAGAATTAATAACTTTTATCCAATCAGGAAAAAAACAAACAACTCTTCTCTCAACCTTAGTTGACAAATCCTTGCTTTAAAATGTTTACAATGGGGGGGGGGAGACGGACTTCCTCTTTGCACCTCCCCCGCTCGTGCCGAATCCACAAAAAAGTAATAATTTTAATCTAATTTCCAGATTACTCACGGGTTGTTCTTGATTTTTAGTCCAAATTTTTAAAGTAAGAAGACAGCGCTCTCCAACGAATGGCATGTGGCTTCGCTCGGCAGGGGAAGCAGTAGACTCAGCACCACGCCGCTCCCCGTCCCCCGTTCTGTAGCCTTTAAAAAGGCTCCTTCACGGGTCGGGAGGGCGCTAATGGTGCCCGCCGAGTCACCATGTCCACGGGCATCTGTGCCCGTGGTTTTTAAGGGTCCCCGCATCACCGGCGCGGCAGAACCCGGCCCCTGTCGAGCAGACTCCCTCCGGAGCTCGGAGGGAATCCGCCATTCGGCGATGGCGCCAACCCGGAAGTCACAATTATGTAATGTTTGTATTGTATTCTCACTTTTTAGACTCAGTGGATCTGATGCTTGGAGGGTTTTCATTTTCATGCATATAACACCCCCCAAAAAATGAAGCACAGAGGAACAAGAATAAATCTCATAACAAATCTAGAACATTTGAGTGTCCAGAAGTAGAGATGCTGCATTTATGTATTTATTATTGCATTTACATTTCTTCCAGTAATCTCAAGGTGGGGCTTATGGTACTCCCCCTCTCACTTTGCCCCCCAAACAACCATGTGAGTTATGCTAAGATAGGGTGGTCAGTTCAAGATCACCCAGTGAGCTTCATGGTTGAGTGAGGACCTGGTTGCTCATCTCCTAGATCCTAGTGAAAACATGGCTGAGGTCAGGTTTTGAACTGCAGTAGGTCACACGCACAACCAGTACAGTAGTACCTCAGGTTACAGACGCTTCAGGTTACAGACGCTTCAGGTTACAGACTCCACTAACCCAGAAATATTACCTCAGGTTAAAAACTTTGCTTCAGGGTGAGAACAGAAATCCTGCTCCGGCGGCATGGCGGCTGCAGGAGGCCCCATTATCTAAAGTGGTACCTCAGGTTAAGAACGGACCTCCAGAACAAATTAAGTTCTTAACCCGAGGTACCACTGTATGTTAGAGCAACCTTCTCATGAGATCTGTAATATCTGAAGCAGGGAATACTTGAATGGACTATAAGTGCAAGAAAGAAGCCTTGCAAATTCATATCTGTTGTGGAGATTTCAACCAGGGCTTCTGTGTAAGCAGAGGAATGGATTAGTGGGTACCCAACCTGGCTCCCTCCATTTATCCTTGGACTTCAACTCCTACCATCCCTGGCCATTGGCCATGCTGGCTGGGGCTGATAGGAATTGTAGTCCAACAACTTCTGAAGGGCACCACATTGGCTAGGTATACAAAAAAATGGCAAGACGCGGGTGGCGTCATTGGCTAGGTATACAAAAAAATGGCAAGCCGCGGGTGGCGCTGTGGGCTAAAGCCTCAACGCCTAGGGCTTGCCGATCGAAAGGTCGGCGGTTCGAATCCCCGCGGCGGGGTGCGCTCCCGCTGTTCGGTCCCAGCGCCTGCCCACCTAGCAGTTCGAAAGCACCCCCGGGTGCAAGTAGATAAATAGGTACCGCTTACCAGCGTTAAGGTAAACGGCGTTCCGTGTGCGGCTCTGGCTCGCCAGAGCAGCGATGTCACGCTGGCCACGTGACCCGGAAGTGTCCCCGGACAGCGCTGGCCCCCGGCCAATAAATGTGAGATGGGCGCACAAACCCCACAGTCTGTCAAGACTGGCCCGTTCGGGCAGGGGTACCTTTACCTTTACCTTTAACCTGGCTCCCTCCATTTATCCTTGGACTTCAACTCCTACCATCCCTGGCCATTGGCCATGCTGGCTGGGGCTGATAGGAATTGTAGTCCAACAACTTCTGAAGGGCACCACATTGGCTAGGTATACAAAAAAATGGCAAGAAAAAATGGCCTTAGACTGCAATCTAAGGGATGAGGAGGACATGTTGAACCCAGTGGGACTTTCTTCTGAGGAGGCATCTGCAGGAATGTGCTGTCTATCCTTCCATGCTTATAATATATCTAGAAATCATAGAATCATAGAGTTGGAATAGACCACAAGGGCCATTGAGTCCAACCCCCTGCCAAGCAGGAAACACCATCAGAGCACTCCTGACATATGGTTGTCAAGCCTCTGCTTAAAGACCTCCAAAGAAGGAGGTTAACACGCATAGGCTTCCTGCTTCAGGAAACATCTTAGGCAAGACGGAGACAGCCATTAAGTAGTAAGATGATGTGTTTGACCTTTATTGAAAAGGCCAGTGTGTCAAATGTCAACACCTTTTTTCTCAGGGTCCACTCAACACTATTCAGTGTTGTTCCTGGAGAAGCCATAAAGAACCCACAGTAACTCTGACATTTGGGAAGGATATTCGCCTCTCACAATACAACTTCATTTTCTCCTAATAGCCTATTTTTGCATCATAATGTTGGGAATGCCGGTGGGTTTGGCAGTCAGTAGGATACACGTTCTTGTCTCCATTCAGCATATATTGCTACCGACTCAGGGAGCAAGCAAAATGTCCTGCTGAATGAGGACCAACCACAACACAAATTCTCCAAATATTTTTCAGTGTTTAAATAGGACATCAGAAAGTGCAATGTGTTTCATATGCATGAACTCATTAATCTAAGGCTTTAATCCTATACATGTTTACAGGAGAGTAAGCCTCATTGAACTGTGCCTGCACCAGAAACTTTTGAAGAAGTTCTCACTGTAGCTGACACCAAATAACAAAGTGTTTAGTCAAATGGTGTTTAGATTTGTCTTGATAGGATCTGTCCCATACACACACACACACACACAATTTCCCAAAAATAAAATACAATTAGTCAAACATTTTCCGATATGCATTCCCTGATAATCGACTTCCCTTCCACCCTTCAATGGTTTCCTCAAATTATCTATTGCTGCAGCATATTTTAATTAATTTATACCTTCTTTCCTCCACCTTGCTCTCAGAATAACTTTTACTGCTGAGCTTACTCCCAACCTGCTAGTGTTTTAACACGTTTGCAATTTAAAAAAAAATAGTCTACAAACATTTTCCAGTGTTTGGAAGGCTGTCTTGAAGGCTGTCTCATCAGGATCTGTCCTTTTTAAATGTGTCACTTTTGGGGCTTTATTGTTCTTTAGGGAAAATTTGCTTTTGCTTTTGACTGATTAGGATGCTCTCTGCGAGGTGCTGAGCATCAGGTGCCCCACAGGTTGAGAGTCTGTTGGGGGGGGGGAGGAAGTGCTTCATCTCTCTAAGGACTCATCCAGACTTCCTTTTGTGCCACACTTTCCAGGCGCAGGTCCGTGCGTTAAAGCTCTGTGTCCAAGTGGTTGGTTCTTTGTTTTTGTTTTGGTCCTGGCGCTTTCCCTGGAAAAACCCACATTTTACTGCTGATTCAGAGCAAACGGTAAGCTGTGGAAAACCTGATTGCTGTTTGCTCTGATTCAGCAGTAAAATATGGATTTTCGTGGGGGAAGCGAGACACACATGAAAAAAAAAAACCTGCTCATAAACAAACCTTTAAAGTGCGGACCTAGATGAGTGTTATCCAAAAGACAGGGAAAGAGCATTTATATTGCCCCAGGTGAGAAATGAGGTGGAAATAATTGTGATTTTATTTTATTTTTTGCTCCCCCCCAGCTATTTGGATTTGCACATGAGTTCTGTGCACATGAGAACTGGGTGCATGGAGAGTGAGACTGCTGAGTGATTGGGTCCCTGAATTACTGATTTGCATGTTAGGATGCATTTTTTTGGTAATATTTATGAGATTTTGTAGATGTGTACTGCAGTTATGTTGTGCTCTAATGCTATATCTTTATGTATATGTTTTCTATATGATCTGCCTTTGGTATTTTATTTTACTTAGTCACTTCTGCACATTGTTTAGAGAGATCTAGTGCTCCGTTATGTTACTTAAAATGTGGAATTGTATCATCACTGCTTTTAGCAGCTGCAATTGCACTGAACGTGAAATATGTGTTTTTACACAATATGTACTTACTTTGGTTAAGCTGTAAACCACTTAGAGCTTGCTCAGAATGTAAAGTGGTATACAAGTTGAAAAAACAGCACCGCCTGAACCAGTAGGATGTACTGCTGAGCAGACATGCATAGGATGTCATTTTCAAATTTTAATACCCTTTGAAAGTAACACATTCAACACAGCAGAGTAATTCAAAGCTTACATTTCTAATCTATCAATGTTTCCAAAAAGATGTTTGTAGAATACTTTCAAATTCAACCTGTCTTTCGTTGCACTTCTGAAGACAATGATTATTGCAACAGTAAGGGGGATTTTCAAGGGTCACCACCTAGTAAAAACCCTGGACGGTTAAGTCCAGTCAAAGGCGACTATGGGGTTGCGGCACTCATCTCGCTTTCAGGTTGAGGAAGCCGGCATTTGTCCACAGGCAGCTTTCCAGATCATGTGGCAGGCATGAGTAAACCACTTTTGTCGCAATGAAACACTGTGATGGGAACCAGAGCGCACGGAAACACCGTTTACCTTCCCGCTGCAGTGGTACCTATTTATCTATTTGCACTGGCATGCTTTTGAACTGCTAGGTTGGCAGGAGTTGGGACAGAGCAACGGGGGCTCACCCCGTCACGCGGATTCGAACCGCCAACCTTCTGATCGACAAGCCCAAGAGGCTCAGTAGTTTAGACCACAGCTCCACCCACGTCCCTGCCAACCTAGTAGTTCAAAAGCATGCCAGTGCAAGTAGATAAATAGGTACTGCTGTGGCAGGAAGGTAAACAGCATTTCCGTGCACTCTGGTTTCCGTCACAGTGTTCTGTTGCACTAGTAGCATTTTAGCAATGCTGGCCACATGACCTGGAAAGCTGTCTGTGGACAAATACCAGCTCCCTCGGCCTCAAAGCGAGATGAGCACTGCAACTCCATAGTCGCCTTTGACTGGACTTAGCCCTCCAGGGGTCCTTTACCTTAAAAACCACCTAGTAGCCACAGCTATATGGAATATCCATACCCTGAAACAGAATAACTTTGAATATGATTTCATTGAGTCTGCCACACTAGGGGTGATATCCAACAATGTTCTCACACTTGAAAATGGAAATCTGCTTGCGTAGTGGGACTTTTAGTTTCTCTTCTCCTCTCTGCATCCTTCCACATGCACCCTAAATTTACAGATTTTGAGGGCAGGGGGGGATGTTGGGGGGGGTACACAAGCCCTGTTGCATGAGAGGCCATCCACACTGGACCTTAGATATTCACTTTGGAATCTCTACTCTTTGATTTTGGTATCAGATGCCTGTTCTCTTCCCTTTTCCACTGTCCTTCTATTTTGTTTGAGAGCTCACACAATCAAACTTTTTTTTTTAAAGGAACAGAACAGCTTTGCCATCTTTGCAGTTGTAAATTGTCTTTGCCCAATCTACAACATGTCTTAGCAGCATGCATTTTTACATTTGATTTAAAACAAACAGCACTTTAGTACATATTAAGGGATTTGCTTAAAAATATAAACACTGCAAGTTTCTGACCCAAGTCCACTCAAGTACAGGTACCTATTCACCCCCCCCCCATTAATGTATATGTCATAGATAATGTATACATGATTGAGTTAATGAATGAGATAGATGGGGAATGAGAGATCCTGTCCAGTTTTCCATGATAAATGTTCTCAGTGATAAATGATCACAGTAGAATATTTGAAGGCTTGTGTAACTGGATCACATCTTGAAGCACTAGCCAAGTGAGTTTGCCATTTGCATTTAAGATTCCCAGGAATGCTAATCTATATTCCTGATTGCTGTTGGATTTTGTTTTTGGTTTTTTGGTTTTTTTTAGATTTCATTATAAAATCAATAGCTGTTGCACATGGTAAAATAGTTTACAAGAGTTGCAACATATTGTGAGATTCGGAAAACACACTGAGCTCACTGGAGCCACCCGGGTAGCCAATTAGGAGAAAACATCTATTAAGTAAAAACAGGCCTGTGGCATTGACTGCATCGATTTTCTTAGCCCTGTGAAAAGACAATCAATTAGATAAAGAAGGCTAATGTTACAGCTGCAATTTAATAACCCTGAACGAAAGGAGGAAGGCTATTGATTCCTGACATGGAATGTTGAAGTTTATTGAAATATACCAAACTTTGCCTGCCTTAAAAAATGGCTTGTTGTATTCAGAAGGAAAGTGTTTGCAGGGGGAAGTGTAACACACAGTTCAGAATCTAAACTATTCAAGTGGTCTGGTGATGTCAAGCCAAGAGAGAGAGAGAGAGGGAGAGGGAGATATGCAAATGAACTCTCTCCCCCACACCAGAAAAGAGAAACCTGGTTTGCATACTGAATCACAGGAGCTATTGACAGAAGTTAATATATCCACAGTGAAGGTTGTTTCCCTCTCTCTCTCTCTCTCTCTCTCTCCTCCCCCACCCTTTCATGCCGACTGCTCCAGAGTACCACCTGTCATTTTCAAAAGCAAAGTCAGTTTTGCCAACCAGCCGTGAATGAAAAATAAAGCTTTATATGAAACACAAGGGCATATTATGCGCTATTGTGCGTTGGGCTAAGTGCTAATTTATCTGGCTTGTTCTCTTCAGCAAACACTCACGCAGACACATGAAATAATCCACCTAATTATGTAGCTATTTAGGAGAAAAACAAAGCAAGGTGTTTTTTGTGTGGTTTTTTTTTTTTTGTCTGATGCAAAAGGTACCTGATACAACAATGCCTTTCTTTGGCAAATGCAAAAGGGAAAAAGAAGAGCTGTAAAGCTGTAACAATTTCAGAACAAATGAAACTTTTGCCAGTTTTATATTTAGGGAGCAGAACCAGCTGCTTTTCATAAATAGATGAGTACTTTCATTCTCTCTCTCTCTCTCTCTTTTTACAGTCCCTAATTGGAAACGGCGAATAAGCCTTGCGCTTTTTCTCACTGTAACATCTGGTGTAAAATACTTTATCCAGATATTCTCTTTATGCTGTTTTCCCCTATCGCTTGTATTTGATCCTTTCTCTCTCATTGTATATATATGGCCCATTTCAGCAGCAGACAGCTGCTATTCACAATAATTGCTGGGCCAGTCAATTATACTTTAAATAGGCCTACTTGAGGGCAAATGGTAGTCTAAATTATACTGAAGACCTGCCATCTACAAACTGTCATGCTCAGAGCCCAAACCATTGTAAATATTATTGAGACGCAATATAGCTCATCTACAGTATTCCAGATGTAACTAATGGCTTTATAGCTTTATATTCATAGATTAACTGGCTTTGCACTACAGGAACATTTTTTTTAAAAAAAAGAACATACATGTTTTTCTTTTAAGAACCTGTATAAGCAATTTCTTTCTTTCTTTCTTTCTTTCTTTCTTTCTTTCTTTCTTTCTCTCTCTCTCTCTCTCTCTCTCTCTCTTTCTTTCTCTCTCTTTTTCTTTTTTTCTTTCTTCCTTTCTTGGGGCATCGTCATTGAAAATATTTTTTTCTCTGTGTTGATTTCTTAATTTAGAATGATGTCAATTAGATCTGCATTGAATATGGTCCATTTGTCCATCTAAACATGTGATGAATTATAAGCAGGTATGTCCATAACCTTTAGTCAGATCTTCATCAGTGCAATTAAGTGAGGGGGTTTTGACTAGCGCCATTTCAAGGAACAGAACTGGGTTAGACTGCTTCTGAACTGAATCAAATTTCAAAGCCATACTAAAAAGAAAGTAAAAATTTGGGAGTTTAAATGATTGTCAGTCACTCAAACAGCATATTTTTGCAGGCATAAAATGTTAGAAGCTTCATTTAAAAAAAAAAAAACCATGCAAATCCTATGAGATGCATAGGGAAAGTGATCCATTCCTTTGGTTTAAAACAAGAACATTTTTTGTGGGGGGTTGTTACACCAATATAAAGACTGAACTGGTTAATGACACAAAAGATTTGTAAATCTTTTAATTTGGTCATGACTATTTGTTACCGTCATACCATAGCTTTATGCTAGAGTCTACAATATTTTATTTGAAACCAGATACAGTGGTACCTCAGGCTAAGAACTTAATTTGTTCTGGAGGTCTGTTCTTAACCTGAAACTTCTTAACCTGAAGCACCACTTTAGCTAATGGGGCCTCCTGCTGCCGCTGCTGCATGATTTCTGTTCTCATTCTGAAGCAAAGTTCTTAACCCGAGGTAATATTTCTGGGTTAGCGGAGTCTGTAACCTGAAGCGTATGTAACCACTGTATACACCTTATCATCAGCCTCTCAGCATGCCTTTGATTTTTTGGAAAGAACCATTTGCCTCTTACAGCCAATGACTGGGAATGGCTAGCAGGTCGCATTTCATGTGCTCGTACACATGTTTTAAGGCTGCAGCTGAAGAAATGAACTTCATCTGTCAAGTGTTGGTCTAGGACTCATGGAGCATAAGGATATCCGTGACTCCTTGCCATGATCTACCTCCAACACTGGAGGCAGCATTCTGGAAACCACAGGAGGGGAGAGTGCTGTTGAACGCTGGTCTTACTTGTGGATTCCCACAGAAATCTGGTTCCTCACTGTGACCAACAGGATGTTGAATTAGATGGACTCATGGCCTGATCCAACAGGCTGTTCCTATATTTGTGCCAGAGGTGGATTTAGGGAAGCACAACCAGTTTCCCCACACTGGTGACAAGCCCAGGGACGACTTTCCTCCACCTTCCCAAAGTCAGGTAAGCGCTTGGTTTGGGGAAAAGGGGTGAGGGCTCTGAAAGGGTCTTAGAGTCCTCCCTCCTCTTTCCCAAAGCCTAGTTTGCACTTGCCCTGCTTTGGGAAGGATACAGGAGGGCCCTATGACCCTACCAGAGCTCTCACACCTCCTTCCCAAAGCTTGGAGTCTTGTTTGCCCAGCCTTGGGAAGGTGGCACAAGGGCTGGGGAGGGTATCAAATTTGGGCCTTGCACAGGGCACCATATTACCAAGGTCTGCTCCCCACCCCCAGGACAGCAGGGCTCAAATTCCCACAGCCTTGAAACTTACTGAGAGGCCTTGGATCAATTGCTATCTCTCAGCCTAACCTCACTGGAATGCTGTGAGCGTAAACTGTGTGTGTTTGTGTGTAGGGAAAGAGCCCTGTTCACAGCCTAAAATTCCTTGAAGAATAGGTGCAATATGAATGCAATACATAAAATATTTGCTTTTCTCTTCAGTATTATTTTCCTGATCTTGCCACATATTAAATTTTTCTTCTCTCCCTCCACCCTTAACCACCTCTAGTATAAAGCAGGCATTGCTGTGTTGCAGCATTCTGCTTGTATTCATCCTTTCTTCCCCCATCGGAGCAAATGATGTATTTAATCGGCCTATGGGCCATTCTTACCTGAAAAGGAGCAACAATACCAGCCAGCAGCTTATAATATGCAAGCAGCAGTTTGTCCATTTCCGAAAGGGAGCATCAGCAGGAATGTGTCAAAGCAGTTTTGCCACATTGCACCATTCAGTCTGGCGCATTGCTGTGTGGGGCGTGCTGTGCCCCTCTCTCGCCTTTTTGTTGCTGAGCAATAAATAAAATGTTGCGACCCATGAAAGATCTGAGTCCAGATGTAGACACAGCCCATCTACTTACAACTCCTGGAAAGCAATTGCCTTGTTGTTTCTTGTTTATGTAACTCCTAGTAAAAACGGCTTCTGTCACCTAGACACTATAACCAAATGAAAGAAATGTCAGAGGCAGGAAGAATAAGTTACATTGCGTTGGCACAGGCTTGTGTTAGTAGAGCTGATTTCTGGGCAGAGGACTAAACTAACCCAAATCTGTAACCCCAAAAAATTAAGAACTTGATCAGAGAGTGGTAACCTCAGACAGGTGCCTAACTTAGGAACATAGGAATGTGCTTTATACCACATTCATCTGGTCCATCTAGCCCTCTCCAAGGCTTCAGATATAGCTATCTCCCAGTCCCATCTGGAGTTGCCAGGGACTGAACCTGGGTCACTTTTTTATTATTTATTTTATTTTATTTATTAAACTTGAACACCATCCTTCATCCGTAGATCTCAGTGCAGTTCACAACATAAAAATACAATATAAAGAATACAAAAGATATAATAAAAATAAGAACAGAAACGAGCCAATAATCCTCCCTCCCACCTTTAATTTTTTATTATTATTATTAATCAATTTCCACATAACGAATTATCCCCACCCCCCACCAAGGACTTCCCTCAGCTCCTCTCCCTGATTTCTCGGCACATATTTTCTCTGCATATTATAAAATTGTATTACATATCTGTCCATCATGTTATCAACAATAAATTTGTGTATGTTTATTCAAAACCTTCCAAGGAGGCCAGTTCATTTTGTTGTGTTTTTAAATAATTTGTGTAACGTTCCCATTCCTCCTTGAAGTCACAGTTGCCCTTGTCTCGCAATCTGTCTCTCAATTTAGCCAGTTCTGTGTAGTTCATCAATTTTTTTTGCCGCTGTTCTTTTGTCGGGGTTTCCTCATTCTTCCATCCTTGTGCTATCAAGACTCTTGCCGCTGTTGTAGCATACATAAATAAGTTCCTTATTCCCCCCCCCCCACTTCTACTTCTACATGCAAGTCGATGCTATACCACTGAGCTTGCTGTTCCCACTCGATTAATCTGGGAGCGGATTTGCCACAACCAAGTTCCCCCAATAAGAAGACTTATCTGGTTTGTCCTGGGGTGGCTTTTTCATTTGTGGCTTCTGCTGCCAATCAGAGAGAGGAGGGTGCTTGTCTCAGAAGCTTGCTCCACCCACCCCTTAAATGTTGCTGTTTTCTCTTTGGTCCTCCCTATCTCCCTATACAGTATGGGCTCTGCTAGCTGCCTGTTCAAGGGGCTAAGCAGGATTTTTTGAGGGGGGGAGCCCTTTCAATTGGCTTCAGAATTTTGCCTGCATTGTACTGCTGGGGATCTTGTATGGAGTGGCATTGTTTTTCATTTGGTTCAGCTGATGGCAGTTAGTCCAAGCAGGAAAGTCAGGGTAAAAGTCAGGGGTAATCAAATGAGGCAATGTTGGAGTAAGAACATTCTTTGACACCTTCTGCTCTGTGGAGGTCACCGGGGGTGCCATTATTATTATTATTATTATTATTATTATTATTATTATATTTCTATACCACTTTATATATTTAAGAAAAATCCCAAAGCGGTTTACAACGTATTAAAACATCAATAGAACAGTCCAGAATCAAACATTTCTGAAGAAAGTCAAATATAAAGTATACAGTCAAAGCAACATAATTAACAGAAAACTAAAATATTATCTTAAAGATTTCAGAATAAAACATTACAAAGGAGGTCAACTACAGAATACATATTTAACATGAAGTTTTAAAAAAATCTTAGACTTTTTTTAAAAAAAAAATCTAAGTGAAGTCAGATATAAAATGCACATTTAAAACAGCACAATTAACAAGAGAATATGCCTGACATGTGTCCTGGGGTGAACGGTGAACTGCCAGAGCTACAGTGTGCATGCCAAGACCAGATTCCCAAGGTGTTCGGAGCAAGAAGGAAGGGTTCGTTCCAATCCTTTCTTCCAACATCACAGTCAAGCCTGACAACCTATCCCATGACTTGTGATGGGATTTAACCCTCAGTTAGGGAGCTTCCTTGCCTGGAATATATTTTGATTCTGTTAATTAGGTTCCTGGTTTGCAGATCCTCAAGTTATGTTATTGTTGGCATCCCTCTGTCTCAGGAGACAATGGAGGAGTGCACCTTTGGTGATCGCAAACCATTGGAGAGTTGCAGCCCATACTGTGGTTTGGCTCCCAGCTCAGTAAATGCTGCAAGTGAACGGAATCACACCAAAAGGAAGATTTTACAACCTGTGTGTTTGCTACCCCAAAGACTGCATGATTTTTTTTGTAAGGAAACCAAGTACTTTTCTCTTTAAGTTGTTTGCAGGTTTCATTTTACTGCCAACAAATGGAGACTATAACTTCTGGAAATTTTGTGAGTAAAATATTCACCTATTTGCAAAAGCTAAGTGTCTGTGTTGTATTCTAGCCTAAGTATTTTTCTGGGGAACATTTGCCCAAAGATTAATGAGGACAGTTTTAAATCTAACCAAGTTTTAATGTGCTTAGAGCCATCAGCATTGTGCTAACTCTGCTACTGGACAATAGGAATCTCTATTCCAAACCACTCTCCAACAACTTACTCATGCTTAGATTAGACCAGGCATGTTCAAAATCTGTTTCAGGGGCCTAATCCGGCCTGCCATTTGGTTTTATCCAGCCCCTGTGGCAGTTTAAGCTCAACAACTTTGGTTGGCCCCTACGACCCTTCACTTCATCAAATCTGGCCCTCTTTGAAAAAAGTTTGGACACCACTGGCGTACACCCACTGAAATGAATGGAAGAAGTATAAATTAGAGCTTGCCAACATCCTAGCTGCTCCCTTGCAATAAGGTTTCACCTCTGTAGTATAATCTGTCTTTACAGTGGTACCTCGGGTTACATACGCTTCAGATTACAGACGCTTCAGGTTACAGACTCTGCTAACTCAGAAATAGTACCTTGAGTTAAGAACTTTGCTTCAGGATGAGAACAGAAATCGCGCAGCAGCAGGAGGCCCCATTAGCTAAAGTGGTGCTTCAGGTTAAGAGCAGTTTCAGGTTAAGAATGGACCTCCAGAACGAATTAAGTACTTAACTTGAGGTACCACTGTAGTTCACTTTCTATATTTCTTTCCCTTTCATTAGGAGACAGCTGAAAAATAAAAGTTGTGAGCAACCTATGAGTAAATTAATGGATTTAAGTTAGGCATGTCCATTCATTCCATTGGGCACACACTGAATTAGTTGGCCACAAGCCAAATGTTGCTGTTTTGTAAAAAGTTGGTTTGATCTATTGTCCACCATACAACCACCATCACCCAACACACACACACACTATGGCCAATAAATTAATTTAGATGCATTCTTAATGACCAATGCAAAACAACAACCACCCAAACCCCCACATATATTTTATAAGAAAGATGTTTTGCAAGCTCTTTTCATTATTTGACAGTTTTGACAGACATTATTGATTTGGCCGGCAACTGTGGCTAACTAGAAGGGGACAATGTGACAGTTTTATGTAACAAAAGGCAGAGTGTCATGTCAGCCGAACTAAATGTTGTACAAAGTGACAGCGGGACAAAAACGCCTTTCAGACTTAATTTTCTGCTTCGTTTTCCTCCCACCATCAATACATAAGGCAATGCAGTAGGTGACACAAATTAGCAGGCTAGAGCGAAAGGTCTGTCTCTGCTCCTCTCGCTGTACTTGACTTCCTTCCATAAAGCTACCAGCGGTTTCCCCCCACCTTATAAAGATGAATAAAATAAATAAATATAGCAGCTTATAGTAATCAACTTACCCCTATAGGAGAAAATATATCCCTTATTAAGATGCTTTATCCACCTCTCCTAGGTGGCTTTGGAGAAAGATGAAAAGGAGGAGGAGGGGGGACGCTTCTCCCCTCCCCATCTGCTAGGTCATGCCTACAAGACACATTCTGTCAAGTCTTAAAAGCAACTATAGCTTTGCCTGTGGGATGCCTATAATTATTATGCGGTTCAGCCTTGTCCCTGCTGTAGCTCATTGTTCCGCTAACACAAGCCTGAATGAGAACACTGGCTCCAGGCTGTGAGTTGATAAAGTGCAACTTTTCGATTTTGCTCGTCGAAAGGCTCCAGCATTGTGTGGAAGCCATGAGTGACATCTTTGGCCTTCCTTTGGGCTGAGCAGATTGAATCTGTCACGCTGAGTTAAACAATGACTCGAGGACATAACCTTAGCTGGGCCTGTCATTTTTCCCCAGTAATTCAATCTACATTTAATCAATGAAAGTAATTTCTTGTTTGTTTAAGTCTCATATTCAGTGGATCTTGAGGATTCTAAAGTAGCGCACCTCCACCCTGGCCTTCTCCCCTTCTTGAACTTGGGCCAGTATATCAAAAGGTGGAAGGGATCAGAGGAAATGGTACGGTGAACTGCCTAGGGAGAAGGTGTTTGCTACAGAGCGTGGTCTGCTTTCATTCATTTTTATAGGTTCAGTTCACGGGGATATAGACACATACATATAGACCAGCCTTCATCAACCTGGTGCCCTCTTGATGTTTTGAACAGCAACACCTTTTCCCATATCAACTGACCTTTACAATCAGCACATGAGACCCTCTTGGTGGTCCCTGAGAAGAAAAGCCTGAGCTTCCCACCAATTCCCTAAGTCAGCTTGTCACATGTCTCCAAACCTCTTCATATGCTAAAAGGGTACTTAAGGAGCCTACCTGAGATACTTGACCAGAAAGAGCCAAGGCTCCCCCACTCCCACAAGATTGTTCCCCATAGGCGCCGACTCCATGGGGCCTGAGGGGGCCCGAGCCCCCTCAAAAATTATTAGTGCGCGAACCTTCGTGTAAAGTCTGGCGGGCCAGTGCTGCGGCCGCGGCCACATCAAAAGGACTGGAGAGTCCCAAGGAGATTGCACGGCGGGGGAGAGAGAGAGGGAGAGAGAGGCAGGAGGTGCACTCGCTCGCCGCACGCACGCACACGCAAATACAAACACACCAAGGGAGAGGGAAAAGTGTTTTGCAGGAGGAGCTGCTGCTGCTGCCGCCACCGCCGCTGCTGCCAGGACGCACCAGAGGAGCCGCCGGGTGGGAGGGGGAATCCGAACGGAACAACAACAAGAGAGAGAGAGAGAGAGAGAGAGAGAGAGAGAGAGAGAGAGAGAAGCAGCAGCAGCAGCGTCTCTGAATGGGCTGGATATTCCTCCTCAAGCAGCGCTGGCTCTGTGGCTCCCGGGGCCTGGGCGGCAGCAAGCAAAGCAAAGGAGCCACCGACCGAACAGCAGCAGCAGCCACCTGCCTGCCTGCAAGCCTGCCTTCTATACCAAGGTCCAGGTTCTTACCCGGTCTACCTGGAAGTCTACCTGGAAGAAGGCAGGCAGGCAGGCATGGGACGTCCACGCACCCTGGCCTGCTGCCTTCCTGCCTGCCTGCGGCCGCCTGGCGCTTCTAAACGAAGGTACAGGTTCTTACCCGGTCTACCTGGAAGCAGGCAGGCAGGCAGAGGATGGCCATGCTCCCTGCCTGCCTGCCTGCGGCCACCTGGCGCTTCTATACAAAGGGCCAGGTTCTTACCCGGTCTACCTGGGGGGAGGGAGGGCGGCAGGCAGGCAGGCAGGGGATGGCCATGCTCCCTGCCTGCCTGCCTGCCTGCCGCCCACCTGTCGCTTCTATACAAAGGGGCAGGTTCCTACCCGGTCTACCTGGAGGGAGGCAGGCAGGCACGGGGGTCCTGCTCAAGCAAGGAACCGATGCCTACCCGGCCAACCCGCTGCCTTGAGGCAGGAGCAGCAGCTGCGCGGGGTCTCGCGTTCTCTCAGAGGCTCGCACTGCTTCTCGCGTTCTCCCTCCCCCAGGACCCCGGTATGAGCCCCCCCAATATTTTTTATAAGTCGGTGCCCCTGTTGTTCCCCTCCCAACATCAGGGGATCCAGGTTCCATTCTAGTAACAGGGTTCCAAAATGGGATCTTCTCTGCAGTTGACCAGCCTTACTGATTCTTTATGAGCAAACGTGAATGCAAGTGTAGCGAATAGGCTAGGTTTAGTTCAGCTGTAGAGCCACAGCACTCAGGTTTATTGTGTTGACCTTCTGACAGCCTTTCCCCTACCTTTTATTCCTAATAAAGCTTCTTAATTTGACCACTGAAGTGTGTATGTTTGCCAGCCTCAGGATTTCATAATCCCCACAATGCCTAGACACTTGGCATTCAGGCTACTGGGAATTTAGGATTGGACTTGTAAGTGACCAGCACATTCTTCTCAGGTCTATGACAGAGAATTGACCTGCGCCTCCATGGACAGTTGTGAGCCCAAATTGACTCCCAGGCTGCACACCTGGTCCTTCAGAGGCACAGTTACCCCATTCAGGACCAGGGAGTCCTCCACACCTGCCCGCCTCCTGTCCCCCCAAAACAGTACTTCTGTCTTGTCAGGATTCAACCTCAATCTGTTAGCCACCATCCAACCTCCAACCGCTTCCAGGCACTCACACAGGACCTTCACCACCTTCACTGGTTCTGATTTGAGAAAGAGGTAGAGCTGGGTATCATCTGCATACTGTTGAACACCCAGCCCAAACCCCCTGATGATCTCTCCCAGGGGCTGTGTGTAGATGTTGAAAAGCATGGGGGAGAGGACAGAACCCTGAGGCACCCCACAAGTGAGAGCTTGGGGTCTGAACACTTATCCCCCAACACCACATTCTGAACACGGCCCAGGAGAAAGGAGCCCCCAGCCCCTCTAGACAGTCCAGAAGGATGTCGTGGTCAATGGTATCAAAGGCTGCTGAGAGACCCAGCAGAACTAGGAAACAGCTTTCACCTTTGTCTGCCAAAGCCTTCACCTTTGTCTGCCAAAGATCATCGACCAGCGCAACCAAGGCAGTTTCAGTCCCATGGTGAGGCATGAATCCTGATTGGAAGGGATCCAAAGGATGCTGTGAGTTGTTAGGAGACTCCTATCCACCCCCTGCAAGCTGCAAGTCTCAGAGTGGTTTAGCAATCAATCCCTCTTCACAAGGAACTCTGGAAATTGTAGTTCCAGGAGGGGAATAGGGGTTGCTTAACAAACTACTGTTCCCAGAATTCTTTGGGGGAAGCCATGACTGTTTAAAGTAGTAGCATAGTGCTTCAAATGTATGGTGGCCTATGTACAGCTTCAGGTAGTTGCTGAAGACATATCTTTTTGGGAGAGCATATGGAAGATGGGTGACCTCATTGCTGCTGCTATTTGTAACTGCCATTCAGTGATTTGTTGCTATGAGTTTTTAATTAATTGTGTTTCATGGGTTTTATGAGTTCTCATTTGCATATTTTTTTATTGTAAGCCACCCTGTGGTTTGCGCAGAGAGTGGCATATAAATAATCTAAATAAATAACACCCATTAGCTAAAGGAAGTTGTAGTCTTAGGGGCAACCGGTTGGCGAAGGCTGATACATTGTATCCTCTATTGTCTTTTTGAACAACAAAGCAGCCTAAAGACGTTCACCATCTTATGCTTTGTGAACCCCATAAAAGCCTTCAATCATGTTGTTCGGTCCCACAAGTGAAATGGGGAAATGAAGTTAAGAATGACCATTTCAGAACAGTAATGTCAAGAAAAGATGTAAATGTTTTTCCACACCTTGCAAGTTCACCCAATGGGGGGACAAACTAGAGTCTATCATTCCTCATCCGTTGTCTGGGATACTGGAATAAAGACTTCCCCCTTTTTCCCCTTCAAGCCACTACTCTTATTGAAAGTAGCCAGTAGTGACTTATGCAAGTTCAAGGACTTTATTGATCGGTTTGGCTGGCCTTAATCAAAATCTGTCTTCCATTCCACTCATAGTGATTAAATAAGTCTAAGAGAGCCTGACATTAAGTCTCTGACTTTTTATTGGTTCCCAACAAACACAGCAGTCAGCATTTTCAAACCTGGCAGTTGCCAAACAGAAAGGCAAAAATGTAAGAGAAAGTTTGGGGGGCTGCGCCTGTGCAGAGGAGTCTTGATTAAATCTATATAAGTCATTACAGAAGTCAAGTAGGAATAGGAAGGCAATTAGATTTTCCGTACGTTTGAACCGAGCCTTCATTCTCCATGCCGATTTTGGGGCGGGTGTGGGAAGTAGTGGTAAATTGGATCATAGATTTCCATAAAACTGCCTTTTAAAACTGTTTTGCATTTGACGTGATATTCAATTAAGAGGCCTCTGTCTATATTGCACTGATAAGATGCTTCATAAGGAATGGTATAGATTTATATGAGTTTCTGAGTTGGCATAGCCCTCTTATAAGGTTTCATGAGGAGATAGTTGTCTAAAACTCCTCTTTCTTGTAAATTGTGAAACTCATTACATGCCAGGCTGAAATCTTATGCCACACTGTCATAGTAGAACAACACGAGTCAGGAATTGCCTTGTTTCTATGTTTCTTTCCCAGCGTCTTCCTTTTCTTCATTGGTACATTTCACAGCTTAGATTACCTATATTTTTACATGATGAACAGAACACTTTTGGGAAACCTTGTAGACTCATGTTTGTCTTCCCCTATGCAGCTAGAATCATATGAGGGAGAAAGTACTTGTGGGTGCTTGCAATGTATTTTAAATCCCTGCACAATCAGGGTTCTAAAATGTATCGTGAGCATTCACAAGTCTCTCGGCTGCAGGAGTTGGCTGTTCAATATGTGGAGGGTGACAAAGCTGATGAAATATACTTGTTTTTCTAGATCCAATTGCAATTCTGGTCAGAATAGCAGGTCTCCTGTCCCCCCAAGCATTGCAGTGTTACTGGGACTACACATGAAAAAAGGAAGTCTGACCGCTTTGGAACTTCACCACCAGTCTAATCACCGCTTAGTCCAGAAGTGGGCAAACATTTATGGCTCAGTTCTGTATTTCTCCCCTCTTGAGTTGCCATACATTATTTTTTTATCCGGTCCCATAAAATAATGCTAATCATGGGCTCCTGCCTATGTTGTAAGATGTGGTTTGTGATATGAGATGGGTGCTATGTGGCAAGCTAGCAGTATCACCTTCAGTGTTGACAGCACTGATTATTATCAGGAACAATAGATAGTTAAAAGATGCATTTAGGTTTTCGTGCTAACAAAAGGCTTTGGAATAAGGTGCATGAATGAATTACAGCACTTTTCAGTAATAATGAAGACATAATTTGAGGGTTTCTAAATGCACTATCAATTAATATTGTGCAGCCTTAGTACCATACATATACATTTTTGCAGCTCCTAACAATCCAAAAATTAGAACTGGGAAGGGAAATTGATTTTTCCATGCTTTACACCAGAGGTGGGCCTCATTACCCCAGTGGAAAGCTGTTGGGTATATTCCATTAATGTGTAGGTCCAGGCCCAGATACAATCATGGATTCTTAACACATACCCACACAGAATGCCAGCAAGGCAAATGGTCAGAGATGATGGGACTTATAGTCCAACAGTGAGCTAAAATGGACGGGAATGGGCGAATTCAGTTCGGATGACTACCATATCTACTACTGTGGGCAAGAAACCCGTAAGAGAAATGGAGTGGCCCTCATAGTCAACAAAAGAGTGGCGAAAGCTGTACTGGGATGCAGTCTCAAAAATGATAGAATGATCTCGATACGAATCCAAGGCAGACCTTTTAACATCACAGTAATCCAAGTTTATGCACCAACTACTGGTGCTGAAGAAACTGAAATTGACCAGTTCTATGAAGACTTACAAAACCTTATCGAAGTGACACCAAAGAAGGATGTTCTGCTCATTATAGGGGATTGGAATGCTAAAGTAGGGAATCAAGAGATAAAAGGAACAACTGGCAAGTTTGGCCTTGGAGATCAAAACGAAGCAGGGCAAAGGCTAATAGAGTTCTGTCAAGAGAACAAGCTGGTCATCACAAACACGCTTTTCCAACAACACAAGAGACGACTCTACACATGGACATCCCCAGATGGGCAACATCGAAATCAGATTGATTATATTCTCTGCAGCCAAAGATGGAGAAGCTCTATACAGTCAGCAAAAACAAGACCTGGAGCTGACTGTGGCTCAGATCATCAGCTCCTTATAGCAAAATTCAAGCTTAAACTGAAGAAAGTAGGAAAAACCACTGGACAGGTAAGATACAATCTAAACCAAATCCCTTATGAATACACAGTGGAAGTGAGGAACAGGTTTAAGGATTTAGATTTGCTGGACAGAGTGCCTGAAGAACTATGGATGGAGGCTCGCAACATTATACAGGAGGCAGCAACTAAAACCATCCCAATGAAAAAGAAATGCAAGAAAGCAAAGTGGCTGTCCAACGAGGCCTTACAAATAGCGGAGAAGAGAAGGCAAGCAAAATGCGAGGGAGATAGTGAAAGATACAGGAAATTGAATGCAGATTTCCAAAGAACAGCAAGGAGAGACAAGAAGGCCTTCTTAAACGAGCAATGCAAAGAAATAGAGGAAAGCAACAGAATGGGAAGAACCAGAGATCTGTTCAAGAAAATCGGAAATATGAAAGGAACATTTCGTACAAAGATTACCATAATAAAGGACAAAAGTGGTAAAGATCTAACTGAAGCAGAAGACATCAAGAAGAGGTGGCAAGAATACACAGAGGAATTATACCAGAAAGATATGGATGTCTCGTACACCCCAGGTAGTGTGGTTGCTGACCTTGAGCCAGACATCCTGGAGAGTGAAGTCAAATGGGCCTTAGAAAGCACTGCAAATAACAAGGCCAGTGGAAGTGATGGTATTCCAGCTGAACTGTTTAAAATTTTAAAAGATGATTCTGTTAAGGTGCTACACTCAATATGCCAGCAAGTTTGGAAAACTCAGCAGTGGCCAGAGGATTGGAGAAGATCAGTCTACATCCCAATCCCAAAGAAAGGCAGTGCCAAAGAATGCTCCAACTACCGCACAATTTCACTCATTTCACATGCTAGCAAGGTTATGCTTAAAATTCTACAAGGAAGGCTCAAGCAGTATGTGGACCGAGAACTCCCAGAAGTGCAAGCTGGATTTAGAAGAGGCAGAGGAACCAGAGACCAAATTGCAAACATGCGCTGGATTATGGAGAAAGCTAGAGAGTTCCAGAAAGACATCTACTTCTGCTTCATTGACTATGCAAAAGCCTTTGACTGTGTTGACCACAGCAAACTATGGCAAGTTCTTAAAGAAATGGGAGTGCCTGATCACCTCATCTGTCTCCTGCGAAATCTCTATGTGGGACAAGAAGCTACAGTTAGAACTGGATATGGAACAACTGATTGGTTCCAAATTGGGAAAGGAGTACGGCAAGGCTGTATATTGTCTCCCTGCTTATTTAACTTATATGCGGAATTCATCATGCGAAAGGCTGGGCTGGATGAATCCCAAGCCGGAATTAAGATTGCCGGAAGAAATATCAACAACCTCAGATATGCAGATGACACAACCTTGATGGCAGAAAGTGAAGAGGAATTAAAGAACCTTCTAATGAGGGTGAAAGAGGAGAGCGCAAAATATGGTCTGAAGCTCAACATCAAAAAAACGAAGATCATGGCCACTGGGCCCATCACCTCCTGGCAAATAGATGGGGAAGAAATGGAGGCAGTGAGAGATTTTACTTTCTTGGGCTCCATGATCAGTGCAGATGGTGACAGCAGTCACGAAATTAAAAGACGCCTGCTCCTTGGGAGAAAGGCGATGGCAAGCCTAGACAACATCTTAAAAAGCAGAGACATCACCTTGCCAACAAAGGTCCGTATAGTAAAAGCCATGGTTTTCCCAGTAGTGATGTATGGAAGTGAGAGCTGGACCATAAAGAAGGCTGATCGCCGAAGAATTGATGCTTTTGAATTATGGTGCTGGAGGAGACTCTTGAGAGTCCCATGGACTGCAAGAAGATCAAACCTCTCCATTCTGAAGGAAATCAGCCCTGAGTGCTCACTGGAAGGACAGATCGTGAAGCTGAGGCTCCAATACTTTGGCCACCTCATGAGAAGAGAGGACTCCCTGGAAAAGACCCTGATGTTGGGAAAGATGGAGGGCACAAGGAGAAGGGGACGACAGAGAATGAGATGGTTGGATGGTGTTCTTGAAGCTACTAGCATGAGTTTGATCAAACTGCGGGAGGCAGTGGAGGACAGAAGTGCCTGGCGTGCTCTGATCCATGGGGTCACGAAGAGTCGGACACGACTAAACGACTAAACAACAACAACATAGTCCAACAACATCTGGAGGGCATCAGGTTGAAGAAGACAGGTTGGTAGAGCACAAGACTCTTAATCTCAGTGTTGTGGGTTCAAGACTCACAATGGGCAAAAGATTCCTGCATTGCAGTAGATTGGACCGGATAACCCTCACAGTCCCTTCCAATTCTACAGTTCTCTGCTTCTATTATTATAGTTTGTTGTCATGTCAAGGAATAATTTTTGCCAAGGATAGATTAATAAAAATTAGTGATTTTGTGGTTTGCATGAGACATCTTGAATTATTTGGTTTATCAGTACTTTCCTCATACGCTTTGCTGGTGGCGCAGCCTGTGTCCTGGTTTACATAAGTTGATCAGTGGGCTGATAGCATGTGAATGGATGGACCTGCCTGGCAATAAGGGGTTGGACAGACTGGACTTTTGATCTCGTACCAAACCATGGAGCTGTTTTTCCATTGAAATCAATAGAAACTTTATTCAATTATGCAAGCTGAGTATTTGGTTGGCAGCTTCACAGGCACTCATAGGAAAGAAGAGGAAAGGAATACATTGAGCGACAGCCATAGAACAGACAGGGGAGAAAGCTGCATCAGCACTGTTTTCAGCTCTCCTTTGCTGAAATCAGTCAAAAGCTGGCTAGGCATCCATCCAGCATATTGCATTAAGATCCTGCACAGTAGATCCTACACTGAAATGCAAATTGGACTAGATAGCCACCAAAGTCCCTGCTGATACTGTGGTTCATTTTATAGATTGCCCAGGGACAAACTTAGAACTTGAAGACATCCAATGGGGCTAAGTGTTGGAAGATAAAAGAAAGTATTCATGCACAAAGTACATAATTAAACTATGGAACTTGCTCCCACAAGAGGCAGCCATCGGGCCACCAACTTGGATGGCTTTAAGAGAGGATGAGACAAAAACATGGAAGATAAGGCTGTCAACAGCTGATGACTATGTTCTGCCTTCATGGCTGTTCTTACATTCATAAAACATAGGGTTAACGCTAAGGGCCAAACCACACATTACGCACAAAATCTATTGCTGGGTATCCCAGTGTCTTTTTTTCTTTCCTTAAAGCTGTCACCAGAGGATGTGTATGTGCAGCATCCAATCTGATTTGGACTGGAGCCACAATAAGTGCAGAAGTAGGGAAGTTTAGTCTTTTTTCCAATTCTAATTCCCCAAAGCAAGTGACCTTATTTTGCTATATAGGTATAACAGTAAAACCGTCTCATTAACAAGACTATTGAAACATTGCTGTGAGTGGGTTTTTTTGCTGAATGGTGGAGCTTGCTTTGTTTTAATTTTGATTGCTATTATCACTATATGTCCTTAAAATATTTTTCTTTTTCTAATGAAGCCACAAATAAATGGAGTAGATGAATAATGGCCACATTTTTGTTTTTCAGTCCATCCTATTGCCAGAAGGCTGAGAGTAGGTAACTTTTTTTAAAGAAGAAGAGGAGGAGGAGGAGGAGGAGGAGGAGGAGGAGGAGTTTGGATTTAATATCCAGAAGGAGTCTCAAAGCGGCTAACATTCTCCTTTCCCTTCCTCCCCCACAACAAACACTCTGAAGTGAGTGGGGCTGAGAGACTTCACAGAAGTGTGACTAGCCCAAGGTCACCCAGCAGCTGCATGTGGAGGAGCGGAGATGCAAACCCGGTTCACCACATTACATGTCTATCGCTCTTAACCACTTCACCACACTGTCCCACAATCTTTCAGTCCTCCACCCAGGCAAACCAGGTCATTGCCACAGCTCAGCAGCACATTCCAACCAGACAGAGAAAAGTCAAGCGGTTGTCAGGGGGTGGGGACCAAAGCAGGAACAATGAGGGATGGCAGCGGCCTGGGTTGGGGCATGGCCTGAAGAGAGTCTCAAGGGCTAGATAAAGAGGGCTTGCAAGACAAAGGGCATTTTCCTATGCAGCCAGTGAAATCATTCTCATATTGCTGGTAACCTGCTTCTCTGCAACCGCCTGACTTCAGTGCAATGCGCACACTGTGGATATGAATAGGGCAATAGCAGGAGACTCATTATACCGGCATTCAGGGAAATTACATGGAAAATTTGCATTGGCCATGCCTGCATCCCTATTTTGTTCTCCTCATGTGAACATTGATGATTTGAATATGGATAGGAGGCCAGCTGCTGGCTATTTTGAAATATCCACACAGCCATTTTGCCAACTTTGCCCTAGCGGTTTCAACACTGTTTTGGTACAAGTTTTTTTCTTGGGGGAGAATTAATGATGACCCTAGTCACACCCACACAATACATTTAAGACACATTCATAGCACCTTAACAGATGTCCCTGTTTTCATCGGAGAAATGTTGGGGGGTATGCCTTAATAGCCATGGCTTCCCACTCCAAGAATCCTGGGAATTACAAGTTTACCCTTCACAGAGCTACAATTCCCAGGATTATTTCGGATAAAGTCATGGCTACTAAATTGGAATAAGAGTGCTTTAAATGTATGGTAATGTGGCCAAGGGATGGAAAGATCACGAGGCTCCAAAAATAACAGATTGGCAAATCAAATTACAGGAATTGGTGGAGACGGCTCAACTGACTAGTAAACTCAGAGGAAACTCAAAGCAAAAATTTGTGGGAAAATGGGATGGTTATAGAAGATATGTTCAAAAATACAATAATAGTTTTGACTCCGTGCTAGCATTTGAGTGATAAAGGAACTAAAAGGAGGTGGACGACAATCAAGAATTTATTATGTTTTCAGAATGTATTAGAAAAAATATATAGAAAGGTTTATTGTTTTGTGTACATTCAAATGTAAGATAAAATATATGCAAAGGGACTTGACAGGAAGTCAAAGTTGCAGAAAAGATTTTGGAAGATAAAAGGGGAAATAATATTTACTCTCATTATTATCATTTTGTGTGCGGGTGTGGGTGAGTGGGTGTCTGCACATATGTGTGTTGTTGTGTGCAATGTTTGGGAGGAAATAAGATGGTAAATAAGAAATAACAAACTAAATATTGATGTATGTAATTTTTATTTCTTAATTATATTTAGTGGTAGTATGGCTGTATTGTTTTTTGTAACATAAAATCATTCAATAATTTTTATTTTTATTTTAAAAAAATATTAAATGTATGGTATGGATTTGACCCATGCCATTGTGAACATACCATACTTCCCATCTGTAGCCATCAGGCTGCCTACACCTTTTTGTGGTCCCATCACTTTTTCTGTTTTTTCAGATGTGGGAACCATTTTGAGCTATGTCATACCCCCATGCCAGCCATTTTGTGACTGGTGCACACAGTATCTAAAATTCCAGATGTGCCGACTGGCCCTCAAAGATCATCAGCTCCTGCCTTAACAACCTGAATCTCCCAGGTTTGGAAACAGGATACAGCCCCACACTAGAAAAGGTTGTTGCCACATGCAGGCACTCCTGAGCTAGTCAGAAGGAATAATGCATGAGTTAACTGCCCGTATCCTGTATGGGCCAAGTAGGTGCCAGATTCAATAGTCATCATAACTCAGTGCTGGAGCACATAAGTCATATGAAGAAGGTTCCAGATTCAACCCTTGCACTTTCTTTGTAGGACTGAGAAGAAACTCTTTTCTAAAACCTTAGAGAGCACTATAGATCGTGGTATACTCAATTGCATCAAATAATTAAATGTGATTTAAAAAAATCAGTTACAGCTAGAGGCTTGCTGATGATTTGACTGCCATTTCAAATCCATTTATTATTTCTTGCTTTTGAGGCTCCTAAACATGTGGAACTGGAGGTGAATTTCTTTTCATTCTTATTCTTTTCTTTCTAAACAAAGAACTCTTAACACATGACGGGGGGTATGGAAAATTATGGGAATTCTTAAAACAAAACTGTCAGTTGTGCAGAGAAAAATATTGTACTCATCACTTAAAGAAAAACTCAGGAACGGTTTAACCATAAAATCAAAAGAGGCCATTAATATAATGCATGTGTATTATTGCATATGTGTCCATATTTATTTAAGAAACTATATGGCATGTATCTGTATTCTGCTTTCCTTTTCTTCCAGTACAAATACTTATCTTCCTCCATCTACAACCACTTTTGCCCTGTCTCAGGAGCAACTGCTATTCAGAAACACATTACAATGTTTCACTGTTTCATATTTGGTATTGCAAATGTGCACCTCAATGAACAAAACGTAAGTGTTTACCGAAGTGCCAGACAGTATAATTGAAAGTGCATGCCACGAATGCATGTAATTAAAAGATGGGCTCCTGAGGTCAGAGATGAAGAAGCCAAACACTGGTGGAATGAGTCAAAATCAGAGATCTCAAAGAAAATACCTGCATATGACAATTGAGAGTGCTTGTCCTTCTGTTGATCTTGGCCATTTTATCAGATAATTAACACTAACCTTAAGATTCCACTCAATGTGAGAAGACTGCAGTCTTACTTATTTTTTGTTCCTTCCTTTCATACTGTCTTCTGCAAGGTGAAGATTTTGTCAATGTTTAGCGAAATCTCTTCAAGACAAGTGCTTCCATTGGACAAGAGAAATGTTTGCCGTCTTCCACCCATTCTTCTCACCTGTCTCCACTTGCTAGATTCTCAGCATTGACCCTGACACCAAAATAGCTTTTCATTTCCTTGTTTGTCTGTCATTCTGCACATTATTATTTTGCACAGGGTTGAAAGCCCAAGAAATTGCATAGATTTGTAACCCTCTTCTCCCATCCCTTTGAAAAGCTTTGTTACTTGTTTTCCTGGCTGGTGTAGATGATCTCAGCTCTCTTCCTATAGTATGTGAACCATGTTGTCACCTACCTGCACATAAACTGTAAGGAGCAACCCAATTGTTCACCATATCTTTCATTTTCATTCTCATATTCATTTCAGACGTATCTCGTTTTGAAGCTACTCCTAGGTGCACTAGAAGGATGCTAAAGTTTTGAAGCATTCTTAGTGGTTGGAGTTCATCTGTTTCTTCAGTTAAGTTAAGTGAGGGAAATGGTTACATTTCATAGAATCATAGAATCATAGAGTTGGAAGAGACCACAAGGGCCATCGAGTCCAACCCCCTGCCAAGCAGGAAACGATTTTATGCTGTTTGGGTCCAGATCAAGATTTTTGTATCTTCCAGGGCCTCAGCCTTTGTTTCACAGAATGTAAAATAGCATGTGATGGCAGAAAATCGCTGATGATAGATCCTGTTGGCTCTGAACGATATGTATGGAATCAACTAAAAAGCTCTGATACAGAATTCTCTTGTAAGTTAGTCAGTCATCTCTAAACTGTGTCATTGTGTTTTTGTTTTTGTTTTTCAAATAAGGGCCTGAGTTGTATTCAATTAACTTTTGCTCAAAGTAGAACCCTAATCCTAAATTATTCATGGCCATTAAATTATATGATTGATATTTATAACTTATTTATAACTTACAGAGTTATAACTTTCTCTAGTTTGGGGCATTTTTATTTTTTAACACTGAATATTCCCTCATTTAGGGAGAAAGTTGTGGGTGGGACAGAGGCAGTACAAAGGAAGAGGACACCTGCACCATCACACACACTTCTCAAGACAACCATGTCCCCAGTGATAGCACAACTTGACAGCGGATCCACTCCTATAGATTTGCCTAGCCTTAAAAATACGATTTTCTGATCAGCACAACGAAGTAGGTTGGCACAAAATCCACATGATCACTACATCCAGGCCAAGCAGACAGAATGAAAGCGAACTAGTGAAGGGATACAAGCAAAGGTTGTACAACTGACCCGCACTGTGTTGCTTGCAAGGGTCTTGCTTTATTGTCTGTTTTAATTATGGGTGTTTATACTTCAATATTTGTGTAACTGAATTTTATACTTTGTAAAACACCAGTCCACTTTCAGTCTTATCTGTTTGGCCTAGATGTAGTGATCATCTGTCTCATGAGATAGATAGATGTCAACAATAAATGTATTTTTGTTGAAGTACATTATTTTCTAACATTTTAAAATAGATTTTATATAGCTTATTTGGTTATCTAACAATATATCACCACGTTCTTGAACTATTTTTTGTCATGATCATTTAGATTATTTTCTGTTAAAACCCAGGGGTGGCTCACTTCTTGCCAGCTGCAATATTTGCTTGAGCTGTTTGCCTGACTTTCTTTAGCCTGCTCTTTTTATTTTCATGCAAGTCATGTCTGATTGGTCTATGCTTTAGTTCAGTGGCAGCGAACCTTTTAGAGACAGAGTGCCCAAACTGCAAACCAAAACCCACTTATTTATTGCAAAATGCCCAGGACTGTTGAGCTTTTTTGGGGGAGCTGCTGACCAAATTTTGGAGCTTTTTTGGGGGGTCGCAAAAGTTGCTTTGGTGTTTTTTTTTGGGGGGGAACACTCCAAAGCTGCTGAGCTTTTTTTTTGGGGGGGGAGAACAGAAATAAATGACAAATAATACCTTCACTTGAACTAACACGCAGCACTGACATCATCGTCTGCCACCGGCATCATCATCATTGAATAAAGGAGATGTGGTAGCCATCTTTAAATATCTAAAGGAATGTCACATGATGGAAGATTAAAGAAGCTTGTTTGATTCTGCTCCAGAGGGTGGGACCCAAACCAATGGCTTCAAGTTACAAGAAAGGAGATTCTGGTTAAACATCAGGAAGTACTTTCTGACAGTAAGAGCTATTCAAAAGTGGAATGGACTCCCTTAGAAGTTGATGGACTCTCCTTCATAGAATCATAGAGTTGGAAGAGACCACAAGGGCCATCGAGTCCAACCCCCTGCCAAGCAGGGGAGGCATTTAAGCAGAAGTTGGTTATCTGTCATGGATGCTTTAGTTGAGATTCCTGCATTGCAGGGGCTTAGACTCAATTATCTTTGGGGTACCTACTAACTCTACAGTTCGATGATTCTATTATCTTATTGACAGGAATTAAGAAACCAAGCAAGAGGAAAGAACATAGAAGGTATAAATTGGATCCTGCTCCATTTATGAAGACAACCTCTCCAGCAACTCCTGTAAGTCTCCAGGGGTTGCCTACCATCATTAATAAAGGAGAGAAAGGGGAACCAAATATTATCCAATAAGCCTTTCAATGACTGTCCAGGAGCCCTACAAAACAAATGAGTTAACTTTGCAGAGAAAACTATAGTCGAAATCTATTGATACCAGCTGCACAGTGCGAAGCTTTTCCAAACATATTTTTACATGTTTCCCTCCTATGCCACCACATTCTGAGAAGTGTGAAATCTGGTGGATAGCTACCTATCCACATATAGACAATCAAGCATTCTGCTACTTAGACTGGGCTTAGCCCTCTTGATCAAGGGTAAAAGGCTGGGTGAAACATTTCACCAGCAACAGACACTATTGCAAAAAATGTTGAACTGCAGAATGTGGCCCTAAATGACAAAAGAACAAAACCTTCATTTGGACCCAGTGCGCATGACTCTGTTATAACTCCCCACTTAAATTAACTTGAGGCTAAAATGTTGTTAAGCAATCATGTAAATCCTTTCAGAACCCATGAATACAACACGATCCTTGCTTGGAAGCCTGAAATGAATGTTCTTTTTGGGGGAATTATAGGGACAGAACTACCTAAACTGTATAGAAACTTATTCATGTATGCTACTGCAGCGGCAAGAATGTTACTCGCGCCAAAATGGAAAGAAGCAGAAATCCCAGCAAAAGAAGAATGGATACAAAAACTTATGGAATATGCAGAAATGGTGAAACTTACAGGAAGAATAAGAAATCAAGATAACAGTCTTTTTATAGAAGAATGGAAATGGTTTATTGAATATTTACAGATAAATTGTAAAAGGATCAGCTCTTTGGCAGGATTGTTGTCATAACCTGCAGTTATTACAAGAGTATATATTTAAAGTAGATGGATAAATGAGCAAATTAAGATAATTTGGATATGAAGAAGATATTAAAAAATAAATTTAAGGAACTGCAGAAAGAGGGGGAAGTCAAGTTTTGAAATGTTAAAATGATTGTAAAATTAGTGAAATGTATAAACCTGAAAAGCATAATTTTTATTTAATGAAATGAATATTCTTCATATCAAAATGAAGGTTGGGTCTTCCACTTTGCATACATGCTGGTGAGTAGCAACATTATTTGCATACCCGACGACAAGGAACAAAGCTTTTCAAAGGAGGAGGGGGTACAAATCTATGCAATTCCTTGGGCTTTCAACCCTGTGCAAAATAGAGATGTGCAGAATGACAGACAGACAAGGAAATGAAAAGCTATTTTGGTGTCAGGGTCAGTGTCAAGACTCCAGCAAGTGGGGACAGGTAAGGAGAAAGGACGGAAGACAGTGCCGATTCCTCTTGCCCAATGGAAGCACTTGTCTTCAAGAGATTTTGTTAAATGCTGACAAAATCATTGTCTTGCCAAAGACATGCAAAATGTAGGAATGTTAAGGAAGGCACACTGCAGAATCTTCTTATAATTGAGTGGAAGCTTAAGGTTAGTGTTCATTATCTGATAAAATGGCCAAGATCAGCATGGAAAATAGGTGAAGGACAAGCATTCTCATTTGTCCCATGCAGACATTTGCCTCGAGATCTCTGTTTGTTTTTTACCCGTTCCACCAGTGCTCAGCTTCCTCATCTGACCTCAGGAGTCCATCTTTTCATTACGTGCAATCATAGCATCCACTTTCAATTATACCGTCAGCACTTCAGTAAGCTCACATGTTTTGTTCATTGAGGTGCAAGATTGTACCAAATAAGCAAGCACAAAATAGAGCAATGTGTTTCAGAACAGTGGTTGCTGTTAAAACAGGCCCCAAAGTGGTAGGCGAGAGAGGAAGATTATGTATTTTTCTTGGATAAAATGGAAAGCTAATACAAATATTACAAATAGCAATACAAATACACATTTATTGTGTTATGGTTCTGTTTTGGATTTATGGATAATGTTGCTTAAGCCATTCTCATCCTTTCCTGCAGTATTTTCTTATTCTGTCTTGATAGAGTTCTTATTTAGAATTTTTTTACTGAGTCAGGCCATTGGTCCAAAATGCTATGTATTGCCTGCAGTGACTCTTGAGGACCTAAGACAGAGTTCTTTCCCAGTCCTAGGTGGAAATGCCCAAGATTGATTTCAGCATCTTCTCTATCAACTGGTGACCCCCCTCTGAAAATCCAGGATAGGAGAAAGCAGGGAGAATTTATTTAAACCAAGAAAACATTTCACAGCATGTCAGTAATTTGTATGATGAAGTAACCCCTTCTCACAACCAGTGTGCCTGATTTAAATTATTAATTTTATTAGGATTTCTTAGGGTTATGTCCTTTTAAACACCGTGGGAGGGGGGATTATTGTTTCTTACTATAGTGCAGGGTGTTGTAATTGCAGAGTCCTGTGCACAACGGAATGATGAGCAGTACGTGCCACATGCTTAACGTTGCTTTATTTACAGTTCAATGTTGAGAAATTACAAACATGCATCTTGCCTCTGTCGGGAGCAGAGAAGCAACCGTCCTTCTCCTCGGAAACACAGAACACCGAGAGGAGTGAAAAACAGGAAACCAGTGTACGTCACATCCAGCTTCCCATTCCCGTGGGAAAACCCAACAGTGCTCTGACTGTGGAATGTAAACAGTGTCTTGTGACAAGCACTTCGCTGCACAGTGAAGAGAGCAGAAACCAACATCCTCCCCCTTTCTGTGAACATCACTGGGCAGCGTGTTCGTACAATATCAGTACAAACCCAACTTCTGTACATAGGTACAGTGTTGATCCCTTGATACAATCTTGGACAATACATCAGCAGGAATTTCATTACCTGGCATATAGGACACCGTTACGAGTCCCTTCTGAATATGTTCCCTAGCATGTTGCAACTTTAATTGCAAGTGCTTCGTGCTTTGCTTACAACCTTCCGAATTCAGCAAAGCCAAACATGCTTTGTTGTCCTGGTAAACCTGGATTGGACATTTGACAGGAATTTTCATGTCTTTGCACAGTTGTAACAACCATTCACAATCCTTAAGTGAATAAGACAGTGCATTTAGTTCAGCTTCACAAGTACTTAAGCTAATTGTTGTTTGCTTCTTGCATGACCAATCAAATAGACCCTGATTGTACATGTAGCAAACTCCAGACGTACTTTTCCTGTCTGTAGTGTCACTTCCAAAACTTGCATCTGCAAAAATCTCAAGACCACCAGACTTCTGATTGTTAAATCTCAGTCTGTAATGCATAGTGCCTTTCAAATAGCGTGCTATGCGTTTCAGAGCTTTCCAATCCTTAACAGTAGGATTGTTAACTTGTCTGCTTAGCAAATTACAGCTAACAGCAATGTCAGGTCTTGAACATCTGGCAATGAAGTTTAGCTTGCCTAGCACACTTCTGTACAGTGTAGTGTCAGAAAACGCTTCTTCAGTGTCTTCTACCTGATAACCTGTTGTCATCGGTGTGTCTACAGGGTTAGCATCCATCAGGTTCAGTTTGCTTAACACATCAGCAATTTTCCATGACTGGTGTACTAGAATGTTACCACTTTGATCTCTTTCTATTTCCAGAGATAGGTAGTTGTTTACCTCACCAAGATCTTTCATGTCAAAGTGCTCTTTCAGTTGAGCTAGGGCGTTATTGTACATTGTGACATCTTTCCAAAAGAATAAAATATCATCAACATAAAACAAACAATACAGCTTCTTTTGCCCCTCCTCTTTGACAAATACACATGGATCAGCTTTCCCTTGTTGAAAACCTAGAGAAAACAATGCTTCAGTGAGTTTTGTGTGCCAACACCGTGCACTTTGTTTGAGACCATAAAGGGACTTTTTCAGAGCACAAACAAATCCCTGTTTTACCTGTACGCCATCAGGTGGAAGCATATAAAGTGATTCACCTAGAGATCCGTACAAAAACGCTGTATTTACATCGTGGTGACTAATGTGTAGATTTTCTTCTGCAGCTAGCTTGAGCATAAGCCTAATGCTCTCATACCTCACTGTTGGTGAGTAGGTCTCGTGATAGTCTTCACCTGGTACCTGTGCAAAACCTCTGGCTACCAATCTGGCTTTGTGTCTGACTATCTTGCCATTTTGATCAGTCTTCGCTTTGAAGACCCATTTGCTTCCAAGCAGTTTCATTCCTGGAACTACTGGAACTAGCTCCCAAGTTTTGTTCCTTTCTAAGGAATCAAGCTCAGCCTTCATGGCATTTAACCATGGCTCAGCTTCCTTAGAATCCAAATCCTGGAT
Source organism: Podarcis vaucheri (assembly GCF_965113315.1). Lineage (NCBI taxonomy): Eukaryota > Metazoa > Chordata > Lepidosauria > Squamata > Lacertidae > Podarcis > Podarcis vaucheri. Next base: position 22,315,640 of record NC_138749.1, read on the forward strand.
TTCTTGGAAACTTGAAGGTTCAAAAACCTTCTTGGAGCTTTTAACAGCTGCTACTGCTGTCTTGGCAAATTCATCAGCAAATCTCTTTGGAGGTCTGCCTTTTGTGGCTCTTTGTGACCTGCGAATCAGCCTTTGGTCTTCAACACTCTCCTCTTCCTTCTTAGGAGAAAAGTGACCTATTGTGAACAATGGTTCTTCCAATTCCTGATCAGAGCTTTCAGAGGGTCGCATAGAGGCTTTCGCACTCTTGAAATCCTCTGAATTATCCGATTCAGTTTCAGACTCAGAATCAGAACCTTCATCAGTGGGTGTGGGCTGCTGTTGCTTATCCTTAGTCTTATCACTGTCATCAGGATAACATTGAAAAATTCCCACATTCTCCCCCCACTTGGCATTGTACTCAACACTTCTTGTGAGCTTAATTGTCTTAGAGTCAGTCATCATTATTCTGTAAGAACCTTTCTGGTAACCTAGAAAGATACCATGCAATCCACGTTTGCCTAACTTGGAGCTTTGTGGTGAGTGAATCCACATGTCAGAACCAAAAATTTTCATGTGTTTGATGTACGGTTTCTTGCCAAACATCTTCTCATACGGGGTACAACCAATCGCTGAAGATAACCTGCGATTGTAACTGTAAACAAAACACGAGAGAGATTCGGCCCAATAACTCTCTGGAAGATTGGCATCATGCAGCAAGGTTTTTAACCCTTGAAGCAATGTCTGATTTGCCCTTTCGCAAAGTCCATTCTGCCATGGCGAGCGAGGACTGGACAAATCGTGTTGAATTCCTTTCTCAGTCAGAAAAGCTTCAAACTGCTGAGAAGTGAATTCTCCCCCGCGATCTGTGAAAAGAATTTTTATCTTCTTACCATGCACATTTTCCAACCAAGCACAGAATTCCTTGAACCTTGGAAAAGCCTCTGATTTTTGCTTGAGATTGTACACGTAAATATACCTGGAAAATGCATCAATGAGGACCATGAAGAACCTATTGCCACCCAAAGAGGGCGATAGTGGACCAACTAAATCAGCATGAACAATCTGGTATGGTTCTGTAGCTTGCCTACTAGACACCTTACCTTTCGCAGCCATTTTCACCTTGTTTGCTGCGCATGCCTTGCACTTCATGTGGTACCTGCAGGGTTTAATAGTCATACCTTCAACCAAGGTAGGCATTTTAGATACTGCCTCAAAATGCAAATGACCAAATTTCCTGTGAAAATCATGAATACATCCTGCATGCAAACCTTTGTTAGAACCTGCAATGCAACAAGTATCATTCTGCACAACATCATCATAATACAAAACAAACAAACGATCAACACATTCAGCATGCAATACATAATCGTCTTTCTTTGTGATGGTGCATTTCTTGTTCTTGAAGGAAACGTCAATGTTCCGTTCATTCAGCTGCATCACACTTAGAAGATTGTGTGTGGCATCTGGAACATACAGTACATCATGTATCTCTAAGTCCAAACTGTAAAGAACAACAGTTCCGTAGCCTTGACTGGGGATCGTGTGGTCATCCGCCTGGTGAATCGCACCTTCCTGCAGTGTAAAAGACACGAACAGTCTCTTATCGTTGCACATGTGGTGGATAGCTGCTGAATCAACAACGAAGAAAGATCTAGACGTCTTCTGGACCTTTGTGACGTTTGGAGTGAAGCGTGAGACCATTGCCTTGTGCTGCGTTGTCCTGGACACCGGACCTTTGCCTTTGCTTTGGCCTTTTCCACGCGTTGAGCTTCCGCTGCGCTGCTCTGTCTTGGCCCTGGGATATTTGCATTCCCTCTTCACATGGCCTAGACGTCCACACGAGTAGCATTTCACTGCCTTCAAAGCTTTGGCGCCCTCTGGTGGTTCCACTGCACTCTGGGATGATGTCTGTGAAGACTCCCCCTTACCCATGCAGCTAGCACCCCGGCGATCTGCTTCATTCTGGATCACGGCAGTAACATAGGCTACTGTGAGCTGAGCAGTTGGCTGAACAGCAATCTGAGTGGCAACGGACTCCCAACTTGGACCCAAAGAATGTAGTATCATGAAGGAATACACAGCCTCTGGAAAGTTGAGTCCTCTCTGTTGCAGCTCATGTCTCAGATTCTGCATCTCCATCAGATGTGTACGCACATCTCCACCTTCAGCAAGAGCCATACCATGCAGCTTGGCATAGTAGTACATTGAGGAACCAGCTTCTGTCCTCAAGTGAGCTTCTCTTAAAGTGTCCCAAAATTCTCTGGCTGTGGTCTTTCCACGCAACAGACAGAGCTCTTCTGGGGATACTATCAACGTAAGTGTTCCCCTTGCTTTGGAATCCTTAGCTGTCCATTCATCTGTAATTGGAGCTGGGGGGTTGTCTGTAATAACATTAAACAGACCTTCTTTCCGCAGAACAGCCTCTGCATACTGCACCCAGTCCGTATAATTCTTCTTATTGAGCTTAGGAATCCCAAAAGCATCAGCTAGCTTTGCTTCAGCCATCATTGCTGCTTTAATCAAGCTGCGTCACAGTACAGCTGCTTCCAAAAGCACTGTAAAAAGGACTTTTGCTTTCCCAGCCATCAAGCCTGTGAGCTTGTGCCTTTGCCTGTATCGCGGCAAAACGGCTTTAAAAGTACAAAGTCCAGCCATAAAGCCATAAATTAGAAACTGGCAGGCTGCCCGGAGCATGAGCACATACCTTCATCAATCAAACTCGACGCGCAGAGCAGATAACGCGATCCGTTTCTCTGTTCCTCTGCCGGCATTCCGACTCGGCTTATGGAGTCTCCATTCTTCAGTTTGATTTACATCTTTCTGGGCCCATAACCAGAAATGTTGTAATTGCAGAGTCCTGTGCACAACGGAATGATGAGCAGTACGTGCCACATGCTTAACGTTGCTTTATTTACAGTTCAATGTTGAGAAATTACAAACATGCATCTTGCCTCTGTTGGGAGCAGAGAAGCAACCGTCCTTCTCCTCGGAAACACAGAACACCGAGAGGAGTGAAAAACAGGAAACCAGTGTACGTCACATCCAGCTTCCCATTCCCGTGGGAAAACCCAACAGTGCTCTGACTGTGGAATGTAAACATTGTCTTGTGACAAGCACCTCGCTGCACAGTGAAGAGAGCAGAAACCAACCTCAAGTCCTCAAACCTTTTAAACAGGGGGCCAGTTCACTGTCCCTCAGACACTGTTGGGGGCCGGACTATAGTTTGGAAAAAAATATGAACAAATTCCTATGCACACTGCACATATTTTATTTGTAGTGCAATACAAAATGTTTAGGGGTATGCACACCCCTGCGTCCCTCCCCCAGTAAAAAAGGGCACTGGTTGGGTGTATCTTACAAAGAGCCTCCTTCCTGTGCTGCTCTATTAAGTCCTGACTGACTGAAACTGCTCCAGTCAGGCAATACTGAGATAGGTGGAACATGTTAGGATATAGTTCCGTTCCACCTTAAAAGGGTACAGGCATGACTGTTGTGTGTCACATGCCTGTTTACTTCCAGCACAGTCTGCCGGGAACTTCCTTTTGTATATTGCTTTTGTGTTGTCGCTGTTTTGCTGGACACGAAGGGAAGCAGACATGTTTTTTCCTTTGTTCCTGAACTATGATGAATAAATGCTGTAAATATGCTTACACATGGCTCTGTCCGCCTCTTCTATTGTGAGAAGATTTTTTCACTCTGCTGACAAGAGCGTGCATGAGTCTCTAAATGTATCCGAGGTCCGTGTCGCTGATTGATGCTGTACTGGAGATTGCCCGGCTGCCGGTCGGTGGCTGGAGCCAGCTGGAGGCCTGCCTGATGCCCCCGTCTCCCCAGCAGCATCCCAACAGAACAATGGTTGGAAACTTGCTTAGGGCAAAAGGGTAGGAGGCTGAGGACATCTGGAGAGTGCTGCGGCTGAATCCAGCCAAAGGGTCACTTAGCCTGGAGCACTCGAAGTGGGGACATGCACGATCTGTTCTCTCCTCCTATTTCCCAATTCCCAAAGGAAGGAAAGCAAGAAGGAGGGCAGGCCAGCAGGGCAAGCGAGGGACTCGCCTTTGGAACAAGCGAGGGGAACAAGCCTGCTCTGTGGGGCTTTCGGAGTGGCGCCTCCTCCTCCAAGGAGACCCCCAAGGGGAGGAGGTGGCTGCCAAGGTAGGGGCGTTGTGACACAGCCAGATCAGATGAACGCCTGTCTCGTTTGTTCATGAGCAAGCCCCTCGGAGGTGACCCTGGTTGCGTGTTTCAGAGCTTGTAATGGGGAAATGGGGGCAGTGGAGGTTCTGCACCTCCTTCCATCGGGAATAAGGCCCAGGGAAGGCCATGGCGTTGGCTCTGCCTGGGCGGGCCGGGTTCAGGACCCTGGCAGGCTGGATCTGGCCCATGGCCCGTGGTTTGAGGACCCCTGCTATAGTGTGTATTTTTGTGTTTTGATATTGTAAACTCCCCTGCAATCCTTGGGAGAAGAAGAAGAAGAAGAAGAAGAAGAAGAAGAAGAAGAAGAAGAAGAAGAAGAAGATTGATGATGATGATATGCATGAACACTTTACTGTATGTATGTATGTATTTTTTTACTGGCTGGAGAAATCAATTGCAAAATTCGGAGAAGTACAAATTTCAAAGGATAGTGAAGCTGTGTTCTTGTATGGTTTCAGAAAGTGCAAATTAGTTAGGTTTGCCTTTAAATGTGAACTGAACCAAACTTCTCCAGCCCTACAGCAGAAAAAACCTACATTGCTGTCAAATGGGGGGGGGGAATTGTCGGTTCACAACTGCAGCTTATAAACACGTTTCTGTTTCAAGAGAACGGGCAGACATTTTTTTCCGGTCTGGACCTCTGGATTATGAAGTGAGAGGAAAGACATGGTTGCTATGGTGATGAAGCCTTGTCCAACCTATGTCACAATAGACCATTGAGTGAAGTAGGCACTAAGTTCACTATTTCTAGTGGCTCTGAGCCCAGATTGAACCCAGATAAGACCTAAGTGCCATGTCAATGGCCCCAAGAAAAAGGGAAACTGTTCATAGGCAATAATGTAGTGGGGTGAACATTTTACTCCTGGCATGGCTTTCACCCATATAGAACTGCTTTCAATTGTGAGCAAAGAGGGGGTTAAAGGAATCAATCAGGAAGTAGGAAAAGCTTTTCAGGTATTAGGGAGAAGAGAGAAGCTTCATGAGATTCTTTACTGGACTCCATCTTACCTTCATCTCCTTCACATAAACAGTTTTGTTTCCTGTTGCCTAATCTGATTGATACTTGGGTTCTCAGCTGCATATTAGTCCATCAAACAGCATATTATGCTCATTGGCTGCAAAATGCAAGCCAAATGAACTCCCTCAGATCGTGGTGGACTCTCCTTCATTGGAGGTTTTTAAGCAGAGATTGGATGGCTGTCTGTCTTGGATGCTTTATTTGAGATTCCTGCATTGCAGGGAGTTGGGCTAGATGACCCTTCCAACTCCACAATTCTCTGATTCTGTGTTTCAAACAGAACTTTGCTCTGCCTACAACTTCCTCCAGTAACAAGATGCCCTCCTGTTTCTAGGACTGTTCAAGAAGAGGTAGCATTTCCTGTCATGTTTCACCCCTTGCAAATCATTTTTGGAAATGAAATATCAGCTATTGTTAAGGAACATTCTAGAAACAAAACGCCAATGAAACACTGACGATAATATATAGAGGGTTTTAAAAATGATTATTTCTGCTGCTTTTTCCTTTCTTTTTCATGAGCCGAGTTCAATAGAATATACAGATTTAACTGAATAAACAAAGAGTCAAAAATAGTTTTGTTTTCCTATAAGGGCAAAAGACTCCGCTTTCATTTTTGTCTCAATTTGTAGCAATTTTACAAAATTACTATTTTAATCAGTAGAGATCTGTCAAGTGCCACACTGGGCAAGTTCTCATGTATCAAAGGAGATGCAGCTGGAACGGAAACAGATGGAAGGTGTAAATGAGAAGATTCAATTAACATTTTCCCCCACCAGCACCATTTCAGAAAGAAAAGAAAAAACAAATCTTCTGGGATTGAGACTGATCCTTTAATTTAATTACACTTTAAGTTCTGTTGTTGTTTTAAGAAAACCATGCTTTATCGTACCATCAGTATGTTTATGGTGTATGTTTTCTTTTTGCTTGAAGATGTTCTATAGAAACCTATCAAAAGCTAACTAATCCATTAAACGATAGTATGTTAAGTAGCCACATAAATATCCTGGTTTCAAAAACCAGAAGCCCCACACACAGCCACAAGCACTGTGCAGACCAGAAAAAATTAATATAGGGCTAAGTGGACCCCTCTTCCTTCTCTTTTCCCTCAAGGTGTGGCTTCAGGTATATGGCCCTTGCCATATACCAGCCCATATTCAGTGGGAGGCCGGTGCATTCATACATTACTCCTCCCTAGAACTATTATAAGTGTGTCCATTTGTCTATTTGTATGGGAGGAAGGTAGATCATGCTTCATGTGTATCAAAGACTGTGGACATCCAATAATTTTACTCAAAGTGTTCACTTTATTAGTGAAGCTTAAGAGAATTCTCTATTAATTGCAAAGCTGAAGCATAATGTCTGCACAGCTGAAATGCTCCAAAGTGTAGAAACCCCAAACTCAACAAATTCTGCTCTTTCCCCACCCCCACCTTCCACACCAATCAGAATGGTGTTTCAAGCAAATGTCAGAGTGTTTCCGTGGTGCAAAGTTCAAAAGGATGGCATGGCATCTCTAATCCATCATCTCCATTCTTTAGATGTCAATCATATGCTCTGAACCCCATTTACATGTATGGGGGTGGAACCAGGAATGACAACCAGAGCAGAAGACTTTCTGCCAGGAACTTTGGGCCCATTCTGCTTCTTCTATAAAGAAGACTGGAACAGGAAATAGAAGAAACCTGATCTTCCCCTCTGGAATTATGAGACAATGAGTCTTTCTATTGTTTTCTCTCATATGGGGAGATAAGTAGGAAATGGAGGCCTAGTTGCCATAATTTGCCCCTCAAGATTCTCTGTTCTTTTAAATGTCTGGATTAAGGCGTAAGATAGAAAAGGTGACTTAGTTCTTTAGAACAGATGTGAGGGACTTTTGGCCCTCTGTATGTTGATGAACCACAACTCTTGGCCATTGATCATGCTTTCTGGGGCTGATGAGTGGTGTACTGCATCTGGAGGGGCAAAGCTTCCCTGCACCTGTTCTAGATTCAAGGGCAGGTTAGTGAGCATAGATGTGTTAGCTGCTGAAGCATAAAATCCCAGCTGCATCTGGCCCTGGCAGGGGCAGCTTGGCCTGTACCACCAGCAGCCCCCCCTTCACAGGCTCTGGATCAGTAGCTTTCTTTTGTGCGAAAGATGTGTGTCATTTAGAGCCAAGTTCTCCTAGGAGCCAGTTGATTCGTGCAAGAGTTCAGCACCAAAAATGGGACATCCAATCAGAAGCCAGTATGGATTCCGTAATTCCAGGATGTCCCAGTCAAGTTGGACTGTTGACGGGTGTGCATCTCTCCTATGAGGACAGGTTGCAACCTTTGGAGCGTTTTTTAAAAAAGTTTTTTTTAAAGGTAAAGGACCCCTGACAGTTAAGTCCAGTCGCGAACGACTCTGGGGTTGCGGCGCTCATCTCGCTTTACTGGCCAAGGGAGCTGGTGTACAGCTTCTGGGTCATGTGGCCAGCATGACTAAGCCCCTTCTGGCGAGCCAGAGCAGCACACGGAAACTCCGTTTACCTTCCCGCCGGAGCGGTACTTATTTATCTACTTGCACTTTGATGTTCTTTTGAACTGCTAGGTTGGCAGGAGCTGGGACCGAGCAGCGGGAGCTCACCCTGTCACAGGGATTTGAACTGCCGACCTTCTGATCGGCAAGCCCTAGGCTCAGTGGTTTAGACCACAGTGCCACCCACTTTTTACGTTATAAAAAAGGCCAGTTGAGTTGATGGTGGGGTATATAAGATTAAGCATGGTATAGCAAAAATGGATAGGGAGAAAATTTTCTCCCTCTCTCAATACTAGAACTTGGGAAACATTCCATGAAGCTGAATGGTAGCAGATTCAGAATTGACCAAAAGAAGTACTTACAGCCTATTGTTAAACTATGGAATTTGTTACAAATAAGGATATACAAAGGCAACTCAATCTGTTCCAACATTCATTTGTGCTTTCTTCTTGTATTTTCTGTTCTGCTACAGCTGGTTTATCTTTCTTTTGCTTCACCATCTATTGATTCAGAAATATACATATTTTAATGTATATCACAGCACACAATATATGTGCATATCTCAATCAACAACAGACATTTTAAAATCATTTACCTTTCCAAGTTGATGAATTTCCAGAGGGGTGGCTGTTAGTCTCTTTAGCAAAAACAATAGTCTTGTGGCACCTTAAAGTGATTTTAAGGGTAGAATGTCAAACCCTTCACCTATATATATAATTTTTCTGAAGACCACATTTTCCTGGTGCTCATTCATTTTCTTTGACCTGCTCCTGTCAACTCTTGATTTACAATATTCAGTTCAGTTGCTCATTCCACCTGTTCTAGTTCACTTCTGTTTCAATATACTGTAATTGGCTGTACAACATCCAGCAATACTTTAATAGAACAATGGTTAAATTTTCAAAAAGGTAAAGGACCCCTGGATGGTTAAGTCCAGTCAAAGGCGACTATGGGGTTGCGGCGCTCATCTTGCTTTCAGGCCGAGGGAGCCGGCATTTGTCCACAGACAGCTTTCTGGGTCATGTGGCCAGAATAACTAAACCACTTCTGGCGCAACAGAACACTGTGGCAGAAGCCAGAGCACACACACACCACCGTTTACCTTCCTGCCATAGCGGTACCTATTTATCTACTTGCACTGGCATGCTTTCAAACTGCTAGGTTTGCAGGAGCTGGGACAGAGCAACGGGAGCTCACCCCATCATGAGGATTCGAACCACTGACCTTCTGATAGACAAGCCCAAGAGGCTCAGTGGTTTAGACCACATCTACCCATCTTACTGCATTATATCTGAGAGATAATCAGCACAACCACTCTCCCCTTTGGGCCTGAAGCTTTTTCTTTTTAATCAAAGCTTTATAATTTCGTTTAGCTTCAAACCACTCTGCAGGGAATGAGGGTAGATTAGCAGACCTATAGTTCCTGTACAGTTCCCCAACAAAGAGCGCTTCATAGCGAGGCATTCCTGATCAAACCAGGGTTTAGATTTGTTGTATAATGGCTGCCGCGTTGCCTTTTTTGGGGTCAAATAGGGTTGAAGAAGTGAAATCAAATCCTGAAACAAGTTTATTCTAGTTTCAGGGTATGAGGAGTTTAAGAGGTTGTCTCCCCTAATGAGGAATATATCTGAGTGAGTGCTTGCTGCCTTGTTCACCAGCATAGATCAATCGGCTACCATCCCAGAGGATTGGGGACTAGCAATCATCATCCCAATATACAAGAAAGGGAGCAGATCGGACCCTGCTAATTACAGGCCAATTAGTCTCCTAAGCATTATCAGTAAGCTATATGCTGGCCACTTATGTAATAAACTTGAGGAAATAGAGATGTGCTTCCTTAATTCATAATTAGCTTAAAAGCACATAAAGTGCAATTTAGATAAGTGTACACCCTCACAAAGTTTTTTGGAGATAAGAACACAATAAGCATGACAAATAAATAGTCACAGGTATTTCAAAACACACACACACACAAACGCCTATTTGATCCACAGTACAAAAATATTTTGGAAATTATCAGCTGTACAAAAATATGAATCCCTAGAAATTATAATTATTACATTTACAGTGGTACCTCTGGAGGCAAATGGGATCCGTTCCAGAGCCCCGTTCCCATCCAGAAGCGAATGCAACCCACGTCTGCGTGTTCCGCGATTTGGCGCTTCCGCGCATGCACATGATGTCATTTTGAGCATCTGCGCATGCGCGAGCGGTGAAACCCGAAAGTAACGCGCTCCGTTACTTCTGGGTCACTGCAGAGCGCAACCCGGAAATATTCATCCTGAAGCTACTTCAACTCGAGGTATGACTGTACTGCAAGTGTGTTCTGGTCAATCTTTCAAAAAAGAAACTCTGGACAGATATAGCTATTGCATGGCAAACACAGGGCTGACAATCCAAGCTGCCACTTCTTTGCTCATTGGGAAATTGCCTTCACAAAGTCATTTAAATAATACATATGCAGTCCAGAGATAAAAGCAATCATGACACTTTGAGGAAACTGAACAAAAACAGTGTATAAATTGACAAGAAAGGAGCAGAGAGGGCTTATTCTTTCTTATTTTGGGTCTTGTACATAACAGGGAAGCTTTCAACCAAAAATAGGCACTACTAGCCCTGTGTCATCTGACTGAGTTCTGAGAGCAGCAGCAGCAGCTTGGCAGCTGAGGTCCTATCAAGACACAAGCGTGTACTGTTTCTAATGGTTTTCCATGTTCAATTGTTGACATATTGTTGTACATCACCCTTATATTTTTTGAGACAGCAGAATATGCATAGCTAGTTAAATAAATAAATAAGACAGTCTTTGTCAGAGACATACTGCACTGGCACTTGAATCAGTAACCACAAGAAACAGAGGGTTTGGAACTAGGGATGGAAGGACCTATCAATTTTTTGTTCTCTTAAATTCTCATTTTTCCAATCTTTTTAATCTTAAATTGGGTTCTCACATATATTTTTTTCTTTTAAAAAAATCCCTTCTCCCAATATGCATTTTCGTATGTTATTTTCACTAATATATTCATTTTTAAGCACACTTTCCTCTAATATGTGCATTTTTAGGAAGAAGAAGAAAAAACAACCAACATCATTTGAAGAACTGTGTTGTAAAATTTTGGCAAGTGTGACTTTTGAAGGATAGCTGTGTTTCGGGTTGCATATTTTTTTTCAGAGAGTGCAAATTTAGTAGATTGGACTTTAAATGCGCACTGAATTGAATTTCTCCTCTGTCAGTACTCAGAATAACTAAATAGCCTCTGATACACTGCTGCCTCTTATCCACTGGGCAAAGCATTCTGATAGCATTTGGCAAGCAGTCGTGGTGTGGTGGCTAATGCCTGATTTTTGTAGACAGAGAAAAATAAACTCCTGCTGGAATGAGATTACACAGTTGCTCATTCTGCAAAGTCAGAGTTAAAGGAGGGAGGGAAAGAGGGAGGGAGATGCACTGGAGTTAGGATGTGGTGTTTTTTTACTTGTTGATATTCTTTTATAAAAAGGAAGTCATTGGCTTCTCCCTATTTGGTTTGGCAAAGGCAGAGAAGAGCTACGAAATCATTAGACTGAGGATGAATAAATATTTTCAACTTCTTGAAACCAATTATAGTATTTGTTGCTTGGATGAATTCTTGAATTCCTTCGGTTTTATGAGGGCTGTTAAATCAGATGCTTGCTAAGAATATATTAGGAATTAAGATGTTGGCTCAAGTGTGTAGCGTTTCTTGTCCAGACTCTTCTCTTCAGCCTTTCCATGAACCAGAAGCTTAAAAATATAGATCGAGGTTGACACTTGGAATTGCCATGAAGTCTTGTGTCTGTTCCAAAATGCATTGCACCCTTTGAACATTAAAGCCAAGCACTTAGCTGCCAAACCTTCTTCTGTCTCCTCCTGCTGCACCTTTGCCTCGGGAACGTGTGAGTGAGTAGCATGCAGAACAGACTCCAGCAGGGAACGAATGCTATTCTCTAGCCATCTTTTCCAATGGAGCTGATGGGCTTTGTGGTCTAGCACAAAGCATGTTCTCATTAAAAGAGAGCACGTGTTGCGGTGGGGGCCAGCCAAGACACCCCTCTGTTGCCGGGCAGTTTGGGATGGTATGGCTCTGGCAGGGACTAGTAGCCTGAGTTGCTGGGGTGATTTAGATGTTGCCAATTTGGGGGTGGGAACAGAGGTTTTTTAAACAGTGCTTGCAGCAATCTGCTTTCTCTTTCGCTGCGTGCACCGGATCCTTAATTTGGGTCTTGTGCGTTGACCTTGCTATGCCTGTCATGGGGTCATCTGCCATTGGGGCAGGGACCTGGTAGGAATTTTGTCCATTTGGCTGATTGGCTGGTGCCATATGGTTTTTGCCTACTGCGTAGCAAATCGTCACAACTTGTAAGGTTGCGGTTAGGCATTGGTTAAAATTGGTTGGAGGAGGGGTAAGGATTGGCTGGGCCTGCCCCTCCAATGCTGCTGCTGCAAGGGAATTCTGTTAAAGGAATTCAGGGGCTTGCCATCCTTTTGTCCAAACCCCTGGAATCGGGTTCGGGCCATGTAAGCCCCTGGGAGCATGCGGGGAGAAGCTGAGGGCCTGTGTCGCAGCTCCAGTTCTCCCCAACATTGTTTCCCCTCACTGACTTTCGCTGGAATCTGGAGGTCAGTTCTGTCCCCAGGCGGGGGGACAGATAGTCCTAACCAATGCCTAAGCAACCACTCACATCCATGTATGTTAATAAAGTTGTGGCCAAAATTATGCCAAGAACCTTAAACAAAAATTTTGTGTGAAGTGTGCGTTAATGGGGTGGGGGTGTCTTGGGGACCTCGACACGCAAACACCTGTTTTTGTCCGTCATTACCTGCTGGAGTGGCGGCCAGACCTCCTGTCTCTTCCTTCATTGGTACAATCTGCTGGAAACACAATGCTCATGGCACTGGTGGGGAACCAGTTTCCCTCTAGATGTTGCAGGACTACAGCTCCCATCTTCCTGACCACTGGTCATGCTGGCTGGGGCTGATGGCTGTTGCTTTCCAGCAACATCTGAAGGGCCATAGTTTCTATTGTCCTGGCTGATGGTTCCCCTTCCCCCCCCCCCACAAGATGTAATGTCAGCAACCTTACCATGGGACAGTTGGAACATTTGCAGGAGCACATAGGAACCACTTATTTGATGGCAGCCCCATTGCTAAAGGCAGGCATTGATGGCTAGGCCAAGAGGTGAAGAAGGAGACGCAGCTCCTGCACCTTCAGTAGTTGTGTAGAAGAGATCATTTCAGGAGGTTCAGCTTGTCATGCAAGGTACAATAGTTGAACTCTTTCATTCTACTCAACAATTAAAGCTGCAGACCCCTGCTCCTTTTCCCACTAGGTCAGCACTTTGGAGGCACTTGGTGAAGCAAGACTTCTTAGAGTTTCAGCCATGGTGGATGGGGAGTATCATTTGGGCTATGCTTCAGGCAGCAAAATGTATGGGGCTAGCACCATGTGTCTATCCACATGAAAAGGAAGCAGCAGTGAGCTCCCTTAAAAAAGCACCCTATGGGGGCATTACACACATACACACACACACACCCTCATTTCACACTCAGTCCTGGCAACTGCATAGACTTCAGCTACTGAGAAATTATTAGAGCTAAACAAAGCACCCTCCTCCTTTTTAAAGTGTGTTCTGTGCTGGGGGTTTCCATGTTGATATGCCTCCTGCACAGGACTGGGGAGATTTATGTGAGATCGTCCCAATCCCATTTGCACAGGGTTGTATCCAACCAAGTTCTATTCAAAGTAGACCCACTGAAATGAATGGACTTAAGTTAGTCCCCACCTGCACAACACACATAAAACCAATTTCATACCACTTTAAACTGTGATTTGTTAAGATACCCCTATTCCCCTCACAGAGCTACAATTCTCATAGTTCACCTCCAAAAGAGGGTTTGATCGGATCGTTAAACTAACCTGAGAATTGTAGCCTTGGTTGGGAGGGATGGGGACAGGTGGTGCCTAATATCTCTCAGCACCCTTAACAAATCATAATTTTGAACATTCTTTTTGGGAAGCCACAACCACTTAAAGTGGAACGATACTGCTTTAAATGTATAGTGCAGATGGGGCCTAAGTCACAGCCACTAATTCCAAAGGGGCTGCTCTAAACAGGGGTAACAATGGATATAGTATTTTGTCATTCCTTTGCATTTTGCCAGGAAGAGACACATGGGAGACAATTTGTGCATATTCGTGACATTTACAAAGAGGTTGTTTAAGATACTTATTGGTATAAATGAAAGCAAGTGTCACCGAGATATAGATGGTAAGTAAACATAGCCCATTAATGTACGTTATATCTGACTTTCTTAATTTACTGCACATCTTCCAGGAGCAGTGAATCAACCACAATCAAGCTTAGTTTTCTTGGCAATAAAAAGTAAATAAAAACCTAGACACACAAGTTGTTTAGTTTCGAAAGCAGCCTGTCTCATCTGCCCTTGAAACCGTCTCACAGCAAAATCTGCAGAGAACAACACAACCATTACTACAGATGAAAAAGCCATGGTTTCTATATGTGCCAAAGTTGTTACAATGAGTCAGCTGTCTTCTCCAAAAAGCCAAAACATTAAAAAGTTAATCTCAGGTGGACAGAGGTGCTACACCAGCTTCCTGGCAGCTGGGTCACTGTTACTTACCAGGAGTGCTACTTACCTCGTGAAGCTGAGGCTCCAAGACTTTGGCCACCTCATGAGAAGAGAAGACTCCCTGGAAAAGACCCTGATGTTGGGAAAGTTTGAGGGCACAAGGAGAAGGGGACGATGGAGGACGAGATGGTTGGACAGTGTTCTCGAAGCTACCAGCTACCAAACTGCGGGAGGCAGTGAAAGACAGGAGTGCCCGGAGTGCTCTGGTCTGACAAAGAGTCGCATACGACTGAACGACTAAACAACAAGTGCTGGCTTGTTACCTTTATCTGTTGTTTTTGATGTGTTGCTTTACTGATTTTTATTGATCCTAAAGCTCTACTGCCTCGTGGCTATATTCGTGAGAAAGGCTTTGGGAGTACACCCCAAGGAAAAATCTTGCAGGATATCTTCAGGAGAAGAAAAGGCTAAGGAGTAAGCCTTATACAAATATGGAATGGAGTCCCTAAGATCGTTGCATGGTGTCTTGTATGCAAGTCCTGCAGCCAAACTGGTGCCAAATGTATTGCTCTGTTTTCCTTTGGACTTTATCAGCGAGGCTGGGGTAGGTGGGGATGGTCTTGTTGTCTGGGAAGCTCAGGAGCTCTATACACACTGCCCAGGCTTGTTCACCAGTGAGGTCACTTCAGTGCTGCCAACACCACAAAAACACCACAGGAGGCAGCAGTTATGAGTTACCAGTCTGTGTAGCCACAGCAGGCGCTGTGATTCTCCAGCGGTTTGACCTGCAGAGGCGTGGTCCAATGTCTCCTGAGACAGACAGATGCCAACAATTAATGATTTTTAGAACCAGTATTATTAAGGTTGACATATGAAGGAATGTTGCAAGTAGTGGTGCTGCTAGGATCAGTGCTAGATGTTCAAACAATGGGTAAGCATTTCCCAGTTTTGCAGTGTCGTTACTTTTCCCTCCATGGTACTTTGCTTATGGGCTGTGTGTGTGTGGGTGCGCGCATGCATGCACACACACATACACACACACACACACACACACACACACACAGGTTGCTTCTCCCATAAGGTGGGCCTTGAGTGGATTTGTTATTTTCACCACTAAATAATAGCAGGACTGCCCCATGTTCATCCATCCAGTATGAATAGCCTATAAAACTTAAAACACTAGAAGTGCAAATGAGGTATTTGTGACATTTTACAAGTTGCTCCTCAGCCTAGTTTAAAACAACAACACCACTGAAAGTGATGTAATAATTGACAGAGAGCCCAGTGCCACTGGATCCTGCTGGATACTCTTATAATTGCAGGTTGGATTTATAAGAGGAGGAAACCTGAAGGCTAACTTGCTGTCTATTGATTTAAGATGACATTTCCCCCCAGTATGCAGTGCCTACGGGCATCCCTGTAGAGCTACATAAAACTGCAAAGCTGCATGACTTCTCATTTTTCCCCTTTCCCTGAAGATGAGCAGAGTCTTTAGCCAATAATAACATCAGAGTAAAAGCCATATTAAAGCTATTATTGGTGCCAAACCAACACAATGATATAAAAGTAGAAAGAGGCAGAGACAGTGGCCCATGGGGCAAAATAATGGAATTTTGTCTGCCGCATTTCAGTGTTTGAAGGCAAAACCCTTTTGGCGGGTACGTTTCAGCAGTTACTTTCAAGAGAATGAAACACTCTGGAGTTTGGATTTCATAACAATGTTTTGCTTCCCTTGTAACTGATCTTAGTCATTAGTATCCGAAGAATAAAGAGCGGTGATCAATTATTATCAGCAGCAAGCTGGCCTGGGAATCATTTAGGACAGGCAGCACTTTATAAGAGATTGTATGTGATCATTTCTTAGGGGCACCATAACAAACACATTATAATTGCATGAATGGCACAGCTGTTTGTGCAGCAAAATCAAGAGACTTGTGTCATTTCTCCCCCATCCGCAATAGTTTGCATGGTTTCTATCTGGTATCTTCTCTTCCTCTCTACTGCTACCTCCACTGTCAGAGACAACATGCTTCAGAATACCAGTTGTTGTGTCTCACAAGTGAGGAGAGTAATGCTGCACTTAGGTTCTGCTCACGGGCTTACATTATTAAGTGAGGTGAGGCAGGAGAAAAATGTCTTGGACTCCTGCCATCTTTGAACTGCACAAAAAGGAACCAAGCCAGAGCTGCATTCAATAAAGCTCAGAGTCTGGGGACGTGGTGAGGAGCTGACAGCATCCACTATGGACTGATATCATTGGCCATTATAACCAAATAGTGCTATTTGTCAAAATGGAAGATTTCTACCTCTCAACATCTTCACCCACTTTACCCAGTCAGCTTGATTTGTTTTTCAGGGGGAGAGTAAATCACCATGCATTTTTTGGAGAGGTGAAACTGCAAAGTCACTCAGAAATGTTGGGAATCCTCATCCAGCTTGAGATGCCTTGTTAGGCTATAAAATTGGAAAACAGAAGAAGAAGAAGAAGAAGAAGAAGAAGAAGAAGAAGAAGAAGAAGAAGAAGAAGAAGAAGAAGTCTTGTTAGCTGCTCAATCCAACTCGTAATCATGACAACCTTCCCTGATTTGCCTCATAATTCAAGGTCCACATTAGCGGATTCATAACCCCATTATTTTCACTTTAAAAGTGAATTTCTAAACATCTTTCGACATGTCATTGAGAACTGTGCTAGAACATTCAAGGAATTGCAACCACCCATGAATTAGTTATAATCTGGCACTGGTTTGGGAGATGCAAATCAGGTCCACTTCAGACTGAGCAAAGATCAAATCTTAACAGTGCATGACTGACTCTGGCAGAAGATTCCCCTCTCACAAAAATGTGTTTCAGTTGTCACATGGGTGGTGGACAGGCACAAGGATTCTGACGTACATGTGCAACAGAAGTCCGAACAATCGTGCTGGCTGGGGCTAATGGAAGCTGAAGTCCAAAACATCTGCAGAGCACCCGATTAGTGAATTTTGCACTACTGCCATCGATGGAGGAGGTCTGTGGAAGTGAATATAGGGTTCTAACAAATTCAATGAGGTTTGAAGGTCCCCTACAGTTCTTCATAAGAAGGAAAGGATTTTGAGCCACGTCTAAGTCAGAGTATATCTGAGGGCCTTCAGAATTGATTTGTCCCATGCTTGCAATAATATACTAGGCTCCTTGCTCATGAAGTACTTTAAAGTGTGTATTTTGAAATCTGAATCCGAGAGAAACTGCAGTGCTAGCACTTCAATAACAATGTAGTCTAAATAGGAGCCCTGGTTGCCTGCAGGTTTCACGAGTCAGAGAGGAAAACAGGCTCATTAAATAATGTTCCCTGTGTTGTGTAGGCTTCGTTCCTGCCCCCCCCCCGCCCTGCCAGACCCACTTATAACAAAAGGAGGGAAAGAGTTATCTAAATATAGCGCTTATTTTAAACTTTAAAAAAAAATGATCCATGCTATTAAAGGAACAAAAGCAACAAGGGATCCAAGCCTGATTTCTTTAGTAAAGAACTATTTAATGTCTCAACGGAGAGCCACTTCACATGTTACAAAATTAATATGTATCTGCAGAGTACCCTGTGACATGAGAAAGCGTTATATGCCTTCTTTCTTAGCCATCTCAAGATGTGCCGCAATTTCTTATAGCATATATGTGAATCGTATGTATGCCTAAAAGATAGGTATGCATTTGTATGTGTGAATCACGCTTTGTGGGACCAAACATAGCTACACACAGTGCACCCATGGTGGCATTGCCAATCTTATAGCGTGTGACATGGCACTGAAATATACAAGAATGGGGTCATTTTCCAGAGATATTTCCCTAAAAGAGGGCTCCTCAGTAGGAGTGCCAGCTTGGCCCCATGATCAGGGTTGCCATGGGCTGTGGGTGCCATCCAGCGTGCATGGTCCTGGCACTGAAGTTTGTGGGTTCCCAGCCCCTTCATGGGGAATTTTGTGGGTGCTTGGGCACCTAGAGACCTAGGGAGCTGGCATATGCTCCTCTGGATGACCTGTTAATTTAGCAATCATTTTATTCACTTACATAGTGGTTAGACTATGCCTGGTGTTCACTGAGCATTCATCCTGGTTTGCTTGTGAACTCTTTATACTTCTTCCCATTAATCATTCATTCACCCAACACTTTTTAATGCATTTTCCCCATCACTTTCCAAACTGCAAGAAATTTTGTGCCAGGGTGACCAGTGTTTCAATCTCTGTGAAATGTGGAAACTTTAAGCTTTAATTCCCCCCATACAACAGTGATAGTTTTAAGAGGGCCCGTGTTCCAAAGTACAGGTAGGGATGTGGGGGGAGGGAAGCAAATTTTGTTTGCATTTTTCAAATGGATTATGCAATTCACCCTTTTCAAGCTGACTAGAGAAGCAAAACACAGCTCTTCTTCAGCCTTTATACTTCCCTGAATTTTGTGTGCTTCAACCAAGCAGTGTGTACAAAAATACACACATTAAAAGCAAGCGTGCATGCAAAAGCTCATATTAAAGAAAATAATATGCCAAGATATATTGGTGTGAGAGGAAAAACTGGTTGCAAAAATGTGTATACGAGTCCAAACTGCACACAGAAATGTGCTCATTGCAAGAGATTTTCGCCAAAATGTCAATGAACATTTTCACGAGGGTTTAAATAAGCAAATAAATAAATAAGTAGCAAATAGCTACAGAAATGTGGAGAACTGAAGATTGGAAAAATGAAAAACGGACAGATTCATTCCTCTCCAGTGACAGTTTTGACTTGGGCGGTTCTTCTTGCACAGAGATGTCCTTTCAAGCAGTATTTCTATAGCACACAGTTCTAGAGGAGATTGCGTTGCTTTTTATCAGCCTTGGCTGATATACCAACAGCAGCCCTGCCTGGATAGAATTGGAAATACCCTTGTGTCCCTTAGCAGGGCTGTGCATTTTTGAATCTGCAAGAAAGAAAGGCAAATATGAAACAGCCCCTTTCCTATACTTTAACAATCACATAGACCTCATGGGGGAAAAAAGTTCACCAGTAGAAGGGTGAACTAGATTACTGGGCTTCTCCTGCACTGAATTGGAAGGCAGAAGAAAGCACCAATCCCATATTCTACAGCTGTCATTTTAGGCTGCTGCACAGCGCAATCTTATTTGTCATCCTACGACAATGTTCCAGTAATAGAAGAGAAATGCATGGAAGTGTCTTGTTTGTTTATTCTATTTTTACCCAGACCTTCATGTCCTCAGCTTTCTTGCATTCTAAGTTGTTTGTATTAGGACTGGAGGAGGAAGGCATTTTACATGGATTTGTACACAAAATCTGGCAGTCTTAACCTGATCGAGCTTCTCCTACACTGGAGCACATCTTGCATTGGTCACCTGCTTAGGTCTGAGACACTTGCACTTTGCATTTTCGGGGGTTTTTTAATTTAAAAAAGCACGACTAATTATATGAAAAAATATGTGCACAAAAATGCATATTATATATGCATTCTGCATATAAAAGTCTTAAGCCCCATGTGGTATGGATATGGAAAAACTGGCATGATGGAGATGAAAATAGAGAGCATATCAAATAATAATCTCTGGGGTCTCCTAGCTGCTGAACTCCATGGCATCTTTGCCTGATAGGCATTCCCTTCAAGAATAATCCTCAACCAGGGATGCCAACTTGAATAAAATATTGGGGGGGGGCAGGTGTCAGGCTGCAGGGATCTGACCCCCCTCCCTCATAGCAGGCTGCCAGTAATGGAAAGACAAGAAGCTCTTACCAAGGTCTTTTATTCAATAGTCACAGAGAGATACATAGAAATGCTGTCTCTTTGATCATGGCTCCGAGTAATCTCCTCCCCGCTTCCCTTCTCATTCATCAGCAGCCCCACCTCCCTTATGGTGTCTGCTTAGGGACAATTGCCTGTGGGCTCTCTGCTCTCCTACTTTCATTGTTCGCCGTGTTCTGGGAGAAGGGGGGTCTGGAATGCTCTCTAGTGTGATAGCCTGGGATTCGGACTTGGATGCTGAACCTGAGGGATCCCGGCCTGCACAGGATTCCCCGCCTCCAGAATCAGCTGAGCCGGGGCTGGGGCATGAGCCTGAAGGGCCATCGCCTTTCTCCTAAGGAGCAGGCGTCTTTTAATTTTGTGACTGCTGTCACCATCTGCAGTAATCCTGGAGACCAAGAAAGTAAAATCTCTCACTGCCTCCATTTCTTCCCCTTCTATTTGCCAGGAGGTGATGGGACCAGTGGCCATGATCTTCGTTTTTTTGATGTTGAGCTTCAGACCATATTTTGCGCTCTCCTCTTTCACCCTCATTAAGAGGTTCTTTAATTCCTCCTCACTTTCTGCCATCAAGGTTGTGTCATCTGCATATCTGAGGTTGTTGATATTTCTTCCGACAATCTTAATTCCGGCTTGGGATTCATCCAGCCCAGCCTTTTGCATGATGAATTCTGCATATAAGTTAAATAAGCAGGGAGACAATATACAGCCTTGCCGTACTCCTTTCCCAATTTTGAACCAATCAGTTGTTCCATATCCAGTTCTAACTGTAGCTTCTTGTCCCACATAGAGATTTCTCAGGAGATAGATGAGGTGATCAGGCACTCCCATTTCTTTAAGAACTTGCCATAGTTTGCTGTGGTCAACACAGTCAAAGGCTTTTGCATAGTCAATGAAGCAAAAGTAGATGTCTTTCTGGAACTCTCTAGCTTTTTCCATAAACCAGCGCATGTTTGCAATTTGGTCTCTGGTTCCTCTGCCTCTTCTAAATCCAGCTTGCACTTCTGGGAGTTCTCGGTCCATATACTGCTTGAGCCTTCCTTGTAGAATTTTAAGCATAACCTTGCTAGCGTGTGAAATGAGTGCAATTGTGCGGTAGTTGGAGCATTCTTTTGGCACTGCCCTTCTTTGGGATTGGGATGTAGACTGATCTTCTCCAATCCTCTGGCCACTGCTGAGTTTTCCAAACTTGCTGGCATATTGAGTGTAGCACCTTAACAGCATCATCTTTTAAAATTTTAAGTAGTTCAGCTGGAATACCATCACTTCCACTGGCCTTGTTATTTGCAGTGCTTTCTAAGGCCCATTTGACTTCACTCTCCAGGATGTCTGGCTCAAGGTCAGCAACCACACTACCTGGGGTGTACGAGACATCCATATCTTTCTGGTATAATTCCTCTGTGTATTCTTGCCACCTCTTCTTGATGTCTTCTGCTTCAGTTAGATCTTTACCACTTTTGTCCTTTATTATGGTAATCTTTGTACGAAATGTCCCTTTCATATCTCCAATTTTCTTGAACAGATCTCTGGTTCTTCCCATTCTGTTGTTTTCCTCTATTTCTTTGCATTGCTCGTTTAAGAAGGCCTTCTTGTCTCTCCTTGCTATTTTTTGGAAATCTGCATTCAATTTCCTGTATCTTTCACTATCTCCCTCGCATTTTGCTTGCCTTCCCTCCTCCGCTATTTGTAAGGCCTCGTTGGACAGCCACTTTGCTTTCTTGCTTTTCCTTTTCATTGGGATGGTTTTTGTTGCTGCCTCCTGTATAATGTTGCGAGCCTCCATCCATAGTTCTTCAGGCACTCTGTCCACCAAATCTAAATCCTTAAACCTGTTCCTCACTTCCACCGTGTATTCATAAGGGATTCGACTTAGATTGTATCTTACTGGCCCAGTGGTTTTTCCTACTTTCTTCAGTTTAAGCTTGAATTTTGCTATAAGAAGCTGATGATCTGAGCCACAGTCCGCTCCAGGTCTTGTTTTTGCTGACTGTATAGAGCTTCTCCATCTTTGGCTGCAGAGAATATAATCAATCTGATTTTGATGCTGCCCATCTGGTGATGTCCATGTGTAGAGTTGTCTCTTGTGTTGTTGGAAAAGAGTGTTTGTGATGACCAGCTTGTTCTCTTGGCAGAGCTCTATCAGCCTTTGCCCTGCTTCGTTTTGAAATCCAAGGCCAAACTTGCCAGTTGTTCCTTTTATCTCTTGACTCCCTACTTTAGCATTCCAATCCCCTATAATGAGAAGAACATCCTTCTTTGGTGTCAGTTCTATAAGGTATTGTAAGTCTTCATAGAATTGGTCAATTTCAGTTTCTTCAGCACCAGTGGTTGGTGCATAAACTTGGATTACTGTGATGTTAAAAGGTCTGCCTTGGATTCGTATCGAGATCATTCTATCATTTTTGAGATTACATTCCAATACAGCTTTTGCCACTCTTTTGTTGACTATGAGGGCCACTCCATTTCTTTTATGAGATTCTTGCGCACAGTAGTAGATATGATGGTCATCCGAACTGAATTCGCCCATTTCCATCCATTTTAGTTCACTGATGCCCAGGATGTCAATATTTATTCTTGCCATCTCATTTTTGATCACATCCAACTTACCAAGGTTCATGGTTCTTACATTCCAGGTTCCTATGCAATATTTTTCTTTACAGCATTGGACTTTCCTTTCGCTTCCAGGCATATCCGCAACTGAGCATCCTTTCGGCTTTGGCCCAGCCGCTTCATCAGCTCTGAATCTACTTGTACTTGTCCTCCGCTCTTCCTCAGTAGCATGTTGGACGCCTTCCGACCTGAGGGGCTCATCTTCCAGCGTCATAACTTTTATATGCCTTTTGTCTTTGTCCATGGAGTTTTCTTGGCAAGGATACTGGAGTGGCTTGCCGGTTCCTGCTCCAGGTGGATCACATTTGGTCAAAACTCTCCACTATGACCTGTCCATCTTGGGTGGCCCTGCACGGCATAGCTCATAGCTCATAGCTTCTCCAAGTTATTCAAGCCCCTTCGCCACGGCAAGGCAGTGATCCATGAATGGGGGAAATAGCTGTACTAATAAAGAAATCCAATAAAGAATATATCCCCAAAAAATGTATTTACCCAAAGCACACACTACCCTTGAGTATGCATTTTTGTACAAATTACTTGCCTGGAAAATTGCACTGCAGAATTTGGAGTATTGCAGGTTTTGAAAGTATTTTGGAACATGCAGATTAGGTAGGTTCACTTTTAAATGTGACCTGAATAGAATATCTTCCCCATCTCTACCCCTGGGTGGGGAGAGGGTGAGAGAAGTATGTAAGTGAGAGAGGAGGGTGAGACTCAGAGAGGGGATACACCCAGTTTTGGCTCTGGTCCTGCCCACCTCCTGTTCCACCCATTGCTTGCAAGTGAAGCATGGCACATTACCCATGGGCTAACACAGTCTTCAGTGGAGTAGATGCTGCCCGTCACTGACGTATATCATTATTGACAATCCTCTTCCAGAGTCACAGTACTGCCTCCTCACAGCTGACTGAATAAAGTAAATATGCATTCTACAATAGTGATTGATGTCCTCCAACGCAGTTCCTCTAACCAGGAACACTAGCATTATCTCTAGAGCATATTCAAATATGTTAGCACATGTTGTGTGAATGCTCCACCCTGGAATGTACATGGGAGAAAAAGGTCCCATCAGGATCAATGCATCTGAATAGGGTTATTTTTAGATTGTGTGCAGAGACGTCCTGTGCCTTACTGCAGTTGGGCATATAGTTGTGAGCAAGCATAAATGAGCAACGACAAGGATGGCAATTTTTGTTTTATCTCATTTTTCAGGCATTGTGGGTAGCCAAACCACTCTATACATAGGAGGAGTTTTGCTTTGATTTAGAGCTGAATATAATTAAACTTTTACCTTCAATTTTGACAGAACATCCTGTACATTATGGAGTGGTACCAGACTCGGATGATTTGCACTGAAGATAATATTTGACATCTCTTTATCTTTCTGATGGAAGCCTGTTATCTTACACACAACACAATCCACGGGAGCAGGCTAAGTTTATTGTGTCTTGATTGACAGATTACCAAAGTGATAGACTTTGACAAACAGAAGAGCAATGTCTCGATTCATTCAGAGAGGAGAGCATTTACAAATGAAAGCAGCTACACAATGGGAAATTCTTTTGATCTTGCTGCCTAGATAATATTTATATACAAATACAAATATGACAGCTACCTCTTTGCACACAGTGCATAACTAGGAATGACATCTGGGGATTTCAAAGCACTTTAACAATGATAATAAGTGGAAGCAGGCTTAGCAAGTAAGGTACTGGGACCCTAACTTCACAATGGGCAGAGGGAGAGACAGATTGGCATGCAGTCAATGACCATGTTCATGTGGAAGATGTCGCATGTGATCTGAAAATGCACATTTCACTAAGATATACCATGGCTGTGAAGATTCCAGCTCCTCAGAATAGGGGCTCTATGACCGCAGGGATCATCACAGCCACTTGCAACCAGATGGTACCTGAGACCTCCAAGCCCAAATACAGATTGGAACAAAAAAAACCTGACTTCACCTATGTACAAATGGGGTCTGACCTGACTGTCTAAAGGTGAGGCTAGACATGATTTGAGACAAACAATGCAAAAAATGTGCTTAGGACCAGCCATTTCTCTTTCCACATAGCTGCAGAGGACTCTGATGTGGCTCGGGACTGCAGGGCCTTAACTCGACCCATTCCACAATTTTCTCCCACCCAAATAACTTCCACCCAAAGCTGCTAACCTGTCTGTTTTTTAAATAAGATTTTTTTAAAAATCCACATCTAGATCCCCCTCCACACAGCTGCTTTTATCTTTGGGTAAACAAAGAGATTTGACTAGCTTATGAATTATTATTTTTAATCATGCTTAAAGTCACATCTAGTTTGACCCTAATTAGGAAAGGTGTTAGAATCATGTTGGATAGCTCACTGAAAGCATAAATTCGGTTTGGACAGTAATGGGCAAGGCAACATACATGTTAGGAAATTAATACTGATTTATTGTTTAATGACCCATTGGGTAGCTTTGCATGTATTTTCAGGCTTGTATAAGTTGATGAATTTTTACTTACCTGCTTTTAGTTGTTTCTGCTGCTTTGTAATGGCCCATTGGTGAAACAAATGAACATGGGGTTGTTTTTTAAGTCCCAGTAGGTCTTACTGGTAGCCTTGTGCCATGATTGTCAGTGGTGTGTTAATATGTGCCTCTCGGTACCCATTCCTAGGAAATTGTGGAAGGCCACCATCACTGTGCTTTGCATGTGAACTTCCACAGGCACCTGACTTGCCTTTTTTGGAAAAAGGATACCAAACAGATTGGACTATGGTCTATCCAATCCAGCAAGACAGTTCATAGAATCATAAAAATGAAAACAATCTAGTTGAACACCCTGCAGTGCAGGAATCACAGCTAAAGCATCCATGACAGGTGACCATCCAACCTCTGCTTAAAAACCTCCAAAGAGGGAGCTTCCACAACCTTCTAAGGGAGTCTGTTTTGCTGTCAAACAGCTCTTACAGTCGGAAAGTTATTCCTAGTGTTTAGTCAGACTCTTTTCTTATCTTAAATGCATTGTTTCGAGTCCTATCCTTCAGAGCAGGAGAAAACAAGCTTGCTCCATCTTCCACGTGACAGCCCTTTAAATATTTGAAGATGGCTATCATATCTCATAGAATCATAGAATCATAGAGTTGGAAGAGACCACAAGGGCCATCGAGTCCAACCCCCTGCCAAGCAGGAAACACCACCAGAGCACTCCTGACATATGGTTGTCAAGCCTCTGCTTAAAGACCTCCAAAGAAGGAGACTCCACCACACTCCTTGGCAGCAAATTCCACTGTCGAACAGCTCTTACTTATCTCCCCCAGTCCCAGTTGTTGTTGTTTTCATTTATTAATCATTTCCCATGCGGCAACCAGAAGCATTTTAATGTAGCCATTCCTGATCCCCAGCCACCTGTATTTCTGCAACGTAGTTTGATCTTCAAGGTCCCCATCATTTGTTTCAGAGTTGTCACCAGATTGTTTTTATTGCTTGGGGTGGGGATTGGTGAAGACGTCCTGAGTGGCTGCAATTTTTTCTTTCAGCTGTCAGTTCGCTTGCCTTCTCCCGCAGAACCCAACCCACATAATCCACAGGAGAACAAGGCAAGTGGAGGATGTTGCTCCAGCACTCGTGCCACTGTCGGCATCATGAGAGAGTGCGGATGAACAAAAGCATGGAGGAGATGCAGTAAGGCCAGTAGGCTCCAGGGGTCAGCTAGAGATACAGTAGGGAAGCGAAGATGTGGGTGGGGCTGTGGTTGATTGGGCTTACCGATCGGAAGGTTGGCAGTTCGAATCCGCGTGATGGGGTGAGCTCCGTTGCTCTGTCCCAGCTTCTGCCAATTTAGCAGTTCAAAAGCATACCAGTACAAGTAGATAAATAGATACTGCTGTGGCAGGAAGGTAAATGGCTTTTCCGTGCACTCTGATACTCGTCATGGTCCTCCATGCACCAGTATTCATTTAGTCATGCTGGCCACATGACCTGGAAAGCTGTCTGTGGACAAATGCCAGCTCCCTCGGCCTGAAAAGCAAGATGAGCACCACACCCCATAGTCGCCTTTGACTGGACTTAACTGTCCAGGGGTCCTTTTCCCTTACCTATAGTAGGGATGCAGGTCTCGGCAGGTACCTGGCAATACTGACACTTGATGCTGTGTAATTCTCGTTCAGTTGACCAAGGAAACACCTTGTGGATCAGTGTGTGCCTTTTGTCTGTACTCAGACATCTGCTTCTTATGTTGAATGCTAGAGCAGAAATCAAAGAGTGTGTAAAATGTCCTGGGGGAAAGCAGGTACCTGCAGCTGAAAACCCAATTAAATAATGTAATCATAGGGAAAACATCAAGCCCCAAATAACTGAGTGAAAACACAGCTCTCTGTGTACAGTCAGCCCTGTAATATTAGTACTGTAAAGCCTTTATGCCATTAAAACCCAGCGTGCCCATTTGGAAAATATTTTACATTGTGTAAATCCTTCTCTCACCCCCACCCCACTCCTTATTTAATAAACTTTAAAGTATGAATTCAAATCCAGTGCAGGAATTCAGTGCTTTTGAAAGGAAAGGATTATAAATTTCCTGCTCAGTGTACATGGAGAGAAATGGAGCACACTAGCAGCAGAACTAGCTTAGTGATTGTGTTTTAGAGAAGGCCACCTTCTAGGACCCTGAACAATGCTCAAAACATTGCTTATTAAATCCTATGGACAACAAAATAGCACAGCAGTGGATGCGAAGACCTTCCTTGGCTCATTAAGTCTTGGGGTTCTCTTTTGCAAAGTCAAGCAAGGTGTATTTTCCCCCTGACAATACCTATAGTCCACATTGTAGAGTTTAAAGGAATTTTCACAAACATCAAGCCATAATTGTTTTGGTCCCCCTCCTCTTGAAATAATTTTTATTCCTACACTAAGTGCTGAAAACTGAATGACAAAGATCCAAACTCTATATTTAAACATGAAATTAACTAGATATTCTTTGAAGAGGTAATAGACCTCTCAGCCCACATTCTGACACATTGAATTTTGGGGGGTTTGTTTAAAAAGACACAGTAGAAAACAACAGAAAACACAAAAGAGGAAGGAAGAAAAAACACACACATCTGTGAACATTTATTAAAAGGGCAAGCTGTTAGGTAGGGCTTATATTTATTTGCTTATTCTGTAACAGTGTTAAGGAAAAGTTTTTTAAAATTGCATATATGTTCTATTTGTTGCTTGATTGAAAGGAGAAGTAATCTGCTACTAGTTTTGGCTTTAAAAAAATGAATTCAGAGCTGATGGTGGCACCAGAGACATTCTTTCTCAACTATTCTGTCTGGACTTTCACTTTTTGAAATATGCCAACCCTTCATTATGCACACTCAGTGGCGTAGCGTGGGGGGTGCAGGCGGGGCCGGCTGCACCGGGCGCAACATCTGGGGGTTAGGGGGCGCAAATCCATGGGTTAGGGGGAGCAAATACATGGGTTAGGGGGCGCAAATTACTTGCCTTGCCCCGGGTGCTGACAACCCACGCTTCGCCACTGTGCACACTACAAAAAAGAGCCCAGGCTAAATTGGGAACATTGCAATTGGCATAGTTATGAGTGTGTGAACTTACCCAACTCCTTGTTTCACTGACATTGCCCTACAGTTAGGAATCTACCCTCTTAGCATAAAACAGCTGTGAAGGCCATTCCAACTTGGGTGGAGGGTGGGGAAGAGCAGACAAGCCAGTAGGAAGACCACAGCACTATCTGTGTGATGGATCACTTCTGTCACTAAAAGACTGTGCTCATGATACTGAGAGGCACTGAGCTTCTGACCAGCAAGTACAAATTTCAGTAATGATCGGCATTACAAATTTTCAGCAATGATAAGTGTTACTGGAAAAGAAAACCAGACAAAATCCATTTCAGACCTCGTGGAAGCAAAATGTGAAGCAGAAAATACCAAATAGAAGAAAATTAATTAAAATTTGTAATATTCTGATATATGAAAGACGTTCGCAGTCCCAAGATGTGCATTGTATCTGTACCTGCACTTAAAAAAACAACACCCCAGGGTGTTTCTGAATCACACCACTTCATTCTGTGAGACAGGTTCCTAGCTCTCCACATAAAATGAACTTCTGTGTTCCAACTTTGCTCTGATTGGGAATCTAAAAACGGCTGTAACTTTTTTCACCTTTTGGGAGAAGCAGATGCAATTTGCAGATAAAGGCTGTCCTCCAGAGTGGACTAACCCTGTCAAATTGCAGGTCCAGAGTCTTTTCTAGGGGAAGCAAAAGGTATTCACTTTTCTACAGTGGGTGCAGAAGTTTGTCTCTTGCCCTTTCTCACCTTAAAACAATGAAGAGGTGGCTGAGTGGTGTATATTCTTCCACATTTTTTTAAAATAGCATCTTCATACCACCCGTGTTGGATTTCCAGCTCTTGTTGTGATGGCAGGAGATGTCTTCCAGGAGGCATTACAAGATGAAGCTGTCTAATATTGTCTGCACAGTGATGGAGCACTCCAGAGGACACCCCCTCAAGTAGAGCAGCAGACTGTTTCAAAAAGATAAATGAGGCTTTTAATTTTACCCCCCCCCAAGAGTCTATTGCTCTCTCTCTTAACAAAAAAAAGGGGGGGAGGTGGAATAATCCAAAGTTCTTCAGTGCTCTCTTGGCAGCATTTAAATAGCTTTCCTTCTTGCAAAAGCATAGAAACATTGGAACATCATAGAGATAATAGTTTTCAGGACAGTAGATAGGACAGAAAACAATGGCATAGCAACAGGACTTTCTGGGGTCTTACTTGAGGTACTTTGCTGACATCATGGTTTGATTCAGAAAGCGGTGAAATTTCCCTAATTTGCCTCATTATTTGACTCCAGCACAGAGCAGATGCACATTAATGGGACTGGGAAATATCACCACCTTTATAACTTTTCAGTACAGTTTTATGAAGAAACCTTACAGGAGTCCTCAGGACTATCTGGCATATGGTTGATATATTTCCTGTTGTCATACTTGGTTGTGCCAAATTGTTTTGCCATACCTTGAAATTTGGTGGTTTGTTTTGAACTCCTCTGGGGTGGCCTGCATTCACCAAGTTGAATGCAATCCCATGTTTATGAAGGGCATCCTACCAAGAGTTCAATGAATCTTCTGCTTCTGCTGCTGGTCTGACCAGCAAGCTTCATTCAGCATGGTGGTAGCTCAGTCAGGTGCTACCCCCTCCGACTTGTAGGGTGTTACAGAGATACAACTCTCTCTTTATTATTCATTTATAATCTCTAGGCAAAGATTCCAGCTATCAGGGAGGTGAAATGCCGCTGGTTATCAAGACACACTAAATAATCAGTAAATGCTAGTGGAGAAACAAACTTTCACCAGCCACAAAAGACTCAACTCTGATGATGATGACAAACAGCAAAGTTGACTGTTCACACAGGTATGGCTTCAAAGTTTACAGATAATACATAATCACATTCATTCATAATGAAATGTTGAGTCCTGCTGGTTTGTTCTGGAATCTTATCTTGAAAATGTGTAATTTTTAAATAAAGTAATCGCACCTACTTCAAAAAGTTCCATATCTTTCAGCCTCCTCTTTTGTACATTGCAGTAGGCAGAAATAACAACGCTATCAATATCTATTGAGAAGTTAACTAAACAAATGTCCTAGGGTGATAAAATATGGCCATTGTAAGAATCTGTTGTACTGTGTACAGTGAGTGGTGTTCAGATAGGTTGTACAAAGTGACAATATGCAAAATGTCAAAAAAGCAGGATGTGTCAGGGAATTTGACATACTGTTCCTTGCTTGATAAAGGGTTGCTCCTTATCTTTCAGCTTTACACATGCCGGCTCTGATTCAGCTAGTTGTGACTAAGTCCCATTGACAGGAATGGGGCCAGTATTGAGTGGAGTTGTGCACCAGATTTGTCCAAGGACCTCAGAGTAGATCCACTGAAATTAATAAACATGAGTTAGGCTCCTTAATTTGAAGGGATATACTCTGAGTAAAACTTAGTTGGATACTACCCAAATTCTGCAACAAGGCTGCATTAGTTGACAGTGGTTATGGTCTACCCTAATGATGAAGGACATATAGTTAAAGCTATGGTTTTCCCAGTAGTGATGTATGGAAGTGAGAGCTGGACCATAAAGAAGGCTGATCGCCGAATAATTGATGCTTTTGAATTATGGTGCTGGAGGAGACTCTTGAGAGTCCCATGGAACCCAAAGGGTGCTCATCAATGGTTCCTCTTCATCCTGGAGAAGAGTGACTAGTGGGGTTACACAGGGTTCTGTCTTGGGCCCGGTCTTATTCAACATCTTTATCAACGACTTGGATGATGGACTCAAGGGCATCCTGATCAAATTTGCAGATGACACCAAACTGGGAGGGGTGGCTAACACCCCAGAGGACAGGATCACACTTCAAAACGACCTTGACAAATTAGAGAACTGGGCAAAAACAAACAAGATGAACTTTAACAGGGAGAAATGTAAAGTATTGCACTTGGGCAAAAAAAAAAAATGAGAGGCACAAATACAAGATGGGGGACACCTGGCTTGAGAGCAGTACATGTGAAAAGGTTCTAGGAGTCTTGGTTGACCACAAACTTGACATGAGCCAACAGTGTGACGCGGCAGCTAAAAAAGCCAATGCAATTCTGGGCTGCATCAATAGGAGTATAGCATCTAGATCAAGGGAAGTAATAGTGCCACTGTATTCTGCTCTGGTCAGACCTCACCTGGAGTACTGTGTCCAGTTCTGGGCACCACAGTTCAAGAAGGACACTGACTTACTGGAGCGTGTCCAGAGGAGGGCAACCAAAATGGTCAAAGGCATGTTTAGCCTGGAGAAGAGGAGGTTAAGGGGTGATATGATAATAATAATAATAATAATAATAATAATAATAATAATAATAATAATTTATTATTTGTACCCCGCCCATCTGGCTGGGTTTCCCCAGCCACTCTGGGCGGCTTCCACAGAAACCAAAAAACACTAAAATATCATACATTAAAAGCTTCCCTGAATAGGGCCGCCTTAAGATGTCTTCTGAATGTCAGGTAGTTGTCCATCACCTTGACATCCAATGGGAGGGCATTCCACAGGGCGGGCGCCACCACCGAAAAGGCCCTCTGCCTGGTTCCCTGTAGCTTCGCTTCTCGTAATGAGGGAACCGCCAGAAGGCCCTCGGCACTGGACCTCAGTGTCCGGGCAGAACGATGGGGGTGGAGACGCTCCTTCAGGTATACTGGGCCGAAGCCGTTTAGGGCTTTAAAGGTCAACACCAGCACTTTGAATTGTGCTCGGAAACGTACTGGGAGCCAATGTAGGTCTTTCAAGACCGGTGTTATGTGGTCTCGGCGGCCGCCCCCAGTCACCAGTCTAGCTGCCGCATTCTGGATTAGCTGTAGTTTCCGAGTCACCTTCAAAGGTAGCCCCACGTAGAGCGCATTGCAGTAGTCCAAGCGGGAGATAACTAGAGCATGCACCACTCTGGCCAGACAGTCCGCGGGCAGGTAGGGTCTCAGCCTGCGTACCAGGTGGAGTTGGTAGACAGCTGCCCTGGATACAGAATTGACCTGCGCCTCCATGGACAGCTGTGAGTCCAAAATGACTCCCAGGCTACGCACCTGGTCCTTCAGGGGCACAGTTACCCTATTCAGGACCAGGGAGTCCTCCACACCAGCCCGCCTCCTGTCCCCCAAAAACAGTACTTCTGTCTTGCCAGGATTCAACTTCAATCCATTAGCCGCCATCCATCCTCCAACCGCCTCCAGGCACTCACACAGGACCTTCACCGCCTTCACTGGTTCTGATTTGAAAGAAAGGTAGAGCTGGGTATCATCTGCATATTGATGGACACCCAGTCCAAACCCCCTGATGATCTCTCCCAGCGGCTTCATATAGATGTTAAAAAGCATGGGGGAGAGGACGGAACCCTGAGGCACCCCACAAGTGAGGGCCCAAGGGTCTGAACACTCATCCCCCACCACCACTTTCTGAACACGGCCCAGGAGGAAGGAGCGAAACCACTGTATAACAGTGCCCCCAGCTCCCAACCCCTCTAGACGGTCCAGAAGGATGTTATGGTCGATTGTATCAAAGGCCGCTGAGAGATCCAGCAGAACTAGGAAACAACTCTCACCTTTGTCCCTAGCCCACCGGAGATCATCAACCAGTGCGACCAAGGCAGTTTCAGTCCCATGATGAGGCCTGAACCCTGATTGGAAGGGATCCAAATGGTCCGCATCCTCCAGGCGTGCCTGGAGTTGTTCAGCAACCACACGCTCAATCACCTTGCCCAAGAATGGAAGATTTGAGACTGGGCGATAGTTGGCCATACTGGCCGGGTCTAAAGATGGTTTTTTAAGAAGCGGTTTAATGACCGCCTCTTTCAGCGGATCTGGGAATGTTCCCTCACAGAGGGAAGCATTCACCACCCCGCAGAGCCCATCGCCCAGCCCTTCCCGGCTTGCTTTTATTAGCCAGGATGGGCAAGGATCAAGGAGACAGGTGGTTGGTTTCACGCGTCCAAGCAGCCTGTCCACATCCTCGGGGGTAACGGATTGAAATTGATTCCATGCAACTTGACCAGACAGGGCTCTAGCACTCTCCCGCCCCGGCCCTGCTCCCACGGTGGTGTCTAGCTCCTTCCGAATATGAGTGATTTTATCTGCAAAAAACTTTGCAAAATCGTTGCAGGAGATCTTGGGGTCTTTACAAGGCCCCAGTGGTAAAGGTGGTTCCGTTAAATTGCGGACCACCTGAAAGAGTCTCCTGCTACTATTTTCTGCAGATGCAATAGAGGCGGTGAAGAAAGTCTTCTTCGCCGTCGCTATCGCCACTTGGTAGGCTCGACGTTGAGCTCTAACCTGTGTCCGGTCAGATTCGGAGTGAGTTTTCTGCCACCGACGCTCTAGCCGTCTCAGCGATTGTTTCATCGCCCTCAGCTCCGAAGAAAACCACGGGGCTGTCCGGGCTCCATGCAATCGGAGAGGGCGCTTCGGAGCCAGACAGTCGATAGCCCTGGTTAACTCCGCATTCCAGCGGGCCACCAGGGAATCAGCTGAAAGGCCATCAACATGGGATAAAGCATCCCCTACCACTCTCTGGAAACCATTTGGATCCATTAAGTGGCGGGGGCGGACCATCCGAATTGGTCCCACCTCCCTGCAGAGGGGAAGGGTCGCGGAGAAGTCCAGTTGCACCAGGAAGTGATCTGACCATGGCACTTCTTTGGTTTCACTTTTACTTAGTGTCAGATCACCCACGTCACTAGAGGTGAATACCAGGTCTAAGGCATGTCCATGACTATGAGTTGGGCCCAACTTATTCAGGGACAGCCCCATGGAGGCCATGCTTTCCACGAAGTCCCGAGTGGCCCCTTGTAAGGTCGTGTCGGCGTGGATGTTAAAATCCCCTAGGACAACCAAACTAGGTGTCTCCAGGAGAACATCCGCCACGACCTGAAGCAGCTCGGACAGGGAATCCTTGGTGCAGCGGGGAGGTCGGTACACCAAAAGGAATCCTGTACTGCCCCTATTGCCCAACTTCCAGAACATGCACTCAGAAAACTGGGTCTTCCCAGTAGGACGCCTGGTGCAAACTAATGACTTCCTAAAAATCACTGCAACCCCCCCTCCCCGCCCACATGACCTGGGTTGCTGTGCATAAGAGAAACCTGGTGGGCAAGCGGCAGCAAGGACAGGCCCATCTGCCTCATTCAACCAGGTCTCTGTCACACAAGCCAGGTCAAATCCTCCATCCATAATCAGGTCGTGGATGGCAGTGGTTTTATTCATCATTGACCTGGCATTACAAAGCAACACCTTCAGGTTATGTGGGTTTCCCCTGTTGATTCCAGTATCCATCTGGTCAAGGCCAGACCCGGAGGCAGGGATAGTCTTCAAACAACGACTAAACCTGCCTCCTCGGTAATGACATGGTCTGGTCTTAGCGTAACTCCGCCTCCTGCCCATGATCACCGAGATCGGATGTCCCAGTGCTTCCCCCCCTGTGGAGCTTGTCCCAGCCATCGTGTTGGCTGGGGCCTCACTCCCAGGCAGCCCCAATCCCGCCCCTTAAAAACAAAACACAAACTATACAGAACCAATAAAACAAAAGAAAACAAAAACATAACAATTATACTAAAATTAATCCCCAACCAAATATCCATTACACCCACCCACCCCCAACAAGAGAAAAAAGGGAAAAAAGAAATACAAATTTAAATTGCCACCGACTGCTTGAGGACATTTTAAAACACATTGGAACAGGGAAGCAATTGCAGAACACTTCCCAGCTTCCCCAAAAGTTTGTTCCCAATAAGGGCCTGGGCCACGCCCCCTGGGCCAGTTGGAGAAGGCCCTGGAAGGGAGCAGGCCCTGCAGTCCTCACCCAGCCGATGGTCCGAGGCCTCCCTGCAGCAGGAGTCCCTTTATAGCTGGGAGAAAGGGCCTGGGCCACGCCCCCTGGGCCAGTTGGAAAAGGCCCTGGAAGGGAGCAGGCCCCGCAGTCCTCACCCAGCCGATGGTCCGAGGCTTCCCTGCAGCAGGAGTCCCTTTATAGCTGGGAGAAAGGGCCTGGGCCACGCCCCCTGGGCCAGTTGGAGAAGGCCCTGGAAGGGAGCAGGCCCTGCAGTCCTCACCCAGCCGATGGTCCGAGGCTTCCCTGCAGCAGGAGTCCCTTTATAGCTGGGAGAAAGGGCCTGGGCCACGCCCCCTGGGCCAGTTGGAGAAGGCCCTGGAAGGGAGCAGGCCCTGCAGTCCTCACCCAGCCGATGGTCCGAGGCTTCCCTGCAGCAGGAGTCCCTTTATAGCTGGGAGAGAGGGCCTGGGCCATGCCCCCTGGGCCAGTTGGAGAAGGCCCTGGAAGGCCCTGGAAGGGAGCAGGCCCTGCAGTCCTCACCCAGCCGATGATAGCCATGTTCAAATATATAAAAGGATGTCATATAGAGGAGGGAGAAAGGTTGTTTTCTGCTGCTCCAGAGAAGCGGACACGGAGCAATGGATCCAAACTACAAGAAAGAAGATTCCACCTAAACATTAGGAAGAACTTCCTGACAATAAGAGCTGTTCGACAGTGGAATTTGCTGCCAAGGAGTGTGGTGGAGTCTCCTTTTTTGGAGGTCTTTAAGCAGAGGCTTGGCAACCATATGTCAGGAGTGCTCTGATGCTGTTTCCTGCTTGGCAGGGGGTTGGACTCGATGGCCCTTGTGGTCTATTCCAACTCTATGATTCTATGACTGCAAGAAGATCAAACCTATCCATTCTTAAGGAAATCAGCCCTGAGTGCTCACTGGAAGGACAGATCCTGAAGCTGAGGCTCCAATACTTTGGCCACCTTATGAGAAGAGAAGACTCCCTGTGAAAGACCCTGATGTTGGGAAAGATTGAGGGCACAAAGAGAAGGGGACGACGGAGGACGAGATGGTTGGACAGTGTTCTCGAAGCTACCAGCATGAGCTTGACCAAACTGCGGGAGGCAGTGTAAGACAGGAGTGCCTGGCGTGCTCTGGTCCATGGGGTCACGAAGAGTCGAACATGACTAAACAACAACAACAAATGTTTGGCTTGTTTGGCTTTCTTCAGAGAGGAGGGGGCAGCTATGCTTCTTCACAGGGCCTATTTAGGCCAAGAGTTTGAGCGATGGGTGGAGGGGTATGTGCTTCTGTATAATAGCTTGCTTTCCCCCAATAATTCCTTCTCTTCTTTGTAGCATATCTACACACTATTTGTAGGAGTAATGTCTTAAATATGGATTATGTTGCTGTTATTATCAAAAGGAACTGATGTATTCCCTGCAGCCATTGGATGATACCATGGTGACCATTTGCTAAGTGTGTTATTTATCAAGATCACAAGTGAAGCAACAGCTGTTTATCACTTCTGTATAGATATTCCATGCAATTTTTTAAATAAAAAAATATGCGGATTAGTCTGCTGCAAGGTAAGACAGAAAGGAATTGGAAGGAACATGTCACCTGAATCTAGGCTGTTCAAAACAGTTTAGATTACTTTTGGTGGGGAGGGCAAATTCACTTTCATTATTTTGTTGTAAAAATGGTATTAGGCTATACAGCAGACATATTTTAAAAAAATCTGAAATCTGATTTGCAGTTAGCCTCCATATTCAGAGTATATGCTGCCTACTAAAGCACAGGGAATACAAGTTGCTGTGCTGTTAGTCCTTTTCTTTCTTCTTCCTTTCTTTCTTTTTTGCATTTTCCTGTGCAAAGAGTCCCATCAGATATAATGGATCAACATGACAGGTAGGCGACGTACCACTAGTCTTGAGCCAGGAGATTGCATCTTCTTAAACAATAACATGCATTTATAGTTGCAAGTTTCTCAGTTTGATTATTAACTGCCAGTCATATCAGATATAGGGCAGGGGAGCTGCCTTAACTTCTGGCCCGGGTGCATGATATTTCTCCTTTGAAGTGCTGTTATTTCAAGGCAACTTCTAGACATCAAAGAATGCTACTGCAGCAGGAAGTCGTCACTAGGGTTGCAGGATTGTTAGCAAGGAAATTCTTATAAATGAATGTCCAATAAACTAATAGAGTAGTTAAATACAAGTCTTTTGTGAATGTGATAAGGCTCCATGGCTATCAGGTTGGTGCAGTGAATAAACTTTAACAAGGAACGTGTACACCCTTGTCCCTGTTTTGTCAACACCAGTA
Source organism: Podarcis vaucheri (assembly GCF_965113315.1). Lineage (NCBI taxonomy): Eukaryota > Metazoa > Chordata > Lepidosauria > Squamata > Lacertidae > Podarcis > Podarcis vaucheri. The sequence continues at coordinate 22,352,962 of NC_138749.1, forward strand.
GCAGAACAATGGCAACTGTCAGAAAGGAATTCCTGCCATGACAGAAGCATAAAATTATGAGACGTATTTATCATCTTGCCCAGTTGGTGTATTTTATAAATTTGATTTGCCTTGGATGGATGCATTTGTGCATGTATGTATGGGGTGCAAACACAATTTAAGGCTGCAATCCTAGACACTATTACAAGGAAGTAAATCCCATTGAGCATATTGGGGCATGTGTTTGAGTAAACTTGCATGAGCTAGTACTATAAAAACATAATGCATCTGGGATGCAAATACAACAAGAAACAATGAAATATTATCTAAAGCTTATGCTACTGTCTTTTCAGTACCTGGTGAAGACCTCCCCTGTCCTGGGCTTTTAAATCTCAAATATTTTTAGTAGTATTTAGCTGCCTTGAAATGATATTATTCTCTGCTGGTGTTTTTATTCTGTTGTTGGCTTTATTCTCTTGTATTTTCATTTTGTATTTTTACATGAAACAGCCCAGAAAGCCTCTGCTATTAAGAACATGGAAAGTGTCCTGCTAGAGCAAGTCAATGCCCAACTAGCCTAGCATTCTTCTTCCTACTGTGGCCAACCAGATAGCTATGTGAAGCGCACAGAAGAAATCTTGCAGATAAGTATAAAGCAATAACTTTGCTATTCAATCACAAAGGGAGAACGACAGAGATGGTACCCTCACCTATTGATCAGCATCACCTGTCTGGGCAACCAAAACACCATACCATGAAAACGCCATTCCCATGAAGCTCTTTAGCTTTTAAGAAATAATTAAATATGAGTTGCAATATTAATACATATGCATTGCAGACCCTCCAAGTGCCCCTGTTTTTCAGATTTTCTGATTTGATCCCGGAAAGTCCTACTTTTCCTTAGGACATTCCTCTTTTCATTGGAGAAATGTTGCAGAGTATGGAGTTATGTGACCCCCTGAGCCAAGGAGATAAGTAACTATACAGCCTTTAGAAGATGTCTGATGGCAGCACTGTATGGGGAAGTTTTTTTTAATGTTTAATTATGTTTTTATATATGTTGGAAGCTGCCCAGAGTGGCTGGGGCAACCCAGTCAGATGGGTGGGGTATAATAAAATAATAATAATAATAATAATAATAATAATAATAATAATAATAATAATGGAACAGGACGTCCCTATTTTCATCAGAGAGATGTTGGAGGGCATGGCATTGTCGTTGCAAAGGATAGTATTACAAGGAAGATCTTCCAGTATTGTTTAGTGAGTTTGTGAAGGGGAAAACAAGTACAGGAATTACATGTTCAGTTCAATCTAAGAGCTAGCTTTCCTAATTGTTTGACTATCAAACATCTAGATTTTGTTCCTCCCTTTTACAAACCACTAAGAACATAAGATGAGCCCAGCTGGATCAAGCCAAAGGCACATTTAATTCAGCATCCTGTTTCACACAAGCCAACCTGGGACAACTTCAAACAGGACATGAGCACAACAGCTATCTCTCCACTTGTGCCCTCATGAAAGTGGTATTCAGAGGCATGTGGCCTGAAATGCTAGAGGTGGCAGGCTATGCTCCATGAATTTGTCTAAATCTCATTTTCAAGCCATCTTAGTTGGTGGCCATATTACATCTTGAGCCAATCACCCATCATTGAGCCAATCATCAATCATTGAGCCAATCACCCATCTCCAACTACCCTTCTGAGAAATACCCCACCCTACCCTCTCACTATATATAAGGGTCTGGTGCCTTCTGCTTAGTGTATCTGAAGAAGTGTGCATGCACACGAAAGCTGATTCCCAGAACAAACTTTGCTGGTCTATAAGGTGCTACTGGACAATTTTATTATTATTATTTATTTTCATTTTGACTGCGTCAGACCAACACGGCTACCTACCTGAATCTACATCTTGTGGTAGTTAAACTATATGCTGTGTGGAAAAAGTACTCCATATTGTCTATCTTGAACCTTCCAATAGTCACCTTCACCGAATGACAATGGGTTCTAGAATTACATTAGTATTAAATTTAAGGGAGATAGATCCCTAGATCTCTTCTACAACCCTGGCATCTGTTATTGTTTCCTGTTAAGAACCAAAGACTATTTCAGGGAGCAAACAAAATATGACAGACATACTTCTGCAATTTAACAGAGTTGAGATCCTATAAACTTACTGACTCTGTAAACTGAAAAAATGTGGTTATTTGATATCAAATAGATACCTTAGAAATCAAGAGAAAGAGATGAGAGAGGGAGAATGACGTACAATTCCATTTCTAGCTAATCTTAAAGGCTGTGCTTTATGTTCTTTCCACATTTATCCTTTAATCTATTTATACTTCCCTTCATTCCTTACCCTTCATGTCCCATTTCAAGATGTATGAATTATTCCTTCTTCTGGTTCACATAGCATCCTGTGAACATTCCTGATGGTTCAGTTGATGCACAAATCACAAGCAATAAATATGTAAATCATTCATTTTCATGCAACATGAAGTTTGTATTAGAATTCTCAAGCTCAAAGCCAATGTGACCATAAGTCCTGATGTATGTAAATTCTGTCAGCAACAGACATGTGGGCACTGAAATGTACCTGCTCTACCTAAAGATGCAACTTTCTAGGGTAAAATATGGGACTCTACTCCATGAAAATGAATGCCATAATAAATTTGTTCGTCTTTAAGGTGCTAAAATACTCTGTGTATAAAGAACTACCAGATGGTATCATCCAGATGTTTGGACTATGTTTTAGACTGTTTCTTTGCAGTCCAAAACAGTTGCACTGGTTGGGGCTGGTGGAGGTTGTAGTTCGAAACATCTGGGGGCACTAGGTTGGTGAAGGCTAGAACAGAAGGCTGGGTGGATGAAATTGTTGAAGGGTGGCTCAGAGACTAGGTGGATGAGGGAATGGCAATTCTAGAATGAGGATGAGAAAGAGATCAGGGAGAGGAAGAGAAAACAACTAATAGCAGATTAAGAGAATGTTGGTGGGTGAGAGCCATGCTGTTTGCCTTAAGCAGAATAAGCATTCCCAGCAGCCAGGGTGTATGCAGGCCCTTCCGAGGTCATAGAATCATAGAATCATAGAGTTGGAATAGACCACAAGGGCCATCGAGTCCAACCCCCTGCCAAGCAGGAAACACCATCAGAGCACTCCTGACATATGTTGTCAAGCCTCTGCTTAAAGACCTCCAAAAAAGGAGACTCCACCACACTCCTTGGCAGCAAATTCCACTGTCGAACAGCTCTTACTGTCAGGAAGTTCTTCCTAATGTTTAGGTGGAATCTTCTTTCTTGTAGTTTGGATCCATTGCTCCGTGTCCGCTTCTCTGGAGCAGCAGAAAACAACCTTTCTCCCTCCTCTATATGACATCCTTTTATATATTTGAACATGGCTATCATATCACCCCTTAACCTTCTCTTCTCCAGGCTAAACATGCCCAGCTCCCTTAGCCGTTCCTCATAAGGCATCGTTTCCAGGCCTTTGACCATTTTGGTTGCCCTCCTCTGGACACGTTCCAGTTTGTCAGTGTCCTTCTTGAATTGTGGTGCCCAGAACTGGACACAGTACTCCAGGTGAGGTCTGACCAGAGCAGAATACAGTGGCACTATTACTTCCCTTGATCTAGATGCTATACTCCTATTGATGCAGCCCAGAATTGCATTGGCTTTTTTAGCTGCCGTGTCACACTGTTGGCTCATGTCAAGTTTGTGGTCAACCAAGACTCCTAGAACCTTTTCACATGTACTGCTCTCAAGCCAGGTGTCCCCCATCTTGTATTTGTGCCTCTCATTTCCCCTCCCAAGTGCAATACTTTACATTTCTCCCTGTTAAAATTCATCTTGTTTGTTTTTGCCCAGTTCTCTAATTTGTCAAGGTCGTTTTGAAGTGTGATCCTGTCCTCTTTGGCAGTTACTGAAGTTCTCGGGGTAGAAAGGGCCTCAGAGCAGCCACCTGGGCAAAGGTGTCACACCCCAGCAGTGGTGATACATCTGGACATACACAGGCTCTTCAGGGGACTGTGGCAGAATACCTCTTGAGGCCCAGATGTTGGGGAATAGACAGGAGAAATTCTTCGTAATCATAATCACCATCCTTCTGTTCTGCTTCTGAACTTCCAAATGCTGGCCTGTATTGGAAAGACAGTGTTAGACTAGATGGACCTTGGTCTGATTTAGCTAGACAATTCTTATATTGAAGTCTTGTCTGACTCAGTAGCTTACTGTCACCTGCAACTATTGTTATTTCTACCCAGTGCACCCTGTCTGGTTCAATGTTGTACTCAGCTGGTACTCCCATTTCCATGCTATCTGTCCTGTTCTATTCTGCACCACAATTATTTCATCGTTACCATGCAGGCCTGTTCCTGCCATACTGCCATGTTTGTGCTTCAATTACTTCTTTGAGAATTTTTGCTAATACATTACTGCAGGCCTCAATTCGGGGAGAGCCATGTGAAGACAATGCTCTAATACCAGTTGCCAGTTACAAATGCTCTCAGGCACCATCCATACTTGAAACAAGGCCTGGGACATAAGGAAAACACTGACTTAGGTTAAATTCATGTGACTGGATAAAATTCTTACTGCATGGTCCAGTTTATGCTGTGGAAGCTTTTTTCCCCTATAGAAGATTCTTTAGACAAAAGAAAAAAGGGGAAAGGGATAGATTGGTGAGGAATCTCTGTGAATGCTTCTGTCAAACATTCTTCAAAAGAAGAATAGTGCCAGTGATCCGCTCAAAAACACTACAGGATACATGGAATAGGAAGATGGCATGGTCCTGATTCTTCCCTTTACAATGATTTGGGTCACTTGATGCCATGGGCTGCCCATCTGTTAAAGTGACCCACGGCAGTGGGGAGCTCAGAATCCTTGCCATTGACCAGATCCTGTTCCTCACTCCTAAATTATAGATTGAGGTAGGTAGCTGTGTTGGTCTGACACAGTTGAAATAAAAATTAAAAAAACAAACAAATTGCCCAGTAGCTTATACCAGAACAAACATAGTTGGTCTATAAGGTGCTACTGGGCAATTTTTTAATTTTTTTATTCCTAAATTATAGTAAGCTATGAGATTTTGCTTACAATCACCCATGGCTTTAGTACATGAGATGCAGCACTGACTTCAGCAACACAATGTGCTGATTAAATCAGGTTGAATAGAAATGATAGGGAGATCAAAGGAAAAGAAGAAAAATGGCATGTAGAGGAGTAAAAAGCTAGGAAAGCAAAGGGGCAAAATAAATATATCAATTTACTATTATACTATTTTCACTAATACATGTTTTTTGGGGCGAGGGGGGTTGGAGAAGTGCTTTGGAAAATTCTGAGAAAAGTGATTGATTCAGGAAGTGTGGATTAGGTAAATTTGAATTAAAATGTGAACCAAACAAATTTCTCGCCACTTTCTTGCCAGAAATGACCCAACGTCTTAGATGCCTGAGCACCAGTGGCTGCAACCCCACAACAGAAGCTAGAAGCCTCAATCCACTGGTCGCAGGTAGGTGGAAGATGCCTAGCCAAGATGTGAAAATTCTGACTGACAGTTTGGTTCTCTTTCCCCACAAAAACGTCTCCAGAACCAAGGCTGATGCTGAGCCAACCAGCAGTCAATGAGCAACACCTTACGAGAAATGAGAAGTAGCTTACGATCAGCCTGTGATGAGATAAGGGTCCATTCTGCCATTTTGATTCTTATGAGGGAGCCCAGGGTATCCAGGGTGGCCAACCACACCCTAAGAGTCAGGGATGTGGAATAGTGTTCCCTAGCTCCATGGAAATAAATGGGTCTTATCGAAGAGATGTTCTCAATCCATTGTGCCAAAAGTTAGGAAAGTTTTGCATTTCTCTCGTGGCTGTCATCTTTGATTCCTAATAACCAACTTGACACATAATGTTAATGACAATGTAATGTACCACATTCATAATGCATGAAGCTTCAAGTCATTTTTGAAAAGCTTCTGTCTGGTGTGTGTTTTTTTAATAAAGTTTGTCCATCTCTGGGGAAGAAAAAAGACTTGTGATCTTTTACTGGATGTGAGGTCAGAAATTGACAGCTGGCACTCCAGAAGGAAGAAGACAGTATACAACTGATAAAATCTCACCAATAGAAGGAAAAGGGATGCAACAGGTGAGTGGCACAGAGGGGCACTAGTGTTGGTGATGAATTAATACAGCTTGATCTGGGATACATTAGTTCTGATGCTTAGGAGAAGAAAGAAAGCACTTGGGAATGTTCTTTTTGCTGTTTGCTAGGTTCGTTCAGGTTTACCCTAATTAGTCTTTGGATTCAGTTAAACTTGTATTTTATTAGCTGGGCTATTCTCCAATGGGAATTTGCTCAAAGAGGATTTTCAGCATGAGCGGTGATGGCAAACGCATCCCGTAACTCCAAGCTGAATCCTTTAAGACATATAGTGTTAACATATCTGGGATTTCTTCTACCACAAGTCATATTGGAAAAAAGATATGATGGAAGGTGCAAAAGGTATAAAAGCATTATCACGGTGCCCTGAAGTCCCAGCCTTTATTCTCTGCTCTGTCAAAAAGATTGTTTTATTCAGACTGCTTCCAGTAGGCTACCACCATTGGTCTAAAAACCTGCTTAACCAAAATCGCTGAAAGCTACATTATAAAGAAATTATGGTTCCAAAGTTTTCAACCACATTTCCCTCCAGATTATAGGTTCCAAATAGTTCAGAATTATATATAAACACAGGCCCCACATTATGAGCACAATGCATTCCCTGGAAATCATTTGTTAGACAAGCATTCATATAATGGGTCCACGATTTCTGTTTGCATAATGAGTTGATGGTTTCCATTGATTCCTATGGGAAAACTTATAATGTGTACCTTATTTGTGGTGCATATAGTAAGGTTTGGGTACTAATCCCTTGTGTTTGGATAAGTGAATTTCTGCATAGTGGGCATTCAGAAAACAGGACCTGCAGGTAGACAGCACAGAACCTGCTCTGCATTCTGCCTTTCCCAATTGTTTTAGTACATTTATCCCTTTCTACAATAGCATTGAGAAAACATGCCAAATAGCAATTTGAAACATAGTACACAGGCTTGAGTGAAAATGGCCTCCCAAAATTATTTGTATTATTTGTGCATAGTGAAATGGGAGGAGGCATTTCAATAAATATTCTCCAGGGGAGGACTAAAATTTTCCACTAAGAACTCAAAGAAAGAGACAAATTTCAAAACATTGGTTAGAAAATTATTTTCCAATAAATTTTGGCTCACTGAATGTTGAATTAAACTCTATTGTTAGTGCATACTGGTAAATGAAGGAAGCAATGAGCTTAAAGAGTAGAGGACTGGATGGAGTAGGAGCCAAGCTGATTGCTTCCTTGCACAATATTAATATAATCTTTAAAAATTCTAAATTGTATCCATTATTGAATTCCAAATTAATGGAAGATTAAATGGGAGACCAATAATTCACTGTAGGTTTCACGGGAACCAATAGAGGGTTCAAGCTGGGGATGGAGGGGAAATTCAGTTCAGTTGTCATTTAAAGGCAACCTAACCTAATTCACCCTTTAAATAAATAAATAAATAAAAAGAAATGCAGTAATCAGCTGTTAAATGCATTGTAGTAGGGAAAATTGCTTTGAAAAAAATATTTGTATTAAAAGGTAAAGAGACCCCTGACCATTAGGTCCAGTTGTGACCGACTCTGGGGCTGCGGCACTCATCTCGCTTTACTGGCCAAGGGAGCCGGCGTACAGCTTCCGGGTCATGTGGCCAGCATGACTAAGCCACTTTTGGCGAACCAGAGCAGCGAACGGAAATGCCTTTTACCTTCCCGCAGGAGCGGTACCTATTTATCTATTTGCACTTTGACGTGCTTTCGAACTGCTTGGTTGGCAGGAGCAGGGACCGAGCAACGGGAGCTCACCCCGTCGCAGGGATTCAAACCACTGACCTTCTGATCAGCAAGTCCTAGGCTCTGTGGTTTAACCAACAGCGCCACCCATGCTAATATTTGTATTAGGCAGAAATTTATATTAGAAATTTGTACTAGGCAGAAATTTATATTAAAATATGCATATTGTGAAAAAAATGCACAAAAATGCAAATTTTCATGATATTTTTTTTAAAAAATCATGAACTAATATGGATATGTGAAGAACTCAACTTAAGAATGGAAAAATGAGATATTAAGAAAAATCAAAATTGATATATTTGCCCATGCCTACTTTTACCCAATGGGGCAAGCTTGTATGTTTGGCTGACTGCCCTGCTTCAGACATGTTCTGTATCCCCCGAATACCAAACATTACTCCCCACCACCCTGGAATAAATGGACATGATTTACTCCACGATATTATTCATATCAGTGAGACATACAAACACAGAGAAAATTTATGAAAACAAAAGGAGAATCAAAGTACGTATGTATATATGATAAGACTAGAATTTTAATAGACCCATACACTTTCCATTTGGAAAGAATATTTAACGTACGTCTTAATGGCGCTTTGTAATATCGTCTTTCGCCCTCTCTGCACAATTCTTGGTTTTGATTTTCAATCAGAAAATGGAAAAGACAGAAATCTGACAGCTGTATCTAATTTTTCATTCAGACAGGTGCATGTAACTACTATTTAGTGATAGAGCATATATATTCAGAGGGAAAAAGTTGATTGCTCAGGGATTAACTTGCTTTGAATGCATTTTCTTAGACATTTCTTTGAGTGCTGACAGAAAGACGCTAAATATACCCAACTGAGTTTTGAAAAGAAGCAAAGTAACCTAAGATCATGTACTGTAATAAGACTGAAAAGGGCAGCTTGTATTGTATATGAATTTGTTACTCAGGGGCTCAAGAGAGAAAGTCACATTGGAGTGAGCAATCTGAAATGTGTTGAGAAAATGAGCATTGAACAAAATGAGCAGCAGACATAATGGGGACAAGAAGCAACTTGGCTCTTGCCTATAAAACAGAAAACACCCCACAGAGATGTGGGGTACAATTCAAAATTATGGACAGCAGGACTGGGAAACCAAATTCTACTGCTGCCTCTCTCTGTCTTTGCTTTAATTTCAGTCATGGATCCCCACTTCCCACACCCCTGGGGGGAAATGAAAAAACAAACAAACCAGTTACTGGGAATATCGTTGTTCAGGAAGGATTCAAAGATTTTTTTAAAAAATATAATTTTTATTGGTTTTTACACACATTTTCCAAACATAACATCCCATCTTAAACAACATAACAGACCTTTGGCTATCACAGCCTAGGCCTTCCATCAACCTCACCTGATGGTTTTCTAACTTCCTTTCTAATTTTGCATTTTGTTTTAATAGTTATTGCTATAAAATCCAAATCCTAAATAAACTCCTTCTTAGTCCTCTTTCACAATAATCCATATAGTTCTCCTTACAAAACTTCTTGTAACCCTACAAGCAATGTCAATGGATTACAATTGTTTTTCAAATATATCGTGAATTTCTTCCTGTCCTTCAGGAAAGTCTGGTCTTGCTGTGTCAGGGAACTGACATCGGAACTAGAGGCGGAGGGAAGGCTCTCAAATGATGCTGGAGAAGGGCCCAGCAGGGAGAGAAGCAGCTCAACAGATGGGGAAGCAAATCAGCACAACACCAGGGATAAAGGGGGGCAGATGGGGGAATCGGAGAGAGGTCTCCAGGACTCTTCACTGGACACCAGGACTCTTCACTGGACACCAGCGGGGAGAGCACGGGTCCTCCGCTACCCACGCCCTCCCTGCGCAGAAGACTTCTGCGCAGGGAGAGTAGGAGGAGACTTGGCATCAAACAACTTTTATGTTGGAAAAGGTTTAAGAAACGCCCACTACCGGATTCTGCTAGCGACTGAGGCAGCCACGAAGTGAAGGGCTGTCCAGACAGAAAGGTTTAACAAGGCAACACAGCCAGGAGTGGCGGTAACTTACGCACGAGCAACCCATACTCATTGCATGCTGGTTCCGAATTTTCGCAGTTAATTTCGCCAACTCGGCTTAATCCATAATTTTCATCTGCCACTCTTCTTTTGTTGGTAATTCATCCTGCTTCCCTCATTGGACAGGAAGGATTCAAAGATTCAGTCCACACACTTCTGACTCCAAAATTTCACAGGAACTCTGTGGCAGATCCAGTTCGGCAGTTATGTGTCCCATCACAGGAATCAGCCACAGAAACCAGGCTGCGACGAAAACAATAGGATGCATTGTAGCAATACAGTTAAACCTCTTGGAATTATGAAGGTAACTTCTAAATAACATCTTCAGAAGGCTGCAGACTCTCCGTTCTGGGAGGTTTTAAAGCAGAGATTGGATGGCCGGCTGTCATGGATGCTTTAGAAGGGATTCCTGCATTGCAGGGCTTTGACTAGATTGCAAGGCCCCTTCCAACTCCACAGTTCTTTGATTCTATAAAGTCACAAGATGATGTGCTATAACCAGCAGTGGCATGTGAGGGGGGCAAAACAGCAGTGCCACTCTTCCTGCACCAGCAATGTCTAGGCAACACAATGACCATGTACATACGCAATAGACAATCTTTATAGAAGTCCTTCAAACCATAACAAGTACAAAATGAAATCATTAGTCTCAAAGTCTCTGAAAATCTTTAAACGAAGCAAGGTACCAGACTTTGTACGATGAAAGACAAGCTGTGAAGCTTCGTGTATACAGCAAATATGATGCCCAACACTGAACAGTGATTCCGGATATTGACTACTGTTTCGTAGAATTCTTTGTCAGCATGGTGGGAGGATATAGAATTGCTTCGTAAACTGAAAATAAAATTTTGCAGATGATGACCTGCATGCACATATCACTTTACAAAAATTATAATACAAACAGTAATGAAAGAGTACATATCCCATCTTATTTCGAATGAATGTATGTAAGTGAAAATATCAAATGCTGTGGAACAGTGCTCATGTATAATGTAGTCACTGCTACGAACAATATTTTTTGAAAAACATATGAAGTCAACTCCAGGTGGTGCTGATAACAAGGAGGTTGAGTTAGGGTTAGGGTTATAAAGATTGTCTATTGCATATGTACACGGTCATCGTGTTGCCTAGACATTGCTGACGTTCTCTTTGCAACACAGGGGTTTGTTTGCCTACTTACTCTTCCTGCACCGGCAGCGCAGCTGCTTACTGGACTGTGGGAGGTCAGGGGGGCTCCCGGTCGGCAGTATGGGCACCCCCACAGGCGCATCCATGCCTACAGGATGCCAATGCTACCAACCCAGAACCAATATCTCCATACCCATTTTGCAGTTTTAAGATGTGGGTGAACATATCAGATGACACAGTGATTCTTCAAGCAGCTCTTGTTTATTCACAGGCCAGAACAGAACAGAACAGAACTGAAGGGTTCAGCCAGCCTGCTTATATAGAGCTCCACTACAACGCAACTGTGACACTTTCTGTAACTATCCAATCACTGAACATCACTTTCAATCCCTTATTTGCATATGTGGACCTGAGTGAAAACTATCTACAGTATCCCTCTGCTGGCCCAGGGTGAGAACTTCAGTATATAACACCGAGCAGCAGCACCACTGATGCCAGGAGGGCCAGGGGCAGAGCAAGCTGCCCCGGCACCTGGAGTGGTGTGGGTGTGTGGCTAGCCACCTGCAGGGTGAGTGTGTGGGGGGGTGCGGTGATGTCACCCCCCTCATGGCTGATACCCGGGCCAGACCGCCCCTCCAAACCCGCCTTCCTCTGCCAGTGAAGAGGGCATTGCTGCCATTCCACTCCCTCACACGTTGCTGCTGGATATAGCTAGGCAGCAAATTTCAAAGGCAGTCCTGAAAGTGATATTACCTCCAGTCTGGGAAGCAGCATGCATCAGAATACCAGTTGTTGGGGATCACAAACAATAGAATGCTATGGTGTTCATGTCGTTCTTGCAGCCTTCCCACAGGGTATGTCAGTACGCCTCTCAACTGATGTCAGTGACTGGGCTCGATAACTGGTTCTGCCCTGACTGGGCTAGGTGACTGGAGCACTTTCAGAGACCTTCCAATCCTGGAAAACAGGTCCCAGTGCACTGGACCCACAACTGTGCATTGTGAGCACCAGACTCATGTAGAGTATAAATAACGTGGAAGCTAGCTGTGAAACATAACTCCTTTTATAGCTACTACAAACTAAAGAACTACTGGCTTGCATGAGTGTTACATCTCCCACTCAGCCATCTAGTCACTACATAGATAAGACTCTCTCCACCCACAGAGTCAGGCAGTCAGTCAGGAGCGGAAGAGTAGAAGAGCAGTTTCCACCCCCTCCTTTCTCAAAACATCAGATCGGGAGATTCTGTCAATGGGAGGGGTGAAAATATGAACAGGTTATTGTGGGCAATTGTGGGAACAGAATTCTGGACTAGGTAGGCCTTTGGTCTGTTCTATAGGGCTTTTCTTACACAACAAGTATAGGCAATTCTGAGCTAGAGACTAGATCTGACTCTGTAAAATGGCCCCTCATGTGTTCAGTTCAGTTGTCTTTACAAACAACAACAAGAATAGGGGGAAATCACATTGAGATGAGTTTTTCCTGTCATTCTCAAATGGGGAAGCTGTCTTCTGAGCAAATGTCCTCATACACCCAGGCCACGTGCTAAGATAACACATCAGGCACCAAACCTCAGATTGGCACAGATGTGAAGTTCTGCAGCTGCACATTTTTACAATTCTTTTATCTTTTGCTCCCCCCCCACAAAAAAATGAAAAGAAAAGAAACAAGCCTAAGACATTCATTGTCACATTCAGATGGCTAAATTCAGGGGCTCTTATTAAATGCTCTTCTTATGTGGGGTGGAGGAACGGATTGGGGAAAAGTGCAGTAGCAAAACAGTTTCTAAACTTCCGAAGTGATAACAAATATAAAGTACAGGAAGTTTGAATCTTGGGAAAAAAGGAAGAAAAGCCTGGGGGTTATGCTGACAAGGGGTGTGTGTGTATTTGTATGGGTTCCTCACCCCACCCCGCACTCTAAAGGCAGCTAAAACAATTTTGATTAACATAGGCTGTGAAGTGTCACAGAGTTAATGGCATCCTGAAAGGCAGGGCATATCAGTTAGATTTAACTCGTCTGTAGAAAGTAGTTCATAAATAAATTCACAGACTCTCCTGACAAAACATTTTCTGAGAAACGTGAAATTATAGGTATACTCTTGACAGTCAAATTTATACGCAGAGCAGTCAGAAGAATTTTATTAACATAAACAAGTCAAAAGTATCTTAATCCCGGCTCAGAGGACATAGGCTCCCTTAGAAGACGAATTCCTGACAAGAAAGTTATCTCACATATAATTTAGCCTTTTGGGGTTGGGGGTTGGGGGGATGTGTCAAAACCTTTTTCTTTCTCTCTCTTTTTTAACAATAGAGGCTCTGAGAGAAGAACCACAGAGAACATGTGGGATGGCAAAAATGTCTCTGAATTTAATGGATTCCCCCCATAAAGGTCAGGAGCAGCCATAATTTTGGATAGACAAGAGACTAAAGGCCTTTTGTGAGGAAATGGTTAACACTGCAGACAACACAGGGTCTTCAATTATTTATCGCATTTCATGAAATTTGAAGGGCACTAAACGAGGGCAGCTGCACTTGGCTTCCAGGTCAGGTTACTGCCTCACACACATCTAACACAGAAAGGCCATTTTAGTGTGTCTTTGCCACTAGGCCCTCGACCATGGCTTGTATGTCTAGTGAGACCTGTCTATAGTTTTTCCCCCTGCCTGAATGCTCCAAGGCGACATTAAAGAGTCCTGGCAGAACAGAATCAATACCTTAGTTCCAGCAGGAGCAAAACTGTTTCCATGACTGTGTTTGCTGTTGATCAGGTTGCAGTCCTCCCCTAAGCCATGAAAAATACAAGGAGCTCATCCAGCACTCCTCCTCCTCCTTCTCCTCCTCTTAGTTCTCCTTCTTCATTATCCCTTCCACCAGTCAATGCCCTCCCTGGAGGTGCCAGCAATGGGCACATGTCATGGTTATCTTCTAACTGGTGTAACTATAGGTAAGCACGATCTGAGGTGGAATCAAGCAAAAGGCAAAAAGGAGTCCATTAATCTGTAAGCCAGGGGAAGCCAAAACCATGCCCTTGAGATGCTACTGGGCTCCATTTCCCATCAGACCCAGCCAGGATGGCCAGTAGTTAGGGATGATGTGAGTTGTAGGCCATGTGGAGGGCACCATGTTGATGACCTTGCTATAGACCAACTACAGTATCAACAAGTGAATGTATACAGAGCTATATTAAATGTTATAAATTGCACAAAGCAGTCCAGTTGACTCTACAGGAGCTTTAAAGATGTTGTGGTCCCTGACTTTCTGGCTACTGCTAGATTGGTAGATTCTCAGTCAGGACCTGGTGTTTTCCAGAGTGGCCTTCCAAAGCCTTGTATGAGGGGCGATGCATTACCCCAGTCGAAAACTTTCAAGCCTCCTGATTTCAACAGAAGATTCTCCTAAGAAATAAAATAAAGATGGCTGGGCAAAATTATTTATCTGGCTGGAATCACTTGCACAAACCACTAATGTACTTTGTGGAAAATACAAATAATTTTTGTATTTGGCTAAAATACTGGTTAAAATTCCTGGAATCATATGAGGAACTCAGATGTGCTTCAAGCATGGGCTTTACACATATGCTGCTGCTTTTCATGCTGCCATCCATCTATATACTGGAAAGGATGGATAAAGCCTTTTATTGATTGAATTTGTTGATATAGCTATAGCCTTGGCCAGTATTTACCTGAAACAAAAAATCTTGGCCATCATTTACATTTTTGAATCAGCTTAGTTAGTAATTCTCTCTATGTGCTAGATACAGATGCAACTCATTGGGTAAGGTGAAGCCACTATGCTAGATTCCCAGCAAACGGTTCTCTGTTGCTCATAGAGGGGAGAGGTAAAGTGATGGCAGGGGGGTCAGTGGGGTGCAAACACACCAGCAGAGCAAATCCAGCATTCCTGCTGGTGCGTTTGTACCATGCCAACCTCTCTGCCGGGTGCTCCTCTCCTTCCCAGCAAACAGCAGTGACCCACCTGCCAGTAAGCAAGCATAGGTCAACTCTACCTTGTGAGCCACTTTTAGCTAGATACAGCCCAGGAACATAACTAAAAGGCTTCGAGAAAGGTGGTAACAAATCATACACATTGATATTGATTTATGGAGTGATATATTAATAGAGCTATTTGAGAAACTCTTGCACTAGAGTGCAGGAGGCTTAGATTTAGTGAAAACAGCCATCCATGCAGGATACTGCTAGCCACTAAATGCGGAGGTATGCAGGAGGCTGGCTGGCAGCATTCCTGCCAACAGAAAGCTCCGGAACACGGAATTCCAAGGACGGGGGGTGGGCCTTAGCTGGCCCAGGATCTAGTGTCTCTTTTGTTCCACAGAACCCATTGAGTGTGAGGTGGATAGTAGGATTTCAGGCTTAAATTATGAAAAATATAGGCCATCTAATTTGAATGATGTCAGACACAAAAATAGCTACTTTGATGGGGGGAGTCCATTAACTGAACACATTTAAATACTGAATTATGTTTTCCAGGTAAAACACAGCTTTCCTATGTTTACCTTTTCAGTCTCTTGCTTTTGCATCTCGACGATATAATTCCAGTGATACCTTCCTCACATCCAAAGTGTTCAAAGATCTGTTCAGAGGGTTTAACAGTTGATGGGCTGAACCCAACTAAATCCTATTTACAACAGTTCAGCTCTGAGGATGGCTTATTTCTATTCAAAGCTATGATACTTTTAAAGAAGAATCTAAACATTAAAAAATACTGAATTATAAGTTCTTAAAACAATGCAGTCCAATCCTGCAAGTGTCTACTGGGTGGGTGGGGAGGACAGAAAGCACCATTGTAGTTCAGTGGGGCTTACTCCCAGGTAAATGAATATAGGATTGCAGCCTCATCATCTGTCTTTTTAAATTGCATCCCAACGATTCTTTCCCAGCACATTAAAGCAATGTATATAACCATGCAAAAGAAAGTCCTCCCCCCCCCAAAAAAAAATCAGAGAAAAATCCCCCCACTGTCAAATTTCATATTTTTTCATTTAAAGAAAAGCCAGATACATTACTTGAACTTACTCAGTATTTTTGGCATTGTTGTGTCATTAAATATGACATTTTCCACAGCTGAAGAAAGGCAGGTCCTAATGATATATTTCTTGCATTGCCTTTGTTGAAATTATGATTGATTGACTGCCAGGATCTCAAAAGGAATGGGCTTCAAATAGAAATTCTCAAACTTCCTCTACCTCTAGCTATTCTTACTTTGTTATGTATAAAAAAGAAGTTTGGAAAGTAAGTAATGGTCTATGCAAATATGAATTCTGATTGGCCTTTGCCTGTTTTCTTTCCTTCTAATGCTGGATAGAACTACTACAAAATTCTATGTTCTAGGTAATGGTAACGGTAAAGTACCCCTGGACAGTTAAGTTCAATCAAAGATGAGCTGGCATTTGTCCACAGACAGCTTTCTAGGTCATGTGGCCAGCATGACTAAACTGCTTCTGGCTCAATGGAACACCGTGACGGAAACCAGAGCACACAGAAATGCTGTTTACCTTCCGGCCACAGCGGTACCTATTTATCTACTTGCACTGGCATGCTTTCGAACTGCTCGGTTGGCAGGAGCTGGGACAGAACAACGGGAGCTCACCCCGTCGCGGGGATTCGAACCTCCGACCTTCTGATCGGCAGCCCAAGAGGCTCAGTGGTTTAGACCACAGCGCCACCTGCATCCTTTGTTCTACCATATCCTGAAATCACAAGCTGTCTCCCACCCACTGCCCACCTGCAGCACATACTGGTGCAAACATGGAGAAGGTACAGACATTTTGCTCAAAGGCTTCAATGAGTTTTGAATTACAGTGTGTGTGAGAGGTGGAAGGCTGTAATTGTCTACAATAACTGGCAAAGATACTTGAGGATTTCAAACAGGAATCTTCCCAAGCCTTATCCGGATATGCTGGGAATTGAACCAAGGAACTTCTGCATGCAATGCATATGTTCTACCATGGATATGAGATGTTCATTTTTGTAGTCATAATTTGCCTGGAGACCTGGATTGCAAATTTTGGAGAGGTTTGGATTTCAAAGCAGGCTTCCCCATTGTTCTGGAAATTGTGAATTAGGTAGGGTCACCTTTAAGTGCAAATTGAATTGAATTTCTCCCTCATTCCCCCATCAGATACAAGACCCTGGGACCCCATTTCTGCCAGGGTAGCAGTAACCCCCAGGACATAGCTGTCAAGCGTCCCTTATTTGGCGGGACAGTCCCTTATCCTAGCACTGTGCCCCGCTGCTGTCCTTTATTGATGATGTCCCTTAAATTTCCCGGGTTTCAAACGAAGCAGCTCCTTTCCCTCCCTCCCTGCTGGCCAGGGAGGAGGGAGGCTCCAACTTTGTTGCTTGGCTGCGTTGCTCAACCAATAAAAAGTCTAAGAACGACTGGGGGGTGGAGCTTGCATGCCTTGTGCTGATCAAATCGGCTGCGTTGCCTGGGGACTCGCCTTTGCTCAGCGCTTCCCAGCGGAGAGGTGACGGTGGTTTTCCTTGAGGCTTCGTTTGGCTGCTGGGTGGGCTTTCTGCCTTTGGCTCGGAGGGGCTCAGAAGTTGAACATACCTGTGCCTGGAAAATCCTTTATTTTGGCTGCTGATCCCTTATTTTTGAGGCTGCTGGTCCCTTATTTTCAAATCTGTAAGTTGACAGCTATGCCCCAGGACCATCAGCCTTTTAAACATGAATGGAACCACTTCAGGAACATAGGAAGCTGCCTTAAACTGAGTGAATCCATTGGCCAATCAAGCTCAGTGTTGGCTACTCTGGCAGCATTTCTCCCAAGTTTTCAGATGGGGCATTCCCAGTCCAACTTCAGAAGATGTTGGAGATTGAAGCTGGGAACTAGATGCTGTAGCACTGAGCTACACCCTTCCCCACTATTTCAAACTTTTGCAGAATATAAATGAACAAAATGGAGTGAGAAAACGTCCTCGCAAATTGCTATTTCAAAGCTAAGGAAACTGCAACTCTTCCAAACTTTCAGATTCTCCTCCAAAAAAGCAAGCCAAAATGAGGAACCTATTCAGTTTTCCCAGATGCTTTTTCTTCTGCTGTCTTTCTATTCGAAGGAAGACATTTGTGTTCCGCTAAGGTAAATAGCACATTTATCATGATAGTGAAGTATAATTCCAGTAGCTGCAGACATGAAGAAACCTATTCTTTTGAAAGAAGGCATTTTCTTTCTAGCTGTAAAGAGAGTTCAGGAAGGAAAAAGTAGGCCACTATAAACACTGCTTTTTCTTGGATTATGTATTGTGTGATCTATTTGAAGCATATGAAAAGGCAAGAATAAATGCAACCATTATATTTACAGAATAGTATATTTCTTTTAGGTTTTTTTGTAAAACACTCAATCCTTACAAAATCTGGTACCGCCACAGTTAAGTAATATTTTCCTTTTCTATTATGTACACTTTTTTAAGAAAAAAAAAGAGTATCATAGACCAACCTTGATTAGATAGACACCTAAAGTATCACTCATAGGAAACAGAAGAAAATGAAAACAAAATCTTTAGAGAATATCAACAGATCTAATATCCTTCAGTGACATTAAAATAATAAGAAAAAAAACTTTTTCCACACAGGACATTTTCCCCCTAGCCATTCTACAGATGTCTGCTTGGCTGGTGTTTGTTTTTGATTATAAAATCTTTTCTATTTAATTTTCTTCTTAAGATTCTGGCTACACTTTTGGTTGTTATGAGTTGGCTTGGCTACATTCCCCCCCCCAAAAAAACCACAATATCAATAATAATCAGGTTCATCAGGTTCCTTCTGGTTATTAGATACAGTGGTACCTTGGTTCTCAAACTCAATCCATTCCGGGAGTCCGTTCCAAAACCAAAGCGTTCCAAAACCAAGGTGTGCTTTCCCATAGAAAATAATGCAAAATGGATTAATCCATTCCAGACTTTTAAAAACAACCCCTAAAATAGCAATTTAACATGATTTTTACTATCTAACGAGACCATTGATCCATAACATGAAAGCAGTAAACAATGTACCGCAGTCACACAATCAATCAGTTACAGTAGTAGCTGAACTGGGTTAAATACAGTCACACAAAAAAGAGCCACAAAAACGCAAAATAAATAGCAAAAACAGACTGACCTCAGCGTAACACTCAAAACGGAAGTGTGGCACTCAAAATGGAAGCGTGGCACTCAAATCGGAAGCGTAACACTCAAAACAGAACAAGTTCAGCTTCTGAAAACAGTTCGCAAACCAAAACACTTACTTCTGGGTTTGCAGTGTTTGAGTTCCAAGTTGTTTGAGTATCAAGGCGTTTGAGAACCTGTCTTATGCCCCTTTATATTGCCTCTATATGGTAATGGGTATGGACCACTGGAAGGTAAGGAGCAGTCTTTGTCTCAGCCTAAGGTCTTCAGCGTGTGGCGTTATTAAGGCTTACATAGTTTTTGTTCATGATGATGAAACTAGGGCTGCCACGCATCCAGGATTTCCCAGACATTACCAGGATTTCAAAGGCAGAAGTCATGTCTGGGGTGTTTGTCCTGGATCCGACAAATTGTGCTTTATTTGCGTTTTCCTAAAAACAGCTTAACAATTTAAGAATTTTGGTGGTTTCCGCAACAATTTTGGGGTCTTCCCAAAACAACTTTTGGAGTGTCCTGGTTTTTACTTTTTAAATATGGCAAGCCTAATAGGCACCTCTGAGTAGAAGACTACTTCATACTGTTGGGGATACATAAGCCACATCTGGTGTTTGGGTGATACATCAGTTTCCCTCCAAAGAATAACTAATACTCGACATGAAGTCAAGAGATAACTTCCAAGTCTATCTGGTACTCTCTAAAACAGGTGTTAGCTAAAGGCCGTATCTTAAAGAGAGAGAGAAACCCCCCACACAGACCCATCTCAACATAACTAGGCATTAGAAACTACCAGTTTGTGGATTATTATTCTTTTTTTTACCCACCCTTCACCCTGAGGTCCCAGGGCAGGTTGCAACAATTAAAACACAATATTAGAAAAAGAAACAGAATTAGCCACTTAAAGACCTAGACCCACCATATTTATTGGGACACTCCTGTATACCACCTGAAATCTCCTTGAAATGGCAAAGGCCTTCCAGGATATTCCAACAAACCCTAGTATTGCTCCTGGGCAAATATGATTGCAGTTTGTCTCTTATGGAAAGCCTCTGGAGGCCTTTTGGGTGAAAATGGTTTGGCTGTTAACAAAAACACATCAGCATTTTGAGATGTAGACTCTCTTTTTGGCTGTTCCCTGTTAACTCCCCTCTCTTCTTATGATCCTTTAATTTTGAACTGGGCTTCAACTGGATAACTCTCAGATGATTCGCACTGATAGCATACCTGCAACTTGAAACTTGCTCAACTTCAAGTTGCTTCCAGAGCTTTTTTTCCATTTTAGGAAGTGGTTTCAATGCAAACTGCTTCAGAACAGATCGAATGAGCCTTCTCGGTTGTACTAGGTTGTATCACAGAAATAGGATTGTCATCTATAGAGCAGCAAACTTGGTTGCCCTAGCATTGTACCAAAAAAAAAAAGTTGCTCTCATGAGCTCTTACCACCTCGAAGTTGTAAGCAAGCATTTTACTATCCTGTCTTACAGAGAACTTTGTCCTCTGCAGCTGAAAGTCTGCACTTCTTTCAACTTTCAGGGAGGTTCCCCTGACCCAAATAAAGAAGTGGGCCAAATTTCTTGGTCCAGCCCATATACTTTGTAAATAAACAAATAGTCATCACCCAATCCTGCCATTTTTACATAGGGAGCATGTGTAAACTTGCTGCAAGTACATTTCAGAATCTTGTCTAAATATTAATTTCTAGGCTAGCAACAGAAACAGAAGCTCACTTCCTCTTTTCCCCGCCCCCCCCCGCAAACTTTCCCTTTTTTAAAAAATATATATATATTTATTGAATTTTACATTTCCCCCCATCATAATATTGTGACATATAACAAAAATAAAAAAGAACTTCATCCCCCAATTTCCCCCTCTCCCCCCACCCACAACTTCCCACAACTTTTTCTTCTGATTTTTGGCATATTAGCATCTCCTGCTTGTTTTTATTATTTCTTATTTTTAAAAATCTTTAAAATAATAATTATTATTCTCTTATCATTTTGACATTCTATTTCTTATATTCATTTTCTTAATTGCAAGTGTTTAATCAAACCCTGCTAGTGAGTCAACAAACTTTTCTAATGACTTGTTTGGAGGCAGGGGTGACACACACACACACACCATAGCTGTCAACTTTCCCCTTTTCTTGGAAGGAATCCTATTCGGAATAAGGGAATTTCCCTTAAAAAAAGGGAAACGTTGACAGCTGTGACACACACAGAGAGAGAGAGAGTAGCCACAATCCAACAGTGAGGTGCATCTCAGATTCTCTGTTAGATAGTGGTTTTGGGATATAGGGAGAAACCCCTTCGATGAAATAGCCTCCATTTCAGCAGGACCTCATTACATTATTAGGTCACAAAATGTATTATAATCCCCACAATTACATTTCTTAAATATATACTGAAGGAATTTCATAACTGGCAGTATGTATCTTCAAAAAGTGCTTGCCAATTTTATCCATAACGTTTTAATCTTTTCTGTTAAAAGCTTCTGTTTTAGAAATGGGTGCAATCAATGGAACTTACATATTTTAAATTAATTCATTCTGTGCCGACTGTGGTCCGCTTTACTTTTAGATTTTCCACTGACTTCAAATGGACCCAGGAGTATCATGAAAATAAAGGCGGGGAAAGAAAGGAAACCTTGTCTTTTCAACTTGACTGGGGAGATTTCTGCAGACTTAGAAACACTTGCAAATATAGTTTTCTTGCAATAAAATGAACCATTTACTCAGAGTAATTTTTGTTCAGTTTCCCCTGGCCAGGGTTCTATGGATACTGCCTCAAACCGATTTGCGTTAATCAGCCTTTATTTCATGTCTGCCGACTCAATATTTACCTAGTTTAAAAGGTGGAGGAGGGAGGAATGGAAGCGTGTGTAACTGTGTGGTCTGCTACTTAGCATTCACTAGTTACTGAAGCCATATGGTTATATAAAAATTATTTCTGTCTCTCAAAACCAAACTGGGAGTGGAGGTGGATAGGTCATCAAGGTTTTTCAGTAAATATCTGTGTGAGGCCTAACTCCTTCCCTCGAACCTAGAAGGTTGTAGCTGCAATGTTCACAGGTATAAGAAGTCCAGCAGAGGAGTCTTCCAGAGCACAAAATCCAGAGTGTGATTTTAGGAGCCCTAAAAAACTGTAATTCCCAGGCTCCCTGGCACCTGCAAAGCTGCCATTGCATGTTCTAGGTGCCGGGGGGGGGGGAAGCCTTGTATAGAATGCAGACCCTCCAAGTGTCCCTATTTTCCAGGGACAGTCCTGTGTTTACAGAAGCTGTCCCGGTTTCTGATTTGATCCCAGAATATCCTGCTTTTCCTTTTTGTTGTTGTTTAGTCGTTTAGTCGAGTCTGACTCTTTGTGACCCCATGG
This sequence comes from Podarcis vaucheri, assembly GCF_965113315.1. Classification (NCBI taxonomy): domain Eukaryota; kingdom Metazoa; phylum Chordata; class Lepidosauria; order Squamata; family Lacertidae; genus Podarcis; species Podarcis vaucheri. Next base: position 22,375,507 of record NC_138749.1, read on the forward strand.
ACCAGAGCACACCAGGCACTCCTGTCTTCCACTGCCTCTCGCAGGTTGGTCAAACTCATGCTGGCAGCTTCGAGAACACTATCCAACCATCTTGTCCTGTGTCGTGCCCTTCTCCTTGGGCCCTCCAGCTTTCCCAACTTTTCCTTAGGACATCCCTATTTTCATTGGAGAAATGTTGGAGGATATGGAGTTATGTGACCTCCGTAAATAACGATAAGTTACTATACAACCTTTAGAAGACATCTGAAGGCAGCCCTGTATAAGGATGTTTTTAATGTTTAATGTTTTACAGTGGTTCCTTGGGTTACAAACACCTCGGGTTACAAACACTTCAAGTTACAGACTCTGCTAACCCGGAAGTAGTACCTCGGGTTGAGAACTTTACCTCAGGATGAGAACAGAAATCACATGGTGGCGGCAGCAGGAGGCCCCATTAGCGAAAGCGTGCCTCAGGTTAAGAATGGTTTCAGGTTAAGAACGGACCTCCAGAACGAATTAAGTTCATAACCAGAGGTACCACTGTATTATGGTATGTTTTGATATATATTGGAAGCCGCCTAGAGTGGGTGGAGCAACCCAGTCAGATGGGTGGGGTATAAATAATAAACTTCTTCTTCTTCTTCTTCTTCTTCTTCTTCTTCTTCTTCTTCTTCTTCTTCTTCTATAAAAAGGTAAAAGACCGCTGACAGTTAAGTCCAGTTACAGACAACTCTGGGGTTGCGGTGCTCATCTTGCTTTACAGGCTGAGGGAGCCGGCGTTTGTCCACAGAAAGTGTTCCGGGTCATGTGGCCAGCATGACTGAGCCGCTTCTGGTGCAACAGAACACTCAAACCAGAGCAGGACATGGAAATGCTGTTTACCTTCCCGCCGGAGAGGTACCTATTTATCTACTTGCACTTTTTTTTGGCGTGCTTTCAAACTGCTAGGTTGACAGTAGCTCGGACTTCTTATTTTCATCAGAGAAAGGTTGGATAATATGTAGAGGTCTCCAGAGAACCCTTGATACCATCCATTGCCCAGCTGCTACCACTATCATGCCAGCTTAGAGGAAGAAAAATTAGAATGAAGGGCAGGATTTAGATGTTTGCAGGAGGCAACTTGGGGGATCATGAGGGGTATTGGGAAGGGAGATGGTCAGGTATCGTACTCTAAAATGAATGTGTTATGGAAGTGCAACAGAGGTATGAATTCAAAATATAGCTCAGAAAAACCAATACATTTAAAGATATTTGGGGTGTGGGGAGGGAATAGCTCGATTTTTCAAACCCAGTTCTCAAATTGAGCGGAGTTCACTCATCAGTATTTATATTTTACCTTGTGCCACTCCAGCTAGCTAGCACCAGCCCACTAATACTTCTAGGTCTTAAAATTAGAAATTAGCATTCTGAGGTTTTTTCTTTGCAAGTATCCATGGCAACTGTGGTACAGCGTGTTCATTAGAAAGAAGTTCTGTTTAATTGATCTCCTAATGTATTGCTTAATAGTAACTGTTAAGCAGTCTTTTGTTTCCAGGTCATATTTAAGGTTCACTTATTTGCATAAAAGCATTTCATTAGCTGAAACCAATCATTATTAGTAATTTTCTTCTTTTTTTTTTAGTTTGAAATAACTAAACCCTCATTGAGGTTTCCTGAATAGCAAATATTTATATCTTGTTGAATGGGTTTTCTCTGTGAGCCTGGGTGCTTTGTTTCTCCAAACAGCAAGGAAATTACAGAGCTTCAAAATGTTAATCAGAGAAGACAAAAAGAAGGTGTCTTTTTCTCCAATTGAAATGTAAATGCACAGTGACGATAACCATAGGCCACAGGCAATATTTGATGACAAAGTTGCAATGGATAAATACCCTTTAAAATTCATAGTAATGTGCTGCCTGACTTGTATTCATTTGGATGATTTCCTACCGGGCATATAATGAAATTTCGGTATCAGGGCTCTCAGAAATGAAAACATTTCTCCCTCTTTTAATTCTGTCCAAAAGCCTTCATGCTTTTAACAGCAAGCTTTGTTCATATACAGATAATGTTACAATAAAATTCATTTAGGAATTCTATGTGTTATTCATATGTGCCGAGTACTGTAGCTTGGTGCAGAAGCTAGTGGACTGAGTTTCATGTGGATTTGAGAAACTGAGGCTGAAATCTGTGTTCAGTTTAGCTGAAATGGCGTTCTCTCACATACACATTTCACAGCTCCGTTTGCATGTGGTGGGGGTATTTCAGCCAATGCTTCATGAGCTGAAATTTGGAAGTGGGCACTGTCTCTCCCCCCCCCTGCAGACACCAGGAGCAACAATATGTACTGATGTACCATTGTTCTACTATGGTGAAAAATGGTCTTCTGCCTGCATCATTTCTTGATTCTTTACTGCAACTTACTGGCAATGAATAATTTGTACGGCGGGCATATTTGTTGTAGTTTTATATTGACTTTTCATTAAGAGATTCAAAGCACCCATTCATCTCCACCACCAATGGTGGTGTGAAAACAACTGCATTAGCAAAATAATATGAATCAAAGACCTTGGTTACAACTAGAGTTGTTCATTATTACATAAAAAGAGCTAACATTGGCAAACCCTGTACATCGATGTATGAAAACAAGTCTGGTTTGTATTAAGATTCAACATTTGCTTCACAAGGAGAATGAAATGTAAAGATGACTTAGTTGGGGAGCATCCTTGTCCAACCTGATAACCCCTAGATTGGGGAAAGTTGCTTTAGATGGAAGAAAAAGCAGTTTGTTTGGCTCATATATAGACAAGGAAGAAGGTGGGAAGCTTTGCTCCAGTGAAAAAGGCTGAGACACATCTCACTTACATCATTCTTACCTTAAAACATACCTCTGTTTTCAACATCGCCCATACCCAATCTCTTGGCCTGCTACTCTAGAACATGAGTAACAGGAATCTGTGAGCTGGCTTTCTGGAAAGAGCATTGCTTCCTTTGGAAAAGAGATCATAGAATAGCAGTAGAACATACACATAGTCCTAGCCCGTACTCTTTTTCTTAAAAAAATAAATGTTTTGGGGTACTTTCATTATCCTAAAGGTAAAGGGACCCCTGACCATTAGGTCCAGTCGTGACCGACTCTGGGGTTGCGGTGCTCATCTCGCTTTATTGGCCGAGGGAGCCAGCGTACAGCTTCTGGGTCATGTGGTCAGCATGACTAAGCCGCTTCTGGCGAACCAGAGCAGCACACAGAAATGCCATTTCCTTCCTGCTGGAGCGGTAGCTATTTATCTACTTGTACTTTGACAAGCTTTCGAACTGCTAGGTTGGCAGGAGCTGGGACTGAGCAACAGGAGCTCACCCCGTTGCAGGGATTCAAACCGCCAACCTTCTGATTGGCAAGCCCTAGGCTCTGTGGTTTAACCCACAGCACTACCCACGTCCCTTCTCATTATCCTACTCATATTGAAATACTGCCCCTCAATGAGGCCAAACTTAGATTCACAAAATGTTTAGCGGTATGCATACCCCTGTGTCCCCCCAGAAAAAAAAAGTACTGGTCCTAGCTTCGATCCCTGGCATCTTCAGGATTAAAGGATCAGATAGCTGGTGAAGTGAAAGAGCCACTGCCATTCAATATTGGGTTTCATGGGGGGACGGGGACTGAATGGGTACAGAGGATCCTGAGCAGGAGAGTGCTACTACTGCTACTTATTTATTAAATGTGTGCTCTGCCCTTCAACCCAAACCTTCCCAGGGTGATACATATCAAATCAATACAAGAACCATACAAACCAACAATGCAGAATAGTTATCGAAACAAAACATCAAAATACCAAGAAATAAGAAATTTACACAGTCTGCCCGTACGGGCCAGTCGTGACCAACTCTAGGGTTGTGCGCTCATCTCACTTAAGAGGCCGGGAGCCAGCTCTGTCTGAAGACACTTCCGGGTCACGTGGCCAGTGTGATGAAGCTGCACTGGTGAGCCAGCACCAGTGCCACACACGGAAACGCCGTTTACCTTCCCTCTATAAAGTGGTACCTATTTATCTACTTGCACTTAGGGGTGCTTTCGAACTGCTAGGTGGGCAGGAGCTGGGACTGAACGACGGGAGCTCACCCCGCCGCGGGGATTCGAACCGCCGACCTTACGATCAGCAAGTCCTAGGCACTGAGGTTTTACCCACAGCGCCCCCCGCGCCCCAATTTATCTCTTACATTGGCCAAAACCATAAGCTTGGCAAAATACACACATATTAACCTGATTCCTTAAAAAATCAGGTGGACAACACCTGAATCCCTGGCTATCCAAGTTGGTGGCCATCTCTACTTCTTGTGGGGGTGAATTTCAGAAAGAGTGGAAGGCATGTCTCAGTGGGCTTGTCCATTTTATCTGTTAAGATGAACCTACCTGAAAATAATCCTCATTTCTATCTGCAGCGATGGAAGAAACAAATTTGGACAAGCGTGCTGCTGGTATATTGCTGAATTGTTGGTACCTAGCTGTTTTCATTATGTGTAACTATGAAGCCTACTGTTCAGGAACCATAGTGTAAATGTACCTGGTTCAGAAATCAAATCTACAATTAACTAATGCTCTTCATGACCATGCCCAAAGGTGCATTATAACTATCAGTTAGCTCACTTTGAAAAGGGAATGTCAAACAGAGAAAAATGAACTGAAACTGATTAAGCAAATAATAATTACAATTTTTTTCCACTTGAGTTCCAAAAACAAGTAGCAGTAGATTTGTTGCCTTGGTGTGTGGAAAGATGATGGTGTAATAAAAATGGTCACAACTATATTGACAGAAAATGATTTACACAATGAAGTCAAAGGTGGGATATTTGTCATCTGCTTCATGTACTGTCTGAATGAAGGACTATCATTTTGTCACGTCAGTTTTGTGATCTAATTATGTCCTTAGTGTAAAACGAAGAAGAAGCCCACTCTCTGCAAGGAAGTTTATCTCCTGTGCTCATTCATACAACAGCAGTGATCCCTCAGAAGTCATCCCAGACAAATGGACATTCTGTAAATAAAAATCTCTTGATCCATAGGGATGACAGATCAGTCCGCTTCTGGTACATGTCAATTTTGCACATGCTCATTCATAAATGGTGACTGAGCTCATCTCTAGGAGTCTCCAAAGTGTTTGCTGAAAACATCTGTATGTTATTGGTTCTCCTCCAAATTGGTGAGGCTCTTTTGACATCAACACGAAATACGGCCTTCATTGTTATTGGCCCACTCCGGTGGAACGCTCTTCCAACAGAAATTCGGGAGATTCAGCCTGCTATACAGGCAACTCCCCATTTGTGTGCAATTGGCAAACCACTGACCCATGTGCCATTTTCAGCACTGCAAGGTGGGGGGCAGAACAGGGCGGGCTTATACACATTCTATTGACATGTGTGGTGCCTTAGAATGCAACCCCTGCGTAAATGGGGAGTTGCCTACAGTAGCATTCAACCATTTGCTGAAAACTTTTCTTTGGCACCAGGCTAGTGCAGACAAGAAAAACAGTCAGCTGGTGCTATATTTTAATTTGAGTGTTGTTTCTAAGGTATTATAATTGTTTAAAAACTGCTGTGATCATTTATAATGAAATTATGGTATACAAATATGCTTACAGACAAGCAGATTAATTCACTGCATCTTATTTCCTTTACACTTAAAGACCATGAGATAATGCGAATTGTATGCACTTATTTTGCACTTTAAGATATGCAAATTCGTAGACATTTTACCTGAAATACACATATAAAAATGAATTTGGGAACTCTTTTGAGCCAATAATATTTTAAAATTCAGAGATGTGTGGAAACCAAAGGATAACTTCACTGCAATCTGCACATTTGACCACAAAGTACAAATCCAGCTAGTCTGCTTACGAATTAGGACCAAATGAAATCCTCAGGTATCCCCACTTACAGTATTGGAAATCTTAAGAACAAACTACTGACCTTACTGAAAATACATCATCATCTCTCTGTAGTGTCTTAGTTAAATCAAGGGTTTAGGGAGCTGTTGTCTTCTTTGTAATTAATGTGCATGTTTATACTTACCTGCATTTTGGTTTACTTTTGAATTTATATGTTCATTTTTTTCAGTGCCCCCACAGAAGGTTGCTATTAACTGAAAAACTTTGGGCCTTTTAGTATTTTACAAGAACCACATTTGATTTTTTTTTAAAAAAAAACCAACACATTTCTTGGCAACATTTTGGGGATCTGCCTTTTATTTTACCTTCCTTGGTTGTTTCTGCTGCCACCTTTCCCCATTGCAATCATTTTAAAGGCCATCTAAGCTAATGGCCCCCCTTCATGGATCACTGCCTTGCCGTGCCGAAGGGGCTTGAAGAACTCAGAGAAGCTATGAACTACGCCGAGCAGGGCACCCAAGATGAACAGGTCATAGTGGAGAGTTTTGACCAAACATGATCCACCTGGAGTAGGAACCGGCAAGCCACTCCAGTATCCCTGCCAAGAAAACTCCATGGACAAAGACAACAGGCATATAAAAGTTATGACGCTGGAAGATGAGCCCCTCAGGTCGGAAGGTGTCCAACATGCTACTGGGGAAGAGCGGAGGACAAGTACAAGTAGATCCAGAGCTGATGAAGCGGCTGGGCCAAAGCCGAAAGGACGCTCAGTTGTGGATATGCATGGAAGCGAAAGGAAAGTCCAATGCTGTAAAGAAAAATATTGCATAGGAACCTGGAATGTAAGAACCATGAACCATGATAGAATGATCTCGATACGAATCCAAGGCAGACCTTTTAACATCACAGTAATCCAAGTTTATGCACCAACTACTGGTGCTGAAGAAACTGAAATTGACCAATTCTATGAAGACTTACAAGACCTTATAGAAGTGACACCAAAGAAGGATGTTCTGCTCATTATAGGGGATTGGAATGCTAAAGTAGGGAATCAAGAGATAAAAGGAACAACTGGCAAGTTTTGCCTTGGAGATCAAAACGAAGCAGGGCAAAGGCTAATAGAGTTCTGTCAAGAGAACAAGCTGGTCATCACAAACACGCTTTTCCAACAACACAAGAGACAACTCTACACATGGACATCCCCAGATGGGCAACATCGAAATCAGATTGATTATATTCTCTGCAGCCAAAGATGGAGAAGCTCTATACAGTCAGCAAAAACAAGACCTGGAGCTGACTGTGGCTCAGATCATCAGCTCCTTATAGCAAAATTCAAGCTTAAACTGAAGAAAGTAGGAAAAACCACTGGACAGGTAAGATACAATCTAAACCAAATCCCTTATGAATACACAGTGGAAGTGAGGAACAGGTTTAAGGATTTAGATTTGCTGGACAGAGTGCCTGAAGAACTATGGGTGGAGGCTCACAACATTATACAGGAGGCAGCTACTAAAACCATCCCAATGAAAAAGAAATGCAAGAAAGCAAAGTGGCTGTCCAACGAGGCCTTACAAATAGCGGGGGAGAGAAGGCAAGCAAAATGCGAGGGAGATGGTGAAAGATACAGGAAATTGAATGCAGATTTCCAAAGAATAGCAAGGAGAGACAAGAAGGCCTTCTTAAACGAGCAATGCAAAGAAATAGAGGAAAGCAACAGAATGGGAAGAACCAGAGATCTGTTCAAGAAAATCGGAAATATGAAAGAAGAAGAAGAAGAAGAGTTTGGATTTGATATCCCGCCTTTCACTCCCCTTCAGGAGTCTCAAAGCGGCTAACAATCTCCTTTCCCTTCCTCCCCCACAACAAACACTCTGTGAGGTGAGTGGGGCTGAGAGACTTCACAGAAGTGTGACTAGCCCAAGGTCACCCAGCAGCTGCATGTGGAGGAGCGGAGACGCGAACCCGGGTCCCCAGATTACGTGACTACCGCTCTTAACCACTACACCACACTGGCATTTCGTACAAAGATTACCATAATAAAGGACAAAAGTGGTAAAGATCTAACTGAAGCAGAAGACATCAAGAAGAGGTGGCAAGAATACACAGAGGAATTATACCAGAAAGATATGGATGTCTCATACACCCCAGGTAGTGTGGTTGCTGACCTTGAGCCAGACATCCTGGAGAGTGAAGTCAAATGGGCCTTAGAAAGCACTGCAAATAATAAGGCCAGTGGAAGTGATGGTATTCCAGCTGAACTGTTTAAAATTTTAAAAGATGATGCTGTTAAGGTGCTACACTCAATATGCCAGGAAGTTTGGAAAACTCAGCAGTGGCCAGAGGATTGGAGAAGATCAGTCTACATCCCAATCCCAAAGAAAGGCAGTGCCAAAGAATGCTCCAACTACCGCACAATTTCACTCATTTCACATGCTAGCAAGGTTATGCTTAAAATTCTACAAGGAAGGCTCAAGCAGTATGTGGACCGAGAACTCCCAGAAGTGCAAGCTGGATTTAGAAGAGGCAGAGGAACCAGAGACCAAATTGCAAACATGCGCTGGATTATGGAGAAAGCTAGAGAGTTCCAGAAAGACATCTACTTCTGCTTCATTGACTATGCAAAAGCCTTTGACTGTGTTGACCACAGCAAACTATGGCAAGTTCTTAAAGAAATGGGAGTGCCTGATCACCTCATCTGCCTCCTGCGAAATCTCTATGTGGGACAAGAAGCTACAGTTAGAACTGGATATGGAACAACTGATTGGTTCCAAATTGGGAAAGGAGTACGGCAAGGCTGTATATTGTCTCCCTGCTTATTTAACTTATATGCAGAATTCATCATGCGAAAGGCTGGGCTGGATGAATCCCAAACCGGAATTAAGATTGCCGGGAGAAACATCAACAACCTCAGATATGCAGATGACACAACCTTGATGGCAGAAAGTGAAGAGGAATTAAAGAACCTTTTAATGAGGGTGAAAGAGGAGAGCGCAAAATATGGTCTGAAGCTCAACATCAAAAAAACGAAGATCATGGCCACTGGGCCCATCACCTCCTGGCAAATAGACGGGGAAGAAATGGAGGCAGTGAGAGATTTTACTTTCTTGGGCTCCATGATCAGTGCAGATGGTGACAGCAGTCACGAAATTAAAAGACGCCTGCTCCTTGGGAGAAAGGCGATGGCAAACCTAGACAACATCTTAAAAAGCAGAGACATCACCTTGCCAACAAAGGTCCATATAGTAAAAGCCATGGTTTTCCCAGTAGTGATGTATGGAAGTGAGAGCTGGACCATAAAGAAGGCTGATCGCCGAAGAATTGATGCTTTTGAATTATGGTGCTGGAGGAGACTCTTGAGAGTCCCATGGACTGCAAGAAGATCAAACCTCTCCATTCTGAAGGAAATCAGCCCTGAGCGCTCACTGGAAGGACAGATCGTGAAGCTGAAGCTCCAATACTTTGGTCACCTCATGAGAAGAGAAGACTCCCTGGAAAAGACCCTAATGTTGGGAAAGATGGAGGGCACAAGGAGAAGGGGACGACAGAGAATGAGATGGTTGGATGGTGTTCTTGAAGCTACTAGTATGAGTTTGATCAAACTGCGGGAGGCAGTGGAGGACAGAAGTGCCTGGCGTGCTCTGGTCCATGGGGTCACGAAGAGTCGGACACGACTAAACGACTAAACAACAACAACAAAGCTAATGGCCATCAGCATATCCTGTTGCAATGAATCCCATAAGTGCATTGTGTGAACTTCCTATTGTCAATTCCTCAAATAAAAAAACCCAAAAAACCCACCACCATAATTAACACTTAATTTCTATGTAGCTTTTTTATCTTTCTTTCTTTCTTTCTTTCTTTCTTTCTTTCTTTAAATTCCCATTTCATTCTTTCGTTCTGAACATTTCTAAAACTGTCATCGCCAAAATTAATTTGAAAATCCATCCATATTAATGGCTTGGTACAAGCGCCGAGAAGAGCTCTTGTCATCTTATAGAATCATGGTGTTTCCATGTGTTTTTGCCATTGTCTAGTACAGTGGTACCTCGGGTTACATACACTTCAGGCTACAGAAGCTTCAGATTACAGACTCCGCTAACCCAGAAATAGTACCTTGGGTTAAGAACTTTGCTTCAGGATGAGAACAGAAATCATGCTCCAGTGGTGCAGCAGATTTTTTTAACCCACATTCCCAGACCTGAACCCCAATTCCATACATGTGTGGCTAACTAAAACTACTAACATCAAGGTGCATTCAAAACAGCAAGCCATAAAAGCACTGTCTTTTTACACTCTGAAAAAAAAATGCATTAGAATTTAAATACCACACATGGATGGAAATGTAGAAATGTCACTTGTAGTTTTAAATCTAATGAAGTGCGAGCGCGCGAACACCCACTACACCCTTTTTCTTATATGATCTGTGCCAACCAAATACCTAAGTAATGAGCTGACATCATACGCATGAGGGAAAAATGGCCCTAATGTAAGCATCATTTTTGCAAGCGCAAAAGGAGACCTTAAAACCTGACCCGTTTATGCAATGGAATCCCAGATTTCAGTATACAGGGATGAACAAAGACTACCCACTTTAAAAAGATTTCCACCTTTACATTTCTCCCCACTATAGAGCAATAAAACTGCACTTGCTAAGAATGGGCCCTCTTGTCTGCTTCAGGTGAGAACACTGTCAGGTGACACCATTTCCTCTTCTTTGGTGATGGATTCCTAGGCAATGAGGGTCATGTCAACAGCTTAAGCTGACAAATTCCATGTGCTGAATATCACAAGAAAGATGGGGGTTCTGTCTGGAAGACATAAACAAAACCTGAAGTTGATTCAAAGCTTGGGGAAGTCTCATACCGTGTTCAGGAAAAGGCAGAAAAATTGGTGCAATAATTCAGGATTAGCCACGGCGAGCCCTTCTCTTCCCTAGTCCAACTAAACAATCTTTCAACTGTGATGAGAATAAATTGTACTGAATGGAGCGGTGACTGGAGAGACACTCTATCTACCACCCTGAATAGCTCATCAACAAAATATGTTTGACTTTTCATTCTTGGTCTAGTGATTGATGAAGGCAAACTGCACAGCAGTGTTTAATGCAAACAACCCTTTTAAAAATAAAAAAATAAAGCATGGCTTCTTTGTATCCACAGACTTCTAAATGTCTGCATAATCAGGTCAGTCCTATAAACAGGTTTCATAAAAACCACACACAACACACATACATTGAAGGGAATCTCAGTCAACATGCATTCCCCAAGCACAGTATTCTGTAAAGCTGTTTCATTCAAGTTAGCTTTTAAAAGGAATAAAATTAATGCATCAAATACAAAAAGCTATGTAACACACAAACATACATTGAGGCAATTAGCAATGAGCATTCAATTAGATTATGCATACATTGAGTTGCACATGCCATTTGTATCAATCAGCTATGCATGCCCTGAAGCTGAAAAACAAGCATCAGAAGCAGATATATTTATTTTTTCCTATCTGTAACATATCCATATACAAAAGGTTTCCTATCATTCACTTATCCAAAAACATGGCAGTCAGCCAGTGTGAACCTGCAAAGATGCCATTCTGCCTGGCTGCTGCTGCAAAAGAAAAAAAAAGAAACACATCTTTTTTGTCTGAAAGAAACAACAATCACGTACACACCGTTCTTTTAAAAAAGAGGAGTAACGCCTCTTCTACCAATTGGTAGCATGCATACCCTCCAACATTTCTGGGCAGCTCCCAACATATATAAAAAACATAATAAAACATTGAACATTAAAAAAAACCCTATACAGGGCTGCCTTCAGATGCTTTTTAATGGCTGTATAGTCCCTTATCTCCTTGACTCAGGGTCGCATAAGTCTCCAGGAAAAGCAAGACATTCTGGAATAAAATCAGAAACCGGGACAGTTTCTGTAAATCTGGGATTGTCCCTGGAAAATTGGGACAGGAGGGTCTGTGCCATGTAATGAATGAATTAATCTGAAAATTCCTTGGTAGTTGTAGATCTACTTTGGCCATATCCATGCTACTTTATCTTCCTTTTGATCCTCATCCCACACCATAGAATAAAACACCATGAAAGTACTTCCAGTCTCTCTTAATCCCTAAGTACTGGGTTTGGGAGGGGGTGTTCTGAATGTAAATAGCTCAATAATAATGATGAAATCATTTCAGTTAAATCTTTGAGCTATTCTCCCCCACATGAAAAAAATATGTCTGTAGTTCATATTAGTATTTCAAAGAACATATATATTTAATGTAGTCGTGCAATTACACAGGACACCGTGTCCAAGAATGGTACCATACCTATAAACAGACTTCTTTTTAAAAGTCTGGTTCCATAGCAACCTATTCCCATACCAGTATGGAAAGGCATAAGAGAGGAAAGTACAGCACAAAAGTAGGCCATGAATAATTTGACAAGTATGATGGATGTGTCATCAACCGGCGTAATGCTAATGGGGCACAGCAATAAGAACACCCATCTTTATACCGTAAATAGTGAATTCAACCAATTGTTCTCAAAAGGTACATTTGAAACCATTATAACCTTTCAGAGGGCTGGCAGCAACCATATTTATGCAATTAGGATATGTGCGTGTGCATTTGTGTGGGGTGTATGCATGTGCAAGCTGGTGCACGCAGTGACCAATTTGCTCTTGTGTTCAGGCCACACACATAATTTACATTTTCTTGGAGTCATTTGGAGCTGTGCTGCAAAGCAACAAAAGTTATGAGCGATGCATATGCATTTTTTACATGTAAACCACTTTTCATTTAGAGCTAGTTCTATTCAAGAGAACATAGCAGCAGCAGGAAGAGGAAGGGGAAAACCTCTGAAAAAGAAACAGCTACAACTAATAAGCGCTACAGCAAATACACACAAACTGTTCTGAGCAGTCAATACTTAAGTATGTATTTTTTATACAAAACTGTATCAGAAATGTTTGAGGTCTTACTTGCCTGATTTTTCATTCTTTGGCAAAAACTTTATTTTCACCCTTTGGTTGAAATACAGGCATGATGGACAAATTAACCTGAATCATATTTAGCTGTTTATTTCACATAGGACTAGGAATATTTATTAAGCTTCAGTTATATCATTTTGGACATGGCACAACATAGAACATAAAACATTACATAAAATACGGACCATCCAAGTGTCCCTATTTTCCAGGGACAGTCCCAGATTTACAAAAGTCGTCCCGGTTTCTGATTTGATCCTGGAATGTCCCACTTTTCCTCCAAGTCCTGATTAGATTTCCATGCTTTCCATGATATCATGGACTAGAAAATAAGAGGTGTTTTCAAGCACTTAGCAGTCCACAATGCTTCCTGGGTCACATATTGTGTAGTCCTGCCCTCCACCCAGTGAATTGAGATACAGGCTAAACCGTCTCTCACAACTGAATTTTTCATAGTTCTCTGAAAACTAGTAAAGATTGAACATTATTTAGTAAGCTTCTGAAATGTGTTTGTTGTTGTTGTTTTTCACTTGGCTCTTTAACATTACATAATGTTAAAGCATTCTTGGCTTTCCTTTGCTTCAATTTTGCTCGCTTGCTTTCGGCTTCTGTTTCTTGCCAAATACTTGGCCCGACCTGAAACAAATCACTATTCATATTTAGGATTCAATGTTACAACAACAAGCCTGATTTTCATCTGCCTTCCGTTCCAGCCAAATGCACAAGCATATTATAAACTCCTGAAAATTAGAATTTATAATAGCAGTGCTGACAAAACCTTCAGATATTGGCATATGTACTACTTCTGTAATTATGCAAGGAGAGATGGGCAAGATGAACACACAATTGTTGAATCGAAGGAAAGAAAACCACTCTCATTCATCCATTGCCTGCATTCGAGAGAATGGCCTTGGGAAATAAAAGGTTAATGCTCGGAGGTACTGAAAGATGGTGAACAGAAAAGGCACCATTCATCCCAACTGTTCCTATTTACAAGGCCCTGAGCTAAAGCAAAGATTGAATTTCTCCCAATAAGGACTGCACTATGCAATGAGGTTTTTCTTTGTGGGTTTAGAGTTTGGCATAGCGACATCACGAAAGAAAAGGTAGAACAGGAGCCAAATTGTGAGAAACCTTAATATGGAGCCTCTCTGCAAACTCATTTCTTACTAGACTGAGCTTGCTTGCTTCATTTCAACTTGGCTTCCAGCAACCAGTTATTGTACAAGCATCCTGAAAAACAGCAGGCTTAGCTACCAAGGAGCTGTTGAAACAAGTTTCGTGTATAATAAACATAGGATTCCAGCAGTTCTTCCAAGAGCTGTCCATACAAAATCATCACAGGAGCACTTTTAATATAATTCACAATTGCTTCATACAAGCAAGTGACCTTTTATAAAACATTCCTGCTCAATTATGCCATCAGGTGTTCAGAGGCAATATTAAGAGCGTGCACCTGGCGTTTATATGCTATCAAACATTTCAAATTATTGTATACATCTGAAACCTGTAGCTCTACAAATTTTGCTAGACTACAACCCCCATCATCCATGAAGGCATTTGGGGCGAAGGGAGATGAGTCCAACAACATCTGGAAGGCCACAGGTTCCCCAACCCCTTATCTAAAGGGAAGCGGAAAATATTTCATGCATTGTATCAAGATATGTAGGCCTGAATCTTATAGCCACTTACCTCAGAGTGAGAACTATTAAACTTAGCTGGACTTGCTTCTGTGTAGACAACTCTTGGATTTCACTGTTAGCTATGCTTTTGTATTATGGGTTGAGGCCCTACGCACCAAGTTCATGGTCCCAATCCAACTCCAGTCCCAATTTGTTGCATGGGATGAGTGGTTCTAGCCTAGATCCCCATGCTGGTTAGAGCTCTGTGTATTCTGCAAGATTTGCTTGACACAATAATAGCACATTTGTGGTTAATTTATTCTGTTTTTCTTTGTTCTGCGATACTTCCTCTGTGCTACCAGATTATTGTTGTCTGGAAGGGCTGTGGTGGGACAAAAGTGAGACAAAAACAAAGCAGAACATTTGTGGCATAGTTACAGGTTTTCTGTAGGAGATTATGGCATGTGCACTGACTGGAAAGGTAGCAGTGTGACTGGCCCCCAAACCTTTGAGGTTGCGGACTGTATTGAAATTAAAATAACCTTTGCATTTCTAGCCTTTTAATATGCTACATTTTTCTTGTGGTTACCCAAATGTTGAACTCCAGCTCCAGTCAGCCCCACCCAACATGGCCAACAGTCAGGGATGATGGGAGTTGTAGCCCAATAACATCTGAAAGGTGACAGGTTCCCCATTCATGTCATATGCAAACATGTGGAGGTACTGCTTATGCATGGGGCTCTAGCTGGATCTGACTTTTGCAAATTCCCTCTTTAGCACCCAGTCCCTCTGCAAATTTGGCTCTGGAGAATTGGCCAAAATCTCTCCTCTTAGCTGTGGCATTCACTCCATATCATCTTCTGCAAATCATATTAATAATTGTACTTTGCTCAAAAATCCATCATTTGAGGTTTCATCAATTGTGACATCTCTATTTACTCATGAAAATACATTCAATTACTCTCAGTTTTATTGAGCCACCTGTTGTCATGCAACCATGATCATATAAAACTCTGCTGAGCATTTCAAGAAAAAATGACCAAAGCACAGAGCTGGTTCTCTGAAATAACAACAATTCTTTTAGGAGAGTGGGTGGGGGAGCAGCTGAAAGACAAGCACCTAACCTGCTTCAAAGACCAGGTGAAGTCCATTTCTCGTTTCTATTTCCATCTTTCAAAAGGCAGAGAGAGAGCTGGAGTGCTTTTCTCAGAAGCCAGCAAAAAATGACCAAATGTAACTTTTTTTCCTCCCCCAGGAGGAGCGAATTACTTACAGCTAACCCCAGGATTGTTCTGCTGCACAATGGAGCATGCATACAGTAGAGATGCAAAATACTTATGTGAGGGCAGCGTGAAGATGAGAAGGCCTGTTGATATTCTCTGGCCTTGAAGTCTCTAGAGTCTATGTGTATCTCCAGCCCTATGTGTGTACTTGTGTGTGTATATGGATCATTGACTGCTTACTTTAGAACTGATGTGGGTTGAAGAGAAGCAAGGCCCGAGATGTTTTATCTGCTGTCAGGGCTGGCTTCAATTAAATTAATGGATCCATTCAGTTCTCCCTTTCTCCTTTCAGCTGCCTCGCTAGTGAATACATTAAAAAGATCTTAAGTCTCAAGATGGTGCATCATGGCATTAGCTAGGGCCCTCTTTTCCCTCTGTCCTCTTTTTCTGTAAATCAAATAATTAATGAGATCTCCACCTCAATAGAGCACTTCAATATTTTGTTGCAATATTGGGTGGGTGGGTGGGGGGATGTGTGCATGCGTTTGTTTTGTCGTTTTGTTTTGTTTTGCTCACAGAAGAGCTTTTATCTCCGCCTGTGTGGGATTTGATAGACAAGCGCTGCAATTTAAAAATGGCACAATATTGACTATTTCTTGTAGTTGGTTCTAATTTCTGAGAAATATCACTTAGAGGGCTTATGCACACTGGCCAATCGGATAAATAGAGTCACCTGTCTGCTGCTGTGATGCTTTTTGAAGTTCTACCCACAAAAAGCAACCAGGTCTACCGTTACGTTGAATAGCATGTTTCAGCAGCTATATGGCTGAACCCATATTCATGTACTTTACAGTTGGGTCACAGCCCTAGACACAGCCTTATTAAGGACACAATGCACCTTGATATTCACTGGACAAGTTTCCCACTGAAATAAATGGGAGCAGTGTGAGCAGATTGCTTTACTTTTCCTCTATTGCCCCCTTCCGTAATATCCAATCTTTTGCCATGGCACCGTGACACTCATCAGGCAAGCCAAGGCCTTGCAGATCACTGAGCCTCTCTCAGTGGGCCAAAATGGATCCAGCCCCATTGGTCACAATTGCCAGTTGGAACAATGCTCATGAGAACACACTGAAAAACATGTCAATCAAGATTATGCAAGCCACATGCAAAAAGAGTGGCTAGCCGCCCAGAGTGGCTGGAGGAACCCAGCCAGATGAGCAGGCTATAAATAATAAATTATTATTATAATAATAAGAAAAGTTGCAGACCCCAGAAAAACAAAAGGTGCGGAAGTGCCAAAAGAGACAGCGAACTATCATTCGGGGGGGAGAGAGAGAGAGAGAGATGGAGAGGGAGAATGAGCATTCAAAAGATTAACTGGAGCTGTCCATTAGGACAGCAATACTAACTTTGAAGAATGTACAAATGCAAACACACACACACACAGCCCTAGCCCTAAATCCAAAACAGATTTAGGCATGTTTAAGTTCTTTGGTTTTAGGTAAGGGATGAGGAACCTGATGGCACTCCAGATATTGCTGGATTAAAACACTTTTTTCAAAATTTCTGAAATCTACCCTGCGGCAAATGGAACCACATGTAGAAAGAACAACCACTGGGTTTCTTGAGAGGAATGCATTATGCTCCACTGCTGTCTCTTACACAACTCATCAAAGGTCAAGATCTTCCCCCCCTCCCCCAAAGCCTTCATAAAATCTAAAGAATCCTATACAGAAGGTACTTAGGACTTAAAATAGTGTGAGTATACATTCAAAGAAGAGTGGAAAACATTGAATATATGGAAAATAACTGTATACAGCTTAAAACACTGGCAGCAGTAAAATAAATTCAACAGAGTAAATAATTTGTGATGGATGTAAAAGTGGAAAACTGATTTGAATGGTTATAGTAAAATATGCAGGAATGTATGATATGTAAAATGAACCATGGAAGGAGAAGAAGGGAAGTCACTGGATATTTTAAAGTTCATTAAATGTTTATTTTTGAAATGTAAAATTAAAAACTTAATAAACATTATTATTATTTTTTTAAATGAAATGGTGTGAGTAATATGGTATGTATAATATGCCCAAAAGTCTTGGTATCCTTATAAATGAACCAATAAATCCAGTGTTCAGCAACTGGGGACAAAACCACACTCAAAATTTACAGTTCCTGAACCAGATTTAGTGCAGTGTGGTCTTTCCATCTCTCTCCTCCCCCTCTTTCTTTAGAAATTGCATAGCATTGTATATTTCCTGACATTATTTAGCTTGGAGCAGAGCATGGCAATGCTTGCAGTCTGGATTGATGCCCAGTGGGGGTTTTTTATTCGAAGCTTGTGCAAGTGGCTGATTCACTGTAGTCATATTTTTCTTGGCAGGTCCTTCCAAAGGTGTCACTTGTCTCCAGCCAGACACTCATATGGGTGTTGTTCAGGAGTTCTGTGCTGCTGTTCTACATTTTAGAATCTTTTGCTGTTGGTAAGCCAGGAATGCCCATGCTGAGACTTTAGGTGCGGTGCATCTGGTGAATCTGAAATCAGTTGTTAATGCCAATTAAGTAAGGCCTCAGCCTTGTATACCTGAAGGAGCATCTCCACCGTTCAGTCCAGCTCTCAGGGCCTTCTGGCAGTTCCGTCACTGCTAGGGTTGCCATACATCTGGATTTTCCCAGACAGAGCCGGGATTCGGCCATCGGAAACAGTGTCCGGGCAGAAATTGCAGAACTGTCTGGGAAAATCTGGATGTATGGTAACCCACGTAGATTTTGGCAAATTTCCTTAAAAGTAGCTCAAAAACGTCCTATTTTCTTAGTTTTAGGTTTTTGAAAATTTTCACAATAAAGCTCAGCAACTTTGGGCAAAACAAAAACAAAAAATGCTTTTGTGTCCGGATTTTCACTTTTTGAAATATGACAACCCGAAATCACTGTGAGAAGTGAAGTTACAGGAAACCAGGCAGAAGGCCATCTCTGCTGCCCACCAGATGTCAAACAGATAAACAACTATTTGACTTTTTGAAGATATCCAAAGGCAGCCCTGTATCAGGAAGTTTTTAATCTCTGATGTTCCATTATGTTTTTTTATATTCTGTTGGAAGCAGAGTAATAAATTGTTATGATTATGATTATAGCATCAGTGATTATTGTATTGTATCCAAGCCCAGATAATTAACTATTTATTTTTAGAAAATAAAACTTCCATAAAAGCAAGATACAATGCTCCCAAAACATCATAATATGAACAGACTCAGCAATAATAGTACAGTGGTACTTCCGGTTACGAACTTAATTCGTTCTGGAGGTCTGTTCGTAAACGGAAAACGTTCTTAACATGAGGCACACTTTCACTAATGGCGCCTCCTGCTGCTGCCGTGCCGCCAGTGCATGACCTCCGCTCACATCGCGGGGCAAAGTTCGCTACCAGGAGCAACTACTTCCAGGTTAGGTAAAGGTAAAGGGACCCCTGACCATTATGTCCAGTCGTGACCGACTCTGGGGTTGCGGCGCTCATCTCGCTTTATTGGCCAAGGGAGCCAATAAGACAGACAGCTTCTGGGTCATGTGGCCAGCATGACTAAGCCGCTTCTGGCGAACCAGAGCAGTGCACGGAAACGCCGTTTACCTTCCCGCCAGAGCGGTACCTATTTATCTACTTGCACTTTGACGTGCTTTCGAACTGCTAGGTTGGCAGGAGCAGGGACCGAGCAACGGGAGCTCACCCCGTCACGGGGATTCGAACCACCGACCTTCTGATCGGCAAGTCCTAGGCTCTGTGGTTTAACCCACAGCACCACCCGCGTCCCTTTTTACTTCCAGGTTAGTGGAGCTCATTACCCAAAGCGTTCATAAGGGGAATGGTATGTAACACAAGGTTCCACTGTATATACATCAGCCGAAGGATGAAACACCATTGTTAGCAAAGAACGTAGTCAACAGGAGTACAAGTCTTCAGAAGTCCCTGTGGTGTCAGTTGAGGGAAAGGAGGAGGCACTCCTGGGAGATAAATTGTGGCATCTTACCAAACAGCTTCTCTTTCTTCTCCTATGGACAAGATGGTTCTTCCTAAGCCACTGCGGTAACAGTTGGGGAAGGAGGGATACCACTGGAATTGGTGGCAGGGAGGTTGCTACATTCCTATCTCCCTTCTCCCCTTCCCTCAGGGCAAGACACCTAGGTCTTCATGATCCACCCTGCCCAATACTAAACACATTCAGCCAAAGT
Organism: Podarcis vaucheri; assembly: GCF_965113315.1. NCBI lineage: Eukaryota > Metazoa > Chordata > Lepidosauria > Squamata > Lacertidae > Podarcis > Podarcis vaucheri. Next base: position 22,395,393 of record NC_138749.1, read on the forward strand.
GGTTTTCATGAGGATTAATCTTTGACAGCATTACAGTGGTACCTTGGTTCTCAAACTGAATACATTCTGGGAGTCAAACAGACTCCAGGAACTGTTCAAAAACCAAGATGCGGCTTCCTATTGGCTGCAGGAGCTTCCTGCACTTAATGGGGAGCCACAGAAGCCTCATTGGATGTTCGGCTTCCCAAAAATGTTTGCAAACCGGAACACTCACTTCCGGGTTTGTGGTGTTCGGGAGTTGATTTGTTCAACAACTAAGCCGTTTGGCAACCAAGGTACCACTGTATTTCTATTCCTAGTGGAGAAACAATGCTTAAACCCCCCCCCAAAAAAACCCCTAAATATGAAGAAAATGCTTTTTTTCATTCCATTTCTCCTCAAGAAATATTCCTCTTAACTTTCAAAGCTCTCTCATTCACTCCTTTCCCACTATAATTGTGGTGCAGAAAGCTAACGAGAACATTCGCCACAAGGCTGTCATTTTGGGGGAGTAATTTCTTGAGGCACTTTCTGACCACTTGACCCCTCACTTTTACCAGACAGATAAATACCAAGAGTTTTATCATAAATACCTGGAGCTCTTTGGGTCAGCGTCATGATTATCCTGAGGAGCGGGTTGTTCCCCGCATGGTACAACTGTAATTATATAATAATTATATATAATCAGCCGATAGCACTAGGAGGAAGCAATAGGAGCTGTTTGTTTCTTCCCCTGAATTCCATTGAAATGATTGAAGGCTGACTCTGCTTGCCTAGATTTGAAAGAGTTAAAATTATCTTTCATAAAGGAAAAAAATCATCACCATCACAATAATGTGCTCTTCTGTTATTAAGAGTCATTTTGTTATTACATGTGTTCCAGTCTCAAAGAATAAAAAGCCTCACAGCCATGGTCGTGTGAGGCCTGCAGCAGGATCTTGTTACTAATTCTTTTCTTTCTTTCTTTCTTTCTTTCTTTTCCAGAGGCCTAGGAAACTTTCGAAACTAACATCCTTGGCTGCTCCTTCTTGGATCAAAGGGAAGAGGAGGGGAATGCAATTTGTGTAAGACATGGATGCATGTGGCAAAACAGCCCGGAGTATTGTGTAAATATCCCCTCAAGCAAATAAGGCAGCTTAAATTGTACACCACCTGACAACAGAAACTTTATACGCTATTCCAAGCACATCTATTAAAGAATGTCTGGTGTGAAACAGCAGCCAGCTCTAGTCTCCCTTGTCACTCATGATGAGAAACTAATATCAAGCCAGTGCTGACAGGTGAAAACCTTATGCTGTCTTCTTGCTGTGCAGGTCCTTGCACAGGAGTCTGGTTCAAATCAATGGACCACTCTTCTTCCTTTGCTCAATAAAAAACGATGTTCCAATTCCAGTTCCTATTGATTGTCCTTTAACACATTCACCCCAAACTTTAGCTAAAAAGATGTGTGTAAGGCTTAGAATGAGGGGCTAGAGAACTTACAAGATGTAAGCAGAGCTTCTCCCCCTTGCCGTGACTTGAAATATATTTGTGACTTCTGGTGTTTGAGACCACTGGGAGTCATATAAGGTAGGATATTGAAGGTAATTGTATTCAGTTTCTGGAAATTTATAAAATGATAGAGCTGAACCCTCTTCACAGGTCAGGCACTGTGCATTAATGTAGGGACATAGGCATATACCATCTGTCTGAAATTTGATTGTGTCTCCTTGGGCAAAGTCTCCAGATTATTCTGAGGGAAGCCAATATGGTTCTAAGCAGAATTGTGGTGGGGGGAGTTCCCAGAGTAATGTTTTGGTTTTTGGTAGTGTATTTTTTCCCTCTTGCACAATCCTACCACAAATATTTTATGGGTGGACTTAGAATACACCCAGGTCCCACACAGAAACCGTTGTTAGGGCAATACAGATTCCTTGCAGGTTGTTGACTCGAAAATTTAAAAATACTGATCAATAGCTCAATTGTTTTATTTCAATATCAAGCACTCTTTATTCAGCACCCATTTCTCTTCTTTCTTTCCTTACGATTTTTTGGCATTCAGTTTTTTGCCTCTCATCTCCATGCAATTTCCACTGTAGACCTTCCAAATTCATGCTCAGCATTCCCAGCTAAAACATTCCTCTTAGGCAATGATCTTGTTTGTGAAACCAGAACCCTAGTAAATGTTGAATGTCCTTCAAAACTTACTGCAAAGCAACATTCATCCTTTCATTTGTATCGTCCCATCTGTGTGGTCAGTGCTTTACGAAACCATGATTACTTGATAGCACTGCCGTTTCGAGTGACCATGGAACCAAGCAACAAATATATCCATTTCTATTTCTATTTTGCAGCTAATGAATTTTCTTATTTTATTTTATTTTACAGCAGAAGTGTCATCCTATGGTATTTACCAGCTGTCAAGCATGCTGGGACATTGCATAAAATTTTGTGAATGAAAAATAGTAATTCTGGCATTGTTCTCACATGGAGCAGACCCAGATCAGCAGTGCTTACCTAAAAGACAACAGTAGCATCATGTGCATTAGGGAAGCTTATGGAAGCACTTACTTACAACCATGAAAATGGCAACTTTTGTGCATCTATAGGTGGAATCAGTGTTCTAACGGAATGAGCTGGCAAATAAAAGCAAATAGCATACTCTTGTTCAACAAAGGAACATAGGACACTGCCTATGAGTTGTGGCCCTTCCTCTTCATGGATATAGTACAGATTTGGTACATTTATGGAAAAGCTACACAACTGACAGCTGAAACACAGGCATCCTTCAAAATTTGCACTTATCTAAATCATGAATGCAGTTCTTCAGCCAACAAATGCATATTTTAGGGGAAAAACCATACAAAAATTCATTACATTAGGGGAAATTGGTTTGCAAAAATGTGTATGTTAGGAAAAAGTGCATACAAAAATGTGGGCAGCAGGAAAAATGTGCACTAAGAAGCTAATGAATTTTCACGACAACTTTTTTTAAAAATGCAAACTGCAGTGGAAATGTGAATAACTGGACTTAATACTGGAAAAATGAGAAGCTGAGAGAAACCAGAAACCAACTTCATCCATCCCTAATCATGAGAGCCAAATCAACTGATGTGCTTATTTGAAAGCTATGCCATGGAAATGGTGATGTGGACATCTGCAGGGAGTAAACCTTTACATCAATAGCTACTTGTGTGTAGACATCCTTCCAGTACCCGCGAGCGCACAAACATGCCCCCCCCCATGCATGGACTTCAAGAGGAGGGGCAAGTACCCTGCCCATTGCATATAGATTAATGAATGAATGGACTTGATTAAACTCAAAAGGGAATGGAATGATCTTTAGAAAGTTTCTTCAAAACCAACGCACACCTTGCCCAAGTATGCGCAAAATGCACTGCAAAATTGGGAGAAATGCTAATTTTTATGAGTGACGGCTTTTGTCCTTGTATTGTTTTGGAAAGTGCAGATTATGGAATATCTAGCTTGGTCCTGAGTAACAGAGGGAGGAAGAGAAGGAGAGGGACTTTTGACAGCACTGCTGCTGCTGTCAGAACCCTGGAAAGGATGATGAGAACAGGGGCATTGCAAGGGGGTGTGGTCCACCCCGGGTGTCATGCCTGGGGGGGTGACAAACCCCACCCCTGGGCAGATCGGCGTGGCGGCGCTTGAACCCCCAGCAGGGGGGTTTTCACGATTGGTGTGATCGTTGTCATGGACCACCTGTCCTTGCTACGCCTCTGGGTGAGAAGGCATGTTTTGAGGTTGAGGTGGCAGACAGATGCAGGAGGGTTGCAGGCACAGACTTGGGGGGGGGGGCAACACCTTTCCAAACCCTTGGACTGGATTGGGATGGTTATTATTTAGGTCCTTAATGATCCCGCTCCCTTGAAAGTCCAGAATATCTCCAGGCCATTCTAGGAAGAACCTTGGCAATTCTCTAAATTGCACTTACAAGGCATCTGGCTTTGGCTGCCTAGTCAGCTTAATGCTGACTCTTCAGAATACAGAGGAACATTATGAGCCAGACAAATTCACGCCCTGAGCCAAGTGATTATGAATTACAGTGATACAGTTAATTAAAAGATGCCATTGTACAATTGGATGAGCTTACAGATGGTGGTTTGTCGTGGAAAAAAAGTTACCTCTCCATGAATATGCATATACTGCAAGAATGCAGATTACTTTTTCCCCTGCATTCTCACACCATCCCAGCTAGTTTCGCAGCAAGCCACCTTCTGTCTTCTTGCCCTGTTCTGCATTGTCACTTTGTTTTATATCAAGAAACATCTGAAACACTAAACCACTTGAAATTTTGGTAAAAGCATTGTGGGTTTTGATAAAGCAGCTTTACGTTTCAGAACAGCAGTCATAAGTGACAGATCTGTGGAATCACTCCCTCTAATAATGAAGCCAGATGATGAGTGCCGACAGCATTGGAACCAAAGGGGGGGACTCTGAGAAACAGGTGGGAGGTATCAGCATGTTCAAAGGAACCCCAAAGTTTGCAGAAGCAGAAAAAAAATCTGCATGAGTAAAAATACCTAAGGGGTCATAAAAAGAAAAACCAGCCCAATGAAGATTGAGTGTGGTCAGTAATGGCAGGATATAATGTGTCTGTTGGAGAGGGTGCAAAGGGTTAAGGTGAATCGAATGGAGTATCATGGAAAGAGGCATGGCTGGCTGGACTTAGTTTGAGCATTTCATGCTGCAACATTTTGTTGCACTTCTGACTTGTTTCACCTAAATTTTGCTGTTTCAATGAACAAACCCCAGCCTAGGCCAAATTCTGAAAATAACAACAACATTGCACATTTATATGACCAATATTTCTCTCACTTGTATATAATTATATTTTTAATTACCTTAAATAACTTTTTCAGAGCTTTAATTACATATTTCATTCAGATGTATATTGTGTAGAACAGAAGAAGGAATGGTGGTCCGTAGCAAAAGGCACAGTAACTCTGCTTTATGTTCATGTCACCAAGTAAATCAAATGTGGCAGGGCTAGTAAGTCTGGAAGTTTTCAGTGCCGGGGAGGTTGCCTTGCAGTATTTTCTCCCTCTCCCTCTCTCTGGATCTCAGTGGCTCCATTCCCAATTCCGTGTGAATCCCATAGACTCTTAAACAACAGCCTTAAACTTGGTGGAGCTGTGAAGATTGTGAAAATGGCCAGCAGCCCTCGCAGAGGCATTGCAAAGGTATTCTCCTAGAAGAAAGGGTGATCACAAAGGGAAAGTGTGATATAGCCTGGAAGGGAATAGTATCTGAGCAACTGGCAGTGTAGGCCAATACATGACTATTCAGATGTAACGCCTCCTATTGAGTTCAATAGCTGTGTTAGGTTTTAATGGGATACTGCTATGATCTTGAGGAAGCACTTGTTTGTCAGGAAAGTGGTCTATAAATTGTGGAATAAATAAAACGAAATCTTCCCTTACCAAAATCCACCTGATCACTCAGGAGGAAACGGTTAAATCAGCTATGGTAAAATGGGCACAGGACATTGGGTACAACATTATGTTTGCTGACTGGGAAAGGTTATGGACCACCAGTGTGAGGTTCTCGGCATGTAATGCCTTGAAAGAAAATATTATGAAAATGATATATAGGTGGTACATGACCCCAGTCAAGCTTGCAAAAATATACCATTTGCCGGACAATAAATGTTGGAAATGTAAGGAAATTGAAGGAACATTCTTTCACCTTTGGTGGACTTGTCCAAAGGTTAAGGCATTCTGGGAAATGATCTATAATGAGCTAAAAAGGGTATTTAAATATACCTTCCCTAAGAAACCAGAGGCCTTGCTTTTGGGCATTGTCGGCCAAGGGGTGTTAAAGAAGGATCGAACTTTCTTTATGTATGCGACAACAGCAGCAAGAATACTTATTGCAAAATATTGGAAGACTCAAGATCTCCCCACTTTGGAAGAATGGCAGACACAACTGATAGACTATATGGAACTGGCAGAAATGACTGGCAGAATCCGGGACCTGGGAGAAGAGACAGTGGAAGAGGACTGGAAAAAGTTTAAGGACTATTTGCAAAAACATTGTAAATTGTATGAATGTTAAAATGATGCAGGATAGAAAACAACTTGGCATCAGTAACCTAGTTGAAAGAAAAATGAAAATAAGTGACCTATAAGAACAAGGATGATACTCTGACTAATATTATGTTAAATTTTAATATTTAAGTAATGGATAATTAAAATTGAAAATTGAAAATTACAAAGTAAGAATTGAAAGAAGGTGAAGCATTGCTGACTTAATTTTATAACTGGGAACGCAGGAAAGGGAGATGTGAGGAAGTCCGAAATAGAAGGCTATGGAAATTTGGTATTTTGGAACTTAATTATGTTGTATTTTATCTATTTTCTGTTAATCTTTTGGGGGTTTTTTGTGTTTTTTTTTTTTTGTTCTATGCTGGTGATGGTGTTTTATATGTTTGGTGTGTTATACTGTTTAAAACCTTTAATAAATATTTATATTAAAAAAAAAATCCACCTGATCAAAGCAATCCTTAACTGAACCTCTTCAGGAGGACTTGCTTGATACGTCAGGAGATGCTTCCCCATACAAGTCATTCAGTCATGCTTGGATTGCAAGGGGACCAGAGGTGGGCCAGAGACAGGGGTGGAGGAAGGGGGTGTGGTGGGTGCGAGTGGTCATGCCCATTAATTTCAAAAAGTCTGCTCAGTTGAATAGATCAGGTTCTCCTCCCAGAGAGCACGTGTTGCAGTGAGGTCACCACAACTGACTATCTGTTGCTGGGGTGGGTAAGTTTGGATTGCCACAGCTCCCCGATTGGTCCCTCGGAAGCATGGGACTTGTTCTGGCCAATGGGGTTGCAGAAATTGCTTCCGAGGGACAGATATATACCGCTGCACGTTGCGTTGAGATTCCTCTGTTTTGCTTCATCCACCCGCCCGTGGGCCGTCTGCTTTTGGAGCAGGGGCCCAGTAGGAATTTTTTCCACTTGGCTGATTGGCTGGTGCCTTTTGGGTTTTGCCTACTGTGTAGCAAATTGTCACAGCTTTGTAAGGTTTGTGGTTAGGCATTGGTTAATGTGTGTGGAAGGGACGAGGCGTGGCTGTGACCTGTCCCTCCAACGGTTGCTGCGTAGGTATTCCATTAAAGGAATTCAGGGGCTCGCCATCCATTCATCCAACCCCTGAAAGGAGGATAGGGCCTCACAAGAACCCCTAGGAGCATTCTGGTTGTGATCTTAGGGATCTGCACCCATCCCAATTGATCTCCCGGGGTGCTTATCTTGACTGACCACTGCAACTGGCAGTTGTCAGTTCTGTTCCTGTCCTAGACAGTCTGGGACAGGTTCAGATAGTCTGAACCAATGCCTAAGCAAACCAATCACTGTAATCAATAAAGTTGTGGCCAAAATTGTGCCAAACCTCAAACTAAAATTTGAGTCATGTGTGAATTTATTAGTTTTCGTGATCTTAACATGCAGCACCCATACACTTAATATTATGGAACAGAGTGTCATTCAGATCATGCTCAGACCCAGGAATTTGTTTTTTGTTTAAGGATCAAAATTTACAGTCCTTTTACAGAAAAATCCACTCTGCCCCCCCCCCCAGTTTTCTTGATTTCAGCAAGGGCTGGGGGGGGGGCTTTTAGTTGTTGCTCTTCTCATGCAGTCAAGAAACAGAACCTCTTGACGATTTACTGCTAATCCCCCAGAAAACATGTCAAGGGATTTTTGAAGTGGGGGAAACTGGGTTCAAACTCATTTCACCTTTAGTATGCATACTTACTTGGGAAATAACCCCACTAAATAACAGGGGACTTACATGCCATTTTAATTTTGTTGCATTTGTTTTTGCTTCAAAGACACTGAAAAAAATGTTTCCAAACACTTTGAATTCCTTCCTCTCTGGATAGCCCCACACCTTTAATTATCAATTCCATTCATAATACGCAATTACAGAAAATGCAAAACGAGCTCATTTGCTGTTGTTTTTTTGTGTGTTTTTTTTTACTTTTCTCTGCAAGCCAGATTAATGTATCATCATTTGAATGCTGCATTATTAAAGAGCACACTTCAAACAAATGAATTATGCATTTGTATCCATTTACTTGTCCTAGTGAGGTTTAAATTAACAATTAAAATGAGAAATACTGCAATGGAATTAAAGCTCCATTTTAAGCGTGCAATGATACTTAACTTTTCATCTTGTAAAACAGCATACTGTGTTTCTAATCACTTTCGAGAGAAAGAGGACGTGGTATGATCATGGCTTTAATCCTGAAACACTTACTTCGAAGAAAGTCAATTGGTTTAAGTAGAAACGCTTTGGAGTACATGATTTGATAATCTTGCAGCCAGATCAGCAGCACATTTAAAATGAAGTGCTCGGATTTAAGCCTACTTAGACCTTTCTGATACAAGAGGATTAAATAATCTTGTGCTCTGCCTTGTTTGACCAGGATGTGGACCAGGGGGGAGCTAATTTGTATAGTCAGTTTACTTATAGTCAGTTTACTTATATACCATATTTCTCACTGACAGATTCATGCTCCAAATGGTTTACAGGGAATCTAAACAGCAGTTTATGACTACTAAAGAAGCAGAAGCGGCTGAAGGGGCCTGGGACTGAAGGTATGGCGGGGGCAGAGAGATTTCTACCAACACACAAGCTGAACAGAGTTACCTTGTCAAATTTCTTCAGAGGCGGAGATAAGCACAGTGGGGCAGAGCCACCACACTGGCTTTCTGCCAGTGGAGTTCCTACTGCTTACTGGGAAGGGTGATGTAAATCCAGTTTACAGCTGTTGTGCTCACAGGGACCTATCCACTGCCTCATGCTTCCCTGTCTGCCTACCAGTGAATAAATTTATTTATTCAATTATAATGGCTCAGGACCACAATACCTCAAGGACCGCCTCTTTCCATATGAACCTACCCGGACCCTGAGATCATCTTCTGAGGCCCTTATTTGTGTGTCTCCTCCTCGAGAGGTTCAGACAGTGGCAACACGAAAACGGGCCTTTTCTGCAGTGGCTCCCGGTCTATGGAATGCTCTCCCCAGGGAATTATGCCTGGCGCCTTCATTATACACCTTCAGGCGCCAGGCAAAAATGTTCCTTTTTAACCAGGCCTTTGGTTGACTTGATTGACATCCTATACCCTTTTAAAATGTGGCTCTTTTGAGGGGCGTGTTATTGTTTCTGTTTTTATTTTATATTTTGTGATCTTTTCTGTGAACCTCTGGGTATAAGGTGGTATATAAAAGAAAGAAATAAAATCCTGCCGTTCTTTCCAAAGGAGCCTAGGATGGCAATGATGTGGCAGCCAAGAAGCTAGACTAACTATATGACTCTGCAATCCCTTTCACATTTGCACTCTTCAGGCAAGTAACACCTGAACAGGGCTTATATGTGATAAGAAAATGTGGTGGGCTGCTTCTGTTAGCAATTCCTTTAAAAAATGGTTCATATGATAAGAAATATCTGATAAGAAGTGTTCTAAACTCTCTGCATTGAGAGATGAACAACAATGTAAGATATCCAATGTAAGATCGGTCCCTACTCATCGCCACTAACGCAGAGCTGTCTCTTTGAGGTTGTATCCATATGAGAGCATGTTTTAAAACGATGTTTTCAAGTTAGACTAAACTGAGTGTGGAAGGTGAAAGTCAGAGTCACCGGAGCCTAGAGAAGACAGCAACTTGAGCTACTTTTTAGTGAATTCCAGAACTCCCGTTGGACTCAATTAGAACAATTGAAAGAAAACTGTTAATTTCAATCACCTGGTGACCGCTGCTGCTGCAGTCAGTCACAGTTTGGGCATCCAGCTTTTACGCCTGCAAGCGGGAGATTGCTTTGTGCTAAAGGATCTTTTCCCCACTAAATCATTAGCAGGAACGTATTATTTATCAGTTATTACTGACAATTTTGAGTGTCTCGGGTTTCTTTACGATGAAAGCCAAAGTACGCCGGTAGCCCAAAGAACGTCTAAAATTTCAGACACACGCACACATGTTTGAATGATGAAAATGTTCGCAAAAATGCTCTAAGAAAACAAGTGATAAACACATTAAAATACAATAGAGCAGTGGACCAAGGAATGCCAAAGAATTTGATGAGCTGAAATTATATTAGATGCCTGTGATTAACATCATAACATATTTTCCACTCCCTGATTCAGAGAAAAGAAAGGCTTTGTTTAGATCTTCTCCATATAAAGGAGAAATGTGGCCTAGGACTTTAGCTCTACTTGTCAGCAATGCAGTCTCACCCACCAACACCCACTTCTTCATGTATTCATTTTATGTGTGAAGATCTCAACAGGGTGATATCAGTATACATTACTGTTCAATACTGTCTGTGTGTCTTCTTGGGCGATTACTTGTAGCCAAGTAAGATTGTCTTCCATAAACACAGTTTTAACAATGAGTCCGTAGGTGACTGTGGAGGCCAATTCTGGATCCACACGTCCTTCCACAGTGGGGACATTGGTTTCCGGGCAGGAGTTGATCACAGTGTCGATTTGCCAAGCGTGCCTTCCTCTTAGCACGTTTCTCCCTTGCATCCTGAGTTTGAGTGTCTTCAAAGCCCATGACACCTTTGGTAAAGGCTGTTCTCCAATTGGGGTGTTTGCAGGCCAGTGTTTCCCAGTTGTCGGTGTTTACACTTCATTTTTGTGTCTATTAACTGTCCACATGAATCTGACCATTTTTAACATGCCTTTTATAGAATCACAGAATTGTAGAGTTGGAAGGGACATCAAGGGTCACCAAGTCAAACACTCAACAATGCAAAATCAGTGATGTAGCATGGCGGTCCACAAGGACAGTTGCCCTGGGCCCAAAATTGTCAGGGATACAAAATGTTAACACCCAGTGCTGCCTCAATATAGCTGCATACTTCTGTCATAGGGCTCAACTGAAAATGGCTTCCCCATGTGAACCAGGAAGTAGCCTCTCCAAACAATGGAACAATTTTTCTTTTCTAATAATAATAATAATAATAATAATAATAATAATAATAATAATTTATTATTTATACTCCGCCCATCTGGCTGGGTTTCCCCAACCACTCTGGGAGGCTTCCAGCAGAATATTAAAATACAATGATTCATCAAATATTAAAAGCTTCCCTAAACAGGGCTGCCTTCAGATGTCTTCTAAAGGTCTGATAGTTGTTTATTACTTTGACATCTGATGGGAGGGCGTTCCACAGGGCAGGCACCACTACCAAGAATGCCCTCTGCCTGGTTCCCTGTAACTTTGCTTCTCGCAGTGAGGGAACCGCCAGAAGGCCCTCGGCACTGGACCTCAGTGTCTGGGCAGATCTCTGCAGCTGCAATCTCCTGGGTGATGCAGACACTGGTAGGCAGTTGAATGCACATGTGTAATCCATCTATTTCCTTCCCTCCCACCCCTCCTCCACTTGGCCCCGGCTACTGGCAACCCACACTATGCCACTGATCACAGATAGCTATCTAACCTCTGTTTAAAAATCTCCAGCGAAGAAGAGTCCACCACTTTCCACTGCTGAACAGCTCTTACTGTCAGAAAGTACTTCCTATTGTTTAATTGGAATCTACCTTCTTGTAATTTAAATCCATTTGTTCTGGCTATCATATCACCTCTCAGGCTACAAGATGGCTGTCTTCTGCTCCCAGGCTTCCCATACACATTTGTTTGGCCACTGCGAAAACACAATGCTAGCCCAGATGGGCATTTGGTCTGTTCTAGCAGGGCTTTTCTCATGTTATTATGCTGTGCATTATACTCAGCAGTGGGTGGCCAAGGGCACAGCCATTTTTAATGGCAGCAGTCATTTTGAATTTCCCAAAATTCGGAAAACATCCCAGAACAGGGTTTCTTGAGAAAAGTCACTCTGATCCTCTTTAACCACCGAATAATTTCACCTCACCCATGGAAGCTTAGCAAAAATAGAAACAGTAGTTTCAAGATAGATGAAATGCCTGGAAATTTTTCTTTTTAAATTTGGTGCCATCCTAACAAGAATTTTCCATGCCCATATTAAATTTTGCTTTAGACAAAAATCAGTGATAACTCAAGTCACTAGAAGTGTCAAAAGAAAAAGAAAAAAAAACATTATGTACTTCGGCTTTATTTTGGATTTTCTTTCCAAATGCAATCAAAAATGGAACAAAGATATATGCAAGATGTGAAACGGCTATGACATTCAGCTCTCCATGAATGGCTCTTTAATTTTAATTTTTACAAGGACACAGTTAGCAAGAAAACAATGCTAGCTAGAAATCACCTCCTCTCTCCCCACCTCTTTCCCCTCAGTAAATGAAGACAGGATGAACAGCTAAAATTACTAATTGGTTTACTGATCAGTTGTACTTTGTTCGATTGATTTGCAATTAATTCTGGTTTGTGGTGCACAGAAGAAGAAGCTTGGCGCCAACCTTCGAGGCGGCTGATACTCAATACCCACCAAGAGAGCTGTGGGATGAAATATCAATAATCCGTTTTGAAGCACATCCTTAAGACATTGAGACCATGTCTTCTGCATTTGTCAGAATGCTCTGGAAGCATGAAATAAGGTAGCTTGGGCCTATTATCGGTATATATGCATATATATCAGTCAAATAAATGATCCAGAAAAAAGTAGATATATTTACATTCAAAGGGTCTGGTTGCCTGTAAAAAGTACCAATTGCTATGCCAATCTTTTAACTGCTTATAATATTGTAGTTAATTAATATCTATGCTGCCACTAGTGATAGCTATTTTGTTTTCAGGGCCAAATATAACTAACATTACCATAAGGATTTAGAAGAAACATTGGGTTGGATCCTGATTGGACTGACCCTGAATGGAATGACTTCTACCATTTGTGGAGGAAGCTGGGATCTAGGAGAGGAATGGAGCAGAGAAGCAGTTTCTGCTGATTCCTCCTCCTTTTGGCAGTCCAAAAGGCCACATCCTACACCATTTTGGAGGGTCCCCTGAGCCTCTGAAATAGCTTGTGGAGGGCACAGGAGGCTGAAGGGGAAAGGGGGACTTCACACATACACACCCAAGCCTCCTTGACCCCCTTTTCTACCATAAGCAGATCCCTACTGAGCACAACTCTGGATCCAACCCATTGTTCACCAAATGCTTTGAAAGGATCATAACCCAATTTTCTTGGAGCTTTAGACCTAGGGGGAAATTTAAATATGATTGTTCTCCTCTACAATATCTGTTCATCTGGACTAAGATTAATTTGGGGGGTGTCTCTCTCCGTCCTGAACACTCCCTGAAATAACCACTGCTGTCTCCACTCCACAAGACTCTTAGCTGGGATTGTAAGCTAGAAGACAAGGGAGGCCACACTGGTGTCTTCAGCAGAAACAGGTTCCTCTGTGATATAACCAGTGCCTTTTTTCTGGCGTACTCAAGGCTACCCACAGTACTGGTATCTCTTTTTTTCTAGAAGAAAAGCACTGGATATAACAGAGACATTGGGAGATATTCATGTGGTCTTGCTTGTCTTCTAGCTTCCAACCTTTTTTTCCTCACAAAGGATGTGCATTAGTGGAAACCGTACTCTGCTCATTGACATAACAGAGATGTTGGGAGATACTGTATACTTGAAAGACAAGAGTAGGATCTCAGCTAATGCAATGTGCTTTGCGAGCAAAAGGTCTAGATTCAGTACCTGGCATCTTAAGGAAAACCTGGGGAAAATTCTTGTTTGAAACCCTGGAAAGCTATTGCTAGTCAAGGTAAACAGTGCTATGCTAGGTGGAACAATAGCATGTACCAATATTCCTAACTGATGATAAGCCTTCTTCCATTCCCAATTTCTCAATTTTAAAAGTGGCATTCAAATTTATTTTAAATATGAATGAAAATATATATTGATAAAACTGTGTTAAACTCCTCTGGAAGAAGGTACAGTTGTAAAATATTTAGAAAGGGGGCTGCTATGGAATCTTAATCTCAAATGAAGGGAATTCTAGTTTGGGGGAAAGTGGCTAATAATGTCTCAGCTTGTTCATATGCTCGTGATGCTCTCAAAAACAGATATCTATGAAATTTGTTCCCAGTGTTTATGAGACACTTTTGCCAGGAAGGATTTGTTTGAAAATTAGCGTTGACCTTGGTAGGAGCAGGTTGCACATAGCAGAAGGGAAACAATGACCAACTATTCACGGAGGCCAAAGTTTGAACCTTTAAGAAATAAAACAGCTGATTAATGCTATTGAAGAACTGTGATAAGAAAAACCATTTGGGGACTCCATGCCATTCAAGACCACGTCTTTTCACTGTAAAATGTGATCTGGTTTCAGACTGTGAATGAGTCTCAAGCTGCATGTTCGTAGATGCATTAGAGATACTGTAATAGTTGCAGATCATTCCCGTGAGAAAGGCGTGCAAGGTTTAGTGACTCCAGTGTCAAAGAGCTATCTGTCACAGATGTCCATTTATCTAACTGAGCTCCTATACTTTCCCCATTCTCTTGACCAATATCTTTTGCATCTACAATGTGCTAGTAGGAGAGCAAATAGGGTGGTAGAGGAGAGAGAGAAAACTCTTGGGGCGTGTGTGTGTGTGTGTGACGAGACAGAATAAAGATCTCTGTAGCCTTTTGTCTTAAAAGCTAAAACAGGAAGCTTAACTACCTGACAGCTGACTTCAAATTAAGCGGAATCCTTATGGGATTATTTGAAATTTTACTGTATAATCCATCCAAGATTTCACATGTTTCATGTGTCATTAGCCCTGTATCCTGTCAGCCTGTCTAAGCAATCTATAGATGTGCTGTCAGATAGGAGGGGAAATAGCTGCACATTTGCACTGTTCAGAGTCAGTGCTTTGGTGACCCTTTTGATTAGAAAACAATACAGAGTGATGGTGAAATGGTGTCTGAGAGACAGAGTGTTAACACCAGGCTTCGTTATAAAAACACCCCAGATCTCAGCAGATCTATTTTGTATGAGGGTTTTTTTGTTATGCGAAAGGTTCTGAAAAGCAGCAAAATAGTAGTTTTCTTGCCCTGATAAAGAAATCTGTTGTGTGCAAGTCTATATGTGTTTGGCTTTTCAAACCCAAATGGTTTCAGGTAATGAGACAGCCAGGGTATTGTGTCTCTTTCTACTTTAGCATAATGCACACGAAAGCATTCATGAAAATTCAATAAGTCATCTGCAAAGCAGGGAAGACACTGGTTACTCAAATCACGCATACCACAGCACCAGTGCTTAAAATTAACCCTAATGACTTCATGGATATGAAGGTTGTGGTTGTATGTTGTACATGGGTGCAGAATGGATTGTGAGCCCCCCCCCATATATCACCTGCCAAAATATGGCTAACAGTGGTTTCCTCGTGGAAAACCAGCTCGTGGAATGTGCAGCCCCCTTTTAACAAGGCCTGGACTACATAGGATACAAAGAAAAACAGACAGAACACTCCTTTTTGTGTATTTAATTGATGGTAATGTTTAGCAATGATTCACCATTGTCAGATATGCAGATTTTAACAACCAAATCTAAACACATGAAATTCAACATGCCACTTGTTTATTTGTGTCCTGCTCTTCCTCTAGGGAGCTTGGAGGGGTACAATGTGTGCCCATTTTGAGACAAGTCAAGTGGGATTCAATTGCTGCATAATTAAATAAATTGAAGAAGCCCAGTACTGAAACAATTACATCACATCCACTATTGATAAGATTTGAATGCCATTGGCTAGGATTATATAACCATTGTTTTTACCACAATGCAGTGGGATTTATTTTTCTATTGCTAATGATAAAATTACTACTACTACTACCACTACAACAACCTGTGATGAATCTTAGTAGAATTGGGACTGGTGGAAAGTTTAATGTTTATTCACTTCCATGTGCCTTCTACAAAACTCAGAAATTACGGTAGGTTCTCCGGAACGTGTGATGAGCTTGCAACACAATGCTAGGGGGAATAAACCCAACCAAAGCTTTTAAATCTATATTGATTGTGTCTGTATTAGTAAAATTTATGGGTTTGACACATTGTAAGGTATACACTCAGGAAAGTACTTTTCATATAAATCTTCTGTTTTCTAGCTGCCTCTTTCACTTTATTTTCCAGCTAAGTTCGCAAAGGGCAAATGACTCTTCCAAATGCTAGCTCTATTAGTCACTGTAATCACCAAGGGTACCTGGGCCCTGTGTTGATCCTAGACAGAAGGACTTCACTTCGTTATTTTTTAGATGGCTTTAAACCTTGACCTCCATGTGTGTTTTTCTGTCATTCAACCCCATGATGTCATTGAGACATCTTCACACAATAGGATTGACTTTAATTAATATTTTGGAGCTGCTACTGTTCTTCTGTAAGGAATTTCTTAACAGGTTAAAAAAATACATGTACCTTTGATTCTGACTGCCTAACATAGAGTTGGCAAGCATGACTTATAGAATCATAGCTGGAAGGGAACCCAAGAGCCATCTATTCCAACCCACCTGCAGTGCAGGAATCACAGTTTAAGAATCCCTGACAGATTACCATCCAGGCTTTGTTTAGAAACCTCAAATGGAGGAGTGCCATTGTTGTTGAGGTGAAGGATTGTTGTAGAAATACCTTTCAGGAGGCTTCGGGATTGAGACTCTGGATGCTGCATATACAGCAAGATGTATGGAAGTTAGGGATCATGAGAAATCTGATTCCTAATAGTCCTGGATGCTACTGCAGAGATCCATGCTTCTTTAAGCCTTGTCTTATCCTGAAAGGGTTCAAGGTTTGTTTGTTTTTGCAGGGTATTCA
This sequence comes from Podarcis vaucheri, assembly GCF_965113315.1. Taxonomy (NCBI): domain Eukaryota; kingdom Metazoa; phylum Chordata; class Lepidosauria; order Squamata; family Lacertidae; genus Podarcis; species Podarcis vaucheri. The sequence goes on from NC_138749.1 coordinate 22,412,098, forward strand.
AGAAGCTGGACTTCCTTTTCTTCTGCCCAAGGCAACTGAGAAACTTACTTATGAGCAGAGAGAAGGCAGAAGTGGTGGTTGTGGTTTGGGGGGGAGAAAGACTTTTCATGCTGACAACTGGACAGGGAATTTAAATCCCAGCGGGTGGCGCTGTGGGGGACGCGGGTGGCGCTGTGGGCTAAAGCCTCAACGCCTAGGGCTTGCCGATCGAAAGGTCGGCGGTTCGAATCCCCGCGGCGGGGTGCGCTCCCGCTGCTCGGTCCCAGCGCCTGCCCACCTAGCAGTTCGAAAGCACCCCCGGGGGCAAGTAGATAAATAGGTACCGCTTACCAGCGGGAAGGTAAACGGCGTTCCGTGTGCGGCTCTGGCTCGCCAGAGCAGCGTTGTCACGCTGGCCACGTGACCCGGAAGTGTCCCCGGACAGCGCTGGCCCCCGGCCAATAGATGTGAGATGGGCGCACAAACCCCAGAGTCTGTCAAGACTGGCCCGTTCGGGCAGGGGTACCTTTACCTTTACCTTTATCCCTGGGGGGTGGGGTGGGATGGGACATAATGCTACACATCCCATTCAAATAATACCGAGAAATGTGAAGCCCTTTCAACATTTTAGGTGTTGTATATAAATAATGGTGATCATTATCATCACCATCATCCATTGACGATGGAACTCACTGTTCAGGAAATCAGGATGAAGGCTCTGTAGAGCATTAGCTACATTTGAGTGAAATACAAAATATATATTTTACAGTGTGGATATTCAGAGAAAGAGAGGAGTAAGTGTCTGATAAAATCTGGAGATGGTCGTAAATGAGCACGCTTTTCCTATTTCCTTCTTCCGTGTGTTGTTGTTTTTTCTTAAACAAAGATTTATAATGATTGATAAACAAATTGCCTGGTGGAAATCGTTAGCTGAGGCTGCCTTGCACTGATTTACTACTGAGGGTTGCATTGACCTGTCTAATGATCCTAAACCTTTGTGTCAAAAGTTCTTTCTAATACTTAACTATGTGTGTCTAATAAATCCACAGGGTTAATAAAAGGGCTTTATTTTCAGTATTGATACAAGTATGGATTTATTTATTCCAAATTGCTCATCAGAGGGAAACATTTCATTGGAAAAAAATACCCCTGGAAAGCACTTCATTAAAATCAAGGTGTCATCTTTAAACAAATCTTTAGACATCCCACCATGAAAATAAATTGAGAGTACGCGTACATACACAATGATGTGATTGGTAGAAGGATATTGTTCAATAATTGGGCATGTGAGAATTAGTTTTGTGCACTGCCAATATGTAGGTGACTGATTTATCGATTATATTATGTATAGTAAATATTTTTGTAGTAAACATGAAATTTTATGATATATAGTATTTAGGTTGCATTTCGAGGTGTCTATATATTTGTAACATGTTATTTTTTGTGGATAATAGTTCTTTTATTCATGTACATTATTTTGAGGTATTTAGTTAATTATGTTACTTATAATGAGGAAGTGGTAGTGGTGGTAATAGTTGTATTGTTTGGTTTTGACTGTGTAATTTATATTGTATCTCTTATATTATTTTTTTGTTGGGATTTTAAAGAGATTTTAAAGAGGTTTTTTAAAGGTTTATTTGGGGTATAAAGTAAATGATTAGTAGTAGCATCTACTGCAGAATCATATAAAGCTTTTAACAACTTGGGACCAGTTTACCTGTATATGCCCACTAGACCAGTTTGATTTGTGGAACTGGCACTGCTATAGGTGCCACCTAATACCTGTTTGACATTTGTAAGAAACTGATATTTTACGGTGGCAGCATGTAGACTTTAGAACTCCCAGCGTGTTGATATCAGACAGGTACCTTCACTGTACTCTTTTCAACACCTGCTAACAACATTTCTGTTTATACAGGCCTATCCAGATATGTAGAATGTTGATGTGTGTTTTAAGTTTATCTCTGATTTTAATTTTCATATTTAATTTTAAATTTCATATCATTTATTTGTCTTTGTATTATGACTTGTAAACTGCCTTGGCAGAAAGGTGGAATATAAATGCAATCAATAAATATGTCCAATCCCTGTTTCATTAAATTGCTCCTTTGAAAGCAACATTGCATATTTTTAACATGAGTGTTTCATCCCTTAACTTTCTAGAACTTAGTTCCTTTAATTCAGGTCCAGTGGAACAGATTTTCCTTTCCATCAAAGTCTGGAGTAATGTTACTAAAAAATAAATGGCCACTGTGCCTTCTTGTTGTTGTTAATATCATTCCCTGACTCTAGGAAAGAGAGGTGTGAGATCTTCAGAGTTTGTACCTCTCAGTTGGAGAAATGGAGAAGATGATGATGATGTTGAAGAAGAAGAAGAACAGGAATAGGAAATGCACCCTTATTGTTCTACTCTCCTTCTTTAATAAGATACTTCTTCAAAGACCTTTGGAGCAGCATTGCTGCTTTATCACCTAATTAGAGAACACCACTTAACACCATCAAAGGAGATGGCATATTGTGGTCTGAACAGATTTGTGCTATATAGGTAGGTAGATCCTAATTCACAGACAAACAGAAGTTATCTTCAAAGTCGTTGTTGTTGTTGTTGTTGTTGTTGTTGTTGTTGTTGTTGTTATAATTTTATGATTTGTACCCAGCCATCTAACTGGGTTGCCCCAGACACTCAGGGCAGCTTCCAACAAAATATAAATAGTCAAATATTAAAACTTCCCGATACAGGGCTGTCTTCAGATGTCTACAGAAAGTCATATAATTGTTTATCTCTTTGACATATGATGGGGGGTCATTCCACAGAGCAGGTACCACTACCGAGAAGGCCCTCTATGCAGTGGTAGAGCATATGCCCGCGCTGTCCAGGGCAGGCACGCTCCCGAGGTGGGCATGGTGCAGAGGGTGCCCTCCCAGGCGTGGGATAGCTGCTCAGGTGCCTGGAGACGCACACACGCCCTGCAGCTGGGAGGTGGAGTGAGCCGCCTAGAAGGGCAGAGCAAGATGCCCATGGTGGACATTCGGCACGCTGCACGCCCACGACTCCCAAGACTTCCCCAAGCTGTCAAAAGAAAGGGGGAAGGGGGAAATGCCACCAGCAAAGTGGCGTAGCTTCTTCCCTTACCCCGACAGCGGAAGGGTGGCGCGCTGAATGTGTCCCCCCCCATTGAGGGCACCTGGGGCAGTCCACCCCTCTTTCCTACACCCCTGCCTCTACCTGAGTCTGCATAACTTCACCTGCAGTCAAGGAAACACCAGAAGGCTTTTGCGGTTGAACAATGCAGGGGGAGATGGTCCTTCAGGTATACAAGGCCATGGCAAGTGAAGTTATGTGGAACCAGGTAGAGGCAGGGCTGTAGGAAGGGAGGTGGGGGTTGGGAGTCGTGGGCGGGTGGCACGCCAAATGTCCGCCATGGGCGGCTTGCTCTGCCCCCGTGGGCAGCTCACTTCAAGTTAAACGCCATCTCCAACTCCCCGAAAGATTCCATCAACGGTGTCTCCGAAAAAATTTCACACATCACTTGGGACGACAGGTGAACTAATGCCGGTGTCCTGGAAGAAGCAAAGATCACCAGTGTCGAAGCTATGATTCTTCAACATCAACTTCATTGGACTGGTCATGTTGTGCGGATGCCTGATTATTGTCTTCCAAAGCAACTACTCTATTCCAAAGTTAAAAATGGAAAGCGTAATGCTGGTGGTCAACAAAAGAGGTTTAAAGACTCTCTCAAGGCAAATTTTAAAAAATGTAGCATAAACACCAACATTTGGGAAACATTGGCCTTTGAGCGCTCCAATTGGAGAACAGCCTTTACCAAAGGGGTCATGGGCTTTGAAGACACACGAACTCAGGACGAAAGGGAGAAACAAGCTAAGAGGAAGGCACACTTGGCAAATCCACACCATGATCAACTCCTGCCTGGAAACCAATGTCCCCACTGTGGAAGGTCGTGTGGATCCAGAATTGGCCTCCACAGTCACCTATGGACTCATTGTTAAAACGGTGTTTATGGAAGACAATCTTACTCAGCTACGAGTAATCACAGAAGGAGGAGGAGGAGGAGCCTTCAAAACAAAAATGGCTGAAAACATTTTGGGATACTCTTTTATTAGTAAAATGGACTGAATACTGCAAATCCCCAAATGTGTTTTACCATGTTAATGAAACGTGGAGCCCATAGTCGTTCATATGAAGAATTCTATGTCACTTTGTATCCATCAATTCGAATACTACAGGTTCATATGCTACCTAGAGTAAATGCTATTTTATCTTACAGGACTGTTATTTTTACTTAGTGGTCATTTTTACTTTTGCATGCTTTGATGCTTACATTCAGCGAGCACTGATTAAAACATTGTGTTCTACATCTGCCTCCCGAAAGGTTAATACCAGAGGAGAAGGGGAATGGCATTCCTCTCTATCCATGATACAAATAACTGAGTCACAAACACAATGGTGTTTTTTTGTTGTTGCTGTTGTTTTGGTTTTTAAATTTCCTACTTGAGGCTATAGCACATGCTATGTTTTTAGTCAGGGATAGCCTATTAAGCTGCTAATTTATCTACCGTTGCAAAGGCTGCACTATAAATAATAGAGCAGTGAGCCATAACCACCTTCTCTGTAACAGTCCAGTGTCCACTACAGATATTATGAGAGAAAGGTTGGTTGCTAGGTGCCAAAATGCTCCTTTCCTATTTCGAAACTGCTACAGTTTTGTCTCCCTGCTAAGATAACAAAAGTGTAATTAGAGATTAATCAAGAGCTACATTAGTGGCACAGTTTCCTGCAGGCTGACTTCTGTCACTCACCAGTGGTAAAGTGCATCTGCCTATGTTTACCAGTTCTTGGGAGGTTTTCTAAATTTATTGTCTTGTTTACATGGATAGTCGCAGAAAAGGTTGTCAAATCACAAGGGGAGGTAAAATGCATATAATTAGCCATTCTCTAAATTGGTTGAACTTTGCCCATTACAAAAATTCAGCGGGAACAGACTTGTTGCACATTGCAGATCTGGGGAGAACATAGTCATGAAGAGTGACTGCAGCCTTTCCAGAATTCCTGTCAAAGATTCTGAAATGTTAGCCATAAGTCTTTGGTGATAGAATATGTCAGGATCACACCACCAACGTGGGAAGTAACATTTCCGCTCTTCCCTGACCTTCCCCCTCCTGGCCCCTAAAAGAGGATGAACAAATCTGTTGATTTCAGTTTCTCTCGGTTTCTCACTTTTCCTGATTTAAATTCAGTTCTCCATGTCAGTATGCATTTAAAACAAAAACAAAAAACAAATCTTCATGAAAAATTCAACAGTGTATTAGTGCAGATTTCACCTAGAAATGTACATATGAATTTTTTCCTAGTACACAAAATTTTGAAAACCAGTTTCCCCTAATTTATGTTATTTCCATGACTGCAGTGGTACCTCGGGTCAAGTACTTAATTCGTTCCAGAGGTCCATTCTTAACCTGAAACTGTTCTTAACCTGAAGCACCACTTTAGCTAATGGGGCCTCCCGCTGCTGCCGCGCCACCAAAGCACAATTTCTGTTCTCACCCTGAAGCAAAGTTCTTAACCTGAGGTACTATTTCTAGGTTAGCGGAGTCTGTAACCTGAAGTGTATGTAACCTGAAGCGTATGTAACCTGAGGTACCACTGTATATGCATATGTACCCTGGTTTGTGCATTTTTGTACACATTGCTTGACTTACTTGGCTTGGAGAACTGTACCACAAATTTCAGAGAAGTGTGGATTTCTGAGGATGGCTGTGATTCACTTTGTATATTATTTTGGAAAATGTCAGGTGTCAGAGTGTACTTCCCCTCACTTTTGCCACCTAAGGACAACTGGTAATTGGAAGCATATAGTGGCATTGGAAGCCACAGCAGACATTGTAACCTTCCAACAATTTGACTTCACCCCCAAAGGAACACTCCCAAGACAGATGGATGCCAATGATTCCTGCATTGCAGGGGGTTGAACCAGATGACCTGTAGGGTCCCTTCTAATTCCACAATTCCATGATTCTACAGTTCTATGAAATTGATTGAGATAATCTTGAAAGGCCTGGTCTGAATTTCCATCATGGTATTCTCTATAGTGGTCCCACTGCTGTAAAATGATCTTTTTTGAGAGCTGCAACCACGTATCACTTTCCTGACAGCTGGGTGGCCCTTTGGTCTTTATGCAAAGCAATGGAAGGGTTTCTCATTAATCTGATGATGAACTGTTCTAACACAGATTTCATTGGGCTTGTTGTGTGCTGAAATATCATGGATTTTCCCCATGTCCTTCTAGGTATTCCACCCCACACAGACAATTGTGGCATAATTTGACACCCTGTATCTTGTTCGCTTCATGCCTGGTCTCTCTAGGTTTCTTGTTCTGCTTTTGCTTGCAGTTGTATCCTTCTCATCACTCCATCAATGCTTCTGCTAATGGTTCACTGTGGTCTAAACCACTTTCCCTCTTGGGCTTGCCGATCGGAAGGTTGGCGGTTTGAATCCCCGCAATGGGATGAGCTCCTGTTGCTCTGTCCCAGCTCCTGCCAACCTAGCAGTTCAAAAGCATGCCAGTGAAAGTAGATAAATAGGTACTGCTGCAGTGGGAAGGTAAACGGTGCTTCCATGCGCTCTGGCACTTGTCATGGTCCTCCATGCACCAGCAGCGGTTTAGTCCTGCTAGCCATATGACCCAGAAAGTTGTCTGTGGACAAACGCCAGCTCCCTTGGCCTGAAAGCAAGATGAGAACTGCAACCCCATAGCCGCCTTTGACTGGACTTAACCGTCCAGGGGTCCTTTACCTTTACCTTTACCTCACTCTCTTTCCCACTGTCTGTTGGCGTTTCCCAACATTTTGTTTAGGCTACATTTATTTTACGATATATATATGTTCTCTTTTCGTTCTGTTATTTGGTCTTTTGGCGTCCAATACAATTTCCACACTGACTTTCTAATGCAGAACATGCAGACGTTTCACTGTTTTAAATATTTATATCTCCCCCTTACCATTTTAAAATTGCATTTAACATGGAGAACTTCATAATTCAGAAGTTTTGCCCAAAGTTCACCTGCCATATTTAATATGATAACCTCAATAGCAGAAGGCAGACAGCACACCCTTGAAGCACTTAACAACACTGCCAGCAGCAAGTTATATTTTCAAGGCTGTTTGCTGCTAGCTTATAACAAGCAGAACAGTTTTATGTATTAAAATAATTTTTTCATTATTTTTATTATCTGGGATCAGGCAAGAACCCCTGTATAAACTCTAGCAGTCACTTGGGATCAAACGCTAGATGCAAAAGGCAGCTGCACACCAGAGATGAACAATTTTCTTCAACACAATTACCTTGATTGAAGTTAATCTGATTTGGACTATATGTGTGTATCTAATCTTACATAAGGGCTGATGCCTTTGGTGGTTGAATTAGGTCAACACACAAAAGATAAAATAGCTAATAAGGAAGGAACATTATAAAAAAAATTAAATTCACAATTGTATTCTATCTTTGCAAACCCAGTGCTTTGATGAAAATTGTTTATTGCATGACTAAGTTCTTATGTGGAAGGCATCTTGTGGGCTTTGAAGATTTTGTAATAGCCTTAGAAATAAAATAAAAAAATGAGCAAATTGCTGTGCTTTTCTGTAATTTTGTAAAACAAGATGTTTTCAAGATAAATTATACTAGCGGACGGTATCTGTCTTGTACCACAAAACACATGTAAAATACCTGTAATTTAGTCATTTTGAGGCATGCATGAAGAAGGTAATAAACACAGCCATCCTAGTTTGCCGACACACAAGACTTCACAAGTTGGAAAGATCGCAGGCTCTCTAAATATCAAAGATGGGATTGGTACTCCACAAACCAAACTACCTGAAATTGCCTTCAAATTTAAGGTGCAATTTATTTCAAATGGTGTAAAGTTGAAGATAGAGGTTCTAACTCACATAGACAACAGCAACAAACAACGTTCAGTTTATGAGACACTGTGTCACGAGACTCAGTCCTATTACTCCAAAGCAGCCCTACAAGCATCTGTGGGAACACTCCAGCCCAAATCCATGTGTCTGGCTCCTTAGGGCCCAATCCCACTTCTGGGGGTAGGGAATGAGCATAGGTTAGAGCATAGATGGTACATGATATTTTGGGTGCCAGAGGCATAAAATCCAAATGGCTCCCTTTTGGATGTAAAAATATAAGGATTTATGAAATCAAAATCATTTGCTGCTTCTCAGTACCTAGCATCTATAGCAGGTCATTTATTTTTGGAAATGGTAAGCCCAGCCCTGGGCTTGAATAATATGATTTATCTGTGCCCTGCAAAGGATCTGGTTACTGCAGCTACTTGGGCAGCATAAATTGCCCATTCACTACAGACGCTCTCAGGTGTCAAGACTGGCAGAGGGGACTTTCTTGGTAGTTCTGTCACTCTCAAACATTTGGGGAGTGGCAGCTTGGGAGAGAGAATTCCCTGTGGCAGCCCCCTCCCAAACCCCCTCCAAGCAGTGGATATGGGAGTTAGGGTAGCTTTGTTGTTTGTTTATTTTTAAGAACCACATTCCAGAAAATGTCATTTGTATTTCTAGGTGAGAAAGAAAAATGACAGGAGTTCAGAAACTGGAGGAGTGGGAGACAAGCTCTTCTTGGAGGGGGGTCCCCCACCCCACCTATGGAAGCAAAAAAGCTTATGGTTTTCAATGCAGGGAAACCACAGTGGTTTCCTTGAGAATGGAGGACTTCCTTATAACTGAAAACCAGAAGCATATATTGCCTCTGAGCAAGGGCATTACTTCAGCACATATAACGATCTTTCATGAGATTAATCATAATTATAATATTCTTCACCTCTTGTGGGGGCTGGTGCTGGTGAAATCACCCCCCCCTTTTTTTGTTCTTGAGGCAAGCTTTGCCACCCACCACCTACTGTTGCAACAACGTCCATTAACTGCTGACCATTGTTCTTTCTCCATGGGAATAAATGGCAGGAACGCACTTATATATGGGGGAAGCGAAGGGGCCTACAAACTATCACTGGTGACTATCAAGCTACTTCTTACATGCATAAGTAGGATCTATCCTGAACTGAGTTTCCAGCTAGGTTGTAATGTGATCTTAGTTACCATTTATATATATATAAAGAGAGGGAGGGAGAGGGAGAGATGGTCTGTTGAGTCGAAACCACTACCCATTCTGTCACTATTTCCCCTTTACAAAACACCAGCAGTAGGCTAGATATCACAGAGGTTCCGAGCCAGAAGTCTTGCAATCATGAAATCTGACAGGACAAAGGTGAAGCAATGGGGTCCCTGCTTTCAAGTCTATCTATAGACTGCATTGAAAGAGGCTATATTTATTCCTTGTATTTTCGTCTCCCCAGCCCATCAATTATTGATGCACCTACTGTGTACTATTTGGAGATGGTAAGGTCATTTCACAAACTACGTTGCCCATCACAGAGATATTTCCCTGTAGGTACATGGGTCAGGAAGCCAAATTACAAAGCGCCTTGCACCGTGTACACCGCACAAACGCATTTGTGCCATTGTTCACATGCCTCAAGGTGTATCCTTTTCGTTGTATAGAAATAAACCTTAACATTGGGGGAGGGAGTCAGGTTTGCAGCACCCCTTAGACAATAGCACAAATAATTTGAACTACCCAATCTCACATTTTGATCACTAACACATTTTGATCACTATATACCAAGGGGTTCATTTTACAGTAATCAGAAAATGCCTCCAGAATAATTAAATTACACTGTAATTCAGAAAATGAGCAAATGTGCATTTGTTTGCTTGCAATTTCCCCCCTGATGATTCAGGCTTTGGATAGGCTTCACCAAGCAGTGGTACCTCAGGTTAAGAACTTAATTCGTTCTGGAGGTCCGTTCTTAACCTGAAACTGTTCTTAACCTGAGGTACCACTTTAGCTAATGGGGCCTCCTGCTGCCGCTGCCGCCGCCACGCAATTTCTGTTCTCACCCTAAAGCAAAGTTCTTAACCTGAGGTACTCTTTCTAGGTTAGAGGAGTCTGTAACCTTAAGCGTCTGTAACCCAAGGTACCACTGTAAACAAGTAAACTTTATTTGGTGCATTTTTAGCATGTGTCCTCTGTTCCCTGAACCATTCTCTTCCCAAATGTTATGAGAGAAAACACCACACTCCAAAACAGTAATATTGAATTACAGCAGTAAGTGAGTTGGGAGCAGCTGCTGCTTTTCACTGTAAGATCCTTATTCCCTTATTGCCCTCTTATTCTCCCATCCTCAGCTTCCTTCTTTTCAGGATCATCCTCCTTCCTTTAGTGATGCAAACAGGATACTCTACAGCCTATGATTCTGGGCCCCCTCCTCCCACACTGCTATCCAAAAGCAGCTATGCATTCCTGTATACCCAATGGCAGCAAAATGGTGCCCATGCGCTAACGCATACCCTTCAAGTGTCCTGTTTTTCCTTGGACATCCTGGAATTACAGAAGCCATCCGGGCTGCTGATTTGATCCCAGAATCTCCTGTTTCCCCCACTCCAGTGCTCCTGCCACCAGGCAAGGGTACGAGGGTGAGCTGGTTATTCAGCCAGCTCTAGTGCTTGCAGTGGTGCTCTCTTGTGAGCACAGCGCCAAAAGACGTGGATATCTCGGTGCTATACTCTCATGTGAACCAGGTAAAAAAAAAAAAGAGTAAATGTAAAGGACCCCTAAATGGTTAAGTCCAGTCAAAGGCTACTACAGGGTGCGGCACTCATCTCACTTTCAGGCCGAGGGAGCCGGCGTTTGTCCACAGACAGCTTTCCATGTCATGTGGCCAGCATGACTAAACTGCTTCTGGTGCAACAGGACAACATGACGGAAACAGGGCGCATGGAAACGTCGTTTACCTTCCCACCGCAGCGGTACCTATTTATCTACTTGCACTGGCATGTTTTCGAACTGCTAGGTTGGCAGGAGCTGGGACAGAGATGGAGCTCACCCCATTGCAGAGATTCAAAGCGCTGACCTTCTCATCGGCAAGTCCAAAAGGCCCAGTGGTTTAGACCAGGTAACTCGCATGGAAGCAGTCCCTTCCAGGGAGAGAAAACAACCTATAAAGCTGATGTGCTACAACCATGCATGAATGGCAAGCTGCATTCAGTTTTATGAGTAACAAGTGATGCCTGCCTGAATTAAACAAACCCATGACAGGTCATAAGTCCCACCTGAGTGCTTATATCCCTGCTCGATCATGGAGGAGCACTGTTATTTGTTTCAGAAACTTGTCTGGCTCCAAATAGAAGTTGGGAATGTAGTGTTGCTCCTCCTATGCTGTTGAATATTCTTACAGCAGAGATTCGGCAGGCATCCTTTTCTAACTTCCAGACAACTCTTGAAGACTTTTTTTTTTTAATGCCAACAGACCTATTCAGTTCTTGAATTGTTTTCTGTGGAAGACAGGTCCGATCTTGCAGTGTTGGCTCCTCAATTTAGGCAAAAAGAAAAAGAAAAGAAAAGGGTTTAAAACTAAAATTTAGCTTTCGGGATTTCAAACCTCTACAAACCTTACTTTGAAATTCAACTGTTACATTTGAAGCATTGAAAATCAGAACATTATTGCTTAAAATTAATCAACAAGAGTTGAATACTCTAAAATGTAGCAATAATCTTAATTGAGGATGAGGGGGGGACCCCAAAATAGAATTAGATTTAGATATTGCCAACCAGACTGGAGTTGCGAGTGTGTTACTTTTTGCCTCTTCTCATTTCATGTCAGCTGGAATTTCCATCCTCTCTCCTGTTCCTCTCAGATTCTCTTGCTTGCATCCTAAGGGGCTGTGTCCCTCCAATACAGGGAAAGCCTGGTATCTTTTACAATCCAGGGAAATACAGCTCATTTAAATGACTGGAATTTAACCATATTGTTAAATGGAATACCTAGTTTCTTTGGACTGAGGGTCATAAAAGCATGTACACCCCTGCATGCACACACACACACACCTCTCTTTGTGTGTGATTTCACTGTTTTAGATGAAGAAAGCTACTCTTAACAGCAGTCTTTTGTGTGTTTACTTCGAACTGAACTGTCCAGTGGGGTTTATTGCCTTGCACATACACATCCAACATTACCTGTTTTTGGCATTTTCCTCCTCTTAGTCATTCATTTGTTTTCTGCAAAGGTACAGTCAACCCTTTGAAATTACATCAGAAAGTCCACAATGAAAAACAGTTTTGATATTTGTTCTGATAAATGATATTTAATTGGAAGAAAACATTCCAGATATTTTCAAAACAAGAAATATATCAATTAGTTTCTACCAGTCTGTATGTGTTGTTCTTTTCCTCACCACACAAACAGAAAAGGTAGTGTTTGTTCTTTCTAAAACTTAAGTGTTTTTGTACTAGCTGGTATAACACCACCCCCTACTGTTCATAGTCAACATGTGATTTAAACAATAATTTCACATGCGGCATATCAAGTTGCCTTAGAAAGAGTATACCGAGCGGAATAGGAAGAATGTATTTCATTGTTGGATTTCCAGTTACATATTCACTAAATTATCTGTTGTCAATTAAATTAGTTAAGTCATTATATAATTTGGTTCCTAGATAAGATTCCAGGAAAACTAGTACCTTGCTGCTACACATGTCTACTCAGATGTAAGCCCCACTGAGTTTAATGAGACTCACTCCCTGGTAAGGGAGCATAGAACTGCAGCCACAAACAAAGATGAAGTAGATGAATACAATTTTGTCTTACATATTTAGAATGTAGCTATATGATTTACATTTTACAATGGACATGGGCATGCCATACTGTAAAAATACACCTTGTCTGTTCATTTGTTGGCCAATCTACATAGCAGTTTCAGCCTTCAAAAGCAAATTCAGTCAAATATCAGCATTCTGTGATTGTGGATCTCCCAGTTTAGGAGTAGATTAATAGTAGATTAAAATACAGAGGAGGAACTACTCCTTTGCCAGCTAGCTACTCTATTCCCAGTCATTACAACTTGTGATCAAACCCCTGTATTTATGATTGGCAGTCAATCCTAACAACACCTTCAAGTACCAGCTAAGTGATCACATGTGTATGAAGGTTTGTACCTAACATATGAAATCTGGTTTCTAGATCTGGGAGGACAGATAAATCATAATCCATCATAGCATTTAGTAGAGATCTAACACAGGGTATTCAAAACACACCACATGCATGATGTTAGCAACTTACCAACACAGAAAGTTGTTTTTTTACTGAATCATACTAATCTATGCTGACCAGGAACAACTGTCCAGGATTTCTGGAACAGGTCTCTCCTAGTCTTTCCAAGATGCTGGTGGTTGAATTTGGGGCCTTCTGCATCTACCACTGAGCTCTACTGCTCAGCTATGGCCCTTCTTCAAAGTTAGAAGGTGCACAACTCTGCCCTTCAGAATTCCCTGGAATGGCGTTATGAAAAGGAGTTCCACCAAGGTTATCCTTCCCCATCACCAGGGCCAGATCAGTCTTAGCGTGCTGACCTGGAAACCATTTCTGGAGCAGCGATCATCACCATAATCTCAATGTCATCCCTACAAAACCGAAGGTAGCCACAGTGACAGCTGCAGAGAAGCTATGCTACCTGAGGACACCGGCCCAGGATGATTCCCACTAAGTGCAATAAAGTTGCATGGGACACCGTGTGCATCCACTGGGCTTTCCTGCAATATGCCTCCAGTTAGGAACATAAGAATCTACACTGTAATAAGTCAGATCGTTGCTCCACCTAGCTGAGTGTTCTCTACATTGACTGGCAGTGGCTGTTCGGGGTTTCTGACAGGTCTCCCGCAGTCCTACCTGGAGATCCTGGCGGTTGATTCTGTGACCTTCTGCACAAAAAGCGGTTGCTCTATCACTGAGCTATGGCCCTTCCCCAAATTCTCTCGATCAAGTTTGGAAGCTCTCAGGCATTTTAAGAAGTTTTAATGTTTTAAAACATTGACCATTTTAGAACTTTGCTTCCACTTGGCTGTGACTATGTATTTGTTTTCTTGATTTTTTTTTTTAAAAAATGCTCTATTATAAAGGCTTTATAGTTGTTGCCATGGATTTTAAACCGTATTGTAAACTGCCCTGAGATAAGTGTTTACAAAGGGCAATAGACAAATGCTGCAATCAAGGTCTAGAATATGCTAGCAAAAGAAGCAGGAGAATGGAAGGTGGTGGCCTAGTAATTTCCCCTCTATACTTTAATCTATTGTGGAACTGATAGATTCAGCAGCCATGGTTTTATCTTCCCCTTTCCTCCCCCTCCCCCACCCCCATTATTTGATCTTTCTCCCTGCGCACACAGGATTCTACATGTCCCACACAGCAGGTGAGAAAGGAAGGAGACAAAAGCTTCCAGATGGGTAGACAGGTTGCAGAAGGTCTCATCTTCTGATTCATCAGCAGATTTAAAGGTCATGGGGAAATCTCAGTGTTCCATCCTGCCAAGGCTACCTAACTTTGGGAGAATGCCAGCTATGATCTTGAATAATCCCTTAAATTATTAAAGCGGAACATAGGAGAGCACTACTGAAAGACCTTACAGTTTCGCAGCACCATTTGCGGGCAGCAAAAAGTGGGGGACACCATTTCTCCGGGATGGGGGATGAATTTCCAGTTCACTTTTTTGTGGGGAGGGATTACATGGATCAGCATGATGTCATATCATTCTAATGCTCCATTCTTATTGTTTGAAGGTGGTGTATAAGGACATCAGTTGCAGTGGTGGGAGGACAGAAACATTTTAAAGGAAAGAACCCCTGGCTTTCCCTACTATCCAAGTAAGCCAGTTCCCTCTGAGGCTTTCAGGGCAGTAGTCTGAGATGAGAAACTGGAGGTGGGATTTGTGCCAGGGAATCAGATTCAAGAGACAAAGCCATAAGTCAGGAGTGCAGAGCAAGTCAGAATTAAAGGGGAAACCAGGAGGCATGACCAAAATCAGAGGTCAGGTCTCAAGAGCAAGCCAAAAGGACCCAGGGACAAACGTAAGACAAGAAGATGTTGCTAGGGCAAGGCTCAAGTAGAACAGCATGCCCCCTGATACACTTTCCTCTCTAGGAGGAACCAGTGTCTAGCTTGAGTGTAGTCAGCTTTGGGCCTGAGGGTACTTCATTGCATGAAGAAGAAGAAGAAGAAGAAGAAGAAGAAGAAGAAGAGGAGGAGGAGTAGTAGTTTGGATTTGATATCCCGCCTTTCACTCCCCTTCAGGAGTCTCAAAGCGGCTAACAATCTCCTTTCCCTTCCTCCCCCACAACAAACACTCTGTGAGGTGAGTGGGGCTGAGAGACTTCAAAGAAGTGTGACTGGCCCAAGGTCACCCAGCAGCTGCATGTGGAGGAGCGGAGACGCGAACCCGGTTCCCCAGATTACGAGACTACCGCTCTTAACCACTACACCACACTGGCTCTCTGGCATGGGCCCAAGGTTTTTTTTTAAAAAAAGCAGATCTTCCAAATGCACAAATTCTCCATCAGACAACCCACACTATAAAAAAACCAAAAAACAAATGGGCACAAACTGTGCTTTTCTCTTTGCTTACACCCTGTATCAGGGATGGTTTCTCCATAGGAGTCAGTAGTTTGAGCTATACCACACAGTAACTGCCTAACAACAGCCCTTGCATTGACATAAATCAGTGACACTTACACTGGTGCAAGGGCCACTGGATCATCCTAAATGTTGTCTATCTGTTCCTGCTGCTTCAACAAACTTGCACTGCCAGAACTGGTACTTTTCAAACACTGGCCTTCTCCAGTTTTCACCAAGTTGGTCTCTTAAGCACAACTCAGCAGGTGGCGTAAACTGGCCCATTTTACACTGGAGTTAAAAGGGCCTGCAGACTTTCAGTACTGACTGACTCACAGAAGAAACTGGCCAATTTCTCATACCATCTCCTCCTGCCCCCTCCAACCATATGATTAATTGGGGTTCTTAAAAACATAAGTAAACATTAGTCCCATGCATTTATGTGTATTCACAAATGCCCCTAGAAATCAGTCTACTGAGCCCACCATACTTCTCTTCCTCAACCCACTAGCAGAAAATTATAGAGCCAGTGGCCCAAGAAAGGACTTACGAAACAAATCCGTGATGGGTTGTGAACAAGGACAGCTCCATCACTCCAATCACAACTGAATCCTACTGCTGCCATTACCCAGAGCCAGGTTTTGGACATGGTAGTCTGATATGGAGAGGTATTGAAGAAGCCCTATGCTGGATACCATGTCTTTATAGATAACAGAGGTGAGATGGTGCAGGTGCTGAGGCTTGTCATGTTCTGAAGTCTGGCCATGAGACATGAGTTGTTCTAGCCAGACTACAAAGATACCAAAGGTAGGCTTTCCCTACCACGAGGGAACCATCTTTGAGTACACTGATGGATCCCTGGGATGGGAAATTTCTTCAAACCTGATTCTGAGGGAAATGGAGAAGCCATTGGAAGGTTGCAAACCTTGGGTGGGTTCAAATCTACACCAGTATACCTGCAAGGGTAGATAAAATGCACTTAGCATCAGCATTTTCAACACTTCTGAGTGTCTTCCTTCTGGAGGACTTCCCATGCTGAGAATAAGGCATGAAGCCAAAACCATCCACCTACCAACATCTGGAAAGTAGGGAGGATCCAAGCCGGCAAGTATCAAAGATGTGTTTTGAGATGTACCATGTAAATGGAGAGAGGCTTCTGATTGGAAACACAAGCCGAGGGCTTGCCATTCTTGACTTAGATTAATTGATATGCTTTTACTACCTGTCCTGCTATGACTTAGACATCTGGATACGGGAAGGAGAGAGTTCTCATCAGAAAAACAATCGCTCTGGAATTCATTTCCCCTTTTGGTCTGACAGAGTCAAAAGCTGTTTACCTCCAGGGCACTGTGTAACTCTTGCTTCTTTCCTTCCTCACTTGCCTGAGGGCTTCATGCAGGAAGATGTGTCTAATGTATCCTGGGAGATTCATGTAGCTAACGTTGGCCATCAACGTGAGTTTTTTTGAGTGTGCTTAAATAATGTACATTCTCTCAGATAATACTTTATGAATATAGTTCAACAAATCTTACTAAACCTCTGAAGTTTTATACTTCTGTTGATATAGTCCGTTGTGGTCCAGTATTCTGGCTCCACTGTTGGAGGCAAAATGCTTCTGAATGCCAACTGCTGGAAACTGCAAGAGGCAAGAGTGCTGTGTGCTCAAGTCTTTCTTGTAGGCTTCCCATGGACATCTGGTTGGCTACTGTAAGAACAAGATGCTGAACTGATCCAGCAGGCTGTTCTTATGTTCTAAGCTACTGTGTGCCATTTGAACTCGGACAGATAGGTATGAACCTCACGCGGATAATTATTATCCAGCCCCCACACACATACATCAAAATCTTTAGTGTGTTTTTATTTATTTTTCAAGTCAGGAAGCAAAAGAACAATCAACTCACCCACTGCTTACTTGAATAAGAAGGCTTCATATCACTTTTTATCAAGTTTGGGCTCTCTTGGAAAATGTAGCTCCAAAATGGAGCACATAAACACAAAAAATATCTCTCCATATGCTTGCACTATTTGGCCTTGCCACATAGAAGGCAGTCAGGTAACAGGGCCCACCTGACAGATTGTTTAGAGGATGAAGGCTCATCCAGCATTTCTGTTCTGTTTTTGTTATCTGCTTTCATCCTCTTCCATTGAGTAACTTACAGTATTTTGCCACATTCAATATTCATTCACTGATAATCATCCCTATGACAATTCTTCCATCCAAACAAAGGTCTTGTATTTGGGGAGCCCACTACCCAAAACTTCTCCCCTGATTCATATCATCCCTCACATTGCTTCTACCACTCAGCTGACTCCCAGACTCACAGGCTTTGTCCACCTAGTCCATGCCCAAGTCCTCAAAAAATATGAAAGACCAAGATCTCATCCAACCCACCCAAACACGAAAAGCGCAAGCCTCCCACTCCGACGCTCAACACCAGTTGGCAGTCACTAAAGATGGCATCTGCTTGGACAAATAACATAGCAGAACCAGCTAGAGCAGGGCTGGGTAATCTTTAGCCCTTCATTTGTGGTAGAACTCCAATTCCCATCAGACCCAGCCAGTAAGGCTAATGTTGGAGATGAAGAGAGGTGCAGTTCAGGAACATATAGAAGGTCAAAAATCTCTTCAGCCCTAAACTAGAGTAACTGATGATCCTGTCAGTATATCTTCCTCTCCTTATGAAAAGTCCCACAGAAATTATGAGCAAGACATGTGCTCTGATATTTTATTTGCCATGTTCCTCATAAAGGATCAGAAGAGTAAGCATGAGAGCATTTTTGTTGCCAGAGAATTTGAACACAGCCATGTAGCTTCCTCCAGGTATGTTCGCAATTCAGAGCCTTCATATGCGCCAGTCCAGTATGGGGCAAAAAAATATTTTGTAGCTCTGGTTCTCTAGAGCAACCTCCCCCAACCTGGTACCCTCGAGATGCATTGGCCGACGACTCCCATAATCATCTCCAGCCACCCTAGCCTGTTGAGCGTTGAAGTCCAACACACCCAGAGCGCACCAGATTGGGAGACTGCTTGCTATGTTATCGTATTAGGCCAAAAACCCTGCACAAAAGCTTGACTTTTCTATGGCATTACTTTGGGCTCTAACTAATGGTTGTATCCATTGCTAGGACATTATAGGATATTTTTTAAAGAATCTGTTTATAAAAATACAGTGACTTTTTAAACTTGACTTAAACATTTAACCTAAGATGAGGAATAATTTTCTTTTAAGGCAGGGGGGGAATTAAAAATCCAAAATATTCGCACACATGTAAGAGCTACCAGTCCTAACAGAAAGCAAAAGAGATCCCTAGCTTGGCTTTTATGTTGGTGTCAGAAGGGTTTTTGACTCCTTCTCTGTTTGCTTCTCAAGTGAAATGCAAAACATTCAGAGCTGAAACTATGGCAAAATGTAAATATCTAATACAGCAGCCATAAATTATAAAAGAAAGTCGCTTGTAATTTATCCTCTTATGCCTTCTGAGAAACTTAGCTCATTTTTATGACCAAGACTTCAAAGGACAAAAGCCGCTTCATAAAAAGGTCTAATGTCCATTCTAAACTGCTGAGGATAACTCTAAACGTTTAAAATTTTTATAGTTCTTAAATGATTACAAGAAACCCAGCAAGTAGTATAATGGGCATGATTGTCTTTTAACCAAAACCAGATCAAAAACTACTGTGCACGATTTGGATTATGGGTGGCTGACCCTCATGGGGTTCAGGCCCTATTTTTAGATTTTACAAATGAATTCACATTTTGGAGCATTTCTTCTGGGAATGCACTTCATAATTTCTCCAGCATTTGTATGTAAGTAAAGAGTCAATGCATGCTACACACAATTATATACAATAATGATTGAGGCTGAATAGGATGCAGAGGGATAAAATGCAAGAAACCAATTGGAGTAGCAGTCAGTGTGGTTACCAGGTGTCATGATCTCCTTGGTTCTGGCATGGTTTGGCAGCCCCAGATGGAAGAAGAGGAGGAGAAAGAAGGAGAGGAAGCAGAGGGAAAGCTCCACCCAGGGATGGAGGATGGAGGTGCTCCCCTTGTGCCTCCAGATGAAGGAGAGGGGAAGCAGAGCCACCAGCTCTCCATCGTCCCTCCTAAAGAATGCAGAACTTCACTGAGGAAGGGAGTGGACTTCAACCAGCCAGTGGGAGAGACTGAGGAGGAGTCAGAGGAATCAAGAACCATGTGCTACCTCCATTGGTGATCAATGGTATCAAATACCAATGAGAGATACCAAGAAACAGGAGCAAGGTCACACTCCCCCACTATGCAATCAACCAACTCAGTTCCATGGCCATGTCTGAACCCAGATTGGAATGGATCAAAACAATCTATGTCTTCCAACAATGTTGTCCCCACCAAGACCTTCACCGCCACCTTCCCCAAGATGGATACTTCTTGACACTTCTTCACACAGTGCACAGTCAGACTATGGAATTCACTCTCCCAAGAGGTGGTGATTATTTAAGAAGAGGCTTAAACAAATGCATGGTTCTACCAGTTGATAGGAATCAAAAGTGGGAACAGCGCTCTTGCACTCAGAGCCTTCCTGCAGGCATCTGGCTGGCCACTGTGAGAACAGAACCCTGGACCAGATGGGCTTTTCAACTGAACCTATCAGGGCTTTTCTTTAATCCCTATGCATGGTTTGGAAAAGGTAGAGAGCAATAATGTGCCTTTCCTATTTCCAGCATATCCATGCAGCAGCAATAATATTCAAAGAGGGCCTACTCAAAGAAGGGTCTAAGGTTCTCCACTGCAGCACTACAAAATGGCAAAGGGAACAGAGATTGGCTACTTTTGGGTGCTAGCTGTTCATAGCAGCTACCCACATGCGCTGACCTCCTTTGATGTTGCCAGTTCGGGAGAGATAAAACAAAGGAATAATCTGCAGAAATTTTACTTTTTTCCACTCTACCTCCCCCTAAATCCTGCTCCACATGATGCACAACTCACAACATATATTTCTCTGCTATGAATTCATGTTAGGGCTACAGAAGAAGCTTTTTGTCTGAGTGAAGTGGTGCTCAAGCCAGCTTTTAGCATTGAGTGAGCAAGACAGCTGGGTCAAAGAGTTTCATTCCCCTCCATCCGCTTCCAAAATACTGTCAGCTGAACCTATTTTAAGCATTGCTCAGATAATAGAGCAGCAAGCTATCAGGGACTGCTCTTCTTCAGCTCCACCCTTCATCGGAATGCAGGTTCATCTGAGCTTCCCTGGCTCCAGCTTCCCAGTAGTCCCAGTAAAAGATTGTTGGACTCATCTGTTGGCAGGAATGTCAATAACTTCAGATAGAGTTTTCTGGTTGTGCTGTAGTGCTGTTCATACCACTATCCTGCTTTGACCCTTGATGAATAAGTACCTTTTGCATCATTTGGTTTTAGCTTCCCTTCTCCATCATATAGTGACACCATCTATATCCTCTATAGCTGAAATTCAGGGGGATGTCATATCATAGTAACCACTAAAAAAACCATGAGAAAACAGAATCCTTACTGAGTTGCACCTTAGGATGCTTGATAAATTAGATCTTTCCCCCCCCCCTTTTTTCTTTTTTTTAAAAATGATATTTATTGAGAATTTAAAATTACAGAGGAAAAAAGAAAAAGAAAAGAAAGAAAAAAGAAATTAAACAATACAAGTCAATAAAAAGAAAGAAGAGAACAAAACACACAATACATCAAAACCAAAAACAAAAGCAAACAAAAAATTAAAAGCAAATCCAATATTCCCAAATCTTTATCTTTCGTTAGCTTGTTTCATCGACCTCCTCACACCTCCCTTTTTTGTATTCTAGTCATTAATTTTCTCAGCAAATCCTTTCCATCTTTCACTATGTTCTGTCATTAAATTGTCTTAATTTATTTTAACCTTATCTTACCATAAAAAGCCCTAAAACTTAAAACTTATTTGTACATAACTCCTTATAGCATTTCTACTAAAGCCAAATAGTTTCATTCCAACATTTTTTCTAACACTCATTAATTTTACAATATTTCTCTAAATGAATTTTTAAACTTTCTTCCAATCTTCATCCACTGTCTCTTCTTCCTGGTCTCGGGTTCTGTCAGTCCTTTCTATCCATTCCATTTAGTCCATCAACCTGGTGATCCTCTATCCGAGGCTCTTAACTCTTTTCCATGTCCCTTCTGCAGATCTTCTTCATATTTATACCTGCACTTTACTTTGTCGTCTGCTGATCTTGTTCTTAATTTCCTTCCTTTATCACTGAGGAGTAGATCTCGGGGAGACTCCAACTTGACAATGTCTTTATCCCTTCTCGACAGGTCAGCCCATTCTCCATAGTCAGCACTAAAATGCAAAAGGTATTTCAAGGCATGTTTCAAAGTCCCTTCAAAGTTAAAGGCCCCGACAACTCCAGACTCCCCCTGGCGCAGAACCAGATCCCAGAAGCTAGAACAGCCCTGCATAGGAGGATCTATCCAATTTCCCATCTCCAATCCAAATGAGACTCCATCTCTCCAAGTCTGACTTTCTCCAGGTTCAGTCATCAAAAACAACAGCTTATGTTCCTGCAAGGCCGCAGCTTTCTCCACTTGTATTACTTGAGGTTCAACAGCAACCTCCTCCTTTGTCTTCTGCACAACTTGCCCTGTCAAAGCAGATTCCTGGGTCGGTTCCTGAGTGGTTTCTATATAGGTATTCACTGTTTGTCCAAAATTATTAACTGCAACAGTCATCAAATCCATCTTCTCATGTAGCTGTTCCAATAAAGCGCTTGTCTTGCAAAAAGCAATCACTAAGGCTTCTTCTGGGCACATTCTTGTTCAAGGTCAATGTCTGGTTCTCACGATCTTTAATCTCTACAGCTGGAGAATTCCCCAGATCCACTCCAACAACAGTTTCAAAAGCTCCCTCCAGGGGAAACAATTTCTATTTGTATCCGTCCTTTTAAAAGCAGATCCAGCAACAAAATTACTTTCGTTTTTCAAATATTTTGTTCCTTTTAAATGCAAAAGGAAACATTGGACTCAATATGTTTTTCTTTTTTTAACTATCTATCAACAAACGTTTTATTCACAGTCAATGAACTTTCCCAAAACGTCTGTCTTCCTAGCAACCCATTCCCAGGTTCAAGGCGGTGGAAATTTATCTTTCTTTACTCTCTCTCCTGCAGGCTTGAACAATCTAAGATTTCCCCCCTCTTCTCCTGCTTCCAAGGGGGGTTTAGTAGTTTTAGCCGATGGAAATTTAGTCCTTTACAAAAGACTTTCCAGACTTTAGCTTGCAATGTCTCTGCTTCAAACTATTTACAAAAGCGGATGGCGGACTTCCTGTTTAGAACCTTCCCGCTTCGGTGCCAAATTAAGATGT
The DNA here is from genome assembly GCF_965113315.1 of Podarcis vaucheri. Taxonomy (NCBI): domain Eukaryota; kingdom Metazoa; phylum Chordata; class Lepidosauria; order Squamata; family Lacertidae; genus Podarcis; species Podarcis vaucheri. The sequence continues at coordinate 22,434,963 of NC_138749.1, forward strand.
TTCATAGTCCAATTTTCTGTTCTACTCACGGGTAGTTGTTTAAAGTCCAATTGTCCACAGGAAAAAGTCAGCGCTCTCCGGCAACAGCAATGCGGCTTCACTCCATGAAAAAGAGCAGTTGATTCGAAGCACTGTGCCGCTCACCCCACGTCGCTCCGGATCCCCAAAATTGGGTTTCCCCGCGAGTAGGGGAGGCGCAAAAGGTGCCTGCCGAATCCCACGTCTACAGGCTTCTCCCGCCTGTGGTTTTTGATGGGTCTCCGCCTCGCCGTGGCGGTCCAGACCCTAATTTTCCACAAAGCGGATTCCTCCCGATCAGAGGAAATCCGCCATTGCCGGAGGCGCTAACCCGGAAGTCCGCTAAATTAGATCTTTATGATTTCCTCTATGAATTGACCTATTCTGCACTACTCAGAGAATATGCCATTTGAAATTTAGCTATTCACTGGAGTTGTCTCAGAAATATCTAATTTCAAAAAGGGATTTAAATACATATTTTGAGAGACACGTCACATTCAGTTATGAATTTAAAGAGAAAAGATGCATTTAAATACTAATTCAGAGGGAGAAAGGCACCAGAGATATAGGGAATAAGATATGGGGGAAAGGGGGGGGGAGAGAGAATATTGGGAAATGGACATGGATTCAAAATAAGCATTTTTGTACTTCCTAACTGTATGTAAAGTGTATGTAATAAAATTTTGGCAGGTCAATATAGTGATTTATTTAAGACAAATCAATATATACACATTAAACTGACATATGTAAGCTCATGGATTGACTACTTCAGTGCATTCATAAGACCCTAAGAAGAGCTTGCAGGATCAAACCAGTGGCCCATCACTGCCTCCTGTGGGAGCCAGTGCCATAGTTTAATTACGTGCTGCATGAATATGTACTTTCTTTTTTCCGTCCTGAATCTTCCAACATTCATTGGAGGACCATGAGTTCTAGTTCTAGACAGTGAAAAGGTTTTCTCTGTCCTCTTTCTCCATGCCATTCTATATGGGACTGCCGTTTAATATCTTATCTTCAGCTGCTGAAGAATATGACAGCTTTTCCTTTTATGCAAGAAAAATGGAGGGAGCATGTACAATCAATATTTCAGCAACTTCACTTTTTTTAAAAAATGTACAAAAGCTATTGTAGCATTTAACACTTAAGCAACATGTGGGATTTATCATGTAAGTTGATAGACCAACTTGCCCTAAAAATATCAACAAGTTTCCTAATCAATGGCTGGGGTCAACAATAATGTTAAGGTTTGCTGGGCAGACTAAAGAATTATCTTAATCCTTCCCCTAATGCTGTCTCGGTGGAGAAAGGCAGTTATTGCATACATGAAAGTTAGACCTGCCACAAAATAAGAACTGCAGCTGACAAGCTGAATAATATACTTATTTACAAAAAGCAGATTTAAGCTGTCCTTTAAGCATGAGCCATACACAGATTTAGCACTGAATTCTTTCTTTTCAGGACATTGTAGCAGGTATGAAACCCCATTCAAGCCATATGGTGGCAGAGGGCAGCATTCCATCCCAAGGGACTTGTCAGACTTACCCACAATCTATTGTCGGGCGCTGTTGGTGAAAATTGATACTCACTTAGTTTAGCTCAACAGAAGTCCCCTTGAAGATACTATCAAGAGTACAAAGATCACACCAACTGCCTTGCATTTATGTCAATCTGCCACATGTTTCTCTTCATACTGGTGCTAATCATACCATAAATTGGATGCCTTGCTCCTTTCATTTTCAACTGCATACAGCTTTAGCAGAGCGACTCAGCAGCCAGGCGTTCTTCAACAGGAAAGCAGGATTTCACTAAGTGTAGAGAGATATTTCAGATGCCGACAAGTTCATTTATTTAGGCAAACTATTTAGTGCATGCTTACACACGCTCCAGAAATATTATGAAAGCCAGTGTATTTAATTGCCTTCTTCTCATCGACACTAACGAAACCTACACTATTGTTAGCATTAGCGTTCTATTCTATTCAAGGTTGCTTTGATTAAAAATGTGTTATATGTAAATCAAAATAAAAGGCACAGATCCTGCCTACAAACTAAAAGACCAGACACACAAGTGCAAAACAACAAAGGAGAAGGCTAAAGGGGATCAGTTAGACAATGCCAAAATAATCCAATGAAGTTTTTGAAAAAGCATATAAATCCAGTTGCGGTCAAATACATGTTTCCTTGCTAATACAATTGATGGAGTTATTCAGCATCCTCATCTTACAGCTGATGACTAGGTCAAGCTTAATGAGATGTGGCCCTCCAGATGTTGTTGGACTCCAATTCCCATCAGCCCCAGCTAGCATGGCTAGTGAGGAGGGATTAAGGGTCTAGATTGTCCCTTCTTTGATTTGGCAGCCATAGGCCAATGGCTTCTGTACATTTATTGGCTGCTGACAGAGTTGCTGTTTGCAATTAGTGACATGATGCTAATACAAATGCCTCAATCACTCGTTATATTAGAGGTCAACAACCATCCAATATCCTCCCCCCTCCCCTGCATTCCACTATAAAAATACAGACTTTAGCAGGAGGAGGAGGAGCAAGAAAACCCCAACAGCACAATTATAAAACCATCTATGTAAACCTATTGAAATCGGCATTCTTAGTTAATAAATTTAATTTAAAAGAAATTCTCAGTAAAAGAAAGGTAGAATCATTTTCTTCTACTAGGATTACAAGAGTGCATAGTATATGGAACTTCTGAAGATGGTGCAGAAGCTTCAATGAGTATAGAAAACAATTTTGACTGGCATTGCTCAAACTTATCCTACATTGCCAGCTCTGAAAGTGTTTCACCAACTGTTCACTTCCAAGCCCAGTTCAAGTGCCAGTGCTTATAACTTACAGCCCTAAGCAACTTGGGTTTCAGTTATCTGAAAGAACACTTAATCCCAGATTGACATGCCCATGTTTTCAGGTGATCAGATTAGGAATGATTGAGGAATGTGCTCTTTGAAAATTCTGATACGAAATCATGCGTAACTGGAACATTGCTGTTCTTTAGAATTTACACTTTTCCAAATTTTGCAATGGATAAAATATACCAACGTATATTTAAAAGGCATGTTTGGGAATAAAATACGTTTAGCAATGTGCCTTTTGTTGGAAAACACATTCAAAATAATCTATTTATATCATATTTAAATAGGAACGTTACGCTACCGCAATTTTTGTGATCCCAACCATTTACTGGGCCAGACACAATTCTGTCCTATCTTGTTGAGAACTCTCGACAGGAGGTATGGTTGCATGATTTCAGTTTGCCCCAAAGCTTATTGTGGGGTACCCACAAACCCCATTCCCTTCTTTGTTTCCATAGAGTTAGACTGGCAATTACGAATGCACCATGCCTGACAATGTCTTGCCTCTAAATTAATCACTGGGCCATGTGCAATTGTATGTCATCTCATAAAGGACACTCTTCTGAAGGTGTGGGTGGCTGATTTTGTGTTGACCCAAAGCACACCCACACACCAGTCCTTTATTCATTTCTATAAACACTGGCGATTATCAACATGGGGCACCAAGATTGCCAGTGTCTCACACCCTAAGCAAACATTGGAATGGAGTTGTAGACATATGATTTGGGGTGGCCTAAAGCTTGTTTTGGGGTGAACAATTTCTTAAGCATGTCTATGTACAGTGGCTGTTATTGACATGGGGGAATCATGTCAGGCAGCATATTCTGCTGTCCAAATCATCACATCCTCTGTGGTTAGAAGAGGTCTCAGACACTATATGAGACCTCTGAAGACCCTGCAAAAGCATGCCCCGTTCTGCCCTGTAATAAGACCGTGCTCCAACCCAACAGCACACTGCATTAAAACGGACAGTAACACTTTTATATGCTTCCTCCTAAGCTCGTCTGATTTCTGTCTCAAAAAACAAAAACTCCTTCTGCAAGTATTCTAAACTTTGCATTTACTGGACGACAAGTAGAGAACCTCCCATTCTGGCCTTCCAGAAGGACTAAGCCTTATTTATAACGAGGCTGGAAATGTGTTATCTGAATACAAGTGTTCTTCTCTCCTGATCTCCCTGAGAAGAAACAACCTGGTGTTTACTAATTCATGTCCTGTTGCCATGGATATGATTGAAATATTATGCCTTGGCATCATGACTTCAGGATCAAATAGGAGAAGGTGAAATACAGAAGAAAAGATGGCCTAAGCAGATGACATACTCCGTGTTGTTGTTGTTTTACAAACCGGAATATCTTTTTTAATTAGTCGCCATGTCAAGGCCACTCATTTTAAAAACGCATGAAAGACAAGTGGTTTTTTTTACTTTAATATAATACATCCTGGAGATTTCATGTCATGCCTATAGCAATCCTCTTGAAAGTGTCTCCATACCTAACAAGTAGAAACAAGCAAACTTTCTTTTCCTGTTAGACGTTTTAAACAGAACAACATTTCTGAATCATACCGTGGCAGATGGTGGGCTGTAATTCTATCGTTTGGAGGGTTAACCTTACAGGTCATACTTTTGCGTCATGGGAAAGTCAGACAAGGATTTAATCCAAAACAAGCAGGACATGACAAATAAAACAATCTCTGTTTTGCGTAACAATAGCTCTGTAATAATAACAATCATCATAATAATAATATCATCTACACATTTCAAAGTTAATATTGGATAAATTTATTTATTCCAGTAGTCTACAGCACATCAAGCACATGAGAATGACCAGAGGCTGGCTACAGAAAACAATAATCTAAGTCAATAATTAGGAGACCAATTTAATTAAAATGCTAGTAATCAAAATGGCCCACATGGTGGTCTAATGACATGAAGATTCAACAGCTAAAAATTCAATAAGGAATACAGGAGCCTGCCTTTTGCTGTTTCAGACCATCGGAGCATCTGCCTCAGTATTGTCCATGCTGATCTCTACCAGCCTTACCTAAAGATGCCAGGATTGAATCTGGGACCTTCTGCATGCAAAGTATATAAGTAGTAGTAGTAGTAGTAGTATCACCACCACCACCATCATCATCATCATCATGCCCACAAAAATTAAAATGGCCATGAATAAAATGCAGGTAGCTAAAAATTAAATGGTAGTAGAATTAAAAACAATATAAAAACAAATCTTTTGAAATGCAGATAGTAAAGATAAAGGACCCCTGGATGGTCAAGTCAAGTCAAAGGCAGCTACGGGGTGCGGAGCTCATCTCGCTTCAGGCTGAGGTGGCCGACATTTGTCCACAGACAGCTTTCTGGGTCATGCCTAAACTACTTCTGGCACAACGAAACACCATGATGGAAACCAGAGAGCACGGAAACGCTGTTTACCTTCCTGCCACAGCGGTACCTATTTACCGTATCTACTCACACTAGCATGCTTTCAAACTTCTAGGTTGGCAGAAGCTGGGACAGAGCAACAGGAGCTCACCCCAGCATGGAGATTCGAACCACCAACCTTCTGATCAGCAAGCCCAAGAGGCTCAGTGGTTTAGACTACAGCACCACCCGCTCCCCTTTTAATGTAGATAGTAAAAACAGCATGACCCTATTGAAAGCCCTTTCCTTAAAAGCAGTCAATTCCCAAAAGCCTGCCAGAATAAAACAGTCTTCACCAGCCAGCAGAAGGACATCAATGAATGTACTAGTCTAGCTTTTCTAGGAAGGGAGGGCATGAAATAAAAAAAATAGTTTTCAATTTTCAAATAAGTCCAGAGTGTCCAGTCATCTTCTAATCTGCAAAGTGTTCTTTTTAAAAAATTATAGGTGCTCATTTGGAGCTGAACCTAAACTTTATGGGCAGCATGTACGGTATATCTCCAGGCCAATCATTGAAGGAGAAAAGAGAAAGTAATAAATTTTAATGCTATAAGAGGGACAAGCAAATGAGCAATATACAACATTATAGCATTTGTCTAACCTAGTGCCCTCCAGTTGTTTTGGACTTCAGCTCCCATTATCCCTGGTCATTGGCCATGCTGGCTGAGGCTGATATATGGAGCTGTAATCCAAAAAGATCTGGAAGGGACCAGGCTGAGGAAGACTGACCTAGATCCAGGAGTTAAACTTAAGCTGATACCGCTTTGCTGGGATTTTCTGATGCAGCTGAATTTGGCTCTGCAAAGCAACGACAGCTCAGCATAAGCTCTGGAGATGTGGTAGGACAGGCCAGAATCTGTCGATCTTTCTTTTATTGTGATTGATTTTCTGCAGGCAGGCAGTCATCTAGTAAAGATGACTTTCCTTTCCTTCTGCCTTCTGGATGCTACTGATGAAATTCCATCTAAAGTTGTGTGTGTGTGTGTGTGTGTGTGTGCGCGCGCGCGCTTTCATATTCTGTTGGATCTTTATAATTTAGGAATTCCACACAGCTGCTCGCAGTTACCCATCACTAATTGACAGCTATGCCTTACTTTAGAGTGAATACTTTTAAAAAACAGGAATTGTCTTAAAAGCCAAGTTCCACCACATGCATTAAATTGCCCTGCATTAGCACTGATCGGATGTTCTAATTCATCCTCCATTTGTATCATTTTACTTTTTAGATTTGTTTTAACAGAATTTATTCCCTCTCAGATTAATGGCCTGGGTTGTAACTTCTCGGATATGTGTAGGCAATAAATGGCCAGGCAGACAATAGATTTTATTATCGCCCTACACAGATGCAGTTTTGAAAGCTTTCTGAAAGAGGGAAAAAATTAAAAGTCTCAAGGAACGTGCTTTCCAGTGAAATCCAATATTGCTTGCAACTTATCAACTTATACTGAAATAATTCACTATAATCAAGCAGGGGAAGGGCCTTGTTCTCCCTCACTCCTAGAAATTCACTCTTATAAGGTCAGTAAGTATTCTCTCCTTTATAAATAATAAAGTCCTTTTGAACTAGCACCACTGGTGTACTCAGCCAACACACCTCTCCTCCTGGACAATTGGTTGTATTAGTTTGTCATAATGACCGTCTGTTCAGCATTTAGGTCTGATTTGTTTGATTAAGTTCATATTTAAAGGTGAACTTATCTAATTCATGCTTTCCTAAACAATACATGAACCTAAACAATTCCACCCTTTGAAATCCATGCTTCTCCAAATTTTAAAATACAGTCCTGGAGCCAAGGGACATGTATGAAAACACACACATTGAACCTGTGTGTGAATGCCTATATGCATGAAAATAACATGCAAAACTTTGTTATATCTGTGGAAATTGTTTCGCAAAAATGTGTTTATTAAGAGAAATGTGCACTTAAAATGTGATTTTTTTATGAGCCCTATTTTATTTTATTTTTAACACCGCAAACTAGTATAGATGTGCAGAGAACTCAGCCAAAGATTGGAAAAGCAAGAAATTCACAGATTCACCCATCCCTATACTGTATATACACAGCAGCACTTTCATAGCCACTATGGGGCAAGAGTAACACAAAGCTGCACCAACAATAATTGTATGAATATTTTTTTGCTGGTAATTTCCTGCACTCCTAATTTCGAGGTGGTTTGTTAACTTTCTATGCTGAAACCATGACTCCCCCCTCCAATAAATTATGCGTTCTTAATTTTAGAATTGTTTGGGATTTATCCATTTTTTAAACTTTTAATTCTGAAATAGTGACCACTGTATGAACATATATCCTTCTGGAAGGAAAAGGTATTTCTTGTGAAATATCAAAACTTGCAAACAATGCAGCAAAAAGGGCTATCCCTTTTCTCTGCCTCTTCAGTGCCGGTTGGGGTTTTGCTAACGTTACTATTTGCTAATTGCAAATGAACCTTACACGTTGGCGCCATACAGCCCTGTGACGACGCCACCAAGGTATATTCCAATTATGCAAATTGTGGTGCCATGACATTCACTCGGCGAAATCACTCTATATTCATTGGCAACAAAAGCAGTGTCAGAACAGCATGCCCCTACTTGGCTACTTCTCTAATAGCCTTCTAGCTTCTGTCACATACTGCCTGCCCTCTTCCTCAGTGGTTTGACTAATCTGCTGCGGTCCTGCAATTATTTTGTCATTGTGATGGCTGAAGGAGGCCTGGGAAGAGCTTGTTGGGTTTTGTGTTGTTGTCTCTCTCTTCCTCTCCCCCCCCCCCGCTCCCCATCCCCCTCACTGCCAGTTGCGTTTTGGCAGATTGTACAATACCACAGAGGAAACGGTGGCAGCCTTATACTGAGACAGAAAAATTGGACTATAGAGCTAAGTACCATCTACACTTGAAAGGCAATGGCTTGCCAAGGTTTCTAACAGGGTTTTTCCCCTCTGAGCTGCAGCCTTTCCCTTAGCACGTTGGAATGTGGGACACTACCGAGTCAGACGGCAGCTCCACCTACCTCAGTATCATGGCTTTCTTTTCAGGGGGAACTCACAGGTACAGAGTTCCAGCACCTCTCAGGTGGGTCCCACAGCCATTAAAGAGAACGAGGGAGGTGTTTGTGATCAGTTCAAACACCTCATATTCTAGACAAATAGCATTGCTCAGTATTATCTAAACTTCATAGCCCCCCAATATTCCTCAAATGAAAAAAATTGAACATTTCTCACTCCCCCACAACTGACCCTGCTTAACTCCACCCCCCCCATTTTGCCACCCCCACCCACTGCCACAGAGCATTTCCTATCACCAGAAGGATGAGTGCCCACTGGTGGAGGAAGGAGGGTGCAGGGGGGGTGCGGTGTGCACGGGGTATCAGCTGTGAGGGCAGGTGACATTGCTGCCGCTACCCCTGCTCACAGCGCAGGCAGCACCCCCGAAGACTCACTGCATGGGCAGCGGGCCACTAGGGATGATGCTGGCATGGGTGGCAAGTGGCACCCCCGACGTTCGTCATGTGGGCGGTTAGTGGCACCCCTCCCAAGGCAGGTGGCAAGCAGAGCCCCCCCCCCACGCTTGCAGCACGGGCAGCAGGCATCTAGGGATGCTCACCATGTGGGCAGCTTGCCCCGCCCCACTCCTGGAGCCAGGGCAGGTAGCTAAGCTCCACTGAGTGCCACAACCAAAACACCAAAGGGACACAGCACACACACTGTCAGGGAACTGACATCAGAGGCACGGGAGAAGAAGAGGGTCTCTGATTCTGCAGGAGAAGGTCCTAGCGCTAGGGGGAGACTCAGCTGGGAAAGAGGGGAAGAAAATGAGTGTAACACCAGAGATCCAGGAGAGCAACGGGACAGGGAGGTGCAAGGGCTCCAGGACTCTTCGTTGGAAGTTAGTGAGGAGAGCCCAAGCACCCCGCTGCGCACGCCCACCCTGCGCGGGAGACTCCCGCGCAGTGAGAGGCGGAGACGCTTAGGCGTCAAACAACTCTTATGTTGGCAGCGCTTTAAGAAACGCCCACAGACAGATTCTACGAGTGACTAAGGGCAGCCACGCTAAGATGGGCTGCGCAGTCCAGAGGGTTTAACCAGGCAATCCGATGCTCAAACGGGGCAGGATTACGCACGAGTAGCTCCCAACCACTACACACACCCTCCACCATCCTGAGGGAAACCCCTTAAACCCTATGTTGTTTTAATCTTTGGTAGATTCACACACAAAAAACCACCCGCCAATAAATAAATTTTAGAAAGCATTTTTTTTAAAAAAATAAAAATAATAATCTTGATTCCTTCCACTCCATTCCACACCCCCTTTCTTCCTGCCCAAGATGGCTCTGCCCTCTGCCTGCCCCTCAGACCCAGCATGTCACTCGGGGCTGGACCTTGACAGCAGCCTTTCCTCCTCCTTGCACGCTGTGCAGCAGCTGCTACGAGTTGCCCAAGGGAGGAGGCCAGCAGCAGCAGCCATGGAGAGGTGATGGGATGCTCCTTCACAGCCACTGGAACTCAGGACAAGTGCTGGCCCATCCTCCTCTCCGAGCTCAGCGGCGGCAGCACTGGCTGGGGAAATAGGGACATTCTGTGATCAAATCAGAAACCAGGATGGCTTTTGTAATTCCGGGAGTGTGTCTGGAAAACCAGGACACTTGGAGGATATGACACTGACTGGCGACAGCTCTCCAGAGTTTCAGGCAGGGAACCCCTCACAGCCCTACCTGGAAATGCTGAACCTGGGACCTTCTGCAGGCAAAGCAGTTGCTTTACACCCCCAGCCCACCCCCATGGGCACCCTCTCTCCCATTGCTGGAGCAGCCACCCCTGCTCCTCTTAGGCTAGCAAGAAGGGAACCCTAGGAGAGGAGAGATCTGCCAAACGTCAGAGTGGGATCCCTTGAGGTCTTTAGCCTGCCCTGAATGTGTCCCTACCCTGAATCTTGGAAATTCCCTAAATGCCAAATCCCTTTATAAAAGAAAGTCAAGATCCTTTTCAAAAATTGCAACCAGATTTGAGTTTGTGATGGAGGAAGAGCTTCGGCCTCAATGAAATGTCTGATCAGTGGTTTCAGTTGGTGTTTTTTAACTTAATAAATAAGAGTGATTTAACTTTTTTAGAAATCCAAATAAACAAACACTGAGCTGAGACCCTCCTACAGAAACCTTGCCTGCCTTACTACTAACTGTAGTTGCAAGGATCTCTTCCTGCCTTTCTGTGTCTTTTTTGAAGTCAAAGGGCCTAATGAAACTTCGCAGAAAATCTGTTCAAGAAGAAGAAGAAGAAGAAGAAGAAGAAGAAGAAGAGGAGGAGGAGGAGGAGGAGGAGTTTGGATTTGATATCCCGCCTTTCACTCCCCTTCAGGAGTCTCAAAGCGGCTAACATTCTCCTTTCCCTTCCTCCCCCACAACAAACACTCTGTAAGGTGAGTGAGGCTGAGAGACTTCAAAGAAGTGTGGCTAGCCCAAGGTCACCCAGCAGCTGCATGTGGAGGAGCGGAGACGCAAACCCGGTTACCCAGATTACGTGACTACCACTCTTAACCACTACACCACACTGGCTCTAAAGAAGAGGGTAGTTCCTCCTTCCTGAGGCAGTAATGTTTCGGAATAACAGTTGTGAGAAACCACAGGATAAGGGAGTGCTCTTGTGTTTGAATCCCGCTTGCAGGTGATATGAAAAAAGGCTACTGGACTAGTTGGACCATTGGCCTCATATTGCAGGCTCCTCAGATCCCAGGCTTGCCACTTGAGAGCAAGAGGGAGGTTGGCAAGCAAGCATGTTGCGATGGCTCTCCTTCCTTTGCCGTTTTTGAACAGAGGCTGGATGGCCATCTGTCAGGGATTCTGTAGCTGCGATTCCTGCACTGCAGGTGGTTGGACTAGATGGCCCTTGGTGTCCCTTCCAACTCTACAGTTCTGCAACTGCCCCAACCTTCCCAGTTTCTTTTCCTCCAGTAGGGTCCTAGATAACCTGTTTCCAGAAAGATGATCCAGTTCAACTGAAGAGAAGCCCATTGGTGGTGGGGGATGGGACTCAGACCTGTAGATGATTCTGCTTCTCTGTTCATTTGATCGTTTTCTGCTCATGTGCACCAGCTAAGAATGAAGAAGAAAAGGAGGAAAAAAGATCCTGGTTGGTTTGTTTACAGAAGTTGTTGGCTCAGTTTCCAGTTCACCCTATAAATGTGATTAGATCTGAAGCTGAAGTTGGTCAAAGGGATGTTAAACCCTGAGAATGATGCCAGTTTGGAGAGACGAGAGCTAAGGAGTATTATGAGCTCCCTGTAGGACACCTGTGTTCATTTCTGGGTGGAGGCAGAGTACAGGACACAAAGGATCAGAACTGGGCTCCTTGGTGGCAACTGCGAAATTCTACAGTGCTTTGAAAATTGCCTAGAGACCCTATTGATTTAGCTGCCCAGAAACCCTGCATTTTTGTGTTTATTTCTGTGAACATTACAGTGGAATATGTTAGGCTCCTGAAGATATCTATTTGTGATGTAATTCTGTTTTCAGCAGAGGTTGGAAATAATGAATTAGGATATATAATTTAAAAAAAAACTAGAAAATATGTTAATCCCCCCTTTACTCATCCAATCCAGAGATTTAAATGGAAATTTAATATTGATATTGCACTGAGTTGAACAGCAGCCAAACTCATTCAGCAAGAGTGCTCTATCTACATATTAACTACTTTAACTCTTCAGTGCTGCAATCCTATTTACCTTTCTGCCAGCTATCAGAGAGGATTCTATTTCTCTCCCCCACCTCTCAATTTTTTGTTCATATTTGTTTTCTGGCCAAGCTATTGTTGTGAATGATATTCTTCACAGCAATATGACAAGCCCTTGATATTTTGGGTTGTAGAAATAGAGTAGTATAATCCCATGTTAACTTTAAACAGAAGAATTTAGCATAATAATTTAATTTTGGCCAAGATACACAACCAACTCATCTTTTACACAGTGGAGCACCCACCAATCATGTTTACGTATTATAATAAACCATGATTTACCCTGATGTGCATGGGCCACAGTAAACCAAAGGCTCATGTGCATCCCCTCTGCTCCTCTCACCATATGACTAGTAAGAGGAGTACATTTCCATTTTAGTAAACCGCAGCTTACTGTTTCTTCTGAACTTGGATTATCATGGTTTAACACTACCTATGGTCTGTCTCAAAACAAGGCAGCTCCAAACCATGAGTTAAGATTGGGCTTAAAAAAAAAACTCTAAGCGGGGGATATCACAAAAGAAGTAATTTGAGCGCAGAATGTTTGTAGCTTAAGCTAAAAGTAACATTACACAGAACTGTTTAAATACTCTCCACTGGCTGCCAGTAAGCTACTGGCCCCAATGAAAGGCATTAGTACGAGTGTACAAAGCTCTGATTTGCATAGGAACCAGGTACTTGATGGGGTTTCCTCTTCAGCAGCAGCCAACCAACATTTTCAGATTTTCTGGGAAGGAGCTGCTTGTAATCCTCTTGTTGAGTATGGCCCAGCAGGCCACAACACCAATGGGATTTTCTCAGTGGTGGCATCCTATTTATGGAACTGACTGTCTCTGGCCCTATTTGTTTTGCTGAGCATAATACGCTGGCTGTTATCATATTTATATGGCAAATTGTGTTTTAACTTTATTTTTAATGTTTTTAAAATGGTGCTGGCCATTCTAGGTTCTGTATAAGGAAGTCTGATACACAAGAAATAAAGAATAATAAAAAAAACATTCAGAAAGCATGTTGCATAACAAGGGATGTGGGAGAAATTTGTTGGGGTTTTTTGCGTTTAATGAGAAACTTCTCAAATCAACGTGTGAATGGACACCTTCAATAGTCTCAGTTTTCAGTTCTGCAACCAATGTGTACAACAATGCATATATGTATAAATATGAATGATTGTGGTGTTTCTTGTAAAGCCCAAGCAAAAAGTAAACATTCCTAATGGGCATGGAAAATAATTCCTTGATTGAAAGTGCTTTATGATGCCAGATTATGCTTTTCATGTATTAGGGTGCATTATTAGTGTGTGAGCTTGTGTCATTAGTACCCAGCATTAAAAAAAAGGGGGGATTTAATATCTGCCATAGAGAGAGACACAGAGACAACTGGCTCTTGAGAAGGGACATAACACAATACGTTGGGATACAATACCGTGGGTGGAGGGAGAAATGGGATTGTATTTGCTGGGTCTCACACCATCTATATGTTCATTTGAAACTGTGTTCGTGTAAGGATGGGGTCTGGGCCACTAGGTGCAATTAGGGATTAATTTTTCTGAAAATGTCAGCGTCAAATTTATACGCAAGGATTTTCTTTTCGAATTTCCATCTTGCTCCTTAATCTCAGTGAGAAGTGAGTTCCCATTCCCAGTTCCCATAAAAATAGGAGCGATTCTCATGTATTAGATGCAATATTCTCTGTATGATATTATACACATATTAAATGCATATATAATCCAGGTTTCTTAAAAGAAATTGATACATAAACAGATACACACAACCATGTAAATAACTGTATAAACATGTGTGTCTTAACGTATTTGTAAAATTATTTTGCAAAAATCTATTACAGCATGAGACTTGACTCTTTTTGAAGAATATTATACCTATACATATTATAACTATAATTTTGCATCTCAATAGTTGAATTTTTTTTAAAAAAAGAATCTGACAATGCAATTCTGGCTCAAACATTAAGTGGGTGCTCAAAATAGGAGGTTCTCTGATGCAAGCAAAGCTCTACCAGGTCAGAAATGTCAAATTCTCTGAATATACCCATTGGAAATGGATTATTTCTGCATCCCTAGACAAAATCCTTCTCTCCCCACCCCATCCACACAATATAGCCCTGCGTGTGACACATCTACAGGCTAATGAGACAGAGAGATTGGTAGAAGTATTTAGGGTCATTCATGCACCTTAGACATCCCATCACATTTCAGTCTTGTCGTGTGATGGAATTAACAGTGTCACTCCAGACCGCAGGTAAGGAATCTCATTGTTGAATGCTCCCTGGTGTAAAAATAAATTAATAATCCTTGTAAATAAAAACAGCAGGAAGCAGATTGAGGGGGTACTAATCTTTCTCCCTGAGATGGTAGAATTTTACTTTGTGTGTGTGTTTTATGTGAGGGGCCATATAAAAATGGCAGTCCCAGTCACCACCACCTGGAATTTGAAGTGGTACAGTCCATGAGATCCTACCATCACATTCTGCACTATTGGTAAAGGAAGCCTAACAAGCACAAAGAAATACGGAAATGTGAAAATTGGGCCGTTCTTCTTCGTGGAAATAAAGGTATAAATTAATGTTTTGTGGAGGAAGAGCTGAAAACAAAATTGTGCCCTTCTAAAACCACAGTTTCCTTTCATAGTGTATGATCTTGAAATGCTGTGTTACTGAATAGTGCATAGAGCTAGCTGCAAAGCCTTGTGTACTTTTCCCAGTCTCTTATTTCCTGTGCATCTAACCCATAAATTACCTTGGAAATAATTGCAAGGACTCCTCAAAGAGAGACTGTGCCCCCTTGTGTTCAGCAAAATCATCCATGCTGTAGGGTTCCACCAGACGAAGCAAATGGATCCCCGAAACATAATGAAAAGCTTACAGCACAGTCCAGTCTACTCAGAAGTAAATCCCACTGACTTCAAGGAGAAATACTCCAGGTAAGTAGTTTTAGGGCAACAGCCTTGGTTAATTACTGCACCTCTTTCTCATCATTCTAAACGATAGCATTTCTCTAATGGGTAAATGAATACATAAAGGAATAAATTAGCCACACAGGTGCCTGAGATATTCCAGCAAGAATGATAATAAATGCATGAGAAATGATGGTTCTCTTTTAGGAATATAAGCCTTTTAAAACAACTAGCACAAGGATGGTGGGGAGAGGGGATATTCAGAATGAGATGGCAAGGGAATCCAATTGCTATATATATATATTATTTTCCAGGAAAGCGCTTGCAAAAGAACTGACCCAAATAATTGTCTTCTTATTAGTAGAAATTATAATAAGTAAATATCAGATTCTGGACAAGTGACTTTAGAGGCAGTTGGGAGTAAGCATGTAATTTTTAATGTAATTTTGGTATAGGTAAAGGTAAAGGTACCCCTGCCCGAACGGGCCAGTCTTGCCAGACTCTGGGGTTTGTGCGCCCATCTCACATTTATTGGCCGGGGGCCAGCGCTGTCCGGGGACACTTCCGGGTCACGTGGCCAGCGTGACATCGCTGCTCTGGCGAGCCAGAGCCGCACACGGAACGCCGTTTACCTTCCCGCTGGTAAGCGGTCCCTATTTATCTACTTGCCCCCGGGGGTGCTTTCGAACTGCTAGGTGGGCAGGCGCTGGGACCGAACAGCGGGAGCGCACCCCGTCGCGGGGATTCGAACCGCCGACCTTTCAATCGGCAAGCCCTAGGCGTTGAGGCTTTAGCCCACAGCGCCACCTGCGTCCAATTTTGGTATACTGAATTTTAAAAAAATGTTTCATAAAGTCATTTTTTGCTTGTTTTTTAAAGCAAAGCATGGCAATTTTGTGGTGTCAGCCAGATTTTATTTATCTTTGTATATTTTGATATGGTGCCTTAGAACCAACCTCTGTAGCTCATCATTTGAGATCATTTGGGAGCATGGTGACTCCATCAAGCCTGTGGCAAGCTTCTTGGGTATGTCTTAGATACTGCAACATTCAGGAGCAAGGCTAATGCCTCACCCTTTTTTGACAGGACTTATGACTGAGATGAACAGCCAGGATCCAGGTGAAGTCACCCCTACCCATCCTCATCTCCATCATGCACCTTTGTGGGGACTTATGCTGGCCTCAACTCAACTGAGCCTCAGCTGAGGCACAATGAGCATGTTTTGCCAGTGTACTTTCGACTGAGCAAAGTTTGGAGATTTAATGCCAGGTGATCTGGAGATCCACCACATCCTAAGCAGCTCATTCTGGCACATCTTGGCATAGGATTGCCTCCTCAATGTTTTACATTCGCTGCTCCAAACTTCCTAAAATTATGGCCCAAGAGACTGGAATGTGACAGATACAGTCTTTTAAGTTAACTTTATTTTTATTATCTTTATTTTTATTTTTATTTTTATTATTTAACAGGATTTAATTACTGGTTAATGGAAGGGAGTGGGTGAGTGTAAGC
Source organism: Podarcis vaucheri (assembly GCF_965113315.1). Lineage (NCBI taxonomy): Eukaryota > Metazoa > Chordata > Lepidosauria > Squamata > Lacertidae > Podarcis > Podarcis vaucheri. The sequence continues at coordinate 22,451,412 of NC_138749.1, forward strand.
AGTTTAGATAAAATAGTAGGAGATATTCATACTATGCATAAAGTATATAAAATGGTGATAAGACAGACTTTGAAAACAATATGATGGCCTGTGTTGGAAGACAGACAGACTGTCACAGACACTTATATATAATTATCGACGCCTTAAATGTTTTGGTGGAATTGTTTGATCATGCATTTTAACTATGCGTGGGTATTTTATAACTGACTTTATACTTGTATACAGCTTAGAAGCTGATTTGGCATATAAGCAGTATATAAGATAATAATTATTTACAGTGTTAAATTTTAAAATTTAAAATTTTGTACTGTTTTAAATTCTGTACTCTTTTTATCTTCTTCTTTTTGCCTGGACAGGCGTTTGACCGAAAAAATGGCCTAAAAATATTTTCAATAAAATAAAATAAATAACCTTCTCATAAAACTTTTTGCTTGTTTACACTTTCTACCATCTATTGGGAAGCTCAGTTGCTATACTATATGTGTTTCTTGCATGTCTCCTTAAAGTACTGAACACATGAACAAATCAAGATTATTTGCCCACACTCTCCCTGGACAAGTGTGCTTGACAGGAGTAAGTGCTACAGCGCTAATCGGTGGTGGCTTCACAAGATCTGTCCACCTTTGCACTTCGCAGTGGCACTGAGCTGCATGAAGTATCACTTGCGAGAGCATTTAGTGGACTTTCAACATGGGAGTCACTTGGCAGCCGACGTGGAAACTGAATATGGAATCCAGTACCAATGGCAATAGCTCAATTGGCTTCTGCAAATAACTTGGGTTTATATGAGCTGCTCACAAGGATTTGAGAAAATGTAGAAGAGCCCTGCTGGATCAGACCAGATGCCCTTGTGGCCCAGCTTCCTGTTTTCCACAGTGTTCACCTAGATGTCCCTAGGATGCCCATTCCAGGGTTTTAGCCAGGAGACATATCCAGCCATAAGTGGAGATTGAAACAGGGAGATTCTGAAGTAAATTGGTACTCTGCCACTAAGCTATGACCTTCCCCTTTCATAGGCAAAAAGATGGTCATAGCTTAACCCAAAGCCATTCAGAGATTTATAGATACAGTAATAACTGTCAGGGACTGGGCAGAGGAGGAATGGTGGAGACTTCCTCCCCAGCCTGACCCTTCCAGAGGAGAAGCAGACAGTTCAGAATTACAACAGGGGTTTGAGGGAGACCACAGCTCAGAGGAAGATGAGGGGGAAAGTTGGGAATTAATGGGAGATGAGGAGGTGGCAGAGCTGGAGCAGCTGGCTGACACGTTATCACTAGAAAGCATTCCAGACCCACCATCTCCCAGAACCCGGCAAGCCTTAAAAGTAGGAGAGCAAAGGACTCAGAAGGAAAGGGCCCTCAGCACCACCCATAGAAGGGATGACGAATGAGGAGGTGGGAGAGAAGAGGAGGGGAGATTTACTTGGGGGCAACGCCATTACAGTGGTACCTCGGGTTAAGAACTTAATTCATTCTGGAGGTCCGTTCTTAACCTGAAACTGTTCTTAACCTGAGGTACTACTTAACTAATGGGGCCTGCCGCTGCTGCTGCACTGCCATCACGTGATTTCTGTTCTCATCCTGAAGCAAAGTTCTTAACCCGAGGTATTATTTCTGGGTTAGTGGAGTCTGTAACCTGAAGCATCTGTAACCTGAAGTGCCTGTAACCTGAGGTATTACTTTATTCCAAGAGGCTACCTTTCTAAGCCTCTCTCTGTGAATATTGAATAAAAAGCAGTTGGTAAGAACTTCCTTGTCTTATCCATTCCTGGCAACCTACCGTGGGGGCTGGATCCTCTTGACACCTTACATAACCAACCCTTTGAATTGTTCCCAGAAACAAATGGGAAGTTCATGCAACTCACATTACACCAGAGTAATATGTGCTGAAATGCTTACGTTGTCCATGTAAAACTTGCACGTGTCTGTTTTATCCTGTTTTCATTTTAATCTGTGAATTGAAAGTCTGTGAATTGTGAATTGAAACAGTCTGATAAATACATATTTTATCACAAAAAAATGTATTTTAATTGTGTCTCAATGTACGCATTTCTAACTACATTTTATCCTATTGTTATAAAGCACCTACTCCATAGAGCTGCATATTGATGTCACCATGATGTTTCACCATATGTTCTCCACTGTTCAGGATATATCCCAGCTGATGGAGTATGTGAAATAGAGGCTGTGATCTCTCTGGTCCCTAATTATTTGTGTACATGCCCAAACATGCACATACCTTGGAGGCACGATGTTTCCAATTGTCCCCTCAGAGAATTAACATCTGGTTTCTAGAAAACATTGGAGAAGAATGCCTCAAGTAACTCACACCGACAACAAGTTAACAAGGAAAGCTAAAAGGCAAAAAGAGGAACAGTGATTTACCAGCGATGGGTATCAGAAAGCAGGAGTTGTGCCTTGTAACTTGGGGCAGATGTAGTGTTTGGGTATTGAAGCAGTCCTTGATATTTAAATCAAGGGGAAGAGCAGTCATTGAAGTGAAAGGAAAAGTCTTCCTCGCCCAAATGTGCCACAGCTAGGCTGATACTAGCATCTGACATCTTTGGGAAGCTGCTGGAGCAGCAGTGTCTCAGCAGTGTCACTGACGAATGGGGGCTGCCATTTTAATTTCCTATAGTGGCATTTTTTTAGCCTTAAAAGTAACTATTAAAAATAAACCATAGGGATGTGAACAGATTAAGAGATTCGGGATTCAAATATGTTATGTTTGCATGGCCTAATTTTAATGAAAACCTACAACATCAAAATGGCAGACACTTTAATGAGTGTTAACTCTGTATGAATATAGAGATGGAAATTGGTTCTCAAGGAGTTGGGGGGGTAGATCTTCCAACAATTGCCTCCCTCTGTGGCTACAATAACATCCAACAAGCCACTTAACTTTTGAAATATTAAGAATACATAGGCAGCAATCCTGTTATTTCACAATGAAACTTGAAAATAGTTTTTTCCCATAACCCACTAAGAAAAACACACAAACATTTTCTTTTTAGAAAATGCCCTCTTAAATCCATAACTGATAAATCAATGAAATATCTGTAAGCATATATTCTCTAAGAATCAAGGTTATGCATTTTGCCATAGTAGCTCTGCCATCGACGTCTTTCAACACTGGCTACCTTACATAAGAGGATTTAACAAGGTTATAATTTGTGTTACTAATGGAAATTCATTTCTAAGAATTAACCTCTAGGCTAGAAAGAATGACAGATATATTCAGTTTGTTCTCAAATGAGCATTTGAATTGAAAATCCCTATTCTCTTGACTTCCCCTCCTCCACCCCAGCCCAACTTCCATCCTGCCTTCCAGTGTGTCTCTCACACACAATTGAATTCTTAACAGCTGTCACTCAAAGGGGCTACAGAGAGACCATTTGAAAGTAATATTTTGCGCTGTGTGACATCTCATTTTTTTCCTTCGGAAATCATAATTTTTTTACACACCTAGTAGTCTTCCTAACAGGAAACCAGCTCTGCCTGTCATTCTGATTGGGGAGAAACCTTGTTTTCCAGGTCACCAGCCTGAATCTTGGAGACAAGATATTCATGAGGGACCTGCGCGGGGAATTTACATCTCGCCGCAGCGTTTTCCTCTCCATTTGTCAGCATGCCAGGTCAGTGAGCCGCTCCCTTGTCAGAGGGAAGATAATGGCTGCAGCATTGCCTCCTACTTATTACACACTCAGTGCACCTGACCTTCTTGTGAAATCCCCCCAAAGCATTTGGATTTTTGGCTACCTTCATACACAAATGCAAGATCCCTTTTAAGTGAACCCTGCAATCTGGATTGGAACTTTCAGTGACACTGGGCTGCCCCTAACAACTACCTTTTAATGTAAGAGTTCCCCCATCACCACTGTCTCTATCTCATACACATGCCGTCCTGTCTTGTACGACTATATATATATATATATATATATATATGCTTTCGTAGATTTTCACGGGTACAGGAATGCAGGTTTTGGTGTCTTCGGGTGTCTTCCCGTGTAAGAGTCGGGGTGTCTGTGCGACGTTTCGACGAGGTCTCACTCGTCATCTTCAGGCTGGTGCTTTCGGCTTCTTGTTACTGGAACAGAGCAGAATCTGGTGTTTGAGTTCCTATAAATACTGTTGAGGGGTGTGGTGTATAGCCTCCAACGTTCTGGGCAGAGAGGAAGTTCCTAGATTAGTGTGCCTTTTCTTCTTTTGTTCCTTAATTACTTGAGGGATATCTTGAGTGATTTCATGAGTGATATTCTGAATACCACTGGGTGGGTCATTAAGTGTAGATTAGTTGCTAAAGCTTTCGTGTCTTGACCTCTTGAGCTTGTGAAGAGTTTTTCTGAGAAGATGGCTGTGCTGCATTTAGTTGTGCTCTGGCTTGGCTTCGTGTATAGGGGCGAGCTGTGGTTTTGTGCCTTGTGCCAGCCAGATCTGTGTAGGGATTGCAGGGGGGTGCAGCATCCGGAGGTGCCACTATAGTTTGGCTACTGGATGGAGTCTGTAATATGTCTGTGGAGAGGGTCTGGGTTTGGGTCTGGTGTGGTTGATTGGTGACGGCGTTCTGTGTGCCTCTGGTTCTGGTGTCGGTTTTTGTGGGGAGGGCTAATTTCCAGATGTCTGGCAGGCGGGACGTGTCGTCACGCTTGTTCATGTTGTGAGGGTGTTTCTCTATCTCGATGGCTTCCATGATTATTCTCTTGTGGTGATGTTCCATGTTAAAGAGCAATTTGGAATCTGCAAAATTAATTTCGTGTCCTGTTTCTTTCATGTGTTGGAAAAGAGAGGAAGTTTTTTCTTCTTTTTTGACGGCATTCTTGTGTTCTGCGATACGTGCATTTATTCGTCTGTTTGTTTGTCCAATGTACGTGGCTGGGCAGACTTTGCAGGGTATTTCATAGACCCCTTGGTTTTCCAGCTGGATTTTGTCTTTTGGGTTTCTGAGGATATTGGCTATTTTTTGGTTGGTGCAGAAGGCTGTTTTGATATTGTGTTTATGGAGGATTTTGCTGACTAAATGCAGCACAGCCATCTTCTCAGAAAAACTCTTCACAAGCTCAAGAGGTCAAGACACGAAAGCTTTAGCAACTAATCTACACTTAATGACCCACCCAGTGGTATTCAGAATATCACTCATGAAATCACCCAAGATATCCCTCAAGTAATTAAGGAACAAAAGAAGAAAAGGCACACTAATCTAGGAACTTCCTCTCTGCCCAGAACGTTGGAGGCTATACACCACACCCCTCAACAGTATTTATAGGAACTCAAACACCAGATTCTGCTCTGTTCCAGTAACAAGAAGCCGAAAGCACCAGCCTGAAGATGACGAGTGAGACCTCGTCGAAACGTCGCACAGACACCCCGACTCTTACACGGGAAGACACCCGAAGACACCAAAACCTATATATATATATATATATATATATATATATATATTTGCTTTCGTAGATTTTCACGGGTACAGGAATGCAGGTTTTGGTGTCTTCGGGTGTCTTCCCGTGTAAGAGTCGGGGTGTCTGGGCGACGTTTCGACGAGGTCTCACTCGTCATCTTCAGGCTGGTGTTTTCGGCTTCTTGTTACTGGAACAGAGCTCTTCCAGTAACAAGAAGCCGAAAACACCAGCCTGAAGATGACGAGTGAGACCTCGTCGAAACGTCGCCCAGACACCCCGACTCTTACACGGGAAGACACCCGAAGACACCAAAACCTGCATATATATATATATATATATATATATATATATATATATATATAGTAAGTGACAATATTAATGTTTATCTGTGGTCCTCAAAATGGGAGGTGATGTTAGTCAATGTGTGAGAAACTCACTGACCTTGACTCTCCACAATGAAGGACCTTATTTCTGTATGAACAGTTTGGGGGAAATCACCTTTTCCTCCTTTTGTGCACTTAGGGCTTAATGGGAGACATTAAGCCGTTCTAGTAGTTGGCAAGTCCAACTGGCAGTGACTCTCCCTGGCCTCAAATATTGACTCTTTTAAAGCTTTGCTGCCTAAGATCCTGTTAACTGAACAGGACAAATTGGGACTTTGTGTATATAAAGCATATGCTGCACTACTGAGTTATGTCAGCTAGAGCTAAATCCTACAATGCTGGATACTTCAATGCACACTACATGGGACTTCCTTTGAAGGTGCCTCAGAAACTACAACTAATCCAGAATGTGACTGCTAGTCTGGTTCCTGGGAACGGCCGCCGCAACCATATAACACCATATAAGACCTCCAATGGCTCCCAGTATGTTTCTGAGCACAATTCAAAGTGTTGGTGCTGACCTTTAAAGCCCTAAATGGCCTCGGCCCTGTATACCTGAAGTAGCATCTCCACACCCATTGTTCAGCCTGGACACTGAGGTCCAGCACTGTGAGAAGTGAAGTTGCAAGGAACCAGGCAGAGGGTCTTCTCAGTAGTGGTGTCCTCCCTGTGGAACGATCTCCTCTCAGATGTCAAGGAGCTAAGGTACTACACAACTTTTAGAAGACATCTGAAGGCAGCCCTGTATCAGGAAGTTTTAAATGTTTGATGTTTTGCTGTGTTTTTATTATGTTGGAAGCTGCCCAGAGTGATTAGGGCAACCCAGTCAAATGGGTGGAGTATATAAGTAACTTGTTGTTGTTGTTGTTGTTGTTGCTGTGGTCTGAGCATAGTGGCCGTGTCTACTTTACATAAAACAGTCCTTTGTTTGAAGGGATGTTCAGACCACGCCCTTTCAAAAGACAGAGAGCTACAAGAAGGGAAAGCAGGGATCACCAGCAACCGCCCACTTATGCCCTGCAATCCTCCTCACTACCAATTTCTGTCTTCAAGCCTCCATCTTAGCTATACAATGTAGCATGTGAGCCTTGTGTATAATTGTACAGAAGGCCTAAGGGAATCCCCACAACTGAATGTAACTCAAAGGAGTTACATTCAGTTGTGGGGATTCCCTTAGGCCTGGTCCAGATGTTCCATCTGGGGCAGAATGCAGTAGCTAGATTGTTGATAGGGCCAGGCAGTCAACAGGATGTGACACCTCTTCTAAAACATATGCACTTATTTTCTTCTTGAACTTGGGTTCAAGAGAAAAAGGGATGGACTTACACATAGGCGTAATGCATTTCCTGTGTGTGTGTAGCAAGTACATCTCAGTCAATAAGAAAAGAAAGGAAAGGAAAGGAAAGGAAAGGAAAGGAAAGGAAGAAAGGAAGACGCAAAATAGCTGCTATCAAGGAATTAAAACAAAGAACCAGAAATCTGATAACAACAGGCAATTTGAAAATAATAGGCACAGCATCTTCGCAAATCATAGGAACAACAGGGTGTTCTCCCTCCCCTTCACCCCAAATTTAGAATGCATTCTTCCTGTTTTCATGTAATTATTTGCAAATAATCTGGTTAACTTTATAATCAAGGTATTTCCTCTTGGTTCCCTGGCTACCCATCAGGCTGCCTAAGAGGGTGGTTGACGTCCTAAGGTGTTCACGAATAATCAGTGTTAAGAGCTGCTAATATTAAGAGTCTGACTAATGAGTTATTTTTTAAAAAAAGAAAAAGAAGAAAGAAAGAAAAGAAAAGAAACAAACAACAAAAGATGGGTTTGAAAGGGGAGGAGGAGTGTACATTGGCTTTACCATGATGCTTGCAAGGAGTTTGACTGCTTATCTTCCAATATCCATTTCTGTAATAACCAATTTAGCCGTTATATTTTTGTTTCTTTTCCTATGACTGATCTTTAAACTTCAGCTTACTTTAGAGGGGCATGAGAATGAGAAGCAGGGGTGCTCAACTATGTTTGTGTGGGACAGAGTTTTATGTAGTGGCACCTGCTATATTGAACTCTCTGCCACAAGAAGTTACAACATTTAGGGCTTTTTTTAATTTAGGAAAAATGTGAGTAGAGACAACATTCTAGAAGGGCACACACTGAAGCTGACTGTTAGAAGGTTCAAGAACAGACAATAAGAGCTGTTCAACAGTGGAACGGACTCTCTTGGAAGGTGGTGGACTCCTTCCTTGGAGGTTTTCAAGCAGACGTTGGATGGCCATCTGTCCTGAATGCTTTAGTTGAGATTCCTGCATTTCAGGGAGTTGGACTATCCCAGGGTCCCTTCCAACTCTACAAATCTGTGGTGTTAAGAGGCAGATCTGGCCCCCAACTTGGAAGGCTTTAAAAGAGGATTAGGCAGCCTGGAGGATAAGGCTACAAACAGCTGCTTACCCTGATGGCTATTTTATAATGTCAAGTTTTACATAGTTGGTTAAAAAATAAAAGAAACAAGAAAAAGATTTTGAAACATACACCAGAAGTGTTCATATATGCTAAATAGGAAATCATATAGTATTTTAATTCAAAACTATTTCATAGGCTTATTGCAAGATACATATTTGAGTTAAGATTTAAGTTTTCATCCTTACCTATGTAAGGAGATGATAGATAGATAGATGATTGATGATAGATAGATGATAGATAGATAGATAGATAGATAGATAGATAGATAGATAGATGATAGATAGATAGATAGATAGACAGACAGACAATAGATAGGTAGATGATAGAAAATAGATAGATAGATTATAGATGGATGATAGATAAGATAGATGATAGATAGATGATAGATAGATAGATAGATAGATAGATAAGCAAGCACAAAACTTTACAATTTCTATTTTCACTGTGCTTTCTGTTAGACTAATACATATTTGGTGAGGTTCTTCTGTGGGGCCTGTTAAAGCTTGACATAACTTAGGGACTCAGCATGTCTTAATCTGCCTCATCTCTTATAAGATAAGAGTGCTTGCCACTTGGGTCGGTTCCAAGCTCTCAGAGCTAATTCTTAAAAGAGACCTGCCAACATTTAGAGAGCCCTCGGAATCCATCACTGATATAGTACATCTTCTGCAAAGTGCTTTTTACCGTAAAGGTAAGGACCAAGGGAGTCTGAAATGAAATTAGGGTCTTTGCAGTAGTAAAGAAAAAGATAAATGAATGGGGGCATTCCCTTGCTGTTGAACTGGTTGCCATTATGTCTAATGTATCTCAGAAGCCATGTTCCGCTAATTTCAGGGATCATGTGTTTAAGGATGTGGTTGAATTTGTCATGGATGCTCAGAGCTTTTAGAACTCCTAAAAAGCACTAAGACATGGGCACATATTTTGCAAAAGCCACAGAATTACAGACTTTGATTCCATGATGCTCAATTGGGAGCCACAATATCCCTGCACCTCCTGAAACAGGACCAATCACAGAATGAGTTGAGTCTGTGCTGCCAGAGCACTGATATACTCCATTTCCCAGCCTGTCTCCCAGGATATGTTTTCATCTGATATTAGTGTTCCTAATACATTATCCCACAACCCACTTAGATCATAGCAGATGATCTCTTCCATATCTTGACACACTGTTTCCTCTGGTGAGGAAAAGGGCTGCCTGAGGTTCATTCCGGCAATCGTAATAGACAAGGGTACTTACTAGAAAACTTTTTGCACTGGTATCTAGCAAACCCCTCTGGCCTCCATATAGACCAAACCAAAAATCCTCTGCACTAAGATCTGAGTGAATATTTCAATTGCTGTGTATTGGATTGCATTGACCAATATTACAGCCAACCTTCAAATGTAGTACGGAATGAAGTAAGATAACAGAATTATGGAGTGTGCCACTAGATTGCAAGGTTTAGCACCAATCTCTCTGTGGTGTACTTATTATGTACGATGAGTTTTTATTTTACATTGGGTAAACATTCAAAAATATGACACATCCCTCCACTTCTGTAGGCCTGTAGGCCAGAATTCTACCATCACATTATGTATTAGGAACAGAACTACTCTTAGAGTCAGTAGTGCAAATATATAGATTGTTCCTAGAATTCATTGCCTGCTACAAATATATGACTATTGACAGTCAGGCTATCTCACTGTAGAGATTTGTGACCCACAGGCACCTTCTGAATGTGATTCATAAAATATTTCAGCACAACAGCTGGAGGGCATGGTGTTACCAACTACCCCAATCTGAAAAGCCCTGAATTTTCTCTCCCTGTTCTAATTAATAGAATGCCACCTCCAGTCCAGGGATAATAAATATGTCAAATTGTTGTCAAAATTTCCAGGTATCAGGATCTCTGTTGTAAGTAGACTATTAAGTGGATCATGGGTTCTCTGTTGAAGGAACTTCAAAACTTGATAGGGATGCCAGTGAAGCCACTCATGAAAAGCAATTGTAAATGTAATATATTGAATGCATAAGTGGTTTAATGTTGTAACGCAGTCTTAGTGTGTATTTGAAAGTAAACTGATGGGTGCTTACATTTAAAATTGCTTCTGCAGCCTAGTGTCTTGCAGATTTTGTTAGGCTTCAACTCCCGTTATACCTCATTATTGGTCATGCCAGCTAGGGCTGATGAGAGTTGTAATCCAACAACATCTGGAGGATATGAGGTTGGAGAAGTCTGGTTTTGGAATGATTATTTTTTTTTGGGGGGGGGGGGAGAAATTTGCCCTAAAATGCTGAATCCCTTATTTGACTTTCGAATGCATGTTACATGAATCTAGGAGTCATATTCTTTAAAAACAAAAACATTGTTATAACAATACTGTGTCCAGCTCTGGGCACCACAATTTAAGAAGGATGTTGACAATCTGGGATGTGTGCAGAGGAGGGCAATGTCAGGTTTCAGGGACTCTGCTTCCTCCCCCCCCCCCTTTGGCTGTAGATAAGCAGGACAAAGCAAAAAGCATCACTTGCAACCTGATCTCTCAACCACTGTGTTTTTAATGTAGCCACTTTATCTGCTCTATGTGACCTTGGACTGATAGGCTGGACACTTTCCAGTGAGAAGAGAGTCTGTTAGCTATCTTTCTTCCATTTCTTCTTCACTTTGCTGTTCACCCCCCCCCCCCAGTTCGTCCCAACTTTTGTCTTCAGAACTATGCCCCTCTGCAAACCACTGTTCCAAATCTATACTGCTCCACTGTTCCTGGGAAGATTCAGGATCCTGGTCAGGAGCAAGGGAAGAAGGAGGCTCCCACCATTCCTCATCAGAGCACTACTCCTCAGCTTGGTCTCTGACAGGCAACCAAGATGATCAAAGGTCTAGAAAGCAAGCCTTATGAGAAACAGTTGAAGGAACTGTATATGTTTAGCCTGAAAAAGAGGAGACTGAGAGGAGATATGACAGCCATCTTCAAATATCTAAAGTGCTGCCACATAGACCATGGATCAAACTAGTTTCCTCCTGCTCTGCAGGGTAGGACTCAAGCCAGTGGCTTCAAGTTATTAGAAAGGAGATTCCAACTAAGTCAGGAAGAACTTTCTGACATAGCAGTTCAACAGAAGAACAGACTTCCTCCGGAGGTTGTGGACTCTCCTTCATTGGATGTTTTTAAGTATCCAACAGTCATGGATGCTTTAGTTGAGATTCCTGCATTGCAGGGGGGTTGGGTTAAATGACCCTCAGGGTTCCTTCCAACTCTACGATTCTATTATCTTCATTCTTATTGTGCTAAATTAAGACCTTAGAAAGCTGGTGACATAGCATTAGACATCTATATATAATCTACGTCTATATATTCCTTTATCTTAAAGTCAAATGTACTGTATGTTTTGAAATATTTTAATGATAATAGTGATATAAGAACAATACAAGTATTTAATGAGGTTGATTCTACACACACACACACACACACACACACACAGACACACCTATATACAGAATAGACATTAATAAGCCTGCAATAAGAACAAAGAATCTTCAGCACACTATTATACATGAAAAAAATGGATCAAAATGGGAAGGAAGGAAAACAACAACAAAAACTCTTTGCCTTGAATTACAGAAGTCTGCTAAGACCTATATTATCACAGCAGGTATAGGGATGCTTCCATCTCAAGCTAACTGGACTGTTCATGCAATTGTTTTCGATATAGATGCATATCTAGCACTGTAGCTTTGTGGGACTGAAAAGCTTCCTAACCCATTAGTAGTCTCCTGAGCCATTTGGTCTTGGGGATTCATAAGTGGGCTATAGAACCATTTTTCTGAGAACTTGCTGTTCTGAAGTCAACGCAGTTTGCTCAGGCCAAAAAGTCATTACCATCCAATGACTGCCGGGTCAGGTGGAGCAAATTAGGAGGTAGTCTCTTTTGTCCTGGCATGCAATCATTTTTTCATGTCAATGGTAACTGTTGGCTCTTTGCCCCACTGATCACTGTTTAACACATACACACAAACCAGGTAAATGTAATATGTTGTACCTGAAGATATATGCTATGAATACAGTCAGGAATTAGCTACTTATGGGTTTGTTCAATTGCCTGGGGACTATATAGTATGAAATAACTTATGGGTGGTGGGGGCGGAGACAACTAACAGCACCATCCTATTAGTTGGCATCTTCAGTTTTGAGTTGGCAGTGTTACTTGTGGTCATAAACATGTACACCGGCTCCCTCGGCCAATAAAGCGAGATCTAGATTTTCCAATCCCATCGTCACAAATGAAGACTTAGGTAGCCTTGAACTTTGTGGTAAGCAACTAATGTGAACCTCAAAGGCAAAACCCTTTTTGATAAATTGTTCTTTATCGAAATTTATTTAAGGGGAATAATAGAACAAGGAAACTAAAAATGAGACAGTTTCCAAATTCTAAGTGTGCATGAGTTTCTTGTGGAGCCTAAGGACAGGTGAGAAGAAACTGATCAGGAAAAGAATGTGTCAGGGCACATCCCTTTTTAGGGATCAGCTGTCTAGACAATTTCGATGGAAATAAATTACAAACCAGGTGACCTAGAACCAGCAATTTAGGCATATGCTGCGGGGTTTCGAAAGGGAATGAAAGAAACCTAGTGGACTATGCATGTTTGTATAGCAGCTGAGGTCCAGGATATACAACATGGGATATATGGAAAACTGCCCAGGACTGTGTATAGATTTATCTAGGAACACAGAAAATGAGGTACTTCTAACGAGCAAAATAAACTTAAAACCATTTGTATGAAAGCTGCCCTGAATCTGAATCTGATATCAAAAATATGTAGAGCCTAAAAAATGTCATTGCTGATTGAGCAGATATAAATGGTTCAGATAACTTTGGATTTTGTTTGTTTTGAACACCAGATTGACTGTCTTGTAAATTACTTTGTGACCATCCATGGTGAAAACTGATCTATAAATATTGGGAACTAACAATATGTAGGGATGTTTCCCCCCCCCCCATATATTATCCCTCTTAACTATACAAAACAAATTCCACACCCTTCAAAATAGTGCAGAGCTGCCTCCACACTTTGCTTCAAGATTGCATTGCATTGACCCCTAAGGCATTCTGGGACATATGGCCTGTAGGAAGTGGAACAAATGCTTCATTCAGGGAAGGTTGTCTTGAGCAGGGGTGTGCATCCGCTTCACTAGGGGTATGCACCGTGCCCCCCGCCCTCAAACCAGGTACATATTCAAAATAAACAATTAACCCTCTCCTCCAGGGACACGGGTGGCGCTGTGGGTTAAACCACAGAGCCTAGGACTTGCCGATCAGAAGGTCGGCGGTTCGAATCCCCACGACGGAGTGAGCTCCCGTTGCTCAGTCCCTGCTCCTGCCAACCTAGCAGTTCAAAAGCACATCAAAGCGCAAGTAGATAAATAGGTACCGCTCTGGCGGGAAGGTAAACGGCATTTCCGTGCGCTGCTCTGGTTCGCCAGAAGCGGCTTAGTCATGCTGGCCACATGACTTGGAAGCTGTACACCGGCTCCCTCGGCCAATAAAGCGAGATGAGCGCCACAACCCCAGAGTCGGCCACGACTGGACCTAATGGTCAGGGGTCCCTTTACCTTTACCATTACCAGGACTAAATAGGATAGTACCTTCAGCATCTGCCTTATAGTAGCCAGAATGTTTCTCTTCCCTGCTACAATTCATTTCAGCAACAGCTTCCACTTGAAGGCCCCTTGGGGTGCTCTCTGTGTGCGGAAAGTCGTATAGGAACACAGAAAGCTGTCTTATACCCCATTGGACCTTCTATCTTAGCGCTGTCTATACTGATTGGTAGTTGCTTCCTGGGGTTTCAAAGGGAGGGGGGTTTTGCAGCCCTACCTTGTGATGCCAGAGGTTGAAATTGGGACCTTTTGCATTCAAAGCAGAAGTTATGACTGCTTTGAGGTAGTCAAGACCCTGATAGCAACCAGAATGTCTTTCTCCCCCTTCTGCTACAGTCTCAGTTATGCGCCACTATTCCTAGGCACGCACAAACAGTAGGGGTGCCTGTAATAAATGTCCCCCGTTCCTTTCTTTGCTTCCATGAGTCTAAGTCACCAGCTCAATGTGGTGGTATGAATGCCGTTTTCTTTCTGCCGTTTAATTACTATCATTATTATATAGATCCAGTAGCAATTATCTCTTCATACTGTCTCATTATGTTTTGATCAATTCACATAATAAAGGTTTCATGTAAATATAAGGTTAGGGAACATTCCAGAAAACATGTAATTATGGAATGTATAATCAAACTGCAGAATGTTTTCCAACAATCTGAACAATTAAATGTTTGGTCTTTTTTGTTGTTGATTATGTTAAAAGAAAAGAAAAAAATCCAGCTCAGTCTCCCCCCCCCCTCTTTATAAAGCCCAGATGTGGTGCTTTTTTAAGTGATGAGTACTAGGGCGCTTTATTTGTTGACCTCAAATTACTTTCCTTCTGTTATATTGATAACATCTAGGCTTTGGGGGAACTTGCTTGCTGGCACCAAATCTTTTCAGCTTTATTAATGATTCAGATGGCAGTTTTTGAAGAGACAAGCCCCACAGAGAGGGAGCACTTGATTAATGACCTGGAAACACTTTTCCTTTTCAGCTGATCAAATAAAATTGACTGGATTTTTACATTTTTATAATAAAATGACCCGCAGGGCTGAGATGCCACAGTGAAAGCAGCATGTTCACTCTTCAGCAGATTTTTATTTTGTCACTTGTAAAAATGAAAGGGCTAACCACCCAAGCAGAAAAATGCACTTTATCACCGTCCACTGCCAACATGCTGACAATTGCTGCATACAAATACAGAAATGTGGAGGAAACGAGACAGTGTTTACACTCTGCCTGATTTTGTCTAATGATGACAAAAGGTTGGTGACTTCTTGGGGGATGAAGAGGTGCTATTTAATTATTATGCCAAAGAGTCACAAACCTAGCAATGCACTAAACAATATTAAAAGTCTTTATAGAGTAATTTGCAAATAAGGTTGCATATAACTCTGCTAATATGTGTTTTACTGTTGGATTATTATTATTTTTTACCTCCTCCCCCGCCCCCATATATATCTGTCTGCCTATTGTGACCATACAGGGAGATAAGGAGACAAGATACACAAGTTGGATGAATGAGGCTCTCGGTTTAATGATTTAAAAAAACGGACCTGCAGTTGTGGCAACAGTGCAGGAGGCTGTAATATATAAATTATGGGGTGCACTCAAATTTTCTGTTTGTGCTGCAATTTGTCCCGTGTTTTGTCCCGTGTTTTGTCCCGTGTTTTCCCCAAGGAAATTAGCTGTTTATCCTAGAATAGAAACAAACCTCAGTTCGGTTTTCTGCAGATTGACATTTGTTCTGAACGGAACAACAAATGGAAGTCTAGGTGAGCCCTGGGTGACCCAACACTGCTAAGAGAGAGGGATAGTATTAACTCGGGTTGCACTAGTGAAAACCCTCGCACTGGCTAATGCAATGATTTAGTTGAATACAGCACACTCTTCTTCCAATGCAAGCTAATTTTTAAATCCAAAGGGGATTAAGGGAAGAGGCAGAGTTAATACTATCCCCCTCTCTGAGTGTTGGCTCACCCCCCCCTTCCCCTCTCTCCTCCCTCCCTGTGCCCCCCACCCTCCTGACTTTCTCCTCCCTCTGTGTGCTCCCCACCCAGTGCCAGATTTATGTATAAGCTAAACAAGCTATAGCTTAGGGCCCCACTCTCTTGGGGGCCCCAAAAAAATTTAAAGGGGAAAAAACTGATGTACATTTCCAAAATACAGTATAAGATAAAAATAAAAATAAAACCTACATACAGCAACAGTGTCTTGTGTTGTGTAGGCTCCTATTTGTTATGTGCAAATGGCTTTAGATACCTATTAGGTCCATCAGTTACCATATAGCATATATTCAACACACAAAAACAGTGACAATTTGATGTTGACAAAGGACAGCTGGACATATAAAGGGCCCCATTACCTTCAGTAGCTTAGGGCCTCATCAAACCTAAATCCAGCCAGTGGGTTTTTAGATCCTTTGAAGAAGCCCTTCTGGCTGGCTACCAATATCTGAAGCACATTTGTTGTTGTTTAGTCGTTTAGTCTTTTCCAGGGAGTCTTCTCTTCTCATGAGGTGGCCAAAGTACTGGAGCCTCAGCTTCAGGATCTGTCCTTCCAGTGAGCACTCAGGGCTGATTTCCTTCAGAATGGATAGGTTTGATCTTCTTGCAGTCCATGGGACTCTCAAGAGTCTCCTCCAACACCATAATTCAAAGGCATCAAATCTTGGGCGATCAGCTTTCTTTATGGTCCAGCTGTCACCATCTGCAGTGATCATGGAGCCCAAGAAAGTAAAATCTCTCACTGCCTCCATTTCTTCCCCAGGAGGTGATGGGCCCAGTGGCCATGATCTTCATTTTTTTGATGTTGAGCTTCAGACCATATTTTGCGTGAAGCACATTTAGTAAGAACTCAAAGAAAGGCCCTTCTTGATGGCTTCTGGGCTCTGGAATGCCTTGCTAAGAATGGCCGCATCTGACCTCCCATAGACGGGCAAAGATGTTTTCATTTAGACATGCCTTTGGTGCATATACTGACGTAGACATAAGTTGTAATTGGCTTTAAGTGGTTGGGTCATTATTTTTAATTATTATTGATGTATTTATTTTTATTCTACCTGCCTCGTTTTAAAGGTTTGTTTATTTTACATGTTATTGCTGTTTTAAAGTTTCCTATTATGTCTGTGTTGTCATGTTGAGCACCATTTAATACAGGTATAGGCAAACTCGTCCCTCCAGATGTTTTGGGACTACAACTCCCATCATCCCTAGCTAACAGGACCAGTGGTCAGGGGTGATGGGAATTGTAGTCCCAAAACATCTGGAGGGATGAGTTTGCCTGTGCCTGATTTAGTGGGAAGGCAGCATATAATTTTAACAAGCCAATACATAATATATAGTACAAACATACAAGTCTTGCTGTTTTTCAACCAGTCATTGCAATCCAGTGGTTTCTTCTGGGTACAGCAGATGTGATGGTATTCTTGCATTTGTAAAGGCTCATCCCCATTCACTTTAATGGAGAAGGAGTACCCTCCAAGTGAGATTGCTGAGAGTCATTCATTTGGGTTGAATTACACTCATTTGTGGCAATACATTTGTGTATTACTTGACAAACCTCACTCCTTTTATAAGTAGTGTCTTTCATCATAGTTGCATAACTTAAGACCTCATTTAGCAGCTGCAGTAATCATGGATGCAATTATATGACTCAGTCCATTAGTATTAGCTTGGATCATTTCATTCCAAATGAAATTAGGGCTCCTTCTGAATTTCTACTCATTGGGTAGAAATTTTAAGATCCCTTCAGACAGAATCATGTTCTGAAATGATATGCAAATTTGCAAGGATTTATGCACAGTTTTGCAGGATTGATCCAGGGAGTGCTCTGCTGGTTTGAGTGACAATAGAGATTCAGTACATATTATCCTAGTATCTTAGAATCATAGACAAGAATGCTGCTTATACGGCCTTCAAACTATAAAACCCATAGTTTGTGAGTGAATGAAGTACAAATGTAAATGTGAGTGACATACAAATGTAAAAACACCAAAGGCTTGCAGTTGAGAACTTGTAAATACTGGAAGGAAAGCAGTAAAATCATTAATGCATACACAAAATGCAAAGTATTCACAATGGGTTTGGCATTTCCATACCCTGAAAATATCATCCTTGCAAGTTTCAAGGACAAAGTCTTCTTTCTTTCTTTCTTTCTTTCTTTCTTTCTTTCTCTCTCTCTCTCTCTCTCTCTCTCTCTCTCTCTCTCTCTCTCTTTCTTTTCTAGTAAGCAGTCCAGATACTACATCCATAAATGTCAGTGGGAAACACACTAGAACTTAGCATGCAGTTATACACAGTGGCCTCCTGCTTTTAGCCAGTTAACCTCCTAACCTTTTTCCTGGGGTGAATATTAGAAGCCACAGTTCCAACACGAATGCCTTTCTACATGAAGAGCTACAGGACATATTCTTGTGGTACCTTTGGGGGTGAATTGTCTTGCTAGCAACAAAAAGGAACCATATTTCCCTCTTGGTATTTGTCAACACACCTTCATCTAGTTTACATGCAGGAAGAGTCACAGATCATTAGCACAACATATATTAATCCATCTAGCAGATGAGATACATGAGCAAAGACTCTACCCAAATATATATATATATATATATATATATATATATATATATATATATATATGCAGGTTTTGGTGTCTTCGGGTGTCTTCCCGTGTAAGAGTCGGGGTGTCTGTGCGACGTTTCGACGAGGTCTCACTCGTCATCTTCAGGCTGGTGCTTTCGGCTTCTTGTTACTGGAACAGAGCAGAGTCTGGTGTTTGAGTTCCTATAAATACTGTTGAGGGGTGTGGTGTATAGCCTCCAACGTTCTGGGTAGAGAGGAAGTTCCTAGATTGGTGTGCCTTTTCTTCTTTTGTTCCTTAATTACTTGAGGGATATCTTGGGTGATATCATGAGTGATATTCTGAATATCACTGGGTGGGTCATTAATTACTTGAGGGATATCTTGGGTGATTTCATGAGTGATATTCTGAATATCACTGGGTGGGTCATTAAGTGTAGATTAGTTGCTAAAGCTCTCGTGTCTTGACCTCTTGAGCTTGTGAAGAGTTTTTCTGAGAAGATGGCTGTGCTGCATTTAGTTGTGCTCTGGCTTGGCTTCGTGTATAGGGGCGAGCTATGGTTTTGTGCCTTGTGTCAGCCAGATCTGTGTAGGGGTTGCAGGGGGGTGCAGCATCCGGAGGTGTCACTATAGTTTGGTTGCTGGATGGAGTCTGTAATATGTCTGTGGAGAGGGTCTGGGTTTGGGTCTGGTGTGGTTGATTGGTGACGGCGTTCTGTGTGCCTCTGGTTCTGGTGTCGGTTTTTGTGGGGAGGGCTAATTTCCAGATGTCTGGCAGGCGGGACGTGTCGTCACGCTTGTTCATGTTGTGAGGGTGTTTCTCTATCTCGATGGCTTCCATGATTATTCTCTTGTGGTGATGTTCCATGTTAAAGAGCAATTTGGAATCTGCAAAATTAATTTCGTGTCCTGTTTCTTTCATGTGTTGGAAAAGAGAGGAAGTTTTTTCTTCTTTTTTGACGGCATTCTTGTGTTCTGCGATACGTGCATTTATTCGTCTGTTTGTTTGTCCAATGTACGTGGCTGGGCAGACTTTGCAGGGTATTTCATAGACCCCTTGGTTTTCCAGCTGGATTTTGTCTTTTGGGTTTCTGAGGATATTGGCTATTTTTTGGTTGGTGCAGAAGGCTGTTTTGATATTGTGTTTATGGAGGATTTTGCTGATTTTGTCTGTAGTGCCCTTGATATAAGGAAGGAGGGCCATGCCATTGTTTTCTTCTGTGTCTTGGTTTTTGGGGGGTGTTTCTTTTTGGATTAGCTTCGTAACCCTGTTTTTCTGGTATCCATTGGCGATTAACACATTTGAGAGATTCTGTAACTCAGTTGTCAAGTGGTCTTTGTCAGCCAGGCGTTTGGTTCTGGAGATGAGAGTCTTGGCTACGGAGTTTATTTGTGCAGGGTGGTGGTGTGATTGTGCATGTAAGTAGCGGTTGGTGTGTGTTTTTTTCCGGTAGATAGTGTGTCCTAGGGAGCCATCAGGTTTTTTGTAGATTAGGACGTCAAGAAAGGGCAGTTGGTTGTTGTCTTCTATTTCCATAGTGAATTGTATTTTGGGGTGTAGGCTGTTGAGATGTGTGAGGAAGCTATCTAGTTTTTCTTTCCCGTGTGGCCAAATTACAAAGGTGTCGTCAACATATCTGAGCCAAAGTTTGGGTTTGTGTTCTGACTTGTCTAAAGCATTGGTTTCAAAGTGTTCCATGTACAAATTTGTGATGATCGGTGAGAGGGGTGATCCCATAGGTGCTCCTTCTATCTGTTTGTATCTTTGTCCATTGTGGATGAAGTACGTGTTGGTTAGGCAGTGGTTGGTCAGGTCCAGGATGTATTTGGGGGGGTTGTATTTGTTTTGAATGGCTGTCAAGGCTTCATTAATGGGCACTTGAGTGAAGAGAGATACAACATCGAAGCTCACAAGTAGGTCATCGGGATGTAGGTATTGCTTCTTTATTGTTTCAATGAACTGGAAGGAGTTAGTAACGTGTGAAGCGATGGATTCTGCATAGGGCTGAAGTTGCTTAGCGAGAAATTTAGCGAGATTTTGTAGAGGTGAGCCTATGGAGCTGACTATTGGTCTGAGTGGTGTTCCTTCTTTGTGTATCTTGGGGAGACCGTAGAGTTTGGGGCATCTGGAAGATTTTTCTCTGGGGATGATTCTTAGCTGGATTTCTTCACTGATAGGAGAGGCTTTTATTTTGGATTTGGTGGTTTTTTCCAGATAGGTGGTGGGATCTGTTTTTATAGGTTGGTAGGTAGGGTCTTGGAGTAGATTTGATAGTTTTGCTTGGTAGTCCGATGTGTTCATCACAACAGTGGCGTTGCCTTTGTCTGCTGGGAGAATGATTATGTTGTTGTCTTTCCTCAGGTTGGTGAGTGCTTTCTGTTCTTCTTTGTGTAAATTGCTTCTGGGTGGTTTGCTGGAGCAGAGGATGTTGGTGACTTCAAGTCTGATTTTATTGGCTTCATCTGGGTCGATTTTGGTCAGGCTAGCTTCGACTCCGCATATGATGTTTTCCGTGGGGATGCGTCTCGGGGCGACTGCAAAGTTGAAACCTTTGGAGAGTACTTTGGTTTCAGTTGGGGTGAGGATCCTGTCTGATATGTTATGTACTGTTTGTTTCATGGGTTGTTGTGGAGGGTGGCTGGGTTTCTGGCGTTTCTCTAGTTTGTAGAGTTTGTTGGTGTGTCTGTCTGTCTTATGTGAGGTCTCAGTTTCAGCTCTCCAGACCGCTAGTTGTTTGCATTTGTCCCAGAGTGCAGGGTGGATTTTGTTACATAGTTTGAGGTGAAGAGTGAGCAGATCTTTGTTGGTTTGGTTTAGTAGGTATCTTTTCTTATGTATTTCGTTTCTGATTAGGGATAGTTCAGTTCGTTTCAGGATCCTTTCGGTAGCTGGGGTTTTAGAGTGGAATTTAAGTTGGAAGCATGTGGGAGTTAAGTTGTTGTCTCGGCAGTTGCGTAGGAACAGGAGATCACATAAGATGGTGGCTCTTCGGATTTCTAGTTTCTCGTAGGTTCTTGTCAGCTGGAAGGTTTCCTCCCCGTAGAGGTGAGATATTTGCTTTCGTAGATTTTCACGGGTATAGGAATGCAGGTTTTGGTGTCTTCGGGTGTCTTCCCGTGTAAGAGTCGGGGTGTCTGTGCGACGTTTCGACGAGGTCTCACTCGTCATCTTCAGGCTGGTGCTTTCGGCTTCTTGTTACTGGAACAGAGCAGAGTCTGGTGTTTGAGAAACTAGAAATTTCTAGTTGAGAAACTAGAAATCCGAAGAGCCACCATCTTATGTGATCTCCTGTTCCTACGCAACTGCCGAGACAACAACTTAACTCCCACATGCTTCCAACTTAAATTCCACTCTAAAACCCCAGCTACCGAAAGGATCCTGAAACGAACTGAACTATCCCTAATCAGAAACGAAATACATAAGAAAAGATACCTACTAAACCAAACCAACAAAGATCTGCTCAATCTTCACCTCAAACTATGCAACAAAATCCACCCTGCACTCTGGGACAAATGCAAACAACTAGCCGTCTGGAGAGCTGAAACTGAGACCTCACATAAGACAGACAGACACACCAACAAACTCTACAAACTAGAAAAACGCCAGAAGCCCAGCCACCCTCCACAACAACCCATGAAACAAACAGTACATAACATATCAAACAGGATCCTCACCCCAACTGAAACCAAAGTACTCTCCAAAGGTTTCAACTTTGCAGTCGCCCCGAGATGCATCCCCACGGAAAACATCATATGCGGAGTCGAAGCTAGCCTGACCAAAATCGACCCAGATGAAGCCAATAAAATCAGACTTGAAGTCACCAACATCCTCTGCTCCAGCAAACCACCCAGAAGCAATTTACACAAAGAAGAACAGAAAGCACTCACCAACCTGAGGAAAGACAACAACATAATCATTCTCCCAGCAGACAAAGGCAACGCCACTGTTGTGATGAACACATCGGACTACCAAGCAAAACTATCAAATCTACTCCAAGACCCTACCTACCAACCTATAAAAACAGATCCCACCACCTATCTGGAAAAAACCACCAAATCCAAAATAAAAGCCTCTCCTATCAGTGAAGAAATCCAGCTAAGAATCATCCCCAGAGAAAAATCATCCAGATGCCCCAAACTCTACGGTCTCCCCAAGATACACAAAGAAGGAACACCACTCAGACCAATAGTCAGCTCCATAGGCTCACCTCTACAAAATCTCGCTAAATTTCTCGCTAAGCAACTTCAGCCCTATGCAGAATCCATCGCTTCACACGTTACTAACTCCTTCCAGTTCATAGAAACAATAAAGAAACAATACCTACATCCCGATGACCTACTTGTGAGCTTCGATGTTGTATCTCTCTTCACTCAAGTGCCCATTAATGAAGCCTTGACAGCCATTCAAAACAAATACAACCCCCCCAAATACATCCTGGACCTGACCAACCACTGCCTAACCAACACGTACTTCATCCACAATGGACAAAGATACAAACAGATAGAAGGAGCACCCATGGGATCACCCCTCTCACCGGTCATCGCAAATCTGTACATGGAACACTTTGAAACCAATGCTTTAGACAAGTCAGAACACAAACCCAAACTTTGGCTCAGATATGTTGACGACACCTTTGTAATTTGGCCACACGGGAAAGAAAAACTAGATAGCTTCCTCACACATCTCAACAGCCTACACCCCAAAATACAATTCACTATGGAAATAGAAGACAACAACCAACTCCCCTTTCTTGACGTCCTAATCTACAAAAAACCTGATGGCTCCCTAGGACACACTATCTACCGGAAAAAAACACACACCAACCGCTACTTACATGCACAATCACACCACCACCCTGCACAAATAAACTCCGTAGCCAAGACTCTCATCTCCAGAACCAAACGCCTGGCTGACAAAGACCACTTGACAACTGAGTTACAGAATCTCTCAAATGTGTTAATCGCCAATGGATACCAGAAAAACAGGGTTACGAAGCTAATCCAAAAAGAAACACCCCCCAAAAACCAAGACACAGAAGAAAACAATGGCATGGCCCTCCTTCCTTATATCAAGGGCACTACAGACAAAATCAGCAAAATCCTCCATAAACACAATATCAAAACAGCCTTCTGCACCAACCAAAAAATAGCCAATATCCTCAGAAACCCAAAAGACAAAATCCAGCTGGAAAACCAAGGGGTCTATGAAATACCCTGCAAAGTCTGCCCAGCCACGTACATTGGACAAACAAACAGACGAATAAATGCACATATCGCAGAACACAAGAATGCCGTCAAAAAAGAAGAAAAAACTTCCTCTCTTTTCCAACACATGAAAGAAACAGGACACGAAATTAATTTTGCAGATTCCAAATTGCTCTTTAACATGGAACATCACCACAAGAGAATAATCATGGAAGCCATCGAGATAGAGAAACACCCTCACAACATGAACAAGCGTGACGACACGTCCCGCCTGCCAGACATCTGGAAATTAGCCCTCCCCACAAAAACCGACACCAGAACCAGAGGCACACAGAACGCCGTCACCAATCAACCACACCAGACCCAAACCCAGACCCTCTCCACAGACATATTACAGACTCCATCCAGTAGCCAAACTATAGTGGCACCTCCGGATGCTGCACCCCCCTGCAATCCCTACACAGATCTGGCTGGCACAAGGCACAAAACCACAGCTCGCCCCTATACACGAAGCCAAGCCAGAGCACAACTAAATGCAGCACAGCCATCTTCTCAGAAAAACTCTTCACAAGCTCAAGAGGTCAAGACACAAAAGCTTTAGCAACTAATCTACACTTAATGACCCACCCAGTGGTATTCAGAATATCACTCATGAAATCACTCAAGATATCCCTCAAGTAATTAAGGAACAAAAGAAGAAGAGGCACACTAATCTAGGAACTTCCTCTCTGCCCAGAACGTTGGAGGCTATACACCACACCCCTCAACAGTATTTATAGGAACTCAAACACCAGATTCTGCTCTGTTCCAGTAACAAGAAGCCGAAAGCACCAGCCTGAAGATGACGAGTGAGACCTCGTCGAAACGTCGCCCAGACACCCCGACTCTTACACGGGAAGACACCCGAAGACACCAAAACCTGCATATATACATATATATATATATATAGACACAGTAAAAAATAAAAAAAGAATCAAACCACCCTACAAAGATTTGTTAGTATTCCCCCAAAGTGAAATAATATTAGACTGCCCCAAAGACATTGATCAAAACGTGTGCAGATCATTGCACTTGCAAAGGAAGTCTCTCTCTATCAACATCAAAATCATTGGACTGGGAAATCTGTAGTGTCTAAATGATGTTTATTGTTTTTTTTTCTGTGATGCCTCTATTTAGTGATACGATCCATGTAACTGCTTGCTGCCATAGGACACATATTTAAGACTCAATTGAAAAAGGAAATGGAAAATGTGGTCAGCCTGATGCAGGGTATTTAAGGCGGAGGGAATAATCTGTCAGTTCACATTGGCAATGTAATTTTTTTTTTAACTCAGTGGCATTCACTCACTTCTTGGGAACAGTGAAGAACAAGACAGGGAAAGTAATTCAAGTTGGATCAAAGAATCTAACCAATAGATCATATTATGACATATTTTGGCAGCAGCCCAGGAGATCAAGCATTAGGGTCATGCTGCTGCTCCAGGACACAAACACTGACGTCATAATCAGCCTTGGCTGAGTTGTCTTCTGCTAGGATGCCTTATACCTGGTAAATCTGCTCCACTTCTCAGTAGGGAGGAGTTGCGGTGGACCACGTGGCCACCCACTCCCCTCTGGGGGCAGGGGATGAAGTCCTGCATCACCGGAGGTTCCTGGCCATGTCATTGTCCAGCCAGCCAATCCGCTGGCTGGGGAGGCATGGCCCCATTTAAACTGAGGCATGAGCTGGAGAGCTTCCTCTTGGCTCGCTTCCTCTTGGCTCACTTCCTCTTGGCTCGCTTCCTCAATCTCCCTCCCTAATTTTCAGGTTTCGACATTTCCCTTGCTATGGACCTCAGTTGGTCGCTGTTGAGGGGCCTGGTAGGAATGTTTCCACTTGGCAAATTGGCATGGGCCATTTGGTTTTCACCTACTTTGTAGCACCCGTCACAACTTTGTAGAATCATAGAATCATAGAGTTGGAAGAGACCACAAGGGCCATCGAGTCCAACCCCCTGCCAAGCAGGAAGGTTTGTAAGGTTTGGCAGTTAGGCACTGGTTGATCATATGTTGGGAGAGGAGAGGTGTGGCCATCATCTGCCCCTACAAGCTTAAGGGTATTCCATTAAAGGAATTTGGGGGTGTGGATCTTGTCCGAAGCCCGGGGCGGGGCTAGAGCCAAGCCACAACCCTTTCAGGAACCCTGGGGTTTGCATTGATGGGGCTCCCCCATCAGTGGTTGACCCTTACAGAACTCCCTGTGTGACGGGCAGGAGTCAGATATA
The DNA here is from genome assembly GCF_965113315.1 of Podarcis vaucheri. NCBI lineage: Eukaryota > Metazoa > Chordata > Lepidosauria > Squamata > Lacertidae > Podarcis > Podarcis vaucheri. The sequence continues at coordinate 22,477,310 of NC_138749.1, forward strand.
GTCGGGTCAATTCGCTTTGAGACTCCTGAAGGGGAGTGAAAGGTGGGATATCAAATCCAATCCAAACTCAATGCCCAAGCCAATACCACTCACATTCTGTAACCAATAAAGCTGTGGCCTAAATTTACCCAATAACATTAACCTAATATCCATCTCCTTGTGTCTTATTCATCAACGAGGGGGTGGTTTCGGGGTCTCGACATGCAAGACTATTTCTCTGTCTATCCAGCATGGTTTCCCATTATCTGTTATCTTAGATTCTTTATCTGGATATCCTAGGGATTGAGCCTGCGACATCCCACATGCAAATCATGTGGTCCACAAGTGAGCTACATAAGAAAAACTGCTGTCCAAAGGTCCATCAAGTCTAGCATCTTTTTCTCACAGCTACCAATCAGATGTCTATAGGAAACCCACAAGCAAGAACTGAGTGCAACAGCTCTCCCCCCCCCCCACTTGTGGAAAATAGCCATTGTGGCCATCCCCTCCCCTCAAGCTGCCCATGATCCAAAGGCAAGTGGCCAGGTCTCCTCCATCCTCTTTGTACAATATTTTTGAGTTTTTATCAACAGTGGAGTTTTGCTTAATCTTCCCTGCCAAGCACTGAATCAGGCTGTTCGGTCACTGGTGAGTGGCAGTGCAGCTAAAGCTGATTCATCAGCTCTGCCTGGTGATGGGTCTTCTCGATATTCTTCTCTGGAGTCTCCTTGTGTTGAAGACCAACGTACTTTCCATGGTTTTATAAAAGTTTCACAGTACAGTGGTACCTCAGGTTAAGTACTTAATTCGTTCCGGAGGTCTGTTCTTAACCTGAAACTGTCCTTAACTGAAGCACCACTTTAGCTAATGGGGCCTCCTGCTGCCGCCGCACCAGCAGAGCCCAATTTCTGTACTTATTCTGAAGCAAAGTTCTTAACCTGAAGCACTATTTCTGGGTTAGCGGAGTCTGTAACCTGAAGCGTATGTAACCCGAGGTACCACTGTATAACCCAAGTAGGCTCATCATCTGCTAAGAGCAGAAATGAGCTACAAACCTTCAAATAAGTTGGGGTGAAGCCTTGCTCTGCAACTCTTTGTGTTCTCTTGGGCTCAACTGGCTATAACCTCTCCCTTCCCACTACAAATGGTCCCTGTATTTTTCTAACCCTCTAGAATGGGTAGGAGACATTTTTCAGCCCAAGGGCCTTCTGGACAACCATCCGGAGGCCACTGCCTCTGGAGGCCAAAGGTGGATAGAGCATCATATGTGATGTGTGCGTAATGTGTGTGGACTAGTTGCTACACACATTTGCACATCTTCCTACATCCTCCATCCGGACAAGGAGGGGGAATGATCAGAGTTCAACAAATCATTCCACCAGGCAAATGCCCTCAGGGTTTGAAGAAGGACCTTTGAGGACTGCAACCTGGGGAGAGTTCTAAGGGCCAGGTAAAGAGATTCAGAGGTCTGCATTCCAGCTCCAGGCCTGAATTCCCCCATCTCTGCCAGAGCACTTTCTCATCTGGTCAGCAGACATTGGTACAACAAACCTAACACACAGCTCACAAATTTCATTGCTCATTTTGCCCCTGCTTTTGAAGCACCTGTTGAAAACTTTTCTGCTCCGTAAGGCTTAGGAGGGCAATTAAGAATATATCTTTCCACAATAGTTATCTGATTTCTGATTTCAACTTTTTAAATGTTTTTTTATTATTATTTGTTTTTATGTACAGCTGCTGTGACCCACTTTGATTTTTTTTTAATGAATTAGTGTTGTATAAATATTTTTATAAATAAATATATTTATTTCAGTGGGGCTAATTACTGTTCTTAACTGAATGCAACACAGCAGATTCTAAAAGTAATTTGAGGAATAATCATGTTAGATACTGCACTTAATATTACTACTTATTTGTAGCAACAAGCATTTCTCATCTTTATTTCTTGAAGCCAAGCCAGCTGATTATGTCTCTCAAACTGTAGCCATCAAATTGATTCTTCATTTCATTCAATCATACCTTCATCACTGAAACCAGGTCACCATGTTATTTTATTTTTCAAAAAAAAAAATTTAATAATGGAAGTAATTATTTTAGCTGCACGTATTAATCAATAGCATCATTGTAGCATAGGAAGGGTCAGGAACCTATGATTGATGTGTTCTCAGGGACCGTGGTTTCAACTGCCAACATTTTGGTCCATTAAAGTAGTTTCTGTTTACCTTGGCTACTTTATAATATGTTGTGTGTGGGAAATATTGGCAATTATCTCAGCCATTAGGGACAGGAAGAAGCAAGGTAAAGACACTTGTTTATTATTGTTGCCTAGCAGGGATATGCCCCAAAATCAAAACACAGAAATTCAGTCCATTGATGTTTGTCAAAGATGAAAGTGAACCATTGTCAAAGTGCATCACAAGATTTAAAGAGCCTATTTAGTGTATATGGAGGCCTGATTTCAATGTGACACTTGGTGTGCCAAAAAAATACACCCCTCCACAAGCATTCAACAAGCACAACCTATTGCTTAAACCAGCTGAAGTCACCTGAGAAATCTGTGGCCAGGGCAACCACTGCCGTGCTACTGTAGCAGGTGCAGGATAACCACATATGCACCTCCTTAAAGAGAAAATACAGCACCCAAAAATAGGACAAAAGAGGAGACAGATTTGCATACAGTTTGTGCATACGTTATATTTATTTTTCGACTCCATTTACAAATTGCTTCCCGTAAAATATCTCAAAGTGATTTCACTGCAAAAGCAGCAGCAATAAGAACAATTTAAAATAATTCCATATATAAATATAATTTAAAACAATTTCATAAAGGTAAAGGGACCCCTGACCATTAGGTCCAGTCATAGACAACTCTGGGGTTCTGGTGCTCATCTCGCTTTATTGGCCGAGGGAGCCGGCGTACATCTTCCAGGTCATGTGGCCAGCATGACTAAGCCTCTTCTGGCGAACCAGAGCAGCGCATGGAAACACCGTTTACCTTCCCGCCAGAGCGTTACCTATTTATCTACTTGCACTTTGACGTGCTTTCGAACTGCTAGGTTGGCAGGAGCAGGGACCGAGCAATGGGAGCTCACTCCGTCACGGGGATTCAAACCGCCAACCTTCTGATCGGCAAGCCCTAGGCTCTGTGGTTTAGACCACAGCGCCACCCGCGTCCCATCAAAAACAAATTCACAGATAAAAACAATTCCAGCACCAACAAAGACTGGGATAAAGATATCCACTTAAAAAGTCACATAGTTGCAAATCTGGAGATAATTCCTATAATTTTAAAATAAAGACGATCGATTGCATAAATAAGAACATGCACGAAACCTCAAGAGCAGAATTTGCAGGGATGCAGGAGATTGTAGAGAAAGAAGATTGCTATGAGCAGACTTCCGGGTTAGCGCCTCCGGCAATGGCGGATTTCCTCTGATCGAGAGGAATCCGCTTCGTGGAAATTAGGGTCTGGACCGCCACAGCGAGGCGGAGACCCATCAAAAACCACAGGCGGGAGAAGCCTGTGGACGTGGGATTCGGCAGGCACCTTTTGTGCCCCCCCTACTTGCGGGGAAACCCGGTTTCGGGGATTCAGAGCGACGTGGGGTGAGTGGCGCGGTGCTTCGAATCGACTGCTCTTTTCACGGAGTGAAGCCGCATTGATGCTGCCGGAGAGCGCTGACTTTTTCCTGTGGACAATTGGACTTTAAACAACTACCCGTAAGTAGAACGGAAAATTGGACTATGAAACATCTTAATTTGGCACCGAAGCGGGAAGGTTCTAAACAGGAAGTCCGCCTTCCGCTTTTTTAAATAGATTGAAGCAAAGACATTCCAAGCTAAAGTCTGGAAAGTCTTTTGTAAAGGATTAAATCTCCATTGGCTAAAACTACTAAACCCCCCCCCCTTGGAAGCAGGAGAAGAGGGGGGAAATTTTAGATTGTTCAAGCCTGCAGGAGAGAGAGTAAAGAAAGATAAATTTCCACCGCCTTGAACCTGGGAACGGGTTGCTAGGAAGACAGACGTTTTGGGAAAGTTCATTGACTGTGAATAAAACGTTTGTTGACAGATAGCTAAAAAAGAGAAACATATTGATTCCAATGTTTCCTTTTGCATTTAAAAGGAACAAAATATTTGAAAAACGAAAGTAATTTTGTTGCTGGATCTGCTTTTAAAAGGACGGATACAAATAGAAATTGTTTCCCCTAGAGGGAGCTTTTGAACTGTTGTTGGAGTCGATCTGGGGAATTCTCCAGCTGTAGAGATTAAAGATCGTGAGAACCAGACATTGACCTTGAACAAGAATGTGCCCAGAAGAAGCCTTAGTGATTGTTTTTTGCAAGACAAGCACTTTATTGGAACAGCTACATGAGAAGATGGATTTGATGACTGTTGCAGTTAATAATTTTGGACAAACAGTGAATGCCTATATAGAAACCTCTCAGGAACCGACCCAGGAATCTGCTTTGACAGGGCAAGTTGTGCAGAAGACAAAGGAGGAGGTTGCTGTTGAACCTCAGGTAATACAAGTGGAGAGAGCCGCGGCCTTACAGGAACATAAGCTGCTGTTTTTGATGACTGAACCTGGAGAAAGTCAGATTTGGAGAGATGGAGTCTCGTTTGGATTGGAGATGGGAAATTGGATAGATCCTCCTATGCAGGGCTGTTCTAGCTTCTGGGATCTGGTTCTGCGCCAGGGGGAGTCTGGAGTTGTCGGGGCCTTTAACTTTGGAGGGACTTTGAAACATGCCTTGAAATACCTCTTGGATTTTACTGCTGACTATGGAGAATGGGCTGACCTGTCGAGAAGGGATAAAGACATTGTTAGGTTGGAGTCTCCCCAAGATCTACTCCTCAGCGATAAAGGAAGGAAATTAAGAACAAGATCAGCAGAAGACAAAGTAAAGTGCAGGTATAAATATGAAGAGGAACTGCAGAAGGGACATGGAAAAGTGTTAAGAGCCACGGATAGAAGATCACAGGGTTGATGGACTAAATGGAATGGATAGAAAGGACTGACAGAACCCGAGACCAGAAAGAAGAGACAGTGGATGAAGATTGGAAGAAAGTTTAAAAATTCATTTCGAGAAATATTGTAAAATTCATGAGTGTTAGAAAAAATGTTGGAATGAAACTACCGTATTTTTCGTCCCATAGGACGCTCCGTCCCATAGGACGCACCTAGTTTTTTTGGGGGGAAATAAAGGGGAAAAAATGTCCCTTTATTTCCCCCCCCCCAAAAGCAGGTCGGGGAAACCGAACCAGGTCGAGGAACAGCGGGATGGCGGCGCTGGTGGGGCTGGCCGATGTCTGCCCTGCGCGAGGGGCACTCTGCTCCAGCTCGTTCTGCCCGCCGGGCGGCAGGCTGCTATCCGCAGCGTGGGGAGCCCTGCGGGGAACTCCTGCAAGGCTCCCCACGCTGCGGATGTCTGCCTGGCACGATAGGTGCTCTGCTTCAGGGCGCCCTGCCCGCCGGGCGGCAGGCTGCTATCCGCAGCGTGGGGAGCCCTGCGGGGAACTCCTGCAGGGTTCCAACACACTGCGGATGTCTGCCCGGCGCGGGGGGCACTCTGCTTCAGGGCGCCTCTCGCGCTGGGCAGCAGGCTGCTATCCGCAGCCTAGACATCCCTGCAGGACCTCCCGCAGGGCTGCCTAGGCTGCGGATGTGTTCCCGAAGCGCCAGACGCTCTGCTTTCAGGGCGCCCGACACTCCGGGAAGCAGGCTGCTATCCGCAGCCTAGACATCCCACAGGGCTGCCTAGGCTGCGGATGTCTTCCTGAAGCCTGGAGAGCGAGAGGGGTCGGTGCACACCGACCCCTCTCGCTCTCCAAGTTTCAGCAAAAGCCTGCATTCGCCCCATAGGACGCACACAGATTTCCCCTTCATTTTTGGAGGGGAAAAAGTGCGTCCTATAGGGCGAAAAATACGGTATTTGGCTTTAGTAGAAATGCTATAAGGAGTTATGTACAAATAAGTTTTAAGTTTTAGGGCTTTTTAAAGTTAAAATAAATTAAGACAATTTAATGACAGAACATAGTGAAAGATGGAAAGGATTTGCTGAGATAATTAATAACTAGAATACAAAAAAGGGAGGTGTGAGGAGGTCGATGAAACAAGATAACGAAAGATAAAGATTTGGGAATATTGGATTTGTTTTTAATTTTTTGTTCGCTTTTGTTTTTGGTTTTGATGTATTGTGTGTTTTGTTCTCTTCTTTCTTTTTATTGACTTGTATTGTTTAACTTCTTTTTTCTTTCTTTTCTTTTTCTTTTTTTCTCTGTAATTTTAAATTCTCAATAAATATCATTTTTTAAAAAGAAGAAGAAGAAGAAGAAGAAGAAGAAGAAGAAGAAGAAGAAGAAGAAGAAGAAGAAGAAGATTTCTATGAGCAGATCTCCCCTCATGGGATCTCTGAATCCAACCCAATGGTGCTGATGATGGCATTGTGTATAGCTAACCTGTCCATAATCTGAATTTGGGCTACAGGGTTAATTTCAGTGGGACTAAATCATTGCAAAAGCCCACTGACTGACCCCCCCCACCCCACCCCATCTTTATCAGGAGCACAACATGAGTATGGTCACTAAGCTTAAGCCAAACGAGGCACTAATGGCAGTGTTGGATGTTTATCAACATTCAACTAAATCAATGGTCCCTTAGCCTAGTTACAAAGTGATGCAAAAACTAGAGATGGAAAAAACCTGGGTGAGCTCTTACTGCCTCTAGAGCAGGCGACCGCATGCAAATAAACATGCAGCTCATTGAATTGATTATTGCTGGCACTAAATGTATAAAACACTCGATGAAGAAGCCAGGCAGGGTAGCAGCAATCTGTCCCAGTTCTTCTCGATCCAATGGAAACTAGAAACTGAGGAATGCGAGTGTGGCAGCGAAGGGCAAGGCAGCCTTCTCTGAGTGCCCCTGCCCCTTAATGGCATCTTGAAAAACAGCTGGTCAAATGCACAAATATTGATTCAGTTTATGGAAATCTGGCATTACACCGTTGCTGTCTCTGGGCAAACACCTTATCTAAACAGATCTGACATGATTATACCATCTGTTTTTATTTCCGGAGTGCTTTCCCCCACATTTCTTTCTCTCTCTTTTCCCTTCTGAAATGGGTAGCCCAGGTGATTAATTGGAGTGATTTATAACTTGCATGTTCTCCCACACCAAATGTGCCCATTTGCTTCCTTCAAGGTGGCTGATCACTTTGCAGTAATAAAATTAAAAAGGCACAAATTTCGGCATCCAAGATGAGGAGAGTTTGCAGTTAATCGTTAACTGCATATAACAAATCTTGGCTCACGCATTCATGGGTGACTGCAGTGAGAGGTTGATAAGGTCTCCATCCTATATTTTAGGTGCTGTGTGCTTTTGACCATGCCACATTTACCACACATTAGTGAGAACAAACAAAAGGAGATGAGTGGTTCTGAAGAGACAAACAGGTAGCTGGCAGGCCTTTCACAGGGATTAAGAGGAGAACTGGAGATGAGACCAGGTGTGGGGTTTGGAAGATGTGATTTGGAGCTTCTTTTTATCTGTATGAAACTCCCCACACATTGACAGCGAGGCACAACATATTGACACCCCTTAACCTGCACAGGGCAAATGTGACTGAGGTGTGCATTCAGTAGGGATCGTATAGCCACATTCACACCATAGATTTATATCATTATGATACCAATGGTACTTTCCCCCAAAGAATTCTGGGATTTGTATTTTTTTTATATATAAAATATTTATTGAGATTTTACACAAAACATACAAAACATATATTTTTTTAAAGAGTTAAAAATAATTAAACCAACCATTACACATACAAAAAAGAAAGAGAAAAAAAAGAAAAGAGAACGACAACTAACACGAAAAAAGAAACCTAAAAAGCCGATAGTTGAAAAAATAAAAAGAAAAAGAGAAAAAAGAAAGAACAATATCTTAAAAAGAAATAATCCATTTTTCAATATCTTTAAGTTCATTTGCTTATTTCCTTGACCTCCTCACACCTCCCCTTTTGTATTCCCGTTTACAAAGTCCTTTCAGCAAATCCTTACCCTCTTTCATTTATCTTTACACTATAATCTTAACCTATTATAACTATATCTTTTCATCCAAATAACTATCTATATTTACATATTCTTATTGAATTCTGGGATTTGTAGCTCAATAAGGGTGCTGAGAGGTCTTAGGAGATTCACAGAGCTGTAGTTTGCATAGTGGTTTAACAATCAATCCCTCTTCACAGGTTCCCCGACAACTGCTTTATATAGAATACTGCTTTGTCTTGGGGTTGCCATGTCCCAAAGATATTTGGCTAAGGGAGGGTGGGCTCCCACTGGTCTATATAGCCTACTCTATTCCCCCACGATGCTTGGGAGAATGATGCTACAGCATGACATTTCAAATGAGACACTGTGGGGGATTGAAGGAACACATACAGGCCTCAGATTATTTATTATTATTATTATTTATTAAATTTATATACCACCCTATACCCGGGGGTTAGGCTGAGCTGGATGAATCCCAAGCCGGAATTAAGATTGCTGGAAGAAATATCAACAACCTCAGATATGCAGATGACACAACCTTGATGGCAGAAAGTGAGGAGGAATTAAAGAACCTTTTAATGAGGGTGAAAGAGGAGAGCGCAAAATATGGTCTGAAGCTCAACATCAAAAAAGCGAAGATCATGGCCACTGGTCCCATCACCTCCTGGCAAATAGAAGGGGAAGAAATGGACGCAGTGAGAGATTTTACTTTCTTGGGCTCCATGATCACTGCAGATGGTGACAGCAGTCACGAAATTAAAAGATGCCTGCTCCTTAGGAGAAAGGCGATGGCAAACCTAGACAGCATCTTAAAAAGCAGAGACATCACCTTGCCAACAAAGGTCCGTATAGTTAAAGCCATGGTTTCCCCAGTAGTGATGTATGGAAGTGAGAGCTGGACCATAAAAAAGGCTGATCACCGAAGAATTGATGCTTTTGAATTATGGTGCTGGAGGAGACTCTTGAGAGTCCCATGGACTGCAAGAAGATCAAACGTATCCATTCTTAAGGAAATCAGCCCTGACTACTCACTGGAAGGAGAGATCATGAAGCTGAGGCTCCAGTACTTTGGCCACCTCATGAGAAGAGAAGACTCCCTGGAAAAGACCCTGATGTTGGGAAAGATGGAGGGCACAAGGAGAAGGGGACGACAGAGGATGAGATGGTTGGACAGCGTTCTCAAAGCTACCAACATGAGTTTGACCAAACTGTGGGAGGCAGTGGAAGACAGGAGTGCCTGGCGTGCTCTGGTCCATGGGGTCACGAAGAGTTGGACACGACTAAACGACTAAACAACAGAAATACCCGGGGGTCTCAATCAAGATATAAAACCACAAAATACATAATAAAAACAAAAACCCAATAACCACCCCCCCCCCCAAAAAAAAAACACCACATTTTAAAAGGGCATAGGATGTAAATCAGATCAACCAAAGGCCTGGTTAAAAAGGAGCGTTTTTGCCTGGCATCTAAAGGTGTATAATGAAAGTGTCAGGTGAACTTCCCTGCTAATAGGAAGTCAACTGATGTTTGTAGCAGGGGTCAAGCTATGTTTAAAGGAGATGGGAACTAATTCAGACAATGATTAGATTTAAAACTAGAATTTCTCCTGTCCCTTCCCTCAACAGTCCCAAACTCTCTCTCTCTCTCTCTCTCTCTCTCTCCCCCCCCCCTTTTGTAGCCTGCAGAAGTATGGGGACTTTTAAGCTCAGCAGTAGATGACATCCTTCATCCCTAATTAGTAAATTGTTGTCTGTACTCTTTCTGCCACATGGTCACTGTAGCTTGAGCCCACATGTAAATGCAGCACCAAACTCAAACCTTCAAAGGTAAAGTGTTGTGCTTAAAGCAAAGGTAATTCTTCCTTCCTCTTTTCCAACACGTGGCTTGCATTTCCAAACCAGGCATTCGTTATCTCATGTAGGCAGCAGGCTGTGCTGGTGGAAAATGGAGCTAGGGTACGAATTCCACTGCAGATGTCATTAGACCAAGGCAGCAAGCGTTCACAGAACATTCAGTGTGACAAAAAGGAGACAGGATCATTTCAGGCGAACTCAACTTATTTCATTTCTTACATTCCAGAACCCTGGATAGTTCACTGTGGGGAGGACTTGAACTTCGGCTATGTGCTAAAATGTATTTTAATGTTTCCGAATGTGTGTGTTTACAAGATTGTATTGTGGATTGCTTTAGGGACAGAAATATTGTTTGTGAAGATGTGGACGAAAGAACTACAAAAGAAACCCCTTTTTTTCCTTCCCTTTCAAAATGTTGCCCAGTCTAGCAAATCAATAGTGTGTCTGACAAGACAATAACAAGCACCTAGAGAGGAATCTCAGTGCTATGGCAATCTTCTTCCATACTCCCTTCTTTCATGAGAGGATGTAAAAGTCAGGGCTCAGTCTGCTCATGGGAAATGTTTTCCATCATGTGGAGGGGGTTCCTGAACACGTTATCTACTATGTCCTTCAGCTTATATATACTGTGTGTGTGTGCGCACAAATTTTATTATTACATATAAAAAACTCCTTGCCTCCAAGGAGATCTAGGTGACTTACATTGATTTGCCCCTCCCCATTTTCTCCTCACCACAGCCCTGTGTGGTAGGTCAGTCTGAGAGACAACAACTGGCCCAAGGTCACCCAGTGAGCTTCATGACTGAGTGGGAATTTGAACCCCAGTCTCCCAACATTATAACCACTATGCCACACTGGCTCTGCTAAATTGCACCGAAGTTGCCAAAGAATAAAAGGAGGGAAATACTGTATTTTTCCATGTATAAGACTAGGTCCCCCCCCCCAAAAAAAGTCAAAAATCAGTGGGTGTCTTATACATGGATAGTGCCAAGGGTGGACTGGCAATTGGTTGATTCCCCCCCCCAAATAGGGGTCATCTTATATATGGGGGCATCCTATAGACAGAAAAATATGGTACACTTAAAAGGTCAACTGCGTAGTTTTTCATCTGAAAAGAAATCCTTCCTCAACCGCAGAGATACTGCTAAAAGAGCATTTGGCAAGTCCTTACGGACCAACACAACTGAAGAATGTGTGTGGGGGATTGCACATTTGGAAACACCCTCACACAAAAATATTTTTTCGTGTGTAAAGCTTATGCCTCTGGGAGAAGACTGCCTAACACACACACACCCTCCATGTGCCTTCAGAGTTTGTATTAGCTCATGAGGACATCTCATCATGTGCTCTTTTAAAATGTTTTAAGCCAGGTCTGATCTGAAACACACTTATCTGTGTATGTGCACCCCTTGATGACTTGCCCCTCACCTACTATCCTTCATCAAGGATTTCAGATTTCAGATGAGAGCATCATTTAGGTCCTAGAACATGTGTGGTCCAGGGCAAGGTGGTGCTACTGAAATGTGCAAATAATGTCACATTCATGAGGGTGCCATGTTGGTACAATCTGCCCTCTTGAAGAAGACGAATCATGCAAAAGCACAATCTGTGTCAAGTTTGTGTAGTGTTAGTCCTAAGGTGTTGTGTGCATGGCCAAGTGGGAAGTCCTGTTTCCGCACAGTTAAGTTATGATTCTGGTGGCAACAAGCCCAAGAGATATACTGTACTGAAAAGGCATTGCTCCATTTCACCACGACATTTTGCAGTAAGTCTGAGGAGGAAGGCAGTTTTCTTGCACAAGACCCCTTCTAATTGCACAACCTGAATTTACTAGTAAACGATTGAATCCCACCCCAAAATAGCAACACTCTGGAAGCACCCATGGGATACCTCTGAGAAGGGCTTCTGCAGAGGAAATTTTTGACTTGCCCAGGTGACAACACAAAATATAAAGAAAAGATGAAGGACCACCACTATGATACAATAGATAAAATCCCCCAACTTTGGGGGGCAATTGGCTCCCCACCAAAAAGAAAAAGAAAAAAAGAATCGCCCCAAGTTTGTCCCTCTTTCTACAGCACTTGATGAAATGTTAACCTAAGCTCAGAGAACTTTTGCCTGAGTATTCAGTGCTCTAGTTATCCATTGGATTGTTCCCAACCCACCTTTCCTTTCTTTGGTTCTTAAATCTCAGTTGGGAAGTTAAGATAGTGAAACTTAGTCTTTCCCCTCCCTAATGTAAAGTCAGTGCAAATTCACCAGGGATAATTTTGCCCACAGTCTGAAAAAAAAGTGTGTTATTTGCAGAGCTAGATACCAAGGCGTGTTGGGTGGAAAGGCATCAGGTTGAGAAGTAATCAATATGTGTGGGAGGCTGGAAGGGCGAAGCAACACCAATGTCATCAGAAAGTCATGAAAGAGGAGGTGGGAAAAGAGTCCCCATTGCAAACTTTCTGCTTCCTCCCAATTAGAGTGTTTGACCTCTTTTGTTAACTGGTTCTTTTGTTTTGTTTTTCATTCTGTGGTTAAATCCCAAACTTATGCGCATGGTACTCGTTCCTACTTACACTTCTTTGCGCAAGGAAGTCTTGTGTGAGAAGGAGGAAGAAAACACTTCGAATGAAAAGGAAAAACTCCATTGGCATTTGTCTCCATTTAACGCTAACTATGATCTCACAGGTGTTATAAAAATAGCTCCACAGCCAGTCACCCACCAAGCAAGGTCTGACTAATGTATTATCAAGACTACAGAATGCTTGGAAGATACATGGGCCAGCCTATAGCACCCAAATTGTTACAGGTTGTTGAGAAGGGGCCATAGCTCAGTGGTAGAGCATCTTCCTTTTATGATTTAATCCCCAGCATCTCTAGATAGAGAGATGAACCACAGAGAGCTACTGTCAGTCCATGTTGGCAATACTGAATGAGATGTATGAATGGTCTGACTTGGGATATAGTAGAGGATATAGTGGGATATAGTGGGATAGTGGGATATAGTGGGGATATAGTAGGCTGTCCTTGCATACTATAGTGGGATAGTGGGATATAGTGGGTATATAGTAGGCTGTCCTTGCATACTATTAGCATGAGACAATGGGAAACAGCTCATCCAACAGTACTTTTTTCACGCAAGGCACCATGTCTCAAGGGCAATCCTCTTAAACCTAGTGTCCTCAAGATATTTTAAACTGCAATTCCCATCAGCCCTGGACAGCATAGCCAATGATCAGGGATGATGGTGCTTGTTAAAATAAAATAAATGTGCCTTGATTCTGTTTATTCCACCCTAATCATTGCCACCAGTCAACATAAGAGAAGGAAGAAAGCTATTTCATTTTTCCCGCCCTTCAGAGGATGAAACTAAGAAGTCCCTTACTTTGTTTTGGTACTTCTTAGAGGCACCATTGCAGAGGAAATACTGGTCTTACATTAGAATTTGTACCTCTACAATCTGAAAAGCAAAACAAAGAAGCACATTCTAAATATCTGCTTGTTGGGAGAGCAGATCTTCATGGTGAGCTCTGGCACCTCTTTTTCTATAAAATTAGCACTGATTGTATTGACAAGCTGCAATGTGTGCATAGGAGGGTGACCAAGATGATCAAGGGTCTGGAAACCAAGCCTTATGAGGGAGTTGGGTATGTTTAACCTGGGTAAGAGACGACTGTGAGGAGTTCTGATAGCCGTCTTCAAATATCTCAAGTGCTGTCACACGGAAGATGAAGCAAGCTTGTTTTCCCCAGCTCCAACGGGTTCAAGTTACAAAAAAGGAGATTCCACCTAAACATCAGGAAGAACTTTCTGACAGTAAGAGCTGTTCAAAAGTGGAACAGACTCCCTTGGGAGGTTGTGGACTCTCCTTCCTTGGGGGTTTTTAAGCAGAGGTTGGGTGACCATCTGTCATGGATGCTTTAGTTGAGGTTCCTGAATTGCAGGGGTTGGACTAGATGACCCTCAGGCTCCTTTCCAACTGCCCGGACACTGAGGTCCAGCACCAAGGGCCTTCTGGCGCTTCCCTCACTGCGAAAAGCCAGGTTACAGGGAACCAGGCAGTGGGCCTTCTCAGTAGTGGCACCCGCTCTGTGGAACACCCTCCCACCAGATGTCAAAGAGAAAAATAACTACCAAACTTTTAGAAGACATCTGAAGGCAGCCCTGTTTACGGAAGCTTTTAATGTTTAATGTTGCTGTTGTTTAGCCATTTTGTCGTTTAGTCGTGTCCGACTCTTCGTGGCCCCATGGACCAGAGCACGCTAAGCACTTCTGCTGTCTTCCACTGCCTCCCGCAGTTTAGTCAAATTCATGCTGGTAGCTTCGAGAACACCATCCAACCATCTCGTCCTCTGTCGTCCCCTTCTCCTTGTGCCCTCAATTTTTCCCAACATCAGGGTCTTTTCCAGGGAGTCTTCTCTTCTCATGAGGTGGCCAAAGTATTGGAGCCTCAGCTTCAGGATCTGTCCTTCCAGTGAGCACTCAGGGCTGATATCCTTAAGAATGGATAGATTTGATCTTCTTGCAGTCCATGGGACTCTCAAGAGTCTCCTCCAGCACCATAATTCAAAAGCATCAATTCTTCGGCAAACAGCCTTCTGATCGCCAAAGTTTAATAGGTTCAATAGGTTATTGTTTAATAGGTTATTGTATTTTAGTGTTTTGTTGGAAGCCGCCCACAGTGGCTGGGGAAACCCAGCCAGATGGGCAGCGTGTAAATAATAAATTATTATTATTATTATTATTAACATTATCATCTACAGTTCTAGGAAATGTTCCCCATCCTGTGCTCTCATAATTTAATCCCATACTCAGATGTACCCCACTATCGATTTACCTCCCTGAACTTGCACCAGTCTTGTACACATTTTTGGTTGCATACATCCACTTCAGCCTCAAACTGGCGCATAACAAGCACATAAAAATTAAACCCGCAATGACCTCGTCCCAAAGCTACACGCAAGCGCCAGCCTCTCCTAGGACTTGATTCTTCTCACTTGCGCTCGCCACTGTGAGCTCTCTTTTTCTCTGGTGTCAGCTGCTGCCATCTATCAAAACAACACCTTTAAGAAGAACAACTGAGTGCCAGGACAGGGCTGCCAACCCTGAGAAAAATCAATCATAATATTGAATGTCCTGAGCTGTCTTTGCTTTGCTTTATGGTTGGAAAAGGAGAGGGGGGGGAACTGTGACAGAGGGCATGCTGACATTTCTTGAGCCGTTCTTTTTCTTTTAGTTGTGGGCAGGTTAAAGAGGTGGATATTGAAGTCTACTCTGGACGCAGCGTGATAGGGCTGATAAAGAGCAGAAGCCATGCCCATTTGGGATGTGACCTTTTTCTGACTTTATCTATTCCTGACGCAAGACGGGTGGAATGCACCCTTCTTTTATGGACTAGAAACGTTGCCGTCTCATGGAATAACCAGACTCTGTTAATTAGACTTCAGTCATACTGGAGATCATTAACGGGAAAAGGTCAGCCTTTGGCAAAGGACGAAGGCAGCTCCATCTGAAATGTGCCATCTCCCTCTCCTAAGCCAGCAACGGGCAATTATCGATCTCCGTTGGGCTGCTTTCTGTGTCACAGCTTGCAGTTTCTAGTCTGTAGAAAGATGTAGCCATAATGCGAGCTCACAGGGACCTCTTTACTCTTTCTTAAGAAGTGGGTACCGTATTTTTCGTCCCATAGGACGCTCCGCCCCATAGGACGCACCTAGTTTTTTTGGGGGGAAATAAAGGAAAAACATTTTTCCTTTATTCCCCCCCCCCAAAAAAAAGCAGGTTGGGGAAACTGAACCAGGTCGAGGAACAGCGGGATGGCGGCGCTGCACCTCCCTGCAGTCCCCCGAGCTTGTGGGGCTGGCTGATGTCTGGGGCGCTCCCCACGCTGCGGATATTTGCCCGGCGCGAGGGGCGCTCTACTTCAGGGCGCCCCGCCCGCCGGGCGGCAGGCTGCTATCCGCAGCCTAGACATCCCTGCAGGACCTCCCGCAGGGCTGCCTAGGCTGCGGATGTGTTCCCGAAGCGCCAGGCACTCTGCTTTCAGGGCGCCCGACGCTCCGGGAAGCAGGCTGCTATCCGCAGCCTAGACAGCCCTGCGGGACCTCCCGCAGGGCTGCCTAGGCTGCGGGTGTCTTCCTGAAGCCTGGAGAGCGAGAGGGGTCGGTGCGCACCGACCCCTCTCGCTCTCCAAGCTTCAGCGAAAGCCTGCATTCACCCCATAGGACACACCCAGATTTCCCCTTCATTTTTGGAGGGGGAAAAGTGCATCCTATAGGGCGAAAAATACGGTAAATTATTCTGATCGTCAGTCATTCTCTAAGCAGCCAACCCACATAGGACTAAAAGAGCATCTATGGTTGAGAAATCAATTTTTGATTAACTATATTAGGGGGTGAGCAAACTGTTTCAGCTGGTGGGCCAGATCCCAGGATCCCCAGATCCTCCACCCCTGGCAAGTTTCTTTGACAGGGGGATAGGGCCAACTATCTGTCACTCACCTGGTGTGGTAGTGTTTGGATTTTATATCCCGCTTTATCACTACCCTAGGGAGTCTCAAAGAGGCTAACATTCTCCTTTCCCTTCCTCCCCCACAACAAACACTCTGTGAGGTGAGTGAGACTGAGAGACTTCAGAGAAGTGTGACTGGCCCAAGGTCACCCAGCAGCTGCATGTGGAGGAGCGGGGAAGCAAATCCGGTTCACCAGATTACGAGTACACTGCTCTTAACCACTATACCACCCTGGCTGTAACCACCACCACCTGCTGTCCATAGTCCCATTTTCCCTTTGTAATGGCTGAGTTCCCAGCAGAAGATGGCTGAGCTACAGAATTCCCCATTTCACTTGACGTCAGAATTCCCAGCAGGTTTAAAGTCAGTGCCTATCAGCTGATACGGGACTAACACAAGCCATAGTTACATGCAGTTAAAGCTTACAGTACACAGAATAAGTGGATGTGAAGCTTAGGACGTAGAGAAGGATTGACCTCTAAATTTTAAATGGTGGGAAAGAACTGTATACGAGGATATTGCCTCAAATGTTGTCACATGAAACTATCATGCAAAACTCCCAAGTTTTTCTGAGTTAACAGGGCAACAAAAATATATATATTTTTCTATAAACAATTAACAAAGAAATGAGCACTAAACCTCCACTAGATTTCCAGCAGTGGCTTTTACATCATGTGAATAATCACATAAAATATGGAAATTATCAGGAAAGAATCCAATTTGAAAAAGAAACAGTAGCTAATGTGGCAACAGAACTAGACATCTGATGATAACTTTACATCGTCTTAATCACCTAGGTGTAGTTTAGGTAGGTTTTGGATTCTTGGGGAACAGCACCAGAAATGTACCTTTACGAAACCATCTGTTCCTTATCTATTTATCTTCAGGCCACCCTGTAGCAAAGATCTCAAGGAAATGGGCAATGGGATGGACAAGTGTGAAAAAGCAAAAAGTGAAAGCTGTCAAACCATCCAGGAGTAAAAAGAGAATCCACAGGAGTAAAAACAAAAAGAATGCAGACCTTACCACCTAGGGGGGAAAGGGATAGAATTATGCAATGGCAGCTGCATGAGAGGTAACCAACCAAACTTTGCTGCTACATGGTCCAGAGAATATTTAATGTCTAAATGGAACTTTTAACATTTAAAAAGCCCCAACAGGAAAACCTTTGCGTTCAGAAGGACATTTAGCTATAACTATGCACTTTGAAGAGGCGGTAATAGCAAGCTGGAAGTTCCTTATAATGCCCCTTAAGAAGTTCTGCTGGATAAATTATGTGCAGTTTTTTAAAGGATTTATTCAGGTATGTCCTTTTAAAAAAACCATACAGAAAAAGGATGGAAGAAATTGCTCCAGTGAGCAAGTAATGGCAGTCAGAATATTGTTTCAAAGATCTCTGGGAAGCACTTAAGAAGGGCAGGAAGGCAATAGGTGTCTTCCACAATTGTTTCCCAGAAGCTGGTCTTCAGCCAGATCCTCTGAATCTTAAAGTTCAATATAGCTATCAGGACCAGTAACATTTGATAACCAAATCTTACTAAGATGGAGGGGTCACTACTACCTTCTGTTGAGAAAAAAACTCATGAGGAGTATCTAATCACCTTTCAGACCAGTTAAGCTAGTAGTCATCCCCACACCTTCTGGCCCCAAATTTAATAAATTGATTCTGCATCGTGCAAGTAAGTGCTTTCCCATTTCTTGGTTCATAATTGCAACACAAGCAGAGAAGCTCTGCTGGAAGCTGCTGGGGTGGAGGGGAGACAACAGGATAATTGTCCAGGTGCATATAAATAAATGCATATGCATGAAGCACACAAAGACAGGCCACTGGACTGGGCACAGCCAGCCATTTTGCAAACTGAAGCTGCTGAAGCATACTCTGAACCAGACAATGATGCACCCCCCCCACCCCAGAACTTCCTTAGCCAAAAGAACAAGCAACGTCTTGGTTTTTAAACCCTTTTGAAGTATAATAATATGGCGAACAACAGGTGGAGCAGAGACTTTGGTAGAGTTTGGCATCAGCACCTGGCATTCTAGGGCAGCAGTCAGCCCTGATATTTGCTCCAGGCCCATCTCATCAAGTAGCTGTGTCTGCAAACCTCTATTGTCATTTCCCATAATGCCCTGGAGTGGCACTACAGCAGGCATACCCAAGCATTGTGGAAAATTAAAATGACACCTCCCTCCATGTTGTGCTACCACCATCACTCTAAGTAAGCTTGAGAGAGTCCATGAGCCTAAGTAATATTAACCACCTCTGACTTCAAATATGATTGGAGGCTGGAGTTGGGGAATAGGCCTTGGTATTCCATGTTGGCATCTCAGGGTCGATAGGCCAGCTGGCTCGGCCCAGCTGGAATGTCTCCCTCTTAGCCTTGCCACTGCGAAGGTTTCCTCGACCTCTGCTCCAACGTACATCAGCGACTCAGGCTTGCAGACTTGAGCACTCTTTACTTAGCAGTATACAGTGGTACCTTGGGTTACATACACTTCAGGTTCATACGCTTCAGGTTACAGACTCTGCTAATCCAGAAATAGTGCTTCAGGTTAAGAACTTTGCTTCAGGATGAGAACAGAAATTGTGCTCCGGTGGTGCAGCAGCAGCAGGAGGCCCCATTAGCTAAAGTGGTGCTTCAGGTTAAGAACAGTTTCAGGTTAAGAACGGACCTCCGGAACGAATTAAGCACTTAACTTGAGGTACCACTGTATACTGTGCAACAGTAGAGGCTTGAGGCTGTAGATACATACTAAGCTATGCATTTATTAAACATAAATCAGGACAAAGAAACATGTCGTCTCTCCTTGCCATCTTCTCGGGGAGAGAGCTAAAAACAACAGCTATACAGAGCGGAAGTTCCACTTACGCCAGCAATCTGTGCTGGAATGTAAACAGAAATGTGACATGCAACAATATCATGTCTGCAGCAAAAGGTGGAATGGAATCCCCACAATGTAGTATATGTAAGGAGCATGTCCCCATTTTTATCTGCAAAATGTTGGGGATCCTGCTTTCCGAACAGGAAAATGTGACCCAAGAATCAGCAAACTTTATCAGCAGGGGGCCAGTCCACTGTCCCTCAGACTTTGTGGGGGGGCCAGACTATATTTTTTTTGGGGGGGTGAACAAATTCCTATGCCCCACAAATAACCCAGAGATGCATTTTAAATAAAAGGACACATTATACTCATGTAAAAACACGCTGATTCCCAGACCATGAGAGGGCGATTGGGCCGGATCAGGCCCCCAGGCGTTAGTTTGCCTACCCATGACAATTTGTGAGCTAATGGGACTAGCTTTCTTTTCTGTCAGTTTTTGCTATTATACTTTCACTATGCCTAAAATTCTTTTATCTTTTTTTTAACCAAAATGTTGAATAAGGGGGAAAGGCTGCACAGATGCTGAGTCTGCTTAAAACAGAATTTTTTAAAAGAGGAGGAGGAGGAAGAAGAAGAAGAGGAGCAAAGCCTAGCTTCTTTAATCTGATGTCTAGGCTGCATTTAAAAAATTGGATTGAAAAGAATTAGATTAGATTAGACCTTCTGGATTTAAAAATGTTAAAGCTCCATTTAGACCTTAACACAATCTCCTTCCATTCTCTGGAGCCATCAAGCTGAGCAGCCCCTCTCACAACTTGCCCCCTCCCCCAGTGTTATTAAATTTGCTGCTGCTGCTTCTTTTTTTCATTTTTATATATCCTGGTTTCATATTGGTAATAGCAAGAAATCCTCTGAGACAGATCTAAAAGTTCCTTTTTGACCTGAGTGGAAGAGCTAGCATTTAAGCTCTGGATTTTACACATATTGTACGCCACTGCAAATATATAAATATTAATAGCTAGGTGGTGTGGTGCTTTTTTTTTCCCCCTCTCCTCCCCAGAAGCGGAATATGTGAGAGTGCTTTTAAGTGCTTGGGGTTTTTCAAAGAGCAACGATGTTTTACAGGACGGCTTATTTATAGTGCATTATTATGAAGAAATGTACCATTAAAAAGCAGCCATACACTTTATACCATTTCTGAAGTACCTCTCTCCTGCAGTACCTATAAACAAAAATTACCCAGTTATATATGCAAGCTACTCCATAGCACTCCAAACATGCAGATGGAGCTACACTTATATCGTAAAAAAAAAAGATATCAGATTGCATTTCGGATTAACACTCACCCTGATCCAATGGAAGTTGGATTGACTCTTGGCACAGGAGTGCAACAGACAGGGGGGAAATAACATTGCACCACTGTGTAGGCTCTCTGAATGAGGCTCCTGTTTGTGAAGGTGATCAAATGTTAGGCAGTGCCTAACATGGTGGAGGTTGTCTGTTTAGATCAGGGCTGGTGGTCCTTCCTTCATTTTCCATGCCCAAGATATAATCAGTGGCATCTGAGAGGCATCTAAGGCAGAGCTATGGTATCTTTTTCAGGCTGAGGGCCACATTCCCTTCTGGGGGCCACATAGAACAATGAATAGGGATTTTGCCTTTGTTTCCACTCACCCACCCATCTCCGTTCCTTCATCCAGGCAAGCGAAAAACACAATCAGAGTTCAATGAGAGGGTCCAGCCAGGCAAAAGGCATTCAAGGAAGGTGTAGATCAGGGCTGGTGAGAGATTTGACTTGGAAGGAAAAGCCTACATGCTTTTCATATGAGGGTGTAGATTGGTCCTGCTAGATCATCAAGGGGAAAAGACAGGCTCTGGGGTCAGAGGCCTCTCTGTATAGCCTCTTCTGTTGGTTACGCTTTCTCATTTTTCCAGTCCTAAATTCAGTTCTCCATAATTCCAGTTTGTTGATTTATTTTATTCTTTTCTTTTTAAAAAAAAGTCCTTGTGAAAATTCATAAGCATTTTAGCGCAAATTTCTCCTAAGTACACATTTTTAGTATACTCTTTTCCCCTAACATACACATTTCATGCAAGGCAATTTTCCCCCAATATAATGCATTTGGGTATGCTGTTTTCACAAAGCGTGTTCTCCTTCAGGGAGAGCACGTGTTGCGGTGGGGTCTACTGTGCCACCCCCTTTGTTGCTGGGTAAGTTCTCCAAGATGGCCAGGGGGCAGTGATTGGATTGCTGAGTTGCTGGGGCAAAAGATATGTTGCAATTTTGGTGGGAGGGGTAAAAGGTTTAAATACTCTGCATGCAGCCTTGTACTTTCTCTTTTGCTGCGTGCAACGGATCACCCGCCCACCCGCCCTAGAGTAAGGGGTTGTTGCATTGACCTTGCTATGCCTGTCATGGGGTCGTCTGCCTTTGAGCAGGGGCCTGGTAGGAATTTTTCCACCTGGCAAATTGGCCGGCTGGGTGGTTTTTGCCTACTGCGTAGCAAATCGTCACAACTTGTAAGGTTGTGGTTAGGCATTGGTTATAAATCTGGTGGAGGAGGGGTTAGGATAGGCTGGGCCTGCCCCTCCATGGTTGCTGCGGAAAGGGAATTCCGTTAAAGGAATCCTGGGGCTTGCCATCTTTTCGTCCAATCCCTAGAATGGAACTAGGGCCAGCAAGCCTTCGGGGAGCAGGCGGGTGAGAATTGAGGGTCTGTGACTCAGCTCCATTTCTCCCCGACTTGCTTTCCCCCGCACTGTCTTTCGGTGGTGCCCGGAAGTCAGTTCTGTCCCCAGGCGGGGGGACAGATAGTCTTAACCAATGCCTAAACAACCACTCACGGTTTGTATTTTAATAAAGTTGTGGCCAAAATCATGCCAAAAATCTTAAACAAAAATTACGTGTCCGTTGTGAGTTATTTTGGGGGTGGATTGGGGACCTCGACACGGAAATACATGCATTTTTATGCACCATCTCCCCTAGTATATGCATTTCTGTACATATTACTTGGCTGGAGAACTGTACTGAAGAATTTGTAGAGCTACAGATTTCCAAAGGAAATTCTGGTTTGCAGATTGTTTTGCAAAGTGCAAACTGAATTGAATTGAATAACTCATCTCTACTGCCCACCCCTATATGGGACCTTGAAGACCGCCTGAATTTCCCCTTCATCTGGGGAAATTTTATTCGCAGCTTGGGACCTGCAAATGGGCATTTCTGCCATTGCCCCTATACTCTGGCATGCCTTTCCCTCTACCATACCTGAAGAATCATGTGTCATTTCCTTCATTCACATTGCCCTCACATATCTTTCTGCCCAGGCTTTTCCATGACCCACAAGGCTAAGCCCTGTTATTACTGAATGTCTGCTTTTATCTGTTTTATAATAACTTTATTGGTTTTATGTTTGTGTCTTTGTTTTTATGATACCGCTTTACTGTTTTTATGTTGTACTTTTTATGAAGCATAAAAGATTTTTAAACACAGCAGTTTAGAAATGCTTCTGAATTAATTTGTTTTTATACGCAATGACGGCAGCAAGAATATTATTGGCACAAAAATGGAAGCAAGAAGAATTACCGACAAAAGAAGATTGGAGGATGAAATTGATGGACTATGCAGAATTAGATAAACTAACGGGAAGAATTCAAAGTCGGCGGGACCAGAGATTCACAGAAGATTGGCGTAAATTTACGGACTATCTGAAAAGTAATTGTGATGATCAGATTACATTTGTAGGTTTGCAGGAAGTTTTGTTAGGTGAATAATTTGAATTATTGCATAATTGGATGAAAAGGAAGATGTTAGTTAAGATAATTAAAGGCAATATGAATTTGAGAAATGCAGAAGAAATCATAAAAATGGGGGAATCATCAGAGGTGCTGATGGAAGTCCAAAAGATTGTATAAGATGTGAAATTTTGTGGTATGTACGACAATTAATATATTTTAAAATGAATAAAAATTATTTTTTAAAAAAGAATTAATTTGTTAATAAAATGACGCTTACAAATGTACAGACTGAACTGGCGTGGCAGGATGGCGGGAGTGCTGCCAGTCCGTGTAGACAACACTGAGCTGGCTGGGACGGTGGCCTGATTCAATATAAGGCGGCTTCGTATGTTCCTAGAATTTGGCACTGAAGTACAGTATTGACCAGAAGTTTCCTGCAGGAATTTCCCTCCATTTTAATTGGATCAGCGATGTATCAACCATACATTTCTCTTTGAATAACCTATTCACTTCCCCAGCAGTGCATGTGTAAGATACAATTCAGCAATTGCCCCTAAGAACAAAGCAGTGCAAAATGGACACAAAAGGCTTGTTCATACATTACAGTGGACACGGGTGCAAGCTGCCTCGACAAGTATAAAAGTGTTCATGTGAAAGATGGTGGATTTGTGGATTTGCACATCTCAGCTATTCTGCACACACTGTACACTCGTTGAATGTTACGTGTGAATAGCAGTAGTAGTAGTAATAATAATAATTTATTATTTATACCCCGCCCATCTGGCTGGGTTTCTCCAGCCATTCTGGGCGGCTTCCAACAGAATATTAAAAACACTATAAAACATCAAATTTTAAAAACTTCCCTAAACAGGGCTGCCTTCGGATGTCTTCTAAAAGTCAGATACAGTGGTACCTCGGGTTAAGAACTTAATTCGTTCCGGAGGTCTGTTGTTAACCTGAAACTGTTCTTAATCTGAGGTACCACTTTAGCTAATGAGGCCTCCTGCTGCCGCTCATGCAATTTCTGTTCTCATCCTGAAGCAAAGTTCTTAAACCGAGGTACTATTTCTGGGTTAGCGGAGTCTGTAACCTGACGTGTCTGTAACCTGAAGCATCTGTAACCCGAGGTACCACTGTAGGTGTTTATTTCCTTGACATCTGATGGGAGGGCATTCCACAGGGTGGGCACCACCACCAAGAAGGCCCTCTGCCTGGTTCCCTGTAACCTCATTTATTGCAGTGAGGGAACTGCCAGAAGGCCCTCAGCCCTGGACCTCAGTGTCTGGGCTGAATGATGGAGGTGGAGACACTCCTTCAGGTACACTGGGCTGAGGCAGTTTAGGGCTTTAAAGGTCAGCACCAGTACAAGGGCACAGCTCAGCTATCTCTGTACAACAGACTGTACACTTGTTGAATATAACATCTGAATACCCCAATAAGTGTGAGCTGGCATTGGCTTTTATTTTGACCAATTTCTTCCTTGAAATGATTTTCACCTATGCCCAAGGCCTTTGCACAAAGTGCTATTGTGCTTTAGTTGGAATCTTTGGATACCAGACTTTAATTTGATTTAAACAGCACATTGGATGCACTTATCCTTATCTACTGACACACATTTCGCTGTGCATGTTGACAAGTCCTCGAAACGCTGCCTCCCCCAGCAATCGCTGTTCCTTCTAGTGCTGGTAGCTCTTCTTGACCTCCTTATAAGTATTTTCCCTCTTTGTTCAGCTTTAATAAAAAAAATAAAAATCAAGATCACACTGTGAGATGCCTTGACTGACACTCAACTGCCATTCAGAATATATAGAAAGAAAGCTGTTTCCTTGGCAACAGTGGCTTATGTGTTGTTGCACGTCACCCCAATCTTCAAGCGGTGTGAGATTCCAGAGGTCCCAAAGGACCCTTGGGAATGGGGCACCGTGGAGAATGTGGTGTCTTTATGCTATATGGTTTATTTGCACATATATACAACCTGGGCCTACAATGGAGGGGATAACAGCATTAATATCCCAAAAGGGTCTACCGTATTTTTCGCCCTATAGGACGCACTTTTTCCCCTCCAAAAATGAAGGGGAAATGTGGGTGCGTCCTATAGGGCAAATGCAGGCTTTCACTGAAGCCTAGAGAGTGAGAGGGCTTGGTGCACACTGACCCCTCTCGCTCTCCAGGCTTCAGGAGAGCCCCAGCGCCAGCCCCACAAGGTCGGGGGACAGAGGGAGGCGGAACGCCGCCATCCCGCTGTCTCCCGAAGTGGTTTGGAGGCTGACAGCGGGGAGAAGAGCGCTTCTCCCCGCTGCCTGCCCCACAAGCGCCTGGGGGGGGGAAATATTTTTTTTTTCTTTATTTCCCCCCCAAAAAACTTGATGCGTCCTATGGGCCAGTGCGTCCTATGGGGCGAAAAATACGGTAATAATAATAATATTAATATATTATTTATACCCTGCCCATCTGGCTGGGATTCCCCAGCCACTCTGGGAGGCTCCCAGAGATAGTACAGGAAATTAAATATTTTGGAGTGGAAATAATATGCAGTTGAAAAGAAAATTTAAGAAACCAGGGGTGGGGGAAAGAAATATATGAAACCAGGGGAGGGAAGTCACGGGATTCGGAGAATCCCATTTTATGGATTTGATATTGTTTTTGTGTATATTTTTCTATGTTTGTTGTTGTTGTATTTGTTATTGTTTATTTTTGTTGAAAATTTTAAAAAGAAAGAAAGAAAGGATCACGCATACGACCATCTTCCTCCCTGGGAAACTCATAACTGTATATACACTACTTTGCCTTTACATTTTACTCTGTGCATTTCAGATTTTCTCCTGTGTGTGGATACGTGCATACAGACTTGTGAAGATGAAGAAAGAAGCCACAAAATGAATGGTAGTCAGTGCAGAGGGACTTTCCAAATATACAGGGAAGTAACCGCTACTGAGAGGGGACGCGGGTGGCGCTGTGGGCTAAAGCCTCAACGCCTAGGGCTTGCCGATCGAAAGGTCGGCGGTTCGAATCCCCGCGGCGGGGTGCGCTCCCGCTGTTCGGTTCCAGCGCCTGCCCACCTAGCAGTTCGAAAGCACCTCCGGGTGCAAGTAGATAAATAGGTACCGCTTACCAGCGGGAAGGTAAACGGCGTTCCGTGTGCGGCTCTGGCTCGCCAGAGCAGCGATGTCACGCTGGCCACGTGACCCGGAAGTGTCCCCGGACAGCGCTGGCCCCCGGCCAATAAATGTGAGATGGGCGCACAAACCCCACAGTCTGTCAAGACTGGCCCGTTCGGGCAGGGGTACCTTTACCTTTACCTTTAACCGCTACTGAGAATTTCTTCCAGGAATGCAGCAGCAGACAACCCTGGCATGCCTTTAAAAATATTACACAAACATTCTCATATGAGCAATGTGAGTTTGGAGTGACTCATAGAATATGTCTTCTTCTGTTGTGAGAACTAGAAAATATCAATGCCAGATTTGCCAGTGAAATAGAGAGAGCAGCTGTGATCTTACTATGCTGTGGCACCCTTTGTGTGAAAAGTCTTTTGTGTAAGTTTTTATTTTCCTTGTAAAAGCAAGCCATATTGTTGGAGCTGATCCAGGAATCACACTGCTATTGTTTGAAATTCTCCTCACCTCCACTTTACCAAGAAGCGCTATAGGCAGTGCTGGCTCTACCATTAAGCAAAGTGAGGCAATTGCCTCAGGCGGCAGATGCTGGAGGGGCAGAGGCGGAAACCCTCTTCCTAGCCATTCCCTAACATACACCCCTAAACTAGATTTCTGACCAAAGAGAGGTGGGATTCCTACTAAGTTCCTGTCAGTTTCACATGGAAATGGAAATGCAATGAAGTCCCTTAGAGCAAGTGCCTGAAAAGACTGTCTGGCAGGTCTTCTCTCTTGACCATGAAATGGAGAGAAGAGTTGTGAATGGTGTTCTTTAAGGAGGGGGCGATTACCCATTACTCATAAGGCCACATCAGTGTTGTATCCAAAGGACAGCAAAATTCATTCCTCTTTTAACCTAGAACTCAGCTCAAGTTTTCATGATTTTTCAATTATTTTAGTATGAACAGTTTTATACAGTGGTACCTCGGTTTTCGAATGTAATCCGTTCTGGAAGACCATTCGAGTTTCAAAAGGTTCAAAAACTGAAAACTCAGTGTGGAAGCCTCAATACGGAAAACTTGATATGGAAGTCACGTGGCATGTTCGACTTCCAAGGCGTGTTCAAAAACTGAAGCATTTACTTCTGGGTTTATGGCGTTCGAAAACCGAAATGTTCGTCAACAGAGTCTTTCGAAAACCAAGGTACCACTATATATGTAAAAAATGAGTACCTGCTAATCTACATCCACCTTCACCAGTCTTGAGTTCTACAGATGTTTTGGATGAGGGCCCAGGTTGGGGAAGAGTGTTCTTTGCAGACGAACTATGTTATAAGGAAAGAAAGGGTTTAGTTCAGTATTTGCGTAAATCAGACTTTGATCCATGTTTCCCTCTCCGACCTTTCATTTGTGAGCATACATTTTTTTTATCAGAGAAGGAGTTCTATGAAGTAAGCCCTTGCAAGCAATTTATCTTGAACTCTGGGCTTAGCCTTATGAGTTCCTTTCTCCACCATTTCATTGTTGCTTTTTAAAAATACGACATATATATGCTTATTTCTCATTATAAAAGATCTTCATTTTCTCTGAAGGGTATCCATATTCTTTCTTCTCTTTCATGGTCCAGATGGGAGGGGGTGGTGGAAACAAAAAGAAGAACACTTTAAAAAAGAAAAAAAGATGAAAGGATGAAAGAAGATCAATGTTCCAATTAAGGGGAATATAAAATTCTACATCCAAACTATACTTCACTGAGTGTGCTTTTGTGTGCGCGCTGTGCTTTCTGAAAGAAATGTATGCATACTAATAAAAAGATAAGGGTGGATCAGAAGCCAAACACATAGGCTGGTCAATATATTACTGGAAATAATAGAAAGGAGTATTGAAAGAAAGAAAGCTGTTTTTGAAATTGGCTTGCCTGTATGAGCATGAAGCAAGTAGCTTGTTTATTTGATATATGAAAACCTAGTAAACATAATGTGCTCTTATATACAGTGGAACCTCGAGTTACATACCGTCTTCCTTACAAACACTTTGGGTAATGAGCTCTGCTAACTCGGAAGTAGGTGCTTTTGGTAGCAAACTTTTCCCCAGGATACGAGCGGAAGTCGCGCAGCAGCGGCGCAGTGGCAGTAGGAGGCCCCATTAGCGAAAGCGCGCCTCAGGTTAAGAATGGTTTCAGGTTAAAAATGGACCTCTGGAACGAATTAAGTTCGTAACCGGAGGTACCACTGTACTTATGTCAGGAAGGAGAAACCTGTAGCCCTCCAAATATTATTCAACAATAACTCACATCTCTCTTCCCTGACCATTGGCTGTGCTGGCTGGTTGAAGTCAGGAATCCAGCATAATCTAGAAAGCCACTGAGAAACTATCCCAGATTTAAATTTATCTGTCTATCCTATGCTCCTATGCAGTGCTTTCTTTCTGAGGGGATTCAGGGGTACGCATTCCCCTAAACATTTTGTGGATCTAAGTTTGGCCTCGTTGAGGGGCAGTATTTCAATACAGTGGTACCTCGGGTTACATACGCTTCAGGTTACAGACTCCACTAACCCAGAAATAGTACCTCGGGTTAAGAACTTTGCTTCAGGATGAGAACAGAAATCGTTCTGCAGCACAGCAGCAGCAGGAGGCCCCATTAGCTAAAGTGGTGCTTCAGGTTAAGAACAGTTTCAGGTTAAGAACACACCTCCAGAATGAATTAAGTACTTAACCTGAGGTACCACTGTATGATAGAATGATCTCGATACGAATCCAAGGCAGACCTTTTAACATCACAGTAATCCAAGTTTATGCACCAACTACTGGTGCTGAAGAAACTGAAATTGACGAGTTCTATGAAGACTTACAAAACCTTATCGAAGTGACACCAAAGAAGGATGTTCTGCTCATTATAGGGGATTGGAATGCTAAAGTAGGGAATCAAGAGATAAAAGGAACAACTGGCAAGTTTGGCCTTGGAGATCAAAACGAAGCAGGGCAAAGGCTAATAGAGTTCTGTCAAGAGAACAAGCTGGTCATCACAAACACGCTTTTCCAACAACACAAGAGACGACTCTACACATGGACATCCCCAGATGGGCAACATCGAAATCAGATTGATTATATTCTCTGCAGCCAAAGATGGAGAAGCTCTATACAGTCAGCAAAAACAAGACCTGGAGCTGACTGTGGCTCAGATCATCAGCTCCTTATAGCAAAATTCAAGCTTAAACTGAAGAAAGTAGGAAAAACCACTGGACAGGTAAGATACAATCTAAACCAAATCCCTTATGAATACACAGTGGAAGTGAGGAACAGGTTTAAGGATTTAGATTTGCTGGACAGAGTGCCTGAAGAACTATGGATGGAGGCTCGCAACATTATACAGGAGGCAGCAACTAAAACCATCCCAATGAAAAAGAAATGCAAGAAAGCAAAGTGGCTGTCCAACGAGGCCTTACAAATAGCGGAGGAGAGAAGGCAAGCAAAATGCGAGGGAGATAGTGAAAGATACAGGAAATTGAATGCAGATTTCCAAAGAACAGCAAGGAGAGACAAGAAGGCCTTCTTAAACGAGCAATGCAAAGAAATAGAGGAAAGCAACAGAATGGGAAGAACCAGAGATCTGTTCAAGAAAATCGGAAATATGAAAGGAACATTTCGTACAAAGATTACCATAATAAAGGACAAAAGTGGTAAAGATCTAACTGAAGCAGAAGACATCAAGAAGAGGTGGCAAGAATACACAGAGGAATTATACCAGAAAGATATGGATGTCTCGTACACCCCAGGTAGTGTGGTTGCTGACCTTGAGCCAGACATCCTGGAGAGTGAAGTCAAATGGGCCTTAGAAAGCACTGCAAATAACAAGGCCAGTGGAAGTGATGGTATTCCAGCTGAACTGTTTAAAATTTTAAAAGATGATGCTGTTAAGGTGCTACACTCAATATGCCAGCAAGTTTGGAAAACTCAGCAGTGGCCAGAGGATTGGAGAAGATCAGTCTACATTCCAATCCCAAAGAAAGGCAGTGCCAAAGAATGCTCCAACTACCGCACAATTTCACTCATTTCACATGCTAGCAAGGTTATGCTTAAAATTCTACAAGGAAGGCTCAAGCAGTATGTGGACCGAGAACTCCCAGAAGTGCAAGCTGGATTTAGAAGAGGCAGAGGAACCAGAGACCAAATTGCAAACATGCGCTGGATTATGGAGAAAGCCAGAGAGTTCCAGAAAGACATCTACTTCTGCTTCATTGACTATGCAAAAGCCTTTGACTGTGTTGACCACAGCAAACTATGGCAAGTTCTTAAAGAAATGGGAGTGCCTGATCACCTCATCTGTCTCCTGCGAAATCTCTATGTGGGACAAGAAGCTACAGTTAGAACTGGATATGGAACAACTGATTGGTTCCAAATTGGGAAAGGAGTACGGCAAGGCTGTATATTGTCTCCCTGCTTATTTAACTTATATGCAGAATTCATCATGCGAAAGGCTGGGCTGGATGAATCCCAAGCCGGAATTAAGATTGCCGGAAGAAATATCAACAACCTCAGATATGCAGATGACACAACCTTGATGGCAGAAAGTGAAGAGGAATTAAAGAACCTTTTAATGAGGGTGAAAGAGGAGAGCGCAAAATATGGTCTGAAGCTCAACATCAAAAAAACGAAGATCATGGCCACTGGGCCCATCACCTCCTGGCAAATAGATGGGGAAGAAATGGAGGCAGTGAGAGATTTTACTTTCTTGGGCTCCATGATCACTGCAGATGGTGACAGCAGTTACGAAATTAAAAGACGCCTGCTCCTTGGGAGAAAGGCGATGGCAAACCTAGACAACATCTTAAAAAGCAGAGACATCACCTTGCCAACAAAGGTCCGTATAGTAAAAGCCATGGTTTTCCCAGTAGTGATGTATGGAAGTGAGAGCTGGACCATAAAGAAGGCTGATCGCCGAAGAATTGATGCTTTTGAATTATGGTGCTGGAGGAGACTCTTGAGAGTCCCATGGACTGCAAGAAGATCAAACCTCTCCATTCTGAAGGAAATCAGCCCTGAGTGCTCACTGGAAGGACAGATCGTGAAGCTGAGGCTCCAATACTTTGGCCACCTCATGAGAAGAGAGGACTCCCTGGAAAAGACCCTGATGTTGGGAAAGATGGAGGGCACAAGGAGAAGGGGACAACAGAGAATGAGATGGTTGGATGGTGTTCTTGAAGCTACTAGCATGAGTTTGATCAAACTGCGGGAGGCAGTGGACAGAAGTGCCTGGCGTGCTCTGGTCCATGGGGTCACGAAGAGTCGGACACGACTAAACGACTAAACAACAACAACAACAACCACTGTATGTGTAGGAAAATGAGCGTACCCCCAAACATCTTTTTTAGAAAAAAAGCACTGCCCCTACCCCAGGGGCTCAGAATAGTTGTCGATGTCCAAAATCAAAATGAACCATTGAGCTACAAGATACCTTGAATATCATGTAGCACAATTCTCTAATTTTGCCACCCACAAGTATGGTGGGATTTTTGGGGAGGACATCACTGGCCACCTCATCTCCTGGTAAGTTGTTCCCCCTGCCCTCAATGTACAAGGACTTTCTCTAGCTTTCCCCCCTCCCTGCCCCAACCCAAAATGGCAGTGAGGGGCGGTGGCAGTGCCAGATTTATGTACTGTATAAGCTAAACAAGCTACAGTTTAGGGCCCCACTCTCTTGGGGGTCCCAAAAAAATTTAAAGGGAAATAAACTGGATGTACATTTCCAAAATATAAGATAAAAAACAAATAAAATAAAACCTACATACAGCAACAGAGTTTTGTGTTGTATGGGCTCTTTTGATGTAAGTAATGGACCCTGCCTGTCAGCCTGCTCCCTGAAACATCACTGGTTTTCTCATTTCTATATAATAGGGTGCCTACATTCTGCATGGACTGGTTGTAACAATTGCTTTGATAAAATAAATATTTTGTTATGTGCAAATGGCTTTAGATACCTATTTGTTGTTGACAAAGGAGAGCTGGACATATAAAGGGCCCCATTACCTTCAGTAGCTTCACCAAACCTAAATCCAGCCCTGGGCAGCGGGATGGAACCCCCTGCACAAGGATAGGATAGGGGGAAGAGGATAGGGCAATATTGAATTCCTTCCTATCTCCACCACAAACACACTGCAAGTGCCTGGCTCTAAGGTGAAGCCTGCAGGATTGCGTCCTCTGGTGAGTGGAGAATTCAGTTCTCCTGGGTTCTGCTTCCCCAGTTCATTCCTTGCAGGGGAATATATTGGGGCTGCCTGCCTCTCCTTTTTCCTGCTCTCTGCCCTAGATTGCTCTGGGAACCAAAACAGGGCGATCCAGGGTTTTCTCCGTCCAACTTGGGCAAAATCCAGATTCCATCCCCCCCTCCCCCAAAAAACCCCACCTGGCCCAATTCAGTTTGGGATAATTCCAGTGCACAGCCATACTAAATCAACTGGCATGAATTACTTAAATTCTCAGAATCTCAGAATCAGCCTTTTTCCCCCCAATAAAACCACCCTGATTTTATATTATTTATTACATTTATATCCCACCTTATCTTCAATGAGCTCAAAGCAGTGTACAAAGTTTTACACTCTCCATTCTTACAACGACCTTGTTAAGTAGGTAGGCCTGAGAGACAGTGACTGGCGCAAAGTCAGCCTGTGTGCTGAGACTTTAGCGTAGGTCTTCCCCAGTCCTTTTAGGTTTTTAGCTGGCATTGCCAAATTGTGGAGCAAAGCAAGTGCACTTAGAAGCAGCTGTGCTGAAGGATAGCTCCTTACGACACCAGGACGGGTCACCAAACGCAGTTGCAACAAAGCGCTGTGACTTCGATTGGCTGCCATTGGCAGACAAAGGTGGAAAGGTCCACGACATTGCTGCAAATTGGGAGCAGAAACAATTCCCACAGTGCTGCACTTACCAATATTAGTTCATAAAAGTAAAAGGAATTTGTTTTAGTCTCGGATAATCCTCGTACTTCTTCAGTAATAGAAATAAAGAGATGGAGCTGCAGCCGTTTAATACCTCGGGTGGGATGCGCGCAGGCCACTTTCCTGCAGAATAGTGAAAACTGTTCTAATTCCATCTGACAGAAGAGGAGATCTCTGAATTTAAAGAAGTGTAACTGCAATCTCATTTGGCCCATAGCATTTGGCCAGCTGGGGATTCCTGAGGATTTTGGCAGAGGGAGGGAATTCTATTATCTCTTTCCCCGTAGGCATCTCTTAACAGCAAATCAATGAAACTTAAAAGAAAACCCACAAATGTCTATTCCAAAATTAGAAATACCATTAAGGGGACAGAGACAGGCTAGAGGCCATCTTTAATATATATGAAAAGCTTTCTGTAAAATTTGAAATGTTTCTAGGTGATAGCAAAGGAGCAGGTTCATGGATTTCATGACCACTCTTGGGCTTGCCAATCGGAAGGTCGGTGGTTTGAATCCCTGTGTGCTTGTCCCGGGGGTTAACCAAGAGGCGAGGTCCAAGTCCAGTCTGTGGTTGATGATGCAATAAGGAGGCAGTCCGTAAAAGTTGACACTGGGTGCAGGGCAGCGTACAGGCAGGAACTGACAACCAGCAACCTTGCTCCTGCAACTTGGGACTGGGCTGGCTGGCTTTTATCTGCCCTGGGGCATAGGGCGGCCCCGATCCTCAGGTGACTCGCCTCTCCTGGCCTGAAAGCAAGCACTCCTCCTGCAGGAACTTAGTTCCCTCCACCTCTCTGCCCTGAGCCTCTGCAGCTCAGGAGAGGCTGGAGGGTTACCGGACCCAGAGGCAACCTCTTCTTCCCCTGATGGGGCTGAGAGTGGAGCACCTGCAGGCAATGGGTCCTCGGGAGCCAGAGCAGACTCAGATGGTGCCTGCACCTGAGATACAACTGGATATGACAAAAATCAAGGGTTGAAGGGTCCACAGGTGAGGACCCTTCAAGCTCATGCCCCAACCCCGGCTCAGCTGGTACTGGAGGCGGGGAATCCTGTGCAGGCTGGGATTCCTTAGGTTCAGCATCCGAATTCGAATCCCAGGCCATCACACCTTGCAACAAAGTGAGCTCCCATTGCTCTGCCCCAGCTCCTGCCAACCTAGGAGTTTGAAAGCACACCCGTGCAAGTAGATAAATAGGTACTGCTGTGGTGAGAAGGTAAATGGTGTTTCCATGCACTCTGCTTTCTGTCACGGTGTTCCATTGCATCAGAAGTAGTTTAGTCATGCTGGCCTCATGACCCAGAAAGCTGACTGTGGATAAACAACAGCTCCCTTAGCCTGAAAGCGAGATGAGCACCGCAATCCCAAAGTCGCCTTTGACTGGACTTAACCATCCAGGGATCCTTTACCTTTACCTTTCACCTTATGATTTGGTTGGGTGTCATCTCCCCACCCCAAATATTTGCCCCTTTCTCATTTCACTTTGCATATTTCCTCCCCCCAAAGGGCAAAAAGAACATTGCACAGTTCCATCTAGATAAGTATTCTCCAAACTTGACAAGCAGCAGCTGTCCAGGGTTTCAGAGAACAACCCAATTTGGGACCGCAGGAAATTGAACATGGGGCATTGTAAGTGCACAGCACGTGATCTGCCAGCGGAGCTCTGGTCCTTTCTTTAAATATAGAGCTGCTCCTATTTTAAAGTGCTAATGTAACCTGCTCCAAGATTACTTTCAGCAGAGAATAAACATTTTAAGTAAATGAAATACTTGTACATAAGTAGAGGGTCTAATATAGGACTCTCAGGTTGTGGACGGAGAGATTTCAGAACTTGTACAGATGTGAGCATGCATTCTCAGGTTAAACATTTTCTCATTCTCAGGCTAAACATTTTCACATTGGTGCCCAGTGCCCATTGGGACTGATAAAGCAGAAGGAAGGGGGGCCAATATTAGATGGAGCTAGAGCCCCCACTGGCCAGAGAAGCAGTGCCTCATTTAACCTCATGCACCAGCCTCCATTTCTTCTCCCCTAAATATAAAGTAAGTGCTACCTGACATTTTACCACTCTCTTGATTTTTCCTATTGTAGAAAATTTGTTTCCTCCCAAAACATTCATTTCCCTGCTTCCCATAGTTCAGGATACATTGCACCCATTGGTGCTGCAGTTTTCTGAATGCTTTGTGAATGCTCTATAAATGTGCAAAAAGGTCCTGCATTTGTTTGTGTGGGTGCTATATTTGCTCTAGAGAATCAAGCCCTGCTATAGTAGAGACTAATAGGTACTTAATTTCATGTAAGAAAGATATATTGCGAGGGATGTGGGTGGCACTGTGGGTTAAACCACTGAGCCTAGGGCTTGCCGATCGGAAGGTTGGCGGTTTGAATCCCCATGTTGGGGTGAGCTCCCGTTGCTCGGTTCCTGCTCCTGCCAACCCAGCAGTTCAAAAGCACACAGTGCAAGTAGATAAATAGGTACCACTCCAGTGGGAAGGTAAACGGCATTTCCATGCGCTGCTCTGGTTCACTAGAAGAGGCTTAGTCATGCTGGCCACATGACCCGGAAGCTGTACACCGGCTCCCTCAGCCAATAAAGCGAGATGAGCGCCGCAATCCCAGAGTCGGTCACGACTGGACCTAATGGTCAGGGGTCCCCTTACCTTTACCTTTAAGATATATTGCAGGCCTCATCACAATGCAGATTGGAGTATGGCAATCAGTGCTATTTTCCTAGAACAAAAGGTACCAGAGCTCACCACAAACTTCTCCCTTGTTCTCTGAGAATGGCAAGGGTGCCCACCTGAGAGGTGCAGGAACTCAGCTCTGGTGAGCTCCAGATAAAGAAATGCCCTGATGGCAATTAGTGCCATGTAAGAGGTTGTCCACGCTGTGCAACATGCAATGTTAGGCATACCATTAAAAGATACAACTGGATATGACAAAAATCAAAAGTCGAGACCCTCCAAGTCTCCCTGTTTTCCAGGGACACTCCCAGATTTACAGAAGCCGCCCATTTCTGGTTTGATCCCAGAATGTCCCGCTTTTCCTTAGGGTGTCCCTATTTTCATCAGAGAAATGCTGGAGGGAAAGGAGCTAAGCTGCCTCCCAGCCAAGGAGACAAGTAACTACACAACCTTTAGAAATTATCTGAAGGCAGCTCTGTATGGGCCATTTTTAAAATGTTTAAGGTTTTATTATGTTTTTTATTTGTGTTGGAAGCCACCCAGAGTGATTGGGACAACTTAGTCAGATGGGTGAGGTAAGAAGAGGAAGAGGAAGAGGAAGAGGAAGAGGAAGAGGAAGAGGAAGAGGAAGAGGAAGAAGAAGAAGAAGAAGAAGAAGAAGAAGAAGAAGAAGAAGGATGGCCCTATTTTCATCAGCGAACTGTTGGAGGGTATGAAAGTTACAGATGCCATATAAATGTTAAAATGGATATGTGCAGGACATTTGGAAAGAGACAACTCAGGTTGATGGAATAAAGCAGTGTTAGGATAGAGACACAATAATTTCAAAAACCAAGGGGGCATCTACCTATGTGATAGATGGTTGACATATATTCAAAGATGGTTGTGAGATGTTGCAGGAGAAGAGGTTGTCCACTAGGGGGCAGCATTCCAATAAACGACCTTTGCACACAGTGGTGTCTTAAGACTATATAAAAATGTAAATTTGGGAAGTCTACTTCTAAGAGGAGGCACACATTAAGCAAAATGCTGCAAGCAGGTGAAATCTCCCCAAGATACGAAGTGTGAACTTCCTACCCCTTGTAGTAATGAAGGATGTGGATGTCTGGATGAGCTATTCTACTTTTATGAGTGCCATAAAATATTTACCAGGCCTACATCTTTGTGGATTTTTCTCTGTGAATTCCGCGTGCAAATAGTATTGTCATGGTCAGTTTATTCCTATGCCGCATGCTGTACTCAAAACAGTTCACAAAAAGTTCAAAGTCTAAATACAACAAAACATAATAAGGCATGTAATACCATGGCAGCATATCACTAAAAATTAATAATCAACAATTAACAGTTCATTTAACTTATATAAACATTTAAGTAAGCATACAGCTTACTAAGAGGTCAAGTCAAAGTACAGTCATACCTCGGATTACAGACGCTTCAGGTTGCATTTTTTTGGGTTGTGAACCGCCGAAACCCGGAAGTACCAGAACAGGTTACTTCCCAGTTTCGGCAGTCACACATGCGCAGAAGCGCTAAATAGCACTTTGCACATGCGCAGAAGCGCCGAATCACAAACCGTGCATGTGCAGATGCGCAGATGTGGGTTGCAAACGCTGCAGGTTGCGAACGTGCATCACATTCACAACCCGAGTGTCCACTGTATCCATTAAGCAGCTCCCTCTCTCCCAAGCAGTTCAGAAGGGGAAAGGTAGGTTTGCCATGTTCCAAAAAGTAAAGTTCTTGAGCTTTTAGGAAACCACTGCCAAAATTGTGTGATTTTAAGCTTTTTGAGCTGTTTCCACTGCTTTTTCCATTGTGTTGCCATACATCTGGGTTTTCCCTGACATTTTGCCAAATTGAAAAGTGTGGGATGAAGTTATCTGACCACCACCCCCAAGCCACCTGAAGGCAATCCTGTATAATGATCAGAGTGCTGGGACAACCCCATACAATGTGTGGGGCATAAATTGTAAAATTATCTTTATGGAATGGGACCTCCCTATTTTCATCGGAGAAATGTTGGAGGGCATTCAGGTGCTCTGCTTCTAAAATGTGTGGCCCTGCCCCTTGTGCAAGTCAGTTTACTAAATAAGTCCTGCAACCTCTGGAGGGCCACTTCCTTATGCATCAGCTTTTCTGCAAGAAGATTGTCCATGTGGGGAAAACTGTTGTGTGTGACACAACCTTGAGGACTGAATCCTTCCTTCCACCTAAGAACCCAGGACCAAGCAAGGGAATTTATGACGCTTCCCATCCCCTCCACCCCCCTTTAGCCACCAGCTAGATTTCATTCATATTCAGCATCAGCAAGGAAGTGCACTCCAGGCATCCAAAGCTACATACCCAGGTACCAGTTTGTGATTTGATTAAGCAGCTTAATCCCATTAGAAACTGATCTTTTAAACAGCAGGAAAACTGCTGACAAAATGCCAACAGGAACATTAAAATTCCATCCGTGGATGGAATTTAATATCACAATTAGCTGCAGCAGTGCACAAGCATGGCAGGCGTTTATTTGTATTTAGCTGTTGGCTCAGTCAGTTCTGGGCTGGAGGAAAGGGTGCCTCTGGTCTTTGATATTTGCTCATTGTCCAATAGAATCGGAGGATTTTAGGACTGGAAGGAACCTCAGAGCCCAACAGCTACCCCAGCGTAGGATCTAAAATGCCGGATGCAACTGCAGCGTCCCTGAAAGGAGGGCACTCTGGATTTTCACACAGGTGAAGGTCCTGTGTGAGTGTCTGGAGGTGGTTGGAGGACGGATGGTGGCTAACAGATTGAGGTTGAATCCTGACAAGACAGAAGTACTGTTTTGGGGGACAGGGGGCGGGTGTGGACGATTCCCTGGCCCTGAATAGGGTAACTGTGCCCCTGAAGGACCAGGTGCGCAGCCTGGGAGTCATTTTGGACTCACAGCGGTCCACGGAGGCGGAGGCGAATTCTGTGTCCAGGGCAGCTGTCAGGGCAGCTGTGTCCAGGCCACCCGCCCTGTGGAACACCCTCCCATCAGATTTCAAAGAAATAAACAACTATGTGATGTTTAGAAGACATCTGAAGGCAGCCCTGTTTAGGGAAGTTTCTAATGACTGATGTTTTAATGTATTTTTAATCTTTTGTTGGAAGCCATCCAAAGTGACTGGGGAAACCCAGCCAGATGGGTGGGGTATAAATATATTATTATTATTATTATTATTATTATTATTATTATTATTATTGTTGTTGTTGTTGTTGTTGTTGTTGTTGTTGTTGTTGTTATTATTATTATTATTATTATTATTATTATTATTATTATCACTAAATACCTATCACCACAAGAGACAGACTTGCCTATTGTTGAATGGACTTTACCAATAGGAAATCTGCTTCCTTGCAATTTCCACCCACTGCTTCTAGCCCTGTCCTCTAGAGCCAGAGGCAACAAACTGCTGAGCTGCTGCCAGGCCAAGTCTGGGGTGATATGATGCAACCTTGGGGGCTGCAGGAAGGGAGTTGGAGGAGGGAATGGCTAGGTGGCTGCATGGGATCTCGGAATCCATTGAGCTCCTGAGCCAAGGCAGCTACTAATGATATTGCTGTGTTGGATACTACCCAGATTCTTACAAGTCTTATGGCCCTTTAACAGCAAACTAACCGAAATATCCCTCAATCAGAATCTTTGCTTTGTCAATAAATGGAACAGTGAAATAAAGACCTAAACCTAAAATTCAACCCTAAAGCTTTAAAATAGGAAGCATCTTCCTGTTTTATTGAAGCATACGTTTTGTGCAATACACTTCTTAATGCACAGCACTGAATTATATACCTTTGTTTTCTTAACTAGATTTTTCATAATGGGCCCTGTAACTGAGACCAGAAGCAGAACAGAATAAATCAAGCAGCTTCTGAATATGCATGCAGACCTGCTTCAGCGCATGTGGCTTCTTAGAAAAATGGGACGATGGCCTTGGAAGTGTGTGTATTCTGTAGAGCCCTGAATATAATTTACCATGTCTGTACATAAACATTTTTATGCTTATAACGTTGCACTACAACCACCTGAGCTTTTGAGAGCTTTTTTTTTATTATTTAAGAGGAAGAGATATAAACCACACATGTAACCTATTCAGTGCCGGCTACTAACAAATCTAAAATATCTGTAGGTCATTTACTGCCCTCTTTTGGATCAATAATAAGAAGTAGGGAATGAATAAGCCTCAATTCATCAACTGTTAATAAACACTGCATATTCAGTCCAAGCTATAGTATTCTATACAGTATATTGATCGCTCTCGTTTAGTTACAACAGCACTTCTCAACCTTCCAGATGTTTTGGGCTGTAGCACATCAGCCCCAGCCAGTTTGGTTGTTATAGTCCAAAACATCTGGAGAAGTATGCTGTATAGTTATGGGTTTATCAGCCCCAGCCAGTGCTATTTTTCTAGAAAACGAGGTGCCGGAACTCACCATGAACTCCTCCCTTGTTCTCTTATAATGGCAATGGTGCCAGTGGCGTAGCATGGGGGGTGCAGGGGGGCCCGGCCGCACCGGGCGCAACATCTGGGGGTTAGGGTTAGGGGGCACAAATCCACGGGTTAGGGGGCGCAAATTACTTGCCTTGCCCCGGGTGCTGACAACCCACGCTACGCCACTGAATGGTGCCACCTGAGAAGAGATGGAACTGAGTTCTGGCTGGGGGAAAAAGCCCCAGCCCCAGCCAGGAATGATGGGAGTTGTAGTCAAAAACATCTGGAGGGCACAATTTTTGAGAAAATAGTTGCACATGCCACCACAGAAATCTTAAAACCAGTAGCATAAAGTGCAAGTGTCACGTACACACAGAGATAAAGTCTAGAAGTTCATTTTAAGGAGGCTATGCTGTCTGGGCCAGTTTGCTAACACACACTAACATAAAATCTAACTCTTTTGCAATGGGCTTCCAGAGAATTGCAAAAGTATTTTGCCCTGACAGGCCCCACCAAGGTAGCAGAATTTCCCATGTGAAGAGTTACAACACAGATACTGTAGCGGGCATAGGGTAGGAAATATTGCAGAAAATCTTCAAGTTTTTGGAACAATGGCCAATCATTCCTGAATAATTGCCCCTTCTGTACTGGAACCAATGGATGAATTTTAGTTTAGGAGGAAAAATTAGTCATAAAGCGGGATTCCATATCAGAATATAAACAGCACGCTTTGTCGCCTGTTTCTCCGCAAGGAGAAAAACATTGGCCTGCTTGCCAGAAGATCTATTTGGGAGACCAGAAGGAGAATAACAGTAATAAGTTAGGACGCTGGCCAAGGACACTGTGATTAATATCAGCAGCTCAAATTGCCCATTAGGCCATCTTGCAAGAGCCTGTTTTGAAACGACTGCATTTCTAAATTAAGGAGATTGTGCTACAAAGGACAGCTTGCTAAAGATAACATTATTGTGTGCTTAAGAAAAGGCTGTTTGGACCACTTCTGAGCCACTGTGTGGTGCATAGGTTCAAATGGAGTGCTGGACTGTCCAGTAGAATCTGTTATACTCCTTGTTGTGGGGAAGAGGGGAAGAGGAGAAAACATTATCTACGTCTTCCCCTGTTTTTTTAAATACCCAGTACAGCTATCTATATTTCTGTCTTTTATCCTAAACAATGAGTTCAGGGGCTAGAGTCACAATCTCAGGAGATATAAGCCTCTTTGCAAAAACACTCGCCAGAAAGGAGGCGTTCACAGGTACATCACAATGTGAAGCATAAAGAATCATAGAACCCCAGAATGGATCCCCAGGGTCATCTAGCCCAACCCCCGGCAATGCAGGAATCTATATGGAGCATCCATGACAGTCTTAAAACCTTCAGTGAAGAATCTACAATCGTCCATGGGAGTCCATTCCACTGTCAGACAACTCTTACTAAGAATGTTCAGTGTAAGTCTAGAATGTGATCCAGATACAAGATCATTTAATAGTTCCAGATCAATATCACCCAGAGTTCAGGAATCATACAGGACTATGGTATCTGCCGTCTCAACCAGCAGGAGACAAAACCTGTGTTATTTCTACCAACTGGAAGGTTCAAGAGAGACCTTATATGGTCTGGCCTCCTTTAAAAAAAATTAACATATACTTTTTATTTATATACATTACAACACTTATTCAAACATAATTCTAACATTTCAAACTTTGACTCCCTTCCCCGTCTTTTTGTGGTACTTTACATTTATTTTCATCCTTTCCTGCATACTCCAAATTACCTTAATTTATTTTTTATACACCTATTCTCATATGTATCTCATATGTGTTTTTAAAACTACAGGTTTCTACAATAATTCTGCCAGTGTCTTAATCTGTTTACAGTTTGTTTGTAAATACTCAATAAACCATTTCCATTCCTTTCTAAAGTTTTGCCATTTCTGCTTACTCCATTAATTTCTGTAGCCCTTCTTCTCTCGTCGGGACTTCTACTTTCCAATTTTGGGCATATAACATTCTTGCAGCTGTAGTTGCATACATAAATAAATTTCTAAACTGTTTAGGTAGTTTTGATCCCATAATTCCCAAGAGAAAAGCTTCTGGTTTGGTTTGGTTTTTTATAAATGTTATCTAAAAAATCTTTTTCAAGGTTCAAGAGAGAGACTTTATATAGTCTGGTCTCCTGGATCACACCCTAACCACAGCTGATGGCAGTGAAGGCATTTAAGGGATTGCTTTAAAGGTAAAGGTAAAGGGACCCCTGACCATTAGGTCCAGTCGTGACCGACTCTGGGGTTGCGGCGCTCATCTCGCTTTATTGGCAGAGGGAGCCGGCGTACAGCTTCCGGGTCATGTGGCCAGCATGACTAAGCCACTTCTGGCGAACCAGAGCAGTGCACACAAATGCCGTTTACCTTCCCACTGGAGCGGTACCTATTTATCTACTTGAACTTTGACGTGCTTTTGAACTGCTAGGTTCAACTGCAGGAGCAGGGACCAAGCAACGGGAGCTCACCCGTTTAACCCACAGAGCAATGAAATCCCTTACTTATAAGGGTGCCTGGATGTATGCTTGTCATGGTTCTGTGGCCCAGACACAGACTTTTTGGAGTTGGTGAGGATGCTGAGCATTAGGATGGATGCTCTTGCACTCATGCCCTGCTTGCAGGTTTCCTACAGGTACCTGGGTGACCACTTTTGATAACAGGATGCTGGACTAGATAGGTCTTGGCCTGATCCAGTAGGGTTCCTTTCATGTTCTTATACATGTACCATGTGGTTTTCATGATGAAAACAGAGCTAATCCTAGTTGCTTCCCAGAATCTTCCCCCATCTCTTGGAGCTACCATTAACACAGGTGGCGCTGTGGTCTAAAGCACTGGGCCTCTTGGGCTTGCCGATCAGAAGGTCGGCAGTTCTAATCCCTGCGACGGGGTGAGCTCCCGTTGCTCAGCCCCTGCTCCTGCCAAGCTAGCAGTTCGAAAGCACACCAATGCAAGTAGATAAATAGATACCACTGCGGCGGGAAGGTAAACGGCATTTCCATGCGCTCTGGTTCCCGTCAGTGTTCCATTGCACCAGAAACAGTTTAGTCATGATGGCCACATGACCCAGAAAGCTGTCTGTGGACAAACACCAGCTCCCTCGGCCTGAAAAGCGAGATGAGCGCCGCAACCCCACAGTCGCCTTTGACTGGACTTAACCATCCAGGGGTCCTTTACCTTTACCTTTTACCTATCCCATAAGTTGTTGTTCTATGTATATGTGCCTCTCTCTCTCTCTCTCTCTCTCTCTCTCTCACACACACACACACACACACACTAGCTTGGCTTGATTTTGCTTAATATGGAAATGCATTCCTCGGGTTTTCAGAATATTTTCTTCCTTTTCCTTTGTGCATATTTCCTTTAGAGGAAACAACTGGAAAAAGACCCCAATCTTAAGAAAAGGAAGTGATTATCTTGTGCGAACTAAGGACTCTTCTTTGGTTGCACAGCATCATAGCTCTTTCATCGTCATTCCCAGGCTGCATCTTTTTTTAAGAAAGAGGACATCCATTGTCTTTCAGAGAATGTTAGAACCAGTGCTACTTTATCACATGTATAGTCAGTATAAACCTTATAGTAGCTTGAGGATACTCAAGGGGTTAAGATAATAGGAAAGACAGAGAGAGAAAGAGAGAAGGTGAACCACAGCTGTCAGCTATTTTATGCTCAATTCTAGTTTCCTTAAGGGGTTTCAAACTGTCACTGTGATCAAAGGCTTGCCACTTAAGGCAGCCCCTCTGCAACAGAAGGAGAGCAACACTGATCTCTTTAGTGTCTTCTCTATCAGAACCCATAATCTAGAGGTGGTGCATAACCTTCATCTTAACAGCATTTCCATACTGGAAATAAAACATATTGGCAAATGTATGCCTTGCCACAAATATGCACTTTTCCTGCATCAGCAGAGTAGCAGCAATATGGAATTATAGCTCAATATAGTGAACAGC
Organism: Podarcis vaucheri; assembly: GCF_965113315.1. Lineage (NCBI taxonomy): Eukaryota > Metazoa > Chordata > Lepidosauria > Squamata > Lacertidae > Podarcis > Podarcis vaucheri. The sequence goes on from NC_138749.1 coordinate 22,521,390, forward strand.
TGCCATTTATGCAGGTATGGGCTCAGCCCATCATCTGTGCTCAGTGTGGAGGCGAAGGGAAAATGTGTGACACCATCTTTGTGTTCCACTAATCCTGGAAATAGCCATTACCCAGCCATAAATCTAAGCTGCAACTTTCCATTTTTACAATGTGTGCCTGCTTTGGAAAGCCATCGCTCAGCTAAGCCTGCTGCTTTCAGAATGGTACTGCTACCCAACGGGACAGCTGGCTGAAGTTAGATGCAATGCAATGCAAAGCGGGGGGGGGGGAGAGAAAAGGGAGCCAAACAACTAGTATATTGTAATAGCTACAGGGATGTCTTTGTGCCAAAGGCACAAAACCTAACAAAAATGAGATTGTGAAAGGGGATCTAGCTCTCACCTAACTCAGACTGAATTAATTCAGACTGCAGAGGAAAGTCCTTTACTGAGAGATACTGTCACCTCAAGCATTCCGTCAAATGTCCCATAGTACTGAGGTTCTGGAACTAAACCTTGAATTAATCCCTGCCAAGACAGCCTCGTGCACTATGGATAGCCATAGTGAACTATAATGGTGAACTATAATGGGTAGCCAATGATCTTCCACCAGCAAAGACACAGAGATGACTGGGCTGGTATGAAGTGACTCAGCAAAAGCAACCTTCTTGGAGCAGTGCCCAATTTGCTTGCCCAGTCCCATGGCTCGGGATGCCAACCACACAAATGACTGTGCCCACCTCACTCTTCAAAAGGAAAGCTTTGAGGCCATGTCAAGTATTGGATCAACATCTTGAGAAATGACATGAGAGCCATTTTCAAGTATCTAAACAGGCCTTTGGCTGTTGAAAAATCTATGGCCTTTTGAATGTGTGTGTTGTGTTATTGTTTGTTGTTCTTATGTTATGCATTTTCTGTTTTTATGTTGTAAACTGCCCTGTGCTCTTTGGATGAAGGTGGGTATATAAATGTAATTAATAATAATAAACGGCTGTCACGTCGCAGTACCAGATTTACATATAAGCTAAGCAAGCTATAATTTAGGGCCCCACTCTCTTGGGGGCCCCCAAGAAAATTAAAGGAAAAAACTGGATGTACATTTTCAATATATAAGATAAAAAACAAAATAAAGCCTACATAATTAGAGCTTAATAATTATTTCACTATTAATATACTTCTTAATTGTACTTCACTATTACTATACTTCTTCTTATCAGTATTTCTGTTCAACAATTACATTGATAAAATACCTATTTTGTTATGTGCAAATGGCTTTAGATACCTATTAGGTCCATAAATTACCATATAGCATATATTCAACACAAAAAACAGCGACAATTAGTTGTTGACAAAGGACAGCTGGGCATATAAAGGGCCCCATTACCTTCAGTAGCTTAGGGCCTCACCAAACCTAAATCCGGCCCTGGTCACGTGGAAGATGGAGCAAACTTGTTTTCCTCCGCTCCAGAGGGTAGGACCCAAACCAAGGGATTTGAATTATAAGAATGGCGATTCCAACTAAACATTAGGAAGAACTTTCTGATGCTAAAAGCTATTCATCAGTGGAATGGACTCACTGGAAAGGTGGCAGACTCTCCTTTACTGGAGGTTTTAAACAATGGTTGAATAGCCATCTGACAGGGACTCTCTGGCTATGGTTCCTGCACTGCAGGGATTTGGACTTCCAATGCTACAATTCTATGATTTTATTAGCTTAAGTCTAGCCATGTATTTAGACTGCTGTCACACCTGTAAACCTGAACAGCTACCCCTGTCTCAAACTGGCCTACACATTAAAGTTGGGAAGCAAAGTACTACACCCACCAGTGAGGGTTGAAGCATGTACTTGAAGCATGTTTGAAGATCAGGGCAGATGGGAACAAGCCAGAGAGTGCACACAGTGCCTTCATATAAAGAAACACTAGCCTGTGAGTGCTCCAGTTGGAGAACAGCCTTTACCAAAGGTGTCGTGGGCTTTGAAGACACTCGAACTCAGGATGCAAGGGAGAAACGTGCTAAGGGGAAGGCACACTTGGCAAATCCACACCGTGATCAACTCCCACCCGGAAACCAATGTCCTCACTGTGGAAGGACGTGTGGATCCAGAATTGGCCTCCACAGTCACTTGCAGACTCATTGTTAAAACCGTGTTTATGGAAGACAGTCTTACTCAGCTACGAGTGATCGCCAAAGAAAGAAGAAGATAAAGAATCAAGAATCCCTGAAAATTCCTGCACATCTAGAATTAGGGAAGAGCTAATTGACTGCACACTTTCCAGTCTGAAGATATGAGTTTTAAGTCGTCAGCACTAGGGATGGGCAGATCAATGTATTTGCAGTCCATGTCAGTTTCGAATGTTCAGTCATCAGTCCACCTTCTCTTATTTTACTGCTTTTGTTTTGTTTTGTTTAAGTGCATGGAAATCTTCATTTAAATAGCATGCATTCCCCCCTAATAGTAGACCATATTGATCTACTTTACAGGATTGTGAAAGGGAAGTTTGTGTTAATGAATGTGAAGTTTGTCACACTTGATTCAAAATGGCACCTGGCATCCCAATGGTACACAGATACCACTGCCTTTGCCTTGGGAAGCCTCATACCAAGATTGCTGCTAATATCGTGAAAGGTGTTTATAGCCACAGACAGACAAGCTACTTTATAAAATATATAGCTGATTAATAATAATACCTCTTGCACATCATGGTGTTTTGTTTCCAGAATTCTAAATGTTTTGTTATGTGGGGGGTGGGATGTAGACTGTAGAAGTAAGAAGTTTCTGGTTCTCTTTTGGGGAGAGGAAAAATGTCCCTTTTTATGGGAGGGAGGGAATAGCTCAGGCCACTGACATTTCAAGAAATTGCTGCTCACACTGAGAAGGCCTCCCGCCTTTGTTAGGCAGTGACATTACTGTCTCAGCTTGGCACTACAATATAAAGAAGATGTGCTATTGACATCTTCCTTTGAAGTGAACTCCCAAAGCTTTAATGCTGTCGGGGGTAAAAAAAAAACACCTTCGCTGAAGTGTCACTCTGGTCCTGTTTCCTGTAACTCAAATATATATAGTCTTCTCCACAAATCTATCAAAGCCCTGGTAGAAATCCAATAAAAGATGTTAAAGGCTGCTAAGACTATTTCAGTGCCATTCTAGTCTCTCTCTCCTTCCTTCCTTCCTTCCTTCCTTCCTTCCTTCCTTCCTTCCTTCCTTCCTTCCCCTCCCAACTTTTGAACTGTTTTGTACAAGTTTGCAAGAGCTAAGTGCTATGGCACTTCACGTCATCCCCTGATTGGCTCATTTCTGTCATGCTACGCTAGATGGAATGTGACAGAACTTTCCATAGCATTAGGAGACAACATGGCCCCATGGAACTCGGGACATAAGCAACTTCGCTTCAGTGCTTCTTATTTTCTACCCTCCCGATAAAAGTTTAGCGCAGCTTGTCGGACAACATCAGTCAACTCAAATGAGTGATTTCATGACAACGTCCGGTATAATTCAGCACGTCTGGAACTAACGGCAAGTAGTTTCAAAAACAAATGCACTCTCTGAGGTACAGGCAAGAAAGTATCACACAAATGGAATGGTATTGGTAATGTGCACTTCAGACTGGGGTGTGAATGGGTTACCATGTTTGGTACCCCAATAGTGGACACCCCTGGGTCTGTAGCATACAGGAAGAGGAGGGAAATCACCACAAGAAATCAAAACAGAAAGGAGAACAGGCCCTGGTGCTTGCTGGTACAAGACTTTTATTTTAGCTCTATGCATTGCAGAGTGAAATGCTCTTTCTCCAGATGTTTGAAAATCTTGCAAGTCATGTCCTCCATCATTGAAGGCATGTGTTGCGGTGAGATCACCCAAACTGGCTCCTGGTTGTTGGGGAGGGACCGTTTGGATAGCCTCAACACCCCATTGGACGCCCCTCGGTTGCTGGGGCAGAAATTTGGCTTTGGGGAAGGCTATTGGCTACCAAAGGGCTATTTAGGCAGCTGCATGTCACCTGGAGCTTCCTCTTCGTCGCAACCCTCCTCTCCCTATATTTAGGGTTGTTTTCTGGCCTTGCTATGCCTGTCTAGGGGTCGTCTGTTTTGGAGCAGGGGCCCGGTAGGAATTTTGCCATTTGGCTGATTGGCTGGTGCCATTTGGTTTTTGCCTACCGTGTAGCAAATTGTCACAGCTTTGTAAGGTTGGCAGTTAGGCATTGGTTCAATGTTTTTTGGAGGGAAAGTGGTTGGCTGTGCCTGCCCCTCCATTGCTGCTGCTAGGGAATTCCGTTAAAGAAATCCAGGGGCTCGCCTTGCTTTCATCCAAACCCTGTCAATGGGCCTAGGGCCACGGCAGAGTCCCTGGGAGCATCTGGGGTGAGCTGGGAGACTGAAGCCAGCTTCGGGCTCCCCCGGAATGTTTTCCCTTACTGACATCTGGAGGTGCCCAGTTGTCAGTGCTGTCCTGCTGAGGTCAGGTGCAGCCTAAGCAACCACTCACATGCTGTAATCAATAAAGTTGTGGCCAAATTAATGCCAAAAAACCTTAAACTAAAATTCTGTGTCTATTGTCTATTTATTTGGGGGTGGTTTTAGGGGTCTTCACACACAAGTCCTTTAAATTCAGAAGCAGCTTGTTCTGAAAATCTAAACCTTGCACAAATTGTGAGGCAAACCTTTCTTCTCTCCTCATGAACTCATTGGAAAGCTGTTAGGGACTGGAGCTGTTCTCCACTCTTTCTGACGTTCCTCTCCTGCTCCCTTTTGCCACTGCCACTTTCCCCCTCTCTCCTTCTCTTGCTACGATTTTCTCTTTCTCTCTTTCTTGTACCCTGGTTTCCCCCTTCTTGCTAACCACATGAAATTAAGCCAATGACTACATGGAAATGGGCTGAGGCTGAAATTTCAAGTTGCCCACCTGTGATTTAAAACAGCCCTTACCATAAAATAACATAATACAGTAGTAATGGGGAGGGGGACAAGCACAAACAAAAATCAATAAATGAATTATAACCAATTCACAAAGCAAATGCCTTTCCAATGAGAAATATTAGTTCCAGATTGCAGAAGACCAATTTTATATTAAAATTATACTTAAAATGATCTAATTTTACATCACCTTAGCTTTTTTAATAAGGCCATGAAATCATTAAAATAATGTATTGATAAAAGCTATGCAATCTTTGGGTTTGCCAACATAATGCCATATAAACTGATTCAGACCCTGAGATCCTCATCTGAGGCCCTTCTTTGTGTGAATGGTCTGGAGGGTGGCAACACGAGAACAGGCCTTTTCTGTGGTGGCCCCCGCTTGCTGAATGTTCTCCCCAGAAAGGCTTACCTGGTGCCTTTGTTACATACCTGTAGGCACCAAGCAAAAACATTCCTATATGGGTCCATCCCACCCCTTCCTTATCTCTTGGTGTTCTTTTGCTTGTGTGCAAGGTGGGGAGGGCAGTTAGGTGGCTCTTGCCATTCATGGCCTTGTTTCTGGTACTTTATTGGTCTATCAATAATTTACATTATTAGTTCAGGGGTTCATTCTTGATGTGTGTTTCTGCGGAGGTGGAGGGATCAGGAATCAAAAGTTTTGTGTCTTTTTTGTAGGAAATGTATACTTGTTTGTGCATTCTGCAATTTCCAGTGAGGGCGGAGGCATGTTGTAAAATTAATGGGGGGAAATGTCAGTAGAATGTTGCTGTTGTTGTTGTTTTTTAAAAAAAGAATGGCTTGTAATTTAATGCAGTCTGAAAGACAAAAGCTGGCCACAACACCATTCTATAGATTTTGTTTGTTTGTTTTCACAAGATAAAAAAATACAAGGCAGGGGTGCCAACTTGAATAAAATATTGTGGGGGCTTAGGTAAGCCCCCACCCCACATAATTGATCACATGGCACAGTACACACACACAATTTGAATGAGGATGCTCATCAACTTTGTGGGAACCCAGCCCCCTGAAATACTTTATTGTGGGGGCTAAAGTCCCCAAAGCCCCTAGGAGTTGGCTCCTATGTTACAAGGTAAAAGCACAAATAAATAGATGAAGCTGTACTAAATATATGTGCACAAATGTGCACCTTTTTTTTTTTTTAGCATCTCCCTATAACATTTATCATATAAATTAACTGACTGCAAGGAGAAAGCAAAAGTCAAAGAAAAAGAGCATGTGCTCGTCAAGCGGCTGATGACTGTAAGTTACTATCTGTATTTTTTCTGGGGAACTCTCTCTCTCTCTCTCTCTCTCTCTCTCTCTCTCTCTCTCTCTCTCTTATTATGATTACCATTATTCACACCCAGGGCCGGTTATGACTGTACTTCAAATTACAGTAAGAGACAAAAATGGAAGAGGTCTGTGGAGCCGTTCTGCGGGAAGAACATTGTGTCATGCAGCCCAACAGCAAAATAGAAAAATTGCATGTAATTATTTCCGAAGCTGAGCTTGATGATGATGATGATGTGCATGGGAAGAACTAATGGTGATGCACTCTGCTTGTTAGACACCTCAAGGTTACAATAAGTGCACTTTGCGGGGGCTATTCCCCCGCCCTTCCTGCTACAGCCAGAATGTCACATCCACAAATAAATTCTGCATAGAGGGGGTTAATAATAATGTCTCCAAGATATTCTTAAAAATAATTTTAAGCAAAGTCTGGTGCAATGCAAGGCTGGCAGCAATTTCTCCGCCTCCCCCTTTAACTTCAGGCATCCTGTATTGATTGATTAATTATTCTCCCAATGAACTAACAAATATTGACCTCATACAGTTGAGCAGCATTTAGCCAAAAGTCCATAATCTACATTGATCACTTAATGGAACATCAAAGCTCAGCAGCTCTGACAGTTTTATGTCATTCAGCAAAAATCCACCCAGGCCTAGACGATACCCTGACCTTTCCTGTTAGGCATCCTTCGCAGTAAACTCAAGCAGCGTAATAAAATTAAGGATTGTTGTGGCTAACGCTTTGTTGCAGGGATAGGAGCTGTTGTTGCCCTGATCACATTGGCCATCCCAACAGATTTGCCAGCAAGTTAAGATCACGGAATTTGCCTGAGCAGGCAGCGACCACCCCAGCCCCCAGGGACCACCAGAAAGGAATAATGACTCGTGACAACGTGTTATGGAATCTGGCCACAACTTTATTAAACTTTCAAATGTAGGAAGAGCTTGGCTTAGGCATTGGGTGTGTATCCCTCCCAGCCCCCCAGCCAGGGGAACTGGGGCTCCTCAGGCTAAATGGGATATGGTGGTGTCCTGCAAGACGCATGTGTACGCAGGCAGCCCACCCCCATATCCCCGTACACAGGGTAGTTCGCTGACAACCTTTCAGTGTATGGCCAGTGACACCCATATTACAACCCCTTTAAGAAGGGACCCTGGAATCACCGCCACGGGAGGGGGGGTGAGTCACCACTTCACGCCCCCCCCCCATTTTAGGGAAGAAAAGACAAAAGGATTCCGCCCAAGGCCTTAAACCACCAAAGTTAATGCGAATTGCTACGGGGAAGACAAAACCTGCCAATGCATGGGAAAAATTTCCCAGTTCTTCAACAGCAACCAGTCAAAAGACCGTAGCAGCACCCGCTAAACAGGAAGAAAAAAGGTTAAGAATTTTTTTTTTTTAAGGGAAGGTTGGGTGGGTGAAACGCCTGAGCTGATTGCCTAGCTGCTGCTGACTCCACCCCCTATTTATGCGACTGGCTCCAACTCCCAGCCATGTAAATTGACCTCCAAAGAATATCATGGAGAGGCAGGCCAGCCCATACAACCGATAAGTTCCCTGGGGTCCGAAGCGCCATGCGTGATCCCACAAAGGGCACCCACAGTGTAAAGTGTGAGTGCTCATTATCTTCAGTCAATGTTTCTCTCCCTGAAAGTGGGAGGGTTTTTAAAAAGCAAAAGGCGGAAGGAAATCACTGAAATTTTGAGTTGGAAAGGACCAATCAGGCCCTAATATTGCCTGGCCTCTTCCTTGCTGTCCTCTTCCTTCCCACAGGGCAAATTATAGCCTTCCTACCCAAATCTCCTTCCCTCTCACCCAACCAACCAACCTGTGAATCTCTATCCTACCCAGTCATCTGTGCAACTTGCTACTCTTGCCTTGACTCCTGCTCTGGCAGAAGAGAGGCCTCTCTCTTTCCTCCTCTCCCAACACTTACTGGACTCCCATAAGGCTTACTGCCAAAAGTTCGTGAAACAGTTTAAACAGTATAAAGCATTAGATAAATGCTAAGATGGTGGCAATGATCCCACTCGGATCAACTTATTTTATTTCCACAGGACTCAGCTCTCATTAATCTTCTCAGGGACCATTTCATCGTATTTAGCACATGTGAAATTGCAGGCTATTTTCAACACCTGGAATAAAGGACATTGTTTGTAAATCACCTGCACAAAAGGCACAAATGACCTTTTCGCATGCTGCTGCTGCTGCTCAAGTGTGTCTTTTGTATTTTCTGCAGGTTGCAACCCCAACACAAATCTGTTTGGGGGTGTGTGACTAATTTATGTTTGCCCAAGTTGCAGTCTTGAAAATGGTACATTCTGCTGCCGCCTGACGACATCCAGCAATCAGTGTCAATTACGCGTGGTTGCCATGGTGACTAGAGAGCCAACAGTTCTTAAATCTTCATTGGACCACGAGTTTTATAAATACAGTGCCATTACGAAGGGCTTGCTTACAATGGGCAGGAGTAAAATTGCTCCCAGGTCTTTCGCACAAAGTTTAAGAAACTGCTTTGTACAAATAATTCTATAAATAATGCCATTCATTTCTTGAATAAAAAGGATCACACTGTGTTGCCTCGAAGATAACAGATGTGTCGTCATCCCCTCATTTTCCCAATGAATGAAAGAAATACCAGTTAATTTTCTATTTCAGGGTATTGTAGCTTAGGAAGGTATCAGACAGACAGACAGATATTAAGAGTCAGTTTTTGAAAGTTTGGGCAGTGTGACTAAGAAAACGAATTCTGTATGGGGCTATGCAGATGCAAGTGTTAAGCAATACAGAGAGGATCAGGCTCAATTTGCAATCACTTGTATGGGGGGAGTAACCGGAAGTGTAGGTGGGTTCAGGCATGACCCAAGACCAAGATTCAGCTCAAAAGGGATTTATTGGAACATCAGGAACAAGAAGAACAAGAATGACAAACATGGGCACTTGCCCATTATATATACCTTAAGCCGGCCCAGGCAGGTGGGATGATTACCAATAATCTAGGAATTGAGAAACACTTGAGAGAATAAGGTATTTATAATGTGACCTATTGCCATCAATAACATGGCATTCCTGTCTCCTTTTTTGTTTGTTGATAAGGGGCTTTTTCTTCTGTTCTTCTTACTGATCTGCTCAAAAAAGTGTGTGCTTCACAGTGGGTTGGTGTATAAAACATCATCTACATGCTAGGTATTCTTTTATTTGTCCTGAACTTACTGCCAAACTTCATTGGATGGTTTCCAAATTCTAGAGTTCTGAAAGAGAGACGTACACAGAGAATTATTTATTCCTATTAGCGCTGCCATACTGTTCCAGGATGCACACTTAAAAGAAAATAGCCTTCGTTAGGATTCCCCTTGATTTCTTTCTTCCCTTGCCTGCAAGTTGTAGGCAAATATAATGGCAAGGGATACATCAAAACCCACTAAAAGGCTCCGTAGTGCAACCATTGTCAAACCACTTTAAGGATTTTCTAATACGCGGCTCCTATTTTTCTCAATTGACATCATAGTGGGTGCAGCTAATGGAAAGAGACATGGGACATAATGGACCAACTAGCTTCTGGCTGGGAAGAAGCAAATGGATCATGAATCCAGCTCGGCTCGCTAAAACAGGCCTAACGCTGAATAGGAGAGAGGATAATTCCCCGCCCCCCGCTCCTGCCAGCCACATTCCCTTCCAGACAGAAACCAAAAAACTGCCTCAAAGTGTTTTGCTTTCCTCATTATCCACCTCCCCACTCCATCATAAAAGCCAGTCAGGCAAGCTCAAGGCTGTTTGCTTTTAAATGAATCATAGCAGTACAATAAAAATGCAACACAGAGATTAAGTATAAATCAATGACATAAGCTGATGCTCATATCCAAATGTCCCAAAGAGCAAAAAATAAATAAATGCTCACAGTCATGAAAGGTTCCACCCAATAATGTGCCACAGAGGTGAGCTTTGGGTAGTATGGTGAGTCCTGTATCAGACCTGCTGCTCCTACGACATGATTAAGGGACTTGTGGGGATTTGGTCAGGTGATCCTGTCAGCAGTTCACAACATTTCCTGCCAAACATGGAGACCTGATAGCTGTTTAAGGAAGACCATGAGTTCTCATTAGCTCAGGTAATTTGGACTCTGGGAAGGGATGCTGCAAAAAGACCTCTCTCAAAAACACACCAACCTATTCATGGGCAGAAGAATCAGGGTGTGTGGGCAGGGGGAATAATTTCTCTGAATTTTTCCAAGGGGTGGAGAAGTGGTTTGTTGGTTGGTTTGCAGCATTTTTTAATAACATTTAATTTAATTTCCCAAAAATAGCAAAAATAAAATAGTAACAATATCAAAACAATACAAAACAAATTGACTTCCCTCTAGTCCTTTCCTTGGTTCCATTGTTTATCAACATACTGCATGTCCGTTATAAAGTTATAAACCATTGTATTACTTATTATCCATTCAAAATTAAATTACAAGTAGTATTAAAACCCTGCCAATGTATTAACCTGAGTACATTGCTTTTGAATATATGCAATAAACTCCTTCCAATCTTCCTTAAATTCGTTATCGTCTCTTCTTCTTAGTTTCATTGTTAATTTTGCCATTTCAGCATATTCCATTAATTTAACTAGCCAATCTTCTTTAATTGGGACACCTTCTTCTTTCCAATGTTGTGCTAGTAATATTTGTGTGGCTGTAGTTGCATACATAAATAAGTTCTTTAGTGATCTTGGTAAAGCCACTCCAGTAATACCTAGTAGGAAAGCTTTTGGTTTTTTTAAACAAAAGTTGTTTTAAACATCTTCTTCATTTCATTATAAATCATTTCCCAATATTTCTTTACAATTACACTATCTCACCACATATATAAAAAAGTCCCTTCTGTTGTTTTACATTTCTAACACTTACTTTTATACAATTTTGCTAATTTCACTGGAGTTAGATACCATCTATAAATCATTTTAATATAATTTTCTTAATGCTGCAAGCAAACAAACAAAATTATATGTTTGCAGCATTTATACCCTGCCCTTTAACCAAAAGGGCTACTAAATGGCTTACAAAAATCTTTTCTAAGACCATTCCTCCCTTGAGGCTCATGACAGGCGAGGAAAAAGGAATAGGCGGGAGAAGGAGAGGAAAGCAAGCTCAAGCTACAGGGTCAAATTAAACATCGTGCTATGGCAAATGTTCTGTCTACACAAGCATTTCATCTTTCCAAATGAAATCAGCCCCCCACACTGCATACTGTTTTCGGGGTTCGTCTGACATCCCCACCACCACCACCTTGAGGGGCATGAGAGGCACAGCGCAAGGAGGGGGGAACCCATTGCACAAGTGGAAGTCCGTACACAGGGCTTGCACAGACATGCTTGTGAGGTGAATCCTGCCCACAGTTCTTGAAACCACAGCCGATGTCAGTGATGGTTCTGCTTGCCTTCCCTTTGATTTGGCCTGTGTCATCTTTGGAAGGTATGTGGTCCTCCTGCCCACTTTTCAGAGTGGCTCATGGCCATAAGGCTGGCCCTAGCATGAGGTAGGGGCATGTGGCTGCCTCTGGTGGCAGTATATTGATGGAGGGTGGGGAGAAATGGGATAGTTTTAGAAAACATCTGAAGGTAGCCCTGTTTAGGGAAGCTTTTAATATTTAATAGATTATTGTATTTTAACATTTTGCTGGAAGCCGCTCAGAGTGGCTGGGGAAACCCAGCCAGATGGGCGGGGTATAAATAATAAATTGTTGTTGTTGTTGTTGTTGTTGTTGTTGTTGTTGTAATAAATTGTTGTTGTTGTTGTTATACCATTTGGCCTCTTAGCCAGTCTGCCTTCAGGCATGGTGAAGGACACTAAGTGTGGCCAACTGCAAGAGCAGAGCCCTGCCTTCTGATAATACCAATTCCTGAAGGGGGTGTAGATTTTGTCCCTTCCCCCTTACTGCCCTCCTTTTAAAATTGCCCAAGCTCTGAATGCAATGCTTATCCCTTTAGGACCTGAAAGACTTGTACATATATCAGCCCTCACAGTGAACTTGCCACATGCTGCCACAGAGCTATATTAGCCTGCTTTTCGACAGCCTTAAGCCAGATATTCAGAAATAGAGTCCCTGCCTTGGCAAGTAATATGTAGCCATCTAGGTGGTATGCCCTGATTTACATTTGGCTTACTCCATATTTTCCACGAGTGCATAACTCTTTTCTAGGTTTCCCTGAGTAAGTAAATTTAACTCCTACTGAAAGCTCCAGTAACTGCTTTAAGCAGGATGGATTTAGCATTTGCAAATGTTACCTTTACAGCACTTTTTGCAGCCTCTGCATTCCTGAAATTTGCAAAAGGACAGTGATAATGGTTGCTGCAAACATTTTCCAATAGCAGATTTTTACTAGTTTCTTCCTCTGAAACTGTCAGTAACAAATGATTCAGTAATAATAGATGGTTGCTCTCGCCGTACACTCTTATGTTGATTTCTTGTATGGTACATGCAGCTTTGATTTCTTGGGTGCCTTTAAAGCACATTTCTTGTAATTGTTTTCTCAGAACGACACCAGCAAGATTGTCAGATAAAACAGTGGCCTCGTCCTCCACCATTTCTTTAAGGCCAGAGGTAGGGCAGTGTTGTGAGGTGGGGCGGCTGCAGAGCTCTGGATAAATGTTAAATGGTAAGAAATGTTCACATACCCTGGGCCACCTCACAGCAATAAGGTAAGCTGAAGTTCAACCCCATGCCCACTTAAATTATGAACAAAATAAAGTGCCCTGTAAATGATGCAGAAAAAAACAGAAACATCTTTTGTGGGGAAGAAACCTTTAGAGAAATTAGATAAAAGGTTTTGGCACAGCACCGGCACACATGGTAGACTGGCCATGTCAACAGTTCGTTATAAGCCTAGATCACAGGCAAATTGTTTACTCAGACTAGAGTTTCGCTAAATCCACATTCAGTCCATGCAAATGGAACATGTCAGCACCAGTGGTGGGGGTAGGGATGGGGTGAAATTTCAATTCCGTTTGCCTCTCAAGGTGAGCCTACCTAATTTGGAGTTTCCAAAACAATGGGTGAACCAAAACACTGTCATCCTTCATGATTTGCATTTCTCTGAATTTTGCAATATAGTTCTCCAGTCAAGTAATGTGGGCAAAAATGCATAGACTGCAGTTGAGTGTCGGTAAAAATGCATATATTGGTGCAAATAACATACAAAAGTGCATTAGTTATGGGGAAATTGTTTTGCCAAAAATGTTTATTTTAGGCAAAATTGTGGACTTTTCTCTAAAGGAAACTGAAGTGGGAATGTGAAGAACTGGATTTAGGACTGGAAAAATAAAATAAAAACTACATGCAACCAAAACTGACAGATTCATCCATCTCTAGATGTGTGCATGGAATCCATAATACATACTAAGGAGTACCAATTCTGATGGCTTTAAAAGGAATTTAGACAAACCCAAGCAGAAAAAGGGCTATCAATGACTATTGGTCTGTATTGCTTTCAAATATCTTTACGTTGCTGTACACTTTCCCTCTGCAGGAGGGCAGTAAATAAATACTTACGTGTGTGTGTGTGTGTGTGTGTGTGTGTGTAATACAAATATTAGTCATGATGGGTGTGTTCTACACCCTGTGTCAGAGGCAATATTCCTCTGGGAATCAGAACTGTGGAGACTTCTATTGCACTTTGGTCCTACTTCTGGGCATCACCACTGGCGGAGAAAGAGGAGTGCGGGGGAGTGCACCACCCCTGGCAGTGCGATCCCCAGGGTGCCATTGCTGCTCCCCCCCCCCGTGCTGGGCGCCATGCCCCCAGGATGTGCGCCACGCCCCCGGGATGCACACCAGCCCTGCCTCCGCCTGCTCTCCGCCCCCAGTGCCAGAGCATGAAGCTCCACCACTGGGCGTCACACAGAAATCTTGGTTTGCAACTGTGAGAAGAAAGTGCTGGAATAAAATGGGCAGTAAGGCTGTTCTTATGTTCTTAATTCAGCCAAGTCCCGTGTTGGGACCTTCATTTTTCAAGCCTGGAAAATGTATTTGTTTTAATATGGATTAAAACCAAATTGTTGTCTGAGTGCAGTTTTATCTACCATCTAGAGTTCTTCTCTGCACTTATGGTCAACAGAAACCTGACTGCGTTTCTCACCAGTTATGATAGCTATTCCATAGTGTGTCCCTTTATTTTCTTGGGAATTAAATCTCCTCTTGGGAAGTGCAGTGGTCCACACGGAAAGTCAAGGCATATGGCTCTTCAGCTTGTCAGTGAGTACAAGACTAATTTCCTCTGAGTATGGAAAACCTTATCAGATGAAGGTAGATTCTCTGCTCACAAACCGAGGAGGTGGGGAAAACACCTGCTAGGTAAATTGGAGTCATATTATTAATACATAAATTTAAAATCCAAGCAGAGAGTTTCTCCTTGGGAAATTAACATTGCCATTTTACTTAAAGTGAAATGAATGGCATGAGGTTACTCTTTTGCATATCAGATGCATCGAACACAGGAAGGGGGTGGGAAAGAAACTCGGTCCTCGTTCTACTGAATACAGAGAAAACCCTGAAGTCACCATTGGGTCAATTGAATCAGGGACGATCCGATCGTCAGAGATAAAAACAAAACAAAACCACATTAAACAAATGAGGGTCTTTTACAACCGGCTGTGTGATTTAAAATTCACCTTCTCCCAACTCAAGGTGAACCGTGTGGTTAGGGGTTGATTAGACGAGTTGTCAGATTTATTAATAAAGCATTGGGTTTTTCAAGTACCATTCAGGACCAAAAGAAACTCGACTTTAACAGCAGTTGTGCAAAAACTGAAATAGCACTGCCCATTTAAACAGATGGTTGTTGGTTTATTTTGCTAATTATGCTTAGTATTAATGGTGGCCAACAATTTGGTGTGATATCTTTTTCGTTTTTTACCAACAACTACAACAACAACAACTATTCCTATCTGGTAGAACCTCCATTCCTACCTGGTAGAGCATATTGGGTGCAAGTCAGTGTCACACAATTACGAACATTTGCTCTGCACAAGCATTTCCCCTCACCAGGTGGAGTGATTCCTCCTTTCCTCCCCCTATGTGCTGTTCTGGAGGTTCTTCCAACCACTCCAAGCTAATTTCAGCTACTGCAGGGGAGAGGGGCAAAGCTCCATTGAGCTCTGTTAGCTGCAGGTAAGTAAGGACTGGCAGGTGGGACCATTTATGGTGACCAGCAAGCCAGAAGTGTTCCTCTTCCTGTTCTAAATGCATCAAAGGCTCTGTTGATCTCAAGGTCTTAGAGCTTCAACACTCCTTTTATATGATTGGCTAGGGCCAGTTCTTACACTGTAGGATTGCCGGAATTGCCATTTCCCCTTTCTAGATACAACCCACATCATATACACTCCAACATACCAGGACACATGTCATTCATCACTGTGCTCTTGCGGCAGCCAGTTGACTCATGCGAGAGCACGGCCCCCAAAAATGGGTGTCTTTGGAGGCCGCGCTCTCATGGGAGCCAAAACAGGACAATCAGATGTAGGGGTGGCTTCTGTAATTCCAGCATGTCCTGCTCAAAGCGAGGCAATAGATAGGCTTGTCATGTTGATATTTTAAGATGGGTGTGGGACCTTTTTCAGCCTGAGGGCCTCATTCCCTTCTGGGCAAGGCCAGTGGGGCCAGAGGCAAACGTGGGTAGAGCCAAGAATGTAAATGTTACCTTTGTGTAGCAGGTTAGCTTTTACATGCACCCCTCTGTATCCTCCATCCAGGCAAGCAAAGGGCATTATCAGAGTTTAGGGACACATTTCAGCCACACAAAAATCCTCCAGGATGGTATAAAGCAGGGGGAGTGAAGGATATGAACTTGGAACATGGGATGTGGCATGGGAAGATTTCCAAGGGCCCAGAGGCTTTATCAATGGTCATTGCAAGGTGGTGGTGGTGGTGAACGGGTGGGTCAGCGCAGTGCAGGGAAGTGACTACTGAGCAGCCAGCACTAACTTTGTGATAAATAAATACGGTAGAGGGAAAGACAGACAGACAGACAGAGAATGTGTCCCACTCATACGTTGTCATTGGTAGGTAGCCAGTAAACCCTTCCCTCCAAGGGAATGAGGTCCTCAACTCCACAAAGGTACAGTTGGAGATGATCATAAAATTTATCAGTGGGGAAATTGGCTGGCCAAGGGCTTAGTTAGTTGTTTTCTTTGTCTAGCAACAACCACAACACTGAAACTGTCTCCTCTCGTCCTACTTTCTTACAACGGCCATCCCAGCATATAGGAGCATGATAAATCCTCATAGAAGGTGAGTGTTATTTTCAATAACGATGAAATATGGTCTTCCCACTTCCACCCCCAAACCAGCTAGATTCCTCATAAATATTATACATCCATGCTCTTGCATTTCCTAACACTTGGTAATCTAGAGCACATTGCTGTGGAGATGCAACACCTCCCTCCCCAAAGCTCATATGTAAATGCATGGCACTGCTGAAATTTATGAAGGTGCTTTAGGCTGTCTTGAAGTATTTACTTGGAAGGAGACCAACAGAGATAAATTTAGTTGGTACTTTCTCTCAAAAATGGAGTTATTTGTTACCCAAATAAGCAAAACTTTGGCCAGAAGTGGACAAAGTACTTCAAATTTATTACTTATGCATGAAGTGTGACTTAACTTATATGGGGGGGGTTCCATAGACATTCCTGGTTTTTCACTTTTCGCTTGCTTTTTTTCATTGTGTTCTAATTGTTATGGTTAAGAATAGCCTTTGGGGGGTACTGTTTAAAGAGAAACTTGCAAAGAAATGAGGGTTTAGGCCATCAAAAGTTTAATTTGGCAGACGTCAAGGGAAAGACAACCCTACCACAGCAAACGCATAATTATTCAGATGCATAGTTTGAGCATCCTCTTACTTAGCTATTGTATACCCAGTACTGTTATAGGGCAGGATTCAACTAATGAGTCCCTTTCAGTGGAAGCCCTGTAATTTGTTTGCACAATGGGGTTCCCCCCTTCTCTTCTCCAACATGCCCCTTGCCACCCCCACCCCCCCCCCCACAAATTGGGAGTCAAGAGAACCCCAATGGGGGGGTGGGGAGGAATCAGTTCATCCAGCAAACCAATCACAGAACCATCGCCTTAGCACAATGTTCAATTCCTCCCATAATCCTTCATGGCTGGTTGCTGCCACTTACCTCGATTTAGCATAGAGTTGCTCCCCTTAAACCATGGGTCCCAACACACTTCCTGGAGTTTCTGTATTTATTCGTTTATTTCCCTTCTGTTATGTACTGAAGTTCTCACCCTGGGCTAGCAGGGGGATACTGTGGATAGTTTTCACTCAGGTCCACATATGCAAATAAGGGATTGAAAGTGACATTCAGTGATTGGATAGTTACAGAAAGTGGTTACAGTTACATTGTACTGGAGCTCTATATAAGCAGGCTGGCTGAACCCTTCAGTTCAGTTCTTTTCTTTATTCACAGGCCAGAAAAGAGTTGTTTGAAGCATCGCTGTGTCTGATATGTTCACTCACAACTTAACATCTTCTTCCCAAGAGCTCAGGGTGGTGAACTTGCCCCTCTTTTATTATCACAACAGCCCTGTCAGGTAGTCACTCTCCCTGAGAGGGAGTGACTGGCCAGAGGGTTTAATTAAGGACCTGCTTATTTAAGCTCAGCACTCTTAACAACTGCACCACATTACACTGCCTGATTTATAAATGCAGACTTGAGCCAACCTGAAAGGAACTGAAAATGTCATGCCCTAATGTGACATATTTTCCTGAGTTCAGTCCCAGAGCCCTGCCCTGTACATAACAGATCATAGAAAAGCAAATTTTATGTATTATCACACATTTAAATATTAAGGTTTCCTAAGTTTCCAGGCATGATTTCCAAATCATGCACAGCAGTGATCGCACAGCTGGGGGGAGGATAGCATGTAAATCAGCTCTTTGTATCTGAATTCTTGGAAGGATTTACAGTAAATGGAAAATCTGCTGGGAATTACGCACGTATCTCAATTCTCAGTACAAGCACTAATATAAAGTAGTAAAAATGCAGACCGAAATTCCAGAAGAAGTTGGCTAATACAATGAGATACGTAAAAGACTTTTTTTTTATTTGCCATAGTTCGGTTTTTCATTTCCTTACTTCCCTGACTGTTTCATTCCTGACTGTCATTATTAAGTCCCAGAGTGGAACTTAACCTTTGAAATCATTTGCACAGACCTACAGGAGCTGTAGCAAGTTATAGATGCACAAACACTGGTGGAGCACTGCACTTGTTCTGTGCAGAACTCTGAGTTTTTCCTTGACCAAAATATGTAATTCTGCCCCTGTCTTTCTCAGTTCTACCTGGAAATACCCTGGATTGCACATGATGCCTTTTGCATACAAAGTGTGCTCTCTGCCAGTGAACTATGGGCCTCCCTTCAAAACATCACATAACTATCAAAGACAGCATCATAATCAAACTTAACATCTGCATAATGCATAGGTCTAGTGTCAAAACAGAATCCAGAGCCCAGGCAAAGTCGTCCTTAATATATTTTATTCTGTAAAACTAATACAAAGTGAGAATGAATTTCTTTAAAATCTGGCTCTTGCAAAATCTTTTTATGATGCTCATTGGAACAAAACTTTCCATTGGAAATTGTCAGTTTTAATTACAGCTGGAAGGGCAGCTGCAGTACTTTTTATAGACCAGCAATGAAAACAGACTAAGCCACCTACTTAGGCAGAATGATTACATAAAACATAGAATATACTGAAAACAGTAAACGACCCTAACAGGCCAGGCTAAGGCTGCAACAGCAAAACAAATCAGATTTGGGCAGGAATGATGACAGCGTTGCACATTTGTAGGAGAAGAAAAGCAGGAAAAAGAAAATACTAAATATATATATATATAATTTCAGTGGGGAAATAAATTGAATAAATTGAAGGAAATAAAGAAAGGGAAAAGGAAGAAGTGCTTGAAACTGTAATACAATGCAATATACAATATATAAGTAGTATGATTATTCCAATTAATATAAAATTATTAACAAGATGATGATGGTATCTTAA
Organism: Podarcis vaucheri; assembly: GCF_965113315.1. Taxonomy (NCBI): domain Eukaryota; kingdom Metazoa; phylum Chordata; class Lepidosauria; order Squamata; family Lacertidae; genus Podarcis; species Podarcis vaucheri. The sequence goes on from NC_138749.1 coordinate 22,540,613, forward strand.
CAGGAGGAACGCCACAACATGTCTCTCACATGGGTTAATACTTAAGAAATAAAATGATAGGTAAAACCAAAATATGAGGATGTGAGTCCTGGGTGAAATAAATGGGGTTCAACTTGCTCCAGTCAAGTTTATTTGCCTAAAACTGACCTGGAAATAGATCAGTACAGTATAATGTTCATCATAAAGAACTGCATTTATGATGGAAACCTTTCAGAGCTAAAACAGCCCAGTGCCCCCTAATCTGAGACAACAATCTGTCTTATTTATTTTCCATTATATAACAACCGGCACTGCTCTTATCTTGAAGCAATTAGCTTCAGTTTCTGATACTAAATCCCCGCATTAGGGTTTTGAGGCAATCAGAAGGGCATATGGGAGCTGCCAAGGTTCCTGTGAACAACATGATGCTGTGGTGAGGATATATCTTTAATCACAAGCACCTGATCTGTGTATATGAAATAGTACATGTAACCAAGGTAAGGGATCAGCCTTAACTACTGAGTAGAAAAAAGGCTGTTTATATGAAATTAGCCAGCATACAAGATGAGACCCAAAGCTGTGAATATGAGGTATTGGATAAGAAGGGAGAGGTCAACAGAAGGTAATGTCCTTCATCTTTTCTTTCCTAGCATAAATTCAAAACAGATGCAGTACAAGGTTGTTTTTTCCTTAATGTGGTTGCGCCCCCAGGCCCCCAAGCCCTGTGAAGTAAATAACTTCACACTGACACATAATTTTGGTTTAAGGTAATGGGCAAAATTTAGGCCACAACTTTACTGATTACAGAAAAGTGAGTGGTATTGTCTTAGGCATTGGCAACAGACTATAACTGACTCCTGCCTCTCTGGCTGGTAAACACCAAACGAGAGAGCAACATTGATGGAAATCAACCGAAGCTCATCCTGTGGTCTTGGCATGGCCCTAGCCCAGGGGTAGGCAACGTCCGGGGGCCGGATGCAGCCCATTCGCCTTCTCAATCCGGCCCGCGGACGGTCAGGGAATCAGTGTGTTTTTACATGAGTAGAATGTGTCCTCTTATTTAAAATGCATCTCTGGGTTATTTGTGGGGCCTGCCTGGTGTTTTTACATGAGTAGAATGTGTGCTTTTATTTAAAATGCATCTCTGGGTTATTTGTGGGGCATAGGAATTTGTTCATTTTTTCTTCCAAAATATAGTCCAGCCCATCAGATGGTCTGAGGGACGGTGGACCAGCCCATGGCTGAAAAAGGTTGCTGGCCCCTGCCCTAGCCCCTCAAGTGGACTTTGGACGAGATCCAGGACCCCCAGATTCCTTTACCAGAATACACTTATAAATGGAGGGGCAGGTGACCTCCTCTCCCACACACTTCAATAAGCCAGTGCCTAACCAACACACCTTACAAAGTTGTGACGATTGCTAAGGGGGTAGGCGAAAACGAAGTAGCCACTGCCAATTTGCCAAATGGAAAAATTCCTACCTGGCCCCTGTTCCAAAACAGGTGACCAACCAATATCCAAAGCAAGGCCACAGCAGCAACACCTACAAATAGGGATGGGAGGGCGGGTATTCAGCAGCGCGAAGCAAGTGCCTCATTCACATCGCGCTGCCATTTTTATAGGCCCCCACCAATCACGCCACCTGTGTTGACTGGCTCAAACAGCCTGGCGTGATTGTGGGGCCGACCGACAAGGCCTGGGCCACACCCAGCACCTTCAACTTGGGGGGGGGGGTGTCTTAGAGGCCTGTGAACAACCAGGACCCTCATTAAAGAGGATCTCATTTATCCATTGGATCGTCCAGTGGCTCATCTGAAGTGACGCACTGGCCGCAACTCATTTGACCATAAGTAATATGGCCATAAAACAAGCACAAATGGAGTAGATAACCACGTTGTGCATATTCATTCTCATATTACTTTTGGCTACAGTAAAGTTTCAACAATGAACATTTCTTCTGAATATGCAAACCCCACCTCCATTACAACCAACACTGTGGATTGTGTTAGCTCCCTGTGAAAAAGAAGGCACCTTTCACCATATGTGGTGGACATGTAAGGCAGTAAAAGAATTTTGGGAAATGATATATAATGAATTGGGGGGGGGGAGTTAAAATAACGTTTTCTTTTAAAAACAAACAAACGAAGCTTTTCTTTTAGGAATTTTAGGTGCCGAAATCCCAATGGAGCAGAAAAGACTATTTATATATGCGACCACTGCTCCTCGGATGTTAATCACCCAGAGATGGAAAGAAGATAAAGTCTCTATACCAGATAAGAACAGCAGATTAAGTTGATGGATTATGCCAAATTGGCAAAAATGACCGGAAGAACCTAAATAAATAAATAAATTTGTATACCACGCTTCATCCATAGATCCCATTATGCTTCTGCAGAGCAGTTGATGGGAATTGCAAGTCTGGAGAGCACTGTTGTTCTCAGTCCTGCTATCAGTGGCAGACTGACCAATCTACATGGTTACTTCACCGCCATGGCTCTTGACTGGCTCCTCTCCACCCTGCTGCAGAACACCAGAGGTGTCGAGTCTGGGCGGAAAATACAGGAAGGTTAAGGTCTGTGGAAGGTCAGAAGAGAGCAGTCCTGCTATCACCATCATCTTAGCAATACCCTTGGTGCCTTACATATGGCAGAACATGGAGGCCAGTGGGGTTCAAGGATATGCATGTTTTAAGTCAATATATACAGTACTGTAATTTGGTGGTTCTGACCTGATCAAGCTTTTCCCCTATCAGCCCACCTCTTGCACTGAGAGCCCACTTATGTCTAAACTGCTTATGCGTTGCAGTTTTTTTAAATAAAAAATTATTATTATTATTATGTGTGTGTAAAATTTTGCATAGAATTTTGCATGCATAGAAGATTTACATGTATATAATGCATATGAAGGATTCAAGCTGCATGCATAACTTTAGAAGTATTAACATACGTATTATTGCCAATTATATGCATTGTTATATACATTTGTCTATGTGCTTCTACTTTGGGAAACGTCAAGTAAGTATGCTTATAACAATGTGTATTACCGTATTTTCGCCCTATAGGACGCACCGGCCCATAGGACGCACCTAGATTGGGGGGGGGATAAAGGAAAAAATAAATGAAAAAAAATTATTCTCCCCCCCAAGCTTTTGCAGAGAGCTGCGCAAAGCCCGCTCTGGGAGCATACGGGGCCTTAAACAATGTCAGGGGACAGCAGGAAGGCGCGCTGCGCCTCCCCGCTGTCCCCGAGCTTGCGGGGATGGCGGCGGGAAGAAGTGTGCTTCTCCCCGCTGCCAGCCTTGAAACAATGTCGGGGATACAGCGGAAAGGTGCACTGCGCCTCCCCGCTGTCCCCCGAGCTTGCGGGGCTGGCGGTGGGGCTCTCATGAAGCCTGGAGAGTGAGAGGGGTCGGTGCGCACCCTCTCCAGGCTTCAGCGAAAGCCTGCATTTGCCCCATAGGACACACACACATTTCCCCTTCATTTTTGGAGGGGAAAAAGTGTGTCCTATAGGGCGAAAAATACGGTATATACCTAATACATATTATAAACATATTAAAATGGTTTGGATTTTTGGTAGAAACGGTGGGCGGGAAACCTCATTTCTCTTCAAGTTCAAGGAGCAAGAAAAAATTGCATGGATAAGCTCAACATCAAGATTGTTCAGAAAATTCTATCTCTAATTATCAGCATGGGAAACAGTTCCCTGTATGTCAAGAGCCATGGATTGCAGTAGGAGACTTGTCTATGCATGCAGCTCTTAATCAAAACTCCAATGTAGTCATCATTTTCTGGTATGAGATCTAACCTTTTAGAGAAAAAGTTGTAATTCCATGATTATTACATGCAAAAAGTAGGCAACAAGATGTCACAGCATGGAACAAAGGAACATTGTGACATTGTTGGCAGGTTCTTGGGAGAAATGTATAATCTCCTGTTTTTGTTATTATTTTCAAATCCTCTATAAATCAGAAATCCTCTATAAATCAGGAAAAAAACTGGTGATCTATGAGTATTTCCACCTTAATAAACAGCTTCCTGTGTTCTGTGTACTTCCTGTTTCAACAGTTTTAGGCTGAATTGTCTATTATTATTTTTCTGTGTGGATTTAATTGGGTCATGCTGCTATCAAAAAGTGGGTCACTTTCTCCTATACAGAATCTGTTTTGTGCCTGCCCATTTATAGTTCAGTGGCTCTATTGTTTATTGGCCAAACTCTATTGTTTGTTGGCACTGTCCTCTAGCTTAGCCAAGAGGCACTGATGTCCCCAAAGAGCAGTATATATGGATTGTCACATATTGAGAAAAGGGTATGTTTCAAACAAGCCCAAGACTTGTGCATGTTATAGGACAACCATGAAACATGGACAAATCAGAATTTGCTTCAGGCTGACCCCACAATACCCGCTCTCTTTCAGTATAACACAATGCGTCATCTGAAACAATGCCTCCCTAGATTGCCAGGACCACTGGCAATGAGCTCAGTTTTAGGTATATCTTAATGTGACTTTGGCTTTGCTGTAACTCCCAGAACTTCCAGACATGCTCAGCCAAACCACAAAATTGGTAATAAGCAACTTAGTCCTTTCCATGGGGAACCAGTGTGCCTCTTCTTTCTGCAAAATACTTGCCTTTTTAGGTAATGAAGACAGAAGGACAGAGGAACAACTATTATTATTTGGAATACAACTAAATAATACAACAGCAGGTTCCAGCCATGCTCAGTCCTGCACCAAACTCCCATCCAGTTCTTGTTTATGTAACAAATCTGTATTTTTAGAGGGCTGCTGGAGGCTGGCTTAAAACCACAAATAACAATAAACCACAGAGACTCAGCTGCTGTTTGGTGCCCTTTAACTCAGGGCAAGGTACACCATCATCTTTGTCCCAGCTCCTGCCAACTTAGCAGTTTGAAAGCATAGTGGCGCTAGTAGATAAATAGGTACTGCTGCAGTGGGAAGGTAAATGGTGTAACCATGTCATCACGGTATTCTGAGCGCCAGAAGCAGTTTAGTTATGCTGGCTACAGGACCTAGAAAAGCTGTCTGCGGACAAATGCTGGCTCCCTTGGCCTGAAAGCAGAGATGATTACCACACCCAATACTCAAATTCAACTGGACCTTACCATCCAGGGGTCCATCCATCATCTACTATTTAACATCTGTACTCCATAACAAAGTATTTGTATCTAACTGAAAGGATATCTGGTAATCAAATGGATTCTTCCCACTGTGTCTGCTCTCTTCTGACCTTCCACAGACCTTAACTTTCCTGTATTTTCCACCCAGACTCAACACCTCTGGTGTTCTGTAGCTGAGTCGAGAGGAGCCAGTCAAGAGCCATGGCAGTGAAGTAACCATGTAGATTGGTCAGTCTGCCACAGAGTCTTAGGACAAATATTTATCACAAGGATGGGGAACTCCAGATGTTGCTGGGATACAGCATCCATTATCCCTCACCATTTGATATGCTGGCTGGAGCGGACAAGAGTTAGGGTACAACAACATCTGGAGGTTTATGGAAATGTCATGTTCCACAGAAGCTTTAGAAAAAGAGAAAGGTTTCCATATTGATAGAGGCTACCATTAACCCAAAATTCAGGTTATATATCTATTTGCTTAACATCTTACTATGGGAAATCATTTTAATAGTACTTTAAGTCAACAACGTTATCATGCTTTTATGGACTGTTTGATTGACATAAGCAGCAACTCTAGCTTGAAACTGAACCCACTTTTTCAAAAGCAGTATAAATCATCAGCTTTTACAACTTCTTGATTACCTCCTAATGTTCGCAGAAAACAAAGATAAAAACTAAACAAAAATCACCCTCTGATGAAAGCCTGCTGAGCACTCGAAAGAAACTTTTATTAAACAATATCTAGTTAGCAACACCCTATTGGGCCATCAGTGAAGAGTGGTGATTATGGAGTGCTTTTCTGCATAAACAGAATGCATTTCATAAACTGTTGATGAAGGCTCTCTGGTGTATCATATATCTACCAACTTGCTCCCAGTAACAGAGGGAAATTTGATGCAGTTTGTTGCACTTTTAGGACATGCAGTAGCATATAAGAAAAACCCTGCTGGATCAGACCAAAGGCCAGCAGCAGACTTTGGTAATAGGACAAAATTTGGTGCCCCCGCAACTTTGAGTAGGTACTCATATAAATAGTAGTAGTAGTATGATGCACCCCCTCGATTCGGCACCCTTTGTGGGGGAACCACCCACACCAACCTAAATTTGGCAATGCCAAAAACCCATCTAGTTTTTACAGCAGCCAAACAGATGCCTATGCAAGGAGGACCTGAGTGCAGAACTCTTCCCACTTGCTGTCCAGCAACTGATATTCAGAAGCCTTCATAATGGATATGCCACTCAGGGTAGAGAATTGCACAAGAGAGATCTTCCTTGGGCAAGTGTCTGAGCCACCAGCAGTCCTCTCTATAGAGGGCTATCAAAGGACATCCCTCTAGTTAAAGGCGTTCTCTTTTTGAAAGTTTGTCTGGTTTGAGGATAAAGAAGGAAGAGCAAAGGCATTGAAGTTGCCCATCCACAATTAGAACCTGGGCAGCAAACTCATCAGGCACACAGACCAACAGGTCACACCTTTCTTTCCTCAGTATGGCGAGATGTATTTTTATTTAAATTACAATAAATGTAGAAATTATCTCTAAACTTGCATCTCCTTACATAAAATAGCATGTCATATATTATGCAAATCACTGTCATCTTGCATTATGCATTTGCTCTTTGAGAGGGCAAGTGGCAACCCTACAGATAATTAAAGCACATATTACATTTGCCACGGGAATGCCACCTAAAACCACCTCCTTTTGGTGACTGATCCACACCTCCATAACTTACGAAAGTTGTCACCATGTGAAGCATGTCCAGTGTGTGCGTGCGTGTGCGCATCCGCATGTCTTCAACAATTGCCTGGAACATGGAACAGGTAAGTGGAGATTCACAATGTGAACTAGATGGTGAGAACTTCCATCTGGTACAGCAAGGAGAAGGTCAGTCATCCTAGAGAGGCTGTTTTCCTCACCATTAAATCACAAGGAAAGCCCTGGAGGATCAAACCATAGATCTATATCATCCTGCTTCCCACAGTGGTCAACCAGCCACCTTTGGAAAGCCCAGAAGCAGGTTGTGACAGCAATACCTGCTTTAGTTCCCATAAAATGATACAAGCTCCCTCTGATCCTAGAGGTAGCATAAAGCCATCATGAGTAATAGCCTCAATAATTTGGCTCACCCCCTTTTGTAGGTATGCACTGTATGAAGAAGTGCTTCCTTTTGCCTTTTAGTTCTGGATCTCCCACCATTCAATTTCACTGGATGACCCTCAGGTCTTACAATATGAGGGGCAGGGGACTTCTCTCTCTCCACTTTCTCTGCACCAGCCTTCCCCAATTTGGTGTGCTCCAAATGTTTTGAAATACAACCAGGAGTGACTCACCCAGTGGGGCAGATCCACAGGTTGCAATTTATAAAATTATTTAACCCATATCTGCTTCGTAATACCATTTTTTAAAAAGTCAGTTGCACAACTCACATGAAACACAAAATCCATACCATAGAAATCAACACTTGGTCCTTAGAATACTATCCAACGGGTCCTAGACATAGAATCATAGAATCATAGAGTTGGGAGAGACCACAAGGGCCATCGAGTCCAACATGTTTGCTCCAAATCATATCCTACTGAGTTCAGGAAGACTTATTCTAGTTCTTAGGACTGCAGCTTCAATTCTTACTAATATTCCTCCACTGACTTCTGTGCTACTTTGGCATGATTCATGACTCCGCACAACACCAGCCATATAATTTAGCAAAGAAATATGTTGGTGGATGAGATGAGAATGGACAGAGTCCAACTTGGGCCTGCAGTGGTAAGCAGAATGTAAAAGCCTGATGTCCTTGGCTGATGTGGGAAGGCACAGTACAGAATAAATGCTTGAAAAAGCAGATCTATCCAAGGAGAAGGTGTCATTGCCCCCAAAGCTATTGTTTCTGGGTTAGATATTGATTTAAAGGACAGCTGATAATCCAGCACCAGAATTTCGTGGTTACTGAAATTACAAATGATGCAATATCCCCATAAAAGCTGGAAGCTGCAGTGAATTCAGAAAGGTCACCTTATTTTTATAGAAATACAATATTTATTGTATGGTAATACCACCTGTCATTCTGAAGCCCATATTTCTTCATTCTCATGTGCTGGATCCATGCCTAGTTTTTGTTTCTATTGGAGTGGCAAAAATATCAGATTTCCATCAGAAGCATCTGAAGGGGGAAGGCAAGTTACTCTAGGCTTGAAGTTAGCAGGACACACAGGAACAGCAGGAGAATGTGAGTTTCGGCCTATTTGATCAGTCCCATAAATTGATTCTGTACCTTGTCACTGAACTGACCAGTGCCCTGCAGTATTTGCTTAAAGGAAATCACTCTACTTGAGATGGGAAGAAGAGGCAGGGAGTTATTTTTGTTGGAGAATTAACTGCATACCATGAGTGATCCAGGGTTCAGGAAGGACTCTGAACAAGCACTGGTCTGTTTGACAATGATAGCTCCCATGCTTCAGCCCTCCACTGTTTCTGAGGCATCGGTATTTTACAACAGAACTTTTGCATAACATAGTGCTATATTATTTAGCAATGCCACTGTCTTTATATAATATTTACTCTCAAGCACATCCTGCTCAACAAAGTCCCTTTCCGATGTGAATTAAACTTGCCTGTTTTCAGGTCCTGCCTACAGAAAAAAACTGGACTGCAACATTGTTTTCGAGAGGCGAGTGAGCAAAACAAACGTAATTCCAGAGCAAAGAGCTTGTGTGGAATCAATAAGAGCAGAGATTGGAACATGCTGTTTTGCTATTACTATTAATATTGATTGGATTTCCCACCCAACCTTCACCATAAGATTCCAGGGTGGTTTACACAACGGTAAAATTAATATGAGTCAAAACAGTTTACAACCAAAAGATTAGGGTGGGATAAATATACCAGGTGTCAAAGCCAGGGTAAAGAGGCGTGTCTTCAGCATATGGCAAAAGCTATATGATGAAGGTGCCATTGGCACTTATGTGAAGAGGGAATTTTATAGTTTAGCTGATGCCTTCTCTTGGACTTCCACCCCCACCCCCCAAATGTCTGAGAATGGCCAGAGATCCCGGAAGTTGCAGTCCAACAATGTATGGAAAGATACAAATTCTCCATGCCTGAACAAGAGAGGCCAACAAAGAGCTTCTACCACCACAATCCTTGGCAAAGTTGGCACAATGCACAGTGCCAAATTTGACCTCCCAATGCTGAAACAGTGCTATCGTCCTCCACAGTGCATCCCATGCCTATTTACATGTTTAGAAGAATGGAATCCTAACCCACTCATCTGGGAGTAAACCCCGCTGAATTCAATAGGACTGATTAAACATTCTATATCTATCTATCTATATCTATCTATCTATCTATCATCTGTCTGTCTGTCTATTTGCCACCCATTTGACATGGTTGCCCCATCCACTCTGGGCAGCTCCCAACAAAATATTCAAAACATCAAACATTAAAAACTTCCCTCTACAGGTCTGCCTTCAGATGTCTTCTTAGGATTGCTTTGATTATGTCCATTGGGTCTATCATCATAGTTAGGGTTTAGACTGCTGCCCTATATATTAGTTGTCCTCTGTGGCAGCTTAGAACTTTGAACAACTTGCTTGCCTTCCCTGTCAGTTGATCCTATTTGAAACCTGATAGTTTAGTCACTCCAATAGAAACAAAGGCTAGATACACCCATTTACTCCCATTTACTCTACCTCTCATGCGCTCCCACCACTGGTTTGGGAAGTTGTGCACATGCAACATGACCCGCAACCCATATCCATCCTGTATCCTTCCTTTTGTTTCTTATGGAACACTGTGTTTTGATGTGTTTCCCCCCCACACACACACACAAACCAGCTTCAATCCGAATTGAGTAAAAGAACATCCTAGTTGCGTTTTTAGACGGTAATGTGTACACATCCAAAGTCTAGGCACAGATGCAGTACGTGAGGTTGAAGAAATGGGGGCCTCAAAAATAACAGAAGACATCGCCACACAGCAGTTTCATGTGCTGACTTCCTCAGCAACCTGTTAGCAAGAGGCTTCTATATGTCTCAGCAAGACTCTGCAACTATGTATGGAGATTTTAGCAGGGGGTCAAAAAAACACCTCCCGTTCTTCTTGCTTGCTTGCTTGCAATAACAGGGGGCTTTCAAGAAACTGGTAGGCCATAATTTGATGGTGGTGGGATGTTTTCAGCTTGGTGGGTCACGAAGTGTGCAGGCCTTTGTCTGAGGGATTGTTATAAATGTGCCCAGCAAGCTAGCTTAGAGCGTAAGAACATAAGAAGAGTCTTACGGATCAAGCCATTGGGCCCATTGGTCCAGCAGCATCCTGTTTTCACAGTGGCCAATCAGATGTTCCAATGGGAAGCTTGCAAGAAGGAGCCAAACACAAAAGCAGTCTCCTCTCCTGCAGATTCCAGCAGCTGGTATGCAGAAGAATTACTGCCTCAAGCTTCTTCTCAATGGTCTCTTTCGCCTGAAATTTCCTGCTTTCCCCAGGTCAGCCTTTGATCCATCTCAAGTAACCGTTAGCTTTTACCATTTGTTAGACTAGCTGCTGCTATTAACTAAGAAGACATGCTTTACTGATTTGTATTGGGAGAATCTAATTAGACATTATTGTGTCTGCATTGATTTTAGCTAAAGTAGTGGAGCTCAGTCCCTCTCTCTTTTAATCAGAGCCTAATCTAAACAAATGAATGCATCATTACTTCAGGTGTCTTTGAGAAACAAACTAATTTTGTTTGTTTTATTTATTAAAAAAAACCAAACCACCACCGTTTAGCATTTAGCACTTGAACCTTAGTGCATAGCAGCACTTTTCAAAGGGTGTGCGTTTCTTATAGATTACTAGAAAGCAATTGCGTAATTCAGAATTATATAGGCTGTGATTCATATACCCACAAGCATATGAGTTCCAGCTGGAAAAAAGCCCTGCATTTAGGGCTTTAAACACTGATATGAGCACCTTGAATTCAGCCTGCAAACAACCAGGCAATCCATGCAGCTGTTTTAGAACAGAGACTACTATCATCATCATCATCATCATCATCATCTCTCTCTCTCTCTCTCTCTCTCTCTCTCTCTCTCTTTCTTTCTTTCTTTCTTCATATTGATTTTATATGCTGCCCTATACCCGCAGGTCTCAGGGTGGTTTACAGAATAAAATCAAAATATAAAACCACAAAATCCATAATCAAAATAAAAACAACAACAACCCAATACCCCCCCCCAATTTTTATTTTTTTTAAGGCATGTCAATCAAATCAATCAAAGCTTGGTTAAAAAGGAACATTTTTGCCTGGCACCTAAAGGTGTATAATGAAGGCACCAGGTGAACTTCCACAAATGGGGAGCCACTGCAGATAAGGCCCGTTCTCGTGTTGCCACCCTCTGGATCTGCACAGCTCTGGCTATGTGAAGTTTCCAAAAACTTTGCTTCACAATAGATGAAAAACCCTTCCGTTTTCGGAAGTGCCTTAGTAAAGTCCCTCAATTTCTCATCCAAGGCCTTGTCACTAAAAGGAAGTCTGCAAAAGCCCTCAAATATGACTGTCACAGAGAGTTGGGAAATTTAGGGTTAAGTTACAGAAAGCACCTAAATATTTAAATCCTATCGTAAGTAATCTGTGGATAAAGCTTACTGAGAATATATAAAGGAGTGTCACCTAAGCTTTAGCTCAGACAGGAGCTTTGTCAGACAAACTCAGGGATTTCACAGCTGCTTTATGCTCAAGCCTGAGGCACCGTCACTAAAATGTGCCCTGTAGGCTGACTCAAGGACTACATCATTTACTGGAGCCTTAAGAATCAGCCTTTAGGGGCTTTTGCACAGCTCTTCACTGTGATTATTACTTTCCAAGATGAAAGGTGCTCAAATCTGTCAATTTTGGTTTTTCTCGGTTTCTCATTTTTTTCAGTCATAAGTTCACTTTTGCACATTTCCACATTGGTGTGATTAAAACTTCCTCACGAGAATTCATTTGCAAATTTATCCCGATATGCACATTTTTGTGTGTGCAACTTGGCCTAATGTGCACATTTTAGCAAAGCATGCTTCTCTAACATAATATATAGGAATGTTGTTCTCGCTAACGTATGCTTTTTTGTTCACACTACATTCATTTTTGTACACATTACGTGGTAGAAGAACTGCATTGCAAAATTCAGAGAAGCTCACATTTGGTTCGCATGCTATTTGGAAAGTGTGGAGTAGCTGGGAATATCTTTAAATATGAACTGGGTCGAATTTCTCTCCCACCCCATCCGGAATTTGGATAAAAAGGAGGTGTACACTTTAGATTTGTGTGTGTGTGATTTGATTTGCTGTTCTCTCTCATGAATGTGTTGGCATACAGGAAGAGAGAGAAAAGTGAAGTGCACAAAATTTGGCTCACCTCTAGCACAAATCAAACTTCATTTATGAAGCCAGTGTAATTCCTTGGGCTCTTAAACAATGGCATGTGCTTGTTTGGTTTGCTTCCCTTTAGCCCTGGTGGGCCCTGTCTGAATGTTCATTTCAGTTGCCTTCATATTAAGCACTGGCATGATGGCAGCCTCTTTAAATAAATGCTGGCCCTGCTTTTCCACCTGACTGGAGCTTAAATATTCAATGACCTCTTGCGAGCACATCCAGCTCTTCAGACACACAAATCCTATTAAAATGAAACAGAATTTATGTATGTGCTTCACACAGACTTCTTTGCAAAATATTCACTCTGCATCTCTCTCTCTCTCTCTCTCTCTCTCTCTGTGTGTGTGTGTGTGTGTGTGTGTGTCAAAGCTTACAACTTGCAATCCTAAGCACACACACACAATCAGGAGAAAGTCCTACTGAATGTATTGGAACTCGCTTCCAAGTAAGCAGGTACAGTGGTACCTCAGGTTAAGTACTTAATTCGTTCCGGAGGTCCGTTCTTAACCTGAAACTGTTCTTAACCTGAAGCACCACTTTAACTAATGGGGCCTCCTGTTGCTGCCACGCTGCCGGAGCCTGATTTCTGTTCTTATCCTGAAGCAAAGTTATTAACCTGAAGCACTATTTCTGGGTTAGCAGAGTGTGTAACCTGAAGCATATGTCACCTGAAGCGTATGTAACCCGAGGTACCACTGTACAGAATTGTGCTGAGCTACTTCTAGCATCTTATTGTTCAGAAAGCTGAATGCAGCTGAGCTTTTTGCCAGGATTTGTAATAAATAGTGCTGAATTAGTAACTTCCAGAAAAGGGGGGGGAGAGAATCTCCTTTAAAGCACTCCATCCTTTCTGTGAACTCCTTGCTTAATAACACAGTCTCCGTCCCCTCTTATAAGCATTTTCATTTCTTGCTGTTCTTCTTTCTCCTGACACTCCCATTCCCTCCCATCTTCTATTCTCTCCCCATTGTTAAAATGTATGTTGGCTGTAAGGGCCAAACTGGCATGATATGGGAGGTGTGGTCGTCAAAATTCTTTGTGTTTGTAAAACAATAACAGCTGACCTCTCCCGCTTCCCACTCCAACAAAGCATACCTTCCAACATTTCTCTGAAGAAAATAGGGACATCCTATTCCATAATGGTGATGGTGGTGATGATGGTGATGATGATGATGATTTTATTTTATTTTATTTTTTATACCCCACCCATCTGTCTGGGTTGCCCCAGCTACTCTGGGCAGCTTCCAACATATATAAAAATATTTTTAAAAAACATAAAAAAAACTTTCCGCATACAGGGCTGCCTTCAGATATCTTCCAAAGGTTATATAGTTACTTATCTCCTTGGCTGATAATTCACATAACTCCATACTCCCCAGCATTTCTCAGATAAAAATCAGGATATCCTAAGAAAAAGTGGGACATTCCAGCATCAAATTAGAAACTCTTACAGCTTCTGTAAAAAAATATGCATTTTAAAAAGGGGGGGTTGTTTTAATTTTATTTCTTTAACAACATTTATATGCCACTTGATTTGTTGTAAACCTCTAAGTGGTTTACTAGAAATGTTTAAATTATCAGTAAAAAGCATCACTTGTTGTTTTTTTCCCCTGTGATAAACAGTGTGCAGATTGTGCAGATAGTGAGAAGAAGCTCTGACGAGGTTAAATGCTTTCTGGCATAATTATATTTATTGAAAAGAATGGCTAGCACAATTTCCTCGGTGCAGAATATGGACCATTTCACGTGAACTCCCAGAACATAACACCTGCGCAAGGTCCCTTCTTCGTCCTGCCATCAGTCACTTACAAGGCACAAAGGCTGCAACTTCAAAGGTCGATACTCCCACCTTGTGGCTGATGCAGGTAAAGTATATGTTAATAAAAGTCCTGAAATGAGCAATATCACTGCAAGCCACAGATTTCTATTGTTTACTATTAGGATTGCATGAAAAGCAAGAGCTGGGGTACTATAGCAGTCAAGAGCATCAGTTATGAGCTATAAAGTCTCTTTGTTCAAGAAAGCTCTCCTAATGTGTGATCTAGTCACCCATGGAATATTGTTTGCATATATGTAAATATGGCTTTATTGCTTTTAGAGCTTTTAAGAAGTGATTTTATTGGATTTTTTATTTTTTAGTGCTTTATACTATTTTTACTGTGACGTGGGTGGCGCTGTGGGTTAAACCACAGAGCCTAGGGCTTGCCGATCAGAAGGTCGGTGGTTCGAATCTCTGCGACAGGGTGAGCTCCAGGTAGCTTGGTCCCTGCACCTGCCAACCTAGCAGTTCAAAACCACGTCAAAGTGCGAGTAGATAAATAGGTACCGCTCCAGGGGAAAGGTAAACGGCGTTTCCGTGCGCTGCTCTGGTTCGCCACAAGCGGCTTAGTCATGCTAGCCACATGACCCGGAAGCTGTATGCTGGCTCCCTCGGCCAGTAAAGCGAAATGAGCACCGCAACCCCAGAGTTGTCCGCGACTGGACCTAATGGTCAGGGGTCCCTTTACCTTTTTATACTATTTTTATTTTGTACACCCCACTGATGGCCTAGGACTGTAAAGCAGTCTTTATATCTGTTAAATAAATGCAAATGTAAAGTATCTTCTTCTATCTCACCTTAGCCCTAAACTCACTTAGGCAAGACTCATTCAGTTTACCATGCCCTCCGACATTTCTCCAATGAAAATAGGGACATCCTAAGGAAAAGTGGGACATTCCAGGATCAAATCAGAAACCAGGGCAGCTTCTCTAAATCAGGGACGTCCCTGGAAAATGGGACACTTGGAGGGTCTGATAGCAGTGTAAGTCACAGCTTGGTTTGCTATGTTACTTAAGGGCATTTATAGGATTCTTTCTGAGTTCAGTTGTTGAAGAATTTCTGCATAAAATATCACTGGGAAGCAAACCCTTGATTTATCTCCAGAGCACTTTCAGAGCGCAGCGGTGTCTCGTCCTGCCAGTGTGGCCTAGCTATCTTAGAATATATGAATCTCTGTCAAACTAATGAATAAGTATCATGTAAGCACCTGAGTTGGAGAGCCTTTTTTCTACTTAAAGTGTTTTCATATTTTAAAATAAAAGGAAGCATTTGAAGACTTGAAAATGAAGACATACATATGACCGGATCCTCCTGCATGTCTGCAGGAACTGAATTCTTGAGGAACGTATAGAAGTCTACTTGCTATCTCAGCTGGCAGAATATTGTTAACCATAACTTACCGTATTTTTTGCTCTATAAGACTCACTTTTTCCCTCCTAAAAAGTAAGGGGGAATGTGTGCGCGTCTTATGGAGCGAATGCAGGCTGTGCAGCTATCCCAGGAGCCAGAACAGCAAGAGGGATTGCTGCTTTCGCTGCGCAGCGATCCTTCTTGTTGTTCTGGCTTCTGAGATTCAGAATATTTTTTTCTTGTTTTCCTCCTCCAAAAACGAGGTGCGTCTTGTGGTCTGGTGCGCCTTATAGAGCGAAAAATACGGTACATAGTGTATTGGCAAGGCAGCTAGAGCAATGGCTCACCTTTTCAAAAGGGGATGGGAGAATGCAATGCTCATGTTCAATACCACGATGAAGGTCAACCAGACTTGGGTGTTGAGCACGCTGCTTCATGGAAGTGAGTCGTGGGCAACTTACAACAGTCAGGAGTGACGCCTCAATGCCTTCAACATCAGGAGGATTTTGGGCAGTGCCGGATTTACGTATCAACTAAACAAGCTATAGCTTAAGGCCCCACTCTCTTGGGGGCCCCCAAAAATTTAAAGGGGAAAAAACTGGATGTGCATTTCCAAAATATAAGATAAAAAACAAATAAGATAAAACCTATATACAGTGACAGTGTTTTGTGTTGTGTAGGCTCCTATGATTTAAGTAACGGGCACTACCTGCTCCCTAAAATATCACTGGTTTGCTCATTTCTATTTATACGATGCCTATATTCTGCATGTGCAAATGGCTTTAGATACCTTTTAGGTCCATAAATTACCACATAGCATATATTCAACAACAAAAAAAGCGACAATTTGTTGTTGACAAAGGACAGCTGGACATAGAAAGGGCCCCATCAAACCTAAATCTGGCCCTGATTTGGGGTTTTACATGGCAGGACAGAATTTAAAACAAAGATGTGCTCTCCGAAGCCCACATTCCTAGCATGTTTGCACTGCTGCCTCAGCAACTTCTGTGCTGGCTTGGTCATGTCCAAACCTTGGTCGAAAAAGAGCTCTGCCTTGGGCCCAGGGAATATTTGCCACCTCCAATAAGACTGAGGTGATTAGCATCCTGCTGACCTCAGTCCTCCTCAAAGGCATCTGAACAGGGGCTCTCACTTTTGCAAGAGCCCCATAGCAAACGCTCGCAGCATCCCTAGGATAAAAAGCACCTAGAGGGCAGACTACAGGAATAAGGGCAGTGGGTCCAGCACCCAATTGGCCTGCAAAAGAACAACTCGCCCTGGTTTCACCTGCCTGAAGGGCCTGCTGTCTTCACATGCAGCTTAGGCCTATGGAAGGTTGAAGGCAAGAGAAAAAGAGCTCCACTTTGAGCTGCCAGTCTCTTGTCTGCTAAGAGAACACAGATGAAGGACCCGTTATTAGGATTAGTCCCAGAGCCCAGATAACATGCTGAGACATACACAATGACCCAATTACAACACCAAGACCGAATAATTTCAGTACACGTCATGCCTGGAGAATTACACTGTTACCATTTTACACTGAGAGTAGAATTGCACACTTGTTAATTAGCATTCCTACTCTTCTTTTTCACATATGCAATTATAACGTATTTTGTACTCGGGTTGAAAGATGCATGCATGGTGTGATATGGGAATGGCCCATGCCAGTCTAATTTTTGTCACAGTGTTTGCATAGCAGGCACAGGAAGGAGGGCCAGCTGCCTGAAGACACAACTGTGGAAAATGCTGAACTGGTTGAATTTTTTTTGCCTGCCATTCAGCTGTTAAAGACATCACCTCTCTAGAAGAAAATGAAAATGTGACCGCCCTTTTTTGTTACTGTCCTTCAACTACAGAAGGTCAATGGGTAATGCACACTATATACACCTTAGGCTTGCTTTCTTTTTTAAGGAAGGTTTAAAATCTAGCCTTGGTGGAATGTCTCTGTTTATACAGAATCATAGAACTGTAAAGTTGGAAGGGATCCTCTGAGCATCATCATTCTAGCCCAACTCCCTGCAATACAGGAATCTTTTGCTCAACATCAGGCTCAAACGCACAGACCCTGAGATTAAGAGTCTCATGCTCTACCGACTGAGCTAGGCAAATTGAACATGGAGAACAAAATGGTCATGGGAGAAGGAGGAAAAAGAAATCATGTTGTGGGGAGTACAGAAAGAACCTACAGACTTTGGACTAGCAACAGCAGCTCCTCCTCTCCCAACCTGGTGCTTTTCAGATGCTATGGACTAGAACTCGTGTCAGTCCCAGGCAGCATATCTGGAGGGAGAGCACCAGATTGCCAAATGTTGTTCTACAACATTGCCTTCTCAGGTGTGATTATAGTTCAGCAGATATTAATGCTAGAGTCTGTGTATCACATAGCAGGAACAGAAACCAGCTCTTCCACTGACTTAACCTTGCAGGTTAAGTGCCACCTAGTGGCTCATCTCTAACTGATGTCACATCTATTTAGGACCGTTGAACACAATCTTTATCTATATAAGGACATGGTTTCTAAATGTAAGGGATAAAACCATAGCTATTTTGAGGTAGGCAGGTATTCAAACCATCAACTTTATTTTAATCGCATATACCAAATATATGTGGATCCCTAGTTGTGACAGCAGATGTCACAGAACATGTGCTTTATTCATTCAGATAGGATAGTTCCTCCTGGCTCCTCCTTTATGTCTGTGTGCCACTTAAAATGCTGAGAAACTGAGATGGGACAATCTTTTGATGGAACTGTACCAGCTCCAGATTTTTTTTTTTTTTTGTTTAAGGTGTTGGAGATTAGGTGTTTCAAAGCATGATGCCACAAGAATCTTTTTTTCAAATCTGCAACCATTTCCCACACCAACATTTCCCACCTGATGCTCTCCTGATCCATGGTTGCATTAGCTGGAGCAGATGGGAGTTGTAGTCCAAAATATCTGGAGAACATCGGGTTGAGGAAGGTTGTCCCACACAGACACATGGAGCAGTAGCACTTACCGTACTTTACGTTATAGGTAAAATCATAACTTTGCGGTTTGTGCCCAGAGAGAAACCAACAATAAAATCAAAGATCCCCTACAAATAATAGTCATTCCAAATCAAACTGTTCTTAAAAGCACTCAGGTTAAATTTTCAGGGATTTGTTTGATTGTTTTATATCCCAATCCTTCATAAATTGCTCTGCACACATTTTCCTAAACGTGGATAAATGTCATCCAGGTTCACACTGAGGACTGGGAAAGAGGAAATTGTAGCTCTTTGAGGGGAATAGGGGTCTCCTAACAAAACCCGGAACCCTTAACAAACTACAGCTCCCAGAAATCTTTAAGGGAACCCATGACATCACATGTGCAGTGTGAATGTAGACAGTGGGCCTCTGAGATTTCCCAAATCAAACCGAGGACACATTTATTAAGGTGAAAAGGAAAACGACATTAGTTCCTAGAGATGGTTGGACCAATATTGTAATCACATGCAATATTAAGCACGGATCTTTCCCAAATGCTAAACTAGAGTGTGTGTGTGTGTGTGTGTGTGTGTGTGTGTGTGTGTGTTGGTGTATGTTGACAGATGTACAGAAAAATACAGAGCGATGATAAATATGCAGTCCACATTGCAAGCTCAGTGTAATTGCTATGGTGGCACTGCAAAGAAGCTCTTCCACCTGAGGACAGATCACTCAGTTCTTCCTTTACTGGCAAAGAAAAGATCAACATGGCTTATTTCAGTATTAGTGCAATAAACACTATATCCTAAGGAAACTGGCTGGGCTACCATTGGATAACAGGTGTGCTGCCATTTATACAGTCCCTTGGCAGGGGTACATATGCTATGCCTATCTCAACTTCCATTTCAGATAGCTTCTGCCCTGTGTCACCTTGAGCTCAAGAAGGTGGTACTTAGTTTCAACAGCTGGATCTTGTTTCCACTCCACCAAGAGCAACTTCTAGGAAGTACAGAATTTGCTTCCTAGTTTTAAAAAATAACCATTTATATCCTACTTGAGGAACAAACCTATTGACATGTTGTGTACATCATATATTTAACACACAGAGAGAGAGTTGTTCTTCAAAACAGTAGTAATATCCTGAAGAAGGAAGTGATAAATAATGGGGATTTCCTCGGCCTCTTTTAAACAAGAGCTTCCATGGCTGTCTTCTTAATAAGTTTCAGGTGCAGCTGATCCCTGGAATCTGCCAGAGGAAGTGAAAGCTTTTAAGATGCCTGCAGATAAAACACGCCAGGGCAGGAGAACAGATGTGCTTCTTTCTTGTGGTTGCATTGCGAGATGCCGTAAACATAAAGTGCAAGGAAAAGATGAAGCATCATTCATTGAATCCGTATGACCTCCCACGGTCACACCCTTCAAGTTTGGTTGAAACATTGCCATCCTATTTGGTGATCCAGTCAACATAGAATCAGAAGTATGCATTTGATTCATCAAACTTGGTTTGGTTTGCTTGATTATTAGTGCAACTGACAAAATCTGTAGGCTTGGGGTGGCATTCAACTACCGCATCCCAGAATAGGATGCTGGATTAGATTGGCCTGACAAGGGAAGTAATAGTGCCACTGTATTCTGCTCTGGTCAGACCTCACCTGGAGTACTGTGTCCAGTTCTGGGCACCACAGTTCAAGAAGGACACTGACAAACTGGAACGTGTCCAGAGGAGGGCAACCAAAATGGTCAAAGGCCTGGAAACGATGCCTTATGAGGAATGGCTAAGGGAGCTGGGCATGTTTAGCCTGGAGAAGAGGAGGTTAAGGGGTGATATGATAGCCATGTTCAAATATATAAAAGGATGTCACATAGAGGAGGGAGAAAGGTTGTTTTCTGCTGCTCCAGAGAAGCGGACACGGAGCAATGGATCCAAATTACAAGAAAGAAGATTCCACCTAAACATTAGGAAGAACTTCCTGACAGTAAGAGCTGTTCGACAGTGGAATTTGCTGCCAAGGAGTGTGGTGGAGTCTCCTTCTTTGGAGGTCTTTAAGCAGACGCTTGACAACCATATGTCAGGAGTGCTCTGATGGTGTTTCCTGCTTGGCAGGGGGTTGGACTCGATGGCCCTTGTGGTCTATTCCAACTCTATGATTCTATGATTCTATGACCCAGCAGAGCTCTTCTTATGTTCTTAATAATGCAATCTGTATTGATCTGTGGTCCCTGCAGCTGTTCCCAGTTACCAGTCTAGCTGCCGCATCCTGGATTAGTTGTAGTTCCTGAGTCACCTTCAAAGGTAACACCACGTAGAGTGCATTGCACTAGTCCAGGCATGGCCAAACTTGACCCTCCAGCTGTTTTGGAACTACAACTCCCATCATCCCTAACTAACAGGACCAGTGGTCAGGGATGATGGGAACTGTAGTCCCAAAACAACTGGAGGGCCAAATCTGGCCATGCCTGCAGGAGTCCAAGCGGGAGATAACCAGGGCATGTACCACTCTGGTGGGCCAAAACTAACAAAATGGATTTCAATACAGTCAAATGTAAGGTTCTACACACAGGCAGAAAGAATCAGCTGCACAAATATAGAATGGGGGGACCCCTGGATTATCAGTAGTATATGTGAAAATGATCTAGGGGTCTTAGTAGACCACAAGCTAAACATGAGTCAACAGCAGAAAAAAAAGTGCTAATGCTATTCTAGCCTGCATAAACAGAAGTACAGTGGTACCTCGGGTTACATACACTTCAGGTTACATACGCTTCAGGTTACAGACTCCGCTAATCCAGAAATAGTACCTCGGGTTAAGAACTTTGCTTCAGGATGAGAATAGAAATCGTGTAGCGGTGGCACAGTGGCAGCGGGAGGCCCCATTAGCTAAAGTGGTGCTTCGGGTTAAGATCAGTTTCAGGTTAAGAACAGACCTCCAGAATGAATTAAGTTCTTAACCCGAGGTACCACTGTATAGTGTCCCAATCAAGAAAAATAATGGTGCTGCTCTATTCTGCCTTGGTCAGAATACACCAGGAGTACTGTGCCCAGTTCTGGGCACCACAATTTAAGAAAGATATTGAGAAGCAACAACGTGTGTAGAGGAGGGCGACCAATATAATTAACGACCTGAGAACCAAGCCTTATGAGGAACGATTGAGGGAACTGGGTATGCTTGGCCTGGTAAAGAGGAGACTGACAGAAGATATGATCGCCATCTTCCAATATCTAAAAGGCTATCCTATGAAAGATGGAGCAAGCTTGTTTTCTCCTGCTCCAGAGGCTACGTCCCAAACCAATGAATTCAAGTTACAAGAAAGGAAATTTTGGCTAAACATCAGATGTTAAGAGCTGTTTGACAGTGGAACAAGAGGTGATGGACTCTCATTCCCTGAAGAGGTTGGATGGCCAACTGTCATGTATGATCTAGCTGAGATTTCTGCATTGCAGAGGATTGGACTATATGATCTTTGGGGTCCCTTCTAACTCTACAATTCTATGATTCATGATGTACAGGCTCCAGGATCAGACGTACCATGCCTCGGAATACCAGTTGCCGGAAACACAAGCGAGAGAGTGCAGTTGCATTCATGTCCAGCTTGTGGGCGACCCAGAGACATCTGGTTAGCTATTGTGAGAACAGGATGCTAGGCTATGTGGGCCTTTGGTCTGATCCATCAGGACTCTTCTTATGTTCATGCATCCATATGGTGAGCAGGAAGTTTGTGAGGGAAGCCAGAAATATATCCAGTTACAAAGGATGAACCCTAGGAAATGGATATAACAATAAACATATGTTCAAGGTACACCATCAGTATCTATGAGAAACTTCAACAGATATCAGACTGCTATACAAAAGACTTGGCCCCAGGAATACATTGTTTAATATCTGTTCTATTGTGCATTTCTTGTGGCACATTAAAGGCAAGAAACACAGGGACTTAGGTGGTCTCCCACTGGCCATATTCAGACCTTCAGCAAGGTTCCTGTATCATGGGCCTTCAGCCCATACCTTTAAAATACATAAAACAATTGTCAGAATGGTTTCTCCACTTCACCACTTGGTTTCTTTATGGATTTGAACAACTTCTGATTGCTCAGTTGGGTGCTGATCATTGTAAGCACCTTAAAATCATTGTAATCATGAGTTGGTAGATTAAATCAGGAGTTTATCTGAGGTGGCACTAAGCTTAATATGTCTTTCTCAAACATAATGGTAGAAGTCTGCTTAAGCCTATGAACTTGTCAACAATAGTTGCCTCTTCAAATATATAACGTTACAGAAAGCTTATTATGGAACCACTCAGATACGCCTTACAAGGTATAGGTGTATGCAACTGAAATAGAGTAGACCCATTAAATTCAATGCATCTACTCTGAGTAGGACTAACATTGGTTATAACCATTTGTATAATGAGGGAAGAAAAGTGAGTGTAATGGTTATTATAGACTTGGGCTGTTCTTGTTTTCTAAATAAGATATTGCATCCTTGGGTGTTGTTTTGTGCATCCTTGGAGTTCCCCCAAGCCTGCTGCCACCTCCCTCTTGTTTCTAAGTGTCCCCATTGTGGCCCCTACCCTATCAGCACTACAACTCACATTCACTACAAGAGGGAGCAATATTGCAGATGAAGGCTGAGGCTTAGAAAGTACGTCTTGCCTAAAAAAACTAGTAAACAAGTCTGTGGCTAGCGTAAGACTTTCTGCCTCACACTCTTAGCCACTATAGACTGTATAGCATAAGACATTCACTCTGGATAGCTTTAATTTAATGTTTATGCTGTTTTTACAATGTGGTATTACCAGCATGAGCCTTCAAGAAAGGGTTAAAAACCTGACTTTCATAGATTCTGATGCTGAAGGTTTGGCAAGGAGTCAAACGCAGAGATACATATTAGATGGAAGGGAAACTGTCTTCAGCAATTGGGCTTCTGAGTTTGACATTTCACTTTACAGCCACCAGATAGCAGAAGAACCGTTGACTTGATCTGAATTCTGGATGGAGCAGGAAAAGTTTGATTCTAATGCAAAGTGAAACAAAACATATCCCAGACATTCCTGAGTGACCTGCATGCCAATATTCTGCTGTGCTTGGAAATACAGTGGTGGGAACCTTGAACATGGTTTAGGTCACTGTGTTAATCATAGGAGCACTTCACTTTACTACTTCATAATCCCCACGTTGCTGTGTCATTGCCATGTAACACATCATATGTTTACAGTAGGGAAGGAATTCCATTCTCTTTGAATATGGATTGAAATGCAAGTTCAAAAGAACTCATCAATTATCCTTCTGCATCCATCCTGGAATGAGCTTTGTGTCCTGATGACTGATACATAAAATGACACATTTACTGGATCTTTCACCTGTGTTTGTTTTTAGTTCAGGGTTGGGGGAGGTTTTTTCAGCTCAACAGCCACATTTCCTTGTGATTGGCTTGCCTGCCTTTTCCACTAATTGGTTCTAGTCCTGCCCTCTAGAGCAGCAAAGAACAAGACTGTTCTCTCTTCTGTGTGTCACAGCCCTTCATATGTTTGGTCCTCATCCAGACTATCATTCAGACACTGTGTGCAGCTGAAGAGGCAGAGGGGAGTTCCTTACCAACCATTTGTCAAAGAGAAATAAGTGCTTTGCCTAATACAAGCACACCTGAGTTCTCTCCCTAAATCACACCCCACCTATGTGTGAACTGTCCTGCATCAGTTTTGTATTAGATAGTCCTATGTGGCAATGGCATTGTGATGGACCTACAGTATATTGGGGGGGGGGGGGTTGCTGAAGCTTGAACTGTTAGGGGAGGCCCTTCACAACCAGCAACGAGGTCTGGGTAACCACTCTTCACTTCTTCAATGGGGTTGTTCCATGACAGATATTGTTATGTACTGAAGTTCTCACCCTGGGCCAGCAGGGAGATACTGTAGATAGTTGTGTAAATCAGGGATCAAAAGTGACGTTCAGTGATTGGATAGTTTTAGAAAATTGTTACAGTTACGTTGTACTGGAGCTCTATATAAGCAGGCTGACTGAACCCTTCAGTTCAGTTCTGTCCTGGCCTGTGAATAAACAAGAGCTGTTGAAGAATCTCTGTGTCGTCTGATATGTTCACCCACAACTTAACAGATATCACCACAAATTTTCTGTGAATTTGTATTTTTGTGAACTCGTCGTCATTCCTCTAGGGTCTTGACCTCTGTTAAAAAGGGGAGGGATAAATTAGCCACAGCAGAGCAGCCAAATTACTGCAACACTCCACCTTTACAACATCAGTGCTACTGACAAATGCTACTGACAGTATTTTTGTTGTTGAAATAAATACATTATATGCTTTCGTAGATTTTCACGGGTATAGGAATGCAGGTTTTGGTGTCTTCGGGTGTCTTCCCGTGTAAGAGTCGGGGTGTCTGTGCGACGTTTCGACGAGGTCTCACTCGTCATCTTCAGGCTGGTGCTTTCGGCTTCTTGTTACTGGAACAGAGCAGAGTCTGGTGTTTGAGTTCCTATAAATACTGTTGAGGGGTGTGGTGTATAGCCTCCAACGTTCTGGGTAGAGAGGAAGTTCCTAGATTAGTGTGCCTTTTCTTCTTTTGTTCCTTAATTACTTGAGGGATATCTTGGGTGATTTCATGAGTGATATTCTGAATATCACTGGGTGGGTCATTAATTACTTGAGGGATATCTTGGGTGATTTCATGAGTGATATTCTGAATATCACTGGGTGGATCATTAAGTGTAGATTAGTTGCTAAAGCTCTCGTGTCTTGACCTCTTGAGCTTGTGAAGAGTTTTTCTGAGAAGATGGCTGTGCTGCATTTAGTTGTGCTCTGGCTTGGCTTCGTGTATAGGGGCGAGCTATGGTTTTGTGCCTTGTGCCAGCCAGATCTGTGTAGGGATTGCAGGGGGGTGCAGCATCCGGAGGTGCCACTATAGTTTGGTTGCTGGATGGAGTCTGTAATATGTCTGTGGAGAGGGTCTGGGTTTGGGTCTGGTGTGGTTGATTGGTGACGGCGTTCTGTGTGCCTCTGGTTCTGGTGTCGGTTTTTGTGGGGAGGGCTAATTTCCAGATGTCTGGCAGGCGGGACGTGTCGTCACGCTTGTTCATGTTGTGAGGGTGTTTCTCTATCTCGATGGCTTCCATGATTATTCTCTTGTGGTGATGTTCCATGTTAAAGAGCAATTTGGAATCTGCAAAATTAATTTCGTGTCCTGTTTCTTTCATGTGTTGGAAAAGAGAGGAAGTTTTTTCTTCTTTTTTGACGGCATTCTTGTGTTCTGCGATACGTGCATTTATTCGTCTGTTTGTTTGTCCAAACAAACAAACAAACAGACGAATAAATGCACGTATCGCAGAACACAAGAATGCCGTCAAAAAAGAAGAAAAAACTTCCTCTCTTTTCCAACACATGAAAGAAACAGGACACGAAATTAATTTTGCAGATTCCAAATTGCTCTTTAACATGGAACATCACCACAAGAGAATAATCATGGAAGCCATCGAGATAGAGAAACACCCTCACAACATGAACAAGCGTGACGACACGTCCCGCCTGCCAGACATCTGGAAATTAGCCCTCCCCACAAAAACCGACACCAGAACCAGAGGCACACAGAACGCCGTCACCAATCAACCACACCAGACCCAAACCCAGACCCTCTCCACAGACATATTACAGACTCCATCCAGCAACCAAACTATAGTGGCACCTCCGGATGCTGCACCCCCCTGCAATCCCTACACAGATCTGGCTGGCACAAGGCACAAAACCATAGCTCGCCCCTATACACGAAGCCAAGCCAGAGCACAACTAAATGCAGCACAGCCATCTTCTCAGAAAAACTCTTCACAAGCTCAAGAGGTCAAGACACGAGAGCTTTAGCAACTAATCTACACTTAATGATCCACCCAGTGATATTCAGAATATCACTCATGAAATCACCCAAGATATCCCTCAAGTAATTAATGACCCACCCAGTGATATTCAGAATATCACTCATGAAATCACCCAAGATATCCCTCAAGTAATTAAGGAACAAAAGAAGAAAAGGCACACTAATCTAGGAACTTCCTCTCTACCCAGAACGTTGGAGGCTATACACCACACCCCTCAACAGTATTTATAGGAACTCAAACACCAGACTCTGCTCTGTTCCAGTAACAAGAAGCCGAAAGCACCAGCCTGAAGATGACGAGTGAGACCTCGTCGAAACGTCGCACAGACACCCCGACTCTTACACGGGAAGACACCCGAAGACACCAAAACCAAATACATTATATATATATATATATATATATATATATATATATATATATATATGCAGGTTTTGGTGTCTTCGGGTGTCTTCCCGTGTAAGAGTCGGGGTGTCTGTGCGACGTTTCGACGAGGTCTCACTCGTCATCTTCAGGCTGGTGCTTTCGGCTTCTTGTTACTGGAACAGAGCA
Organism: Podarcis vaucheri; assembly: GCF_965113315.1. Classification (NCBI taxonomy): domain Eukaryota; kingdom Metazoa; phylum Chordata; class Lepidosauria; order Squamata; family Lacertidae; genus Podarcis; species Podarcis vaucheri. The sequence continues at coordinate 22,567,661 of NC_138749.1, forward strand.
GAGTCTGGTGTTTGAGTTCCTATAAATACTGTTGAGGGGTGTGGTGTATAGCCTCCAACGTTCTGGGCAGAGAGGAAGTTCCTAGATTAGTGTGCCTTTTCTTCTTTTGTTCCTTAATTACTTGAGGGATATCTTGAGTGATTTCATGAGTGATATTCTGAATACCACTGGGTGGGTCATTAAGTGTAGATTAGATTGCTAAAGCTCTCGTGTCTTGACCTCTTGAGCTTGTGAAGAGTTTTTCTGAGAAGATGGCTGTGCTGCATTTAGTTGTGCTCTGGCTTGGCTTCGTGTATAGGGGCGAGCTATGGTTTTGTGCCTTGTGCCAGCCAGATCTGTGTAGGGATTGCAGGGGGGTGCAGCATCCGGAGGTGCCACTATAGTTTGGTTGCTGGATGGAGTCTGTAATATGTCTGTGGAGAGGGTCTGGGTTTGGGTCTGGTGTGGTTGATTGGTGACGGCGTTCTGTGTGCCTCTGGTTCTGGTGTCGGTTTTTGTGGGGAGGGCTAATTTCCAGATGTCTGGCAGGCGGGACGTGTCGTCACGCTTGTTCATGTTGTGAGGGTGTTTCTCTATCTCGATGGCTTCCATGATTATTCTCTTGTGGTGATGTTCCATGTTAAAGAGCAATTTGGAATCTGCAAAATTAATTTCGTGTCCTGTTTCTTTCATGTGTTGGAAAAGAGAGGAAGTTTTTTCTTCTTTTTTGACGGCATTCTTGTGTTCTGCGATACGTGCATTTATTCGTCTGTTTGTTTGTCCAATGTACGTGGCTGGGCAGACTTTGCAGGGTATTTCATAGACCCCTTGGTTTTCCAGCTGGATTTTGTCTTTTGGGTTTCTGAGGATATTGGCTATTTTTTGGTTGGTGCAGAAGGCTGTTTTGATATTGTGTTTATGGAGGATTTTGCTGATTTTGTCTGTAGTGCCCTTGATATAAGGAAGGAGGGCCATGCCATTGTTTTCTTCTGTGTCTTGGTTTTTGGGGGGTGTTTCTTTTTGGATTAGCTTCGTAACCCTGTTTTTCTGGTATCCATTGGCGATTAACACATTTGAGAGATTCTGTAACTCAGTTGTCAAGTGGTCCTCACAACATGAACAAGCGTGACGACACGTCCCGCCTGCCAGACATCTGGAAATTAGCCCTCCCCACAAAAACCGACACCAGAACCAGAGGCACACAGAACGCCGTCACCAATCAACCACACCAGACCCAAACCCAGACCCTCTCCACAGACATATTACAGACTCCATCCAGCAACCAAACTATAGTGGCACCTCCGGATGCTGCACCCCCCTGCAATCCCTACACAGATCTGGCTGGCACAAGGCACAAAACCATAGCTCGCCCCTATACACGAAGCCAAGCCAGAGCACAACTAAATGCAGCACAGCCATCTTCTCAGAAAAACTCTTCACAAGCTCAAGAGGTCAAGACACGAGAGCTTTAGCAATCTAATCTACACTTAATGACCCACCCAGTGATATTCAGAATATCACTCATGAAATCACCCAAGATATCCCTCAAGTAATTAATGACCCACCCAGTGATATTCAGAATATCACTCATGAAATCACCCAAGATATCCCTCAAGTAATTAAGGAACAAAAGAAGAAAAGGCACACTAATCTAGGAACTTCCTCTCTACCCAGAACGTTGGAGGCTATACACCACACCCCTCAACAGTATTTATAGGAACTCAAACACCAGACTCTGCTCTGTTCCAGTAACAAGAAGCCGAAAGCACCAGCCTGAAGATGACGAGTGAGACCTCGTCGAAACGTCGCACAGACACCCCGACTCTTACACGGGAAGACACCCGAAGACACCAAAACCTGCATATGTATATGTATATGTATATGTATATGTATATGTATATGTATATGTATATGTATAAAATCAATTTCAGTCAGACTAGACCCCCAAAATTTAAGCAATGTGGATTAAAGTCATCTCTGGAGCCCCTCCAGGATTAGGGACCCTGAAGCTTAAACTTCATTAGTTTCATAGTAGCTCTGGCCCTGATTGCAACTGATATGCCACATATTATGAAGGAAGCATCCCAGTGGCTTCAGATTGGATGCTTATGCAGTTCAGTGATGAAGCATGTTGCTGTTGGCACTGCAGCAGCTACAAAAAAACTCAGGGAGAACATTTGTTATATTTTCCCTTCCCGTTTAACACACAAATGTAGCTCTCCCTTACTTCAAAGACAAAAAGAACACTTCTAAGGCTTACCCAAGTGCAGCATGACACAGGGGCCATGAAACAGAAAGTCTGAAACCTTGTTATGGTGTGGGTGGGAGATTACAGCAGCAGTAGCTGAACAGTTACACTGTCCAGTCCCGGAAATGAGGAAATGACGTTTAATCAGATGCAGATGGCAAGCAAATGCACCGTTTCCAACTATAAAGCACACGATTCTTCTCTTCCCCTGGAAACATGTATGCTGGCGCTGCAGAACTTCTCTTGCAAAAGTTCCAGGGAGGGGGGAATTGCAATGTGGGTGACCGTTGCCAACAGCGTAGGTCCAAATTAAGAAGCAGTGAACTGTGTTCCCAGGATCGAAAGTATAGCACAGCTTATTCTACGTTGGGAGCGGGGAACCTCAACCTCCCCAAACAACTTTATGCTTACCATGGGAAGTCAGCTGTGTCCTTCTGATCCAGATTGTAGAGATCATTGTTTATTTATTCCACACAATTTATACACTGCTTGACTGAATGCTCAGTACAATGATGTACCGTATTTTTTGCTCTATAAGACTCACCTTTTCCCTCCTAAAAAGTAAGGGAAAATGTGTGTGCGTCTTATGGAGCGAATGCAGGCTGTGCAGCTATCCCAGAAGCCAGAACAGCAAGAGGGATTGCTGCTTTCACTGCGCAGCGATCCCTCTTGCTGTTCTGGGTTCTGAGATTCAGAATATTTTTTTTCTAGTTTTCCTCCTCCAAAAACTTGTGGTCTGGTGCGTCTTATAGAGCGAAAAATATGGTAATTGATAACATGCTATTTTATAGATTCTGCCCCAGCAAAGAACTCTGTGTAAAATGTATACTACAAGTCTCATTTTTCCACAAGCCTTGGAGAGAACCTGTAGCTTTGGGTCAAAATGTCTGGTGGTTTTTCTATTCTTGTGCACTTAAGAAAACACTCCAATAATCTGCCGCAAAAGGTTTGGGCCTTGAACCAGAAATGCTGGTATAACAGAAACACTCATAAGTATTCATACAATGAGACTCAGATGCTCCAGAAGGCAGGACTGGAACTAAATGGGTGGAAATGACAAGGAAGCAGATTTCAGCTGAACGGTAAGAGTTGTTTGCCAGTGGAACAGGCTACCTTTAGGTGAGGGTTTGCCTTCCTCTTAGCACATTTCTCCCTTTTCGTCCTGAGTTCAAGCATCTTCAAAGTCCATGACACCTTTGGTAAAGGCTGTTCTCCAATTGGAGCACTCGCAGGCCAGTGTTTCCCAATTGTTGGTGTTTATGCTACATTTTTTAAAGATTTTCCTTGAGAGAGTCTTTAAACCTCTTTTGCTGGCCACCAGCATTATGCTTTCCATTTTTAAGTTCAGAATAGAGTAGTTGCTTTGGAAGAAGAAAATCAGGCATCTGTACAACATGACCAGTCCAACGAAGTTGATGTTGGAGGATCATTGCTTCAACACTGGTGATCTTTGCTTCTTCCAGTACACTGGCATTAGTTCACCTGTCTTCCCAAGTGATATGTAAAATTTTCGGAGACACTATTGGTGGAATCTTTCAAGAAGTTGGAGATGGTGTTTATAAGTGGTCCATGTTTCACAAGCATGCAGTAAGGTTGGTAGTACAATAGCTTTGTAAACAAGCATTTTGGTTTCCCTGCGAATGTCCCGGTCCTCAAACACTCTGCAGAGTTCTGATGTGTTGACCTTGATATGACAGGTAGATTTTACTTCTAGCATTCATGTGTTGCATTTGTACTCTCAAAGCAACATGCAGAATATTAAATAAAAATAAAAATCACAAGGAAACAAATGATCAAAACAGGTAATAAAGGCAACGTGGAAGCATATAATTCATCAAAGTGATCAGTGGAACTGTCTCTCTCAGTGGCTGTGGACTCTCTGTAGTTGGAGGTTTTTAAAGCAGAGGTTGGATGGCTATCTGTCATGCTTTAGCTGAGATTTCTGCATTGCAGGGGGTTGGACTAGAAGACCCTTGGGTCCCTTCCAACTCTATAATTCTGATTCTGTGATAATTACATCATACAGATGACTTTAGAAAGAAAGTTTGCTTTGGATCAAAATCCCATGTGGAATGGTCAAACCGAAGGGAGATCCAAAGGGTAAATGTTACAACTGCAAAGCCCCCAGTGTTGACCCCCTCCTTACTATTGTAACCAGACTAGAAGGAAGGTACATCAAAAATCCCAAAAGGTAACTCAGATTAATGTCTGGTGAGATCCCCAAGTCTTCTTAATATACACTTAAATCAATAGGTTCTACTTCTAACTAGCCTCATGCATGTTTGTGTGTCTGTGTCCTCGATGTATGTGTGTTCTCTATATGCATATGTTGGAGCTCCTTGGGTGCTCAGTGTCTGAAAACAATCAATAAGTAGGAGAAAGTGTGTTAACACAGATGCTTTGTTAGGCAGATTTATGGGAGAAAACAACTTTCTCATAGATACTCAAGACACAAAGGGAAAGGAAGTGGAGGAAGCTGATGAAATCAGATCCATCGTAGCTTTGATATCTCATTCAAAAACAGAACTGGCTCAGTTTCAGAGGCAGGACCTTATGATTCCATGTTTCCTGCTTCACTGGAATCATTGACAAAGGACAATGACTATCTATTCCTTAGAAGCAGGGGGTGGAGCAGAGAGCCATACATGGGCCATCAAGCCAATAAGAAAACAGAAAAGAAGCAGAGCGACTAAGCCCAGTAATTTCAACAAACCATGCTGGATTCTAAATGCAGGCAGCTGCTTTTCATTCATCCACCCATTTTAATTGCTTCAAAATCTACCTATTTCTTAGCATGCCAGGGGCTGTGTCGATGCCATTAAAAAATACTTTCTAGATCATCACACACACTTAGTTGTGTTGAGTTCAGTAAATCTGCACTCCACAGGTGTCTAGAAAAGCTTTAACTCAACAAATGTGGTAATGCTGTATTGTCTTATTTATGCAAATTGATTCTCGCTGGAGTTAAAGATCTGACTGGGACAAACCTTGCTATGTTGAGCTCGTATTTTGCACAATTTGTATACGGTGTCTGTGTGACAATGTGTGGTTTGCTATGCCTAATAAAGGATTTTTAAAAAATGTCAAAAGGTTAATGCAGCTTCTCGACCCTCTGCTATCAAGGTGTTTTGAACTGTAACTTCTACCAATCCCAGATAACTGTAGTTGTAGCCTAAAATACCTACAGTAGAAGGAACTAGGTTGGGGCAAGGCTGGGTGAATGGTTTCTCCTCGAGGATTAAAAAAACAACAACTGACTTCATGCAAACTTTATGGTAAGAAGCATAAATGAGCACTTGCCTGCATAGGGTATATGTGCAGTGCTTTGAGATAAAGGACAGATTGGATTTGAGTCAACGGCTGGAATGCCAGTGGAGAAAAGGCAGAGGGGTTGGAGAGCAGTCTTCTGCCAGATGCCAATGAGAAGGTAGTGATGAAGGGGAAATCCCAGGGAGAACCAGGACCACAAGAATTGGTCATGGTAGAAGACAGTCTTCAGCAGCCTAAAACACAGGTGAAGGGAAGGTGCAGGAGCAAGACATAATAATATTTAATGCTGTATTGTTTTTCACTTGATTGGAAGCCGCCCAGAGTGGCTGGGGAAACTCAGCCAGATGGATGGGGTATAAATAAAATATTAATTATTATTATTATTATTATTATTATTATTATTATTATTATTATTATTATTATCAGACTGATTGGTAAGCAGCAGTGAGGAGTGTCTTTGTCACAGTCCGGGTTACAGGCAGTCAGAGTCCCGGCTTGGTATGTCGGGACCAGGGTAGAGGATAGGAAGCAGGAAGCAGCAGTCTAGGATCAGCAGTCCAGGAGTCAGGAAGCCAAGAGTCCAAGGGTCGGGAAAACAGTGGTCAGGAAGCCAAGTGTCCAAGAGTCAGGATACCAGGAATCAGGAAGCCGAAGCACAGCTAGATGGGTAGTGTGTTGCTGTGGCAAAGAGCCATCGGGAAATGCTGGCCTTATATACTCCTCCTGGCCCTTGTCAGCAGGTGCTATGAGTCTTCTGTCAAGCTTCACCTGTGCAGCCACCGCGCCTTGCCCTTCCAGGCCAAACTCAGGAAGGCCCCAGTCCTGTGAGGCCCTACCAATCACAAGGCCTAGCTCCTGCACATACTCCTGACAGTCTGCAGCATATTGCAAGATGTGATGAGCCTCAAATGAAGAGCAAAGGATATTCCAGCTCCAGGTCTCCAAAGAAGGGTTGGAGACCCTTCACTCTATTCATCTGATTAGGAACCACTGTCTCCTTTAAAGTACTCAAAGCCCACCATGCTACTCAGCATAAAAGAGGGCTATTTCACTCATGTCCTGCTTTAAATGTAAATTAAAAAGACCAAATATTAGGCACAAATGCCTAGACTTTCTGGAGAATTATTTAGCCTCATTTATGTCATCCCTCTCCTGCCAACCTAGCAGTTCGAAAGCACGTCAAAGTGCAAGTAGATAAATAGGTACCGCTCCGGCAGGAAGGTAAATGGTGTTTCCGTGCACTGCTCTGGTTCGCCAGAAGCGGCTGGCCACATGACCCAGAAGCTGTATGCCGGCTCCCTCGGCCAATAAAGCGAGATGAGCGCCACAACCCCAGCGTCAGTCACGACTTTACCTTTACCTTTATGTCATCCCTACTAGGTACGAATCTGAATGCTTGTTTGCATTGATTCACCAATTTACTCTATTTGTCCCATTCATTTGCCTTTTTCTTTTAGTTAGATGTTCATGAAAATGCCATGAACTTACCATAGACTGAAAAGCTTTCACAACTGCATTCATTTACTCAATACATATCTATTACAATATGCAAACTTCAACATGGAAATAATAATGTAAATGTAAATCTACTGCCAAAAATGGAACCAACACCACCAGGATCATTTGGGAGGATACAGAATAGTTCATAACATAAAGTGTTAAGCCCAAGTTCAGACCTTCCCCCAGAGCTGCCATTCAATTTGCATTGATGAGCAATGTGGGACTCTTCAATCCTCCAGACACTGAATATCAATGGTGAACTAGACTCTGCATAAACACCTGATTCTGTTGATGAACCAGTCCTTCAAGTGGAGTTTCTTATTCATGCTCAGTGTTAGGTGCATACTAAGAGGGAATGAACTTGCACTGTTACTCCATCACACAAATAGAACAGGTGAACAGGGGCAGGTGTAGCAAACATGGCACCCTCCAAATGACTGCAACTCCCATCAGCCCTTGTCATCATGGCCAATGGTCAGGGAGGGCAGAAGTTGTAGTCTACCACCATCTGGAAGGTGTTGCATTGGCTGGTCCAAAGGTACAAGCAAACTTGTGGGAATTAAGCAGGCCTAGGTCTGGTCAACGTCTGAATGGGAAACTACCTGAGAACAATATGTGTTCCATTATGACAGAAAAGAAATGCAATTAACAATGCGTAGCTTCCAACTTTTGATGGATAGAAGAAATTCATGGTCAATTTTTATTACCAGTTTCTTGGTGTATGCAGTCAAAGATCTTCTGAAACATTATCTTCTAAGTGTACACTTCCCGGTGGATTTTTGCATATATTCATTTCATTAAAGACAAAAATGCTTGTACATATTTAGTGTCCTTTAACACTCTAGTTTAAACATGCTGAGTTCTCAAGCAAAACAGAAAGTGGTGTGCCATCAAAACTAGCTTGGTGACTAAACTCCAGTATTAGCGACAGCTTCAGAACATATCACCAACTGATGAAGCCAAAGATAAAACATGACCTGAGCAGCTTAAATAAGTAAAGCATGACAACATGAGGATGGATCCTGAATTAGATTGTGTCACATCCACTGCAAGTAGCTTCACCTTCTTATGTGGTTAAGAGATTCACCAAGCATCCCAAAAGCAGAAACCAAACATCCAAATGAGCAAATCCTGCTTCTTCTTCTTCTTTTGACAGCTTTTTCTTCATATTGTATGTGGCTTAGAGCCATTTCTGTGAGGACATACAATGGCTTCTCTTTAAAAGAGAAGATCCTCGCAGAGAATTTCTTTCCCTTTTGGCCCTCCACAGGAGGGGCCAATCACACCCATGTTTAGCTTGTTTGTGTTATCAAACCATCTGTAAAAACAGCACAAAGTTCAGAAAAGGACTCTGGGGCTCGGTCACTTGGAGACATTTCCTGTGCAACACATTTCCTTTGGGTAACAGCAAGCATAACATGGGATACAGTTTGTTTACCTATTGTGACTCCCCGTGAGGTTATAGCAGCCTTCCCCACACTGATGCCCTCCAGATGTTGTTGGAGTACAATTCCCATCATCACTGGCCATTGCTTGTGCTGATGGGAGTTGTAGACCAACAATTGGAAGGCATCCCATAGCAAAAGGTTGAGTTTTAGTAACTGAAGCTGAACACCTCAGGAAAGGTACTGGGTATTCTTACTTGTTTGGTGCAGCAGTCAGTCACCATGGAGGGCAGGGACTATCCTAAGAACAACTTCATCAGCTCAAGCCTTGGGTCTCAGTGATAATACTGTAGATAGAAGCTCTCCACACATTCTGCTGATGTGTGAACTTGGAATCACCTTAGCAATACCAACTTTCTTGCTTTTTTTAAAGATTTCATGAAGGTATGCAAAATACTGCAACAAACAAGAAATAATGCCATGTTCTATCACTCAGATAGCATCAAAGCATATGGTTATGTCACTGGGGGAAGTCTTCAGATGTCCATACTTCATGCATTGGGAAATTGAGAGAGTTATGGAGATCCTTTGAAGTTGTGCAAGAAATAAAGTCCCACCGTGCAGCCTGGAAATGCTCTGGGCTTTGTAGTCCATTATAGACTCTCATATTGTGCATTGTTCTTTCGGCAGTTTTTAGATTCCAGATGTTCTCCTATCACAACGGTATTTGCAGACCTTACAGCACCAACAACTTTCTCAGAGAATTCTTGGGCAAAGCTCAGCTCTTTTCCAGGATTACGCTCCTCCCATCTCTGAGTGCCTCTCCCACTTCAGGGTTGATGGTGCTGTGCACATGTGGCTAATCATATCACACAGTGAGCAATTTACAATGATACACCAAAAGCCAACTGAGACTAAGGGTATGTTCACATCGCCACTTACTCAACATCCAGCACGCTCCTCTGCTCGTTTTTAAAGCAGGCATAGGCAACCTTGGCCCTCCAGATGTTTTGAGACTACAATTCCCATCATGTTAGCTAGGGATTCCCAGGTCCTGTTAGCTAGGGATGATGGGAGTTGTAGTCCCAAAACATCTGGAGGGCCGAGGTTGCCTACGTTTTAAAGCTACATTCAAACAACATTAACCACATTCCATATAGATCCTGTAGTTTATTGAAAATAGAAACATTTTCTTTTTCTTAAGCCAGCATCAATCCGACCAGAAAACTGAATGTGGCGTAAGTGGTAAAGTGAACATTTGAGACAGCCGTCACGTGTGTACATGAGTTTGAATGCCCAGATGACAACTTCATAAATAGAAATTCAGGGTGTGGTGTGTGCAGTGGAACCAAAAGGGTCATGCCGTTGGGTGAAGACATCCCCACCCCCTCTCTGGTGAACAACAGCATGTACATGCAGCTTGAAATGCAGTGGAGGGAAATGTGAACATACCCTAAATTTGAAGATATGACAGTGGCATAACATAAACACTAATCATGGTCTAGTTTTCTTCCTGTGGTTTCTAGAACCACCTGTAGTGTAGTTCAGCTTAGCTTAGTCATTGCCCACAGGCTTTCGGGTAAACTCTGTGTCCATGGATAGAGGCAGGGGGATATGTACATGCCCTTCCCCCAATGCGCTTGAACTTCTTGTAGATGCATTAAATAGAATATAGCAAAAAGTCTAGGCCAGGCATAGGCAAACTCAGCCCTCCATATGTTTTGAGACTACAATTCCCATCATCCCCGACCACTGGTCCTGTTAGCTAGGGATGATGGGAGTTGTAGTCCCAAAACATCTGGAGGGCCGAGTTTGCCTATTGCCATGGCAACTTTCAACCCTTCCATGGGCTAATTTCATTCAATCTAGATTGACTATTGGCAAAGAACTGCAAATGGTCAAAAGGGAATTTGTAGTGAAAGTCAATCCAAGCTGAGTTCCACATGGTGAGGGCACATACATAACCACTTCATTGTGAGGCGATGCAGTTGTGAGCCTGTATGGACCTGTATGTTTGCTGCAGCCATTATAGACTAAAGTGGCTGTAAAGATGAGGCCATAACTCACTCTGACTTAGAATGTACAAGGAGGGGCTTTCTTTGGTAAGACTGCCATTAAAGAAGTGCAAAATAAGACGGCCTGCCACTGTGCAACCCATATATAACCAGCTCAGCTTCTCCACTGTCTTCTTAAGGTGAGCTCTCTTAAATTGCTTAACAAAACAAAACCTTTCAGTACTGGCAAAAAAATAAATAAGGAAATAAAACTGCTCCTATTCCCTCCTCTGACACTCCCCCAAGGGTTTTTATTCATACCCAAAAAGCATGGGATTTATGGCTGACACAAAGGAGTTTTTTCTTCCAAATGAATTTCATTTTTATTATTCTGCCTCTGTTTTCTTCTCCCTGTCAGGCTATTGCTCAACTAAATCTTCATTTTATTACCTAGGGAAGTTGTGCTCTATGGGGGTCTATCTGCTCCAATATCGAAAGAGAATCTTTCCCACCCCCCTCTCTCTGTTTTGAAAACTCATTCATCACAATGGAGACGGCTCCATAACGAATCCTTCAAGCAGCTATCACCACAGTCATTAAATGTGCAACACAAGCCTTAAAAGGCAGGTTTGGATGCACTTTGATGCTTTGCTATAATCGTTTTATTGGGCCTGCAATGGGTGTCCAGATAGCTATCATGGGGATCTCTTCTGGTTGATGCACTGCTACCATAAAACTGGCATTTAGTTTCTATGAAATAAAAGCATTTGGGAAATTTAGGCAGCATGTCAGGCCATCAGGAATGCCGTACAGTAAGGAAGGATACACTATTGTATTTTTCAGCAGAAATATGTCTGGTGCTATTTAGGCACATGACAAAACAATGTCCCTAGAATCCTTCCCCAATGTAATTTCACATGTAGCATGAAGCATCATCTATAGTGTGAGAGACACCCGAGCTTGTCATATGCATGTCCTTACATTCTGAGGTCAGCCAAGAAGAAGTGTGAGAGATAGCATTCCTGGGTCTTTCAAAGAGTGGGAAATCTGGAGACTGGGTTTTCCCTACTTTCCCAGGAGAAAGCATAAATATTAAGCCAGCCTATTTGAGAGACAGAAACAGACATCTGGAGTTTAAGAAGAGCACCGCTGCTTCACATGTTGGCATGAAATAGAGCAGCCTTCCCCAACCGGGTGCAATCCAGATGTTTTGGAACCACAACTCCCATCAACCCCAGCTAGCGCAACCATGCTGGCTGAGGCGGATGGGAGCCGTAGTCCAAAACATATGGAGGGCACCAAGTTGGGGGAGGCTGCATCAGAGATTTAGATGCTTCTGTTTGTTGTCATAGTTGTCAACATCACCACCGGCATTGGCTTGGTATCAGCAAATGACAAGTGTCAACAGAACTGTGTCACCAGGGAATGGCGTCTACTGTTCTTTGGGAGTTCTTTGGGAGAAGACATGTGGTTTAAAGCTGTACTGGATGTGCTATAAATGTGTGGTGTGGACCCACCAAAAGGAGATGGTAGGAAGTTTGTTGTCCTAAGCAACTGGTTTCCAAAGGCAAACGGGCACAGTTTTATATTAAGAGAAGCATAATGTTGTTGCAGAGGGAGAAGCACCTTGAGAAGCTTCTATTTTCCTTTTCTTTTGAAGGGCAAAAAGGATGCATTGATGTTCCTTTCTGAAAACATTTCAAAAGTCTGCAATAAGGAAACAAAACTTCATTTCATTAAGTAAATTCCAGAAGTAACATTCACATCTATGGATCATAGTGATGTAATAAGTTAGTTAACCACACAAACTATTATGTTTAAAACAAGAAATCCACATCTTTTTTCATATGATCCTTGCTTTGTGATAGAAGCAAATGTTCAAACATAAAACTAAATACTCTTTTAGTAAGTAATTAAATCCAGCAAGCCAAATTAAATTATGTAGTAAATGCAATATTGCCAAATAACTGTTCTTCTAGTATCTTTAACATGGAGGGTTTAAAAAACAACAACTTGATTTCAAAACTTAAGATGAACATTAATTCAGTTTTCATTTTCTTAAGCTTTTAAGAAGAAAAAATGACTCAAAAAACTTGAGTGCTTTGAAACCACAAGCAGATACAACTTGTATACATGATTCACAAATACATTTTGGCTTTGAAGGTTTTCGGGCTGCAAATTCTGCAAACACTTTCCACATGCCTGCTAAATCAAACTCAGTTGCCTAAAAAGAAAAAAGAAAAACACATGGGGACTTAGAGGGGACTTAGAACTCAGAATGAATAATTTCCGCAAACACATTTCATGTTCCAAAATTTCATCTGGTTACACAAGCCTAACAGACTGTGGCTGGTATGCACATTTCATCGCAACCAAGTTACAAAAAGGACCAGCAACACTTTGCGTAATTTTGGGGGGCACTAATGTTTTGCATAAACATCAAAATGTTTCCATAAGTTCTGGAAATGTATCTTACGCGATGTTTAGGAAATCATTGATGAACAAGACATTATGGGAGCTAAGCTATTGCTTTCCATTGTATTTCTCCTTGGCAATAAGAAAACATGAATTCAGGTTCTCACCCATCTATGAACTCTGCAAGATATGAGCTTTAGGCTGCAACAGTCCCACTGAAATTATTTATTAATCACTATTATTTATATCCTGCCTATCAGGATCCAAATCCTTCCAAGGCAGCTTAGAAAAAAATTAAACTACATTAAACACACACCCCAATTTATTATCAGCATTAAAAAGTCATCAGCATGCTTTCCAGCAGGATACTTAATATGTGTCTTATTTTTATTTCTTTAAAAAATTGCCTACTCCCTCTTTGGAGGAGAGGAGTGATGATTTGGTCGCATCCTGTTTGGGAGGATATGAGCTGTTTACCTTTCCTTCTCACCTTTACTATTTTATAATAGATTGCTACTTATTTTAATAAGCTGACCAGTTTGATCACTAGGAGATTTAGTTTTGTCCTGCCATTACCTTCTATGTAATATTTTGTGTGTTCTCAGCTGCACGTCTGCTTTGTATCTCTTTTTGGCGGGTGAAACGTAGAAGAAACAGGAAAGGCCAGTCAAATTATGGATGTTTTAAGAGGTCAGCGTTATGCCTTTCAAGGCATGTGGAGGAATTTTAAGTATATAAACTCATTTCATGTTCTGTTATGGGTAACTAAAACAGAAAGGAACATGACATGACCTCTTAGTCTTGCAGTCAGTGACACTCTGGAATGAGAAAGAAGACAAAATTGTGGATAATATCACTGTGTCCATAATCCCAGTCTTGGCTGCTGGCTCAGTCTTAGTAGTTTTGCAGGAGCTAGCATATACCTAAGGAAGGGAGAGAAATTTGTTCACTCTTCCCAAAACCAACATGTTAATGAAAATTGGTTGGACTCGATGGCCCTTGTGGTCTCTTCCAACTCTATGATTCTATGAGTAAGACCCATTCAACTGTGTAAATAGCTAGGTTGGTTAGAACATCGTGCTTAGTGCTTTTTTTCAGGGGGTACTCAAGGATCTGCAATAGCAGCACTTTTGTTGTTGTTGTTCTTGAAAAGTGTGGCACTTACTGTAACAACTTCATGGTGAGTACCAGCACCTATTTTTCTAGGAGAGAAAGCACCAATCATGCTGAAAATGCCACGGTTGCAGGTTCAGTCTCCATAAGGGACAGCTGCATATTCCTGCACTGCAGGGGATTGGACTAGATGATCCTTGGTGTCTCTTCCAACTCTATAATTCTATGGTGTTAGCTTTCCTCTGAGTAGATTGCACTGTCAAAGACTGTGTTCTTTCATCAAGCCTTTTAGCTCTGCATGCTTTCTTAACACGAAAACCAGACATTTTTGCTGTTTACTCCCTCTTTGATCCACAGCAATGCTGATCTGTGGGGCTGAATAGCGACTTTAATTACGAACTATAAATAAATCTTTAGAAAGCCATACGAAAATGCAATATAATCTTAATTGCCACTGCAGATACTAATAACTGCCTTCCAGGAGAGAATATATATCATCTTCAGCAGAGCGCACTGTAACTGGTAGTTATGGAGCAAAATGAGATAGCCTGATGTATTGGAGAGCTAAATGAGCATTTCCTCTTACTGAGTGCTTGCCGCTGCTCTCTGAAATGAAGCATTTACTGAAAAAGAAGCAGACGAAGGAAGCTAGAGACCTAACATTATGCAGCAAGAGACTGGCAGTCTCATACTGATCAGGTGTTCCAGGTCACTTCTTATTGTACCTTCCTAACCTGAGTTCACAAAACATGTGTAGGAAAAACACAGTAAATGGCCTCCTTTCCCTCTACAAAAGTACATGTAACTGCATGTTAAACACAAGGAGAACCCTCTGTATGTTCAGGGAAGGCGTAGCTTCAATGCTGGGTGATAGGAGACAGTGACTGGAAAAGGAACCCTAAGTGGATGCAACAGCTCATGGTTTACATGCAGGCTTCCCAGGTGGGGTGGGCCTTGTATTCTCTTCATGGGGAAGTCCACAACCACATTTCTTAATTTGCTGAGGTTAATCTGGTGCATGTGAAAAGTTGCCAAGAGGCGGTACAGTGGTACCTCGGGTTAAGAACTTAATTCGTTATGGAGGTCAGTTCTTAACCTGAAACTGTTCTTAACCTGAGGTACCACTTTAGCTAATGGGGTCTCCCACTGCTGTCGCGCCACCGCTGCGCAATTTCTGTTCTCATCCTGAAGCAAAGTTCTTAACCCGAGGTACTACTTCCGGTTAACGGCGTCTGTAACCTGAAGCGTTTGTAACTTGAAGTGTCTGTAACCTGAGGTACCACTGTATCTGTGACATCAAGGTAGGCTTGCCACAGACTCAGGATCTCATTGCCCTGAAATCCCAGGCCAGTGGTCAATGTCTCCAGGCTGTCATTCAGACATATGGACTGATGGTTTCTTCTTGAGATGTAGCTTGTGAAGACATTGTTGGAGTCTTGCGGGGGGCAGGGAAAAAGCCAGCCCTGGAAAATGTGAGCTCAGGAGAGTGGGGTGGTCCATCATGCACCCACTACCAAGCAAGAGGCACCGTCACAGTTTGAGGACACATTGCAGCAGAGGAAAGCAGTGAAGAAGGGTGCAAAGTAGAGCTGGGGTGGGGTGTGTTCTAGGTTGAGAGCATGGCCAAGGAGAATCCCAAGAACCCTAGAAAGGCCTGAAGGGTTGCACTTGGCTGCTGTGCCTGACATTCCCCACCTCTGCCTTACCATAAAATATAAATTGCCAGTGTGGTATAGTGGTTAAGAGTGGTAGTCTTGTAATCTGGTGAACTGGGATCGATTCCCCACTCCTCCACATGCAGCTGCTGGGTGACCTTGGGCTAGTCACACTTCTCTGAAGTCTCTCAGCCTCACTCACCTCACAGAGTGTTTGTTGTGGGAGAGGAAGGGAAAGGAGAATGTTAGCCGCTTTGAGACTCCTTCGGATAGTGATAAAGTGGGATATCAAATCCAAACTCCTCCTCCTCCTCCTCCTCTTTATTCTTTATTCTAGGCGATAAATTGAATTTTTGTACACACACACACAATTGTTGTAGAATAGCGTCTTAGAGCACTTCCTTCCATGTTCTGGGTCATTTTTAACAAAAGGAGCATTTGCATCCTGCATTTCAGGAAAAGGAGTGGCTGGCTTTCGGCACTAACTTTCAGCAACTGCTAGGACTTGCTTCTTGGTCACAGTTGCCACAGAGAAATGTTGAATGCCTCCTCCACAGTTCTTCCAAGTGTATAGAATCCGTCTGTCTTATATTTCCTGCAGCCAAATAAGAAAGACGTGGATTCCCTGAAAGATATTGCTAGCATGTGAATCATTATATGAATCATGTGATAAATTCAAAGCCAGCCAAGGCACATCCTAAATGAAAACTGTAGTTTATTTAGTTTTCGTTAGCATGACTGTGCTGTGTCTGATGGGAGGGAACGAGATTAGAATTTCTTGTTCTTTATGTATTTGGAAATATTTATAAGCTGTTCTTCATGTAAATCAGGTGTGGGAAACCTTTGTCCCTCCAGAGTTGCTGAGCAACAACTCCCATCAACCACAGCTAGCAATGAATGCTGGGAGCTGTAGCTCAGCAACACCTGGAGGGGCAAAGGTTCCCCACGCCTGATCTGAATAATACCAGAGCTGTTGCGTGTCAAGGTCCCCAGGGCCACCCCAATAACTCACACATCACACAGAATTTTTTGTTTAAGGTTTTTGGCATAATTTTGGCCACAGCTTTATTAAAATACAAATTTGTGAGTGGTTGCTTAGGCATTGGTTGCGACTATCTGCCCCCACCATGGGGGACAGACTGACATTCCGCACGATGTGAAAGTCAGAATAGGGGAATACACTTGGGGGTAGAGACGGAGCAGGGAACCTGCCCTCACCCCAAATGCAACCAGGAGCTCATTGCTATGGCCCGAGCCCCCTTGACAGAGTGGACAAGCAATAGTTAGCCCCCAATTCCTTTAACGGAATTCCTTGCAGCAGCAGCAGCAGCATTAGAGGGGCAGGCACAGCCAATCCATGCCCCTCAACCAACCAAACCATAAACCAATGCCTAACTGCAACCTTACAAGTTGTGACGATTTGTTACGCAGTAGGCAAAAACCAAATGGCCCCAGTCAATCAGCCAGATGGACAAAATTCCTACCGGGCCCCTGCCCCAAGAGCAGACAACCCCATGACAGGCATAGCAAGGTCAAAGCGAACAACCCTAATTCTAGGGAGGGGGGATGGGCAATCCGATGCACGGTCAAAAAGAGGAAGCCCTAGCCTCATGCAATGAGTTTTAGCATTTCTGGCTGTCAATCAACAAATGGCAACATTAACTTCTTCCCAACAACAAGGGAAGCCCCAATCGCATCAGTGGCCAACGATCAATTAGCCCGCCCCCAACTTTGGAGTGTCCTGGCGGCCCCCACCGCAACACGTGCTCTCCATGAAGGAGAACACGCTTTCACAAAATGAAATAGGATGAAATACGCATTAAAGCCAATTTGATCAAATCATATTGCTTTTTATTATAAATAGCATAATAATGCCACATACTTAAACCAAAAGACCTGCTTTCAAAAACCATAGTAAGTTTGGCAGATTCCAGAAAACTGAAAATCTACCTGTAGATAGCTGACTCATTGCTATGCTTGTTTCTGTGCCCTTATTTTCTCTAACAATTATCTGTTTAAATCCTAACCGGTATTTTATTATATGTCTTTCTTATGCTGGTCTGTGACAGTAATAAAGTTAAGAGGAAGAAGACTCGTTGCTAGATTGAATGTGGGTGTACAAGCACCACCAATCATCATTGCTGTCAAAGGCAATTTTTTAAATATATCACTTTCTCCACAAGTAAATCTGTGCTCAAAGCAGTTCACACAAAAATCTAAGTCTAAATACAGGAACACGATAACAAAACACAAGACAATCTTAATGTTTAGGGAAGCTTTTAATATTTGATTAATTGTTGTATTTAATATTTTGTTGGAAGCCACCCAGAGTGGCTGAGGAAACCCAGCCAGATGGGCGGGGTATAAACAAATTCTTCTTCTTCTTCTTCTTCTTCTTCTTCTTCTTCTTCTTCTTCTTCTTCTTCTCTCTGCCACTAGAGAGGTCTGGGTGTCTGGCTGACTTATGAACAGCCATGTACAGGTTTGGCAGGAACACTGAGGTTTGGCAGGCCACCCATCCCATTTGGGCTTCCATTCATGGTTTCCATGGCAGCTGACCCATGTCTCCCTACATTCTGGTTTCCCTCTTGACTAACCTCAGTTCTGCCTTTGCTGACCAAGCAACTGGGACATGGTTGGATTGAATCCTTCTCCTATTGAACCATGAGGGTGGTCTTCTACATGACCACTGGTTGACCATCATTGGAATCGTGGCAGGAAACATCCTGCTGCATCCCTGCATGGCTCACTATTCTGGCTTTCTCTCTTTGCAATTGGGTTCAACAGATGGTGAGTAACTCTACCGTCTCTCTGCATCAGTTTTGAATGGAACATTTAAGCATGTCAGACTGGCTGTGCATCTCTCATCGTGTTTTGGACCATTGCTTTTCCAACCACGAGGCGTTTACGGAGCACTAACTCACACAGAATGCAAGGGGTGTACTTTTCTTAGGGAAAGGCTCTTACCAGTTCCACATGCTAAAGTCAACACTGGAGATGTTAGCAATGAAAAGTGCTGCCAGTTATCAAGGCTGATCCTGATACATTCTGGTGCCCTTCTCCCAAGCCAAGGTACCTTAGTACCTAAGGCTAGTCAAATTATTTTGGTACCTTAGTGGAAAATCCTCACAGGTGCTTCTCTTCAGCGGACAGTAAAAATATACAGATATTAAATTCCTAACAATTTCCTTCCCTTTCATGATACCCGAAATAGCTGCCTGCAGTGGCCACCTCATTCTGCAGAATGAAAAAGGAAAGGAAAGAGGAAGAATGCCTGCTTCAGTTAGCAGAAAACAGGGGAAACACTAGGTTATTGTCTGTGACAACATTAGTGGAGAACAGTGCAGTTTGCTTGCCTTTGTGAACTTCTTTTTTCTCATTTTCATGTCCTTGGTGGCTGTCCCAGCACTTGAGGAATTGAGTCTCTCCCACCACCACCAATGCTTACAAAGACCCTTAGTTCCTTCTTGTCATTCCTTATTTCATTTTTGTCCTTGGTGCCTTCTTGTACTACAATAACGGAGCAAAGTAGTGGTTCAACCTTACCTGCCTATTTTCTGATAACTAATATTAGCACACTTAACAACCACTCCAAAGAAACTTGAATGCAGCAATTCAAGTTTCTGCTAAGCCGCCTACATGCATGTATTTGGAAAATTGTAGGTGACCTCTCAAGTCAGCTCTCATCTCACCGCGAGTCATACGTATTGGCAAAGCCTGAATGTTGAAGGTTAGACTACCAGAGCGAGTGGAGGGACCTAATGCTTTTTCCTACAATGTGAAGAGCAGAAGTGTGCCGTGCTAATAAGCTTTGTAGATCACATTTTTCCCCATAATTTTATTTTCCAAAGGTACACAATATTCAGTTAGCAATAACAATACAAAATAATAACCAAACAAAAACAAATCCTACACTCATGTGGCTTCCCTCCCCCAATACTCGTCATCTCTTAATCTTTAGATTTATAACATTGCATCTTTTGGTCATCCTTAATATCCTTAATATATTACTTTTTCTAGTTCTGCTTTACAAATTTAGTCTATACATATCAACATATTATCCTTAGAACAGTGGTTTTTCATGTAATCCTCAAAGCATTGCCATTCTGACCTTAAATTCTGATTAGTCTGATGCCTTCCCTGACCCTCCATGGCTTTTTTCACAGTGAAAAGGCCTCAGATGTTGGAACCTTTAGGATGCTAAAGGAGTTCCTTTCTAGGACCTTCTTCATGCAGTGCAGATGCTCTGCCATTGAGTTACAGCCCTTCCCTAATGTCTGCCCTAAGTTCTCCCACCATTTGCCTTCATTGAATGGATAGCTACTTGGGAGCCAACTCCTAGGGTCTGAGCTCCCTTCACCCCCCCCAATAATATATTTGAGGGGGCCAGCAACCCCCCAAGTTGATAGGCACTGGTGCATGTGTGCCATGTCTTGTGATCAGTTATGTGTAGCGGGGCTTACCTGGGTCCCCCCCAATATTATGTTCAAGTTAGCACCCCTAGATAGCTCATTCTATGATTCCAGGCTCTGGTATTTCTAGAAGAGGGAGAGAAACCTCTCCCTGTCCACTATGCATATTTCTATAAGCCAAAAAATCTATTTTTATTGTGGTTTGTCAATTTGGGGTCAGGGGGAACACACACGATGTTTACTTTGGCTCTACAATTCTACGATACTTCATATCAATGTCATCAAGCCACAAATATTCACAAGCTGAATGCACAGTGTCAGGGAACTGACATCAGAGGGAAAGGAGGTGGTAGGGCTCCCAGAGACTGGGAGAGACTCAACAGCCAAAGCAGGGACCAGCAGGGGGAGCACGGGGTCTCTGGAGGGGAATCTCAGTAATACTGAGAGAGACGCAGCAACGCAGGCAGGAAGCAGGGGAGAGAAAGGGGTGAGAGACACTTCTAGCGAAAATAGTGGGGAGGTGTCAGAAGCAACTGCAGGGAGACCCATGCTTCGTCGGAAGCTGTCACGTCGTGAGTCCAGGAGACGTGTTTCCGTTAAGGAACTTCTTTGTTGGAGGCGTTTCCGCAAACAGCCACTGTCGGACTCCACCAGTGACTAGAGCAGACATGTCTGATGAGCTCTGTCACACACAGAGGCTTGTGGAGCCGCACAAACTCTGAAGGGGCACACTTTTAAGCACAAGCAGCTAATCAACCCCCTGATAGCAGTCCGACAGTCTTTGTACGCTGCCTGTGCAGGAGAAAGCATCATGAGCGACCCAGCAGGAGCCGGAGCCGGAGGAGCGGATCCAAGCTTGGAGGAAAGATACCGAGCATTGGAGGTCCAACTTGCGCTGCAGACGGCGAGGCTGGAGGAGAGGAGGGCGCAGGATGCTGACAAGAAGGGGAGAACCACTCAGTTCCCCAGAAAGGTACCAGGATTGGTGCAGAAGTTTGGGGGGGACCCCAAGGACTATCATGCCTTTAGGACAGAGATGCAATATGCCCTGAATGTGCAGTTTGATGAGTTCCCTGATGAGGAATCGCGAGTTGCTTTCGTAATTGGGCATCTTGAGAAGGGCGCGCGTGATTGGGTTCGGCCCCTGATGGCAACGCACAACGATATCCTAAAGGACACTATGAAATTCTTTCGTGCAATGGATATCATGTTTTCCAGCGATATTGAGGAAGGGTTGGTGCGCAGACAGCTGATGGCTTGCAAGCAGGGAAGCAGATCTGTCCGTGAGTACTGGACTGAATTTACCATGCTGATTCACAGATTGGGGTGGGATTTATCGGCAGCACCCATTCAGATGCTGTTTGAAGAAGGTCTTTCTTCGGCTGTGAAAGACGAGCTGTCCAGGAGCCCCAGGGCTGTGTCGATGGATCAGCTGACCAAGTCTGCGCTGACCATTGGAGCGCGCCAGGAGGCAAGAGCCTTGGAGAGGTGGGAAGGGAGAGGGGAACGTTGGAAGGAGTTACGCATTCCAGACATTCCTGAGCCAGCTTTCCCGCCGGCAGAGCCGATGGAAATCGGAACAGCCCGCGCGCGCGCAGTTTCAAAGCCCAGTGAGGGGGCGAAGAAGGAGGGAAAGGGAGCCCGGAAATGCTATCTCTGCCAACAGCCAGGCCACTTTGCCAGAGTCTGCCCCCAGAGGAAGGAATGGCAAGGGATGGTGGGCGCAGTGGAGGGAGGAGAGCAGGGAGAAACGGAGCAAGTAAAAGCCAACGCCTGGTTGCCGTCAGGGCACTGCAACCAGGCTCAAGAGCAGTGAAAGTGCCCGTACCAGAAGCTCCTCGACCTGCCCTAGTGATTGAAGTGTCGCTAGAGCTGCAAAATGGACACCCCCTACAAATAAAGGCGCTGTTGGATTCCGGCAGCTCTTGCAATTTTATGAGCAAGGAGTTTGCTGCTGAACATCAGATACAGACTATCCCTTTAAGCAACCCCCTGCAGGTGACCACAATCGATGGCAGGGAGCTGTTGGGAGGAGGAGTCAGCTTGCAGACCGTCCCAATGATAATGAAGGTGGCAAGGCACACAGAACTGATAGCGTTTAATGTGGCCACCTTGGGAGGCGCTCCCATTATTTTGGGAATGAGCTGGCTAGCCCTACATGATCCGCTGGTGGGCTGGCATCAAAGAGTGGTTTCCTTCGGTTCAGCACATTGCTTAGAACACTGCAGGGGGGAAAGGGGTTCAGCAGGGGCCCAAGCCACCCTGGCAGGGACTGAAGTAATGGAGAAAGGGAAGGTGCCACCACAGTATGCTGATTTCAACGATGTGTTCAGCGAGAAGGAAGCTGATCAACTACCCCCGCATAGGCCCTTTGATTGCCAGATTAATCTACTCCCTGGAGCCCAGCTTCCTGTAGGCAAGCTGTATGCCATGTCAGACAGGGAGATGCAGGAGTTGAGAGCGTTCATTGACAAGAACCTGAAGAGAGGCTTCATCAGGGAGTCTAAGGCAGCGGGGGGTAGCCCAGTGTTTTTTGTGGATAAAAAAAACACGGACAAGCCGAGGCTGGTATGTGACTTTCGACAGTTAAATGCAGTGACTGAGCCTGCGGCTTTTCCCATGCCCAGGATTGATGATATTTTGACCAGGGTGCGAAAAGGAAAGATTTTTACAAAGCTGGACCTGAGGGGGGCGTACAACCTGATACGTATAAGGAAAGGGGATGAATGGAAGACCACCATGTTCACCCCTTTGGGGGCATTTGAATATCTCGTGATGCCTTTTGGATTACAAACAGGCTCCGCGTGTTTTCAAAGTTTTATGAACCACGTGCTGGGGCCTTTGCTCTACAAGAATTGCGTGGCCTTCCTAGATGACGTGTTGGTGTATTCGGAGAACGAGGAGCAACATGTGAGAGACGTCAGGGAAGTGTTGAGCAGGCTGCAAGCCAACCGACTGTGGGTGAAACTGGAGAAGTGTCAGTTTCATACCAAGGAGGTGGAATTCCTGGGGTACCGCTTGTCCGATAAGGGGTTGGCTATGGACCCCAGCAAGGTTCAAGCGGTGCTGGAATGGAAAACACCCAAGACCAAGAAGGATGTGCAGAGGTTCCTAGGGTTTGGAAACTTTTATCGTAAGTTCATCCGGAACTTCGCCCACCTGACGGCGCCCATCACGGACTGTCTCAGCGGCAAAAAGAAGTTTGTTTGGACGGGGGAGGCGGAGAGAGCGTTTGATGAACTGAAAAAGGCCTTCGCCTCTGACGAACAACTTCTACATGTGGATTTACAAAAAAAGCTGAGGGTCGAAACAGACGCGTCGGACAGAGCCATAGGGGCGGTGCTTCTTCTGCAGCCGGGGAAGGAGGGGTCAGAGTGGCGACCGTGTGCCTTCTTTTCGCGAAAGCTGAACAAATCTGAGAGGAACTACACGGTGTACGACCGGGAACTTCTTGCCATTTATGAGGCCTTCCGGAGATGGAGGCATCTACTAATTGGTGCACAACAGAAGGTGCAAGTGTGCACGGACCATAAGAATCTAGAGTATTGGAGAACTGCGCGAGTGCTCAACCAACGGCAGTTGAGATGGGCCCAGGAGTTCTCCAAATTTAACTTTGAGATTTGTTACGTACCAGGCCCGGAGAACGTTAGGGCTGACGCTCTCTCACGCAAACCTGAATATTTGGAGGGAGAGGGTGCACCCGAGGAGACCCATTTCATTCCCGAGGACCGCTGGGTGTGTGGGGCGGCATTGGTGGGGCAAAGGGAGCTGGTAGAGGGAACGGTGCAGGATGAATACGCCCAGGACAAACTCAGGAGTCTCAGGAGGGAGGGAGACAAACCCGGGGGTTTTGAGGAGAGAAATGGGGCATTGTACTACAAGGGAGCGTTATACATACCTGAAGGGGAATTGAGGGAAAAGGTACTCAAGCAACTGCACGATAACCCCACAGCCGGGCATTTTGGGCAACACAAAACCATGTGGCTGGTCACCAGGGAATTCTGGTGGCCCAAGGTCAGGGAAGATGTGCGGGAATATGTGAGAGGGTGTGACAGATGCCAACGAGCCAAAGGGGAGAGGCGGGCACCGGCAGGTTTATTAGAACCACTACCCACGCCGGAGAGGCCATGGGAGGCAGTGGCAATAGATTTCATGACTGATCTGCCCAGGTCCAAAGGGAAAACAGCCATCATGGTGGTGGTAGACCTGTTAACCAAGATGGCCCACTTTATAGCCTGCTCACATGCGGTCACAGCAGAAGAAACCGCCAAATTGTTTGTGGAAAATGTGTTTAGGTTGCATGGCGCCCCCTTGAGGGTGGTTTCGGACCGAGGGAAACAATTTACTTCCAGGTTCTGGAGGAGACTCATGAGCTTATTGCATGTAGAGGTCAATTTCTCTACTGCCCGTCATCCCGAAACCAATGGGCAGGCGGAAAGAGCCAATGGTGTCCTCCAGCAATATTTGAGGTGTTATGTTAATGACAGAGAGAATGATTGGGTGGAGAAGCTGGCGTTGGCAGAATTTGCCTACAACAATGCAGAGAACGTGTCCACGGGGATGAGCCCCTTTTTGGCCAATCACGGGTGTCATCCCCGAGCCTTCCCAGGGGGGGAGGGGGAGAACTGGAGCGTTCCAGCCGCAGAACAGTTCGTTGAAGAAATGGAAGCTATCCACCGCCAACTTCAACTTAATTTAAACCGGGCGAAGGAGGAATATAAGAGGCAGGCAGACAAAACCAGAAGGGAAGGGGAAAGCATTAGGGTGGGGGACCAGGTGTGGCTGTCCACCCAAGGGTTACCGTTTAAAGGAGGTTGTAAGAAGTTAAGACCCAGAAGACTGGGTCCATTTGAAGTCACGCAACAGGTCAACCCAGTGGCTTTCAGACTCCGGTTACCGAACCACATGAAGTTGCACCCAGTGTTCCACAGATCGTTGCTGTCACCGTATATAGGGGACAGAGAGGGGAGGGTCAATAGGGGACCAGCGATGGAGGAAAAAGAACAAAGCTACCATGTAGCGGAGATTCTCGATTCCAGGTGGAAGGGAGAGCAAGTAGAGTACTTGGTAAGGTGGGAAGGGGAACCGGAGTCGGAAAACACCTGGGTCAGGGCAGAGGATGTAGATGACGAGGTTCTGATTGAAGCCTTTCATCAGAGATTCCCTCGTAAACCCCAGCCAGTGGCGAGGTTCCGGAGGGAATACTTCGCCACCACCGACGAAGAAGAAGAGTTGGAGGGGTTCGCTGATTCCGAGGTGGAGGAGGATTCAGCGAGTCGGAACGAAGACCGATGGAGGGAGATGTTCGAGACGTCTGAAGATGAAGAGGATTCGTTTCGGGGTTTCAGCTCCTCACCGCCCAGAGGAGAGGGAGGGGGCGGGGGGGAAGGGGGCCCTGGAGGGGAGGTGGATGTCAGGGAACTGACATCAGAGGGAAAGGAGGTGGTAGGGCTCCCAGAGACTGGGAGAGACTCAACAGCCAAAGCAGGGACCAGCAGGGGGAGCACGGGGTCTCTGGAGGGGAATCTCAGTAATACTGAGAGAGACGCAGCAACGCAGGCAGGAAGCAGGGGAGAGAAAGGGGTGAGAGACACTTCTAGCGAAAATAGTGGGGAGGTGTCAGAAGCAACTGCAGGGAGACCCATGCTTCGTCGGAAGCTGTCACGTCGTGAGTCCAGGAGACGTGTTTCCGTTAAGGAACTTCTTTGTTGGAGGCGTTTCCGCAAACAGCCACTGTCGGACTCCACCAGTGACTAGAGCAGACATGTCTGATGAGCTCTGTCACACACAGAGGCTTGTGGAGCCGCACAAACTCTGAAGGGGCACACTTTTAAGCACAAGCAGCTAATCAACCCCCTGATACACAGTCTAGGTTTAGGGTTAATGAATAGCTAACCATAATTCCTAAAACAGTTTTTTTTAAAAAAAATCCTTAAAAAAAAACAACATCAATGCTACGTACTGATTTTTAAACCAAATATTCCATGTATATTAACAATGGGCAATTTCCCCCAGTCTTGGAATGATCTGGCAGCCCTGAATGAATATGGATGGACGTAAGAGCATTCATTTCTCTGTACCTTCTGGCAGGGTATTGCAATTTAGTCTTAAATAGTTGCAGATTCCTGAAAATTGCCTCTTTTAGAGCACTGACATAGAGAAAGTAGGTTCAACATGTTCTCACAAAATCCAAGACCGAAATAGCAGCTACATTTTAACTAGTGCTTGCAGTCATTAGCAGCCGTTTTTTATTACCCTCAAAGGAGCAGAGGAAAATTCCATGAACTTCCGATTATTCGCCAAAATCCTGGCTCCAGCTCAGGAGGGTGTGGGTGAAGAGAGTCATTACTAATCCCAATATCTCCAAATATTTGAGATAAGTCTGGTTTGAGCTGCATGCTTTTGCAGCACTGCAAAAAGATGTGCTCTTAGCTCCTACTGTTTTGCAAACAATAATACAATGAGATCAAAAGCTGAACTGCAAAAGAGGCACTTTGAAAGGAAAGTGATTAGAGAAAGGACTGTATAGAGAAAGTTTGGGTGGGGGGGAGAGAATTGCAAACTAGATAGCTAACATTGTGAAGCAAACATTTAAAAATGGCCAGAACATGATAACAGCTTAGGAGTTTAATGCTAGCAGAATATATGGAGAATTTCCAAGAGGAAGGGTTTAAAGGACCCTGAAAAGGAATCTAAAATCTGTATACTGAGTTGAGTCAAGTTTTGGTTTTTGCTTTTGTCCACACTGCAAAACATGTCAGAATAAGAGCAACTATCTCTACTGACTTCAGGGTTTGGGGGGCCCTAAGCTGAGACACAGGTGGCGCTGTGGTCTAAACCACAGAGCCTAGGGCTTGCTGATCAGAAGGTTCAAATCCCCACAACAGGGTGAGCTCCCATTGTTCAGTCCCTGCTCCTGCCAACCTAGCAGTTCAAAAGCATGTCAAAGTGCAAGTAGATAAATAGGTACCGCTCCGGCAGGAAGGTAAACGGCGTTTCCATGCACTGCTCTGGTTTGCCAGAAATGGCTTAGTCATGCTGGCCAAATGACCCGGAAGCTGTATGCTGGCTCCCTCGGCCAGTAAAGCGAGATGAGCGCCGCAACCCCAGAGTCGTCCACGACTGGACCTAATGGTCAGGGGTACCTTTACTTTTACCTTTAAGGTGAAAGAAGTTGCAAACTGAGAACTCTCTGAAGCTGTATCTGATCTCCTTGAACAACCTGTGCAAAGTGGAAACAGCACTCTGAAGGCAGTGGGCCCACTGCGGGTTTTGGGGTCCTGGCACATGCCCAACCCTGTCATCCTCTAGAGCCAGCCCTGGCAACTGTGGGTAATGCTGGATAAGATCTGGGTTTCAAACACTATATTCTCAAGTTGGTTCTTCAAATGGCTCTGGGCAATGTATTGTTAAGCCCAAGGATAGCACTGCCCTGTTTAATTACTTTTAGATGAGAGAGATCTGGAGACTTAGGGTGTCTTTGTTATATTTAGGTTTCTTACATTCAAAGCTGGAGAAAGTTAATAAATCATATATCCTTAAATCTCCCAAAGCAGCAGGAGCTAAGGCAGCAGTTATGACTTGCCCTGCCTGTCCCCCTTCCCCAGACATGTAAGCAACCCCTTCCCCCAACCTGCTATAACTGATCAGGCATGGAAGCTGTAGAGAAGGGCTGCCTGAGACTTACTGCACTGCTTCGTTCCCTGCCCCTTTCTCTGTTCTAGGTCCATTATTTAATGTATTTTCTAACATCAATGAATTTACCAATGTGGTTACAGCAAAGTGTAGACATTCTCTCTTACCATCGAGAGCCCTAAATCTCTGTGCCAACCCCCCTTTTTTTCCTGCTGCCCCCAAAGGCAAAACATTTGGCAAGCTAAAGCTTGCAATTCCTAGGCATCCCAGTGCTGTATTGATGGGAGCATTGAGCACCACCATCCAAACACATTTCCCCATGCAGAGTAAATTACTCCACACTGGCACAAATATCTCGAAAGGGTGCCAGCAAAATCCTTTGTGGTCAGTTTTTGAGGCAAATGGATATTCCCCCTCCCAGGCTCTTGCTATCGCCAGTCCCCTGAAATGTATCTTTGTTCCAGTCGATAACTTCTCGTTTGTCTCAAATGTCAGTTTATCATGATTCTAACATACCCCATTTAAATCGGGTGGGGAAGGGTTGTGTTCACCCAGTCCTATTCCCTTGATGAGCTTTGGCTTCTCTTCACTTTTGTCCTTTGGCTGAATAGAATTGTTGTATGCTTGTGTGTGATTCCTGATGCTTGGCAAATGATCTCTGGCTACATTTCCATCATAATCATCTAAAAATTCCAATCACATTCTCAGTGAAGTGGTCTTTGCCAAGGTCTCCCATCATGCGTCGCAGCAGGCATCTCCATATGCACCAAAATCACAGGACTCCTCTCATCTACTCGGAAAAGGGTACCTCTTTCTTTCTCCTGCTGCTCCTGAACTGATTCCCAGGCCAATCTAACTCATACCCTAAAACCAACTGTAGATCTAAGGCAGCCTTCTCAAAAACTGGTGTGTCCCCCAGATGTTTCAGCTACAACTCCCATCAGCTCCTACCAGCATAGTCAGGAATGATGGAGGTTGTAGTTCCAAACCTCTGACATGTGGCAGGATGAGGAAGGCCAATCTAAAGCCTTGAACAATTCCTTGCCCCAGGGTATGCTGTGCCCGACTAGCAGGCCAGGTCCATTCTGTCCAAGCAACTGCAAGTAAACTCATTCTCTCTCCATTGTCCCAGTCCCTATAGGGGCAAGGGTCTCTGCTGAGGAAGATAGGCTTTGGGTCTCATTATTCTTGCAAAATTCATGATTACACGAAGGCGAGATACCAGCTCAGAACTGCGCCACTGAAATCAATTGACTTAGGTTATTTAAGTCCATTCATTTCAGAGGGTTTGCTCTGAGTATGACTGGCATTGAATATCACCCTAGGCACCTGCCAGTATACATGAGTTTTAGGGAACTGATCCCACCCACTAAAATACTCATAGGAAACAACTGGATTTAAAAAAAAACACAACTCTATATGGTCTCTTTCTTCAGCCAGGTCTGCAGTTTGTAGCTCAGAACTTGTGGCTCTCCAGATGTTGCTAGACTATAATCCCCATTGTCCCTGACCACTGGGCATCCTAGCCAGAGCTGTTGGGTGCGAATCCAACAACATATGGAGGGCCACAAGTCACCCATTTCTGCTCAGCTGGTCCCTTCTTCCATGCCATTCCCTTAACGAGTGGGCTGCTAATCATTTATCTCTTCCTGTAATTTGATTTCCTAGCAGCTTCCATTTCTTGGGATTCTTCCACCACCTTTGCATTCCCACCACTGTTGGCAGTCTCCTGATTAGATACTGGCTGTAATATTCCACAGCCCAAGCCTATCAGTTGCTGATCCGCCTCCCGGAATTCCTCGGCCAGGCACAACTGGAATCTCTCTAGCTAGATGTTCACCCTTCTCTTTAACCCCCCCCCCTGTTCTCCTTCACTTTTATTTTAGGTTCTTCCTCAAATGCCTTACTTGCTTGGTTTCTCAAGGATGCTCAGATTTATGTTGACTGCTGTGATTCACTCCATCCTGCTGCACACACCTGCTCAGTTACTTTCCAAGGTTCCAGAGCTATGTGATCCACAATCCCCAGTGGTAAGAAGGGCTACGCTGCTTGTTTTGAATTATTTACAGATACAGTATACAAGCAGTACATATTGGAAGTGCATAAACAGACTATCCATGTGCCAGATTTCCAGGCAAAGATTCTGAAAAAGGCAGCTGTGTTGATCCATAAGGGACTCCACCCCCACCCCCAAATCCACAGTTGGCCCATATATTTATTAGGTCCAACAAAATGTCACACAATAGTGAGCAAGTTTTTGAGTTCTCCAGACTTCTTCCTCACATCTAGCCTCAGGAGTAGATCTGGACAGTTCAGAAGCCTGCTTGCTGTTTTGGTTGGTTCCTTAATCCCAAGGCACTTCATCTGAAGGCAAATCACACCTCTCTGCCCATCTCTCTGCCAAGAGACCCCAGTGTGTTTTTCATTCTAGGCTGTGCAGGGACTCCCAGCTGTCAAAGAACACTGAAGCAATACTATGGCAAAATCAGAATGACAAACTGATACAGAAGTGGATCAAACATTGCTGGTCACTGAACAATTCAGAATATATGGGCTGTCATGGGGGGGGGGGAATAGTCACCCAACAGGAAACTAGAATTTTCATTAATGATATAGCACTTTACTTGGTCCTACTATAGCTCTCTGAGAACTGTCTCTGTTATTCCCAATTTACAGCTAGGGTAACTGAGGCTGAAAGATAGCAGCTTGACTGCAGATTTAAAACTGTACAGTATGTGACAAGGCCTGTAGAGCAATTTATGCTAACATGAATGATCCAAATAAGCAGTAGGTGTTAATCTTAAATACAAATTGCATGAGAGAATTTGCAGTCTCCACCACTGCCACCGCCTGTATATACAGAACAGAAACATTTTTAAAGAGTGATGTAAGTGGAGGAAAAATTAGACCCACAAAGGGCGGCTTCAGCGTGGAAGTGTCTTGAAATCTGAATTTGACACACACACTTCTTAATAGGGACCTCTGCAGTCTTGCAAAGAAGAGAGTATTATTTAGGACCGCGGATTGGGAAGAAAGGTGGGGGTGGAGGGAGAGAGAAGAGGTTGTTCCCAAAACCTGCCTTCTCACTGTCAGCATTTGGTAGAAGCTGGCTGGTAGCTAGAGACACCCATTAATTATAAGCATACAGATGTCCCTTTAAGGTTTGCTTCGCAGCCTGCCGACTTCAGCCTAAACACGAGCTGTTAAAGATCTGACTTTATTTGTACATGTCTCTGAGCTCCGGGATCCAGCCACGTGGGGGTTTCAAAGGCTCAGAGCCCACTTGGAAGAGGAGAGGGAGGGGGGCTGGAGAGAGGGGGGTGCAATTCATCTTGATGTGTAGGGGGAAAGAAACTTAAAGGGCTTGAACAACAAACAGGAAATGCCTAGCTGGGCTGCTGCTGCTGCTGCTAATGCAGAAGGGACCAGAAGCAAAAGCGGCAGCGGCAGCAGCAGCAACAGGACTGTGAAGTTAACAGCCGAACAAGAGAACCCCTGTTGCTAACAAGCTTGCCTCGTTTCTTTCTTATTTTTCCACTGCACGGGTTCCTTTTGCAATTGCAACCATGGGCTCCTGTCCCAGCGGCAGCATTCCAGGTGTCGCTGTCCCCTGCTTGGTACTGACAGGTGAGAACATCTTTCTCTTCTTTCCGAAGGCTTCGCATCTGCCAAACTCTCCTTCTGCTTTGGGATTTCCCCAGAATTGAGCAATTCGTCATTTCCACTTCTTCCAGTCTGTCTGCTTTTCAGCCAATTCCACACACACCCCATCCCGAGTTTTAAGTCAACTTTACAACCAGCGATTCAGTGATTTTGGATGACAGAAGCCTTAAAACTAAACAGAAAGGTGCAAAGAAAGAGGAAAGTGGGAAATAAGAAATCATAGAACTAGGCAAGCAAGGAAAGGGTGACCGGGTTGAAATGTACTGTTGTGCAAGCTTGGTTTTCACTTTTGCAAATCATTTTGGACAGTGAAGCAAATTGCGCCCCCTTAACTGCACAGGAGATAAGGGAGCTGATTTACTCTTACTTAGCATAACACTGCCAGTGAAACATGTGGTGTTTCCATTTCAGGATTCCCTGTTCTCGAGGATTTCTTAGAGCACCATAGACTCAGGGGAGTTCAGCTTTTCCTGACACAAACCATTTTCTGTTTTGGGGTGGTGGAATGGGAGGAAATGGAAATGGGGGTGGGAGAGGAAATGAACACAATTGCAATTGCTCGATGCTTTGTGGGTCTCGGAGGGATGGTTTTGCTGAAGTATGTGGGCGAAGCAAAAAAAAAAAATAGTGGGGAGGGGAACATCACATTGACAAAGGCTGAGAGTAGCCAGGAAATCTTATAGTAATCACCCCAAGGGGAAATGAAAATATTATTTTCTGTTGCTTGTGTCTTTTGTAATGTTTGGTTCTAGTTTGTAACTCACTTTCGACAGGCTGGTTTTATTTATTTTTAATGAGACAACTTTGGGATGAGTGGTTTAAATTTTCAACTTTTTGTCTTTGCTTTGGGGGTTGTTCTTCGGCAATGTGCACTGCAGTTGCAGCAATGCCTGATTATAGTGATCCCAGCTTACCAAGCAATGGCAGCACAAGTCATATGATTGTAACATCCAAAAATTATAGCATGGTACTATTCTCCTTCCTATACACAGTGGTGGCGATGTTTAAGGATGTTTTTCATACAGATAATGAACTGTTTTGTTACTCCGTTTCTGGATTTCTTTTTCAACAAGCTCTGCAAAACCTTCGAGCCACTAGTAGTTGAATAATTTACTGTTGAATTTACTCTGAGCTCTCTGAGCTGAACATCTAAATACAAAGGTAGGCCACTTGGTTGAAAGGAAGTATTGGACCTGTACAGCAGCATATAGTCAGTGCATAGATTGTTGGTCATTAGGTACCATCCAAGCTCCTGGAAGATAGCAGAGAGTAAACACAGGGTGGAATATTC
Organism: Podarcis vaucheri; assembly: GCF_965113315.1. NCBI lineage: Eukaryota > Metazoa > Chordata > Lepidosauria > Squamata > Lacertidae > Podarcis > Podarcis vaucheri. Next base: position 22,600,221 of record NC_138749.1, read on the forward strand.
CATTATTGCTTTAGGTGGTTGGTTATTTTCCTCTTCAGTATACAGTGGTACCTCGGATTAAGTACTTAATTCGTTCTGGAGGTCTGTTCTTAACCTGAAACTGTTCTTAACCTGAAGTAACACTTTAGCTAATGGGGCCTCCTGCTGCTGCCGCACAGCCGGAGCACGATTTCTGTTCTCATCCTGAAGCAAAGTTCTTAACCTGAGGTAATATTTCGGGGTTAGTGGAGTCTGTAACCTGAAGCGTATGTAACCTGAAGTGTATGTAACCCAAGGTACCACTGTAGTATCCATTTATGTCATTGTTGAAGACAGGATGGAAGTTAGAATTTCTAAGAATTGTGAACGTCTAAGAAGTGTGGGCTGCCACATGTCACGCCCTTCTCATCACTTGATTCGCCAGTTCTTGATAACTTGCAAGCTGGATGTCTAAACTGTTTACCAGATAATGTTTAACATAATGTGAATACAGAAATTTAGGCTGGTGTCGTGTCTCATTCATACACGCAAGAAGCCGCAGGCTTCAACTGATGAACAAAAGTATGAATTGACCTTCAGGTTAATTTTTTGCTTGTTTGTTTTCTCTCCCCCCCCCCCAACTGATGCTTTGCCTGGGTTCAGTTTTTACGTTCCTTACATGCAGAACCAAAACTGATGTAGCTTAAACATACTGAGTAAGAGATGGATATAGGGTAAAGGAAGTATAGAGCAAGATACCCTTGTTGATTATACTGAAAGACAAAATCTGATAAAAGCCAGCTCTTATCAGACCATCAGCTCAACAGCAACATCATAGCCATTGCCAACATCTAACTGAACAAGAGTTGAAGCTAAGATTACAGATCTAAGAATGCTTCATAGAAAGCTGGTCAAATATGTCTAAGGATTGAGCTATAGGCCTGATAGGGTCACTGACTTCCAATTTTCCTTCCCCTTTTTGAAAACCAAACAGAATACAAAAGTTAAGGATTTGCAGGATAATTCTGCACACTTGCCATGGTAGTTTCTGAACTGATGCTAAGCAAAATATAAACATGAACTTTAAAGATTTTCAAATGTGACTGAACAGGAAAGGGTACACAGCAGACATAAATGAAACTTTTTTCTTAAGGCCAAATTCTGATCCCAAATACAGAAGCCCCATTGTGTCTTTTATTAAGCCAAAATTATAGTCCAGTGGAAATCAGCTATTTGGCATTTTCGAGGATTTTATTTAAAGTTCTCCAAATCTTTCTTTTTAACGTAGGCTCATCGACTTGGTATCTTTCTCAGAATATTTATTTCCCTTTTCCCTGTGCATGTGAAGAACTGAGCTACAGGTGATGAAAATCTGTGTTTTTCTGTACTGAAATAGCATATTGTTGCAGAGGTTGCATGCCACCCCCAACCTTTGCTGAGCAGTAGCGAGATTCCAGGGGGTTCCAGACATTTACCCAGGGCCACGTTTCCATTGGGAATTCAGGCCTGTCAGAAATGGTAGTGTTTTAAGATGTATGATTTATTTTACACCTATATACACCTGGGTCTAGGTGGAGGAAGAGAATTCACAGCATTATCTCTCAAGAGGGGCTTGTTCCCCATAGCAGCATAGCATTGGGGTCCAAGGCATTTTTCACACCATTACTGTGCCTCTAACCCAGCCTGGTAAGATGGTTCTGCCCCACATGCCCTCTGCCTCCAGTTCTCCCTCCCAAGAACCTTTGCTAAGTGGGCCCTCCCATTCTCCAAACCTGTTTCAAAAGGGACACATTTTTCCTGTTTAGCACCACACACACCCGGTAATGGCAACCCCCATTTTGCACAGACTCAGACTCGGGGTTATTTCTTCAATGTGTTGATGACTCACCATTGTTTCATCACCATCATAATTTATTACTTGTACCCCACCCATCAGAATGGGTTGTCCTAACCACTTCCAACAGAATACAAAAAACACACGATACATCAGACATTAAAAGCTTCCCAATACAGGGCTGCCTTCAGATGTCTACGGAAGGTTGCATAAATGATTATCTCTTTTGACATCTGATAGGGCATTCCACAGGGCGGGCGCCACAACCGAGAAGGCCCTCTGCCTGGTTTCTTGTAACTTCACTTCTCGCAATGAGAGGCCTTCATAACTGGGTCTCTGAGCTGAACAATGGGGGTGGAGATGCTCCTTCAGGTATACAGGGCATAAACCTTTAAAGGTCAGCACCAACACTTTGAATTGTGCTCAGAAACATACTGGGAGCCAATGTAGGTCCTTTAGAACTGTTATTATATGGTCCCAGCAGCCTCTCCCAGTCACCTGTCTGGCAGCTTGCATTCATCTAGTCTGGCCAGGCTAGTTTGTAGGAGAATTGCTGAAGCCTGTATATTCCCTTCAATATCCCAAGTTTTAGCTAAATTCTGACATTCATTAATTTATAACATTCACTGACTTCCTAGAATTATGAGCGCCTTTGCACCCCCAGACTTGTTTTAAGAAGTATAGGTAGCTGAACTGCAGAAAATGTTACAAATTTCTACCGTAAGACCATCTGTTTCTCAACAATCTCCTTTCCTATCTTATTTGCTACTTATCAAGTATTTTCTATTCCTATACTGTATAACAAAAGAATAGTCTAATAATTTGTTGCTATTTCTCCCTCCAGCAATTGTTTCCAAGTTTGGGTTTCAATTGAGATAATATCATGATGTATCTACATAATAATGGCAATAGTATTTCATATTAAGCCTCAGTACTATTATTGTTTTGAAAACACGATCCTCTACTTCTGCCTTTAAAAGCTGTTTTTTTTATAAAAAAAAGTAAGCTAAATGACAAAAATGGCTTTTGAAATGGCTGACGTTACAGCTGTAAAATAATGCCATCAATTTAAATATTTGTCAGAGTAGGAGTTATAATAAAAAGTGGTGAACAAAGGGGCTGCCATATGCTGCAATGGAATAGCTTCACTGTTTATTACCTGTTTTTAAAAAGAAAAGATGTTAAGGCACATCATTTTCTATTCAAATGTTCTTAGAACTGAAAAAACAATGACTTGCAATGAAACCAATTACCAATATATTTTGAGACTGTTGTTTTCAACTGAGTCCTCTTTTGCATAGCTGGTTTTCCTAATAAATAAACCAAAGTTATTGCAAAAGTATTTCCTAATCATTTTCTGAACATTGCACAAGGGTCAACTGAACATCTTCAACTGAAGACTGCATAACCCACTTCTTATTAAAAAAACAACCACAATTTTCTGGGTTACAAAGTAGATCAGAAACCTAATCTATTACCTTGAACAGGAGGGCTAGTCCTGCAAAAAGTTTTACTTATTTAGTTAGTTTTTATCGCAGATTGTTGACTGCACCATTCTAAGAGTTAGAATGAAGTCACTTGCAGACTACCTGTTTACTGGGCACTGATCCTGATTTGTTTGCACAAAGTTTGTGGGGAGGTTATATGATGTCGCCTCAACTACCTGTCTTCCCACACTTTCCCATGCATTCATTGCTGCAAATGTCTGTTTTTAATTTTTTAAAACAGGGTCTGTTGTGCAAGAGCCCAAATCTATTTTAAATGCACAACCTGAATTTGTGGTTATGCGTGGAATCCCACTAGCAAAAAGCAAGCCAGGAAGCACACTGAGATTCACATAGAGCTACAGTTTTTGCTTTCAGAGTAATTTATATAGGCAATTTATAGCACAGGATGCTTAAGATTGGCTGTTTCTATTGCCTTTATATGGCAAGCAAGGCACTATGCAGAAACAGTGGCTCTGTCTCGGTGGTTCAGCAGGTTTCCTACTAATGTCATCTCTTCCCACAAGCAGGATCTGAGCACACTAGAAAGATGGTGCAAAGCATAGGGTTGCTGTGCATATAACATACATTTAAAGCACATGGCTTCTGCCCCCTACCAAATTGTAGTTTGTTAAGGGTGCTGCGAATTGTAGCTCTGTGGTGGGTAAACTACAATTCCCACAATTCTGTGGGGGAAGCAATGTGCTTTAAATGCATGGTATGTATGCAGCCAGTTTTTCCAGACCAGCGGTTAACAGATCATTTAAATATGGCAAACAGGATACTGGAAACCAGTTTTGAGTTTTTTATGGATTTTCCATAGAAAGGATGAGGGGGAATATGGTCTAACAGTCTGATGCTATCAAAGTAACGTGGACGCTGTGAAAAACGTGCATGCATGAGCAGCAGCAATCCCTTATTAAATACGTGTCTTTAAGCATCCAGCGGCACTTAAGCCAGAGTATTACCAGCTCCATTTAAATGTTTTGTTGTTCGGGGGCTGTTAAAGCAAGAGATCAGGAGCTGGGAATGTACAATAGTTCCAAAACATAACTGTCAACGTTTCCCTTTTTTTAAAGGAAATTCCCTTATTCCGAATAGGATTCCTCGCAAGAAAATGGAAAAGTTGACAGCTATGGTTTAAGAACCAGCTATGCCAGGAGAAGTGCCGAACAGCTGAAAAACACCTTATTTTAATCATATTTTTGGGAAGGGGGGGCACAGCCCGCTTCTCCTGTGCATATTTGCGCACAAGCAATTCTAACTGAATAGGACTTACTCCCAGGAATGTATGCACTGCAGAAACAAAGTATTTCTGGAAATTATGTGGCAAGAATAAACTCCACTGCATGTAACGGTATCTACTCGCCTTGTGGGCGAGCAAAAACTCGCAGTGTCACGCAGCTCGAGCGCATTTCCTAGAAGAGGCTATTCCCTCTTAAACTTTTTAAACCAGCAACTTGCGCGGCGGAGGGCAAACGACGCGCATGCACTGTATAGCACAAAGTCAGCGAGCCGCTCCCAACTCTGCTGCGACCGCGATTCCCGGGCAGAGCCGGCCGGCCGCTCCGCGCATGCGCCGCGGGGCGCGGCTGGCGGAACGTCCGGCCTCCTTGCCAGCCGGCGGCTTCCCTCTGCCGGATGACGCGACGCGAGGAGCACGGCGCAGGCGCTCCTAAGGCGGCGGGAGCGCAGTGACGCCAACGCGCGTACTCGGAGGGAGGGGAGGAGGAAAAGCCGCCGACTCTTGGCCTATCAGGACCCGGCGGGTGCGCAGGCGCAGGGGAGAAGCGGCCGGAGCGCGGCTGTTGGGCCACCGATGCTGAAGTGATGGGTCGCTGAGGGGAGTTTTCTCTCACACGCCGCATCGGGAGGCCTCGCCCTCGGCAGCCCAGTCATGAATAGCTGACCCCCCCCCCTCATCCTTTTCACTCACTGAGAGGAACCAGGCCTCTGAGGCGGCGGCCTGGCGTGTTCCGCTCTTCCCGGGGCTTGAGCGGCGGGTGCGGCAGGGCCGCCCGCCTGCCTGCCCCCTGAGGCGCCGGCAGGATGAAGCTGGTGCGGAAGGACATCGAGAAGGACAACGCCGGGCAGGTGACGCTCATCCCCGAGGAGGCCGAGGACATGTGGCACGCCTACAACCTGCTTCAGGTCGGGGACAGCCTGCGGGCCTCCACCATCCGCAAGGTGCAGACGGAGTCGGCCACGGGCAGCGTGGGCAGCAACCGGGTGCGCACCACCCTGACGCTGTGCGTGGAGACCATCGACTTCGACTCGCAGGCGTGCCAGCTGCGCGTCAAGGGCACCAACATCCAGGAGAACGAGTACGTCAAGATGGGCGCCTACCACACCATCGAGCTGGAGCCCAACCGCCAGTTCACGCTGGCCAAGAAGCAGTGGGACAGCGTGGTCCTCGACAGGATCGAGCAGGCCTGCGACCCGGCCTGGAGCGCCGACGTGGCGGCCGTGGTGATGCAGGAAGGGCTGGCGCACGTCTGCCTGGTGACGCCCAGCATGACCCTGACTCGGGCCAAGGTGGAGGTGAACATCCCTCGGAAGCGGAAGGGCAGCTGCGCGCAGCACGACCGGGCGCTGGAGAGGTTCTACGAGCAGGTGGCGCAGGCCATCCAGCGCCACATCAACTTCGACGTGGTCAAGTGCGTGCTGGTGGCCAGCCCGGGCTTCGTGAGGGAGCAGTTCTGCGATTACATGTTCCAGCAGGCTGTGAAGACGGACAACAAGCTGTTGCTGGAGAACCGCTCCAAGTTTTTGCAGGTAAAGCTCAAGACAGCGTGCTCCGTTTAAGTTCAAGGGAGGGGTGATCGTTATTCGATAGTGGAATGGATTATATATATATATGGGCGGGTGTGCAAACATGGTTTGCCAGAACATGCAAAATATCATCACGTGTCTACATAGAACTAGGTGAATGCATCTAAGACAGTCACACACAAAAATGTTCACAGTACATTAATGGCCATCCTATAATATTCACTTGTTTTAAGTAATGGTAATAATAATAATAATAATAATAATAATAATAATAATAATAATAATAATTTATTTATACCCCGCCCATCTGGCTGAGTTTCCCCACTCACTCTGGGCGGCTCCCAATCAAGTGTTAAAAACAGTACAGCATTAAATAGTAAAAACTTCCCTAAGCAGGGCTGCCTTCAGATGTCTTAAAGATAGGATCCAAATCCTTTCACAAATGCTTATTCAGCCAACTTGGGCATCCTTTCACAAATGCTTATTCAGCCAACTTGGGCATCCCAAGTTCAATGCTGTGGGTTGGATGTGGATGCAGGCTTATCTGGGAGTAAGTACCATTGATTTAATGGGGCTCACTTCTGAACAGACATGCATTGGATTGGGCAATTATTTAAAGTAGACCTGTCAAGATAAATGTGACTTAATGTCCTTTGAAGACTTTCTTCCCATCCACTTGGGATAAGTATCTGTAAGACTGATGCTTTGAATCCCTTCCTCTGAAGGCTTCAGCCCTAAGCATGGTTACTTTTAGGTAAGTTGACTGGCTTTTGTGGAACTTATTTATGAAAAAAGCATGTTTAATATGGCTGATATACATCAGTTTCAGATGCCAGTCTAATACAATCTCATCTTGTTACTTTGGTTGCAGTCCTGTGTCCCTTTACCTGGGGATAAACACCATTAACCTTACTGAGACTTACTTTCTCAGTTGACATGTGTAAGATTGCACTGATAATCACTTCTCCAGACCTTTTCCTTTTTTGATGCCAGTTCCCTTGGAACTTGTATTTAGTGTACATTGGTTGAAATAACCAGAAAACTAGTTTGTGCCTAAAGCCCTGTCATGAATGATGTAAGGAGACCCACTCTTCAACATTTATTTGATACATAAATCTGTAATATTTATGCATGCTAATATAAGTTGCATTGCATTATTAGATTGCTCAGATTTATTAATTTCTGCTATGCAGTATTGTAATTGGTAAACTTAATATCTTTCAAACTGTATGCATGATCCTCTGGAAATTAATGTACTTGTAGGCTTACATGACAGAGCTGAAACTTTTGGTATAAGAAGTAATAAGATTAAAACAGCTTTAAAGCATGGCTGAATAAATACTGCTCAACAAAAAGAACAAAATCTTGTGGGTTGTATGTAAATCCATCAGAAGTATTATTTAACTTTACATGTAGCTTTTGGAAAGGAGAGGTGCAAGCATGCTTATAATGCCAATGAAACCTTCCCAAAATTTAAGATTCTTTAACTATATATGTGAAAGGAGAGTGACAGTATTAAATACCAGTTTTTTATTCTATATTTTAAAAATGCCTGCATGAGCATGAAATGTTTGAGCTTTTTGAGGCAAATTCTCATTCTAATGAAACTGTGTCCTATTGTGCTACTTGCACTTAATATGGAGGATGTGATTAAGAACTCTTCCTAGCGGGCCATAAAGTTTGTGAAGTAGTGTATGATCCTACATATGTTTACACAAAAGTTATCCTAGTCAATTAGACTTAAAACTAGTATGCTTAACATGGCAATCCTTTTGATGGTTGTAAAAAGTGAAATGCTCTGCAACAGTGTTGGAGAACCTGCCACCTTCCAGATATTTTTGAACTACCAGCATTGCCAGTGGTTAGCTTGTGATGGGAGTTGTAGTCTGGCAACATCTGAAGGGCTATGCATTCTCAACCCTTACTCTATGTGGTATGTGCATCACTGAAATTTGTTCAAAAAACCTTATTTGTAGGAAGTCACCAGTAGCACTGTTGTTTTTAACGTATCTAGCAAAACGAAGCATAGGGCATAGTTACAAATGGTAGGATGTAATCTCACAACTTTCCAGTAACTGAACATAAAAACCTCTTTGAATGATGTAAATAGTTATCATTATCGTCAGTCATCATGTCTCACCACAACAGGCAATCCTGTAACTTCAGGGGCTTTTGCATTCGATAATCTTTACCTGACTTGAAAACAATTCAAATTTAAGGAATTCAGTTTTCAAGAGAAATAAAAGTCATTATCAAAGTTGTTTCTTTTCTTTCTTTTTTATTCTAGGTACACTCTTCCTCTGGACATAAATATGCATTAAAAGAAGCTCTGTGTGACCCAGCTGTGACTAGTCGACTTGCTGATACTAAAGCAGCTGGTGAAGTCAAAGCCTTAGATGATTTCTACAAGATGCTACAACATGAGCCTGACCGGGCTTTTTATGGTCTCAAGCATGTGGAAAAAGCCAATGAAGCCATGGCTATTGATACCTTATTGATCAGTGATGAACTTTTTAGGCATCAGGATGTGGCTGCACGCAGTCGTTATGTCCGGCTAGTTGATAGTGTGCGTGACAACATGGGCACTGTTCGCATCTTCTCCAGTCTTCATGTGTCTGGGGAACAGCTTGGACAACTAACAGGTGTGGCTGCAATTCTGCGTTTTCCTGTTGCTGAGCTCTCTGATCAGGAAGAAGATTCCAGTTCTGAAGAAGATTGATGGTGTACTCATTCACCCTTCTCATGTAATGACTGCTTCAGCAGGGAAGGGGATGTCTTTGTCCCAAATATTTTATGCTTCTGTACCATGCCTTACCAAAAGGAAAAAAACAATGGGAAAACTATTTTTTTAAGTGACTGGTAAGGTGAGCATTTAGTGTGCTGCTCTAGAAAATTGCATATTTATACATTTTCCTTGTGTGAGTGGTAATGATTATGATAGTTCTCTCTTAGCAAAACTGGACTGACATAACTAATTTGAAAACATTGCTGGTGCTTTGTGGAACATGTGGAAAACCAATAAACTGAAACCATGAAAGAAGATAATGTTTTGCTTAAGTATTTTCTGTGTTGCACAATCACAAAAGTTTCTCTCCCCTCCCCCCTGTTATCATGGGAAATTGTTTAAATGCTAGGATGTTATAAATGATTATTGTTGAAGTGTTTATTAAGTTGAGATTGTGTGACATACTGTAACTGTAATTGTGTTTTATTCGTAATTTGTGTGTCTGAAAGATTGTGGCTGATTTTGCACAATCCTTTCAACTTACCACTGAGACGGGCACAAGCTACAGGCACTCACATGTAGCTGTTTTATTCCTTTCTTCACATGAGTGGCAAAACAAAGGTTAATGGCTTCCAAACAAGCCAGTATACAAAGCCACAATTTAAAATTGTTTGGAAGCCATTGATTCAAGTAACAGGAAGGTATGGGTAACTGGATTCCAGTTTTGTTTCCTAACGTACATGAACAGAGAAGTGAAGTGGGAGCAAAGGGGCTGGATATGGGTGCATGATGCTTGAGTATATATTGCTTATTAAGTTGTGATTTGATCATGCCAACACGGCCATTGATTTACTCTGCTGTTGAATTGAGAATTTTAGTTGCAACAAATAACTATTTTAAAAAATGAAAAGCAAAAATAATACTTGATTTATTAAAAAAGGATTTTAAGCAGAACTCCCATGGACACTGTTAATACATAAGGTGGGTCATGTGTGGCCTACCCATATTTTATTAAATACTGTTATTGCTGGGTTAATCATAACAATGGCACATTTCTCATGGCCACCTAGATCATAAAAGGCCGTTTTCATAGAATAGCGTAATCACTAAAAAGCTAAAACCTATGTTTTAATAAAATGTTGGCAACAAACTTATTTTGTGAGGATTTTACTAGTCTTGCTCATGTGTCCTATTAGTTTATTTTATTAGGAAGTAAGCACGGATTCAATAAGTGAACAGCTAAACAAAATCAGTGAAAGAATGAGCTGGGAGGTGGTTGGGTTGGGGGAACCAAGTCTTTGTTCCCTGTGTGCAGTCTACTGATCTAAGGCCTCAGTTCTAGGCACCTTTCTCTAAAGTTCCATTGAACTCTGTGGGCTTACTTGCAAGTCAACATACATAAGATTGGGCTGTTATTCAGGAATATTTTCTCCTCCTTGTGGGATTGGATTCTGCAATCCCAAAACTTAACGTGTGTGTCTAATCTTCTGGATTTGGGATTATAGTCTCTTTACTTGAACTCTAGTCCTAAAACCACCAGAGGAATACTGATAGCCATTTCCCTCTCTAAACTGGGTTCATTTCAATATTCCTACAGTATTCAGTACTTTCAAGGACTAATTAGTGTTTTTTTATGAGAGATGAAAACTTTTACAACACACAGGTAGCCTCTTTGGACTAGAACAATGTTTACCTTGTGCTAGGTGAGTTTTCACCAACCTGGCAATTTCCAGATGTTTGGGATTACAACTTCCATTAGCCCCAACCACCCTCAGTTCGGTAAAGACTGGGCTAGATTATAAAGAAGGATGTTGCTGTGCCAAGTCCATGATATTTGTATTTAGCTATATTATTTATATCACTTAGCAATTGCTGAGGTCTTAAGTTAGTCATAAGTACTGATTTCAGTAGGCCTACTCTGAATTTGACATAGTTGATTCCTGTAACTCGTGAATGTTATTGCAGTTAATGATCAATTAACATACTAGTGTTTTAAATGAAATATCTAAATGCAAGACCACATGCAGGCTATGCTAGTTGCATTAACATGACAAGATGGTTGAGATACAGCTAGAAAGGATAAAAACAGTATGTAAAATCTCTCCCTAACATTTTGCACAAAACAGGTATTTTCTAAATATTCCCAAATCTTTTTTACTTTGATTTTGGGGGAAGGAGTTTTGGGTTAAGAAAAAGTCTAACTTAACAAGGCTGCTTTTTGTGGCCCTTTTAATAATTAATTTAATAACCTGTCATTGAGGAAATTCTTAATGAATTTACACTCTGGTACATTTATTCTTTGATGTATTCATGCTTTGATGTATTCTGTATTTATTAAAACGTATTTACTGCAAGTAGTTGGATATGTGGAAGGTGGTGTAGGCCACAATCCAATGCACACAGGAAGGAGAGTGGTCTCCATGGAAGAAACCCTTGCATGGATTAAATTTATGATTGATTTTTATTTATTTATTTTGCAAAAGCACTGTTAGATAACTGTCCTTAACCTCCGCTTTATCTCTTTGATAGTTATCCATTTATTGTTGAGGCGTATACTTGTATCAGTTTCTCACAACAGTTTTTCAGATAGTTCCTTCCCTTATTTATTGCACTTGACCACCTTGCTTTTAAGGAGCTCAAGACAATGTCTCATAATTTTTCTCTGCTCCTCCCAACCTTTATACAGTGGTACCTCAGGTTAAGTACTTACCGTATTTTTTGCACCATAACACTCACTTTTTTCCTCCTAAAAAGTAAGGGGAAATGTCTGTGCGTGTTATGGAGGGAAGGCCTACGGGTGGCATGCCTACGGATTTTCCTCCTCTAAAAACTACGTGCGTGTTATGGTCGGGTGCGTGTTATAGAGCAAAAAATACGGTAATTCATTCCGGAGGTCCGTACTTAACCTGAGACTGTTCTTAACCTGAGGTACCACTTTAGCTAATGGGGCCTCCTGCTGCCACTGCGCCGCCGGAGCACGATTTCTGTTCTCATCCTGAAGCAAAGTTCTTAACCCGAGGTACTATTTCTGGGTTAGCGGAGTCTGTAGCCTGAAGCATCTGTAACCCAAGGTACCACTGTATACGGTACCTTTAACAGCTCTGTCATACAGTGTCTACCACCTTCATGCCTTCCATCATCCTTGACTATTGACCATCCTGGTGGGACCTGATAGGAGTTTTGGTCCAAAACATTTGGAGGGCCACAGGTTGGGGAAGGCTGGTATAGGTCAATAGAGTGGTGAATATTCAGCTAACTTCATTGCAGAAAAGCTTTCTTCACTGGCTTATACTGTTATTTGCACTTCTCACTGCTCACCAGTGCTTTGTTAAACTGATAAATGTAATAAATCAAGGCTTTGTATCTTTTCCCAAGCTGAGAAAACTGGGAGACTTTTTTGTGGGGGGCAATAAAGCTCAAGAAAATGGAACTCAATTAACGGTATACCAAGGCAGTATGACCTAGTGCCTTTTACCAGTTGCTTGACACCACAGGAGGGGAGTGTGCTCTTGTGCTCTGTTTCTGCCTGCAGGTTTGCCCCAGGCATCCGTTCAGTAACTGTGAAGATAGGAGGCTGTACTACACAGGCTACTGGGTTTATGCAACAGACTCTTAGGTTGAGATGAATTAGAATTAAGGTGCCCTGGGTTTTGAATTCCCATTATTTGCTGAATTTGAACAAAGCCTAGTGTTGGATCTGAACAACTGTTAATTATAAAATCTGAGTCATCTGCAAGATCCTTAGCTCTGTTTTGCTCTAGTAGACAGTTGTCTACTTTTTTTACAAACAGCATTCTATTTCTTTTGTATAGTTTACTGGAAATTCTCCAGAATCTTAGTTTATTATTCTGCAAAGGTTAAAGATTAAGGCAGAGAAGCTCAAACAAAAGTTCTTTTATGGTCTGTAGGGGGGGGGGGGAATTGGCAGATTTGAATTCTGAGCTAGAAAACTGAAAGATTTGTATAAGGTTTTATGTGAAATACTGGTATTTAGTCACAAATGAAATTAATTGCCGTATGAATTTCAGTTGCAGCATTTTGAGAGAGTGGGTGTGGCGTTTGCCCTTCTAGGTGTGTGACATCATACTGGGTTCATAAGGAAAGGGTTAACTTATTGTAAAATGACTAACCAATGGGAACCCCAGGGGGCAGAGTTAACAGGTATAAATTTTAAGCACAGAGGGTTTTTGGAGGAGTTAGCGTTAGGGTGGTAGAGAAGACTCGATGGCCCTTGTGGTCTCTTCCAACTCTAGGATTCTATGATTCTATGATTCTAAGACAGTCTGGAGTTAGAAGAGACAGAGAAGATAAGTCTGTGGGTTGGGCTAGTCTGGTGTAAGTGAGTGAGAGAGTTTGTTAAGAGGAGTCAGTCAGACAGTTGAGATAATCAGTCACTAGGAATTAGGAAGGTATAGGCCAGCGCCTGCCAACCTAGCAGTTCGAAAGCACCCCCGGGTGCAAGTAGATAAATAGGTACCGCTTACCAGCGGGAAGGTAAACGGCGTTCCGTGTGCTGCGCTGGCTCGCCAGATGCAGCTTTGTCACGCTGGCCACGTGACCCGGAAGTGTCTCCGGACAGCGCTGGCCCCCGGCCTATAGATGTGAGATGGGCGCACAAACCCCAGAGTCTGTCAAGACTGGCCCGCTCGGGCAGGGGTACCTTTACCTTTACCTTTTTAGGCCAGTAAATTATTATTATTATTATTATTATTATTTATTTATTTATACCCCGCCCATCTGGCTGAGTTTCCCCAGCCACTCTGGGCGGCTTCCAATCAAATGTTAAAAACAATATAGCATTAAATATTAAAAACTTCCCTAAACAGGGCTGCCTTCAGATGTCTTTTAAAAAGAAGATAGCTGCTTATTTCCTTCACATCTGAAGGGAGGGCGTTCCACAGGGCGGGCGCCACCACTGAGAAGGCCCTCTGTCTGGTTCCCTGTAACCTCCCTTCTCCCAATGAGTGAACCGCCAGAAGGCCCTCGGCGCTGGATCTCAGTGTCCGGGCTGAACGATGGGGGTGGAGACGCTCCTTCAGGTCCTAAACTAAAGTTAAGATACTGACAGGAATATTACCTGAGAAACCATAAACTTGTTAATGTTTGTAAAATAAACTTGGTTTTTTGGTTCACTTTTAACAACTGACTGGACTCCGTGTTTTACCAGAGAGTAACTGGTTGGTGGCAGCGGGGAAGCGAGCACAGTGGTGGCACAGGGATCAATAGACCGTTAAGCGTCCGGGGACCCTGTGTGATCGCCACAGTGGGGGGTACAAGAGCTCTGAAAAATGCACATATTCTGTATGTGATGTACATTTTGCTGGAGGAAAGCTGGGGTTAGAGTAATATGTGACAACCCAGAAATGCTTGCTGTTGCATTATTCTTGCATGTTGAGCATCCCCCCGGGAACTGCAGTGTGCTGTGAAGTTGATTGTATCAGTGGTGCAGTTAAGGACTGGAAGAAGTCAATGAAAGAATTAATGGTTTCAGTGTTTAGGAGATGTCTGGATGCCAGGTGTAACAATGGAGGAGTAGATTTAGTGTACAAGAGAAGGCCAGAGCTCAGTAGTACAGTATCTGTTACACATGCACAAAGTCCCAGGTTCAATCCCTAGCATTTCCAGGTAGGGCTAGGAATGTCCTGTTTTCAACTGAGTACCGTCCGTATTTTTCACTCTATAGGACGCACCAGACCATAGGAGGGGGAGAACGGGGGAAAACATTCTCCCCCTGTCTGCTCAGCGCCCCTTCAGCGAAGCGGCAGGAGAAACAGAGCCCCTTCCATTTCTCCTCCCGCTTCACTGAAGGGGCGCTGCACAGCTCTCCCTCTCTGCTGAAGCCAGGAGAGTCTTGCTCTCCCGGCTTCAGCAAAAGGTACCTGAAGCCTTCGGAGCGCAGCGCGAGTTCCCGCTGCGCTCCAGAGGCTTCAGGCGGCCATCCCTGAAGCCTGGAGAGCAAGAGGGGTCGGTGCGCACCGACCCCTCTCGCTCTCCAGGCTTCAGCAAAAGCAACGCGAAGCCAAGGAGCGCGGAAGGAGCTCTCCCTCTGCGCTCCGGAGGCTTCGCGTTGCTATCGCTGAAGCCAAGGAGCCTGCATTCGCTCCATAGGACGCACACACATTTCCCCTTAATTTTTGGAGGGGGGAAAGTGTGTCCTATAGAGCGAAAAATACGGTAGTTGCATCGAGCTACTGCAAGCAACACTGGACCAATTCATTACTGTTGCTAAAAAATAAAAATCCTGCAAATGTCCCTGGGTGGACACACTGTTGCCCAACTGACAATTGCAGACGGCTCTATCTTTTATCCCTGGGAACAATAGTTTTTCAGTATGAAGCAGGAAATTCCCTATCCAGGCACGGAGATAGGGTCCTCCCCCTTTTTTATATCATTGTCTTTGCCCTTCAGGTTGCTCAAATCCATTGCCTCCTCTCACCCTTTTGACAGTTCCCCATGTGGTGTCTCAACATCTCATGCCATTAAGTTCTTATGCAGCTGTTTTGGGAGCTCTACCCCAAGGGGATTTCTTCCAATATATGTGTGTGTATTTCTCAACACCTTGAGAATACCCCGAATTTGCCGATGCTTCCCTCTTGTTTTGGCTGCATAAGCATTGGTGCTTGGGGAAAATTAATTGGCAATAATATATAAGTAACAAGAAGAGACTTCACTTTTTCAGTGGCTTTTTCTCTCTCATGACAATAGTTTTCTTTGCATTCAGGTTTTTACTTCTACAGCCTTCTAGCGGGCTGCCACCTCAAGGTATTTTGTTAGAGAATACAGTAAATAACACAGCAGTGTGATTCATTTTCCTTTTATTTATTGGTCAAAAGAGCAGAGCCAACAAAACGTCTCTTCCTCTCTCCTTTACTGACAATAACTTTTAAAACTACTTTTTTGCTATTTTCTGGGGATCATAAGAGCACTAATGGAAACAACGAGACTTTTACAAGCAATAATTCTGTTCTTTTTATCCACTTCAACTACTGTAAAAGGCACTGAAAAGCTTGATCATGGCCTCATAAAATGCATTGTGAATCCTAGCATCACTTAATTATCAACAACTTTTTATGAGATGCACTCTTCTTCTCCAGAGAACATAACCCACAAGAAACACCTTCATTACCAGGCCCATTAAAAGGAAAGGGAGGAGCAAAATAAACGTGATCATGCTCCTTTTGCATCTCTTCATTTTATTTTGGCTTACATAAGACGGGGCCCTTTGACTCTTAGCCTTTACTTGGAGATCCTGTAGTCCTCTAGAAGTTTTGCACTACAACCCCAGAGAGCCAGTGTGGTGTCGTGGTTAAGAGTGGTAGTCTTGTAATCTGGGGAACCGGGTTCGCTTCCCCGCTCCTCCACATGCAGCTGCTGGGTGACCTTGGGCTAGTCACACCTCACTGAAGTCTCTCAGCCTCATTCACCTCACAGAGTGTTTGTTGTGGGGGAGGAAGGGAAAGGAGAATGTTAGCCGCTTTGAGACTCCTTCGGGTAGTGATAAAGCGGGGTATCAAATCCAAACTCTTCGTCAGCAAGGCCATTGTTTGAAGATTGTAAGCGTTGCCGTCCGAAACATGTGGAGTGCACCCGGTTGAGGAAGGTAGCCACTGAAGAACAGAGTCTGTTGTTTAGATAAAACACCATGTTTGGCAGTGTGGTCTTACTTTGTTCCACTTGAATCAATCCTTGGAAACCTATGAAGCTGAGCTTCTCCCATCAAGCCCCTTCCCGCCCCAGCCTCATGCTGTTTTCCCACTGGGTAAATGAAGCGCTGGGCTTTTGGAAAGGCATATAAGGGCTCTGATGGTCCTTCATCGTCCTTTCCAAAGCCTAGTTAGTGCTTTCCCAGCTTTGAGGAGGAGGTAGAAAAGTTCAAGGACTCAGACATGAGCCTCACGCCTTCCCAAAACCCAGTGCCCTCACTTAGCCAGCTTTGGGAAGACAGCATGAAGGTTGGTGCGGACACCAAATTTTGGACTCACTTCCTCCCTTCCGACACGACAAGGCAGTGTGCAGCCCACAGGTTCCATGTTGAAATACTCTTGCGACCCACTTGGTATGCAATGTTGGACCGCCCTGGTCTAGCCACTCGATAAAACTGGCCATAGGTTGTCAGAAAGGCAGAGTAATCACATTTGCACATACACTGAACACACCATGTGTCATCTAGTTCCATATCTTTCTCTTATAGTGGCCAGCTGTGACTATGATGACTGTGGGAAGCCGCCAAGCAGGACATGAGCACAACAGCCCCCTCTCTACTTGTAATTCCCAGGAACTGGTGTTCAGGCATTGACCCCAACAGTGGAGTCACGGTGATTCATATTCTTTCCCCTACATTTTTCTTTTCTTTTACACAGTGCTGCTGCATCTTGTTCTGTCGTTCAATGTTGATGTGAAAGATACAATGACCTTCAGTGGCCCAGTGGAAGATATGTTTGGATACACTGTTCAGCAGTTTGAAAATGAAGAAGGAAAATGGTAAGTTTTGTTTTTTTGGGATTCTTCCCCTGCCAGAAAAACATACACACACATACATAAACACAAACCTTTCTCACCTATGTTTTACTCTGGGAACTTAGCTCTGCATATTATTTGTTCTGTGCAACTGATCACATTTATTTTATTTTATTTAACCTATTTATACACTGTTCTTCATCTGAGCAAAACCAGAGCTGTTAACAGTATGCAAACGTAAAACAATAGCCCCACACATATTAAAATATTTAAAGCCACATTAAAATTACTTCCATTGTGACACAATATATATATATAGGAAGCTAAGGAGTTGCAGTCCAGAAATATCTTCAAGACCACGGATGCCCTGTTCCTGCTTTATAGGGAACAACAGTAAAATTACCTGCTATATTGAAAAGATGACAGGCTCTTTTTTTGGTTTTTCAGGGTGCTTATTGGTTCTCCTTTAGCTGGCCAACCTCAGAAGAAAACAGGTGATGTTTATAAATGCCCTGTGGGACAGGGCCATGGTTTGCCATGTGTAAAACTAAACTTACCAGGTAAGAAAGTGGCTGGCAGAAATTTGGAGTAGATCCAACATAGGAATGTTTAAGACCTTGTCTGTATTTTCTTTGTAATTCTCTGCATCATCGTAGGGTTGCATCACATATGGCATTCTTCCTCAATCTATATTTATCTATGGAAAATATTCTCATGTGCATCACTACATGTAAAATATGATGTGAATGTTTCTTCTCTCATGCAGGCCCATGTTTGTTTTTAAGGCCGGTTTGCACCTTGTCATTTTCCCATACCCATGCAGATTACCTGACGTTGTGAAAAAGTACAAAGCAAGGCAGTATATGGGACGAACCAGAGCAATTTGTGGAATGGGGTAGCTTGGGGATAAATGCAGCTGATATCACAGAGGAACAGCTCCATGATGCTGCAGTGTTAAAACTAATGCGCCTCCTTACAGTCAAGCACCTGAATGCAATAGTGTGGAGAAAAATAAGCAGGCCTTGAACTAGTCTCTATGAGATACACACAATATAAACAAGACATTTTGTGGTTTATGCATTTTGCTCTCCCTTTGTTAGATCCCTCCTTTTGTTACTGTAAACAACATGCTAAACCTTGGCTTAATACTGCACACAACTGCTGAAACAAGCCTGAGCAAAGCTTTGGGCTTGTGTGTTCCCCTTACTTCTCACGGGCAGCTGGGAGAAGCACTTTGGCAAAGTTTAGTTTCAGTTTTTGCAGAATCCTGATGAAGTTCAGTGAAAACAGAACAGTGAAAGTTCTCGCTTAATACTAACGGGCAGGGAGTTTCAGAGTGACACCATACTAAAAGATTGATTCCCTGCAAGTGCAGAAAGAATATTACAGTGGTGCCTCGCAAGACGAAATTAATTCGTTCCGTGAGTTTTGTCATCTTGTGATTTTTTTCATCTTGCGAAGCACGGTGTCGGGAAAGTTTTGGAAAAGCTTCAAAAATCACCAAAGTCTTTAAAAACCTCAAAAAAGGCTACCACACCGCGTTCTATGAGTTGCTCCTCGAAGTCAAGTCGCAACTGTATTAACGGTGTTAAGAAAAAGGAAACAAACTTGCAAGACGTTTCCGTCTTGCGAAGCAAGCCCATAGGGAAAATCGTCTTGCGAAGCAGCTCAAAAAACAAAAAACCCTTTCGTCTGGCGAGTTTTTTGTCTTGCGAGGCATTCGTCTTGCGAGGTACCACTGTATATGGAAGTTGTAAAAGTGCCACTTCAACATATCAGATCAGTCCAGTGGGTACGTATGATGTAAGGTGATCTTTTAAGTAAACTAGTCCTAAACTGTTAAGGGATTTATATACAAATAGTAACACCTTGCTTTTGGCCTGGTAACAAATCAGCAGTCAATGCAGATCTTTGCATAGAAGTGTAATATGCTCTGTGTCCTGTTGACAGTCCTGCTGCACCATTCTGTACTAACTGCTTTGGCTGCTCTCTGCCTTTCTTCCAGAGTGTGAAAAACGTTTAGCTATCAGGCAGGCCTCTTAGTTTTAAAATCATGCATTAAATTCCTGCCTGTTTCTTTTCTGGAACATTTGCAAAGCTGTTGACAGTCCTGACTTCACAGGACTTTTATGACTGCACAGTTATACATAAAAGCAGGAACAAGTGATTTGGGGTTATTTTTTTAAAAAAAACTTTTTGACACCTTTATACATACCTGGCTCTAGAGTGAAATCTGAATCAACTCTTGAAGAGGCTCAAGAGGCAGAATGTTTACTATGCTTTCAGACTGCTCCTGCCAAAGTGCCTGGTATGGGGTGCCAATCAACTAATTCTTACTAAGTCCTACTCTTAATTTTAATGATCATGACTACGGTAAGTTTGGTTCATTTCAATGGGTCTACTTGAGTATAATGTCGTTGAGTCCAAGCCATATGACAGCCAGATAGTTGCATAATATATGTGGGCTCAGCACAGGCTGATCATCTTAGAAATACGAATTTATTCTATCCAGAGCTGAAATCAAAGCTCTGGCTCTCCATCCCAGATTCCATTAGCCTGGAGGCTGTTTTCTCCTGGAGATAATGTCATTAGCACACCACCCTCTTCCGTGGATTGAGAACAAAGACTCATACAAAATGGATCTCACAGATTAACATGTGCATAGGACTGAAATTCAGTCTTTTTCATGTGATTTAAGTTAAACACCTTGTGTCAGAGCAGCAGAGATACATTAAGTCAATAATTAACCTGTTAGGCGCTCTGAGAGATTTTGTTTAGCTCATTAGATGTTTCCATATTATCCCTCTAACAGTACACATACAGAGTTACAGTGGTACCTCTGGTTACAAACTTAATTCGTTCTGGAGGTCTGTTCTTAACCTGAAACGGTTCTTAACCTGAGGTATCACTTTAGCTAATGGGGCTTCCCACTGTCGCCACGCCGCTGCTACGCAATTTCTGTTCTCATCCTGAGGTAAAGTTCGAAGTACTACGTCCGGGTTAGCGGAGTCTGTAACCTGAAGTGTTTGTAACCCGAGGTACCACTGTATTTTCCATTTCAACGTACAATTAAACAATTTTACTTAAGTGTGTCCCTTCATGTGTCAACTTACTAATAGGGGGACTGGTGTAAATTCTAATACATTTCCTGTCCAATAACTATTTCACCTTTCTACCCATTGAACTGTCACAAATGCTGCTGATCTTTTAATATCCTATCAAATAATTTAGTAGTTTTACAAGAGAGGAGTTGGAAAGGTTTGATTTGTTCTCATTTGTAATTTATGTGAATGCTTGTCTCCTGCTGTCACTGCATTGCTGTTTTGACATCCTCTTTGAGGATCAAGAAAACTATGTGAAGCAGTGTCCCAGACAAAGTTTCTGGGATGAGAGCCAGGCCTTTGACTTGTTCATCAGAATCTGAATCAAGAGGGAGGAGGAAGGGAAACAGAAAAAGGCTGTGTTTTATATATAAAAGGTTGGGTGTTTTAGTTTAGAGAAACTGCTACATGATTTAACATCTTGCTTGCACGTTTCCACATATTTTACATTTCTGATCTATTTATAGATGACATCTCCATTCCTCACGTTGCGGAAGTAAAGGAGAACATGACCCTTGGAACAACTTTAGTGACTAACCCAAATGGAGGATTTCTGGTGAATGAATAAAGTATTTTAAGGAAACAAGTGACCAGCAGCCTTATTCCCACCATTGCTTGGCAATTCTGAGCGGGGGGAAATCAGGGCAGTTTTGAAATCAGTGCAGTTTTGAAATGTTCAGTCTGCCATATTGATTCAAAATGGTGTCCAACTGTATAGACGTATAGATGAAAATCTACTCCTTGAACCTACAGACAAAACCTTGTTACAGTATCTTAAGAAGTACCCAAATGCACCACAACCACAAAACTGCTTTCCAAAATATTTCGTAGATGTGTTTACATAATGGCTTGGACCAGCAGAATCCTTCTATTAATGGAGGGAGTCATTCAGCTTAAAGAAATGTCCCTTCTCTTTGCAGCATGGGCTTGGATCCAATAGAGTTTCTGCAAAAAAAGTATTGGAAAGAAGCAATACTCTCTTCCCCCTGACCCCTTTGTCGCCTCTGGGTGGTCCCCCAGCCCAGGGTTGATTGTGTGGTACAAATTTGTTTCCTTGTGCATATTAATGTTGGCACTAAGCTAGCCTAGCAGGTCTATTGACTTCAGTGGGTCAGTCTTGAGTATGAGTGAGGCAGATACAACTCAAAGCATGGAACATCTGTTTCTTACAAGTTGAGGTCCAAATTACAAGAGGGTTCCAAATTTTGTATATATTTTTTAAAAATTAATTTTATTTTCACAAATTGTTATGGGGAACAGATCTGGTTCATGGGTCGTCTATCAGCCAGTCCAGCTGTAGTTAAGGTCATCTCTGCCTGACAATTACCTTTATTTTATGTTTTCATATACCACTTTTCATCACCAAAAGAACTCAAAGTGGTTCACATAAGGATATATAAATCATAACACTGAAGCAACGACATGATCCTTAATGTGGCATCATGTGTTTTATGCTGCCATTTTGTGATATCCCCAGACCTTGAATTATTATGAAGTAAGCTGACTTGTTTAAACTGTAACCTTTTTCTCCTTTACTTAAGGCATGTGGGCCTCTTTATGCTTACAAATGTGGGCGCTTACATTACACCACTGGTATCTGCTCCAATGTCAGCTCCACTTTTGAGGTTGTAAACTCCATCGCCCCATCTGTACAAGGTATGTATATGAGAGCGCTGCTCTTCTACGTGCTGAAATTATTGAGCACCGAGTGAGACAAACGTATACACAGAAGCATACCAAAAGGCAGAAACTATTTTTCAAGGCCACCAGCATTACCAAGTTAAGTAAATGTTATCGTTGTCTGTATATTACCTAACTGCTTGCTGCTTCTGGCTGCTGCTTAGCATAAACAGAGTTTGGGATGCTATGTCATGAGCAAAGATCAGGCTAAAAATAATCTTTATGTAGTCACAGCGAACGGAGTGCCTCTTTAGATTAAGAAGACAAATGCCCTCATAAACTTGTTTTGTTGACTATTGTTTGATATCTGGAGTGCGAGAGGTCCTGCTCAAGTTTAGATCCCAGAAAAAAACTCCCTCGAAAACAAGGGGCAGTGTCTAACTCACTTGTTCCATCAGTTCAAAGATTTCTGCTTGCGAAATGGAACTTCCACTGCCTCTCCTACCCCCATGTGTCCCCTAAATCTTTTCTGGGGTTTCCCCCAGTCCCCTAGGGAAGATTTGGGGAGGGTGCAGGAGCAAAAGGAGACAGTAAGTTCTGTTGCAGAAGTAGCAATCCTTGTGCTTACAGAACAAATTGGTTCTGATGCAATTGTGTGCATTTGGGTGATCGGAAGGTCGGCGGTTCAAATCCCTGCAATGGAGTGAGCTCCCGTTGCTCTGTCCCAGCTCCTGCCAACCTAGCAGTTCGAAAGCACACCAGTGCAAGTAGATAAATAGGTACCACTGTGGCAGGAAGGTAAACGGTGTTTCTGTGTGCTCTGATTTCTGTTTTGGTGTTCCCTTGCACCAGAAGCAGCTTAGTTATGCTGGCCATATGACCCAGAAAGCTGTCTGTGGACAAACACTGGCTCCCTTGGCCTGAAAGTGAGATGAGTGCCGCAACCCCATAGCCGCTCTTGACTGGACTTAACTGTCCAGGGGTCTTTTACCTTTACATTAGCTACCAGTAGTAGTAGTAGTAGTAGTAGTACCCACCTTTTCCCTTGACAGTAGTCCATAGAAAGACATGTGATTCTATCTAGAAAGCTGGACTAGATGGCAAATACATATTTTCAGCTGCTAGAACTTACCCATCATGAAACATCATGGCTATTTTTCAAAGGAAGCTTTTATTTTATTTTTTGTTCCTAAGATTTATATCCCACACTTTTGCCACCAGGTAGCAGGGCAACTTATAAGAGAAAAAGTCCAGAATATATATAATAATGATACAATAATAATTTACAGCACAGCAACAATTTAAAACAGCAGTGGAATGCAGCACATAAAACCCAACAGAGCATAATAAACATGTTAGTTCTCAACAGCTTCAAATAATTCAAAGGCCTGGGAAAATGTCTGCGCCAGACACTGAAATGGCATCTTCACAAGGGGCCAGGCAAGCTTCCCTTGGGAAGGCATTCCACAAGCTGCAATATTTTTGCATAAAATGGCCTGGCGGCTGCTGCTGCACTCTCATTCTATCTATTTCTGATGGTCAGGCTGTGAACGTCATTGGTTATGCTGCCAAAAGGGCACCCCATGCACAAAATAAGATATCAAGCAGGCTTGGGGGTACCCCAAACTTTGCAGAGAGATGTGAAACGTCTGAAAGAAAATGCTAGGTGAGGATTTGGAATGGGGAAGAAATTTGGAGCCAAAACACAGCCATCCTTGGAAATTTGCGTTTGCCTGAATTTTGAGGTGCGGTTCTCAAGCCAAGCAGTGTGTACAAAAAGGCATATAATGGAGCAAAATGTCCATGAAAACAGATATTTTAGTAAAAAATACATAAATACAAAAATGCATTATTGTAGAGCAGGCATCCCCAAACCTGGCCCTCCAGACGTTTTGGAACTACAATTCCCATCATCCCTGACCACTGGGCCTGTTAGCTAGGGATGATGGGAGTTGTAATCCCAAAACATCTGGAGGGCTGAGTTTGGGGATGCCTGTTGTGGGGGAACTGCTTTGGAAAAATGTGCTGGGCAAAAGAGGATGCAGACATTTATATTTTAGGAGAAATTCCCAGTAAAATGCTGGTGAATTTTCTTGGGAACAAGAGAAGAAAATCAGGAACTGATGTGGAACACTGAACTTTAGATTGGAAAAAAATGAGAAAATGAGAGAAACAAAAATTGACAGTTCCATCCATCCCTAGCGAGGACCCAAAATAAGCTCTTTAGGAGTGGGCATATTCAGTGGCCATGGAACACTGACTGAATGTTGGAGGTGAAGGAATTCATAGGTGGCGCTAGATTGGAGTGGCTGGAATCCTAAACAATGGTACTTCATCCTGCAACAGTACATTTCAGATCCCACTCATATAAACCCTACACTACTAGAGAGGTTTTTAGGTTTCTCCTGGACCTTTCCAGTATGTGACTTGACTGGTCTGCAAGGCAAGATGTTCAACACATTACCAACCTGTGCTACTGTTATTTTGATGGCATTCCATTATTTATATTCATTCCCAGAGGTAGATCCCATTGAAGAAACGCACTGCCTTGCTTTCAGAATTACTTTATGATCCGTTTCCCAGAGAGCATGCTGTGGGAACATATGGTTTTGCTTCTCCTTTCTCCAAATTCTTCTTCTTGCTCCCTGGCTGAGGACAATTATAAATAATGCCAGACTAACCATATTTCTTTGGTTTTGTCTGAGTCATCACTGAGGAAGTCAGAACAGTTGTTTTCTTGACTTAGGGCCACTTTGAATGTTGCATACCTCGCACCCCCCTGACATATGTGACCCATCCCAGACATTTTTGCACATGTCAAAGTACGTGAGAGCCAGGAAATGCTGGATGTTATTAGTTGCTGCAATTCCTGTGATCTTGGAGGCATCCTTTCTATTGGAAATCACAGACATTTCAGCCAGCCAGTAACAGCAACCTGGATCACGTGTTTTATTAATGTGCATAATCACATGCTCTGGGATAGCCAGCAACTGAAAAACTTGTGGCAAGTGTAAAACATCTGAACTATCTATTGGGGATGATCACTAGTGTAAAATGCCCTTTCTGAAACAACTGGGAGCTAGAATCCTTGCTGATCTACTGCCAAAACAGGCAGATGCCAACATCACCTTTGCAGTTTTGTGTTCGTCTTGGTTCCCACCCCCCAAAAAATGTATGTGTTTTTATGCAAACATTCCCTAGCATACGCATTTGTGAGCACATTATTTGGCTGCAAAATAGCATCACAAAATTTGGGGAAGTGTGAATTTCAAAGGGTAGCTGTGCTTCAGTTCAAATATTGAACTGGGTAGTTTCTCATTTGGAATGCCAGTGAAATCCTGAGCTTATCCCTAGTGCATTAGGGATAAGGCCAGCTATTCCCTCTGCCTGCAACACGGTTCTAGTAGCACAAGGAAAAAGGCACTAGTGTGCTACTGCCAAAGTGTCTGGGTCCACACTTCCATTGCCTTAGATACATCCCAACAGAAGTATCCTCTTCTATGTACCACTACTCTAATAATTTTACTGTTCCTTCCTAAACACCACCCTCATCTGTATGTCCACTGTCTGGTTGGCAAGCATGCATGAGACGATTATTGCACACAGTGACATGCATCAGACTATAATCTATCAGGGAAACTGGATATTAACTTTTCTACTCACCTTTGTCATCCTAATGCTCTTGCCCAGCAACCAGGCTTCCCAGGCTGCTCTAGGCACTGACTTTAAAGGTCAACAGCTGAGGATCTTCTTCTTCATTAGCTCTAGGATGGGAAACCTGTGATCTTCCAGATCTTTTTGGATGCCAACTCCCATCAGCCCCAGTTAACACAGCCAGTACTCAGGGGTGATGGAAGTTGAAGCCCAATAAGACCTGGAAGGCCACAGGTTTCCTCCCTATACTCCTGCTTTCAGAGTTCCCATTTAGAGTCTCAGCAAGTCTCAGTTGTATAAATTGACTCTTGAGGAAGAAATGTCAATGGGATGCAGAAGAAGAGGTATAAGTAACGCCATCAAGACCGAACAATTAAATGTTGCAGCCTGTGATATCAACATATTTACCTAAAAGTAATTTCCACTGAAAGCAAAGGGGAGGTCCTTGCAGGTAAAGTATCAGAGTGCCAGCTAAGATTTAAAATAAAAAAATCCTTCTAGTAGCACCTTAGAGACCAACTAAGTTTGTTATTGGTATGAGCCTTCATGTACATGCACATGAAAGCTCATACCAATAACAAGCTTGGTTGGTCTCTAAGGTGCTACTGGAAGGATTTTTTTAATTTTGCTTCAACTACGGCAGACCAACACGGCTACCTACCTGTAATGAATATAGGGGTTGCTCGTGCGTAAGTTGCCGCCACTCCTGGCTATGTTGCCTTGTTAAGCCCTTTCTGTCTGGACAGCCCTTCATTTCGTGGCTGCCTCAGTCACTAGCAGAATCTGTCAGTGGGCGTTTCTTAAACCTTTTCCAGCATAAAAGCTGTTTGAAGCCAAGTCTCCTCCTACTCTCCCTGTGCGGAAGTCTTCTGCGCAGGGAGGGTGTGGGTAGCGGAGAACCCGTGTTCTCCCCGCTGGTGTCCAGTGAAGAGTCCTGGAGCCCTCTCGCCGATTCCCCCATCTGCCCCCCCTTTATTCCTGGTGTTGCGCTGATTTCCTTCCCCTGCTGAGCCACCTTTCTCCCTGCTGGGTCCCTCTCCAGCATCACTTGAGAGCCTTCCCTCCGCCTCTGGCTCCGGTCAGTTCCCTGACACTACCTGTAGCTAAGATTTAGTTTAGTTTTTTTAAAAGGCATTATTAATTTCCTCCTGATGCATTGGGGCACATCTTTAAGATCCAACAATTCACGTTGCAGAATGCAAGACCCAGCTGGACATTGTTATTGTTCTTGATGGCTCCAACAGTATTTACCCATGGGAGAGTGTCACTGCTTTCTTGGACAGCCTGCTGAAAAATATGGACATAGGCCCCAAAGAGACACAGGTATGGTGAAAAACACATTTTGTCTTCCGTTTTTGATTAGGGATGAAGGGAAAAGAGTAAGGCTGAAGTCCTGAATCTACTTAGCTGGAAGTAAGTCTCAATGAACTTTATGTAGCTTACTTCTGAGTATTTGTTTAATTTCAAGCTAAAAATGTGCAGCATTACACTGGAAGCTATATATCCAATGATATTTATGTTCCAGGCATATAGGGTTGTATCCAATGAAGTCGTGTCATTAGCGCAAGGACTTCTGCTTATGCAACAGAACTTCCCCTCCCTCTCCTTCCAGCCCCCTCAAATCTGTTTTGGGAGAGAAGAGGAGAGGGAGGGGAGTCCTTATGATAATGCTATTAAAAGTGTTGGTTATGGCTGAAAATATCCTTCATCGACCTGAAGGACACTTTTCTCCAATATTTGGCAGCCTATGTCCTACCTCAATCTAAGGTACGTGGTGAGGACTTAGAAGAGGGCCTTTTCAGCGGCTACATCCAGGGTCTGGATCTCTTTTCCTAGAGAGGTTCATCTAGCCCCTTTACTGAATTTTTGTTGTTATTTACATTTTTAGCCACCTTTCTTTTAAAAAACAAAACCCCAAAAAAGGTCTCAACACAAAATTTGAGTACATGGAAACAAAGATCTCAGTAAACACCAGAACAAAGGTTATGTGTTGTGGGTCTCAAATCTACTACTTTTTTGTTACTGGTTCACGCAATCCTGAATTCTATAACAGGTGGAGGAAGAATCTTTGTATCTAATTTCTTTTCTGTAGTAATAATGTGAACTTGCTCCTTCTCATCTCCTGCACCCCGGTCTTCAGCCTGCTTCCTTTTTCTTCTAGCTGTAACGCATTTGTAAAGGCATGTCACACCTGAAACAGAAACCTCATAGTGAAGGGTGGAGGTTGGAATGACTGCAACTTGCACAAGAAGTTTCAGATTTGTAATAAAATAACTATGAAGTGTCATACTAACATTTTATTTTCGTAACTGTAGTTTTCATGTTTCCTTCAGGTGAAACTCTATAATTGCAGTAATAACTGTCTTATCACTATTTTAATTTTTGCAACCGTAAAACATTTGTGCTTCCATTGACGTTATTCGGTTCAAATGGCACCAGTGAGTGCCAGTAAACAAAGATGTTTTTACTAAAAAGAGATGGGTTATAAAACTGATTGGGAAGCACATCTGCAAAGCCTAAACTAAAAATGCAAACTGGCCCGGCTATAAAAGAATACGATTAGATAAAACCTGTAGAGGCCTTATTGATATTCAATCTGTCAATGTTACAGGGCTTTTAATAATAGATGAGGAACAGATAAATATGCCAAATCAAGGTGCATTTTCACCCCACAACTGAGCAGCGTGTACTCAAAATATCAAAGGCAAACATAAACTTGAAATATGCTAATGGAACATTGCACAGATCACCTCTAGTCAAGAACCTCCCATAACATCAAAGCAAGTGGAGATGAAGAAAGAGGTTATTTTTCGCGGTGGGGAGAGAGTTGTTTATCTTTCTTTTCTGTTTCATGTTTCTTTTACAAGCGAAGTTGGGGAAATTAAGGGACTTCGCATACAGTGTGTGTTTGATGAGCACGCACACGTGCAACTGTAATGCCAAAAGCGCAAGGGGTCAGCTGCCACCAGCAGTGACTTCCTGCCATGTGTTCATGTGATGGATATGTAAGGATTTGTTACAAGTATGATCCATGCAAATGTCCTACCCAGAACAGGTTTTCCATTAGGAAGCTTTTGCCAAGTGTGAATCAGTTTTCACATTTTAGATAGCTTCTCTGTCTTGAGCAGAAAGCAAGAGGAACCCACTATAAGTGCATAGATGTGGGCTCTGCACAACCCCATTTGGGGCCCGATCTGGTGCTCTGGAGTGGCCTTGATTTGAAGGCCTTGCACTTCTTTAGTTGGGACCCTCCAAGTGTCCCTCTTTTCCAGGGACATCCCTGTGGCGTTTGCCTCCTAGGTGGGTCATAAGGAAAGGGTTAAAATGAGTGTGATGTGATTGGCCAGTGAGAATGCAAGGGGGGAGTAAAAGTTAGAGTGGGAGGTTTTGAAAGTCAGTTGAGGTTTGGGAGTTGAGAGTTGAGGTTTGGAAATTGGAGAAGGAAGAGGGAGGAATAGGCAGTGGGTTGGTCAAGTTGTATTGTGAGAGAGTGAGAGGAATTGTTAGGAGGAGTCAGTTAGATAGTTGGAATAATCAGTTTGGAGTTGTTAGGAACTAAGATTAAGAAACTGACAAGAGAAAAATAAACTGAAACCATACTCTTGTTCCTCTTGTTTAAAAATAAACTTGATTGTTTGTTAATGTTAACAACTGTCTGGACTCCATGTGTCCCCGTGAGAAGCGGGGTGGTGGCAGCGAAGAAAGCAATCACAGTGGTAGCACAGGGTCAATAGACCGTCAAACGTCTGGGGGCCCTGTGTGATCGCCACAATCCCTGATTTAGAGAAGCCATCCCGGTTTCTGATTTGATCCCAGAATGTCCCACTTTTCCTTAGGATGTCCCTATTTTCACTGGAGAAATGTTGGAGGCTATGGAGTTATCCGAACCCTGAGCCTCCTGAAGGCAATCCTGTATAGGGAAGGTTTTTTATGTTTAATGTTTTATTATGTTTTTATATAAGTTGGCTGGGCAAGCAGCCCAGTAAGATGTGTGGGGTATAAATATTAAAATTACCATTACGGATTCAAGATGTTTAAAGCTAAATTAGAAAGAATGAAAGATGTTAAGATTTAAACAGGATGTATGTATGTATGTATGTTTGTCTGTTTGTCTGTTTTGAATTTTTGGGAAATCAATAAAAAAAATGGAAAAAATTATCATTACGGAATGGGACGTCCCTATTTTCGTCAGAGAAATGTTGGAGGGTATTGGCATAAAGCATGCAGTTTGGGGGGCAGGAGAAGAAGATGCATGCAGACTGCCACTGTGTGCCTCCTTCTCTCCCCCCCCCCCCCATTTGTCAGAGCAGGTGCCAAGAGTGGTTCTATTGTGTTTTTGTATATTCTGTTGGGAGCCACCCAGAATGGCTGGAGCAACCCAGGCAGATGGGCGAGGTACCAAAAAAAAAAAAAACCAACCAACTTCTTCTCCTCCTCCTCCTCCTCCTCCTCCTCCTCCTCCTTCTTCTTCTTCTTCTTCTTCTTCTTCTTCTTCCATCATTGCAATGCTTACTTTAGCAGACATTATGTGTTATAGGTTGGGATTGTTCAATATGGAGAAAATGTCACCCATGAATTTAACCTCAACACATATACAACTACGGAAGAAGTGCTTGTTGCAGCAAAGAAAATTGGTCAGCGGGGAGGACGCCAGACCATGACAGCTCTTGGAATTGATACAGCAAGGTAAGTACTGCATACAGTGCAATATTTATCAAGGTTAAGATGCAATACGAGCCCCCATGAGCTACCATGCTGGTTTTTCATATGCTCGCCAATTGTCACCAATTTACAAGTTGGTTTTGTGCAAGTTGATATTTGTAATGCGGTCCTGTGATACTGGAATTAACTTGGTCTATCTGCCTTGAAGGTAGGGTTGCGGGATCTGGAGGAGTGTGGTGAAAGGAAGGGGGAGGGAAAATTCTGATCCACAAGTGGAAGTACTTGCACCAACTTTGTTGGATATAACTCCGTTTGTTTACTTATTTAGAACATTTGTTTACTGTTCTTCATAATACAAAGTGGGTAAGGAAGGGTGACTGACCCAGTGAGCTTCATGTTTCAGCAAGGATTTTAACCCAAATCAAACACCCCAACCTAATGATGGGGAGACTGTGACCTTCCAGAGGTTTCTAGACTACAACTCCCATGATCCCTGACAAGTGGTCATGCTGGCTGGGGCTGATGGAAGTTGGGAGTCCAGCTACACTAAAGGGTGACAGGTTAGTCATCCCGGTTGCAGAGACTCTGTTCAGCCAATATAATTCTCTTGGTTCTACAGATGTAGTATTAGGCTTTAATAAATGATTACTTATTGCATGTCATACTAGCTACTGTTGATCCTGCTTAGTTTGGTACTTGCTGCTTATAATTGGTTATGGCCCTTAGCTGGGAGAATGCCTGCTTTTCTCTTGTGCATCGCTCTCTTTCTCTGACTTTTTTTAGGAAAGAAGCTTTTACAGAATCTCGTGGAGCACGCCCAGGGGTCCAGAAAGTCATGGTAGTTGTGACAGATGGAGAATCTCACGACAACTATCGATTAAAGAAAGTGATTGAAGATTGCGAAAAAGAAAATATACAGAGATTTTCGATTGCTGTAAGTGGCACTTTTAGGAGCCTAAAGATCCATAGAATTTTCTCCTTCCATTCTCCCCAAGTTTATCTGGAAACATGCTCCCCGCTGCATGACCATCTTTTCAGAATAATGGTGTAGCACTTTGCCCACAGCATCTCAGTAATTCATACCACAAACAAGGTAGATCTATATTATTTTCTCCACTTTGCAGATGAAGAGCTAAGTGAGGGAGGACTTTATGTGCTTGTACAAACTGTGCACATAAGTTTGATTCTCTTTGTTTGGGTCTGAATAGAGATAATGGCCATGGAGATCTGTTTGGCAAAGCTTAACTCCTCTTTGGGAAATGGATATGTTTAGCTTTGGGCTTCTCCCAGTTCCCACCATAATAAATCCATGTAGCACATTTCTATAATATAGATCTTATGGATGATTTCCATAGGCATCTGGTTGGCCACAGTGAGACAAGGATGCTAGACTAGATGGGCTGTTGGCCTGATCCATCAGGTTCATCTTACGTTACATGGCCAGCTCCCCTTGTACAATCACATATTTGGCACCCACAAAGCTTTTCCTTGCTGGGGTATATTGTTTCTCAAAATTACAATGGCCAGTGAAGCAATAATGGTACAATACGGTTGGCTTTGCAACCTTGGACAGTGCTCTCTAGATCATGGTCAACATCAACAGATGACATAGCCAGGCATCTGCCAAGGACACACATCCCAGCAGAAGGTTCAGTAATGGGAGCCTCCCAGACTTTCTCCATCATGCAACCTGATTGCTGATCTCCACAGGCCAGGTCCAGACTTGAGCGTTGTTTCTGTCTGGTCACAGCAGGTCAATTTATATAGTTATATAACATCCATGGCTAACGGATCTCCCAAGGCAATGGTTCTTGTATTTGCTTCTTCAGTTTTCCATGTGGTACCACTTGTGAGCTACAGGAATGTCTTTTTGAAACCTTGCAACACTAGCATGTCTTTTTGGAAATGCCATAGATTCTTGGCCACTACAACAGAGGCAACCTAAGCACTGAAAAATTGGTTGAGGAAATAAAATCGATTGCAAGTGAGCCAACAGAAAAGCATTTCTTCAATGTCTCGGATGAATTGGCCCTGCTTACTATTGTTGAAGCTCTTGGAGAGAGAATATTTGCTCTAGAAGGTATGTTTGGTCGCCTCTTTTCTTTAATTTGAATGTTTTCCTGCATTATATTCATGAGGGAAAAATGGTTTCCTGCTGCTGGAGTTTTCCATTATGCAGTTGAATCAAGAAAGGGCAATTCTGGAATTCATATTCTTTTCACTCCAGGGTCAACAGTGAAATTCCCTTTTTTCATTTTTCAGGAATACAATAAAATAACAATTGCTGCATGAAGCCAGACTAATCAGAGCTGGTCCTACCATTAGGCGGTTTGAAGCATCTGCCTCGTGTTGCACAGTGTCTTGGCCAATCCTGTGACCAATGGTCCATTTGGTCCATTTGAACTTTCATGATGTGGCAGCAGGATTCAACATTGGCTAAAAACTATTTGTTTTGGACTACAAGTCCCATCAGCCCCAGCCAGACTTCAGCTAGTAGGGAAGATGACACAGGGGTTTTCTGTCACAGATTCAATGACTGTTCTTAGGCTAGTTGGTTAATATTATGCCTCAGTGTTCCTCAGCTGTTAAATGTCAACTTAAGTGACATAAATGCAGTTTAGTGTCTGTGCAGGATCTGCTTGCAGCTTGCTTCCCTGCTTTTCTCTTTTCTTGACATGGTGCTGGATTTGATACTAGCCCAACCTCTTTAGATAGATCGTCATCAATCTATTACATTCCAGAAGCCAGAAAAATAAAAGCATCCAGTATACATACCTTCATCTTAACAACAGAGCAAAAAAAAACAAAGCAAACCATATTGTAAACACCATCAGCTCAAATATTCACATAATGATTATTCCAGCTTCAGATGGTTAATAGGTTCTCACTACTATTGCTAGAAAGTTGGTCGCTGCTAACACCCATGGGATTTTATTTCCCAGCAAATATTTAACATAGCATTGAGCTGACCTTCCTGCTACTTGGGACAACAAGGGGAAATTATTTGATGACGAGCTTCAGCATTAAAAGGGCAAAACAATATAACATGTTGTGCAAATTCCATCTCCTGGTTATACAGGAGTGACCCTAATCTGTGAAAAGGTGGAGAGGGTATGTACGTTTTGTCATGCCACCCTTGCCCACAAGGCTACGTGGTGCCTGGCACTACTCAGACTCACCCCAATGCACCTGTTCACTCTTCGTAAGATGTACGGATCTGAGCTGGGTCTCTGATAGAAAACCTGTTACTGCTGCCACCACAGTATCTCGACATTTCCCACTTCTAACCATCATGTGCTATAATCCAACAATTTATTAAGACAAATTGTCAGGGAACTGCCATCGGCTCAGGGGCGAGAGGGGAAAAGCTGGATGGATTACAGAGAGCCCCCAAAGATCGTGGGAAGCAGCACTTCCTCAGTGGAGGAAGGAAGCCACACCTCTAGTGGAGAGGAGATGCAGGGCTCAGAGGAGGCAAGGCGGTGCCAGGACACATTGCCTGAGCAAAGCAGGGAGGAAGGAGGTCCTCCTTTACCCAAGCCGTCCATGTGCAGTAGGCTTCCGCGCAGAGAGGGGAGGTGCAGAATGGGGGTCAAGAAACTACTCTGCTGGGGAAGATTTAGGCACTGCCCACTCTCAGATTCTGCCAGTGAATGAGCAAGACACGGAATAGAGGCGCTCTGCATTCTAAAGGTTTTTACCACCAATAAGAAAGCTTTAGAACAGACTAGCTGGATCATAAAAAGGCTGATCGCCGAAGAATTGATGCTTTTGAATTATGGTGCTGGAGGAGACTCTTGAGAGTCCCATGGACTGCAAGAAGATCAAACCTCTCCATTCTTAAGAAAATCAGCCCTGAGTGCTCACTGGAAGGACAGATCCTGAAGCTGAGGCTCCAATATTTTGGCCACCTCATGAGAAGAGAAGACTCCCTGGAAAAGACCCTGATTTTGGGAAAGATGGAGGGAACAAGAAGAAGAGGATGACAGACAAGATGGTTGGATAGTGTTCTCGAAGCCACCAGCATGAGTTTGACCAAACTGCGGGAGGCAGTGGAAGACAGGAGTGCCTAGCGTGCTCTGGTCACAAAGAGTTGGACACGAATAAATGACTAAACAACAACAATTGAGGCATATTGCCTGATTGCTCTCGAGCAACCAACCGATACATCTAACACAAATAAATAAGAATTTTTAATCACTTAGTGTACAGAGACATATGGGGTCAATTCTGTATTATTTGATTTGTTATTTCTTATCACAAAAAAATGACTGATATAACAATGCTGAAGCTACTTATCAAACCAATCCTGCTGCCATCCAAATGGCAGCTTTCCACCTACAGCTTTCACTGCAGCTACCACCCATTCCCAAACTCAGCTGACTCTTAAACTGTCTCCCACCAGGATTCAAACTTTCTAACCCTTATCCAATCACTTCCAACTTTCCCAGATACCCTCTCGCACCCCTGCAACCTACATCTATATGTTTTACTTATTGATACTGTCACCCTAAAGTCGCTTGTATTGTTACATATTGTTGTCATCCATCTGTCTCAAGAGACAATGGAGTGTGCCTCCAGGGGTGAAGTCAAACCACTGCGTAGCAGCATCAAAGTGACCTCCCTGGACGCAAGCCTGGGCAGTGTGTATGGAGGCTCTGGGCTGCCCAGGTGACCTCTTAGCCTAGCTGATGTGGTCTAAAGTAAAGCAGAGCAATCACGTTTGCCACCAGCTTGGCTGCAGGAGTTGCCAGAAGGAGGCATAACAGGGGTCATCCAATCACCTTTGGGACAAATCCAGAGTAATTTGTTTAGGGTTTACTCCTTAGCCTTTTCTTCTCCTGAAAACATCCCACAAGGCAGCAGAAATATTATATATGCACACAGTATTATTTACAGAAACACCAGAAGATCACAGCGTTGCATAGGCTGGAATCTTTGGAACCAAGATTCAGGGCCTGCTGTGACCCAAAGCCCTGGCATGTTAAATATCAGTCAAACTTCTGTTCTTTTGCAGGCCTCTGTTCTAATCTGTTCGTTGCTTTCTAAGCCATCTTGGCATGAACAGTGTTGCTTCTGTGCTCTTTCTAGTGCTTAATGTGCTAGTGGTGCTCTAAAATGTTATGTAGCAGTACAAGTAATTTGTAAATGATTATATTTCCTAGCAGGGAAAACATCTGTGGATACTTCCCATTTAAAAATCTCAGTTTTTCCTGAATAATCATTATAGACTTGCTTGTGGGTGACATTTGCAGCAGTGTCAACAGAGAGCATAAATATAGGAATTCACTTATGAAAATACACAAATTAGCATTTCATTGCTAACAAATAATTAGTAACCTCATTAGAATGATTGGATTTGTACAGAAACAATGTTTGGGCGCAATGGCTTCTCAGCATTGCAGCTTGTTTCAATTAAGGGGGATATATATATATTCTTGGCTAGTGAAAAGTATTCATTTCCTCACTTATAAATTGGTTGTATTCCAACCGAGCTCTGTGTATCTGTATGTGCAAATGGAAAACAATCTATACAGCCAGATATTTCATTGCCATTTCCACAGCAGCAGTTCATGCTGCTGAAGAGGACAGCTGCATTTTCTGCAGAACCATGGCTAGCCTCTTCAGTGGTGTGACGTGGGGATTAAGTAGAGGCTGGATGGCCAACTCTGAGGGATTCTGCTGAAGTAGTAGAATTCCTATAGCAGGTGATGTCCTTTGAAGTCCCTGTCAAGTCTATGAATAGCTGGCATAGAAATTGAAAACTGTAACATTTTAGTGTTGCATTTTATTTTGTAAATGATTTTCAGCTTCTTGACTGGAAAGAAGACTATTAATGATTTTAACAAATAGCTAGATCCAATATTATATTCTTCCTCTCAACTTAATGAGACTGCCCTTAGTTCAATATACCAATGCCTATGAGTGAATCTTCCAGTTGGATTTCTTTTGATGTCATAACTTCCAGCCCACAACTGGTTAAGTTGCCTGGTAGTGCAATCCATAGATAATAATTCTGGTAATACATGTGGTGTTCACTCTCAGCATTTATAGTCTGCTGTTTAAAAAAACAAAATTGCAAAATAATCCAGCTGCATGATATTCCTATCCTCTCGTCCTACATGTAACTGGAGATGTTAGTCAACTTAATGACCTGATAAAAATAACTTTCAAACCGCAAGATAATGAAACAGAGAACACATCTGTTACTTATTATCCCTGATTGTACTTTTGAAAATTAATAGCTTTGGCACTTTTAAAGAAGGGAGACAGTTTGTGAGCTGCCAAAAACAGTGCACCCTCCCCAAAGGGGAGACAGGGCACAGATTTGCATAAAATGTTTGAGTTGTATTCAATTAAGTTTAACTTTGAGTAGACCCTACTCAATGGTTCTGAGTTAATCATCATGCTCTCCCTTAAATGACTATGTTTAAACCAGACTTGGACAAGACACCTTCAAACATTTTATTTTCACAGCAATCCTGTGAGGTAAGTTAGTCTGAGAAGTAATGACTAGCTCAAAGTCACCTAGTGAGCTGGGTAGGGATTTGAAGACATCTGATGGATGACAAGGCAACTGATGGGAAGAATTCAGGATTTTGCTACTTGAGAGAACTGGATAGATTTTTGACATTTCTTCTAATAAAATATATCTGTTTGAAATATTTCTCTCAGTGTCCAAGTTAAGGTGCTGGTAACTCTTAATAAACGGTCTAGTCTTTCCTCTAGTTTGGAATTACAGTGGTGCCTCGCAAGACGAAATTAGTTCGTTCCGCAAGTTTTTTCTTCTTGCGAGTTTTTCGTCTTGCGAAGCACGGTTTCCCATAGGAATGCATTGAAAATCAATCAATGCGTTCCTATGGAGACCATCCAGGGACAGAGGGGAAGCGCCGCTCTGTCCCCTCTTTTGAAGCTAGGGGCTGCGGGGAGAAGATCGCTTCTCCCCACCGCCACTTGCTTCAAAAGAGGTCCGGGGACAGCGGGGAAGACGTGCTGCGTTTCCCGCTGTCCCCGGAGCTTGCGGGGCAAGTTTCGTTTTGGGCTATAGGGAAATTCATCTTGCGAGGCAACTCAAAAACGAAAAAACCTTTCGTTTTGCGAGTTTTTCATCTCGCGAGGCGGTCGTCTTGCGGGGCACCACTGTATTTATAGTCAGCATTTTGATCCATTTGTGTTGAAACAATAAGCATTTCCTGTTTTATAGCTACGAAAGACCAGCTGGCATCCTCTTTTGAAATGGAAATGTCTCAAGCTGGAATCAGTGCTCATTATTCCCAGGTAAACTAACCAGTCATCTATGGCTATAGCTATTCTTTAAAATAAATTGTTCTTCAGAAGGAAGCTCTTGAATATCCTCAAACAGAAAGATCACTGTAATGCTTTGGCCAGGTTTGTGTTATTTAAAAAAATTGCCATTAACCCACAATACTGATACCTCCCTCCTTTCAAACTCCATACTGTACAGTTTCTAAACACTTCCAAACAGTATCATTGCGCCATTCAGACACGTCTCATTGCATTGCTGCACGGTACAACTTGATGACCTTTCCCCTTGTGTTCCCGCATATAAACATGGCAAAACATTGGGTGTGTGCACAGACTGCATTTCTGATGATCTGGGGCCAGAACCCCATTCAAAACTAATGCTCAAGCAAAAAGAAGAGAAGCACTGATGGGTCCAACCCTCAATGGCTTAGCATGACAATATGCAGTGGGGTAGATTTCCTGTATACATCTGTGCATGCAAAGTCATCCATGCAACCTGGAATCCTGTGCAAATGGGGTTGCAGATCACATGGACAATTTTGCACATACAGTTGCACATGTCGCTCCCTGCAGGCGTTTGTGCTGAATGTGCAGGTGCCAGGCATGGGGCAAGCTGGCATGTGCAAGGTTAGGGCTGGAGCTAGTTGGCATTTTGATTTACCACATGAGTGCTAATTGGGGGAAAAGTGTGGAATGAGAGATTATTAGCTACCTTGAAAACAGTGGCAACATATCGTAGTTGAAAATGAATAAATAAATAAATGAAATTTATATCTCATCTTTCTACCATCATGGAACTCAAGGTGGCATGTGCAGTGCTTTTTTGGGGGGGGACGCAGACCCCTAAACATTTTGTGAAGCTAACAGGAGAAGAATCTTAAAATTTTTAGTTTCTTCTCTAGCACAGTGAATTGTCAGTTCCGTTGCTACCCCTGACAGTAGCCTCATTTCCTGTCACGGTGTTTCCTCAGACGGAATGAGAATACCCCTAAACATTTTTAATTTTTTTTTAAGAAAAAAAGCACTGGGCATATGTACGTATAATTCCTATGAAGTCACCCGCATAGGGTTCCTATATATCCTCTTTTTCCAGGACACGTCCTCTTTTTCATGGATATGTAAAATGAGAATTGTCGTAGAGATACATAGTTAAAAGTAGATGGTTTATGTAACTAATTGATTTCTCCTGCTATGTAAGGATTGGATTATGCTTGGAGCAGTCGGAGCATATGACTGGAATGGAACTGTCGTCATGCTAAAGGACAATGCCTTTCAAATCCCGAGAAATGACACATTTTATAACAAGTCTTCAGAAAGAAATGAGCCTCTTGCAGCATACTTAGGTGACTCCAATATTCCAGTTCATTCTTTTCTCTCAGCTAGCCAACCTTAGTTAGGACTGCACTGCATTGGCCTATTGGAAATATATTTATGCATGCTTTTCCTTTTTTTAAAGAGGCACAAGTAGCTATTATCAAAGTATCCTGAGAATGAACGTTGTCTCTCCCATTCTTTATTTTAGGTTATACAGTAAATTCAGCTTCAGTGCCTGGAGATGTGCTGTACATTGCTGGCCAGCCACGATATAATCACACTGGTCAAGTTATCATATATCGAATGAGAGGAGCAGATATAGAAATACTTCAAAGATTAAATGGGGAGCAAGTAAGTAAGTGGGGTTATTGCAATTCACATACTTCAGAATGAGATATAT
Source organism: Podarcis vaucheri (assembly GCF_965113315.1). NCBI lineage: Eukaryota > Metazoa > Chordata > Lepidosauria > Squamata > Lacertidae > Podarcis > Podarcis vaucheri. The sequence continues at coordinate 22,639,468 of NC_138749.1, forward strand.
TTGTCCCATACTGAATATTGCCATAAAAAAAAGTTTAGAGAAAAACCAACAGAGCATGAATCATTGCTGCAGTTCTGAACAATTCTACCCTGTGTCTGAAGCCGCTTATAAATCAGTAATGCTGAATGTGTGACTACACAATGTTCATTTCAAGTATTAGACGCAGTCATGTATTCAGATAGTAAATTCAACAACAGATAATTGAAGGAGGTGGTGCCCTAGTGGTGACTCTCTTTGGGATCATACCTCCAGAGTTCCTACAAATTGTAGGAATTGAGCCTCCAGGGTTAGGCCAGCAACAACCTACCACACTGCAGCAACCCTCTTATCTTTTTTGTGGGTGGCACTATGGGTTAAACCACTGAGCCTCTTGGGCTTGCCGATCAGAAGGTCAGCGGTTTGAATCCCCGCTACGGAGTGAGCTCCCGTTGCTCTGTCCCAGCTCCTGCCAACCTAGCAGTCAAAAAGCACGTCAAAGTGCAAGTAGATAAATAGGTACCGCTCCAGCGGGAAGGTAAACGGCATTCCTGTGCACTGCTCTGTTTCGCCAGAAGCGGCTTAGTCAAACTGGCCACATGACCTGGAAGCTGTACGCCGGCTCCCTCAGCCAATAAAGCGAGATGAGTGCCGCAACTGGACCTAATGGTCAGGGGTTCCTTTTTCCTTTACCTAGACAAGTCAGTAGCTGCCGCTGTTTCCACTCTCCACTTCTAGAACCAGCAACAGCATCCTCCTTCTTTTACTTGTACTGAGTATCTCTTCCTTTTTGAACACACTGCTTTGGCATCTTTAATGATACGTGGTTTATACGTTAAATAATAATAAAATGCATATTGATTACATGAGGGGATCCTATTTTGTACAATTACAGATTGGCTCCTATTTTGGAAGTGTTATCACAACCATTGACATTGACAAAGATACATTCACTGATCTTCTTCTCGTGGGAGCACCTATGTACATGGGGACCGAAAAAGAAGAACAAGGCAAGGTGTATGTTTATTCATTGAACCAGGTAAGGAAGAAATGAACTGTGTTGGGATTTAAACAGCAAGAGCATAAGAAGAATCCAGCTAGATCAGGCCAAAGACCTGTCATGTTAGGAATCTTAGGTGAGATACCCATGAGTGGAAGTTGCTCCCAGTACCAGTCAGAAGCAGAGGAAGGTTCAGATAGTTTACTATTGCAAAAGATAAGGCTCAGTAAAACAGTTCTGAATGTAGATATATATAGCTTGCAGGCTTTTGCAGATACAGATATATATAGATACATGCAAGGACAAAATATCTCCGTTGCACTAATCAGCAATTCAAGACATATCACTGGAAAAGTAGTACCAACGAAAGACAGACTAGCTTCAGTCTCACAGACTGACTCACCATTGAGCTGACATGCATTAATCACAGATATAGTTGGGGCCCTGTTCCATTACCATAACAAGTGGCTTAGCTGAACTTGCACCTGCAATTAGCTTATCCATGGTGTGATTTACGCCCATTAAGCCTTTCTCATGTCTGATTACTCCAACATGTCCAGCATCCTTTTCTCACATTGGCAACCAGATGCCTGTGGGAAGCCTGAACTGTAAGCCAAATTTGGGTACAATGATGCGCTCTCCAATTGTAATTTCTAGCAAGTGGTTTGAAGGTAGAACATTACTATTGTGGCTAGTAGCCATTGATAGCTTTATCCTGCATGAATTCATCTAGCCCTCATTTACACCCATCCAACCCTGGTGGCCAATCTTGTAGGGAACAGATTCCATAGTTGCATTGTGGAAAGAAGATCTTCCTCTGGTCTGTTCTGAATCTTCTAAATTAGATGACTCCGAGTTGTAGTATTATGAGAAGGACTTCTAGTATTATGGGTGAGATGCACTAGAAGAGCATCAACCAGGAAAAGTTAGCAGAGTAGACAGAAATCCATTGTTATTTTCTCCACAGAAGACATTTGAACATCAGATGACCCTTGAGCCTATAAAGCAAACATGCTGCTCGCTACTGAAGCACAATGACTGCACAAATCACAACAAGAATGAACCTTGTGGGGCCCGTTTTGGAACTTCAATTGCTTCAGTAAAGGACCTCAACCTTGATGGGTTTAATGATATAGTCATAGGTGCCCCCCTTGAAGATGATCATCGAGGAGCTGTGTATGTTTACCATGGCAATGGAAACACTATAAGGAAAGAATATGCCCAGGTATGGAAGAAAATTAAGAGTATGTCTAGATACAAGAATGGGGTGGGGGTTGATGGTAGGTGAAATGGGGGGCTGTTAGAAATTTGGGAGTACTCAATTTTGCAAGATTCACAGATTTGTTTATAAAGTCACTCTAGACTGACTTTTTATGTTTAGATTAATTTAATATGTTAGCAAATGACACATTTTGATGAATATCAATCTGAACTTGGCTTAGATTCCTCTCTGAATGTCAGCATTAACCAGATTTTAGATACTTCCTGTAATGTGAATATTTGGGTATTTATAAGGCTCTAAAATTCAATTTAAATAGTATTTTTGGGACTTGGTGCCTGTCTGGTGTCATTCATTTTTAAATACAGGAAAGGATTTAATTCTCCAAGAGTGTTGAACAAAAAAGTAAAGAAATAAGTAGTATCCCTATCCACACTGCCATCTTGAAGTGTTAAACGTTCTGTATTTCCCTGTTGACTATAATAAAGTCATTGTGCTTTCCACAGCGCATTGCATCAGGTGGTGATGGGGAAAAGATGAAATTTTTTGGCCAATCGATACATGGTGAAATGGATTTGAATGGAGATGGACTGACAGATGTCACTATTGGAGGCCTTGGAGGGGCAGCCCTCTTCTGGTATTTATGATAAAGCTTTCACTTTAAAGAATGCTCAGTTTTTCAGTAATTGTTACCTGGGACTTTTAGTTAACTCGTTCTTTAAGTGTGTGGATCCTTGTCTCGCCAAAACAAGCACAAACTTCATTCATATTGGCTAGGACAGAGGCAAAATTATATACACTATTTCTGGGTGGCAAAACTGCAGCAAGAGGCCAAATATTATGAAAGGAGAGGTGAAATTCTCCAGCTGTTTTGCTCCAGAGACTCTCTTGTCTGATAAATTTCAGCTTGTTTAATTTTGTATTAACAAATTATTGTTAGTTCATACTGGTAGATGAAGGAAGGACTGGGGGATAACTGCAGAAATATAGGACAAGCCCATTGTATTACATTCAGTGTTAATCCTACTCAGAGTAACATGACTAAGGGAGCAATTCTAGGGCAAAGATCCACTGAGATGAGCAGAATAGGAGGCAGCAGATTGCTGGCTCAGTCAGCTGATTCCCAGCTCAGCCAGTCTCAGCCAACATCTGCAGTTCTGGCTCAGCCAAAGATGCAACAGTGTAATTTGCTCATCCCAGCTCAGCCAGGACTCAGCTACCTAAATTGAAGCTGGCTGATCCAAGACTTGTGAAAGTCCCCCAAAAGGGGCATTCTGGGGGTGTGGCAGGGCAGGACCAGAGAGGGAGGTACTTAGGTTGGATCCTAAGCCCATATTGCTTAGTCATATGACCTGGTGTAGAACACTATTCTAAAGCAGGCATAGGCAAACTCGGCCCTCCAGATGTTTTGGGACTACAAATCCCATCATCCCTAGCTAACAGGACCAGTGGTCAGGGATGATGGGAATTGTAGTCCCCAAACATCTGGAGGGCCAAGTTTGCCAATACCTGTTCTAAAGCCTTGTTTTCCCTCTGCTGAATGGGGTTTGGATCTAGTATAACTTTATGTCAGCTAATTTACACTAACTTGCTTTATGCTAGCTTCTTAGGCATAAGATTGCTCTCTACCTTAGGTCCATTAATTTCAATGGGTCAACTCTATAACTTAGATGGATGCAACCTATTATTTCTTTCAACAATATTAAATTCACCAATAGGAGGGGCTCTAAGAAGAAAGAGCATTTTTAAATTTAAAAAGTTAGAAAATGCTTTTCTGAGGAATCTCATGTTTGTGTTTCATGGACGGCATCTGTCTTAGGTCTCGAGATGTTGCTGAAGTCAATGCTTCCATGGAATTCACACCCAGCAAAATTAATATCCAGAAGATAAACAATGACATGCAAAAGCAACGGGTGTTCATCAACGCCACAATTTGTTTTAAAGTCAAATTAAAATCAGAGGAGGCCACAATGAATGAAACAAGTAAGTAGATTGCACTGAATTTTGCTATATAGATTGTCTACCAACTTTTTTTTTTTTTTAATAAAAAAACCCTCTCACTTTAGAACAGTTCCTCGAGAATTTGCTGGAGAACCTACAGGTAAATGACTGTAGGCCAAAGGCTTTACTGCATTTTCATTTGCTGCCTGCAAAGATACAATAGAATTACTGTTTTATAAACTGATCTTTCCGTTACACTATTGTATTTCATATTAGACTAAAGCAGTAATCAGGAGATTCCATCATCTAAAGCATGGTAAACATTAATAAAGAGAAGGTCAGTTCCCATGTCCTAAAGAAGCAGAAATAAGGGAAACATTATGGATTTGTGTTTCCTTTTCCATGCTTGATTGAACCAGGACTGTGGGGTTTAAGCTTCACGCAGGCATTCATAATTTAAGTTATTTTTTTACAATGTTATATAGAGCTCCCAGGCCTGGGTAGAGATTCTCTTAAGATGGGACACAGAGAAAGGCCTCTCCGCTAGATTCTAGGGAGCAGGCAGGTCAGCATGGAAGATGACAGCCTTTTAGATGGTAGTGTTTGTTACTCATGCATCTTCTGTCACTCCTTCAGACTATCTGAAGTGGCCGAGAAAAGCAAGAAAGCAAAGGACAGAGAAAGAGACAATGGATTGTACCCAATGTTGTCATTCCACTCTTGCAAGAGGCTTCTGCTTCTCCAATGACACTTCACCCTCGTCTCCTCTCCTCTCGCCTGCAACTTTCACACACCTTAATTTCTTGTCCAGGGAGTTGGGGAACCATTTGGAGCAGATTTGGGGGGCTTTCAGGGAGGAAAACTATTCTGGGGTCAGGCTCTACAAATGCAATTAATTGTACCTGTTCACCACCCCCCCTTAGGTATCCAGTATTGGATTACACTTGACGCCCAAAGAAAGTTGTCACGAAGCCTTTTCACAGAAACTCTTGAACGGAAGATGCAAAAAAATATCACAGTCAAAGGGTCAGAATGTGTTAACCATAACTTCTACATGTTGGCAAGTAAATCATATCAAGTGGCAACCCTCCCCTCACTGCCTTCTCTCTCCCCTTTTTTTGCATTAGTGGAAAGGATGCATACAATTAAAAAATAATGGTGGTTTTTATGTAAGGGATTAGTTAGAGAGAATTTATACTGTTTTTGTATGCGGACAATATTCTCTTTACTCTCTCGTTTCATTTCTCTTTATCAGTGCTTGCAAACACCCCAACAAGTTTTCCATATATTTCTGTATATTAGACTGATGATTTTTTGACAATTCCTGATGTCTGCTTAGTTCCTTTTTAGTATGAAATGAAGCTGCGTATAATTCTAAGCACCCTATCTTATGCACACCTTTATAATATAAGCATTTTTGTACAAATGATTTGATTGGAGGACTTAACGGTGTTATTTTTATGGTGTTCAAGTTCCCCAACTCACTGAGGAGTCTGTTTTGCATCCCTGTGTGGGACAGGCAGAGGGTTACATGCTCTTTTCATATGCAGCTTCTTGTGGGATGGAATGGCTCACTTTGGGAGGGGAGAGCCAATCCGCTACAGTTCTTGGACTTCCCAAGGCAGGGAGTGGACCAGAATGAAGACTCCGTTTGGTCTGGTCCAGTTCCAGATTATAAAAGGGATTCCCCCCCCCCCAATTATGATACATACTAAATTGTGGTACACAAGTAAATTGTATAAATAGATAAATGCAAACCGAACCAGATTTCTCTCCATCACTTTTATATCCCAGACTAGCTATATCTGAAGACATTGGGCCCCTCAAGAGTATCATTTTATTTGATGATAAGGGTTGTTACCAAAACAAAACAAAATCATTACACAGGCACTTTGTACATGCTTGAACTTCTTAGGACCCCAGCCTTAAAAAATTCTGTTGGTCTCTTACTGAGACCCAGCCATCTTCTTTGGGATGCAGAAAAAAAGACCTGTGCTCCTGGGGATTATTTTCCATTGTTGTCATAGCTGGCACACCAGACTGCATCTTAAATTCTCTCCATTTTTTAAAAGTGTTTGTGGTCTGAGGCCTGCTACAATGAGCCTAGCTGAAAAACCCTGAAGGTTGCTTTTTATTCAGTGAAACCTGGGCTCTGACTCATAGTCTGCAATTTCAAGATAAGAAAAAGGGTCAGTTGGAGTCCATAAGGGAAAATCCTTTGGCTATGTTGTCTAGTATGGTCCTTAAGCTCCCTGTTTTGTCTTGAATTTGCTGTTTGGCATGCTTCCTTTTAGGTGAATAATGCAAAGTATAGACCACCCACCAATAGTCATTTTAAAAGCATGCCTCTTTTTTTTTAGTATTCTGATGATTGGAAGAAGGGGAAAGGTTGCAATGATTGTTTTCTTTGCCTTCACTTTGTCTCTAGGACCAGCCTGACTTTCGTGATTCTGTAAAGGTTTTGTTGGACTTCAACTTCTCTGATCCAGAGAGTGGACCGATCCTGGACAGTGCAATGCCCAACTCAATATATGAATATGTGAGTCGCTACAATGTGGAAAGTGGTCTGGTTTCTTGATCTGATGTGTGAATTAGTGCATCAATATATTTCTGTATTTATTTAATTTATAAACTCACATAAAAAATATCAAGGAGATAGAGAGCATAAGATACCATAAAACAATACAAAATGATGCAATAAGATACCACAAAACAATGCAAAATAATCACAAAACTGACTGGCTCAACTAAAAAAGAAAAGAAAAAGAACTGAAGAGCCTTGTCAACATTAAAACATTAAACATTTTAAAAAATATATACAAGAAATATCTAAGGGTTAACATTGAGCTAAGCTGGAGCAGTAATGTCCCAAATTATTAGTACAGTGGTACCTCGGGTTAAGAATTTAATTCGTTCTGGAGGTCTGTTCTTAACCTGAAACTGTTCTTAACCTGAGGTACCACTTTAGCTAATGGGGCCTCCTGCTGCTGCCACGCCGCCGCCATGCGATTTCTGTTCTCATCCTGAAGCAAAGTTCTTAACCCGAGGTACTATTTCTGGTTTAGTGGAGTCTGTGACCTGAAGCGTCTATAACCTGAGGTACCACTGTATGCTCTTCAGCAAGAACTTCTGAGGCATAGAGGAACTTATTGCAAAGTCCATAAACTGCTTTGTAAACCACTTTGAGGTTTTATTACAGTCAAGCAACATATAAAGGTTGTGGAATAAATGAATGAATGAATGACTAAACTTCTTGCAGATCCCTTTCACAAAGGATTGTGGAACCAAAGAGAAATGTATTACCGATCTTCAGCTGACTGCCAATGCAGCCATAGAAGGAAGCAGGTAACATGGACAACGCTACCTTTCTATATACACACGTAAAATTATGCTTGTATAGATATCTTATACAACATTCAGCATGGTTGGGTCAATGAAACTATTGTTACAGAAATCATAAGCCAGAACTGTTTTAAAATTGTTTATTTCTTAAGAATGTTTTGATTTCGACTGATTAAATTGATGGATTATGCTGAAATGGAAAAATTAACAGGTGTGCTAGGAAACCAAGAAGGGGGCAAATTATTAAGGAGTGGGGAATATTTGTGGAATATTTTAAAAAAATCATGGTATAAAACTAAGTGCATTGGTAGGGTTGACTTAATTGTCAGATAATTCAGAAATGGAATAAAGTGGAAAATGCAGTGTTAAAAATTTAGGTAAGAGATGGAACCACAAAAGGGGGCGAGGGAAGTCTGATATGTATTTGTATTGGAAGTATGTGACTGTAAGATGAGTATTTGTAAACTCTTGAAAACCGAAAATTCATAAAAAATAAAAAATAAAAATGTTTTGTTTATTTTTCAGTTCATCACCATTCATTATTAGGGCGAGCAATCTGAAGTTCTGGGTCCGGATGCTTGTTAAGAATAAAAAAGACAGTGCTTATAATACCAGAGTCATTGTTCAGTATTCTCCAAATATTATTTTTGCTGGGATTGAGGTACATGCTTTAATTTTAATAATAATAATAATAATAATAATAATAATAATAATAATAATAATAATCCTCTTGTCTTGTTGTGATGGAGAACTAGTAGAGCCAGCTTGTCTGTTTGATGGAATTTATATGTATAATAATTCAGGTTAGAGAGCCAGGGATTCCTATGCAATTGTTGATTTTTCCTATAGGTAGATATTGGTACTTTACTCTGCAAACAGTACTAAAGAAAAATATGTGTGATGTAAGAAAGACACATATAGCTGTATATTATTGTGTTAGAGCCAACATGATGAAGTTCAGGGGCAGGGAACTCATGCCCCTCCAGATGTTGGCCTCCAACACCCATCAGTCCCCAGCCAGCATAGTCAGTGTTCAGGGATTATGGGAGTTGTAGTCCAACAACTTCTGAAGGGACCTAAGTTTCCCAGCTCTGTTGTAGTGGCTTGAGTGTTGGACTTGGACATCGGGCTGGGTTCAAATACCTGTTCATGTATGAAGTTGACTTAAGTCAGTGTCTCTCAGCCCAGTTCACCATGAGCTCCTGAGAAGAAGAAAAAGGTGGCATGCAAATATGGCTGTTACAGTCTTCTTTGGGGATATATTACTGAATTTATGGGATGCGGGTAGCGCTGTGGTCTAAACTACTGGGCCTAGGGCTTGCTGATCGGAAGGTCAGCGGTTCGAATCCCCACGACGGGGTGAGCTCCCGTTGTTCAGTCCCTGCTCCTGCCAACCTAGCAGTTCAAAAGCACGTCAAAGTGCAAGTAGATAAATAGGTACCGCTCTGTCGGGAAGGTAAATGCTGTTTCCATGCGCTGCTCTAGTTTCGGCAGAAGTGGCTTAGTCATGCTGGCCACATGACCTGGAAAAACTGTCTGCAGACAAACGCCGGCTCCCTCGGCCAGTAAAGAAAGATGAGCCCATGACTGGACTTAACTGTCAGGGGTCCTTTACCTTTTTTTTTTTTAACTGAGTTTATATCTTCAGATTTTGCAGGTTTTCACTTCAAAAATAAATCAGAAATAACTCACATTACATCAAGATGAAATAATTTCTATCATTTTATGTGCAGAAAATATCAAAAGATAGCTGTGAATCTGGGCCTAATATCACTTGCAAAGTGGGCTACCCTTTCCTAACACCTGGAGAGGAGGTAAGTTGTTGTGAATGAGCTGTTTTGGTTAATTATGTTTTTCTAATGCCAGGCTCTTTTTGGGCCAAAGCTTGCTAATGTGTTATTAATGAAAAATGTGTATGTCCCAGTCTCCATGCCCCACCATTGGCAGCTAATGACATTGAAAACACCATAATGTGAAAACAAATACCATAGATCAAACATTCAATAACAGTACAGAACCTGAATTCTGACCCACCTAAAGACTTGAGTAAATAGAGATGCTTCCTATATTACTTTTTATTCATACAGGCAGCTAAAAAAGCCAATGCAATTCTGGGCTGCATCAATAGGAGTATAGCATCTAGATCAAAGTAATAGTGCCACTGTATTCTGCTCTGGTCAGACCTCACCTGGAGTACTGTGTCCAGTTCTGGACACCACAGTTCAAGAAGGACACTGACAAACTGGAAGGTGTCCAGAGGAGGGCAACCAAAATGGTCAAAGGCCTGGAAACGATGCCTTATGAGGAACGGCTAAGGGAGCTGGGCATGTTTAGCCTAGAGAAGAGGAGGTTAAAGGGTGATATGATAGCCATGCTCAAATATATAAAAGGATGTCATATAGAGGAGGGAGAAAGGTTGTTTTCTGCTGCTCCAGAGAAGTGGACACGGAGCAATGGATCCAAACTACAAGAAAGAAGATTCCACCTAAACATTAGGAAGAACTTCCTGACAGTAAGAGCTGTTCGACAGTGGAATTTGCTGCCAAGGAGTGTGGTGGAGTCTCCTACTTTGGAGGTCTTTAAGCAGAGGCTTGACAACCATATGTCAGGAGTGCTCTGATGGTGTTTCCTGCTTGGCAGGGGGTTGGACTCGATGGCCCTTGTGGTCTATTCCAACTCTATGATTCTATGATTCTAGGTAATAAATACAGGAAAATGACACTTTTCAGTGGTGAAAAGGGCTGTAGATCTGTGGTAGAGCATATGTGTTACAAGCAAAAGGACCTTCACTGCCACGCCGTGGGCAGAATCCTGCTCTCTAGTGCATGTTTAAGAGTATCTGTGGTGATTCTTGAGCCACTTTCCCTATCCTATTTATCACCTGTTTTCATACCATCAGAACACTGGAATGGAATTCCCACTCTACTTTTAATTGTATACTGGGAGATTGATTGAATTTGTGTGCCTTTAGTATTGCTGCTTGCTAACCACCACAATTTTTCTCTCCCGGTTACTTTGAGTGTCACCCATAAACTGTGAAGCATACATTTGGGACACAGAAAGTGTTTCAACAACAGGGCTAAAGAAATAGCGTGTGATGTTTGCCTTGGACATTGCTTTGAAGCTCTGACTGTGCCAGAATTTGAATCCTAGGAGCATGGTGTACATGGGAATATATAAACAGTAGCTTCTAGAGTGGTCCTAGTATCTGACGGCACCATCCTGCAGCCAGCATATTTATTTATTGTTTAATCCCTAAGTCAGAAAGGGTCCTGTTGCAGAAGTCAGAGGACCTTGCAGTCTTTGCCTTGGGATCTTCTTAGTCTCAGCAGCTGCCCTTGCAACCTTTGTACAACGGAAGAGTCTCGTTTCTGCAGATGGACAAAGTTTATGCAAAAGATCCCTTCATTCAGCGCTTCCGCTGAAGACCAGAGATCTTATTTCAGTGTATGTAGGAGGAAAAATGCACTTTGGCCTACATGCGCACACTACAAACTTTCCTTGCATAAGCTACTTCTCGGGAGAGAATGTTAGCAAGGCTTAGGTCACATCATTTATCCTGTGCAGAGGACATAAACCAAGCCCATTCGTCCAACCAGTGGAAATCATATACAGTGATTTCTCTTCATTAGTCCTTGCTGACATACTTCGAAGCTTATCTTCACTGAGTAATGGCTAGAAAACAACCAGTATGGATTTGAAAATGAATCCCTATGGCAGGAATGGGAAGTCACAGGCCTGTGAGCTGCATCCAGATCTTTAGACTCTCCCCACAGCAGACACTCGCCAAAGCCACACTCTTCACAAATTGCCAGCATGGGGGCCCAAGCAGTTCCAGGATCCTAGCATGGGGTGGGTAGAGGCTCCAAGCCTACAATGTGGGTTGGGGAGCTGCATTCATTTCAAATCAGATGACTCAGATATCAGGTCTGATAAACGCTGAGACCTTGTGTTTCTGTATTCCGCCTGAGGGTCTAACAGATGACCAATTAGAATCCTTCAGCATGTCATCTTTTTTTGCTTTGGGGGCACACAAAAAACTGAATTAAAAGATTATAGCACACTGTATTGGCCATATGCAATAACAGGGGTATGTTCTTAAGGTGTGAAAATACAGCCTGAAAAGGAGATTTGTGTAGGAGGTGAAACTACCTATTACTGTTGCTAATAGGATTTCTCACCTGCCCTCAGGTCCCAGGGTGAGTTACAGCAATATTAAAATGCAGTATTTAAATCAGTAGGGTAGTTCGCAAAATATATATCCCTCTGGTGTCAAAGATAAAGAGGCGCATCTTCAGGATATGACAAAAACTAAGCAATGAAGGTGTCGGGTGAACCTATGTGAGGAGGGGATCCCACAGAGTTTCCACAGAGAAAGTTATTTCCAGAGCACAATGAGGGCCCCCTCTACTAATCTGAACAGCTTGGTAGGTTTCTGGATGAAACATCGGCTCTGGATCCATTCCAGTCCGGCTTCCGCGCTGGTCATGGGACCGAGACGGCTCTGGTTGCCCTAACAGATGATCTTCGTAGACAGCTGGATCGAGGCGGGTCGGGGCTGCTGATTCTTCTAGATCTGTCAGCAGCTTTCGACATGGTCGATCACGAACTTCTGGACCACCGCCTCGCCGACGTGGGGATCCAGGGCACAGTCCTTCAATGGCTGCGCTCGTTTCTCTCTGGTCGGGGACAGAGGGTGGCGCTTGGGGGGGAACTGTCATCCCGCCACTCCTTGGTGTGTGGAGTGCCTCAGGGTGCGATTCTCTCCCCGATGCTTTTTAACATCTTTATGCGCCCCCTCGCCCAGCTTGTCCGGAGTTTTGGGCTGGGCTGCCATCAGTATGCTGATGACACCCAACTCTATCTGTTGATGGATGGCCATCCTGACTCGGCCCCAGACACACTGATCAGATGCTTGGAAGCTGTGGCTGGATGGTTACGTGGGAGCCGGTTGAAGTTAAATCCTTCGAAGACAGAGGTCCTCTGGCTGGGGCGGGACGATATGGGATTGAGGGGGCAACTCCCATCTCTTGCGGGGGTGCAATTAGTGCCAGCTCCGTCCGTCAAGAGTTTGGGTGTAATCTTCGATACCTCCCTCTCTATGGAGGCGCAGATTACAGCTATAACAAAGGCGGCATTTTTTCATCTCCGCCAAGCTAAGCAGTTGGCCCCTTACCTCTCTCGCCCTGACCTAGCCACTGTGATCCATGCGACGGTCACCTCCAGACTGGATTATTGTAACTCGCTCTATGTGGGGCTGCCCTTGAGACTGACCCAGAAACTCCAGCGGGTGCAGAATGCCGCAGCGAGACTCCTTACGGGGTCCTCGCTGTGAGATCACATTCATCCGGTGCTATACCAGCTGCACTGGCTCCCGGTGGAGTACAGGATCAGGTTTAAGGTGCTGGTTTTAACCTTCAAAGCCCTATACGGCCTAGGACCCTGGTACCTACGGGACCGCCTCTCCTGGTATGCCCCACAGAGGAACTTACGGTCCTCAAATAAAAACACCTTGAAGGTCCCAGGCCTCAGAGAGGTTAGGCTGGCCTCAACTAGAGCCAGGGCTTTTTCGGCTGCGGCTCCAACCTGGTGGAACGCTCTGTCACAAGAGACAAGGGCCCTGCAGGACTTGACATTTTTCCGCAGGGCCTGCAAGACAGAGCTGTTCCACCAGGCCTTTGGTTAGGGCACAGCCTGACTCCCTCCTTTGGCAATCCTTACAATACTTTAGTTTATGGTTGCCATCAATTCTGATTTTAATTAATTCTTATGATGTTTTTATAATGTTGCACTATTTTAGTGTTGTTAGCCGCCCTGAGCCCGGCTTCGGCTGGGGAGGGCGGGATATAAATAAAATTTATTATTATTATTATTATTAACACCCCAGAGGGTCTGCAGGGAAGGAGTCCGTCTTTTGGGTATTTGGGGCCTCAGTCATGTAGGGCTTTAAAAAGCAATGTGAACACAGGTGAACAATGCAGCTAGATCATGGAAGTTCTGGAACCCCAGCCAGCAATCTGGCTGCTGTGTTTTGGACCAGACAAAAATTCCAAGTTGTCTTCAAGGGCCATCCCACATAGGGCGTAATGCAGTCTAGAAGTTACCAGAGCATGGAATAATACAGTGGCCAAGTCACCTCTGTCCAAAACAGGCCATGGCTAGAAGCACACACTCCTGAGCCTCCAGTGACAATGGTGGAGCCAGGATCAAAATCACAATCTAGGAAAGCCCCTGACCAGTCCACCAAAGCCTCTGCTGGAAGTCTAAAAGCACTAGGAATTAAAGTGCTCAATGTGTTAAAACGTTAAGTTTATCTGATTTTCTTCACCCTGGTTATCTGGAAAGGCTCTGAGGCTGAGCCTGACAGCAGCTCTACTCTGGTGACCTCAAATATTCAGCTTTTATATTAGCCATGGAACTCATTGCTCTGTTTTTAAAAGTGAAATTCTACACTTTGCTGAGGCTTTTAATAACCTTACAAAAACAACTTGTGTGGAATTTCAATTTAGTCCCAGTTCCTCATTCTGTGACCTGGCTCTGTTCTCTTGACACTAAATTGGCTGACGGCAAACTTTCCCACAGCTTCTTCTCCAGGGATTTAAAGGCAACACGATGAAACAATTGCAGTGTCTCTATGCATTGTTTGCGAAATACTTTTTAACGGCCCGATTATGCTGTGGTAATTCAGAGTCAATGCGAGGGAGATAATAGCTTGTATCCATGCTGCAATAATGGAAAATACGCTGCCAATTGCCACTGGCCTCTGTATGGATCCAAAAGTCTCTCCAGGCGGTTGCAGGAGAACTACCAAATGTTGTGGACCGTTAACTTATGGAGTAGCAGTGCGAGAGGGGAATTGTCGAAATTGGGCACCTGTGTGGTATCAGGCAGTTCCTTGCAAGACACAGACTTTGATGTTTGGAGGGTTCCCCCCACCAGCCCTCTGGATATGCTTTCCAACTGATAAAGGGGGCTCCGGGGGAAGAAGGGAAAGAGCCATTGTGAGCTGCCTTCCAGGACAGATAAAAGAAATCACGACTTCATGGGTTACATGGGTAAGCTATGCTACCCACGCCCACAGGAGCCAGGGATGACCACCAACTTGAATGGCGTTAAAAGAGAATTCAACAAATTCATAGAGGATAAGGCTATCAGTGGCTGCTACACATGATGGCTATGCTCTGTCTCCACCATTGAAAACAATGTGCTTCTGAATACTAGTAAACTGGAAACTGCAGGCGAGGAGAGAAGAGGGCTCTGGTGTTTAGGTCCTGCTTGTGGGTTTGCCATGGCATCTGGGTGGCCACTGGAAGGACAGGATGCCAGGCCATTGACTTGGTCCAGCAGGCTCTTTTTATGTTCTTAGGTTCGCCCCTGCAATCTTCGGTACAACTCGCTATACAGTGGTACCTCTGGATGCGAACGGGATCCGTTCCTGAGCCCTGTTCGCATCCTGAAGCGAACATAACCTGCGTCTGCGCATCTGCGCGTGCGTGGGTCATGATTTGCTGCTTCTGCACATGTGCGTGACATCATTTTGACCGTCTGCGCATGCGCGAGCGGCAAAACCCGGAAGTAACGCATTCCGTTACTTCCGGGTCGCCAGGGAGCGCAACTCGAAAGCGCTCAACCTGAAGCATATTTAACCCGAGGTATGACTGTATAAAATTGGAACCAATGTTTCGAGTTAAGATGTTGTACTGACTGAAAATACAGCACATTATGCTAGAGTAATTTTCTTCCCCTCCCTCCCTCCTTCCCTCCCTCTCTCTCTCTCTCTCTGTAGGTGGGAAGGTGGTAGAGTAAAGTCACCAGATTTTTTTCAATGATTCCGGGGACACTTTTCAACTTCAATGGATTTTGTATGGGGACTGATTTGTAAATCCAGGGACTGTCCCCGGGAAACAGGGATGTCTGGTAACCTTATGGTAGAGGGGAGGGAGGGAGGGAGGGAGAGAGAGAGAGGCCACTCCAGTTAGGAACAAATGAAATAGATATTTCCCCCCTTGAGATCTTTAATGGA
Source organism: Podarcis vaucheri (assembly GCF_965113315.1). Taxonomy (NCBI): domain Eukaryota; kingdom Metazoa; phylum Chordata; class Lepidosauria; order Squamata; family Lacertidae; genus Podarcis; species Podarcis vaucheri. The sequence continues at coordinate 22,654,969 of NC_138749.1, forward strand.
ATACAACATTGCCCCTTCCATGTACAGATTTTAAAATACTACTGGAAAGGTCTAGACATGCATCTGTAGTTGAGAGTCACATTTTCTTTGGAGTTTGTGTCCCTCCTTTCAGACCAGCACCCAATTCTAAATGATCAGAATTTGCGGCTGTATTTCCCGACAAGGTTCAGTGGCAGCATGATGGCAAACTTGGTGTGCAGCCCTCATTCTTAATGGGGTGGGTCTCCAGTCTTGTCATTTACAGTCATACCTCGAGTTACGTTTGCTTCATGTTGAGTTTTTTCAGGTTACGAATGCGGCAAACCCAGAAGTGTTTACTTCCAGATTTGCCATTTCGTGCATGTGCAGGAGCACTCTATCATGTCACGTGCACACGCAGAAGTGGTGCTCTACTTACAGACTTTTTGGGGTAAGAACGGCACCCCGGAACAGATCATGTCCGTAAGTAGAGGTACCACTCTAGTTCCACTAATTTACTGTTCTGTGTGTCTGCACATAGGACACCTGATTTATTAATATTTATTAATTTTTTATTTCTTACCGTAAATTTCTATACCGCTTTATATTTTTAATAAAAATCTCAAAGCAGTTTGCAGCATATTAAATCAATAAAACAATAGCCAGGCAATGTTCCTCTGGCCTCATGAGGAGCCTCTTTAGTAGAGCTGGTGAGTCTGTGCCCTGCCCCTTAGGCCAGGTGGAAAGGTCCTTGCGGAGAGCAAACTTCACACTCACAGCCGGGCGATGTTCCTCCGGCCTCATGAGGAGCCTTTTTTTTTTAGAACTGATGAGTCTGGGCCCCGCCCCCTAGGCCAGGTGGGGCCATTTTTAGGTGCTATTTTCATCCTGTCTTCCGTCATGGAACCCAAGGCATTGTGCATGGGGTTACAAGGCAGTCATCCAACCACATAATCACCGAACCCAGATCTGCTTAGCTTTAGCAAGGTGGTAGTCTCATGTGCTTTCAGCCCATACTCTGCATCTGGGGAGTGACTATAAACTGCTTTCTATTTCTATGAACATTATTTTACAATTTAGACATTTTGTTTCAAATAATTGTGAACACCATTAATTTGATGCACTTTTCCTTTAGATCTTCTTCGACATAGCATTCCAATTCAATGTGTCTTCGCTTCTGGAAAATACTGTGATTCAGTTTTCTGTCACCAGGTTAGTTCTGACCCTTATTTGTAGTGCATTGTTAATCTCCCCACCAATGCCCAATTTTGCTTCCTAGGCTACTAAGTGAGATACCATTTCCATAAGAACGTTTATGAAGGCCCCGTTTATAAACTGACAGTAGCTGTTTATTACATGGATGGTAACAAATCAAGTAGGTTAAAGAAATAGATTCCAGCTAAATATTAGGAAGAACTTTCTGACAGAAAGAGCTGTTTAATGATTGAAGGGACTACCTTAGAAGGTGATGGACTCCTCTTCAGAGGTTGGGTGGCCTTCTGAAAGGACTCTTTAGTTGTGATTCCTGCATTGCAGTGAATTGGACCAGATGATCCCTGATATTCCTTCCAACTCTAAAATTTGATGTGTCTGTATTCTTGAGGTACAAGTGCATCTGGTTTCATAGCTGCCCCTTGGCAAAGTGTTCAGAAAACTTATTTTTGGACACATATCTCATTTTATGCTGAAAACTGCTGTAGCTTAAAGCAACGGACCAATAGATGTGTTAATCCACAACAGCAAGCATTTCAGTCTAGCAAAACCTGACCTACCTGTAGTGCATGAATTTCATATTCGATCATAACAATTTTTCGTTTCAGTGACAGTGAAGAACACGAAGAGACCCTCGCGGATAACAGAGGAAGTATTGCAATACCAGTCAAATATGAAAGTGGATTAATATTTAAAAGGTACCTCTATATATTTTGCCAGAGCAAAATTGTCCTACAGCACAATTCTACACATATTTACTCAGAAGTATCATCAAATGGGGTTTGCTCTCATGTGGGTATAGGATTGCAGTCTGGTGGTATAATTTTATGCAATTTTACTTAGACATAACTTCCACAAGACTTACTAGGGATGTAAGAAGCATTGTTTTCTGTCCTGCCCTGTATTGGTCACATGCAGCACTGTTTCCATTCTGCTGCAGTTCATCTGACAAAAAATTCATTATTCTACTTTGTGTCTGTAAGTTACATCATTTATGTAATTAATTACATACGTTGCTACATCATTACATTATTCCACCACATACTGTAAGTTTCAGTGCAAAGGAAACACAATGCAAATACTGTACACATCAAACTGAAAGCAAATACAGCAAATGCCAAACATATTTGGTGATCTGATTTCTGTTCTAGACATGGGACACACAAGGGAACATTTCTGTTTTCAGCTGAATTCTCGGACAACCTTACTTCCTAATAACCATGTTTAGGATTTCAGCCTTAGAAATAGCTTCACCTGAAGCAAAAAGGCACATATTCTATCACGCATAAGATGTAAGAAAAGCCCTGCTGGATCAGACCAAAGGTCTATCTAGTCCAGAAATCTGATCCCACAGTAGCCAACCAGATGCTTATGGGAAGCCCTCTCAATATTTTAATTATTTATTACCTCTCTTTCACCCTAGGGTCCCAGGGCAGGTTACAACATTAAAACAAAATATTAAAAACAGTTTAAAACAATTTACAGTTGCAGAAATAAGGTGAGGCCAAAAAATATACATCTCAAGGATCAAAAGCCAGGATTAAGAGGTGCATCTATTCTCCATGTTCATTAGAAGCTGTATTTGACATCTATGGCCGTTAGTGAAAGAGCATGTTTTTTGTTTAATTACCATACTGCATGGTTTTCTCAGCACCAGCATCAACACTAGTCCTTATCTAAAAACATGGGTATATTGAACACTGATCTACCTTTTGATTATTTTAGGTTACTGTATTGATGTATGTGGGATATTTTGAAAACTCTAAATAGCTATATACATTTTTGTTTTGTTTTGTTTCTTTTTCAGAGAACCCAGTTCATTTCACATCATTATTGCTGCAAATGATACTTTCCCTAAATATATTAATTCCACTGAGAACATCGGAGATGAAATTAACATAAACTACATGGTAAGAAAAAGCCTGCAAACATTTACTGGCTGCTGTTCTTTTCCGTGTGTGTGTGTGTGTGTGTGTGTGTGTGTGTGTGTGTGTGTAAAAGCAAAATTTTACCTATGTAAATCTACCCTAGCCTCTGACGGTTGAAAAACAGGTTGTGATCAACTTTATAATTGTCAAAATGGGGGGTTTGTTTCATACACTGTTTTTATTTGGTTTCGAACTGTATCACTTGTGTTTTGTAACCCACTCCTAGGCACCTTAGACTGAAGGGCTATTTTCAGTTTCAGTCAGAGTGTTGGCATGGGGTGAAAGAGATTCAGTGGGAGACTGATAGAGTGATAGCAAAGTCAAAATCCCCACTCGTGAATATATTCAAAATTTAATTGCAAACAGAGCCAAAAGTAAGATGATTAGTCCCCACTTACATTTTAAATGGATACTGTGGTACCTCAGGTTAAGTACTTAATTCATTCCGGAGGTCCGTTCTTAACCTGAAACTGTTCTTAACCTGAAGCACCACTTTAGCTAATGGGGCCTCCCGCTGCCGCCTCGCCGCCACCATGTGATTTCTGTTCTCATCCTGAAGCAAAGTTCTTAACCCGAGGTACTATTTCTGGGTTAGCGGAGTCTGTACCCTGAAGCGTATGTAACCCATGGTACCACTGTACATCCATACATTTCAAGACCATTTGTCCTGGTTACATATTTGTACCTCTGTGTATTAATCCAGGAGTAGCATATTCAGCCAGAAAAAAGAGCTGAGATACTTCTTGGCACATGTTTCTTAGCCATTTATTTATCAAAAAGTATGACAGCTGTTCTTCTTTATAATTTAGCCTTTTATGCCATTTAATTTACCATTTATGGAATTATATAATGTATACAGAGTATACAGTGGTACCTCGGGTTACATATGCTTCAGGTTACAGACTCCGCTAACCCAGAAATAGTACCTTGGGTTAAGAACTTTGCTTCAGGATGAGAAGAGAAATCGTGCTTCAGCGGCGCGGCAGCAGCAGGAGGCCCCATTAGCTAAAGTGGTGCTTCAGGTTAAGAACAGTTTCAGGTTAAGAACAGACCTCCGGAATGAATTAAGTACTTAACCTAAGGTACCACTGAACTATGATCTGATGTTGTAAGGCTTTGGGATTGCAAGAACTAATAATATCCTATGGGCAGGTGCCAAACCACAGCTAGTATTCTGTATTCTGCGCATTCAATAGGCATTGCCCCCCAGGCTTATAGTCCAAAGAGGTCTGGAGGAGGATGGTGCTGGATATTGATGAGGTCCTTAGCACAGAATGAATGGACTAATCAAAGTGAAACTTCCATCCTTTTGACCATAGATTGAAAAAGGTGACCATTTCCCAATGCCGCCGCTTACACTGCAAATCGTATATCCTAACCTGACTTCAGTCGAAAACTATATCCTCTACCTGACCGCAATATCTTTCTCAGAGGTAAGTTAGTTATATGCAAACAGCATTGGCCAGTAATTGGAAGTTAAGCTTCTTATCTGAATTGTGTGGATTTAATATTGTGAATGACAAGAAGTTCCATGTCTCTTTCCTTTCACTTTTCTAAATGGAAAATGTAAAACCATCATCTTTAGTAAAACACTTAGAAGTTTTTGCTACAATCAAGTGGCATATAAATTTTGGTAAATGAAATTAAATAAAAACCTTCTAGAAAGTTTAAGGGATAAGAATAGAACAGTCTGCTCTGTTCGGGTTAGAAACCAGAAAATCCATGATGTCGTATCCAGCTTTGGACCAAATACTGTATTGTGGTCTGGGCAAGAAATTTCTTTGTACATGTCCAAGCTCACTTGGGCATGTAGAACTATTTGTGCTCTGCTTTAGTTATAACAAAATGCGGAATAGTGATTAAAAATAATCTACCCTGTTCGGTGTACCCTTTTCTGTTTATTATGGTATATTTTTCTTAGCACAGGGCTATGTTGGACTTTTCTGTTTAAAATTATTTTGCTTTTTAAATTACTATTTTCTGATCCTTTATACAGCTTATAACAACTGCAGAGACATAAGCCAACTTATTTGTGAAATTAACATTGTTAAAACTGTCTTGGACTGCCAGTAATATTTGTTTCGTGGTTGCTTTCTCCGCTAACAGAATGTAAACTGCAATTCCAGCCACTCCACAAATCCTTTGAGAATTGGTGGTGACCCTCCCTTCGAGACATCAGGAATAAGACACCCTCTAAAGGATCCAAAAATAGTACGTTTTTCTGAATGTCTGTCTGCTTGGGGAGGCTGAATATTATCACAGACATGACTAGTTTCAGTTTGGGTTATGTTAGGAAACATTTCCCTGTCATGGTCACCTGTAATCATAATCATATTTTTCTTAGCCTTTGCTGGGAATATTATGCACAGGAGTAAGAAATGCATAATAAGGAGAAGCAGGTTAGTGGGAGGGGCAGGAAGGGGCAGTGAGATGATAGGGAGGTATGTACAGTGCAAATGTACATAGAGCCAATCTAGCTCTCCTGCTGGTGCATTTGCACCATGCTGACCTCACCGTTGCCTTGCCTCTTCCAATAACTCTTACCTATGGGACCGCCTCTCCCTGTATGCCCCACGGAGGACCTTAAGGTCCATAAATAGCAACACCCTAGAGGTCCCAGGCCCTAAGGAAGTTAGATTAGCCTCAACCAGGGCCAGGGCCTTTTCAACACTGGCTTTGGCCTGGTGGAACGCTCTGCCTCATGAGACCAGGGCCCTGCAGGATCTGATTTCTTTCCGCAGGGCCTGTAAGACAGAGTTGTTCCTCCTGGCCTTTGACTTGGAATCAGCCTGATCCCCTCCCCCTCTTTCCTTTTCCTTCTGTGTTGGAACCCCTATTTGGGGACTTCCCTGGCTTTTTTCTGGCCCACGTAGGACCAGTCTGGATAGTTGGCCTTGGTGAAGATTTGACATTTTCTCCCCCAAAACAGTTTTTGATCTGGGCTTCCACTGAAATGAACTTCCACTGGGCTTCCACTGAAATTTTAAGTTGTATTTTAATCCTGTTTTTAAGTTGTATTTTAATCAGTTGTTTTTATACTTGATGTTAGCCATCTTGGCCGGGGAGGGCTGGGTATAAATAAATAAATAAGCAAAAGCAACTCAAATAAATAAATAAATAAATAAGCAAAAGCAACTCACCTGCCTGGAAACAAGCACTGTGGCTTTGCTCCACCCAGTAAGCCACTTCTGATAACCAGCACATGCAATTACAATAGCCCCATTGACAGACGTTTTCACCTTATTTAGATATGGTGAGCATATACTCTTAGGAGTATAATTTTGAGTTTTGAGGGCCTTTATAGCCTTTTGGATCTGAGTTTCCTCCATCTTTCCATTGCAGTGAACAGAAATGCGCACTGATTCTTTTTTCCATTATTTTATGAGTCAGAAATATGCGTACTGGTTTAAGTTGTTCTCTGTCTCAGAGTCTGTGGGACCCTTTTTCACCACATACCCTATACGATTGCCACTCTATGCATTTCATAATAATAATAATATATAATAATAGATGTTGAATAACATTTATTTCAGTGGGGTGAAGAAAATGGCTGTCAGGATATCTGAAGTCAGGCTCTTTGGGGCAGTCATGTTTGGCAGAGGTTTAATTAATAATGTCTGTCTATTATCCTTCAAACAGAACTGTGATTTTTATCGCTGTGAATCTATTAACTGTACGGTGGCCCCATCGAATATAACTCATGTGAACATTTCATTCCGAATCTGGAAACGTACCTTTAAAAAGGTAAGTGAACTGCCAACTTTGTTACAGTCGTGAGTCCAAAACCATGTTATGCCACTGCCACAGTTCTATATGTAGGTATGATATCCAATGTATCTATTAGGGTTGCGCACTGGATTTGACCAAGGCCTGAGTCCACAGCCGAAACAGCTCTACCTAATTTGAGTGTCAGCTGCAGTGCCAGATTTATGTATAAGCTAAACAAGCTATAGCTTAGGGCCCCACTTTCTTGGAGCCCCCCCCCCCCCAAATTGTGGTTTTTATGTTGATCTTTTCTGTGAACTACCCTGAGGCCTCCTGGTATAGGGGGTATAGGGCAGTTTATAAATTCAGTAAATAATAATAATAATAGATACTGTTAGCTTTTAATAAATGAAGAAGAGGTTAATGACAGACAATCAGCCTGTTATAAAGCAGGACAAAGTAGCAGAGAATGTTCTGTTTGCTTGTTAAACACACACACACACACATGCAAATGACACACCCTATTATACATCACTCATGCTGCAGTTAGCTTTATGGGAGAAAGGTATCATTGGAGCATACAGGGATGTTCATTGGGATCACAGCTGCGGGAGAAAGAGTTAAACATCAGTACAGTCCCAGTGGAAATTTCCCACTCCACCCTCTATTCTGGAGCCTATGATCGAATCAAATAAATACAATGGTGTAGTTTGGGTGGCAGTGGAGGGGAACAGCTGGGGGCAAGTGTTACAAAAAAGCACGCAACCGAAGGAACCACTAACTTGCTCCTTTATTTCCCACATTTTACCAGTAAGGAAGAGGAGCTGGACAAGAATCAAGTGCCAAGGCAATCTCAGCGAGACAGCAGACAGTGGCAATGAATGTCATAAGTCAAGGGAGGGGGCAACTTTTATCAGACAGAGGGTTGCACTGGTACATGCTCAGCACATGGCAAAGTTCTGTGCCAGAGTGCCAGAGACCAGACAGTGGGTGGGATAAGAACTGTAGTTCTCAGACCACCTCTCAGGCAGGTTTTCCACCTGCTGTTTTCCACCTGCAGTTTTAAACAATTTCCTCTTAGAAGCAGAAATCATACTCTGTTCTGATTCATCTCTGGAAACTAATGCTTCATCAAACTGCTTTTCTTCTGCTTTATTCTAGGCAAATCTTCATAGTGCAGAGGTCAATGTAAGAGCATTACTTAGGAGTGGAAACTCATTACTAATATTGAAAAAAGAAAATGAAAGAATAGAGGTAAGTCCCACCAGACTCTTGCAAACATTGGAAGCTCAATCCGCAAACCAGTTAAGGCAGGAAAAAAGGCTGCCATCCTAACCTTATGAATTATGCCATAAGGCTCACTGAATTTACTTCTAAGTAAACATGCAGACTGGCTGCTCATTTGTCCAGAAATATTTGTCCAGATTCACAACCACAATCAAATGGAAAGGTAGTAAAAACATTCTGTTCATTGATTTTCATGATGTGGAAAAGTAGCCACCTAATTTCTTCTCTGCCACTGCACTCTTAGTTAAATTAGTGCATAATAAGGGTGCTTATTTTTAACATTCGCGGCTTTGCAGCATAATTCTCTGGATATTTATCCAGAAGTAAGTCCAATGGGGCTTTCTCCCAAGTAAACACTTACTTCTGAGTAAACATGCCTGTGGTTGCATCACACAACAGCTGCTCAGATCTCTTGGGATGCAGTTCTTTACAAAGTTTATCGGGAGGAAGTCTCATTAAACGTATTTGGATTCACTTCTGAGTTAGCATGTATAGGATTGTGCTGCTAGTATGCCTTGTTTGTGAATTCAGCCTAAAGTGATTGGTAATTACATTTCATTGACTTCAGCAGTACTTGTATACACAAAACCTTGAGATCATTTGCAGCCGTTTCTATTTCAAAACACTTTTTGGGACGGCACTAATTTGCACAGGTAACTAGTAGAAGCAAAACTCTCACACAGCTTTCCCCTGGATATTATCCCACATAATAGGCTATGAAAAGCCTCTCCCCCCCCCCACTTGCTTTTGTGTATTTGCATGAAAATTTAAAAATTAAGTACAACTAAAAGTTTGTGTGTGTTAAGACACAATTAAATACAGATTAGACCTAGAACCTTGTTCCATCATTACTGAAATACTGATTTATTTGTGTGTGTATTTTCAATTTTCAGACCATTATTAAAATTTCCAAAGAGCTTCTTCCTGGTCATGTACCACTATGGGTTATTCTGCTGAGCGTTTTTGCTGGACTTTTGATTCTTACGCTGCTTATATTTGCATTATGGAAGGTATGGTATATACATTGTTCGTTCCATATTTGAGTTTAGTGTTTCAGAATTATTCCCCCCTCAGTGAAAAATCAGTGAAATTCATAACAGGGTGATCAGTAGTAAAGCAAAATCTGATTGCTCCCTACATATTATCTTACTGATAAAGACAGCCTTGTGCCTCTATTGTTGCAGCAGGAATATCATATAAAGGAATAATGATCTCAGTTCCCCAAATGTCGGTTCTTATACAGCCAAAATGGCACCATCCATGCATAAGGAGGGAGGTGTTAGTGGACTTCAACAAACCTGAAGTTTTGCAGAAGTTAAAAAACATATTTTAAGGGAGGGGGGACCCTAAAGGGTGAGGGCTCCTGAAACAGAATGCTGACAACAGCTACAGCTACAGAATGCTGACTAAATGTTACTCATACTCATCCACTGATTTCTAGCATTGAATATCACCCATAGTACATAGTATCTGATTACTTCAATTGCAGGAAGCATCTGGGTGGCATTAAGCATTTGACCACAAGTGGGAGCCCTTGTCAAAGCTAAAGAAAGAAAGAAAGAAAGAAAGGGAAATAACACAAAGCAGATTTAATATGTATACAGTGGTACCTCGGTTTAAGAACAGTCCTGTTTACGAACGATTCAGTTTACGAAGTCCGCAAAACCAGAAGTAGTGTCCCGGATTGCGAACTTTACCTCGGTCTAAGAACGGGATCTGAAAGTTGGAAGGGCACCGGTGATGGGAGGCCTCATTAGGGAAAATGTGTCTCGGTTTAAGAACGGTTTCGGTTTAAGAACGGACTTCCAGAACGGATTAAGTTCGTAAACTGAGGTACCACTGTACACAATTTGAATCTAGGATCGTCTTAGGAGTTACACAATGATCGTCTTAATTCAAGTGTTTCTGTTCTTTGCATGACTGAGTGTCCTATTTCTGATGTTTTATAACAACTAATCGGTTATTCCAAACTGAATTTTGATGGCAAAACCTCTCTTGACAGAGAAGTGTATGTTAGGTAGATTGGCCTTAAATACAAATGGAAATGAATTTCTTCCCCCATCCCTGTACATCCCTGCAAGTTTTCAAAGCTGGATTAAAATGTTGTTGCCACTTTCCTTTCAGGCTGGGTTTTTCAACAGGCCTTTAAGGAAGAAAATGGAGAAATGAGAAGGGGAAACCCTCCAGAAGAAAACTAGGAATACTACAAGGACTTGTCCTCAGGTCTTCCTCAGAAATGTGACTGTAAAACACTGACTTGGAGCAATCTAGGTGGTCACAAAAGTTTTCTTGAACACTAACAGAAAGTGCCTAACACTAAACACACACACAAACAAACACACATACAAACACATGAAGCCAACAAATCAATGATAGAAAAGGGCACACAGCACATTTTGTGTGTCTAAGGAGACTTTGGGCTTCTGCATCTCAAGCAACCCATTTCCATGGGGCATGCAGACTCCTTTTAAAACCGAGGAGAGCTTTAAAAGCAATTTGGGATATGGCCAGAATGGAGAGTGGTCTACAGAGAAAAGGAAACAACAGTGGAATTGTGGGTTGGGACCAACTGGCTGAAGGTAGCTTAGCTTAGCTTAGCTCTGCAGCTCTGTAGATCCCAGTCATTCCCTCCCCCCCCAAAAAAAATGGTGTTTGCTTTCAGAGCAGCACTCCTCTAAGGCTGTCACATTTACAGGGCAGTGTGTTCTATTGAACTAAATGGGTTGCACTTCCTAATAAGACAGGTTTCCTATATCTCCTGATATTTTGGAATACAGCCACGTTAGCCCCAGACAGCACAACCATCCGTCCCCAGGCTGAGAGAGAGTATTGGATTTGGGATCAGTCTCTGATACATACAGCAAACGTTTTGTAAAGTTGCTATTCTGTTGTTCCAAAAGAGGGGCGAAGGTGCAGAATCATTTCCCATAAGTAAAAGAATTCAAAGCTTGGTACTTCACTGTAAGCCTCAATTTCAAATCCTGAACACAGCTGTTGGTTTGAGCGGTAAACATTTGCTTCAAAGAATAGCACTCAGAATGCATCGTTTTGAAAGGGAAAGATTTCCCTGCTCTATTTATGATGAGACACGCAGATGTGTTTCGATCAATTTATTGCATGACCATCAAAATATATATATATACAAGTGCAGTGCTGGTGCTGTCCATTCCTGACGCCACCCAAATTTTTCATTCATTCACTATTGTACACAAGGAGGTTTTGTGCCTAGACAAACTTAGTTTCTGTGGTTTCACTAAGATTTTTGAAAGGATAGTCAAATCTGCACACACCTTTTTTGAACATTTAAGAGATGGGGAAATATATATGGGTGGTTGTGAGCTCTATGGTGCTGGTGGGCATTTAACCGTGGTTGTCATATATTTCCTCCATTAATCTGGCAATTATATTGGGGGGTGGGTAGGATTGTAGACAATGCTGTTGCTTAAAAATAAAAAAGCAGTGCCGGTCAGAAAAGAGCCTCTCATACATGTGGCTTGTAATGTAATATTTGCTTAAATATTTGTTTCCAATTTAACTGGCACATTGGAATTTTGGAAATGTGAGCAAGTATTTCATGGAATGACCAAATATAATTATGTCTATTGGAGAGAGTGGGGTCCAAACCCAAAACTTATCTATGTTGCCCTATTGCTATAAGGTTACAAATCAGCTGTATTAACATATAACTACATGAAGATTGCAAGTGGCCATAATTGTGACGTGTGAGGAATTCACAGCATGAATAATCACACATATTTGTTTGGTACGGCATACATTTCACACTGGAGATTCTGTTGCTTGCCATTTAAGACACTGTCAGAAAAACTCGCCAAGAATCCTGTTATTTGCACATAAATTAAAAGGAATGGAAACTCAGATTTGGGATTATACACTGATTCCTACAGGGAAATGCATCACAGTATCAAGCAGTTAAAAAGAAGCAACAGTCTAGCACTACAATGAAGCAAGGTGATCTCCCTTGGTTTTCAATTTTTGCTACTTATGTGTCGAGGAATTATTTAAACAGTAGCTATGTTAAGTGTCTGTCTGAAACACTATTATGTACACTGTATCTATAGAAATACACTGAAATAGATAGAATGTTTAAAATCCTAATAGAGCACAAAACACAGTGGCCCAAATCCCACTAAATTTAGCCACAGGTGACTGAAAGCACAAGAAGGTTATTTAGATACAACTAACTTGTTCCAATTAGCCGTTTTAAAAAAAGGGAAATCCATTCATTTTAATGGAACTCAATTTAAAAGTAAACTTGCTTAGGATCATGGCCTGAAGATTGCACTCAATGGCCCATTTAGTCTAATTTAAGACAGTGAAGCTCTACTGGAGAAAGTTGCCTGCATATTTTTATCTAATACTGTTTAATGCAAGTCTAATTATCTTTGCCCAAATATATCACCTTTCTTCTGCACTATGAAAATGTTTTGCTATACATTCACAATTTGAGTAGCTTGGTGTGTATATAAATGTGGATATTTTAAATGTAAGCTTGGTACATATTGTTTAACTTCAAAAGTTTTATCTCTTTTATGTTACCCTATCTGAATTTTTCACTATTCATGGTTGGTAGGTTATTCCTATCCCCAAGAATGAACACGTACATGAGAGCTAGTTCACACATGACAGCAAACCACAGGAACCAGCCTTGTCCCATCGTGTTTTCAATTAGTTACTTACTGTTTGGCAATAAATAAATAAAAGCTTGCCATTACATCTGATCTGGGAAATAACAGTTTGCACTAATCCTTCAACCTAGGATTGTAGAGCCAACTTCAAACTGGCTTACAATCCTAGTTCAGAAGGAAAGCACAAACCATGGTTTACCGATCTGGGTGCAGCAGCAAGCTATGGTTTGCACTGAAGTGAGAATTAACTAATTGAAATAGAGAGCACAAGGAGACAGGAAGAAGGGCAAAACAATGTGCTAGCTCAAGGTTTATTCCAGTAGTATCAAACCATTAGTTTTAAATATATTTGAGTATACACAGAGTTAAATAAATTTTCATTTATTGTTTTAAGTGATTATATCAAATTGATGTAATGAGTCTGATTCATGCTTTATAGTATCCGTAGCATTCATAAGTCTGAAGCAAACCATGAGTTCATTCCTGAATGCATACTGTTTGTTTGTGTATGCTTGTTCCTAATACAATTTCACAATCCTGTCTGAAGATGAACAGAGCCCTTTGTTTAGTGAATATAACTTAGCAGAAACCACAGACAGACCCACAACTTGAGACTTCTGAATAATTATGACTCTGTGGGTTGCCAGTTCTTGAGCAATTCCTCAAGATCAGTCAGCTGTGCACCTGGAAAGATGAGGTAGTGAATCTTGCCCTCATTCTATTTCACCCTCCTTATGTGTAATTTCTAGTATCGTAATGAACTGGATCCAACCTCACAACACTATCATTCAGTTTCTGTTCCGAAGCAAGTTCCACTGAATTCAATTGGGATTACATTTCTAGGAAGGAAGTATATAGCACTGCAATCCAAATCAGTTGTACCTGTGACCCAATGAAATCAGTGGGACGAAGTCGTGACTTAATTTTACTGTTTGGATTGCTTCACGTGAATTATTTCATGCAACAACCCTGTCAGGTGTAGGTATTGTTGATGGGGCAGAGAAAGTAATCACCAGGTGGCCTTAGGCAAGCCAGAGGTGAGAGATCTGAACCACAGGAAAGGATATTGCTGTTGCACCCAAGCATAGGCATTTGGTTGGCCACTGTGAGAACAGGACGTTGGACTAGATGGGCCTTGGCCCTGATCCAGCAGGGCTCTTATGTTCTTATCTTCAACTCTGCTTCTTCACCATAATGCTAGAAGGGACATGGCTCAGTGATTGAGAACCTGGCTTGCATGCAAAATATCCTGGGTTCAGTCCCTGGCATCCACACACCCCTGTCGGAAACCCTGGAGAGCTGCTTCCAGTCAGCGCTGATGATACTGTGGAGGTTGGATCTGTTTAAAGTGACATGATGATGCTTTAAATGTTGAGTGCAGATAGGGCCTCATGCTAGAGTTGAAGAAGAGGAACAGGTACGAATGAGCATTATGGCATTGGTGTTGTGCAGCTTATCTGAGAAAGCTTATACCCAGAGCAAACTTAGTTGGTCTCTAAGGTGCTACTGGACAATGTTTTGATTTTTTTTATTTATTTGAGAGACACATTTTTAAAGCTAGAGAACAGTAGAAAAGAAGAGCTTGCTTCTGCACAGTTTTTTTTGTTTTTATTTTTGGTCTTTCTACATTCTTCTTGGAATTGCTCTATTAAAAAGAAGGAAAGCACACTCCGGGTATTTGTGTGTCATTATATGTATATGTATATGTATATGTATATGTATATGTATAAATCCCCTCTTTCATGGAAAATGTGTTTTTCCAGGAACAAAACGTTGGTGTTGGAGATTTTCCCACAACAGAAGCAGCTTTCTTGATATTTGAAAGTGTAGAAATTTGAAAGTGCAACACTAAAAACCTTTTGATCACAGGTGCAGAATATGAAAAGGTTGGCATAATTAAAAGGACAAATGATTGTTGTTGCATGCCAGCGTCCAAATTCAAGATTATCTTTTGCATGAATTTCTGAGAGTTTCCTTACTAGCACAGATCTAAATGACTCACTGACTTCTCCCACACTGCTTAACAATGTTCCTCAGAAGAAGTTGCAACATTCTGTGTTGATACAGGGTGAGCACGCATGGAGGGGGTGGCTTTATCAGATGAGACGCGTATCTTGAATCACCGCATCTCCAGGAAAACATCCTGCCCATTCATGGTGTGCATTTCCTCAAGTTCTCGCTGCATGAACCCGGTTTTTAGAGGGCAGAGCCATTATAAAAAAAGTAAATAAAATAAGTGGCTTGTTTCTAAAAAATAAATGTCAGAAATGAAGTCCATTTGGAAAAAAATATTCTCTTAGCAAAAAGATGTAGCAAAAGTCCACAAAAGTGTAAGAATGTGTATTTCAAAAAGTGATAGCCAACATTAGATATACCCAGAGGAGACCTGTTAAAATCAATGAATTTAAGTAACTTTATTTCAATGGATCATCATCCATTATGATAACATGGTAAAACTGTACCTTTTTTTCTATGGAAATTGTCACTTGAATAAACACTTTTCTCCTTGTTGTTGGTTTCCACTCCTTTTTTGTTCATTCATGAGCTGGCAACATTAAGCCACCAGTGTTATCTTTCAAAATATTAACAAGTTCCTTCAACATTTGTTTAAAGATAAGCCAGAAATTATTTTGGCTTTATGTCTTGAAATAATCTGTAGAGTTTTTCAAACAGAAATTCCATCCTAAGACGAAAAATGCAAACACAAAACATTTGGTAAGACATAAATGACACTCGCTTCATGGTGTGCTAAGAGAGTCCCCACCCCAACCCAGCTATTTACTATGAGATTTTTATGGCAAGTGTTTCTGAGTAGTCTATTGGCTACTGGAATTGTATCAAGGTTAACATTCAGCTAAATGTCTCCAATATGGGCAGAAAAATTTGTTGTTGCTGTTCTTTCTGTTCATCTATTTACAGTATACAATATGGGTTGCATATGCACCATACATTTAAATAACTATTAAAGGTAAAGGGACCCCTGACCATTAGGTCCAGTCGTGACCAACTCTGGGGTTGCAGCGCTCGTCTCGCTTTATTGGCCAAGGGAGCCAGCATACAGCTTCCAGGTCATGTGGCCAGCATGACTAAGCCACTTCTGACAAACCAGAGCAGCGCACGGAAACGCCGTTTACCTTCCCGCCGGAGCGGTACCTATTTATCTACTTGCACTTTGACGTGCTTTTGAACTGCTAGGTTGGCAGGAGCAGGGACCGAGCAACAGGAGCTCACCCCGGCGCAGGGATTTGAACTGCCGACCTTCTGATTGGCAAGTCCTAGGCACTGTGGTTTAACACACAGTGCCACCCACGTCCCTGTTCATCTATTTATACAATATGGGTTGCATATGCACCATACATTTAAATAACTATTACACCACTTTAATAGTCGTGGCTCCCCCAAAAGAATTATGGGAGCTGTGGTTTGTTAAGGGTGCTCCGAGTTGTCAAGAAATGCCATTTCCGCTCACAGAACCACAATTCTCAAAGTTCCCTGGGAAGAGAGGATCGTTAAATCACTCTGGAAATTGCAGCTCTACAAAGGGTACTAGTACTGGTGTGCATATTTCAGGGAACTCTTATTATGGTCTCTAGGGTGCACCTGTCAGAAAAACCTGAGCCATAGACACAGGTGGTGCTGTGGTCTAAACCACTGAGCCTCTTGGGCTTCCTGATCGGAAGGTCAGCAGTTCAAATCCCCGTGACGGGGTGAGCTCCCTTGCTCTGTCCCAGCTCCTGCCAACCTAGCAGTTCGAAAGCACACCAATGCAAGAAGATAAATACAGTGGTACCTCGGGTTACACACACTTCAGGTTACAGATGCTTCAGGTTACAGACTCCGCTAACCCAGAAATAGTACCTCGGGTTAAGAACTTTGTTTCAGGATAAGAACAGAAATTGTGCTCCGGCAGTGCGGTGGCAACAGGAAACCCCATTAGCTAAAGTGTGCTTCAGGTTAAGAACAGTTTCAGGTTAAGAACAGACCTCTGGAACGAATTAAGTACTTAACCCAAGGTACCACTGTACTGGTAGGTACTGCTGCAGTGGGAAGGTAAATGGCATTTTCGTGCACTCTGGTTTCCGTTATGGTGCTCCGTTGTGCCAGAAGCGGTTTAGTCATGCTGTCCACATGACCTGGCCTGTGGACAAACGCCGGCTCCCTCGGCCTGAAAGCAAGATGAGCGCCACAACCCCATAGTCGCCTTTGACTGGACTTAACCATCCAAAGCTCCTTGACTTTTTTTTTTTTTTGGTAGCATGTGAGAGCACCTCTTGTCCTCATTACTCTTGTGTCCCTCTAGGGCAACACTTTCCATCTTCCCAACTGCAGCCCCTTTCGGAAAGAGATGATTTGGCCACGGTACTCCACACTCAGTTTACTTCCAGACTGGATTATTGCAAATAGCTGTGTGTGGGACTTCCATTGAAGACAACTTGGAAAACTGCAACTGGTTCAAAATGCAATAGCCAGATTATTAGCTAGGGGTCCGTTTAGAACTGACATAATAACCCTTGTTTTAAAATGGCTGCCAGTGCCTATATGAACTTAATGTAATCCTCACAGCACCCCTGAAAATTATAGGCTAGTATAATTATGCCTATAGTGCAGGTGGAAAAGGCGACACTGAAAAAGTTATGGCTTGGAAGGCCAGCCAGCTTTGTGATGAAGGCAAAATTTCAGCCTTGGGACTTCCAGACTCACATCATAGATCCCGACACTAAGCCAGTTCTCAGACAGAGGAAGGAGCTTCCTTACATCTGTTTATGGAAGCTTAGGTGACGGATATCTCAAAGGAAACTATGGTGCAAAAATGGTCCTCTGCTGGGCGTCTCTTTTGCATGCAGTGGCAAAAGTGGGCATGAACAGGCAGGTACAGCATACTAGGAAAATTCTGTGGAGAAGCGGTAACAAAAAGCCCACACATTCTTAGTCATCCTCAAGAAGGCACTAATGGGCGCATTAAGGGATTTCACACGAGTCTTTGCCCACCTGGTGCAGCCCTCTAGGTTGTTGGACTAGTACACATCCCACCATCCTTGACCATTGGCATAGGCGCCGACTCCATGGGGCTTGAGGGGGCCCGAGCCCCCTCAAAAATTCGTTTGGGGGGGCTCAGCCCCCCCAATAATCTCGGGCGGCGGTGGGCGCGTCCGCGGCTTTTATAGGGCGCCCGGCGCGCACCAGCTCGATAACGGGCACCGGCGCGGCGGGGGGCGCCGGGCCGGGGGAGGAGGGCGGCCGGCCTGTCTCCTTGGCAACCCCATTGAGCAGCGCCGGCTCCCCCGGGAGGGCCATCCCCCCGCGCCGCCGATCGCCAACACCGCCGACGCTGTGGCTGCCCGAGCCCGAGCCTGAGCCTGAGCCCGACCCGGAGCCCGAGCCCGAGCCTGAGCCCGAGCCCGACCCGGAGCCTGAGCCCGAGCCCAAGCCCGTCAGTCAGTCAGTCAGTCAGGAAGGAGAAATGGGGAGGGAGACGAGGGAGGAAAATTGCGCGCAGGGTGAAGAAAGGAGAAGGGCGAACGAGACGAGCTTCCAACCCAAAAAAGGGCTGGAAGACTCGGAGGATGAAGGATCGGGAAAGAAAGCGACGCCTTCCCCGCCCGCGACGTCGCCCGCTTGTCATTGGCACCGCAGCGGCCCCCAGAGGGGCTGGGCACCGGCGCAGGGCCGCTCCGCAGCCGCGGAGGACAGCTGCGCGGCTAGCAAGGTGTGCCGCGTAGAGCGCGGCCCTTGTGTGGCCCGGTGGCCAGGCAAGCTTGGGCGGGGACCCCCATGTGAATCTAAGACGGGAGAAGAGGGCAGAGCAAAGGGGGTCCCTTCCCCAACCTCCGGCTCTGAGACTTCCCTGAGCCCCAGAAAAGCGAAAGGATTTTCTCTTCTTCTTTTTTTATAAATATTTTATTAAGGTTTCAAATACAAAGTTAGAAACATACACTGAAGAAAAAAGTAAAAGAACAAGAAAAAGAAAAAAAGAAAAAGAAGAAAAGAAAACCAACCATTCAACACATTTTTTATATAACTAACTGGACTTCCTCGCATCTCCCTTACCCTGCATTCTTTATAATAAAGATATCAGCAAATTATTACCTTGTTTCGTACCTTATTTTGTACTTTTCAAATACTATACCTCTAAATTTAACATACTTTTCATCAGTTACTTATATCTTAAATTAAACATAGTATTACCTTAGATTTTGACCTTTTCTTACTTAAAATATAATTTCCTGTTTCCCAAATCTAATTGCTGAAGCTATAGTTTCCGAATCGTGTAAATTTTTAACATTCATACAACTTATATTGTTTTTGTAAATAGTCCTTAAATTTTTCCCAGTCCTCTTCCGTTGTTTCTTCTCCCAAATCTCGGATTCTGCCAGTCATTTCAGCCAGTTCCATGTAGTCCATCAATTGCGTCTGCCACTCTTCCAGTGTGGGCAAATCTTGTGTCTTCCAATATTTTGCGATAAGTATTCTTGCTGCTGTAGTTGCATACATAAAGAAAGTTCTATCCTTCTTTAACACTTTCTGGCCAACAATGCCCAAGAGGAAGGCCTCTGGTTTCTTGGGAAAGGTATACTTAAATACCTTTTTTAACTCATTATAGATCATTTCCCAGAAGGCCTTCACTTTTGGACAAGTCCACCAGAGGTGAAAGAATGTCCCTTCAGCCTCCTTACATTTCCAACATTTATTATCAGACAGGTGATATATTTTTGCAAGCTTGACTGGGGTCATGTACCACCTATAAATCATTTTCATAATATTTTCCTTCAAGGCATTACATGCCGTGAATTTCATTCCGGTGGTCCATAACCTTTCCCAGTCCTCAAACATGATGTTATACCCAATATCCTGAGCCCATTTTATCATGGCTGATTTGACTGTCTCATCCTGAGTGATTTTCTCTTCAACCTGCCCTCCATCCTCTTGCAGAAAACTCTTTGCCTGCCCTGCCCGTATCTCGTTTTTGCTTTTTAATTCCACACACGCACCCTTCGGACTTCGTGGCAATCGGGCGCGCGGGTGCATTTCCTAAGAGAGTGAGGACCCCCGCCTCCTCCCCACCTGCTCCCTCGCCAGCCAGCCAGCCGCGCGCCCTAGCCGGAGAGCCCCGGCAGTCCCCGTCGCGCAATCGGCTGGATCTCCCTTCAGCAGGCCGTGCTCACAACTCGGCCCAGGGACCCCCCAGCAGCGGATCTCCGGCCCAGCTGAAGAATCCGGCAACAAGCCCCCTCCTCCCCAATCGCTCCGCCGAAATACGCTCCAAAACCCCCCAAATAGGCCGCCGGCCGCCAAGTCTAGTGGCGCCCTGAGCGAGGGTCTCTCCCCAACACCGCCACCTCGAACTGCGTTCTCCCGGCTACCCAAGCGAACCAGCGGCAGGACCCCGGTATGGGCCCCCCCAATATTTTTTATAAGTCGGCGCCCCTGACCATTGGCCCTGCTGGCAGGAGCTGTAGTTCGAAAAGAATCAGGCTGGCACCTCAGGGTTGTTTTAGACACAGAACCTCCTTTTTCTGATGTTCACTTCTCTTTAGATGTTACTTCACTGGCTTTAAAATAGAGTTGCGCCGAATAGGGTCCTGGCCATCCGCCCTAAAGTCCTGCCCTGGCAGCACCACGGGCGCCAACCGAAACAGCCGCCCGTTTTCGTCACTCCTGGCCGGCCTGCGAGGCGAAAAAGTTGAGCTTTCAGAGGGGGGCGTGCTCGGAGTTCGAGTTACGAGGCAGGTGAATGAAGGAAGCTCGCGCGCTTGTGGCGGGAAAACGCGGGCCCTGAGAGACTTTTTGTCTCTGGGCGGCGACGTCGGTCCGCAGGAGGTGTTTGTTGGCGAGGGAAACGGGGAGGGGCTGCCGCCTTCTCTCCCTGGGGGCTCCTTCCACCAGCAGGAGCGTGGCGGGGGTGGCCGGCGGTGGGCGGAGCTGCCCTGCCCTCTCACGACTTCTGGTGGCTCGCGCAGCTCGTTTCACTCGCCTGCCGCGGCCGAGCTGCACCTTGCGCCCTCGCCTCGACCCTCCTCCCCTCTCTCTTTCTTCGGCTTGGTACAGTCGCCAGCGCGGTCCCCTCTCCGCTGGGAACTATGGGCGCGAGAGGACGCTATGAGAGCTGCCTGGCTGTGAAGCGCCTGCTGCTGCTGCTGCTGCTCAGCTCAGGTAAGTCGGCGGCTTTCTTGTCGGGCAGGTGGGAGCTCGCCCGCTGCAGCAGGGCAGGAGCTTCTGCTGTCGCCTCCGGACGCGCTTCTTCTGCCAAGTCCTGAACTGCAGCGGGATGCGCGGCGCTTGCAAAGCAAGGGCGCCTCTTTGCTCACCCCCCCCCCCAAAAACCCCCCAGCATCGGAAAGAAAAGTCTCATATTGGGCTCCGTTTGTAAATCTTTCCGGGAGAAAAACACAAACAAACCTCTTCTCTGCTGGTGAAAACGCAGGATGCCATTCAGCTAAGTTTTACTTAGAGCAGGCCTATTGAAATTAATGGGCTTGACTTTTGGTGGATCTGGAAAACTTAGTCGCACTGCTGTCAATCATGGTGTGTGTGAATGGCACTTTTAACTGTCTTCTGTTGAAACCTGTGAGACTTGACAGTCTTTTTGGATTTGGGCTGGATCTTCATAGACTATCATAGAATTAGTTACAGGTAGGTAGCCGTGTTGGTCTGCCATAGTCAAAACAAAATTTTAAAAAATCCCTTCCAGTAGCACCTTAGAGACCAACTAAGTTTGTTATTGGTATCATAGAATTCTATTATCATAGAATTGTAAGTGTTGGAAAGAAACACGAGGGTCATCTAGTCCAACCCCCTGAAATGTAGGGATCTTTTGCTCACTGTGGGGCTTGAACCCACAACCCTGAGATTAAGAACTTCATGGTCTACTGACTGAGTTGTCTTTATAACCACAACAATAAATTGTTGTGGATTATATATAGACCAAGGGTGTAGATGAAGAGGAAGAGATTATAAATCTAGGCAGCCGATGTGGGTGCAGGGTTTCTTCTTGGGCTGGGGAGACTGATCCCCATTCAGACATGACACTTGCTTGGGGACCTTATCCCAGACACTCTCAGCCTAGGCTACCCTGCAGGGCAGGTGTGAAGATAAAATGGGAAGAGAATTTGGGTATGCTCCCTTGGACTCCTTGGGCGGAATAATTATTACTAATTTGCTTTTTGTTTTTAAAACAACCCCTCTAGCATTTCTGTACTAGCTCTCAACTGTTGGAACCATTTTAGCTCAGTAATTATTACAGCATTCTTGCAAGGTAGTCCGGTATGTTTATATTGCCATGTGATCCTTAACGTGTTACCTCAGGAGTAAGCCACCCATGAGACTTACACCCAGATAAGCATGTAGGATTGAGGTCCTAGTGAATTAATGGCTAAAGTGAAATAATTTTAAACAGGGACTTGATGGCTCATACTCTTAGCCACTACAGCAAACCAACTCTTATCTCCAGTTGATGGCCAAAAGTTTGGAATCAACCCTACAAGGGGATGACAGGGATTGAATCTGGGCAATGCAGATGCTCCACCACTGAGCTACAGCTCTTCCCTAAGAAACAATAAAGCAACACTTTGGTTATACTACTGAGAGCTAGATGAAGTGGTGGTGTTGCTTTTGACTTTGACATGTATGACTAGGCTTGCTTGCACCACTTGTCTAGACAGCAGACTCTGGGGTGTTCCTTCAGCTTGTGTTCCTCACCTCCTCGCACAGCAGCATTCAGCAGGGCAGTGATGCTTGCCTGACCTCCTGTCACCAGTGCTGCTGCAGCACACCAGGAGGCAGAAGAGTAGGGCTGAGACAATGGTGAGGGCAGCACAGTGTGAATGCACTGGCAGAGGCAATACAGCACCCCCAGCAGTACATTTGCACCACACTGACCTCACTGCCGACTCACTTCTCACCCTTTTGCTTCAGATACACCACAGTGTTGGGAGGTCATGTAAACATTTCCACCATGCTAACTGCTGCTGGTTTAACACCTAGAAGTCTCGCAATACCCTGTAGCCAATCATGGTGGGGGAGAGGCATTCTGCACAGGCTCAGAAAGATTCCTGTCCTTACTCTTATTTCATACCGTATTTTCTGGCCTGGAATAGGAGATCATGTTGTAAAATGTCAACAACAACAAAGCTGGGACTGATGGAGTCCAACAAGATCTGGAATGCCCACCCCTAGTTTAAGCAAACCACTGTATTCTTTCAGGTCCTAGTTCTGAAATATGGAGATATTGGTGTAGTAATGATCATGTAATTATAGGTTTAAGAACCTTAAGGTGGTTTTTAAAAAATCCTTTATAGTTGAATAACTTTAAATAATAATCTAAACTTGAGGTTATCTTACATGCCATGTTCATCCTTGGGCCAAGATGAATGTAAAGTTTGGAAATCTAAACTGCCTTGTGTTTTTGGATAAGTTTACACATATTTTTATGGGAACAGCAGCTGCGATATTCTCATGTCATAGCATTTTCCTTCAACGTTTCCAGATTGTAAAAATCAGGTTTTTTTTAAATCCTTCTGAGCTAATGGTGGAGTTGGATGGCATGCAAAAACATTTACCTGTAAGAAGTTACAACATGTTATTTCAGTAACTATGGGAAACATTGTGGAATGCAGTGCCAGAGGGAATGAAATCAGATACAAAAGGCATTAACCTTTTGGAAGAATTGTGGCATGAAAACCACCCTGTGATTCCCCCCCCCCCCCAAGAAAGGATGAAGTCTCAGTTCATGAAATGTTCTATCTGCATTTTTGTCTAATCTGGCTTTTATTCTCATGGTGAGAGTATTTGGACTATAAACAAAAGCACCAATTCACATTGTAAAAGCACCCAGCCTAGAGTGACAGTGTGTACCAATACTGTCAAAACAGTGTAGATCAGCAGTTCTCAAACTTTGTGTGTGCGTGGACCACATGGAAATTGCTGGGGGACTTGGTGGACCACTGTAGAACCAAAGCAAACCACAAACCACAAATTTTAACAACCATAGTCTTGCTTTGCTAATATGATGGATGTGCCAGTTTTTGTTGTGAGAAAGTACTGTGAAGTCTTGTCAGCTTTCACCTCAGGTCAGGTTCAGCATTCACCCTGATTTTGCATTTAGACTTGAGGCAACTGATGAAAACCCAATCTTTCACCGTTATGAGAAAAAGAAAATGTTTTTTAACCTTCAGAGTCAAGCGTTATAATTAAACCCATCATAGGAGCCAACTCCTAGAGGCTAAGGTCCCTTCAGCCCCCCAATAAAATATTTGAAGGGCCTGGGGGCCCCAAAGTTAATGGGCATTGTCATTCAAATGGTGTGTGTGCCGCGTCATGTGATTATGTGGGGTGGGGCTTATCTGCCCCCCCCCAATATTTTATTTAACTTGGCACCCCTGAAACACATCACCATATTATGGACCCTAGGCCATGTCACTGAGGAAGGCCCCTGCCCCTTTCACTGATAAATGTTGAGGGACAAGGCCTGCTTAGCCTGTCAAAACAGCCATGATTTTCATTGTCAGTAAAAGCAAATACAGTGCAAATACAGAAGTTCTGGGTTACTTGAATTAAGTGGTTCACAGACCATAATGGTTAACCAGATGGCTGTGGGAAGCCCACAATCAAGACCTGAGTCCCCACAGCAGCATTCAACAACATTTTGCAAATGAAATCAGATAATATGTAAAGGACAAGAAGTACAGTGGTACCTTGGATTACAGACGCTTCAGGTTACAGACGCTTCAGGTTACAGTCTTCGCTAGCCCAGAAATAGTACCTCGGGTTAAGAACTTTGCTTCAGGACGAGAACAGAAATCGTGCTCTGGCGGTGCGGCAGCAGCGGGAGGCCCCATTAGCTAA
Organism: Podarcis vaucheri; assembly: GCF_965113315.1. Taxonomy (NCBI): domain Eukaryota; kingdom Metazoa; phylum Chordata; class Lepidosauria; order Squamata; family Lacertidae; genus Podarcis; species Podarcis vaucheri. The sequence goes on from NC_138749.1 coordinate 22,679,546, forward strand.
AGTGGTGCTTCAGGTTAAGAACAGTTTCAGGTTAAGAACGGACCTCCGGAACGAATTAAGTTCTTAACCCGAGGTACCACTGTATGTACTTTTAAAATGTATCTAGACAACCCCTTTTCAGATAATTTCTAAGCTGAATTGCAACTTTATTAGCAGGCAGATGTAAATACAGTGGTACCTCAGGTTAAGTACTTAATTTGTTCCGGAGGTCCGTTCTTAACCTGAAACTGTTCTTAACCTGAAGCACCACTTTAGCTAATGGGGCCTCCTGCTGCCGCTGCGTTGCCGGAGCACGATTTCTGTTCTCATCCTGAAGCAAAATTCTTAACCTGAGGTAATATTTCTGGGTTAGTGGAGTCTGTAACCTGAAGTGTACGTAACCCGAGGTACCACTGTATTAAAAAGGTTTCAAAACAAATTGAATGTAATTAAATTTGTGCGCAGAGGGGATATATATATATATATATATATATATATATATATATGGGTTTCTAAGTTGTTTTTACTTCAGAAGGCTAGACCAAGCCATTAGCACTCTGAAAAGTCTTGAACATTCACAATTCCCTGTTGTCATTTTCACTTACTCATTTCAAGGTTTCCATTGTTTGGCTTTGTGCAGGCTTGTCCCCATTTCCATGGTTACCGTGTTGAAATGCAGACAGGACACAAGCTGCATTCCGATCAGAGTTCTACATGCTGCTCCATGCCAGCAGCATATGCTTCGCTTGTTTTGGGGCATATTGTTTAAGGGCCCATGTATGCAGAGCAGTCAATATTTCTGTGTTTAATCCTTTAATCATTGTTAGCCACTGAAAGAGAGAGGGTTGTAGCCAGTGTTTCGCTGGCAGAAAGCCCACGTAACTGATCTTCCCCTTCCCATCCTCCCCACTGCAGCCTCCTTCACCTTTCCCCCCAAGCAAGTCTCACAAGAGAGCTAGGGGAACCTGCCCAAACATTGTGGGCCAGGTCTTCTGCAGCTGCACTGGGAGAAGAGACTTGCTCTAAATCAGGCATGTCCAACTTAGTTTGCAGGTGGGCCATTGCAAATGAGCTGCTGGCAACAGTTTTACTTTTTACATACAAGATTTCCCCTGGAAGGCAGGAATGGGGGAATGTAGACAGGCATTTTCATGCCAGTGATGTTGTGTAGATGCTGAACAAAACACGTATGCATAGAAAGTGTCAATGTGTTACTATTAGTATAAAGGTAAAGGTAAAGGGACCCCTGACCATTAGGTTCACTCGTGGCCGACTCTGGGGTTGCGGCGCTCATCTCGCTTTACTGGCTGAGGGAGCCAGCATACAGCTGTGTACAGCGTACAGGTCATGTGGCCAGCATGACTAAGCCGCTTCTGGTGAACCAGAGCAGCACACAGAAATGCCTTTTACCTTCCCTCCAGAGCGGTACCTATTTATCTACTTGCACTTTGATGTGCTTTCGAATTGCTAGGTGGGCAGGAGCAGGGACCGAGCAACGGGAGCTCACCCCGTTGCAGGGATTTGAACCGCCGACCTTCTGATCGGCAAGTCCTAGGCTCTGTGGTTTAACACACAGCACCACCCGTGTCCCACTATTAGGATACAAAGCCCTTAACAACCCTAGAACTAGTTTACCTGTGAGATGTAGGCCTACTCAACTGCTTCAATCTGAGGAACTGGCACTGTTACAGGTGTAACATAATACCCATTCTGCATTTCAAAGAAATTGATATTTTAGTGTCACTTTAGAACTCCCTGCTTATTGATATCAGACAGGTGCCTTCATTGTACTATTTTTGGTGCTTGTCAAAACCATATTTGTTTAGATAAGCCTATGCAGATATCTAAAAAGTGGATGCATTTTTAGTTTATTGCTGGTTTTATTTTATATTCTAAATAGTTTTTTTTAATCGTTCTTGCTTTTTGTAAACTGCTTTGAGGGTTGTTGCTTTTTTTTTTTACAATCAAGTTATATATAAATTTAATGGAATAAATAAAAGCACCAATCTCACAATAAGCACCCATTTAGATGCACTAGGAAGTTGATCAGAAGGTAACATCATTTTAGTCTCTGCACTGTTGCAGATTGTGTGAGATGGTTTGGAGGGAAGCAAGAGCAGGCATGTAAAAAAGCCACTTTGCTGGTTTCTTGTGATGACTAAGATCAGGCAAGGGAACATAGGTGTAGTGGGGGGTGAGGAAGTGTGGTTACTTCTTTTCATTGTACTGTTATCTGTGGTCTTTTGGCTTTTGTAGACATGCACGCAAGGTTATGCATGGTTATCTCAGTACCCCCTCCCTTTAATTCATTCTCCAAATGAGAAAAATCTTTTTGATAAATACGTTTATCTATCCTGTAGAAGAAGCATTCTAGATAAAACATTGCACATGGATGTATTTCTTCTGGTTTGGGGATGAGGAAACACATTCTGATGCATTTGGTAAGAGCTTCAAGAAGCATCACCATTTAAAGGAGATAGCCTGAAGGAAGCAAGTTTGTGATGGGTACGACTATGAGTACTCATATTATTATTATTTATCTACAAGAAACACATTGCATTTTTGTGTGGTTGCACTACTATTTTTGGAGCTGGCAGCAAAGTCAGCCTTATCAGGATATTTTATGTGTTTTGTTTTGTTACCTGTAATACCTGTATTTTCTTCCTCGTTTTCTGAAGGCTGGCTTGAGGTTTAAGGCTGGATTAGAGGCAATACAATACTTCAAAATCCTTAAAGGTTTACCTAAAAGTATTTTAGGCAAACAATGTACAGAAATGTTTTTTTCTGCTGGTTTCAGTATGATGAAACACATTTCCTTTACTTCCTTTTGAGGGCAATGCTTCATAATTCCATGAGGTGCAGCATGAGGTTGCAACACAAAGGGAACATCAGCAAATTATTATTATTATTATTATTATTATTATTATTATTATTATTATTATTATTATTATTATTTCTACCCTGCCCATCTGGCTGGGTTTTCCCAGCCACTCTGGGCGGCTTTCAACAGAACGTTAAACTTCAAACATTCAGAATAAAACTTCAAACATTAAAAATCACTCCTCTCTCCTTCCCCTGCCCGCTTCCAAGTGGACACTTGGAAATGCTTTGCTTACATGTTCAGTTTTCTTTGGACCCAACCATTTGTATGGCTGTGACCATTTTGCCAATTGATGCGTGGCCACTGACACATGGGTATTTTGGGACCTGGAAGGGAGTAGAACTGGGGCAGAATGGGGGAAGAGCATGGGCTCCACCAATGCATGCGGGAGCCAGGAACGAACCACCCCCGCAAAATGGTTGCTGCCTATACTATGACCATAGCTGTCAACTTACAGATTTGAAAATAAGGGACCAGCAGCCTTGAAAATAAGGGACCAGCAGCCAAAATAAGGGACCTGCAGCCTCACGTGTTCCAGGCCTTCCAGTCTTCCTGTCCTCCTGCAGTCTGGTCAAACTCATGCTGGTAGCTTCAAGAACACTACTTTGTAACCAGAGGTTCAACTGAATAGAATCTGAATCACATGCACCACAAGGCCTATGCAGCCTCAACTTAAGATGGCTCCCCGGCCTGGCTTTGCACTGCAAAGTTTGCAGCAGCACGTGCAACAAAATGGCGTCCAGCATTCGAAAAACCCCTCAGCTTGCATTAACTAGCCACACACAAGGCATGCAAGCTCCACCCCCCAGTCGTTCTTAGACTTCTTATTGGGTGAGCAACACAGCCAAGCAACACAGTTGGAGCCTTCCTCCTTCCTGGCCAGCAGAGAGGGAGGGAGAGGAGCTGCTTCCTTTGAAATTTAAGAAACATCATTTGAGGGACATTTAAGGGACATCCATCAATAAGGGACAGCAGCGGGACATGGCGCTGGAATAAGGGACTGTCCCTTCAAATAAGGGACACTTGACAGCTATGACTATGACTTTATTGAATAGTGTTAATCATTTTGATTAATGATTTCTGACATTTTCTGACATTTTGAATTACTACGACTTTATTGAATTGTATCATTTTGCTGAATTTGTTGTTGTTTTCTTTATTTATGTTATTGTGTTTGATAGTATGGTAGTTGCAATGTTTGTTTTTAATGGTATTGTGACTATTGTGAGCTTCTTTGTTGGAAAATTGGAATGTAAATATAAATATTAAATCATATTTATATGCTTACTATTTTTAAATAAAGGCATTGGGCTCTCCTTTGCTGGAACTGCTATTTATTCATCTATAACATTTATATCCTACCTTTTCACAACGACTCAGTAAACCTTATGCCAGGTGGGAATTTGAACCCTGGTCTTCCAGTCCAACTCTTAATAGCTATGCAGGAGGAGGGTACGTGGTCATGGATGCTGTAGTTGTGAGATTCCTGCACCGAGCTGCCTTATCATTCTGTGATTCTAAGTTATTTTTCTGTCACAATATTAGAAAGTTGCACATAAAGTCAATTGACTTTTGCTGTTATCCAGCAAAACAATGCCTTACTGTACTCTGACAACTGCCATTCAACAGGAAATTGGAAATAAGCAGCTTGTGTTACTAACAGGTGTGTACAGGGTACAAAGTACAGGAAGGTGAGATGGGAAGGTTGAGGAGAGAAGGATATGTAAATTCTATTGAGAGAAATGTAAGTGTCACAGTACTAGCAAAAAATCCTGGCTTGTAAATCTGTATAGTATTATTCCTTGCTTGAAATTCAGATGCTCAGTGACTTGGCACTCTATAAATGTAAATTAAAAAAGAAGAAGGCCTTATTTGTTTAGAGGCTAAAAATAAGTATGAAGCAAACTTAGCTCGCTCTTTTTTTTTTTTTTTAGGACAGATATTAAATATGATTTCCTGTGCATTGCAATTTAATTCAAAGTACAAACCAGTAAAAAAATCCTAGAACAAATATACCCACATTCCGTTTGCATCACATTTTGTGTACATTCAGCAAACCTACAGAGTTATAAATAATTTCTAGCAAATAGTTCACTTCTGCACCAGTACTGTTATTGATCTGTTTAGTTAGGAAGGCAAATGCTGTCACGATGTTTCACTTCATTTGTTTGGGTTCACTGGATCAGGTCATAAACAAAATCTTGCCAAATTGATTAAGAATGGGGGCAGCTTTTCACCTCCAGTTGGTTTTTTATAAAGACTAGTTTTCAAGTTGTGATTTAGGAGCACTCTCTCAAACCATTTGCAGCATGATGAATTGCAGGCAGACTCTCATAATAATACAAAGCTCTAATTCAGAGGAGACCTCATCTAACTTCAATGATTTTAATTTTTTAATTTAATAATTTTTATTGCACTAGCCAAAGGCCATGGCAACATCCAAAGAATGAAAAAGCAGTCACTACATATGCAGTAGAACCATGATCAAATCCACCAAAAATTTCTTGTTATGCAGAATAAAAAACAATTTTCAAACAAAATTTGCAAATTAGATCTCAGAGTCCCCTTTGCAATTGACCGCTAACCCATTCAGTTCTTTCTTCCTAAACTTCCTAGCTGCCAAGGCATAGAGAGCCACCTTATAAGTCACAGAGTCATCAGTATCACTCAGCTGTCATTTCACCCTCTCTGCCCTGGTTAGATTTGAAGGATCAGGTGCGCAGCCTGGGAGTCATTTTGGACTCACAGCTGTCCATGGAGGTGCAGGTCAATTCTGTGTCCAGGGCAGCTGTCTACCAACTCAATCTGGTACGCAGGCTGAAACCCCTACCTGCCCGCAGACTGTCTTGCCACAGTGGTGCATGCTCTAGTTATCTCCCGCTTGGACTACTGCAATGTGTTCTATGCGGGGCTACCTTTGAAGGTGACCTGGAAACTGCAATTAATCCAGAGCGCGGCAGCTAGACTGATGACTAGGAGTGGCCACCGGGACCACATAACACCTGTCCTCAGAGATCTGCATTGGCTCCCAGTACGTTTCCGAGCACAATTCAAAGAATTGGGGCTGACCTTTAAAGCCCTAAACGGCCTCAGTCCTGTATACCTGAAGGAGCGTCTCCACCAGCATCATTCAGCCCGGACATTGAGATCCAGTGCCGAGGGCCTTCTGGTGGTTCCCTCATTGCAAGAAGTAAGGTTACAGGGAACCAGACAGAGGGCCTTCTCGGTAGTGGCGCCCACCCTCCCAGATGTCAAGGAAATAAGCAACTATCCTATTTTTTAAAAAAAAAACATCTGAAGGCAGCCCTGTTTAGGCAAGTTTTTAATATTTAATGCTGTATTGTTTTTAATACTCGATTGGGAGCCTCCCAGAGTGGCTGGGGAAACTTAGCCAGATGGGCGGGGTATAAATAATAAATTGATATTATTATATTATTATTATGATTTATGGAGGTAAGGAAGGTAGAAAAAGTCAGGGGCTGACAAGTGGTGGGGATGGAACAGGGTTAAGTCAGGAAATCATTAACAAGGTGGCAGGTGGCTCAGGAAAGCTGTTTACTTGCTTAGTTTCATTTATGAATTGCTTCCAATAAAACATCCCAAAGCAATTTAACCATAATAACAATCACAGTAAAAACAATTTCAGGTCTGGTACAGATACAGACTGGCATTAAAATCTTCATTCTAAAGTCTTGTTGGAAATAGAAGGCCCTAAATAGGCACCAAAAAGATAATTGAGACGGTGACTGTTAGATGTGTGAACTTTTCAAGTGTTTAAAGTGATGGGTGATATGAATGTTCTTTCTTTGATCTCTAATGGATGCTTCACACATAAAAGACATAGCTGTTGTATGTAGTCAGATGCACTTATGAACTTGACCTTAGCTCGTTGTCGCTAAAGATGGCTATAAATTCAGCTTTTAAATTCAGCATTTGCTAAGCAAGGGTCCATGCTCATTGAATGCTGGAAACATAGTGGGCTTGAAAGGGGGGAAAGGCATTACTAATTGATAAATATAAAGGACATGAATATATTTTTGACTGTGTTCTGATGGGAAACAGGTCTATAATTTTATAAAAAATATGCTAAGATGTAGTCCCAAAGCCTCACTTACAAACAAGAATACATCTTAAAAATCAGCTGAAAGTATACCATTTGTTGGTGATAGCAAGCAAACATTGGAGCTTCACAGAGCACTACCAACCCAAGACTTTAAAAAACAGTTTACATCTTCAGTCCAGACTGTCAACACAGCATAGCCTTGACTTGCCTGGGAATGCCAAACACCGTTGTGTTGTCCAGGAAGCTCTTATATCTAAGCAGTTTGTGTCCTCATTTTAAAAAGTCCCCAATTCCCACAACAAATCTGAGTGTTTCGTTCTTAGAAACACTAGTTGCTTCATCAGATCTCCCTGTTTTCATTTTATTTTCATGAGGTCTTCCTTGGCCACTGGGCGCAGCTTGAACCAATCAACATATAAACTGTGGGTGCCATGTGCATATACTATGCATCTTAATAAGGGTCACCACTTTTAAAAGAAACAAACAATTCTTCTCTGATCAGCTGCCCTTGTGTTATATTGAGTAAGGAAAACAGTGCCTGGCCTTCAGGGCTTTCAGTCTGAGCTGTACAATTCCCCACAGGAGCCCAGTGGTTATTTTCCAAGAGCTGCTCATTGACCAACCCCTTGTATCTGAAACGTCAGTAAAAGATTTGTAAGTGGTTGTGACTATTTCAAGGAGGAGTGTTTGGAAAATGACGGCATTATTATGTCTCTTGCTGTCCTCCTACACAATTCCAGTCCAGCAGTTAATGAGACAGGAAGTGGGGTTGTGGGGGGGGGGGGTTTGGTGGTTTATCTTTAGATGACAAATTATTTCACTCAGTAGCAATTTTGCATGAGCCCATATATAGATATGCTTAGTGTTATTACTGTATTACTTCCTGTGGGCAATAAAAGTTTACATGCTCCAGCTTTGTTGAATTTGCTGCCCGTGGGCTGGGTTCAACGTCACTCTGTGAAGAAAGGTCTGTCTGCACAAGCATTGGCAGCTTGCTGGAAGGAATTGCCTGTCTTCCCCTTCCCCTTCCCTTTCCCCCTACAAGCTGTTCTGGGAGTTCTCCTGATCCCCTCCCCTCGAGAGAATTCTGGAAGAAAGACCCATTGCATGAGCACAAGCCCCTGTGGCTTTGTTTGGTGAATCCCACCCTATATCAGGAGCTCGATAGAATAGATGGTATTTGATGCTAGTCCCACTCAAAGTAAGCCCATTGAAGTTAATGAATATGGCTAAGAGGTTCCGTAATTTCAATGGGTCTACTTTGAGTAGGACTTGGTTGACTACAGCCTCATAATTATGGGCTGAACTCAACTGACTGTTACTCAAAGTAGATCCATTAAGATTGCTGGCCATGTCCAACTTTAGACCCAATGATTTCAGTGGGACTACTCTGAGTAAAAGCTAGTGGACTATAACCCTGTTAAATAGTCTCAGAGACTTCCTTAAGCAGAGAAAATGATAGCCTGGAGGGTGCAGCATTTATTGTTAGCCTGTGTTTTCATTGTGATCCTTAAAAAGCATACTGTGTGCAAAGTGCATTCTGCTGTTATAACTAAGGTGGAATCTACACACATATTAAAAGAACACTCTGAAAATGCTTTAAAAAAAACATTTTGAAAAATATGTTGAATTGGGCATAGCTGATTATCGCCATCTAGTGTCACATTTGTGTATTGGCACTGTGGGTTAAACCAGAGAGCCTTGAACTTGCTGATCAGAAGGTCGGCGGTTCGGATCCCCGCGACGGGGTGAGCACCCATCAAAGTGCAAGTAGATAAATAGGTATCGCTCCGGCAGGAAGGTAAACGGCGTTTCCGTGTCCTGCTGTGGTTCGCCAAAAGTGGCTTAGTCATGCTGGCCACATGACCTGGAATCTGTACGCCGGCTCCCTCAGCCAGTAAAGCGAGATGAGCGCCGCAATCCCAGAGTTGGTCACGACTGGACCTAATGGTCAGGGGTCCCTTTACCTTTAACTGAGTCCTAATTCTGCATGCTGTTGAAGACACCTCTTCCCTTGCTTTGTTGCTTGCTGTTTCTCATTTATGTAATACCTTCTTAATACCTTTTACATATTGCTAGTTCTGGGCACCACATTTTAAGAAGGACATTGACAAACTGGAGCTTGCCCAGAGGAGGCAACTAGGATGCTGAGTGGTCCATTCTAGTCCCCATAGGGTCTGAGGAACAGTTGAAACTGCTGTATTGACAGGACAATACAAACCCAAGACCTATCGGGATAAAGAAGTTAGGATCTGGTCAATCTTAAGCCAGCCAATCCCCAGTGCAGCTGAGCTATGCCAGCATAAGCCCAACATCTTGGCTCAGCTGGAGCTACACAGATGTGAAACCCTTGTCCCTGAAGAGCAGGGACTCAGCCAACTGAGCTGTGATTGGATGACTTTATGCTGGTGTAAAATGGGTAGTGGAGGCAGGACCATGCAAGGGGGATGGAGTTAACTCTATTTAGCTTGATCACACGAGAAGAGGAAATTACTGTAATGTCCTCATATATCTGGAGGGCACACAGAAGGCGGAACAGACTTCTTCTATGTTTCTCCAGAGGTCAGGACTAGAACCAGTGGGAGGAAATGGAAAGGAAGCCACTTTCAGATAAACATTAGGACAGACTTCCTAACAGGAAGAGCAGTTTGACTGCCTTGGGAGGCAAGCTCATCTTTGTTGGAGATACTTAAGCAGTGGCTAGACAATTGTATTTCAAGGATGCTATACACCCATCCTTCACTTACAGAGTCATCATTGAGCAGGGGTCAGCTCTAACATTTTAAGATCCTATGTATGCAAAACCATACAGAGTGCTGTCATTTATGTTTTTTCACATGAGGAATTGAAGCCAGTGTCTTTGACCCTAGAGGTCCTGGGCCCTAAAGAAGTCAGATTAGCCTCAACCTGAGCCAGGGCCTTTTCAACACTGGCTCCGGCCTGGTGGAACGCTCTGTCTCATGAGACGAGGGCCCTGCAGGACCTGATTTCTTTCCGCAGGGCCTGTAAGACAGAGTTGTTCCGCCTGGCCTTTGGCTTGGAATCAACTTGATCCCCTTCCCCTTTATCCTTTTTTCTTTCTCCTTCTGTGATGGAACTCCTACTTGGGGACTTCCCTGGCTTTTTTTCTGGCCCACATAGGACCAGTCTGGATAGTTAGCCTTGGTGAAGAATTGACGTTTTCATCCCCCAAAAAGTTTTTGATTTGAGTTTCTACTGAAATGAGGCTGCATTTTAATGTTGTATTTTAATCTTGTATTTTAAGTTGTATTTCAATCAATTGTTTTTATACCTGGTGTTAGCCGCCCTGAGCCTGGTCTTGGCTGGGGAGGGTGGGGTATAAATAAAATTTATTATTATTATTTTCAGGGCTAGGGTTTTTATTTTTTAGAACAATAAAAAAATCTGCTCCAGCTGCTTTATTCAGCCCCAGTACCATTTGTGGGAATACACTAATGTGCCATGCCCTGCTTATGTGTTTCCCATGGGTTGGCCGTCTGATATGAACAGAATGTTGGACTAGATAAGCCTTTGGTCTGATCCAACGAGGCCCTTCCTGTGTTCTTATGCTGGTGCCTTTCCCAGTGCAGTTGTGGAAATGAGATATATACCCGCAGTGCTGTTTTTCTAGGAAAAAGAGGTGCCGGAACTCACCATGACTGAGGCTTTGTTCTCTTGTAATGGCAATGGCACTCACCTGAGTGGTGCCAGAACTGAGTTCCGGTGAGTTCTGGCTCAAAAAAAAGCCCTGTATACCCACATGCTGAGCAGAACCGACATGAAGAACCAGGAGTACGTTGGCTTATTTTCTTAATTGTTCTATTATGGTCATATAAATCACTCTTCCTCTCAATAGGCATATTTGAAAACCGCTGTGAAGCATACAACGTTGGGCTCCAAGGAGCAAGAGTATTTTCTGGCCCCTCGAGTGAACAATTCGGATATACAGTCCAACAGCTTTTAAATCCAGAAGGCAAATGGTAAGCATTTCCTGTTATTCATTCATAGTGCAGGGAGAAAAGCAGAGGGCAACTATATTAGGAACACAGGAAGGTGCCTTATACTGAATCAGACCCAGCAGCCCAACTAGTTCACTATTGTCTACACTGACAATTTCTGATGGGTGTCTGGGGATCAAACTTGGGAACTTCTGCAAATCAGTTGGTTATGTAGGGGATGAGGTAATCTTCCAGGATACCTGAAAGATACCTGCCCCAGTGAGCAGTTGAGCTCAGGCCCAGGGGTTAAGTATGGCTTTTCTCTCTGACCCATAGGGCTCTCCCCAGGCCACACATCTTGCTAGCTCATCTTGCCTTCCTGGAATGTGTCCTTGATGCCTCTTGCTTGCCTGAATAGAGGGAAGTGTGTGGGCATAGGCGTAGAAATTCTACTTCTGCATGGTGGAAATAAGACATGCTGGACAAAGGCATGTAATGCTCCATCTGCTTTTGCCTCTGGCCATGCCAGGACTGGCTTGCAGGCCCTGGAGCATTGTCCATGAGGGACAGTCCCTTGGGCTGTAAAATAATGTTTCCCACCCTTGTGCTAAGGCAAACGACCATTGGATGCAACCCCTAGTAATGCTAATCTGACCTTTTCGTGCTAATATTTTACCACATAAGAACAATTTGTCAACTTTCTTCTTTTAAACAATGCAAGGAAAAGAGAAAGGAGTGCCAACAACTGCAGATTGCAAAGGATTCAAAGTCAACTTTGTGTTTGCAAAGGATTTAAAGTTGACTTTGTGCTGCACCCATTTCTGATTCGGAGCTACGTCACAATTTGGCTCCTACAAGTAACTCATTGTACTTTCATCTTCTCCCTCCCACGGTCTGCTGCATGTTTGCAGTTGTTTCTGTTTAGTTGTGGACTTCCTAAAATCCAGACCCATTAAAAGAATATTTAGTGGAATGATGCTTAGAAAGGTGACTAACAGTACTCCACAGTAGTATTGTACATTGAGTCATAGCATTGTTTAAGGTAGGACAGGAAGTTCATAGAACAGCAGAATCAGAGTATAAAGTAAACAACAAGCAAGCCAAATTATATGAGAATGGGGAACCGGTGACCCTCCAGGTATTGCTGAAATGCAGCTCCCTACATCTCAGACCATTGGCTATGCTGTCTGTCAGTGATGGGCATTGAAAAGAAGAAGAAGAAGAGTTTGGATTTGATATCCCGCTTTATCACTACCCAAAGGAGTCTCAAAGCGGCTAACATTCTCCTTTCCCTTCCTCCCCCACAACAAACACTCTGTGAGGTGAGTGGGGCTGAGAGACTTCAGAGAAGTGTGACTAGCCCAAGGTCACCCAGCAGCTGCATGTGGAGGAGCAGGGACGTGAACCCGGTTTACCAGATTACGAGTCTACCGCTCTTAACCACTACGCTACACTGGCTCTCTGTTTGGCTCTACTGTTTTTGGAAAAGCCAACAACATCTGAAGGCCATAAGTTTCCCACCCTGAAATTAACAAATAAGTAAATTTAGCTTCTGAGATTAACTGCACTTAATCATCTGTATAGATATGGAAACTAAGATAGATGTTTCCATATTCTTTTGAGATATCTCTCTCTCTCTCTCTGCTTTTTAAAAATGTCATGTTGTTTTTAAAAATCAAGTTGACTTTCAAGCTGACTTCACGAAGAGGCGACGACGGGGAAATGAGGCCGGGGAAAGGCTGGCGCTGCAGCAAAAGGCTGCTGAACACGCCCCCTAAGCGGCACCTGGTTGGGTGCCCACCGAGGGGGCGTGAGCGCCAGCCAGGTGAGCTGGAGGCAGGGGGCTACGCCCCCTGCTAGGCGGAGCTCGGGCTCCCGACCACAACCCCTCCCCTCTCTTTCAGGGAGGAGAGTCTTTGTTTTTAAAAATCAAGTTGACTTTCAAGCTATTTTATGTTCTTCTGTTCTGGATTTTTAAAAAGCTTCACAAACTGGAAATCATTTTAATCAACAGGGTCATGATTTGGTGTACTGCTATATAAAAATACCCTTTCAAAGCTCACTCTTCTGAGTGACCATGTGGTGTAGGGAGAGAACTTTTTTGGGTGGTGGAGGGGGGGGGGAGTTTTCTGGGTGTTAACTTGGAAATAGTCACAGTGATAGATTTTCCAAGTTTCCACAACTGGAATAGTAAGTAACCTTTACTTACTACTGACATAGCAAAGATTTAACCCTTCTTTGCAGAGAGGGAGGTGTGCCTCATGTAATAATTATATTGTCACTAATGCTTACTCACTAGGGTCTCAAACCCTTGGTGAATTAGGGACTTTCCCTGCATGTGAAGAGAGGCTCTAGTGCATTGAGTGGACAAGATCAATAGTGGGTCCAATGGTCAAGAAGGCGGTTTCTGCCTGTGCTGTAGAAGGAAGTAAGGGCCAGATGGGGCTCATCAACCTGGAAAGGTAGCACATCTAGGAGAAAGAAAACTCCGATCCTAAACCTCCAGAGCCTTGTGGGATATCTTCAGGAGAAGAAAAAGCTAAGGAGTAAGCTACGCAATTTGGGAGTAGAGTCCCTAAGACTGTTGAATGGTGCCTTGTACACCCCCTTCCTGCAACTCTTGCAGCCCAACGGGTGCCAAATGCATTGCTCTACGTTCCTTTGGACCATATCAGTGAGGCTGAGAGGCGGGTCTTGCCATCTAGGCATCCCAGGACCTCCATAAACACTGCCCAGGCTTCTGCCCCAGAGAGATCACTCTGGTGCTGTTAACACGGCAGTTTGACTTCACCCATGGAGGCACACTCCATTGTCTCTTGAGGTGGATGGATGCCAGCAATAATGCCTACTCCCTAGTTGAGGCAAGTCACTCCCACAAGTGAAAATGAGGTAGTAAAATTGGCTAGATGATACCATGTAAAAAATGAATTGGCCAGAAGGAACGCAAAATTATAAATACATTTCTGCCATATGATGAATACTCAGTATGTTGCATGACAGATGTTATGGACTACAGTTCCCATGATTCCTGACCATTGGCTGTGCTGTTGGGAATTGTGGCCAACAGCATCTGGCGTGCAGCATGTTGACTACCCTTGTTTTACAGAGACCAAAGAAATAATCATAAAGATAATTATTGTAGTAACCTTGAGCTCATACTTTCAATTACTGTTTTCAGAGTGGAGTCTTTCAACTGAAATGACCATACAGTTTGTAAAGATATGTCTGTTTTCCAGGTTGCTTGTTGGTTCACCCTGGAGTGGATATCCAGGAAACAGAATGGGCGATGTGTATAAGTGTGATGTTAATCAACCGGGAACCCAATGTTCAAAGATGAACCTGCAGAGTAAGTTCTAAATTCAGCAAATAAATTAAAGAATAAATTGTATAGCCTGCCTTTCTTCTATGGACCTGAGCGTACATCGTCATCATTGATTATTGTACTTCTTCTTATTATTTCTTATCCACCCAAAGTTGGTTATAGCATATAAAAACAATTGCTAAACAGGGATGACTCTGCTGTCATCTCTACATATATGTAGGCTCAGTTCTATTTAGAGACTGAAAACCTACATTTTGTTTTGTGAAAGATCTGTACATAGCATGTATGGTCATATATTTTGTTCTGCTGAGTGCAGGAATAAACTTTGAGCACATCATCGCAACTGCTTGCGGGGGGGGGGGGGTGCCAACTCGAATTTCTGCACATGGCAGAAATCTATGACAATTTGCCACAAGTTTGGAAGAAATGCACATGGGTTGTGTGATAGAATAAGAGTCCCTAGATAAGAAGTGAGGAACATTTATTTGAGCTTGTGTTGTGCTCAGTAGCTCAATGTGTTTAACGCAAACCAGGGCATGGTTTGAGGGCACATGATGCAGCTAATCAGGATTGAGTCTGGTTGGGAGATTCCCTGGGAACCTCATATTTGCTATCCCGAGTCCTATGATGGAGGAATTGCCGGATCTAATGACTGTACTAAATAAATAAAATATGTAACATTCTGTTACTAAAAATAAAACTTTTTACATGATTTATCCCGGCCTCAAATGGTAGTCAGAACAGTAAGGTCCTAAGCTGCTGCCTGTGCTGAGTTTCTGGGGGAAAGCAGCTTCATGAATAGAGGATACTTGCCACAAACAATTTTTGAGAGCCAGTGTGGTGCAGTGGTTAAGAGTGGTAGACTCGTAATCTGGTGAACCGGGTTTGATTCCCTGCTCTTCCATATGCAGTTGCTGGGTGACCTTGGGCTAGTTACACTTCTCTGAAGTCTCTCAGCCCCACTCACCTCAGAGTGTTTGTTGTGGGGGAGGAAGAGGAAAAAGATTGTTAGCCGCTTTGAGACTCCTTTGGGTAGTGATAAAGCGGGATATCAAATCTTCTTCTTCTTTTTCTAATAGTTCACAGATGATGCTTATTAAGAGAGCACACGTATTGTTTTAGGGGATTATATGGGACATAGGTAAGAGATATACAGGGTTCTGGCTGCTTACATTGAAAATAGTAGCTTGAATTTCTCTTGATTGTGCGTATTGTTGTATTATGTCTTTTTAGCTTTTGCAAGTGTCCCAAATGCTACTGAGATAAAGAAGTACATGAATCTAGGATTAACCCTAGTAAGAAACTCAATAAGCGGAGGATTTTTGGTAAGTGCTGCAGATGCAATATAAAATATAGCCTTTTTGGCAGTCAGTGGTGAAACTATAACCTTTTTTAGCTTTTCTTGGGTCCCTTCTTCAGTGTAGTTCATCCAAATGAGTTAAGTTATAAATTGCAGTGATAAATGGGCTTGCTTATACGTACATAAAACGTCCGACTACTCTGGCTGTTAATTAGTTTCTGGGCTCAGTTCAAAGTGCTGGTTTTTACCTATAAAGCCTTAAATGGCTCAGGACTGCCTCTCCGCTTGTAAACTGACCCAGAGCCTGCAATCATCATCTGAAGCCCTTCTCTGTGTGCCTCCTCCGTGAGAGGCCCAGAGGGTGGCAACATGAGAACGGGCCTTTTCTTCGGTGGCCCCCCACTTTTGAAATGCTCTCCCCAGGGAGGCTCGCCTGGCGCCCTCGCTACATACCTTCAGGCACCAGGCAAAAACATTCCTCTTCTCCCAGGCCTTTGCCTAATTATGGCCTTTTAAACTGTAGGGGAGGGTATTGTTTTTGTATGCTACTATGTTGTGCATTTCTGTGTTTTTATATTGTTTCCTTTGGAGGAAGGACGGTATAGAAATTCAATAAAATAAATAAATAAATAAATAAATAATAACATTTCCCTCTAATTTAATGTTTTTTATTGTCTTCTAGTCAGTTCCAGACAAAGGCTGGAATTTGATTGTTGTTGTTTTCCTGCTGCTGTAGGTGTTGTTTCATTAGCTCATTGTTTTCATATTGTAGCATTGCAAGCGGCTGGTATTTTATTTTACATAATTTTGTATGTTTCATTGCATTCATGTAAGTTGCCTTGAGATCCTTGGAGTGTAAAGCAATAAATAAAGAAATAAATAATAATCATTGACCTAGTCTAAAATTCCATATATCTTGTAGTGGAGGAAGTGATTAATAATAATTGCTCCTCTTAGTGCTTTGCTGCTTGTCAGAAGGATCATCAAATTGCAAGGTACTTATCTAACATTTCCTACCCACAGTTGAGAAAAGCTTTCATGGAATTAAGATTTCAACAGATGCTGTCTGCTTATTTGGATGGCAGATATAATCATGAAGAATGCAGCTGTTTAGGCTCATAACTGGGACAACCTGATGGGACCATTTGCCACCAGTCCTGAAAACGCATTGGCTACCAATGAGCTACTGGACTCAATTCAATTCAATTTCTTCTTGGAATTTCAGTTTATTGTTTCTGGTGGTTTTCTGACTGGGATCAAGCCTTGCAAAGCCAATTGCCCTTAGATAAGAGAAAATAATTGCAGCTAAATACTTGGAGTTATTGTTGGCAGGGAAGAATTTGAGTGAAACTTCTTTTTCCATCATCTAGAGTCTAGACCAGGGGTCTGCAACCCGCGGCTCCGGAGCCGCATGTGGCTCTTTTACATCTTTGCTGCGGCTCCGGGGCAGATACCAGCGAGGGGAGGAGGCGCATTGTGCGCCCCGACACTCCTCACTGTGGCGGGCGCTGTACTGGCTGTGATGTCGCATGGGGGTGGTGCGTGCGTTAGTCATGCACTGTCCTGACGTCACCTTCCCGCCCGCTGTCAGATCGTGGCTCCGGAGATATATTTGTTTTAAATGTCGCAATGGTTTTGCGGCTCCCAGTTGTTGTTTTTTCTTCGGAAACGGGTCCAAGTGGCTCTTTTTGTCTTAAAGGTTGCAGACCCCTGGTCTAGACTTTAAAATGGGATTTGTTCTTTGTTGTGCATATTGCACTATATAATGCTGACGCACAAAATTTACAAACATTCAAAGTTGTGATCACTTTCAGAAGCATTCCCTGTGCTTGTTGATAATGAAGTCTGAAATTATATTCCGAGAAACCTTTTAGTGCATGTTATTTGCATAGTCTTGAGAAGCATATTCAGTATGTTGAGCTTGCATGCTGCAGATGCAACAAAAACAAGTCCCCTATGACTTGTTTGCATTATGCACAATGTTTCTTATGCTATAGAGACCAGTCTAAAGCTGCTCTAACATTTGTGGGAATTGTTTTTTTTAAAAGCAGATGTACCAAAGAGTTATGCATATTGCAATACAAATACTTAAAATTTCGAACATGAATACACAATGGGAAAGGGCTAATGTGCTGATGATATAGGAAATCAAGACAAGGCTGTAATTTTATCTGTGGCATGGATGAAAAATAGCCATTTAAATAAAAGTTTTGCAGGAGGCATACTATGAAGGCTCTGTGTTCCAAAATTCCTATCACTGCTATGTGCCAACTCCTCCATGTGCCAATTCAGCAGAAATCATCCGGAAGGCAAGGCACTCCAACACACCATTGCTGTGCACATATCTGAACCAACAGACCTTTACATTGCAATCCAATACCCATTTATTCAGAAGGAAGGCCCATTAAATCCAATGGGACTTCCTGCCACGTAAACAAGTATAGGATTTCAGCTATAAGCGTAATTACAGTATACTGCCTACCCTTTCCATACTGTTGTTGCCTCTGCTTTTTAATTATCATTATTTTAAAAAACAAGTTATTTGATCTATAACATTGCAACTGAAATACTTTAATAGAACTGCAGTCCAGAATCTGAAGCAGCTTTCATCGCCATGGCTCATGGAAGGGTTGCCTCTATTTCATCTCGCAGCCAATGCAATAAATAACTACTACATTATTGTGCTATTTCTTGTGCTCCAGATATTTTAAAAGAGGCCTGGGGAACCTGCGTCCCTCCAGGTGTTGCTAGACTACAGCTCCCATCATCCCTGACCATTGGCCATGCTGGCTGGGGTGGACGGGAGTTGGGGTCCAGTAAGTTCTGGAAGGACACAGCTTCCCCATCCCTCTGTTAAAACAACAAAAGAGCTTAAGGACATGGTCCTAAATATGCTTAACAAGGGAGTGACCCCCACGGAACTCAGTGGAACTTACTTTGAGGAACAATACCATAGGATTACACTGTTGCAATGCAGTCCTATACAGTGGTACCTTGGGTTACAAACACCTCAGGTTACAAACTCCGCTAGCCTGGAAGTTAGTATCTCGGGTTACAAACTTTGCCCCAGGATGAGAATGGAAATCGCGCGGCGGCAGCGGGAGGCCCCGTTAGTGAAGCACACCTCGGGTTAAGAACGGTTTCGGGTTAAGAACGGACCTCCGGAACAAATTGAGTTTGTAACCCGAGGTACCACTGTAAATCAACATACCCTCAGATTATTGAGGATTCTTCTCACGTTCTGCCTCCATCATCTGTTCCCTTCCATTATGGTCCTAGTGCTCTTCAATGCTCAGCCCACCATGATGCATGATGCACCAAAGCCCACTTCCACAGGCATTCACCTTTGCTTTATAAGTCCAATTACAAGATAGAGTTGGACAGGAAGGCAGTGGAACCTTTCCATGGGATCTCTCTACCACTAACTCTATACTGTACACTCAGAAGTGAGTTCCTTGGGCTACAGTGGGGTTCACTCCTTTGCAAGTGTGCTTAGGATTGTAACCTAAGTGATCTGTGAATAAGAAAAAAGATATATTAACTTCCTTTCTAAGGAAAGAAGCAGGACATTTTCCTGAAAGTATTGCTGCACAGAAAGAAGTAAATGTAACCCATTCTCCAGCAGAGCAACCTTCCCCGACCTGTTGCCAGTCATCTGTTTTAAACTACAACTTCTATCAGCCCTAGCCAGCATGATGGAAGCTGTGGTCCAAAATATATTGAGGGCACCAAGTCAGGGAAGGCTGCAGGATTGCTATAGAAGAATGTCAGACTTGCAGAATACTTTCGCCTAATAATTAATTACACCCCTGATTGTAGATTTGATTCAGGGGGGGGGCGGAATGTGGCTACACCTGCACCTGTTCCTGGGCTTTTACAAAGCATGGCATGATCTGAAAGGTTAGGGCTGAACTTCTTTATTGCTGGTCCTCATAAAAGAATGCAGTGAATTGGAAGTTATGGAGAACTTACTAGTATAAGCTCACTAGAATGATGCCATCTTCTGGCCAGTTCCAGTTAATGTGAAAGAAATGCTGGGGGGGGGGGACTATCTATGGCTGAGACAAACAATTTCAGGTGACCTTTACTGATCTGAAATGGATTTGGGGTTTGTGGGCATGAAAGATTTAATGGAAGGGCCCTTGTTGGTTTTTTTTCTGCTGCCTGCTTGGGGTTCTGGTGGTGGCAACAATCCTAGTCTCCACCGCTGATGGGCATTTCCCCCCTTTGCCTACAAGATGCCAGAATTAGGGCAGGAACTGTTGGCCTCACTCTGATTTGGCTTCATGCCAATGCTATCTGGACCCAATTTGAATGAGGGCAATGCTTTCTGGCCTCACTCTGTGACTTGTGAGTATGATACAAAATTGTGCCCAGCAGCTGAAGGAATGTCAGGGCTGCTGGTGCTGGTAAGCAGAGCAAACATAATGCCCACTTGCAGAGTCTACTAGAAATCATTAAAATGGGGCATCACCTTTCACAGGTCTTGAGCAGGGTGCTGAAGTTTTGTGGCAACAGTACAGCTTAACCTAATACCTACTTTGAGATGCATAGCTTTTTACTGCTCTGCAAGTGCATTAGACTTGGTATGTAGTACAGAGATTGTAGCTATTTTAGATTCCTAACATGTGTGAGCAAGACCCAAGGGCTGTGTTATTTGCCACTAATATACTGTATTTTAGGTTTGAAAGGATAAGGCTTCTGATTATCAGGGATAAAAAAAATTCTGAAATTACTCTCCCGGGAACTGCTGTGATAAGAAGGAACCAAATGGTTTTCAACACAGGCTTGGATTGATTTCCAAAGTATTTTAGCTCTATCGTGATTTGTGAACACAGCCAATATTCTAAGTGGCAAGGATCTCCTTTATCAATGTCTTGAAATATGCAATGTTTATAGTGTTGAACTGAGAAATGTGTAGTGTCATGCCATAGAGGCAAGGACTAGTGTACCAAGCTACGCATGGTTCAGAGCCATTTATCATGCAAATTGGTCCACTAGATGATCATTGTCAAGGTGCAGAAAATACTAGCTTAAAGGCCTCTGTCAGCCATACAATCCTGCCTATATCCTAATATCTGTTTCAGGGGGTCCTTCTCAAAAGCCCACCATTACATTAGGCTAAGCTGTTGGTGTGACCTCCTTGGTGGTGGCCCCAGAGCTATGGAATCCCTTCCCATTGACTTGTGCACATCTGTACAGGCATTTAGGCTTTCCTCTTCAGTGTTGCCTTTAACTGAGATTCTTATTAACAGGGTTTTACAAAGCAGCTACTTAAAAGTATACCGTATGCTTGGTAATTGAGACTCCTGCATACTGCCCTGCTCTTGCATGCTGAAGCCTGAAAAAAGTGATAAAACATATTTTAAATAAACAAACAGCAGGCATCCAATGCTTAACTGAACCTGGAACCACTAACTGATTCAAACCTACACTCTGGCTTAGGGCTCAGATTTTGCCCTCACAGGAACTGCAAAACCAGGTGCAGATTCCTCAGTAAATTGCACTTTGTTTACATTTGAATCATTTGTTGCTTTGAATTGCAGAATGCACAAAAGGTATGCATTTCTTACAAAAGAGACACAAAACTTTTGATTCCTGAGTATGCCAAATATTAGAAACTATCCAATATACATGTCAAGAGTACATGTGGAGATGCAGGTGATGCTGTGGTCTAAACTACTGAGCTTCTTGGGCTTCCTGATCAGAAGGTTGGCGGCTCGATCCCCATGACAGGGTGAGCTCCCGTTTCTCTGTCCCAGCTCCTGCCAACCTAGCAGTTCGAAAGCACACCAGTGCGAGTAGATAAATAGGTACCGCTGCGGCGGGAAGGTAAATGGTGTTTCCGTGCACTCTGGTTTCTGTCACAGTGTTCCATTGCATCAGAAGCGGTTTAGTCATGCTGGCCACATGACCCAGAAAGCTGTCTGTGAACAAATGCTGGCTCCCTCTGTCTGAAAGCGAGATGGGCACCGCAACCCCATATTCGCCTTTGACTGGACTTAACCGCCCAGGGGTCCTTTACCTTTACCTAACATGTGCATGGGTGGTCCAGCCTTGTATTGAGAGAGAGTCTGTACAATGCACCTTCTAGCACAATATTTCTGTCCCACATTGTAAGAGGGAGATTAAATGCTTTGTTGTAATAGGTACTTCTAAAGGCTTATTCTTATTCTTCTTCCTCTTCTTTTTAAAGACTTGCGGCCCTTTGTGGGCACAACAGTGTGGGAGCCAGTACTATGCAACAGGGATCTGCTCTGAGTTCGGCCCAAGTTTCCAGATCATGAGAAGTTTCTCCCCTGCTGTACAAAGTAAGTACTTAAGTATGATTCAGTAAGCAATTTCATTGCTTTAAATACGAGACAAGAGACTATGCTGCTAAAATAACTAGCTCAGACTTTTTCTATCCCCTTCTTTTGCAGAATGTTCTTCTGCCATAGATGTGGTGGTGGTGTGTGATGAGTCAAACAGCATTCATCCCTGGCATGCTGTATCGGATTTCTTGAAAAAGTTTGTTCAAGGTTTAGATATAGGTCCCACAAAAACTCAGGTGCGTAGAATTGGGGCACAGGGGGTAGGGTCAGCAGAACTGAAGCACCATGCCTTATTGGGGGGGGTGTCTTTCCTGTTACTGCAAAGCCACCATTGGATACAGCCCATTATATATGAGTTGGCAGTGTAAAGCTTCATTTTTTAATGTTAGGCGTGGGGGACATGTGTCCCGCTCCCACCCCCCAGATTCTGCTGAATTTAGAACTTCCATCTTCCCTGGCCATTGGCAATGCTGGCTGGAGCTGATGGGAACTGGAGCTTATAGATGTATTGCACTGGTTTATTTAGTTAGTACTATAACACTTTTCCCTCTTAATTTTATCTGAAATTTTAGGTAGGCTTGATTCAGTATGGTGTTGACCCAAGAGTAGTGTTCAACCTGGGTACTTACCAAGATAAAGGAGATGTTGTACGAGCAATGTCAGAAACCTTTCAGAATGGAGGGGTCCAAACTAATACATTCCGCGCAATTGAATATGCCAGGTAAAGCACACCGAATAACAGCTGATGCTCAGCTAAACAGAGATCTTCTTTTTAATTTAAGACAGAACAACTCTATCACTGACAAAAAAATATATCTGTATGTGAGGGTAAATTAATACAATGTTTGAATACTACTTTGAATGGTCATGTACTTGATATCAGCTAAGGATTTTGTAGTGATGCTGTTTTTCTGCATCTTCACTCTGTTGGTGGTAAAAGTACTACGTGAAAGCATGCGTAAAAAGCAGTATTTGTATATAGTAAATCACACATGCTGTTCATTACAGACGTAACGCTTTCTCAAAAGAAGCTGGTGGGCGGCCAACAGCCTCCAAAGTCATGGTTGTTGTGACAGATGGTGAATCACATGATGGCTCGAGTATGCAAGAAGTGATAACTAAATGTAATGAGGACAACATCACTAGGTTTGGCATAGCAGTAAGTTAGGCTTTCATTATTGCGACTGTAACTTTAGCCCTTGCTATCTTTAATGCATGGATTACAAGGGGACAAATATAATTGTGACAATGAGTCTAGAATGTAGCTCTTCTGTGAGGAATATTCATAAGGGATGGGGGCGGGGGGGCGGAATTGTTTGAGTCACATTTTCATGCAAACCTGCCTGGTTCACACTTCCCAAACCTATAAACAAGATGGACCACAGCTATCCATCAGATTTTGAACTTCTCCAAATTTTGGGATGCAGTTCTCCAACCCAAAACCGTGCAGAAAGATGCATGTATCAGTGAAACTATTGTACAAAACTGCATTATATTAGAAGAACTTGCTTGTAAATGTGTATATATTTGAGGGAGTTGCATCCATATATGTACATATTAGGAGAAATGTGCCTGAAAATGCTTTTGAATTTTCAGGCAGACTTTTAAACCAAAACTTTGGAAATTGGTGCGGAAATGGAGTGAACTGTACTTAAGCTTGGAAAAATGGGAAGCACAGAGAAACTGAAACTGAAATATATGTTCATCCCCAATATGCAATTTTCAAGTTCATAGCTGTATAGATGCTGCATTCTTCATACAGAAGTCTTCAGTGTGGTCTTCTAGATCCATTTCAGAGATGCTTTGCGTATTCATCTTCACACAGTTATCTGCTTCTGTGACCCACCTAATTGTAACCTCGCCAGCTGATGGGAACAACGTAAAGTCTAACCACATCAGGAAAATGTCACATTTTTAAAAGTTTCCCTGATTGTGGTTTACACAAGGAAATAATTTATAGTGAGGCACACATGAAGCAATGTCTGAAGCGGGCATCAGTGAGAACTGCTGAAATGCCCTCAAAGTGCTATTCCCCCCCCCCCAGTATGACCCTAGCAGAGAAATACATGGTGCCAAGACAGAAGGAGTAACAGGAGACAGAGGTAGTAAGAAAAGTGTGATTTCCTTTAGCAAGTCACTTGCCCTCCAAATGCATGTACCCTCCACCCAACATGCTCACCACTGGGTTAGCATGTGGTGACTGGGTAGACAGCCCTTTTCACTTGATCTGCTATGCCCAGTAGAGGTTGTGTGAAGGGACAAAATGGAGACAAAAATGTTCTGTAACAAGTACGTAATACAGATGTATCTGAATGCTTCTTATTAAAATTCACATGATCATTCTTCCCCCACCCCTTCAAGGTATTAGGATACTTAATTAGACAAGACATGGATACTAGAAATTTAATCAAAGAAATCAAAGGAATTGCCAGCATTCCCACATCAAGATATTTCTTTAATGTGTCATCTGAGGCGGCACTTTTAGAAGAAGCAGGAACGTTGGGAGAGCGAATTTTCAGCATAGAAGGTACTAAAATAGTTTCCCTTTCTACTAATCAATCCTATCCAGCGCTAGCTAACCTGTTACTTACCTGTTTCCCACCTACTGAAATCAGTGTGTCACAAAATTTATTTGTAACTGTGGCGATAGACATATGAGTAAACATCATTCCCCCCACCACCAGGTACTGATCAAGGTGATTTATTCCAGATGGAAATGTCACAAGTGGGATTCAGTGCTTCATACCTGCAGCAAAAGGTAATGAACAGCTTGTAAACCAACACTGCATTTAACTTACATTGCCAACAATACTACCTTTTTTTACTTGAAGAAGAAACTGTTAGAATGGTAGAGAATCACAAAACGATAGACATGTATAAGTAGAAAAGTATATTGAAAACTACTTGTGATGGGGATGTGTCACTGCCTCTTGTGTCATTGAAAATCATTCACTGAAAATACCTGAGTATATTTTAATTCCCGTTTGCCTTTGTTTTGCTTTCTCTTAAGGAAGTTCTGATGCTGGGTGCTGTGGGGGCCTATGAGTGGACTGGAACGGTGGTGCAGGAGACAGCAAAACAAGCTGCTATATTTCCCAAGGAAGCATTTGAAAAAGTTTTGCAAGACAGAAATCATACCTCCTATTTAGGTGAGGGTGGTGGTTCAAAGGGCAGAGTGAAATATTTCTCAAATGTTCTTGGGTACTCTTTATCACATTCCTGATTTAGAACTGTGGAAAGCCAATTAAAGATTTATCATTCCAGAGCATTTTCTTTTCTTTTAGATACTTGAACTTGAGAACTGTTGCCAGAAGTTTCAAGCGTTTGCTCTCTTTAAATGAACAGTAATTTGTCTTTTATCTAATTTATTGGTTAATAAAATACAGTTTTCTAAAAACCAATATGGGTGTTAGGAACTTGTTTTGACTCTTATCTACATGCCTTTTGAAGGGGAGAGCCTGCAGACTCATGGGGGTCCTTGAATATTCATGTGGTTTACAAGTACAAAATGAGTCTCATAAGGCAGTCACTTCAGAATTATATTGGCAAGTGATGGAGAATTCTTTCTCATGATTTCTATGATTAAATATTCTAATGGGGAAAACATTATGGACTTCAGAGCTATTTTCTTGAGATGTTACCAAGCCCTATATGCATCCATAAGCTTGCTAAAACTCTAAAGAGTTCTCAGACCAAGACTCTGGACAAGAAATAATCAAAATAGAAATAGCTGAGGCAAAAGCTATAAAATGGATTATGTGGCAGCTAAGTAAGGGCTGTGTCTGGTGGATAACTTTGCGCTAGCAGAAAGCACTTCCACTCACAAAAAGCAGGACACCGAATTCTTGCCAATCCCTCTTACTGAATGCAACCCCCCTCCCCAAGCCAAGTCCTGTACTGTTCCAGAGGATTTCAAACAGCCAGAAACAGCTTTTCAGTGGGTACAATGGGCTGCAGGGAGTAGGAAATATTGTCAAAATTGGGTACTTAAGGTTCCTAAAGCCCAGAATCTGGGAAAGAAAAAGACCCATAAAATCATGGGGTAGTAAATTGTCTATTTGTCAAACTAGAAATAAAGTGGCACTCCACTTCCTGGTCCATTCAGGACAAGAACGGAGGTCTCCCAGTGTCTCACCTGAGGGCTATGGAGTCTTCACATGTGTGTTAATAGTGCCGCTGTGCATGTGTGTCTTGACATGGGTCTTTCTGAATGCAGTTGCGTTCCACATGACAGAGAACATGAAGCTGTATGTAGGGGGAACATAACACCCCCTGCTCCATTGTTGCATCTGTTTCAGAGCCTGGCATTTAATGTGAATGGTCCCAGATCATCACTTGTCCTAAAATATATGTATCAGAGTGGTTAGGTCACAGGGAGCAATGCTCCCTGTGAAGTTTTTTTCAGCAAAGGTTGCAGCTAATCAGAACCTCCTTTCTGTAGCTGGACCAGAAGTCATAAGGACCTTGCCATGCAGCAACCGAAATAGAATCTACATTTCACTTTTAGAATACTTTTCATGCTCGGTTGCCTTTTTGAACAACTGCACCACTGTTACTTGATAACGATAACTATGACTTTGCTTTTCAGGTTATTCTGTTGCTGTTCTTTCAGCAGAAGACACTGTCTATTTTGTTGCTGGTGCTCCACGGTCCAACTACACAGGCAGAGTGGTGGTTTATGAGATTGATGTCCACGGCAATGTAACTATTGTTCATTCTCAAAGAGGAGAGCAGGCAAGTGCAGAAGTTGGCACTGAATTTTCTTGTTTGTGTTATATATGTATAAATGTCACAGGCACCAGCTGTCGCAAGTAGGGTTTAAAACTGATATTTACTTGCATTGTGAGTTTGCCTTTCCAAAGTTGTGTATCTTGTCTGCACAAATCCAACTACAATGTATGGCTGTAACTGGCACTGACATGCGCCGTCTGATAAGAAATGTTCTATCATTTCAGATTGGTTCCTACTTTGGTAGTGTACTATGTTCCGTGGACGTTAATGGCGATTCAGTAACAGATGTGCTCTTGGTTGGCGCACCAATGTTCATGAATGAGTTAAAAAAAGAAGAAGGGAGAGTCTATATGTTTTCAGTCAGAAAGGTACATAAAATATATTGGGTTGCCAAGAGAGCAGCTCAAAGCTCTGATGTTTTCCTAAATACTTGGTCTATGGAGAATCCAGAAATTCCATTTGGCTCTCATCCATCCAAAGCATGTATATGGGGTAACTACATGCATGGATATCTTTCAAAATGTTTGAAATTCTACTAATTGGTTATTTGATGCGCAAAGGAGAATGGGGAGATGAAATCCACTCCTTGTTACCCCTTGCAAATAGCTGATAAGTGGTGTTGGGTTTTTTTTAAATAAATAAAAAAATTTCAAGCCGTCTGCATATCTTGGTGAGCTCTTGGAATGAATGGAATGGCAAGAGACCCATTTGAACACAGTATCCTTCAACCCACTGAGGATGACTTTCATTTAAACAGTCCCCTTAGATGGATCAATTAGCCTGATAGAAGGACTGTGCTATTTTACGCAGACAGCAATAATTACTGATAATATTGGGAAGTATGCAGAAGCTACTTACCTTAGCAATAATTCCTGAGATGCTTAATGGAAAGTTTTTATTACTTGTGTCTGTTTTTAGGACTTCCTATATAGTTGGCACAACAAAAATAGACAAGGGAATAAGATTTTCCACATCTGATTTTTCTATTTTGTAAGAACTAGGAAATTCCATTTCTTTTTCAAAGAATTGCATTCAGGTTCAAGAATATTTGTCTAGTGTGTTTCATAAAACTCTAATGCAAGAACCCCCCCTCTCTTTCTCTGGCCTTTTCTCTCTCTTCTTTTATTTTTTATTAAATTTTCCAACGTACATTTATAGTATCCAATCTAAATTTATCACATATTTTCTCTTTTAGACTTCCTTCAACCTCTCTGACAATCATCCATTATTCAAATTTTTAAATACGCAATTCCTAATTTTATATTGCATTTTATAAACCTTCACACACTTAGTTTTCATCAATACAATAGTCCTCTATCATTTACAGAACTTCTTGAAATCCCACTAGCATTATTTGCTCATCACATACACATTTCAGATAGTCTGAAAATTTTCCCCAGTCTTCAATGAACTTTTGATCTCGTATATATCTGATCTTTCCTGTTAGTTTGTCCAATTTAGCATACTCCATCAGTTTCATTCTCCATTCTTCGAGCGTCGGCAGTTGTTCCTGTTTCCATTTTTGGGCCAATAATATTCTCGCTGCTGTTACTGCATATTGGAAAAGTTTACAGTCCATTCTATTTATTTCATTTCCTACTATTCCTAGAAGAAAAGCCTCTGGTTTCTTAACAAACGTATATTTCAACATCTTTTTCATCTCATTATATATCATTTCCCAGAAGCCCTTCACCTTCTTACAATCCCACCACATATGATAAAATGTTCCTTCTTTTTCTTTACATTTCCAACACTTATTACATATTTCTGGCCTTTTCTCAAAGGGCATTTTGGGCAAACAAGAACTCCTAGAAGGGCCTCAAGGGACTGAAAATGCTCGGTATGGATCTGCTATCGCTGTTGCTTCAGATATCGATTTGGATGGTTTCAATGATGTGATAGTTGGAGCGCTACTAGAAAACCAGAATGCTGGTGCTATCTACATTTACAATGGTAAACAGAGGACAATACACACAAAATATTCCCAGGTAAATTACTTTTTATTTTATTTTACAGAATGCTATAAATTAGGTCTGAACCTAATTACCCTGGTCTTAACCGTTCTCTGGTCTGAATAGTCATACCCAGTCATTGGCTGTGTTGGCTGGGATTGAGGGGAGCTAGAGTCTAGCAATATTTGGTGGGCCTTAGATTCCCCAACCCTGATTTAGAGTTTTGTTCAGGCTCTGAGCATGGTTATTTGTCCTCTCTTTTTGTTGGTATCTTGCATGTTTTATGGGGCCTTTTCTGTCATTACAGTGGTACCTCGAGTTAAGT
The DNA here is from genome assembly GCF_965113315.1 of Podarcis vaucheri. Taxonomy (NCBI): domain Eukaryota; kingdom Metazoa; phylum Chordata; class Lepidosauria; order Squamata; family Lacertidae; genus Podarcis; species Podarcis vaucheri. The sequence goes on from NC_138749.1 coordinate 22,708,351, forward strand.
ACTTAATTCTTTCCAGAGGTCCGTTCTTAACCTGAAACTGTTCTTAACCTGAAGCACCACTTTAGCTAATGGGGCCTCCCGCTGCTGCTTTGCCACCGGAGCACGATTTCTGTTCTCATCCTGAAGCAAAGTTCTTAACCTGAGGCACTATTTATGGGTTAGCAGAGTCTGTAACCTGAAGCGTATGTAACCCAAGGTACCACTGTACACTGTATGACTCTGAGGAACAAAATCTTTCATTGCAAATCCTAGTTCCTGTTCCCATGTGAACCTCCCTGTAGTTTAAGATCAGATGAGGAGGCCCATCCAATAGGACCTCAGATCTGGTGGCGCTCAAATGATCTAATAATTCCCAGCCTCTCATTAGCATTGCTTGATAGGGTTGGTTATGAAGTTCATTGTGTGACTTGGCTCAGTTTCTGTCTTTTAGCTTAATGTACTTCACAGAACTGTTGCAAAGATAAAATGGGGTAGGAGAACAATGTACATCAATTTGAGCTCCTTAGAGGAAAATGGAATATAAATGTAGTTTAGTAATTAAAAAAACTATAATAATTTACCATATAGCTACTGATTCTGATTCTTCTTCTCCTTCTCCTTCTTTTACTGTTAAGGTCTTGTGGCACTTTAAAGATGAACACATTGATTGTGGAATTATGTTTGCAAGGCTAGATACTACTTTGTCAGACGCATGTGCTTTTCAAACTAACTCAAAAGCCAATGATGAAAATCAATAACTTCATTGCTAATATGAAACATTTGAGCAAGGGAGAATCTTCAAAATAACCCACATGTGAATGAAAACATGAACATGCCTGATACAAATATTTCTCTTCTCAGAAAATTTTGGGATCAGACCCTGCGTTTGGACAGCAGCTCCAGTATTTTGGAAGATCAATAGATGGCCATAGTGATTTAAATGGTGATGGGATCACTGATGTATCTGTGGGCTCTGATGGAAATGTGATTCAACTCTGGTAAGACATGGATTTTTTTTTAAAAAAAGCAACAAATATCTTTAATCGGCTCTGGATCCATTCCAGTCCGGCTTCCGCGCTGGTCATGGGGCCGAGACGGCTCTGGTTGCCCTAACAAATGATCTTCGTAGACAGCTGGATCAAGGTGGGTTGGGGCTGCTGATTCTTTAGATCTGTCAGCAGCTTTCGACATGGTCGATCACGAACTTCTGGACCACCGCCTTGCCGACATGGGGATCCAGGGCACAGTCCTTCAATGGCTGCGCTCGTTTCTCTCTGGTCGGGGACAGAGAGTGGCACTTGGGGGGAATTGTCATCGCGTCACTCCTTGGTGTGTGGAGTACCTCAGGGTGCGATACTCTCCCCGATGCTTTTCAACATCTTTATGTGCCCCCTCGCCCAGCTTGTCCGGAGTTTTGGGCTGGGTTGCCATCAGTATGCTGATGACACCCAACTCTATCTGTTGATGGATGGCCATCCTGACTCGGCCCCAGACACACTGACCAGATGTTTGGAAGCTGTGGCTGGATGGTTACATGGGAGCCGGTTGAAGCTAAATCCTTCGAAGACAGAGGTCCTGTGGCTGGGACGGGACGATATGGGATTGGGGGGGCAACTCCCATCTCTTGCGGGGGCGCAATTAGTGCCAGCACCATCCGTTAAGAGTTTGGGTGTAATCTTCGACACCTCCCTTTCCATGGAGGCGCAGATTGCAGCTATAACAAAGGCGGCATTTTTTCATCTCCGCCAAGCTAAGCAGTTGGCTCCTTACCTCTCTCGCCCTGACCTAGCCACTGTGATCCACGTGACGGTCACCTCCAGACTGGATTATTGTAGCTCGCTCTACGTGGGGCTGCCCTTGAGACTGACCCAGAAACTCCAGCGGGTGCAGAATGCTGCAGCGAGACTCCTTACGGGGTCTTCGCTGCAAGATCACAGTCACCCGGTGCTATACCAGCTGCACTGGCTCCTGGTGGAGTACAGGATCAGGTTTAAGGTGCTGGTTTTAACCTTTAAAGCCCTATACGGCCTAGGACCCTCGTACCTACGGGACCGCCTCTCCTGGTATGCCCCACAGAGAAACTTGCGGTCTTCAAATAAAAACATCTTGAAGGTCCCAGGCCACAGAGAAGTTAGGCTGGCCTCAACTAGAGCCAGGGCTTTTTCGGCCGTGGCTCCGATCTGGTGGAACACTCTGTCACAAGAGACCAGGGCCCTGCGGGACTTGACATCTTTCCGCAGGACCTGCAAGACCAGGCCTTTGGCCAGGGCACAGCCTGACTCCCTCCCTCGGCAATCTTCGCGGAGCTCTGGCCCAATGGTTGCCAGTGGCTTGAATTAATTAATTTTATAATGAATGATGTTAGAGTGTTGTTTGTGCTGTACTTTTGTACTGTTTTATTGTTGTTGGCCGCCCTGAGCCCAGCTTCGGCTGGGGAGGGCGGGATATAAATAAATTTATTATTATTATTATTATTATTATTATTATTATTATTATTATTATTAATGGCCCTTCTCCCACTGCTTCTCTTCCAGTCCCTAACTTAATTCTGAATGAGAGAAAGAAATTTAGGGTGGTATTTAACTCAGTGCTGAATATATGTTTAGCCTGAGGTCCCACTATATTCTATGGGACTAGCTCCCTATTGTGTATACGAATGCAGCCTAATTGACTGTTGATTTTGTAAGTATAAATTCTAGATAGATGCCTCCTCAGAACAAATCTCCCTTTTTTGCAATTAAGTTTACAGGCAAATCTGCCTGTTTGTATTTCAGGTCTCAGAGTATTGCTGCTGTGTCCATCCATGTATCAGCTACACCGAAGAAGATAAGCTTGCTAAACAGGAATACAGAGGTAGTTCTCCACATATGTTTCAGTGCAACCTTTAGACCTGCTCACGGGACAAATCAAGTGGGTAAGTATTTCTACAGTCTTGTTTTACATGATTATTATTTTTTTAAAAAAGAATATTACTTGTTGGGGCAAGATGACCTACTACTGTAAGGCTGCAATTGCAAGATCCCCTTATGGGCATAAGCTTCACTACACTCGGTGGGATATACTCCCGAGTAGACATGTATAGGGTTGCATTGTTGATTTAAGTAAAATTCTTACTTCTGATTAAGGCTGGGATGAAAATATTTTCAATAATTGCAAATAAAAGAATAAAGGAGATATGTGTGATTGTGCCACTGAAAAGCTGTATCAAAAATGCAAAATTTCTTGTCCTTCTGTGGACAGCACCAGTGCATCACCAGGGTAGGTTTAGTACTGAATATTCCAGTTATTTGTGTATGAACAAATATATGTGAACTTAGGCTCCCCCCCCCCTCACAGTAGGGTAACCAGATGTTCCTTGAATAATTGTGTAGGAGAGATAATTTCATCTGGTGTTATTGACAATTCATAATAGCTGAAATTCCCTTTCCTTCACAACTTTTTCTCTTGTCTTCTTTTTCACTGGGCTGCCGAAGAGCAGTTATAAAGGATCATGAAGATATGAAGTGTTTTTCAACTGATGTTTGAAGTTGTGGTTTTTTTTATTGTTGTAAGCTGCCCCGAGTAATACATTTGCATTAGAAGGGTGCGATGGAAATTTCTCAATGAACAAACAGATTCCTTTAAAATATGCACCTTTTTTTTTCCTTTTTAGATATCAGATACAACCTGACATTGGATGCTGATCTCTTGTCTTCTCGAGTGACTTCCCGAGGATTGTTTAAAGAAAATAAGGAGAGGTATCTACAGAATAATATCCTAGTCCGCTCCACGGAGAACTGCAAGGAGCATGTTTTTAATGTTCAGGTACATATTAGCTAACTGATCTATATGTTCTGCATATTTGTAGAAATGAATGGTTGTGGCCTGGCCCTTGCAAACAGCAGGTAACAGTTGCAGCTTGCAGCTAGTCTGCCTCTACAACTTCAGACAGCCATTGAGAGATCATATGATGGAATGTTCCATTGGCATCTGTATATAAACTCCATCACCTATCAATAACAACCATCGCAGACCTTAGGATTGGCAGAGGAGGTGCTGCTGCCACTGGGGGTTGCCCAGTTGGTGTTGACAGGGCCTTTTCAGTGGACGTTGTGGGGTGCTGTTCCTGGTGTGGTGTGCCTGTCTCCCAAATTGTTGACTCAGGAGGAATATAAAGACATCCCTGTCTAGGCATTTGGTGGCTTAAAAACACTGCTCCTGGTAACCCTGAGGTAGCTAGCTGAGATAATGTTTTTAACTGCAACAGCTTTTATTTTTTATTTTTTATTGTGGAGGTGTTAGCCACCTTGGGCAGGGCCGTCTTTAGCATATGCGGCGCTGGGAATTGTAGTCCGGAGTGTCATCTCTTTACTAAAACTGCCGTGTGTTCAATCACTCAGCCACTCCCCACCCATGGTTTGGGTAAATGTAATTAGGAAGGGGTAGTACTGTGATAAGTTAGTCTTGTACAAAAACAAGATGTTCGGCAGAATGCAGTGTATTTAAAAAAAATATTCAATATTATTTATCAGAGCCAGAAACTCCTGTCTTCCACTGCCTCTCGCAGCTTGGTCAAACTCATGCTTGAAGCTACCAGCATGAGTTTGACCAAGCTGCGGGAGGCAGTGGAAGACAGGAGTGCCTGGCATGCTCTGGTCCATGGGGTTACGAAGAGTCAGACACAACTAAACGACTAAGCAACAACATCAGATCATTTGGACCACTGAATTACAGATATTCTCAGCCAGCAGTTGTGTATATGAGAAATATTAACTGAACAGATTTCAGTTGGTGGTTTGTATTTCTATGTTTGTGTTTATAGGAGCCCTCTGATGCTGTCAACTCTCTTAGTGTGCGTGTTGATATTGGCCTCAATAATCCTGGTTCAAGTCCTGCTCTTGACAAAACTTCCCCTGCATCTGTTACTTACAGTGTAAGTATATTAACACACATTACTCTTGCTGCATAATCAATAAGTTGACACGTGATCAATATGAGTCCCACTATAGTAACAGAAAACTAGGTTGTTTTAGTGGCACTGATCGGCTAAATCTATCAGTGCCATGACTAGACTAAAAATATAGAATTTGTTAACAAGCACAGGAGTCAGCATTCTTTGGACCCATATACAAGGTTCAGGGACTAGCAATGCCTTAGTTGAGAACAACTTTACAAGCCCCCAAATCCTGACTCATATTGAAAATTTCATCAGAGAATACTTCCTGACTTACCATCCATTTGCAAAATGTCTCGTGGGAGCAAATAGCAACCTGCTGCTGTCAGAAAAAGATGGCCTTCAATGGTGAGTTTCTGTCTGCTCAGCAGCAGCAGCATGTCAACAAAGAGAGCTGTTAGTCTCCTTAAATCGGCGCTGTGGTCTAAACCACTGAGCCTCTTGGGCTTGCCAATCAGAAGGTCGGCGGTTTGAATCCCTGCGACGGAGTGAGCTCCTGTTGCTCTGTCTCAGCTCCTGCCAACCTAGCAGTTTGAAAGCACACCAGTGCAAGTAGATAAATAAGTACCGCTGTGGCGGGAAGGTAAACGCTGTTTCCGTGTGCTCTGGTTTCCGTCACGGTGTTCTGTTGTGCCAGTATCGATTTAGTGATGCTGGCCACGAGACCTGGAAAGCTATTTGTTGGCAAATGCCGGCTCCCTCGGCTTGAAAGCGAGATGAGTGCCACAACCCCATAGTTGCCTTTGACTGGACATAACCGTCCAGGGGACCTTTACCTTTTTACCTATTGAAATGTATAGAGAGATTGATTTTTCCTTTGATTTCAGATTGACTCAGGAAAAGGCTGGGCCAGTTCCTGCCTCACCCACCCACCCAAGGAGGAGTTGGGAAGCTCAGTTTATTTCTGAGTGTGAATTGAGATCTAAGTGTGAATTGAGATCGAAGTGGAGCTTTCCCATCACTAATCCCAAAAGTCTCAACTTCCATTTAAAGTTGAGGTTTATTTATTTATTTAATTAAAGTACTTTTTAAGATTTTAATAGTTATATTTTCAGAAAACAAAAAAAACCCAACCTCATGATACACTTGAAAGCAGACCAGGTGAGGTCTTGGAAAGATACTGGGAGACAGGGAAAGGATTTGGAGAGGGTGGTGTGAGGCTTAAGTACATTCAACATCTCTTTGTCAGCCTCATTACAATAAAAGCAGAATAAATGATACAAAGAAAGGCGAAGCGAGCATATTTTCTTGAACTTACATAGTTCAAAAAATTTGAGTAGTCTTCGGGCAAGAGTTGGGTTACAGAATTATAAATGCGTTAATTTATTAGCATAGAATAGACAGAGAACCATAGAGACCCTTATTATGACACTTAGGAACTAGTAATAACAGCTGTTTGGATTTTTATTTCATTTTTACTCAGTAAATTTATTTCCCATTCTTGCTCCCAAAGACGACCAAAAAGAAATATAGATTCCCCCTACCTTGAACAAAGAAGATGGGAGTAATTTTTAATTTTATTTTAATGTTATTTTGTAGATACCATTTGTTAAAGATTGCGGTGAGGATGAAGTATGCAATACAGACCTTGTGCTTGATGTTCAACAGAAAGGAAATAATGGGTAAGACCCAATTTTGCATCTTGGTTCAACATTTCAGGTTGGGTTTTGTATTACACACACACACACACACACATACATACACACACACACACACACACAGTGGCAGAGCTTCATGCTCCGGCACCGGGGGGGGGCGGAGACCAGGCGGAGGTGGGGCTGGCACGCGTCCCGGGGGCACCCGCAGGGGCACGGGGCACATCCTGGGGGTGGGGGGCGCCCAGCATGGGCAAGGGGGCACCCACGATGGCACCCTACCAGGATCGTGCTGCGGGGGGAGGTGCGCTCCCCCGCACTCCTCTTCCTCTGCCAGTGTGTGTGTGTGTGTGTGTGGTATATATATATGTATATATATATATATATATATATATACACACACACACACACACACACACACACCTTGTAAACTCGAGTTCAACCACATTAACTGTGTGTTTCTGTTCTATCTTTTTCCTCCCTGGCAACAGCAAACAACACTTTGTTATCAGCAGTAAGAACAAAAGATTGATATTCAGCGTGAAACTGAGAAACCGGAAGGAAAATGCATACAACACCAGAATTCAAATTGCTTTTTCCGAAAACTTGTTCTTTGCTTCATCTTCTTCACCCGTACGTGTAATGTTTATTTCAGTTTCTACCGCTGTCATTGGTGGTAGTGATACAACTTTTAATTTTTAGAAGAGTATTTACCGTACTTTTCCGTGTATGAGATGAGGTTTTTTTTACTCTAAAATAATCTTTAAAAATGGGGGTCGTCTTATACACGGATAGTGCATGGGGGGGTAATTGGTTGCAGCCGCGAGCAAGAGCTTGTCAGCTGCGATTTGGTGGTTGATTGGTAGCTGCTGCAAGGGCTGCTTTGGATTGGCTGGTGCTGTGGTAATTGGGTGGGTGATTGGTTGCTACAGAAAGGGCTGTTGTGGATTGGCCGAGATTGCGGGTTGCTGTTTGCGAGCGGGCAAATGCTTGCTTGATTTGGCAACACGAGGGATTGTAAGCATTTTGATTCTGGTTAGTGATTTTCATCATTCCCCACCCCCACCCCTCAAAAAGCTCAACAGCTCTGGGCCATCTCTCCCCCACCCCCATTTTCTTAAATTTGAGTCCCCAAAAATAGGGGACGTCTTATACAGGGGGCATGTTATACACGAAAAAGTACGGTACTTTAAATTTGTGCCCTTTTGTTAGAGTGTGAATCCCACCCAATCTCTTCACCATTGAAAATATATGCCCTGAAATATCAAAACTGCATAATGTTCTATTTTGTCACAAATCAGACCTGTGCAGTGTAGTCCTAAACATGTTTACTCAGAAGTCCCACTGAGTTTAGTGGGACTTTCTCCCTAGTAATCATGTTTTAGAATTGCAGCCTAATTCTAGTAGTTCAGTTTGCCAAGCTTAAGAAAGAAACGAGCCAGCCATCTTAACGCTTAGTGGAAAAATCAACTGTCTTGTGCACTTTTTCTCCCACGCCAGTATCTGAGCCTTTCAGTATTATAACCACTTACTTCAGAGTAAGCACTACATAATGCAAGCATCCTCTGTTTCTGAAAAATGTCTGCTTGTTACTTTTAGGTAGACGGAACTGAAGTTTCATGTCAGATGACCACTATCCAACAGCTTGTCGTCTGCCAAATCAGCTACCCTGTGTTTAAAACAGGACAACAGGTATGTCTTAGAGTTCCTGTGTATTTCTAGGTTTTGCAGAAACAACCAGCTTTGACTTCATGCACGTGTATTGTAGCTCTGCTGATGTAAATAAGCATCCCAGAACTCTCTATGCCTGATTCTAACCAATTGAATTTCCTTTGTGGAAAAATTGGCTCCATAAGATTCCCAGTGAAAGAACCATAGTCTCCTTATGGTGTGCATGTCACAGGTGAGGGGGGATAGTTGCCCTTATTCACCTTAGGATAAAATTCAGAGGTATAATGCACCTCTTGGCCTACCAGTTACAGCCAACAGGGTAAGTATTAGGAATCAGTGTGGTTTTCATTGCATCAGTGTCAATGCTTCTGATTTGGTGGTGGTGGGAAAGCAATGCATATTTACAGCTGACTCATCAATATTTCTTTAAGGCAGGCCCCTTGGTGTTTAGCTTCAGCACATAGTAACTTGCTGAAATATTTGATGGCTAAAAGCTGTACACAAACTATTGCAATACTTTTACTATTAATATTTATAGATGAAAATTAAATTCTAATTTAATAGCTGTGGTACTTATTTCCATGGATAGCCCCTGCTTTATAACTAAACTAACAAGTTGATACTAGTATAATATATCAACCTCAGATCAGCTGAAGCACAGAAACCAACTGTAGTATGTACAGGTATATGTGCTTGGAGTGAGACAGACAGTGAACCTGGGTTCAGGTGTAATGCTAAGCCAAACAATGGCTTAGCCCCAGGAGGCCTGGCAAATGTGGGACTGGGGAAGGTGCTCTGAGAACTCATGTTTGCTCATTAATTCCAAGCCATGATTTGGCTTAGTGCTATGTGCAAACTGGGTCACTGTTGTAAATGATAATTGAAAGTAGCTTTGCTTATTTTAATTTCATCTTTTATCTCTGTTTTCCGTAGGTATCTTTTGATGTTCATTTTGACTTTAATTTGAAAAATCTTCAGAATCTGGCAGTTCTGCGTTTTCAAGCTCTGAGGTATGGTATAATATTTCGTATAACATTTTTAGCGCATTACTTGCAGCTTATAGCAACAGTTAAGGTATTATTATCAGCCTGTGTTTATAAATGCATTGGGCGTTTAAAATATGCAGTTCTTTTTGTTACTGATAGTGCAAGCAATGAAGAGGATGATACCAACAATCAGGTCAACCTAACTGTTCCACTTCGCTATGATGCAGAAGTTCACTTAACAAGGTAACTATAAACGACCAACGTTTTTTGCATTAACAAGACTAGTCAAAATTCTGGGCAACTGTAAAAACTAGTGATCCCACTTGTGATTCTAAGCAACTGGCATATAGAGGCATAGGTAAAGGTAAAGGGACCCCTGACCATTAGGTCCAGTCGTGGCTGACTCTGGGGTTGCAGCGCTCATCTCGCTTTATAGGCTGAGGGAGCCGGCGTACAGCTTCTGGGTCATGTGGCCAACATGACTAAGCAGCTTCTGGCAAACCAGAGCAGCACACGGAAACACTGTTTACCTTCCCGCCGGAGCAGTACCTATTTATCTACTTGCACTTTGATGTGCTTTCGAACTGCTAGGTTGGCAGGAGCTGGGACCGAACAACGGGAGCTCACCCCATCATGGAGATTCAAAACGCCAACCTTCTGATCGGCAAGCCCTAGGTGCTGTGGTTTAGACCACAGCGACACCCGCATCCCCATATATAGGCATACTGCTGCCAATACTGGACACAGTACACTGCCATCATGACTAATAGCCACTGATAGGCTTATCCCCCGTGATGGCGTAATAAAAAGAAACCAATATATAAATAAATCTCTTCCAGATATGCTTCTGAACTCAGTGACTCTGATCTAATACAAAAAACATTAAGATTTCCAAAAGAATGCTTATTGATACTCTTATTTCTGCTCAGGTTTACCCAAATGAACTTTTATGAGGTTTATTCGGATAACCACATACCTTCAACGGTGAACACTTTCAATGAAATTGGACCCGCGTTCAATTTTTCTGTTAAGGTTGGTAAATATTTCTGCTAGCTTTTAAATGCCTAAGAAATATTTGCCATATTTTTCGCTCTATAAGACGCACCAGACCACAAGACGCACCTAGTTTTTGGAGGAGGAAAACAAGAAAAAAATATATTCTGAATCTCAGAAGCCAGAACAGCAAGAGGGATCGCTGCACAGTGAAAGCAGCAATCCCTCTTGCTGTTCTGGTTTCTGGGATAGCTGTGCAGCCTGCATTCACTCCATAAGACGCACACACATTTCCCCTTACTTTTTAGGAGGGAAAAAGTGAGTCTTATAGAGCAGAAAATACGGTAGTTTTTGCATTTCCTCCTAAAGCATATTGAACTAAGCACTAAGCCAAGGGCAGCTTATTGGGCTGGAGCGAGAATAAGCTGGGCATGCCAGTCCCAAGGGCAACGGGGCCATGGGTAGGTTGCCACATATCTGCTTCTGCACAGCCCTGGGCAAAGGTCGGAGGGAGAAAACTTGAAAGTCAAACTTACCCCATCTGCTCAACATGGTCTACTTTTGCTCTAGACTTAAGGTCTTCCACCAGTAGCACTGCTATTTTATATTTAAAAAGGTAAAGGGACCCCTGACCTATTTTATGTTTAGGTTCTTAATTTATCTACATTTATTAATATGCTGCCTTTGCTGCAAGTATCTGAAGACCACATACATGGCCTCACCCTGTTATAACCTCACGACAATTCAGTGAGGTGTGTTGCACTAAGAGAGAAATGACCAGGGATCCTTATCATCTGACACAATGATGATGGGTGTGTCTGACAAGACTGTGCTGAAAGGACTCATTGAGTTTCACTAGTGAACATCTGGGATCCTTTCCACGTTGCAGCTGTGCATACAAAGCCCTGTGCCTATGCTTTGCCTGAAGGCATAATGTTTTGGAAACTTTGCCAGTTTTAAGCCAAATGCACACATGTCATCACACCCTGACTTGACACCCAGAAAACCCAAACATTCTATGCTTAGAATTTTTTGTTTGGATCCAAGGGTTTCTGAATTTTGTTTTTGAGAATCCAATGTCTTTAAAAAATGACATGTTAAATAATGAGGAATGGGAGGGTATATGGGCCAAGAAAAGCATTATAGAGAATGAGAAGAGGAGCTAGGAAAACTGTATGGAGCACTGAAATCATATCCCTTGGCTGCTGGAAGCTTTCTACAATCCTCGTTCTGAATTCAGTGTCTTGAGAAAATACTCCCTGCACATCTTCGTAGAATTGTTTTGACACTGAGAATTAGAATGCTGTTTTTCTTTTCTTTTTTTAAGGTTAAGTGAAAGCTTTTAGGAAGGCAAATTCTGCCCTAGAGTCTAAATTCTGCACTGTGCTTTGATTGTGGTTCTGCAAGTCCAGTTCATAAGCACATGTATTTTCTAGTAGTAACCATTTTTAAAACTTGCACTTTCCCACTGTTAGTAATAACAGAAAACAAGCCTTACAATATAAACCAACATCTGCAGGAGGTTATCCAGATAATTATTTGTTTTTCAGGTCACAACAGGAAGTATTCCAGTAAGCATGGCATATTTAAAGATCCGCATTCCAGAGCACACTGAAGGGAACAGTCCATTGATGTATGTGACAGCTCTGCACACCAGTCAGGTGAAAAGATAGTCTAGATATTTTAATTACAGTTTACAGTTCGGTCATCTACCTACTATCCCTTGCTTTTTCCTGTAGGACTAATTGCAGTCGTCAACAGGTTTACCATACCCATTGAGTCAATCACCCATCTCCTACTACCCTTCTGAGAAAAACCCCACCCCACCCTCCCACTATATATAAGGGTCTGGTGACTTCTGTTTGAGTGTATCTGAAGAAGTGTGCATGCACACGAAAGCTTATACCCAGAACAAACTTAGTTGGTCTCTAAGGTGCTACTGGACAATTTTTAATTTTTTTTTAATTTATTTTGACTGCGTCAGACCAAAACTGCTACCTACCTGAATCTAGTTTACAACACGGTAATAAAGGTGACATGAATGCAATGAAGTATGGAAAGATTAACAATGCTAGGACATCCTGCACCACCATTCCATTGTTTTGCCACTGATTAAGGCTGCAATCCTATACATACTTACATGGGAGTAAGTTCCCTTAAACTGGTGAGCCTTAATTCTGAGTAGGCATGGATGCCTGTAGTACAAGGCTGCCATCAAGTATGGGAGTAAAGCTATCTGTGTTCAGTTGGACTTTATTCTTAAGAGATTTGAAAAGGATTGAACTTAATGCAGCTGTGGCTGCAAAACAGAAATGCTGCCTTCTGCTTGTGTGAAGGTTCTAGTTCAATAATACATTTTTTATTTGACACATGCAGTAAGGCCATTGCATAGATAAAAGCAGTGGGCATGAGCTAATCAGCTAGATAAAATCTCCATGTCGTCCTTCACATCTATTATTATTATTATTATTATTATTATTATTATTATTATTATTATTATTATTATTATTACTCTTTCTAGGGTACTGATATCAGCTGTGATGCACGGATCAATCCATATAAAATAGGACAACAAAGCTATACTGTGTCATTTAAGAAGGAGAACTTCAAAGCTATGAAAGAACTGGTGAGTTGAATTTATGATAGCAGGAGCTGAGACCCTAGTTATTTCATTGTTATTTATAGAAAGTGAATACCTAGACACTTCATAGTTCAGTTTAGGGGCTTCTTACACCTCACATGTCAATCTAGCACCTATGACTAAAATCATCATGTGGTTCAGGTTAACTAGCTCTGTCTTAACTAGAAATTGTCTTGTCTGAAAGGAAATGGAAAATTCAGGTTGACTATATGTCAGAATTTACAGGTTGCTTGTAGTAACCCATGGAAAAATTCTTGCAGCTGGAAGAGTTGGTGCTTTGGGTAGCAGACTAGAGATGAAATTATATGTTTTCCTCCTTTGCTATCTCAGGTTGTTTACCTGACATAAAAATATGATTGTAAAACTATACTTTGATATATTCATTTGCCATTGATTTTAAGGTGTTGCTATAAGTGCACAGTTAGATTTAAATGCACACTTGGAATTGTAAAGTGTGAATGAAACAAACATAAGTTTGAAACACCTGTGTCATACAGGCACACTTATGAAGAGCCCAGGATATTGATAGTATGTTCCGTAGCAACCCAGATCTGTTAATGTATAATGTGTGGAGCTCTTCAAATCAGCAACATAGCTTTATGTTCTACAACGCTGCAGGTTTCTGCTGAACTATGGAATAACTTTTAATGAGAAACGATGAATTCCTAAAATAGAAGAAAATTAGTGAATTGCTATACTGATGCATTTTAATGTTATATTATCATCATCTCCCCCCTTTTTTTGCAAAAGAACTGCAAGAATGTCCGATGTGCTACAATTACTTGCACACTAAAAGACATTGCACTGAAAGCAGAGTATTATGTTAATGTTTCTACCAGAATCTGGAATGGGACGTTTGCAGCCGTAAGTAACATCTATGTTTTAATGAGTTACTGGATATTTTCTGTTGTTTGATATTTATGGAGCTAAAAAAAAAAAAAGAAGGCAAAGGACCCCTGGATGGTTAAGTCCAGTCAAAGGCAATTAAGGGGTTGCGGCGCTCATCTTGCTTTCAGGCCGAGGGAGCCGGCATTTGTCCACAGACAGATTTCCGGGTCATGTGGCCAGCATGACTAAACCACTTCTGGTGCAACAGAACACTGTGACGGAAACCAGAATGCACGGAAATGCCGTTTACCTTCCCACCACAGCGGTACCTATTTATCTACTTGCACTGGCGTGCTTTCGAACTACTAGGTAGGCAGGAGCTGGGACAGAGCAACAGGAGCTCACTCTGTTGTGCAGATTCGAACTGCCGACCTTCTGATCGGCAAGCAGTGGTTTAGACCACAGCACCACCCGCATCCCTTTAGAGCTAAGCACTAAAACACAAAGTTTTGTCTTCTGTTACTTTGCATAACATTGTAAAAAGAAAACATAAATGTAAATGGAGGCTAAATTAGGTGCAATTAGGGGGGAAACTTTGTTGCTACTTTAAAACGGGAAGAGATGCTTTGAACTGCTAACTTGGAGACATGAGCTACACAAGCCGTCAAATGGGATGTTGAAGTGCAGAAAGCTAGAATGGGTTTTGCCACTTTAGTCTGCGATTGAGAGACATCACTTTTAGATTCAGTCTCATCTTAAAAGCTTCCTGCATGTTGGAAGCTTGCATATCAGGGAGAAAGGTTCTAGCCTAGCCCTTTACTAATTATGCTGGCTTTCTCATTTACAGGGAGAGTTTTGTTTTTTTTTAATGTATCCGGTGTGATTTCCTGCACATGCAGTCTGAAGTGGTGCTGCCAGTTTTATTTATTTACTACATTTGTATACTACCCATCCAACCAAATTCTCTGGGTAGTTCACACACACACAAAATAAAACAAAATGCACATTACAAATACAATATAAATTGCAACAGCCGAAAGTCCAACCCAAAAAAATCCGACAACTGATATTAATTAAGCACAGAAGCTAAAACAATGTGAAACAATGTAAATTAGGCATAAAATTCAGCAAGGAGAAACTTAGTGTAATAACATAAGCATTGAATAGATTCTGCTTTAAAGGAAGAGCAAGAAGGCCATTACCTAGTACATGAAATACCACCTGCAAGTGTAAACCAGGCCAAGATGTTCAAATGTTCTTCCACAGACAAAGCTGCCCAATTTGCAATTGCTCGGAATGGGAAAGATGTCTCGAATGTCACAGTGGGACAGTTAGCTTAAGAAAGTACTATATGCATCGCTATCCTGGAACGAAAGCATTAAGTGGAAACACAGATCCTAAAGACTTTGCAGCTGTTTGGTGGACTTTTATGACATATATGAGCAATTGTCCCCATATGAATGTTGCAGCTGCCAAATATGACTGTATATGGAATTATTCACGATATGCCTTGATGTGCAAACAGCCTTTAAAGCCTGCTGTGTCTTTGGTCTTCTCTTGGATCATATGGTGACCTCTTGCCACCCATGTCTAGATGTTCTCTTTTCTTCCAGAACAAGGGAGAGGGGCAGTTTTAATATCTCACAGCACATAGCTTTAAAAGAAGTTTAGATCAGTGTTTCCAAAACTTGGGTCTCTAGCTGTTTTTGGAGTACAACTCCCATCATCCCTAGCTAGCAGAAACAGTGGTCAGAGATGATGGGAACTGTAGTTCATAAATAGCTGGAGACCTACAGAGGACAGGGCAATCCATAGCAGCATGCCTCTGAATGGCAGCTTGGAAACCACAGGAAGGAAGAGTTGCACTCAGGCTGTGCTTGCAAGCTTCCCATAGGTATTTTGTTGGCTGCTGTGAGAACAGGATGCTGGACTAGAAGGGTCACAAGCCTGATCATAGCTGTCAACGTTTCCCCTTTTTAAAGGGAAATTCCTTATTCCAAATAGGATTCCACGCAAGAAAAGGGAAATGTTGACAGCTATGGGCCTGATTCAGCAAGATCTTCTCATGTTCTTATCGGATTTACAGTGCAATCATATAAATGGCTACGCAGAATACCGCTGAAGTCCCATTACTCCCAGATAAGTGTGTATAGGATCGCAGTCTTAAATCCTTGACAGACTCAGCATGGAGCTTAAACGAGAAGCCAAGTTACAGGGAACCAGGCAGGGGGCCTTCTCGGTAGTGGCACCCGCCCTGTGGAAGGCCCTCCCACCAGATGTCAAAGAGAAAAATAACTACCAAACTTTTAGAAAACATCTGAAGGCAGCCCTGTTTAGGGAAGCTTTTAATGTTTAATAGTTATTGTATTTTAGTGTTCTGTTGGAAGCCGCCCAGAGTGGCTGGGGAAACCCAGCCAGATGAGTGGCATATAAATAAATTATTATTATTATTATTATTATTATTATTATTATTATTATTATTATGCCTCCTAAGATGGAACAATTAGCACTATGACCCCTTTATATAAAAGTTGAAAGTCGGGAGGTAGCTGTGCATGCCGTTTCTCTAATACCATTGTGTTCCTTTTTAAAAAGGCTCTGTGCCTTAAATAATTGCCTACAATTTATGAAAACCATATATACTTTAATTGCGATATGCTACATTTTTCTGTTGCAGTCAGCGTTCCAGACAGTAGAGTTATCGGCAAGTGCAGAAGTGGATACAAACGATCCAGATCTATTTGTGATTGGAGAAAATGCTTTATCAGTGAGTCTGACTGTTTTATGCTCCAGTCTTGCCACGCTAAAAGCTATTATGTCATTTTCACGCTCATTTAAAAACACATGGCGCGCTGTATCTTCCTCTTATAAAAAGGCTACACTGCTGTTACTGACATGTATAAATTGTTGTGTGAGTTTTAAAGTTACTGGAAACTTAACAGTTTTATGGCATTTCATCTGGCCAAGTTTTGGCTCAAAGGAAACCTAAAGCTATCTATAAAACTTTAAAACTTTGTTATTCAAGACAGTTTTATTCAAAATGGATGTTTGCATGGATCTGATAAAAGTTGGTACAAAAGCATATATTTTTTATATTAAATTAGGAACTTGCAAACCTTCAGAAAAGAAGGTGGCTTTAGATGAATAGATAGAAGGGAAGCAGCAATGGGATATGGAAGTTTGATTCCCAATGCTGAGACGATGTATGGTAAGGTCTACTTATGGAAAAGGGCTAACTTGTATTGATGCCTCTCCATTCTGCCAGATCTTAAGGAGAGACTGTAGTCTGTCAGGTGTCTCTCTCTATGTATTATTGGGATATATTATATAATATACTGTATAATATCCTGCCACATTGAGCCTGCTGTCCAATGGTGTGATGGAAAATGAAAATGAATAAATGATGGGTGTGTTGATTTCAGAGCAGGGCTTAAAGGTTTTATCCAGTTGTTTCTCTCCACTCAAGGAAGACACTTCATTCTAATGATGGTTCCTTGAATGGAAGGAAAAAGCACGGGTGGGCCATGGTAATATGGTAATTGGAGGGGTGAGGCCATCTACATGCCCTCTGCTCTCCATTGTGTCCCGAGACCCCAAATTTCCCTCGCCCTCTTGAATCTTCAGGCCATCGTAAACTCCCTTGGGTTACTGCTCTCCTCCTTCCTCCTTCTTTGCCTTTATATCCCACCTTGTCTACAAGACACCTTGTCAAGACTCAGGAAAGCTAGTTGGATGGGAGTGGCAGGATGGGCTGGTGTATCATTACACAAAGAGGCATCATCCTGAAGCAGGGAGTAGTGTCCCCACTCCTCAGAGTCCTCCCAGGACCTGGAAGAGCTGAATAACTACCACTCGGTCTTGAATGCCCCTATTTCTTGTGTAGGTGATTGAAACTGCTACTGTGGGAAACAGCCCACCCCCTCTGGCAGATCCCTTTGCCCTAAGGGTCTGCCACAGGAGGTAGGCTTTTGCCTCCAAGTCCCAGTTTCCCTAGGAGCAGCCCTTTGTAGCAGCAGCAGCTATCAAGAGCAATGGAGGCATTTGAAATGCTGCAGGAGGGCAAAATGTCCTGCATGGACGCCATTGCCACACGGGTCTCCTGTTCCCCAGTGGGCAGTCATTGAAAGCAAGCCTAGGCAAAGCAACAAATGTTGATTTTGTTTTGCATTTGGTGCTGTGTTGAAGGGCTGTCTTCCCCAGCATCCCAGTGAAACTGGGACTGCTGGATAACTGACTTTCTCTTCCCTTTGGCCTTAATGCCTTTTCCTTGCCTGGATGGAGGATATAGAGAGGCAAGAGACTGTGTATAGTAACTAGCCTAAAATTTACATTAATTGCTGTGCCCACTTTTGCCTCTGAACCCCTCCTTACTGGCATGTCACACACACACACATGCAGAAGGGGTTGAAAAATGTTTCCAGCCTCTGCTCTATATAAACCAGGCATAAGCAAACTTGGCCCTTCAGATGTTTTGGGACTACAATTCCCATCATCCCTGACCACTGGTCCTGTTAGCTAGGGATGATGGGAGTTGTAGTCCCAAAACATCTGGCAGGCCGAGTTTGTCTATGCCTGATATAAACCTTCCCATTTTTAGATCTGCATCAAGGCCTCACTCCCAGTGTCTTCAGAGCCGAGCAGGGACTTTTTCTTGGTGGCACCCCGGGTGTAAAATGATTTCACCAGAGATGCTCAGCTGGTGCCTATTTTCCTGTCTTTTCAGCAGTATGTGAATACAATTACATCCCTCGCCCAGTATTTCAATAGATAATTGATTACGTTAATGCTGTTAAAGCTGCTTTTACTGTGGCTTTATAATTATATGGTTTGTAATATTAAATGCTTGATTTTATTTTTATTAGCCACTTGGGAAGATTCCCCCACCCCCAAAGATGGAACAGAAATCTCTTTAGCTAACTTTAAAAACAAATAATTTTCAATTTATTGTGATTTAATTGAATGTAATTGCTGTGAGAGAAGTCTTGATGCATGAATCAAATTAAGGAAATTGTTGTGGTTTCCCACACAGAGAGAGCGAGAGTTAAAATGGGCTATTTGCAGACTGCAATAATGAATGATTCTGCCTCTGCAAAAATCATTATCATGGTCATTTTGTTGCAAAGTACTGTATGTAGAAGACAGACACAATGAAATGTATCAGTGTGTCCACACCCAAAACAGCAGAATAATCATAACAATAAAGCTCTACTGGCAATACATCTGAAATATCTAAGTGGTTTACAGGGTGGAATTGGCCATAAGTTATGAGATTATATTTCATCAAGCAATTTAATTGTAACTTTGCCTTTGGAAGTGAAAAATACATTAAAATGTCCTTCCAGATTTTCAGAGCTAAACCTGAATTCCCATAGATCTTTGAAAACCCTAAATATATTTTGAAGCCAACAAGATCATCTGTATTTATAATTATATTCACTTTATGGAAAGGCTGCCAGCTCCTTGGTTAATGTCAGGATATATTGGATGATGAAGAAGAAAACAGCAAATCCTTAAAGTTATATTCTTCCAATTATCCAACCTGTGGGTACAATGGCTGTTTAGGAAGGATTTATTCCATATATTTGATTTCATTTATTAGGTGCATCCTAAAATATTCTCTAGGTGGAATACATTGAAACAAAATGCAGTGACTATATCAATTTGGAAATTAAATGATTCACCACCCAGCAACAATTCAACAACAACAAAATCCAAGCAGAGCAAATCCTGCAGTCTCCCATTTTCCGTTTCCCCCCTCAAAGGGAAATACTGACCCCAGAATTTCTGAGTTCAAGGAAGCCTGTTATGTAGGGATGCTGCTGGAATCTGCCTTCACTGAAATTCCATCATGGAGTCTGGAGTATTTTAATGGGATAAATTTGCATAGGTGAAATGTAAAAAGTTGGAGTATCTTATTCCTCCAAAGGTGCATTTCTAATACTTTGCAAGATATTTGAAAGCAAATAAAAATGGTAAATGGCATACTTTTAAGTAATTTTCAGCACCCAACATAGTTCCTTCTTTTGTTCTTGGCAGAATAATAATAATAATAATAATAATAATAATAATAATAATAATGTGTGCTTTTTTTGTTAAAAGTTGTGAGTGTATGTGTCAGTTTCTGCTTTCTTCCTTTTTAACACACAGAGACCTGGTTCACACTACATAAGCCAAGCTATCTGGAGATGAGCTTGCAGTAACTTTGCTGTTCCTTTTTACTGCCACAGAGTTAAGACACACTAAGTTTAGCTTAGCAGGTCATCTAAACCCAGTCTCGTAGTTGACCTTTCTCCTCACTAACTACAAACTGTACCCAAGAACAACCCCCCCGATACATTTTGTGGTTAGTGAAAAGAGAGCTTCTTAACCGGGTTTGAACAACATGATAAGCCAAACCTTGGTTTAGCTCAGTTCAGTGTGGTGGTCAAAAGAACCAGTAAAGAGGGATGCTATTGCAAACATCTCTCCTGCAGCCTGCATATTCCCAGTACGCTGAACTTCGGTTTACTGTATCGTGTGAACCAGGGCACAGTGAAATATTTTTGTATCTTAATTATTATTAAAGTGCAAGTGCAAAATTTATTACCAATGTTCTGAAACCCAGAATTTCTGCTGGAATTCAAACGAAGCAGAACAAAAGGCGAGAGCACAATTACACTTGCCGCTCTCCAATGACTGGCCAAAGAATGCATGCAGAATGCATTGATCACTTTTGTTTGAGAATTGCTGCTGCCTTACCTTGTCTAACTACAACCATTCTTTCTTTTAAGATTCCGCTCACAATAACAAAGCCCGATGAGAAAGCAGACGTGCCGATTGGAGTTGTGATAGCAAGTGTCCTGGTTGGTCTCCTCTTGCTGCTAGCTCTAGTTGCTGCCTTATGGAAAGTAAGTTAACGATTAGGAAGCAATTGTAGGGGAGAAGGCAAATTGCCACAGAACTCCCACTCGTGAGGTGAGAGGCATAGATCCACCACTAGAGGCAGAAAGCTCCTGCACAATCCACTCCGCTCTAGTGGTAAACAATTGAGCTGTGCTGCTCTTATGTCTTGTAGTCATTTTCTCAAATATATTTCATTTTGTGGTTCCTGCTCAATAGTAACCCAGTCATTCCTGGCATAGCAGAACTTAAGAACTGCTTTCCAAAACTTTCCAGAAACCACTGAGAAATCAGCCGTGCCTATCTTGAATTCACATACTATAGCTTTATCTGTGGCTGGATTTGAGCATAATGCTAAACTAAGGTTTAGGATTATGTGCATGGAACACCCATTTTCATGGTTTGCCATTATGTCTGAACCCAGAATTGTGATTAATCTTAACCTTGATTTAGAGAAAGAAGCAAAGGTCAGAAACCAGAGTCTGATGTTGGCTTGTTTCTGTAAGCCATAGTTTTCTGTGACAAACCAAGGTTAGTTGAAAACGAAAGCAAAATCTTCCATTCTCATAGCATGCTGTAGGGAAACAGGTGCCCTTGTCTGAGGCTCATGCACATAGCACTAAGCCTTTAATTAAATGTATGAGCTAGCCTTAAGTATCATATACCATACATTATTTTAAATAAATGTATTTCAGTGGTGTTTGCTAACCTCCTTAAAAACTTCTCAAAACATTTTCTACAGCTCGGTTTCTTCAAGCGAAAATATGAGAAGATGGCAAAGGATGTGGAAGATGTGGATGAAATTGCAGAACTCACTAAGGACAGAGAATGAATATAGCAGGAATAGCACTGTGTACACCAACCTTCTGATTCACAAACATTGCTTGCATTCACACTGGTTCAACAACTTGGGAGTGCCTTACGGATTATTTTAATTTCTTAATTTTTTTCAATGAAAATGTCCTTTTTTATAGTTGGGGAAAAATTTTTTACAGGTACTATTTTATTTTAGCAATAACTGCTGGTCAGTTTGGGGTTTTGTTTACAAGGGTTTAAAATATGTTTATTTTTCTTGTTTGTATTTTTTGTATTTTATTAATAGCTGTTCTGAATCAGCAGGACCAGAAGCACACACACACACACACACACACCCCATTGACTGTCAGGATAATCTTTGTTAAAACATTAACACAGCTGCAGTCTAGAGCTGCTGGATGTGTACAAAAGGCCTACAGCAGCGTACTCTCCAACCTATTCACACCTAACACTAAGCCAAACTTAATATGAATAAGCAAGAATAGTGTCATACTCAGATCCTGCTGATGGACTTCTTGTAAGCCTCTGATTGGCTACTATGAGAACAAGATGCTGGATGAGATGGGCTACTGGAGTGATCATGCAGGGCTCTCTTTATGAAAGCTGTGGCTGGAAGCTCTAAGGCAGCAGGAAGTATCCACTCCTTCTGCTGCGGCTATTCTCTCTTGCATTTGTGGGTGACCATTTTTATTATCACCCACAAATGCAAGAGAGACCATTTTTATTATCTAGACAGCATCTTAAAAAGCAGAGACATCACCTTGCCAACAAAGGTCCGTATAGTTAAAGCTATGGTTTTCCCAGTAGTGATGTATGGAAGTGAGAGCTGGACCATAAAGAAGGCTGATTGCCGAAGAATTGATGCCTTTGAATTATGTTGCTGGAGGAGACTCTTGAGAGTCCCATGGGCTGCAAGAAGATCAAACCTATCCATTCTGAAGGAAATCAGCCCTGAGTGCTCACTGTAAGGACAGGTCCTGAAGCCGAGGCTCCAATACTTTGGCCACCTCATGAGAAGAGAGGACTCCCTGGAAAAGACCCTGATGTTGGGAAAGATGGAGGGCACAAGGAGAAGGGGACGACAGAGGACGAGATGGTTGGACAGTGTTCTCGAAGCTACCAGCATGAGTTTGGCTAAACTGCGGGAGGCAGTGGAAGACAGGAGTGCCTGGCGTGCTCTGGTCCATGGGGTCACGAAGAGTAGGACACAACTAAACAACAACAACATTTTTATTATGTATTTATTAAATGCTTCCTGGGACAGAGTTCCATGGCCAAAAGACTGTGTTTCACCAAAAAAATGCATGGGAGCCCATAGTTATATCTACATCTGGGGCCATATTCTAGAAGTATTTAGGCTATTATTGGGCTATTGTTATTGCAAAAAAATATCTGCCTGATAAACTGTTGAGCCCTTCCAAAGGAATACAGCCGTCCAGCCTCCAAATTTGTGTCTTTAAGATCAGGGAAATAACTTTTGTTGAAGATTTGAAATGATAAGTTTTCCAGCCCTTGAAGCTGGAAGTTTGCAATCCTGCAGCTTTCATTCATTTCCATTAAGCCACATGTTGCAATTTACACACTCCATAGTTTCTACTGCCGATACTATTTTATTGCACTTTTCAAACTGGCACGAATCTGCAGTCCTGCTGTAAATCTAATGTAAATATATAGGTTTATAAACATGCACACCTTTTAAAAAAAGGTATTTTAAAATGTGTTTTTGTACTAAAGAATTCAGTAAGGCATTATTTTAGTGGAATTTGAAGCAATGTTAAGTGTCACAACAGAATCAGATGTTCCAGAGGCAAAGGTCACTCAACTGCACAATTGACTTTCCCTACATATAGCTCCTCTTTTGTTTGTTTCTCAGGTGCAAATTCATCTTCCTTCCTTTACAATGGCTTGTTAAGGATAATCCTATCTGTCCAACTTTACCCACCCAGAGAAAGCAGGGCACATTCCTTAACCCTATTTAATGGCAAAGCTAGGATTTCAACTGCACCAGCACTGTTCATTTCAAACTAGTGTACTGAATACAGCATTTATTGGAAATTGTAACTCCAAGGAGCCTGGCTCTGCTAATATACATTCTGCTGTGTCAACACCAATTGAAATTACCAGGAAGCTGTGAGCAATTCTCATAAAGGCTTTATTTGTACAGGGCAAAACTTACCTCTGTGAAACTACTCTAGGGTCTTCTGCAAGTAACCTGAAAGATGGTGCTGGCACAAGCTGAACTCTCTGCATTTGGGGTTTGTGCAGAAGTTCAAAGTAAACCTTGTCCTCCCCACATTGTTATGTACATTTGCACTACCTTTTAAATCCATTGTATATAGCGTGTTCTCATTTTTTATATGATGCATCCAGGTGTAATGGTTTGCCTTTGTGTCTGTATATTTTGCACTTTTATTTCAGAATGGAAATAAAAATGGATCTGCCTTGAGTAAAATTGAAACAAACCTGGTGTAGACTACACTGAACTCTTATTTTCTATGCCTGCAGTTAGTTAGTTTCTATTCACTGTGCTGGGCATGTAGCTTAGGAAGACTTAGCCCAGCTCTGCCTGCAGATACCGTATTTTTTGCTCCATAGGGCGCACCTGACCATAGGGCGCACCTAGTTTTTAGAGGAGGAAAATATGGAAAAAAATATTCTGAATCAAATGTTGCACTAAACTATTTAAAGGAGCAAAGCGGGCGGCTCCTGTCCGCTTTGCTGCTTTAAACTGAGCCTCAGAGGAGGGTAGGAAGGGGACCCATGGCTTATCTAAGTCCAGTTAATAATGCTGAGCCTGACTTATGGCCACCGAGATTAGCCTGGCCGTCTCAGTGGAAATCTGGGGAGGCTGGGGTGGACTTTCCAGTGGGCAAAGTGTGGTTGTGTCTTCCTGCCCGGCATCTATTTCCTGCCCTCCTTCCCTCCTGCACCCCCGCACCCTGCTTCAAGGGAAGAAAGCGGAGCCATGGATCCTCTGCTCGCAACTGCAGTGGATTCCCTCCACTTTGAAGCAGGAAGGTGGGAGAAGAGCTGCTTACATGAGTGTAAGCTGCTCCCCTCCCACATTGCCGCTTCAAAGGGAGCCCAGGAGGAGGGAATCTGCTGCAGCCGCAAGCAGTGGAGGATCCATGGTCCCTTTCCTTCCCTCCTCCATGATTGCTTTGAAGCAGGAAAGTAGGAGAGGAGTTGCTTACACAAGTGTAAGCTGCTCCCCTCCCACTTTGCTGCTTCAAAGGGAGCCCAGGAGGAGGGAATCTGCTGCATTTGCCAGCGGAGGATCCATGGTCCCCTCCCTTCCCTCCTCCGTAGTTGCTTTGAAAGAGGAAAGTGGGAGAGGAGCTGCTTACACGAGTGTAAGCTGCTCCCCTCCCACTTTCCTGCTTCAAAGCAATCACGGAGGAGGGAATCTGCTGCAGCCTCTAGCAGCGGAGGATCCATGGTCCCCTTCCTTCCCTCCTCCGTAGTTGCTTTGAAGGAGGAAAGTGGGAGAGGAGCTGCTTACACGAATGTAAGCTGCTCCCCTCCCACATTGCTGCTTCAAAGGGAGCCTGGGAGGAGGGAATCCGCTGCAGCTTCCCCCACCTCCCGCAGAAGCCGCGCGCTCTTTAAAGGGGCTGTGCGGCTTCTCCTGGCTTTTCTGGGAGGTGGGGGGATTCCCCCACCTCGTAGAAAAGCCTGTAGGAGCCGCACAGCCTTTAAAGAGGGTGCCGCTCTTGGGGGCTTTTCCCCCAGGAGGGAGAAGGGACTGATGCGGCCAGTCAGTCCCTTCTCCCTCCTGGAGAAAAGCCCGCAAGAGCGCACGAAGCTTGTGTGCGGCTCTTGAGGGCTTTTCCCGCCTGCCTCCCCCCTGCATTCGCTCCATAGGACGCACACACATTTTCCCTTGCTTTTTAGGAGGGAAAAAGTGTGTCCTATGGTGCGAAAAATACGGTAAATATGCGTTCCAAGTGACGAGATTAAGTTATACAAGTCAAAACTTAACTGTAAATTGATAAGATGTCCTTAAACATACAATTTTCTTTTGTTATCATGGAAACAAGCATCGTTTTACACCTTACAGTGGAAACAAAAAAAATCTGCTTTTCTTTTCCTTTGGTAAACATAGAAAGTATGTACTGTATTGTCACAGGCTTGTTGGCACAGCAGTTTCTCCACTGACCCCTACTGGTTGTTCCCAGTACAGGACCAAGTACTGCTCTTCCAGATGTGTATTGCAAATTCTCTTAGAAATGTTGCAGGGAAATTCAGAGTGTGTCTCTTTACAGCACTGTACAGAGTGGTGCTCTGTTGTATCAAAAATTCACATGTCTGGATATGCAAAGCCTGGCAATTCTTCCTCCCTTACTATCGTTTTAATGTAATTCAATGTATGTATAATTTAAATATAAATATTTACCATTCAGATCTTAAATAAGATATATATTTTCACCCTCCTTTTTAAATTTAGGATTCTTAAACTTCAATAAAACATGGTGATCACCCAACCAGGGGAAAACTGTAAGCCTGTGGCCAGCATTCGCATCTGATTTTATCCCACTGAGTGCAGTAGCTCTTTTAAAGTGCATACCCATTTACCTGGGAGTAAGACCCACTGAACGGGACGCGGGTGGCGCTGTGGGTAAAACCTCAGAGCCTAGGACTTGCCAATCACATGGTCAGTGGTTCGAATCCCCACGACGGGGTGAGCTCCCGTCGTTCAGTCCCAGCTCCTGCCCACCTAGCAGTTCGAAAGCACCCTTAAGTGCAAGTAGATAAATAGGTACCGCTTTATAGCGGGAAGGTAAACGGCGTTTCCGTGTGCTGCACTGGTGCTGGCTCGCCAGAGCAACTTCGTCACGCTGGCCACGTGACCCAGAAGTGTCTCCGGACAGCGCTGGCTCCCGGCCTCTAGAGTGAGATGAGCGCACAACCCTAGAGTCTGTCAAGACTGGCCCGTACGGGCAGGGGTACCTTTACCTTTACTAAGACCCACTGAATTAAATAGGACTTATTTCTGAGTGGACATGCATATGACGGTGGTTGCCTGCATTACTGCAGGTCCACAACACATTTACACATGGCTTCACAAAATGTATTGGTGCATCAAATAAATAAACAAACATAAAATCTGTTGCAGGCTTTGGGGCACAACTGAGTTTAATCTGCTTCTAAAGAAGAGTCCATATTTTCAGAAATAAAGGAATGGGCCAGACATAAATAATGGTTGAACAAAAAAATTTAAATTAATTCAGTGCTTTAACATCACATTTTTAACCATCTAAATCTGTCCACAACTGCCGGCAGTCTTATGTTTGAAACCAATAATCAAAACATGAATGCATGATGACAGAAGTATTATCTTCAGACACTACCAAAAGGCACTTAAGTTTATTCTGTTATGAGGCAGCACTTTTAAAAAACAACAACACACTTTTTACTCCTTAACTGTTCCCATTGATTGTTATCAGCCTAACCCTTTTGACCTACACTACTTCTAGGGTTACAAACGGCTTACGCTTCTGTAGCTGCAAATTATCCTACACATAGTCAAAGGAGCCAAAGTCACCTTCCCATGGCCACTGGTATGTACTAAACCCATCTGAGAGTTATGACAGCATTCAGACTCTAATTAGCCCCAAAAGCTCCACCCAGTGCTGGAAAAAGTCCATATGCTGCTAGCAGCATGGCAGAAGTAGTTGCCCTAATAACTTTACAGGGAGCGATGGCTCAGGAGTGCCTGTGGCTTGTGTTCAGCAAATGCGATTCAGTCGAACTGCAACTATGAACTATGATGAGCCCCGGTAACCCAGCAGAATGCTGGGCTGATGCTTTGAACTAGCAGCATTGCAGACATCCCATTGTTACTCAGAACGAATCCGCTTTAATGAGCAGCTTTGAAATAAGAATTTGCTAAGTGTGAACAACTCCACAGGGATAGTAACTTTTATGTTTACATACCTTTGACCCCTAGAAGAAATCACTAGAATAAAAATATATATATTCCACTACCATTAGTATATTTCCAATTAAATATTTGACAATCTTTTTTTAAAAAAAAATTGACTGTGTAGGCTATGAAGCTGCCTTAATCAAATGACAGAAAGTGGCTTAGGGTCCAGTTGCCATGTGAAAGAGTTGTTAATCTGAAACAGAAGTTTCTGTATTATTTAAGCACAGTTAGGTAGTCTTGTCGGCAGAGCTTTATTTCAGTGTCTTGGCCCAAAAGCACTCCTTGTTTTCTTTCCAAGAGGATTCCTCTTCATAGACCTCCTGCAACCAGAGAGCATCATGGATGATAACTGTTGCAAAGCTGATCACACAGATCAGCAAACACAGAGGAGGAGAGAGAAAAATGTTCCTGTGACTGCAACCAACCTGAAGCATCTAGATTTTTAAACTTCCTGTTGATGATGGGTTCTATTAAAACCTTAAAAACAACAACCCCACAGCACAATTCAGGAGAACAGCTAAATGATCGATTTACAAAGGAGCCCTGGAGAGCAGGGAAACTGACTGCATATATGGATGAATGCATAGACTCCCAAAAGCAAAGGTCAGTGTCCTTCCGTGAACAAGCCTAAAAGGCAGCTCTAGTGGAGCCCAGAATCTCTGCCCCATTACATATCCTCATTCACAAAAGATCTCTTTTATATGTTAAGATTAATCAAATACCTGGATCAAACTGATGGGAGCTTTGGTGTGTGTGTAGCACATGTTTTTAGAAGTCGCAGCAAAATTTGGCGGACACATGTAGATTGACACTTTTGTTTGTTTGTTAAATAACCCTTGGAGAAACTCCACCCTTCTTGCCAAACTCTCCCTTCCAGGCACACATGGAATACATGTAGTTTATTGTATTGAAAAAGGAAAGATGGGAGAAATGACACATACCTTTTTCCATATAGGGACGGTTGCTTTCAAAGCGTTGATGCCATATTGCACAGCCTCAAGAGACTCTGCTCTGTGAGGCGAAGAGATTGCGACCATCACACTCGCTTCACTAATGGGAACCGAACTACAGAGAAAAGCGAAAGGAAATATTAGTTGTTTTTATCCGTATTCGCTTAATCTTTAGAGGGCTAAATAAAATCCACTGTCTTCCTGCTAATTATTGCACACTCTCACACACTGCAGGCAAGCTATATCCTAGGAATCTCAAGTCAGAACTGTCATGTCCCTCTCTTATACTTTCTGAGGCAGGATTCAACAGGAAAATTAAGAAAACAAGAGACAGAAATTACAAGAGCAACTTGACGTGACAATAATCAGATCATTGGTCATACATACCCAAGTCTATGGTGTATAGCTATATGTTTCACCGAAGGCCATTTTAATCTAATATCTGTGCATATTTTCTTGATTTCCGCTTCTGCCATCGGTTCATATGCTTCATATTCTAAGTGTATGACCTTTCTCCCCTCAAAGTTATTTCTGGTAGTGCCTGAAATGAAAGGACGTGTTCAACTGGCTGGTTGGAAAAGGTCAACAGGACAAAAACATTCACTTCAACAGTTTTGTTAAAGTTGGTTAACAAGGTTATCAATGATTTCCCAGACAGTGGTTCCAGGTCCAAATGAGACCAGTCACCTGAGGAGGGTCCACAGCACACTAACAGAACAAAAGCTCTGTACATGCAAGCCTAGTCCCCAGCCCCGGAGACGTTGCAGCACTTCTGCTTGTGGCTGCAGACATGAAACTGGCACAGTGTTGGAAACCAATAGGGTTCACCATGAAAGGTTGTTTTGACAGGGTTTGGTATATACAGTGGTACCTCAGGTTACATACGCTTCAGGTTACAGACTTTGCTAACCCAGAAATAGTACCTCGGGTTAAGAACTTTGCTTCAGGATGAGAACAAAAATTGTGCTCCGTTAGCGCGGCAGCAGCGGGAGGCCCCATTAGATAAGTGGTGGTTCAGATTAAGAACAGTTTCAGGTTAAGAACGGATCTCCGGAATGAATTAAGTTCTTAACCCGAGGTACCACTATAACTGTCTCTGGATGTTCACATGCTTAGAGGGGTAACTAAAAAGGACAATTCTGACAGAATATGGATGATTCTTTCTTTCTGGGAACCAGCTGCAACCACCTATGTAAGTTCTGTAAGGGTGATTTTAACAGGGGATTTTTTTAAAAAAAATACTGGGTTTCTCTCTTATTCCAAAATCCATACTACGTGCATCAAACCTACCTATAAATAAAGACACAGCTCCACAGCAGGGGGAAACCACCAGTGCCGATATTTCGTCTGCCGAGAGCTTCTCGTGGTTCAATTTTATCAAGTCCTTGGGCTCATCCTCACTCACGCTCATGGCTTCTCTAGGAATAAGCGGTGGTGAAATGAAAGTTATTACCATATTTTCCCGTGTATATGTTTTCCTTAGATATCATATGCAAAAAATGCAGGCCGTCTTACACACGGATATCAGGCAATTGGTGGCAGCAGCCAGCAAGAGATTGGCAGCGGCGATTGGGCATGTGATTGGTTGCTGCGGCAAGGCCTGCTGACGAATGGCTGTGGCTGCAGCAATTGGGCATGCTATTTATGACAGAGGTGAGGCATGCATGCACTCGGCTGTGGTTGTGTCGAGTGGGCAGGTGGGCTTTTGGCGGTGAGCGTGCAGACGATTGGTGGCCGCGGCGACGTGCGCTATTTGCATTTGCGGGCAGGTTGTAGAGTGATTGGGGGTGGTGCCCCTCCCCCCAAAAGCTGAACAACTCTGGGCAATCCCCCCCTTTTTGTGGTCCAAAAAAATAGGGGTCATCTTATACATGGGGGTGTTATACACGGAAAAATACGGTACTCCAGTTAATGGGATCATTTGCAAAAATGCTTCTTAACCTGCTACTAGAATAATAGAAATTCCAGGTCAAAGCCTTAAATGAGTGTATTTAGAGTGTGGATGCTGGAAAGAGAGAGAAACTAGCATCACAGTGTATCTGGCATGTGCAACTTGGGCCTCATCTGCATTGCACATTTAAAGCTGTGCCATGCCACTTTGAATAGTCATGCAACCAGTTCAACCAGTGTGCTGTGACAGCCTGGGGTGCCTTATAATAATAATAATAATAATTTATTATTTATACCCCGCCCATCTGGCTGGGTCTCCCCAGCCACTCTGGGCGGCTTCCACAGAAACCAAAAAACACTAAAATATCATACATTAAAAGCTTCCCTGAATAGGGCCGCCTTAAGATGTTTTCTGAATGTCAGGTAGTTTTCCATCACCTTGACATCCGATGGGAGGGCATTCCACAGGGCGGGCGCCACCACCGAAAAGGCCCTCTGCCTGGTTCCCTGTAGCTTCGCTTCTCGCAATGAGGGAACCGCCAGAAGGCCCTCGGCGCTGGACCTCAGTGTCCGGGCAGAACGATGGGGGTGGAGACGCTCCTTCAGGTATACTGGGCCGAAGCCGTTTAGGGCTTTAAAGGTCAACACCAACACTTTGAATTGTGCTCGGAAACGTACTGGGAGCCAATGTAGGTCTTTCAAGACCGGTGTTATGTGGTCTCGGCCTTGAATGATGGTCAGGGGTGCTGCGGACAACACTGGCCCTCTTTCCTCCCCTCCCTTCTCTGATGCTCTCTTGTGTCTCTGCCTGCCAAAAGCGTGCATAGTTGTTTGTTGCAGCAGCCCTGGCTAGAAGCTTGAGGGATGAATGGTGCCTCTGGGGCTGGCCAGGGGGCGCTGGTTGCCAGGAGCTGAGGTGGCCTCAGAGTAAGCAAGCAAGCAGCCAGCCAGCCAGTCCTATAGCCCTTGCTGTTGGGATTGGACAGACAAGTCCCAGGCCCCTGTTGGGCAGTGGGAGGAGGCACCTCTCTTTGGGGCAGGGGCAGCTCAGAGTCCAGGGGCAGCGGCAGCGGCTGCCCAGAGGACTTCCAAGGAGAGAGGAGAGGAGGCTGAGGGAACCCTCCACAAGGGAGTGTGTTTGAAAAAGGATGAGAGGCTGCCAGCTCTGCAGGCAAGGGGTGACATAACTGGGCTCCTGAGCCCCGCAGGGGTGCCGCAGAAAGAATGTAGTTGGTCAAGGGAGCCATGGACTCAAAAAGGTTGAAAACTTCTGTTTTAGATTTAGAAATTCAGGGATTTCTCCTCCTGTGAAATTGTGCGGGGAGCTCCATAATTAGAGCTAGCTTCCTACTCAGAAATTCATCCCCAAAATGTGGAAAGTAGAAGGAGCATGGTTGAAGAGGGCAAGTCTGCCGAGTGGGACTTTGTTTCCCTGCTTCTAAATCACACAATTGGAAACATATGAAGAAGATCTGAACAGGGATTAGGTTATTCTTAATTACTTCCACAGGACACAACTCCTGTTTGTATAGAGAATCGTAATTTTGGCACCTGTACCCATATCACGCGTGCAGACACACCATGTTCATACCTCATCGAGTGCCGAGAGGCTCGTTCACATGTTACACTGAACACAAGAAAAAGCAGTCTCGACACATGCACAAGCACTGGTTTCCAAGGGTGTACACTTGTTGATTTGCACAGCTCAACTACTATGTATACACGGGACACAGAATGCATATCCACTGAATGTTACCTGTGAATAACTGAACCAGTGTACAGCACAACTCTTTCTGTGCACTCATTTAACGTAACATGTGCACTCCCCTAATTGAATCGCCCTTTAGGAAGACAAGAGCACACACCTGATGCCGTCTTTCCAGAGCTAACCTCCACTAATAGGGGGGATAACGGCAACCTCGTCCCCTGGGTTGAGGACCACCAGCTGATCCCCAAGAAGCACGTACTCCTGGCGGACAGCAAAGACGACTTGATCCTGTATAGCAGCGAGCCTAAAGAACGACATCAGGAGAAAGAGTAATGTTTCCTAGGACACCACGGGCCTGAGGCTAAACAACTCAAACCAGCTGAAGCGGAATCAGGTATCCCAAATGTGAAACCAGTTCCTGAAAAGAGCTAGTGGCAGAAGAGACTCACAAGGTGGGAAAGAGCTGCTATGCTAGCTTTCTAGCAGGTAAGCAGGTGTGGCTTACCA
Organism: Podarcis vaucheri; assembly: GCF_965113315.1. Lineage (NCBI taxonomy): Eukaryota > Metazoa > Chordata > Lepidosauria > Squamata > Lacertidae > Podarcis > Podarcis vaucheri. The sequence continues at coordinate 22,740,656 of NC_138749.1, forward strand.
GTAGGGAGAAGGTTAACGCAGTCAGGAAGTCCTGGCTACCTTGCCCATCCTGGTAAGCAACAGGGAACCACCTGCCAGGAAGCTAGCATAGCAAATCCGCTCCCTCTGGTACGCCCCACAGGCTCTGTGACACTCACTTATCAAGACCAGTTCCTAAACTCTGATTTCCCAAGCAACCAAGAATTCAAATGGACAGTAACAATGCTGTTTGCCACTTGTTACTTTGAGGAGACCATCTGCCTAAATGGAAATAGAAGGACCACCACTACAAGTGGTGGGAAATGGAATCTCAGTGTGATGGTCACAGTAGCCTTTTCTAACCTGGTGAATGGGTGTAGCCAAGGGGGGGCAGCTGCCCACGAAAATCTATAAAAATACGTAAATAACTGAGGTTCTGCCCCCTCCCCAACATGAAGCCTGCCCCCCCCCAATAAATCATGACCTGGTGCCCTCTGAAAACTACAAGTCCCATCAGCCTCTGCACTACTTAGGCCGGGTTATTATTATTATTATTATTATTATTATTATTATTCAACTTAACACCTCCCTATGCCTGGAGGTCTCAGGGCGGTTCACAACAAGACCACAACATATAACATCAAACCAAAAGCAGTAACCCAATAATGCCCCCCCACACACACACACATGACATGCTAACTCTAGAACATATGGGTAGCACCAGGTTGGCAAAGGATAAGTTAAGAGGGTCAAACAAGGACCAACAGACCCAAGTTTGGCTACGATGTTTTCTGGGTGATCTTGGGCCAGTTACACACTCAAGAGGCAGCATCTTTTACCAGTCGGAAGTCATCATACCTTGAATGCCTCTTGACAATTTCTTCCCACAGCTGCAGGGATGTTATCTGTTGGGGCACGGAAATGGTCTCAGTGCGGACACCGGCTAATTCGGCACTTTTTGCAAAGTACAGCACTACCACCTGTTTTAGAAATGCAAACCAGATGGATAATGATAGTTACTCACCTATGCCTATACAAGCTACTATGAGTTCTTCAGAGGAACAAGAGCAGGGTTGTGAGTGAATAAACCTACCCTTTTCTTAGTTGCCCACAACATACGTTATCTCAAATTCGTACAACAGCCCGGCACGATCGACTGGCATTATTATTCCCATACCGGCTGAAGATCAGGATAAAAATACATTCTTAAAATTGTGAGACTACACATTGTAGCAATGGCTCACCTAAGGCCATAGGGGACTGCGCTTGACCATCAAGAAGTAATTTTTTTCCACCTTCCTTGGTCAGCAAACCTGCTTGGAAGCAAGTTCCACAAAGGCCAAGGCAGTCAAGTCAGGCTTTTTAAACACAAGCACAACAGCAGTGCTGGTCTCCAGTGTAAACAGACCAAATGCACTCAAGGAAAATAAAATGAAAAAAGATTCCCTGCAGCTCGGTTCACATCAGTGAAGAGCATGGAACCAATGTATATATGGATAACTTCCAATAAAGGGATAGTGGGTAAATGTGCAGAATTGCAAGCTTTTATTAATAAAATAGGAAGTGCAGAAGTCCTTCTGTGCACACCTGTGGGATGGAATTGCACAGCACAATGCCAGGACCAAAACAGCATGTTTACACCCACTTCTGACTGATCTGGGTTTTTGAGCTGTAATTTAACTCCTACTGCTGCTGTTTCTCCATGACTTTATTCTGAGGCTTTTTCCGAGGAAGAAATTGTTGCTGTTGGTGTGGAACTTCTACTTTATTCTCTTAGTTCGTTTCACGCTACGAACCACCACCTTGGGCAGCTCCCTGACGATCCCGAAAGGCCAGACGCGGAGCTTGCATTTCAAGCAGCGCTCCCTAAAGCCCAAACCCCGGGCACCAACCTGGAGAAGCTCGTGCCTCTGAGCGCATGCAGAGGGCTTACCGCCCAAGCAAACCGACGCTCCCCTCTCTCCCCAAGGCTTCCGATCAGAGGCCAAGGCTAACGGGGAACCAGGTGCCTCCCCACCCCGACCCCTGCTCAGAAATGCCCTCTCCGGGTGGCGGGGAAGGGGGCGGCGTCTCATGGCGCCTAGAAGCCGAAGGCCCAGGGGCGGATCGTGATCCAAGGGACCGAGGGGGATCGCAAGCCAGCGATCGCGGAGGGAGGCCGGGAGGCTTGCAGGGGAGCTCCTCCTTCTGCGTACCTCGCAGCTCATGGGCGCGCCGTCCCGGGCAGGCAGCTGCCCCGCTCTCCTTTCTCAGCGATCGGCTTGCGGGTTTCTCCTTTTTTGCGCCTGCGTCGGCTCCGGGAAAGGCCGCGGAGGCGACTAAGCCGAGCCGGCCTCTTTCGGCGCCGCCTCCCAGCGGCTCCACCTCCCCGTGGGCTGGCTTCTCGGAGCGGAAAACCGGGGGAAAGCTCGGAGCGGGAGGGAAGCCGGTCGCTTTGCTGCGTCTGCAGTCCAGGGAAAAGGACGGAAGGCTGCGATCCTGCACCCACTTACCTAGGAGAAAGCCCGGTTGAACTCCGCGAGGCTTGCTTCCGAGTAGGCAGGCGCGGGATTGTGCTGTAGGGCTGCAGCCTTGTAGAGGTCGTGGGGAAGCACTTGCGAGTATAGATGCGTAGGATCAGGCTGCACAACCCCGGGCTTGGCTAGGATATGAGCACACGCGTGCAACTAAACCCCAGCTTGCTCCTTTCTTGCGGGATATTTGTACAAGGCCCGGAAGGCGTGTGTCCTTGTCATTTCATACGCACGTGATGTAAGAGATGTGCTGTAATCAGGGCCGGATTAAGAGGTCCTAACACTTAAAAGATTTTGGTGCCCCCATATTTATCTGAATCAAAATATAAACAATAATGAACCGTGAAATATATATATATATATATACACACTGTATATGTGTATATATAAATTTTTCAAAATAAAAAAGCCTACAATAAGATGGGAAATCATGTTTATTTCTGTATACTTCCACTTTAGCAGTTAGAAAAAGTAGGAGAACATTTTTCAGATATAAAGTCTTTGATCAGAGCCTCAAAACTAATCTTACACAATACACCTGCTTCTATATTTAGTTGAGATATTGTATCCAGCCAATCTTGTCACATAGTTGTTCTGTTGATATTTTTAAAATACTTCAACTGAGAAAATGAACACTCATCTGAGCAATTTGTGACCATTAATATTAAAAATCTGGCAATGGAGCATTTCCGTGGTGCCGCCCCTTGCCTTAATGTCCTAAACACGTGATTGTTATGCTTAATGGTTAATCCATCCCTGGTTATAATCCACACAGCATATTTATATAGATTGCAGCAACTAATAACAATTTGTAGAATGCTTCTGCTCTCTATGCCTACCTCACCTGAGGGAGGTGGAACTGCCAAGATCTTACTGATCTTAGCATCCAGGATTGTTGGTGGGGAAGGAGGTGGTCGCTCAGATATTTGGAACCGAAGTCATTTAGGGTTGTAGAGCACCTTGAATTGGGCCTGGGAAAGGCCAGGCAACCAATGCAGCTGTATCCAAGTCATCTTCAAGGGCAGCCCTGTGTAGAGCACATTGCAGTAATCTAATCTAGAAGTTACCAGAGCATGGAGTACAGTGGCCACTTCTGCCCAAAGAAAGCCAGAGCTGGAGATTTTAACAAGAGAACATTTTCTTTAAATAGGGAAGGAAGAAGTGCAGAGTGGACCTCTCCTCCAGGGCTTCTCCAACCTGGTCCCTCCAGAGGTTTTTGGCTACAATTCTCATCAGCTCCAGCTAGCATGGCAAAGCACTGGTGCTTATGCTTTGTTTGTTTGTTTTAGCAATCTTTTTTGTAATTTTTATTAAGTTGTTCTGTTTTACAATTTGGAATATTCATTTAAACAACCTTAAAATATCAGTGACTTCCCTTCTTCTTTCCATGGTTCATTTTACATATCATAAATCCCTGCATATTTTACATAAACTAAACAATTCCATTATTACATCCATCAAAACTTATTTACACTGATGAATTTATATTAATGCTGCCAACATTTTCAAATGTACACAATTTTCACCCATATATTCAACAAACATTTTCCAATCTTTAAACATATGTTCTCCTTGTTCCCTTATTCTCTATGTTAAGTCCGCAAGCTGCACATATTCCATCAGCTTAAGTTGTTTTAGCAAGCCTTAAATGTTTTTTTGTGGGGGGGATAGCATATATTTAGCTGAAGTTTTTAAACTCCACCAGTTTTAATTTGTTTTAATTTGCAAGCCCTATGAGAGACAAGAATAATTCTGCACGCAGACACAATGCGCAGACACTGTGATTCTCTTAAACTTCACCCCATTTTTGTTCCCTGTTTGCAATTTTATTTAGCTGTGACATGTTTTATTGCCCATTTCATTGCTATGAATGACAAAATTGAAAATGGGAGGTAGAAGGTGCTGAAAGTGGGTGCGCTGGATGGGGATGGGGAGAATAAACCCATTTTATTGACTAGTGTCCTGTCTAGATCATTAAAATAGTGTGTGTTGCTGCCAGAATATAGTTGTGTCTCTTTCCTTGATATGTTTGCCCCTTTGCCCTGGTTCTGCCAGTTCCCATCGCTTTAACAATGGAGGTACTATAGAGCTTATTTATCCATTTTGACATTTACTGTAATATTGATTTCTTGCTAAAGTTCCAACTACGGTGCACATTTTATGCACTGCCCACATTTTGACTTGTTTATATACAGGTCTCCAGTAAAGGGATAAAATAAAATAAAAAAGCTGGTGGGGGGTGGGGAGCTGAGTGCATCAAAGTGTTCAGGTGAAAGAGAGAAAATGCTGCATTTTTTGAAAGCTTGGATTAATGGTATCTGACAGCATTTGCTGGGAAAGGAAGTTGCCCATCCCATTTCTTGCAAATGCCATGAAACCTCTCTTAATATCTCTTTGCTGACTGGAAAACTAGACTTTGCTGAGCAGTTTTGCATGTGCACCGAATCTTCATATACAGTAGTACCTCTGGTTACGTACTTAATTCGTTCCGGAGGTCTGTTCTTAACCTGAAACTGTTCTTAACCTGAAGACCACTTTAGCTAATGGGGCCTCCTGCTGCTGCTGTACCACCAGAGCACGATCTCTGTTCTCATCCTGAAGCAAAGTCCTTAACCCGAGGTAATATTTCTGGGTTAGCGGAGTCTGTAACCTGAAGCGTATGTAACCTGAAGCGTATGTAACCCGGGGTACCACTGTATATGGAAATATTGGTGTATGGTTTGTCATATACAGTATTACCCAGTGGCGTGTGGTCCAGTTGGGTGAATGGGGCATGTGTGATCAAGCTTCATTCACATCTCGCAGTGAGGGAACCACCAGGAGGCCCTTGGAGCTGGATCTCAGTGTCCCAGCTGAACAATGGAGGTGAAAATGCTCCTTCAGGTATACAGGGCTGAAGCCATTTAGGGCTTTAGAGATCAGCACCAATGCTTTGAATTGTGCTCAGAAACGTACTGGGTGCCAGTGCTGATCCTTTAGGACCTGTGTTATATGGTCCCAGCAGCCACTCCCAATCACCAGTCTAGCTACTGCATTCTGGATTAGTTGTAGTTTCCAAGTCACCTTTGAAGGTAGCCCCACGTAGAGCGCATTGCAGTAGTCCAAGTGCAAGATAACCAGAGCATGCACCACTCTGGCGAGACAGTCTGCGGGCAGGTAGGGTCTCAACCGGCGTACCAGATGGAGCTGGTAGACAGCTGCCCTGGACACAGAATTGACCTGCACCTCCATGGACACTGAGTCCAAAATGACCCCCAGGCTGCACATGTGGGGCACAGTTACCCAATTCAGGACCAGGGAATCCCCCACACCTGCCCGCTCCCTGTCCCCCCAAAACAGTACTTCTGTCTTGTCAGGATTCCACCTCAATTGGTTGCATTAAACAAGAAGAACAAAGTACACATGAAAATCCATTAGCGTTTTAGTGTCTACTTTTCTAAATATGCACATTCTGGCAGGCAATTTTCTCTAATGTAATGCATTTTTTAATGTTATTTTCACTCATACACGCATTGTTGAGCATACCTTCCACTCCTATATGGACTTTTGTACATTTTGGAGGCATAGAGAACTGCACTGCGACATTAATAAAAGTGAGACTTTTGAAGGATACCTGTGTTTCTGTTTTGTGTTTTGTTTTGGGAGGTTAGAATGGTTAGGATTCTACTGAAATACATTTTTTTTCACCAATCTGTGCTCAGAGGTAAGCCCCACTGAATTCAGTAAGGCATACCCTCATGTATGTAACACAGACAATCCCAAGCACACCTACCTGTGATTAAGCTCTATTGAACAGAATGGTACATTCTTCTGAGTAAATGTGTATATCGGATTCCCCTGTGGGGTTGCAATCCTGTACACGGTTTACGTAGGGGAAAGCCCTGTTGAGCTCAGTTGGACGTCTCCGTAAACATACTCAGGATTGTGCTCTAATTCTATTAAATGAGGAGACATTTTGGCAGAAACAGGATCGGCTTTTAGTTTGACATGAAGCGAGTTTTTTAAAACACACACACACACAATCCAGGAAGGTTTGTCAGCATCAAGCTAGTCATGCTCTGTTAAACCAGTGTGATCTCTGTCCAACTCCCTCAGGTTAGATTAACTCTGAAGGCCCTAGATTTAGAATGTTACCCTTTTGTGTTTTGATCTCCTGTACGGAGAATCTGAAGAGGTTAATTTTGTTGCAGTGAAGCATGATCTCCCATTTGTAAAAGACATGGATGATTAACTGCTGTTACAAATTGAGCTCTGCTCAAGACATCATGTGCCGGGTAAAAAAAAAAACTTGACCACTTGTAACCATGAATAACCGTTTCCTTTTATTCTTTGCCGGGCTGCATAATCTTGGATCTAAACATCTGACATTAAATCCATCACTTTCTTGGGAGACATGGAAACCATCCACCAGCTAGGGTCGCCAGCTGACCAGGAATAAAGAAGCAGAAGCTGGTTTGGTCTGCTCTCGGGCCTTTACCAAGTGGCCTCCTTTGCAGAAATCTGCTTTCCGTGGCCGCATGACATGGGGAGAATGACTGCCTGCCAATGTCTGTAACTCAAGCTGCCATTATAGGCAGAGGAGCAAAGCCCATTAAAAAGCTGGCAACTGTGCAAGAATTCTATAGAGATGGGAAGGAGAGGGCAGTGCCAGTTAAACTGAAAAACAGGAGGCAGGTTCATTACTCAAATGTCCAAATTGCATAGATTCTCATGAATAAGCATTTCACGAAAGCCTTGCAAAATCCCACCCGTCTCTCTTCTTCAGGGAAAGACAGTAACTTTAAAAGATTTGCAGTCTTTGATGGATGAGAGCCAGGTGTCTCTGAAACATCGCTCCATACCACCCTCACAGTTGATGCACTGGCTGGAGGTTTTCTTGGAGGGGGCAGTGCTAAAAAAAAAAAATGTTGCGGTTTGAAGTGCTGGGAAAATGTTCCACTCCTAGTCTTCCAAATATTTTGGACACTGTGTCTAAGCTACTTAGATTAAAGCAGGGATGGATCAGATTTTGGTTTAAGATAGAAATCGCACTCGTGGAAGAGATGATGCTGCTAAAAAAAAAGAGAGAGGAAAATGATCATTTTCTGCAGTGTAACCATTTGGGGAAATTAATGAGATAAAGCTTTCTGCATCACCACCCTGCTGGCAAGGTTTTGGTTCAAAAAGTACTAGAGCAGGGACAACTGTGGCTGTTATCTGGGTCTTCAAACAGCAGTTTGAACTGCAGGCATTTTCAGATAAAATCCCCTTTCAGAAATGCTATTCTGCATGCAGAAGGGAGAGCAGATCAGCTACGCACGAGCATGCCTGTCAGCTGCAGCTATTTGACCAACCGTCTAAACAGAGAGCTTATGCAGGGGTAAGCAACCTTTTTACATTCAAAGGTTATTTAACCTTTAGGAATAGGTGTCTCCTAATAACTCTCAGGGGACATGGGTGGCACTGTGGTCTAAACCACGGAGCCTAGGACTTGCCGATCAGAAGGTCGGCGGTTCGAATCCCTGTGACGGGATGAGCTCCTGTTGCTTGGTCCCTGCTCCTGCCAACCTAGCAGTTCGAAAGCACATCAGTGCAAGTAGATAAATAGGTACCGCTCCAGCGGGAAGGTAAACAGCGTTTCTGTGCGCTGCTCTGGTTCGCCAGGCTTAGTCATGCTGGCCACATGACCTGGAAGCTGTACACCAGCTCCCACGGCCAATAAAGCGAGCTGAGCGCCGCAACCCCAGAGTCGGCCACGACTGGACCTAATGGTCAGGGGTCCCTTTACCCTTTACCTTTAACAACTCTCAACACCCTTAACAGACAAGAGGCCTAGTGCTATTTTCAGATCTCTCGCTGCTAAAATGCCACTTGAAAATGAACAAATGGCAATAGCCACATCAACATGCAGATCAATGTAAATCCTGATGACTTTCCTTAAGGACCCATCGCATTGGCTTCAATATTAAAATGAGCACAACTTTTTTCTTTCGGGCAACCTGGTCCTTTGATCCTGCTGCAAAAGGGTGTCATTGATGTACAAGAACCGTTAGCTCAACACAGGATCAAGTCCTAAAAGCAAGCATGATATAAGATTTGCTGGGAAGCCCTACCTAACTAGATATTGGAGCATTTATTATTATTATTATGGCCTGGCTTTTATTTTTGCCAGTGATTCACTTCCTATGAGCAATATATTGGATAGGTGTCTTTAAGACTATAGACTGCCTTGTCAATTATCCCACTGGAATTGTTGTCTCACAAATCACCCTGCTAGCTGGTTTTGTTTTTGCTTTGTGTTCCTCTTGGTTTTAACAATCTCTGACCTTTGACAAAAGAAAATGGAAATGCTTCTTCATAGTAAAAGGAACACAGTGGTACCTCGGGTTACATACGCTTCAGGTTACATACGCTTCAGGTTACAGACTCCACTAACCCAGAAATATTACCTTGGGTTAAGAACTTTGCTTCAGGATGAGAACAGAAATCGTGCAGCGGCAGCAGGAGGCCCCCTTAGCTAAAGTGGTGCTTCAAGTTAAGAACAGTTTCAGGTTAAGAACAGACCTCCAGAACGAATTAAGTTCTTAGCCCGAGGTACCACTGTAAAGGGTTAAAGTGTGGTAATAAGAACATTATTACCATACCTTGTAGAGCTGTGAATGGCCACTGAATGTAGAAAATGTGTGTTTTGAGATTCCCAGTCTCCTCTGGCTGGTGCACCAATGAAGTGATCTGAGGCAGCTGGCTCGAGGCAGCATGCACCTCCAACTCCACTGGGGCATGTGCCCAGATCTTGGAAGGCTGTGTGTCAATGGCATGTCTTTCCTCAGGTACCAAGAGATCTCAGGATCAGGTGCGAGAATGCACATCTCCAGTGCTTACGGTATATTCAACTCCCCATGTTGAATTTGCCACCTTACTGTATTGAGAGGCAATAACAACCTAGAACATGTGCTCTCTCTCTCTCTTTAAATCCTTATTGAAAACTAAGAATTCTTCCCAGAGTTTCAATGGCAGCTGAATGAACAGCAACTTTAAAAATATGAATCATACCAAGGTTCTGTGACCGCAGTATTTTTTATGTTTAAAAGAGACATCCATAGTCCGTTGACCCATGTTATTAACATTGCCTTGGCACCCTTTGATTTTGTCCATTACCAAACAGATGGTACAATAGTTACTTTTTGAAGGACTAAGCTAGTATAATAACCACATCTGGAACTAATTTGTAGCTCCCTAAACCAATAGATCACCCAGGTTTAAGAGGGCCCTTTGGTCTAAAAGTCTCAAACAAGCACAGTCAAATAATCCAAAAGCCTTATGGCTGGTTTCAAGTTGTATCTTGCAGTCCAAACATGGGTGCTTCCCTTCGCCCTCATGTGGACGATGTTTTGACTAAAAATGGAACATGGATGGTTCTGTTTTCTTGGAGCTTGAATTTGTGGCCAGTTGGAGTGAATTGGGTGGGAGCAGGGAGAGCCAAGGAAATCATCAGTCATTTTTTCTTCACAGGGTATTCTGAGAATTGTAGCTCTGTGAGGAGAGTAGGGGTCTCTCAGCACCCTTAACAAACCACACTTCCCAAGATTCTTTGAGGGAAGCCATGACGACTTTAAATCTATTGTGTAGATGGGACCTCAGCCACTTGGAGTAGACTAACTTAACTGAAACATTATTCATCCATTGAACAATAACTTGTCAAATCACAGAGTTGTAGAGCTACCCGGCGTCCAGTCACCATGCTAACCTTGCTGCCCTTTGACTGTCTCCCAGCAATTTGCAGTGAAGTTGGTGGCAAGATGTCAGCTAAGCCCAGTTGCCCTACGAACCTCTATTGTGGGACACCCATAAGTTGACAAACTACTCAAGATGCAGCCTAACCAGTGCAGAACAGAATGGAAATAGTGACATTTCATTTTCAAACCTCAGGCATGTTGACTTTTAAAAATCAGAAATATAGTAATTCCCCATGCCCTGCAGATGATATACAGGAGGTTTGGCCTTTGTATTTGTGATTGGGGGATGTGGGTGTTCTTGTAATCTGTGGCTTACTTATTATCATTTTCTCAAGTTCCATTTTGAACTAAAGACTCCATCTTGGAGTGCCTTAAGCAGCTGGCTCCAGAAAGCTGTTTCTGCTACACGTTCTCCTCGATTGGCCTTAATGTTGAGAAATTTTCTATGCTTATTAATGATTTTTTTTAAAAAAAATCCCCTTACAGTGTTCTTATTTTTAACAAATCCTGGAGCCACCACTATTTTTTCATCTTAGCATAATGAAATCTATCACAGCAAGCACTCAAGTACATCCATATTGCCATCGCCACGTGTGTCATCCAGGTTCACAGTAGCATCAGCAATAGGTTGGCCGGGGGCAGGGGGGGAGGCAGGACCCAGTAGACCTTGGACTGGCTCAACCTCACCTCTTCCCCATCCTCAGAAACCCCACTTTGGGGCTTTCAGCCCACAAGTTTGGTGGCTGGCAGGAGGCTGGCAGAACCAGCAAAAGTGAATGGAGGGATGCCTCTGCCTTGTCCAATCCTCTCACATCCCAGAGTAAGGGGGGGTGGATGGATTTCAGCCTACGATAAGTGACCTACAATAAATTAAGAGTCAAAAAACAGCACAAAAACAAAAAGAATACATTAAAACAAAACCAGCACAATGGTGCATAAACAGACACAGGAAAACACGAGCAGGAGAAAACAGCACCTTTATTTCTGGTATTTAGACACCCCCTAGAGGTGTTCCCTGGACCATAAAGAAGGCTGATCATCAAAGAATCGATGCTTTTGAATTATGGTGCTGGAGGAGACTCTTGAGAGTCCCATGGACTGCAAGAAGATCAAACCTATCCATTCTGAAGGAAATCAGCCCTGAGTGCTCACTGGAAGGACAGATCCTGAAGCTGAGGCTCCAATACTTTGGCCACCTCATGAGAAGAGAAGACTTCCTGGAAAAGACCCTGATGTTGGGAAAGATGGAGGGCACAAGGAGAAGGGGACGACAGAGGACGAGATGGTTGGACAGTGTTCTCGAAGCTACCAGCATGAGTTTGACCAAACTGCGGGAGGCAGTGGAAGACAGAAGTGCCTGGCGTGCTCTGGTCCATGGGTCACGAAGAGTCGGACATGACTAAATGACTAAACAACCAACAACAACAACAACAGAGATGTTCCGCTTCCCATCAAAGAAGAGGTGTTAATGATGGCTCCAGGTGGCCCTCATTGTAACTACATCAAGATTATTATGTGCAAAGGGGGGGGGGGTTAAGTTGGGCCTTTGCTCCTGAATATTTGGCATTTCTTTGTGCACTGCAGAATCTGGACATTCTAGCCTCGTTGGTCAGGACACCCATCCTGCTCAGATAAGCACAGATAATAACGAATCCTGAGCCAAAATTGCTACCCAGCTCCCTGCTTCATCTTTTCGGGATCCCAATTCCTAGTCAACCCAGTTCGTGTTCCTGCAGGCTGTTTCCTGTCACCAAGATCTAATGAGGGATTCTCAAGGTCTAATGAGGCAGCCCAGAACTGCAGATAGTCTTACAGTGGGCAGGGAAGACTGGTTTTATTGGTTACATCTGCCCTGCAGATTGCCCATGAGTCATTGCTTGCTCTATCCATTACTTGTTCTGTGGTTTCTCTTTAATAGAAGAAAAGAAGACTTGTGCAAAGCCTTTCCTCTTGCTTCTGTAGGCATTTCCATGTGCAAAAAAAATGGTATTGGCTGCATCCAGATGCAACAATAAAAGCAGGGTCATCAGCATGGTTCTCTCTAGATGTTTATGGATCTCAACTCCCATCCACCCATGCCCATTAGCCATGGTAATCTGGCCCCAGATCTGGAGCAGATAAGGTCTGCATGCTCAGAGGTACTATTCCAGTGAATAGGACATGCTGGAAGAATCTTCATGTCTTGATTGTGGGCTTCTTAGAGGACTCTGGTTGGCCATTGTAGAAAGCAAGATACTGGACTAGTTGAGAATGTCATCTAATCCAACTAGGATCTTCTAGTGATGTTGAGGTTCACACATAAATACAATTTTCTAGAATATCATCTTCATCATCATCATCATCATCATCATCATCACAACACTAAAATCCTAACAAGTGGGAATGTGGTAAAGAGCCAGCTGGGATAGCTTGTCAGAATAAAACTTTCTGGAAAGTGCAGATAGTGGACCCCTGTAGAATGTCAGCAGGACTGTTGTTCCACAGAATGGGGCAGCCACACAAAAAGCCCTGTTCTTAGTTATTGGGGTGTCAGCTTCTGAGAGCTTTGGAAATTGCAGGAGAGACTCTCCCACAAACACTGCCAGGTGTATAAGGAATAAAGCAGTCTCTCAAGTAAGCTGGTTTTGAGTGTTATAGGGCTGTATATGTTAGGACCGACAGCTTGAACTTGGTGCAGTAGCAAATTGGCAGCCACTGCGAATTGTGCAAGAAAGGTGTTCTATGCTATGGTCATCCACACAAAATGGGACACAAGTTCTACTACAGTGGTACCTCAGGTTACAGACGCTTCAGGTTACAGACTCCGCTAACCCAGAAATAGTACCTCAGGTTAAGAACTTTGCTTCAGGATGAGAACAGAAATTGTGCTCCGGCGGCGCAGCGGCAGCGGGACGACCTATTAGCTAAAGTGGTACCTCAGGTTAAGAGCAGTTTCAGGTGAAGAACAGACCTCCGGAACGAATTAAGTTCTTAACCCGAGGTACCACTGTATTTAACCCAATTTGTTGGTGTAACTTGCTGGCATCTGCTTAGGTCTATGAATAGATAATTGTTTGTGAGGCGGGGGATGCAACTCACAATTACACGGCACTTGAAATGGGATTGCGTCTCCAATATTGATCATCACTTTGTCTTTTAAAAACATATTTTTAGTTTGATTTCAAAGAAATAAAATTGGCCGTAATAGCTTTTATTCAGTTCACAGGAAACTGCTTTGTGGAACAATTTCACTGTTCTCATTCATGTGATCAATGAATAGCTTCCACTTTCCTGAATGTAAGAATAATCATCTCCACTTGAGGGCACCAATTCACATCCTATTACCAGAGTTAATGGCCTCAAGTTGCCTCTGAAATGAACACACTTAGTGGCTATTCATATTCTTTTGCCACTTTCCCACAAAATTGTGGCTGAAGTGACTCACAACGTATCAAATGGATGACAATGAATACAGTGGTACTTCGGTTTTCGAATGTCTCGGAAATCGAACGTTTCAGTTTTCGAACGCTTTCCGGAAGTTGAACATTGCACGTGTCTTCCGTATTGAGTTTTCTGTAAATAAATGCTTTCGGGAGTAATTGCTTCGGTTTTTGAACATTTCGGAAGTTGAACGGTCTTCCGGAACGGATTACATTTGAAAACCAAGGTACCATTGTATAACAATTTAAGAACACCTCACACACTAGGAACAATTAGATACAATCGCATTGTCAGTTATGAGAGCCAGTGCAGTGTACTTATCAGAGTGGCATATTAGGACCTGGGAGACTTAGCTTCAGCCAACACACCTCACAGGGCTGTTGTGAGGATGAAATGGAAATGACAAGAATCAGCAAGACCCCACCTTGAGCTCCTTAGAGGAAAGATCTTTGAGGTCCTTGGAGAAAAGGTCTTTTAGCTCCCAACAACAGTCTCTAGCAGGTGTAGGACCAGTTCCAAAGGCAACCCCATACGGAGCTCATTACAGCAATCCAGTCTTAAGGTTACCACTTCATAGGCTACAAGGGGCAATTTACCATGAACCAGATACAGCCAGATGAAGCTGGTAAAAGGCTCTCCTAGCCAGTGAGGTCATTTGGGCCTTGAATGCCAGAGATGTACTGAGGAGGACCCCCAAGCTATGTACCTGCTCCTTTAGAGGGAATGCAACTGGCCTTAACTTCTGGAACAACCTTACATTTATTAAATGTAACTATCATTTTTGCTTTGCATTTAATACTAGATTGCTCTGTTTGTATGTAACACTAAATTTATCTCATGCATTATTTTGAATTTTATGGTGTGTCCTGTATTCTGTATATCTGCATTTCCAGCGTTCTCTGTTTTGATGTTTTGAATGTTTACCATAAGCCAGTTTGGATGCAGCTCTTTGTGGGAAAGCAGCATACAAGTAAAATTGATTGACCTATCAAATATATAGCCCACCCTTTTCCTCAAAATAGCCCAGAGCAGCAAACCTTTCTGTGATTTAAAAAAAAATGATTAAAAATAAAATCATATTTAAAATGTTTTGATTTGTTAGTCACCCATTGTTTTTAAATTGTGGATTAAAATACAGGGCAATATTCAACAAAGGTGTCCCATCAGTGCAAGGATTTCAGCTTGCACAATGGAACTCCCACTCCCCAAATACAGACCCCCCAAGTGTCCCTGCTTTTTCTTAGGTCATCCCTATTTTCAATGGAGAGATGTTGGAGGGTATGGAGTTATTCGACCCCTGGGTCTGAAGGCAGCCCTGGATGGGGAAGGTTTTTTTAAAATGTTTAATGTTTTGATATTTTTTTATATATATGTTGGAACCTGCCCAGAGTGGCTGGGGCAACCCAATCAGATGGGTGGGGTATAAATAGCAATATTATTATTATTATTATTATTATTATTATTATTATTATTATTATTATTAAATAGGGAAACCCTATTGTCAGGGAACTGACATCAGAGGAAAGGGAGGTGGAAGGGCTCCCAGAGGCTGGGAGGGAGTCAGCAGCTAAAGCTGGGACCAGCAGGGGGAGAGAGTGTACTCGGGAGGAGGATCTCAGGAATGCTGAGAGAGACGCAGCAGCCAAGGCAGGAACTAGCAGGGAAGAGGGAGGGGTGAGAGACACGTCCAGCGAGAACAGCGGGGAGGTGTCAGAAGCTACCATAGGGAGACCCATGCTTCGTCGGAAGCTGCCACGTCGTGAGTCCAGGAGACGCGTTTCCGTTAAGGAGCTTCTTTGCTGGAAGCGCTTCCGCAGACAGCCACTGTCAGACTCTACGAGTGACTAGAGCAGACATGTTTGAGGAGCTCTGTCACACACAGAGGTTTGTGGAGCCGCACAAACTCTGAGGGAGCACGATTTTACGCACAAGCAGCTAATCATCCCATCATAGCAGTCTGACAGTCTCTGTACGCTGCCTGTGCAGGAGAAAGCATCATGAGCGACCCAGCCGGAACCGGAGGAGCAGGGGTTGGAGCTGGTCCAAGCTTGGAAGAAAGGTACCGAGCGTTGGAAGTCCAACTTGCGCTGCAGACGGCGAGGCTCGAGGAGAGAAGGGCTCAGGATGCAGACAAGAAGGGGAGAACCACTCAGTTCCCCAGAAAGGTACCAGGATTGGTGCAAAAGTTTGGGGGGGACCCCAAGGACTACCATGCCTTTAGGACAGAGATGCAATATGCCCTTAATGTGCAGTTTGATGAGTTCCCTGATGAGGAATCGCGAGTTGCTTTCGTAATTGGGCATCTTGAGAAGGGGGCGCGGGACTGGGTTCGACCCCTGATGGCAACGCACAATGACATCCTAAAGGACACTATGAAGTTCTTTCGTGCAATGGATTATCATGTTTTCCAGCGAGATTGAGGAAGGGGTGGTGCGCAGACAGCTAATGGCTTGCAAGCAGGGAAGCCGATCTGTCCGTGAGTACTGGACTGAATTTACCATGCTGGTTCACCGATTGGGGTGGGATTTATCGGCGGCACCCATTCAGATGCTATTTGAAGAAGGTCTTTCTTCGGCTGTGAAAGACGAACTGTCCCGGAGTCCCAGGGCGGTGTCTATGGATCAGCTGACCAAATCTGCGCTGACCATAGGAGCGCGCCAGGAGGCAAGAGCCTTGGAGAGGCGGGAAGGGAGAGGGGAACGTTGGAAGGAGTTCCGCATTCCAGACATTCCTGAGCCAGCTTTCCCGCCGGCAGAGCCGATGGAAATCGGAACAGCGCGCGCGCGCGCAGTTTCAAAGCCCAGTGAGGGGGCTAAGGAGGAGGGAAAGGGCGCCCGGAAATGCTATCTCTGCCAACAGCCAGGCCACTTTGCCAGAGTCTGCCCCCAGAGGAAGGAATGGCAAGGGATGGTGGGAGCTGTTGAGGGAGGAGAGCAGGGAGAAACGGAGCAGGTAAAAGCCAACGCCTGGTTGCCACAGTCGGGGCACTGCAGCCAGGCCAAAGAGCAGTGAAAGTGCCCGTGCCAGAAGCTCCTCAACCTGCTCTAGTGATTGAAGTGTCGCTAGAGCTGCAAAATGGACACCCCCTAAAAATAAAGGCGCTGTTGGACTCAGGCAGCTCCTGCAATTTTATGAGCAAGGAGTTTGCTGCAGAACACCAGATACAGACGATCCCTTTAAGCAACCCCCTGCAGGTGACCACGATCGATGGCAGGGAGCTGTTGGGAGGAGGAGTCAGCTTGCAGACCGTCCCAATGATAATGAGGGTGGCAAGGCACACAGAACTGATAGCGTTTAATGTGGCCACCTTGGGAGGCGCTCCCATTATTTTGGGAATGAGCTGGCTAGCGCTACATGATCCGCTGGTGGGCTGGCATCAAAGAGTGGTTTCCTTTGGTTCAGCACATTGCTTAGAACACTGCAGGGGGGAAAAGGGTTCAGCAGGGGCCCAAGCCACCCTAGCAGGGACTGAAGTAATGGAGAAGGTGAAGGTACCACCACAGTATGCAGATCTCAGCGACGTGTTCAGCGAGAAGGAAGCTGACCAACTACCCCCGCATAGGCCCTTTGATTGCCAGATCAATTTACTCCCTGGAGCACAGCTTCCTGTAGGCAAGTTGTATGCCATGTCAGACAGAGAAATGCAGGAGTTGCGAGAGTTCATTGACAAGAACCTGAAGAGAGGCTTCATCAGAGAGTCCAAAGCAGCGGGGGGTAGCCCAGTGTTTTTTGTGGATAAAAAGCACACGGACAAGCCGAGACTTGTATGTGATTTCAGGCGGTTAAATGCAGTGACAGAACCAGTGGCTTTCCCTATGCCCAGGATTGATGATATTTTGACCAGGGTGCGGAAGGGAAAGATTTTTACAAAGCTGGACCTAAGGGGGGCGTACAACCTGATACGTATAAGGAAAGGGGATGAATGGAAAACCACCATGTTCACCCCTTTGGGGGCATTTGAATATCTCGTGATGCCTTTTGGATTACAAGCGGGCTCCGCGTGCTTTCAATCGTTTATGAACCACGTACTGGGGCCTTTGCTCTACAAGAATTGCGTGGCCTTCCTAGATGATGTGCTGGTGTATTCGGAGAATGAGGAGCAACATGTGAGAGACGTCAGAGAAGTGTTGAGCAGGCTGCAAGCCAACAGGCTGTGGGTGAAACTGGAGAAGTGTCAGTTTCATACCAAGGAGGTGGAATTCCTGGGGTACCGCCTGTCAGACAAGGGATTGGCCATGGATCCCAGCAAGGTTCAAGCAGTGCTGGAATGGAAAACACCCAAAACCAAGAAGGATGTGCAGAGGTTCCTAGGGTTTGGAAACTTTTATCGTAAGTTCATCCGAAACTTCGCCCACCTGACGGCGCCCATTACGGACTGTCTCAGCAGTAAAAAGAAGTTTGTTTGGACGGCGGAGGCGGAGCGAGCGTTTGAGGAACTGAAAAGGGCCTTCGCCTCTGAAGGACAACTTCTGCATGTGGATTTACAAAAAAAGCTGAGGGTCGAAACAGACGCATCTGACAGAGCCATAGGGGCGGTGCTTCTTCTTCTGCAGCCGGGGAAGGAGGAGTCAGAGTGGCGACCGTGTGCCTTCTTTTCGCGAAAGCTGAACAAATCCGAGAGGAACTACACGGTGTACGACCGGGAACTTCTTGCTATTCATGAGGCTTTCCGGAGATGGAGGCACCTGCTAATTGGTGCACAACATAAGGTGCAAGTGTGCACGGACCATAAGAATCTAGAGTATTGGAGAACTGCGCGAGTGCTCAACCAACGGCAGTTGAGATGGGCCCAGGAGTTCTCCAAATTTAACTTTGAGATTTGTTACGTGCCAGGCCCAGAGAACGTTAGGGCGGACGCTCTCTCACGCAAACCTGAATATTTGGAGGGGGAGGGAGCACCCGAAGAGACCCATGTCATTCCAGAGGACCGCTGGGTGTGTGGGGCGGCATTGGTGGGGCAAAGGGAACTGGTAGAGGGAACGGTGCATGATGAATACGCCCAGGACAAACTCAGGGGTCTCAGGAGGGAGGGAGACAAACCCGGGGGTTTTGAGGAGAGAAACGGGGCGTTGTACTACAAGGGAGCGTTATATATACCTGAAGGGGAATTGAGGGAAAAGGTACTCAAGCAACTGCACGATAGCCCCACAGCAGGGCATTTTGGGCAACACAAAACCATGTGGCTGGTTACCAGGGAATTCTGGTGGCCCAAGGTCAGGGAAGATGTGCGGGAGTATGTGAGAGGGTGTGACCAATGCCAACGAGCCAAGGGGGAGAGGCGGGCACCGGCAGGTTTATTAGAACCACTACCCACACCTGAAAGACCATGGGAAACAGTGGCAATAGATTTCATGACTGATCTGCCAAGGTCTAGAGGGAAAACAGCCATCATGGTTGTGGTAGACCTGTTAACCAAGATGGCCCACTTTATAGCCTGCTCACATGCGGTCACAGCAGAAGAAACCGCTAAATTGTTTGTAGAAAATGTGTTTAGGTTGCATGGCGCCCCCTTGAGGGTGGTTTCAGACCGAGGGAAACAATTTACTTCCAGGTTCTGGAGGAAGCTCATGAGCTTACTGCATGTAGAGGTTAATTTCTCAACTGCCCGTCATCCAGAAACCAACGGGCAGGCGGAAAGAGCTAATGGTGTCCTCCAGCAATATTTGAGGTGTTATGTGAATGACAGAGAGAATGATTGGGTGGAGAAGCTGGCGTTGGCAGAATTTGCCTACAACAATGCAGAGAACGTGTCCATGGGGATGAGCCCCTTTTTGGCTAATCACGGGTGCCATCCCCGAGCCTTCCCAGGGGGGGAAGGGCAGAACTGGAGCGTTCCAGCTGCAGAACAGTTCGTTGAAGAAATGGAAGCGATCCATCGCCAGCTCCAACTTAACTTAAACAGGGCGAAGGAGGAATATAAGAGGCAGGCAGACAAAAACAGAAGGGAAGGTGAAAGCATTAGGGTGGGGGACCAGGTGTGGCTGTCTACCCAAGGGTTACCATTCAAAGGGGGTTGTAAGAAGTTAAGACCCAAAAGGCTGGGCCCATTTGAAGTCACGCAGCAAGTCAACCCAGTGGCTTTCAGACTCCGGTTACCGAACCACATGAAGCTGCACCCAGTTTTCCACAGGTCGTTGCTGTCACCGTATAAAGGGGACAGAGAAGGGAGGGTCAATAGGGGACCAGCAATGGAGGAAAAGGAACACAGCTACCATGTAGCGGAGATTCTCGATTCCAGGTGGAAGGGAGATCAAGTAGAGTATTTGGTAATGTGGGAAGGGGAGCCGGAGTCGGAAAACACCTGGGTCATGGCAGAGGATGTAGATGACGAGGTTTTAATAGAAACTTTTCATCAGAGATTCCCTCGTAAACCTCAGCCAGTGGCGAGGTTCCGGAGGGAATACTTAGCCACCACCGACGAAGAAGAAGAGTGGGAGGGGTTCTCTGATTCCGAGGAGGAGGAGGATTCAGCGAGCCGGAACGAAGACCGATGGAGGGAAATGTTCGAGACGTCTGAAGATGAAGAGGATTCTTTTCGGGGTTTTATCTCCTCACCGCCCAGAGGAGAGAGTATGGGCGGGGGGGAAGGGGGCCCTGGAGGGGAGGTGGATGTCAGGGAACTGACATCGGAGGAAAGGGAGGTGGAAGGGCTCCCAGAGGCTGGGAGGGAGTCAGCAGCTAAAGCTGGGACCAGCAGGGGGAGAGAGTGTACTCGGGAGGAGGATCTCAGGAATGCTGAGAGAGACGCAGCAGCCAAGGCAGGAACTAGCAGGGAAGAGGGAGGGGTGAGAGACACGTCCAGCGAGAACAGCGGGGAGGTGTCAGAAGCTACCATAGGGAGACCCATGCTTCGTCGGAAGCTGCCACGTCGTGAGTCCAGGAGACGCGTTTCCGTTAAGGAGCTTCTTTGCTGGAAGCGCTTCCGCAGACAGCCACTGTCAGACTCTACGAGTGACTAGAGCAGACATGTTTGAGGAGCTCTGTCACACACAGAGGTTTGTGGAGCCGCACAAACTCTGAGGGAGCACGATTTTACGCACAAGCAGCTAATCATCCCATCATACCTATTTTCATCAGAGAAATACTGGAGGGTATGCAAATATGCTCCATAGTGGTGGAACCCTTAGAACAAGTTTGGGGGGGGTGCACAGGGGTAAGGAGAGGGTGGAAGTTCTGTTGCACAAGGAGCAATCATTCTGCTAATGGAACATGTTAGTTGCATACCTTCCAATGCTTTTCAATGCATTCATCTGTAAAACACACATTCTATACACATGCACATTTTTTGCGAACCCTTAGGGCATTGCAAAGTCTAGAGAGGTGAATAATCTGACTGGAAGCATCAGGCACCTGAGGGATAGCTCAGTCGGTAGATCAGTCTAATGTGAAAAGCAGGCCAAATTCACCCCTCTCCCCATCCCTAGAAATAAGCATATGTGTGAGAGGGATGTGTGTGTTTGTGTTTCATGCCACAACCACTGATGTATCCTCAGGCCAAAGGAACTGAAACTGATCCCATAAAATGAAACCAGACAGTGCTCTGGAAATCGCCAGTGGTACAGTACCAACAATTTCCAAATGTTTCCACACCAATTTCCCATTGCCCACATCATGGCTCCTACTGAACAAATGCCTTTGACTCAGCTCTGATTTTAATTAACAGGGAATTGAAGATGTCATTTCCCAAACATTTGTGAGAATGTTCTGGCTCGCTGGGCTTTGGGAGAGTAGTAGCCATCCTTCTTTTCCGCATGGTTCATGAGAGCAAATCAACAGACAGTTGAATATGTAGCCTTTCTATTAGTGACTTATATGTTCTACATCTGAAATTTGTTCAAAAGATGAAGGAGCGATGATGGTGTGTTTGTTTTGGTTTATTATATTGTTTTCTGTATTTATTACAGCCTTTTTTAAATTCCTCCTTTCTTGACAAGCTGTTTAACACCAAGGAAAGAGATTCCTTCTACTCCCTAAGCAGATTGTTTCACAAGCAGAACTGTTCCTTCATTTAGGGCATTTTCTCTAAAACTGAAAAGAAATCTATGGGTTGGTTCAGATGAAGCATTCTTTTGCCAGCGACTTGTGGTTCTTCCCATGGTTTTCTTTTGGAAATGACATCAGCCCCACACCTTTGTAAAGGCTTCTGGGGCACTCTAGATTCCCATGCCTTCTCCAGAGAATTGCGACCATGTAATCCAACTTGATCAAACCTATCCATTCTTAAAGAAATCAGCCCTGAGTGCTCACTGGAAGGACAGATCCTGAAGGATGAGATGGTTGGACAGTGTTCTTGAAGCTACCAGCATGAGTTTGACCAAACTGCGGGAGGCAGTGGAAGACAGGAGTGCCTGGCATGCTCTGGTCCATGGAGTCACGAAGAGTTGGACACGATTAAAGACTAAACAACAACAACAATCCAACTTGTGTCACTGGATGTAAAGGTGGGATGGGGACAGAAGTAAAAAAAATTAAAAAGGAAAAATTTGGGACTGGGTTCAGCTAGCTAGTCCTGCTAAGGGAAGCCCTTGAAGGACTTCTGCTGCCACTATGGGGCTTCCCTCATCTCTGTCCTCCAAATTGGCTTGGGGTGAGTGGGAGAACCCCCAAAACAGCACACAGGGGAAGAGAGTAGGGGAGATAGTTCCATCAGGCAAGTAGAAACGCTTGCACTGAAGGAGCGAATGCCTTAGCACTGTGTTGAATCCCTCCCATGGTCCTCAAAAGAATAATAAAATTAAGACGGAAAGGACTCCAAATGTCTCAAAAGCTATAAAATACATTTCTGTAAGTACTGGGAATGTAATATGTCTCAAATAGATGAAAAAATCCACACAAACACACACAAAAATGATACTTTGTTTTGTGACATGTCCAGTGTGGTCGGTTTTATTCACAGAACATGGAGAAATATTATTTTGCTGTGTTCCCATTAAGGGATGAAGTTGCCTCCAACAACAATGAAAATCCAAGAACAAATGGGCTGTTCAGTTCTTTGTCAGAAATTCAAACCTTCACAGATAATCACCTTTGCCTTACCACTGCTCTGCGGGGTGAGATTTTTGTAAGCTGTTGCGATGATCTGCTGTATGCATTGCTGATTCCAGCGGCGCAAGCGGCGCTGGGAGAATTGCTCAAAGCATTTTTCTGCCTGAAAAGGAAGGCTGATATTTAGTGCAGGTCCATAGGTAGCACAACCTGGCCATATTGTGAAGCAGGCTTAAACACGTGGAGAGACCTGCTGGATCAGGCCCATTTAGTCCAGTGGCCAACCATGGGAACCCTACAATGCAACAAGAGGAATAGGGCAAGATTAAATGAATGAGCCCTGCGAGGGGAGACCTGAGCAAGGACTTCTGGTTGTGAAACATGGCTTTCACCCCCTCTTCTCCTCCAAATTGGCTCTGGGGGAGTAGGGAGAACCCCTGGAAGAGAAGGGAGATTGTAAAAATGCTGAATTCTTCCTCCTATTAATGGTGATGCTGGAGTATATTGTCATTGTGGAGCAGAGGTCTGCTGTTCATTAAAAATGGGGCAGGGGGAGTCCCTACGCCTACTGGGTGTACACAGTCCATACTTCAAGTGGTTTTTGAAACTAAGGGGATGGGAGGTCTGTGGCTCCTAGAAAAACAGGTGATACACACATGTTCTCAGAGCACCTCGTATGGTGCTTTAGTTTTGGATTAGTAGTAAATAATAGCAGCAATTATAATCACGCCTCACAGTAGTGCTGTAGGGTTGGCATAGAGTAAGTGCAAGATGCTTCGTGGATCTAGGGATTAGGACAGCACTCATCAATGCCGGGATCAATTTAAACTGCCCTTGAAAACCAGACGGTTTCATTTCAAGTAATGCCAGAGGTTATTAGCTTAGTCAAGCTTCCACGAGGCCCTGCTTCTTCTTCTTGTTTTTTTTTGAGATGAAACACTTTTAACCTTGTAATAGAATGACTCGCATCCCAAATGGCGTGTTTTGTGAATCAAAGTTCCCAGAATTTCAACATATCTCTGGAGGGAATGACGTCTCTGCTGGCGTTTGTTTTCCTCTTCCCACCTCAGAATACCTTGTTTAGTAGTACGTTGCTAAAGAGCGATTGATCTCTGTTATCTGGAAGGGAAGGGGAGCCAAGCAAAATAGCAATATTTTTCAATGTCCTGTTAGATTTGTCCTGTGTTTCTGCCCAATCCCGCTCCACAGATACATCTGTAGATTACCCATGTCAGTGAATACACACACACCCCGTATTTTTCCGTCTATAGGACACCTCCTTGTTTAAGATCCCCCCTATTTTGGGGGACTCAATTTTAGGAAAATGAGGGGAGATGGCCCAAAGTTGTTGAGCCTCTCCCCTCCCCCCGCACAGCTGTGCGTGGGAAACACTCCCTAGATCATTTCCCATGCGCAGCGGCATCGGGGGAAGTTGCGCTCCCAGGAGCACAACCTCCTCTGATGCCGCCGCGCATGGGAAACGACCCAGTATTGGACAACCCCAGTTTTTGACGTGCTTTTTGAGTAAAAAATCTTCATCCAATACACTGAATATATATATATATATATGCACCTTTACTAAACAATGTGTCACAAAAAGTAGCACTGGGGTTCAGTTGATGTCTCCATCCAAAGCCGAACTTCTGCAGGACGTCATTCAGAGATATGCACGCTGGCATGGCTGCTGCTTACGTGGTGAAGCTGGGGTGGCAGTGAGGTCAGAGTTGTGCAGTTCCACTGGTTGGACCGCCAGATCGATGCAGCTGGTGGCATCATATGAGCCTGACCTGGCCGCCATCCCAGCATCAGGAGGGTGGCTCTGTAGTGGTGTCCCAGCACCTGTGCCCCTATATCATTTATGTACATGTCCCTTGACAAATAACGAATATAAGAGGTTTCTACTGCAACAATGGAGAATGGATTGGGAAGAAGGATCAGGATGAGAGGTAGACTGTGTGCAACATGCTCAGGATACCACTATCCCCTTAAAAAAAAACCCTTCTAGTGTAGCGAATGTGCATGCAGAGAACAATTCCCTAGAATTACAAAACCTTTGAAATACAATAATGCAACACTCTTCTTGAAAATGCAATAATTGCATACTTTCCCTCCATTTGATACAGTGGTTATTGCTCCTCAAGGGGTTTCTTGTCCAAGGCGTTACTGAAACCAAAATCCTAAACCGGAATCCACCACAACCTTCTTGAATGGACCTAACTTTCTAATGAACCAGACCCAAATGCAATAAGACACTATTTCCCAGAGTATGAAGATTGCAAACTCTTGAAGAGATCCAGATTTTGTGGCTCAGACTCTTCTCTCGCCAATTAACCCTCCTGATAAAATTGTGAGGGTGAAAGAAAAGCAAAATGTTGGACATTAATTGTTCTATCTTGCCTACTTCAAAGCTCTCAAGATGGTAAAAAAAAAAGCCTGTGACCATTAATAAACAAAACAATACCCCACCCAGACAATGAATGTGACTTCTTCGTTTAAAAGGAAAGAATGAAAGAACACCAAGGACAAGTTCCAGATAAAGCATTGTTTATGACTGTATTATGCTAAGAGTAAATGACTTTGGACCACAGTAGATTAAAAGCCATGAGCATTTATTTATATTAGTAGTCTGGTTTTTCTCCTTCAGAAAGGTTGGTTTTTTTGTTTTGTTTTGTTTTTTAAAAACCTATTGTCTTTTCGAAGCACACTAACATTGAAAACCACACTGACTCAATTCAAAGATATTTACGTATAACAAAGCATTGTGTGCAACTACTGCCATGTATTAAAATCCCACATGCAAGCAACTACATGGTCATCAGATGTGGGTACATATTTGAATCCTCAGAGATCAAAGACTCAGAAGGGGATGACTTCATCTAGCCAGTGCAGGAGTACCAAATTGGAAAGTCACACAAGGGCTCAGTCACCAATTATACATTAGATAGATAAATGATATAGATGATAGATAGATGATAGATAGATAGATAGATAGATAGATAGATAGATAGATAGATAGATAGATGATAGATAGATAGATGATAGATAGATAGATAGATGATAGATAGATAGATAGATAGATAGATAGATAGATAGATAGATAGATGATAGATAGATAGATAGATAGATAGATAGATAGATAGATGATAGATAGATGATAGATAGATATAGACAGATAGATAGTGTCAGGGAACTGACATCGGAGCCAGAGGCGGAGGCAAGGCTCCCAAGTGATGCTGGAGAAGGGCCCAGCAGAGAGAGAGGCAGCTCATCAGCTGGGGAAGGAAATCAGCATAACACCAGGGATAAAGGGGGGCAGATGGGGGAATCGGCGAGGGGGCTCCAGGACTCCCCGCCGGAGACCAGCGGGGAGAGCACGGGTCCTCCGCTACCCACACCCTCCCTGCGCAGAAGACTTCCGCGCAGGGAGAGTAGGAGGAGATTTGGCGTCAAACAGCTTTTATGCTGGAAAAGGTTTAAGAAACGCCCACTGACGGATTCTGCTAGCGACTGAAACAGCCACAAAGTGAAGGGCTGTCCAGACAGAAAAGGTTTAACCAGGCAACCTTGCCAGGAGTGGCAGCAACTTACGCACGAGCAACCCCTATTATTATTACTGATAGATAGATGATATATAGATAGATGGATGATAGATAGATGATAGATGATAGATAGATAGATAGATAGATAGATAGATAGATGATAGATAGATAGATAGATAGATGATAGATAGATTGATAGATAGATGATAGATAGATAGATAGATAGATGATAGATAGATAGATAGATAGATAGATAGATAGATAGATAGATAGATGATAGATAGATGAGAGAGAGAGAGAGAGAGAGAGAGAGAGAGAGAGAGAGAGAGAGAGATCCCATTATAAGAACAGGGTGAAGAAAACAAAAAAAAAATCAAAAGATATACATAAAAATGTGTATCAAGCAATGATGGCGGCAGACATGCCTCCTCTTGCTCTAACATCAGGCCTGAAGCTGTTTTTGCTGTAATTACAAGTATTTTGCCTGCGTTTATTTTAATACTGTTGCTGATAAACAAATGCTTGACTGTGAGTAAACAGTATGCTTTGGACTTACTTTCCAGTCTGTAACCTGCTTCACTGACGAGCAGGGGAAACAAAGGGGGAGATCAGCCTAATGGCTAATTCCTATGCTTTCAGTTAAACTGCCTAATAAAATGGGGTTTAAACTCTGTCAGTCCTGTGCTTTTAAGTGCAAGTGATAAGCTGATTCTTTTGGCATTTAGCTCACACATGTGGGTCACGGAGGATAAAATATACCGTAGTTAATATAGCTCCTCGTCTACCTAATAAAAACCTATCACTCATTAGCTCCAGCCAGCCTGGCCAGTCAGGGATGATGGGAACTGCAGTCTGGCCTGCTGGTTTCCCACCCATGATCTAAAATAAGAAACAACAGACAGTGCAAACTTATTTTTTAATATGCTTTTTTAAATTAAATTTCCTGTTTTACAAATTCAGATAAACATTTTACGTACTTAAGATGTCAGTGACTTCCCTTCTTCTCTTTCCATGGTTCATTTTACATATCTTATATCCCTGCATATTTTACAAAAACAATGCCAGTCGGTTTTCCATTATTGCATCCATCAAAACTTATTTACACTGTTGAATTTATCTTAATGCTGCCAGCGTTTTCAGCTGTACACAATTATTTTCCACATATTCAATAAACGTTATCCAATCTTCTTTAAATGTATGTTCTTCTTCTTCTATTATTCTATATGTTAAATCTGCAAGTTATGCATAGTCTGTCAACTTAAGTTGCCAATCTTCTTTGGTTGGGACAATTTTTGTCTTTCTGAAGCTTGTGGTCTCAACTTGCAATGGTCTTCTTTTTCTAATTTCAACTGGTGTACTTGTTGGAAGGTGAGGTGCAACTCATTTCACTTAGAAGCATCTGTGTGGGGTTAAGGCAGATAGAATGGAAGACCTCCAGATTCCTAAACTGTCTATGTTTCTTTCAGCTCTGTGCTGACCTGTCCTTTGAAGTCAAAGTGATGTGTGGTGAGTTGCATCTTCTATGATTTTGGCTCCTCTCTCACACACTTTTATTAATGGATGGAAACAATATAAATTTAATTCAGCTGCAATTTGGTCTCGACTGAAACAACCCCAAAGATTCCCTTTGCTAGATGGCTACAACATCATTTCCATAATAGTGTTTACTATATCATTACTGTTATTCTTCCGTACACATACAAAATGTACCTTTTCAAAAATCCAAGAAATTAGACAAATGTGGTTATCAAAGTTAATAAGACTTGCATCCCCAGTTTTTAAAAAGGTGGAAATAAACTGGTTCAAATTCATTTCTTAGCTGTTGTCTTAAAGAAAAGAAATATATTTCTGTTTGAAAAGAAACAGACTGGTAAAAAGCTTAACAAACTGTTTCATAATTTGCCAAATAGATTCCATCTGTGTAAGCTAATATAACATAAACGATGGTTTGTTTTATTCTGCTGAATAGCATCAATTCCAAGTCTGGCATATTAACATGTGTCATAATGTAGCTGTTCTTCAGATCCTCCACCGCACAGTCCATTGGTTAATGTATCGATTTACATGCATTGTGGTGGGTTTATTAACATATGTCTGTATTGTGCATTAATATCCCCCTTGTAGCCACATGTCTTAACTGCAAGGTCTGCGTGTTAATAGTAAACTTACTCTTAAAAACAAAAGGCAATATCTGTTCTCTCAATTAATGCTTTGACATTGCTATTAATTTTGGAGCGTTTCCCTGTTAAGACACAAAAGAACAGGATCATATGGTGTTATGTAATATAGTCAATTCTAGGATCAAAAACCCCTTGGATTTAATGGGAGAGAGGGCATTTACAAATTCACATGCACTGTTAAGTTATGAAACTAAAGGCGCTTCCTTCAGTCATGCTAGAAGCAGGCATGTTCTACAGCAGTCTTCCCTGACCTGGTGCCTCCACGTGTTTTGGGCTCAAGGACGGTGCAAAAGGATGTACTATGCTTTGCTGCTGCTACCCCAACTCCTGATCTTCCCCGCCCCCTGGGCTTTTTATCTTGTTCTTTTACCAGTGGCGTAGCGTGGGGGTGCAGGGGGGGCCCGACCACACCAGGCGCAACATCTGGGGGTTAGGGTTAGGGGGCGCAAATCCACGGGTTAGGGGGCGCAAATGACTTGCCTTGCCCCGGGTGCTGACAACCCACGCTACGCCACTGTCTTTTACCACTGGTTAGTGGTCTCTCTGCTGGTGAACCACCCATTCAATGAGGGTCTCTGCCACTCAGGTGACTTTCAACTTTTTTGTAAGTCTAAAGAACATTGCAAACCACAGCAGCAGCACAGGCCCTTGCCTGGTCACCTTGCGCTGTAGAAGGACCCTCTTGACCTTTCCTATAGTGAGGCATGGAAGAGGAGGTGGTAACTGAGGACCAGCTCCAAATAAAGATATCAAATCCAAATGTCAGCAGAAAACAATCAGTAATTTTTGTTGCCATCTAGAAATTTACATGCTGGCTTACATATTGCCTTTTAGTTCCTTCTGCAGGTTCCCCACCACCACCACCACCTTGGAAGGACATCTTTGCCACATGCCTCTCTTAGGGGTGTGCAGATTTCAGTGAGGGTAAGAGGCTATTTATTTATTTAGGGATGCGGGTTGCGCAGTGGGTTAAACCACAGAGCCTAGGACTTGCTGATCAGAAGGTCGGCGGTTCGAATCCCCGCAGCGAGGTGAGCTCCCGTTGCTCGGTCCCTGCTCCTGCCAACCTAGCAGTTTGAAAGCACGTCAAAGTGCAAGTAGATAAATAGGTACTGCTGGGGCGGGAAGGTAAACGGCATTTCCGTGCGCTGCTGTGGTTCGCCAGAAGTGGCTTAGTCATGCTGGCCACATGACCCTGAAGCTGTACGCCGGCTCCCTCGGCCAGTAAAGCAAGATGAGCACCGCAACCCCAGAGTCGGTCATGACTGGACCTAATGGTTACCTTTTAAGAGGTTATTTGCATGTTGTCTCCAAATTTGTTTCATGTGTGTGTTCAATTGTGATGTTCATTTGGACTTTTCTAAAAAGAGGGAAAATAACCAATTTGGAGGGGAAGATATGGTCCTTTCCTCACCCTGTCTCCTGCCTCTAAGTCCTCCCACATCAGTATATACTCTTCCACAATGATTTTTAAATGTGTGCCTGTCCTTGTAGATGGGGAAAGGGGAAAGGGTTAAGCCCTCCAGCCATTTCGCTCATAAGTGCCCCGTCCAAAGTTGATTTTATTCTTTTTCCATTGGCATTGGTCATGCATGCCTTTAATATTTGGCCAGTGCCTTCATGACCACTAAATAACATCTGCTTAGGGACCTTTGGGCTCTGTGATGAACAAAACAGTTGGCGTGAGACTACAGCCTTCTCCAACCTTCTCCAGATGTTTGGGACTACAGCTGCCATTATTCATGGCCATTGGCCATTTCATTTGAGGCCGATGGGAGCTGGAGTCCAAACTGGCCAGTCCAGTCATTAGGCAAATTGGGACAATCGTCTCAAGCAGTGGGTTCAGGGATGGAGGAGACTGATGCTCCCTGTGTCCCTGCCTCATTATTTGCATCACTGCCCACCAGGCCCTGCTCCCATCATCAAGGTAATCTACTGTGGGTATTAACATTGCCATATTACAGTAAAACAAAAAAAAAGTTTGTTGGAAAAGGGAGACTCCAGTTAGTACAAAGTCACTTACAGTGGTGCCTCGCAAGACAAAAATAATCTGTTCCGTGAGTCTCTTCGTCTAGCGGTTTTTTCGTCTTGCGAAGCAACCCTATTAGCGGCCTAGTGGATTAGCGCTATTAGCTGCTTAGCGGATTAGCGGCTATTAAAGGCTTAGCGGCTTAGCGGCTAAAAGGCTATTAGCAGCTTAGCAGCTTAGAAAAAGGGGGGAGCAAAAAAAAATTGGAACACTCGCAAGACGTTTTCGTCTTGCGAAGCAAGCCCATAGGGAAATTCGTCTTGCGAAGCAGCTCAAAAACGGAAAACCCTTTCGTCTAGCGGGTTTTCCGTCTTGCGAGGCATTCGTCTTGCGGGGCACCACTGTAGTTGGAATTCGTTGGCAAATTGTACAGTGTTTATATTGGTCTCAAAAACTTGGGAGCTGATCTCTCACTACCAAAAGTACAGCTTCCAGAAAATGGGAACAACTGGAAGGGTTTCCCTGTGGGCTCTAAAATCAGGCCTACTCAGGCTGGAAGAGGCCAGTGGGAGGCCATGATTGACTCTAGCTTGAGCTATGCTGTCCATAGCACTGTGACATAAGAACAATATGAAGAACCTGCTGGATTAGGCCAATGGGCATCTCAAAGGGACACCCTGATGCCCATGGGAAACCATCAAGGAGGAACAAGCAGGAACCTTCCTGCAGTTTCCAGCAACTGGTATTCAGATGCATATGTCCTCCAAGCATGAAGACAGAGCAGAGCCATTGTTTACTAGTAACCATTGACAGCCTTCTCTCCTCCCCCCCCCCCCGAATTTGCCAAATCTTCTTTTAGAATAAGGTTACCAGATGTCCCTGTTTCCCGGCGACAGTCCCCAGATTTACAAATCAGTCCCCTGACAAAATCCATCCATTTAGCAAGAAGTTGAAAATTGTCCCCGGATTCTTTGAGAAAAATCTGGTAACCTTATTTCAGAATCACCCAAGTCAATGGCCATCACTGCCTCCTCTGGGAGCAGGCACCGTTTGTGCCGTGCAAAGAAGCACTTTTAAAAAAATCTGTCCTAAAAGAAAATTAATGATGTATGTATCTACTAACTTTTGCATTGGTTGAGCTGTTGGCATAAAAAAACACACCCCCAAACATGTTCTTCTTATGTTATCCATATGTATCTAACACATGGCTCCTCCAGACGGATGGAGGCTTGTTTGTTTGTTTGCAAGTGTATATTCTGCAATACGTCATTGGAGCAACAATAGTGTATTAGTGGTGTATTCATGCTGGACCATCCACACAACATTTTGCTTTCCTAGTTGTTCTGCCTCCTCAACATTATTGCATTGTTCCCATCTTGAGGGGCAATATTGCACGAGAGTGCAGCAAAAGTCGAACAACCATAATGAGTGCAAATCATCACAAAGCTCATGAAATCTTATGCAACAATAACAGTGCATGGGTCTACTCAGTAGTATGCCCCACTGTGTTCCCTGGGACTTGCTCCCAAGTAAGGGCACAAAGGGATGCAGCTTGACTGTGTTAGTCTTTAAGGAGCTAGAATACTCTGTTCTTTAGGCTATGGCCATTTGGCTACCCTTCTGGAACAGCCAAACATGTGCAACATCCATCATAAAAACAAAAAGAAGACCTGCGTGCCTTGACCTGTCTTTGGCTACCAACATGGTGGGGGGGGGGTTTCATAAATATGAATGGTTAATGGCAATGGATAAGGTTACTTGTAGAGTGTCATAGGACTAAGTGCTAATCCCCACTCTTAAATTCCACATACGATTAGTAAATTTGCAGATGATACAAAATTAGAAGGTGCTGCAGGCACGGGCAATGACTGCCAAATTGCATCATATTTCGAGGGGGGCAGGAAAGGAGCTGGAAGTCACAAACTGTGATTCAACACCAAAAATATGTAAGAGTACAACTGTAAAATAATGATCTACATAATAATGATATTCTTTGCGGAGCAGCGAAAAAATTAGAAAGCCGGTGTGAAAAAGAAAGGCAGTGTGTGATGATAGCTGGCAGCAACCTACGGCTCTGACAATCTGATCCAGCCACTATCCAGTCTGGGGTGGTGGTGGGGTGTTGCATCTGGCCCTGGATGGGAGTGAGAAATGTGGGCACGTGTTATATACTGAGTTGAATAGGATCCAAAATGCAGCAGTCTGATTGGTCCTAGAACAATAGGATCCAGAATGCAGCAGTCGGATTGGTCCTAGTGCAATAGGATACAGAATGCAGCAGTCTGATTGGTCCACAGGAGCCACCCAATCCAACTCCAGGTGGAAATGAATCCGCAACCTGATTGGCCTACAGGAGAATCCCAGAATTAGCCAATCATGTGGGGCCCATTGTGTAAATAATGTATATAAAGCAGACATTTTGGGGGAACTTCCATTCCTCACTACTATGAGCTGAATAAAGAGCATGAAATCCACACTCGACTCAGAGTATATTTCAGCATGCATGCAGGAGATGGAGCCAGGAGGGCTATATAAGCCCAGCCCATTGCACACAGCTGTTTTGGTGCTAGCGAGATCAGCCATGATGATGAAGAAAAAACAGTGGTGGCCCAAGTGAGCCATGGCCGGCAGTAGGAGTCTGATTCCCCCCTATCTGCAGTGGAAAAAGCACCAGCAGGATTTAGAATGGCAGGAACAAGCAGGTAGGGAGGGGGGAGAAGGTCTGAGGTTATTAGCCAAGGGATTTTGGGCACAGGTACTGCCATTGCCAAGTGCTCTTCCCCAAACCCCATTAAACTGTCACAAAAGAGAGGTGGCAGCAGCTCAGAGATGACAGCAAGGGGAAGAATGGAATGATAGGGTGAGTTGAAGTGCCCAGAGAAGCAAACCTGAGCTGAGAGCCCACGGAAAGCAGATGCTGCTGCTGGGAGGCTATTGCAGTGGCTTCCCGTTACCCACACAAGGCTGGACAAGCAAGGCCTATGTACCCTTTGAAATCTCCTCCATCTCTTTTGCCAGCAATGTATAATCTACATTGCCATCCACTAGAGTCTAAAAACTAGCTAGTACTACGAAGAGCATGCTAGTGCTGGAGTTAGTTGCTCTTTCATAACAGACTCTTTCCTGTTACACCAGTAACCTAGAATGACCTAGAGTGCATTTTTTTTGAAAAAGAAAGACCTGATCAAACTCTGGTTTTTGTTTTGTTTTGCTGGATGAACCATCTGTAATCAGTAAAATGACATTACAACACTCCCGTTTGTTCTATTCGCTGAGTTCATCTAAGTGGGAGTTCAAGAGTGTTTGGCTTCTCTCTCTACGACTTTGGGCCAAGAGGTAAGTCCACAAGCCACTGTTGATTCTGAGACACGAAGCCCTTTGATGCATCATCATACAAACGCACAGTTAAGTCACAGAACTGCAGGGGCTTGTCCTGGCTTTGGTACATGAACTGAGCCAAAACTACTCGCAGTTCCAGAAGTGTTGACAGACACTTCGACTTCTTGACAATTTTTCAGCACTCTCTGCGCACACAAACAGCAGTTCACCTGTATGTTTCAGTTGCCTCACCATTGTACTGTTGTCCCCAAGACCTTATTCTGAGATGCTTCTTTGTGTTACCTTGCAGTATAGAATTGGGCACACGACATAGGCATTCTCCAGTTGGGGTTCTCAGCACATGAAAGAATCTCACCAAAAAGGTCCCCTGGTTCCTTTGCTGCTCACTTTTAGATGGCGAGTGAAAATGGCTGGCAGACGTTTTCTGATCCCTGAGTGGATTCAGTCATATGACTAATCTAGTTAGAAGAAAGCAGCACCTAGACAAGGATAACTGTGATTTTAAAGATGAATGGGAACCTTTTACAAAATATTTGAAGAAGCAACAAAATGAACTGGACTCTTTGGCAGGTTTTGAATAAACATTCACAAACCCTTTATTGTAATATATAGATAGATAATTTGAGGATTTTTACAATTTTACAACATGTAGACAGAAAGATGTTGAGAAACCAGAGAAAGGAGCTGAGGGAAGTCTGGGGTGGGGGTGGGAGATTGGGTTCTTTGTTTAGGGGGGAGGGGGAAAATGGAGGGGGGAACAATGTGGATTATGTATTTTTGTTAAAATCATTGTGTTGAAATTTCTAATAAAATAAATATTTTAAAAAGAAGAAGCAGCAGCACCTAGAAGGGAGGAAATGGGTGGAGGGAATGAAAATCTGGGGGAATGTCTTCCCACTTAAATTGCTAGCTTCTACCTGAAAAGCAGAGTGTATTGAATACAACACAATTCCCTTTGCTCAAGTCAAGAGCTGTCACGGTGTCTCATGTGCAAGAATCTGACAATAAACAACAAAGTGGGGGTAATTGGCTGTATGTGATTCAGGCCACGGGGCCACCATAAACTATTTTCCTTTTTTAATCATATACTGTAGGAACTGCGAGCTGAATCTTACATTACCTGCAGAATTTCCGAACAGCAAGAAAAAAAATCTTTATTGGGCTTTCAATGGCTGCAACAATGTTATACAAGTGATGTAGGAACTGTGCTTGCATTAAATTTTAACTGTGTGTGTGTATATATAGTCATGGGCTTAAGTCGTTTTAACAATAGCCTCCTGAAACACATTGCCAGATGCAGATAAGAAAAATGAGTTATGAACTGTAGCAATTAGCTCCTAAAAGGGGAAACAATAGGAGAGTGAAGATGACAAATTTAGGAACTTCCAAATTCGCCCTGTAGTGGGATGATTTTTTTCTTTCTCTCTCTCTCCTTCCCTTAATTCTTTTAAAATTAGGGTTGAACCAAAAGTGCCTGCTCCTTATGCAAACACTTTTGGCAGTGTCAACACACCTCTTTTTGAGTCCTTTTTGGCACTCTTAAAGAAAATGTTAGACATGTAAAGTATCTTCAGTACTGTTTTAAAATAAAAACCTTTTTCTTTCTAGTAAATCACATTTACATAGAATCATAGAATCATAGAGTTGGAAGAGACCACAAGGGCCATTGAGTCCAACCCCCTGCCAAGCAGGAAACACCATCAGAGCACTCCTGACATATGGTTGTCAAGCCTCTGCTTAAAGACCTCCAAAGTAGGAGACTCCACCACACTCCTTGGCAGCAAATTCCACTGTCGAACAGCTCTTACTGTCAGGAAGTTCTTCCTAATGTTTAGGTGGAATCTTCTTTCTTGTAGTTTGGATCCATTGCTCCGTGTCCGCTTCTCTGGAGCAGCAGAAAACAACCTTTCTCCCTCCTCTATGTGACATCCTTTTATATATTTGAACATGGCTATCATATCACCCCTTAACCTCCTCTTCTCCAGGCTAAACATGCCCAGCTCCCATAGCCGTTCCTCATAAGGCATCGTTTCCAGGCCTTTGACCATTTTGGTTGCCCTTCTCTGGACACGTTCCAGTTTGTCAGTGTCCTTCTTGAATTGTGGTGCCCAGAACTGGACACAGTACTCCAGGTGAGGTCTGACCAGAGCAGAATACAGTGGCACTATTACTTCCCTTGATCTAGATGTTATACTCCTATTGATGCAGCCCAGAATTGCATTGGCTTTTTTAGCTGCCGCGTCACACTGTTGGCTCATGTCAAGTTTGTGGTCAACCAAGACTCCTAGATCCTTTTCACATGTACTGCTCTCAAGCCAGGTGTCACCCATCTTGTATTTGTGCCTCTCATTTTTTTTGCCCAAGTGCAATACTTTACATTTCTCCCTGTTAAAATTCATCTTGTTTATTTTTGCCCAGTTCTCTAATCTGTCAAGGTCGTTTTGAAGTGTGATCCTGTCCTCTGGGGTGTTAGCCACCCCTCCCAGTTTGGTGTCATCTGCAAATTTGATCAGGATGCCCTTGAGTCCATCATCCAAGTCGTTGATAAAGATGTTGAATAAGACCGGGCCCAAGACAGAACCCTGTGGCACCCCACTAGTCACTCTTCTCCAGGATGAAGAGGAACCATTGATGAGCACCCTTTGGGTTCGGTCAGTCAGCCAGTTACAAATCCACTGAGTGGTAGCAGAGTCAAGACCGCATTTTACCAGCTTCTTTACAAGAATATCATGGGGCACCTTGTCAAATGCCTTGCTGAAATCAAGGTAGGCTACATCCACTGCGTTCCCTTCATCTACCAGGCTTGTAATTCTGTCAAAAAACGAGATCAGGTTAGTCTGACATGACTTATTTTTCAGAAATCCATGCTGACTATTGGTGATCACAGCATTCCTTTCTAGGTGCTCACAGACTGTTTGCTTAATGATCTGCTCCAGAATCTTCCCTGGTATTGATGTCAGACTGACTGGGCGGTAATTATTTGGGTCCTCTCTTTTCCCCTTTTTGAACTTGCAGCCATTCAAGTCTGGGTATGTTCCTGTGTCATTGATGGCAAACAAAGCTCATTCAGAGTAAGGATAGTCATGCCTGGGTAGGCATTAGGTAAAGGTAAAGGGACCCCTGGCCATTAGGTCCAGTCGTGGCCAAGTCTGGGGTTGCAGTGCTCATGTTGCTTTTTTGGCCGAGGGAGCCGGCGTACAGCTTCCGGGTCATGTGGCCAGCATGACTAAGCCGCTTCTGGTGAACCAGAGCAACGCACAGAAATGCCGTTTACCTTCCTGCCGGAGCGGTACCTATTTATCTACTTGCACATGCTTTCAAACTGCTAGGTTGGCAGGAGCTGGGACCGAGCAATGGGAGCTCACCCCGTCATGGGGATTTGAACCGCCAACCTTCTTATCGGCAAGTCCTAGGCTCTGTGGTTTAACCCACAGCACCACCCCTGCCTGGGTAGGCATTACTATCACTCTGAACTACTTTCATTTACCCTCACATGACAGGGGATGCAGTTTGCCTGAATGTTTCTCAGGGATGGCACACAACTTTCTGCACCACCACCAATTAAAAGCTGGTAGATTCATGAACAAGAGGGAACTACCTGCGGGCTAGGAGAGCCCAAGGTTTTCAGTACCGAAAAAAGATAGGAAACCTATGAAAGAAGGAGGGAAACCCAGAAACAGCTTATTGGGGACTGAGTGTGCCCAGAGGCCATAGATTGCCGACTGATCGTTGGGGAAAATAAACTGAGCACAAGTGGGAATGGAGTAGCGTATACCAGGGAATGGCTAGCTGGCAGGCATTCTGAACAGGAGCACTTGGCACTGCAAAATTTATTGCGGAAGCCACTTGTTCAACAGAATTCTAGTTCTATTTGTCCATCTGGTTGATGCTATTCTGCCATATTCCATTTGGTGGCAGTACTTGTTAAGAACAACCTTCTGTTGCTGATGGTTCTTTGCTTAATTTTAAGCCAAACTCTCTTCATTCCAAAAACGTCTGTCATTTCCAAACTGCCATAAAGCTGTTCAAGATTGTGCAAGGAGAGTAGGGTAGACCTTTTCTAAAATCCAGTTGGACATCATAAAACAAACTTCATCCAAACTAAGGGAGAGAGAGAGAGAGAGAGAGAGAGAGAGAGAGAGAGAGAGAGAGAGAGAGAGAGATTTATATTACATTCAGTAGCACATGTTATCATTCTTTGCTTTACTATATATATATATAGTAAGGTATATCTATATGCATCTATAGGTTTTCTTTCTATCTATCCTTGTGACTTTCCTCCACCTGTGCTTAGCTTCATTTAATTATTTTTGTTTCATTTAATATTGTGTTAAAGAATGATATTTTACATATTAAGTCATTGTATCTTTTCGATCTACTCACCTTAACTTTGCGAACTTCAGTCCATGCATATCAATAAATTTGTTTTGGAACAATGTTTTGTCATGTATTCTTCCACACATTCCCACTCTTTCCTTCGTTTCTGGTTTGACTGGAATCTTAGCGCTGCCGTCATTTTGGCCAGATTGATAAACTCACAAAGCTTATTCTGCCATTCCACCACCGAGGGGACATTGCCTCCCTTCCTGTTTTCCGCTACTAGTATTCTGGCAGCAGCTGTCGCGTATAAAAATATTTCTTTCTTGTCATTGGGGATGTCCTTTGTGTCTGTACCTAGAAGGAATGCTGCTGGCCTTTTCTCAAATGATGTCTTAAACATCTTTTTTAGTTCTTCATGAATACTCCAACAGAACTTTTGCATTTTCCCACATCCCCACCATACATGATACATTGTTCCTTCTACCTTATTACATTTCCAACATACATTTGATTTTAATTTATATATATTGGCTAATCTGACAGGGGTCATGTACATCATCTTCATCAGATTTTTCCTTATTGTATAACAGGCAGTAAATCTGATGTCTTGTTTCCACAGCTTTTCCCATTGCTCCCTCTGAATTACATACCTAAAATCCACATTAATTTTTTTTGAAAAAATTCTACCTTTGTCTTATGTCTCTGTACCTGACTTTATAAACCACTGACGCTATTTAGTCCCTGTGTTTCCTTCTGGGAACATTTTAAAGATGCACCTAAAAACATTACTGGGTGCACAGTTGCATTTAATTAATTGATGTGATTAAATAAATTTCTTTAATTAAAAGAGTTTGAAGCCCTTTTCAAGGCACATTGGATAATACAACAATTGCACAGCACAATATTGCTGTACGTGCTCTCCTAATTTTTATTACCTGAAAATTACAAATATGCTAAGGGCAAAAAAGCATAACTAGATAAGATTCTATGTCAGGATGTGCTGCAAAGTTACTCTGAAGTCACACTTGTGCATGATCGCTGGTTTGCACTATGCATCAACAACAATGCTTCCCAGCACTTGCCTCCATGCAGCCGTTCTTAATAATGGGCTATAAAAGCACACACTATGCAAAGCAGATAAATCAGCCAAATAAATAACTCTAACAAACAAACAGCGCTGATATGCTTTCGGGGGCATATTGGTCATGTTTAAGCCATAAAAATGTCTGTTTTTAATTCCAGTGTGTGCTTTATTTTATTAAAAATACAACATTTCACGGCCTACGTTCAAGGCACAATTCCGAAAGCAAGGAAAACCAGCTAGCTGACATCTCAGGGCACTCAGCACTGCCCCCTGTCCACCATCATAGGCAAATGCATTCTTCCTCAACGGAAGTACTGTACACTCTGCATAATTGTATGACCATTTCTACTACGTTCAGTATAGTTTGGTTAGAGAGAAACAATATCCTGTTTTTAATGCAGCGCAGGTGGTCACACAGATCATGTTTCCAAGCCCCATTAAATCATATATGCAATCTATTTTTCTATTGCTTTCCCCCCCCAAAAAAACCCATTTATAAACTAGATGAAATTGTTAAAACCAAATCTAGAAGAGAGAAAGGAAGCTGGTTATAAAGCTCGGGGATTCCCGCCCCCCAGCCCCCCTTATCCTTGTTAATCTTTGTTTTGATCCAAGTAATATTTCATTTGACTGTTTGTTTTCATTAAGATGCTTTTTGAACTCGTTTATTGAGCTGTGGTACGTTTTGGAAAGTGTTTCTGGCTATGGACAAATACCATCTGCATTAAAGTAAACTTGGAATTGTGTGTGTGTGTGAATAAAAGAGAGTACAAAGTAAGGAGGAGGAATCATAAAATGGAAGACAGTAAGTAGTCCTAATTCTGCAGCA
The DNA here is from genome assembly GCF_965113315.1 of Podarcis vaucheri. Taxonomy (NCBI): domain Eukaryota; kingdom Metazoa; phylum Chordata; class Lepidosauria; order Squamata; family Lacertidae; genus Podarcis; species Podarcis vaucheri. The sequence continues at coordinate 22,780,507 of NC_138749.1, forward strand.
AAAGGAAAGGAAGTCGTGAGGCTTTATTTCGAGACAAAAAAGAAGGCTTTTAATAAAATAATGGATTGTGTTAAACCGAGAGATTAAGCTGAATGCAAGCACAACACCTGTGGAATGGTCTCTAGAGAAAGGTGCCAGGAATTGTAGTTTAGCACGATTCCAGATTGCCACTACGACACTGCAAATTTTGCTCACTGTGGTGTCAGAGTCAGAAGAACCAGTCATTTCCCATGTTTTCAATTTACGTTCTTGGAATGTGTGTGCTGGGGGAAAAAATCCATTAGAAAAGCAGCAGACCTGAATAATGAGATTTTCAACATACACATGTTGCAACATGCACATGTTCCTACATATGATTATTTAGCTGTGATTCCTGCATTGCATGGGGCCTGGGTGACTTCAGGTCCCTTTCAACTCTGCAATTCTGTGCGCCTATAATTGTGCGCACACTTGTTGTTGTTTAGTCGTTTAGTCGTGTCCGACTCTTCATGACCCCATGGACCAGAGCACGCCAGGCACTTCTGTCCTCCACTGCCTCCTGCAGTTTGGTCAAACTCATGCTGGTAGCTTCGAGAACACTGTCCAACCATCTCATCCTCTGTTGTCCCCTTCTCCTTGTGCCCTCCATCTTTCCCAACATCAGGGTCTGTTCCATGGAGTCTTCTCTTCTCATGAGGTGCACACACTGCTAAATAGATATTTGGGATGGAGGTCACAACTGAATCAAGCCACCACATCTTTCCAATTCGCCCCAACAGAATAAGTAAGGTCGGCACCGGTGGTTCAAGAGGGATACTGCTGTAGACACATGCAATGTCTGCTCCTGGATTTCTGGGGCTCACCGAAGTGTCTGCACACTTTCTAATACTCCTCCATGGCCATGTCTATTAAAATCTACAATTTCACTTGAATGCAGACAAAGCACATGATATATAAAATCTGAGTGCAATTCTTTTAAAATCTTATTAAAACACAGCTTTTTATATTAAAAAAAGCATAGAATTTGTTATTCAGTGCAGAATTTCAACATTCCATGAATCTCAGCTTTCATTTAAAAACTGCCCTTGTGATTGTGAAGATAGGTTTGGATTCTGAGAAGCCAGAAAGATGTGGTTGAACCAGATTCAGTTGGCTGGGTATGGGGGTTCCAATGGGCAGGGCTTTCCTTTCCAAATGAATGGTTGAAATGGAACAAATTTGCAAGGTAAGCACATTTGCTTATTTGTATAATTTGTATATGTTGGGGTCCAATTTTATTTATCATTATTTTGGGCAATTTTAAACCCCTTTTAACATGTTCTCAGTGACTAAACTATTCTTCATGACTTTCGCTAACAGTTCGCTGGGATTAGGGCTTTGTTTTTTTCTTGAAACGCCAGCACTCTTCGAGGTTATGCCGCAAACCAATTTTGAAATGTTTCCTTTGTTTCCCAGGGTTGCCCTGCAATGTGGGGTTGTGGGGCTGGTGTTCAAGGAACATGCGCTGCCAAGAAGGAAAGGATTGTCCTCCCGCTTTGCTCAGCCCCCAACCTGTAAATTCTGGTGAATCACCACATGAGTTAATCATATTTTGTCTCTTCTAAGTTGATTTGAGATGTACGTGTTGAAAAAATTCAGCAGGAGGCACCAGACATTAAAATTAAAAAAGCCCAAGAAGTGCTTCGCAGGACTGGATAGTTCTTTGGATCCTGGCCATGGATTGCAGCTTTCCTTTTCTTGGAATTTGAGATTCATTGGCATGTCATTTTTAAGTTTTAGCTGGGAGTACAAAGAGCCCTCCATACATCCACAGCCATGATGACCTGCTGTCTCGTGCTGCTCATCTACCTCTTGTGAACAGGCACACACATGAAATGAATTAGAGCACTTGGGATGACATACCCTCCAGTATTTCGTAGTTGAAAACAGAGACGTGCTTGTGACAGTTCTATTCTCACAACCTCCCTCCACTACTGTTACACATTACTGAAGGCCCTCTTCCAGGGATGGGGACCTGCAGGGCGTACAGATGTTGCTGGCCTCCAACTCCCATCAGCCCCAGCCGGCATGGCCAGTGGTTAGGGATGATGGGAGTCCATCAACAAACACCTGGATGACCACAGGTTCTCCATCCTTGCCCTATACCGAAAGCAGGGATAGTGTGTGATATAGGCCGAATGACACATGGTGCACTGGAATCTTCTCATCTGTACATTTGTGTTTTATCCCTACCAACATAAAGAATTAACTGTTTAAGATGAGTATGAGCTGGGGGGGGCGGAATAACTCTAAAAGTTGGTAACTCTAGCAAGTCATTCTACAAAACAAAAACAAAAAAAACAACAGTTGTGTGTTTCTCAAAAGCAGAAATAAGAATAAAAAGGGGGACAGTGGTTTCTCCTGGACAGAAAACGAAGATAGTCAGAAGATCCAGGGTGATGTTTCCATGGGCTGCTTCCACAATGGAAATTTACTGGGAATAACCATGTTTCATTTACTCACTTTTCATGGGACATGTGCATGACCTTGTGATCAAAACATGCTCATCCCATGTTTTCTGTGTTCAGTTTCCAGGTTTGTTTTTTTCAGAAGATGCATTAAAAAAACAACAACACATTTGAACACTTGCAGAATTTCCCCTGGTGCACATGGCTCACCCCACAGCTGCTCAGTAGGTTGTTTGGCTGGTTATGGCTTATATAGATGGATTTACCCACTCGACTCCTCTTTGAGAATTAGCTCTATCACTTTAGCCCTTTCCTTCCCAAACAGCATTGTACATTTATCAATTTCTGCTCCTTCCTGCAGCTGGGGAGGCAATCAAGATTCTCTAAGGCCCAGTGTCCCTCTCTAGGAATGAATTATCTTTGACCCTCTCCTTTCCAAATATCTATCTTCCTAACCCCCACCCTGAAAAAAAATGCAGAAGGATCAATTATGCTTGGGAGTCCCGATGCAAATTCCCCCCTCCCAACTTATAGGGGTGGGGAAAGGGCAAACTACCCTTTACCTTCAGGCTGTTAGAAGTCTGGAATCAGAATTGCTATTCCACTTTCAGTTTAAAGTAGTATGGTAATGAATTGGCTCTGCTATGTGTGGAATCACCTTTAGACATGTCTGTTTCACTGTAATATTGTGTCAATGACTACAGTTCTAAGAGCCATGCAATTGCATTAGAAACTGCCTAACATTTCATCTCAAGTCTCCAGATCCTATGAGTGTGAGAATATGCTGGAGAAGGCCTTTTCACAAGTAGTGTAGTTGATCCTGGCCAAGAAATTATCCCATTCCGACACTGATTAGGCATGAAATGCTGGAGCATTTGGGAATTCTAATGCTATTTACAAACAGGCGGACACAAGAATCACTTTCCACCTAAATATGAGTAACATATATCAACAAGAGGAAGAGAAATCCTTGGAGAGGAAGGTTGGCTTGTAGAACTCACAGTCTGACCAGCTGAGCATAACTCATCTATCATGCATGAACACACAAGGACAGTGATATTTGCTCTTCCATCAGGCAGAGAGACAAGGAGGCTCACTCGCAACCCATTCTATGTGACGCATGCCTTGGACTCGGTTTGGTGGGGCCCCAAAGTTGTGCAGAAGATTGGCCAACCTGGTGCCCTCTAACTGTTTTGGACTACAACTCTCACCAATGCCAGCCAGTTCCTGGGCATTTGGAGGGCATTGGTCTGGCAATAGCTGCTCCACAGACTTGCTGTGTTTGTTTTACAGGCCCAGTTCAGGACAGAAACAGAGCGAGAAAAGGGGGGTAGAGAGGGAAGGAAGAAAAGAGGGGGGAAGTTGGCAAGACTAACTTGAAAAGAAGAGAGGTTGTTTATCTTCCGGCAACCTGGTTCTACTATTTAACCCCCGTGTCACAACTGGAGCTGTGCACAATATTTACCTCAAAACTGAAAACCCGCCTGAACTGAGGCTCTGTTCCAAGGTTCACTGAGTTCATGAACGTCAGCCAACGCTCATGAAAGTTTTGGCAAACATCAGCTGAGGTTATTCACTTAGCCTTGAATCAGGCAAGCCTACTGCCCTAGATAGCCTTGGAAAAAACCCCGCAAACCTGACTTCCTCCGCCACTCCCCTCCCCATAGTAAATCTCAGCTCATCCACCACCACCCCATTGCCAGCCAATCAAAACGGAAGGCGAGGGAGCCTAGCTAGAGAAGCCTGAACATGGAGGCAGAGTGACTTCAGTCCAGTGTGTGTCAGTGAGGAAAGAGCTCACTCGCTCACCTCCCTGTCCCTGAGCGAAAGCTGAACGAACGCATACATGCACGCTATGCACACCCTGCGCCTGCCAGCTCCGAAATTAATGTTGCTGGGGAGGGGAAATGAGAAGTACTTAAGGGAGGGCTTGAAATGAGGTCACACACGTTGGGCCTGAATGGCTAGAGGCAGCATTACGAGCCGTTCAGAGTGTGGTTTTAGAGATAAGAGTTCAGAACTGTCCCGGTTTATGCAGGAAGGTGTAGCCATTATACTATTGCACATAAGAAACCATTACTGGCTCCAGAATCTGCCAGTTTGGTTTCTCTCAGTTTCACTTCTCCATATTTCCATTTTTAAAAGCCCTAATTAAGATTCATCAGCATTTCAGCAAGAATTTCTCCTAAAATAACACATCTTTGTATGTCATTTCCCCATAATACACACATTTTTACAAAGCATGTGTTCCCTGATCTATATATTTTCCCTAACATAATGCACTTCCCTATGTTATTCTTCACTATAATATGCATTTTTATGCACAATTTACCCTAGCAGATGAATTTTACACCCTACTTGGCTGGAGAGCTGGAATGCAAAATTCAGAGAAGTGAGAGTTTTGAAAGATGTCTGTGTTTTGGTTCACATTTTGTTTCAGAAAGCATGAATTGGGTAGGTTTGCCTTAATCAAGTGTCTTCCCCATCCCTACTCCAGAGCAATACTCTGCACTGAACAACATAGGCAGCAATGTCTGTGGTAATATCAGCAATGACTTATTGTGCCCTACCACTGAACACAGGGACAGCTCTCTGCGCAAGCTGATATGAGCCTATTATGAGCTACGCTGCTGCTTTGCTTTAATGTGCATCACTTGCAGAATTTCTGCCTGTCATACAGAAGCTCTCCTAAAAAACCCCACAACCCTTTGGACCCTCTCCTGGCCAGCGCAGACAGTCTTGAGCTAGGTGGACCAATGGTGTGGCTCAAAATAAAGCAGCTTCCTTTGTTCCTAACTTGACACATGGTAAATTTCAGCTGTGAAGACACACACTCTCAGTAGGCTAGATCCCAGGCTGGGAGAAGCTAGCAGCAGCTAGACTTAAATGCTAGACTACCTGAGCGCATGCCAGATTCATGCTCATATTACAGAGCTCAACTAGATCCTTACAGAGCAGCCGTGTAAAATATGCAGGGGAACGAAGAGGAGGCATAGCTGGAGAAAGTAAAGTGAGCTTCTCGTAGTCCACAGATTTCGCTAGTGCAGTACAGATTTATTGAGTGAAAATGTTATGTACTGAAAGGTGGGCTGCAGGTTTTAAAATATACGCACGCAATATTTCATTGCTCACTCTGCGAGTGGATGGTAAAGAAGCAAAAACACCACACAGCTAAGTTTATGCCCAAGGCTTCTTTAAGCTGCAGTCCTGAACCCACTAACCAGGTAATAAACCCCAATGAAGTCAGTGAGGATTATTTCTGAATAGACACATATAGGATTGTGCTGCAAATCAACATGTGCACAAAGCAACGAGGCAGGCATGAGGAACCTGTTGCTCTCCAGATGTTGTTGGAGCTTGATTTCCAATGGTCAGGAGTGCTGGAATTTGAAATTCAGTGACATTTGGAAGGCCACAGTCTCCCCATTGTTGCAATAAGAGGCATCACTTCCTCATATGATATCAGCATCCACATGGTAGCTCAGGGTGCCTAGAGGCTTAATGAAAAGGGAAGAGGCATCTAAAAATGCTGCAAAAAAAAACTGGAATGAGAATCTAAAGTTATTGAGTTAGAAATTATTCCAGAGCCAGCATGATGCTGATTTAAGCTGAAAAGCCTTGGAAACATTCACTGATTTCCCCTAGAAAAATAGGTGCCGGTACACACCATGAAGTTGTTACAGTAAGTGCCACACTTTTTAACACAAAAGGGGGGCGGTACTGCGTATCCTTGAGTACCCCCTGGAAAAAGCACCCTGGAAACATTCATTTATGAGGATTTTTTTTACAGCAAATGCTCATAAAAATTAGGGTACTCCTAAAGCATTTAGTTTACGTTACTTGCAACCTGATAAAGAAGCAAAAGGGGGAAATATTTGTACAAATAAAGTAATATTTGTACTTGGAAGTACAAATGAAGATCAAGTTAATCACACTTATTCTCATTGAAATCAATGTGAAAAGTTAGTCATGGCATACTTAAGTCACCATGATTTCAGGTTTGACTCAGGCTGCATACACATCTTACATTTTAAGTACATTCTCCCCCAAAAGGATCCTTGGAAGTGTAGTTTCTGAAGGGTGCTAGGATCTATAGCTCTCTGAGGGATCAATGACAGCTCTTAGGATTTGTTTTTGTTGTTGTTGTTGTTGTTGTTTAGAGGGGGTTGCTTTAAATGTATGGTGTGTATGCAGCCTCAGAAATGCAATATGATGTAATGTGCCTTAGCATTCAGCTCTTAGCATTTTGGTACGGCTGGCTGAGGCTCCAAAATATCAGGAAGGCTTCAAGTGTTCTGACCTTGGCAAGAACTCATTGCAATTCGATACATGCAGGATGACAGGGAGACCCAAGGGTGGTCCGTGAGGACTAAGCTTGTATGCACCCTTGAATGTGCAAAGAAAAGAACATTTCACGAAAGGTCCTCTGCATTGCATGATGGGGGTTTTGCAAATATTATTTCAACACACTGTTGCGACAATGCCTCAATATTGGCAAACCCTACAACTGCCAAAATGCCACAATGCCAGAAGTCTGACGAAGGGTGTAATCCCAGACTGGGACAAGCTGGGAGTCAACTCCAATAGGTTGCATTCAATGGCCCTCTTCCACGAATGGCAGAAATCCTTCCATAGGTGATACCTTTAACCTGGCGGAGGCCTCCATTAATGGAAAGTGGGGGAGGAATTTCCTCCCATGCCCCCTCAGCAGGAGCTTTCTCTCCCTCCGATGCCACCCTCCGCTTTTCGATCTGGGTGGGGCTGGTGTGGGGTGAGGATAATAATAATAATAATAATAATAATAATAATAATAATAATAATAATAATATTTATTATTTATACCCTGCCCATCTGGTTGGGTTTCCCCAGTCACTCAGGGTGGCTCCCAACATAATAATAATAATAATAATAATAATAATAATAATAATAATAATAATATAAAACTAGTTGGACAATGGGGGTGGAGACACATCCCCTCCTCTTCTGCTAGCAGACACATCCATTGGGTCCAACGCCCTTCCACAAATGAAAGGACACAACTGGATTGAGCTCAATGGGACGTGCAACATGCAATCCTGTTTTATCTCCACCTCTCTGATGTTAAAGAGTGAATTAATTCCACTCATCTTTTACTGCTATTCCTCGCTGGTTCGATAAGCCTACCTTCGGGAAAGCTGGAACTTCCAGTGCGACTCTTCTGTTTTTCCTGATGAAGAAATTAAAACTAATTTGAAAAATATGGCAAACAACGCCACAGTGCTCCATTTGCATCTGGTATACTTTTGCGTGTAATTGCTTCACAGTTCTCCTCCCCCCTGCCCCCCACGCCATATTAAGTGAAAACAGAATGTTTTTAGAAGATGTGCAGTTGAAAGAATAAACATCCCCCAAAGAAATGAGGTTAATTTCTGTTTTATCCTCATTTTGTTTTGTTTCTTTTGGAATAAATAACAGCTCCCCCCCTTCCCCCCTTAAGAAATGCACAAAGGCTTCACAACTATTTTCCAGGTCACTTGGACCCTTTGAGCAAGAAGACCTTCTCTTGCACGCTTACAATGGGTATGTGGGACCAGCTTATGCTTTCATTACATGTTACTCAACTCCCACATCCCTACCATTAGGCAGAATGAGCCGCCTGCCTCAGGCAGCAGGTGCTGAGTGGGGCATGTGTATCAGACAGAACTGTGTATGCCAGCACCCTGCAAGCTAGCCTGTTGCCCCAAGGGCTGTGGAGGACACTATCCCATTCCCTGTATTGGAAAAAAGATTCAACAGTCAATCTGGTTGGCTTTTGTACATGGAATCTGGCATAGATGAATCTGCCAAGTATACCTGAAGGCAGCCTGGACACTGAGGTCCTCCTCCGAGGGTCTTCTGGCGGTTCCCTCCCTGCAAGAAGTGAAGCTACAGGGAACCAGGCAGAGGGCCTTCTCAGCAGTGGCGCCTGCCCTGTGGAACGCCCTCCCATCAGATGTCAAGGAAATAAACAACTACCAGACTTCAGAAGACATCTGAAGGCAGCCCTGTTTAGGGAAGTTTTTAATGTTTGATGTTTTATCGTGTTTTTAATATTCCGTTGGGAGTTGCCCAGAGTGCCTGGGGAAACCCAGCCAGATGGGCAGGGTATAAATAATTCATCATCATCATCATCATCATCATCATCATTATTATTATTATTACAATTTGGTTTTCTCTCAGTTTTATCAATCTTCCAATCCACGTTTCCAATCAGTTCCTGATTAGTTTCATCTTTTAAAAAGTGCTCATTAAAATTCATTGACACGCAGAATAGCATTTCAGTGCAAATCTCTCCTAGTATACACATTTTTGTCTGCAATTTTTCCCAATACATAGATTTTTGCAAGGCAACCTCCCCTAAAACAATGTGTTTTTTCTGTGTTTTCTGTGTTATGTTCTCTAACACATGAAGTTTGATGTACACTCTACCCTGGTAAATGCATCTTTGCTAGGCAGGAGAGCCACACCACAAAATCTGGAGACATGCGTATTTTGAATTATGGCTGATTCTGTTTGCATGCTGTTCTAAAAAGTGCAAATTTTGGAGGCTTGTCTTTAAATGTGAACAGAATCAAGTTTCTCCCCCATCCTTTAGAGGGAGCAATAACACGGCTGCAAATGTAGCTTGGAGGTTGTCAATATGCTCTTGTTATGAAAGACTATAAACTCTTATGCATGAAGGGGTGGATACAAAAGGGGGGAGAGGGTTGTCCACCTGTAGGTATGCTCCCAAGGGCCCCCCAAAACCTGGAAACAGCCACCACACACTTAAGGCTGAGGGAGACTGCTTTTAAACCATTTCCTCTTCCTTTGGCTCAGTGCATTTTTAATATGGGTCACCTGGCCTCTCTAATTAGCTGGTGATTTATTTTCCAGCAACTCCAACAGATTATGTCAAGGTGTGCAAGGTTGGCGGCTCCCTAAAAGGTTGTCCTTGTCGCAGATGGAGCATGTTACACGGAATGAGACCAGATCACAACAGACTTATTTATTTTATTAGAAACAGCATGCACCCAAAAATGAGGCTATGAGTGGAATAGTAGCTGTATAGCAGCCCAAGGAGAGTTATGTGCTCATAGAACAATAGAAAATGAGACAATGGAAGAAAAGTATTCCAAGCCTTCTGAAATCTTGGTTGTAATGGAGCCATGACAAACCTCCTAGGGAAACACGAATGGCTGCTAGACTTTGCTTAGAGATTATTGTGATTCAGCAGTGTACAAATTTTTGAAATAAGTAAACAAAGTGCATGCTGTTAGCACCAGGATTCCTGCTTATGCGACGGAATTTCCTCCTCCTCTCCTTACTTACATATGTCCTCCACCCTCCTCCAATCTCCTCCAGAAGGTTGCAGGGAAACCCAGAACACATTTAGAGGGCATGTGTTGGGAGGAGAGGGAGAGGAAGTTGTATTGCAGAAGCAGAAATCCCTCTGCGGATGGAACCAGTTAGTTGGATACCTCCCCATAGTTCTATTAATGCAGCCTATAATTACATTAGCATTTTTTTGCAGCTACATGACATTTCTGGCTCATGCTCAGTTTGTGATCAACTGCAACCCTCTTTTCCCCATTCTTCTAAACTGTTTAAATAGGCCTTCTAATAGGCCACCCCTAACCAATTATTCAAAATGCAAGTTCCGATTATTTTCATGGAACCAAAGTGCAAATGTTCTTCCTGTTAGGACAAACCTACCTGGTTTTTAAAAGTTTTTTTCTGGTGTGATTACCTTCTTTGGCACCTTTTCAGCCTTTACAGCTCTCCGCCCCCAATTTGATCACATTTGTTAACAGGTTTCCTGAATTATTGGACCCAGGACAGAGCAGACTACTGACAAAGAGTTCTCACTGCATCCTGAAAATTCTTAGGCAAACCACTGATATGTCTCGGAGGAACAAAAAGAGAAAAGAGTGGAAGGAACGGGCCTCCCTTCAAAGTGAAACATATGTGAGTGGGCCTTTGGAACTCTCTGCCTTGTCTCCAGTAAACAAAACCTACTTTTGACAGGCCCCACATGGCTTTTATCCATTGACCTGCACACATAAGGGGTTGAAGATGGTATGCTGGTAGTGGTAGGTGCTCCTCTGACCTCCCAACAGCTGAATCCCCACTGCTTTCTGGGAAGAAGAGGCAGAGGGGAATGCGGGGAGGTCAGTGAATTTCAAATGCACCAGCCGGACTGCTGAATTGGCTTTGCTGGTGTATTTGCACCTTGCTAACTTCTCTGCTATCTGCTACCTTGGCCCTCCCCCTTTCCTCCTAGTAAGTAAGCAACTCAGCTGTCAGGGCATCAGGTGAGCACTGCAGCCCACCACACATTCTGCTGCCGTGCTCATAAATCCCTTTCAAACCTCTGCCATGTATACTGTTACCCGAGGAATGGCCGCTGAGAGTGGTGGTGTGACGGTGTGTGTCTGTGATAAGTGAAACTATAGGCATGGTTGGCTTCATCTACCTAGTTTATCCAATGAAAACCCTGCTATTGATTGATTGATTGATTGATTGATTGATTGATTGATAAAGTGCAAATGGTACTTTATTTTCCCTCAAAGTGTAGCTTGTGTAGCAAATGCCACCCTACCAGAAATTATAATGTGTATGTGTGTGTGTGTGTGTGTGTTTAAATACATCTGGCGGCCATTTGTAGTGAGCATAATAAAGACTTGTTCCAATTAGGCATGTGAATTTCCTCTTTGAAGAGTAAAAAAAATAGGTGTTACTTCATGCTCATATAAATTCTGACTTTACGCCTGCATAAAATCAGTAGTAAAAAGAGGCTAAATCCTAGACATCTCCTACGCGCTGATACTTGTAGAGGCATATCACATACTTCAGAGATGTTTCTATTCTGAAGTATACATTAGACAGACATTGCTTTATGGGGAAAGAAAAATGGTGTTAGACTATGTTATAAGGTCACAGCATATATTTTTTGTGCTGTTATCCAATCACACAGGAACTGGTTTCCAAAGAGCAAGACAGAGAATATGTATTGTTGCATGCCACTCCCAAACTCTGAGCAGTGTGAGATTCCAGGGGTTCCAGGCACTTATCCAGTGTTCTTGTTCCCTTTTGGAATTAGACACAGTGGAGATTGCAATGTCTTTATGATATATGGTTTATTTGCACATATATACAACCTGAGCATATGAGGGAGGGGTTCACACTGACATCCCAAGTAGGCATTCTGTTCCTACAGTGGCCAACTAGAGCTCCATAAGAAGTAGGACGCGGGTGGTGCTGTGGTCTAAACCACTGAGACTCTTGGGCTTGCCAATTGGAAGGTTTCCAGTTTGAATCCCCATGACAGGGTGAGCTCCCGTTGATCTGTTTTCAAAGCCTCAATATATACAGGTGACAATCCAAAGTATTAGCTCTTTTCCTTCTGCTTGTTTTTAATCTGACATAAAGATCTTGGCCTTCCACCAACCGGCCAGGATGATCACATTGTGAGGTTCTCTTTGCATTTAAGCAAATGGGCAATCAGTTAAACACTCATTTCTTTGTTTTGCCTTTATAGAGCCCTGATAATATCAGATGTTCAAAAGGGGAAGCAGAGAAAGGTTATTCTTGAGAAACTCTCGTGAAGAAGATCGGCATAGGGTGAAGCGTGTTATGAGAGAGACCTCACTCCAAAAGGAAACATCTGGCATCCATCAGCCAGAGTTATCATGCTAGAAGGTTTCTGATGCAGGCACACTTTTGAAGGTTAGTGGGAATTTTAGCACTAAGAGATGGATTGAGAAATATCAAGCCTGTGTGGTGTAATAGTTATTGTCAGAGCACGACAGGGGAGATCCAATTTCAAATTCCAACTCATCCATGGGGCTCCCTGAGAGACTTTGAGCTAGCCTCTGTTTCTCAGTTTAACCTACCTCAGAGGGGGGTTCTAAGGATAAATTGGGGGGTATATCATCTTGAGGCCCTTGGGGGGATGGGGTATAAACAAAGTAATCAACTCAGAAGCAATCAAAATTTTAAGGATATAAACTACAAACTGAGATTTGTTGTTCAGTACTATGCAATTCCATCTTTGCTTATAAGGTGGTGCCACAGTAATTAGCAGTGCCACTTGTGTATTTCTGGCAATTTTGATAAAATCAAGGGATATGCTGGGTCCAAACCCCTTCGAACCTCAGTGCATGCCACCTCAGCAAGAGTTTTCATGACCAAAACCAAGTGAAAGAATAGCTTCAAAGCAGAAGGAAGTCTTGATAGGTATAGGAACAGTCAAGATGTGACTCAGTAGTTGAGTTTCAAGAGAATTCAAACCAATTTCAATTTCAATTCCGATGAAAGATGCCAATCTTAAACAGCTACAGTTCGCTTCCTGGATCTTAAGCCTACCTGCCAGACTGCCACTCAATCATCTGTTTTTCTTCAGGGGAACAGCAGCATCATTTCTAGAGGAAGAGTAAACTTGAAATATTGTAATACACTTCCAATGAAGTTTACAGTGGTACCTCAGGTTACATACGCTTCAGGTTACATACACTTCGGGTTACAGACTCCGCTAACCCAAAAATAGTACCTCGGGTTAAGAACTTTGCTTCAGGATGAGAACAGAAATCGGGCTCCGGTGGCACGGCAGCAGTGGGAAGCCCCATTAGCTAAAGGGGTGCTTCAAGTTAAGAACAGTTTCAGGTTAAGAACGGACCTCTGGAACAAATTAAGTACTTAACCCGAGGTATCAGTCTACTGAAACTTTGGCTATTAAGGTTAGGAGTAGTCAGAAGATTGGGGTCTACTGGTTGGTCTCTGGATGATCTACAAGGAGATCAACAAGGGTTTCTGACTCCCGGATGCAAGAGAGGTGTGTGTGTGTGTGTGTGTGTGTGTGTGTGTGTGTGTGTGTGTGTTTCAGTATGTAGAAGGACACAAAATGAAGAACTGGAAGAAATGTGCTCTTGGAAAGCTGATAATGTTAAATTTGAAAAAATGGGGAAATTAGACACATTGGACGTACATGTTTATTAAGCATTTAAATGACAAGCAATGGCAGGGACAGTATGTACACAAATCATATAACAGGACTGCAGACCAGATTCAGCTGAGACTGCAGGCCTGAACCAAAGTGGGTTGAGACAGGTGGAAAGAGCCCCAGATCACCAACCTCGCCTTCTTTTTGCCAGGTCTTTCAAGCACCACTCGGTAGGACTGGATTCTCCCGCTTATCAGCACCAATCCTATGCAATGCTAGTTGCTCTTCTTTCACAAGGAGCTTCCCTTGTGCGCAAATCAAAGCAAATCCTACAAGCCTGAAGTTTGCTCAGCTCTGATCTTGGTCATGCTGCTTCCATTACAGTATCAGCCAAAGCTGTTGAGATGAGGATAGACAGGGATTTGAAAGAATAGCGATGGTGGCTTGAGCACCGAATCACTGCATTCCAATGCATTTGTTTTCAGAGAAGATCACTTCCATCAACCCTAGAATGTCTGTCTGTCTTCGCCCCTAGGAAACATTAAGATGACGTTATATGCTATGCAATGGTTTTACATAAATATAAGGGGGGGAAACCAACCAAATAGACTTGCCACTTTTGCATCATTATTGAGGCTCACCGGCGGAGCATGGTTGGAAAAGTAAATTTAATCCTACTGCTGGAGGTATGTCGAATTCTCCACACCCAAATCATCCTTAACAAATTAATCCCTGAAACAGAAGAATATGACTTGTGACAATGTCAAATTGCAACTTGCCAAAAGCAGAACATTGGGATTGTATCAGCACACGCAAGGCAGATGGATCACTCTTCAACAATTAACTTCTTTGGATGAGGGCATCCAAGCAATTTTGGCATTCCTCCTTGGACAGGCCTGCCTGCTTGCTTACTTCTCGAAGGCTGCAATCTTAGACACACTTAACCGAGAGAAAATCCCATCAAACGCAGTGGGACTTGCTTCTTCTGAGCATGTTAGATAGTCAACATAATGTTAGATAGAGCTTCTTTTCACATTGGTAACAAAAGCAGGTAATTTGGGAGTCTAAAATTGGGGCAGAAATTAAGGCTGAAAAAATTGGGAAGCAACCCTAGTTTCCCCCTTCAAACTATTTATTTGTTTGCTTGTTTGTTTGTAAAGTACAATCATGTGTGCAATTTTCTCCATGTAAATCCCATAGATATAATATAATTTTAATTTAATTTTAATGTACCGACCTTTCAGCCCCTTATCTGGAATCCAAGAGCTACACCCTCCAGAATCTCTGTGAGAAGGATTGTACCTTGAATGGGGATCAGTGCTATTTTTCTAGAAAAAGAGGTGCCAAAATTCACCTCCTTTGTTCTCTTAGAATGGCAATGGCAGCAACCAGAGAGGTGCTGGAACTGAGTCCCCCTGTGAAAAAAAGGCCCTGAATGGGACTAAACCTGTTCCGGTCTCAGTAAACCTTCTAAAAGTAGTTTGCTGTCTTGCTGGGATTAAATGTATTTTTTTCTCCAATTCACTTTGCTGGCAACTGCGCCACTAGTGATGGGCTTCAGCAATCAAAACAAATTTCGAAGGATTTGAACAATTGCAAGGTTAGTTGAGTCAAAGAAGATGCTGTGCAGAACATTTCAAACAAAATGTGCGTGGTGGCAAGCATCTGTGTGTTTAGAAATCTCTGAGTTTCTGCTTGAGGAAGAAATTGAAGTTTATATAAACAAGAGCCTGTGATCTAATGTTTGAGCTTTTACGGACAAATGCAGTCAAACCTTTACAGGAGGTTAGCGAGAGAAAGAGAGGTATAGAAAGGGATGAGACATTTTAGATGTCAAATTAATGTTTTTCACCCATGTAATCCAGTCTGGCAAAGCTCGTTTCCATCTTTCCACTCAGCCAGACCTGTAAAAGCAATTGTCTTTCATCATAACGTGAATCAAGCTTGAAAACTTCTGTGTTTCTGTAAAAGCTTGACAAAGTTAATTGAAATCTGGGCAACGAAGTCTGAACTTCCTGAGATAAGGTGTGTTTACAGAGGAAGTTTGTTGCTAAGTTGGCCCAGGCTAACAATCCTAAAGTCTCTTGTTAAAGGATTTGTGTTATTTCTGTGGGCGGATCATAGGCTCATCCAATTATGATTGCAGTAAAAGCCAGATATTGTGTCATATGCTTTACTAGTTCATACTGGTTTGCAAATTCCATTCACTCTGCAATGCATATGCAAAAAAAGAAAGAAAGAAAAAGAATGCCACACATTCAAACAGAAAAGGAAATGGGGGAAAATCCTACAAAATCCTATCAAGAGATTAAAGAACACTTCAGAAGTATATAATTTTATTAGTGCAGAAAAAGAAACAGCGTTTCAGATGTTGACAGTACTCCATCTAATAACAGAAGGATTTTTAAAAATATATATAGAAATTGCATTTCCCTCCCCCCCTTTGTGATACTCTACTATCAAATTAATAGACAAAATAGGCACATTCCTCACCAATGCTCATTATCGGCTGCTCTCTTCCTCTTCATCACCACACTTCTTAATTTTCTCACAGGAAAAACTTGTACCTCTTTAAGGAGATTGTCCCTAAACTGGTCTGGAGAGTAGTAGTAGTAGTAGTAGTAGTAGTAGTAGTAGTAGTAATAATATTTTTTATTTATACCCCGCCCTCCCCAGCCAAGGCCAGGCTCAGGGCGGCTAACAAGCAATAATAAAAACAAGTTGAATGAATACAACTTAAAAACAAGATTAAAATACAACATTAAAATATTGAAACATTAAAATATTAAAATGCAGCTTCATCACAGGAGGAGAAAGGGAAAAGAAAAAAGAAAGAGGGGGAGGGAATAAAATTGGTTTGCCTTCCCTGGCATTGCCTTTTGTCTTAATTTCCTTCCTTGCTTCGTGCTGGATTTATGACACGGCACACATTCAGCTGAGTCACTTGGGGTTCAGTTCAGGCATACTCAAGCTTCAACGAGATCCACTGAAATCAGGGGACAGGTTAGTCACAACTAACCTCATTTCTATTGATTTGACTCCAAGCATGAGTAAGTCTGAACTGGATTCATCTTTTCATTAACTTCTCCAGTGGATTTCTGCTTAAGCAGAAGCTAAAACTTCACAGTCTCATTCTGAAGAACCAAACAAACTTCACGTAATTCTGTCTTGGGCTGTGTACACACCCCAATTTACTCTGAATGCATTGTGTTCCCACCACCTGACATTAACCATAATTCATACTTCTCCTGTAGAAATCCTGTTGTTTCTTTTGTAATAATGAATATTTGACCAGCTTTGACCCAAATGGCGAAAAAGAACGACCTAGCTACATTTTAGGCCAGTGATGTGTCTATAGCTTCAGATAACCAAGTCTGGTGATGGTAGAATCATAGAATTATAGTGTCATCTAGTCCAAACCCCTGCAATGCAGGAGTCTCAACTAAAGCATCCATGACAGACAGCCATCTGACCTCTGCTTAAAAACCTCCAATGACATATGAGCCTCTTTATTAGGGCCGCCCTCTTCAAGACATAGAATCATAGAATCATAGAGTTGGAAGAGACCACAAGGGCCATCGAGTCCAACCCCCTGCCAAGCAGGAAACACCATCAGAGCACTCCTGACATATGGTTGTCAAGCCTCTGCTTAAAGACTTCCAAAGAAGGAGACTCCACCACACTCCTTGGCAGCAAATTCCACTGTTGAACAGCTCTTACTGTCAGGAAGTTCTTCGTAATGTTTAGGTGGAATCTTCTTTCTTGTAGTTTGGATCCATTGCTCTGTGTCCGCTTCTCTAGAGCAGCAGAAAACAACCTTTCTCCCTCCTCTATGTGACATCCTTTTATATATTTGAACATGGCTATCATATCACCCCTTAACCTCCTCTTCTCCAGGCTAAACATGCCCAGCTCCCTTAGCCGTTCCTCATAAGGCATCGTTTCCAGGCCTTTGACCATTTTGGTTGCCCTCCTCTGGACACGTTCCAGTTTGTCAGTGTCCTTCTTGAACTGTGGTGCCCAGAACTGGACACAGTACTCCAGGTGAGGTCTGACCAGAGCAGAATACAGTGGCACTATTACTTCCCTTGATCTAGATGCTATACTCCTATTGATACATATCGTTTGTTGACAGAGTACATGAGTACTACAGTGGTACCTCAGGTTACAGAAGCTTCAGGTTACAGACTCCGCTAACCCAGAAATATTACCTCAGGTTAAGAACTTTGCTTCAGGATGAGAACAGAAATCGTGCTCCAGCAGTGCAGCGGCAGCAGGAGGCCCCATTAGCTAAAGTGGTGCTTCAGTTTAAGAACAGTTTCAGGTTAAGAACGGACCACCTGAACGAATTAAGTTATTAACCCGAGGTACCACTGTATAGTATGATGGCATGATTCATTTTTGCAAATAAATATCAACACAGCCCACAATTCCAGCAGGAAGAAGCATGTGTGAACAGGGAATGCCTAGTGGGACAGTGGGGTGAAGTTGGAATAAAAAGCACTGCAGCAAGAGTGCAAGTCTGGAGTGAGATAAGTGATTGAAATGCAGCATCTTGAATAATATTATTAGCACCAAAAATATATATAATTCATCCACAGTTCTCTCTTTTTTGTACTCTTGCGTCCTGCTAAGAAGTTACCCTAAAATAGTTACTTCATTGTTCTATATAAGTAAGCATTGATCTATTTAGTCAGGCTAAATAGTATTGATCTGTTTGGTCATTTAGTCATGGAATAGACCTAGATCTAGTCTAGCATTTTCTTTCCCTCAGCAGCCAATCAGCTGCTTCTGTGGAAGCCCACAAGCTGAGCCTCCTGATGAAGTTAGTTCTTGCCACATGCATTCATGCCCTAGTTGCCTCCAGATCAGATCAGTCCAAGGGGCTGCCTTTGAAAACTACTCAGAATCTGCAAGTGGTACAAAATGTCATCTGGCCAGGAACCAAGCCTATCTTGTTTGATCTACACCTGGATTTTCATTTGGGGTCAGTCCAAGGCCTTGGTGTCAACCATGAAAGGCCTGAAAGGCTTGGGACCTGGTACCTTAAGGACCACCACATGCTCATCTGCATGCTCCAGACATCATCAGAAGAAAGGGAGATATCAGTGGCCCAGCTAACTCAGTATTATCTACACCGACTTGCAGCTGCTGTCCAGGATTTAAGAGCCATATAGTGGTACCTCGGGTTACAGACACTTCAGGTTACAGACGCTTCAAGTTACAGACTCCACTAACCCAGAAATAGTGCCTTGGGTTAAGAACTTTGCTTCAGGATGAGAACAGAAATTGCGCGGCGGCGGCACAGCAGCAGCAGGAGGCCCCATTAGCTAAAGTGGTGCTTCAGGTTAAGAACAGTTTCAGGTTAAGAACGGACCTCGAGAACGAATTAAGTTCTTAACCCAAGGTACCACTGTACTTAGAAATGCCAGGGATTAAACCTGTGATCTTCTACATTCAAAGCATGCGGCCAGCCCAATTATGGGTGAACCTGTCAATTTCAGCTTCTGATCCCCCCAATCTTAAATTCAGCCCCCCACATTTCCACATTGCAGCACCTGTGCGAATTTCTCCTAATATGCACATTTTTGTATGCAATATCCCCTACTATAACACATTTTGGTATGTTAATATTGCTAATATATGCATTTCTCTACACACTTTAATATATGTGTTTTTCTACACATTACATGACTGAGAATGGCATTGCAAAATCTGGGGTAATGTGAATTTTGAAAGATGGTTGTGTTTCGATTTACGTGCTATTTCAGAAAGATCAAGAGAGGTAAGCTGACCTTTAAATACAAACTGAATCAATTTCCCCCACCCCATCCCCTGTCCCTTAGTGGAAAAAGAATGTGTCACCCAGCAAAGGAACAAATAAGGTATTTTCCTAACTGCCTTGGATGGTGCAAAATAATTTCTTCTGAAGCCGCTGTAGCTGCCACAATTCAAACCACTGTTGGCAGTGCCTGGGCTTAAGAGGCTAAAAAGGATTTCCTGGGCTACTTTACAAAGGTGTCACCTTTGCTGTGAAGCAGAAGCCGTACGTGTATGTTCAAAAAATAATCTATTAACATCATTTCCTACTATGAAAATTTAATCCCTCCAAGTGCTTCATCTTTAAGTGAATCAATGTCAGAGAGAGGAAGAATGCTCTGGGAAAGAAGACAGAATAGTGTCATGGTTTGTGAATATTTAGAATACGATTCCTTAACAGGAAGATCCATTATTTTTGTGGAGCAGTTCCCATGGGGAAGCAACTTTGCAGGATTGTTAAAACCAGACAGGAAAAATGTAGGAAGCCAGACAAGATACTGTAGGAAATAATCATCCACTGGCAAAGGAAAAGATTGTATGATCTAATATGTTTTTCCATCTCTTAATTCCTATTATTCTATAATTGGTGGCCCTGGAATACGGTCAAAAGTGGTGTGGTTCAGTTCCTATTGGAAGAAGAAGAAGAAGAAGAAGAAGAAGAAGAAGAAGAAGAAGAAGAAGAAGAAGGAGAAGAAATAATATTGTCTGTATTTTTCTAGAACTATCCAGGGTTTGCATCTAAACACTTAATGTCATGGAAATCATGCAGGATTTCTAGAATATTCTAGCTTGGAATATCCAAAGAGAAAAGGGTGGTATATGTGTGTGATTATTTCCTTGGGTTATGATCCATGAGTAGTTCTATGGAGGACATGGCAACTTTATTTCTAGAGCAGCAGTTCATGCGTCCCCTCCCCCTAAAAAACACCCCCCTTGCCAGTGGTGTAATGAAGAGGGAACACAAGGGAGCACAACTTTGGCACTTTTTTTCAGAGCAAGAATGTTGGTATCATTTGCCAAAGCACCATGGTAACTAATGGTCTCCTTGTTCTGGCACATGAATGAAGTGGTGGTGATGATTTTGTTATTTATACCCCACCTATCCGGCTAGATTGCCCCAGCCACTCTGAGCTGCTTCCAACACGTACAAAAACACAGTGCTTTCTTTTCTTCAAAAAAAAAATTAGGGGTACTCTCATTTTGACTCAAAAAATCACCATTTTATAGTTCAAATTGGGAAAAATAAATACAGTAAATGGACAAAAGTACAAAGAATCTGCATTACCTCATAAAACACGACACATCCACATTCCACACTACTTCACACATTAAACGCCCGCTTCCATCTGAGACTCAGGAAACACCATGACAGGAAATGAGGCCACCATCAGGGGTAGCAACGGAGCTGATGATTCACCATGATAAAGAAGAAACTAATTTTAAGAAAAATAAAACCGTTTTTCTCCTGTCAGATTCACAAAATGCTTAGGGATATGTGTGCCCCTGTTTACCCCCCGAAAAAAGCACTGCAAAAACATAATAAAATGTCAAACGTTTAAAAACTTTCCCAATACAAGTCTGCCTTCAGATGTCTTTGAAAAGTTGTGTAGTTCTTTATCAACTTGACATCTGATTGGAGGGCCTTCCACAGGGAGGGTACCACTGCCAAGAAGGCCCTCTGCCCGGTTCCCTGTATCTTCCCTTCTTGCAGTGAAGGAAAGCAGCAAGCGGAACGTGAGCACAAGAGTCTTTTCCTTCCTGCAGTTTCCAGCAGCTGGTATTAGGAAACATTGTTGCCTCCAGCTGTGGAGGCTTAGCATAGCCATCGTGGCTAGGAGCCATTGAAGAAGAAGAGTTTGGATTTTATATCCTGCTTTATCACTACCCTAAGGAGTCTCAAAGCGGCTCACAATCTCCTTTCCCTTCCTCCCCCACAACAAACACTCTGTGAGGTGAGTGAGGCTGAGAGACTTCAGAGAAGTGTGACTAGCCCAAGGCCACCCAGCAGCTGCATGTGGAGGAGCGGGGCCGCGAACACAGTTCACCAGATTACGAGTCCACCGCTCTTAACCACTACACCACGCTGGCTCTCTCCACTGATTGCTCTCTCCTCCATGAATCTGTCTAAAACCATCCAAACTCAATGCCTCTTACTCAACAGTATTTCATCCCAAATGCCTCTCATCCCACTGATTCTGTGGCCACAACATAAAATGATTAGAATGATCTGTTCACCTGTTAGCAAGACGCCCACTTTATCAACATCATGGGTTGAGGGGACAGTAGGGCCTTGACTGCCAGCTCCACCTCTATAGCTGCTCACAACCCTTGTGTATTAAGGCTGTAAGCATGTAGACACAAACACACACAGACGCCAGCTTTGTTGACATCCCACTTAATGTGAAGACATTGAGCACTGGAACAGGTTGCACAGCCTTGAGGTCATTTTGGATTTTCAACTGTCCATGGTGGCGTAGGTCAATTCTGTGACCAAGCAGCTGGCTACCAGCTCCATTTGGTACACTGGCTGAGACCCTACCTGCCTACACATTGTCCCGCCAGAGGGTTATGTGCTCTGGTTATGTCTGGTTTGGACTACTGCAATGTGCTCTACAAGGTGCTACCTTTGAAGGTGTCTCGGAAACTACAATTAATCCAGAATGCGGTGATCAGACTGGTGACTGACACTGGTCCTAAAATATCTACATTGGCTCCCAGTGCTTTTCCGAACACAGTTCAAAGTGTTGGTGCTGACTCTTGAAAGTCCCAAACATCTTTGCCCCTGTATACCTGAAGGAATAGCTCCACCCCCATCATCTTGTCCAGAGGTTCAGCTCTGAGGGCCTTCTGGTGGTTCCCTCACTGCAAGAAGTGAGGCTACAAGGAACCAGGCAGAGGGCCTTCTCTCCCTTCAGATCTCTAAGAAATAAACAACTATCTGACTTTTAGAAGACATCTGAAGGCAGCCCTGTATAAGGAAGCTTTTAATGCCTGAAGTCCGGTTGTGTTTTTCTTATATTCTTTCAGAAGTAGTCCAGAGTGGCTGGGGTAACCTAGTCAGATGAGTGGGGTACAAATAAATTAATAATAATAATAAAATAATAATAATAATAATAATAATAATAATAATAATAATACTGTAGATGGTGAGCACCATCCTGCTAAACCTTCCCTGGGCCCTTTTGTGACTACTATGAAGGGAATATTTCATAGCTATTATTAAGGGATTCTGGGGAAATATATATATATATATATATATATATATATATATATATATATATATGCAGGTTTTGGTGTCTTCGGGTGTCTTCCCGTGTAAGAGTCGGGGTGTCTGTGCGACGTTTCGACGAGGTCTCACTCGTCATCTTCAGGCTGGTGCTTTCGGCTTCTTGTTACTGGAACAGAGCAGAGTCTGGTGTTTGAGTTCCTATAAATACTGTTGAGGGGTGTGGTGTGTAGCCTCCAACGTTCTGGGCAGAGAGGAAGTTCCTGGATTAGTGTGCCTTTTCTTCTTTTGTTCCTTAATTACTTGAGGGATATCTTGGGTGATTTCATGAGTGATATTCTGAATATCACTGGGTGGGTCATTAAGTGTAGATTAGTTTCTAAAGCTCTCGTGTCTTGACCTCTTGAAACTAATCTACACTTAATGACCCACCCAGTGATATTCAGAATATCACTCATGAAATCACCCAAGATATCCCTCAAGTAATTAAGGAACAAAAGAAGAAAAGGCACACTAATCCAGGAACTTCCTCTCTGCCCAGAACGTTGGAGGCTACACACCACACCCCTCAACAGTATTTATAGGAACTCAAACACCAGACTCTGCTCTGTTCCAGTAACAAGAAGCCGAAAGCACCAGCCTGAAGATGACGAGTGAGACCTCGTCGAAACGTCGCACAGACACCCCGACTCTTACACGGGAAGACACCCGAAGACACCAAAACCTGCATTCCTGTACCCGTGAAAATCTACGAAAGCATCTGGAAATTAGCCCTCCCCACAAAAACCGACACCAGAACCAGAGGCACACAGAACGCCGTCACCAATCAACCACACCAGACCCAAACCCAGACCCTCTCCACAGACATATTACAGACTCCATCCAGTAGCCAAACTATAGTGGCACCTCCGGATGCTGCACCCCCCTGCAATCCCTACACAGATCTGGCTGGCACAAGGCACAAAACCACAGCTCGCCCCTATACACGAAGCCAAGCCAGAGCACAACTAAATGCAGCACAGCCATCTTCTCAGAAAAAACTCTTCACAAGCTCAAGAGGTCAAGACACGAAAGCTTTAGCAACTAATCTACACTTAATGACCCACCCAGTGGTATTCAGAATATCACTCATGAAATCACTCAAGATATCCCTCAAGTAATTAAGGAACAAAAGAAGAAAAGGCACACTAATCTAGGAACTTCCTCTCTGCCCAGAACGTTGGAGGCTATACACCACACCCCTCAACAGTATTTATAGGAACTCAAACACCAGATTCTGCTCTGTTCCAGTAACAAGAAGCCGAAAGCACCAGCCTGAAGATGACGAGTGAGACCTCGTCGAAACGTCGCCCAGACACCCCGACTCTTACACGGGAAGACACCCGAAGACACCAAAACCTGCATATATATATATATATATATATATATATATATATATATATATATATATATATATATATATTATAAAATGTTTATTGAGATTTTACACATCTGGGGAAATATATAGACAAAACCCAGGTGTGTGTGTGTGTGTGTGTGTGTGTGGTTCCGGGGAAAATCAATCGAAGTGAAATTTGGGAACATAGGCATCATTTTGCTCTATATACCCAAACATATGGCTAAACCTGAAACCAAATGCACCTTTACAGGTTTTAAGCTAACTTTACCAACTCTAAATTATTAAGGTGTTTTTTTTTAAAGAACCATTTAATTGCATGCCATAATTAAGCATTACACATCTTTGTATCTGGCCTGCAGCCATGAGATCAGACAATGATCTCATCAGACATCATAAACTACGCAGGGTGAGGCCAGGTTGCTGCTTGGATGGGAGATGTCCAAGGGAAAGCTTAGGTGTTGGAGAGAATACTCACTCTGATTCAGTAGGTGGTGCTCTTTCCTTCTAAAGCTAGTATTACCAAACTAACCTCCTGCATAATACTGATGTGGCAAAAGGTCTGTTGAATAAAGATTTTAATTTGTGAGCCAGGTGTAAAACTGGCCTCACCATGCATTGTGACCATTAATAATCTTCCACAGTCCTGTGACTTACTTAGAGTAATGGGGTTTACAAAAGGAATAGAACAATAGCAATGCTTCTAAATGCCAGTTGCTGGAAACCATGAAAGAGGAGAAGGCTCTTGTGGTCATGTTCTGCTCACTGGTTTCTCACAGGCATCTGGTTGGCCATTGTGAGAACAGAATGCCGGACTAGATGGGCCCACAGGCCAGATTCAGCAGGCTATCTTTATGGTCTTAATAATGGGGTGCCACCACACTTAAAGGATCCACTTCTTACAGATACAAGTGTTATGTGGCACCTGTCGCAGTTAATCAGTTAGAAACTTTGTAAATAGAAGAGTTAGAATCAATAAATAAATATTCTGCAATATTGACCAGGCACACAATATCAGGGATAGGCATCACGGTGCCTTCCAAATGTGGCTGGACTGCAACTCCCATCAGCCCCAGCCAGCATGGGCAATGCTCAGGGATGATGGGAAACTGAGTCCAAAAAAACCTGGAGAGCACCAAGTCAGTAGTAAACCATCTGACACAGTGGCAGTAAATACAGGACGCGAGTGACGCTGTGGTGTAAACCACTGAGCCTCTTGGGCTTGTTGATCAGTAGCCTGTCGGTTCAATCTACGCAATGGGGTGAGCTTCCATTGCTCTGCCCCAGCTTCTGCCAGCCTCACAATTTGAAAGCACGCCAATGCAAGTACATAAATAGGTACTGCTGTGGCAGGAAGGTAAACGGCGTTTCCGTGTGCTCTGGCTTCTGTCACGGTGTTGCGCCAGAAGTGGTTTAGTCATGCTGGCCACATGACCTGGAAAGCTGTCTGTGGACAAACGCTGGCTCCCTCAGCCTGAAAAGTGAGATGAGCGCCACACCCTATGGTCCCCTTTGACTGGACTTAACCATCCAGGGGTCCTTAACTTTACCAAATAATACCCAAGATGATCTGTTCCTAAATCAAGTGACCAGCTGCAAACCCAGTAGAGGAGTAGTTCTCAAAGAGTGTGGCAGGAGAGGATGGCAAGTATGTTGGAAAGATTCAAGGACAACCACAGAAACATTTAAACATTTCATTGTAGTATAGAATAATATAGTACAGTGGTACCTCGGGTTAAGTACTTAATTCATTCCAGAGGTCCATATTTAACCTGAATCTGTTCTTAACCTGAAGCACCACTTTAGCTAATAGGACCTCCTGCTGTTGCCGCGCCGCTGGAGCATGATTTCTGTTCTCATCCTGAAGCAAAGTTCTTAACCTGAAGCACTATTTCTGGGTTAGCGGAGTCTGTAACCTGAAGTGTATGTAACCTGAAGCGTATGTAACCCGAGGTACCACTGTATCAATATATTTGGATATTCAGCCAGAAACAGTATCCATGCCTTTCTTTGAGAACATGGGCTATTCTTCTACATTCTCCGCAACATACTGTTGTGAACAGGGATTTTCAACTCTGACAAATATGAAAGATCAGAAAAGAGAAAGGCTTCTTTGTGTTGATGAGAAGATGAGAGTTTGTCTCAAATTAGACCTAATATCAATGTGATTACCCAGGAAAAGCAAATGAGTTTGTATACATGCTTAAGGTGCATATGTAAGAGGCTCATTTATAACTATTTTTGGGAATTCTTATGTAGCTGCATTGTTTTACATTTCCAGGGTGTCCCATGATCGTATTATAAAGTAGTTGTGTTCTATGTTATAAATCAAGCACTGATGGTTGTTTCTTTTTGTTTTCCAATGTATTTCTTATCAATAAAAAGATTGGCAAGCAAATTATTATTCTGAAAATGTGGCCCAGATAAAAAACTTTGAGAAACACTTCAGTAGAGTCTCGTTGCTGTTCTTCCTAAATCGCCTTAATTGCTTTTTTTTCCCCTTCCTCCTTCAGGCCCAGGTTGAGAATCCCTTTCCTAGATCAGCCTTGAGGCCCTTTTTGATTCCCCTAAAATCTATGGCAGACAAAATGAGTACAGTGCCATCCCTGTAAGAATCACAGAATGATGACCCCAACCATTATTGCTGCCACTGCTGCTCAAAAGAGGGTCCCAGGGGGCAATCATTTTGTAAAATATTGGCTGGATCCCTGTTTTTAAAGGAAAGTTGCATTTAAAGGACCCACAAGGGAGTACAAGTTGCACAGAACAAATGCTCAACTTGGAATAAGTAAGCAGCACAAAAACAATTTATTAATCCCTCACCTAATGTGTGTGTGGGGGGGAGTATATTGGAATCCAGTTCCTCTTACACATGTGAATGGTATTAGATTCTCCACAATCTATCTCTGATTTTAGCAGACATGTCTGTTCCAGCTGTGTGAGTATGATTGATAAGGCACCCCGTGTTACCGGCAGGATTCAAGAATGGGAGCGTGTCCAAAAGCAAGCAGACCATAATGTTCCTTTGGAGAACTGATGTCACCAGCTGCTTGTCCTAATCTATCCAACTCCATCAAGAGATATTACTATCCAATTATCTCAGGCTGCCCTTTCTGTTAGTCAAGATGGCTATGGAGCCAACCATCAGACCAGGATTATGACTATTGTCCCTGGCTATTGGGAAAACAGGCACTTGTAGCACTGGGATTTATTTATTTATTTTATTATTATTTTTTGAGCAGGCATAACCTTTCCACCAATAACAATCAACATGAATATTGCCAGAAACTTGGGGAGCTAGATGCTTCTTGGCACCATTGGACAGCATATCTTTCCCACTTGCAGTGCATCAGGACATGAGCAAAGGACCAGGTACTTAGGTTGGATACCTATAGTGAAATGGGGGGAGCACTTGGATCACATCACGTGTTTCCAGGCACACAATATAAAGTACCATTTTGTGTAAGAATTGACAAATATCATATTGGCACTCTATAAAGCTCCAAAGTGGCCAACAACAAATATGCCTTAGCTAGTGCTGGAGCACCCAATCCATTCGGAGGAGTTTTTTCAGTGTCTGGGCTAGGGGAGCCACAGCAAGAGCAATGACCAGTGTTCCCAGGTTCTCCAGTAGGTGGCAGTAGGCATAGATGGGAGGAGCAAGCAACCTTTCTCAGTCCCTCTCACATAATGGTAACCATGTGCGAATTCCTCAGCCTCTCCTCATCATAGAATCCATTGCTCTGTGAGTTCTTTGGGTGTTACTGTGGCGCTTCAGCTTCCCTTTCCCACAACAGAGGTCAAGGCATAAAGGACAGGCAGATTTCAGAGGAGAAACCACCTTCATCTGTTGCAGATCAGTCAGCATAGCTATGTAGCCAATTGCACATGCCATGGCCTCTCTCCTCCTCCTCCCCAATCTCTCTCTGATCTTTCACAGCAAAACGATCACAACTCTAATCTGTTCTGTCACATTTGATATTTCCATAAGTTACTGGATCAAATAGACAATGGGGCCCGGGAGAGAGAGAGAGAGAGAGAGAGAGAGAGAGAGAGAGAATGTGCAAGTCTAGCTCAGGAGAGCCCCACCCTCAACCACAGGAGATATCCCAAGCACACAGGGGAAAATAGGATCACACCTCCTGGTGTTGCCACCGACATCTGCAAGTCTCCTGGCCCCATCTCCAGCATCCATGTGTTCAGCCTCATGGCTGAAAGCTGCATGTGTGTAGTCTCTCACATTTTCAGAATCTAATTACAGGTAGGTAACCGTGTTGGTCTGCCGTAGTTGAAACAAAATTTTAAAAAATCCTTCCCGTAGCACCTTAGAGACCAACTAATTTTGTTATTGGTATGAGCTTTCGTGTGCATGTATCTGCATGTATCTGAAGAAGTGTGCAAACTTAGTTAGTCTCTAAGGTGCTATGGAAGGAATTTTTTATTATTATTATTTTCAGAATCCTAACACTAGAACTTGGGGGTTTTGGTTTGGGTATGAAAGAAAAAGGAAAGGAAGGAGATGCAGGCTGCACAGTGTACAACCCAAATATGCTTTCAATTTTAATTGTTTTGTATTTCAATTTGGCTTTTCTTAATCAGAAGCAATGTAACCCTTACGACTTCCTTTTTCTTTCAATGCACTGTCGTTATTTGACATCTGCTTTGCCTGAGATTTAGCCTGCTTTGCTATTTCAAAGATGGCCTGAAATTTCAAGCTTTCCTTGCCTCTCGATACTTGTTACTCAGCTATGTGAAAGTCTTTGAGGCAGTTCCTTTCAGACTGTGCTTGAAATAATTGTATACCTCTCCATCCCCACCTTTGGCTGAATCTTATCACATAAATAGAGGTATGTACCTAGAGGGACAAAGTGGATGCATATCTGTAGCTTTGACTTCTAAGGTAAGTATATGTTGTTGCTCTTTTCCCCAAAATTAAGAACAGGAGGGCTCTTAATAGCCACCCCTTTGTTTTTCTTCAAACCAGAGTGTTTCAAAGAAAGTTTCCCAATAAAAGCACTTGAAGTGGTTTTAAAAGAATGTGGGCACTCTCTTATCGCAAGATGCATAGCCATAGGACTATGTGCATATAAGACACAGATACAGATATATAAAAGGTAAAGGTAAAGGTACCCCTGCCCGAACGGGCCAGTCTTGACAGACTCTGGGGTTTGTGCGCCCATCTCACTCAAGAGGCCGGGGGCCAGCGCTGTCCGCAGACACTTCCGGGTCACGTGGCCAGCGTGACAAAGCTGCATCTGGCGAGCCAGCGCAGCACACGGAACGCCGTTTACCTTCCCGCTGGTAAGCGGTACCTATTTATCTACTTGCACCCGGGGGTGCTTTCGAACTGCTAGGTTGGCAGGCGCTGGGACCGAGCAGCGGGAGCGCACCCCACCGCGGGGATTCGAACCGCCGACCTTTCGATCGGCAAGCCCTAGGCATATACAGATATATAACACCACTTAATTTCTTATCGTCACTCAGACTAGATATTGCAGATCTCTGTGCTTATTCACTGTCTATCACTGCATGGACCAGACAGAGCTGAATTCTGGCGAGATTGAGAAGATGGCGATTGGTAGGTCTTACGATCTGAATGAAGATAGAGACACATGGCACTGCCATTTCTATTACCACCAGGGTTGGAAAGCTCCCAGAGCCATCAGTGTGCCTCAAACTTTGGGTTCAAACCATGTGCAAACACTGGACAACACTGCACAAGTGGACAGGGGCAAATGTTCTCCAGCCCACCTAGACCTACAAACTTCATGTTTCTTTGTTGATCAAATACAGTAGGGGTTGCTTAAAAGTGGTCTGCAGGGCACGAAAGAGTTTTTTTGTGTGCACATGCCAAAGTTGTCATTAATAATAATAATAAAGTTTTTAAATACAGGGTTGTAACCAACTAAACAGTTACTAAACAGTGTTGGGCTAGGACCCGGGAGAGCAGAGTTTGAATCCCCACTCAGCCATGAAGCTCCCTGGGTGACCTGGGGCCAGTCACCATCTCTTAGCCTAACCTACCTCACAGGGCTGTTGTGAGGATGAAATGTGGAGAAGGAGAACCATGCACACCACCTTGAGACCCTTGGAAGATAAAGGTGGTATAGAAATGTAAATAATAATAATAGTAATTTAGTGCAACTACTCTTAGCTGCACACACTTCCTTGCCCTACTCCCTCACTGTGTGCCCACAATGCTCCTTCTAAATCTGCTTCTGGGGTGTTCCTTCCACCCTCTGGAGCAGATTTAAAGGGGTTTCATGTGGCATACGAGGACAGGAAAGGGAGGAGAAGTTTCATTGTGCAGCTAAAAGTCATTGCACTAACCTAGCTGGTTAGCTGGACACCACCCAAAGTTTTGGACTTTTCCTAGGGTCTCCAGCTGCAATGGCAAGATATGAAAGGGCGCTTTTTGGCTCCCTAAGACCCCCGCCCAAAAATTCCTTTTTAAAAAAGTACTGGCCATGAATTAGATGGAGACTAGATGAAGCAATGGTTTGACTCATGGAAGGCAGGTTCATGTGGAGTATAGCTTGAAGTGGAAAGGAAGTTGGAAAAGTAACCATTTGCTCATGCCCCAGCCTCTGTTTTGGCACATAAAAGTGGTGCAATTCAAAGACAAGTATTTGTAACAATGGTGATGACCTGGATTATTGTGGTTTGGTAGATGGACCACTCTTCTAGAAGAAAGAGAAGGCATCTGTTTTCTGTGGTCCAGCAGACAGTGAATGGAACCAGAACATGAAAACCTTGGGGGCTTATCCCACCTGCCTCATATGGTAGCTTCAAACAAATTTAACCCTTGTTCTTGATCTGCCAAATGGGAAAATAAGGGACTTACCACACAAGCTTAATGCAAAAGCTATTTTATTTTTACTTAACATAAATTGCAGGACTTGGTTGTAGTAAAATTTCTAAGCAGTTTGTGAGAAATATTAAAACAGTTAACATATTTGAAACATGTAAATAAATTTAAAATTAACAGTAAAAAATATTAAAATACATCAACATATATGTGTCTAGAGAGGCTTGCTTAAACAAAAATGTTGTAAGTAGGAGCCAAAAGAAAATACAGTGAAGAACCTGCCTGATCTGACTTGGCAGTGAGTTCCAAAGTCTAAGAGCCGCTGCATGTCAAAAGACAGGCATATAAAAAGCATTATGTGGCACCCATAGCAGTGCCAATTCTGCAGATCAAAGAAGTTGAGTGGGCATATGGGCAATGAGCTTTTTGCAAAGCACTTTCTGTATTCACAAATGCTATTATATGATTCATTAATTTTTTTAAGTTTTGGTCTTTTTGATGAATATTTCTGTTACTTAATTGCCCCCATGCATCCAACTATTCTACTAGCATGGATCATTTGCATACGCTCTCAGGTGTGACTAATTTCCCCCATTTGCGTTATGTACACAGCATTTTATCCTTCAGAGGAGCACCAAGAACAGGCTGTCTCCCTATGTTCAGCACTATCATCTTATCATGATTCACTTTAAGCCTGCTGGCCCTCAACCATCCCACCATTGTCTCCAGACACCAGTCCACCACCTGAACAGGCTCTCCTGATTCAGACGGGATGGAAAGACAGAGGTGAGCACCATCAGTATATTGAAGCTGTGGTCAACAACTTTGGAATTCTACAGGTCATGTTACTTTCATAGGATCGTAGAGTTGGAAGGTATCCTGAGGGTCATCTAGTCCAACTGCTCTCAACTAAAGCATCTGTGACAGGTGGCCATCCAACCTCTGCTTAAAGACCTCCAAGTAAGAAGGGTCCACCAACCTGTGAGGGAGTCCGTTCCACCATCTAACAGCTCTTATTGTCAGAAGTTCTTCCTGATGACTTTAGAAACACACTTCCTTGTGTGTGAGGGTCCTTATTTTTCTTTTTGACCTGGTCAAATTAGCTACTTCTTTTAGTGTCAGAGAGCAGAGAAGTTTGAAAGACACTGTGATTAACCATTAGGTTTTCCATTTCTAAAGGCAGTAGATGGCTTATTGAACCTCAGGTTGCTTTTATGTCTGTTCTGTTGTGGAATGTAAAGGAAGATCTTCCAACTTATGTGTGTTTTCTGTCCTGTGACCTTTGAAACTGAGCTGATCTTTAAGATCAGCCTGAACATCTTTAAGGAGCAGGACGTAAAGAAGGGGATCCAATATATTAGCCAAGGTGGCCAAACACCAAGTAAAGTACATGGAATTGAAAATGCTCCTCTTAAAATCACAGATCTTGTCCTTTTCCAGCTCCAGTGTCCAGTAGAATCTATAAAATGAAACCAGTTGGAAGGGAGTATAGAGCAAGAAGTAGGAGGCCAAGATAACGGAGATAAAGCCACAGATCCTCCGTTTTACTCTTTGATGCATAGATGTCATCTTCCTGACCTCAAGCAGCACCCTAAGGTAGAAGAATCCCATGAGAATGCAAGGAATGAATAAAGTGAGGCTCATGGTAGATATCTTGAAGTGTGCATAGTCCTTGCCTAATTGGATGCTGTCTAAACAATTCCCTTGCCATGTCCCCAAGTCCTTCATCTCTAGCCAGATGCCAGCAGCACACAAAATGGCCACCAGGAGCCAAGCCACAACGCTCACCTTTGTGGCACTGCTCATTGCCTGCAATCTGTGGAACTTCATTGGGTGAATTAACCCTATGTAACGGTCCATGGCAATGAGGCACAGGAAGCTGTTCTTGGCATAGAAGTTTGTGGAGTGGACCACACCAACCACCACACAGGCCACTTGCCCTAGGATCCAGTGGTGGTTACGGGAACTGTAAGCAATCCAGAAGGGTAGCAGCAGACTCTGCAAGAGGTTTGCCAGCACCACGTTCAGCACATAGACCGAGAGAACAATGGACTTTTTAATGTGGGTTATCACGGCCCAAAGGGCCAAACAATTCAGAGGCAGCCCAGCTGTCAGTGCCACAGAGTACATAGGAATTGTGAAGTATTTGGTGGTGTTTAAAGCCACAGGGCAGGTTGAGTGGGTGGCATTCATGGCACCAAAAGGAACTTAGAAGCTTTCTCACAATGGCACTGTCTTCAGACCTTTGTCATCTCATAGTCACTGTGGAGCGGGGTTCTCCCAACTGCTGAACTCCCCTTACATCTGTCGAAAGTGAAGAAGGAAATGAAACCTGCTCAGGTGGAGATAGAGAAATCCTCCTTTCCACATCCTTTGCTTTGCAGAGGTGGGCCACAAGTTCTAGGATTTACCTAACACCTAAGGAAGAAATACACCAAAAGAGATCAGGTCCAAATATCTGAATGTGTGATATAATTTGTCTGCCATTTTAAATTTATTTTTATTCTTGAAGATTAAACAACAAAATATTGTGAGCTGCCAGTTTCCCCTCACTCAAGAGGACTGTAGAGAGTCCTGCAAGGACCGGGACCCTAGGAAGACAGGCAGGCAGCATTGGAAATATCTGCTGCCCCAGCTAGGCATACATCAGCAGATTGGGCAGCTCTATAAAGCCTGCCTGCCCTGGGACAGGGCCACACTTGAAGGGATGACACTTGGGGGGGTGGCACGTCGAGGGTGTGTTAAAATTATTATTTTAGCAGGGATGAGGTTTTAACTTGGGTGGGTGCTGGTTTATTTGGAGGGTGGGATTGTTTAAAATTGTTGTGAAATGGTATACATTAATGCTTAGTCTTGTAATGTTGAGCTACAGGCAACCAGGCAGAGGGCTTTCTTGGTAGTGGTGCCCACCCTGTGGAACACCCTCCCACCAGATGTCAAAGAGAGAAACAACTACCTGACATTCAGAAGACATCTGAAGGCAGCCCTGCTCAGGGAAGTTTTTAATGTGTGACATTTTAATGTATTTTTAATCTTTGTTGGAAGCCACCCAGAGTGGCTGGAGAAACCCAGCCAGATGGGCGGGGTACAAATAAATTATTATTATTATTATTATTATTATTATTATTATTATTAGGTTGGAGTACTGGTTAGGGGTTTTCGTTGGGGAGTGTATTGTTTAGTAGTGTGTATTGTTGATTGTTTTTATTATGTATTTTGTGCTTTGTATATTGTAACTTTGTGTTGTGAAGCAACCTGAGACCTACAAGTATAAGGCAGTATACAAATTTGATAAACAACAGCAACCTGGGACCTTTGCATGCAAAGCAGATGCTCTCCCACTGACCTGTGACCCCTTCCTAAACACATTCTTCGATGCATGTTCTTCCCTGACCCTGAGAAATGGTCTAAGGTTAGTACCTTAGACCATTTCTCAGCTAGAGATGGGAGATAATTTTGCTTGGTTCACATTGTGCTCCCTGGACCAATACACGAGCTATAATGTGTAGCTTCATGGCTGACTGGGGATTTGAACCCTGGCCTCCCAGGTCCTAGTCTGACATTCTAACTACTATACCACACTGACTCTCAGACAAAATTTTGGAGGATACAGCTGTCAATGGCTACCAGTCATGACTATTGTGATCTACCTCCATTGTAGGAGACATCATGCATTTTGATACCATTTGCTGGGGGTCGCAAGGAGGGAGAGGGCTCAAGCGCTGCTTTTGGGGGGGCTTCCCTGAGGGATTTGTCTGGCCACCATCAGAATGATGGGACTTTGCTCTAATACAGAATGACTCTTCTTCTGCCCCTCTTTTTTTGTTCTAAAGATATCTGTGTAACTTTGAAAGCCCTGCATACCTTTTTAACTACTCCATACTGACCAAAGAACAGCACGTCTCTGCACACGAAGCAAATAAAACTTTGCAGGAAATTTCAGTGTGGTTGGAACTCTTTTTTTATGTGGTGATGCTGTTTTGCATGCACCATACTTTCTCATAGGCACTGTCCTCCCGGATGCAAAAGAAACCAGTGGTTCCTGTAATAGAAGGGTCAGATTTTAGGGCTCTAGAGCAGCATCAGATATTAGCGAGCTGCAGTTAAAGTAGACTTAATATTCTGGAGCTTACATTTGAACCAACAGAACCCAACAGCAGTGGAGTTTTTAGACTTCGGACTGCATGGCTTTACACTGCCACCCCTGCCTTTACTTCACAGATTTCAAATGGGGGGTCCCCACTTTAGATGATAATGGGCAGGATTCAGCAAATGAGCCCTGTCAGCAGGAGCTCTGCACAAGCATTTCCACTTGTGCAGTTGGGTTACCACTTTTCTCCTCCCTTTAAGCACCCCCAAATTTGTGTCAGGGAAACCCCAGAACAGTGTTCAGGAGGAGGAGGGATTCTTCTATCTGGCAAGCTGCAATGCTTCTGCAGACTCAATGTTTTGTGTGTTCAGACCCAGAAACCTCCCCCCCCCAATAAATTCATACTTTAAATTCATAGTTTTGGTTTTTGGCAGAATTTAGGCCACAACTTTATTGATTACAGCAAGTGAGTGGTTGCACAGGCTCTGGTTCAACTAGCTCCCTGCCATGCAGATAGCGCTGACCAGGGTTCTAGCATAGGTCAGCCAAGGGTGAATATGTGGATAAGCGGAAAGCTGGGAACAGGCTATCTCTGCCACCCAAATGTCCCCCTGGACTCAGGCACGGGCACAACCCCCTCTCAGAGGTTGACCAAACCATCGAGTCCCTGGATTCCTTTAATGGATTCCTTCACATAGGGATGGCGAGAGCGTTCTCCCATCCCTATCACCTGAACCAGAGCCTATCCGCAACCTTACAAGTTGTGACAATTTGCTACATGGCAGGCGAAACCCAAACGGCAACAGCCAATCAGCCAAGTGAGGAAAATTCCTGCCATGCCCCTGTCCCAACAACAGACGGCACACAACAGCATAGCAAGGTCAAGCGCAAAGCCCTAAAAATAGGGAGAGGTGGGCAGGTGTTCCAAATGCACGCACCGAAAGATGATGCTCTGGGTCACGTGCATCGGCATAAATAGGTCCCTAAAACTGTTTGGACTGCGTCCCATTGGCCAGATTGCACCCAGCTATGAGGGACCTACAAATCGGGTGTTGTGGCTGACCAATCGTACCCACCCACAACACAGGGTGTCAGTTGTCCAGGTCTCACCAGGTCTTAAGGGAGGACCCGATTTGTCATAGCGTGACGCTGAGTTCCATGCAATGTGTATTGTTTCAATATGTGGTTAAGTCGACCCTCCTAATTCTTGCATTGAGAGAAATAAGGAGCACCGACAGTAGCAAGTGGTTTATGGTGCCTTACCACTGTGAACTTGCAGTTTACAAGTGTTCATACCAAGTTAAATTATTGGTGGGAGATCTAACAGAAGATTCCTGCTGCTCCTCTCTGGGATGATTGAAAAGGACTTTATAAATGGCTCCAAACTCATGGTGTCACTACTTCTGTACTCCCAGGATAGAGTCTACCGTTGGATAGAGTTTCTTTTTCAAAGATAGGATTGGCCAAACCTATCACAGATAGTTAGGAATATAATGTGTTATAATGTGTTATGTTAAAGGAGTTATATATAACCCTCTGTTGCTCCCTACTCAGTATACAGGGGGATATTATATCCCCCTGTATACTGAGTAGGGCAATACCAGATTTCCCTTGTCTTGTGTGCTCTACCAGGGAACCATTCATAAATCAAAGTATACCCTCTTGTTAGTATCAAGGCCAGGTTTCTTACAAATAGAGAGCCAAACACTTTGTAGTTAGCAGTTGCTACACTTTCTAGACTTCATACGACATCTTCTGCTATGATGGTAAAGAGAGACCTTGATTTCTGACTTCCTTTTGTTATGGATCTTCTATAGCCATGTAAGGTACATATTACTGCCCATTGCAACATTTGGGACAATTACATGAAGCAATATTGATTATTATTCTTGTTCACAATGTTTGTACCACTTAATTACAGTCATCTGTAAGTGGTGTACAGGAGACTCAAAACAATGAAAGTAAAAATGAGTTAAATGTATAAAATCAGAATTCCGATAAAAAGCCTGATGGAATAACAAAAAAAGTCTTCGGTAAGCTCTGGAATTTCAGTAGGGGGGCCCTATCTGACTTTAACTGGAAGGGAGTTTCACAAAATTGATCCACAACACTGAATGGTCAGCTCCTAGTGGATACAAGCCACGCATTTGAGCCATGGAGGACCAGTAACTGTGATTCCCCCAAATACTTTGGTGATCGGGCAGGGGCATAAGGGATCAGGTAGACCCCAAAGTACCCTGGATTCAAGTTGCTAAGGGCCTTGAAAATTAATACAAGAGCTTTGAACCTTGCCCAATAATGTATGGGCAGCCAGTGCAAGCTTTTAAACACCAAAGTTATGTGCTAGTGATAGTCTGTCTTCTTCAAGAGTCTAGCTACAGTGTTTTGCACCAGCTGGAGCTTTCAGGCCATGCCCAAGGTTAGATCACATAGGGTACATTGCAGTAATCAAGTCTTGAGTTTACCAGTGCATGATGTTGTCCCTGTCCAAGAACAACAATAGTTGGTGTACCAAAGGTAGCCCTAGTCATTGAAGCCACCTTGGTCTCTGGCAGCAAAAATGGATCCATGACCACCTGTTCTTTCAGAGGGAGTGCAACCCCATCCAGAACAGGCGATGGGCCAAGTTCCCGGACACAGGAACCACCAACCACAGTCCCTCTCTCTTTTCCCTTTTTGGTTCCTTGACTGCAGTTTTATGTTCTTTGTGTTGGTTTGCAAATCTAATTTCTTGGCTAAGTCACCTCCTGTGTGTTGATTGGAGGGATTCTGACTAATAGTCCTACATCAGTGCCCTCATCTTTTGACCAAATTCCTAGGTACACTAACCCATTAGGGGAGCTGAGTAGGCTGGGAAAGGACACTGGCTGAGTTTCACTCAGTATCTCAGATGGCTCTCAGAGCTGAAGGAGCCAGCCATATGACGCATTAAAACCCTGCTGATCCTAAACCCATAGCTGGTAGTAGCTAACCATTTTGTGTGTGTGTGTTGTATGCATTTAGCATCAATATATTAACTAAGCAGACATTCCTCTAATCTTATTTAACAAATAACCTCACAAGACACCACTTACCCTTACTCACTGCAAATTGTGGCCATGTGTGTGCATTAGGATAAGGTAGGTGCAAATTTAACTGGTATACCATATCCCTCTGTACACAAAATGTCCTTACTTGGAGCATATTATAGTCTATAACAGTAGCAGTAATATAAAAGGATTGTTATGTGAGAAAAAGATGCTAATAGATTATTATTATTTCTTCTTCCTTATACTTAGAAATTTCATAGGTGAGGTGCCTTTGATATTCCATATGTTCAGCAATGGATTCGGGATTTATTTGGCAATTGCATCAGCCGATGCTATAGGAGAAAATAATATGATCTACTTGGAACTAAGGCACTCACCATATGCAGGAACTTATTTAACAGAGAGCAACTGAGAGGGAGAACTACTTAATCAATCAGTCAGTCAGTCAGTCAGTCAAGGTCCGTTTCAACTTTATCATAAAAACATGAGCAAATTAAGCACTTACCCCATCATACTGTCCCAAGAGATCTGTTTCCTATCTACTTGTCTATGCATATTACTTTTAACCTAGCATCTTACTCGTGATATTAGTCAGCAGTGGTTTAATGGCCTAGTGTTTGGATGAAATAGCTCCATTGTGGTTAATAAGATGCAAGTGCCAAACTGAAAGTGACCTGGGGAAGCAGGCTGAGAATTTGAAAAAGAAACTATTTGGGTTTATATATATTTTTAGATATCGTCTTTCCTCCATCTTTATTTATCAGTTTGGCTTACATAGGTTATCTTATTTTATTCTCATGGCCACCTTATGGTGTAAGTTAGCCAAGGATGGGTGACTCACACAAGGATAAGTTTCATGGCTATAATAAAATGGAGAACCATTCCTTTGTCTTGGCCAAGATTTTCACAATGTTCTGGACTAAGGTCAGGCTGGTCCATCCCAGGACATATACTTGACTGGCATGGTAATTGGAATTCTGAAAGGGAAAATACTAGCCTGCTTGTATGCAAGAAAGATGCTATAAAAAATAATAATGGGTGCATCATCTAAGCTTACTCTGAATCCAGGCTCTTATTTTTTCAGAGTCCCAGGCCGATGAACACAATATTAGCCAAATACTTGTTATTTAGACAGAATCTTGGCTTGTATGTTGCTTAGTTCTGTGGATTCTCTACTTTTATTGGTTTTTTTAATTATCTGCCACTCATTTGTTAGGTCTTTAGTGTGTGAGAGAGAGAGAGAGAGAGAGAGAGAAAGAAAGAGAGAGAGAGAGAGTCCTTGAGTGGTTCAGTCTTGAAATAGAAAGAGGGTATATAAATATTCTTTATAAATAATAATAAATACTTGTGCATCTGAAGTGAGCTGAATTTGGACTAACCTAAGATACTGATTAGCATGTATGAGTAGCTGGATTGGACCAGCTGTCAGAAATGGTTCTGTAAAAGCCATAAATATAATTCTTACCATTTTTTGAGTAAAACTCAGTGTGAAATGTGTAATGGAGCAACATGCCAAATTTTCACCTGCAAAAAGCTTTGGGTTCCAAGTTTCCGTTTCTCTAGCATGATAACAAGATTTCGGGACATTCTGGTCATCCATGTAATTATTAATTTTATTTTACAA
Source organism: Podarcis vaucheri (assembly GCF_965113315.1). Classification (NCBI taxonomy): domain Eukaryota; kingdom Metazoa; phylum Chordata; class Lepidosauria; order Squamata; family Lacertidae; genus Podarcis; species Podarcis vaucheri. The sequence goes on from NC_138749.1 coordinate 22,819,865, forward strand.
AAGTATTTCTAGAACAAAGTATTTCTATACCACCACACCATGAAATATCAGGGTGGTGTACAATGTTAAAACATAAAATGCAATTTAAAAATAAATAAAAACACAGACAAACTTTAAGGTGACTTCCTGCCTAGTCAACTGAATAAAAGGGAGGAAGAAAGTAGATCAAAATCAGGTAGATTGGTCAATCTCTGATTTTCAATAGATCAGCAAGAATTTCTGATTCTCAATAGTATAACAATAGCAAGTACAATAGCAAGTACACTTGATTTTTAAAAATAAAGCCTCTGCCATGTATGGCCTAATCTCTTATCCCAATACAGTGGTACCTCAGGTTAAGTACTTAATTCGTTCCGGAGGTCCGTACTTAACCTGAAACTGTTCTTAACCTGAAGACCACTTTAGCTAATGGGGCCTCCTGCTGCCGCCGCGCCGCCTTAGCACGATTTCTGTTCTCATCTTGAAGCAAAGTTCTTAACCTGAAGCACTGTTTCTGGGTTAGCGGAATCTGTAACATGAAGCATATGTAACCCGAGGTACCACTGTATTCCTTTTTCCATCAAATATGAATATTTAATACAGGGGTTGCTGCTGTAGCACCTGCAAGTACCATGGTGTGTTTAATGTCTTCCCTTGGTCTCACAAAGCTTCAGAGTCCCTCCTCAATCCATTCCCTTTCCCACTTCCCAAATACCCAGGATGGCCAATTTGGCTATTCTGAGAGGTCACTCTTTTCTATCTATGCTAACAGAAAAGCCAGAAGCGGTTGCCCAAATTCAGATGGCTGCCTCTACAATAAACTTGGCACTGTTTAGTGCTGAGAGTATTACATGCATCCGGATGTTATGAGGTCATTGATTGGGGGAGCCCTGAGGAATGAATGTGCTTCCTGAAAGATCCCCACAAGAGACAGGTTGGCAGTGGTCCTTTGCCTTTCCAGAAAGTGCATGAGATAGCAGCACAATAAAATGTATATGAAATGCACACGGAGATTCATCGATTCTTTTTCTTACAAGGGAGCAGTGTAGATATATATTTTACAACACCTCAATTAAAACTTGCTCGAGTCACCAGAGCCAGATGAGCGTGCTGGGATAAAAAAGATCTGGCCTGCAGGCGGTCTGAAGGCCACCCTTGTCCTATACCAGTGGAAACAGCAGCCCATACGTATTGTGCCAGATGTGTCTTAGTGGATAGACATGGATGGTCTGTGCGAAATTGTGTTGCGTATGCATGCCGGACTCTCAGCCATCTACGTACTGTGGAAATCAGACTCAAATCAACAGGAAGCACCCTGAGCCACGTGTTGTCAGATGGCAACAAAATAATTGGTCCCAATGAGTTCATACGCAATCTCTTCCGTTCATCCATAATGTGCGTAAAATTGTACTGGTTCCTCCTTGGCCAGGTACACGTGTCCAAGACACACGTGCTCCGTAAGTTGTGTGTCACGTTGCAGATGCCTCATGCTTGCCTTCTTTTCTCTGACCTCTTTGCTGTCCTATTTTCATCTGGCCTTCGCTGTTTGGAGATATGTAGGCCAGAGTCAGATGGCACAATGTCGTCCTGCATTTACGTCCATGCAAAATGAAACCCTTAGGAATTAATGATCAGGTATTGAGCTGGTGATCAGCTGGTGATCTGTATCCCACGCAACAATGCTGCTGGCTTCATTGAACTAGAATGTCCTGTCCTCTAACCACAAAATAGACTGAAATCCTTGTTGTAGGGCAGGCAGGTTACTACGTTCTTTGGAGGACCTGGTGACTACGAAAGGAGTCGAGAACGAGGTTCTATTTGTCCTCAGGGCAGTCTTCAGGCTTTTTGGCTCAGCTGGGTGAGTTTACACCACAAATTAAGGAACAGGGCATCTTTCAGCACATAGTTCAGGAATTTGTGATCAGAACCACCACAAGCCCTTTCATGTCACACTCCACTCCTGGTTTTCCCCAAGCATTCTTTTCAGCAATCTAATTTGGGGGTAGGAGAAGCTTCTTAGTCATTGCTATTATTGGACAACTGGGAGTCAGAAGCCCTCCAACTCAAAATCACCCAGAGATCTACCAGCAAAACCTGATCTACCAGCTGCCCACCACTGTCTTGGGACATACCCACCCAGAAGCTTTCTATTCTCCTAGTTGGACACTGTCTTTCTCAGCTGGGCATATAGGAGGGAAGAGGAAATGCATCATAAATTCACCATGAGGAACCTACAGGGTAGACTGCAAATCCTCAGCTGATCCTATAATAACCCCTGTTAAGGACTAGTGGGATACCAGCATAGTATATTTCACTGTGCATCAGGACTGCTAAATTGGAGAAGCTGTCTTACAGAAGAGCCTACAAAAGAAAAGAGACATGCTCAGACCTAACAGACAGTGGGGCATGTGTGCTGAACATATGACTGAGATTTGGACATTATTTCATGAGCTGCTGAGGTGTGAAGGCGAATTGAGAGACCTATAGGCCAATCCCAATTTCACATGTGCTTACTTAATTCCAGTTGCATTGCATCATGAGCAATGAATCTTTATTTGCGTCAGCCATCGGCCATAGCAACCAAAGAACAATGCAATACACAAAAAACACAAAAAGTCAATTATATAAAACACACTTTAGGGTTCTGAATCAACAGTCAAATAGTGGACCTTACTCTGATTGCCCCAGCTAAAAACCTTGCAACCTTTGCTGCCATCTGCTCATCTTGATCTGCCAAGAGAAAAGACACTGTGGCAATGGTTGGGCAACCTGGATGGACAATAAGAGAGAGGTAATAATCTCATTCCTCAAGTCTTTATAAAGACTGCAAGCCAAAAGGGCATGTGCCACTGATTCAGTACTGCCATCTCCACAGGGACATAGGACTTTTTCGTGTGGAATCTGTTGGAATCGTCCCTCAAGTACAGCCAAGGGCAGTACATTCAATCTTGCGAGGGTAAAAGCGTGTCTATATTATGAAATTGCTAGGTTATGCAGATAGGGTGCCTGAGAGTCAGAATGGGAAGGTGGAAAATAATCATACCATGGGCAAAATTTCCTTACTGTGGCCAAGTTATTCTGACACTCGATATCATTTAGGCGCTGACAAATTAGACTACATCATGAGCGATGTAGTCTTAAGAATAATATGTGATTAGAATGGGATATAAATCCTACTAATAAACAACAGATAACGTTTTGTTAATGCTTATCAGAGTTCAGAAAAGCAACCCCAGCTTCAAAACTCCTTCTGGAACACATCTCCATGGTGGGGATGACATATGCAGTGCCATTTCCCAGCTAGGAATTTGAGGACTGGTTGTCCCAGTCCCTGGTGTGAAAAGATGCAGAGGTGGAGAGAATAATGCTTTACTCTGCCTTTTTGTTGTTGTTGTTGTCCAGATTGTAAGAACAAGGTGTTTTTGAATACTAAGAACCTGCAAGCTTGTCAGGCTGCTGGAGCTTCTTTTACTCTGAAACATGTCAAACTATAATAAAATGTTTTGCATCAATGCACATCAGAACATCATCTACTTTTTGTTTCATTCATCTGACATGCTTTCTTACCCTTTTTTCTTGTGTAAAGAGAAGCACTGCCAGAGGCTAGCAGTGCTCACAGAGCTTCTACCTCTGCCTTCCTCTTCACCTGCAGCCTGCAAGCAGGGCTTGATATGCCCTGATTCTGCTCACAAACCCTCAATGGGCATTGCCCCCTATGCAAGCACTTCTTGTCAAATGCTTAAGACATCCCCAGATCAGTTGCCAAGTAAAAAACAAAACAAAACCCCATGTTGTTCCAGCATGCCTCTGGTATTGAGAACCATTAAATTCTACCCTTCCTGTTTTGTTTTTTATTGGCTTTTTTAAGGTTTCTCTCTCTCTCTCTCTTTTTGCTGTGTTCTGTATTTTTTATTGGACTTTGATGGCATTTTATTGTTTGGTTTTCAATCTGTTTTATGAGCCACTTTGGAAGTCCCATGGATAGAACAGGAAGGCAGAGTAAAGAAAGACAGACAGACAGATAAGCAAATAAATACGTGCATTTTGAGAAGAGAGCCATTTATTGCCTTACTAAATGGATCGGGCCCCAATGTTTCCCATTCAGTACGCCATAAACTGGGAAAGTAGAAACTCTTATTCCCATATTTGTCCTTCCCATTTTATACGAAGACACATTGTTCATTCTGTTCCTTCTCATTCACCTTTAATATGCTTGGCTTTCGGCAGTATCTCCTGCAAGAATCTTTGATATGGTAGTGACAAATGCAACTCCTTCTGTGATTCACGTTCTGATAGTTATATGATTTGTTTGTGCTCAGCTAGGTCACCTGTCAATGAGGCATCATTGGTAAATGGAATGGATTCTCTTCCCTCTTCCTATATCAATCAGCAAGCTAATGAGATTTGTGTCTATGAGAGAACCCTGGAGGCACTATGCAAAATCAATGGGAAGCAAACACAATTTTAAAGGCTAAATGAAATAAACAAACTTTCAGTTTAGCATTTAAAGGTGATGATGGGCCAAATTCAATTATCTGCTTCCTAGTTTCTTGCCAAGTGTGTGTGTGTGTGTGTGTGTGTGGCCTTGTGTAGCACTGTAGCTAATGCATAAAGTTATTAACACACAAATCAGCAATGAGATACAGTAAGTTTATTCATGTAATATGATGCAAGATCAACACACAACCTTTCTCCATTTTACAGCCATTTGATGCAGCATTGCTCAGGAGTAGAGCACATGCTTTGCAAGCAAAAGGTATATGGTTCAACTTCAGACATTTTTAAGTAGGGCTGGTAAAGACTCTGCAAATTTGGGGAGTCACTCTAAGTCAGTGTGGGCAATATCAGTGGTCCTGTGTTTCTAAATTAGAAAGCCAACGGTTCATGTTAGCTTACAGTTCACTATATGCTGACTCAGGGATGTAGTTAGATACTGTAATTTTGGAATGGCCTTCAGGATAGGACCCTTGAGATGATAACCTGTTTTGCTTCACTTACTTCAAAAATGTGGTAAGACTGCATTTTGCTGCTTTTTGAGGTCCTCCTCATTCTGCTGGATGAGGCCCTGGCCTTCTGCCCCAGAATTCTGCCCTGAGGGCACCGCTGTGTTAACCTGACATGCACATAGCTGTCAAGCGTCCCTTATTTGAAGGGACAGTCCCTTATTCCAGCGCCATGTCCCGCTGCTGTCCCTTATTGATGGATGTCCCTTAAATGATGTCCCTTAAATTTCAAAGGAAGCAGCTCCTCTCCCTCCCTCCCTGCCGGCCAGGGAAGAGGGAGGCTCCAACTGTGTTGCTTGGCTGTGTTGCTCACCCAATAAGAAGTCTAAGAACGACTGGGGGGTGGAGCTTGCATGCCTTGTATGTGGCTAGTTAATGCAAGCTGGGGGGGGGTGTTGAATGCTGGACACCATTTTGTTGCACGTGCTGCTGCAAACTTTGCAGTGCAAAGCCAGGCCGGGGAGCCATCTTACGTTGAGGCTGCATAGGCCTTGTGGTGCATGTGATTCAGATTCTATTCAGTTGAACCTCTGGTTACAAAGTTGGTTGGACAGTGTTCTCGAAGCTACCAGCATGAGTTTGACCAGGCTGCAGGAGGACAGGAAAACTGGAGTGCCTGGAACAGGTGAGGCCGCAGGCCCCTTATTTTGGCTGCTGGTCCCTTATTTTCAAGGCTGCTGGTCCCTTATTTTCAAATCTGCAAGTTGACAGCTATGGACATGCATCACAGTGAACAACAGGAGCTGTAAATGAAGGTGCCAGAATAGCTAGGTTGCTGTAGCATCCCACTAGCAAGAGCAAGGAAAAGACTCCCAACTTCCATCAGCCCCAGCCAACATGGTCAATAGGCCAAGAACACCTGCAGGGTCACAGGTTTTCCATTCCTGAGTTTTTGCCTTCCCTCTCTTTCTGCAGCAGCTGTCAGTCCCCCTGCAGTTGCAAAAGTGAGGGGAATGATATACTGCTCCCAGTAGATCCTGGAACTGGGATGAGGAACCTCTGTCCTTCCAGATGTTGCTGGACTCCAACTTCCATCAACCACAGACAGTAGCTTCAATGCTCATGAAACATGAGAGCTATACTCCAACAACCTCTGGAGGGTCACAGCTTTCCCATCCCTAACTCAAATAGCTGCTTGCAAGACAACTGATTTTCCATTTGACAGCTGCAGTGTCATGTGAAAATCCTTAGCTAGAAAAGACTGTGGTTCCTTCTCTTGGCCCTTTATTCTTCATATTCTGGGCATGTTGTGGATCTCATACTTTTACTCTTCAGCGCTGAAAACCTGGAGATTTTAATATGATGCTGGCAGCATGGAAGGTGCCAGAAAGCAATTATATATGTAGGCATTCCATGCAGCCACTTCCCCAAGTTGGAAAGTTTTCCACCATGTGTTTGTCTGCAGACACTGATCTGGCAGCCTTTGCACGATCATCATCATGTTTAAACCATCCATCAGTCTACAAAGAGGAAGAGATGATGCTCATAACTCTTTAATGACTTGTTGAGCTGATAAAACTCACAGCATATGAGAGCTTTTTCTCCATTGATAACTACTTCCTGCATATTATGCTCTAGTGGCTATATGACTGAGCTGTGTGATCCAAGCCCCATTCGCACTATACTTTTAAACCAGCATCACACCACTTTAAATAGCCATGACACCCCGCCCCCCAAGAATCCTGTAGTTTGTAGTTTGTTAAGGACACTAAGAGTTGTTCAGAGACTCTGGTTCCCTTCACAGAGCTAAAATCTGCAGAGTTCTCTAGGAAGAGGGATTAATTGTTAAACCACTCAGGAAATTGTAGTTCAGTGAGGGGGTTTCCCAACAACTCTCAAGACCCTTAACAAACTGAAGCTCCCAGAATTCTTTGATAGAAGCCATAAAGTGGTATCAAACTGCCTTAAATATATAGTGCAAATGGAGCCCCTGTTTAAATCTCACCTCCACCACTAAATGCTGTTCTCTCAGCTTTCCCTCTCTACCCGACCTGTAATTTAAGTTTGATAATAGTACTCCTCCACAACTTACAGGCTTGGTGTAAGGATTGCTCCGATAACCTTTGTACTGTAAAGTATTTTGGGTACTTATAAAATGTTACACAGTGTGAAATAGAAAGAAACAATACAATGGAGATTTCAAACAATCATGTTATCATGTGAAAATAACTCCAGGCTTGGAAAAAATTATATGATGGTGTAAGACTGGCCAAAAGTCTACTCTTCCTCTAGCTTAAATAACACAGTTTTCCTGAGGGCATCTAGTGTACCAGGTGCTTATTAACATTTCAGCAGTATTTCTCAATCCAATGTGATTAAGGAAGAATGATGCCAGAACCACCTTATCTGAATTCTGTTGTTAAAGCATGGCTTTTAAGGAAACTTTAGCGATTAAAAGTCTGCGTCAGGGATGGGCTACCTATGACCCTCAATATATTGTTAGACTACAGATCCTGTTATTCCTGAGCATGCTGGCTGGGGCTGATGGGAGTTGGAGACCAACAACATTGGGTGGGTAGGGAGCATAAGTTCTGCATTTCCTGATGGAGGAAGCCATAGAAGTTACTTCGGGAAAGCTTCTCACAGTTAAAAGCTAAAAGTGGCTCCATGGATCAACATATCTATCAGATATACCTATGAGATATCATCTTTCTGCTTTATCATTTTAGTCCCCAAAATTGTTTATCATGGTACTTTTATGAATGAGATTTTCAAAATGCGGATTGTACAAAACAAAAAACACAAAAGCAACATTCAATAAATTACAATTTAACATTTTAAAATGACACAAGCAAAGAGCAGCCAAAGGAAACCCTAATATAATCTCAAAGGAGGAAATATGAAACCTTAAAACCAACATATTAAGAATCTCATACTAAAAGCCCTTTGATACAGAAATGTCTTTAGAAGATGTCTGAAGAAGATGAAAAGTGAGGGAACCTTAATGAACTCTGAATGAAGGATTTTCCATAACTTTGGCATCACCACCAAAAAGGCCCTGTCTCTTAACCTCATCCATCTAACTTCATGTATCAAGAGGACTTCTGGGTTTCTGAACTTAAGCAAGTTCCAACAGGGACAAGTAGTCCTAAAGGAACTTACACCCTAAACCACCACCTGATTAAAAATGTATTATGGAGTTGTATAATAAAACTATCAAAGCATCATAAAACTACAAAATCATAAAATACAAAACTAAAATGACAAAAACAGGATGTAATTACTTGTCTGAGAATGCTTGACAGAGTCAAACATGTTTTCAGCAGGCAATGAAATATCAACATTGTTGGTGCCTGTCTAATTTCAATAGCGACAGTGTCCCATATTAGTGGTGCCACTATGCTAAAAGCCTTGATTTACCCAGAAACTAAACAAACTATGTGATAACTGTAGGACACTCAGGAAGGTATCTCCAGATGATGGCAGTGGCGTGGCCAGGGTATAAGGGGCAATGAGGTAACCTGCTCCCAGAGCTTTATACATTAACAGCAATCCTTTGATTTTAGCTCAGTGGTATACTGGCAGTCAGTGCAGAGCTTTCAGCACTTGTGTAATTTGCTGATGCAGAGCTGTTTGGGCCAAAAGCTGGCCTGCAGAATTCTATATTAGCTGCAATTTCTGAACAAATCTCAAGGGTCGCCTTCACCAACTTCTCTGTACTAGAGCCAACCGCCATGTTCTTATCCTGGAATCATCACTTAACGCCAGATGAATTGCTGGTAAGTAAAAGGCCTTCATTAACCCAAGAATCCTGTCTTCACTTTAAATTTATTTCTGCTTCTAGTTATCACTTTACATATGTAAACAATCAAGGCTCGAGGAGGCAGGGAGTTGTTATGGGAGAACCAGTGAGGTAAACATGCCTTATTGGTGTATGAGAACAACAGCCAAAAATACATCCCGAGACATTCCTGTGATTAACCAGGAATTTATTTATTTCAGAGATCTCAAAGGATCCAGAACAAAACTTTGGCACTTATACTATCAAACAAATAAAAGCATGCCTGTGGGTGTCTGCTTGGTTCCAACTAGACCTTGGACCTTTCCTGGTCCTGATTGGATTCTTGTGCCTGTGAGACAACGATGCAACCCAAGAAGGTTTTATAGGAGGGAGACTATGAGACTTGCTTCTGAGTTAGCATGCATACGATTGGCATGTAAGACACAACATATCCCTGGTTAGTTGCCTTATCCCATGATCTCTAGGTGTGAACAAATAGCAAACCTATTAATCATGTCTCAGCACCCTTAACAAACCATAGTTTCCAGAACCTTGGGCAAGGTGATTGAGCGCGTGGTTGCTGAACAACTCCAGGCATGCCTGGAGGATGCGGACCATTTGGATCCCTTCCAGTCGGGATTCAGGCCTCATCATGGGACTGAAACTGCCTTGGCCGCGCTGGTTGATGACCTCCGGCGAGCTAGGGACAAAGATGAGAGTTGTTTCCTAGTTCTGCTGGATCTCTCAGCGGCCTTTGATACAATCGACCATAGCATCCTTCTGGACCGTCTAGAGGGGCTGGGAGCTGGGGGCACTGTTATACAGTGGTTTCACTCCTTCCTCCTGGGCCGTGTTCAGAAAGTGGTGGGGGGGGATGAGTGTTCAGACCCCTGGGCCCTCACTTGTGGGTCCTCTCCCCCATACTTTTTAACATCTATATGAAGCCGCTGGGAGAGATCATCAGGGGGTTTGGACTGGGTGTCCATCTTTCAAATCAGAACCAGTGAAGGCGGTGAAGGTCCTGTGTGAGTGCCTGGAGGCGGTTGGAGGATGGATGGCAGCTAATGGATTGAAGTTGAATCCTGACAAGACAGAAGTACTGTTTTGGGGGGACAGGGGGCGGGCTGGTGTGGAGGACTCCCTGGTCCTGAATAAGGTAACTGTGCCCCTGAAGGACCAGGTGCGCAGCCTGGGAGTCATTTTGGACTCACAGCTGTCCATGGAGGCGCAGGTCAATTCTGTATCCAGGGCAGCTGTCTACCAACTCCACCTGGTACGCAGGCTGAGACCCTACCTGCCCGCAGACTGTCTCGCCAGAGTGGTGCATGCTCTAGTTATCTCCCACTAGGACTACTGCAATGCGCTCTATGTGGGGCTACCTTTGAAAGTGACTCGGAAACTACAACTAATCCAGAATGCGGCAGCTAGACTGGTGACTGGGGGCTGCCGCCGAGACCACATAACACTGGTCTTGAAAGACCTACATTGGCTCCCAGTACATTTCCTAGCACAATTCACAGTGTTGGTGCTGACCTTTAAAGCCCTAAACGGCCTCGGCCCAGTATACCTGAAGGAGAGTCTCCACCCCCATCGTTCTGCCCGGACGCTGAGGTCCAGCGGCGAGGGCCTTCTGGAGGTTCCCTCATTGCGAGAAGCAAAGCTACAGGGAACCAGGCAGAGGGCCTTCTCGGTAGTGGCGCCCGCCCTGTGGAACGCCCTCCCATCAGATGTCAAAGGGATAAATAACTACCTGACATTCAGAAGACATCTTAAGGCAGCCCTGTTCAGGGAAGTTTTTAATGTATGATATTTTATTTTATTTTTAATAATAATTTTTATTACATTTTTCCAAATTACAAAAAGAACAGAAAGAAAAAGCAGAATAGAAGAAAAAAAGGAAAAAGAACAGAAAATCACATCCATTTCAATAGCTTATTTCAAATTTCCATTGGACTTCCCCACATCTCCCGCATAATGCATTCTTGATAATAAAGTCATCAGCAAATTATACCCTTATTTCGTGTGTTTCTTTATATTTTCAGTTGCAATTTAAGTTTAGATCTCTTATTCTCCATTTACTCTAAAAATATCATTTTTATCCATTTAAACTTTGATTCTTTCACAAATGTTAGCAATTTCATAGATAATTAAATTTCATTGCTGGGGCTAACGTTCCAAATCATACGACGTCTTATGTTTCATACAGCTTATAATACTTTTGCAAATAGTCTTTAAATTTTTTCCAGTCCTCCTCCATTGCCTCTTCTCCCAGGTCTCGGATTCTTGCAGTCATCTCGGCCAGTTCCATGTAGTTCATCAATTGCGTCTGCCACTCCTCCAGTGTGGGCAAATCTTGGGTCTTCCAATGCTTGGCGATAAGAATTCTTGCTGCAGTTGTAGCATACATAAAAAAAGTTCTATCCTTTTTTAACACCTTCTGGCCGACAATGCCCGGAAGGAAGGCCTCTGGTTTCTTGGGAAAGGTGTACTTAAACACCTTTTTTAACTCGTTATAGATCATTTCCCAAAAGGCCTTCAATCTTGGACAAGTCCACCAGAGGTGAAAGAATGTCCCTTCAGCCTCCTTGCATTTCCAACATTTATTATCAGACAAATGGTATATCTTAGCGAGCTTGACTGGGGTCATGTACCACCTGTATACCATTTTCATAATGTTTTCTTTCAAGGCATTACATGCCGTAAACTTCATACCGGTGGTCCATAACCTTTCCCAGTCCTCAGACATAATATTGTAACCAATGTCTTGAGCCCATTTTATCATGGCTGATTTAACTGTCTCATCCTGAGTGTTCCATTTAAGCAGCAAGTTGTACATTCTCGATATTACCTTGGTCTTTGGTTCTAACAACTCTGTCTCAAGTTTCGATTTTTCCACCTGGAATCCTATTTTTTTATCAAGCTTAAAAACCTCATTAATTTGGGCATAATGTAGCCAATTTTGCACCTTATCCTTTAATTTTTCAAAGCTCTGCAACCTCCAATTACCTCCAATGTTTTCTATTATTGCCCAATATTTCGGCCAATATGCCTCCATATTGGATGTTTTCCGAGCTTTGGCCTCTATTGGTGAAATCCACCTCGGGGTTTTACTTTCCAATAAGTCTTTGTATTTTTTCCAGACCATAAATATTGCTTTTCTGACAATATGGTTTTTAAACATTCCATATGTTTTCCCCTTGTCATACCACAAATACGCATGCCATCCTAACGAATTATTAAAGCCTTCCAGATCTAGGACATCAGTGTTTTCCAATAAAATCCAATCTTTCATCCAGCAGAAGGCCGCAGCTTCATAGTATAACCTTAAGTCCGGCAGGGCAAACCCCCCTCTCTCCTTTGCATCAGTTAGTATTTTAAACTTTATTCGGGGCTTTTTGCCCTGCCAGACAAATTTAGAAATGTCCTTCTGCCACTTTCCGAAACAATCCACTCTGTCCACAATCTGCAAGGCCTGGAACAAAAACAACATTTTTGGCAAAACGTTCATTTTTATAGCTGCAATTCGGCCTAACAAGGATAGTTTCAATCTTGACCAAATTTCTAAATCTTTTTTGACTTCTGACCAACATTTTTCATAGTTATCTTTAAATAGATTCAAATTCTTAGAAGACAGATTGACCCCCAGGTATTTCACTTTTTTAACAATGTTTAGTTCTGTTTCCTTCTGAAACCCCTCTGTTTCAGTAACCGTCAAGTTTTTCCCTAACACCTTAGTTTTTTGTTTGTTCAGCTTAAAACCCGCCACCCGACCAAATTTCTGAATCAATTCCAAAACTCTTTTTGTACTAGGTTCTGGCTCCTGTAATGTTAAAACCAAGTCATCTGCAAATGCTTTCAGTTTATATTGTTTCGCTCCGACCCGTATTCCTTGTACCTGCCGATCCTCCCTTATCATATTCAGCAAAACCTCCAGGACTGAAATAAACAACAGAGGGGATAGGGGGCACCCCTGGCGTGTTCCTTTTTCAATATGAAGTTCTTCTGTCACCACATTGTTCACTATCAACTTAGCTTTTTGTTCTGAATAGATTGCCTCTATTCCATTCTCAAACCCCCTTCCCACTCCCATCCCTTCCAAGTTTTTCTTCATAAATTTCCAAGAAATGTTGTCAAAGGCCTTCTCCGCGTCAATAAAAATTAACACTGCTTTGGTGTTAATATTTGTTTGTAAAAGTTCCCGAATATCGATAATGTTCCTGGTATTATCATACAAATGTCTACCTGGGAGAAAGCCTGCTTGGTCCTTATGGATTACTTCATTTAGTACTTTTTTAAATCTGTTAGCCAAAACATCCGCAAATATTTTGTAATCCACGTTTAGGAGTGAGATGGGGCGGTAGTTCTTGAGTTGAGTCTTTTCAGTTTCCACTTTAGGTATCAGTGTGATGAATGCTTCTTTCCACGTATCTGGTGCCCTCCCTCCCCCCATAATCTGGTTGCAAACCTCCATTAATGGTTGTATCAAATAGTCTTTTAAAATCCTGTAGTACTTGGAGGTGAGTCCATCAGGGCCCGGAGATTTGCCTAGTTGCATATTCTGAATGGCATCCTCGATTTCCTGTTGTGTTATTTTACAATTCAAGATTGATCTCTTCTCTTGAGATAATTTTGGTAGGCCGTTATCTTTCAAGAATTGTTCTATCTCAGTTGCTTCCTCGGATTCTTGTGTGTACAGTTTTTTAAAGTATTTCTGGAAACACCTTCTAATTTCTCCCGGTTTCTGAATGTTTTTCCCTTCAACTTCTAAGTTGGTGACATAATTTAATTTTTGTCTCTTTTTCAACTGCCAAGCGAGCAGTTTCCCACATTTGTTCGCAGATTCAAAAGATCTTTGTTTCATTTGTTTGATTTTCCATTCCACTTCTTGGTTAATCAATTTCGCATATTGTGACTGGTGAAATTTGATTTCTCTTAAAGTCTCTTTTGATTTTGGATTCACTCTTAATTTTTTCTCTCCATCACTTATCTTCTCCAATATCTTGTCTTTTTTACTATTCCAAAGTTTTTTCTTGATTGTATTCTGTTGTATCAGAAACCCTCTCATAACAGCTTTGCTTGCGTCCCAGATAATTCTTTTTTCCACCGAGGTATTCAAGTTAATTTCAAAATAATCCTTTAAAGTTTTTTGGGCCTTCTTTACGATCTCTTGATCTCTTAACAGGTTGTCATTCATTTCCCATCTGAAGGAGTCGGCAGTAATAAATCTCATTTCCATTTTCAAAGTGTTATGGTCGGAGCAAGTCTTTGGGCAGATTTCTATTTTTGTAGTCTTAGGTGCCAGCCCTCTAGTTGCCCAGATTTGGTCGATTCTTGTCCATGACAGGTGGGCCTCAGAAAAGAAAGTTCCTTCTTTACCTAGGGGGTTTCTCGTCCTCCATAAATCAATTAGGTCCATATTGTCAGTTAGTTCAAAGAAAGTTTTTGGTAGTCTTCCATCTTTAGTCAGATTCTGATTCTGTGACTTATCCATCAAAGTAGAGACGACCCCATTCATATCTCCCATCATAATGATGTTGGAATAGTCCAGATAGTCCAGTAGTGTCTCGTGCAGCTTCTTATAAAATTCTGATTTCCCCTCATTTGGTGCATAGATTCCTAATATCAAAACTTTTTCTCCTTGGGTCGAAATTTCAATAGCCAGGATTCTTCCTTGTTCATCTTTAAACAAAAATTTTGGTGATAGATTCTCCTTGGCGTAAATCACCACGCCTCTCTTCTTGACTCTATCTGATGAAATAAATTCTTGGCCTAATCTTTTATTTGTTAACACCTTCCTGTGTGACCTGGTCACATGGGTTTCTTGCAAACAAATTATATCCAAATTCTCTTTCTTTAGGATGTGGAAGATCCTTTTGCGTTTTTCTGGGGAATTCGCGCCGTTAATGTTCCAACTATACAGCTGCAGAGACATCCTGTGTCAATCTGTTGTTACTCTTGTTGGGTGTCTTCTTTTTTGTCCAAATCCGAAGGTGGTAACTCTTTTCCTGACTCTGGTGGTGGCCAAATAGCTGCCGCTCCCTTCTGCAAGTCTTCTCCGTGGTCGTGTAGGAACTTCTGGCTATCCTCTTTCGTTTTGATTTTTATCTTCTTTCCTTTGTATTTGAATGAGAGGCCTTGTGGGAACTCCCACCTGTAAGGTATTCCGTTACCTCTCAAAAGTCCAGCTAGGTCAGTGTAGTTAGATCTTAGATCCAGTAATTGTTTAGGAATATCTTTGTAGATTTGTGCTCTTCTGTCCTGGATCACAAGTGCTTTATTGAAATGTAGGTCGAGTATCTTGTCTCTCTCCTGCTTAGTCCTTAAAATAATCAGACAGTCTCTAGGTCTGTCCTTCCCGGCAACCCTTCCCAATCTGAATGCAGTTGTTATTTTGAAGTCTGTATCTTCGTTTATACCCCAGAATTTAGAAAATTCTGCTGTTAAAAAGCCAATCAAGTCCTCTTTCTCAATCTCTGGGATAGAGCGTAATCTCAAATTATTTTCCCTGTTTCGCAGTTCCACCAAAGACAGATAGGCCTGCTGGTCAGTAATATGTTTATGGAGCGGCCTTACCTCTCCTTTCAATTCCTCCACTTCTTTAGTTACTGCTTCTACTTTTTCATTCGCAGCCTCGGCAAATTTTCGATTTTCGGATACCACGTCCTTTAGGTTTCCAATGTCTTGTGAATGCTTAGCCACCTGTTCAGAAAGTTTGGTAATTGAGGATGTGGCTAAGTCAATTTTTGCAGTTTGGTCATCCACTTTTTTGTTCAAAATTGCAAATTGTTGTAGCATTTCCTCTAGGAGAATGTTGGATCCCCCAGCTGCCATATCTTCACTTGTTAATTGTTCTGATTCTTCAGCTGGGGTTGTTGGTAATGGTACAGCCTGTAGTACCGCAGGGACTGAAGATCTGCGGGCCTGGGAAACCAAAGTTGTTTGTACCAATTTGCCTTTCCCTGCTTTCGACGCAGCTCTTGTTTTTGGTTTACCACTCATTCCACACTCATTCCACACCTGTCTTTGGATTCAAGGTCAAGCTGTCAAAAGTTCCATGGGAAAGACAGGCCTCAGAGTGAGTAACCAAACCACAGAGAGACAAAACAAAGTCAGTTCTCAGGAAATTGTAAATCCCAAACTCCACTAGGGGGAGTGTTGTTCAGTTCATGAAAGAAGAAACAAAGTTTCAGTCGCCATTAAAGTTCCTACAGTTAGTTAAATTAATCAGTGTCTTTAGAGAAGATCTTTTCCCTCTGGCAGAGCCCTCTCAATTTTGCCACAATAGTTTCTTAAAAGGTGCAAAATACAGTTACTTAATTGTATCCACCGGTAATGCCTCTAAGTATCTGTTTCAGCTTTGTAAGTGTATCCGCAACACAACTTTTTGCCCGCTGCAAGTCCGGGACTAGGGATTTTCAAGTCTTTAAAGTTTTTAAAAGTTTTAGCGGAGAAGAAACCCCAAACAGAATAGACACGATCGCAGAAAAATAAAGATAACTTGCCTTTCCCTTCAATTTCCAAACTTCTCCAGACGTATGCTGTCACTCATTTAAAAACCCTTTTGTACTGCTTCCAGCTTGTCAGATCCTTTGCCTTTGATCATTAAGCATCTCCGGGAGACGGACTTCCTTTTTCTCGTCTCCCGCTTTCAGCCGAATTCACAATTTGTAATCCAATCTCAAATAAATCCTACTCACGAGTAGTTAATTTGTAATCCAATGTGAAGGAAGAAAGGTCGGCGCTCATCGGTAACAGCCGCGCGGCTTCACTCCCGCAGAAAGAGCGATGAATCCACAGCACCGCTTCCCCTCCGCGCTTCCGGAGCCCCTTACGGGGTCCCTTCTTCGTTTTGGGGGTCGCTCTCGGTGCCCGCCGGATCCCACGGCCACGAGCTCACTCTGCTCGTGGTTTAACTTAATGGGTCGTCGCTTCGCCGTAGCGAACAACCCTTTCCTGCGGAGCCCCTCTTTGCTGCGCAAAGAGGACCGCCATTACTCGTTTCGCGCCGCCTCCGGACTAATGTATGATATTTTAGTGTATTTTTGGTTTCTATGGAAGCCGCCCAGAGTGGCTGGGGAAACCCAGCCAGATGGGCGGGGTACAAATAATAAATTATTATTATTATTATTATTATTATTATTATTATTATTATTCACCCACTAATTGATAACAAAATAGCAACATTTATCTCATCATAACAATGTGGATGTGTTTTGAAAAATATGTACTTCTAAACATAGCCCCCCTCTCAAATTATGCATTTTTAAAAGTATTTTGATATGTGCTTTGGACATTTAAGAACTACCAAAGCGGGAGGATAACTAACTTCCAGTTCATATTCTAACTAACTAACTTCCACGCCAGTTCATATTGGAATCTGCAAAGATCAAATTCGACAAAGCATCCCTTCTGTGCAACTGAGAATTCTCTCTAACATGCACTTGACAGAGGTTCCTTACATGCTATATTAAATGTGTGCTTTGGAGTTGCAATTTTAAAACAACAACAACCAGGAGCCATGGACAGAGGCGAGACCATTTCAGATCAGGACCCTGGAGAGAGTGGAAGGGGCTTAGCCCTTACTCTCTGGTTTTGGTCCCAATGTAAATTGCCCAACCCCCAAGCTGCTCTTCAGGTCCAAAAAAAGGCAATTTCTAGGGAGTGGGTGCTTCCAATCTCCTCTTTGTGGATGCACCAAAGAAGGTGAAGGAATCTCCTGAATCTGATACTTGCTTTTTGCTCAATTTAATTCACACCAGTGGAGATGGTGTGACACAAGCATACATCATCAGACATATCACCCCGCTACCCTTTATGTGACGTGCCCTTCTGTTCCAGGAAATAACTGTCTGCCTGGATACCACCCCTAATTTCATCCCATGATTTTCCAAGTAAATAAGGTTGCAAACTGGGTTGTTTTTTTTTCTGGAAGGAATTGACATGGAATTGAGGACTAAAATTCCACTAGATTCCACTGGATTTTCAGAAGTGGCTTTTATGTTGTGTGAAGGATCACATAAATCAGAATGAAGCCATTGTCAGACCTCAGCCACCAGACCACTTACTGCAGATCTTGACAAGACAACTTCAGAGGATAGGGCATGGGAACTGAGGCCTTCCTAGATAATCCAAGGCTGCCACATTATGACAGCACATTGGCCTACCAAGGAAAGAATTTCCATAACAAGTACAATTGATCATTCACTGCTAAATTTGTCTGCTGGAATCGCAAGAGCTTCATTGCATAGAGATAATGGATTAAGAATGATGTAACCAGACAGAGTGCCTAGAGTAAATTCAGGATGGCCATTTTTATAGTTTTTATAAACACACACTGAGTGCCTATAAAATATCACTTTGCCTCTGTCCCTTAATGATAAATATAAAATAGGGCAAGCAGACAAAAGAATGATACTTTTTTCTATGTGCCATTGTCTTCTCAATGCATTAAAAAAAAATCCTTCTTTCTTTTCTTTTTTACTCTCTATGCCAGTTGAATTCCTCAGCAGTTCCCTTAATAACAATTGTAGGAAACGCTCTCATTTTCTCAATGATGTGGCCAGTCAGGCATCAAGGATGCAAATCCTCATTTATTGCCCTCATCAGTCTGCTGCTGCAAATGTTTTGCTGTAGTGAGCCAACAATGAGTTGCAGTCACAGCATAGGTGAATTACAGCATGATTCAAAAGCCCTGTAAAATCCATTGTAAAAGGACCATTAACTTCAGTGACAGGACAAATTTTTAGCCAAGGCTCAGTGGGATTTAGCCATGTAACCAGTTTTCAGAGCTCAAAAATCAACAGTGGCTGAAGTGAAATCTTTCCATGAGGGCTGTGAATTGTTTGCTGTTTCAGAAGGGATTCAAAATACTGTGCGTATGTGTAGAAATGGCAGCCAAATAGATACTAGGTCAAGTTCAAAGTGCTGCTTTTGGTGCATAAAGCTTTGGACCAGGATACCTGCAAGATTGTTTCACCCCTTGTATAATGAATTGATTACTGTGCTCTGCAGGTGAGGACCTCCTGGAGATGCCATCTTATTAGGTAGTCCATTCCTGTAGCAATCAAGCCTTTGGTTTTTTGTGGCATCTGCCCTTTGAAATCCCCTCCCACTGAATGCTAGACAGGTGCCATCTTTGTTGTCTTTTCAGCATCTATGAAATATCTTCCTCTTTCAACAAGTTGTGGTCTCTCCCAGTCTGCATCAGCAATGGAAACTTTGTTAAGATGTTTTAATGACATTATGACATTTTTATTGTTTTGTCCCTTCTTGTTTTCCACCCTAAACTCCTGTAGGAAGAAAGGCAAGCTATCAACTTAAGAAACAAACAGACATTTTCTCTTTCAGCTAGACCTGGCAGAGCTGCAAAGAAATATAAGCCAGCCTCAGGCATTCTCCTCATGTGTAAAACAATAATAATAATAATAATAATAATAATAATAATAATAATAATAATAATAAAAAATCTGAGTGAGGAAAGCAGGGGTGAGTGTGCTAAGCTCTACTCCCCCCCCCCACCTCTTGCTGTCTAAGTCTCCCTCCATGAGTTGGAGGGGAACTTCTGAAGCGGGGAGTCTTCCACACTTGGGGAGGCTCCCCACATGATTTAAAACGCAGGAAACTTGCGGGGCAGAGTTTGAGCATACCGCTCCTGACTTTGCCTACTCATCTGCAGAACACCTCTAAAGAAGAAGGCTACAGACCTAACTTGAAGGGACCTTGGACCAACCACCGACTGAGAAGAAGAAGAGAATAAGAGTTTGGATTTGATATCCCGCTTTATCACTACCCGAAGGAGTCTCAAAGCGGCTAACATTCTCCTTTCCCTTCCTCCCCCACAACAAACACTCTGTGAGGTGAGTGGGGCTGAGAGACTTCACAGAAGTGTGACTGGCCCAAGGTCACCCAGCAGCTGCATGTGGAGGAGCGGAGACGCGAACCCGGTTCACCAGATTACAAGTCTACCGCTCTTAACCACTACACCACACTGGATGACTGACTGAGTGAAGGAATCTTGCAACTACAGCATTATCCCTGACAGTTGGCCATCCACCAACCTTCAATAAAGCATAAGGTTATGTTCACATTACACACACAGCTTTATTGCGGTCCATAGACCCAAAATACACAGTACACCCATTGTATCTATCAATGGTTGGTAAAGTATAAGAGCAGCCTTGCTAGCCAACCGAGGCGTTTTGTTCACATTCCTGCCTTAGAGCTCAGTGAAGTTGTTTTCCCCCTCAATGGGTTTCACACCAGTTTCCCCTCAGCTGTTCACACCCACGGCTTAATTAGTGTCAGATCTGTTTCTGTTTGTGTATGGACCACAGGGTGTTGACAGGCAGGGATGTCTTTACCCTATGCAAAAGTGTTCACACTTTGACTGGAGATGAATTAGGAATGGCTCAAGAACTCCATTCATTGTGAAGCTGGTTTGAGAAACGACGCATCTGTCAGTAGCATTTCACAACAAAGTATAGGGTAGAAATGCAGTTTGGATAAAGGGTAAAGGGGACCCCTGACCATTACGTCCAGTCGTGACCGACTCTGGGGTTGCGATGCTCATCTCACTTTATTGACCGAGGGAGCCGGCGTACAGCTTCCAGGTCATGTGGCCAGCATGACTAAGCCACTTCTAGTGAACCAGAGCAGCGCACGGAAACACCGTTTACCTTCCTGCTGGAGTGGTACCTATTTATCTACTTGCACTTTGTGCTTTCGAACTGCTAGGTTGACAGGAGCAGGGATCAAGCAACAGGAGCTCACCCTGTCACGGGGATTTGAACCACTGACCTTCTGATCGGCAAGTCCTAGGCTCTGTGTTTTAACCCACAGTGTCACCCGTGTCCCACAGTTTGGATAGCATTGCTTAAACATAGATTAAAACCCCAGCACTGGGAATGGAGTGAGGGCACACCACATGCGAATGCAAATGCAGCCTGAGTTTGCTCCATCTTCTGTATCAGAGCCCTCTAGATGTTTAAAGACGGCTGTCATGTTTCCCCTTAATCTCCTCCATAAACATACACTATTCTTACAACTGCTCCTCATAGGACTTGGTTTCTAGCAAACCTCCTCTGGACATGCTCCAGTTTGTCAATGTCCCTCTTAAAGTGTGGCATCTGTAACAAATTGAATCAGAGCAGATTTGAAACAGACTGGGATGAGAGCCAGTGTGGTGTAGTGGTTAAGAGTGGTAGTCTTGTAATCTGGGGAACCGGGTTCGATTCCCCGCTCCTCCACATGCAGCTGCTGGGTGACCTTGGGCTAGTCACACTTCTCTGAAGTCTCTCAGCCTCACTCATCTCACAGAGTGTTTGTTGTGGGGGAGGAAGGGCAAAGGAGAATGTTAGCCGCTTTGAGACTCCTTTGGGTAGTGATAAAGCGGGATATCAAATCCAAACTCCTCCTCCTCCTCCTCTTCTTCTTCTTCTTCTTCTTCTTCTTCTTCCTCTTCTTCCAAACACTACATATATGCAACCATGCCAGCAGACATGAAAAATAAAGGTCTTCATTGTAGTGACCCCACAATGACAAAATTCTCATCGTATTGGGTCCTTATAGCCCTTTCTTTGTATGCCTTCAGGTTCGTGCCTTTATTTTCCAGATAAGTGCTGTGATCCTCTTGATTTGTACTTGCGTTTAAGTTTTCTTAACATATCTAAATGGTGTTTTCCTGGTTTTATGACTAGCTAGTTTTACATCTTATGTCGGTTGATTGTCATGATTTAATATTGTTGTTCTTATGGTTTTCCTAATTGATTTGTATAACCACCGTGAAAGCAAATCAGGGTGAATCCAGGATAAAGGGTCATTCTCATGTAACCTTCTGCAAACAAATAAGAATGCATGTTCAACAAAGACTGAATTTAGTTTAACCCTTGCGTTAGTTTTGTACAAGCAAATCAGGATGAATATTCAATAAACAGGTCACCTAGAGGAGCTCTAGAATCATTTTGCTATAGGCAATAGCATTGTTCAAATGTTAAGTCCTTTAACCACTGGAAGTTTGCAGTGGGATATTATTATTGAGTTGACATGAGAGATCTGAATCTTCAAGAGGCCTAGAATTTTGCAAAAACTTTCTTTTTGGAGCAGGGTATTCCTCATTTACTCGTGCTCTTTAATTTCAAGTATCACTTTGGAGGATAGCTGGGAAGATTTTGTGTGTGTGTGTGTGTGGATAGATAGATAGATAGATAGATAGATAGATAGATAGATAGATGATAGATAGATAGATAGATAGATAGATAGATAGATAGATAGATATAGATAGATAGATAGAATATTCTAATGTCGTCCTCTGGTGTGCTCTGGTCCATGGGGTCACGAAGAGTCGGACACGACTAAATGACTAAACAACAACAACAACATATTCTAAAGTCCAGATCAAAATTTACCTTTCTCAATTTATGTTATTCTCTGGTTTGTGTTCGATATACAAATTACTCTGAGTAAATCATCATATAGCATACTGATTTTATAGTGTAATTGGGTGTGTCTAAGTGCATTCCATTTTATGACTTGCTTAAGGGTATATTTTGGGAGAAAAACATTATGTTTCATTCCATGCCAGGGAAAAAAAAGGCATGAAAAGCAGCATAAAAGTTTTTAAGTTTACAAGTTCTGTTTCTGGAATAATTTGAAAGACAAATCTGTTTACTTTCTCAATCACGGACCCCTTTTTCCCCCAGCATAAACTTTGAATCTGGATCCATACTCATTTTTCACTTAAAATGCAGCAGGCGCACATGCCAGAAGATGACTAATGGGAAAACAGATAATAAACATACACAGATATCTCTTGTGTTCAAAGCTTCATTCTTATTGCATCCATGTCCTCGTATATGATTAGAAGTCACTATAAGAGCTTTCCAGATTGATTTCCACCCATTCCTTTTGAAGGCCTCTTGTCATCCCCCTCCAGAAGAATGTTGCAGTGTTCTTCTTCCAGGATGTGATTTAAATATGATGCTCAAGGTATGCTCATGGGAATCATGGGAGGGGCTCAGCTGGTGGGTGAGCTCATATTGTGATGCTGGTTCTCTCCCCGTTAAAATATAAATCCTGGAATGCACAAAATGATAATAGTCTATATATATTTTATATGTTGAGCGGGACGCAGGTGGCGCTGTGGGTCAAACCAGAGCCTAGGACTTGCCGATCAGAAGGTTGGCGGTTTGAATCCCCGCGATAGGGTGAGTTCCCGTTGCTCAATCCCTGCTCCTGCCAACCTTTACCTTTACCTATTTTATATGTTATATATGTTATATGAAATGACATGGGGGGGTAACAAATTGAGTTTAAAGGGATTTGTGGGTATTTGTTTATAATTAACTGATTGGTTTCAATATTTCCAACTCAATGAAAAATTCAGCAAGGATAAACAAAAAGGGTTCGCCGTAGAAATTTCTAAACTAGAGGAAAATCTTATTCAACCAAAAGGAAAGTATTTATCTAAGATGTATAATCTCCTCCTTGACTGGGAAGTCAAAGAGGAAGAGGTGAAATCACTTATGGTCTGTTGGGTCCAGGATTTTGGACATAACATCTATATGAATGAATGGGAAAGGCTCTGGAGAGAAGATATAAAGTTCACCGCATGTTATAACTTGAAAGAAAACGTGATCAAAATGTTTTGTCGATGGTACCTGACCCCAGCCAAATTGCCCAAAATGTATTTTAAAAACTCAAAGATTTGTTGGAGGTGTAAAAAAGGGGAGGGCACCTTAATGCACATGTGATGGGACTGTGTGAGGATATGAGAATTTGGGGACATAATATACTACGAACTCAAAAAGATCTTTAAATTCTCTTTTCAAAAAAAACCAGAAGCCTTTCTGTTAGGCATTGTGTCCACTGAGATCCAAAAAAAACTTTAGAACCATCTTTATGTATGCAACCACGGCGGCCAGAATTCTGGTAGCAAAAAAAAATTGGAAGGTGACTTAATTCCTACAAAATTTGACTGGCAGGTGAAGATGATAGAATACCTGGAACATGCCAAAATGACTGGGAGAATAAGAGGAAACTCAAATCAGAAAGTGAGCAAAGAATGGACAATATTTAAAACAATATTGTGAAAATGTAAATCTCCTGACAGGTATAGACTGAAAATTATAAACGTAAAAAAAATTCTTGATATGTAATAGATATAAGAGGAAGTGCGTATAGGTTAAGAATATTTAGAAAGCACGACGAGGAGAATCGGAAGTCAAAATGTGTGTAATGTTAGATGATGTGTAATCAATTAATGTTTAGTTGTCATTGTGGTATTGTTTTTGTCTGTTTGTGCTGTATGTTTTGCAATACAGTGAAGATTATAATTTTTTTAAAAAAAAAATTAATAGTCTTCCTTGAAATTGCACCAAAGGGGCAGCAAACTTTTGTGTGGGCCCTCACAGCCAGTCAGCATGCATCATACCAAAGGCTAGTCAGGTTATTCTGGCATCTGAGGTAGAAATATATATATTTTGCGTGGGTTCATTCAGCGTTTACTATGTGTACACCACTCTGGCTCCTATGGGATGAGTAAGGTGTAAAAATCACACAAAACAGAGCTTGTGATTACTACTCTGTTGCTTTGTACGCTTCCTTTAGCCACCACTGGAGACAAAATCTACAGATCTGGCCCATTAAAGTTTTTGTTAAATGAAAGAGTTTGTTTTTTTAATGCCATTCATCAATCTCCGAGAAACCTGAAATGGCAAATGAGTCATTGATGTTACATTAAACAGAAAACCACAACGTACTGACCAGTTTCAAGTAGTGTACCAATAAAAAAAATCTCTGTGTGTGAATGTCTGACAATTGGCAACAAGATCAAACATCCAAAAGCACCACTAATGGGATGAAATGAACAGCAGTGCTTGATGTATCATCTCATAATGTAATGTACATGGGACTCACACACACACACACACACACACATTCCTCATGATTGGTTTCGAGGCATTAAAAATGAATCATTCTGATGAACTGGTGAGCTGTAATAAAAAAAATTTTAATGGGCATGGGAGACAACTTGATGTATGTTTCATGGGCCACAGGTGAAGGATATGTAGCAGTTCCCCCCATTCATTTTTGAAGCTGCCATCCATATAAAATTGTTGTACTGTATTAAATGGTCTACAGAGGTTTCTTAATACCTCATTTGAGGAAGTAATAATAAATATTAAAATTAAGATCCCCGCCCCCATCATGGCTATTATTAACATGTTGGGTTGTAGCCAATGAAGTCATTCTGTTAGTGCAAGGACTTCTGCCTGGGCGATGGAACTTCCTTTTCCTCTCCTCTCCCCATGTGTCCCCTCATGCCCTCCCCAAAACTTTTCTAGAGGGATGGGGGAACCTCCTAGAACAGATTTTGGGGGGCACAGGGAAAGGAAATCCTTACAACCACTCTATATGGTAGAGTTGTATAATTAACCACATGTTATAGGCAAGGACTGAGGATCTGGAATGCCCTTCATCTATGGAAACTTTAATGCTCTATTAAGAAAATTCTGGCTATTTATTATTTATTATTTAGTAATAATATTCAGCTGAAGTTAGTAGAGTGGTTCACAACATAAAAATACAAAATGAGAACACAAAACACATAAAAAACCAAAAACCATTCCACAATGAGGAGCCACCACAGAAAAGACCCATTTTCATATTGGTACCCTCTGGACCTCTTATGGAGGAGGTACATGAAGAAGGGCTTCAGGTGATGATAGCAGGGTTCAAATCAGTTCATCTGGGGAAAGGTGGTCCTTGAGGCATTGCAGTTGGGAGCCAGTTAAGGCTTTATAGGTCAAAACTGGCACTTCGAATTAGGACCAGAAACTAATCGGTCAGTCAGTAGTCAGGTCAAATTGGTTTAATATGCTCAAACTATCTCGCCCTGGTGAGAAACCTGTCTGCCAAATTCAGTCGGGTTAAGCCCCGACTGAAATCAATCTAGAAAATCAGTTTTCTCCAAGAGCGCCTAGATCTGGTCCACAACCACCTGGTCAAAAACCTTGTCCAAGAAGGGAAGATTGGCAACTGGCCAGTAATTACTTAGGTTTTCCAAATCCAGGGAGGAGTGGTTTTACCACTGCCTCCTTCAAATAGGCAGGGACCATCCCTTCTCACAGTACAATAATCACTTCTTTGTCCCAGCCAGCTGTTCCCTCCCTAGTACTTGTTATCAGCCAAGAGGGACAAAAGTCCAGAGTGCAAGTGGTCGCCCTGACTGATCCAAGCACCCTGCCCACACCCTCAAGGCTGAATAGCTCAAACTCACCCAGCGCAACAGGACTAGACACTTCTCAGGACACCCCTTGAGATTCATCTGCTGTAACAGCAGAGTCAAGATCCTGATGGAAGCAAGCAATTTTATTCTCAAAACAAGTCACAGTGAGCTACCATCGGTTCTGCCACCTCCTTTGAGCCTGACTGTAAGTCACCGCACAATAACCAAAAAAGCTCTGTCAAATGGCATAATGAGGATGCAATGGAGGCAGCCTTCTTTGCTGTCTTCACTGCACTAGGTAGGCTTGATGATGAGACCTCAGTCGAGCGCAGCTGCATTCAACTGAAGCTTTTTTCAACTCTCATTCAAGTCATCTCCCAGCTTGTTTGCTTGCCATAAGTTCTGGAGTATACCAGGGAGCCAGGTGGCTCCATGAAGAGGGCACTCAGGGGTGATCATGTCAATGGCCCAAGCCAATCTGATGTTCCAGAGGTCAGGCAAGGCTTTGACTGGTGCACCACTAATATCAGCTGCAAAATCCTCCAGAGCCATTTGGAAACCCATTGGATCCATCAGTCTAATAGGTCTCTGCAGAGGAGAAATGGTGCTGAAGGCCTAAATCTCAACAGGAAGTGACCCAACCGTGACAAGGGACCGATGTCAATATCCCACACTTTCAGATCACCTTCTTACTGCCAAGTCATCCAGAGTGTGACCTGCCACATGTGTGAACATGTTGACATGTTGGAACAGCCCTGTGGTCATCATGGCAGCCATGAAGTCCTGAGCCATACCAGAGCCAGTCGCCTTGGTGAAGCCCCCCAGAACCAGCAATCTGGGAGTCCTCAACAGCTCCTCTGAGACCAGCTCTGTCAGCTGAAGCAGGGAGACTGTTGGGTAGATAGATGGGTGGGAAACCAGCAGAATCCCTAATCTGCCCCAATTGCCCAATGCCAGGATCTGCCCCATCTAACTGGGCAGAGAGCCTAGATAGAAATGGAATCTCTATAGACTACAGCAACTCCCCCTCCCCGATCCTCAAGTCTGTCCTGATGATGCATCATGTACCCAGATGGGCACAGCTGGGTGAGACCAGCCCCACCCTGCTCAACTACCCAGTTCTCAGGGATAGAAACCAGATTGGCTTCCCCATCCATAATCAAATCATGGATGTCTTACTCAGAGCCAACCTGGCACTCAGCAACAGCACCTAAGGACTGGCTGGTAGAACAACGGCAATTCCCCAGGTTGGAGAAGGGTCTGGCACACTGCACAGTTATAGTCACTAACTGCCTGTGCCATGCGCCCCTTACCCAACCTGCCCCCCCATACCTCCCCATACCCTGAACCACTGTGATTGCACACACCCCCAGCCCGCTCTCCCCAGCTCCTCTCTTCCCAGGTACATCCCACATATTTCAATTGAAAAACAACAAAATTTAATTTAAAAAGCAGTGTAAAACATGTTAAAACACTTTATGGCTATGGCCATGAAAGTGCTGTTGTTTAACAACGGCTGCAATTCAGCATCTATTGGTCAACAGCAAAATTCCTATTGATTCTAGTGTAGCTAGATTGGACCCATTTATCTTCATTTGAAACCAACAGATTCTTCCCATCCTCGGGCCTACAAAAACAGATGTATATCACAGTGACATGTATTGGCATCCTGTTTTGCTGACAATTATGTGTGCAAATATGTTCCTCCCTTTACCACCCCACTTTTTGGAGATGTGCGTCCCCTTCCAAAAATGCAAAGTGATCACATAGTTTTCTCCAACTGCCAAGATTCTTTCATCAACAAAACTAAAATAAAAAAATGCTCAATGTTGGAAATCCTTGTTTACCTTCATTAAGTGTCCCCCTTGGGAATTCATTGGCAATAAATTGACCTAATTGTTTTTCTTTCCACTCCTTTTTCCAAGTAACGTTGCCTTTGCCGATTAGCGTCCAAAACTGTTGTTTCCACGAAACTTCATTCTGTGGTCTTGGATAAAACTGTCTGCTTGTATACAACACTTGTCAAACGGTTATAAAAAGATACAGTCAATGAGCACCACTACACTGATTAGATTGGATTGGGTATTTGTATTCTGCTTATAATGATAACATTAAAAAATTAGCATATGCTTCCAACAGTATCAGCATATAAAAAGCGCAAGTGTATATAAATAAGGCAAAAACAAATTCAGCCAACAGATAATACAGTTCAATAGGCACTCATAATAATTCAAAAATATCAGATATGACTATTAAATACTAGCCCTGGGTTAGTGGGCATATACTCTTTGGGAAAGGGCCTTTTCACAGCACCACAATACGAGGCAGCAAGACCTTTCAAAGTTTTTCGTCCTAACCTCTTGTTCACTCTCAAAAAATCTTTGAAAACAGCAAGAAAGCTACTAAGCATGGGCTTAGCCAGGATTTATGTTGGGGGGCAGGCTTCATGTTGAGGGGCAGAACCTCACTTAGTTAAGTATTTTCATTGATTTACTTGGCTGGGGGCAGCTGCCCCCCTTGGCTATGCCCATGTACAAGAGGGACAGTCTGTTTGAGGTAACATCAAATATGTCATGTGGCCATAAAAGCAGTAGAGAAAAGCCTTAAGTGACATAACACCAGGCTAAAGATGGAGTTGGCCATTTTGATACTGTACTAGAGCAGTGGTTCCCATACTTTTGCTCCCCCGCATGGACCACTTGAAGACTGGTGAAGGTCTTGGCACACCACTTAATGCTCTTTCTTCCCATTGCAGCAATTGCAATGACGGTGGTGCTGTGGGTTAAACCACAGAGCCGAGGACTTGCCGATCATAAGGTCGGCGGTTTGAAACCCTGAGACGGGGTGAGCTCCCATTGCTCGGTCCCTGCTTCTGCCAACCTAGCAGTTCGAAAGCACGTCAAAGTGCAAGTAGATAAATAGGTACCGCTCCAGCGGGAGGGTAAACGGCGATTCTGTGCACTGCTCTGGTTCGCCAGAAGCAGCTTAGTCATGCTGGCCACATGACCCGGAAGCTGTACGCCGGCTCCCTTGGCCAATAAAGCGAGATGAGCCCCACAACCCCAGAGCCTTTGTTTTTGGTTTGCCTATTGCAGCTATGGGTCCCACACAAGCTATGATTCATCACCACCTGAGTTCCAGACTTTCCTGGGGCAATAAAGGCAGGTGCTGGACCTCTGATGCTACAGGAAGAATCAAAGGATCCCCCTTCACCTCTTTCTGCTGTCTGCCTGGGAATGCAGAAAAGGAGAGTGGGTAGCCAGGGGGCTGCATTTGGTTTGATGGACACAAGTTGTGCAAGCCTGCTTTGGATGTCAAAACCTTTTTCTGACAGATTTCAAAGCTTTCCATTGATTCAGGTTGAGCACAGTTTATTAGTGTTGTTGCTCCTGATCAAGGCACTGATATGACCCCTGAGCCAGCTCCACAGAAGGCATTTGTAAGAGCCAGGATATCCAGCCAAGCCAAGGAATGCTCCAAATGTAGCAGGCAATATTCTTCACTCTGAGGCACGGGTCAGTTCCAAAGATAATGAAGATAACAGAGCTAAAGCGGGAAGCTTTGCTAGGAGGAAAAAGTCAGCTGGATCTGCAAGCAATGTGGCAGATCATGCAGGAACATGGGGGTGATCAGAGCCAAAATTGGAGGCAAGGCAGCCAGCAACTGTAGATGATGCAAGAGTCAAGGATGCAAGGAGAACTCACAGAGGTATGGTATAGAGGTTAGATATGGAGGTCAATAATGCTTCTTAAGACTAGGAAGCTCTTAACTACATAGTTGTTAAATGAGTAAATATCATGCCTTGCTCCTGCAGTAACCTTTTTTCAAAGGTCTCCATGCTCTTATGGACCTAACAGGCTTGCTTCAAGCACTTTCCATCAAGGAAATCATCATGTGAAATCATCTCTGCTTCAAAAAATAAACTGTACCCTCAACCACTGTGTTGTCTTCATTGCCCTCCCAGTCCATCTTTCCTTTGAGTGTAGCAGGAGATTCTTCTGTTTTCCACACCTGTCGCACATATGCCAGAGAAACTGTGTTTCTGAACAACAGAAGAGAAAAACTCTGTGTAAATGTTGTTTCTACACTTGCTGGGTAAGATTGTGAGCAGGTTTTACTTTGTTGACCAACTTGTGTAGAAGCAAGCACCCAACATTCTCTACCAGTGTTCTCCAACCCCATACGTCATTGAACTACAACTTCCATCCTCCTTGACTGGATGACATGAGTTGTGGCTCAACAAAATCAAGGGACCCAAGGGTGAAGAACACTGTTCTGTACCATTCTCCCAGTATTCCCTCATGCCTACCATTTCAAGAGTTCTTTGTGAAGAGAGAATTCTGAGAATTGCAGCTCTCTGAGGGAAATATATATCTCCTAATAACTCACAGCACCCTTGGCAAACTACAGCTCCCAGAATTCTTTGGTAAAGCCTGGATTGCTTGAAGTGGTATGATACTGCTTTAAATGAATGTTGCAAATATGGTCTTAATGAGCCTTTAGCATGTCTCTCTCAGACTTTCACATTGGAGATGAATGTTCTAAAACACAGAGATAGTTACAAATTAACTGAACTGGAACATAAAACAGCCATAATTTTCATATAGGAAGTTATTTCATTTTTTCCCAGCTCTTCTCAATTCGACAACTCTGTTTAAGTTTAAAAGCTGAATGAGTTCTAATCAACTATCAGAAGATTCTGATAGGATATAGCTAGCAGATGTGACTTTAGCCTTTATAACAGTTCCCTGAAAATTAAGCCAAAAGATCACCTCACACAAAGGATCACTGGTTTCAAAAGCCACTTAGATGTTTTAATGCGCTCAAGCCTTATATAAATTTTGTTAAATAAATAAAATAAACAATAACATATTGTGCAATAATCTGATGCCCTTTTTTGAAGTCAACTTGTCATAATTTTAATAGTTTACAAATATATAAATAAATATATGCACTGCCGTAGAAGACAAAACATTTCAAAATAAAATTAATTTCCAGAATTAAAAATGGAGAACAAAGACAAGAAGCAAGTGTAACAAAATAATTGCTGCTATCCACAGCAACGAAGCTCTGCTACACATCTAGATTAGACGGTGAGCTGGTGTTCTTAGTTTTTATTAGGTGCTATTTTACTATATACGATATGATAAATGAGCACAGCATCTGTAGAACACAGTGTACACCAAAATGTTACAAATGTCACCCTGGGCTGGTGCACTTGGCTTAGTAAGAGATTTGAACAAGCACCCAAATGAATCAAGGGAAGAACTTTCCTACCTAGAAGTGTGTGTTGTTGCCGATTTGAAGGGCAGAGTCTGCGACCGCCAAGCTTAAAAGGTCAAGGCAAACAGCCTGATGCTCAGAGTGACCATAAATTTTAATACACTGGAAGCTGGGATTGCGTGTGTGAGTGACACTGAGTGGAGCAATCCCTTCTTCTGCTCAGCTTTTGTACATTTTGTCCATTTCAACAGCTACTTCTGGCTACTGTCAAACATAAGGTGTTTTCTAAACCTCTCACTATTAAACTTACGCATGGTGATTTCTTTTCTAATTCTCACCACACTCCTTGATCTTGGTGAAACGTGAGTTGTTTTGCTATTGGTTCCACTAAAAACATGAACGGCACATATTATATGCATTGGGTGGGCGCGCATGACATCAGCACTTCCTGTGGTGTGCTTGTGGTCTGCGCGCATGGCCATGCTGACATCACTCACACACGCAGTAGGGCATGCTGACATTTTTTGCAGACACCCTGAGGCTTGTACGCATGACATGAGCATGCCCTGGGAGACAGTCCTTTCATTGGGAATGTTGGGGACACCATACCTCCCTTCCCCTGGGCCCTTCCACCGAGAGCTGATGTTGTCTCCATGTTTATTGTATGTTTTTGAAAATGCAACAAAGACTATTTATTTAAAAAAAAAAAATGCTACAGGAATATAGTACCACATGGGCTTGACTCTTTCATACATACAGTGCTACTTTGAGTTAAGTACTTAATTCGTTCCGGAGGTCCGTACTTAACCTGAAACTGTTGTTAACCTGAAGCACCACTTCAGCTAATGGGGCCTCCTGCTGCCGCTGCGCCGCCAGAGCACAATTTCTGTTCTCATCCTGAAGCAAAGTTCTTAACCTGAAGCACGATTTCTGGGTTAGCGGAGTGTGTAACCTGAAGCGTATGTAACCTGAAGCGTATGTAACCTGAGGTACCACTGTATTATGTGATAACATACAGCGGTACCTTGGTCCTCAAACTTAATCCGTTCTGGGAGTCTGTTCGACTCCCAAAACTGTTCGAAAACAAAGGCACGGCTTCCGATTGGCTGCAGGAGCTTCCTGCACTCAAGCAGAAGCCGCGTCGGATGTTTGGCTTCTGAAAAACTTTCACAAACCGGAACACTTACTTCCAGGTTTGCGGCGTTCGGGAGCCGATTTGTTTGGGAGCCAAGTCGTTCAAGTACCAAGGTATACCACTGTACATCTTTTGGGCATAGTTTTGCACAGTCAAGCTTTTTTAAAAAAAAATGCATGGGCAATTCAGACACCTGGGGGTGTGACTCTGGGGGTTGTTATGATGAGCTGTGGGGAAGGGCTGTAACTCAGTGGCAGAAGGTTCCAAGTTCAATCCCTAGCATCACCAGGTAAAGGTAAAGGTAAAGGGACCCCTGACCATTAGGTCCAGTCATGACCGACTCTGGGGTTGCGGCACTCATCTCTCTTTATTGGCTGAGGGAGCCGGCGTACAGCTTCCGGGTCATGTGGCCAGCATGACTAAGCCTCTTCTGGCGAACCAGAGCAGTGTACAGAAACTCCATTTACCTTCCCGCCAGAGTGGTACCTATTTATCTACTTGCACTTTGACATGCTTTCGAACTGCTAGGTTGGCAGGAGCTGGGACCGAGCAACGGGAGCTCACCCTGTCGTGGGGATTTGAACCGCCAACCTTCTGATCGGCAAGTCCTAGGCTCTGTGGTTTAACCCACAGCGCCACCCGCGTCCCGGCATCACCAGGTAGGGCTGCCTAAAACCTTGGAGAGCTGCTGCCAGCCAGAGTGGACAACATTGAGCGAGTTGCACCAGTAGTCTGATTCGCTATAAAACAACTTGACATGTTTTCCTTTACCTCTACACTCACCTCTCTCTGTCTCTCTGATGGGATGGTGTTCTGATGGGAGTTTTTCCTTTTAGTTTTCCAGTGTATTTCTTATCAATAAACTATTTGGTGTGGCATGAGAGAAAAAATTTATTCTGGAAGTGTAGCCCAGAGAAAATAGTTTGAGAGCTACTGCACAGACACACACACACCCTAACTTGCCACACATACTGTGTTTTACACATACAGTTGCTTGTTTAAAGAAACCACATGTGAGAATACTTCCCTTGTTTTGTGGAGAATTCAGACCTGAGGATTTTCATTGGAATGTGCAAAGAAAATGGCTTCCCGTAACTTCAACAGACAACCTTCCTGCCGATTGTTTTCATGAGAATAAATGAATCCTCTTTTTTCTTTTTCTTTTTTAACAGTCTCTGTTACCAGCTCAAAAGCTCTCAGGGCTGTGTTTTTAGTGTCTCTGATGTTCATTGAATTTATAAGGGCGTGCTCTAATAAACTGCCCCTTCAATATTTAATAAATCTGATTGGGCGGTTATTCAGCTCTTATACACAGGTTACAAAGAGTCATAAACAGAAGGTAGCTGTAATAAATAAAACTAATAAAACTATTCATTTCCTGGAAGAGTGGAAAAGGAATGTATAGGCTCAATGTTACCAGCATGCTATGTTCACTGTTGCAAAATGCACCCACCCACTCAAAAGATGCGCTCTCTTTTTTATAATAAAAATGAGTTTAGGGAGGTTTCTGCCCATTTAGAAATTCATCTTAGACAACAAACCCATTTCAGACAAACAGCTCTTCTGCCCTATATTCAACCATACGGATAAAAGATTTTCCAACATCTAAAGTTACCATCTGTCCTTCACGTCCTTTCTGCTTCCTATTTGTTTGTGGAAGCAAGTTCAGTTCTCCACATTTCCACACTGGGTGTGGTTTTTATTTTTTATGTTAAAAAATGTCCTCATGAAAATCCATCAGCCTTTTTGTGAACAATAGAAACATGTATAATATACTCAATTTTTGCAAAGCATTTCACCCTAATATAATGCATTTCTGTATATGCTATTTTCAGTAGTGTATGCATTTGTATCTACTTTACCCTAGTATATACAACATTATTATTATTATTATTATTATTATTATTATTATTATTATTATTATTACATATTGTTTAGCTGGAGAAGTGTATTGCAAAATTCAGAGAACTGTTAATTTCAATGTTTCGGTTCCCTTATTTAGAAGGTACAAATTGGGTAGGTTTACTGTTAAATGAGAACTAAATCAAGATTCTCCACTATCACTAGCAGCACTCCCCTATCACATTGCAGTTTTTGTTACAACATGGCAAGAGACATTCAGGTTGCAAGCAATTACTAATATGTGTTGAGCACAGATGCTACAGCTAGCCAATGATTGTTTGAATTCAGATGACACCAGTAATGTGTGATAGCCATATATAATCTCTCTATGTTGCTACACTAGTTTACTGGGAATCATAGCTCTATGAGAGAAAATGATTTTAAGTACATAGGATAATATGGGCCTAGAGTGTTCTTTGTGCAATTGAATGTTTATATTTAGTACAAGGACCCACATGGCACCCTAAAGTCTAAGGGTCTTCTGTGGACAGAAAACCTGTGTCCATCCACAGAAGGCTTTTGATCCAGCAAAAAGAGATCTTTCTGGTGGAGGGAGGGGAAGTTGACTGGTCCCACCTCCCACACTGTTCTTAAGGATTCTCCAACCCTTGCTGGGAGCTGTAGGTGGAGGGGGGGATTGACAAAAGTTATTATGGCATAAGTTTTTATGGGCCGGAGTCCACTCCTTATGAAATAACCAATTTGTTAGCTTTCAGGGTGCTACAAGACTCTAGGGGTTGTTGTCTTTTGTTCCATGGAAGTTGTTTTGCATATTTATGTAAGCCACAATCCACCATAGAACTGGGTATGCCTACAACCATTGAAATAATTGGGCGTAACTGCATCTAAAGGGACCCCTGACCATTAGGTCCAGTCATGGCCGACTCTGGGGTTGCGGTGCTCATCTCGCTTTATTGGCCGAGGGAGCCAGCGTACAGCTTCCGGGTCATGTGGCCAGCATGACTAAGCCACTTCTGGCGAACCAGAGCAGCACACGGAAACGCCGTTTACCTTCCCGCCAGAGCGGTACCTATGTATCTACTTGCAGTGACGTGCTTTCGAACTGCTAGGTTGGCAGGAGCAGAGACCGAGCAACAGGAATTCACCCCATCACGGGGATTCGAACCGCCGACCTTCTGATCGGCAAGTCCTAGGCTCTGTGGTTTAACCCACAGCGCCACCCGCATCCCTTAACTGCAACACTAGGCTAAATTGTGGCTGTTGTGTCAAGGTTTGCCTCAGAACAAATCACATTCTCCCATTCCACCCACTGGATTATTCTATGGAGCTGTGATGCGTTGGCTAACCGGATGTATCTGGCATTCTATTTATGGAGCAAACAGGCCTGGAAAAATAAGGGAAAGGTCAATGACAAATATATAGGAGAGCATAATTATAACAAGTTTTGGGAGTGAGTGTTCAAATGAAAGCTGAACAAGATTTCTACCTCCCTAGAAACCAAGGTTCATTTGCAAGTTACTGAGTCATACGCAGATCAGGGACCCAGCCGGTCAATTCAGAGACACCTCTCATTTATCAGTTTCTTGACATCAAGTAGGTGTGGCTTTGCAAGAGGAAGCCAAAACAATACCAACAGCTGCATGGAATCTTTCCACAATCCAAAGGTGAATAATTAAATATAATAGAAGCCCCTAAGGAAGATATGAGTCACCAGCGTTTGAGCCATGTTATCATGTAATGCACAAGAAGAAGGAAATGCTGTAAGCGTGTCCAGACAAACTCAGTGGGAAACAGTAGGCTGCACCCCAAAAATTTAATACAGGGAGTCAGTTGAAAGGCATTTACAAGCCGATGCTATTTGCTGTATTAGGGGGAAGATTGACAGATCACTTTAGCTTGGAAGCAAACACAGATTTATTTAATGAGTCATTCGTTTTACCACCCAACAGTGGCCCGTTGGGCGGTAAAAGGGCTTTGAAGGGACATCCTTTGGTGACAGTCACCAATCCAGGTGTGTATGTACAGAGTATTAATACATGGAGTTTACTTCCATAAAAGCCATTTTAAAACGTTGTGGTTTTTTTAGTATTTCTAGTTATGTAAATGCCACACCTTTGAGGCAAAATTCCATAGCACCTGGGCTGAGTCAGCAGTAGAAGTAAACAAGGACCTGTCACATAAATTTTTTCCAATCAAGTGTTTCTCTGATATCTTTCTTGTGTCGAATATTGAGGGTTGCGGGTTGGCAGAGACTAAAAGCTCAGGCCTTTAGGGACTGGAATTGTCTGACATCAATGAAAGGAGGGCGACTGCAACATGCAGAGAGATCAGTTTTGGAAAGAAGAAGAAAAAACCCTTCAAGGTATGGTACTTATTATTAGAATGAAACATTTCTCGAGAATGTTTCGGTATGCAAAGATCACTATCATTCCCATCCCGTTTAGCTTCACACAACCTAAGAGGCAGATTAGGCTGGCAAGTTTGCCCAGAACCACCCATGAAGTGAGCTTCAAGGCATCGTATGTGCTTTTTTCCCCCAAGAAGGCAGTTTGTTATACCAGGCAGCACTCATGAGGCAAGATGAGGTGACCACCTCAGACAGCAGGATCTGCAGGGGCAGCAGAGCCAACCTATAAGGAATGCATCTCCCACTGCCGCTGCTGCCGCCATGGTGGCGAGGATGGCTGTGGCACAGTCTTTGGAGGAGTGTCTCTTCTACTGCCTTCAGCAGCCCCCGCCCACCCCTCAGTGCCATCTCTACAGCATGGGACTGCCTCTGCAGATGGTTTGGAAACTTCAACTGGTGCAGAATTCAGTGGCCAGGTTGCTCACCTGTCAGGGACTGGGCAGAGGAGGAATGGCCAGTGAAGAAGAAGACAGTTCAGAATTACAACAGGGGTTTGAGGGAGGTCACAGCTCAGAGGCAGATGAGGGGAAAAGCTGGGAAATGATGGGAGAGGAGGAGGGGGAGGGAGAGGAGGAGGAAGAAGCACCAGGAGGGCAACAGCTGACAGACACAGTGTCTTTAGAAAGCATTCCAGGCCCCCACTCCCAGAAACCTGTGAGCCTTGAAGGTAGCAGAGCAAAGGACTCAGAAGCAAAGGGTCCTCAGCACCACCCATAGGGGAGAAGGTGAGGAAAGTGGGAGGAAAAGGGGGTGGAGAGTCACTCAGGACAACAGCATTACTCCAAAAGCCTGCATTCCAAGCCTCTCTCTGTAAATACTGAATAAAACGCAGGTGGTAAGGACTTTTCCTTGTCTTATATATTCCTGGCAACCTGCCGTGGGAGTTGTTTCCTCTGCCACCTGACATCACCAGAGCAAGAAGGTTTGAGCATGTAACACCAATCCTGGTACAATTGCTCCTGGCTGCCTATTAGTTTCCGGGGCCAACTCAGTGTATAAATGGCTTAAATGGCTCTGGACTTCAAAACCTCAAGGACTGCCTCTCCCCATATGAACTGACCCAGACCCTATGATCATCATCTGAGGCCCTTTTCTGTGTACATCCTCCATGAGAGGTCCAGAGTGGCAACACATGAACGGGCCTTTTCTGCAGTGGCTCCCCATTTGTGGAATGCTGTCCCCAGGGAGGCTCACCGGGTGCCTTCATTGCATATCTTTAGGTGCCAGGTAAAACATACCTCTTCTCCCAGGCCTTTGGCTTATTAAACAATCAATGGCCTTTTATTTGGGGGGTATTGTTTATGTTTGTTATTATAGTATTTATTTTTGTGTTTTTATATTGTAAACCGCCCTGTGATCTTCAATTGAAGGGCAGTATAGAAATTTAATTAATAATAATGATGATAATACAATGGGCTCTCAGCGAATCGGGTAATTCAGAGCAAGCCCCTCCCCCTCCCACAATGGCCTTTGATTCCCAGTTCAACTGTTGGGTAAGCTTGATTTGATTCCCCCCGCCCTTGTTCCCAATATAGATCTCACTTACTGGTGTAGATATTTATTCCCCTTTTGTTCCTGATGTAGATATTCTCTCATCCCTTCTTCCCGGGAGGCGGACGGGGCGGACACACCATTTACTGGCTCACCTCAGGTGTCAAATTGTCTTGGACCAGTCCTGTCAGGCAGTGTACAGCTGATATGCCCTTAAACCTAATGGCAGCATTCCCATGGCTTTAAATGCTGAGTGTTGATTCATGCAACAAGCATATGCAACATGGGAATATATTTTTTTACAAAAATGCTTTGCAAATACATCAAAAAAGGAAGAAAAGGGGAGGGAAAACCATCACAAGATAACCCTAACAATAAAATATTCCAGCAATCTTCATTTAAACATACAGTGGTACCCCGGGTTACAAACACCTCGGGTTACAAACACTTGAGGCTACAAACTCCACTAACCCATAAGTAGTACCTCAGGTTACAAACTTTGCCCCAGGATGAGAACGGAAATCGCGCGGCGGCATGGTGGCAGATGGAGGCCCCATTAGTGAAAACACGCCTCAGGTTAAGAACAGTTTCAGGTTAAGAATGGACCTTGGGAATGAATTGAGTTTGTAACCTGAGGTACCACTGTATAGATTAATCTAGGCAGTCCATCTATCCATAGATAGGCATCTAAATGAGATCAACATTTATAAGTCATGCGCTCAAATGAGGAAAGACCACTGAGTAGTCGATTGTGAGTGTTTGTCATTCCAGCCTTGAAGTGAAAGTCTCTTAGTCATGGTAAGGGCTCACAAAAATGCACTTTTTCTGTCCATCTGTTAGTCCCCTACTTGACAGAATATAATTTAAGAGCTCGTGAGCATCTGCAACTATTAAGGATTTCTCCATGACATAGTTAAAATGAACAATTATGCCCAATCTGAAAAAGACACAACAGGACCTGCCCACATCCTCCTCCTCAAAGAGGCATTATCAGTGTTGCATGGGCAGCATCAATTTGTGTTTCAAATCAAACAAAGCAAGTCATTTAGATGTGGAAAGGTTACTCTCCACAAGGTGAATATACTGAGAGCTGATTCACTCTGTTTCCATTTACCACCTTGATAGCAGGTGCAGTTGATCAAAAAGAAATGTTTCGTATAGATAGTTAATGGGAATAGTTTAATTACCACCTTTTTTAAAGCTTGGTCCACAGAAACTGCCTCTAACTTCTCCCCTATTGTTTGTAATGTTAAGCCTTTAAATTTAAGGATTCTCTCACAACACATAAGTCTTTGCAATGGGCATCAACCAAACCTTTAAGTAATAAAAAGCTCCTTCTTGAATTGATGTTCTGGTTCCTTGTTTTGTTGCTGCAGCTCAGACGGGTATTTTCCCCCCTAGCTTTGACAGAATGGCTAGACTAGGTAATCCATGGAAACAGCTGCTGCCTGCAATGTGATCTCCCCCATCCCCAAAACCTTTTAACAAAGAGTCTTGAACCTGTTCCTTAGTTTTAGATATTGTTGGGAAATATCTAGAAGCTCAAATCTGACAAAAGATGAATGTTATTGACAGATCAACTGTCTGATCCACCGGTTTTAGTCTTAAGAAGTGCCCCATGCACAACATTCAGCAGAACATATGCACCAAGGCACACCATAATAATAACACTGTGATTGGGAGATGTGTCTGTTCCGCACAGGAATTTGTCTACTAAATAGAATAAACTGGATTTATTCAGCAAGCAAAAAGAATCAACTATTGTTTCTTGTTATGCACACTATGAAAACTCACACCCACATCAAAGGGAGAAAATTGGGAGCTTTTAATCAGTTTCCCCTAGAGATGAAATATTCTGAATTGGAAATTAGTATTTTTGGTTAAATGGGAGGGATATACCTTGACTGAATACGATGAGAGTTAAACCATCTAGGCAAGAGGGTGAGATTAAAGACACACAGAGCAAAATAATATTTAACTTTATTAAAAGAAACCATTCATAGTTGAATTTATGCAATCACAGGAAAGGGGGAGTTGGAGAAGTAGCTTCAAATGAGACTTGTGGTTCACAAAAAAAGAGAAACCGCTATTTGACGAAATCATCAGTCTGTTTCCATCCTATTCTCTTTCTCGCATTTTCCTGTCATGAATGTTCTGTCCAGTTTCTTCAGTGAACTGTGCTGCTGCTCTGTGTGTGTGTGTTTTAAGGAATCACTGGTCATCTTTTACAGGCCAAAATATTTTTAAATGGGGCATTTTTAAAAACATACATTGCTAAATTTTGTGTCTTTTTGAGCTAATGAGTGCACTGCAAAATTAAGAGAACTGTGGTATCTGAGTGTTGTG
The DNA here is from genome assembly GCF_965113315.1 of Podarcis vaucheri. Lineage (NCBI taxonomy): Eukaryota > Metazoa > Chordata > Lepidosauria > Squamata > Lacertidae > Podarcis > Podarcis vaucheri. Next base: position 22,860,257 of record NC_138749.1, read on the forward strand.
TCCTAGTCTGTGCTTTGGGTTGGAGGGGGCACCTGTGCAAATCCTTGAGAATTATTAATCTGATGTAATATATTCAGTGGTGTTGCATCAAGTGGCTAGAAAGTCCCATCACCTCAGAATGTTACATACACTCAGAAAACAAGAAGACTAGAGTTCAGAATCACCAATCACAGGAAGCGTTCTACCCAGGTCCAAGTGAATGAAAGTAAAAAGAACCCAGAAAACCTTCTCCGCTCAACACAGAATGGTTGGAACTAATACACTGGAATGAGCAAACATGGGGAGGTTAGGAGTGGGACTTGTGTGTACAACCCTGGCCACATCCCTGCTTTTAAATATTGTGTGTTCAGATGAATGCCTGAACAAGGCTTAAGTATGAAACCTGAAAAGGTGACAAAAATAACGGCCATATTTTTCTTCTTCTTTGACAATCTGAGAGACTGTGGTGACCAATCTCATTTTGTGTCTGCACATCTGGGATACTGAGGCAAATAAAGTTGAGAATCAGTCCTAAAACATGAGGGGAGAGACGGTGAAAAATGTCTGATGGGTATTAGAAATTCATTGAAAACAATGGGGTTTTTTATACTAACGGGCAGATAAATTAAACTAGATGAGTTGTTTGGTTTCAGCCCTTGATTAAAAGGGATTTAGTGTTAGTCAGCTGCTCAATGTCTTCTTCATTGTTGACAACAACAACAATTGCTCTTATTATAACTGTGCCATGTACCAGGACAAGGCACTGAGCTGTTAATTTATTACAGTTAACACTTCCCATTTTCAGATACGCTCAAAGCACTTTGCATTCCTTGTGTCAATCAAGCCTAAAGCATCCCTTAAAGTTGGCTTCTGTTATTATCTTTATATTAGCGATGAAAATGGAGGCGGAAAGATATTAGCTTGCAAATGCCGTCCAATGGTTTGATGGCCAAGATCAAATCTGAACCAGTGACTTGCCTGTTTTGCAAACAGCACAATTGTATCCATGCTTACCTGAGGTAGTTCCTGTTGTGTTCTAATAAGTAAATATGGTTACATAGTAAATAAGCGATGAATTCGATGAATGGGAATAGGGATAACCAGATTTCATTAACAATTAAGACAAGGGAGGGGGAGAATCACAATTTAATATTAATCCAGGTTTCTTGAAGTGTAGTGATATTTGTGCAAATTGATCCCAGAAACAGGGAACAATTTATCTAAAATAAACTTTTATGTATTTTTTATGCTTATGTTATATGATGCCACTCTCCTTTCATAGTACAGCAGGAAGTTTCTCACTATGTCTTATTAGAGAACTTTCAAACGTCGGGATTTTAAGTGGCTTCTGCATAAACAAAGGGCTTACGTTGGCCATCTGTAAGCTGCTGCGCCTGGACAGCCACCCACTTGTACCCCTGACACAGTTACTTTGCCTTTTTCCAGAAGAGCAACCCAAAGGTTATTTGGTATTTATCAGGCTGCCAAGGTAATAAAGAACGAAAAACAAAGTGCCTCCTTTTCACCAGAGGTACCTGGAAACGGTGACTTTAGAAATTGCTCTCAATCGAATTAGAAATGCATGTTTTTCCCCCCAATCAGTGGGCTGAGTCATGCATCCATGTACATTGCTCATTAAGATGTCACTTGATTTCTCATTGCTAGGGCAGATCGTTCTAATTAACATTTTCTGACAAACATGCTCACAGGAGGAGGATTTAGTTGTCCTATCCCTTCAGCTTCCTATACATAAGAACATACAGAAGAGCTTGCTAGATCAGGCTGAAAACCATCGAGTCCAGCATCCTCTTCTCATGGGGGTCAATCAGATGCCCAGAGGAAACCAGCAAGCAGAACCTGAACACTATAGCACTCTCCACTCCTGAGAGTCCCAACAACTGGTCCTCAGAGACATACTGATTCTGGCAGTGGAGGCAGAGCATAGCCATAGCCTCCTGGTAGCCTTATCCTCTATGAACTTGTCTGATCCTCTTTCAAAGCCATTCAACTTGATGGCCAGCTCTTGCGGGAGCAAATTCCCTAATTTTAACTAAGTGCAGTGTGATGAAGTACTGTACTTTTCCGTGTATAAGACTAGGGTTTTTTTTACTTTAAAATAAGGTTAAGAATATGGGGGCGTCTTATACATGGAGAACACATATGCCCGTTTTCTAAATTTGTGGTCCCCAAAAGTAGGGGGCATCTTATACATGGGGGCGTCTTATACGCGGAAAAATACGGTACTTTCTTTTGCCTGCTTTGACTTTTCCAACATTTGGCTTCATTACTTGCTAGTCTGTATGGGGAGAGGCCCATGTGTTTGCTTTCCTACACTGGCAAAGATGTGATGACCTTTCAGTTCAGGTGAGACAAGCTGAAAGGGTGTGTGACCAGGTAAAAAAAACAGCCTACTCGTTCCTCCTCCCACTTTTGCCACCACTGGCATGCTGCCACCATCACCACCACCACTCCAGAGTTGCTCAGACAATTTGGTTCTCTCGCTAAAGAACTATTCCCCAGCTTTGCCTTAGATGAATGTATTGAACTGTTAGTATTTCTAAGACATAAGAAATCCAAAAAAAGACAAATATAACTTCCTAGTCCAAGGCTTCAGTCCATTTCTGCTACTGTTTGCATCCATCTGTTTCGGTAGACAATGGGTGAGTGTAAAGTCAAACCGTTGGAGAGTTACAGCGCCTGTTGTGGCTGTAGAGACCAATACATGAGAGACATGCTGGGTTTGGGAGAGCACATACGGACTCAAGCTGCCTTAAGAAGAATATATAGCAAATGAATGTGACTTAAGTATAGCTGTGTGGAGATGTCTGTTGAAGCAATATTGACAGGGGGATTTCCGTGCTCCAGGAAACAACCAGATAAAGCCTAAGATATTCTTGGCAGGAGGCTACAGCAGACATAATGAGGATTAGCAGGCATAATTGGTATCATTTCTATCTCCTAAAGGCATTTATGAGTCATCCCCTTAGTCACGTCCTCACCTTCCTTACTTCTGCTGGAAATGAAAAGTTACAGTTGTGCATGATTGGAGACAGGCTATAACTCAGTAGTACAGTGCATACTTTGCAAGCAGAAGATGCTGGGTTCAATCCCTAATCTCTCCAGGGAAGGCCTGAAAACCCTGGAGAACTACTGCTAGCCAGTATAAGTCAGGAATGGAGAATCTCTGGCCATCTAGATGATGGTAGACTCCAGCTTCCATCTGTTCAAGCCAGCATGGAAAATTCTCAAGGATGATGGAAGTTGGAACCCAATAACACCTAGAGAGCCACATGTTCTCCTGTCCTGGTCTACGTAATACGGAACTCGATGGGGCAATGGTCTTTAATTGTTCATATAAGGCAGCTTCCTGTGTTCCTAAGAATAGAGAGCCCTTAGAAATCCAAAAGTGTGTACAAACTCGTAATGGACAAAACGTCGGGTTGTTGTTTTTTCCTGCTCGGTCACTACAAATCTTTGTTTGTCTTTGGCAAACATCTTGAGCAAAACAAAAACCAGAGGCAGCAAAAGGCCAAATTCTAAGGATGTATATGAAATGTGTTTGGCTTAGAAGGGCAAACCGCTTCCCAGTGGGAGCACACTTGGTGCAGAGTAAACAGGAGTGTGTGCATGACCTTGGACTAGGGTCACACTTTCACCATATCCCAAACTCTGCTCCCCACCCAGGGGAGAAAAGGTAAGAAGATGACCAAATATCAGGAAAGAAAGGTTGATGCTAGCAATGGGCCACTAAGGCAGGATGAGCAGTGACAGTCACCTCTGACACAAACAAATATATATTTACCAGGGGCTGGCAGGGCTGCTCACAGTGCTGGCCAAGCACAGAACCTTTGAGGGGGCCCCAAGATCTGAAGCTGGATAGTGGAAGATTCAAAGCAAGTACTCAGTGGCGTAGCGTGGGTTGTCAGCACCCGGGGCAAGGCAAGTAATTTGTGCCCCCTAACTCGTGGATTTGCGCCCCCTAACTCGTGGATTTGCGCCCCCTAACCCGTGGATTTGCGCCCCCTAACCCTAACCCCCAGATGTTGCGCCCGGTGCGGCCGGCCCCCCCTGCACCCCCCACGCTACGCCACTGCAAGTACTTCTTCTTGCAGTGCATAGTTAAACTTTGGAACTTATCCCACAGGGGGCAGGGATGGCTTTAAAGAGGAATGAACAAATTCGTGGAGGAGAAGGCTATCCATGGCTACTAGCAATGATGGCTATGCTCTGCCTTCACCATCAGAGTCAGTCATGCTTCTGAATATCTGGAAACTACAGGAGGGGAGAGTGCTCTTGAGGTTGGGTCCTGCTTGAGGTATATGGGTGGCCACTAGGAGAAGAGGAAGATGGACTAGGTGGTCCATTGACCTGACCTAGCAGGCTCTTCTTAGGTTTTTATAACACAACAACATTGCAGCATATACTAGAACTGTTAGCTCAGGTGGCAAAACATGAGACTTAATCTAAGGGACATGGGTTCGAGTCCCTCATTAGGCCAAAGATCCTTGCATTGAAGGGGGTTGTTTCAAATGAACTTCCTGGTCCCTTCCAATTCTACAATTCTATGATTATATGATGTTAGATTTCACACCAATCAAAAAGAATTAAGAATTCAAATTTGGCTGATTCTCCCCACCACCATGAACAAATAATAATTCTGTGATTTGTTCTTGAAGGGTACTTTAAAAATCAATCATAAATAGGGTTGTTGGGTCAGAAGGTTGGCGGTTCGAATCCCCGTGACGGGGTGAGCTCCCGTTGCTCGGTCCCTGCTCCTGCCAACCTAGCAGTTCGAAAGTACGTCAAAGTGCAAGTAGATAAATAGGAAGCTAAACAGCGTTTCTGTGCGCTGCTCTGGTTCGCCAGAAGCGGCTTAGTCATGCTGGCCACATGACCCAGAAGCTGTACCCTGGATCCCTCAGTCAATAAAGCAATATGAGCACTGCAACCCCAGAGTCGTCCATAACTGGACCTAATGGTCAGGGGTCCCTTTACCTTTACCTGGGAGTTTTAAGGCATAGACATTTGGCAGCATCCTTGCATATTCAATATTTTTACATTTCTCCCTCGAAGCAAGCTCATACGTCCAACATTATCAATAATCAGAAATGTTTTTCAAAAAAGCAATCAAATTTAAATCATTGCAATCAAATTCATGCCTGGAGAATTTGCTTTAGAACTAACTCACAAATTCATTTTGAAGATTTAAGGAGTGAACAGTAACATTTGACTGTAGGTAACTATAGTAAATGGATAGTCTAGCAAATGCAGCGTAGCAGAGAAAGCAGCTTTGCTGTCAGAATAATACAGTGAGTAAACTGAGAAGTTTTTTGCAGATGTTTGGGCCTCATAGAGTTTGGACGTTTGGCAACAGATCCTTAGCTAATGTTTACAAGTGTCCTCGTCTTGGTGGTTTTGATGGAGCACTGCCAATTTACACAGGCGGAGCATTTGATTCTTGGTTTACATGTGTGTGGGTTACGCATCCCTAATCTTACGCAAGTGAAAACATTCATGTGCTTTCAACGTGTAACTGGGCTACATTTTAGCCATGCTGCAGGCAGTCACTGCTGCTTAGCAAAGCTTTGAAATACTAAGCACAGTTATTTGTATATTTGGAATATAGTAGAACACATCATTGCCTGAAAATTGTTCCTACATCCTCCCTGCATGCCTCCACAACAGCTCCTGCTCTGAAAAAAATATTTAAGAACCCACCTCCCCAAACAGGGGATGCAGTGATTTTAACCCAGCCCTCACTGACATTTATCCACACAAAGGGCTACATCTAGCCTAAATAACATTTAGCAATTATATGGCAGAAAGGGTTGTGAGGCTTCAGCTCACTTAGAACTCAATGACAGCAGCAGGTTCCCTGTGTTTAAAAAACAAAATAAAACAAAACCACACAGCCTGTTAAAAATCGGTCACCTTACTCTTCTTGGATAGATGAGGTCAGATCAGAAGAGTGATCCAGACTTCATTTGGAAATTGTCTGTCAAACTAGAAGTTGCTCTTAATCCTCCCTTCCTGTCTGTGTCCTACCTGTGCTGGCTTGCATTGAAAGTTAATTCTCCACTGAACCTACGAGAGATTTAGCACAGCCGGTGCAGTAGTGGCCAAATGCATTATTAGCATTCAACATTCTGCATGGAGAAAAGCATAGCTTTCCCAGACATACCTGAGGGCTAAATAAAGCTGTTTCTGAGTCCAACTTCGGACTGGCTTGACAATGGCCCAGCTCCCTCTTCGTTACCATTTGGTGTGGAAATTGGGTATACATTTCCCATCTGTTCTCTTTGAAATATTAACTTTGCTCTGACAGTGCTTTGAACTGACTCCGATCTGCATGAAACGTTATAAGAGATGCACTCTGTTTAATCACGTTCAGGGATACTTGGGACACAGCTCTGATTAGTTCTGACACTGCTCAGAGGAGAAAACGTTGCAGTTGTACTCTTAAATGCAGAGCGTCTCATATTACAAAATGTACTGCGTTGATTAGCTATTTCTTAAAAATAGAAGAAGAAGAAATAGCTGTTCAAGCATTCCGGAGAAAGACAAAAGAGCAAGAAAATAAAGATCAGCGCTCAGAAATTTAATTTCCTCAAAAAGAAAAAAGAATTGCATGCCTGTGGGTAAATTATCAGATTGTGGATTTTTTTTTTTAAGGAAAGAGATAGTTTCTAAGGATTACACAATCATTTGATTGTGTAATATTTGCTCTGTGATGTAACACCGCAGAGCACCTGGTGAATGAATAGCAAGAGCAATCTGGTAACATTCCAGAATAACAGAATAACAGCACAAAAGAACTCGAATACCTCTCCTACTTTGACTTTACTCTAACTTTTTTGATACCCACTTACTGGGGGCAGTGCTGGTGGTTTCTCTGCCATAACTCCCCCTCTCAGCCTCACCTTGCCTCACCCTGAGAAAGGAGTCCTCCTTCAGAGCCAAGCTTTCTGGCCAGGAGAATTCCTGTGCCGACTGAGACCATGGTTTGCCACAGAAGCTAGAAATGCTTTTGAAACTTAGATTCTTTCTTTCTTCTTTCTTTTTCTTTTTAGTAAAAGGCGATTTATACGATCTGAAGAGAAACCAGAGTATGACTTAGATTCTTTCTAAAGAAGAAGAAAGAGCTTTAAAATGTCTTTCCAGTCACCATAGCAAAGCATGGTGGCAGTTCAGACAAGTGTTTATGGCCACCTCAAATTCTTGGTTCTGAAGAAGGATCCCCTGAGCCCTTTCTCATAATAAGGGGAGACAAGGAGGGCAAGGGGGAGGTGGTGGTGCTTGCTGAGGCATGCAAACAGGGGTTGATCTACAGTGATGCCCTGCAAGACGAACGCCTCACGAGACGAAAAATTCGCAAGACGAAAGGTTTTTTCGTTTTCGAGTTGCTTCGCGAGACGAATTTCCCTATGGGCTTGCTTCGCAAAACGAAGATTGCCCCCGCACCCCGGACATCTTTTGAAGCAAGGGGCGGCGGGGAGAAGATCGCTTCTCCCCGTTGCCAGTCCTGCAATCTCCGGGGACAGAGGGGAAGGCGCGCGCGCACCTTCCCCTCTGTCCCCGGACCCCTTTTGAACCAAGGGGCGGCAACGGGGAGAAGGGATCTTCTCCCCTCCGCCCCTTGCTTCAAAAGAGGGGACAGAGGGGAAGGCGCGCGCGCACCTTCCCCTCTGTCCCCGGACCCCTTTTGAACCAAGGGGCGGCAACGGGGAGAAGCGATTCTGCCCGCTGCCCCTTCCCTTGCTTTAAAACAGGTCCGGGGACAGAGGGGAAGGCCCGCGGCGCTTCCCCTCTGTCCCCGGACGGTCTCCATAGGAACGCATTGATTGATTTTCAATGCGTTCCTATGGGAAACCGTGCTTCGCAAGACGAAAAACTCGCAAGAAGAAAAAACTTGCGGAACGAATTAATTTCGTCTTGCGAGGCACCACTGTACTATGAAACTAATGTAGCTTACACTCCAGTATACCCCTAATCCTGGAGGGGCCTCAGAAGCGACTTCACTCATGCATGTGGGGGTTACATTTTCAAGACCCTCCAAGTGTCCCTATTTTCCAGGGACATCCCTGATTTAGTGAAACCATCCTGGTTTCTAATTTGATCCCAGAATGTCCTACTTTTCCTTTGGATGTCCCTATTTTCAATGGAGAAATGTTGGAGAGTATGGAGTTATCAGACCCCCAAGCCGTCTGAAGGCAATCCTGTATAGGGAAGGTTTTTTTTAATGTTTATTGTTCTATTGTGGTTTTTATATATGTTGGAAGCTGCCCAGAGTGGCTGGGGCAACCCAGTAAGATGTGTGGGGTATAAATAGTAAAGCTAGCATTATGGAATGGGATATCCCTATTTTCCTCAGAGAAATGTTGGGAGTGTATGCGTTCTGCGCCACTGCCGCCCCATAAGTGAAATCCCGCAAAGTGGAGGGGCACCCTCTAAAAAGCCTCTAAATCCATGGTTCCCAATGTGGGGCAAACGCCCCACAGGGGGGCAATTTGATATTTAAGGGGGGCAATTAAAAATAAGCTTTTAACAGTTAATGGCCTTTTAGGCTTCCTCAACGTGAATAGGAGTTCACTTCTTGAATAATAAGCATTATATGTCATGGGGGGATCAGGATTTTAGAGATTCTTAGGTGGGGCATGACCAAAAAAAGGTTGTGAACCACTGCTCTAAATGTTCATTTCCTCCTGCTCTCCAGCTCTTTCTTCTGCTCTCTCTCTCTGCACAACTTTCTCTTCAACTATAATTGAAGCTCTGGGACCGGCTGGAGGTTGGACGATGCACAGGAAAAAGGTTGCAGCTGCACTACCCTGCGTGTCAGCTGTTCAGCAGTGAGGTTGAGCAGCCTAAACAAAGCCCCGCTGCACCTCCAGTCTCTTCAGGGCTTCCCACTGCCTTCACTGCCTTCCTCTTCGCCACTCCAGGGAGGGTCTCCTTGTAGGCCACATCCAGATCTCTCTCGCCATTTCGTGGTATGATACTATTTATTTATTTCGCAGCGGTCCATGTATATGCAGTCATGCACGAGTAAAATGCATGTAAGGGTGTGTGTGCCTGTATAACACTTCCCTAATTTTCATATCTACCCACCCTGTCAGAATTCAAAAACTACAAGGCATAGGAAATTTTAATTCACACCCATGGCTGACCTGTGAGATATTCCAGTACAGCAATTTAAATCAAAATCTGAGATGTAGTAGTTATTAAAAATAAAAAATAAGATGTGGTGTTCTGTTGTGGAACAACCCCATTGAAGAAGATAACAGTGCTTAGCTTAACCTGACCTCGCTGCTGGTTGTGAAGGGGCCCCCAACAGTAATCTTCAGGGCCCCCAAAATGTAGGTCTGTCATTGCATGCAAAGCTTCAGGGATGTCAATAATCTGCCCTCCCTTTGCCCACCAACTGAGACAATTGTCCCATTCCACTTCATTATTGGGCCAGCCCTAGAGATGGGATATTATGGAGGTTATCCAATGGTACAGTTCCATATACATTTTGGTGACCATTCTTTGCAGATTAATAGCTTGGTTGACTTGTTTAGGTATGAGAAGTCCCAAATACGTTAAGCTGCCTCTTTGCCATGTGACTGGCCAATCAGTCTAGTGATTACCAACAGACAGATAGAATGAGGATATTTCAGATTGAGGCATGCAAACAAGTTGCATTCCTCAAGTGTTGCTAACTCCAGTTGTTTTTTGAGCGCTGTCATCGTCAACTTACAGTAGCCTGCACAAATATATCCAATTGCACTGGAAATATCTTGACCATCTCTGGGGCATCATCAAAGATCCCTGCATAAAATCTGTATTTGTCATCCAGAGTTAATGACATGATTTCAGAAGCACTGTAAGGCCCCAAACACAAAACGACTGAGAGGGAAATCTAGATCATTTTAACCAACCATTTCATATGCTGGGGTTTTACTGCTTTTTTTGAACTTATTCCAGTCGAATGAGTCTCTGCCTCATTCCCTGCACACAACTCAATAGATAAACTATAAATTCACATGCACGAATTTATAGTTCCAGTTAAAGGATAATAGAAGTAATTTTGGGTATTGAGATCTAACAGACTTTCCTATCCTCCAAGTGTCCCTATTTTCCAGGGACAGTCCCAGAATTACGAAAGCCATCCCGGCTTCCTATTTAATCCTAGAATGTTCCTGTTTCCCCCACTAGTGTCAAGATGAGGAAGATGAGCTGGGACTTGTCCTGAGCGATGGCAGTGGCAGCTGCGAAGGAGCATCCCATGGCCTCTCCATGGCTGCCACTGCCGCAGCGGTGGAGCGAACCGATCAGGTGCCTGGGGCGGCACGTGTGCCCTGCGCCAAGGGGTGAGGCCAGCGGTCTGCGGAACTAGGCGAGCCGGGGCAGGACACTCCGCAGGGCCTCCGATGGGTCTGCCTGCCTCCTCCCACTCAGCAACCCTATAGCTAAGGGGGAGGCAGCAGGCGGACCGTTTGGGGCAGTACGGAGCCTGCGGACGCCCAAGCCACCGCATCACTCCCAGGAGAGACGCGTGGCTCGGGTGCACTGCAGGCCCCGCGGTGAGTGCCGCCCAGCATTTTGTCACTCCCCCTCAGTGGTGACACCCGGGGCAACCCGCCCCCACCGCTGCCACCCCTCTGCCCCTGCACTGCCAGCCTCCACCCTTGGGCATCTTGTAGCAGCTACTGGAGACAGGTGAGGAGGAGGAGCAGCTGCCATCACTGAGGCCCAGCCCCACATGGTATGCCAGCTCTGAGGGACAGGGCCATCCTGGGCAGGAAGAAAGAGGGAGTGGAGTAGAGTAGAGTGCAAGGTGCTTTTTAAAAAAGCTCTGAGCATCCACATCTAATCTTGCCCCTTTCTAAAATGTATTTACTGCTATGTGTTTTTCTTTTTGTAAATCTACCAAACAATCAAATCAAATCAGGATTATGGAGTTTTCTCAGGATGGCAGAAAGTATGGACTTTCTTCTTCCAGCTTACTTTAGCAATGGCCAATTTCACTTCCTTGAATGAATTTGTGAGGGGACACTTTGTATTATGCATTTGAAGAGTAACTCTCCACTACAAAATGCATGTGTACATCTAATGAAACACTTCTGGTGGTTCCCCACCCCCCTGTGATTCAACTGGCCTTCACTATGGACCAAGCTGTTAATTTGACAGGCCCTGCCCTATGGAACTCCCTGCCAATAGAGGTTCAGCGGTAACCATCCCTCCCTCCAGATGCCTTTTGAAAACGTTTTTGTTCAGACAGGCCTGTGCAAGATTATTTTTTCTTCAACCCAATCAGTATTTAATGATAGTTATTGGCATTTTGCTGATAATTTTTAATGAAGTTCTTATTGGTTTTATCCTTATATGTTATATATAAGTCTTGCTATATTTGGTTGCTTGTAAGTTGCTTTTGGTTGCCTTGGGCAAAATAAAGCAACTAACAACTTTAATAAATTGTTATGAACCTGGGATTTTAAAGTCATATATTACAACCACCCATTTGTATCAATAGCAGCATTTTGCTTCAAAATGCATGTGAACAGGAGCGAGCATGTATCACCAGTGGCAAGATATAGCTTTAAAATCTGGCCTCGTGAAACAATACTTGTTAAAGTGCCAGCCCAACAAATCACAATGTAGTGTGCAAAGTTTCAAGTTCTCTAAAACTCTGGGATGTGTTGGCATCATCGCTTCACAATTAATTCAAGTTGAAATGTTCTCATGTGGATGTAAGATGCTTCTGTAGATCTGCACAAAATAAAAGAGTAAACAAATACAATCTGCCTGCCTCCTTATAAGTCTTAGCTGGTTACTTAACGTGTTCCTCCGTTTCCTCTAGCCTGAGAACTTTGAGGTCAAGATGAGGTCAAGCTGAGTCAGTCAGCTCTAGTGACACAGCAATACATACATCTGCTAAGCAATGGAGCCAAGGAAAGAGGGGGCTGGTTGGAAACGGAGGCTTGACATCATTCTTTTCGGTTACTACCAGCCATAACCCTTAAAAATTATTAGGCATCCGGGTAAACCAGGAACAGCTGGTTCATTAAAAGAAAGAGGGTGAAGGAAAAGATGGATCCACCCATAGAATAATTTTCAGTCTCCCTTCCAAAATCTGTTGATGACATTTTTGGGTCTTGGTTGCAAAGGATTTTGTGTTCGAAGGGATTAGAGGAATTTACAGTGTCAGCAACTGAGCCCTGGATCACAGCATAATGACAGAGACATAATGACTATTACAGCACCAAAAGTGGGTCATGCCATCACTTTCCAAGACCAATCAAGGAGACAGATGAAGTGTCCATCACAGAGATAAAGCTTCACCTTCCAGAGGCGCAGGGAGCAGGGTCCATGACATTTTTCAAGAGTACACAGAGTACTTTCGATCTCGCCAACTCCTGAAATGGCACTGAGGACATCCCCAAAGGGGGCTGTTTGCTGCCTTAAAAATGCAAAGGTCAAATGATCAAAATGTAGTAAATTCTGTACAACAAAATATGTTTTTGAATGATCACATTGTTTTGGCATCAAGCCCTAATCCTTGGCTCAAGCAAAATGTGAAACTTGGTTTTGAGAGATCTTGGAGAATTCAGTATGCACAGTCCAGTTTTTTAAAAAATGCCACAAAGGTAGTGTTTGTTTTCAGTTTGATACATATTTTGATTATTGATATATTTATAATTTGTACTGTGATTTATGCCAGAGTTGCAATCTGGGATCAGGTCCCGCTGTCACTAGGAGCTTTAAAAATAAAGAAAAATACACTTGGACCAAGACTGCCCCAAATATTTTCCTCTCGGCTTAAGTTATCACAAAAGGTCACAATTCCTTTTTTACCTTGGTTTACCCAGTTAAAGAACTGCATAGCGTATAAGCACTAAAGAAGACTTGTTTTAAGTATTATTGAAAAGCTCAGGTAGATGGATTTGGTATTTCAAGGCCCTGGATTTTCTACTTGCAGGAACACAAAAAGCTTTCTTTTCCTTGAAACTGTATTTATCACAAACAGCATTTACTGTATATATGAAAATAGATTTGCTTATAACCCACTCTGATTATTAACTTTCATATGTAATTTAGTGCCAATGTTAAAACAAGAAGAGGAAATTTTATTTACACCAATAGGGCTTTTCCTGCAAGTTGATGTTCTTACAACAAAATAACTTGATATTCCCAATTCTCTTTTTGCACAATTTGTTCACAAACTCCATTTGTTGGGATAATTTTCTTTACTATTCCCTAGAATCAAAGAGGTATCTATGGAGAGATTAATTCACAGAGTCCTGCTCTGAGTAAAGCCTGATTGAAACAAACAGGGGACTTGCGGGAACTTTTATTTGTGAATGACTTTCCCAGAGCCAATTGCCATGACAAATGTGTGCCGTGATCACAGCCAGCCATGTCCTCTGAGCTGTGAGTTCAGCAAATGTAAATTGGGATCATCTTTGTACATTCATAAAAATGTCTAATATAACAAAAGCCAACTTATGAGGCTTCGTCAAAAGCAGTTATGTGGTCTGAAAAATGCAAAGGTTGTAAATGATACTGAGCTGTGATCTCAAAGTGCACGAGAAAAGGTACCAGAAGAAATTAAGTTTGAGGTGGTTTGATCGCACTCACCACCACAATGTTAAAAAAATAAAATAATACTGTGTAAATTATCTCTTGCACAGATAGCAGCGTTCTTACAAGAATCAAAATTCTATTTATTTTCTCCTGCAACATTTATGTTTCATTGATGTACTGAAATAATCATTATGTTCAGGGAATTATTAAATGGATGCCTAGCCAAGTGGAGAATATTATGATAAACATATGAAGGGCCACAACTGGAAGGGAGGGAGCAAGTATGGCATTGAGCCTCTTTTCTGATGGCTCAGGCTCCAGGTATTGACAGAAGGTTTAGCCAATCAAAAGACTTCATAGTCCATTAATGGCCAACTGCAGGACCCTTGCAGGAATAATTAGGTGCATGGGGTAGAGGTTCCCCACCAATGTCCTATTTCCTAACAACTCTGAAGAGGGTTCTGAGGGGTTAGGGTAAACGGACCACTAGACAGGAGACACATCTGCAACATATAGGAGGGCTTATTGGGTTTTTATTATGTTATTCTGTGTTTTTATATTGTGATTTGATGTTGTAACCACCCTGAGACCTGCGGATATAGAGCATTATACAAATTTAATTAATAATAATACAGCGGTACCTCGGGTTACATACGCTTCAGGTTACAAAAGCTTCAGGTTACAAACTCTGCTAACACAGAAATAGTGCTTCAGGTAAAGAACTTTGCTTCAGGATGAGAACAGAAATCGTGCTCCGGCGGCGCAGCAGCAGCGGGAGGCCCCATTAGCTAAAGTGGTGCTTCAGGTAAAGAACAGTTTCAGGTTAAGTACGGGCCTCCAGAATGAATTAAGTACTTAACCCGAGGTACCACTGTAATAATAATAATAATAATAATAATAATAATAATAATAATAATAATAATAAATAAAAAACACTATTTTGATATCATTGAGCAAAGGCATCAAGTTATTTTATGAAGCGTGCCATTCTTTCAAGTTGTTTCAGCTAGTGTTCCTGTTGTGGGTGATGGTCTATGTGTAAGGTTACCAGACGTCCCCGTTTCCCGGGGCAGTCCCAAGATTTACAAATCAGTCCCCATACAAAATCCATTGAAGTTGAAAAGTGTCCCCAGATTCATTGAAAAAAAATCTGGTAACCTTATTGTGGTGGTGTTGTTTTAACTCACCATAGACTGATCAGGAAAGGAGGAATAGGATAAAACCAGAAGGAAGAAAAAACAAACAAAATGAGGTATCCTATTATCAACGACTTTTAAAGCTCTTTCTTCTTTGCCTTAATGCGTTTGAAAGGCTGCCCTGATGTTCTAAGGATCTACCATAATGCCTTTAAACCTCTGGGTACTTTTCCATCCCTTAAGAAAATTCAGGGCCATATCATGTTTGGGAGGACTTAGGATAAAGTTATAAAAACAAACACATTTTTGCAAAGTCTCTTCTATTTTATTATGGGGCCAACGTTTGAAAAACACCCGCTCTTCACTGAATGAAACTGAGTTGCCCTGGGTGTGAACCAAGTCCCAGAATCTAAGTCTGAAGTAAACAAACCTGAAAAAGAGTAGCATAGCCTATTATCTGAGCTTAAGGGATCAAGCCATTATCACTTGCATTCCATCTGCAGGTACTTTTTAACACAGCCCAGGGAGGTCAGGATCCCTGAGAGGAATTCTCAGTAACCGTCCCATGCAAACTGTAACGGGTTTGTGAGGGGTGACTCTTGAAATTGTTTCGTTTTGCATATATTCTGTGTACAAATGCAGGTGTGGGAAATGGATGTTGTGGGTTTTGTGGGGGGTGACTATTGAAAATTGTTTCGTTTTGCATATATTCCATGTACAAATGCAGATGTGGGAAATGGATGTTGTGGAAGGGGGGAGGGAATACATCCCTAGTACATTTTTTCACAGTTTTGACACCGAGTGTGCGAATCAGCCCTACTCGGTGAAGACCCAGGTGGAATCTACACACATACAAAAAACTCTATGAAAATGCTTGTTAAAAAACGTTGTTGAATTTGCCATAGCTCACTGTCGCCAGTGTCACAGTTTCATATTGCACTTCACAATACACTTAAAACATTTTATTTGCAGCTGTATAGCTGAATCCCCTGTGTGGTGTAATGATAAGAGAGCTGGACTGTGACCTGGGAGACCAAGGTTTGAATCCCTGTTCAGCCATGAAACTCACCATGTGTTTACTTTAGGCCAGTCACCATCCCTCAGATTAATCTACGTCACAGGGCTGTTGTGAGGATAAAATGGGAAAGAGGAGAAGGTACTTAATTCATTCTGGAGGTCTGTTCTTAACCTGAAACTGTTCTTAACCTGAAGCACAGCTTTAGCTAATAGGGCCTCCTGCTGCCGCTGCTCCGCCAGAGCACAATTTCTGTTCTCATCCTGAAGCAAAGTTCTTAACCCAAGGTACTATCTCTGGGTTAGCGGAGTCTGTAACTTGAAGCATATGTAACCCGAGGTACCACTGTAACTGCATTTGAGGCGTGGCTCCTGTTTCAAAAAGGGTGTAAGCAACAGTGATTTTGCAGTGTGGTTTCCCCCTGAGATCTCACGCAGTACCTCAAACACATGTTTTGGGGCACTGTTCCCAAAAAAGGACTTGGGGCGGGAGGTGTGAACCAAAGCACAAAATCACTCGCAATCACAGCAAGCAAAATGGCCAGCGTGCGCTCACGATAAAAAATGGGGAGATGGTGTCCGGGAAGATGGCATCCCGGATTTTGGCTTCTAAGTATGGGAGAGTATGAATGCAGGCGCTCTAAGTATCCCTATTTTCCAGGGGAAGCCCTGGATTTACCAGCCATCCTGGTTTCTGATTTGATCCTGGAATCTCCTGCTTCTGCTTAGGACATCCCTATTTTCATCAGAGAAGTGTTGGAGGATATGGCAGAATGTCCCTATTTTCATTGGAGAAATGTGGGAGGGTATGGAGCTAGCCAACCCTCAAGCTGTCTGAAGGCAATCCTGTACAGGGAAGTTTTTCAAACATTTAATGTTTTATTATGTTTTTATATATGTTTGAAGCTGCCCAGAGTGGCTGGGGCAACCCAGTAAGATGTGGAAGTTTCCCAGAACTGTTGTTGTCATTGTTGATGTTGTCATTGTTATTGTTGAATAGGACATTCCTACTTTCATTGGAGAAATGATGGGTGGTCTGTGAATGATGAGGTCGTGGCCTCCTTTGTTATTGCTTAGAAAAAATGTCTCATTTGTATTGGCTGTTGGCACCACCTCACTGCTACTGATCTGCAAAAAGCCCCATGGCAGAAGGTTTCATGATATCTTCTCCTGGGCTTTGATGGAGAAAAGCCATAACTAAATAGCAGAGCATCTTATTTGCATGCAGAAGATCCTAGATTCAATCCCCAGCATCTCTAGGTAGGGCTGGAACAAACCCCGTGCCTGAAATCCCATAGACTCACCGATAGCCAGTGTAAACAATACAGTGGTACATCGGGTTAAGAACTTAATTCGTTCTGTAGGTCTGTTCTTAACCTGAAACTGTTCTTAACCTGAAGCACCACTTTAGCTAATGGGGCCTCCCGCTGCGCCGCCGGAGCACAATTTCTGTTCTCATCCTGAACCAAAGTTCTTAACCTGAGGTAATATTTCTGGTTTAGCAGAGTCTGTAACCTGAAGCATATGTAAACTGAAGCGTCTGTAACCCGAGGTACCACTGACAGAGTTACCGGTAAATAGACCAATGATCTTACTCACTATAAGGCAGCTTCCTCTGTTCCTATGCAGAATGCAGGTGGGAACATCACATGAGAGAGCACTAGGGAATGTTAGAAAGAAGTTGATATTGACCATTCTACATTTTGGAAGATCCAGTGGTCACTTGTATTACTGACTGTCCCTTATATATGCACATGGTTACCTTTTATATTACCTGGGGAAGGAACATAGTTCAGGGAAGGGATGTAGCTCAGTGGTAGAACATCGACTTTACATGCAGAAGGTTCTAGATTCAATCCCCAACAATGATGGGGACGCGGGTGGCACAGTGGAGATTGCAGTGTCTTTATGATATATGGTTTATTTCCCCACATATCCAACCTGAGCATATGATGGAGGGGTTCACATTGACATCCCAAGAAGGCATTCTGTTCCTACAGTGGCCAACTAGAGGTCCACAAGAAGTAGAACGCGGGTGGTGCTGTGGTCAAAACCACCGAGCCACTTGGGCTTACCAATCAGAAGGTCAGCAGTTCGAATCCCCACGATGGGGTGAGCTCCCGTTGCTCTTTCCCAGCTCCTGCCAACCTAGCAGTTCAAAAGCATGCCACTGCAAGTAGATAAATAGGTACCGCTGTGGCGGGAAGGTAAACAGTGTTTCCATGCGCTCTGGTTTCCATCACAGTGTTCCGTTGCGCCAGAAGCAGTTTAGTCAACAATTTATTGTTGTTAGCCACCCTGAGCCCGGCTTCTGCTGGGGAGGGCGGGATATAAATAAAAAAATTTTATTATTATTATTATTATTATTATTATTATTATTATTATTATTATTAGTCATGCTGGCCACATGACCCGGAAAGCTGTCTGTGGACAAACGCCGCAACCCAATAGTCACCTTTGACTGGACTTAACCATCCAGGGGTCCTTTACCTTTTTGGTTTTTTTACCAATCCCCAGCATTTCCAGGGAGGTCTGGGAGAGGCCCCTGTCTGAAACTCTGGACAGCTGCTGCCAGACAGAGTAGACAATACTAAGCTAGGTGGACCAACAGTCTGGCTCTTTTTATGTTCCTAAAAAGTGCAGGAGGCTGGCTTCCAAGTGCCTGGTATGAGGGCACTCACTGGTTTTGTTTTCGATGATTTTTTAAAAAAAAATCTGCTCTGATTTCCATACAAGTAGACGAAGACTTAAAGTTATTTTTTAAAATGTCGAACAACAACAACAATGAGCAGCTGTCAAGAGCATGGTAGGCAGCTTCTGTGACTTCACGTGATTATAAGAAAAACCAGCTGGGGATGTCTTGGGGTTTTCATAAAGTGTGGCCACCCTGGAAGGCTTCAGAATACAGACCACCGAAGAGAAGCTTTGCAGAATGGAAGAAATGGCTCCCACAAACCCTCTCGGCCACTTCAAAATTAAGGTAAGTGCAACAGCAAAAATCCTCTGAAATATTTTTAATGATTTTCAAATGCCATTTCTTTTCACGTTACCTGATAAAAAATGGTTGTGGGATGGGGGAACGGAAGACCCTTTTTGGCACAGCATCGAATAGACGTCCCTTTACACAGCGCATGCACGTTCTGTACTCAGGTATGCATTTTTGAATAAATAAAGGAGAGAGGAAATCAGGCCTTAGCAAAAGAAGCTAACAAAAATAAACGACTGAAGCCATTTAAAAGACAAGAGCTTTGATCCAAGGCACAGAGTTTAGGCCTGAGCGTCTCATAGGACAAGCAGCAAGCCCATCCTTGTTCTTTTCTTTTGCATCAATAAAGGCACGGAGGACAGAAAAGAGTGAGAGGTTGTGACACTACCGGTCAATGCCAGAAAGATATTGATGACTTGGAGGGAGTTCAGAGCAGAGGAACAAAAGTGGTCAAAAGGGGGCGGGAGCCGGAGGAAAGATTAAAGATTAGAAGAGACAAACGTGTAGTTAGCTAGTCAGAAAAGACAAAAGAGCTCCAGATAAACAAAGACTGTCAATGCCAGAAGTGGGGAAAGTGGGCTGAACAAAAGGGGGAGGGAAGTAAGCTAGGAATGCCCTGCCCGTGAAATTGATTAAACCTGGAAAAGGAAAAGGGCATTGGCCAAGAAAAGCAAGGGGAGCCCTATTACTAATTACAATTTTAAAAACTAAACTGGACCACATATTAGATCAACATTTTCCCATGTGGACAGCAGAAGAGCAACTCCCATGATTGCACTATCTGCGCTCCAAATGCGCAGGAAATTCTTTAGAGTGGTATTTTTAGCAGGCCAGCTGAAGGCATTTTGCCACCTGAGGGAGACCACCCACCCGCTGCTCCCTCTGCTGCCACCTTCTCCTTCCCCCACCCCCTCCATTACAAAGTGCCGCTATCCCACCCCCAAAGACTCACTCTGAGGAAGAATTCAGAAAAAAGGGGGGCAGCACAGAGCAATGCCACCCACTTTCGTGCAATGCCAAATTTATAAATGGTTTTTGCATACCCTCCGGCATTTCTCTGATGCAAATAGGGAGAGCCTATTCCATACCCGCCAACATTTCTCCAATGAAAATAGAGACCTCTTAAGGAAAAGCAGGGCATTCTGGGATCAAATCAGAAACTGGGATGGCTTCTGTCAATCTGGGACTGTCCCTGGAAAACAGGGACACTTGGAGGGTGTGTTTTTGCCACTGTGGGAAAATGGAGGTGATACAGGCAGTCTCTGAGGCCACCTTTTCCCACCATGCCTTGCTCTGAAAAAGAACCCTAGATCGAGGTGTACGGTTCATTTTCAGAGTAAAGCACAGGGAAAGCTGGATCTTGGACAGCCTCAAAACAGCACTGCCATCCATTTTGCCACAACAGCAAATGCCATTTAATTTAATGTTTGCACTGTTTTTGCTGCCGCATTCAAGTAGTATCAGTGCCAATGATATCTTAAGAGATGTCTAAACGCATAGCCAAAATCTATAACTAGATGAAACCATGTATCTAACCAAATTCATCAAACAGCTTTCAAAATAACATAATATTATTATTTTACACAGGATTTACCTTTGGGCTAGCAAAGCTATGGTTGTGGGGTGTGGCTTTATCTCAGCATGGAAGTTTATCAAAATTAAGAAACAATGCAGAATCAAATTCATACCAGAATATACTCATTAAAAGTTAAAGCACGAAAAAGGAAAGGAAAGAAATTGTGTGGAATAATTGTCAGGAAGAATGACAGCAAAATGAATTGGATGAGCTCGTTGTTCTGTGCAATCTTTAAACTTCTGTATGTCCATGAAAACAGTGCATTTTTCTGTGATGTGCTATTCGCAAGTCAAGACATAGCGCACCAGATGAAGAAAAATTAAGATGATAATATTTCGCTCATAAAACCGCTGGTGTGCTAAACACTGCCATTGTCGATTCTGTGGTTTTTTGAAGAGGAAGAACGCCTGGTTCTTTTGAAAGAGTATTTTATTCCACACACTGACTTTTAAAATACAAGCTAGTTCTTCATTACACCAACCTTTCCACATTAGTGAGTGACAAGGATTTCTGTGGAGCCTGTTTCACATGTGGCTTGGCAGGTGCTTTGCATTTAAGACACATGAGGGTTTTTTCAGATTGTGTTGAGTTGCTCTAATCATAACCTCAGAGAATCAGTCATTGTTTACTTTAGTTCTATCATAAGCACATCTGGGCAACTCTTTCAGTAATGGCCAAGGTAATTAATAATGAACTGAGGTGGAAATCTGATAAAGTACTTATGACATCCATATTAGTACCAAATGAATTCATCATGGCTGGAGTTATTGTAAAAATGCTGAAGGAATTAAAAGCCATTTGAGGTAGTGTTTTAGGTGTGTTACTAGCATTCATACAGGACAAAAAAGAAGAATTACTTTGCATCCTGGGATAACACCGTATCTTTCCAAAATTCTTCTGTGTCTGTATTCTGCCTTTTCCCAGTCGCATCAGTACAAATAATGATATATAAAGCTAAATATCAAAATAGGAGATTAATTTGAGTTTTGGTTTCTGCAGAGCTCTCTTTCTCATTCTACATTTGGAGGCAAACATCCACAACATTGATCTACCTACCCATCAGCATGTTACAATAAACATGCCTACAGCATGGTGGGGCTGAACCACTCATCCAACCTCCCTCTGACTGTGTCATTGCTTCATACAGGGATGGAGAGAAGCAGTGGCAAGGCAGCAGCAAGGTCAGCATAGTGCAAACGTTGTGCAAGCAGCGAGGCCAATCTGTTGCTCCTGCCAGCGCATTTGCACTGTGCTGACTTCACCGCTACTTCCCCCTCTCTGTCCCAATATGCAGCAGCCACACAACCAGAGAGAAGTCAGGTGAGTGGAAAAGCCCCGCCATGCAATGAAACTAGTTTCTGAACCACTCCATATTACTCAAGTTCCATCTCCATTTTGGGTAACTGAAGCAGAGGTTTAGGCGCAAGGTTTAGGCTCAAAATATATCTGCAAATAAGTGACGCACACAGCCAGGCATAATAGCATATAGTAAAAAGAATAAAATCTTAGGTCTTAGTGCATCTTTCGTTGTTCCATTCTGTTCCCTCTCTTTCAACATCCTCCACCAGTGTTTCCCAAAGTTGGGTCTCCAGCTGGTTTTGGACTACAACTCCCATCATCCCTATTTAGCAAGACCAGTGGTCAGGGATGATGGGAATTGCAGTCCAAAAACAGCTGGAGACTCAAGTTTGGGAAACACTGTACCCATAACACTGGCCCTACACATCTCCTCATACAGGCATTATCGGGGGGGGGGAGTAGACAGGCCATGTAGACTAGGACTACCATGTGTCCGGACATTACTGGGATTTCAAAGGCAAGTCAATCAAAAGCTCAACAACTTTCAGTGTGTCCTGGATTTTGCTTTTAGAAATATGGCAACCCCGGTGTAGAAACACAGCCTGCATTCAAATGGATCATGCCTTCATTTATTGTATAAATTCAGAAGTTGTGTGTGTTCTTGTGTCCCTTTTTTAATTTGAATGTTAACTTTGCAGTTGCCAGTGTCTATAGCATCCTATTGAAATTCTTACTTGCAGCACTCCAGAGGCCTAAACACCAAACACTAAAAATGCACTTTGAGTACATTCAAGTTAGTTGGGCTTGTGGCCATTACATGACTGTGGCTGTCTGTGGTGGACGGTACCTTATATATTGAATTATTTCTTTGTTTTTTCCTTTAAACCAACCTTTTCCTATTATAGCCAGTTTTCCTCTCTTTTTTTATCACACATCAAAACCATTAAATCTGAATTAGTCATATCTCTCTCACATCCATTGTAAGAAAATGTGACATGTGATAAATGCAAAAAGTTTTATTTTTCTCTGCAAAACATTGCAAAACATTGAACAGGAAAAGCAAATAACAAAAATGATTATTGAAATCCTGGGGGGCAGGGGAAGTCTTTCAGAAAGCGCAAGCAAAAATTCATCAAAGGGAATGCAGAAAAATTCTGGTTAAGTATATTAGTTCCTATATAAATATATTTTTAAACCTGCCTCGTTGAGTAAACGCTTCTTCAGGATATGGAATTTTTAAAAAAGTAAATAAATAGAATTAATAAGTGTCTGGCATTAAGCAGCTACAATTCAAAACATTTGTTTCCGATGAATTCCAAGGAATAGGAAGAAAGGCCTGTGATGATGAGAAAATTCATATAAAATTTTCATGGTCTCATGGTTTTCACTGTTGAACTGCCAATTACTCATTGGTGTCCCTGTGACGTCCTGCGGATGTACTTGCGCAGATTATTTACAAAAGCTAAGGAGTGATTAAGAAAGGCAGCAATGTTGAAAACATCCCCTGTTATGGTTTTGCTATACTTGTGGGCCCTTCTTTGTAATCAGTGAGAGAGAGAGGCATATCCCAAAATTCTATGAGTCATTCAGTTAGGTTTCTGACAGAGCGCAACTAAAAGCACACAAAAAAGAAGAAGGGAAGTGACCAGATGGCCAATGATTAGGGATGCTGGGAGCTCTGGCCCAACAACATCCAGAGGCCACCTCATTGGCTAACCCTGTCTTACAATCCAACATAAGAACATAATAATTGCATTGATATAATTTTGAAAGATCTGTTGAAAATACACTATCAGTGGAATCTCGCTCTTAAATTTAAATGTTTATATGATTCTTAAATGGCTGTTGTTGATTTATGGGGGTCCCAGTTGTACGGGACACACAACAGCTCTTCACGCATAGATGTCCTCCATGAAGACATCTCTAAGCACCAACGCATGCCTGGTGCTAACGGCAGGATCAGTGGCAGGTCCGCATTCTTCAGTCACTGTATGAACATGAGAAGAGTTTTGCTCTACTCGCACACTTGTAAAATTTAACTGCTTCTCCCACCTTTCTTCTTTTTTCCATCGTCAACATTTCATTTGGTGTTATGAGTGGAGGGAGAACAGGATGGGCAGATAGAGATGAAGTGAGCATAGGAAATGATGTAAGCCCTCTCCCTCACCAGTGGAGAAACCTGGACTGAGAATCCCCTAGACCAGGGTTTCCCAAACTTGGGTCTCCAACTCTTGTTGGACTACAATTCCCATCACCCCTCCTCACAAGCAGGACAAGTGGTAAGAGATAATGGGAATTGTAGTCCAAAAAAACAACTGGAGACCCAAGTTTGGGAAACACTGCCCTAGACCTTTTATAGTTAATGTGTTGTTTATTTGCCTTTGTTTGTTTGCTTGTTTAAAAAAATCCAAATTCACATTGTTGGGGTGGCTGAGAAATCCCATACAGAACAACCAAACTGTAATAATGGTGGCCACTGCTGCTTAGAGAATCTGCAGCCAAACAGGGCAGCATCAATGATTTGAGGGTTTGAACTTTAAAATGGCATTTTTCCCACATGATGTCACAAACAGCTCTCGAGAAGGAGTCACAAGGTTAAGTGAAACTGTGAGCAATCTAAAATAATCAGGTCATTTTTGGAACCTGCAAAATGAAACACAGTTATGGTTACCTAATCACACCTGCATTTATCGAGCAGGTACAGCAACTCTGACTTCCAATAGCAATTCAGCAACAATGCTAAAAATGCCGGTGCCATTCCAAAGTAGAAAAGGGAAAGCCACACTCTTGACGTTTTACTCACAAGTCAGAATCCTGCAAAGTTAGTTGTGCCTTAAGCTCATTGACTTCATGGGGCTTAAGTGTACCTAATACAGTGCCAAACTGCGGCTGTAATTTGCAGAAGCACACACAATTGGGAGATTATGCATAATAATATGTCCTGCATGGAATTAGAATTCTACTTGCAATTGTAATTCACTAGCAAAATGCCCATCATTATGGGAGGTAGTGTATTTTGGAGAGAATATTCATATATAGTGGGGACTGCAGGCAGTGTTATTGTTGGAAGCCAGGCCACCAACTTTGTGCCATTGTTCCCCTGCAGAACTTTGATGTTCTCCATAGGTGTGAATGGCAGCCATTCACTTATATGGGAATAAAGGATACAATCATGGACACCATTTGATAGGACAAATGGGGCTAGTAAATCCAGTATCTGGAATAAAGAGCGTACCCAACTAAAAATCAGTTGTCCCAAATTACAGCTCCTTTACTGCCTGCTCCCATCTGCAAAGCTCCACCTATTCTTCTGTATCACTCAACCCTACATTTCTGGGGTCACATTAGATAATGCTTAGAGCAAATCAGAAGATGCTTTCACTCATTCCGCCCACGCATACCACAAGAGGGACCATACTTGAAGGCCCTGCACACACAGTGAGTGGAATGTCTAACCCAAACTATATTAAGACTCCGTATGAAAAAAATTTAAGAAGAGCCCTGCACCCAAATATGTGCATCATCACCAAATCTTTGCATGTGTTTCCCAAGATCAGTCTAAAATGGACCAATGGATTTCTTTCCAACAAAACCTAACTGTGACTTTCGAAAACTGCTGTGCAGAAAGTTAGACCATTGTCAAGGCTTCAGGGAATCCTATCCCTCCCACGATGCGATGCCAAGAAGCAGGAAAACAAGAAGAAATAAATGGCCAAGTAATTTATTCAATATTCACAGAGGGAGACGAAGGAACGCGGTCTCTCTTAGATAATGGTGTTGCTCCAAGTAAGGCCCCACCCCCTCAGTTCCTCCTATTCTACGTCACCCCTGTGCCAGCTGATCTGTACTTTTTGCCTCTGAGCTTTCTGTTCTACTACTCTCAAGGCACGCCTGGTTCTGGGAGAGGGAGGGTCAGGAATGCTGTCAAGAGACACTGTCAGCTGTCTCTCCCCTGTTGCTTCTTCTTCCTGCTGCTCTTCCAATATTTCCCAGCTTCTCCCCTCTGCAGCCTCTGAACCTTCTGCAAACCACTATTCTAAATCTATACTGTCCTCCTCTTCTCTGGAAGGTTCAAGAAGGGTGGGGCAGATCCCACCATTCCTCCTTCGTCCAGGCCCTGACATCCATTGACCCATCTAACTCAGCCTTGTCAACACTGGCTGGCAATAGTTCTCCAGAGTGTCAGACGGGTTCTTTCTCAACTCTACCTGGAGATGCAGGGAGTTGAACTCGGGACCTTTCACATTGCATTGGGCTGGTTCTGAGTCTTGCTTCTTGCCCCTAATCGATTCACATAGCTAGTTGTCAGACTTCTCTATAGTGGTGGTTCATTTTGTCTGTTTTGTTTGGGCATCCGGTGACAGTACGCACCAGGAGGAAGAGACACAGGCCAAATGGATACAGCCCACACAATTTGCTAAAGAAACACAAAACCCACAAGTACTGTGACAAGGCATATTTCCCAGTCTGAATATTATTTCTTCAGTGGTAATTTGCATGTTCATACCCCCTGAAAAAATTGTCACAATGACTTTCTCATCGCCACAGGGAAACAGGAGACTGTCTCTGGGATTCCACCGCCTCATGACACAATGGGTCATTGTGTCTTGCTGTTAACCAGAAGGTTCGTGGTCCAAGCCCACCCAGGGACAGCTGGGGGCAGGAGGCCTGCATAGGGGTCCCTTCCAACTCTATGATCCTATAGCTCTAAGATTCCTCTCTGCGTCTGTATCCCTGAACAAATTCAGGCCACTCCCCACCGAGTGAGTTGCAAACATCTGAACTTAATTTTAGATTTTTCAGAAAACATTGTGATGGGTGCTGTATGGGTTTTATTTAAAAAGTACAGTTGATGCAGGGGGGGGGGAGACAGACCAAGTAAAAAAGAGTAACTCAGAAACAAAACAACCACCAATCAGCAAGGTATAACTGCAAGAAATGAAGGTGAATTTCAATGAAGCAATATCTCCAGTACAGAATACAATGTGTACCCAGGGATATAGAAGTTGTGGCCCTCCAGTTGTTGCTGGACTTAAACTCCCACCAGCCCCAGCCAGCATAGCCAATGACCAGTGATGGTGGAACTGTCCTATAGCAACATTTGGAAGGCTCCACGTTTCCCATCCTTGGTACAACAGATCAATAAAGCATTAATCTCTCTCAACATCCACTGCCTTCCAGCCTCCTCAACTTCTGAACCTAGTTACACATAACTTGGCGCACCAATAAAGGCTTGTGCATTTGTATTGCCTAATCCATGTGTTTTCAGGAGGCTGGGGGGAAATGAGGAACCATGTATCATAAAAGCATTGTTGACTCTCTTAAGCCCCAGCCTCCCTGACACATAAGCTTATGACAAACCTCCCAACCCTTTTTAGATTTTTCAAGGACTGCCAATACTATTAGGGTTTTAAAATACTGGCGTTGTGGTTTATCTGATACACACAGAGAGAGAGAATCTGAGTAATACGTGTTTTGGATAAAGACATCTAAATGCCGCGAACATTTCCTATGTATACTTTGAAAACGGAATTAAGCCCATTAGTAGAATGGAAGCTATTTGAGGCTTGTAAAAAGAAAGCGAGCTTGGTAGATTGTCTGGATTATTTCCCACTTTGAACATATTCTTTTACTTAACTCAAAATGACTGGTTTATATTAATACAGTTAAATATTGAAAGAGGTTTTGGGTCACAGGCTGATAGTAATTCCATTAAAGCAAATTATTTTTCCATTTCCAGAAAATCTAATTAAAAATGTGAAAGCAAATGTTTTGTGTAATTTTTTAAAACTTTATTTTGCTACAGAATAATGCAGTAAACGTCTGGTAGTTCACCACCACCGCCTGTTCTGCTTCTATTCTTGTTACAGTTTCCTACCCTGGTATTTCTCATTATTTCTTCCTTGTTTTCCCCTACTACTGATTCCAAATTAAAATGTGTGTGTGTGTGTGCGCGCGCGCACGCACGCACACACACACCCCGTCGCTAGGAACTGATATGGTGAATTAGGCAGCCCAGAGTGAACTAGCTAGTAAAATGAGGACAGAATACTACTTTAATTTACTTTGAGTTAAAAGGTAACAAGCGGAGGGGAGAGGAAGATTGCCATCAAGGAAACAATTGTTGAATAGGAAGAGGGAGAGATTTACTCATTTAATTTACCTATTTATTTAGGTCATTCTACACCCTTCACCATATGATCACAGGGTGAACAACATACAGTGGTACCTCTGGTTAAGAACTTAATTCGTTCCGGAGGTCCGTTCTGAACCGGAAACTGTTCTTAACCTGAGGTACCACTTTAGCTAATGGGGCCTCCCGCTGCTGCCGCTCTGCAGCCGTGCGATTTCTGTTCTCATCCTGAAGTAAAGTTCTTAACCCGAGGTACTACTTCCAGGTTAGCGGAGTCTGTAACCTGAAGTGTTTGTAACCTGAAGCGTTTGTAACCCGAGGTACCACTCTATTAAAGCACACCAATGAATATTCTAAAAACCGATTAAAAGATCAATACAAAATAAACGCACCATAAACTTAAAAGAAAGAATAAACTCAGTAGCAGAAGGCACACTACAAAAAATAACCACAGAAAGGTTGAGTAGCACTGAGGACTATTAAGTAATGAAATGACAGGCAGCCCTAAGACCTTACAGGAGAAAATACGTTGTTTTACTACAGTAACACTGAAGAGATCAGCATCATTTCATTTCAGTAAGAGCTACAGCCTCAACAGCCAGCATTGTCAGGCATTTGCTGAGCCCCCAAGCCCCAGAAAGGGGGTTACCTTCGAGCGCTAGAACCCCATCGTTTCTGATCATCCTCCTTCCCATCTGCTTACCTGCCCTCTCCATGTGGCCTAGAAGAGAATGGGACAATTAGTGAGCAAGTAGAAAGGGCAATGGCAGCTACCATCTGCATCTTCAAGCAGTCCTAAACCCTCTGGACCATGCTGGAGGTTGCACCCAGGCTGGGACAAACCTCCACCACTGCCCAGACTGAGAGGTGAGCAACTGAGTGGCAAAGAAGAGGCACTGGCGGATGAAGCTCTGCCACTGAGAGGAGGAGGAAGAGGGGGAGCTGGCTGTTGTTTATGCCATGGTTCTGTTGGGATACTGCCGGGAAGACGGCATCAGGCAGGCATCAGCAAGCCCCCAGCTGGCTCCAGCCACTGGCCGGCAGCTGGTCTCCCTTGGAACAGCATCAAACAGCAACACGGGCCTCAGATACATTTAGAGACCCATGCACGCTCTGTGTAAATCATCACACAGCAGATGAGGCGGACAGAGAGATGTGCAAGCATAATGTACAGCATTTTATTCAGCATAGTTCAGGAACAAAGGAAAACATGTCTGCTTTCCCTTGTCTCCAGCAAATCAGCAGAGAGCAAAAGCTACATACAAACAGAAGTTCCCAGCAAGAGCTGGAAGTAAACAGGCATGTGACACACAATAGTCATGCCTGTTCCCTTTTAAGGTGGAATGGAACTATATCCTAACAGGTTCCTCAGACCCAGGGGCACATTTTATGTGTTACAATGCAAAAACTGACCTTATCTGGGGCAGGGCTCAAACTGAACGCTACAGAACTGCAGAATGTTGATGTTGCTTCAGCAATGGTCATCCTCTCATCTCACTGCTTTCCCATGGGAAAACCCACGCGTTAGTGCTCAGTTGGAACAAGCAATTTAAAGAATGGTTTTTCCCTGGGAAAGGAGTGGTGCAAGCGGAAAACCATTCACACCCCTGCCTAGAAAATGAGGGTCAAGTGAGAAACTGCTCAGACTGTGCTTTCTAGTCACAGGATGAGCAGAAGTGTGGACAAGCCTCAGCTTAATTTAGGAGCAGCAGTTCTGTCTCACCTATAAGCTCTGCCTTTACCGGAAACTTCCTCTTCATTTAAAGGGGCTCAGCCGATTCCAGGTGTCTTTTACTCCGATAGTGCAGAAAAGACCCTGGTTGTACTGGGGCTTCTGAGATGGGAATTCTGAGTCAGGACAGAATGTGACCTCAAACTGGAGGGGAGTTAATATCATGGATTTGTATGTTGGACTTCTTCTGGGGGACTCTGCCTGCAATTCCCTTTCTGACATGGGAGCCCCCGATGGCATCCCCTGAAACAGGAGAATCTCAGTTCCAGAGCCATGGCACTAAGAAACTCTTACAGACACCACAAAATAATCATTACACTGGCACCACAGTGAAGACCCCAGTCATTTACTGACTGTATAATATAGTGGAACTTCAGTACAATTATATTTTGCCTGACGCAAGAGATGGGTGGTAAACTGTCCCTACTAAGCTCCCAATTTTTGTATCCTTCTGTTTTTCTTTTCACATGCAGACTCTTTTCTTAGCCTGTTGGTTTTGTCTAGATAACAACATGCCTAAAAATATGTCCATTCCACTCATCCTTGTCTGCCACTCTCATCAGCAAGAACTGTCACCTCTGATACTCTTACCTTGTTCTTTGTAGCCTCCAAATTTGTATTGAAAAGGCACCTTCTGCAACAGCTGCAGTCTTTGGGGCCATTTAACAAATTCCTGAACTCTTTCTTTTTATCTTTTCAAAACTGGATGAAAACAACTCATCTCCAAATTGAGGTCCCTACAAATGATGCTCATACTTTTCCTTCTACCTTTTCTTGCATGTTGATGCTTTCTGACCTTGCAACTATAGCTGTTGTCTTTCCTTCTCCTGACTCTTAATCCAACACCATCACATATCATTATTTCAAATACACTTTGAGTAGTTACCAGAATAACACTTCAGTCATTCAAGTTCGAGAGCTGCCATTTGTTGGCTAGCGATAGACTTTACAGCCTCTTGAAATTCTCCACCCTAACCGAGGGCAAAGAAATGGGGAGACCATTTCCCTGACTTTTCCCAGGGGGAAGATAAATTCTCTGCAAACTTCTCAGGCATGGGCGTAACTACAGATGGAAAAACATTTCATTTCAGCTTGCATTTAAAGGTGAACCTACTTAATGCACACTTTCCAAAACAATATGAGACCCAAAACATAGCGATCCTTCAAAAGTTGCACATCCCTTTTTAATTAATTAATTTGCGGCTTTCCAGCCAAGGAATGTGTACCAAAATACATATATTTGGGTTGTCAGGGTTCGAAATTAGCAGGGCATCAGGTGCATTTTGTGCCTAAAGATTCTCCATTTGCGAGCACCTCAGAAAGTCTGGGCGCCATCTTTTGTGCCTGGCTGACACTCAAGGATTACTGAAATACATGTGCTTTTAAAGCCTGAAAGTACCGTATATGTTCAGGATTGACAATATGTTAAGGAGTTTAACAATAATGAGTAAAGTGCTTTGAAAAGTATGGTATCAACATATGGTATCGAAAAGTATGGTATTGACATTTTTATTGTAAACAACAAATTAAACATGCATTTCTGCTAAAATGTGATATTAACAATGTGTCACTTATGTGAACTGCATATTAATTCATGCTTATTAAAATAATAAATAAATAGTCGCCCAGTGATGCCTAGACATTCTGTTTTGGCACCCACAGCCCAGGTCCCAGAAGCCATTTGGCTCCTAGCTTTACTACCCCAGTTTCTAACACTGGATTAAGTGTATATAAATATATATTCCAAATATAACTATTCCAAAAATGTGTTATATTAAGGGAAACTTCTCTACAAAAATGTATATGTCCAGTAAAATTCCATACAAATATGTGTATGCCAGAGGCTGCTGCCTCTGCTTGTTCTTTTCGCCAAGCCCCTTTCCCCATTAGGCAACCCTTCTTCATTCTGCATGTGACCAACCAACTCCCCCTCTGTTATTCATCAATGCCACTGGGTTTAATGGTGGGGGAAGGAGCTCTCTGAAGCACCTCCTCACTCCATTAAACAGCTCACCTGGGCTGCCTTCCACCCACACTGCTTGCTTGCTGGCCTGCCATATTGCACTGTAGTTTGTGCGGCCACCTATTGTTGGCCTCAAGAACTGCACCATGACAACAACCTTACATTTTTATGTATGTCAGAAGATTTGGAGAAGGTTGCAATGAAATGCTGCGAAATTTTCAGAATTACAGTTTTCTTATAATAAAAAAATGCAAATTGCTATGTGAAGAATTGAACTAAAAATGAGAAACTGATAGATTTTCCCATTCCTAGCAGTAGCACACCTTTTTTTCCATGGTTTTATGGTGAGGGCATAAAAGCCTGCTGGATCCAGATAGTGTCCCATCTAGTCCAGCATCCTGATCTCATGGTGGCCAAGAAGAGCTTTCCCCTTCTGCGGTTCTCAGCAAATGATATTCAGAAGCATGCCTGCCTCCATGTAGAACACATCCATCAGGGTTAGTAGCCACTGATACATAAGTCTGGTAACTAAACTACCTTTCCAAGATGATTAAATAATCTCCAGGGTTCTAGCAGGGTTCTAACAATCACATACCCTCCAACATTTCTCCAATGAAAATAGGGACGTCCCATTCCATAACAATAATTTTACTATTTATACCCCACACATCTAATGCAGTTGTCCCAGCCACTCTGGGCAGCTTCCAGCGTATATAAAAACATGATAAAACATTAAACATTTTAAAAAACTTCTCTATACAAAATTGCCTTCAGATGGCTCGGGGGTCAGATAACTCCATACCCTCCAACATTTATCCAGTAAAAATAGGGACGGCCTAAGGCAGGCATGGCCAAACTTGGCCCTCCAGCTGTTTTAGGACTACAACTCCCATCATCCCTAGCTAACAGGACCAGTGGTCAGGGATGATGGGAACTGTAGCCCCAAAACAGCTGGAGGGCCAAGTTTGGCCATGCCTGGCCTAAGGAAAAGTGGGACATTCTGGGATCATATCAGAAACTGGGACAGCTTCTCTAAATCAGGGACATCCCTGGAAAATAGAGACACTTGGAAGGTCTGCAATCAATTGCTGCAAGCTGCAAGGACTGCATGTAGCTGTACATTTCCATCAGTATCATAAGACCAGTGCTTTTTTCTGGGGCTATGCAGGGGTACGCATACCCCTAAACATTTTGTGAATCTTTGTACTTTTGTCCATTTACTGTAATTATTTTTCATGGTGATTTTCTTGAGTCAAAATGAGAGTATTCCTAAACATTTTTTTAAGGGGGAAAAAGCACTGCATAAGACTGATGGGAAAGTGTATCTCCATCCATACTATGCAGTACCAATGAGGTTTACATGATCAGATGTTCATCCTCAGCTGCATGTTTTTGTTGCCACAGCAATCACTGCAAGCACCTGAGGCCCATGGACCAAGCAGGATCCGGCACTCATGTTGTTTAAAATCCAGGGTGCTTTGAGAAAACAAATTATTGGAACGTGGAATTCAGGGTTCTAAAATAGATTTTATACTGTTCAGCCAACAGGTTTATGAGGCTGTTGCAGGGACACAGGATGTGAAAGGAAAAGGGGGAAACAAAGTGAGAGAGATTTGAATTTGAATTTGATTTCATCAGCAGCCTCCCAAATCCAGCTGCAATGAAACTACGCGATGCTGTTAATTGAACAGATGTGCCATAAGGGCATAAAATAAAAATGGACCTTTTCTTTTTAGCACAGCTGCCTATTAAAGATTCATTGCCAGGCCACAAGAGTAGACTATCCGTACTAAAGCAAGTTACAAAATTGTAACTTCCCTCTCTCTTTCTTCTCCCCTGGCTTCATTTTTCGCTAAGGAATGTGGTTAACTGACAGTCTAACCCTCCCAGACAAATTATTAGTGGCAGGAGTAATGGCTTTTTATAAATAGTAAATGTGCATTGGACGATTGTTTCTGCCTACCTAATAATAATATACTGCTTGTGGTGCTTTTTCAGCAGTTCTGGATAGGTTTTTCAATTTTGCAGCACTTTCTGTGGCTTAATTATCGCTCTTATCTCTGTAGTCTCAAAGAGGCTTGTCTATTGCAATGCAATCTATGGGGGACATCCTTCTAGAGAAGGATGTGAGCCTGGGAGCCATATTCACCTGTGCCCCAGTGTCTGATGAACCATGGCAGAGGCAAGACCACAGTTCTCTCCTGTGCTAAGCCAATTTGCCACAGAGAGAAAATGAAGTTCGGTTGGCCATACTCCTTACATACAACTGGGCTGGGGTATTATTTAGGGGGTTGTTGTCACTGTTGATGTCATTTTTAAATATCTTAATTTTGGATCTTACGATTTATGTGGAAATTGTTCAATTTAGCTGTATACTGTCTGATGTTTTGTTTATTCTTTATGACTCCTTTTGTTATGTTTGCAGTTTTATGTAATTTTTTATATGTTGTACGCCACCTCGAGCATGGTTTTAGCTTTGGAAAGGTGGCACACGAATAAAATGATTGATTGGCAGCTCTCACTAAGAACACACAATATTCACTACAGGTCAAGTAGTGTCTAACCAGGTATGCCCAAAAGGATAGAAATGTAATTCCACACAAATCCTAAATTCAGCAAAACATCAGTTTCCCAGAATTTCCAAGTTGTGCTTTTGAAATTTAGCTTTGAGTGATGCTGTTTTTAAAGTACAGTGATACATCGGTTTATGAACTTAATCCGTTCCGGAAGTCCATTCTTAAACCGAAACCATTCTTAAACCAAGGCACACTTTCCCTAATGAGGCCTCCTGCCGGTGGTGCCCTTCCACCATTCGGATTCCGTTCTTAGACCGAAGTAAAGTTCTCAAACCGGGACACTACTTCCTGTTTTGCGGAGTTCGTAAACTGAATAGTTAATAAACAGGGCTGTTCTTAAACCGAGGTACCACTGTATCTTCCTACCAAAATTTAGCACTTTTTAAGTTTCACTGACTTCTGCAAGAGAATTAAACCCATGCTTCAGTTTATCTCATTGCAATGTATGCAGTTAAAAGTACTTATCTTGGACTGGG
Organism: Podarcis vaucheri; assembly: GCF_965113315.1. Taxonomy (NCBI): domain Eukaryota; kingdom Metazoa; phylum Chordata; class Lepidosauria; order Squamata; family Lacertidae; genus Podarcis; species Podarcis vaucheri. The sequence goes on from NC_138749.1 coordinate 22,894,690, forward strand.
TTGTTTTCGTCATCGTCATCCATTAATGCATTTTATAATCACCATCATCATCTGAGTTAGCAGAATGTAAAAGTACATATCCACAAGCAGACAAGAAGAATATATTTGAGATTTTCTTTCTCTCAAAACTGGTGAAGACCCCTGTCATTAAGAGTAATTGATACTGGAGGTTTCCTGGGGAGCGTAATAGAAACAGGGCAATCCTAGACTAAGCATGAGATTGCAGTCCCTTGATAATCTTAACTAAATAGCCTTTGAGACACCTCTCCTCTGTGGATTATCTAGCCCTTTGTCAACCATACTTGTACTATTGCTAACTTTCCTCCTTTTCTGCTTTAAGAAGTCAGATAGGAATAAATCCAGCCAACCAGCTACTGTTTGGATTTATCCCAAATTGCAGCACAAGTGCTGCCTGGCAGATGCACAATGCACCCTAGGATTAATATAATACAGGCTAAGCCCATCTTCTCAATGTGGGGTGGAATTAAGGGCAGAGGCAGGGCTATGCATCCTTCACTCAGACAGCGTGTGCCAAAACCAGCTCTGTGCTGTTCAGCATCTGCAAGGTCTGCTGTGGATTTGCATCCATGCCAGGGTCTCTCTAATAATAATAATAATAATAATAATAATAATAATAATAATAATACAGTAATAATAATAATTTATTATTTATACAGCATCTGGCTAGGTTTCCCCAGCCACTCTGGAAGGCATCCAACAAAATATTAAAATACAATAGTGCATCAAACATTAAAAGCTTCCCTAAACAGGGCTTCAGATGTCTTCTAAAAGTCTGGTAGTTGTTTTACTCTTTGACATCTGGTAGGAGGGCGTTCCACAGGGCAGGTGCCACTACCGAGAAGGCCCTCTCCCTGGTTCCCTGTAACTTGGCTTCTCACAGCAAAGGAACCACCAGAAGGCCCTCAGAGCTGGACCTCAGTGTCCGGGCAGAATGTCAAAGCAGCCCACACAGCCCACCAGGGTTGGGGAGTGACTTCTGCCAGCCACCGTTCAATCGTGAAGCACAGACATGCAGGAGGTTCCAGGTGCGATCTCTGGCAACTCCAGGTTTCTTTCTCTCTCTTTTTTAAGGATCAAGTAGCTGGTGGAAAGGAAAACCTTTGTCTGAGACCCAGACAACTGCCAGAGTATTATTTGTTTATTCAATATTAGACCAAAGACTCATAAAGTCTGGCATTCCTATGGGAAGCCCATAAGCACAATAGGGTTCTCATGGTCCCAGCAATGAATATTCACTGCCTCCAATACTGGAGATCACATAGCCAGCAGGACTAGTAGCCACTGATAGCTTTATCCTCCGTGGATTTGCTAAATCCGCTTTTAAAGCCTGCTACACCTTGTGGTTGTGAATTCCAGAGCCTAGCTATGCACTGTGTGAAGAAGTACGGTACTTTCATCACCTTTCCTGCTCTATGCCATCCTTTGGGCAACAGAAACGATGTGATCTGTTACAGCGCAGAAAAGTTCAGGAAGGTGTCTAATAGCCTCTAAGCCTTTTAGTGGTGGGTGGAGACCAGCAGAATGCAAGGGATACTGTCCAATACCAGCATTGCACTGAAAGGAACAGCGGTTTTAAAAAAAACAAAGCCACCATCCTGCAGCCGCCATCCGTTAGCACCACTGAAGCCTGTTTTCAGGGTGGGGAAAACCTGTTTGTTTTAACATGACACAGAACCAAGTGTGCTAACTCTAAAGCACAGCATCATATACAGAGAAGTATGTGTTGGAACAGCTGTGGCCTCAGCATGAGTGCTTGTGGATCACCATGAATTTTTCCAGTGTATCATAATTACAGAAACACCTGTGCCAAACAGCTTACTCCTGATCCTCTATAAAAGTTCAGAAAGCCCTTCAGTTTTCTCATTTCTTACAAGCCTGTGCTGCCTGGAAGCCAAATCAGTGCTTCTCGATATGGGATGCTGTACAATTGCTCCTTTTCATGGCTGAAAGCCTGGGGGAGAACTGGGAGGGGGGAGGGATGCTCAGGTGCATTTGTCGGCATATAATTTCCCTGCTTGATTATTTGCTGTCGAAGGCGTACGGTTCAGCATGCAGCTAAGACGGCCTGAAAATGCAATACCAGTCAACGAGATTTAAGCAGCCTAACTGGTTGCACTTAGCAGCCCAAGTGCACTGCAGCTCAGATCATTTTTAATTCCAGTAAAAGAAAAGAAAGTATTTGGGGGCATAAATCAACTCCCACTGGAAATGTTGCAAGAACAAATCTTATGTGTGTTTAATGGTATTTGGAGAAATATGTGTCCTACATTTCTGTGGGCATAACCTATGCCTCAAGTATCTGTTTAGCTGATGTTTTGCTACAATATTGTGTTTCCCTGTGTGTATCATATGATGAATACAGTGCAGCCTCAAGCATGAATAGCTTTGGTTTGGTTGTTATTCCACAAGTAATAGCACTACAGCTGCATTTCCTTTGGGAATTGTTGGCTAAAGTCTATTAGATTATTTACATTCAAGAACCCAAGAGCATCAGCTTAGACAGGGTCATAAGAAAGTCATCCTTAGCAGTCACCACAGAAAGCATGACTGCCTATGCTTGAGGCAGAGGTCCAAAAAAGGGGGAAAGAGAAAGTCAGGATTTAGCTTTCCAGCTTAGGTCTTCATCTCACCAGACAAGGGTGGAAATATAGGAAAACGGAGGGCAGTGCATCCACGCGGTATGGTATGGACCCATCGAATCAGAAGTGAGCAAGTGTTTCAGGGTCAAGAGTTGTATTCCTCTGGGGGGAGTGTTTGGACCACTTTGGCATACAAGTGGTATATAAATTAATAAATGACAATAATAATAATTATTATTATATTTGTGGCATTCTCCCTTCCATTTATTCTCTTTGTCTCTCTTTCTCTCTTGCATGCATGCATGAACATGCATCCATTAAAAAAAAAATCCCACACTAGCACCCATCCTTTTTCCACTTCATTTGTTCATCATCCTTATAATGATTATACCATTCAGTCTACTCCACTTTCTTCCTTATGCGGCACAAAATGCAGTAACTGAGGGCCCGTTCTGACAAACCTGAAAGGAAGTTAAAATGAGAGTTTTACTGTAGACTGATTTGGGGTTGAGGTTTCATCCTGGCCATCACTTTACTGTGTCAGTAAATATCAGTTCTCATACACAAAAACAAAAAACACATCTCCATTTCATTGAAAGCTTAGGTACAGCCAGCCTTCACTTCAGTCACTGTGTATAGCAAGCATGAGGAACTCAAGGCCTGCAGGACAAATGTGGCCTTCCAGGTCTCTCTGTGTGGCCCTCAGAACTCTCCCAAGACCACACACACCCAAGCCACACCCCTTATTGTCCCTTGAGTGCCTTTCTCTAGATTGAAAGTGCCATTGAACTCTGATGATGCTTCTTGCTTGCCTAGACAGGAGACAGAGTGAAGAAACTAGCATACTGCGCAAAGGTGAAGTCTACATTTAATGCTATGTCTACTTTTGCCTCTGGCGGGCCATCACTAGTATATGGCCCCTAGAAGCGAATGTGGCCATCGGCCTTTATAGGTTATGTGAATCATCCCTATTAACCACAAGTGGCAAAGCCTAGCATTACGTACCCAAGTGTGGGTGGACTTCAGGTATAAAGACCAAGGATGAAAAGAAGGAGGAAGAGGGGAATAAAGACTTGGAGCTATTTCTTTGTAGTGGAGTGTGAATGCTACCAATGAACTAAGAAGTGCACAAACTAGAGCTGTGCTGGAAATTTCATGAATGTCTTTTCTGGTGTGTTTTTTCCAGAAAAAAGCTTTCTGGAAAACCATGGAACTGAAGAAGATTTTTTTTTCCCTGAAGTCTTCAGGAGGGGTTGCCACTTTCCTCACTTTATGATCAGGGTGGGGGAACCTTTTGTAACCTAAAGGCCACTTCCTGAATGGGCCATCTTCCAGTGGCCACATGCCAGGGGTGGAGCAACAGATGTGACTATTTGTCTGGACTCTACAGTCAGAGGTTCTGCAAGCCCATCTGCCCATCCAGACAAGCAAGAGATATTGTCACAGGTCAAGGACACATTCTAGCCAGACACAAGACCTGGAGGAGGTCATGGAGGGCCCGAGATAAAGGGGTGTGTGGGTGTGTTGTTTTTCCATATGTTGTTTTGGCTTCTTGCTTTATAATGAGGCTTACTGAGTGTTGGTCGGCTTCTCAGAATGAGTTTTGGAGGATAAGAAAAACGCAAACACTATGCAGGATTGCAGGAAAGGGAAATTGCTTTTAGAAACCGAGTGAGAAATAATGGTGTGCATATTGGAAATGGCCTGGGTGGTGTCTGATTTTTAAAAGAGAGACGCTAGGGTGTGAATTAACCATTGGTGAGACTTAGAATGTCTTTAATAAGTTCCAGCAGGGAGAAGGAGCTAAGGTTCACTGGAGGTGCCAGTCTGCTGCCTATTTGGGTTGTACTCTTCTGGGCTTTGTTTACATTTAACTCTTCTTACTCCTCCCTCCATCCCTCTCTCTGCAGACAACAATTTTATTGCAGGGAGAGAAAGAAACGCCACACCCAGCAGGTAGAAATGGGGCTAATGGCTTCTCTTGGTCAGAAATCTGTGCATGCTTCTTGCAACCTTTGACAATGATCTTCATCCTATTCTGGACCCCAGAAACCCATCCACAATGAATTTTAGGCTGCAGGTCTATACACATTTTGCTAGCTGCTGCAATGAGCATATCTGTCAACTTCAGTTTCTCATTTTTCCTATCTCAAGTTCAGTTCTCCACATTTCCACATCAGTTTGCAAGATATTTTTTTTAATCCTCCTGAAAGTTCATCAGCATGTCTGGGTGGATTACTTCTTCTAATTTTATCTAATATGCACATTTTTGCTAACTAATTTCACCTAATATGTATAATGGATTTTTGTATGTTACTTTCACCACCGCATGCATACAAATACATGCACCCTTTACCCTAGTATGTGCATTTTTCTACACACTATTTGCAAAATTCAGAGACATGCTGATTTCAAAGGATGGTTGTGTGTTTGTGTGTTGTTTCAAAGAGTGTGAATTGGGTAGGTTCACCTTTAAAGACAAACTGAATTGAACTTCTCCCCCATCCCTACTTGTGAGTAAACCCAGAGGGCACAGTGAGACTTGCTTCTGTTCAAATGTGCATAGGATGGCTCTACAATTGCTGCTTCAAAGAGAGACAGCTTGTTTCTTTTCTCCTTATCTTCTGTAAATCCCATCATTCTGTCCAGTGGAACACACAAATGAAACTCAGTTTGGATAGAATCTATATAAAAGTGCTGCTACATCAACTGCTGTTGTAAATCATCAGAACCTTCAATGATCTGTGTTAAGATATCCATGTAAACAGATTAAGATGTATTCCATAAACTACTTAATCTACAATCCTAAGCACTTGAAAAGGCAAAGGGTTTCACACATTAAGTAAAGCACAAGCCACTTTCTAGCTATGTTGTTTATGGAACATGTGCATGTGTGTGTGGTGTGTGTGTGTGTGTCACATTACAACTTCATGCTTTCCATTTGTTTTCTGCATAAAATGTCATGTGATTTGGTATAGCATTCATAGAAATAGTCTGCAAATGCATGTTGGCATTGATTGCTTTCCAGCCACGAAAACCAGCTGACACTAAAATGTTTTATGGTTCAATGAGTTTGTGGTTGTTGTTTTTTAATTAAGTGCAGACTTAAGCCATAAAAGTTAGGGAAATTAATACACTGCAAAGCATGATTGGGAATGGGCATACTGTAGCTCAGTGTTGAAGCACATGGCTTTGAACGCAAAAAAATCCCTGACACCTCCAGTAGACTGGGAAAACCTTCTGGCAGAGACCCTCAAAGGAAACTGTCTTATACTGCACCATATTAATCTCATTCTGCATTGCCTCCACCAAGGGAAACCAATGTAGTGTCTTCTAGATGTTCTTGGACTCCAGCTCCCATCAGTCAGGGATGATGGGAGTTGTGCAATAATTTGTTCCGGAGGTCCATTCATAACATGAAACTGTTCTTAACCTGAAGCACCACTTTAGCTAATGGGGCCTCCTGCTGCCGCCATGCTGCTGGAGCACTATTTTTGTTCTCATCCTAAAGGAAAGTTCTTAACCCGAGGTACTATATCTGGGTTAGCGGAGTCTGTAACCTGAAGTGTATGTAACCTGAAGCGTATGTAACCCAAGCTACCACTGTAATGTCAAAACCATACAAAATAGACACCAATGGCAGAGACCTGTTCAGTTGGAATAGCTTATAGGAACAAAAAATATCATATAAGGAAAGGGCTGCTGGATGAGTCCAATGGCCTATCCTGTTCAGTATCATGTTCTCATGGTGGTCAACCAGATTTGGGGGGGGGGAGGATGTTCCCAGAAAGTGCAGGTGGGTGGACATTGATTTATTTTTTACATTTTTAGATGTATATCTGAAAAGCGTTAATGAGTGAAGAAGTCCAATGTGGTTGCAACTGTGGTTCTGTATGTTTAAAAAATGAAAAATGGGCACCCTTTTCATTTGTTGTGTTTAGGGTGGGCCCTTCTAGCTGAGCCTTTTCTCACTCGCAGCTTAAGATCAGGGTGCAGGCAGGGACCCTGACTGAGGGAGGAGCCACCATTTGCCCTCCCTCAACTGTTGCCTAGTAACAGTCATTCCATCAGGCTACCTGAACTGTTTGCATCACAGCTGGACTTTGTTAGAACTATATCTTTAAGAAGTGGCACTGAGGTTGCTTTTTCTCTTTTTCCTTCTCCCTCCCTTTCCCTTTTTCCTTCTGTGCAGTGGCGTAGCGTGGGGGGTGCAGGGGGGCCCGGCCGCACCGGGCGCAACATCTGGGGGTTAGGGTTAGGGGGCGCAAATCCACGGGTTAGGGGGCGCAAATTACTTGCCTTGCCCTGGGTGCTGACAACCCACGCTACGCCACTGCTTCTGTGCCCTGTCTTTTAGGCTGTAAGCCTGAAGGCAGGAGCTGTTCTACTACGGAACAGGTAAGCTACTCTGAGAGACGTTTTTTGCCTAAATGGCAAAATAAAAGTGCCATCTGCATAAATAAATGTCATATTCAAAGCGTTTTTAAATTTTTTATTTTGCTTTCTTCTCTTCTCTTCCCTTCCTGGCCCCCCTCCCCGCCCATTTTGTGATAGCTTCCCTTGACAACAGTGCACCAAACAGCCCTATGAGATTCCAACCTGCCCTTATGTTTTCTCCACTGTCCCACTGTTAACAATGTGTGCCGAAATCTATGACCTCAAGTAGGGACACAAGGGTCTGTTATTACTATTTCAGCTACCAATAAACCCCAAGCACGGGTAAGTTTGACCTTATACAGCATGTGCAGATTTATTTGGAGGCGTTTGGGAATGCCACCTGCTCGCATGCCCTTTTAACTATATCCACACAAAGCATTTGTCTAACCACACACAGTCACCACAGTCCTTAAAGCTTCACAAGAGGCTTCTTGTATTTAAGGTCACAGACAGCCTGCACAGACACAACACCCCTTCCCAGTCCTTCCCTTGGCTCGTGATGAACCAAATACGCAAAAGAGACAACTGGTCTAATAAAGCCGCTGCAAAATGATTCAGATTTTTATGGAGACAGTGCAGTGAAGTTTCTTATGATGGTTTGCTTGATGAACACCTGAGAGTGGAGGACAGAGTGCTGGCCAGCCTGAATTTGTATGCATAAAAACCAGGAAAAGAAAACAACAATACGGTCATGTCTATGTTTATGTGTATGACCATTTTTTTTTCATAATCTTTGTAGGTCGCTTTGAGATTTTTTGTAAAAAGAAGAAGTAATGAATGAATAATAATGATGGTTATTATCTAATAGAAGTAAATAAATAATGTAAACTTCCCAAATAGATCTAATTTGCACTAGACAAGCTCACAAACAATTTTCCAATAGGGTTTCAATAGTTTTATGATAACAGAATTTGGCTACTTGAACTGGTTCTAAAACCAATGCAAATATTTGTCACTAAAGTACAGTATTTTTCCGTGTATAAGATGATTTTTTTATTATTTAAAAATATTTAAAATTGGGGGTTATCTTATACATGGATAGTGCAGAGGGGGGACGGGCGATTGGTGGCAGCCGCGAGCAGAAGATTGTCAGCAGTGATTGTGCAGGTGATTGGTGTCTGTGGCAAGGCCTGCTGGCGATTGGCTGCTGCTGTGGCAATTGGGTTGGCGATTGGCGACGGCTGGCGGCGAGCGGGAAGACGATTGGTGGCTTTGGCAAGCTGTGCGATTGGCAGTGGCAGTCAGGCAGGCAATTCCCCCTCCCAAAAAAAGCTCAAAAACTCTGGGCAATCTACCCCCATTTCCTTAATTTGGTAAATAGGGGTTTTTTATACATGGGGATGTGTTAAACACAGAAAAACACAGTACTATGTGTTAAAATTAAGGAAGTTCTTTCCATCGCTCTTTTCCATTTCTGATTTACTGGTGCAAGATGGCGTGATGCAGCCAAACCCGAAATCCCACTGAAGGCACCTTGAAGTCCCACTGATTTCAAAGGTAGAGCTTTAAACATCTGCTTGGCTTTTGCCTGGATGCTCCAAATGGCAGCCATAACACTTGGAGCTTTGCACAATATGGACCACCCTGACCATCTGGAAAGCATACCTTTCTGCTGGCAAATAGGGTTGCCTTGAGAACTCTGCACGTGAGCTGAATGTGCTGAGAATGTGCCAGAGTGTCTACGGAGGAGGAGGGAAGAACCTTTCTCAGTTCACTTTCCCACATTCACTTCTAGGCAACCTTCCGGAGGTCACATGACAGTGGTGGGCAGAGCCAAAGGCAAAGGTGGGCGGAGCAATGGATAGAAATGTAGGCTAATTTCTATACACACAGCTCTCTCTCTATACTCCAAGCGAGAGTCATTATGAGAGTTCAATGACATATTCACGTCCTCTCACTGAGGATGTCAAACCACTCAACCATCCCAATTTGAGCGGGACATCTGGAATATAATTATTTGTTGTTATTATTATTATTATTATTATTATTATTATTATTATTATTATTTATTTGTACCCTGCCCATCTGGCTGGGTCTCCCCAGCCACTCTGGGTGGTTTCCAGCAAAGATTAAAAATACATTAAAATGTCACGCATTAAAAACTTCCCTGAACAGAGCTGCCTTCAGATGTCTTCTAAATGTCAGGTAGTTGTTTATCTCTTCGACATCTGATGGGAAGGCATTCCACAGGGTGCCACGACCATGAAGGCCCTCTGCCTGGTTCCCTGTAGCTTTGCTTCTCGCCATGAGGGAACCGCCAGAAGGCCCTCAGAGGTGGACCTCAGCATCCAGGCAGAATGATGGGGGTGGAGACGCTCCTTCAGGTATACTGGGATGAGGCCATCCCGGCTTCTGACTGGATCCCAGAATGTCCCATTTTTTGGTCCGGCACTGTGGCATGATTCAACTAGCTCCCATGAGAGCTTGGGACCAAAGAAAAAACTGAGTTGCTTCATGGATGTTTTAGCTGAGATCCCTGCATTGCAGGCGGTTGGACTAGAAGACCTCAGGACACTTTCCAACTCTACGATTCTATGAGTGTCCCTATTTGGATCAGTGGGATGTTGGAGGATATGGGGTGTGAAGCAAGGCCAGTGCAGGGCATGTGGCCTGGGAAGTGTGACACCCTAAAAAAAATGGCAGCATTTCTGGAACATTCTAAGGTAGCTGATTTAAGAAAAAGACCTAAAGCGATTGGCCAAAATGATGGGTTTCTATTCTTAGCTGCTATTTTTCTCCTACTCCCAAGTACTTACAAGATGATATTCCTGCCCCGCCAGTCCCTGCTCCAGCGCGTTCTGGGTCTGTGAACTGCCATTTTAAATTTCTCATAATGCCCCTCTTGTAGCATTGCTCCAAAGCACTGTGGGGAATTTTAAAGGGAGACTCGGAGCCACCGGCCAGCACTTCAAACTGACCCTGGGGCCAGGAATCCACTAACTTAGGAGAGGGCCCTTCAAGGGACAATTTCCCAAAGATCCCCACAAAACTGAGAAGAGTTTGCTTGCAGGAAGTATCTCAGATATGAGTATAAAATCTCTTTGTTTCCGTCGTCATTTATAAAATGGGACCAACCATGTTGAAAATGTTAGCTCAGTATTAACCCCCCCCCCCCAAAAAAAGAAAAACTTGTCTCATTCTAGAGAAGTCATAACATTTTCCAAATCTGTGCCTAAACTGTGTAGGAAAGATTTTCTATTTACCACATGCTCGGGTGCTTTGCTTCACAAAGACATTCAACAGGCAGAAAAAGTACCTCATGCACACATACTGTTCCTATCTGTTACAGATAGGTAGCCGTGTTGGTCTGCCATAGTCAAAATAAAAAAATTCCTTCCAGTAGCACCTTAAAGACCAACTAAGTTAGTTCTTGGTATGAGCTTTCGTGTGCATGCACACTTCTTCAGATACAGATACTTCTGTTTCAGTGTATCTGAAGAAGTGTGCATGCACACGAAAGCTCATACCAAGAACTAACTTAGTTGGTCTTTAAGGTGCTACTGGAAGGATTTTTTTTATGTTCCTATCTGTTAAATGTTTTGGGGAAGCAAAGTACAGTGGTACCTCTGGTTAAGAACTTAATTCATTCCAGAGGTCCATTCTTAACCTGAAACTGTTCTTAACCTGAGGTACCATTTTAGCTAATGGGGCCTCCCGCTGCTGCCATCGTGCGATTTCTGTTCTCATCCTGAAGCAAAGTTCTTAACCCAAGGTACTATTTCTGGGTTAGCAGAGTCTGTAACCTGAAGCGTCTGTAACCCGAGGTACCACTGTACCTGAGTGTAACAACAGAGAAACAAGAACAATTATCAAGGAAAACTGAACCATCTGACAGTGATGGTCATTCTTCTGGAGGGCAAGATAAGCCTTGGAACAGGCGCTGGGGAAAATTCCCAATGTTTACTAAAATGAAAACTGATTAAAATGACAATAAAAATAACATTCCTTACAAAGGCATACTGAATATGGTTCCTCACAAGTTGTCTCAAAAAACCATTTTCTCATGAGACAGGGTCAGGTTCCCCCTCATTGTTATTTTCCTCAGAATGCAGCCAGACATATTAAAATGTATAGGCTTCTGAAACAAGCCAGCTTTTTAATGAGAAAACGCAAAGCTTGAGAATAGCAGCATTCTTGTGTCCCGTGAGACAATTCCTTTACAGAGTGGGCACCATTGTTGCCTTTACTGTAAGTTACATTTTGTTGTTGACAAAGCAAGAGGAGGGAGGCAGGGCGGTCAAAATATGCTGATATATGAAAGGAAGATTTCAGGTCCAACAATGCTGCTCCCCGACATTTAGGTGCGAGCAAAGCCAAATGTCTAGCATTTGAAGAAGCCAAAACAATAAAGGAAACTGCAGCTGTCTCTACGCGATGTCAGAAAACAGGTGTGATTCAAGTCTCCATACCAGGGCAATCATATTGATCTGCCGATGATGCACATCTGAGGCGCATATGGGACCGTTATGACCTGTTATGAGGTTTGCTTCCAGGAATATGGGCTGTTAAAGCCGCCCCTGTAATAGCAAATACTTTCTAGAATTGGGATAAACATTTTGCCCAGTGGATCAATACGAAGCCAAGGTGAAGCATGATCAAGGTGAAGCTTCAGTGAGAGAACGTGAACCATTCTACAGAGCAAACAACCCTCCGTTTTATCCACACTGATCCCACACACTGGCTCAGTCCTTGACCTGATGTAACCAAGTGCTTTGCTACATTTGTGAATTGGGAAGAGGGAGTGATCTTTTATCGAATTGCCAGAATGCTGTAAAGAATGAAGGCAGGTAAATTTTAATTTAAAATTTTTTGTTACTCCATCCTGTTGGCCTAGTTTTCTGCTGTTCTGTCCCTGACTATGTTTGCCACCAATTACCGTATGTCTTGTATTCTAATTACATTACTTTTCTCCTTGCAGACCAAGATAAGCTGGTGACACCAAAAACCACAAAATTTCCAACAGATGACATTTAAATTAGGGCCATGATGATGCAGAGTTTTAGTTTGCATAATTTTTCATTTAATATGGCATATGAAATGGCATATAAAATCTTTCGAGTTTATATATGTTTGCACACAAATTGCAATGGCTTTCAGGTATCATCTATCTATCTATCATCTATCCAGTATCCGACATGGAATTAAAGCTGAGATCCTGGGCCCCCAAATGCTTTTCATTTCATACTTAGCACCAACAGGAGATACACAATTAAAAGTTAACTGTATTCCCATCACTTCCATCCAACACCCTCTCATCTTGGGGACCAGGTGCCTTCCAGATGTTGTGGTGTCTGGGGTTTATGGGAGGGCACCATGTTTGCAAAGGGTGTCATAGATAGAGTTCTACAGGGTTATGCAAGATGAGGGTCTGTTAGGATCAAGCACAGTGCTTTCTTCTAGGGAGGGAAAAGGTGCCAGTACTCACCATGAAGTTGTTATGGTAAGTGCCACATTTTAAACCAGTGCTTTTCTTCTAGAAAAGAGGCAGTAGCGTACCATTGAGCAGTGGTAGGGACACAGGTGGCACTGTGGTCTGAACCACTGAGCCTCTTGGGCTTGTCTATCAGAAGGTCAGTGGTTCGAATCCCCGCAATGGAGTGAGCTCCTGTTGCTTTGTCCCAGCTCCTGCCAACCTAGCAATTTGAAAGCACGCCAGTGCAAGTAGATAAATAGGTACCACTGTGATGGGAAGGTAAACAGCATTTCCATGCACTCTGGTTTCCGTCATGGTGTCCCGTTGTGCCAGAAGTGGTTTAGTCATCCTGGCCACATGACCCGGAAAGCTGTCTGTGGACAAATGCTGGCTCCCTTGACCTGAAAGCAAGATGAGCGCTGCAACCCCATAGTCACCTTTAACTGGACTTAACAGTCCAGGGGTCCTTTAATTTTTACCGTTGAGTACCCCCAGAAAAAAACACTGACTGGTATAGTAACTGTATGACTACTTCCCAGTTCAAATATTTCCTTGGCCACAAATTTGCTGAAAGTGGCCTTAAGTCAACATGGCACTGGACATCCCACCCACAACATCTGGATAACAATACCAGCTCACTTTGCCCAGATCTTGCAATACATTATTGGGGTGCTGTGTGTGCAGTGCTCTGAGCCAAATATGCAGAACAACAGGAGGTCTGTAATCAGCCTCAGGTCACAAGAGACCCTTTTGCATCTTCATCCGTTGTGACTTTGAGCAGAGGGTGGAAAGCTTATCCGGCTTTCTCAATGGCTTATTATAGTGGTACCTCGGGTTAAGAACTTAATTCGTTCTGGAGGTCCGTTCTTAACATGAAACTGTTCTTAACCTGAGGTACCACTTTAGCTAATGGGGCCTCCTGCAGTTGGCGTGCCGGCGCCACACGATTTCTGTTCTCATCCTGAAGCAAAGTTCTTAACCCGAGGTACTATTTCTGGGTTAGCGGAGTCTGTAACCTGAAGCGTCTGTAACCTGAAGCGTCTGTAACCCGAGGTACCACTTTATTTCCTTAGAACATAAGGCAGAGATAGCCAACCAGGCGCCCCCAGCTGTTCTAGACTACAATTCCCACCAGCCTCAGCTCTGGAGGGCCCCACGTTGACTTCCCCTGGGGGGGGGTGTAAGGCTAAATCGGAGAGGCAGGACGTTTCAGCGGCAACATTTACAAGCCTGATTCATAAGGAAACGAGCAAAGTTTCAAAAGAGTCAGTGTCTGGGAAAACACCACCCGCTACGTGCGCGCGTGTTTTTAAGGGAAGCCAGAATAAATAAATAAAATATCCGGCTTTGTCAAAACCGTGCGGGAACACCGGGATCCATCCTAGACTCTGCCGCTACCTGTGTTCGACAGGAATCCCACATTTTTAACGGCGGTTCCTGCAGAAGCCTGGCTTGTTTTATTCCTTCCTGTCCGTGCATAACGGCATCCGCCATAAGAGGGCGCTCATCAACCCCGCATCAGGCGTGCTATTGAGAAAGGGGGGAAAGGGAGAGCGCGGCTGAACTGATTTGGGGGACGGGGTGAGACGGGGAGGGGGCGCGCGGCGGAGGATGCAAAGAAGCTTCTGAAATTATCAAAATGCCCCGGAGCTCGGCAATAAAGATTATAATGACTATACTCCCCACCACCACCACCAGCACCACCCAAATATGTATATATATAAATTGCAAGGAAGAGGTCAGTCATTTACCAGTCTGGTTGTGAATGGGTGTGACGGGGGGAGGGGGGGGATATGCCTCGGTGTGGTATTGTGATTCATGCCCATTTTTCAAAGGCGGGACCGTGGCCCAGTCTGAGGCACCCAAACAACTGTCTTCTAATATTAGCACGGCTGTATTTCTAGATCTATTATAGTCTGTCCAGACAGATCCCATTGTAATGGGATCTTTTATTAAAAGATTAGCACTATCTCCTGCAGTTGGTGGAAAAAAATCTGTTATCACTGAGTTATTTGCAGTTGTAGGAAGGGGGGTTGGTGGGGGGGCAGAGAGAGAGAGACTTGGGGATGGAGGGGGGAAGAAGGGGCAGACGGGGGGATAAAGGGGGGGGGAGTCTGAAGAAGGATCGGCCGGACTTCGGTACAAATCCCAGTGACTTGGCAGGAAGCAAGAATGTTTGCCTGCATTTTTTGCTGTCTGTTGCCCTGTTGGTAAGGGCCGGGCACTGGACGAGGCTCGGAGGAGGTGGGGGGGGTTTTATTGTTGTTTTTAAAGAGGCGGATTTTTGAATCAACACTCCCCATTTTTTTCCCGTTAAGTAATCGTTTGGTATAAAAGGAAATATCGCCTACTCAGTTTCATTCAGCGGTGCCAAAAAATGTTATTATAAATGAGTCCGCCAACTCTTCTTGAAAGAAGCCGAGAAGAATGCCAGACAGCGCTTAATAGACTAGCAACGCTGCAAAAGTTCATTAGGCCTGTTGCAATCGCGTCCGTCCCGTCTCTCCGCCTCCCCCGTCGTAGAGGAGGATGGCTTCTTATTTTATTCTTCGGGAAGAGGGACCGCCTACGTCGCCTCCCCATCGCCAGTCCCTTCTCCTTCTCCTTCTTCTCCTTCTTCCTCTCCACCGCCGCCACCACCTTCCATTGCAACTCCAAATACTCCAGACGCCCCCAAGTGAAAAGACTCACACTTGGGTATTGAACCGGGCATTAAACTTTGATTTGTTTTTGACGAGTCCCAGAGAGGGCGAAATATGTGCGCGCCAGACACTTAACTACTGTTTGGAGGTGTGAGGGTTAGAGATTTATGAGTAGCCACAACATCTGGGGGCGCGGGGCTGGTGGTGGGGAGACGGCGGGAGGGGTGCGGAGACCGTGCAACACTCTCCCCCCCCCCCCGTCCAAACACTTCCAGGGAGAGGGGCGCAGGAGAGACAGACAACGAGGACAACGCCAAGGCTTCGTCTTTTTCCTCTCGGGAGGAAAACTTCGTGACTGCTCAGTCGCCGTCTAGCTCAGCTGCACCTCCTTGCAAGCATGTATCTCTGCAGACACAATTCTCTTCCGTTCCAAACGCAATCGCTGTTTTGCAACTCGCATATCATCCCCCCGCCCCCGGCCAGGTTGGGTTGGGAAGGGGCTAGGGAACTCGGGTGGGAAAAGCAGGCGCTGCAAACCAGCGAAATGGGCTTTCGAAACAGACTCCCTAAGAAGTAGCGTCTCCTGCCTAAACGCGCCTCTCTCCCCCTTCTTTTCCCTGCGCCCTGGTTTATTAGTGGAGTCAGGGGGTGCTCTTATAAGCTTTCCCCCTTTTTTATTTTAAGGTTACTAGAAACTGTTGTTTTTGGCTTCAGACACACGCACACAAACCACCACAACAACGAACGCTCCTTCCTTCCTGCTACCGCAGACCGCAAGAAAGGTGAGGCGAGTCCCTTTGGGTAGGTAGGGTCGCTCTAACGGCCAGTAAAGACTAGATGGGCGCGCGTGTCTGTGTGTGCCCGCGCGCGCGCGCGCACCTAAAAAAAGGGGGGGGAGGTCGGATCATTGGAAAGGGTTTCACACTGATTCGCACTCAACTTTTAAAAATCTCCAACACTCTTCCCCCCCACCTCCGAACACACACAGACACTCGCGCGCGCACACACACATTAGGAGACCGCCCACCGTAGAGCTAAGACCCCATAGATTTAAAGAGAGGCTGCATTCAGAGCCTGACGTTCATTCAATAAGCAGGCTTGTCTGTCTGGCGTGCTCTTTCGTTTCCCTCGTCTTCCTCCTGCTACTTGAGAGGTTGCGTCTTCTCTTTCCGCTGGAGGGAAATAACTAAGGATGTTAAATCAGAGAATCTTCCCGGGCATGGTTTTTCTCCTGCTGTTTTTCTGCCACTTCATGGAAGATCAAACAGCACAGGGTAAGATGCGCTTTTACGCCTTTTTAATGTGCAGATGTGCCTATTCTGTCATCCGTCTGCCTAGAGAGAGTCTGTCTGTCTACCCTTTCTGCCTTCTTCCCCCACGCTTTTCTCCAGAGACTCTCCCGTCAGATGAGCTGACTGTGGAACTCAACGGGGCATGCCTCTGAGCAGACATGTCTGGGATTTTGCATGTCTACGGCTGCCGTCTCGGACATAAATAAACAAGTCCGTTCAACTCGCACTTGGACTTACTTTTTTGGGTGGAAACGTGCTTAGGATCGCTCTGCGCGGGCCCCTTGGCACAAATGGCGCAGAGGTGACAGAGCGATCCGCGTCTGGCCGGGTGCATCGGGCAGGGAAGCTAGGCGCAATCATCATTAAAATCTTGATTGCCTTCATCATCATTACCTCTAGCCCCTTTTCTCAATGGCTTTTATCTTGCATCCCTAACGCGCTGCAGCTTAAATGAGCCGCTGCACCAGCTCAGAACTTTTCTGAGTTCGACCACCACGGAGGTCTGGTTTGGAACATGTGTGAATCTGTGTGTGCTCCCGCGCGCGCCTGAGAGAGAGGGAGGGATGGAGGGAGGGGGAGGCTGTGCAGTTTTGTTTTTGTTGTTGCAGCTTTTTGGTAAGGTTGCTGTTTAATTTGCTAAAATCATCTTGGCGCGACGAGGATGGGAATATGGACTCCGAAAGGAACTCATTATTATAGCTCACACTCCTAGAGGAAAATAGTTTTTTCAAGTTTGGATAATTGTTTTATGTGCCCCTGCTTTCCTCTAGTTTTATGCCATTCTGTGAACTTTGGCAAAGGATATCTCAGGGTGATTAAAAAAAAACCCAACCCACAATGTAACCACGTATTTACGACTAAAAGCGTTTCGCCCCATCTCCACTCCATTATTGATTAGATGTGGACTGAGGGGTTATTAGGATACTTCTACAGTTTAGACTTGGGGCATTTATTTCTGTTTCCTTTGTTAATGATTATGCCTCCCTTGGTGCGATATTGCGACCTTAGACTGACAGCAGCTAAAATACGATAATTATTATTACCATTACTCTTTTGAAGTTTTGAGGCGGATAGATTTGGTGCTTGGGAGACCACGTTAGTCGTGTGTGTGTGTGTGTGTGTGTGTGTGTGTGTGATTTCCTTCTGAATTCTTTGCTCTGGCAAAATTCCCATATGGATAAAGAAGCAGAATCGATTGCCACTGAGTGTTTGGAGGAGTCACATTGGTGGTTCACGAGGGACGCCCCCCCTCCCCCAAATTCTTCAATCTCAGAGAATGGAGCGACAGGTCTAATCAGTGTTCTTGGTTCGGATCCAGAAGCAGCAGCAGCAGACCAGGCGCAAGGTTGTTGTTGTGGGTAACCGTGTGTTTGTGCGCGCGTATGTTCCCCCAATTGTTTTT
The DNA here is from genome assembly GCF_965113315.1 of Podarcis vaucheri. Lineage (NCBI taxonomy): Eukaryota > Metazoa > Chordata > Lepidosauria > Squamata > Lacertidae > Podarcis > Podarcis vaucheri. Next base: position 22,912,476 of record NC_138749.1, read on the forward strand.
CTCTAGTAAACCCGTGTAAACTTGTGTAGCTTAATCCGATTCTTCTCCGCTTCCCTCCTCCTGCGCTTAGCAGTACGCGTGCACACTTCAGTCACTCACTCATCTACTACAAGCCATCTATTTCTTCTATTGATGAAATCAGCAAAGTTTGATGATTTCGAAAGACTACGGTTTTATCATCGCTGCTACCACCGTTGCCAAATCCTATGCTTTGGGTGGAGGAACGGGAAAGACTGTAGTGAAATTTCCCCGTCGGTTGTGTGTGTGTGTGCGCCAACTTTTATGTATGAATTAAGCAAGGGGGTGGAGTGTGGGATGGACAAATGAGGGGGAAATAATAAGCGTCATTTTTTTTCTTATGATCTTCTCCTTCCTTTTTTAAAAAATAATAATTCCTGAGATCTATTTCGCACCCCTGCCACGTGCAATTAAGTCTTTTCGGGCCCCCACCCTACCCTACACGCCACACTCCCCTCCAAAGCTACAGCGCTTTCTCCATATGGAAAAGTAAGACGTCAAATTGGCTTGATCAGGTTATTGGAATAGCGCTTCCATTTGGTCCTGAGGAGAAGCTTCAGGTTATGAAACCGGACAAATAAAAAGTAAACAGTCTAGTAAAAGTCAATGAAAGCCGCACGTGTTGTGTCTGGGTCACTGGTAACTGACATTGATATGGCTGGGTCTCTCTCTCTCTCTCTCTCTCTCTCTCTCTCTCTCTCTCTCTCTCTCTCCCTCTCTCTTTCTGAATGCAGCTGGGAATTGCTGGCTCCGGCAAGCCAGGAACGGCCGCTGCCAGGTCCTCTACAAAAATGGTCTCAGCAAGGAGGAGTGCTGTAAAACCGGCAGGCTTACCACTTCTTGGACCGAGGAGGACGTCAGCGATCACGTGCTTTTCAAGTGGATGATTTTCAGCGGGGGTGCCCCGAACTGTATCCCATGCAAAGGTGGGGGCCTCTTAAAAATAAAAATAGGAAAGGACTGCATTTCTTCCCCAGGGGTGTTCACATGTTGCATTCAATGAGTTGTGTGACAGCTTTGTACCTGTGTCCTGTGTAACATGTGAATGAATCTCTTAAGTTGCCCAGTGCTGAGTCAGACACCATTGGTCCACACTGAACAGTAGTGTTTGCTCTGACCAGCAGCGCTTCTCTCTCCAAGGTCACACAGGCAGAACATTTCCCCCAGTCCTGCAACCTGAGAACCCTTCTTATCCCTGAAGCAGTCAGAGGTTGGGCTTGCGTTCTTCTGCATAGAAAGCTCTAAAACTGAGTTGCCGCCCCTTCCTAGGAAGGAGGAGACATCTCACCCCACCCACCGCAGCCTAGGGCTTCGTAATTTGTGCCAAGGCTCAGAGCCCAGGAATCTGTTTTCAGTGCCGTGGGCTCAATCCTATTCCGCCCTGAGATCATCTGGTGAAGGGCGGATTATATGCTGAATAACTAACTAACCATGTGATACATGTAGCAAGGCAGAAGAGATTAAAGTGCCCCTGAGCTGGTAAGGGGCGCAGGTGGCGCTGTGGGTTAAACCACAGAGCCTAGGACTTGCCGATCAGAAGGTCGGCAGTTTGAATCCCCGCAACGGGGTGAGCTCCCATTGCTCGGTCCCTGCTCCTGCCAACCTAGCAGTTCAAAAGCACGTCAAAATGCAAGTAGATAAATAGGTACCTCTCCATTGGGAAGGTAAATGGTGTTTCCGTGTGCTGCTCTGGTTCACCAGAAGCGGCTTAGTCATGCTGGCCACATGACCTGGAAGCTGTACGCCAGCTCCCTCAGCCAATAAAGAGAGATGAGCGCCGCAACCCCAGAGTCGGCCGCAACTGGACCTAATGGTCAGAGGTCCCTTTAACTTTACCTGAGCTGGTACAGAGTACATTTGCCTTGCCGTTTGTTGACTAACGAAAGCCCTACAGTAACAGCGAGGGCTTCCAGATCTCAGGTTGGTGTCTCTAGACAGTCTACCATCCAGTGTCTCCTTCTCTACAAGAAAATAAACAGCTTCTCCTTATAATAGACATCGCTATTTTATTTTATTTTTGAAGGAGAGTTCCTGGTGCTCTAAGACTGCCTCCAGCTAATTCTAGATGTGTTAAGGGGCAGCTAGAGTTATGCAGAAATAAATTCTGCATGCGCTCTTCATACCAGAGTCTGCAGGTAGGCTTGCCCCCTGTGCCTCTAACAGCTGCACAACAAGCAGAAGTTTGGCAGGCCACCCTTTCCCAGCCAATTCATCTTCATGCTGGGAGCAGCTTTTTGCCACACAGCTATTATGGCCACGGGGGCCCTGCCAGGAACAACAACACCCCTGCTCCTCTTACTGACCACTGGAGTCCAAATCATGCTCTGATGAAGACTCAAGTTGAGCTCTGGTTACATGGGGGAACATGGTGTGTGAGTGAGCATGAAAGAGGAAGGTGGCAACCACTATGAACTTTCTTTTAGTGGCAATAGTGTGCAAAGCTCCATAGCAACTTTTGCTCACCTGGTACCTTCTAGGTGTTTTCCTGCACTGGCCGGGGCAGATGGGAGTTGTAGTCCAAAACATAAGGAGGGTGCCAGGATTGCGAAGGCTGTTTTGTAAAGAACTAAGGTGTAGCCGGGACGTGGGTGGCGCTGTGGGTTAAACCAGAGAGCCTAGGACTTGCCGATCAGAAGGTCGGTGGTTCGAATACCCAGGACGGGGTGAGCTCCCGTTGCTCTGCCCCTGCTCCTGCCAACCTAGCAGTTCGAAAGCACGTCAAAGTGCAAGTAGATAAATAGGTACCACTCCAGCGGGAAGGTAAGCAGCGTTTCCGTGCGCTGCTCTGGTTCGCCAGAAGCGGCTTAGTCATGCTGACCACATGACCCGGAGGCTGTACACTGGCTCCCTCGGCCAATAAAGCGAGATGAGCGCAGCAACCCCAGAGCTGGCCACGACTGGACCTAATGGTCAGGGGTCCATTTACCTTTTAAGGTGTAGCAGCAACTCACTTACCCAAGTATCTTGGGCAGGATTATTCTAGAATAATAATAATTTTAAAAAGAAATGGGTCACAGCCAGGGCTTTTCAGAGAGGCACGTGCAACCTTGGGCTGTCTGTAACTTAAACAACCTCCGCAATGAAAGAGGGTAGAGGACAAAACCCAACAGGTCAGGAGTGCTGGATGAGCAGAGAAGATACTGCATAGCACAGTCAGTAGAGCATGAGACTCCTAATCTCAGGGTTTGAGCCCCATGTTGGGCAAAAGATTGCATTGAAGGGGCTTGGAGCAGATGATCCTTTACAATTCTATGATTCTAACGGACTGGAGAAAGGGAGGAGCTGAGGCCGATTTCCTCAAAGAAGCAATCTCTGACATGCATCTCACTTGTCCTGCGCATGCAGTTTCTCCTTGGAGATTAGCCCCTTGGGCATGCCATCAGACGATTAAAAGGATAGCATGGCCCACCCTTTCAATGGAGGGGGGCTCTAATCAGTGGCGTAGTGTGGGTTGTCAGCACCTGGGGCAAGGCAAGTAATTTGCGCCCCCTAACCCGTGGATTTTAGTAGGGGCAGAGAGCTGCAAGTGCGAGCGCGCCCCCCCCAGATGTTGTGCCTGGTGCGGCCGGCCCCCCTGCACCCCCACGCTACACCACTGGCTCTAATGTCTGTTACTACTGCCCAATGCTTGCTATATTGCAGGTTAATAACTGGGGAGTGCACAGACATTATTTTGTGCCTATAGCACCAGAATAAGGGGCATTTGGGAAGGAGTGGAGTGGATACGGACTTGTGCGTCACGTTGAAAGCATCCGGCTCAGCAAACGGGAAGAGCCTCTGCTTTTATTTTATGGCCTTTTTGCTACGGCGAAGGGGAGAGGGGATAACCTTCCTTATATTCTGGGTCAGCCTGTGGTTGTTTGTGAAGCTGTGGTGAGGACTCTGGGTGTTCAATTAAAGCAATGTCTCTGGGTTTTTCTTCCACCCTCCCCCAACACTGCCCTGCTCCCTTTCCCGTTTCCTCTATAGAAACCTGTGAGAATGTGGACTGTGGGCCTGGGAAGAAATGCAAAATGAACAAGAAGAACAAACCTCGGTGTGTCTGTGCTCCGGATTGCTCTAATATCACATGGAAGGGCCCAGTGTGCGGCTTGGATGGGAAAACCTACAAGAATGAGTGTGCCCTTCTGAAAGCCAGGTGCAAAGAGCAGCCTGAACTTGAAGTCCAGTACCAGGGCAGATGCAAAAGTAAGTTGGCAACAAATCTGTTCTCTGGGTCGCAATGCTGGTGGGGGAGAAGGTCTGTCTGGAAAATCAGAAGTTGCTGGTTCTCCCGGTATACTACTTATCATGGTATATAATGCAGGAGATACCAGGGCAGAAAAGTGCTTTGTGGATTCTAACTCAAGTTCCCCCAAGAAGGACTGTGTACACGCCATACATTTAAAGCACATGGCTTCCCCTCTAAAAAAGGGGAAAGAACCCTGGGAACTGTAGTTTGTTAAGGGTGCTGAGAAGCCTGTCCTACCCATGTGTAGCGGAATGAGGTGGTAGAGTCCTCAGGCGGTTGGCTCAAGTGTTCCTCTTCAGGCTATAGGTGGGGAATGCCACTTGAAAATTACCCTCCCCCCAACCAAAAAAAATAATTAACATATGTACAATTAAAACATAATTAGAAAGCAAGAATCACCCTGGAGAATAGTTAAAGCTGCTCCTGCTCCTTGATGCCCTAGTTCTTTTCATGTGCTGGGAGCTGTTACTTTTTCCACAAGAGAACATTCACAGTGTCACACTCATCCAGATAACAGGGGTGGATGTTGGTAATATGGCACCCTGGGTTGGAACAAAATTTGACGCGCACCCCTCCCTGCCTAAATATTTCTTATTTTCACAATAATTCCTTTTGATACAGTTGCTTTTTTATAGCGCTTCTCAATAGGGACCCATATAAATTGTTGTTGTTGTTGTTGTTGTTGTTGTTGTTTTGTGCCCCCTTGGCTTGGCAAGGGTTCACCACAAGGCGCACTGGGATGCAGATGATGCGACACCAAGTTTTGAAAACAGCAGCGCTATCCATGTTGTGGCTAGTAAACCAAGCAGGGATAGGGAACTGGATCAGGCCAATGGGCCGGATCCTTATGTCCCCTTTGCCGCCACAGATAAGGGAGACTTAAAACACAGCAAGTTCATTCCCTGCCCCACCCCCCGCTGTGTTTCAATTCATATTTGCATAGTGTTGTTCACACCAGACAGGAGGCAGATGTGTCTTCGCCTGGATGCGCATGGCTTTGCAACCCTCTCCACCTGGAATTCCTGCTCTTGCAGCTGTCATCTGCCTCATGTGTGGTGGCTGTCTCACACATACACATCCTTCTTAAGTATGAAGTAAATGCGGCTAGTCATATTGAAGCTCTACATGGGGCTATCTTTGAAGGTGACTCAGAAACTCATAACTCATCCAGAATGTGGCCGCCAGACGGGGAACTGGGAGCAGCTGCCGGGACTATATAGCTCCGGTCCTGAAATATCTACATTGGCTCCCAGTATGTTTCCTTGCACAATTCAAAATGTTGGTGCTGATGTTTAAAGCCCTAAACTGCTTTGGCTCTGTGTACCTCCACCCTACTGTTCAGCCTGGACACTGAGGTCCCGCCCTGAGGGCCTTCTGGCAGTTCCCTCACTGCGAGAAGTGAAGTTACAGGGAACCAGGCAGAGGGCCTTCTCAGCAGTGGCACCCTCCCGTCAGATGTCAAGGAGATAAACAACTACACAACCTGCTAAATACATTTGAAGGCAGTCCTGTAACAGAATTTTATATCCCAGTTGGATGAGTGGGGTATAAATAACAAATTACTATTATTGTTGTAAGCCGGTTTGAGAAAAACAGCAGGTTACCTCAAGAAACTAGAGGATTCACCTGGATTGCAACAAACACCATGCATATGCGACTTCAAAAACTGGAAGTGGGAGACCACTGGATGAGGACTAAGCAGTCTGGCTTGTTTTTGCCTGCTCACACTTTACAAGCCCTGATGTGTGGGACAGACAGATATATTTGTAGGGGTGGAGCAGGTGGGCCAGAATGGTTTGGGGGGAAATAGGCCTAATTAGCCAGAGATGGGCCAGAGACTCCCCACCACTGAGACAGAGTGGCCATCTCTTCACTGTGTACATTTCCATTTAACGTAAAAAGCTACTAAGCAACTTCTCAGTGGTTGTTGTTGGTGCCACATGTTACTCTAGGCTGCTTGGTGGTGAAGGTGGTTCCTGTTGTTGCTGACAGGCCGTTCCCCCTGTCTATTCTTTCAGAGACCTGTAGGGATGTTTTGTGCCCTGGCAGCTCCACCTGTGTGGTCGATCAAAACAATAACGCCAACTGTGTGACATGCAATCGGATTTGCCCAGAGCCCACCTCCCCTGAACAGTATCTCTGTGGGAACGACGGGATCACATATGCAAGCGCTTGTCATCTGAGGAAAGCGACCTGCCTGCTCGGAAGATCCATCGGTCTAGCCTACGAAGGAAAATGTATCAGTAAGTACCATGCCTTGGGGTGGGGGAAACCCGAGAGGCCTGAATGAAGGAGGCTACAACATCCAACTTGGGATCTGGGAGGAACCAGATATTGTGAGGGAAACACAGGGCTCCCTGCTCGGTGTCTAGTGGAGAGGCAGCCACAGGAGGCAACTGGCAGGAGTGTTTGTGGAAGGAGTGTTTGTGGAAGGAGTGTTTGTGGAAGGAGTGTTTGTGGAAGGACCTTGACTCAGTGCTAGAGCATCTGTTCTGCATGCAGAAGATTGAGTCCCTGCCATCTCCAGGCGGGGCTGGGAGAAAACCCAGTTTCGATTCCTGGAGAACGGCTGCCTGTCAGTGTAGACAATACTTGGCATAAGACAGCTTCCCATGATCCTGTGTTTAACCTTTACCCTGACCAGTTCTCCTCTTCAAGTCATTTTAAATAGATTTTCCCCCATCTGAGGACACACACCCCTCCTTCCTGCCCACAGAACCTCTTCTGTGTGGACTCTTCACCAGTTATCTTGGTAGGTTTTCTGAGTTCACCTCAGATGAATGAGGGCCAACTGTATCTACTGAACAGTGAGGAACATACTGTTTTATAGAATCACACTGCAGGAACGTAGGACTTTGAACATTCAAAAGGTGCTCTATAAACTTTAAATATTACCATTTACTGTGGTACCTCGGGTTACAGACACTTCAGATTTCAGACTCCGCTAACCCAGAAATAGTACCTCAGGTTAAAAACTTTGCTTCAGGATGAGAACAGAAATTGTGCGGTGGCAGCGGGAGGCCCCATTCGCTAAAGTGGTACCTCAGGTTGAGAACAGTTTCAGGTTAAGAACGGACCTCCAGAACGAATTAAGTTTTTAACCCGAGGTACCACTGTACTGTTATTGTAATCCTCATTCTGCTTCCTCTTGTCTCACGGGGAAGTTTACCAATGTGTGGAGAGGCAAATGGCTGTGAGGCTACCCTATTGGGAGCCAGAGAGCTTCCATCAGTCACCTTAACAAGAAGGGCAATGAGCGCCATACAACAGCCAGTGTCAGAGAGTGTCTATTCAATATTGGCTGGACGAGACACCTGGATTTGGGCAGCCTGTGAGCCAGAGGAACCCTCCAGAGTGGAGAGAGGCTGCTTTCGGGGTATCTGTGCCCCTCAGAAATAGGTGGCATAAGCCAGCAAGGCAAATATATATTCATTTACTTTACACACACTGGCCCCCACAATGATTCTGTGAGGTATGATTTACATTTTAAAGTTAAAGAACTAAAGGCTGTGAGAGAAAGAGGGTGTGAGATAGAGACTTGATCAAGGCAACCTGATGATTCTGTGACAGCGATCTTATTTCAAACCACATTTGCTTGCCCTCAAACTACATTTCTGTTACAATTAAGATGGCAAGGTTTAGATCAGGGTGAGGAACCTGCTGACTAAATATTCCATCATTGTTAAATGTTGGCTGTGCAGGCTGGGGCTGATGAGAGTTGGAGTCCAACAATGTTGGAACCCCAAGTTCCCCACACCTGATTTAGTTGCTAAATTACTAAGATGAATCTATTTTAAACAATTATATTGACATAAAAAGGTGCCCTGAGGTCAACTTGAAAATTATTTTTAATAGCCATAGCTATTAACACTGCAGATAGAAAGTATCATCTTGCAAGACACATTCTCTCCTATGTGAAAAGGAAATGCCTCTTACAAAATTCTGCCTGCTTCAATGCATGTGTACATCAGTTAAAGCAAATTTCAGCATGCTTCCCTCTTAAGAACTGCTGTGGCTGTTTTCCTCTCATGGGAAAATGTATATAGATTGATGGGACAACCCTAATACATACACTCCATGTCAATGACGTGATATGTTAGGAAGCTGCATGGATTCCTCCATGCTGGCCTCTGTACCACTAGTATGGGATGGCTCCACTGTGGCAGAGGTCCCATGCTATCATACCCCCCAACATTTCTCCAATGAAATTAGGGAGGTCCCATTCCATAATGATATATATATATATATTGTGTTTTTATATATGCTGGGAGCTGCCTAGAGTGGCTGAGGCAACCCAGTAAGATGTGTGGGGCATAAATAGAAATATATATATATATATATATATATATATATATATATATATATATATATATATTTCTATTTATGCCCCACACATCTTACTGGGTTGCCTCAGCCACTCTAGGCAGCTCCCAGCATATATAAAAACACAATAAAACATTAAACATTTTAAAAAACCCTTCCTTATACCTCTGCGAACGTCCGCCTCATCTAGCGCCCATTCCGGCAAACGTCCGTGGCAAACCCGGAAGCGCTCATGCGCAGACACGGTGCTTTGCCCTGCGTCCTTTTTGGCTAGTGGTCGAGGCTCCAGAATGGATCCCAGTCGCAAAACAAGATACGACTGTACAGGACTGCCTTCAAACAGCTCGAGGGTCAGATAACTCCATAACCTCCAACATTTCTCCAATGAAAATAGGGACATCCTAGGGGACATTCTGGGATCAAATCAGAAAACTGGGATAGCTTCTCTAATTCAGGGCTGTCCTTGGGAAATAGGGAAACTTGGAGGGTCTGTGCTATGCCCAAGTGGGCGCAAAAGCTCACGAAGCCCTAAAATAGGGCTTTCCATTATGGGGAGCCACCTGGTTTAGAGCCACTGGATCCAAAGCCCTGTGCATCCCCCGAGGTCCCCTGCCCCCACGATCCATGAGCTGATCCAACTAGTATTTGGATGTGGTGGTGACAAGTAGACATCTATAGTGTTGCCCTGTTAATCAATTAAACTATCAGGTAATAATAATCCCCTAAAATTTCTCCTTCATCTGGCAACCATAATCATTCTAATACAATTTCTTTGCAACGGAAGAGGAGCAGATGGCAGTTTAAGTGACAGCAAGGGGAGAGACTCAGGAATTGGGCTGGTGCTGAAATTCATAATTCCAGACTTGAAAAATGCAGATTTGGATAACTCCAATAGGAGATTAGTATTGTGAGCCCAAAAATGCAAATTTGGGTAACTACAATATGAGGCTGGTATTATGAGCCCCAAATTTCTTCTCCGGTTCAGATTTTAACCTGAGTCCAATAAGACCTTCAGTTCTCCCTTCCATCCTATCACTCAGTATGCCAAGGCTGAAAAAAGGTTTTTCTCATCCCTTCTTTGTCTGATGCTATGGCTATGCACGCTACATGGCTTCACTACAAACTGTTATTTCCCCACTCCTATGAGAGATCTAAATTTTTTAAGGGAGAATAGCTATTTTTGGTCCATGTAAAATAATATTCCCCATGAATTGTTGTTCAGGCAGTTGTTTCTATTGGAATCCAGTTGACTTCAACACTGAAGCCATGTGGTCTGAAAACATCTTCAAAGATCTGGTATCCTCATGTATTTGGGGTTCCAATGGGAGGTGGGCCAAAGATTTGTCCTCAGTAATTGTCAGCTGAATTAAATAGAAAGATTTCTTGAACTAAAACCTGGATTTCTGGATTCCAGGAATACATTCCTACTTGGTTTTTAAGTAATTTTGGAACTTTTAGCATTTTCTTCTGCTGTGGTTTTGGTGTGGAAGACGAGGAATAGAATGTGTTGTGCAAGGGGCGCGCCAGTTTTTCTCTACTTTTTGGTCAAGACTAGCCATTTCAGTGGCATGGAAATTTCTACAGAAAATCAATTTTTCTAATTCCATTTACCTGGCTGCCAAATCTCTGCCATTTCCCCACTTGCTGCAACTTCTTGCACCTTCCTCATAGATCACCGTACCCACTGAGGAATTAAGTAATGAAATATCATTACAACTTTGCAAAACCAGTCAGATTTGTATCACAGACGGCAGCTAAGGGTCAGGATAAGTGAGGGCAACTGAAACAAACCTTTTTGCAAAGAGTACCCCCCAGAATTGAGACTTTCGTCACTGGCAGAAATACAGTCAAAAGCAGTTAATACTTCTAGCCCTAGTTAACTCAATAATTTTTCTACAAAACCCAGTTCCCTGTTGATTCCAGTATGGAATTTGAAGATACAGTGGTACCTCGGGTTAAGAACTTAATTCATTCTGGAGATCCATTCTTAACCTGAAACTGTTCTTAACCTGAGGTACTTTAGCTAATGGGGCCTCCCGCTGCCACTGCGCCGCCAGCGGGCAATTTCTGTTCTTATCCTGAAGCAAAGTTCTTAACCCAAGGTACTATTTCTGGGTTAGCAGAGTCTGTAACCTGAAGCGTCTGTAACCCGAGGTACCACTGTAGGGGGGTGGGGTTGCATGTGATAGGAGACGGCTTTTGCCTGTTTCCGCAGAAGACATGCTCCTCTCCATCTTCCAGAAACTTTCTCATTAACCTTGGAGATGCTTTATAACTCTGTCCTATTGGGAAAACTTGGGAGTTCAGATCATTTGTTAAAGTTGTGCTCTCCCCTTTCTCCAAAAAGGGCAGGCTTTTGGAGAAAGGGCTTTTTAACCTCGTTCTCACAAACAGTGGATAGTAAGTTAAACTCTCAGTGCTGTACCAATTCAGATTGCAGCTATGATCAAATGCTTCTCCATACAATAAACAAATAAATGTAGTAGAAAAGTAGATAAAAAAGAGAACTTCTAGCTTAGCTTTTTTCCTGGCATTCTAGTTTTCTAGGGATTTTTGTAGGCAGCTCTCTCTTTTTTGCATTCAGCCATTTGAGCTCATATATACAGTCTCAAGAGGCATTGTCCTGGCAAGGTTTTACCACCTCATCTGCCATTTGTGGGCGTCAGACTTTAGATGAGCAACATATCCTGTGTCTTTTCCCCCAAGATCAAGCGGTGTGCATCACAGCTGAGCAGGGTTCTGAATGTATGTTTAACTTATTTAAATCCGGCACTCTATAGACACTACACCTCAATAGCTCCTTTGTACTTACATTCCCTTACATTAAAGGACTCTCTCCTGCTCTGCCACCCAGGCAGCTTTCCTAAGTGCTATTAGAAGCACATTTTAGTCCAGAATGCATCACTTGTGAGCATTTACAATGGATGATAAAAAGCAAAGAACTTCCTATTTTAAGTCTACAAGTGAAAAATGCAGAACCCTATTTGAACATACCTGGGGAAATCAGCCAATTGGTGATACCTGCCAGTGTCAAAATTAGTGACAGGGAACCATCGCTACCAACCCTGGTCATGCATGGTGCTAGGCTTGGAAAAAACAAATTCAGAAAAATAAGCTGAGCCTGTTGTCTCCCTGATGATACCACTGAGAGCATGGCAGGTTCTGCCCCCCCCCCTCAGCTGCTTCAGTGAGCTTTCAAGTCATCCCCCCCCCCACTACCCACGTGCATTCTCATCTTTCTAGGGCTGCCATATGTCTGGAATACGTCCATCAAAAATGGCATCCAGGTGGCATTTTTGGAAATCAGTCAATATGTCTGGGAAAACCCATATCAGTCCATATCAGAAGTGTGGGGTTTTTTGGCAAATATTTTTTTTTCTCAAAAAAAGCTCAACAACCTTTTTGTCTGGATTTTCAGTTTTTGAAATATGGCAACCTTACATCCTTCCATTTATGTTTGGTCAAGGGATTAAAGCATATATTGGACATTTAGCATAGCACAATTAAAGAAGATTGAAGTGCTCTGTGGCCCTAGTGTAACAAACCCACTTAAAAAAAAATCAACAGACTTTCTGCAGTTAGGAAAGTGACAGGGAAGTACACTGAAATTGTGGGATGAAGGAACAATTAACACGAAGCTATATAAACACTGCACAAGCAAATCAGGAGGTCAACTGGGGAACTACAGGAGATGAACAAAACAAGGGGACTTTCTTTCATATTCACCTCTCTTATGCCTGGACCATTGAGAAATGCAATTTCCACAGTGCTATACACAGCATGGGGGAAACTAGATCTCCCACAGGAGTGGGGGAATAACGGTGCAGCCATGTTAGCGTGCAAAATAGCCATAGCATCCAAGAAAGAAGATAATACAAGTTTCAGCTGAAGGTTGTACAACTGAAGCCAACGGCTGATGTGATTCCCTATATAATTTACTAATTTGATAATCAGCTGCAAATTATATATCTTGTACTGAATTTATGGACAGAAAGAAAGGCAACAGCTACAGTCTAAAAAAGCACTTTGCATGTGGCCAAGATCTTAGATTTTTAACTTTTTTTAACAGCAGCTCTCCCCCTGCCCTGCCTCACCACTGCCCTATACAGTCACATACACTATATACTCCATGCTAAAACAATAAAGACTGCAGTGGATCCTTCAAGGTAAATAAATTTGACCTGGTTCATGCACCACAAGCCTGATTGCATGAAATGTTGTCCTCAGTTGGCTGTAAACATTGAAGCTAAAGGACCTTGACTTGCAAAATGTACAGCCTGTGACATTTCTACGCAAATTCAAACATAGGCAAAATGAGTACAGCAACCGTTCAAGACAGAGAGGTTTCTGATCACGCAATCTCCCCTTGCTTTGCTGTGCTAACCTAACACCTAGAGTGGGAGACAAAACTTTGATCTTGTTTGGGCTCCTTGCTGTAACACGAGCTGATTTTGCAACTCCTTCTGGTGTCATAAGTGGTTTGCTACATTATCTGACCCTTCTGAGAATGCAGAGCTAGTCATTCAGTGTGACCATTGTGGCTGGGTCTGCCACTGTTTATAAAAATAGAGGACTAATTGAGCCCTAGAAAGCAAGATGCTTCTCCCTCCCTCCCTCCCTCCCTCCCTCTCTCCTCACATGCCTTTCCCTTAAAAATCCTATTCTGATCTTTGGCCTCAAAGATCGAGCACAGAGGTCTTGGGACCAGCAGCAATTACTAGTTTATAACATTCTGCCAGCACTGGGAGCTGTCCCTGTGCCCAGAGTTGGCTCAGCAGCTCATGTGGAAGCTGTTACATTGGCAGTAGGCCACTACCTCTGACCTGGAAGATCAGTATGACACAAGAGCCACATAGTCCACTTCTAAGTCCTCCTGGGTTCCATGGGATTTGCTCCCTTGAGAGTATGCTTATGCTTACGGATCTCAGTGGCAAATGTGTGTCACCAACACCCCCTTTATCAGGCAACCTAGGGCCATTTTGAGGGCAGTCATGTGCATTTTCTTTTATTCATAGGGAATGGGCCTAAAAATTCACCTTGAATCTCTGCCTTTTAAAAACTCCGGTTCCTTTCAAGGTCACTCTGAATTCTCTCTGCTTTGGGTTGTGTTTCTAGTTCCCAGGCACTGTGTCTAAAACAACTCTGTTTCTTCATTCACTGTAATGGGGAATCTAACATTAGCTAAAACCTTTCCCCTATTTTGGCCAGAGTGGATGAAGTTTGTAGGCACAGTAGTCCTTCCAGAGTGGATTATGCCTGTCAAATTGTGGATAAATTGATCCAAGTGGGGTGTTGTTGTTTTTTGTGAGGGACATAAAAGGGATACATTTTCATCCATAATCCTGAGTGGGCGGGCCTGTCTTTCTTTTTGGTGTGGCACTTCAGCATGGGAGGGAAAGACTCCTGAATCACTCTGATTCACCTGGTTATCCAGCCCACACAGAGAGCTGACACTCACCCATAGTGCATCCCTATAGTCAGGGCCAGCCCTACCACTAGGCAAAGTGAGGGACACGCCTCAGGCGGCAGATGTTGGTGGGTAGAAGCAGCAGCCACCCAAAGTTCCTCCTGAGCTCTGCAGCCATTCCCTTGTGTTGCCACACAGCCTCTCCTGGCCTCTCTAGGTGTGGTGAAGAGTATTATCCCGTCATTAGTGTGGAAGTAAGAATTCAACCACCAGCACAGTTGGTTTCTGTGTGTGGAGTAGAGGAGTGTCACCACCTTGTCCTTCACCCCAGACAACACAATTTTAAGGGCTGGCACTTTCTGTGGTGGCTGTTGCCGATAAATCAGATTTATAGGATTTGGCCATGGCAAGGGTTTCAGCTTGAGCCATTAAACCCAAAGGCAAGTAGAGTAAAACAATCCTAAGGCCAGCAAAGGAACAGATGGCACTCCTCAACCTTCCATGTTCAGAAAGTACATCAGGCTAGCAAATGAATCTTGTTTCAGAACAGGAGAAGGAACAGGATTCTGCACCAAACAGGAGGATAGCAGTATAGCTTATGGGATGCAGGGCAGGCTGGGTAGCCCACACAGCTCTGTCATCCATCACCTCACTGCTATGCCTCTCAGCCACCAGCATCATGACCCTGTCTCTCTACCTAACCTGAGCAGGCAGCATTGGAGGCTAGTCTGCTAGGATGAAGGGAGCTCTGCCTTACCAGTCTTAGTCTGTCCTCTGTCAGCCCCCACCTCCTAATAATCAGTCCAGAGAGTGGCTCTAGCAGTCAGATTCCTCCTCCTCCTTCATCTCTTGCACTTACAGAATTCAGTAGGGAGAAGGAAAACCAGAATTAGTTGGCCCTGCCTTTCATTGTCTCTTGCTCTACCTGCATTGACTCTGGTTGCATCTACTGTTGGCCTCCCTGCCAGTCCTAAGGGGCATCAGCCTCTGCTGATTGAGAGTGTTGGATAAGGAAACCTCTCTGAGATTGCACTCACAGCCTCCAGCGCCTTTAGCTGAAACTCTCCCTCTTCTAGCTAAAACTTTCAGCCAGGGCCCCACCCTCCATCAGAAAACCAGGAGACAAGTAAAACTCAATTTTAAGTCCTAGCTTCTTCCCACACCTCCAGCTTCACTGCCTCCTGTTGGGCAGTCACAGGGTTGTTGTTTTTTGGAATCGTCTTTGTGACCCTGCAGAAATTGTCAGAATATAAATTCACAGTTACTTTGCTTTTGTTCTTTTAAAAAAAAAAAAAAAACAAGCAAGCAAGCAAACGTCAACCTCTTTCCCCCTTCCCTCTTTTTCTTTTTTTTAAATGAAAATCTCTTGTAGAGGCCAAATCTTGTGAAGACATCCAATGCAGCACCGGGAAGAAATGTTTGTGGGATTTAAAAGTGGGCAGAGGCCGGTGTGCCCTCTGCGACGAGCTCTGTCCTGAAAGCAAATCGGATGAATCTGTTTGTGCCAGCGATAACACCACTTACCCAAGCGAATGTGCTATGAAGGAGGCAGCGTGTTCACTGGGTGTACTTTTGGAAGTAAAGCACCCAGGATCTTGCAACTGTAAGTGAGATTTTTAACCTTCCCAGGAACGGTTATCTTCTGAAGGCAAAGCAGCCCCCAGTTTAGGGAAGACTGACACCCTTATTAAACATGAAAGGGAACATGAGAGAGATCTTATGCAGAAAGATTTATATATTATACAGACGTCTTGTGGTTCGTAAGGCATAACAGATAGCCAACAGCGGACATTTTGGGGAGCCTTTTCTCATTGTAGGAAAGGGTCTGCTTAACATCAGAGGGCTGCCTTTAAATGCATCTTTCGGGCGATTTCCTGCCCTCTCTTAATATCGTTTGCTTCAGTGTGCTTTGCTGTTTGCTTTATTAACACTTGGCTACAATCTAATCGCACCCTCCCTCCCCACTCCCTCCCGCGACCCCCCTAGCTTAACACTTAACCACGTGGGCTGCTGTCTCCTTGCAGTTGCCTCTGAATGAAGGACTCAAAAATAAAAAAAAATAAAAAGCAGTTTAAAAAACCTAGAACACAAGAGCACTTTTTATCTAATTTCAGGAATCTGCCAATAAAACCTGAGCCATTGAGTCTTCAGAACTTGCTGCAGTTATGACTTCATAGATTATGTAACACACACACACATGCACACAAAAACTTTATTGCGTAACAGCAGATGCCAAAGCGCATCTCACTACAAGCCACGCTTAAAAAAACAAAACAAAAAAAGAGTAAAAATGCAACTCTCTATCACGGCTATGCAGGGGGCTTTGAAAACATGCTCTGAGCTGCTTCTGCGCTGTTGTTGTCCGTGTTTAAACAACAGCTCCCCTGTATTCTCCTATCTAGCCATTAATGAAGATCTTGACGAAGACGACGAAGACGACGACCAGGACTACAGCTTATCTTCCAATCAGTGGTAAAACTTCCATCACTTTTGGAACAGCCATTGGGCAAGAAATACAATGTCCATACTGTACATAAATGTATGCTTATTTATTTGGGGAAGAAAAAAGTATACATATAGTTGAATCTTGTAGACATTTATTTATACTGTGTCATGTTTTATAATTTATACATAAAAAATGTCCGATTGACTGTACACCTTTTTTTTTTTTTTTGGAAGAAATTTAATCGTTATGGGATGAACAGTGTTATTTATTGTGAGGTCTCTTGCCTGTATAGTAAAGCTTCTTCTTTTTTTCTTGTAAACTATAAATCCATTCCTTAGAGCTTATCCCCCCCCATCCCCGTCACAACTCTTCATATCCTTGTTTCTGCCAGTGTTAACTCTTTTCCACTTTAACAAAACTTTGCATGTCAGTTTCCTGTTACATTTTTATTTATTGCATTTCCTTGCCGGTTCTGTACAGACATCCACAATCCCTCGGGTATTTGTTTACAAGGAATCTTGACTGACCAAAAGGCGCTGTAAACTGACTTAACTATAGATTTGGGGTGCAATGAGGCAGTCTTTAAGGAAACCTCTTCCCCTTGGTTATCCCTTGGTTATGTTCTTCTGATTGATTCATGTTATTGAGGTGATCTCAGTGTACTGGACATTTCTACTGTACTATGAGAATCCAAACCCAAAGATCGGATTATGAAGGCCGTTAATAGCTATATGGCTAAATGTAATGAGAGCATAATTTTTTATTGGGGGAAAAATACATTGTCACATGCATCAACATTTTATTTGATGTTTCCTTTAAGATAGTCCTGCAGTTCCATTTTTAAAAGTCCTTTTCATTTCTCATTCAAAGTGTTCACAGAATATTATATCAAAGCTTTATCAGTTCAAGTTTCTTGCTTTTCATAATACTTTTTTTTCTGAGGCAATTTTATATTTTCAAACATGGCGAGTTAAATATAAATTCATTTAAATATATAGTTTTGTACTTTTCTACCATGTAAATGTGCAATGTATATAAAAGTTATAATGTGTATTTGTAAATAAATTATGAGTGAAAAAAATAAAAAAATGGATTTCTTTTCCCTATAATACATTGGCTTCAGTTATTGGTTGCTTAATGTGGTTCTTCCCCACCACCACCAAGGCTTTTTGAATGTGGAGGGAGTTAGTTTCAGAGCTGGCTTCCAAACTTGGTACCCTTCAGGTGTTGAACTACAATTCCCATCATCCCTCACCATTAGCTTTGCTGGCTGGGAGGGATGGGTGTTGCAGTCCAAAACTGCTGGAGGGCACCAAGTTTGCAAATGCAGGTTGTTATTTCAAGCCCCAGGAATTGTCTGAAGGCCTGTCAACTTAAAACTAAGCATGTATAGCCCTGGGCAGTGTCTGAATGGAAGACCACGAGGTAGGTAGGTAGGTAGGTAGGTAGGTAAATAAATAAATAAATAAATAAATAAATAAATAAATAAATAATATATTATTTATACCCCGCCCATCTGGCTGAGTTTCCCCAGCCACTCTGGGCGGCTCCCAATTGAGCATTAAAAACAATACAGCATTAACATCCCTTATATGCTACTTTGAGTTCCATCATGGAAGCAAATTTGTACTTTTCTTTGGGTGTGAAAACAATATCCCAATCTAGTGCTGGATGAACTCCAAGAGTTGGTGCTGACAGCGTTTCAAAATGGCTACTTGCCTCATCACATGTGGTGAGTAGGAATAAGCGTCACATGATTGGGAAAGGAAGCAATTATACGCTGGGAAACTGGTGGCGGTGCTTTTCTTTCAGATGAACCAAACAGTAGCGGACTAGTAAAATAATCTGTGGACTAAGTAATTTTTGCAGTATTGGCTGGTGTGGAAGGGTGGAGTCACCCTCCAAACACCAGTGTCGTTGCAGATAACCTGGATGGGGACTGGGCAGGGCTATGGTGGAGGCAATCCAGCACTCCCACCTGAGTGAGCCACCCCCAAAAAAATGTTTACAACCCCACTGCTCTGCCCTCTCAAGTTAAGTTCCATACCACTACACTGGCCACTAGTGGTCTTCTGAAGACTTATTTGCAGCACTGCTTTAAACCTTATATTCAAATGGTGAATTTACTACTGCCAGCCATATCACTATGTGATTTGGGGCCACACTGGTGATGATCAGTAGCAGAGAGCAAAGGAAAAAAATTCCCTGTGTGATGGTACGAATTCACATAGTGGATTCCAGTAGATCATTAGAAATTGCCATGAGATTGCAGGCCTCTGGCAAAATGCCTAGCACAGGACTGGAGAACCTGCATCCCTCCAGACATGTTGCTGATCACCCCTGACTATTGGCTGAACTGACTGTGGCCAGAGGTTGTAGGATGAGAGTTGAGGTCCAACAACACAGGAACCATTGGTTTCCCATTTTTACCGCTCTGAGCCATAGTAAACCTGGAGAAATGAAATCTGAACCTTAGTTCACTGGGGGATGTACAGTGGTGGAGGAACCCTCTCCGGCACCCGGGGCGGCGCAGCCCATATGGACTCCCTACAGAATGCCGCACATGCACAGTCCATACGGACAGCGTGCGAGTGGCGCCCATACGGACTGTGGGCTCCCTCACTCGCTCTACAGCTGAGAGGAGGCAGGGGCCATCTTGTCACCCCTCCCAGAGTGGCACCCGGGGCGACCCACCCCCTCCGCCCCCCATTCTTACTCCACTGGGGATGTAAAAGAAACAGGGTTTGCAGCAATACTGACATGTCAAAAGTGATCTATTAGAGTTATGGGAAAGTGGTAAACAAGCACAGGTCAAATAATTTTATCTATTATTTATTCAACCACGATTGAGTAAAAGGGTTGTTCCACACAGAATAAACGTTCCATTCTGGTGCAAAGTCACATTTAGATTCTAGAAAATTGTACTCTAACTTACTTCCAACGTCTCATATTGAGGCACCTGAGAGCCAGTGTGTAGGAGTGTTTAGAATGTTAAACTAGAACGTCAGAGATCCAGGTTCAAATCCTCACTCAGCCACAAAGCTCATGGGGTGAACCTTCGCCCAGTCACGTTCTCTCAGTCAAATGCAACTCACAGGGTTGTTGTGAGAATAAAATGTGGGTTATACAATGCCCTCAGCTTCTCGAAGGAAGGCTGAAATATTGTAATAAATAATGCAACAGTGACAGCATTTGTTCCTCTTTATGTCATTAAGAGCTTAGTTCAGTTTCAAGAATCCTTCCAGGGACTCTCTCTTTATCCAGTAAAACCATACAATGTCAATATAACCATGTATTTTGCCTGCCTACAATAAAGCTTTTATTGGTGGACACTGGGATCATGAAGTTTTAATTGCGTATTAACAGGTCTACTTGCTGAGGAATTAATTCCTTGCACCTAGTAGTTCTAAGCCAAATGATAGCTGGATTTATTTATACTTGGTGGTCTACACAAAAATATGTGAATAGACACCACTGGGCTGTATCCAACACTGTCATTCAGCTGGCAATAAGACTTCCATCAGTGGAAGCCTCTGGAACACTCTGGTGCAATGAGCAAAATGCCAGCAAAACCCTTATCAAATAAAGAATGCCTAACTTCTGGGGAACTCCAGAAGGGTAGTCAGATTAGTCTGGTACAGCAAAAACAATTTAGTCTTCTGAAGCACCTTCAAGGTCTATTTTGGCACAAGCTTCAGGGGGAAAGTATCAGCTTTATCAGATGCATGAACTGTTATCCTCACTTGGCAGACACAGATAGGGAAACTAATTTTGTAAACAGTGAGGCCAAAAGGCCATGAAGTGCGAGAGGTCCAGGAGATCTGTGACGTTTGTATTTAGAACTGTAGAGCTGGAAGGAACCCCGAAGGTCATCTAGCCACAGCTGTCAAGGTTTCCCCTTTTTTAAGGGAAATTCCCTTATTCCCAATAGGATTCCTCACAAGAAAAGGGAAAAGTTGACAGCTATGCAAGTATGATTTAGATAAGAAGTGATATTGGAGTCATGTATAAAATCAACCGAAATAGTTTCTATGGATCTAAGACTAAGACTTATTCAGCAGAAAATAATATTCAGAGTCCATTGGACTCCAGCAAAACTTTACCAGAAGAAAATAACAAATGCAGACAACTGCTGGAGATGTGGAAGTAAAAATGCAAACTTAGTACATATGCTGATTGGCTGCCCGATGATAAGATCATTTTGGTGCAAGGTGAGGATATATATAGCAAGAGTAATAAAAAAATGTTATTTAGGGGATTTGAATTTAATTCTAAATCATATACCAGAAACGTGGGAGATTACAAGGGGTCAAAAAAAATGGATGTACCGTGCCATGTTAGAAGCAAAAAAACTTGTTCTGATGAATTGGAAGAGCCGCAAAAAGATCCCATTGAGCACATGGATTGACAATATGGACAGACTAGTTACATACAAACGAATTGCATATTGACGCAAATTAAGAATGGATAAATATGAAGAAATCTGGAAGGATTACTTAAGAGATAAGGCGGAAAGTGGAGGGAAGTAGGGGGAGGAGAGGTGGGGAAATACTGTTAAAAAGGTGTAGTTATAGGTATATCAGTACTCAAATCTGAATTGTTAAATTGTGTTATTGTGGTTTTTGTTGTATGTGTTTTTTGTGGTTGCTGTTTGTATTGAAAAAATGATTAAATAAATTAAAACACACACACACACACACAAAACAGCTATGCATCTAGCCCAACTCCTCCCTGCAAGGTAGGAATCTCAGCTAAAGCATCCCTGGTAGGCGGCCATCCAATCTCTGCTCAAAAATCTCTGCGGAAGGACAGTCCAAGGCAGACCTTTCCACTGTCAAACAGGCCTTGCTGTCAGACAGTTCTTCCTGATGTTTAGTCGGAATCTCCTTCCCTGTATCTTGAAGCCATTGGTTCAGGCCCTGCCCTCCAGAGCAGTTCTATAATGGTAACAGTTGAATTTTTAGGGAGTTCCACACAAGGGTCATTGCTACAGTGAAGGCCTCGTTTTGTGCTCTTTGGTATAATGATAGAAAACAGAGCAAGACGTCTTGAAAGACCATGGAGGCACATATGGGAAGAGGAATTCTTGAAGATAGGCAGGAATCAGGCCATCTGAGTCTTTAATGGTAAGCCCTAACACTTGAATTGGCCCTAGAAGCAAACAGGCAGCCAATCTTAGCAGGACTACGATTTCTCTTCCGTAAAAGAGCAGCTGGTTTCTGCAATAATCAAAGCATTCCTAGCCGTCTCTAAAGGCAGCCCCGCGTAAAGTGCATTGCAGCAATCCACAGGAGATTATCAATGCATGCAGAATGGATGCCAGCTCGTGATCTGAGAGGATCATAATACAAATCAAAGGTGGTAATCGGCCATCCTGGCTACTTTTGCTACTAGTGTATCTAGCAGCAGAGCAGGATACCAACCAAGACTGCAATTCTGACACTTTAGAGGCAGTGCAAGTTGAAATTTCTCAGGAGGCATTTTTCGGAGTTCACATTCTCACCCCTCTTCCCTAGAAACCAGGCCATTTTGCAGAAACTGGCTGTGGTGCCTGCCACACACACACACATACACACACACACACACACACACACACACACACACACTGAAATGGGATACAATTTGCAGACATGGTAGCCCTTCCTAAGGGAATAAATCCTGCCAAATTTCAGAAGGATAGTGGCGGTGCTTTCCTTTAAGGGCAGCCTTTGTAGCCTTGGAGTGGATAAAAAGGATTCACTTAATCTCCCCAAGTGATCTGTGGGCAATTGGTCTGCAAATACCAGACATAGGAGAGGTGCCTTGAGGAAAGAAACATGCCAAATTACAGACAAATAGGTCGGGGTGTGTGCTGTGCTAGATGTCTTTAAAAGTGTGTGTGTGTGTGTGTGTGTGTGTGTGTGTGTGTACCTTCCATAACTTTTTTATTTTAGCAGAATTAGATCAAATTTTCAGGCAAGTCCAATGACACCTTTAATGTTTGCTTTTTAAAAACAACAACAACAACAACAACAACAACAACAACAACAACAACCAGTTGGTTGGAATATAGCAGGCATGCGAGAGGTGCCCCTAGATAAGAAACCTGACAACTGCAAGCAAATGGGTCCAGTAGTCTTAGCGCTGACTACAATCATAGTTGATTTTCAGAGAGAGGCAAAACTAAAATCTATTGGTTTTCCTTTCTGAAAATACTGGGATTGGAGTGTCTGGGTAAAATCATCTCTCCTGATTACAAGCTTGACCTGACAGTCACAATCTCCCCTACAATCTCCCTTTTGCCCCATCTCCCTCTTTTTCCTCTATTCTGTTGTTTTCCTTATAAGGTAAGGTTAGAGAAATGAGTTCCACTTTTAGCAGACACTTGTCCATAGGGGCATCTGATTCATTCAAGCACTGCAAGGTGCTTAGCAGAGATGCCTGGTTTGAGTTGGGGTGCCTTGTACTGATTCCACTTCATCTCAGACAAGTCCTGATTTGCTCCAATCACTCTGCTTTGGCTCAGGATTTAGGCTTCCTCCAAAGCTACTTCAATTCATATGTATCTATAAGGTTGACATCTGTCTGTCTCAGAAGACAATGGAAGCGTGGCCTTTGAGGGTGAAGTCAAACCATTGGAGAGTTACAGTGCCTGCTGCTGCTGTAGAGACCAATATGGGAGAGACATGTTTTGTTGCAGCTGGAGCAGATGAAGGCATCCAGTTGTGCTGCTGCAAGTGTACCATGGCATTTCTTTTTTCTGCACTTCCCCCAGCGGTCATTCCTCCACTGGTTACTGCTGTGGATACATAACCTGACATATCTATTGTCAGGAGCTCGTCCTACTCTCGAGTAGGACCCTGGCAGAGACACATGCCCGACTGGCATGTTCTCTCTCTCCTGGTCTTTTGTTTGGGAGCTTCAAAAGCTTTCTTCAGCCCAAACATCACAGTGACTGATGCCAACAGACACTGGCACACTTAGGGATCTGCAGAGTGTTCACAGTTTGCGTAACAGACCTCAGCAATTCAGCATTTGGGCCAATCTACTTTATTTACATATAAACACACACGGAGCACTGCAACGTGGCTCCCTCTCTCTCTAGCATCAGACAGCAAAGAGAAAGAGCAAAGGACAATAGTCCCACTTCACAGAACACAGTAACACAAACATCCTGTCTCCGTCACTTCCCACTCTGTGGAGTCAAAATATAAACTGTCATGCGTTAGACAAAAATCCCATGACTGCAATCATGGAGTAGGAATTCTAACATCTATATCTATATCTCCAAATTATTGTTCATTCCATTTATATGAGGCAGAGCAGTACTCATCCGATTTTACCTTCTGCTACTGGTCCTGACATGGAATTCTGGTCTAGAAATGGAACCACTAAACAATTATGTCTCGTACACCCAACTTCTTCAGCCAGCTCACAAAGTTTTGATGACCAGTTGTGTCAAAAGATGCTGAGAGATCCAAAAGCTCTAACAGAATCTCACTTCCTCTGTCAGGCTCTGGATTAGGGGTGGGCAACCTGTAACCTTCCAGGTGTTGCTGCAATACAACTTGTATCATCTCTGACCATTGGTTATACTGGCTGGAACTGATGTGAGTTGGCCAACATCTGGAGGGGCACTGGTTTTCCATTTCTGTTCTAGATGGAGATTATTCATTCCAAAGTGCTGCAATGGGTTATATCAGTTGTCCCCCCCCCCACCCATGTGGCCCTGCATCTCCCCTCCAGAGAGTTGGGAGAATCCCTAGAACAGATGGGGGGCATGCAGCAGGAGAGGGAGGAGAAGTTCTATTTCACATGTGGAAGTCCTTGCATGAATGGGGATACAACACTATGTGTCCAGTTTAAGACTGATTGCTCATCCACATTATGCTTGTCCCATACTTTCTAGGCATCGGTCCAAGAGTTTTGTTTGCCCTGCTGCTTTCTCCAAGAAAACCCAAATGGGTTTTATACAGATTGATGTTTGTGCCGATACAGGGGTCAACCATCCTCACACTCTTACCACCACTTCTCTCTTGGCTTTTTTGTGCCAGTGACAAGTTGCAGAACGCATCTCACAAAATGGCCCCATGGAGACCCATGTCACATAGGCAGGCGTAGCTGGTGAAAGGGCCAGTGTGGTGTAGTGGTTAAGAGTGGTAGACTCGTAATCTAGTGAACAGGGTTCGTGTCTCTGCTCCTCCAAATGCAGCTGCTGGGTGACCTTGGGCTACTCACACTTCTTTGAAGTCTCTCAGCCCCACTCACCTCACAGAGTGTTTGTTGTGGGGGAGGAAAGGAAAGGAGAATGTTAGCCGCTTTGAGACTCAAATCCAAACTCTCCTTCTTCTTCCCAAGAAGAGAACAGAAGAAGAGACAGGTCAGCATCTGATACGTGAAGAAAGCCACAGCCTGAGACAATAAATGGACATATGATGGGGTTGACATATTTTGAAGACCAAAAAAGAAGACACATTTGCTGACTTCTGCCTTTAACTACGGATTGCTTATGATGACTCTCCTTTTACATATCCATGAAAAAGACGGCATGTCCTGGGAAAAGAGGACATGTGTCATATGAAAGCACAGTCGCTTGACCCATTCTCTCTAGTCCCTTTTGTGGACCAACAAACGAGCATGTTACCCTGAAAGTATACTTGATGGAGCTTCATTTTTATATGGAAAATGATAAACCAAAAGAAGCTCTATTTATCATCTCTTCTTCCACCTCCCCCTGCCAAATAACTTGTAATTATATTTCATACTACTACAACCAAAAAACAAAGTATTCCATAATCAGAGCAGCAATTAAGTTACATAGTAATTGGTAGGTGATGTGAAGCTTAGAATGGGCGAGCCCCATTATGAAATCAAGTCTGCCATATGTTTAAGAGGTACCAGTCTGTTTCTTAAATGCTTGGAATGTGTGAGACATTTATTCCTATGGGATACTAACTGAATGCATAAGCAAGACAGATTAAAGGAAGTAACAAAGCTGCAGATGCATTGAATATGAGGTGTCCATGTTAATGCGCATAAATGTATTAACCTGCCAACTGTTCCATGCTGAATTCATATTCATACCGTGATTGTGTGAATTTTGCTGGGAAAATCAAGGGGAGTAAGTGGACGCAGGAGTGCTGTGCATCAGCTATATGCTATTCTGAAAGAAACTGACTTGTTAAATTCAGTTTGCTGTATGGCACATAGAGGTATTTACAGAATACTTTGCAACAGGGAGTGTAAAAAGATACAATTCCACAGGAAAGGGCAACTAAGAGCTTTGTGGCACCTTCAAAGGGTAGCGCACTTACACAGCAGTATGAGCTTTGGTAGTTAAAAGCCACAGAACTATATGAAAGTTCACGCCGCACACACAAAAATGTTAGCCTTCAACCTCTTTTCTGCAGGATTTGCACCTTTTAAATTTCCTGTTTCAAAGCAACATTCCCTCCACGACAATTCTCCGCTCCCGTGAGAATCAATATGATATTTATTCATTAAAAAATATTATTATACTGCCAGCTCATATTAAATATCAAGGGGTACAATAAATCATAAAGCAATACAAAACATGAACACATGTACTTAGAATAACCTTCTGCACACAGGGAAGGAATTGAGCAGAGGAGCAAGCTGAATTTTCACTGTCCTGGCAGGCTCTGAATGTGCTTGTTTCGGGCGGGGGGGGGGGAGACTGTGTAGACCTAATGAGGGAAAATTGAAGGACCCCCTAGATCAGCCTACGCCAAACTGCTGCCCTCCAGATGTTTTGGACTGTTGGTAGGTCCAAAGCCAATCATCTGGTGGAGCCTTGTTAGTCATCTCCCATGGACCAGAAGCGCAATTCATGTCAATGAAGAGCTGTGCCTTCTGTACAGTCGGCCCAGCTCTACAGAACTCTCTCCCAGTAGAAATCAGCCAGGGACTATCCCTGCTACATTTCGGACGCCTGGTTAAAGCCATTTTATTCCAGGGCGCCTTTGCACCACAAATGCTGCACCGGTGTTTTAATCCTCCGGAGTTTAATTTATAGTTTCCGTTTTGTATATTTTCTGTATGTATTTTATGAGCCGCTTTGGGACCCAGATGGTGAAAAGAGGGTTATTCATTTTAAAAATAAAAAAGAATAAATTAAAAACAAACCTGTACCAGCCCCGCCTCCCAGCACAGAGGGGTGGGGACTTTCCTGCCCTCAGGACCCCAGCAGCTTTCCACTTTGTAATTTTGAACAGAACAAAGCCACGCCATGACGTCGTATCATTCCCAGGGGCATTATTTTGTGGGGTGGGGGCAGGTGATGGCAGCCCCTTTTGGCCAATTACAGGTGAGGATAGGGAGGAGGAGGGACGTGTTTTGGGGATGTGAGTTGGTGATTAATGTTGTTAAGAACAAAGGGAGCAGCCTCATACTGAGTTGGATCACAGGTCAGTATTGACTATACTGGCTGGCAGAAATTCTCCAGGATTTCGGACAGGTACCTTTCCCAGCCCTATAGAGAGATGCCAAGGATTAAACCCAGGACCTGCTGCATGCAAAGCAACTTCTCTTCCAATGAGCAATTTGATAAAATGCAGCAGATACACGGGGATGCGGGTGGCGCTGTGGGTTAAACCACAGAGCCTAGGGCTTGCCGATCAGAAGGTCGGCAGTTCAAATGCCTGCGACGGGGTGAGCATCTGTTGTTTGGTCCCAGCTCCTGCCAACCTAGCAGTTCAAAAGCACGTCAAAGTGCAAGTAGATAAATAGGTACCACTCCGTCCAGAAGGTAAATGGCGTTTCCGTGCATTGCTCTGGTTTGCCAGAAGCGGCTTAGTCATGCTGGCCACATGACCCGGAAAAACTGTCTGTGGACAAATG
This sequence comes from Podarcis vaucheri, assembly GCF_965113315.1. Taxonomy (NCBI): domain Eukaryota; kingdom Metazoa; phylum Chordata; class Lepidosauria; order Squamata; family Lacertidae; genus Podarcis; species Podarcis vaucheri. Next base: position 22,939,740 of record NC_138749.1, read on the forward strand.
CTTTCTCCCTCGACCTATAGAACGAGATGAACACACAACCCCAGAGCTGTCCACAACTGGACCTGATGGTCAGGGGTCCCTTTACCTTTACCTTTACAGCAGACAGATAGGTAAGTTTTCCAAAGTCTCGGATTGGCTCAGAAAAATTGTTTGGATTTTTTATTTCCCCAGAAGAGTTCAGAGAATTTCAGAGTTAATCCGAGGCAACTTTGGGAGAGCTTGCCCATTTCAAAAGCCGACTGAAACATGTTATTCAATCAAAAACCCATGCCCAGCATTAAGCTGGGGCTGGGTTTCCAGTTTTATAGTTGTCTAAATATATTCAACCTTTGGCCAATACTTGATGTTACAGATATCCCAAGCATTTGGGGGTGGGGAAAGAGAGAGAAAGGCAGTAAAGTGTAAATGGGATCTTGCGTATTTCAGATGACTGATGTTCATGCTGGCAGTCCTGGGAAATCTACACCTCTTACTTAGCTCTTATTTTGGAAAGCTTTGGCTGAAAAGGCTTCAGGTCCCATGAGACTGATATGTAGATGAGACATTAAGAAAGACTAGAATGCCTTGTTATTACCTCCCCACATGCGACTAACCAGCACAATGGCCTGGGAATACCATTCATTCACCAGTTTGGGTTGCTATTGAATTCATCCTCTTGTTCCAGGTCTTCACATTGAAAAGCCATCACGGCAGAACCTTGTGGGCATTCAAGGAGAAGGAAATCCGGACACTGAAGTGCTAATTGTGATGGAAGATTCTGAATCCAGGGAACTGACGGACAAATCAAAATGAAGTTAGGATCCAAATCAGTGGTGTCCGTCCCCCCCCCCCCATCCCTGTACTCACGCGCACACATTTCCTGTCTCATTTTAGAGACGTTAAAAAGAATAGATCGTGTCAAAGGAAACTGTGATGAACACGGAGCAGGAAACATGTTGCTAATTTTAATACTGTCATTCTTAAATACATAGCAACAGGTCTATGAGAACTGAATCCTTATTTCAGAGACATTGGTTAAATTGTTAAATTGACAATGATTAAATGTTAAATTGTCAACTTTTGCTGTTAATTCTACTTCATCCATTAGATATAATTAAGAAATATGGTTTTGTTGATGATGCTTTGAATGTGTTGTTGGCAGAACTTTACATGGTTGCACGGCATCGTGTTTCAGCAATAGGAAATCCATTTTCCTCCCAAATGCAATTTTGTAAACCGTGACCACCTTCTTCTTTTTCCTCCTCCTCCTCCTCATCTTCCTTCTCTTCTTCACTATCGTACTCTGAGCTTTGCATATTATCCATTTTTAAAAGAATGTTTCATGAGCATTCCCCAATCTGGTGCCCGCCAGCTATCTTGGGCTACATTCTCAGAACCTCAAGCCAGGATGGCCATTGGTCATGAGGAATTTAAAGGATGGGTAGACCAAGCTGCCCAGCACTGCTTGGATTATTGCCAATACAACAGAAGGACCAACCAGCGGGCAGTTTGTCCGGGGTCCTTTCAAAAGTGAAGCTGGTCCTGGATCAAGATGCATGGAGGCCAAGACGTACATGAACACAACATGTGAGACTGCAGGATATGTTTACTACTTGCACCAGGGATAAGGAACTGTGGACCTCTAGTTGTTGAATGACAACAATTCCCATCATTGCTGACTATTGACCATGCTGGCTAGGACTGAAGGAAACTGGAGTCCAACAATATATGGAGAGACATAGGTTCTTCACCCCACGTTCACATGTTATGGCAAGGAGGAGACGTGCCTTGAATTAAAATCTCCATGCTTTAAATTAAAAACCCCATCCCCAGTATAGTGCATGCCTGAATTGGTATTCTGACTCCAGTTCCCATCAATCCCAACAAGCAAAGCCAAGGGTCAGCCCAGAGATATATAGAAGGCACCAGGTTGGGGCAGACTGCCTTAAACCAAAGCTTAGTATTTCAATAAATATTCCGCAGATATTTTAATGTAGCATGTGCATACATGAAAATCATACTACGACTGCTGTGCCATGTGCCCTGGTGAGAATTTGATTAGACTCTGTGTACTGGCATCTCCAGACAGGGCTGAGAAAGACCCTTGTCTGAAACCCTAGACAGCTGCTGTCCATTTCATGACAGCTTCTGTCAATCCTGTAACTCTTTTCTGGGAATTGGTCCCATGGAGTAAATATGCATAGGACTGCACTGGACTTTGCCATTCCAGGATCACAAGATGGCCGTGTCCACACCATACATTTAAAGCACTATGATACCACTTTAAACATTCATGGCTTTCCCCCAAAGAATCCTAAGAGCTGCTGTTTGTTAAGGGTACTGAGAGCTGTTAAGACCCTATTTCCCTCCCAAAGTTCTCTGAAACGGGATTGGATGTTAAGCCACTCTAGAAATTGTACATAAAGGTAAAGGGCCCCCTGACCTTTAGGTCCAGTCATGACCGACTCTAGGGTTGTGGCGCTCGTCTCGCTTTATTGGCCAAGGGAGCTGGCATACAGCCGTGGCCAGCATACATGTGGTCAGCATGACTAAGCCACTTCTGGCGAACCAGCGCACGGTAATGCTGTTTACCTTCCCGCCGGAGCGGTACCGATTTATCTACTTGCACTGTGATGTGCTTTCGAACTGCTAGGTTGGCAGGAGCAGGGACTGAGCGACTGGAGCTCACCCTGTCGCGGGGATTTGAACTGCCGACCTTCTGATCGGCAAGTCCTAGGCTCTGTGGTTTAACCCACAGCACCACCCGTATTGTGAACATAGCCAGTGTCTAAATAAGAGCTAATCATTTTTCTTTAAGTTTTTCTTTATTCTGGGAATGTGTTCATGTGGTGTTTTATACAGCTCCACCGCTTTCTATTTAAATCTTAGCCTATGCTTTTTTGTTTTTTGTTTTGGTAAATGATTAAAAGTATGTAGAATGAAGAATTTTAAAGGGGATTATACTTGTATCTCTTTTGGACTAGAAAACTTTGAACTGAATGTGTCATTAACATGTATACTTCTACAGTTCCAGTATTGCCTAGTTCTATTGCTTTCTCTAGTTAAGTATTATAAAAGAGTATGGGAAACAAGTTTTAGATTAATAAGAATTACCAGAACTACTTGGAGATATAAAAAGATGTATATAAAATAATGAAATTCTAATCTATTTAGCTTGATGCAAATTAAACCACTAATATCATATTGGTTGCAAATCAGCTCAGCTGTTCAAGAAAAATTAAAGCTTCTCTTATCAGATTGTCTAGTTCTCTTCCAAAGATTTGAATAAAAATCATATAGAATATAGATCCCTAAAGCTGCAATTCTAACTCTACTTACCTGGCAATAATCCATTAAATTCAATAGGGCATATGCCTGAATACATATGGTTAGGGTTCCAAACTTACCTTAATTTTTATTTTTTTATTTTTTTGGTGCACTTCTGTCTAGAGCAACAAAATGTCTCTTACATTTGTTACAGAGACATTTGTGGGTACAATTAAATTCAATGGAAGAAAACAAAAATCTAAATTCTGCACCCATAGCTTCCATGTGGTGCATGGAAAAGGCAAGGAAGAATAAGATGTTTAAAGTAATTTTTAAGTTTGCAATATATGAAAACGTCAAACATTGTGTGTGAATATAAATTGATTTATTAGGTTTGCTGTGATTTGTGCTATGGTTTTTAAAAGTACGTTTTGTGAATTGATGGGAGGAATACACAGACACAATAAGGATTACAAGTCTCTTTGATGAACTCTGCCTCATTTAAATCTGATTCTCTCTCTTTGTTACAGAAGAGATTATCTCCCTTAAATGATTATTTCCCTTCTTTTGAAATGTTAACTGAAAGAAAAAATAATTGACAATCTAAAGTGTATAGGACAGTGTAGGAGCGGGTGTGTAAAAATAATACACGCGTAAACAAAATTAGCAAAGGATCAAGTTTTCACTGCGCAAAGACACGCCACTACCACCAAATTTAGAGTGACAGCTCTGGAACAAACAAAAAACAAAAAAAACCAAGCACACACAGCCTCTTTGGAACACAAAATTTAAACTCTTATAAAACAACAGCAACACAAGCAATCCATGGATCCTGATGAGTAATTTAATTTTGGCTTTTAATTTTTCTCATGACATATAAGTGGAAGTATTGACTTTGGGCAGAGAAAGCCTCAATAGACGTGTTACACACACACACACACACACACACACACACACACAGCACATTTGGATTTCTGCTGGAGGTGACATTTTGTGATCTGAACTGTAATGGGTAATTGGAATGTCTTTGTTGCAAAACTTAATAGGATGAAAACACAATTCATAAAAAAGTGTTTCAAAATTAAAGGACGAGCTTCTTAATATATGAAGAAGTTTACATTAAAAAAAAATTGTGCACAAACAAGCAAGCATTTTCATGCATTGTGCATCTCAGAAACAAGAGTTAGGTTTCATTTGACAGGGAATTAATGTCACTTTTGCTTTGCCAGTGCTTCCTGTTAGGGTAAGAAGCCTTTTCTTTCCTATGACAGAATCCTGCAGCTGAATGGTTGATAATGTCAAAGGGCTATTAATATGCTAAGCCTTTTAATGGCATGGGATACCTCCATCCTGTTCTCCCCAGTTTTGCAATAGTCCTTCATCATTTATAATTTTGCTTGAAGAATCTGAACATTTCCAACTAGGCAGAATTTAAGATAAATTATAATTTCTTTTAAAGGCCTGAGTTCTGCTGCATAATGACTTTAATGTTTATTATTCAAATATCAGAACCGTTGTTGTTTGGAAAAAAATGTTTTATCAGGTTTGCCAGATAATATTATTTTTAAACAATAAGGTGGAAATCCCAACGCAGCTACCAAAACAAGAAATTCACATCATCAGCAATTACTTTTGAGACTTCCACCACAATAAGCTAATATAGAGAGGTGCTTTTTATTTTCAAGCTTTAGTGATGTGTCTATTACACGTTATAAAAATTCAGTCAGAAATTCATGATGTTGGAGTACACCTCATTTATCTGAATGGTTTGATGGATATTCAAGTGTTTGGACAGGTGAAAACCCCACTGACAAAGGGCACAATGTGGTTCTAGTTGCCGGCAAGTAAGCTCTAACACAGCACAGTCCAAGGCTGCTCAGACGTAAGCCTCCACAGAGGTCAAGGGGGCTTAATCCTGAGCAAGTCCATATAGGATTGCAGACCAACAGTGCAATCCTATACATGTCCTTTCATCTACAAAGAAATCTACATAGGCCCGGCCCACTGACGGGGCAGGGTGAGGAGCCTGCCTCACCTCACCTTGCCTCCATCACCTGCCCTGTTGTCTCTACCACCAGTGGTAGCGGTTTCTGACGTGATGAAATCTCATAAAATCCCACGGAATGCATGAGATCTCACGAGACTTTGGCGGTATCTTGCCAGAAGCTGCTGCTGGCACTTCACAGATGGGATACCACTGGTGCTGCAGGTAAAAGAGGTGCGACGCCAGCGTTGGGGGTGACAACAAGGGGGCAGGGTGACAATGGGGGAAGCGGCACCTTCCCATTTTGCCCCTTATTCTTCAAATCCCCTCTCCACTTGTCTGCACTTGGCAGCCTTATGGGGTTTCCTGAAAACCATTTGACATCTTCAGCTGGGCTTTCTTGAGAGCCAGTGTGGTTAAGAGCGGTAGACTTGTAATCTGGTGAACCAGGTTCACTTCCCCGCTCCTCCACATGCAGCTGCTGGGTGACCTTGGGCTAATCACACTTCTTGGAAGTCTCTCAGCCCCACTCACCTCACAGAGTGTTTGTTCTGGGGGAGGAAGGGAAAGGAGAATTTTAGCCACTTTGAGACTCCTTCGGGTAGTGATAAAGTGGGATATCAAATCCAAACTCTTCTTCATCATCATAACAATCGTGTACATACAATTGTTGCTGTTTATAAGTATTTCTACATTTAAATAAATCAGTGTGGAACTCTCTCTTTTTTTCATGGTAGAAGGAACAAAATCAGCAACCACTTGGTAGCCAAGCCTCACTGTCTTCCCATGTTTCAATCAAAGTTCAGGGGCAGGTGTGGGGTACAGCTCTCATCAGCCTCACCCTGAATGCTCAATGGCCAGGGTTGGTGGGAGTTGTGATTCAGCAGCATCTGGAGGGCTGGGGGTTCCCCACACCTGTTTAACGGACTGTTGCTGCTTCTTTGCCCTTGAAAACAGGTCACATTAGCAGATAATCGTGTTGGTTGACTTATCTTACAGTCTTCTACTGAGCCTGGTTCAGGGCTGATGTACATTACTCTGAACAAATTGGGTCCAGGATACCTCAGGGATTGCCTGAACCCTTATATTCCAGCTTGATTACTGACAGGGGTGCCAACTTGAATAAAATATTGGGGGGGGGGGCAAGTAAGGCCCACCCTGGTCACTTGGCGTGGTAAATGGACACCCTTTGAAAGGCAATGCTCATTAACTTGGGGGGGGGGGCTTGAGTATTTTATGGGGGGATTGAAGGGACATTGGCCCCTAGGAGTTGGCAATGATCACTGAGATCATCTGCAGGAGCATCTTGGGTCAACCCTTGAGTTGGTGAGGCTTGTTTGACAACAAGAAGAAAATGAGCCTCCAGTGTCATCAGTCCAGACCTGTATAACACCCTGCCATTAGAGATTTAGTGGGTGCTTTCTGTGCCAACTTTCAAACACCTGCAGAAAACCTTTCAGCCAGGCCAATGCAGGCAATTGAGGGTGTCCTATACCTCCTGTGGTTGGTGGTTGGAGCCCACCCAGGGACAGCTGAGGGCAGATTCCTGCATTGCAGGGGGTTCGACTAAATGACCTGCAAGATCCCTTCCAACTCTACAATTCCATGATTCTACATCCTCTACAATGGGCTATTGATGTTCGTTTTTAATTTCTATTTCCTTTTAATGTGTTTTTAACTTTTTATTAATTCATTGTTTGGTTGTATGTTTTTATATTGTTCTAAGTAGCTGTGATATATATATTTATGGTACAATAGTATAGAAATATTTTTTATTGGGGGGGACACGGATTAAAGATGTAATGGAGGTTTCTCAGGTTACCTTTACTTGCCCCTTCAACACTCCCAAACCAGGCTAGATGTGTAGCTTTTTCGGGGCAAGATCTTGACTCCAGATCTGATTGTATCATGGTGCCCAAAATGGCCACCATGGTTTTTCTAAACACTTGCAGGGTATGGCATCATGATTTAGGAAACTGATTAGTAAATCATTCCATGTATTATAGAGGGGACAGGGCACTGGCGGAAGAAGGTGGGTGTAGTGGGTGTGGTCTGCCCCAGGTGTCATCCCTGAGGGGGGTGACATCGCCATCCCACCCCCGTGGGACACTTACTCCACCTCCCGGGACATTCACTAGCTCTGCCTCTGGGACAGGGAAAACTGGATGCAGAACTGGTGTTTTATGTGGCAGCCAATAAAGCGAGATGAGCACCACAACCCCAGAGTCGGTCACGACTGGACCTAATGGTCAGGGGTCCCTTTACCTTTATGTATCTGATAACATATAGTTCTTCCTGTAAAAGAAGGATCTAACTCTCAAAAGATTACTAGGAAATATATTCCTGGCCGATGCTGAATATTTGTTGGTACAAAAATGTGTAATAAAAGTGATCAGAAATTTTCAATGACCAGTTCAGTTAACTGAAACGTTTAGAATTTCCCTAAATAAAAATTGGAGCCAGCAACAACACCACAATGTTCTGTTGCTCATTAAACTCTCTTGCGACTGAAAGGTGCAGTTTCTTGCTCTGTATAATCTGGGTTTAATGTACCCAAGTAGAAATGTCTGGCTTCTGCTGAAGGTACCCCTCCAATGCGTGGAAGGCCAACAGATGGGTGACGAGGATGTGATGGGAACCAGCCTCAACCACTTCAGATGATTCTAGTTGTGCAGGGGAGAAACTCCTGAATAGGGCTTTCATCGTTCAATCTATTTGTCTCACTTACCGAGTTGAGGCTCTTTCCCTGCTTACCCAGTATGGTCTGTAGACTGGAATGGGGAGCGGAGGGCTTCATCACAGGAGAATACAGTTAATAGTCAGTGGTGTCTGTCCTACACAGTAGGAGTGAACAGAACAGGCCGGGCTTCAGCTGAAACACATGCAGGGCAGGATATAGCCTTTGGGAACTAGGCAGGTTTAGCTTCACACAAACTGGTGGATTTATTGAAAGATGGCAAAGGGTTGGTGGTACCATTAGCCAGAATTGGCTGTAGGGTGATTAGGCTGGAGGAAAGTCAAACTATATCTTCTGCAGATGAAGAGAAAGCACACAGATGGAGAAGGCTGTAAACCCTTTGAGATATACAAGAACCAGGTATAATGATGGTGTGATGGCCTGGGACTTGGGCTCGGACTTGGAACCAGAGGAGTCTCAGTCTGCACTGGATCCTTTGCCTTAGGCATCATCTGAACCAAGTCTGGGGCCTGATCCTGAAGAGTCCCAGTCTACACAGGTTCCCCTGCAACAAACACCAGCTGGGCCGAGTCAGGGGCCTGAGCCTGCCCTGACTCCAGATGCGGGGCTTACCTTGTTGCCTCCAGCTGGGCCATCACTTCCAGCTGCTCCACTAACAGTTTGGTCAGGGGAGGCTGAGGTGGCCCCTGGGTCTAGTAACCCACCAACATCTCCCGAGCTGCAGAGACTAAGGTCTGAGAGAAGGAGAGACCTGAGTACTCGTAGGAGGAGTGCTCGCCTTCGGGTGAATCAGGGAGGTGAGTCGCCGGGGGATCAGGACCAGCCGCTACCCCGACAAAGATAAAAGGCTGTCAGGCCCCACCCCAGGTTGCCGGAGCAACATTGCTGTATGCTAGATCCTGCCTGAGATCCTGTATGGTTTCCTGCCTCGTGTCCTGCCTTGGCCCTGTTGGACTGACTCCTAGCAGAACCTTTGGATTCTAGTCCAGTCCTGGACCGTGTTTCACAGGTTACCCCCGGGCCCAGCACAGACGGTGTAATAAACAATAGCAACAATACATCCATAACATTGTAGCAGATAGGTCAACTTTGCATTGCATTATGTCCTCACTTTAGGGATTATTAGATTGTGTCATAGATTGGATTGTTTTCTTTTTTATACATATTGTGTCACTAATATTTTTGAATGCTATCCCTAGTAATACCAATAGACCAAGGGGGACTATTGAAAACTTATGTGAGAGGTCATAGCCCAGGATCTTCTACAAGCAAAGCCAGATACTCTACAGTGAAACCATGGCTGCATTAGTACTGATAAAGTTTTCATCATACTTTGAACTCTATATAATACTGTTTGTCCAGTATTAGGCTCCAAATGGGCTGGAGATGCTAAAGGCATGACAGCTTCCAGGAGGCAGACAAAACTAAGCCATTTTAAAAATAAAATAAAAGTGAGGAAAACGTTGGAAAAATTGAGCCTAGAATGAGTCAAAATAAAAATTTCACCCACTGGAGGTAGACAGCTTTACAAGTGGCAGCTCAACTTCCATGGGCTTTCTTTCTGTAACAAATTGAGTCTGCCACTGCTTGTGGTGACACCTCATGAAGACATAGTACCATTTCAAAGCCATTTTAAGTAAATGGCAGCTCTCATAAAAGTTGGTGACCAGTGATGGCCAGTGCATTGTGCAGCTTGGGAAGATAACAATCTAGGTCAATCTTAGTAGGATGACTTACGGTATATCCTCAAAGGTACTGTTGGGGTGGGGTTTGGGGGGGAGGGGTGCCACAGAGCATTATATGAACTATCACCAGAAAAATGATGTGGAAGGAGTACAATTGTCTGAGCAACAAGAAACTGGTACCTAATAAAGAGAAATAATTCCCCACCGACTCATTTACAGCACATAGAAAATGTCCAAGCTGGAGCTTAAGATACCTGTAGCAGTATGTCAAGATAAGACGAGCCTGTATCAGCTTCAGATGGGCCGAAGCTGGTCAAAATCTCACATTTTTGGTTATGGGCCCAGAACCAAAAATGTGAGATTTTGACCAGCTTTGGCCCATCTGAAGCTGATACAGGCTCGTCTTATCTTGAGCCCAAGCAGAGTAGTCCACACAGCAGAAGGATAAGCAGTATGTGCCACATTCTTAACTTTATTTACACTCTATGCTGAGAGAATACAAACATGCATCTTGCCTCTGTGAGAGCAGAGAAGCAACTCCTCTCGGAAACAAAGAACACCGAGAGAACACTGAAAAACAGGAAACCAGTGAACGTCACATCCAGTCTCCCATTCCCGTGGGAATCCAACAGTAACTCGGACTGTGGAATGCAAAACAATGTCTTGTGACTGCAGTTGCTGCTCAGAGAGGGAAATAGAAACCAACAGTATGAAGCTGATTCTTTGAAATACTCAGTCTACTGAGATGATCACATTTTGCACTGCTTATCCTAGTTAAAATACAATCTTCAAACTAAACATGCCAGCTTTGGGGAGACTAAGTTTCACAAGCATCTGCCTGTTTATTAATTAGTCTTCTTTCCCCCCAGTGATAAAAGAGGGAAACAGTTTTTTCTCTCTTATAAAGTGTCTTCACGCTGTTTCCTCAAATAATTCAAAAGTCACAAATAATAGCAAGAATCTTTGGTGTAGTTTTAGAACTGATATGACTGGGTTGTTTTGTGGGGTGTTTTGTGGGGGTTAACCAGGAACTCTGACTGGTTATATTGGCCTCCACTTGGTGGTGGTGGTATATGACTTCAGAAAACTAGCACAAGCCATTGGCATGCGTTTTTAGGGGGATACCAGATTTCAGGATTCATAGTTAACACTCCTGTCTTCAAGACTTGTAGATAGCACTTGAGTGTATGTCTGTGCAACAGTCTGTTGAGAATATTAGACACACTCTAAAGAAGGAACAAGTAAAGAGGGTCTATTTAACTTTGAGCAGTGAGATCTATAGACAAGGCACCCATCAAATTTACAATATGTGGGGTCTTTGCTAAACTAGCCTCAAAAGTCCCTGCTTCTCTTCACCACCAGACTTCAAAAAGAACAACAAAGAGACATTTTCTTCCCAGCAAAGGATGATTAGCATTTAACATTATTATCTACCAAGATGTGTCTGATTTATCCTGCTCGAGGCACTCAAGCCATTATGAACAGCACCCTTTTTTATTTTCACAAGGCTCAAGCATCAGTCAGGCACACCCAATATTTTTAAAAAAGTTTTTTAAAGAGGAAAAAAACCTGAAAAAAAGAACATAGGAGCATATGGCTATAAAAATTCAAAGACAAAAATCTGTTTTACCTCTTTCTTCTCATGGAAAACTTAACCAATTTTACACCCACAGAAGACACTATAAAGTGGGAGGGGGGTTGGAGAAAAGAAGGGGGCTTTTGCATAGACAATACAAGAAAAGAAAATCTCTGCTTACGTCAAACAGTATGAACAGTTTCTTAACAGCATCGGCCCTGAAATGAGTTTAAAAAAAAAAAAGGCTTCACAGCCCTGCCTTCCACTCATCTTGCAGGTTTCTAAAGTGGGGGTGGGGTGGGGGATAAAAGAATCACAGTTCCCTGTCTGCTAGGTAAGCAATTGTGAAAGAATATTTTAATCATTTTTCCAGTGTGCATAAGCACACAAAGAAAACCTGGGTAAAATAATCAATAATCTTACTTCAAAGAACAATAAAAATGTGTGGCATAATTAATTTGTGTCAGGAAGCAAAAGAAATTCAATTCTAAAATGCCTCTGAAAACAAACAAACAAAGCCTTTTACTAACCCCTGGGAGGCATATAGAAGTCCACACCTTACATTTAAAGCACTATGATGCCATTTTCAATGTTATGGCTTCTCCCAAAGGAGCCTGGGAACTGTAGTTTGTTACAGGTGTTCGGTAGGTTTAGCTCCATGAGGGGTTTCCTAACAACCATGCAGTTGATGTGTTTGCTACTCTGAGATCCTTTGGGAGGAAAGGCATGATATAAATTTACTAAATGAATAAGAATAAGAATAAAAACACGGTGGAGTTGTGATCTCCTTTCTTGGTTTAGGTCCATTGGTTTGGTTTGGGTTCTAAGTTCCAGAGCAGGAGAAAACAAGCTTGTTCCTTCCTCCATACGGAATCTTATCTCCTCTCAGTCTCCTCTTTACTAGGCTGTACATACCCTCAACTGTTTCTCATAAGGCTTGGTTTCCAGACCCTTGATGATCTTGGTCGCCCTTCTCTGCACACATCCCAGCTTGTCAATATGCTTCTTAAATTGTGGATCCCAGAACTAAGCACAGTCCTCCAGGTGTGGTCTGACCAAGGCAGAATAGAGCCAGTACTATGACTTCCCTTCATCAGGACACCAAACTTCTCTTGATGCAGTCTAGAATAGCATTAGTGTTTTTTGCTGCTACATCACATTGCTGGCTTATGTTAAGCTTGTGGTTTACTAAGACCCCTAGATCCTTTTCACATGTACTGATTATTTCTACCTAAGTGTAGAACCTTTTATTTGTCCCTATTGAAATTCATTTTGTTAGTTTGGGCCCAATTCTCCAATCTGTTAAGGTCATCTTGAATCCCAATTCTGTCTTCAGCGGCATTGACTAGCCCTCCTAGTTTGGGGTCATCTGCAAATTTGATCAGCATCCTCTCAATAACTTCAACCAAGTCATTTATAAAAATGTTGAACATCAGGTCCAGGACAGAACCCTGCAGCACCCCGACTTACCACTTTTTTCTAGGGTGAAGAGGAACTGTACTTGAGTATTCTTTGGGTTCAGTCAGTCAACCAGCTATAAATCCACCTAACAGTTACCTTGTCCAGCCCAGCTTCCTTGTAAGAATATCATGGGGGTCTTTGTCAAAAGCCTTCCTGAAATCAAGATGCACTATGTCTACAGGATTCCCCTGACCTACCAAGCTTGTCATTATGGAAAAGGGAAATGAGGGTCATCTGGCATGACTTGTTTTTTAGAAAACCATGCTGGGTCTTAGTAAGCAAAGCATCCTTTTCTACGTGCTCACAGACCGACCGTTTAATTATCTGTTCTAGGACCTTTCCTTGTATCGAATATCATACCAATATTTGCTATGACCAAATATCACAGGAGTTGTGAGCAATCATAACAGCCACAGTGATACAAGGAAGGCATTCATGGTATTTCTGGCCTATCAGTGATGGACTCTATGCTATATCTGTGGTGTTACTTGCAGGAGTATCAACAATCTCAAGCTGCATTGAAAAGAATTATGAGCCCTCTCTTGATTACAGCCCAAAGGGTGGGCTTGATAGAAGCCACAGGAAACAAGTTGCAACACAAACAATCTACCCTGACTCATTCTGATAACAAGGGGTTTGACTGGATTTCTTACTTGCCTCAAGTCTAGAGTAACATTTAAACAGTAGATTTCAAACCACATTATCAATAGCCAGCACGAAAGCAGTGCCCGTTAAAAATGATTTTCTGCAGACTTATGGGGGAAAGGTGGAGTTTCCCTGTAGGTCTGTGCCGTCTGTTTAGTTGCATGTGAAACGGACAATGTAGCAGAAGTTGCCTGTTTTTAATTTTTCTTTTTCTCCATGGGCTGTGATGTTTTATTGAAGACTCATACAAAAGGAGGGGGGGGAATTAAAACCAGACAGCTCTGACTTCATTGTAAATTTCATATGCAGCCCAGCAGGCCGTAACAAATAGCGTCCACCCCTCCCCCCTCCCGCCTCATCAGCTCTTTGGCTATAGCTTGGAGATTGCATAAAATCACAAATAACGTGTGCCATGTGAGTATCCTCACTGATTTTAAAAGACAGAAAATGGTGTCGAAATAAAAAATAAATATTTCATTATGTAATAGTATTGCATAGTGAATTTAGCAAGATTTAAAAGATGCAGTAGATGGAAAGCTGCCATTATTCCTTTTTTCAAATCCTAATTCGGACATCACAAAAAGAGAAGGGGGGGGAGCTGACATAGTACCAGCAGGAGATATCATTTTGCATATGGAAAGTAACAGACGTGTACAGCCCAGGAAGAGAAACATACCCCAGGCAGGAAGAAGGGAGTCATTCTATCACCAATATAGTTTTATTCTTAAAGTCACCACTAACCCAATGTGCACAGGAGTTAGCATACAAGCAATTAGTCATATTTATGTTCTTATTCAATGAGAACTAAGGCTGCAATACTAGATTCACTCACTAGGGATTAAATTCCATTGATCACACTTAGGTATTTAGGATCGTGCTGTGTGGTTGCCATCTGACAGATACCGTACATACAGAACTCACAGGGAGTCTTGTTTTTGAATGAACATGCAGAGAACTGAATAAGAGCAAATGTCATTAAAAGGTTTACAAAGTGCAGTAGGTATAAAAACTGCAGGTGACTGCAAATATCTGGTGAATAGAATGTATTCCATTGGTAATAATTATTATCTAATAAGGGCTCTGGGAAGGATAGTGACCAACTTCCTCAAAAAAAATAGGAATAGTGACAACCCACTGCTATGACCTGGTGAGGGGGAAGTGCCTTTCTGTCCCTTGAAAAGTTAATAGAGCTGAAGGAGGAAGTTGAACAAATTACACTCTTTCACACTTCATCGTTCAGCTCTATGGGCTTTTCAAGGTTAAGATGATTAATTCTACTTGAATTGAAGACTGCAGGCACACCATAGATTTAAAGCACATTACTTCCCCCAAAGAATCCTGGGAACTCTAGTTTGTTAAGGGTACTGGGAATCAAACCTCTGTGAGTGATAAACTACAGTTCTCAGGATTCTTTGGGGGAAACAGTGAGCTTAAAATCTATTGTGCATATGTATGCACTTTCTGTCTCTCCAGAGGATGGGTGGTGCCCACAGCACGCGCTCAAAAATCTAATTGCACCCAAGGACCTAAAAAGATTGGCGACGCCTGTAAAAATCAACCTGAAATGCCACTTAAAGGGAGAGTGTGAGTGGTTAAGCCATCAGATGACTGTTCCTGCCTCTGTCCCCTCACCCTCTTTTAATTCTCTGAGCGACCCAGGAGGGAGAACTGGACCCAGCTGTTCTGCTTAGAGAAACCATTAGAGAAAGAGAAGGCAGCAGCTGCTCCTCACAGGAGCTGCCATTTTCTTTTCTCTCTTCCTCCCCCTTTTTTTGCAAAAAGAACTGGAGACGACCAGCAAATCCAGTCCACCCAATTGCACCATGCAGAGAATGGGGAGACGGGGAGACGGGACCAAGACTGCCAAGAGAGAGAAGGAAAGAAAGAAAGGTGAGCAATTGTGTGGAGGCTGTTTTGGTTCATCTTCACTTCCTCTCCGGTGGGGAGTGGGTGACACGGAGGGTTCAGTAACTGATGGTTGCATAAACCTGCCCAGGAACACTTATATGTCCATCATCTCTCAAAGGCCCTCTCTGTTCAGAAGGATCTACGTATACTTACTGACCCATCCTTGCTCTCGGGGCGATGCAGCATGGAGGACTGGGGCCCAGCAGGACTGTCTAGGCGAGTTCTTCAACCTCTGTTCCCCATTTGTTGCGGGACCACAACTCCCACCATCCCTGACCACTGTGAGACTGACTAGGGGTTGCTGTGCACCTAGGAAGAGGTGTCTGCAGCTGCCGCCACATCTGCCTCCTTGACCTTGACCTCTGGATTGTGCCCAGAAACAGAGGTGGGTGAGCAGACAGACAGACAGTCAGCAGCCCAAGTTCTCCAGACCACACCTGCCTATCTGCCATTTCTGGTGGTGAGGAAGATCGGGCCAACGAAGGGGCTTGGGGTGGGGAGGGGAAGGAGGCCCCCTGCCTCTATTGGTTACATCCCAACTTTCCTCAGAATTGCTCAAGGCAGCATAAGGGGGGTCTTTCCTGTAGCCACTTTGTCCTCACAAGAACCCTGAGAGGTAGAAATAAAAAAATTCCTTCCAGTAGCACCTTAAAGACCAACTAAGTTAGTTCTTGGTATGAGCTTTCGTGTGCATGCACACTTCTTCAGATACACTGTGTATCTGAAGAAATGTGCATGCACACGAAAGCTCATACCAAGAACTAACTTAGTTGGTCTTTAAGGTGCTACTGGAAGGAATTTTTTTATTTTGACTATGGCAGACCAACACGGCTACCTATCTGTACCTGAGAGGTAGGTTAGGCTGAGAGAGGCTGGCTGAGTGTCACGCAGCAAACTTCCTTAGCTGGGGAGGGAACTGAACCCGTCCCCCCCACCCCCCCACCTCGCAACCTTCCTAGCCCAACGACAATCTTCAAATCACACAGACATATTGCCAAGCCATTCCAGGAGCTGCCGGTGGCTATTACGGCAGCCACGAGAGATTGACATGGGAGCAAGTCCCACTGAAGCCAACGGGAATGGTTCCCAAATAGACACGTGCGGGATGGCGCAGGTATGATTTGCACCATACCTAACCTCCCTCACCTCACCCCACCCACTCCTTTCACTTTGTCCTCTTGCTTAAAATCGGCCCCTCCCTCCTCCCCCGCCGCCTCTCTTTGCTCTCGCCTCTCGTGGCAAGTTATTACGGCAGCGGCGGCAGCAGCCATTCATCTCCTTCTCCCCCTCCCCTCCCCCGGTTCGCGTTTCAGCCGGGACGGAGGCGGTTTGTCCCTAGCGGCGCCCCGTCTCCGCAGCAGCTGTTCGCACCAACATGGCGGCGGTGCTGCTTCTGCAGCAGCTCTCAATGTCAGCGGCTGCGGCGGCGAGGCACTTGGCGCGCGGGGCAGGGAGAGAAGCGGCAGCCGTTGCCTCCACCGGCGGCCTCGGGCCCAGGTATATATCTATCTGTCTCTCTATATATATGGGAAGCGGGCGCGTCGGCGGGTAGATAGGGGAAGCGGGAGGGCCGTGGCCCCTCATCCTCCACTACCCACCAGACCAGGAATGGGATTGGGGGTCGGACGAGATATGGGTGCGTCTATGTGTCTCGTTGTCCAGGTGTCGTCGTAGAGAAAGGGCGTGGGTTGAGGCCACGAGCCAGGGTGTGTGTGTGTGTACACATATACACGTGTTTATATGCGGCAGACTTAACTGGGACGCCCCTCACCCAGCTTTGCCTCCCCCCCCCCTGTGGATGCCCCTGGGAGTCTACTCGTGAGGGGGAAGCAGCTCTTCGCCTACCCCCAACTCTTAAGGGTTTTGATTCTTTTCTCTGGCCTCCACTTTGCGCAGTTCATTGTGCGTCCAGCTGTAAACGGGGAAGAGAATTAGCTCTCCTTTCAGATAGAAAACAACAACAAAGATTGTCCAAGAGGCACCTAAACAAACAGGTTTATTGTATGTTTTCGCTTGGAGACCTCAGCTGCGTGAAGCGTAGTGTTTGGTTGTCAGGTGCAGTCACTTGGTGCAAGGTGATAATTGCAAGCAGCCGGGCATGGTGAAGGCCATGAAATGTAAAAGGAAGTAGTAGGTAGGCCTGTGCCTTTTTCCGTGCGGAAAGGCAGTATATACAATACAGTACAAGATAAGAACGTGCCCTTTGCAACAGCGGTCACTGTGATGATAGTCCTTCCGGTTTGTGTTAATGTTGATTTGACTTCTGTATGGGAAAGAAGCCCATCGTTTCAGAAGCCTGGTTTTTCCATTCTTGTGATGCTGATGATTTCTTTATTAATGTTGATCTTCTGACTGAAGCTTACTTAAGATGTGCTTTTCTCAGAACTTTCCACAGTTGCAAATCATGTTTCCCTCTTCCTTTAAAAAATAGTGTAAACTGTACAGTATACATATGGAGATATTCTTGTTCTGCTTGTGGGTGAATAGGAAGTCCACTGCAGTAACTTCTGTTGTAAGTAAACTCTTCTATCTGTATGGCTTGAGAGAATATGAACATGAAGACATTAAAAAATGTTGGAATAAATATATTCAAAGCTATCTTTGTAAGGCCCCTGATCTCTTTTCACGCACACATATTATTTACAGCATGGACAATGTCCTGTACTATAGCTGCTTCTGAATGACAAATTTCAACTGTCGACAAACTCTTCGGGGACTGGGAAGCCCTGAATATTATTATAGTGTGTGAATATGTGTATATGTACACCATATTTTGACCTTTCCTTTGCATCTTAACCAAAGTCTCCCTAACGCATTCATTGCTGATTTAGTGGAGAAAATAAAAAAGAGTTTATTCATTTCATACTGTTTAGGTTTGATAGTTGCCTATGATTAGAACTTACTACATTTGTAGCTAATTAGAGCTAAAGAAAGTTCACAATTCAGATGCTATCAACAACCAGTTTGAGGGAGAAGCAGAAGGGAGGAGCTACAGAGGTTTTCTTGGAACTTCTATGGAAGAAAAGTCTTACCTTTTGAATAGTCTTTCTCTGTGTATTTTTCTCCCTCTCTTCTCTGGGCTAAATTTGACCCATCTGATTGGTTATTGTGGTTTTTTTAAAAGTATACTCTTTTACCTGTGGGAGGAATAAAATACTGTACTCCCTAATGTCCTATATGGGAAAATTGTCCTGATCTTTTGCAGAATCAAGCACACTCTTCTGCACTGATTTTAAGGCATGCCTTACCTTACTATAGGATTGGGCTATAAAGATTTTTCTAATCATCCCTAACCTGTCTCATCCATTATAGCTTTATTATCAGTTAGTACATATACCAGTGTTGGTTGGAAAAATTTGCACAGAAACACTGCTGAATAACTAGAAGATTTAGATTCCTATGCTGTTGTTTCTTAAACCAGAAAGAAGAAATGACTCTGCACTGGAGCAAAATATGAAAGAAATTTCCTTTTGAAAAAAACCCCAAACCCCTATACATGGATTCAATGAGACCTACTGCAAAATAAGTTTCCCAATAAATGTGTATAATGTTGGAATACAAGTAGTTTACAAGGGTCTTCTTAAATAAAGGCCTACTTGTCTCTTGGCCTACCTCTGTCCTTTTCTAATGAACTTCGCAGTTGTATGCAAATGTTTGTGTCATTGGGAATCAGGATCTGAGCAGTTACAACATTTTTATAGCCTGATGTTAGCATAGTTTAAAATGGCTACACTTCTGGACAAATGCTTTATGGGTTGTCTTCAGTATCCTAGAACTCATTGGTAATACATTTAAAAAAAGAATTCTATATTGAATATTGGAGCTTCAGTTCTTGGGTGGTCTTAAGCAGTGCTTTTTTCGGGGGGGGGGGTGTGATGCAGGGGTATGCATACCTCTAAACATTCTGTGAATCTTTGTACTTTGGCCCTTTTACTGTATTTATTTCCCCCGATTTGAACTATAAAATGGCGCTTTTCTTGAGTCCAAATGAAAGTACCACTAAACATTTTTAAAGGAAAAAAAACACTGGTCTTAAGTTATCCTAAAATGGGGACTTCTAGTAACAGCTTCTTTACATTGCATTCTTCTTCTTTTCAACCCATTGAGACAAACATTGATGTATTTAAGCGATCTCCTTGGACCCAAATATCCAATTAGTGCTACCTCAAGGCAGTAGATCGCCCCGAGTGGTACACAGCATCATGTGGAAAGTGTGTCCCAGTATTCCCTGCAATGTTATAAAAGGCACTTGATTGCGTGTGCCTGCACAATGAGTTATATTGTAAAGTTTCCTAAGATGTCCATCTCTGATTTCATGATGCTTCACTGTGCCCCTAAAAATACTGCCTCAAGCAATTGCTTGGGTTGCTTATGCAGTTTAGGATTTTAACTCGCTGAAAGAATGAGCCCACTTTCACATTTCTTTGAATAGTGGAAAAATCAGACACTAACGATGTCTTAAGCCACCCTTAATTAGAGCCTACTACCAAATTTTGTAGGAGAATAAATCAAAAGCAATGCTGGTTTTTAAAATTCAGATTATATCACAGTTCTAATTACTGCATGGTATACAACAAATTGAAATGCAAATATGATTTTTGTTGTGTTCAAATAATCGGTATCACTATATGCTCAATATTCATCTTGCATTTTAGAGAGGCATGACTTCCAATTGTTTGTCTCGCTTTTGACACCTATATTTTCCTGGCAGATAAACAGTCTTCTTTGAAAGATCTATTACTTAACCAGCCATTGTGTTTTTCAGGAATCTCAAGAATGTTATTCATTACAAAGCACATATTTGATTGTCAGTGTGAGAAACTTCCATTCTATTGGTAAGGTCATTCCCTATATCCAAAGAGAGCTGGCAATTTCAAGCAGTATTTGAACTTTGTTCTTCAATCAATATGATTGGTGACAATACAGATTAACATCACATATTTTTTCTAGACCAAATAAAATTCATTTAGTTTTAGATAAAGCAGAAAAATAAGTTCAGTGTTTTTACATGATTCATAACATTGCTTATTATTGTATTTTAAAAATAAATAAATTACGAGCCCTTAGTCAATTTCTGAATGAAGAAGTTGCCTCTTATTTGTTTGTGTATGTTTCAGTTCCATGATTGACAGAGATTGAACTTTCACCAACCCACTTGCAGGCATCTTTTGAAATAGTTGTAGCAAGATGAAACTAAACAGTAAGTCTTGATTAGAAGTCTGCAAGGTTTTAAAAATTTCATTTAAAAGCAGCCACAGAGTGCAGATTCCATTGAATCTCTGCAAAAACCTCTAGGTATTCATTAGGGAAAACTTACAGGTGTTGTTTACCTCTTATTTCTCTGTTTAAAAAGATTTATTTTGTATTTTAGTACTCCTGCTAATAATGCTGGATGTCAATTGCATTTTTTGTATGGCATAACAGGATAAACTCTTTGAAGTCCGTGCTTCTGAAAGAATAATTCTCCATTCTGAAAATAAGATTATTTTGTGTACGTATATTACACAATACTTTGAGTCGATATATATCCTTCAACAGAACAGTCCTGTCCAGAGAGCAGATGAGTTGCAACAGCCCTTTGCACAGCTGATACCGCAAAACCTGAAATAAATATAGATAACTTGTTTTCTGTAGAGAACCATTTATTCAGACTCAAAACATCATGACCAAATGCAGCCCCCAGTTGTGTGTACACTTGTCAACTGACTGATTATTGGTTTCACCTAGAAATGCAGTGATATTCATAATTCATAATCTACTGTTTGTAGATTTGTAATTAGTGTGTGTATATATTTTAAATAGATGTTTAAGGGTGTAGCATGTTCGAAGTGCAGTGCTTTAAAATGCAAATTTAAGAGCAGGGAGCAAATTCACATCTGCACATGGCAAAGCGGAATAAGATGTGAGATGGTTTTACATAGGGTAGTTATGGATGCAGTCCTGTGCATACTGTTTGGGAGTATTTCAGTTGGGAAAGAATTGCACTGTAAAAAATAGAAGTACGTTGAGGAGATGTATAATGGGGCAAGTGTGTCTGGTTTGTTTTCTATTGTGACAAACATGGACTAGCCTGTGTGTGAATGATTTGTGTGAAGAGTTGCCATTGAATGTGTTAATTCTTCTTGACATTTATACCCACTTCTTCTGAAGTGACCAGAAGGAAAATGGATGGCGGACCTGCTAAATTTACTTGCTAAAATTCCCTCTAAAGCTCCGTTTATGAAGTTGTTGTGAAATTATGCACAACTATTAAAGGTGCCTCTTTTGCATCTGCTTGCACTTGCTTCTTCCTATTTGTTATGCTGTTATACTTCACGCAGATATACATAATTGGTTTGTTAAAAATATTTGAATAATAAGTTCGTAAGATAATAGTGTTAATGGCTTTGGTCTAAATTGTTAAGTAAATGATTAGTTAATATATACTTTTTCAGAACTATTGCTAAGACAGTTGGGGCCACCAAGCTAGTGACCATTGAAAGACGAAAGTGATAAAATCCCATATGGGTGATATCCAGTTGGGGCTTTTTGCTTGTTCCACTCATGAAAACAGGAATTTTCTTTTCTCTCCTCCCATTGCATGCCCCCCAGATCTGCTCCTGAGAATGGGGAGACACCCTGGGGGTAGAAGGTGGTGGCAGGGGGCATGGAAAGAGAAGACCTATTGCATAATAATAATAATAATTTTTTATTTATACCCCGCCCTCCCCAGCCAAGGCCGGGCTCAGAGCGGCTTACAAGCAATAATAAAAACAAGATGAATGATTACAACTTAAAAACAAAAATAAAATACAACATTAAAATAATGGAACATTAAAATATTAAAATGTAGCCTCATTGCAAGAGAAGGAAAAGAAAAAAGAAAATGGGGGGGAGGGAATCAAATTGGCTCCAAGCCAAAGGCCAGGCGGAACAACTCTGTCTTACAGGCCCTGCGGAAAGAAATCAGATCCTGCAGGGCCCTGGTCTCATGAGACAGAACGTTCCACCAAGTTGGGGCCAGTGCTGAAAAGGCCCTGACTCTGGTTGAAGCCAATCTAACTTCCTTAGGGCCTGGGACCACTAGGGTGTTGTTATTTATGGACCTTGAGGCTCTCCGTGGGGCATACCAGGCGAGGCGGTCCCGTAGGTACGAGGGTCCTAGGCCGTGAAGGGCTTTAAAGGTCAAAAGCAGCACCTTAAATCTGAACCTGTACTCCACCGGGAGCCAGTGCAGCTTGTAAAGCACTGGGTGAATATGCTCCCATGGCAGAGACCCCGTGAGGAGCCTCGCTGCAGCATTCTGTACCCGCTGGAGTTTCTGGGACAGCTTCAAGGGCAGCCCCGCATAGAGCGAAATACAGTAGTCAAGCCTGGAGATGACTGTCACATGGATCACTGTGGCCAGGTCGGGGCGGGAAAGGTAAGGGACCAACTGCTTGATGCGGCGAAGGTGGAAAAATGTCGCCTTGGCTGTTGCTGTAACTTGCGCCTCCATGGAAAGGGAGGCGTCAAGGATTACACCCAAACTCTTAACGGAAGGCAATGGCACTAACTGGGCCCCCTCAAGAGAAGGGAGTTGATGTTATATTATATAACAAATGTGATGTTATATTTTGCCCTTATAGTTGTACTGTGCCCTACGTTATTGTAAGTTTTCTTACTAAAGGCGCAAACTCCTTTGATCAGAAGTGAGCAAACTCATTAACAGTTAATAAGTGAACGAGGTCAGTGTTGATCGTTTTTCACAATATGACTTTTATTAATTACTAGGGGGAGATAACTAGTTGCACATATAAACAGCAGCCCTTGTACTAGCTATTTGAAACTGTTCATTTGACTTGGGGACAACTGGCAGCACAAAAATGACTCTTGGGGTGTCTTTTGTAACAGGCTTACTCCAGGCATTAGTAGAAATCTGTTACATTTCTAACGAAGGAGAGGGCCTTTTTCACAGTGGCACCATGTCTTTGGAATGCCCTTCCCAAAGAAACATGCCTGGTGCCAGTGTTACAGGTTTTTCAGTAGTACATGAATGCTGTCCTACTTGTGTAGACATTTTAGATAATTTCTGGATTTTATCTCCATTCAGTTCTTTTAGTTGTTGTTTTTTAAATTGTCACTTGTTTCATTGTGTTTTATTTGTTGATTGTAAACTGTATTTGTGCCGTGAATTAGTTTTATTCACACTTTTTTGTTTCATTCTGAGATGTCTTGTTGAAAGAAGGTTTAAGAAATAATTTAAGTAAAATAAATCAAAATTGGAGAAAGAGCATCTGCGGCTTGGTGGCAAAGTACATGCTTTGTATGCAGAAAGTTCTAGCCTCAGTCCTTGACCACTCCGGTAGGACTGTGAAGCATTAGTATCTGAAACTGGGGAGCTACCAGTCAGTGTAGACACAACTAAGCTAGATGGACTAATGATTTGACTGTATAATTAGAATCATGGAGTTGGAGGAGACCACAAGGATCATTTAGTTACACCCCCTACAAATTTGGAATATGCAGCTGTTCCTTACAGGGATCAAACCTGCAACCTTGGCATTCATTAGCACCACACTAATTATTAATTTTTTATTATTTGATTTATATACTGTCCCTCATCAAAAGATCCCAGGGTGATGTACAACATTTAGAACACATTAAGTAGCTTCTATATCATGATGTTCCATATAACTAAATTCAGTGTTGCTGTTTTTGGCAACTTATTTTACTTTCTGTATGTTAATAAACTTTCTATAAGGCTTATCTTCCGTAACTATGCCACTCATACACATTTTAAAGTTTGAAGATGCTGTACCTGTCTTGTTATCTGGAAGGTGCTGCCCCCCCCCCGCCCCCTTAACTAATTTATAAAATTCAGAAGGAGTTTGGAAAAGTAGAATATCATAGTCTTTCCTGAACACAGAGGTGGGTTGTGGAACGTTAGCTGTTTCATTCCTCGCAGTTCTGGAATTAAACCCTTTGACTTTTGTACTACTTTGTGATAATAAAAGCACACTTGTTATTTACTGCGGCTTTTGGTACAATCTGAATATATTTGTGTGGGGAGACATTTGACATTTCAGAAAACACTGGCAGGGCAGAACTTAGGTCACCTGTGGTTTTTGCAAATTTGTAATCCTTCCTCCCCCAGTCGTCTCCCTGTTCCCACCAGCCGCCCACAAATACAGAATTCCAGTACAGTACTAGTCAGGAGCTAAGGAGATGCTGCATGGGCATAATTACTGTTCTGTTAGATTTTGTATTCCTTCTTAAGCTGAAAAGTTGTTGTTGTTTTGCTGCAGCAGTTATTGGAATCAGCATCATGGTCTGTCTACCTTGTCTGGTCTAGGAAGCAGTTCCTTGGCTAGTTATCAGTGGATGACTCTTTCTTTCAGCAATTTTGTTATCAAATTACTCATTTTCTTAAGCAATTGTATGTATAAATAGCACTCTGATTGACCTATTTTGGCATCTGATGCTACGGAAGCATAAAGAAATGCACTTTTTTCACTTGGAGTTTGATACCACCATTGGCTGTGATCAACATTGGGGGGCTTCAGTTGTATATCTATTTGTAACGCTCATATGAAATGCCTAGTAGTTGTTCATTTCCTAAATCATGTTTTTATTACCTAAAGGGTCATGAGTTCAATTTCAAAAGACAGGTGAACTTTCTGTAGTAATTGGCTTTGATACATGATACCAAGTAGCTGCCTGACCTTTGGCTAGTAATGTTAAAATTAGTTTTATTTTGGTTTTTATTCATGTACCAAATGAGTGGCATCTGTGTTTCCAAGACAATGTTGTTGCAGGAGACTAATATAGTGAAATCACCTGTCCTTGTCCGGACATAATGTCAGGTAGCTTTTTTCTCCAAGTTGAGTTCCTCTATGTGTACTATCTATCCTTTTGAACATTTTCATTTTAGATCTGTGTTTCAAATTCTGTTTATCTACAATATCTTTAGTTTAGGGTACAAACACAATTATTTTTAGATATTTATAAATATAACATAGTAAAGGTCACTTGCCCTGTTTCCTGTGTTGAATAAAATTGTCTTTAGACAGGAAAAGTTATGCAACATAGAAAAGAGCTTGATTTTTCTATCTCTTTTTCCCTGTTAATATGTCACAAAATAAATATTTCATAGCACTTCCTAGGCATGTAGTGGCTTGTCTGCACAAATGTAACTGTGGAAAATTAATGCAATTAATTCTAGGAAAATTAGCAGGATTTAAAAACTGCCAGATAAGTAGTAAATATGTATATTGTTATGGGGGTGTGTTTGTTTTGTTTGTTTTGATCATTTTATGAGATGTATTTTGTGTTTTCATTTTATACTTTAATGGTGGAAGTGGCCCTGTGGTGTTAGGATCAAACAAACAAACAAAAGCAATAGAGAAACGGACTGGTGTTATTTGATTGAAATAAATTCCATACATTGTACAGTGTACCCCCACCCTCTCTGAATGTAACTTCTTTGGATGTAAATCCCACTGGATATTTCCAGGTCTTGAAGGTTTTGATTCAACTGATAGCTATATTTATTTATGGAGAAACACACAGCATAATGTATTTAGCAGCGATCTTGGTTTCCTGGGTCTTGACAGCAGTCAGTCAACTCCTGTGGTCCTGATCAGCTGCAGCTAGAGGCGAACACCATCAATCACCTACAAAAACACTGCGGTCCAGGGACCACCAACCATCATCACTTCTGCCTTGTTTTTATTCAGAGTGTAAATCCATGAACTATGACTTTCACTCACTTGTTTAAAGTGGAAACTGCATCTCCTCAATTTGAAGAGCAGTAGTTTTGAGGGGTACCCCATGCAGCGTTTGAAGGCTGAGCACCAGTCGAATTTTGCGATTGGCAGTCGGACTTTTGCGACTGGATGGAGACGTCCAGGGGCTGCCCTTGGCACCTTGCATCTCCACCTGCCTGGCTGCAGTCATCTGGTCTGCTGGGCACAGCGGCAGCAAAAGACACGCCTCTTTTTCTGCAGCACAACCCTTGGCAAACATCTAATTTGCCCAGCCGCGCAGCAGCAAAAGATGCACCATTTTTTACTGCCATGCTGCTGGATGAATCAGATGTTTGGCAGGGTAGAGCAGTAGCAAAAGACGTCTCTTTTGCTGCTGCACTACCCTGCTGACCCCCTGATTCGCCTGGCAGCATTTTTTCTCTCCTTTTTATTTATTTTGCTGCGGGGCTGCCTGGTCTGATAGCAGAGCAGCAAAAAAAAGGTGCCCAGACATTTTGTCCTAAATCCCAGGAGCCACATGGCTCCTGGCATTCCTATCCCATTTTCTAACACTGATAATATTAACAGCCTTGTACAGATGTTATTGGCAAAGAATGGAACTTGATGGCATGCTGAAGATTGGCTGTGCTTGCCTTTTGAGAATATTTGATCAAAAATGCAATAGAACCTCATCTAGCTTGCACAGATGGGCTGCATTCTCCCTGAAGCAGCAGGTGCATAGCGTGCGGGTAGTTCTAATCCTCACTTGTCACTCTCTTTAGATTTACAGGTGGCCACAGTGGCAGGAATTGCCTTTTGGTAGCTTTGGCTGGTTAGGCCTTTTCTGGAGACGATGGTCTTGGTGTCAGTAACTCATCCTGTAGTAGAGTATGACTAACTTGTGGCCCTCCAGAGGTTGAACTTGCAACTCCTGTCAGGCCCAGCAACATTTGGAGGGCCACAGATTAGCGGTCACCTCTGCCTTGGTTACTTTCAGATAGTGCTGTATTGCTGCAATGTAGGGATGCTTTTAAAAACAGTTCTATAAGGTTCAGTGAGTGCAAAAATGGTTCTGCCAAATTATTGTCTGGGTTTCAGCAGTTGGAGCATGTCTCTAAACTGATTTTGTTTCCAAGCTTGATTTAAAGAGCTGGTTTGTGCCTTAAAGCCCTAAAGAGCTTAAGAGCAGGCTATTTCAGAAAGTGTCTGCCCTCACACCTACCTGCCTGATCCTTGGCTGTGTGGCCCTGCTTTCTGCCCTGTTCTTATGTAAGATATGATAGCACCATCTTATTGCCCCTTTTTTCTTGTGATTCTTATTATGTCCAAACTTTTAAGAAGAGAATGTACCACTTGCCTGAAATTCTGGCTTTATCTTGTTTGCTTCACATTGGGAGCCATTCAGATATATATTTTTTAGCTTTCTGGAGTTCACAAGGCAGCATGTGAGACACTCTTAGCTATTTTCTTCTAATAAACGGAACTTTGTGAGTAGCCTTAAAGTTCATTTTCAGTCGGAAACAACTGGGATAGTCTCTGCTTTGGAAGCTTGCTTCGCTTTGTTAAAATATCGCACATCTGGGTAAGCCTGATTTCTAGTCATTATTAAGAATGATGTGTTATAACCAAGATAAAATACTAGTTAAGTTTGCATGCTTGAAAGTGCTCTCAATTAATCACCACAGTTTAAAGTATAAGCTACTAGAAAGCTAATATTGAGGAAGTAAACTATTTTTTTGCTTTCTGTTTGATGGTTTGTGGGAGTGGGACATATTGTCTTTCAAACTTGTTCAAATTACAGTCAGACGAAATAGCTGACGTTCAAAAATTGTGATGCTCATGTAGTGGTGGAATCTATGCCAGCAAGGCAGCTACGGCACCTCATAAACTCAAAATATAATTTGCATTTGGAAGTCTGCTTGCTTTGTGAATTATGTAACTGCTTCAGAGACAATTCAAAACTTAAAAGGAGTCTGGTTTTTAAATTCTGTCTGTAGTAAACTTGCTGATCTGATGTTTCCCAAAGAGGAGTGGGATGGAAGTGAAATAGATGGATATTTATAATGCTCTGTCTTGCTTTTTAAGGTAAACAATAAAACATTATGAGCTGTACTGGTATCTTGATTACAAAGTGGCATACAGTAAATTAATAAAAACAGTAGAGTAATAAAAAAGATGAAGTCTCAAGCTTCATCTTGGGGAAAAAGTGTGTGCTTGGAATCTTTCATCAACTTCTTGCTTTTTTACTTTGCTTCCAGTTATTTAATGAATATTGATAACTACAGTTGAAGACAATGGGCTGGATCCAAAGAACCTTGAGAAGGAAAAGAGCTGCCACCGCTTTCATCACATGCTTGAGCAAGAATTCGCCTAGTGATATGAGAGGTTAATTCTGTAGCAGTTCTCTTTCCTTCTGCCTACACAAGAGGCTATGCAACCTCTTTGAATTTACTTGGATTTTCTTGCACAGCGTTCCCATTGCAAAATGTCAGTCCTTTTGTCCAGCGCAAGGACAACTTTTGGATCCAGCCCAGTGTTTGGCCTAATGTACTAACTGAACCATAGAAATGACTCGAATCATTTTTCTGGGACAGATCTTTAGAAGTCAGTTACAGTGGCTATTTGTAGATAAATGTGTACATCAGAGAAATGTTGAACAGGGCCTAGGCATTAATTCAGAATCTGTGTCTTAACTAGTCTCAGGAGTGTTCTTTCATTTATGATCCTGCCTTGAAACTTCCACTGCAGTTTGAATTGTTTGGAAAGGGACTAATGAGTTTAAGTCCTCTGATGCTTCATTGAGGTTCAGAGTTCCAGAGGAGTCGCAGTAGCTTTGCATTTTTTTCCTGTTTGTTCGTGACAAACCAGCTACTGTACTTGCATAGAGTAGTACAGTCCTTGCCACTGGCAGTCTCTGTGTGACAGAGAGCCTGTAGGCTGACATAAAGTGCAGCCTGTTGTGAACTGCTAAGTGAGAGTCTGCCAAAAACTCAGTAGACAGAACTAATTGGGGGGTGGCGGGAGGTGGGTGGATTTTTGAGCCCTCATTTCTCTCCCCTTTTTTTACAAGATGGATATTGTTAAAGTAACTTGTTTATGTAAGATTTGTCTGCCTCTATTTTCTCATTGCATGAATCATTTTTTAACTTCAAGTCTTGCACTGCAGGTCACTGAACACTTCCACATGGCGGCTGGCACAGGACCAAGCTCAAGACACGCAACTCATCACAGTTGATGAAAAATTGGTAAGGGCTTTCTGCTGCGTATGCTGCCTTGAGGGTTGTTTCTGTGCAACAGGTATTCAGTCCTCCATAGTGTACTGGAAAAAGAGTGCAACTGCCGAGTAAAAGGCCTTTCTTGACTAAAATGGGTACCTAGGTAAGTCATAAAAGTCATAGGATAGGATAGGATAGGATAGGAGAGTTGGAAGGGATCCTGACGATCATCTAGTCCAACCCCCTGCAGGAATATGTCTTCAGGGGGAAAAATGTGTACTGAGATATGCAAGAGTTTAAAATACGAAATTATGCATCTTGACTACATTCATGTTGACTAAATTGTGGTTAGGAAGCAGTAAAAAACATTTTTAATGTGACATATTGGAATCTGCCCACTTCCCTGTTATACATGAATGATTTACAAACACTTCTTAAAATTAACTGTTGGGTTGTCTCATTTTATCGCAATACAGTTTAAAGAAGCCATGTAAATTAATTGTAAGCTGTGTTCATACACCCTGTTTTAAATATGCATGAAGGATTGCAATTAGAAACAACTGTGTAGCATTCTTTTGCTAATCATTACCAGATCATAATTTTGGCAGCCTTTAAGTTCTAACATATTGCAGCGTGTGGTCCATCACTAGTACAGTGATGCAACCTGATATTTATGCTTACATTATACAATGGCCTGACTTTTGTTGTAAAGCATCCAAGACTCCTAGTGGGAATGTCATAGTTAAAAGAATAATTTTCACTGACAATTGTATCATGTTTGATTTTTGGAGATGGAAAATTGTAATAGAACCCCCAAGAATACATAAGTTGTAGTGTGCTTACCTTTGAACATTGTGAGAACGTATCTCCTAGAAAGCAAATGGCAGTGGCTGAACAAGTGCTTGGGAAAACTTGCAGTGCTACCTTAATTAAACAGGGTGGTTATTGAAGGATGTATACAGCCCCTCTTAGCAAGTGCAGACCTGCATTCTGGGGGGATTCCCAGCTCATCTATGCATTCAGGAGCATTTCAGGGTATCAGAGTGGGGATCAGTTGTGCTCCCCCTTTTCAATAATGCCATTACAATTAATATTAAATAAAATGAAACTTTCCGATTGACTTCTTCAGTGACATTATCTAGCAATATGAAGAACAATTCTTGGTGCAGATTTTGTTGAAATGCTTGGTCATTGTGTGGGAGCACACTTAAATTCAACTGCACTTTTTTGTATTCTTTAAATATAGCAGGATATTTTATATGTAAGACAGCCTGTGCAAGTTAAGTTCATCTTACAGGTAAAATGCACTCTGTGTTAACCCTAGATACAGATTCTGCATATTCTGCATATTTTTACAGGTATTTTTTGTTAAATGAGTAGTTTCCCCCCTAAAATAATAATACTTGTTATAAATCAATCCTTGTAAAGCTTGTAAAGCTATGGGGGGGGGGGATTCTCCAAGCTTCTTAGAATTAAATATGCCTGTTCTAATTTACCCCTTGCCCTCCCTAGCCTATTTGAACTTCTAGTCACTTACAAGGATCAATTGAAGTACGGCTAGACTAGTCTTCACTGAATTTAGAAATGTGGACCCTGAATGAATTAACGATCTATAAGATCATTACAAAAAGTTCAGTTTGTGCTTCTGTGGCAGACTGAACTTTTGATGTTTGATGATGAAAAATAAATTAATGCAATCCAGTTTTAAGAAGTCTTAATGACAACACCCACAGCAATGAGCCACAAATTTGCATCGTGTCCATATAATTTGATAAAATTTAATAACCCAAACTCTGGTTACTCGTATATACTTTGAGACTGACTCTGTAACTTCCTTAACTTCAATCAGAATTATTGAAATTTGAATGGACAACCCTGCAAATTTCTTCCTCTCTTGCCACTAGTCTTCTAGCTCAGTGGAGCAGCTTTAATATTATTTCGCACAACCCCAACCTCTCAGTGGTGCGAGATTCTAGGAGTTCCAGCCACTCACCCAGGGTCCCTGTTTCCTTTTGGAAATGAGGCACGGTAAAGACTCTGGTGTCTTTATGATATATGGTTTATTTACACATATATACAAGCCGAGCCCCTGTGTTGGAGGGGCTCCCACCATTGCACTCCAAGAGGGTCTGGTCTCTCCCATAGCTGCAGCCTTAGATTCAAACAGAAATCAAAGATAACTCTAAAACATGGGTCTGACCCTCTCTCCAGCTTGCTGCATTTTACCATCTGCAGTATCACTGCAAAAACTCCATTCTAAAATCTCCATTCCACTCTTCAAAAACTCTTCTTTTCGTCTTCTACCTGACTCAGATCTGGAGGAGGGGCCTCTCCCATCTGTCTGCTTTCAATAATAATAATAATAATAATTTATTATTTATACCCCGCCCATCTGGCTGGGCCTCCCCAGCCACTCTGGGCGGCTTCCATAAAAACCAAAAATACAGTAAAATATCACACGTTAAAAACTTCCCTGAACAGGGCTGCCTTAAGATGTCTCCTGAATGTCAGGTAGTTGTTTATCGCTTTGACATCTGCTGGAAGGGTGTTCCACAGGGCGGGCGCCACTACCGAGAAGGCCCTCTGCCTGGTTCCCTGTAGCTTTGCTTCTCGCAATGAGGGAACCGCCAGAAGGCCCTCGGCGCTGGACCTCAGCGTCCGGGCAGACTGATGGGGGTGGAGACGCTCCTTCAGGTATACTGGACTGAGGCCGTTTAGGGCTTTAAAGGTCAGCACCAACACTTTGAATTGTGCTCGGAAACGTACTGGGAGCCAGTGCAGGTCTTTCAAGACCGGTGTTATATGGTCTCGGCGGCCGCTCCCAGTCACCAGTCTAGCTGCCGCATTCTGGATTAGTTGTAGTTTCTGAGTCACCTTCAAAGGTAGCCCCACGTAGAGTGCATTGCAGTAGTCCAAGCGGGAGATAACCAGAGCATGCACCACTCTGGCGAGACGGTCCGCAGGCAGATAGGGTCTCAGCCTACGTACCAGATGGAGCTGGTAAACAGCTGCCCTGGACACAGATTTGACCTGTGCCTCCATGGACAGCTGTGAGTCCAAAATGACTCCCAGGTTGCGCACCTGGTCCTTCAGGGGCACAGTTACCCCATTCAGGACCAGGGAATCCTCCACACCTGCCCGCCTCCTGTCCCCCAAAAACAGTACTTCTGTCTTGTCAGGATTCAACCTCAATCTGTTAGCCGCCATCCATCCTCCAACCGCCTCCAGACACTCACACAGGACCTTCACCGCCTTCACTGGTTCTGATTTAAAAGAGAGGTAGAGCTGGGTGTCATCCGCATACTGATGAACACCCAGCCTAAACCTCCTGATGATCTCTCCCAGCGGCCGCATGTAGATGTTGAAAAGCATGGGGGAGAGGACAGAACCCTGAGGCACCCCACAAGTGAGAGCCCAGGGGTCTGAACACTCATCCCCCACCACCACTTTCTGAACACGGCCCAGGAGGAAGGAGCGGAACCACTGTATAACAGTGCCCCCAGCTCCCAGCCCCTCAAGACGGTCCAGAAGGATGCTATGGTCGATGGTATCAAACGCCGCTGAGAGATCCAGCAGAACTAGGAAACAGCTCTCATCTTTGTCCCTAGCCCGCCGGAGATCATCAACCAGTGCGACCAAGGCAGTTTCAGTCCCACGATGAGGCCTGAATCCCGACTGGAAGGGATCCAAATGGTCCGCTTCTTCCAGGCGTGCCTGGAGTTGTTCGGCAACCGCTCACTCAATCACCTTGCCCAGGAATGGAAGATTTGAGACTGGGCGATAGTTGGCCATCATGGCCGCATCTAAAGATGGTTTTTTAAGAAGCGGTTTAATAACCGCCTCTTTCAGCAGGTCTGGGAAGGCTCCCTCACGGAGGGAAGCATTCACCA
This sequence comes from Podarcis vaucheri, assembly GCF_965113315.1. Classification (NCBI taxonomy): domain Eukaryota; kingdom Metazoa; phylum Chordata; class Lepidosauria; order Squamata; family Lacertidae; genus Podarcis; species Podarcis vaucheri. Next base: position 22,972,754 of record NC_138749.1, read on the forward strand.
CCCCACGAAGCCCATCGCCCAGTCCTTCCCGGCTAGCTTTTATAAGCCAGGATGGGCAAGGATCCAGGAGACAGGTGGTTGGTTTCACTCGTCCAAGCAGCCTGTCCACATCCTCGGAGGTAACAGATTGAAATTGATCCCACTCAACTTGACTAGACAGAACTCTAGCACTCTCCCGTCCCGGCCCTGCTCCCACGGTGGAGTCTACTTCTTCCCGAATCTGGGCGATTTTATCTGCAAAAAACTTTGCAAAATCATTGCAGGAGAACATGTGGCCCGTACTGGGCCCCGATGTTGCAGGTGGTTCCGCTAAATTGTGAACCACCTGAAAGAGTCTCCTGCTGCTGTTTTCTGCAGATGCAATAGAGGCGGTGAAGAAATTCTTCTTCGCCGTCGCTATCGCCACTTGGTAGGCTCGACGTTGAGCTCTAACCTGTGTCCGGTCAGATTCGGAATGAGTTATCCGCCACCGGCGCTCTAGCCGTCTCAACGATTGTTTCATTGCCCTCAGATCCGTGGAAAACCACGGGGCTGTCCGGGCTCCATGCAATCGGAGAGGGCGCTTCGGAGCCAAACAGTCAATAGCCCTGGTTAACTCCACATTCCAGCGGGCCACCAGGGAATCAGCTGAAAGGCCATCAACATGGGATAAAGCATCCCCTACCACTCTCTGGAAACCATTTGGATCCATTAAGTGGCGGGGGCGGACCATCCGAATTGGTCCCACCTCCCTGCAGAGGGGATGGGTCGCAGAGAAGTCCAGTTGCACCAGGAAATGATCTGACCATGGCACTTCTTTCGTTTCGCTTTTACTTAGTGTCAGATCACCAACATCCATAGAGGTAAACACCAGGTCCAAGGCATGTCCGTGGCTATGGGTTGGGCCAGACTTATTCAGGGACAGCCCCATGGAGGCCATGCTTTCCACGAAGTCCCGAGCGGCCCCTTGTAAGGTCGTGTCGGCATGGATGTTAAAATCCCCTAGGACGATCAGGCTAGGTGTCTCCAGGGGAACATCCGCCACGACCTGAAGCAGCTCGGGCAGGGAATCCTTGGCGCAGCGGGGAGGTCGGTACACCAAAAGGAATCCTGTACTGCCCCTATTGCCCAACTTCCAGAACATGCACTCAGAAAACTGGGTCTTCCCAATAGGACGCCTGGTGCAAACTAATGACTTCCTAAAAATCACTGCAACCCCCCCTCCCCGCCCACGTGACCTGGGTTGCTGTGCGTAAGAGAAACCTGGTGGACAAGCAGCGGCAAGAACAGGCCCATCTGCTTCACCCAACCAAGTCTCTGTTACACAAGCCAGGTCAAATCCTCCATCCATGATCAAGTCATGGATGGCAGTGGTCTTATGAATCATTGACCTGGCATTGCACAGCAGCACCTTCAGGCCATGTGGGTATCCCTTGCTGATTCTAGTATCCATCCGGTCAGGACCAGACCCGGAGGCAGGGATAGTCCTCAGACAACGACTAAACCTGCCTCCTCTGTAATGACATGGTCTGGTCTTAGCGTAACTCCTCCTCCTACCCGTGATCACTGAGATCGGTTGTCCCAGTGCATCCCCCCCTGTGGAACATGCCCCAGCCATTTTGTGGGCTGGGGCCCACTCCCCGGCAGCCCTGACCCCTCCCCCTAAAAACAAAATAACACCTTAAACAAACAAACAAAACCAATAAAACAATACAAACAAAAAAATGTAAAAATTTCAAAAACATCAAAATAAAAAAAATTATAATTCCCCAAGCCCAACCAAACATCCATCCCACCCCCACCCCCCACATACAAAAAATCCAAAGAAAATTTTTAAAAACATTTTAAAAACACTCTGTGCCTCTCCGGCAGTAACAACTGTCCTAGTGAGGCCTGTCAGGCCCCGCCCCAGGCCAGATGGTAAGTGGCAAGAGCAGGGCCCTCAGGCACTCACTCAGGGAGTCCTCCTGGGCAGCAGGCAGCAAGCAGCACGCAGTCCTTGTGAGGCCCCAGGCCCCGCCCCAGGCCAGATGGTAAGTGGCAAGAGCAGGGCCCTCAGGCACTCACTCAGGGAGTCCTCCTGGGCAGCAGGCAGCAAGCAGCACGTAGTCCTTGTGAGGCCCCAGGCCCCGCCCCAGGCCAGATGGTAAGTGGCAAGAGCAGGGCCCTCAGGCACTCACTCAGGGAGTCCTCCTGGGCAGCAGGCAGCAAGCAGCACGTAGTCCTTGTGAGGCCCCAGGCCCCGCCCCAGGCCAGATGGTAAGTGGCAAGAGCAGGGCCCTCAAGCACTCACTCAGGGAGTCTTCCTGGGCAGCAGAGCAGTCCTTGTGAGGCCCCAGGCCCCGCCCCAGGCCAGGTGGTAAGTGGCAAGAGCAGGGCCCTCAAGCACTCACTCAGGGAGTCTTCCTGGGCAGCAGAGCAGTCCTTGTGAGGCCCCAGGCCCCGCCCCAGGCCAGGTGGTAAGTGGCAAGAGCAGGGCCCTCAAGCACTCACTCAGGGAGTCTTCCTGGGCAGCAGGCAGCAAGCAGCACGCAGTCCTTGTGAGGCCCCAGGCCCCGCCCCAGGCCAGATGGTAAGTGGCAAGAGCAGGGCCCTCAGGCACTCACTCAGGGAGTCCTCCTGGGCAGCAGGCAGCAAGCAGCACGCAGTCCTTATGAGGCCCCAGGCCCCGCCCCAGGCCAGATGGTAAGTGGCAAGAGCAGGGCCCTCAGGCACTCACTCAGGGAGTCTTCCTGGGCAGCAGGCAGCAAGCAGCACGTAGTCCTTGTGAGGCCCCAGGCCCCACCCCAGGCCAGATGGTAAGTGGCAAGAGCAGGGCCCTCAAGCACTCACTCAGGGAGTCCTCCTGGGCAGCAGGCAGCAAGCAGCACGCAGTCCTTATGAGGCCCCAGGCCCCGCCCCAGGCCAGATGGTAAGTGGCAAGAGCAGGGCCCTCAAGCACTCACTCAGGGAGTCTTCCTGGGCAGCAGAGCAGTCCTTGTGAGGCCCCAGGCCCCGCCCCAAGCCAGATGGTAAGTGGCAAGAGCAGGGCCCTCAAGCACTCACTCAGGGAGTCTTCCTGGGCAGCAGAGCAGTCCTTATGAGGCCCCAGGCCCCGCCCCAGGCCAGATGGTAAGTGGCAAGAGCAGGGCCCTCAAGCACTCACTCAGGGAGTCCTCCTGGGCAGCAGGCAGCAAGCAGCACGCAGTCCTTGTGAGGCCCCAGGCCCCGCCCCAAGCCAGATGGTAAGTGGCAAGAGCAGGGCCCTCAAACACTCACTCAGGGAGTCCTCCTGGGCAGCAGGCAGCAAGCAGCACGCAGTCCTTGTGAGGCCCCAGGCCCCGCCCCAGGCCAGGTGGTAAGTGGCAAGAGCAGGGCCCTCAAGCACTCACTCAGGGAGTCTTCCTGGGCAGCAGAGCAGTCCTTGTGAGGCCCCAGGCCCCGCCCCAAGCCAGATGGTAAGTGGCAAGAGCAGGGCCCTCAAGCACTCACTCAGGGAGTCTTCCTGGGCAGCAGAGCAGTCCTTATGAGGCCCCAGGCCCCGCCCCAGGCCAGATGGTAAGTGGCAAGAGCAGGGCCCTCAAGCACTCACTCAGGGAGTCCTCCTGGGCAGCAGGCAGCAAGCAGCACGCAGTCCTTGTGAGGCCCCAGGCCCCGCCCCAAGCCAGATGGTAAGTGGCAAGAGCAGGGCCCTCAAGCACTCACTCAGGGAGTCCTCCTGGGCAGCAGGCAGCAAGCAGCACGCAGTCCTTGTGAGGCCCCAGGCCCCGCCCCAGGCCAGGTGGTAAGTGGCAAGAGCAGGGCCCTCAAGCACTCACTCAGGGAGTCTTCCTGGGCAGCAGAGCAGTCCTTGTGAGGCCCCAGGCCCCGCCCCAAGCCAGATGGTAAGTGGCAAGAGCAGGGCCCTCAAGCACTCACTCAGGGAGTCTTCCTGGGCAGCAGAGCAGTCCTTATGAGGCCCCAGGCCCCGCCCCAGGCCAGATGGTAAGTGGCAAGAGCAGGGCCCTCAAGCACTCACTCAGGGAGTCTTCCTGGGCAGCAGAGCAGTCCTTGTGAGGCCCCAGGCCCCGCCCCAAGCCAGATGGTAAGTGGCAAGAGCAGGGCCCTCAAGCACTCACTCAGGGAGTCTTCCTGGGCAGCAGAGCAGTCCTTATGAGGCCCCAGGCCCCGCCCCAGGCCAGATGGTAAGTGGCAAGAGCAGGGCCCTCAAGCACTCACTCAGGGAGTCTTCCTGGGCAGCAGAGCAGTCCTTGTGAGGCCCCAGGCCCCGCCCCAAGCCAGATGGTAAGTGGCAAGAGCAGGGCCCTCAAGCACTCACTCAGGGAGTCTTCCTGGGCAGCAGGCAGCAAGCAGCACGCAGTCCTTGTGAGGCCCCAGGCCCCGCCCCAGGCCAGATGGTAAGTGGCAAGAGCAGGGCCCTCAGGCACTCACTCAGGGAGTCTTCCAATGGTCCATCTCCCAAGGCGATTACTTCTTCAGGAAGCCAGCCTGGCTTATATTTTAACATTTGCTGGGTCCAGGGGTTAAGAGCACCCAGAAACTCGAGCACCCACCAACTTATAACTATATCTATATCCTTCTATCCATCCATCCATAGAGACAGACACACGGTTCATAATACTGGTTAATCATGAGTTTTTTCTGGCAAAGGGGCTGCCCTTATTTCCTCACCTTTTATTGCTGAAATGGGATACTATGGAATAATTTGACTGCATCATGTTTCAGTGGAGTTGACCTTTAAATGTGTTTCTTAAATTTGAATGCCCTTATGGTGACATTGATAAAGTCTGCAAAAGAAATAGGCAAAATATTGTAGTGATTCCTAAACTGGGAGACAGAATGTGGACATTTGCAGAGGATAATTTATGTGGGTGATACGTACTCAGCTTAAATGAGACACAAAGAAGCCCTCAATATAGCAGAATAAATACTTTCAAAAAGATTCCTCGCTTAGCCTTGCCACAGATGTTTTTCCTACATCTAAACAGTCAGATCTAAAGCATGGGTCCTTCAGTAGCATCCTGAGTTTGTGGCCTAACAGCAACACCAGGTGAACCATCCATGGGTTGAATTCCAAAGGTCTGGAGTTTATCCTGAGGAGCTGATATCTATAGCTTGCCAGCTGAGCTTGGCTGACATTATAAAATTCAGGGTGAGAGGTGGCCCCTCTAGGCTTTGTCTATGTTGGGAAATTGCCCTGTTGCTGACGTGAGATGTCAGCAGTGGTCTCCCTTAGTGAAACTTAAAATGATTTAACTTCTACCATATGAAACAAAATTGGTTCCAGTACTATTATAGAAATCCTGTTTCTCCTTTTATAAAGTTGTGTGTGTCACATATAGTTCTCTTAAACTTCAGTAATCTCTGCGGTGTTTCTGCATGAGCCCTCGTGCCTGTTAGTCCACTCACATTCTGATTTGTTGAGTTGTAAGTATTGCTCTTCCAGATCACTTTGCAGCTCAAAAACAGGAAAATATAAAAGTAGCTGTCCTAATTTGTTTGTATGCTATAGCAAGAAATGCTTAATCCAGTACGTAAGTACCACAGTACTATTGTTAATTAAATAATAATAATAATAATACTAGTGGCAAGTTGTTGCTGGCAAGCTTGGCATAATAATAATAAATACTGCAACTCTGATTGTGGGATTCCTGGTCAAAATGAGTCAACTTCCTAAAGATTTCCAGGTTGGTATAAGATGCCATTTGTCCCCATTCCAGTTGGGCTTTGTATATTGGAAAGAATAGGATAAACTTATCCTAAACCGGCAGACTTCATTCAGGACAAAGGAGTAGCAGGAATCTTCCTGCCCTCCCTCCTCTCCTATAGAGTTGAAGGGATCAATGTTCATCATAATGAACTGTGGAGATGTAAGTGGGGTAGAATTTAAAGGATCCTTAGAGATATCTTGTACTTTTAATGTCTGCACTGTGGTTCGGAGCCATACTTCTCACATTGAGAGTCTGGCTGCTCCTAAGAGAGGTACCCTGGGGGTAATGTAAAGTAGACTCATCCCTAGCCCAAAAGACATGGACTGCAGTAGAAAGTATTGTTTCATTCTCTCCCAGTCAGGGGCCATGTGCCCACCCACTTCTTCAAGTGGTAGTAGTGAGGGACCAGCAATGCAACCCTTTATTTTTCATGGCCTGTTTTGTTTCTGCAGGGAACCTGAAAGCATCTCTGTGATCCCTGTCTGCTCCTTTGATCTGCTTGACCTCAGACGGGAGATAACTGAATGCTGCCAGCTGAGCTGTTTGTCTTTACTTTGTGCTGGTTACGCTTGGAGGCCCAAATAATTCTTTTGAGTTAGGGGTGGCTCTCTGTGACACAGTTTTAAGACCTCTTGTAGATAATGCTATGGATACTTCAGTATCTGTTCTGGAGCTTAGTGATACTGAAAATTGTGGTCATTGTTGTAAGGTTGACTTGTGGATTTTGTGACCAGTTCTTGAACTGATAACACAATAATCTCAGCGCAATCTTACATATGTCTACTCAGAAGAAAGTCTCATTTAGTTCCATAGAACATACTCCAAGAAAGTGTGTATTTGTGCACGTAAGTGAATTAGTAACTATTCACTTTGGGTACCTGTAGTCAGCCTTTTACCACATGCCCATCAACTTAGGGGCATGCTACAACCCCCAGGTTGCTAGCCAGGATATCAGTATTGTTCTTCAAGAACTCTATATGATTATGAGTTAGTAGAACACCACCTAGTAACAGAAGAACTCAGTAAAATTAGAAAATACAGGTTGGTGTTTTGAGGGAGCTGGAGGTCTGCTTAGCTGAAGATTTGAAGCATTCAAAAGGAACAGAGTTTGAATTATACATTTCATTTCTAAATTTCTTTTAACATTGACTTTCTAGCTGTCACTTCAGAATTGCTGGTAATATAAGGCATTGTACAATATTTTGCATTCAGTTAGAACATTTGTTACTGCCAATACCTCAAGCAGTATGTTTTAACAGTCTGATGTACTAATGGCCTAAAATTGATTCTTACATTTAACTCAGTACTTCTGTATTTCAAGAGTATGTTTCATTCCTGTTATAGGATTTACTGTGGTTAGGGGACATCATTGGGTCTTAAAAATGAATGCGAATGAAAACTGGCATAGATAAAGATGGTCCATCTTGGATTGGGCAAGTAGGCTAATGGTCTGATCTGGTATGTTTGTTAGTAATGAACAGATTAATGAATGGCAGTTAGGAATTAAATATAATAAGAGCTACCTGAAAATGGAGAATACAGGAGCAAAGGAGAACATTTCCACAGAGTTCCTAAAAAATTCTTTTAAGACTGGTAAGAGAGATGAATGTTTAGTTGATAGACAGAATAGCACACTATGGTTCTTAAGCTGAAACAGGACTTGTAGTGCTAGACAGATTTACATATTCCCTGGTATGTTAGGAATGCCGCAAGATTTATCTTATTTTAGTAAATGCATGTCTTACCTTTCCACCTGGGGACACCCTTGGCAACTAACAATATAAAATACCAAAAAATTACACTCAAGTAAAACTTTTAAAAAACATTTACAAATGAATAGTTGAATAGCAGATAAGTACCAAAACACACCAGCCAGTTAAGTTTTTTTTTAAAAAAAGCAGAAGAGGGCCAAACATGGATCTTCCTTGTTGTAAAGGTAAAGGGACCCCTGACCATTAGGTCCAGTCGTGGCCGACTCTGGGGTTGCGGCGCTCATCTCGCTTTATTGGCCAAGGGAGCCGGCATACATGTGGCCAGCATGACTAAGCCGCTTCTGGTGAACCAGAGCAGTGCACGGAAACGCCGTTTACCTTCCCGCCGGAGTTGCATTTTGACGTGCGTTCGAACTGCTAGGTTGGCAGGAGCAGGGACTGAGCACCAGAGGGTTTCACAACTTGGTGCAGCTCCAGAGCAGTCTCTTTAAGATTTACCCCACAAATGTGCCTCTAATAAAGAAACCTCCTCTACTAATCCATCAAGTGTCCTGACCACAAATGATTTAAGCCTTTAAAAGTAATAGTTAGCACTTTGATTTGAGTCTAGAAATGAATCAGTAACCATCTGGAACCACAAAGGATGGGCATCTTATGTTAGGTTTCCCAGTAAATGGCACTGATAGCTTAGATTAGGTTTCGACATAGGGAATGTGTCGTGATTATGCAACTCTCCCTGGGGATCTTACTGAGTGATAGCATAGAAATATCCATAATGATTTTTTGATATATATATATTTTGCAAATAAGCTCCCAAAATGTTAGTAACCCTCCTGTGTATATGTCCCTGAGAAAGAGAGATGGGGTCTGCCAAACTACTCACCAGGAAGAATAGTTAACCTGGGCAAGTAGCCTGATGAGAAACTACAGGTCTGAGTTGTTGGGACAAGAAGTATTGGCTTACTCTTTAAAAATACTACCCAGCGACATCTTTTCGTTCATGCAAGGACTTCTGCTTCAATGGAACTTCTCCTTCCACAGCATCCCCCACCCCCCGATCTGTTTGGGGTTTTAGATTGCAGGGGTGGAAAAGGAGGGGGAGATTGCAGGCAGAAGTCCTTGGGCGAACAGAGTGACTTCGTTGGACATGACTCTTTGCTAGGAATGTCTTGGATAAATCAAAGGTCTTAGTTTTATAATGAGCTGCCATTATGAGTTTGGAATAAATTAAAAAGAACCAAGCTGAAAGGCATCCCTTGTAATCTTTTATAGACATAACATGTCCTATAACATACTTTGGATGAAATGTGGTTTAACTCTTGCTTGTCCTCCGTCGTGAGATGTATGAAAAGGACTGGGTTCGTGATTCATATTCAGCAGATGAAGTAGGCTGGAGGAAAAATCCATGTTTAAAAGGCAGGGGCTAAACATATTTCAGGCTGCTGTATTTGCATTTTTGTTATTGGAGATACCTTCCCTAATCTAAACATAACCTTGTCTTTGCTGGCTCATGAAAACCTCAATCCTAAACACATATCAGTAGGCTTCTGGCACAAGCAAGCGATTTTGCGCAATTACTAAAATATCCTCTCAAATGAATTGTTCAGTGCTTCCTAACTACGCTGAAAACTCCATTTGTGGGAACAATGTTCCAGCATTGTACAAGCATCCTAGAGGCAGCCAATTCTTCTGTACAGAGATTCCCCAGAGTGCCTTCCCCACAGGACAGGCTCAGGCCTTATCTGCAGCTTACAGTGGTACCTCGGGTTAAGTACTTAATTTGTTCCGGAGGTCCGTTCTTAACCTGAAACTGTTCTTAACCTGAAGCACCACTTTAGCTAATGGGGCCTCCAGCTGCCATTGCGCCACCGGAGCATGATTTCCGTTCTCATCCTGAAGCAAAGTTCTTAACCCGAGGTACTATTTCTGGGTTAGTGGAGTCTGTAACCTGAAGCATCTGTAACCTGAAGCATATGTAACCCGAGGTACCACTGTATTCTGTGCTCCAAGACTTGTGGTTTGCCCCATTTAGCTGCTGAAGACTAGTTTCACTCTCTCGTCTCCATCCAAATATATTCTTACAGCTAGTTCCAGTTCAAAGCATAGTTGAAGGACAGCTGTATCTTGGACGCAGGCATTGGAAGGATTATAACTGCCATGTGACCAAAGCTTTCTGTTTAAACTGAAGGTTAATGTCATTGACAGGAGGAAACTTTTCTTCTTTGACCTTAACAATATAGGAACTGGTTTGTTTGTTTTTCATACACTCACAAAAATTTGTTGAAGAGAAATCTGGAAAAATTGCAGTGTTGCTTAAGATAGCTGTCAAATATCCTGAATTCTTGGCACCATTCTTACTGATAGGATAGCATTCTTTCTTTGCTGACCAGCTGACAGAATCATTATATGACGACTTGCATTTACTCTGGCAAATTTTATTTCAAGTGTCTTATGACCACATGAGGCCCAGTTATCTGAGCTGCACTCCGACTCTGAAGCTCAGTGAGTATTCCCCACTAGAATTAAATTGTTCCTCGGCATCTACCAATCAGTCCTAACTTTTTAATAGAATTGACTCTCTTAATAGGTTCCAGTGCCACATTGTCAACATACAACCATTGAAGCTGCCTTATACATTGAGTCAGTCTGCTGATCTATCTAGCTCAGTATTGTCTCTATCAGTGGGACCCACCTTTAATCCAAACATCCATTTCGGGAATGCTTTTCTAGTTTGAAAATCATGTATTTGTGTTGCAGTTGTACTGCTGTTACAACCCACTTTAGATAAGGCTTCAGCCTGGTAGTGGGCCCTTATCCACCAGTTCTGGACCAATGATCTACAGTGACTGACGGCAACTTTCCATGGTTTCAGATAGGATCTTTCCCAGCCAATACAAGGGATTTAATCTGGAATTTACTGCATGTACAACACGTGTTGTGCAACCAAGATATAATTCATAGGGAGCTATGGTTAGCACAGCCCAACAAATCCTCATCCATTTTTCATGGTTTTTTCAACCTACCCCAATGAAATTGCAGTTTTTATTATAGGGAGGTGTTTTCTAGGGAAAATATGGAGGCTTTCTTACTTTATTTGCTGGTTGCTTGATATGCTGTGTCCTATTAGTACACTCTTCCTTGGACTAAAGGACATAACCATTCTTTTTGTTTACAACAACATTAATGTTTTCTATTTCAAACATTTGATTTCTTCTCCCACCCATCTTTTCCAAGGGTAATTAAGGAACCTCAGAAGCAAATCCAAGACATGCCTAAATAACTTGGCATGGGGCTCCAATGCCATACTTCTTAGTACACTGCGGTCCTTGCTACTTGAAATTCTTACAAGAGCTGTAAAACTATGCTTAATTAATTATATAGTTCTTGATTTTAAACATGTTCATGCACATAAATTTGGAGAAGAAAAATAACTATTACATGAAACTGTTTTCCTTGTAATCTGTGTAGAAATTAAAGTGCATTTTTACATTTTCAAAGTTTCTAGAAAGTTTCATTTATGTGAAAGGTGGAGTTCTACAGGAAAGGGCAGTCTTTCTTGTCACACTTATTTCAGCTGTCTAAAGCTTAAGCTATAACCACAGAGTGCAAAGAATATGTTAAAATCCCAATTTAGTCCTTTTTTGTGTCTGGTGTTACACCTTGCCTCAAATGCTGGCTGCACTTTTTCTGCTTATCATTACTGGTTTAATTTGATGAATTTCAAGTAGCCCTGATGTTTAAGCACATCAGATTTGTAATTGCATTGCTGGAAAAGTTAGTATATCTGGGGTCTGCAGACTTTTTTTGGGTGGCTTTAAACTACATCTCCCTAGAGGTGGGTGAGGTTTTCTCTTTTGAAGTTATTTGAACACAACTTGTTGATTGAATTAGTTTTTTAAAAGGGGGGGGATAGAGATTTGCATCCTTGAAAAGTGAAAGAAGAGAAAGTTGTTAAGACAAAAGTGGCTATTTATCTGTATGTTTATTTCTAGTGGAAGCTGATATCACTGGTTAGTATTTGGCACTGTAACTGTAAACTGGTTCAGTTTTAGATATAGAGAAACTTTTAGCAGTATTTACTAGACAAAATAACTCCAAACTGGCTTTAAAAGCAGAGATAACTAGAGCATCATCTGTTTGAATTGTACCCTATTGCCACAGAACCCATGTTAGCTGTGGAGTCTTGTTTTGTGTATATGGTGGCATTGTTATGAAAAGAAATTCCAGATTAATTAGATGGGAGACAATCTGCAGACTTAAAGTCAATGGAAATGTACAATTAATTTATGGTCTGTTTTGACTGTTCACATTTAACGTTTAGCGCAATTTATTTAACTTTATTTTAGTCCTTCTTTTCCAGAATGCTTAACTTTCAGTTTCTTTTGCATTCTTCCTTCACTAATCGTGCTCATGATTATCACTTTGAAGTCTGCCATGTTGAAAGTGATAATCAAAGCCACAATTAGTGGTGGCAGATTCAACTCCGCAAGTAGTGTATGTGAAGCAAGGGAGTAGAAAATAGAAGCCATTTGTAAATAGGCAGAGCTCTGCAAACACTGAGGTGCCTTGTCTTCTATTCCGGAGAGCTTACTAATTGATTATCGGCTGTCATGTAGCAACCTTGGTGGTGAAGGTACATTTTAAAATAGCATTTGATTGATAGAAAGTGCAGTAATATGCCACATGATTTTTCTATTCAAGAACTCTTGCAAATGGGCCTTGGGGCTAATACAGGCAAACCATTACCCTTAAACTTTTTGAGACGGTGTGCATTTCTGTAATACAACCATATAGCTTGCAGTCCCCCCACCCCAAATGAATGCTCCAACGCAGCCCTTTAAAAATAAATGAATAGGATTTTGAGAATAGAGGTCACGGTAACATAGTACGTGCATATTTATATTTAGAGAAGTATATTCAATTTTTAAAAGATTGATAATTCATTGCAATTCATTGCCTGCCAATTAATTCCCTCTTTAATTGGAATACTGTATCTCAATTCAGCCCCCAGTGCTTGCTGCCACTTGCTTTTCTAAGTAATTACTGTTTGATTAAGCATGTGGTAGTGTTAGCAAGCTCAGCTGGCTGGCTAGTGATACAGAGCTTTCTGTAAAATGTCTGCAGGCAACAAGTTCTCCGCCAGTCGACAGACTGTAGCAGTGGCAGATCTAGCAACGAAATCAATATATTTATCCTTGTTTGTAAAAGGGTTTTATGGTCTTCCAAAAGAGAGGCTTTACATGAGAGATGCTCATTTCCCATAATGGCATTGGATCATCATTTGGTAGCTTTTCAAGTATTATTGTGGGTCAGCAGCAGCTCATTTTGAATTACTAACCTGACAAAATACTTTTTGTGATGGTAGCTGCATTTAGTTTTCAGATTAAGGGACTGGTGGGTCTGGCTTTCATTTCTTCAGTTTCTTTTCACTTTGGTACATGGCCGTGCTATCTCTGCTAGGTTGCAGGAGCGTCTGAGATTGGGGGTTATACCATTTTTCTAACATCTCAAGTGTCTGTTTTGTCTGCTCAGAGGGCATTCTTGTGCAGAGATTTCAACGCTTTAGTCTGGAGCACTGGGTCAAAGGATATGTCTCTTTGGAAGGCAGATGGGAGACCTTTTTATTCATGAAGTAGCATTTCACTTTACATCAAAGAATAGTAGGTTTTCAGACCTCATTATGATGGAAGTTCAGTGCAGCCCTTTAAGAAGACATGCAACATATTCAATCTGTTTTAGATGCTTTGGGAGACACTTGTCATAGTAACTTTGCAAGGTTTCAAATTTGCTATCCATAACCACTCCAATCCAGCATTAGTTTAATGCTCACAGAAGATTTCTGTGCATTCATTCCCTGTAGTATCAGGAACCACACATGTAATTTCTGAACTTAATTTCTGAAATCAGAACCATATGAACAGTGCAAAATAGCTTTCTTGGGGTGGTTGGGCAGGAGAAGGCATGCTACAAGACTGAATCCAGCCCCTTCCTCTGTTCTGAGGAGGTGACAATTCTCGTACCTTCCATACAAATGGCTGAGATTGTCATTGTCAATAATAAATGTCCCTTTAGCACTCCTTTTAAAGAAAAGCCTTTTGTTTTACAATTAATTCCAGAAATAACACAGGATTCTAATTGTTGGGGTCTCTTAATAACAACTCCCTGAGGTGGCAGGATTCCCTATCCTTGTTGAACACCCCTCCAATATCTTATTGAATTTTTCTATTAAAGATTCTTCAGCTTCCCTGCAGAAGTTTTTCATTAATTAGCTACCTACAGTTAGAGCTTCCTCTGAACTAATCTAGTGTCTCATTGCAACCAGCTACAAATTAAATGTGCTCATTGAGCCTTCCCTCTAATATTAGATATTTCATTATTATTATTTTTGAAATTATGAATTTCACATATTTGGATTCAAATAAACTGGATCCTGTCTGGTTTTTTTTGAATCCACCTTAAAATATGGGTTCAAGCATACAACCAGAAAGATAACAAAGTGCTGCAGCTTCTTATGGAGGGTTGGGGGCAATGGCTTCCTGTGATATTTCAGGTCAGCTTTTCCCAACCTCAGTTACCGTTGGACTACAATTCCCAACATTCCATACTGGCTGAGGCTGATGAGAGTTGTAGTCCAAGATTGGGAAAGGCTACTTTAGGTCATATGTGATCATGCTCCAGCTGGTCTATAGTATTACCTCTTTAATGTGCCCCCACAGGTCTGTAATATGTCAGGGGTATTGCATAGGAAGCATATAAGCCCTCTTGCCTTTCTGTGGGGCTGTTTCGCCTACAAAGCAGTTGATACGGCCAGGGTGAGTTCAGCATTAGGAGGAGTGTCTGGAGAGGCAATGCAACCAGACACATTCCTTTCCCCCCTGCTACTAGAGATCTGTGTGGCAGGGAGAAGGGTGTTGGGGTCTGCCAGTGCAAGGGGAAAATCTGTGTGGGTTTTGTTCAATACATTTTTTAATTCAGATTTGCTTCCCTAAGAGAGTTGAAATCTTGCCACAATTTGGAAAAGACCTCCTTAATTTGGATTGGCTTTTGCTGAATTTGGAAAGTTATTTATTGTTTATTTTTGTTACTATATTAAACAACAGGGAGAGAAAACCTCTAAGTTGCTTGCATAAACACAACAAAAGACGACTTCTACAACAAAGAGGTTCCTGTTTCTGGTTTGTAATCGGGGCAAGGGAAAATTTAAAATAAATGTTAACAAATGTATCAGATATTTACAGTTGCTGAGAGGAGAAACGGGAGCGGGGTATATAATAAATGTGAGTTAGGAAAACAGGCTTCTAGAAGTAGTGTTTAATGGGGACTTGAAAGTTCTAGGCATTAATTAACAAAACAAAGTGAAAGTTTAAACTGTTAATAGCTGTGACATCCCTAAAGCATAGCAGTGCAGAATGCTAACACTAACAGTTCTCTATTGTGCACTATTTTAACAGGGTAACTGTGTCAGTTCTTCCTAGCTCCCCTACCTGCTGTCTTTGGAAATAATCTTCATTACTTGGTGCTTGTTTTTCCGCCTTTCATTAACAATGCCTATCACAGCATGAAAGTGCAACATCTCTCATTACTCAAAACGGGGAAGAGGGGGGGGGGAAATGTATTGACTGGCAGAGGTTGGGGGCACAGCATCTAATACTTCCTAAAATATTTCATATTAACGCTTGCAAGTTAACATAAGAGGACCTTCTAAGCCACTGCAGAGGCTTCTCTAGAGTAGCCTTCAGTAACCTCCATGTGTTTTAGGCTAGCTGGAGTTGATAGGAGTTGTAGTCCAAAATGTCTGAAAGGCCCCAGGTTAGTGCAGGCTGTTCTAGACCCAAAATCTTTGCCCACCCTGTTTACTCTGTGGCAAACGCGTAGTTGTGTTCAGCTCAGCCTTGTGTTACCGTATTTTTCGCTCTATAGGACGCACTTTTTCCCCTCCAAAAATGGAGGGGAAATGTGTGTGCGTCCTATGGAGCAAATGCAGGATCCTCGGCTTCGCCGCGAGGCGCCTGACCTGGAAGCTGGAGGAGGAACAGAAGGGACTCCTTCTGTTCCTTCTCCAGCTTCGCTGAAGGGCGCTGCGCCTTCTCCCTCTCTGCGCAGCGCCCCTCCTGTGAAGGAGAGGCGCTGCACAGAGAGAGAGAGAAGGCGCAGCGCCCCTTGAGCAACGCGCCTATCAAGCGAAGCCGGAGGAGGAACAGAAGGGTCTCCTCCTGTTCCTCCTCCCGCTTCGCAGCGACGCACCTTTCCAGCGAAGCCGGAGGAGGAACCGAAGGGTCTCCTTCTGTTCCTTCTCCAGCTTCGCTGAAGGGGCGCTGCACCCTCTCCCTCTCTGCGCAGAGAGAGAAGGCGCAGCGCCCCTTCAGCGACGCGTCTGTCCTGGCTTCTGCTTTAGCCCTGCACAGCCTCTTTGGGCAGGGGGAGCCTTCATCCCGCTGCCCTGAAGAGGCTTGGCGGGGTTACCCCAGAAGCCAGAACAGCCACACAGTATCCCAGAAGCCAGATCCCTCTTGCTGTTCTGGCTTCTGGGGTTCAGAATAAGTTTTTCTTGTTTTCCGCCTCCCAAAACTAGGTGCGCCCTATGGTCCGGTGCGCCCTATGGAGCGAAAAATACGGTAATTTATTGATAATGCTTGAAATTGGCATGTTGGACCCCTTTCCTGTTTCCTAAACTGCCCTAGCCTCTTGCGTGTGAACATTTAAAGCTCTATGTGTGCCTTTGTGGCCTGTCTTCCCATACAGTTACACATTAGTGGGAGAACCTGCCTTTAATTCTGTGGTTGTCTGTGTCCAGGGCAGCCGTCTACCAGCTCCATCTGGTGTGTTGATGGAGACCCTACCTGCTTGCACACTGTCTTATCAGAGTGGTACATGCTTTGGATATCTCCCACTTTTACTGTAATGCATGCTTTGGATATCTCCCACTTTTACTGTAATGCATTACTGTAATGCGCTCTACGTGGGGCTACCTTTGAAGCTGATTTGGAGACTACCAGAAAACTACTCTGTGGCTACCAGAGTGGCGACTGGAAGCAGCCACCAGAACCATATAACACCGGTCCTAAAATATCTATATTGGCTCACAGTATGATTCCGAGCACAGTTCAAAGTGTTGGTGTTGACCTTTAAAGCCCTAAATGGTCTCAGCCCTGTATACCTGAAGGAGCATCTCCACCAGCTACACTACTTTCCAAAGACATTTGAAGGCAGTCCTATACTAGGAATTTTTTAATGTTTGATGTTTCATTATGTTTTTATATTCTATTAGAAGCTCCCCAGAGTGGCCGGGGCAACCCAGTCAGATGGGCAAGTGGGGTGTAGTAGTAGTAATAGTTCTTTTTCAAAAAAACATCTCAATAGCTTTTATTGAGTTGGGGAGACACTGGTTTTGAGACCAAAGCTTTCATAGAAGGATGTCTATGTCCAAGAAATAAGTTCAGTAAAATCCATAACTCTTCCCACCCCCCTTTATACAACCCTTTCTCTCTTCAGGCATGCTTTACCTCTGCAATGATCGCAGGTTCATCAATCACTTTAGCCATGTTTAGGTATAATCCTGCATGATCAGAATACTAAATTGTGGGGAGAGCCTCCATGAGCACAGCAGACTCTGCAACCCCAGCGCATGGAGGGCAGTGGGAATTTGACAAAGTGGATGAAGCTAGCTAGCGTGTCCATTCTCTCCCCATTTCACCATTCTAATTATATAAAGAGTAACAGCACCTCAATAGTTGCTCCATGCATCTCAGGATGACAAGATAAGTTATGAGGAGAATATTATTGCAGGGGGTTGGACTAGATGACCCCCAGACCCCCCTTCCTATTCTACAGTTCTATGATTCATTGTCAGCTTTGTGGAGGCCATTGCTAGCTGTGTTTTTGGTCAACAGTGTAAATGGTTTGCTATACAATGGAGTCAAAAGAAATCCTGTGCAACTCCCCTTAGCTGTTCTATAGTCATAGTTTCTTCTTTTTAACCATTATTTCCTGATTTTTAAAGCAGAAAATAATGCTCATTGTGGCACAGAATGGCAGCAGCAAGGTAACAGTGGCAAACTGCCAGAATCTGCAACTGAGCATATTTGGTGGGAAATTGCTCATGATTGGCCTTTCTCAGGTTTGTGTAGCATGGTGCTTCTTTTGGGGAAGATGAAAATTCAGAAATCTATCTTTCTGCCTGCATGTCTAATCTGACAGTTCCTTTTGTGTTGAACTTCGCTGCTGGTTTTCTTGTGTTTTGTCTGAAAAACTGTCAAGCAAGAAATGCATATACTTAAAGTCTCTCTCTCTCTCTCTCTCTCTCTCTCTGTGTGTGTGTGTGTGTGTGTGTGTGTGTGTGTGTGTGTTTGGAGTGGATGAAAAATTTGGGTGTCTGCCTGCAAAGCAAGCAATTTTATTCCTTTCTTTCTGTGGTAGGGGTATAACTCCCAATTTCCAAACACCTCATTCTCTTGATGAAATTGTATGGAAGGGTTTAATGTGCACAGGTAGTTAGAAATATTTTTGGCAGGATCTTAGTGTACCTGTGGATAAATACAGCAGTGGTGATTTTTTTTATTTTTAAAGAAATCTCTTAAGCACCAAATATTTCAGGGGTTACCAGGGCTTAGACTTTTTCTCTGTTTTTGTTATAGTTGCAGGGGAGGGAGAAGACAAGAGGGACACAAAAGCAAACATTACTGTTTCACTAATTAGTTATATGAAACGGGCAAAAGAGAAGTACGGTAGTCTTGGTTTGATAGTCCCTCTCCCTCAAATTTTTTTTAATGCTACTAATGCCTGTGTTGGTGTCATGCTGTGGGTAGTGCTGGGTTGTTAAGCTTATAGATTATTCTTATGGCTGATAGTATGGCTGAAACCAAAGGGCCTACAGACACATCTCTTCAATCTCCGATCATGTGACATCTCTTGGATACCTGAAATTGAGCATTAAAGAGCAAAGAGCTGTTTTTCCTGGGAGATAGCAGTGGGGCCAGAAGAAGTGTGGATAAGCCCTAGTGTGTTATGCTTTTTTAATGCATTATTGAAACGCCATAGGTATTCGCTAAAAGGGGGAAGGAAGTAATTTGCAAATCATCCCTGAAAATGGGGGGCTGATCCCCTCTGTCAGAAATTCTCTTTTTGCTTTCTTTGGTTCCTACTGCTGTTTTTTCTTTAGGGAAAATTCAGCGACAACTCTTGTTGGGTTGTCATCAAGATGGGATCTCAGGTCTCTAATATTTTGCCCCACTAGTTAGCACAGGATGGGCAAAGGAGAAGTAAGTTGATAGCAAATCTTCAGCCATATTTTGCATTCTCATTTGTGCACATTTGCATATATGGGTGAGACTTGGACTGGATTGTCGTGAATATGAAAACTATGAGTAGGAACTGTGGTAGAGCTCACTTGTGTGAATTGCTCTTTAATATTCACCCCTTCCTTGATGCTGTTCCTTCAGTACTTTTGTGTGGCAGGGATGCCATTGCATTGCAAATGGTTCAGGTAGGATGCTATTTCTGGGCAGATCAGTGCCCAGTGATGCACGGAAGCTTGGTGTTTCGTTCCGTCCTGGTCATCTCCAGGTGCCTGTGGGGAAATACAAGCATGAGCTGGGTTATACATAGATACAGTAACCAGGCCAGCAGCAATGTTAGTGATTGACAGAATTTTTTCCACCACAGTATTTATGGAAACCACTGCTAACAATATCTTTGTACAGCATGCTGACATTTCTCCCAAAGATTCCCTATTGGGAGATAGACAGAAGGGAACAAATGGAGAAAAACCACAGCTGCCTTCTATGTGGGAATCAACCCAGAATTACTGTATGAATGTCTATGTAGCAAAAAGACAAGCGTTTGGGTATAGTAAGTACTTTCTTGAAGGCTAATGCGCTTCCCCATTGCTTGTGCTGTTTGAATCTATTAGTTACATACCTGCTCATGTTAAGTGTTTATTCCGCAGACTTCCCTTCGTCAAACCGCATCCCAGAAGACAATAGGGAAAAGCATTGAGAAATGAAACAGTTTCACTCTCAAAAAGCCACACACAAAAATTTCAGGAGCAATATATAGAGGCAGACACTGCAGTTGTCCACAATTGTCCCAGTTGTATGTTTTTCAACTCCATGCTCTTGAACTTTGTTTTTAAACTTCCAGTGCTTGTCCTGGCACAGTCTGTTTCAACCAACTCCATTGCAACATCTTAGTGGTCTATTTAAAATATGAGGCATGCTAGCAAATTTGTCTAAACTTATCTAAAGTAGCGATACCATCTCTTCAGTCCCTATCTTTATATATAAAAAAAGTATAAACTGTGGAGGTTAAGTAGGTTGGGCAACCGGAAGTAATTACTAAGTCCAGTGTGGTTTAATAAAGGCAGAGGCTAATTATTCAGTTTTTTATTTAAGTGAAATGGTGCCAGAAAGGAGGCTCCTGCAGAGCAGCTGCACTCCTTCAGTGTTACCCTAATTTACCACAGACACAACTGTCACAAACAGAACTTTTAAACTTGATATAATGGAAGTTAGGGGGCTTTTGTCTGGAGTGCATGCAGAAGAACCCTTTTATACAAATCAACCGGCAGATGATGGACAATGATGAAAATTTGATTCTTTGAAGTCATAATGGTCATTGAAATGTGTGAAATTCTGGCATTGAAAAGAGGGCAACTAGCAAGGCTCTGAATCTTGGGTGGCTGCTGGAAGCTTGCTGGGAGGTTTTCTGCATTTTGACATCAACTTCCCATTGCTTGTTCCCGGCTTCCTTTTATTTAGAGAGGAGGAAAATGTTAAACAGTAGATATTTGCTCTCTTGGGTTCTGTATAATCTCTTGTGGTCATATTTTTGTGCTCTGTCGTTATGCAGATGTGAAATTGTTATATGTTCCTGATTTCATGAAACAAAAACTGCTGATGCCCAGAGGTTGTGGGGTAGGAGGGTGGGTTTGCTACTGTTTCTTCCCTGTGGCCATATCATTGTCTAAAAGCTTACATTACTAATTTTCCCCATAACAAGGGGGTTGAAGTAATAAAATTATTCTCAGAAATGAAGCAGAAGACTAACGATGAAACTTCTTCCATGATTTTGGAGGGAGTGATCTAATTTAAAAGTAGCCCACTTCTTCTGCTTTGAGTGAAAATTAAAGGTTAGAACCCTAGAAATTGGTTTCCCGTTGTTGTTGTTTTACAGTTGTGTTATGAGGTATTTCGTAATTAAAATTCCTCTTTGTTCCCTGTTCTTAAAAGCACCTCTCTTATATCACTCCACCTGAAAACCTGCTTCAAAATGGAAATAATCATCTGCCATGCCAAACAGGATTCTAGTTCATTATATATACAAAGCACCAGTTTTTTGTTTTCTATATTTTGAAGATGCACACACCCCAACAGAATATCAAAGAAATCCCACAGGTGCTCTGCTGTCAGCATTTGAAAATGAATGGACACAGAAAGCTTGGAATTGTTAAGCACAATACTGCTAAATATACAAAAAGGTATTTTTTAAAAATAAATTAAAAACCCCAACTCTTTCCCAACATCTTTGTTTCAGAAAGTTGGTTCACAGGTAGTTTTCACTGAGAACTTGAACTCGGAACAAAGCGCTGGAGACACAGTAGAGAGTTGGACTTAGTTCTTTTCAAGTATTATATTGTTTTTAATGGCGTCTTGAAGCGGGAGCTTTAGCCCATTGAAATGTCGCTAAAAGGACAGGTTCTTCTGTCAGTAGCTGAAGCTGTGTGGATGAAATGATCACAATAGAGTGTTGTAATGCATTTTCAAAGTGTGAGAAATCAGTTTGTCTAGACTGAGAGTGCGCCTACAGGGAATAGGAATTTTAGAGCTTCTGTGCTCTTTAGGTGTCAAGTATGTGAGAGATGCCAAGCCTTTATTCCATATCTTTGGCAACAGCTCAGCAATGCTACAGTACCTTACATGTCTAGTGCAAGCAAAAACAGCAATTCTGTGTCAGGACAACTCAGGGCTTCACAATCCAGAAACTCATTGTCCTAAACAACTGTCTGTTCAATTGCCAGCTTTAAACTGGGGGAGGGAGGAGTGTGTATGTGGGGAGAGGGGAGGGGAGATATCAATAAACAATTGCTGTATTCCCAGAAGGCATGGAAACTTTGGCTGTAATGAATCAAAAGTACAACGAGCTAGCAGCATCATGCAGCTATTTTAAATTATTAAAGCAGGCCCTGTTTTTCTTCTTGCTCTGAAAAAGAGGCTTTCAGAAGGATAAATCCCTTGCCACCACTAAAGGTTTTTTTTTTCTCTTTAGTTGCAGCCAGTCAAATACCATGGTATCTACGGCTTGACTTTTTCACGTTAGACTAGACCTTTTTCTTCATTAGAAGTAATTTTTAAGCATAACAAATCTTCCAAGAGCAGCATAGTCCTATTGTAAAGCTATACACTAGTTTTAAAATAACTACAGTAAAGGCCCTGCAGTGGATTGACTTGATGGGGGGTGAGGCAAAGAGAGACTTGATGCTGTGCACCTAGGACATAGCGTAGCTTTCTTTAGTGTTTAACTTCCAGTAGTGAAGAAGCCCTCATCTCTGATGTGCTGCTTTTCAGTAGAAATATCCCCTTCTTGTGACCTACTTTCCCCATCCATTTCTGGGGAGAGGAGAGACTGGATTCTATTCTCCTCCACCGAGTCACGAAGGAGATTCCTCTCCAGAGTTCCCTTGGCTTCTTTTGCAAGTCCGGCTACTGCAGACAGCAGTTGGCCTCTATCTAGAGCACATCTTCCATGTACTCAGGACCAACAAGAGATGCTATTTGGGGTGGCAGGGGACGATTCGCTGTTGCTCAGAACTGGGGAAGGAGAATATAAAGGAGAATATATGAGAATATAAAGGACAGAAATGTGATTGCATTCAGTGGTGACCTAATTCAAATAGAAAACACTTCTGCTTGTGAAAGAATATCAATTCTGATCTACCCACTGCAGTTTCCTGCTCCCGGCAGCCCTGCTGTTAAGAGCTGGGCGACTCTCTGGAGTAGTTTGTGGTATTTTGGTACAGAGGGTTGAAGAAGAGAAGAATGGAGTCTTGCCTTGGTCAAGCACTTTCTGCTAGCATGAAGCCACTGTTGGCTACAACCCACAGATTATAATCCAAAACGCCATGTGTACCAGGTCTGTACTTTCACTTTTGATGTGAGGAAAGCACCTGGGAAGAACACCTGGTATAGTGGTAGTCTAAAGACCAATGCAATGTAAAACAGAGATTTACCTGTTCAAGTATCTTTAAAAATATGACACACTTTGTGGGAGGATTCCCCTACCTGCAAGTGTTTGCAAAAAGAAAAACTATGATTTGTGTACTGCAGAAGCTAACACAGAAAATTCCTTAAAAACCTGCTATTTTTTGCAAATTTTAGAGTGTGTAAGCTTATGATACTATCATGCTTCTTGGTGTCTCCACATGCAAATGAGGTGGGCGCAGGAACAAGCCTAGGGAAACTTGAGATATTTCAAACTAAATCATTTAGTTCTGTGGAACTGGGGGAGGAAAGCGTACAATGTTGCAGGAGAGGGGGAATCAGGGGAGCCAAAAAATCGGGAGAAACTGAGTTGCATGGACCCTTGGAGGATTCTGGGGATGAGCAGACAGCAGTTGAAGCCTCTGTGCCGGCACAAAGAAGGGAGAGGTAACACTGGAGTCGGGACAAAAGTGAGCAATTGGCTTGGCCTCAAAATACATTTGGAGGTGGGACTGGCTGAATAGAATGCAAGCAGTGAAGCAAGTTTATTCTGCTTAGCACTGGTACACTGTGGGGAGGGGGCGGTAGAAAAGAGAGTATGAGTGGAATGTGAGCTGTGAAGCGAGCATTCCACCCAGACAACTCCAGGAGCTGTGTTCCATGAGAGCCAGGCTCTCATCCCTAATATTACTTAATTTTTCTTCTTAAAAAAAAAGATACAAGGACATCAGGACTATGCATTTTCACACTTCTGAAACAGTTGTGGTCCTGAAGTCCTTGCACGTGTTTTGGGTAGTATGGAAAAAAAGAGGGCAATACGATAGTGTGTGCAGGGGGGCAGCAAACGGGCTCGGAGTCATCTGTGAGTTTGAACAAATATTAGCAAATAGGGAAGGTGGCAGCTGATTGGCAGGTAGAACATATTTTGCAAAGCTATAGCTGACCACTCACAAAAACAATAGATTTTGCGAAAAAGGATTGAGGAGTTTCTGACACTGAGGCTTATTATTATTATTATTATTATTATTATTATTATTATTATTATTATTTGAGTAATAGCCAACTAAGTCATACACAAGAGTATACTCATTGAAATCAACCAACTTAAGTTCGCTTGTTTCAATGGCTTGAGCATGACTTAGTTGGCTACCACCTCTCATATATAGTGTGGAAAACCACAGAGCGATAAAAGCAGTGCTTCATGGAGAAGTGTGAGAGAGAATAAATAAATGGAAACAAATAGGCAGCATTACTTTTTGGGATGCTGCATTTTAACATTGGAAATATATTAAGGGGTGGTGGTTGAGGGGTGCTTTATGCTGCCTCTGCCAGTGCACTCAATAGTCATGTTTGTGTCCCCTGCTGCCGCTGCCATCTGTGTGTTCAGTGGTCATGGGGC
Organism: Podarcis vaucheri; assembly: GCF_965113315.1. Lineage (NCBI taxonomy): Eukaryota > Metazoa > Chordata > Lepidosauria > Squamata > Lacertidae > Podarcis > Podarcis vaucheri. Next base: position 22,996,728 of record NC_138749.1, read on the forward strand.
TCTTCATACACACTGGTCCTCCATACACAAGGGGCATCCTGGTCCATTCTAGAGATGCTACAGCCCCTTTTCACATGCACCAAACATGGCTGCCAGGGTTCCGCCACATAGCCCCTGCAACTCTCTCTTTGATTCTTTAAATACTTCAATATTACTAGGGGTAGGGAAATAGATGTGCAAAATATGGCTGCAGAGGATCGTCTCCCCCACCTGCTCTGCAGTTATGAGTAACACTGAACTGGTTAAACAGTGCTCCCTTACTTGATGAGCACGTAGAACAGCTTATGGGGAACCTTTGGCCCTCTAGATGCTGCTGAACTGCAACTTCCATCATTCTTGGCCATGCTTGCTCAGGCTGTGGGTCATTACAGTCCAGCAACATCTGGAGGGCCAAAGGTTCCCCACACCTGATGCAGAGGACACAAAAGGAAGCTTTCAGGTTTTAGTAGGGCACCCCTGGAGCCAGCAAACTCCCAACATGTGCTTGCAAGGGCCATGTTGTCTTCCCCAACAGCTGAGCTCCCACCATAGATGGTCAGTAGGAGAAATGGAAACTATGCTGAGGGTGTGAGGAAGGGAAGAGATTGTTTCCTTGATGTTGGCCCAGTGTGATGTAGTCAGCAACCACTCTTGATGGCTTTGTGCTGCTTGAAAGGGGAAAGAAAAGCCGAGAGACCAGAACCCAGGATCTCTGTCACTTAATACCATGCATATACCCTGCGCACTGAGCTGTCGCACTTGGTGGAGGAGATTGGGATATTCTTTATGGCTCTCGCTTTTCCATCCAAAATACTTGTTGCCTCCAGGCCACCCAAATAGTGTGCTTTTGCTCATGCCTTCCTTGTCTTCCATTGATCTTCTGCCTTTTCCCCAAAAAGCTGGGCAGCTCATGCTGAAGCCTCCTGTAAGCTGTGTTGTAAAGAGCATTTTTCTTATTTCATAAAATTTATGTGTTGCTTAGTTGTTAAAAAAACAAACAAACCTCTTGTGTACAAACACACCACCCCCATCTCTGTCTCTCTAACAAAAGAGAGACTTGAATCGTATTATTTGAATATATGTGACACACCCTCAAACCAGTAAAAATGAGTTTTGCATTTTTATTCTTCCTTAATATCTTCTACTTCATTTTTCATGTTTGTTTGGTTTTTTTTAAAAAAAATGCCTCACCTTTTGGAAGTTAATGAGAACTGGATTCCTTTTAGTCAGTGACCTATAAAGGATTCCCCCCGCCTTCTTTTTTTAATATGTCCTAATCCCAAGGATATGTTAATATGAAAGCGGATGTATTATTGCTAGTTGATTTCTATAAACAGACATGTTGAAACAATCAGGCCTCGCCTTATTTTTTTCTGCAGGTAAAACACGTTGTGTGAAGCCTGACAATTGGTTGCCCAACCAAACAACTTTTCAGATATTTCTTTTTTTAGCCATCAAATGCCAATCTGTCAGGAGAGAATGTAGTTTTGTGTGTTGCAACATTTTGACTAATAATTGGTGTGTCTTCATATTATGACTAGACTGGTATTCAACATAAACACTACTTGCACTCAAAGAAAACATTTATGATTAAATTGTTAAAATATTTTGACAGTTTGCTTTAGGTAGTCTGAGCTCAGCTTTTGTGCGTTGTTGTAATTTCCTGTGGGGTTCCCCCCCCTCCTTGGTTCTAAATGCAAGACAAACATTTCACACTTGGCAGTTGTGACTGATCTCTCGATGAGTTTATTTTATAAAGTGAAGCAAAAAAAGGGGGAAGGGGATAGAAGATGGGCCTCCTGTTTTCTTTCTTTCTAAGGATGGTCTGGTGAGAATATGAAGAGCTTTTAAACTCTGTGACAGAAGAGACTCTGAAGTTGGTAGCTGGAGGCTTATTTTAAAAATCCCAATGTGCTATTTAGACTTGTTTGCCTCCTCAAATTTAAGTCATGTCATCACTGGTTTGGATTAGTTCTGTCTGCCTGCAGTTGGACCTGTACCAGATCAGCCTTTTGTTCCTGGAGAAAGGCAGCGGAAGACAGTCCAAGCCTCTCCCATTGGCATTGTGCATGCAAGAATCTAAGTAGGCGGCAGTTTTGAGTTACTTCTGCTAGCTTAATGTGGTGGCTTCTGCAGGAAGTATTTGATGATCCACACCTTTTTTTTTTGTCAACAGCTGTTAAAGGACTAGGATTGCTGTGCAAATTATAGAGAACTGCTGAGAGGCTTTCCGTAAAGTTTACTTTCATAGCCTGACCCAGTCACAAGAGCTTGAGATGGATATAATACCACCGCACCAGTGTAAAGAGACAGTTCTCTGTCCGGCAGGATCTCGCACATAATTGAATAAAGGGCGGGGAGCAGGTAACACAAAGGGCTTGAGATGGATACCTTCCTGTTGGTTAGATTTGGCCGTCTCCTTGCATCATACAGCCAAACCCCCTCTTTCCACACCATCATTCCAACAATCCAGCCTTCTTGCTGCCTTTCCCCTCTCAAACCTTAACAGAATGCATACAATGACACTATTGCCTACAGTAAGTTACTAGAGCGTTCAGGTTTAGGAGCCATTCCGCGCCTAGCTCATATATCTAGCTTTCTAACACTGGCTACACTGACTTTTCAGTTCCCCATTTTGTGCCTTTTTAAAAACCTGAATAATAATATTGGGTGACTGTACAACTCAGCATTTATTTTTTTAAAAAACCAAATTTTTACTAATAAAAAGTAACATGGGAGGCTTTTCTGCAATGCTGCTTCATAGCAACAAGAAGACAGATTATATTTTAAACTGGGTTAATTTCTTCCAGCAATGCTTAGGATCCAAGAGGGTTATAGGAACACTGCAGGCTGTTTGAATGTTTCTGCTGCTATTGCGAACCCCTTCACAGCCCCAAAAGACACTCCTGAAAGTTGGGGACCCTTTGAAATAGCCTCTGATGCTGCACAGGAAACTGCATTTGGAGGAGGAAAGAACACCCTGGTATAGATCTGGAAATCTTTGAGTGCACTTGCAAGTCTTTAGATTTCAACCAGATTGTGTTACAATTCATAACTGCTTTATCAAAGTATTCAGAAGCCTCAGAATGGCATCCAAAACTGTCTATGAAGTAAATGTTTTCAAGTAATCTTGCCCAAATACTTGCCTCAACCTAGTTTGGAATGTCTGACTTGTCAGGTTGACACCATATCCTTCCACACCGGCCCATACACCACTTGCTACCAAGCAGCAATGACCAAGGTTAGTACAGCTAGTCCAAAACAAGACAGCCACAGCAGCCCATTCAAATCCACCTTTGCAATCCCCAATGTCTAAACCTCTCATCCACTTCTATTGGGATTCAAACAAGACTCTACAGAGAGCAAAGAGAGTCTCAAAAAGAGTGTGTTTTCCTGCAGGTTAGTTGAATTCAGAGGGAGGAATTCCACGTAGCACTAAGGAGATTGCTCAGTTCTCATTGCTTGATAGAATGGTCTCCCCTCTTCTCCTCCTCCTCCCTGCCATGTCATGTGGGGAAGCAGAGTAAGGAAAGCCCAGTCACACTACAAAAATGCACAGATCTCCACTAGTGAGAGCAGTTGGTTAAATCCAACCCAGAAGTGATAAGCCTCTTTCTTCTGGATTGTTCGTATCATTTCCCTGGATGGAAATGACATATTTTAAGAAGAGGAAAGTAACCTGTTTATTCTTACCCGGGTCATATTTGTTTATTCTTCTTTTTTTCTCCCCCCCCCCCCCAGGACATTTCACCTTTAACAGGTGTACCAGAGGAGCATATCAAAACCAGAAAAGTTCACATTTTTGTTCCAGCCCGTAATGCCATGCAAGCTGGTGTTAACAACACAAAAAAATGGAAGATAGAATTTGACACAAGGGAGCGCTGGGAAAACCCACTGATGGGCTGGGCATCTTCGTAAGTATAAAATAGCTGGCAAGTTCCATAGCTGGTAGGCTGTTGAGTGCTATGGAGCTTTATTCTCTGGCCTTTTGAACCTAGCAAACCCTTCCACATTCTCTCGTCTGTCTGTCTTCACCATCTCCAAAAACTCCATCAGCTGATATTGCAGTGGGGCTTGGTAGACAGACTGTTGCAGATCTTCTGGCTGCCACTGGTTGTTACTGCTTAAATGGGACGTCGAGAGACAAGATTCTAATTCCAAGGTTCATGCTCAGTTTCTGCTAAAGCAGAACTGCCTGTGCCTCAAGAGGGCTTTCTTTTGCCTCCTCTCAAAGCAAGCAAGTTAGAAACTTTCAAGTACAGAAGCATGGCACTAGCTCTCTGCCTTAATTTCCCCATCTGTAATATGAGCACAATACTCACGATCCACTGTATTGAGGGGCTGAAAGATTACCAAGATAATGTACTGAAATTATTTAAATAAAACACACGAAGCGTTATATTTGCAATGTTCTTTGGGAGACCAGATTTCAAATCCCCACTGACCTATGAACCCATCAGGTGAATTTGAGCCCGTCGCAATCTCTTGGCTTAACCTTGCAGGGCTGTGTTGTTGGGAGGATAACATGGGGATAGGGGAGCCTGTATGCCATCATGCGCACCTTAGAGGAAAGGTGGGATAGGAATGTAGTAAAACAACAACAACAACTAAGTATTATTTTGGTAGCAGATTCATTCTGAAATTAGATTTTGGAGGCTCTTTCACTGTACATTTGAGAAGAGATCTTAGCAATTCAATGAACTTAAATTTCAGCAACAGTTACAATAAGTGTGTGTTGCAGTGACACTGATAATGGAACTCACTCTGCTGCCCTAAATATGTTCAGTAACATATTTAAATTGCTGTCGCCCAAGGCAGGCTACAAGGGGCTGGAAAATACCTTCGATTTCCTTCTCCACCTAATTTGATACTGAGTGACCTCCAAAATGAGTTGGTGTATGTTTGTATGACAGTAGCATGCGGCGGCATCTCCACAGAATTATGTTCAATTCTGTGTTTAAAAGGCATGGTCAAAAAACAGTCATGTTCACAATCAGTCTTTACATATAAAGTTAGGAAGTTAGTTCAATATCTCTAAAGCAGATAACTGAATATTCCACGCCAAAACACCGTTTTAATGATGATACAACTATGTCCTCCGTCCTCAGTGAAAGGGTCTGTTTCCCCATTTTGTGACCTTGGGATAAGTTTATATATAAATTTTAGAAGCTCTATAATGTATGCATGTATTCTCATAAATTCTGAGAATTCACCGTGCTTCTCTTGCTGGCACAGAAAGTTCGGTTTTAGTTATTGTGGTGGGGGTATTTCATTCTGAAAAAAAGATGTACTACATATGTTTAGCATTTTGGGTTGCTGTGGGCTGGAGGTTTGGCTAATTCAGAAAGTGGAAGGCTAGGAATTCTTGGCCCTTTTGTGGTTCAGCCTTCTCCACTCTAGAAATATGAAATGAGAGTAGAAAAAGTAGATTCCCTTTCATTGTTGTCTTCTTTTAATTTTCTGACACCTCAAAATGCATTCCCGTCTGCAGCTATAGGGGATCGTGGAGAACAGGAAGCCTTCCACTTTTATCATGCCTCAAGTACAAATATTTGGTTAGAGATAGCATGATTAATGCTTCTATTATAAAGAATTATATTGCCTTGCTGCATTTTGTATTTTCAAGAGACTGGGAGACTTCTATTCAACCCTTTGGTTCTTGTGCTCTCCCACAATGTTCCTTTTTATCCCCTCCCCATGTTTTTTAATGTATGAAGCTGCCGGGTGATGTCAATTTGTTTACATTTATGAGTTTTTTTATCTCATCCTTCATCAAATAAATGATCACAGGGCAGGTTGCATAAAATAAAAACACTAACACAGTAGCAGTGAAACAATTAAAACAATATATCGTATTTACTCGAGTCTAACGCGCCGTCGAATCTAACACACACCTCAATTTTCAAAACCTTGAAACCAAAGAAAGGTATTTGCTGATGATTGTAAATGTGCTTTCGAATCTAACGTGCACCTTAATTTCTGCAACATAATTTGGCCCAAAAAGGTGAGCGTTAGATTCGAGTAAATACGGCAAATTGAGTAGACAATCCACTTCCTTCTTCTCAGTCTGAATATCAATGTGCCCATTAAAAGTCTGACAGAATAGATGAGATTTTAGCTGACACTGAAAACTAGCCAGAGTTGGCACCCAGTGTTATATCAAGGTGGAAAGTTGTTGATTGCTGGGGTGCCATCACTGGGTGCCACTCACAGGTCACTGAGGTGCTGAGCCTCACTTGGGGATGGGAGGAGGAGGAGGAGGAACTCCCCAGTGGATCTCAGTACACAGAGGACACTCAGTTCTGTTTTTCTTTGTCATCTGAATTGGGTGAGGCTGTGCCTGGACTTGGTAATGAGCTGGATGAGGACTAATAATCTGAACCTGAATCCTGACAAGGTGAAGTTGTTGTAGGTAGATAGTTTTGCTGTCCTGGGAGATGGTGTTTAGTCTTTTCTGAACCATTGTACTGACCCTGGGAAAGCAGTTAAGACCCAGCACTGTCATTAGAGGTCCAAATGACTACTGTGGCATACAATGTTTTTCAGCAGTCCAGCCACTTCCAAATGGAGGGAGGCTGACCCCAGTTATCCATGCTCTGATAACTGTTGCCTGGAATACTGCACAGTGCTAGTCCTTAATCTTTGAAGCCCTAAATGGCTCAGGGACTATACCTAAAGGAGCTCCTACTCCCATGTCAACATGCCTGCAAGGAAGAGAGCTTTCTCAACAATGAGACCCAGGTTATAGAATATCTTCTCCACTGTCGGGACTAATAGTGCTCTTAAATATAACAGTGCCAGGCAAAAACATTTTTACCCCCCATGGCATTTTGATAAATGTGAAAATTGTAGTTGGTGAGTGAGAGAGAGATGGTGTGTATATACCACACTAAAATCTAGTGTGATGGAGAGTGGTATTTAAAATGTTTTAAGCAAATAAATAACTAAACATTGGTATTTTGCAGCGCGGATCCTTTGTCCAATGTGTTGATGACCTTTTCTACGAAAGAAGCTGCTATAGCCTTCGCTGAAAAAAACGGTATGTGCAGACCACGCTCCATGCAGTGCTTTGGTGACCCACTGCCTGCTTCTTCCACTTAATGGGAAAGAGGACTCCATTGCTCTCCTACCCACCAAGTGCTCTACCCAGTTGTGCTCCACAACTATCCCTGGCAGGTTTCTCCATAATCATCATCATTTTTTATTTGTATGCCACCTTCCCACAGTTAAAAAAAACAATGCTCAAGCCCGCTTACAGCATAACAAGATTTACGTAATTACAAAAGTCATGAAAAATAAACCACATCAAAAAATACACAGCCAAATGGGAAACAATTTCTACATAAATCAAAATCTAAAACTAAGAATACAGCATTAATATCACAGTTTAAAATGACATAGGTAAAAAAATAACAGCAGTTTAAACAAAAAAACCAAAACAGAGCCCTATCTGCCCAGCAGCGGCAGTAGTCCTTTATAGAGCCCATCAGATCCCTCCCTGGGCCAGGTGGTGTGTGGCATCCAGCCTTGAATGCTCATGCCTAACTCAGGCATTGCCTTGTTTCTGTCCTAAGCCACATCTTCCCTAGTGATTAAGATTTCCTATGACTGAGCAAGAGGTAGCATTGCATTATTGTGCAACTTTGCTGGCATAACCAGATATTTTCAGAGTTGTCCATTCTAGTCCCCCATTCTACTGGAAGCATGCGGGATAATATATTCCTTGTGTTTTGCTGCCTGACCTTCAGAGGTGAAGGAACACAGTTGATTTTACAGACACCATAAGGATTAATTCTTTGCTACTGTGAGAAATTTGAATTTGGAAAAATAGATTACAATATGTATTTGCATACAGACTCATCTTTTTTAAAGGACTGGCTTAAGCCCTGTGACTTAAAGCACAATAGTTTGATGTGGCTCACAAGTCAGTGCGGGGCACGCATCCTTACAGCTTTGCAAACTGGGAAGCTGGCTTTCCTATACCGAGCCTGTCTAGTCAAGTTGCATGGGATCGATTCCAATCTGTTACCTCCGAGGATGTGGACTGGCTGCTTGGATGAATGAAACCAACCACCTGTCTCCTTGATCCTTGCCCATCCTGGCTTATAAAAGCTAGCAGGCTGGGCAATGAGCTTCACGGGGTGGTGAATGCTTCTCTCTGTGAGGGAGCCTTCCCAGACCCGCTGAAAGAGGTGGTTATCAAACCGCTTCTTAAAAACCCGTCTTTAGATTATTATTATTATCTGGCTCTATTTATGTAAGGCTGAAAGTGTTCAACTAGCCGTCTTCCTAACGGAAATAAAACACACTTCAGATGTGTCAGTTTTCCCTAGCATAGTCTGAGGGCTTTCTGAGGAGGAGAACTTCTTGTGAGCATTTGCAGCTCCTTAAGTGTTGGCACAAAAAATTAAACCCTTTTATCTCTCTCATTTCCTGCAAATATTTGACAAGAAACTTAGTACTCTACTCGCTAACGTGAAGAACCAAGAGTGTTGGCCTACAGCCCAGTGTAATGCGGGCGAGGGACAAGGTTTCCCCTCTGCCGGTGCCAGGGCACCTTTATCTTGGTCTACAAGTTTCACTAATTCCACAACTAGGCCTCCTGAGCACAGAGATTGGAGCTGCTTGGCAAGGATGCCAAATTATGTGCTAGTTTATAACACTCGGGGAAACAAGGGGCCATTAAACTCATTTTCACTCTCAAATTCTAGAGTCAAAAGTTGAGCTTGTCTCTAGAGGGATGAAGGCTAGTGTGCTAAACGCAAGCCTGTCTAATATCTTCCTTTTTAGCATATATATTTTTGCTTCAGGATAAACTTTTGTTAAATGAATCCCAGAAAAGAATTATGCTGAAGGTATTTTTAACTTACACTGGAAGTTCAGCACCTTTTCTATTTGTAGGGTTTTATTTTGTGTGTGTGTGCACAGAGCATTTTTGCTCAACCCTGCTTAGTCACAGGAGGGCAAGTAGAAGCTCATGCCTACCTATCTGGGAGAAGGAGGGCTCCCTTGGGATCATGGCGTGGCAGGACATTAACCGGGCTAAGGGATAAGAGGGAGCTGGTCTGTGCCACTTCATTGATTTTTCCCTCAGAGAAGTTGCTGATTGGGTGATCTCTGGAAACATAGCTATTACCTCGGCCCAGTACAAAAGAGATTCTGGGTGCATAAGGGACATTCGAAATTGCATATACTGCCATTCCTTTTCATACTTATTTGGAGGGAACTAGATGTGTGAAGTTGAACTGAGAGGAAGCAATCCAATCAGCTGACTTTTATTGTGGGGTTTCTGTGATGTGTGTGGTACATAGCGTAGTTCTTTGGGTATGTTGTGTATGCACCTCGTCATTTTATGGCACGCTTACCTGGCCTGCAGGGGGTTGATGGATGGAAAGCAGAGATTGTCCATTAATGCACAGGTGGATCTGGTTTGGTGGAAAATTAAAATTATATTATGAAGCGGAATGTTTAATTTTGGGTAAGAGATTGGAGAAAAAATAATATATTGGATCTTGAAAGTTTTAATAATAGATGGCATGCGTATCTTAATTACGAGAAAGTAAAAGTCAATAAAGAATTTACAAGTCATATGTGTGGTGGAGCTGTGAGGAAATTAAGAAATTTTGGATAGTAGTACACGAAGAACTAAAGAAGATGTTGAAAATATCAATAACAAAGAAACCAGAGACCTATCTCCTTGGATTGATAGATGAAGAGATACCACGTTGGGGGGGAGGAATAATTTTTCTATATGCAAATACAGCTGCTAGAATAGTGATTGCTGCTAGGTGGAAGTCACAAACTATACCCGCAAAGGAAGAATGGATTTGTAAACTAAATGAATGTTTAATTTTGGCAAAATTAACTGCTATAATAAATCAGTCAAATCAAAAATTAAAGGAGTGGAAATGTTTTGATGAATATATGGCAAAATATCACTCAAAAAAAGATACGCTAACATGCCTAGATTAAAATGTGAAGTATTGGATGGAAGAAAAATTAGTGAGAAAAGATAATAATAATAATAATAATATATAGATGATTTGAGAAGATTGTAGAATGCAAAGATTATTGTAAATTGTATAATGTGGAGGAAATCGAGTGGGGGCAGAGGGAAGTGGAAGGAAGGAGAAAAGAATATTATGATGGATTGAGGAAATAGAAATGTAAAGGTATGAGGGAATGGGGAGGAAATGGTGTTGGCTTCGGTACATCTGTATTGTATTGCAATATGTGGGAACCAATAGAAAAAAAGAAAAAAGGGGAGATTTTGGAACACAGAAATAAAGCAGAGGAGAGAGAATGGGATGGGATGGAATAAGCAGCTTTTTTTGGGAAGATTCGGTTCTAGAGAATACTTCTGGACTTTCCCCTTGCTCATTATGTTACTCTTTCAGTGCTTATTATAAATTCAGCTAAAGGTTTCTATTGGTTGAAATATAGAAGAGCAGAAACAATAAAAGCACAATCTAATCCTGCACTGAAATCGCCTACCTGCTTCTGTCCCCTCCGCTTGGTTTCTTAATATGCCTTTCCTGAAAATGGGGTATTGTGCTCGTAGGAGGGCTTGATGTACCTTAGGGAACATAGGAAGCTACACTGACTGCCAGTGGCTCTCCAGGGTTTCAGACAGGATATCCTTCCTGCCATACCTGGAAACACCTGGGACCTCTTTGCACGTGAAGCATGTGCTTTGCCACTGAGCTATGGCTCCACATGGGGCATATTTAGGTGACTGTCAGGATCGCCTGCCAAATACTTTTTCTAAAGGAAACAAATTAGCTCAGCCTTACAAACTTGGTCACGACAAATTTTCTGTATCTTTTGTAGAATATAACTAGGCTTTAAGTGTTTGCTGTTGGTATCCTGTAGACTTGTCTTCTTGAACAGAAAACCAACCTTCATGGCTTATTGCAAACTGCTTCTGAAATATGCAGCTCCACCTCAGAAACACAAGTCCAAAACACACACTTGGGCACAAAAAAAGCATATGCATAAGGCATATATAAGAATGAAGGAAGCTTCCCTCCCTTCTACTCCCTGGTAGCCTTTAGAACCTGCTCACTGACAGAGAGGTTGGCCGTGTTACACTTTTGCTGAGTATCTGAATAGTCTGTTCTCAAGATTGCCTGCCCTTCATTTAACCCTATCTATCAGCAAGAGACTCCCCATCTCTTTTCTGTGGTCAGCAGTTCCACCCCTGTATTATCATCATATGCAACTCCATGTGCCAAATCTGATGGGTGCAATTGGAATAAGGTTTACAGGGAGAGAAAACCCCTGCAAGAGATTAGTGTCCTTTGATTTCATCTGAATTTTTTTTTTAAGCAGTGGGAGAGTTGGCAGTGTCCCTGGTCTGCAGAGCAGCTGATTCTGATTAGAAGGCCGCTTAATAAATTCTCCCAAGCTCACCTCCTTGTCCTTCTGGCTTCCTTGTGGCATTGTGGTACCCTGCTACCATGCATATTTTCAAAACTTGGCCCGACATCAGAAAGAGAGGTGTAGATGCATGAGATTACAGGACTTCATGTGTCAACTGTTGGTGCTGGTCTATCAGCAGGAGCGGCGAAAGTTGGAACACACAGTGCCTGAGATCTGACAAACCTGAGAACAGGTGGAGGTCACATTTAAGGCATATCTGTCTTAAAGGATTATTGTTCTCTGCCTTTTACAAAAGAATAAGCTAGTAATTACATATAGTATATCAAATATGTTGGTTATTTCTTTTTTGTTAGCTCTTAAAAGCTTGACGTTGCAATTGTTTGTGTTGCACTTGCTCTGTTATTGGGTGCATGTGTGTTGTTTAGAATTCTCTACATGTTTTTTCCTAGGCTGGAGCTATGATGTTCAAGAGCAGAGGATTCCAAAACCTAAATCCAAGTCTTATGGTGCAAACTTTTCTTGGAACAAAAGAACAAGGGTGTCCACAAAATAGGTTGGCATTGGCTGTCTCTGCGTCTGACTGTGAATAAAGTCAGCTGTGCTGTATTTATAGTCCATGTATAATACATCTCTTAATCTCCTAATAAATTTGACCTTTAAACTACTCATGCATCTTGTGGTGTCTATTTAAAATGTTTTTGATGTCTCCAATTGAACCTGTTACAAACTTCCCTATATTTAGAGAGGAGATTTGGGGTGTTCATACCTCTAGGAAATTGCTGTACGTGGAATTCATTAAAAGGAATGTTTGAAATGAGCTGCAACATTAAAGATCAAGCCTTGCCTTTTGGAGTAATTTTATAGTTCAATAAATGTCCATCCTTTCACACAGAAAGGCTGTTAGATGTTCCTCTGGTTTTTTCGCTTATTTATATAGAAGAGGTTAATCTGTTTAAGTGCTGGCAGCAGGCGATCTCTGCTTACTGTTTTAAGCAGTTTTGTAAATTGCATTTTCTCTGAGCATCTTCCAGTTCACTTTACTACAGCTGACTTCCTAGAAAGATTCTTTATCTGAAGACTAGCTCTGAAAGACTGAATTAAGTGTCACATTCCTATAAACCTCAGTTGCAGTCTGATTGAGAAAATATTGTAAGATCTTGTTTTTAGCCTTTGAAGGTACACTCACAGTAATGCTTAAGTACCGCAACAGAAAACTCTGCCATTGCCTGCCCTTGATGCACAACAGTAGGGCAGGCAGCTGCCAGGGACCTGACTATGCTGTTGCCATTGTGAGAGAATTGGGGAGGGGGTCATCCTCTTGGACAGAACCCAGTGTGTTCTGAGTATTACGGAGGAGGCAGTAGACCTCAAGGCAAAAATCTAGGGAAAATGCCATAGCCCCAGAGCCAAAACCATTTGCTGACTTTCCAGAAGCTAAGTTCATGACAGCAACGCCCAGTCCTAGCACTTTCCTGGGAGGTAGCATGAGCAACCGGCTCTGATGCTGTCCATCAGGATTACATGCCTGACCATTGGCTTGGACTGATGGGAGTTGGAATCCGACAACATCTGGATGATCAAAGGTTCTCCACCCCCTGCTATAGGAAACGATTTTTACCTCCCAAGAGCAGAGGCGAATGCAGTTCTAGTTCCTCGGTGCTTCCAGACCCAGCAGCTTTGAAGAGGCAGTTCTTATTGTCTCCTCCTGGTGCTCAAGCATGGGAACTGCATGATGAACATGTCAGCATGTTAAATAAGCAGGAGGAGATCAATGCACACCAAAATACAGTGGTGCCTCGCAAGACGAAAAGAATCCGTTCCATGATTCTCTTCGTCTAGCGGTTTTTTCGTCTTGCAAATCAAGCCCATTGACGGATTAGCGGCTTTTAGCGGCTTATCTGCTGATCGGTTCAGCTGATTAGCGGCTTAGAAAAGGGGGGGAGGGGAAAAAACCAGCAGGAACTTGCAAGACATTGTCGTCTTGCGAAGCAAGCCCATAGGAAATTCATTTTGCGAAGCACCTCCAAAACGGAAAACTCTTTCGTCTAGCGAGTTTTCCGTCTTGCGAGGCATTCGTCTTGCGGGGCACCACTGTAAATAAAAACCCAAAATCAAATCACATCTGTAAATTAAGATTTTCTTATTAGGGCATTGAAAATTGGTTGAGGTTTGACCAGACTGCCCACTTCCTGACACTGATGGAGTTGTGATCCTAACTGCTGGGGAAGACCTAGATAAAGACTTGCTGGCGCACCTCAACCCTGGTGCTCAGTGCAGGTAACAAGTTGCTACTGATGAAATTCTAATGACGATTAAAATCCTAAGCAAAAGGGTTGTGACAGGGTGAAATGGTTTTGGAGGGTGGGGTGGCTAGAAACCACAGTGGCAGAAGGTCAAGATGGGAGGCTGAACTTCTCATATTTGAACCCATCAGTGAAATCTTGGGCTGCCAATCACTAGCATTTAAAAAAAACCCAGTACATGCATGCGTAAAATGTGCCAAAGCTGTACAGAGTGATTCCAGCTTCACGGCAGTGTTACTACACTGCATAGTTTTAATGGGGCAATTTTAAACAAATGCATCCAGTAAGTGATATTGTGAAATAGAAAGCTAATCCCTCCTTTATCTGCAAAGTATTGGTGCAGGGAAGTGGAAGTCTATATTTAGACTAAGTTCAGCATCTCCCTTTTTTAATTTCATGATTAGGGGACTTGCTTGGCTTGAGCGCATCATTGGAGAGGTTATCTGGCAGTGTGTTAAAATGTGATGTTTGGTTACTGAACTTCAGCATCTGCCAAAAAAAGAAAAAGGCTTTATTACACAACTAACCCTCTTGTTCTGACCTCTAGGAGAAAGGAGGCAGTTTCCCAAACCAACAAGAATAGTACAGTATTCTTCTGGAACAGGAAATGCCATTAAAATTGCTTTGTAGTAATGCTGGAATTATCAAAATTGCTTCTTCCCCACTGAATCCAATTATGCCGCGTTTACACTGTACTGCCTCTTGTTCCGCCCTGTCTTGTTCACTGAACTGGGGCGGTCCAGATACTTATGGGATTTCATTCAGCCCTCTAATACAGTGTTTGGAATACTATGGCATCATTAAACTTGGGACTAAGCCCAAGAGAGACTTGAATGTCTTAATCCAGAGTAGTCCTCTTATTTCTATCAATGTAAGTTTACAAACCTGGTTAACAAATTGGCAAAAGATGGGTGACCTGGTCCTACTATAAAGCAGTATTTGGGTATAGTTTATGTGTTGAATAAGTCACGGGTTCACTGGCTGACAACAGGTAAAACTTGTAACACTAAAGCAAAGTGTTCTGTTGGGGGGAGGTAATGAATAAAGCATACATTCAGGCAGATTGAATTAAACCTTGTGCAAATGTGACTACACTGGAGTTGAAAATTCTGGCAGCCAGGTGACGAGCTGGTGGTCACATTATTCACAGAGAAGCAGCTTTTCCACTGTCCTGCCTGCTAAAGAAGGGGGGAAGGTAAGCCGCCTGACTGATGCTGGGAGCTACAGAAGAGCTAATGTTGATGCACTGGAAGAGTAGGTGATGTCCCCTCCAGATGTTGGACAACATTTCCCATCAGTCCCAGCCATCATGGCCAAGAAGCAGGGATGGTGGGAGTTTTAGCTGATCAATACCTAGATGGCACCATGTGGGCGATCCCTGGTGTGCTGTCATAATCTCCATTACCAGCAGGTCAACAGTAACAGAAGCTAATGGAATGACACATTCCCACCCTGACCTCAACATCACTTACCAGACATTTTATGCAGTGCTTGCTCTCATATCGGCTGTGCAGGGAAGTAGGCACCCATCGGAGGGCAGAGAAAGCTGGGATGTCATAATGATGTCTCCGTACACAGTGGACAAATGGCTTTCCCATTCGGGTCAAATCACACCGTCTAGGAAAAGAAAACAACATTTTCTCCATCATTTTCCAAAGTCCTAGCGGTCAGCATGTAAGCATGTATATGTCAGAGGCTTTGTAGGAGTGCGGTAGTTCTTAGTAGTAGCTCCGAAACTGAAGATGCTGAGCAACACTCTTAAATATGGAGAGCAGCTAATGCAAATGTTACAAGAGCTGGAAAAAATAGGCCAACCTGCAGGGATTTTATTAAATCATTTAATAATTTGGTATGGCTGATAATTAAAGATACCCTAGAATAGCACTTATATTTAAAGAAATAAAAGGAACATGGGTTAACCATAGAGTGGTTAGTAAAACTTCATTAGTAAGGGAGTCAACAGCTTAGATAAATAAAAAACCCCAATAATAAATGCTTTTATGTGAAAAAAGTAGCAAACACTTAAAGCATAATAGGTTTAGCATTATACCAATTTAATTTGCATATGTAATACCCTGCTTCACATATTACCCAGGAACTCAGGTTTCCTGTTTTGAAATAATCCATTTAACATGCAGAAGCCCTAAAAAAAATAATCAGGTTAGATACAGGATAAATATTACCCCCATTAGCTCAGTGGTAAATGACTTCCAAACAGAGTCTTAAGTATTTTCACACAATTAAATGTGGTGTAAACTGTATGTTCTTAAACTAAGCACTAGAACTTGTAGATACCTTACAGGAAGAAAGGAACAGAGGCTATTACATTAGAGGCTAATGTAGAAATTCTCATGTTTTCACATGCGCTTGTTCCCCCCCCCAAAAAAAAAATCACAGGTGAGTCAAGGTTTTTTTAAAAAAAATCCAGGCGGAAATTGTTTTTGCAGCAACTATGAACTATTTTAAAAATGGGTTATTTTAGTTTTCCATGATTTCGTAAAGAAGATTGTGGCATTCTTTGCATACCCCCTTAATGAAGCACTTGTTCCTCGCAATGACTTGGTGGTTTCCTGCTATAAACATTTCTAAGAATGCAAGGTTGAATACAGCTCATTGAAATTAAGTGAGTAACTGGACAAATGACTCATTGCTTCGCCCTTCAACTTTGCAATGTTAACACAAAAAGCAAAGAATATGTACTTTCATGTAATTTTTTGCAATCAACAGCCACTAGCTTTTAAGAAGAGGTGTACACAAAGCTCTTAGTCAGTTTTTGACTGCTTTGTTATAGTATTTCAGATGAATAGCAGTTTTTCACTAAGGCCACTCTCACCAAAAAGCCCAGCCTTCCACTCCCAATGGACAGCCGCCGACACCAGTAAACGCATATGAACATGTTCGGCCCAACACCATTTAGAGATGGTTGTAATTCAGTGGTAGATAAATTATTGAAATGAATAAAACATGCTTACTAGCTCTGGCAGATCTTTGCAGTCCACACAGGAGAAGTTGCGAGTGGAGCAGAGGTTAGGAGCTTCCCTGCCCCATTTTAGCATGAATACAGCTTTGGTTGTTGGGGACTCAGCACCTAGCATTCCCTGCCCCACTCCATGTCATTGGCTGCTATTGGGGGACGGGCACGGAAGTGCTGAGTGCATCTATCTCCTATCACCCATCTGCCTCAGTGAGGTGGTAGCAGCAGATGTAGGTGCAGAAAATGTAAGACTGGAGACCTGCACATTTAAGATACTGCACAGCTTTATCCTTGAGCCCCCAGGAAAAAAAGCTTTCAATCTCATTTACTTTGGGATAAATGACAAGTTTTCTCTAGCTTGTGCCCAGTGGTACCTTGAGTTACAGATGCTTCAGGTTACAGACGCTTCAGGTTACAGACTCCGCTAACCCAGAAATAGTACCTCGGGTTAAGAACTTTACTTCAGGATGAGAACAGAAATTGCTCAGTGGTGGCGGTGTGGCAGCAGCGGGAGGCCCCATTAGCTAAAGTGGTGCCTCAGGTTAAGAACAGTTTCAGGTTAAGAACGGACCTCCGGAACGAATTAAGTTCTTAACCCGAGGTACCACTGTACTATCAAAAACGATATATGGGATCTAAACTGAACAGCATGCTTGAGTCCTCCTGATGTTAACCTAATCCTAGCTCAGCCTTCACTAATGTGGTGCATGTTGATGAAGGCTGATCTGACTTGTCTCCTTTGGGGTTTTCACCTTCCACTGTGAAAAGTTATTGCTGCTTAGACTGTAGAATATAACTGAGACCCAGCAGGAACAAGACTAGCCATATGGACCAAGGGAGACAGGCCTTGTGAGATTGGGGGTGGGGTGGGGGGATGCAGATTGTGGCCACCGGTCAAGAAAACAAGCTGAGAATGGGTTTTGTATGTGTGTTTGTTTACTATCAAAAGGGAAAAGCACTCCTGGCGAGGCCTGCCCCACCACTGTTTACATTCCATCCACTTGAAAGTTGGTGCCCAGCATCTCTATGCAGCTTGCTAATCTGATCATTATTTGGATGCAATTACCAACCCAATGGATGAAAGAGAAAGGGAAGCAATCTGTCAGAAACCCAGGGTGCAGGTGACAGGGGGATCTATCATTTGCAACTGTACAAACAAACAAAAATGGGGAAGGGTAGAGCATCTGCTTTGCATACAAAAAAGCCCCAGGTTTGCATCTCCAGGTAGGGATGGAAAGAGACCCATGGCCTGATAATCCCAGAGAGCGTCTAGACAACACAGCACTATATAGACCAATGGTCTCACTCAGTATAAGGCAGGTTCCTAAAAAAAGAAATGCAAGGAGGTCTTCGGCGATCACTTGCAGCCGAGTAAGATTGTCTTCCATAAGCACAGTTTTAACAGTGAGTCTGTAAGTGACTGGAGGCCAATTCTGGATCCACACATCCTTCCAGAGTGGGGGCATAGGTTTCTGGATAGGAGTTGATCAGGGTGAGGGTTTCCCAAGCGTGCCTTCCTCCTAGCGCATTTCTCCCTTTCATCCTGAGTTCGAGCGTCTTCAAAGCCCACGACACCTTTGGTATAGGCGGTTCTCCAACCGGAGCGCTCACAGGCCAGTGGTTCCCAGTTGTTGGTGTTTATACTGCATTTTTTTAGATTTGCCTTGAGAGAAGAGTCTTTAAACCTCTTTTGTTGACCACTTTGGTCATTACACTTTCCATTTTTAAGTTAGGAATAGAGTAGTTGCTTTGGAAGACGATCAGGCATCCGCACAACATGGCCAGTCCAACAAAGTTGATGTTGAAGAATCATCGCTTCGACACTGGTGATCTTTGCTTCTTCTAGTACACTGACATTATTTCGCCTGTTTTCTCAAGTGATATGTAAAAATTTTCAGAGACACCGTTGATGGAATCTTCCGAGGAGTTGGAGATGGCATTTGTAAGTGGTCCATGTTTCACAAGAAGAGTTTGGATTTGATATCCCGCTTTATCACTACTTGAAGGAGTCTCAAAGCGGCTAACATTCTCCTTTCCCTTCCTCCCCCACAACAAACACTCTGTGAGGTGAGTGAGGCTGAGAGACTTCAGAGAAGTGTAACTAGCCCAAGGTCACCCAGCAACTGCATGTGGAGGAGCGGGGAATCGAACCCAGTTCACCAGATTACGAGTCTACCACTCTTAACTACTGCACCAGACTGGCTCTCTCACAAGCATACAGTAAGGTTGGCAGTACAATAGCTTTGTAAACAAGCATTTTGGTTTCCCTGCGAACAAGGTGGTCTTACCACGTTGAGGAAGCCCATGGGTGCAAATGATGCCCACCATCCACCCAGAGCAATTCTAGCCATTTAAAGTGCCTTTGAAGTCACACTGACCTGTCACCATACATTTGCCGAGCTCTCTGATCCCCTTTAAAATAGCCCTTGGAAACTCACCTCTGCACGCGCGCACACACCCAGTTAATGGGGTGAAGACAGCTATGGGTGATACCCAATGCAGTGTTGTCCTAAACCATGAATGGGGAACCTGTGGTCTTTCAGATGTTGCTGACCTAAAACTGTAATTATCCCAGGACATGAACCAAGCCATCTGAGATGGATGAGTGCTGATGTCTGTAGTGCCACAGGTCTGTCCCCCCGTCCTAAATGATAGTGCTTCTAGTTAAATGGTGAACCACCACTGCTTCTGCCCTCTTCCATGTCCAGTCTGAAAGAAGCGCCAGCAAAGCCTGGTAGCCAATACAGAGACTGAGATTATTTATATTACTTACGCATTATATTATCATTGAGACTAAAACTTTATATATACATACATATACAAACACACCTATTAGACTTTCCGGGGGGGGGGGAGCACTGCTTCAGAGCTAGATAAAATTATTTCCAATTGCGGAGTCAGGAAACATTTGAATGTGTGTGATAGCATCATGAATAATGCTAATGAAGCACGTTGTATTAAAACTAACAAAGACGGGAGCATTCTTAAAGATCTGTTCTCTGCCAACCACACAAACACCTCGGTAATGAAGTCTGCCACCATTGTTAAACTCTCTCTCGGGGACTAGTAAACTTGCTGTTCCGCACATAGACTGTTGTAGCCCCGTAGGCAATTCTAATCTTCACATAATTGTAATTACGCCAGTTGTGAAGTGAGGAGGGTATGCAAGCTGCGAAAATTTCCTTTGTTGAGTCTTGTTCAGTTGAGTCAAAGGCAAAAAAAAAAAGTATTTGCTTAAAAGACAAATTGAGCACTGAAGAAATATTTTCTTTGGAGTTGACATCCAGGATTAATGAACATTAGTAGTGATGTAAGGATATAGTTGTGAGCAAAAATCACATGGCTAAGGTCACATATTCAAATGTCTGATGTGATTGCCTTCCATCAGGGACACCTCAACCCAATTCAGACAAAAGGGTTTCTAGGAGAATCTCAATGTTTCTGGGCTCTACCAGCTCAAACTTCCAAGTTGTGATATATGATCACCCTTTTCTGTTTTCCTGCCCCAGTAACATATTATCATCTCCTTCTCCCTTTCATTGATCAGCCTGAAGCCCTAGTTCAGGCATCCCAACTTGGCGCCTTCCGAGTGTTTCAGATTACAACTCCTCTCATCCACCACAGCTGGGCTCTTTGGGGCTGATGGGAGTTGTAGTCCAAAACACTCAGAAGGTACATTCTACAAATACAAGCTGTAGAATGAGGGGACCTGGCACTAGGAATCGCCTACACCTGTGTTTTCAGCACTGAACCAAAACAGAAAAACAAAGGCTGTGTAGAGCAACATATAAAGTCCACACGTACACACACACACACACCTGCCAAAGAATCCAGGGGAACTTGGGAACACAACCTGCACCATCTTTCCCTTGATGGGAACATGACCTGCAACATCTTGTCAAAGGTTATAGGACTGGTCATCCCATGTCACATTCACACGATACATTTAAAGTACTATGATACCACTTTGAACAGTCATGACTTTCCCCCAAAGGATACTGGGAGCTGTAGATTGTGAAAGGTGCTGAGAGGTTTTAGGAGACCCCTATTGCCCTCCCGGGATGAGGGTGGCACTGTGGGTTAAACCACAGAGCCTAGGACTTGCCAATCAGAAGGGCGGCGGTTCGAATCCCTGAGACAGGGTGAGCTCCCGTTGCTCGGTCCCTGCTCCTGCCAACCTAGCAGTTCGAAAGCACGTCCAAGTGCAAGTAGATAAATAGGTACCGCTCCAGCAGGAAGGTAAACGGCATTTCCGTGCGCTGCTCTGGTTCGCCAGAAGCGGCTTAGTCATGCTGGCCACATGACCTGGAATCTGCACGCCGGCTCCCTCGGCCAGTAAAGCGAGATGAGCGCCGCAACCCCAGAGTCAGTCACGACTGGACCTAATGGTCAGGGGTCCCTTTACCTTTAACTATTCCCCTCCCAGATATACCATTCCCTGGGTACAGAGACTGACTACTAAGCCACTCCGTGAAGTGCAGCTTCTGGGAGGGCAAACCTGTCAACTGCCCCAGAAACTCAGGACATTCTGTTTTTCCTGCAAGAGTACAATGGCCATATGGGGTTCCTTGCTCTGATTTTGCCCTGAAGAAAGGGGGGGTTGGTCTCGTGTAGTGCGCCATGTGTTTTGGGGAACTGAGCCTCAAAAAGCACTTTTTCAGACCTGGAAGATGGTGTCCCAGATTTGGGTTGCATTGTTTTGGAGCCCAACTCTTACCAAACCACAGCTCCTTTTAGGAGATGCCATGACTATTTACAGTGGTATGATAGTGTTTATGGTGTAAATGTGGCCCAGTTCCCAGAGAGGTCAGGATGCTTGCCTGTGAGTACCCAGAGCCACCCTCGCTGCTGCCTCCCTGTACCCCAATGTAATTTCCTCACCTTAGTAGGGGTGTGCGTGGAATAGGTGTTTGCAGAGCCTTATTCTCAGCAGGCTACACATCCAATTCTGCTCACAACGATTGAAGCTGTTTGCCTTAAATCTTTGTGACATCTCTGCTGAAGATTCCTTCCAGTCAAATGAACTTGGAGCTCTCTGCAGGTAAAGTATGCAATCTGTCAATGAGCCAGGTTTTTCCCCGCCCTCCCAATACATAGGTTTCATAATTTCCTTTTAAAATCTACATTAACCTCTCTGAAATGTGAGCTTGCCAAATGATTGTGGGACAGGCTGGCGAGTAGATGATACAACACTGAGCTCAAGGTGCATGCCAATGTACACACAGGACTTGTGTACATGGAACTTTCCCCCGTCACTTAGAGACAGTGTGGCACAGTGGTTAGTGTGCTGGGCTGTATGACCTGAGAGGCCCGGGTTCAAATTCACACCCAGCCATGAAGCTCGATAGGTGATCTTGGGTCAGTGCCTCACTGGGGTTTTGTGAGGATAAAATAGGGAGACAAACTATGTAAGCCACCCTAAGCTCTTTGGAGGAAAGCCGAGATGCAGAATTAATTAATTCACATGGCTTGGGTCCAGGCTTCCTCAACAAACCTGCCCAGGCGCTAACATCCTTGGGTGAGCATCTTCTTAGCCCCATCTATAGCAGAAGCACGGCTGCTGGTGACATTGTTTGCTTTTGTGTTTTCTAAAGTTGTTTTTAAATGTTGCACTCCTAGTTTGGGAGATAAAGGTAAAGGGACCCCTGACCATTAGGTCCAGTTGTGACCGACTCTGGGGTTGCAGCACTCATCTTGCTTTATTGGCTGAGGGAGCTGGCATACAGCTTCTGGGTCATGTGGCCAGCATTATTATTATTATTATTATTATTATTATTATTATTTATTATTTGTACCCCGCCCATCTGGCTGGGTTTCCCCAGCCACTCTGGGCGGCTTCCATAGAAACGAAAAATACACTAAAACATCACAGATTAAAAACTTCCCTGAACAGGGCTGCCTTAAGATGTCTTCTGAATGTCAGGTAGTTGTTTATCGCTTTGACATCTGATGGGAGGGCGTTCCACAGGGTGGGCGCCACTACCAAAAAGGCCCTCTGCCTGGTTCCCTGTAGTTTTGCTTCTCGCAATGAGGGAACCGCCAGAAGGCCCTCGGCGCTGGACCTCAGCGTCCGAGCAAAACGATGGGGGTGGAGACGCTCCTTCAGGTATACTGGGCTGAGGCCGTTTAGGGCTTTAAAGGTCAACACCAGCACTTTGAATTGTGCTCGGAAACATACTGGGAGCCAATGTAGGTCTTTGAAGACCGGTGTTATGTGGTCTCGGCGGCCACCCCCAGTCAGCAGTCTAGCTGCCGCATTCTGGATTAGTTGTAGTTTCCAAGTCACCTTCAAAGGTAGCCCCACGTAAAGCGCATTGCAGTAGTCCAAGCAGGAGATAACTAGAGCATGCACCACTCTGGCGAGACAATCCGCGGGCAGGTAGAGTCTCAGCCTGCGTACCAGGTGGAGTTGGTAGACAGCTGCCCTGGATACAGAATTGACCTGCGCCTCCATGGACAGCTGTGAGTCCAAAATGACTCCCAGGCTGCGCACCTGGTCCTTCAGGGGCACAGTTACCCTATTCAGGACCAGGGGGTCCTCCACACCAGCCCGCCCCGTCCCCCCAAAACAGTACTTCTGTCTTGTCAGGATTCAACTTCAATCCATTAGCCGCCATCCATCCTCCAACCGCCTCCAGGCACTCACACAGGACCTTCACCACCTTCACTGGTTCTGATTTGAAAGAGAGGTAGAGCTGGGTATCATCTGCATATTGATGGACACCCAGTCCAAACTCCCTGATTATCTCTCCCAGCGGCTTCATATAGATGTTAAAAAGCATGGGGGAGAGGACAGAACCCTGAGGCACCCCACAAGTGAGGGCCCAGGGGTCTGAACACTCATCCCCCACCACCACTTTCTGAACACGGCCCAGGAGGAAGGAGCGAAACCACTGTATAACAGTGCCCCCAGCTCCCAGCACCTCAAGACGGTCCAGAAGGATGTTATGGTTGATGGTATCAAAGGCCACTGAGAGGTCCAGCAGAACTAGGAAACAACTCTCACCTTTGTCCCTAGCTCGCCGGAGATCATCAACCAGCGCGACCAAGGCAGTTTAAGTCCCATGATGAGGCCTGAATCCCGATTGGAAGGGATCCAAATGGTCCGCATCCTCCAGGCGTGCCTGGAGTTGTTCAGCAACCACGCGCTCAATCACCTTGCCCAAGAATGGAAGATTTAAGACTGGGCGATAGTTGGCCATACTGGCCGGGTCTAAAGATGGTTTTTTAAGAAGCGGTTTAATGACCGCCTCTTTCAGCGGATCTGGGAATGTTCCCTCACAGAGGGAAGCATTCACCACCCCACTGAGCCCATCGCCCAGCCCTTCCCGGCTTGCTTTTATTAGCCAGGATGGGCAAGGATCAAAGAGACAGGTGGTTGGTTTCACGCGTCCAAGCAGCCTGTCCACATCCTCAGGGGTAAGGGATTGAAATTGATTCCATGCAACTTGACCAGACAGAGCTCTAGCACTCTCCCACCCCAGCCCTGCTCCCACGGTGGTGTCTAGCTCCTTCTGAATATAAGTGATTTTATCTGCAAAAAACTTTGCAAAATTGTTGCAGGAGATCTTGGGGTCTTTACAAGGCCCCGGTGGTAAAGGTGGTTCCATTAAATTGCGAACCACCTGAAAGAGTCTCCTGCTACTATTTTCTGCAGATGCAATAGAGGCGGTGAAGAAAGTCTTCTTCGCCGTCGCTATCGCCACTTGGTAGGCTCAACGTTGAGCTCTAACTTGTGCCCGGTCAGATTCAGAGTGCGTTTTCTGCCACCGACGCTCTAGAATCTAAGCATGACTAAGCCGCTTCTGGCAAACCAGAGCAGCGCACAGAAATGCCATTTACTTTCCCGCTGGAGCAGTACCTATTTATCTACTTGCACTTGGACGTGCTTTTGAACTGCTAGGTTGGCAGGAGCAGGGACCAAGCAACAGGAGCTCACCCTGTCGTGGGGATTTGAACCGCCGACCTTCTGATCAGCAAGTCCTAGGCTCTGTGGTTTAACCCACAGCGCCACCTGCATCCCAGTATGGGAGATAGGTGGGATATACCGTATTTTTCGCTCTATAACATGCACCCGACCATAACACGCACATAGTTTTTAGAGGAGGAAAACAAGAAAAAAATATTCTAAACGAAACAGTGGATGTATGATTTTTGTGGTTCATTCTGTGGCCACAGACATGTGATCTGACGGTGAGTTTGGGGTAGCCCAATGCAAAAATCCTGAGGATCCATGTGGATCCATGCTTTGTAACCACGTTTTAAGTGGGGAGGGAAGGAAAAGCACTCAAGGGACAAGGAACACGCATGGGGTGGGTGGAGAAGGATGCTGTTAATAATGCAGAGAGGAGAAGGCTCCTCTCCTCTCCCGCTTTGCTCTTTTAAAGCAAGCAGGTTCTGCTTCTCTCCCTCCTCCCCAGCTCGCTGAAAAACTTTGCTGCTATTTAGCCAGCTGAGTGGGGAGGAGAGAGGGACAGAGACCCTGCTTGCTTTAAAGGAGCCAACAGGACAGGAGCTGCTTACACTCGTGTAAGCGGCTCCTCTCCCGCTTTGCTCCTTTAAAACAAGCAGGGTCTCTGTCCCTCTCTCCTCCCCACTCAGCGGCTCTTCTCCCGCTTTGCTGTTTCAAAGGGAGCCATGGAGGAGGGAAGGAAGGGGAACCATGGATCCTCTGCTCACAACTGCAGCAGATCCCCCCGCCATCCGTTGGCACTCGCTCCATAACACGCACAGACATTTCCCCTTACTTTTTAGGAGGAAAAAAGTGAGTGTTATGGTGCAAAAAATACGGTAAATATAATAAACAAGCAAGCAAGCCAATGGGAAGCAGGGCAGGGCAGCTACAGCTATGCATCCCTTTGTGCTGATGTACAGAGTGGTGTCCCTTCAGCCAAAGGGAAGAAAGAAAACCATTGTGGCCAATGCAGCTTTTTGCATGTACTGCAAAGCTTTGAAGTAGCAAGCGCCCAATAAATGCAAGAGAGCTACATTTGCTTCAACCAGACACACTCAGGAGAAACACAGCTGAAGCACAAGGAAACATTTCGAGGAACACACTGAGCATGGATCTTTCTGGTTGTAACATATTGTGCCCTGGCATTAAGAATAAGCAATTCCTACGAACTATTTTTAAATGGCTTTTCCTCGAAGACCGGCTGAGCAACTGTGGCCCAACTCTGACTCAACAGTTTAATTGTGCACAACCAATAAAATATGTGTTTACAACCCATCTGCAATATGCTGTGCTGTCAGCATACAAAACTAACCAAATGTGCCAGTGTCTCCTGCCATTAGGAAGCAGAGCAGGACAATAAATAAATAAAACCACAGCGCTTGTGCTCCATATTAATCTATATACAGTGGTACCTCGGGTTAAGTACTTAATTCATTCCGAAGGTCCGTTCTTAACCTGAAACTGTTCTTAACCTGAAGCACCACTTTAGTTAATGGGGCCTCCCGCTGCTGCCGTGCCGCTGCTGTGCGATTTCTGTTCTCATCCTGAAGCAAAGTTCTTAACCCGAGGTACTATTACTGGGTTAGCGGAGTCTGTAACCTGAAGCATCTGTAACCCGAGGTACCACTGTACAACAACTACCTCTGCTCTTTTTTTATGTTCACAATCGCTCAACTGAACAGATTAGAATGGGGTACGAGCCACGGAACAGTGGCAAAAGGCCCCATCTTCAGTCACCAGCACGTCCAGGTAGGGCTGGAAATGTCCCCCATCTGAAACCCTGCAGAGCTGCTGCCAGTCAGTGTAGACAATACTAAGCTAGATGGAACAATGGTCTAGCTCAGAAAATGGCAGTTTGCTACAGGCACTCTTAAGCATATATACAGTGCTTTAACTCTACAGCACTTTTCCTGTGTAAGAGGTTGTGTGAGGCCCTGCGTAAGACCAGGGATGTGAGGAGGCAGCAGTTTCCATTCTAATTTCTGTTCTGACCTGCCTTTGTTCAGCGCTGTTTCTGTTCTCCTGCAATTCATTTCCCAGCAGACACTACATTCTTCATCGCTTCTCCTGGCCCTCACAGCTTTTATATCCCACGTATAGTAGGAGTATTTAAAATAAGGGTCATCATAGCGTCCTCTTTTTTGCTCTTCAAAATATGGCAACTCTACCCTACTTGAAACCCTGGAGAGCTGATGACTTGCTTCGCCTTTTGCACATGGGCTTGTCATGTAAACCAGCAAATCCCCCATCCCCTTTCCTTCTCCAACAAAAACATGGACCAGAAACACTGAAGCAGAATACTGGATCCCTAATTCTGGCGGCCCCCGTATGTGTCCCATAGACTGAAGATGCCATAATAGAGACTCTGTTGGTACCCTGGTACTATTTAGCATATTTTTTGCTCTATAACACGCACCTGACCATAACACACACATAGTTTTTAGAGGAGGAAAACAAGAAAAAAAATTCTGAATGAAACAGTAGATATATCATTTTTGTGCTTCATGCTGTGGCTACAGACATGTGATTTGACAGTGAGTTTGGGGTAGCCCAATGCAAAAATCCTGAGAATCCATGTGGATCTGTGCTTTGTAACCACGTTTTTGCACCATTGTGGCCCCAGGCAACAGTGGGTGTGTGATTTTTTTGGTGCAGGCTGTAGCCATAGACATGCTATGTGATCTGATGGTGAATTTGGGGTGACCCTGAGGCAGAATGCAGGAAAGCAGCAGCCTCCTCTACAGCTTTCCCTCCTCCGTGACGCGGATCTAATTTTTGCCTGATTTTTGCCACTGCACTCGGGCCAGTCTGCTCCAGGGACCACACATTCGCTCAATAACACGCACAGACATTTCCCCTTACTTTTTAGGAGAAAAAATGTGAGTGTTATAGAGAGAAAAATACAGTAAGCAGTTTATCTGCAAGTGGCTACCCAAGGAATACAGTCCAAGGCAAGGTGGGCCTTTTGGTCTGAAGCTGCTCTTCTGTTCTTCACTGCTGGGCAAAATGACCACAGTGACAGGCCTCCTTCCATGCATTTCAAACACAGAGCAGTCCTTTCCCTTTCAAAAGGAGCTTTCTACACAACAGCGTGTCAGGCAGCAGAGTCACACATCATTCATTGCCTATGGCACATAAAATCTAATGAGAGCCAATTAGAGGCATTGTCTGCACAGTTCTGGCAGAATCACTAATGGGGCTACTTATATTTTGGGATCTCTGTTTCAAGAAAGTAAGATAAAGCACGCCACCGTTCATTCAAACATCATTTACCCTTTTCTGCTTCCCCACATTTTAAAAGACAAAACCAAGGCATGCCGCTAGGAAGACAAAGATTTTGCCCTCAAGTTTCCTTTAAAAATGCAAACAAAAACAATTTTTAAAACAAAAGCAATTTATTTTCATTTCTTTAAACCTACTGTGGCACGCTTGCTGTTGTTGTTTGAAACATTTTGCAATCTAATGAAGTGGACTGTGAGTCAATCAAAAGCATGTGCTCTTAAATAATAATTAATAATAATAATAATAATAAACAACTTATGAAATATGCGAAGAGAAATGGAATGACACCTGACGCATAATTTGATCTTATTCTCATTATGTCATACCGCCAAACGATAGCAAGCGCCTGGCAATTAAAGGAACTGAGTACCGTCTGCCTTTGAAAACAAATGAAGAAATGCGACAGAAACATTTCTCTCTCATAATCTCTAAAGAATACTTTCCCCGCTCAATGCCAGGAACACTCTCCCTCCCTCCATTCCTTTCTTATAAGATCTCTCTGTCACTTCAGAACTTGTTTTTACTGTTCCATCCCCTCTTTCTTCACCTCCTCTCCCCATTGCTGCTTCTTCATCCTCCCACTGGTTAGCTCCCAGCTCCACCCATCAAGATATCATGTGAGTCTGTGATGCAGGAATTCAATAAATTCAGATCAAGGCAGTAATCTTGTTGTAAGACCACCCCCCTCCAGTGAAGATGATCTGGGCCCAGTTTCAATACATGGAACTGTCTTTACAATTTCATAGATCCTTCTAATTAGTTTCTTTTCCTGTCCCTTTTTGGTTTGTGACCTTTATCGTTTCCTTTCTCCAATGTACACCTTAAACCCTATGCCTTGTGTACTTGCAAGGAAATTGCAATGGGATCTATTTTATTTTAATAGATATCTAGCTTGCCTTTTAGGTGTATTATACTCTCTGAAGTTGTTACAGCAATTCAGTATAATGCAATGCTAAAATTCTAATGTTTACAATAGCAATAAAACCATTAAAATATATATTTTTAAAAAAATATTAGAACATTGAAATAACATTTTAAAAGAATTTACTCTGGATAATTTATGCACAGCACTGAAGCTTTGAGCTCATATATTACTTTTTCTAAAGTGCTCACTCTATTTCTCAGACATTAACTCGCTCGGTATTGCAGTACCTGGGGATGCGGAAGGAATTCACATTTTAATGTGAACCTAATTTGTACTTCCCAAAACTATTTGTGAACTGGAATGCATGTATCCTTCCACAGTAGCACTTCTCTGAATTTTGTGATACAGCATTCCAATGTGTACAAAGCTGTGACTATTGGAAGTGTGTGTAAAATGCACACGTTATTGAAAATAATGTGTTGAAGTGCATTATACCAGAGAAAACTGCTTGCAAAAATGTGTATATTATGCAAAATGGCATACAAAAATACATACATTTGGAGAAATGCACACTTAAATGCTGAAAACATTTCATCTTTAAAAAAATAAAAATAAACGGATTGATGTGAAAATATGGAGAACTAAACATAAGACTGGGAAAGCTGAGATAAATCAAAACATACAGATTTACCCATCCACAGTGATAACCCTTTTAAGGTAACCAAGTAAAATCAGACAAACATGAGCTGGAGTCAGAACATCGCCAATTTATGGATCAAACATTTGTCCCTTTCAAAAGATGTACAATCTGAGACACACTTGAAAAAAATGTGCCGATTATTTTTAGGTTAGCTGTATGCTACTTGGGGTTGCACCCATGAATGCTTATTTGTAATATAAATACTTTTTTAAAAAATGCAGATGTCAGGCACTTTATTTAAAAAATGGCTTTTCCTCTTCACTCTCACACAGGAGGAAGCAGCCCTGACGCATGTACCCTCTCCAAACAAATCACGTATCGTAAGTTATCTTCAACTTACTGATGACCCTTGGGAAACGAGAAGCATATTGGAAGCCTTGCACGCCATGGAAGAGAGGAAGGGAAGTAGTGGCACAAGTATAAACAAACTATGAAACACGCAGTTACGGCGTTTGGTGTAAATTGCCCACATCTCTTCCATTCACGTTTACACATATTTTTGTGCCACTTGTGGGACACAGAGAACATCTGCATTTGTCTTGTCAAGGTTTGCAGACTGCACTGACGAGTGTTCCTTCCACCCTTGGTAAAGGTAATTTGGGGCCCAGCACAAAAGGGGTTACGAGAGGGGGGTATGATAGGAGGAGAGACTTAGCGGAAAGAAAATAGCCGGACACTCTCCCCAGCTTGTTTGATGGAGATGCGACCTGGCAGCATTGAAAAGCTTCAAGATTAATGGAGAAAAGGGGGAATCTGACAGCTTTTCCGCTGGTTTCACTTCTTCTGGGTGGGCCGATTGGTCTTGAATGTCACTTGCTACTTAATCTTGTGTATCTGAAACAGACTGACGTGTTTGGGGAGCCCTGCTTGCTCTGTATAGACATCAATTGGTGAGGCAGATAAAAGGAAACTGCCTTGAATCGCTCTCTTATGCCTTTTATAGAGCAATTTCTGACAACAAAATAATTAGTTGCCCCAACCAATGAAACTATCACACTCAGGATGCTCCTCTCTAACCCCCAAAGAGAAGGATTCCCTGTTTATTATCCTTCTTACAACAGCTTTCAAAATTTGTGCTGCATCCCAAAAAATATCTCCTTGCTGTTTTCAGGGGGTTGGGGGAGGAATCCTCATGTACAAGTCTCTGGAAGGTTGTAGGTGGAAAGATTTACAAACTATTATGACACAAAGACCTGCAGAATTGACTGCCTTACAAAATAGCACCAGAGCACGGATTTTGTAAAAAAATAAAATAAAAGCTCATCTTACATGTGTCCGAGTGGTGTTTTCCTTTTTATATGACATATTAGAGAGAAAGGGGTGCATGCCAGGTGACAACTTGACAAACTTGGGCTGTCTGATAATATTTTGGTAATGGACAAACTTTTTCTTTTTCTTTAATCACCCACTATCACCTACAACAATTGTATACTGTTTAAATTTATAGAAGCACAGCTTTTGGAAGAGATAAAGCAAAATTCCTTTTGGAGTCCCTAGTTACATTTATCTTTTTTAGGTATTTATCAACTGCTTTTCCAAAATTCAAAGTGGTATATGGACTATAAAAACCACTGTAAAGCGGAATAAATACAGTGGAAATAAAAAGCTGATGGCATAATACAAAGAAGCAACAGAACAGAACAAAATCAAGCAAACAATATGCTGGGGGGGGGCAAAAGTTTTACAACTTCTTCTAAATCCCAACAGCGGTGTAGATTTTAGTGTCCTTCAAGCAGAAAGTTATAGAGTTTAGAGGCTACTATAGTAAAGGTTTTGGGTCGCATCCAGAGGTTGTGCAAGCAGAAGCAGCCCACACAATTGGTCTTTCTCTTCCACTCTGCAGTCTTCCCTGCAGTTGGGACGCGGGTGGCGCTGTGGTCTAAACCACTGAGCCTCTTGGGCTTGCCAATCAGAAGGCTGGCGGTTCAAATCCCTGTGATGGGGTGAGCTCTCATTGCTCTATCCCAGCTCCTGCCAACCTAGCAGTTCGAAAGCCTGCCAGTGCAAGTAGAGAAATACGCGCTGCAGCAGGAAGGTAAATGGTGTTCCTGTGCACTCTTGTTTCTGTCGCGGTGTTCCGTTGTGCCAGAAGCAGTTTAGTTATGCTGGCCACATGACCCAGAAAAGCTGCCTATGGACAAATGCCGGCTCCCTCGGCCTGAAAGCGAGATGAGCGCCACACCCCATAGTCGCCTTTGACTGAACTTGACCATCCAGGGGTCCTTTACCTTTTCCTTCCCTGCAGTCTACCCCTACAATCATTCCCCTGCACCATGGTCTGCTGAGTAGTGCATACAGAACTACAGCGCAAGGGAGAAATAATTCAGAACTGCTGGATGACTCTTGATGCAGTGAGAGGGGAAGGAGTGAAAATAAAAATGGATGGATTGAGCTGCCTTCCACTAATTTAACCATTGGAAATTAACTCTCTGGTCTCAGCTGCTACCATCCTTGCTTGTCCCCAAAAGAGAACATTGTCAGGTGCCCTTCCTTATGCGTTGTGCTTTCATAATTAAAGGCGGGTTTATCTCTGCCTTTACCTGGAGGTTGTGTGGGTAACAGTTGGCTGAGTTATATTCCTGTGCAGGAAGCATTTTGGAGAAAATCTGGCCTTTTTTTAGGTCATCCTCCTTGGTATCATTTTATGTGTCTTTCCCAGCCAGTCTGTTTCTTAATGTTTCTAGTCTTTCTAAAATTTCAGCTTGGGTTGAGGATGGGAATGACCAGAATTGACTTATTAAAGTGTTTTTTTCTATAGAGAAATTGTCCTTTCGCTCGTTCACAGGGCATTGCAAAT
The DNA here is from genome assembly GCF_965113315.1 of Podarcis vaucheri. Taxonomy (NCBI): domain Eukaryota; kingdom Metazoa; phylum Chordata; class Lepidosauria; order Squamata; family Lacertidae; genus Podarcis; species Podarcis vaucheri. The sequence continues at coordinate 23,028,964 of NC_138749.1, forward strand.
CATGTAATTAATTTGGGGGTCTCTTGTTTATGATGACCAGACCAGACCTTTTGGACCCAAACCTAAACTGGTCTGCAGGCTCTTACAGGGATTTAGAGCATGTAATGTTTTTTACATGAATCCCTTTATGAGACTTCCAGCATTTATGGCCCAGGAGCACCATTCAGCATCAGAGAATGCAAAGGAAGTCCCGGGCTCAATCCCTGTTATTGCTAGTGGTTGTTTTGAAAAAGAGTAGGCGGGACATAGACTCATAGAATGGTAGAGGTGGAAGGCGCTGCAAGGTTCACCTAGTCCAATCTCCTGCAATGCAGGAATCTTGACTAAAGCATCCATGGCAGATTGCCATCTGACATCAACACGATGGGGAAAGCTTTGTGACTGAGAACCTTGAGAGCCAACAGCAGACAAAGGACACCCTGCTGAACTAGATGAACAAACAGCCTGACCTAGAATACAGTGGTACCTCGGGTTAAGTACTTAATTCGTTCCAGAGGTCCGTTCTTAACCTGAAACTGTTCTTAACCTGAAGCACCACTTTAGCTAATGGGGCCTCCTGCTGCCGCCGCGCCGCCACAGCACGATTTCTGTTCTCATCCTGAAGCAAAGTTCTTAACCTGAGGTAATATTTCTGGGTTAGCTGAGTCTGTAACCTGAAGCATATATAACCTGAAGCGTATGTAACCCGAGGTACCACTGTATAGCAAATTCCTACCTTCCTGTGGCTATTATTGTTGTTGTTGTTATTATGCACTAAGAGACTGATCTCTTAGGATGAATAGGTTGTTTCCCCACCAAGGCCAGCCTGCCCTCAGCCAGCCCCCACGGACCTGCCTCCTTACTAACAGCCAGTCCCCGGTATGACCGAAATGCGGTTTGAAAGAAGCAGTCCATTGCAGGGTATCTGGTGCCCATGATAGTTTTTCTGGTTTACAAATGTGTCCAGGGGCTCAAAATGGTCGGTGACCCCTGCAGTAAAGGTTGTAACATGTTTGGGGTATGTCTGAGTTAACCCTTGTTTTCCATCTGTGAACCCCCTCCCTTTGTCCTACAAATAAAGTAAGCACCCTGACCTATAAATAAAGTAATCTCAATTTTGAGGAATTTAGTGAAGCCCATGGTGTGCCTTCTTAATGGAGATTCCTCCCCTACAGATCTCTCCTATGGCACCTTTCCCTTGACCCAGACTACTCAGTTATAATGCTTAAGGGAACTCAAAACCAATCTAAGAGAATATTGCAAGGAAGGGTGGTGGCAGTAACCACAGCTAAGCAGAAATTGAGTATATGCAATTTATTTATTTCACAATGGAGAGCCTCTTAGGTCACAAGGGAAGTAGAAAGTGCCTTTGTAGGGCTCCAGTTCTATGGCGATGCTTACCTATAAGCAAAAAGGAGATGGGTTGTGCCTTGAAAAAAGATCAAACTTTGAGTTTTGTTGTTTCTACAGTTATTTTTTTAAAAAAAGATCTGTTGAAGATATGCACCTGCCACTTCCATGTTTATACTCTTATCAGGATAGTTCTGGTAGTGAAGAGAACAGTTGTCAATTCAATGATGGATCACCAGCGTGTTAACATTATAGACCTGATTCCTTCTTTTCTCTCTTCCAAAAGAGGTATTCCCAGACATCCTCCTATTTTTAAACAACCAGCTGTTCTCCTAGCTAATTGTGTCCCTTTAAAACAAAGCTGCGGTCAACCCCTGATGTTTTTGAATACATGGTGAGCGGGCAACTTCAAAGACCCTGGAATTTTTGGATCTGTTTTATCTAACAGCAGAAGCCCAGGAAACATCTGAAACGCAAACATTTCCGTATTTTGTGTGCTGCTGTGATAAGTAGGAATTTTTAAATTGCTGCACGATTGTATGCAAATCTTTCCCGCTACATTTTCCACTTAGGGCAGGAGTCATCAATGTGGCACCCACGGGGGCACACATATCCACAGGGGCCCTCCCCTGTCACCCATAGTACCTCCTCCCTATACAGTTCTACCTTGGTTCTAGAACGACTTGGTACTAGGACGTTTTGGCTCCTGAACGTCAAAAACCCAGAAGTGTTCCAGTTTTTGAACATTTTTCAGAAGCCCAACATCCGACGTGGCTTCCAGTTGAGTGCAGGAAGATCCAGCAGCCAATCGGAAGCCATGCCTTGGTTTTCAAACTGTTTTGGGAGTCGAATGGACACCCGGAATGGATTAAGTTTGAGAACCCAGGTTCCACTGTACTGAAGTCAGGACTGAAAGAAGCAGTATATTGAGGACAATAGAATAAGTTGTGGTGCATGCTTGATTGTGGTGTGCGAGTTGTGTGGTGCCCACAACAGGTTTCTCCACTTCACAAATGTGTCCAAGAGCCTTTGCCTTCCAGTGAACACGGAGAAGCATTTTACTGTGTTGTAACATAAGGTTACCAGATTTTTTTCCAATGAATCCAGGGACACTTTTCAACGTCAATGGATTTTGTATGGGGACTGATTTGTAAATCGGGGGACTGTCCCCGGGGAACGGGGACGTCTGGTAACCTTATTGTAACATACTATGGAATACACACAACTACTTGCTAAGCAGGTCATCTCTATCATTCTGCCAACCAACAATGAGAATCTGATTGCCCTACAGGACCCGAGGAGCAGCACAGGGAGGTCAACATTGTCTTGATCAGTTTGGGTAACATAACACTCACTATACTCACAATCAGAGGCTATTTTCCTACCTTTTCTCTAGTACTTGATGTCAAAGGATGGGAACAGCCCTAGAGGAATACAAACACTGCTGGACACACTACAGTTAGCCTGACTGACTGGCCACCTAGGCTGTTGCTCAGGCTTAATTTCTGATTTTTCCCATGTGTGCAAGCTCAGCATGAGGCCTTTTCATGGTTTCTGGGCAGAAAAATCAACCTAGCAACCAGAAAAAGAAATTCCGGTTGTTTTCCACAATCAGTTTCCTATTAGTTATTCTTTAATAGAGCAACCAGCTGAAAAGTTTTCCTTTGATTGTCTGACAGGAAGGGAAAATCTAAAGGTAAGGAGCAAGACTAGAAAGAAGGTCCCTCAAGGAGGAGTTTAGAAAGAAAACACCCTCTGCCCTTTCCTAAAACATTATATTGTGCACTGGCTCTGTTTCTAAACCATCCCCCACTTTCTGTATTGCTGCTGTTGTGATATAAGATTAGCAGTGTTTTTTGAGCAAAGAAGCTCCACACTAGTTTTTAATACAGTGGTACCTCGGGTTAAGAACTTAATTCGTTCCGGAGGTCCGTTCTTAACCTGAAACTGTTCTTAACCAGAGGTACCACTTTAGCTAATGGGGCCTCCCGCTGCCGCCGCGCGATTTCTGTTCTCATCCTGAAGCAAAGATCTTAACCCGAGGTACTATTTCTGGGTTAGCGGAGTCTGTAACCTGAAGCTTCTGTAACCCGAGGTACCACTGTATCTTAGTAACAGCACAGAACATTTTGTTTGTTTTACAGCTTTTGGTAACCCCTTGTTCACTGTAGGCTTGAAGTCCCTTTTTAAAAAACGAACATGACCTTTATATAGCCCATTCTGGAGGGTGAAGTTCACGGCCTCTCCCTTCCATTGACTTTCCAGTTCACATCCTCTCCACCAGTGAACTGAGGGCCAGGATTGTGGTTGGTGCCATGTGCCTCCCCTGTCAATGCTCCACCTAGAAATGTAGCTGTGCCACCAAGCACAGCTCTCCAGTGATAGCTCAGTCGGTAGAGCATGAGACTCTTAAACTTAAGGCCGTGAGTTTGAGCCCCACATGGGGCAAAAAATTCCTGCACTGCAGCGGGTTGGACTAGATTACTCTCAGGATCCCTTCCAAGTTTACAATTCTGTGATTAGAAAGGCGGCTGGATTTGCAAACCAAATTCAGATTGTGGGGATGAGGGCAGAACTTGTCAGCCTTAAATGTGGTTAGCCTCTCTTTGCTGGTGTCACACAAAACAAGGTGTAACAACTGAAGGGAAAGGGAATTTCCTGCTGAGAATGGCATGGGTGCAAGTTCCAAACCATGGCATGCAAGGAGAAAGCATTACAGTATGTCTGCTGCACCAAGAAATAAAATATTTTAACTGCACATGTAAACTTGTTAATTTGGACTCAAAACCAGTTAAAATATTTTCTGACTGCCTTTTCAGAGATTTTTTTTTAAAAAATGCCAAGTCACCAATATAATTCATATTTCCAAGTTAGGCAATGGCATTAGAAGTACTGGCAGTAATTCATGTAAAAGGTGCTCCCTCATTCAACTTAGGCAGTTATGAAAAATGATCAGTTTAGCACTGAAAAACAGCAGATAAGCAAACAGGGAGGATTTCTTATTTCCTCTGTTCTTGCATACGGGACTTCTGTGGGTGGTGCTATCTGATTTCAAATCTGCAGGAAAGACTACCACACCTCCCATCCCCGCCGGCAACTCATTTGCACTTTACAGTTTTAATATCTGCAAATATAGGCGCACGGCACTCTTTTGACATTTCAGAACCGGAGGCAATTAAAAAAACAAACCACAAATGCCCTTGACCCTTCTAATTGGAATGTCTGGACGCTGTAATCGTAAGTTACAAACATGGCAGACTTTATCCTGGATTCTAACGTATTCCAACATGCTTCATTAGGAGAAAGAGATTAAAAATGGATTAAGCTGCAAAATATTCTGGGTTTTTTTTCTTTCAACCAAAGTACTCACTGTCTTGGCCTACCAAGGCCTCACACACTTCACACGAATCAGCCCATCTGTGTACAAAACCTGAACACTTGTGGCCCCTCAGAATTGTGGTTTTGCTGTGAAGATTTGCTATATGGTTCAGTCAGTATATACAGCGAGCTCCTTTTCTTGGATGTGATGGGGAGCAATTGGGAGGACGTCTTCCCTGCATTTTGTATCTTCCAGGCTATGAAAAGGTTTTAGGCCAGGCTGAGGGGAGCCTCAGACCTGGCAGCTGAATAACAATCTTATTACAACTGAGCTCAGAATGTCTTCTGCCTTAAATTTCTCAGTTCTCAGCTGGCTTTCCTCAGAACTGCTTCCTATCACTAGCTGCAGTAAACTGGAGATATTAAAAAATGTGGTTTTTATGCTGAGGTCCATCCACCTGTGTGTATTATTTTTTTGCGCTGGTTCAGATATTAATATCGTTATTAAGTGGATATTTCAAAGGGTTTTATACAGTATTTATACATGGAGGCGAAGGTCAATTCTGTGGCCAGCGCAGCTGTTTACCAGCTCCATCTGGTACGCAGGCTGAGACCCTACCTGCCCGCGAACTGTCTCGCCAGAGTGGTGCATGCTCTGGTTATCTCCTGCTTGGACTACTGCAATGCGCTCTACGTGGGGCTACCTTTGAAGGTGACTCGGAAACTACAACTAATCCAGAATGCGGCAGCTAGACTGGTGACTGGGAGCAGCCACCAAGACCACATAACACCGGTCTTGAAAGACCTGCATTAGCTCCCAGTACGTTTCCGAGCACAATTCAAAGTGTTGGTGCTGACCTTTAAAGCCCTAAACGACCTCGGTTCAGTATACCTGAAGGAGCGTCTCCACCCCCATCGTTCTGCCCGGACACAGGTCCACTGCCGAGGGCCTTCTGGCGGTTCCCTCAATGCAAGAAGCGAAGTTACAGGGAACCAGGCAGAGGGCCTTCTTGGTAGTGGCACCCGCCCTGTGGAACACCCTCTCACCAGATGTCAAAGAGAAAAACAACTACCAGACTTTTAGAAGACATCTGAAGACAGCCCTGTTTAGGGAAGATTTTAATGTTTGACGGACTATTGTATTTTAATATTTTGTTGGAAGCTTCCCGGAGTGGCTGGGGAAACCCAGCCAGATGGGCGGGGTATTATTATTATTATTTTGGAATGGTATTTACTGTATATACTTGAGTATAAGCTGATTTTTTCAGCACATTTTTTATGCTGAAAAAGCTCCCCTTGGCTTATACTCGAGTGAGGTGGGTGCCAGAGGAACGAGCAGCCCAAAAGGAGGCCTTTTGGGCTGCTTGTTCTTCCTCTACCGCTGCCACCACCACCAGGTTTGTGGTGTGGTGAACCGGCTTATACTCAAGACAATAAGTTTTCCTAGTTTTTTGTGCTAAAATTAGGTGCCTCGGCTTATATTTGGGTCAGCTTGTACTTGAGTATATACGGTATATATGTTTGTAAGCTGCTTGGTGGAAAATATACTTGAATGATAAATCCATTAAATAAATAAATTCACCCATGCATAGACCACTTTGGTTTCTACTATCGTGATAATGCTGGCTTGAACCCAGATTTAATTTTCACTGCAAATACAGTCTTCCACACCAGTTTGCTTTGCTGTGGACCTGCCACCAGATTAAACAAACTGCAGTCAATCGTTCATTAATCAAAAATTAAATTTGCACATGGATTAAAAACAATAGTTCTATAAGCAAGAAGGTTGGTTTTTAAAGCAAAATGTATGCTATTTTTTGTTTGTTTGTTTCTATAGCACATGCATGTGGAACAGTAGACATCCTCTCCCAAGTTTGTGAGAATGACAGGGACTTGCCTCTTTAAGATAGTGCTTGCCATCTGTAGCTTTAAGATGCACTTGTATTATACATGGTATTTTTAAAAAATAAAAATCTGCTGTCCAAGTAATCAGGAGCAATTTTTAGGCAACTAAAAAGCTTTCGAAACAATTAATTTAACCAATTATTTGCTGAACCTTGCAACTGTGTTTTGCTACTCTCTTCTCATTCAAAGCTCACCTCTCTCGTGTTTTCCTTTCTCCACCCAGGTTGAGCCTCGTTCTCCCTGCCACCCCCTCCCCGCCAATGCCACCCCTCCCTTTCCTGCTTCAGAGGATTCCCAGGTGTAGGGTGTGGCAAATGTTTGGCTTTCCATACAGAAAAACAAGCATTTGGTGACGTCCTGATCACCCGAGGCCAGACTCTCAAAACAAAGCCTGTGTCGAAGGAAATGTCTGCTTAAAGACTTTGGTCTGGCTCCTGACTCTGGGTTCTAGCATAGCAGATTATATACGGTTTAAGAGACGGTTAACAAGTCTGGAGGTTTAATCTGGTCCTGTTCGCCGCGCATGCCAAGAAATCTTTCCCTCCCCTGCAGTTCTCTACCTCTTCACCATGTGTTTTTCATGATAAATGGCCAGTTTTCATTTTATAATCAGGAGATAGCTGAAGTTCCCCAGAAGCTCTCCTAATTTATTATGTTTGTTAAAAGCTTAAGATCTTTCCAAACTGCTCATATTGCATAGACTTTCACTCCCTCCTCGCTCTTTTTTGCCAACCTAGTCTCTGGCCGCACTCCCCTCTGCCCAACCAATCCATCTAGTCAAAAAGTGGAACACCTCAGGCATATATTTTTTTACAGACTTCTTCAAGTTTCTGTCAAAGCTGCTCTGTTTCATCAGATAATTTGCAGGACTATATTTACATAGTAAAGAAGTTGTCCCAATCTGATTCCCCCCCCCCAGCAGACTTGTATTGTGATACACTGTTTTACTCACAAGTAAACCCCACAGCTTATCTTCCAGCAAGTGTATTTACAGTCACAGAATACATGAATAGATGAATCTTAATAATAATATTTTATCCCACCTCTTCCCCAGAATCAGTATTCAAGGAGGTTTCAAAAAATCAAAACACGGATAAAACCCAGAAAGGTAGAAATCTATAGTTTAAAAGATAATAGTTTAAAAGTATTTGAACTACAATAGAATCAAAACAATATAAAAAAACAACCCTATTAAAATACAGATAGTAAAAACAGCACAGCACTATTAAAAGCCCTTTCCTTAAAAAGAGTTCCCCAAAACCTGTTGGAATAAAATGGTCTTCACCTGCTGGTGGAAGGAGAACAAGGAGGAAGTGTATCTAGGGAGGCAGTTCCAAAGTCTGGGAGCAGCCACTGAAAAGGCCCTGTGCTGCATCTCCACCAAATGTTCCTGTGACGGGACTGAGAGAAGGGCCTCTCAGACCCCTGGACCATTTTGGTCAGTGCTATCTTCCACTGAGGGACGCGGGTGGCGCTGTGGGCTAAAGCCTCAGCGCCTAGGGCTTGCCGATCGAAAGGTCGGCGGTTCGAATCCCCGCGGCGGGGTGCGCTCCCGCTGCTCGGTCCCAGCGCCTGCCCACCTAGCAGTTCGAAAGCACCCCCGGGGGCAAGTAGATAAATAGGTACCGCTTACCAGCGGGAAGGTAAACGGCGTTCCGTGTGCGGCTCTGGCTCGCCAGAGCAGCGTTGTCACGCTGGCCACGTGACCTGGAAGTGTCTTCGGACAGCGCTGGCCCCCGGCCAATAGATGTGAGATGGGCGCACAAACCCCAGAGTCTGTCAAGACTGGCCCATTCGGGCAGGGGTACCTTTACCTTTACCTTTATCTTCCACTGAACCTGGAAACTGAAGCACATGAAACATATGCTCTACCCTTGAGCAGTTGCTTCTCCCTGGCTTAGTGAATTGATCTTAATGTCATGACTCAACTTGTTTAAGTCACTCTGAAAGGGCTTCTGGGATCTGTAGAGTGGTGGCCTAGATGTGCAATGGAACATTCTCAAGAGACTAGTCTGGGAAGGCAAACTCTACTGCATTGAGTATGTTTGTGAACTTCATCATATTAATATACTTCTTCATACATCTTAGCCCTTAAGTCGGACAAATAGCACGTTTGATGGATTTAGTCTACTAAGTCTTAAACCCAGTTCCCTCAAAATTGAGGAAAGTGGCCCATAATCCAATTACGTACAGCAAAAGATGTAGCATGAAAGACATTGTTGTACAGTGGTTAGACTGTCAGACCAGGGATGCAGACACTCAGGGTCAAATTCCCATTCAGGCATGAAGTTCACAGAGTGACCTTGGGCAGGTCACTGTTATTTTATGTATTTATCTGGCACATTTCTTGCCTGGCCTTTAGATAACATGGAGTATGGGTAATCATGTATGTCACCTTGAACAAAAAGTACAATAAATAATGGCACCATGTAACATAACGCATTGCATGCGAAAGTGTGTCCTATCAAATGTCCATTGACAGAACCATCAAGCAGCTGCAGACATGGATAAAAATTGAAATATATCGTCAGATTTTAGGAAAACGGGACAAATGCTCTCTGCCTTCTACAATGATTTATGGATGTCTGGAAGCTGGGAGTCTCTTTGAGCATGGAATGACAAGTGAGAAGAACTCGCTCCACATTTTCACTAACTTCATATTGCGTGGGAAGGGGACTTTTGAGCAGGGCCTCTCCTGCTGTTCTGAACAGGTGCTCCCTAAAATGTGCCAAGATTTTTTAGTGATGCATTTTCTGGTGAGGACCTGTTCCCCTTCCAAGAACACTGCATACCTTGGAAGAATAACACCCCATCCTTTAAGCAGCTTTTTTGCCTCCTGGCCTGAGGCAGATATTATTCTGTCCATCCATTCATCGATCTTACCTTCCGCTTTTCATCCTGACCCATTTCAAATTAAAACAGACCATAGCACAGAAACACACACATCACAGGTGAACGAATGCACAGGGACAACTACTAAGCACTGGCAAGGTAACTTTTGCTCTGGCAACATGTACAAGCACATGTAGAGCATTATGTTAAGTGGGACAAAGCAGGAGGGCTCACCAGGGAGTCTATTGGATGTGGGGGGACCCAATAAGCCCAGGTGATTGCTTGTTTCACACACGCACACATGCTGTGAGGTCACAGAAGTGTCTTTTATGCATCTGTGTTGGAGCCCCGGCTCCATTGGTTTATGTACTTGCCATTTCCCAGCTACGACCTAATGCTCCCTTCCCTCCTCAACACCAAACTGTGGCGCTGTATTCATATGGAAACACCTCCTCAGAGATCGGAGGCCTTGGAGGCCAGCTGCTTTTTTCAAAAAAAAAACCCAGCAAGTGTGATTCCAGCAAGATAACTAGTCTGCGAAGCAAAATTTGCTTCCAGTAAGGCTGGCAAGAGCCAGCAAGATCATATAGCAGCCAGCTTGTAACAAACATTTCACAACCATCCTTTCTTTCTTTCTAGTTCTAACTTATTCATTCAAAGCCCTTGGATTATTATTTTTATTTCTTGTACTGTGCTTCTCTTCAGTCAAAATAGCTCCCTGACCTAGTACTTTCCATCCCCATATTTAAATTAACACTCCAGACTAGGCTGAGTTATGTCTGCACCATATATCCTCTCATTATATTTTTATATCATTGCCAGAGATGACACAAGGCATTTTGCTGCCTGAGGCAAAGGGCAAGATGGCACCTCCCATTCCATGCACAAACACCAACTGGACTGGCTTGGACTAGAATCTTCCACTGGACCTGAAGGCATCAGGCTAAGCCACGTGGTCAACATTTGCCACACTCAGTGTGCAGCAGCGGTGAAAAAGGCAAATCCCATGCTAGGGATCATTAGGAAAGGAGACAAAAATAAAACTGATCTCATAAAGTTGTTATACAAATCTTTGGCGTCCCTGCATTTGGAATACTGTGCACAGTTCTGCCCACCTTATCTCAAAAAAAGAAAAAGGAAAAAAGAAAATGTGGAGTTGGGGAAGGTTCAGAAAGGGCAGCCAAAATGACCAAGGGGATGAAACAATTTCCTTTTTTGTGTGCTTTGACTGTATGCAACTTCTCTTTCTCCTAACGCTAGCAGGAGAAAGGTGTTCCTGTGCCCGACTTTACAAGTGCAACTCTCTATTCTGGAGGGCTGTCAGAAGACATCCATTTGAAGGCCTCCTCTATGGTGTATGGAGTGCGTGTGAGTTTTCTTTTTTCTCATGTTCACAGATACATTTACAGCAACATCCTGCACATGCCTACTCAGAAGTTTGTCCCACTGAGTTAAATAAGGTTTACTACCTGATAAGTGGATAGAGGATTGCAACCTTAGTTGATTATAACAGGGCTTTTACACATTGCTGTGTAAAATTTCCACGTTTCTTTGTAATCAGGAATCTCTGGAAAAATTATTTGGATATCATCTTGTACCTGGAGCTCAAGTATACAATTTGTGCTAGCAACATTGGATTGTACATGGTTCCAGGAACTTGAAGTTTAGATCTCCTTGATTACAGGGAGCCTTACTTCTCGGCGTATCTATAGAATTTCAGCCTGAAAGCCACTGTTAATACAGCCATGCCATCGAAAGCTTTCTGTATGTAATTTCTGTGTGAGGCTCCTGTTAAAGATAAAGGAGTGGGACCAATTAAAAAAGTGACTACATCTACCAATGACTGTTTGTTTGTTTGTTTGTGGCATTTACACTACTGCCCTTTAGCCATTTTCTGACTTGCCCACTGCCCCACTACTGCCCCACAATGACCACCTGTCACTGATTACTACTATAAGTAGGTGAGACAAGAGGAAGGGATTTATGATTACTGGAGTTTTGGAGTAAAGTAAGGAGCTTTGGGTTGTTTAATCAGGCCTTCTTGAAGTTGGTGTCCTCCAGGTATTTTGAAATACAACTCCCCATCAGACAACATAGCCAATGGTTAGCAATGATGCAAGTTGTAACCCAAAACATCTTGAGGACATCAAGTTGAGGAAGGCTGCCCTGGGCACTTCCTATCCACTTTCCGACACATCTTTTGCCCTTAATTCCTCCCCCCTCAGTTTTTCTCCTATCCTTTGACCCCACAGGTAATAAGTGAAATGCACTACCTCTCTTCCCGCCATTACTTAGAAAAAAACAGTTCTACAGCAATTCAAATACTTGATTCAGAAAAAAACCCCATGTAAAAATATGGAGCTTATAGACTTGGAAAAAAGAGGGGGGAAATGAACGCATTGCAGCATTATTTATTCTAAGTTGTGAATTTGAGTTTTCTTGGCGCACGACCTGGGATTGCTTCCTGTAGAATTTTGGGATTTTTGGCACAGAATCTTGACTCTCTTGCTCATAAGTAATGGCTAACCCAAGAACAGTCTGTCTTCACATTTTCCCTTGATTCTCAACATTCTGTTTTCAAAGCCAGAAAAAAGAACTCTACACTTTTTTGTGGTTTTCATAATTTTCTAAATATATTCGGAAATGGCACTGTTTTCTCTTTCTTGATTTGTAGTTCTTAAAGTTCTTCCGTTCTCTCAGAACCCCACCCCCCAAAGAAATTTCAGAAATCAGTCAGATGCCATCACCGGAAGGATACTGAATTAGAAATGGATATGTATAATATATCTCTATATGTTTACTCTTTTTAAGCAAGAGGAAAAGACTGGTGAGCAATCTGACCATGTTTTCTGGAAGGTAGTTTGAAAACCCATTGTCCAGCAGGAATGAGCCTGGATGTATTGGGCCCTACTCTGTATTGCGCACAGAGAGACATCTTGGATCAATTCCATGCAAGCCCCCCCCCCCAATAGTTGGCCCAGCTTCCGCAGCACCAACCAGCTGTTAAAAGCAGTAAGTGGGGACTCCATCCAACTTTCTCTGTGTGCTCCATTTCCCTGAACAGGTGATCCACCAGCCTGCTATCCAGCATGCTTTTACATGCAGGAAGCTGTGGGTTGGGGCCAATATCGCTTTTAAGTAAGTGCCGTGCATCACCAGCCTACCCCCTTTGGGATTCAGACAGCACTTTACAACTTGTACACACATTTTTGTTAATTACAACAGCCATCCTACAACTTTCGTTCCAGTCATTCAACAGTGAAACTCAGACAAGCACCTTAAGGGGGGGGGAGTGTCTGCCAGACAGCAGGCCTTTCCAAAAATAAGATTTGTACCATTACCGTTTGTTGTTGTAGCAAACAAGCGATGATCTATATACTGTTCATCTCGTTCCAAGCTGTTTTGCTACCAAGAGAAAATGATTTTCAAACATCCAACCGCACTGGGCTCAGTGGCCTGGGCTTGAGCCAGCACATTCAAGAGAGGTACACCTTGGTCGAAAGCTCTGTAGTGTTGACAAGGTAAGGCTGCCAGGACCAAAGAGTTCAAATTCGTCTTGGCATCATGTGCTCGCTAGATATTTCACAGATGTATTGGGGAATGGGAAGCTGTTGAAGACGAATCTGTTTCTCTGGAAGCACATAAGCAACATATCTTCTGGGGAGTGCAGGCTGTCCAAAGACAACCTGAGCTGCAAACTGGAAGAAAAGAGGTGGCGATGCCAAGTATTTTCCAGTAAAGCAGATGAAAACGAATAAAGGAAAAACGCAAAAATGCCGGGGAGGGAGGCACACTCCCCCCCACTTTTTGTGTGAAAGAAACCAATAAAAGTCTACAGCACAATCCCAGAAAGTGAAGAAAAGAAATCAAAAAATTGTGTCCCATTGACTGGAAATGGGTAGCTACGTTTATGGGAGGAGGTCTTATTAGTCAGCATGGCTGCAGGGTTTGGCTAGACCATAGATAAGCTGGCTCTTGACTTAAGACAAGAATCAGCTGGAGGGGCCCCACTTTTTTGTTGACACTTTCAAGTCTGTTCAGTGAGTCATCAGCTGCCTCACAGGCACTTTAGAGTGGATTAATGCTTGACTTCCAGCTAACACATTAGACCTCTTAAGAAAAGAAGTTGTCAATAAACTATAAAGCTCCATTTCTATTACTTACATAAATTACTTGGTAAGCCACCTGAATTAAATTTAATGGAAAGAAGTCCTATTGACTCAATTAATTAATTAATTAGGAAAAGGAGGAGCAGAGATACACAAAGAGTTGTTTTATTTTGCAGCGCCCTTTTTTGGAAAAACCCTTAATATCGTATTTACATGTTGTTTACTGAACTGTACTGTAAGATGACACTAACAATATTTATAACCCCACCCTGAAAATCAAGTTATGTTCGGTGGCTAATAATCACACCATCCCTTTAAAAACAGAATGACAGATCAGTGACAAAATTCAGAATTTGTAAACTATGATGAAATCGTTCTCTTGCCTTTATCCCCACGAACAACTGTCCTGTAACTGAAATAACATTTGGCTTTTTGTATTATGAACATGCGAACTCTTTAGACTTCTGAAGCAAACGCCTTCCTATGAACACTCTTCAATCAGCCGATCAGTTTATTTTTTTTGGATTTTTAAAATTAGCAAATAATTTATGAAATTTAAAGAGACGTGTTATTTACAGCTGAGCTTTTTGGAGGATACATACACACCCTAATGGCAGGATCACAGAATACTCTTAAATGTATGCAAGTAACTACGCATGCATAGAAAAGGTCATGTGTATATGAACTAGCCTATTATGGATATAGGGACGCGGGTGGCGCTGTGGGCTAAAGCCTCAGCGCCTAGGGCTTGCCGATCGAAAGGTCGGCGGTTCGAATCCCCGCGGCGGGGTGCGCTCCCGCTGCTCGGTCCCAGCGCCTGCCCACCTAGCAGTTCGAAAGCACCCCCGGGGGCAAGTAGATAAATAGGTACCGCTTACCAGCGGGAAGGTAAACGGCGTTCCGTGTGCGGCTCTGGCTCGCCAGAGCAGCGTTGTCACGCTGGCCACGTGACCCGGAAGTGTCTGCGGACAGCGCTGGCCCCCGGCCAATAGATGTGAGATGGGCGCACAAACCCCAGAGTCTGTCAAGACTGGCCCGTTCGGGCAGGGGTACCTTTACCTTTACCTTTTTATTATGGATATGGCTGGCATCAGTTTTGTATTACTCCAGCAACAATTATACCAGCTGCTTGCAAGGGGGGGAGGGAAGTATTGTGTGAATCAACAGCCAGTGCTGATATGTCCCTAAGAATAAATGTCAATAGATTAAGTGTGCTGGCAATATTCTTCTGCTCACATTACTTCCCCTTTCCCCTGGGATGAAATTGCAAACTCAACCAGTGCAACTGGCACTAAACCAAACATATTATGTAAAATAGCAACTAGAAGGGATAATACTGTGGGGATATAGGATTCCTTTCAGGATAAGAGAAAGCCCAAAGCAATCTTAAGTTATATGCAGCATCACTACAACTTTGATTTCTTTCCACACCTTTAACCAATTTTTTAGAGATTCTCTAGAGACACAGCTTTTCAGGCAGCATGAAAATGAGAGGTCAAAGAAACCCAACTGTTAATCTTCATATTCTTTAATCAAAGAATCAAGGTCATCTGACTTGCAGACCAGAATTGATGTAAACCAAAATGGACATGAAGCCTATTGCAGCGATTGCTACAGAAGAAATGCAAGTTTAACTCATTGAAGCAGTCTTGGGGCTACTCCAGGGGTGGGAGCAGATGCAAGACACTGAAAAGGCTGATATGTATCACAAAACCATGGTTTTCGCCATCAGACTCACACAGTCCGTATCCTGCACAGTTGTGTGGACAGCTTTGGTAGAGTTTACCGTATTTTTCGCCCCATAAGACGCACCGGCCCATAAGACGCACCTAGATTTTAGGGGGGGAAATAAAGGGGGGGAAATTATTTTTCCCCCAGGTGCGCTGCGCTACACCAGGAGCTTGGGGCGTGCGGAGCTCAGCGTGCCCCAAGCTTCTGCGTGCCGGCAAGGTCTCCGCTAGCGTGGGAGAGCCGGGCGCCTCTCCCAGGGCTAGCGGACCCCTGCGCTAATCCAGAAGCTTGGGGCAAGCTGAGGTCAGCGCGCCCCAAGCTTCTGCGTGCCGGCAAGCAGTACGCTGCCGCCCCAAGCCTCCCGCACCCGGCAGGAGGTCCCGCCGGGTGCGCGAGGCTTGGGGCGGCAGCGGACTGCTTGCGCGCACCTAGAAGCTTGGGGCGTGCTGAGCTCAGGGACCTCCTGCCGGGTGCGCGAGGCTTGCAGACACTCGCCCGAAGCAGGGGGAGCCCTCCAGAGGGCTCCCCGTGCTTCGGGCGACAGGCTGCCGCCCCAAGCCTCGCGCACCCGGTGGGACCTCCTGCTGGGCGCGCGAGGCTTGCAGGCATTCGCCCCATAAGACGCACCCCGATTTCCCCTTCATTTTTGGAGGGGAAAAAGTGCGTCTTATGGGGCGAAAAATACGGTACTTTTATTTTTTAAAGAATCCTGGCTTAACGTTACACTCAGACCAGGGATCCTAGTACAAAACAAGCTCCGGTTGGTTTAATAACCCAGCTGGGTTTCTTTAACACAGAAACAAAATCCTGCCAAAGAGCTTTGCCCAGCCATGGCAGGAGGGAGGCGTGTGAACTCAACGCTCTGCTCACACTCATTCAGGCTTGTCCATGTAGTGCTAAATGACAGTTTGTTCATATTTATTTAGTGAAATATACTTGAAGTCGAGAGTGGATCTCATGCTCTTTATTCAGCTCATAGTGGTGAGGAGGAATGGAAGTTCCCCCCAGAATGTCTGCTTTATATACATTATTCACACAATGGGCCCCACGTGATTGGCTAATTCTGGGATTCTCCTGTAGGCCAATCAGGCTGTGGATTCACTTCCACCTGGAGCTGGATTGGGTGGCTCCTGTGGACCAATCAGACTGCTGCATTCTGAATCCTGTTGTTCTAGGACCAATCAGACTGCTGCATTTTGGATCCTATTCAACTCAGTACATAACATTTAGTTAAAAATATATACAGTTGTACCTCTGCTTACGTATCCCTCTGGATACGTAAACTTCGGGTTACAAACGCGACAAATCTGGAAGTGTATACTTCCAGGTTTTGCCATGCACGCATGCGCAGAAGCACTCAGTTGCGCCGCATGGGTGCGTAGAAGGGTGCCTCCAGTTACAAAGTTTTCGGGATCCCGTTCGTAATCGGAGGTACCATTGTATACCACTTCAAATGATAACAATCTCTAACCATTTACAAAGACATAATAAAAAATGCATTCAAATTACCAAAAACTAGATTAAAATGATACGTATCTCATAAATGAAAGGGGAACAGCATATGTAACAAATAAAATAAAGATAAAGGCAGCCCCCCCCAAGCCTGGGTAACCCTATGTCTTTGAGAGCTGCTTAAAGGTCATCACTCCCTCTGCCTCATGTATTACAGGGCATTCCAGAGGGAGCGTGTTACGACCAGGAAGCCCCACTTCCATGGCATCACTGAGGGTGGAGTTGAACATAGCACTAAGTGGGGTATGCATGCCTCCCTTTCCTCATCCAGTTGCTCCATAAACCCTTTCTGGGTGTTCATCCAATCCCTTAGAGCTGATTCAGGGTACAGAGAGATGGGAAAGGAAAGTCCCATTGTGTGAGAAGACCTCATTCTGTGCATGCAACAACTTAGTTGAATCCTGCCCTAAGAACAATTCGCTGGTTTTGGAACAATCAACAAGGTCTCATCTGAGGATCGTAAAAGATTAGCTCGGTATGTACTAGGGGAGGCAGTTTGCTAGATCTCCTGGTCCCACATTGTTTAGGCTGCAAACGTCAACAACAAAACCCTGAACTTGGCTCATTACCTAAAAAGCAGCCAGTACAGATCTTCCAGCTTTCTCTAATTTGGTACTATGCCATGCCCCCACAGCAGACACTGTGTGTTATGCCACACACCCCACAGTGGTCACTTAATGACAGGTGCCCTTGGCACCACTCTTAATAAAAATAATCTATAAAATGATACCAGTTGTAGATAGGTAGCCGTGTTGGTCTATAAAATGATACACATTTTGATTTTTTATTATGTATTTTTGGGTTTCATTTTCATCCTTTTAGTCCAAAGTGAAAGGCAGAGCATCACACTTAAGCTCCTTGGTAGCTGCATCTTGGGCTAGCTGCCGCTTCCAAACCACATTGTGGCTCAGCATGGTGTAGCATATATTCCTTTATGCAGCCTTTTCCAATTTGGTGCTCCCCAGATCTGCCAGTCAGCACAGCTACTATTGTCTGAAACATCCAGAGGACACCAGCTTAGTGAAGGCTGCTGTAGAAAAGAAATATTGCATGTGTACAGTCCCATAACTCAGGTTTGAGGCTTGTCCCTACCGTCACAATCACACACAAAGCCCGTTTGGTTCTGGCCAAAGGTCTATCTAGCCCAGTAGATAGAACAGTAGAACAGAGTGCAACAACTCTTCCCAATCGCAATTGCCAGCCACTGGTATGCAGAAACATCATACAGAGTAGGTAGACCAGAACCATCGTAACTTGTAGCCACTGATATTTGCTCAATCCTCTTTTAAAGCCTTCCAAGCTGGCAGCCTTGCATCTAGCAGGACACTGAAAGGAGGAGAGCTTGTTAAGGTGTAGGAGCCAAGTTCTCATTTAGAGCGGAGGATGGTTTCTGTAGAGTTATGTTTATTATTATTTATCACTAAGATTTATATCACATCTTTCCAATAAAATATCCAAAGCCAAAGCAGCATATAGTAGACATAATAAATCAGGACAGACAGTATCAAACAACATCAAGGAAATCAGGTTTCTTGTTGTCAACTTCAGCCTTTGTCAATGTTACTTGTCCCAGCACTATAAAGTCATAAACTCCTTTTTAAACACTGGCTTCCCAGAAGACATTACCCAAGTTGAGTAAGCTCCCTTCATGTATTATTTTGTGCTAGCGACTATGTTCAGTGTGTGCGAGGCTAGAATTTATGACCTTCCAAAAGTATTTATTTTATTATGTTTATAATCTGTCATTTCTCCAGGGAACTTGTGGCAACATACATGGTTCTTTTATCCTCACAGCAACCTTATGAAAAATGTTTGGGCTGAGAGATAGGGATTGCCTCATGGTTATCCAGTGAGGGGGGATCGGCATCTGGGTCTCCCCAGTCCTAGCCCAACCATTTAACCACTCTGTCTTCCCACTTGCCATTGATTTTGCTTTAATGAAGGCAACGTTATAAGCTGTCACCTTTATGCAAGAACAAACACCATGCTGCTTCTGCAGAAGCACAACTGGACACCTTCATCTGCCCCAGCTGCAACAAAGCATGTCTCTCCTGCATTGGTCTCTACATCTACAGCAGGCGCTGCAACCTGCCAGCAGTTTGACCTCACCATCAAAGGTGGACTCCTCCATTGTCTCCCAAGACAGATGGATGCCAACCAACCAATCAACATAGGAAGCTCTCTTATACCAGGTTAGACTACTGGCCCATCTAGCTTAGTAGCCTAGGCCCAGGGTTTCAGACTAGGGACATTCCCAGCCCAACCTCAATATGCTGGGGGCAGAATCTGAGACCTTCTCTATGCGACGCAGATGCTGCACTACAGAGCTATGGCCCTTCCCCATGGTTTGCTTCAGATGAGCTTTAATTATTGCAGTTGGCAAGTAGACATCCCCGTGATCGTATCACTTTTCCATTACTGTCAAACAGGCAGTGTGAAATGTCATTGTTCCCCACCACAACCCCCACAAATTCAATTTATGTCCTTATCTTTTGTTTCTACCATTCGCAAAAGAGCCATAGACTTTGGGGTTTGTGGACAGCACCTAATGTATTTTATAGATGAGCTTTGCTACGATATGCAGCAACTTCATCACATAATTAATTTACATATAAGTTACACATTGTCAAGTTCGTCTGACTTAATATTGGTTCAAGCTTAATTACAAATGTAGAGGCTGTTGAATTTTGTTGGCATTTTTTTCGTTTTGTTTTTTGACAACCAACCAATCAGGATTCAGAAAATCCAGATGGCAGCTACATAGCATACTATTAGCAGCCCGGCTGCATCCCAAGACAGTCCCTGCTAGATATTTCTTTTACCTCATTATAAAAGAAGTGAAAACAGACAGGAATTCTTGGTTTTCAAACCACAGTACGTGATTCTTCTAATGGCCAGGTCAAAAAAACTCAACAATAATGCATCAACATACCAAAAGGATCACATGACATTTGTGAGGTTAGATCAAGTATTAAGTGAACAGAGGGAGCTTATTTACAATCTGTTAGACTAGGCTCCCATGGCCCTGTCACTGTTCACTGGAGATGGGCCTGAACCAAAACCTCAGGCCTATTCTGAACTGTGTGTGAATTCAGATCCTCATCATGCAAAACAAGACGGTTGGCAAGGGTACTTTCACATCTCCAGGTGCACAGAGTACGCTGCAAGGAAGAAGGAATAATCTTGTGGTTTTGGCTGATGCCTGGGAGCCAGGAGACTCGGGATTATTCTTCGCTCTATCCTAGCCGCTGTGAATTTTAGGCACTCGGATACTTCAGGACGAAAAACACACATAATGAGAGTAAAGAAGCGAAAATACTCAGCAAGTGAACCTTGTTTTAATAATAAAAGCAGGGGAGGAACTGAGTTATATTTAACTATAATAGCATATACATATTGTATCTTTGGCACATCCCAAGGACTAAAATTAGTGAAACATGGTACTATATCTTGATATGCATTTGTTTGTAGTAACTTCTATAAATATTGTTGCCACTTCCATGGGGAGAAGTGTTGTCAATTTATCACTGCTGGCTAGAATTATTTTCTCAGCTGTGGAGCAGGTTAATTGTGGACACTAATAGAGAGGAATGCAGGGTAAACATTCCTTATACCATTAATGTATGTCATTATTTTAGCAGCTGTATGTTACCTTATTTACTGTCACACTAAGGTCATGCTCATTACTTTAAAGGTAGAGCAGCGAGTAAGTGAACACATTTGCACGGTGCAAATTCGACAGGCAAACTTTTAGCTGTTAGGATTCCACTGACGAAGAGAGCCTAATTAAAAGTCAATGAGAACTAAAGGCTTTCTAGTTCACAGCCTGTGCCTTCTTAAATTCAAAACGACTTTTAAAATTACACCTGCCAATATTTAAGTTTATTTGATAAATTAAAGCTGCAGTTCTATCCATACTTATCTGTAAGTCTTACTGAACTCAACAGGACTTACTTTTGAAAGACATGCATAGGACCACACGCTAATTAATTACATTATTGTGTACCGCTTTATATTTCAACAGAAATCTGCAAGCGATTTACATATACCAACAAAAATCCGTTTTAAAAAACACAATGGAGTGGGAGTGGTGACAACCCCACATTAAACACTAAGCAATATTATTGCTGCTAATTATTATTTACACATTTTAAGCAAGATAAGTAGGCAACAACAAATATCTCAAAACAATGGGGAGAAGTAGAGATGTAAAAAAAAAAAGGAAAGCTTTAATACCATATCAGAAATGTTACCCTGATTGTTGGGATGAAACTGAGCGGCCTACCACTATCACAGCACTGTCTCATGAACTGGCAGGACAACAGGGAGGAGGAGGAAGATTCTGGTGAGGGGTGCAGCCAGGACTGAGACAGACTGGGGCAAACTGGGGATGGGGAAGGAGAGGTTGGTGTAGGAAGTACTCACAGGATGATGGAGGAGATGGGATCAGTGAACAGGAACCAGAGCAGCAGGACTCATCACCAGACCCAGAGAGGACCCCATTTCCTGAACACGGTAGGCTCTGGGGTGTAGGGGGCAGCGGGTGGGGAGCACCAGGAGGCCGAGGCAGGCAAGGGCCCACAACCCAGCTCACTAGCTGGCTAGGTGGGGCTTGCTAGCTCCAGGAGGAAGTGTGTGATTCCTCAGCTGGAGTAGGCTTGGAACAGGTGAGGGTCATATGCCTCATCAAGCCCAGATGCTGCAATCAGCATGCAAAGTATAAAAGGGCAACAAAGCTGAGGTGCTGTGTCTGCTCAACTGCCCATGTCATAGCTGTCAACTTTTCCCTTTTCTTGCGAGGAATCCTATTCAGAATAAGGGAATTTCCCTTAAAAAAGGGGGGAAGTTGACAGCTATGTCCCATGTTGATGGACCTCAGCTTGGATGTTCTGGAGGACTTTGGACATGTGGATACGTGGACTGCGGACTTTCACACTTTATGTGCATTGCTGCCTTCACACAACAGCTGATATTGTCTATTTTTAACTGATATTTCTTTTAAGGAGTGATTTATATGAAGTAGGTATATGCATTCAACTTGGGAGGGTTGTGTGCTATACCAGCTGTTGTGTGAAGGCAGCAATGCACATAAAACATGAAAGGCAAAAAAATGCCCCTCGATACTGCCTGGAAAGCAGTGGACTTATATACATACACAAAATTTTATTGATATATTGTAAGATACAAGGTAGTATTATATTATAAAGGAAACACTAACTGTTAAGGCGGGTTATCTAATAGATTCTCCCTCCCCGTATTATAGATGTGAATCTAATGTTAGTGGCCTCCCTGGGGTCATACAGAACATCCACTCTGTTTGCATTTTAATGTGAAGCTACTTCATTTGCATTTCTCAAATGAATACACAAACAGAAAAAAGCAATCATTTAAAACTTTGCTTTTCTGCACGTTTTGCAATACAGTGCTCCAACCAAAACAATGCTTATATTAGTGTGCATTACACTAGGCAAGATTACATACAAAACTGTGTTTAGTAGATGAAATGCACATAAAAATATGTCCGCATTTTCATGCGGACATTTAAAGAGCAATTATAAACTAATGTGGAAATGGGAAGAACAGCAATGAGAGAAGTGAGAAACTCGGAGAAACTGAAATTGACAGATTTTATGCATGTCAAAATTCAGAATCCACGTTGATTTTTCAGGAAAGCTAAAGACCAGATTCCTGCTTGGTTGTCTTATCTTTTTGCAAGATCTACTGGAACTAGTATTCCAGCATAAATGTTCTTTCTACAGATTTTTTCATGATTAAACTTTTCATCATTCAATACTACTTTTATTGAGATAATGACAGTGTAAATAACTACAGGCAGTGACCATTTTCTGTGCGTCTCACTGACACATGAATGTGCACACATTGCCATGAACCTGAAAGTGGTTGGGAAAGGGGGTGGCATGGACTTATGTGCATTCCACCGATGCATGTGGGGGCCAGAAATGCAACCCCTGCTTAAACAGGGAGTTGCCTGTTCTGCAATCTCACTATATTTGCTAAATGAGTGGCTGGGCTCTTGTGCATTTCAACTGGGCTTCTGCAAGAAACAGCCCTGAACTTACGAGGTCAATGAACTTTTTACAAACGAAACACACTTCTAAATGTTAATACTGAGGGAAACATTCATATTTATGTGTTCTACAGAGAATTTATTTCCATTTTGGTTAGCATTTATTTCCATTTTGGTTAGCATAAGTTATATAAATCACAAACAGTTCTTTCTGCATCAAAGTTGCCTGCATGAATGTGTAAGTATCAATGCTGTAATTTTAGTATAAAATCAGATATATGGTGGGTTAGCTGTGTCAACCATTGCTATTAACTAATATACAAACCTGGGTAATATAAATTATTTGGCATTATAAAAAGCAACTCTGTTAAGTACAAAAATCTGCTAACATCTATAACTTATAAAATGCAAGAAGCTCAGTATTACGACACGTATTTCTCTTTTACAGTATTTGTATATGTAAGCTGAGACACATGACACATTATACAGAGGAGGATAAAGAATACTGAACACATTAAAGATGTTCAAAAAGGCTAGCACTTCCAGAAATATTAGCACAGGATATAAACATGGAAACAACACAGTGAGAATCTCAGAATTGATAGACACAAGGAGTCACTGACAGTTGTAAAGCATTTGATGTCTGTCAGAAGGCCTGTCAAAACAACTTCTCTTGGATACAGATTGATCATGTTTATATTCTTACTGTCAAACTAGTATAGACAGTCATAGGTCTGAGAAAAACCCCAGCGCAGGCGCACACACACACTCATGCACACACATACATCAGTGTGACAGGTGTCTATAAGGATCTTACACCACAACATCTTTCGTAAATAAAAGAAAAGAGACAATGTTCATTTTTAAATGAATTTCCACAGATTCTTAGGAATGGGATTCATTTCATCTGTATGATGAAGGCCAATGAAGTGCCTGAAGAACTGTGTTGCTGTTTAATGTACATTCAAGATCAGTTTAGATAGAAACATGGCATTAGTTCATGAACTGTGTTCTTTTAATGAAGAGTTTAAACGCATCAAAGTTCTACTGATGTTTAAATTCAGCTACCACACAGAACCACCAAAGAACAATGAAAAAGAAAGGGCTTCTCTGCCACCCTTTAGCAGATATGAGGTATTGTTTCACCCTGCAGTATGAAATGCAGTATGGAGTTATCTAAGAATTTTCATCAGAAATGTTTGATAAGTGATATTTCCCTGTGTACTAGGCAGGGGCAAGATGAGGCAAGTCAGGTGGCAGGATCCACAGGGGCCGCAATGTAGACCTTGATTTCCTCCCTTGTTCCTGATGTAGATCTTCACTCACCCCTTCTTCGCTGGTTGGGAGCGCTGCCATTTTATGGTTTGCTTCAGGTGCCAAAATGTCTTGGGCTGGCCCTGTCATTAGGTATTGTCATAAAGGTTCTGCAACCCATCCTTATGCATTTTAACCCTAAGAATCTCCCAGTGGGTTCAATGGGGCTTTCAAGAAAGTGAGCATGGGATTCCAACCCTAGTCTATATTTGCACTACAATGAGGCTAAAGCTTTATTTTCTGTTTTGCTAGTTCAGCTCTTCTTTTGTTATAGTTTTGAAGCCCTTAATAGTAGTGGATGGTCCTAGTACAACTAGAAGGCAAATCCCTTTCAACAGTTTGAGGCACATCTATTGGTGAAGACACTCCTTTGAACTAACAGAAATTGGGATCAGTTAAGGGGTAAAAAGCAAGTGAGAATATTGTTCCCTCTTTGTCTGCACATCCCCTCTTATTTGCGCATTTTAAAATGCACACATAAGCCTCAACCGTGTCAAAAATAACATATCAGGAACCACCTGGGTCAATGCAAGGAACCATAGCCCAACTCACATGCCACTGATTTCTTTCAAATAAATTAGGCAGCTATTGATCGGAGATAAATCATAACACTTTTTTAAATATTTGAAGCTCCAGTCTCTATAAAAGGTGCACTTCAGGTTGGAAATGGGTACAATATGATGGCAAAATGAATACATACCTTTAGTTGTCAGAATTCCGGGCCCTCCGATCACTCTCAGCTCTCTTTCTCCACTTTGCTCCACATCCTATTTAGCAGTCACCCGACTACTAAATAATGTACTATGTGGCATTCTTCACAAGCAACTCACAGCTTATGACAGATGTTACCCAAAAAAATCCAATGGTGTTTATTAAAAAATAAAAATAAAAAACGTAGGTTCACAGATCAAAGTGCATTATATATTGAGAAATTGTTTGACATCCTTCACTTTTCAATAGTATCTTAGAGTAAATTATACAAAAATTACACGTGGAAGATATTCTGCATTTAACTTTGGAAATTAAAACAAAACAAAGCTAAAAATACAGAAAGATGTCCAAATGCTACAAAACCACCAATGCTGCAATATTTTACCAAGATCTATTCCACTCCGTACTTGGTAGAGGAATATAATATTCAACATTCAAACACAACTTATGAAAAGCTATCCACTGCTGTATTATGCAGGAGTGGTTGGTGGGACGAATGGCCTCTTGACAGCGGTGCCACTGCCACTTACTGATGATGATGATGATGATAATAATAATAATTTTATTATTTATACCCTGCCCATCTGGCTGTGTTGTCCCAGACACTCTGGGTGGCTTTCAACACATGAACACACCTACTGGGATGAAATGTGGGTGAGGCATGATGGCAGTGAGGACACAGTGGTGCAGGCCCAATGGCAGGCCCAATCTGGTGCTTCCACTGTGCACCTGCACTGTTCCAAACTGGCTGATGCCTTGTCCTTCCCCCATCCTGGTACAAGCAATGCCACTGCCGAGAGCCCAGTTTCATAGTGCTGCACCACTGACTGCTACAACCAAGGCAGTATTGAGCTCTGAAGCAGTCTGTGGGCTTCAAGACTAGGTAAACCTGGGGAGAGAAAGGTATACATTCCTGGAACTAAATGGAGTGCTGTCACATACAACAAAAACAACAACAAAAACATACTATGGTCTGGGTGAAAAGCTTTCTACCAACATTCAGTCTGGTACAGCTTGGATCCCCTGAAAATAGGGGTATTTAAGAAACACAGACTTTTGAGTATAGTTCCAAGACACTGACTTTTAAAAATAAAAATAATTCCATGGCCTCTAGGACTTCTAGCATAATACTAGTTATATAGAATACATCCAGTGATTATTTAAACCTGCTTATTGTTCATGCTCCGTTATCTGTACTAGAAGTTAGCCCCGATTTCACCACAATTTTACACAATCATCAGCTTAACTGACATCTACAATTTACAAAGGCTATTTTTTGAGCACTTGAGATGCTTCCAAATTGATGGATAACAAAATACTGATATGCCTATTGTCATTGCCTCACCTTCTGCTAAATCAATGGTTCGTCTCTAAAAAGAATTAAAACTGTAAATGTTAAAAGGTAGGTGTTTGCATTCAATAAGGCTTCTGACTAGTCTTTGCATTAAAAAATGTGTTCCTTGGCTGGAGAATCTACTGTGGTTCTCAGCAACTATAATTTCCAGATAGCTTGTGTGCTCATCCCGCATAATTACACAAGTAATGGCCAGAGACCTGCAAAACATATTTTCTTTTCAGGAACATCACTAGATCTTTTAGTATCCAGTTACAGATTCTTTTAAATTTTGTATATGCAGCAAAATTCTGCATTAAGGTTCTTCTAACAACAATGCATAAAAATGGCATACGGTACACAGAATTGTTGGTAAACTAAAGGTTCTCTCCATTTCAGCATAGACAACATTACTGAAAAGAACCACAAACCTGATTCACAGAACTTATAAACAGGCTTTCCAGGCTAAATGCAAAAATATATTTATTGCAAGCTCTAACACAGTCTTCTGTATACCAAACCATAATTCAGCTGAAGGCGAGACAAAGAGGAACAATGCTGTCTGAGAATCATCTGAGTTTTCTTCACATTCTTGAAGGCTCAAGGTCTCTGTCTTCTAGTAAATTTATCAGCAGGCCAAAGCTGTCTTTTACTGCTTCCATATCATCCAAGGAGCAGGGCTTAAGTATCCAACGTTTTCCTCGCGCAAGTGGTTCAAGTTCCAAATACTTTTTGATCTGTTTTTTAAAAAAGCAACACGAAAAATCAGTTTTTGTATCTACTTTTCGGCTTACTTTTCTTTTCAAGACAGAAGGTGTTGGAAGAATCTTGAACGCTCATTTTTAGAATTACTTTGCAGCTGTTCTTGAAATAGGTTATATGCAGTGACATGCTGGTGTTTTTGTTGGGGGTGAATGATCTGCTGGGAACCACCATTTTAACAATACATTTAGAAGCACAGGAAGATCTTTCAAAGAATTAGATTTCATTTATGATACAGGCCACCCCTGATTATCAAACACATTATTTCATCTTCAGAATTAGAACTTAACTTCTCACCTGCAGTACTGTTGTTGAAAAATGCAAAATATTTATCAACAAGAGAAATATATTTATTGAAAATATATTGAACAAGAGAAAATGTATTTATCATGGTAACTTGCAGTGCACCCATTTCCTTGACAACAACATTGGAGGTGTTGATCATACGTAATCAGATGTTTCGTGTGGATTACAGTCATAGCATCATAAGTAAAAGCTGAATAAGACCCTTCAATTATTCCTCTGGACTTGTAACTTTTAAGCCCCCGGCCCACCTTTTAATTTTACACAAAAGAGCAGCTAAAGATAAAATGAACGGCCATAGTGACAACATCTGTATTTGTAACTCTATAATGAATAAAAAGAGTTCATTATATTTCTAACAAGTTTGCATGTGAAAGATCAAACTATCTTATGAATGACTTGTGGCTCAGTCAGTAGAGCATGAGACTCTTAATCTCAGGGTTGTGGGTTGGAGCCCCACTTGGGCAAAAGATTCCTACATTGCAGGGGGTTGGACTAGATGACCCTTGTGGTCCCTTCCAACTCTGCAATATTCTACGATTCTATTATTCTCAGACCAATAGTCAACATATCAATGGATTTCATTAGCCTCACTTGTAATAGCAGATACCAAAAATCTTTTTTACAATAGGAACCCATTTCATTATTTCAAGCTCTTTGGACAGTGATTAAGACCATTTAGGAGAATAATGCCTTGGCAGGCATTTCTCAAATATCTGTACAAGGCACTGAGTGTATGCGAGGGGGGAAGGACTAAAATCTAAATATATATAGTACTATATTTTAGGATTGCCATATTTCAAAAAGTAAAAATCAGGACTCCTCCAAAGTAGTAGTAGTTGTTGTTCTTTTTACAAAAATGCCAAAAACCCCATGAAATTTCGATTGACTTGCTTAAAATCCAGGAAATACCCCCTGGATGTCAATTCTGCATTTGAAATCCCTGTAATGTCTGGGAAAATCTGGACCCATGGCAGACCTATGTATCTATAAAAATCTAATATACCTAAAAAGATATTTATAACCAAGATACAATCTATATGCAATATTTATTTACTTGTAAAGTGATTTAAAATGGAGAAGATTAATTTTGTTAGCTAAAGTATGAATTTAATTTTTCCTTTAAAGACATACTTCAGATGAAATCCTTGATATTACCATTTAGAAAGGCAAGAGAAAGACTTTTATTTAAATTTAGATTTTTTATGATAAACATAATTTGAACACTAATGAAACAAATGGCAACAACAGCATTCATCTAAACCACTTCCTTGGGTTATTAAGGAATAATAATTTAGAAGCAGCTTGAAAAAATGCATTGTTAGAAGAGACACACAAGAATATGCTCCCTTTCTCCTATCTATACACTTATGATATCTTACCAAATTATCCCTTCTACATCAGTTTTATTGTGGCTAAATTAGCAACAACAGTTAGACAATGGGATTTGGATCTCTCTCTCTCGCTCTCAAAAAAAATTCCAATCATAGTGAAGGCAAAGTATAATAGTATATCATTAAAAATGTAACCCACTTAGGTAATAAATTCCATAATGCTGTTCATACATACACTACTAAGAAGCTGAATTGAACTATAATTATAGGAATGCATGCTATGATTTGGGCTAGCTGAAAATGAAGGTTTTGCATGGATGATAGTACATTAACCGCATATTCTGAAGCAAAACGAATGACCACTGTGGCTTGTTTCAGCAAACGCAATCTGACAACTATATTCAGAGAGGAAGCAAAAGCTATACAAAGCATAACAAACCACGGATCTAGCGCAGCCACTTGATAACAAAGCCAGCTGGTGCTAAGCTGACAAAAATGGCTGAGTAACCTGAGATTTTCACAAACCTCTAATGTAAAGAATGCTTAGCACACACACACACCCCTCCTGGAAGAGAAGCGTTCTTTGCCTCACTAATTATACATGGGCCTGTATTCACCAAGACAGTAAAACTACCTGCTGGAATTAAGAATTTTCAAACACATTATTTGAAAATACTAAATATTAATTTGTTCTTTTACAGAGAGCAATGACTAAAAGAAAACCTTTTAGACAATCACCATTCATTCTCATTACTCAGTAACATAAATAATCAACCAGAGCCCAAATTTTTTGCTTTTATTAATCTGACAACAGTACCCATGTTGACAACCTAACTCATGGTAGTTGCTGCAACAAGAGGAAATTAATAATTTCATGACAGTCTTTGATGTTCCAAACTCTAGTAATATCACCCCCTGCTCTTATGAACATTTTTTTTTACCGTGCACACACACACACACACACGAGAGAGACAGTTTCTGGCCACAGTGATAAAGAGAATTAGTAGTATATGTAGGTCTCCAATAAAGCAGTTAAAAGATTCTCCAGCTTCACTCTACATTGGAGGTATAGTCATGAGAAAAAGAAAGTGAACTTTCTTTGAATTCTGTGGTTTTACATATCAGGACATAATAGCAATCATTTGTTCCTTATCAGGTCTTAAAATTAGGTAAATACAACCACAGATGATTGACACATGACATATTACACCGTGATATAATTTATTTAACAGAAATAAAGATGGAGAAATAATGTGTGAAAAACTAAGTACACCCTTTCTGCTGCCATAGGAATTAAGAGACTAAGTAGCAGACAGGGGCTGCTAATCACATGCCCTTGCTTAATTGATCATCAGCAAGTGTGCCCACCTCTATAAAAGACAAAGTTTTAGCAGTTTGCTGGTCTGGAGCATTCAGGTGTGTTTTAACACAATGCCAAGGAGGAAAGATGGCACAAGGCTCTTTGAGAAGCAAGTGCTGCTGCCCATGAAACTGGGAAGGGTTCTAAGGCTATCTCCAACGAATGTAAAGTCCATCATTCTACAGTGAGAAAGATTATTCAAAAGTGGAAAAAGTGGACGTCCCAGCAAATTCACAACAAGGAAGGTCAGTCCGTGCAATGCTCAGAGAAATTGCAAAAACCCCAAGAGTTACATCTCAGGCTCTACAGGCCTCAGTGTGTTAAATGTTAAAGATCATGACAGTACAATTAGAAAAAGGCTGAACAAGTATGGTTTGTTTGGAATGGTTTCCAGGAGAAAGTCTCATCTCTCTAAAAAGAACATGGCAGCATGGCTTTGGTTTGCAAAGTTGCATCTGAACAAACCACAAGACTACTGGAACAATGTCCTCTGGACAGATGTTTGGCCATAATGCACAGCACCAGGTTTAGCAAAAACCAAACACAGCATAAGAGCACAAGCACCTCATACTGCCAAGCATGGTGATGGAGCATAGCTGTCAAGTGTCCCTTATTTGAAGGGACAGTCCCTTATTCCAGCGCCATGTCCCGCTGCTGTCCCTTATTGATGGATGTCCCTTAAATGTGCCTTAAATGATGTTCCTTAAATTTCAAAGGAAGCAGCTCCTCTCCCTCCCTCTCTGCCGGCCAGGGAGGAGGGAGGCTCCAACTGTGTTGCTTGGCTGTGTTGCTCACCCAATAAGAAGTCTAAGAATGACTGGGGGGTGGAGCTTGCATGCCTAGTGTGTGGCTAGTTAATGCAAGCTGAGGGGTTTTTTGAATGCTGGACGCCATTTTGTTGCACGTGCTGCTGCAAACTTTGCAATGCAAAGCCAGGCAGGGGAGCCATCTTAAGTTGAGGCTGCATAGGCCTTGTGGTGCATGTGATTCAGATTATATTCAGTTGAACCTCTGGTTACAAAGTTGGTTGGACAGTATTCTCGAAGCTACCAGCATGAGTTTGACCAGACTGCAGGAGGACAGGAAGACTGGAATGCCTGGAACAGGTGAGGCTGCAGGTCCCTTATTTTGGCTGCTGGTCCCTTATTTTCAAGGCTGCTGGTCCCTTATTTTCAAATCTGTAAGTTGACAGCTATGTGATGGAGGGGTGATTATCTGGACTTGTTTTGCAGCCACATGACCTAGCACATACAACTACGTCCCCATTAGTCAGCATAACTGAATATTCTAAATAAAAACCCCAAATGAATGGCTCACTTCCTCCTTTCAGTACTGAATGATAAAGACTTCTGAGAAGAAAAGTCATTTTTTGCAAATAATAAAAGGAAATCATTAGAGACAGCAAATCATCTTAGAAAGGTGTGGTAACAACAATCTGGTCAAGGGGTGCCAGCAGAGGTGGATTTAGAGGAGTGCGACCAGTTTGCTGTACTGGTCACTGAGCCGAGAGGGGGGCACCGCAACAATGCCTTAGAATGGAAGGCAAGAGGTGGGGAGGGTACGCCCAATGTTGGTACTGCACAGGGTGCTGCTGAAATGTGAGAGCCCAAAGTCCGCCACTGGTGTCAGTGCTTTAGTTATAGCTACTGCTATCAGCATGCAAGATCAATGGATTCCTGTAGTGTGTGTGTGTGTGTGTGTGTGTAAAACAGCTCTCATTTTAACTACATGTACACTACCACCC
The DNA here is from genome assembly GCF_965113315.1 of Podarcis vaucheri. Lineage (NCBI taxonomy): Eukaryota > Metazoa > Chordata > Lepidosauria > Squamata > Lacertidae > Podarcis > Podarcis vaucheri. The sequence continues at coordinate 23,060,589 of NC_138749.1, forward strand.
CAGTTTTACTAACTCTGCCAACGCTGGTAAAATTGCCCTGCTCTATTTGCTAGTGCCATTTTATAACGTTACCTAATAGATAATGACAAATAGCACATGCATTTGAAACATTTGCTCCCAACTGGATTGTAATGGTTTATTCCACTGTCTTGATCCAGAGCATACCGCATTTACTGCATGGAGGGGACAAACTGTGCGCTTGGCAATTATTCTTCAATTGCAGTGAATGGAGAGACCCACAAATGTAGGATAACTATGGATACTGGAATTCCTTTACCCAAAGCAATCTTACTATGTGCAGTACAAATTTTTTAAGCCACAAAACCACACACATACACAACGAGTTGGATCCAAAGAAGAATGAGTGGAACTCTTCTCAAGCAATGGGAGCTATAGCCCCTGAACCTGCTCAAACACTCCTGGGGATCAAGGAACCCTCTGATATGGGAGGTGGGATGAGACACAGGGAGCAGGAGGAGGAAATCAGAAGAATTTGGCAGGGGTCCCTTGCGGAAGTTCCTTTCTGTTTGCGCAAGGCGTTTCTGGATCCGAGCCATTACCTGCATTACAAAGCCAAATACACATATAGAGTAAGAGATGATGACAATTTTACTTAAATAGTACAGAGATCATAATTAGATATATTGTGAGATATCTCACACCTAGTGAAAAGCCTGAAGGGTGACAGCATTTAATTAGCTTATTTGTGTCCCAATGTTAAGCCTCTACTCTTGAACCCTATTTGTATTATATAAAAAATATGAGTGGCACTAAGAATGGCACCTGGTATACAACAAAACTGGACAATACTCTGTTCACTGAAATAAGTTAATGAGTCTAAGTCCCAAACTCGAATATCAGAGACAACCAATTACCCTGTCTGAAACACAGGCTTTTAAAACTATCAGGTACTTGTAAAATGGTCTGCTACACACGAGTAATATGTTGTTTAAATGGCTTGTTTGACTAGATGCATTCACCATGAAATTGATTCTTTTAAAAGACTATTTTTAAACTAGATACAAGTTAACTGCATGGGCTGAAAATGAGAAAAAAACCTGGCATTATAAAGGGTGGGCTTCAAGTACGGGTCCAATTTTATGAGGTCGAGGGTTAGTTGAATGAGAAACTCATCAACTATAGCCATGTCCCATGCAGGAACCAAGGAGGCTGCATACCAGTATATTATGCTGCAATTTCCATGTCAAGGGCTGTAAGGTCTAGTGTTACTTCACCACACAGCTTCCCTCTAAAGCATCACAAAGACATACAATATAATGTATTTGAAAAAATAAGATAAGGAACTGGGAGGAAAACGCCCGTCACCCAAATCTTTTAAATGTAGGAGCAGCTTGTAAATACTATTATATTGAATATGACACAGTGTATGTGATTTCTGTGCATGGCTGACAGTTTGCAGCTTAAATCCTGGCCACAGTCAAGCACCAAAAGCGAGATACGGTGTTATATTCATGGACGACAGTGCTTGTGAGTATAACAAGGGACCTCAAAGTGTTATAATATGGTAGCACTTTATCTCTAAACATCTCTTTAAAAAATAAGATGGAAAGGGACAAAATGACCTGTGTGAGTGCGACTATGAAGCAGAACTTAATCACCATTTGTTAAGTCGCATATACATAATTTATCAGATATCCATGATACCTATACAACAAATTACCAAGCAAATATAGAGAAGAATAAAAGTCTGGCTGAAGCAGAACCACCATGGCATTGTGAGGGTAAGTCTTGTCTCTTTAACCCTTTAAGGGTATTTGATAGTGCCTACAAACATATAGATAGAGGTGATCCAGTCAACACTGTGTGCTTAGACTTTCAAAAAGTTTTTGATAAAGCATCTCACCAAACTTAAACTTAAAAGTCATGGAATAAAAGGAGAGGTCTTCTTATGGATCAGTAACTGTGTTTTTATGTTTTTATGCTGTAAACTGCCCTGTGATCCTCGGAAGAAGGGTGGTATATAAATTTAATAAAATTAATAACAACAACTATAACAACTGTGAGAACAGGATGTGGGACTAGACAGATCTTTAGCTCCATCCATCAGGGCTCTTCTTACATTCTTTTTCTAAGCATCACTAAATTAGAACTGATGTGCTAGCTGGGTTGGAGGGAGATTGCATCTTCCCTATGAGAGATTGTGGTTTTAGGGTTGAGAGAATATGATATTTCCATAACCCAAAAGAGAGATGATTCCCACTTCCTTCAAGAGAGATCTCTAGGATCCTTCACAGCAAACAAGTCACACAGTGCATTTAACATTCTTGTAAAGATGATTGCCTGGGGAAAAAAACCTATCCGCTAGTTCCTGGTGTAGGATTTATGAACTAAGGTTTGTTTGTAAGAAATCCCTTATATGTCATTAGCAGCAGGACTGACGCTCTGGAAGTGATGCCGCAAAACTGTCACTCATTCAGAGCACATTCACTGTTAAGTTCATATAGCTCCAAAATGAGTAATTTGCATCCTTAGAAAGTCAACTGAACTAAAATTATTGTTTTTATTATTCTATTTGTACTCCAAAATAAGACATTTTCCCCTGGAAATGCAAGATGCCAAGTTGAAAAGAGGGTAATGGGAGTATCAGTGAAGAATAAATAAATATGTGCTACAAAAATGTTTATACACTAGCACCGGGAGATAATGTAACAGCAAACTGTTCTGCCAACTGGAAAAGTTCAAGCTTTGGAGTAGATTCAAATTTCAAACCCCGAAAGGCTAGTCTGTGTTGTGCCACCGGATGATTAGCACCCACCAAAGAGTGCCAGCCACACTGTTTTGTTTTTAAAATAAGACCAGCTGCAGACAGATTCATGGAATGAATCTCTCTTCATCTTGTCTTTCACACCACAGGCAATGTGCCACATTGGAATCTGAAAGAGGAAACAGGCATAAGTGTCAGGAGAACAACAAGAAATGAAGCTTCAGATTACACAGAGGTAATAAAAATGCCTGGTTTCAGAGTGTGCCTAGTCCACCACAGGGAAGATAGAAAATTCAAATCAAATTGGCAAATGCAGCTGCAGAGTGATTCTCCAATGCCAGTACATGCCTAGAGTATGGTTCTTCTGATTTCAGACTCAGAGGAGATGAAGGAGAACGAGGAGGCCATAGCATCATAGTTTATAATGAACTGTGATTTATATGGTCAGGATTCAAATATGTGTTTCTCTTGGCGGCTTTGGTTTTATCATGCAACACTGGAAGGTGGTGGTACTGCTGCATGAGAAATTCATGCCCCAAACTCTGTTCCGTGTGCACAACTATTTACTTTTTTTATATCCCGACTGGTAAGTACGTTTATATTCTTTTAAAAAGTGTGTGAGGACCGATCAAGGTACTGTACAGGTAAGACAGAAGAGCAAATTGCCTGGGCTTACACTAAGGGGGGGGAGAGATTTGTTCAACAATTATGCAGGTCAGGAACTGCGGAAACCTGTTGCCTTAAAGCAACAGTGAATCACACAAACACACACAAAAAACAGCACATACCAAGTTGCAGAAAGTCACAATTACGGTTTTAGAGATACACAACAAGAAGTTTGAATCATACAGTTGTTAGGATCATAGTACATGAAGGAGCTCCATGTTGCATTCTGGTGCTATATGGTGTTGTGTTGCTATGTGGCGCCCTGGCTCTGGAATTTTCTCTCCAGGGAAACCTGCCTGGTGCTGAGTGATTTTTTAAATTTTTATTTTCTTGTTTGGCACCAGATGAAGACCTTTTCATTTGCCCAGGCTTTAAGGATTGCTGACTTGCTACTTTATTTTCCAATGTTATTTTTAAAAGTTCTGCTGTTATAAACTTATTGTTTTAATTATTTATTGTATTTTTAAAAACTGCCTGGTAAACCACACCAAACATCTCTTCAGTTGTACCAAATGTCATAATAACCCTGTTACATTTATTTATACAAAGCAGCACCCAGCAAAACAAATTGTGGCAGTAATTAGTATTTCCACACTTCCAGGGCCCCAAAGGTTTGTCTGTCTGTGAATGTGTACTCTATTAGTAAGTTAATTTTCACATAGCTTTAGGCTCTGTCAGAAAATGTTGCCTGTGCTTTCCCATGGTTTGGCGCTACCAAAAAAGATGCCCAGAATTTGGTTTGGCTGCAAATTCTCTGACTATTGGGACGCCAAGTCTATCTAGGACAGACATCTATAAGCCTTCTTGAGCACATCAACACTGGCAACACTTAATTTAAAAATACTTTTAGCTACTGAGGGCTGATTCACACAAGTGAATGTTCACCACTTAGTGATCGTAGCAGAAAATGGTGTTTTGCTAGTGCAAAAGCACCATGAGAGATCTATGGGTGGGGATTTACCTAATGAGTCGTGTCAGCGGAAGCCTGTGCATGGGTGACTGGGCAAAGAATTATAGAGTTAGGAGGGACCACAAGGGTCATTTAGTCCAGCCCCCTGAAATGCAGGAATCTTTTGCCCAACGTGAGGCTTGAACCCACAGCCCTGCGACTAAGAGTCTCATGTTTTACTGACTGAGCTATCCAGGTGAGCCACTTCAAACGGCTTGGAGTACCTGATCCAGCCAGTGGGCCACCCCTGATCTAAAGGATAGATAATAAAAAAGCAAATAACCTGACCCTTGAGGAGCCCTGATAGACAGAAGAAAGGAAAGGGAGAATGTATTCTTGATGGCGGAACGCATGGTAACTATGGTAGAAATACTGTATGAGAAGAAAAATTTCACAAAGTGCTAAAACTAGAGCAAGAAAGAAGAAAATAATGAACAACTGTGTCAAAAGCACTGAACAAGAACCATATGCTTCTTAGACAGTTAAATAAAATTAAAGTAAAAGAGTAACCATTTTGGAAAAGATTAGTGAATATCTTGTCTGTTGGTTGCAGTGACAGAGAGGCGGTTTCTGCTCCAGAGCTGCAGCCGATTGGTAGAACGTGTCTTCCAAAGTGAGGGATGGGGAGGAGAATGTGTACATCCTAGTTGAGAGACAGGGCTGGCTTGATTGATGTTTCTTCTGCTTATTTGCAGATGTTCCCAATATGTTTTCAGTGCAATTGCATTTTTGTTTTTTGCTGTTTACTACGATTTTGCTATGCTTTGATTGTTTGATTGGAGACATTTGGGTCAAAAAGTAGTATATAAATTAGTCATAACACAGCGGTATGTTTTTTTTGTGTATTGTAGTATGTTTACATGAGAGGCTACACAGATTTCCTAAGGTGGAAGTTTGTTTCAGCATCAGAAAATGCATGAAGCATCCTGTCTGGTTTTGAAGGCTGGAATAAAACAAAAACAAAATATAACAAGAAACGAGTGGGCTGTGAGGAGTGCCCAGATCAGAAATGATGTAGCCAAGCTGGAAGGACTAAACAAATGTACAGTATATGACTGCCAAAAATTGCAATAGATGTGCAGTACAGAATATGAATTTGAGGGAGAGGCAAGGAACCAGAAACTGTTCAACAGTTAGGACAATTAATACTTGTGTATGTTTTGAACACACACAGCAAGAATTGCAATTCCCATATCAGAGTCATTTTCAAAGAGGTTCAAAAATATTTCTCAGTTCATCCTAGCCAAGATGAATAATGGGAGGTTTATTTTACATGGATCATCTGCCATCCTATCTGCAGCTTGTGTCAATGCAAGGCAGACAAGCAACTCGGCAAAATTAATGCACCCTAAAAACCCAGACTGTCTGTAACATTTGATTCTATTGGAGACTGCAAAGTCTCCATTACATCCTGGAAGTATTAGCTTCATAATATTATCATTTTGCCGTGACAATTAACTTCACTAACATAGTAGCTATGAGGCTGCCAAGTCATTCCTGGAAGAACTGCTGGGGACGAAACACAAATATACATATGCTAACAGAACAGAGATGTATCGTTAATTTCTGCCAAAAAGTGCCATGATTCAATGAGTTTTAAATATTAACACCATACATGCTGAAGAGACAGTCTGCTAAAATGTTAAATTATTTTTCCTACTGTAATTGTGTTAGTTGGTCTCCCCTCTGCTACTTTACATGAGATGGCACAGTGCCCTCTTGCTTAGCTATCAACTTCATTTTTCTGAATTCTATATCTTCATAGAATTATTTTCAGAATTATTTTTGATGCAGATAACATCAAAGCAAAGCAGATTTGAATAAACTTGGCATCTGCATTTTTGAAGTAATATGGTCAATACTGATGTTGCCCTATCTATTTTAGTAGTACAGCTGGTGAACACTTGTTGAGGGATTGAACAAAGTCATTTTAATATATGTTAGTATTGGGATGCATCTAGATTAAGTTGTTGTAAGGTTAAACAGAGGTGAAGTGGATTAAATTACAAAGGCGGAATACGATGGAAGATTCAGTGTCTGAAGCCAAGGAAAATCTGTGCAATAGAGCCAGGTGAACTCAAGAGCCATTTGAAGAATACAGTAACCCATTTTAAGTGTAAATTTTTTGAGTGATATCCTTTAATAAGGGAGCACAGCAAGTTAGTTCACTAGCTGTGACTTCTTGTTTACAGTAAGAAGGGGTGCAGATCAGTACTCAAATGCTGAATTGCTCATGTGAGCAGCTATTGATATAACTGAGCACTGTCTGAATGAGCACAGTAGAAACATCACATTTTTCTTTTGATAACCATATGGAGAGAGCAAGAGAGTCGGGTCATGAATATGTGGACAATACAGATAGTAGAGGCCACTTCTCGTGTTATGTAGTCTGACTTTGCATGGTGGGACGTTCTTTTCCTCTGTGGAGCAGGACATGAGGAACTGGTAACTATAACAAGTTGCCTATCAAGTACCAGGCTCTTGCTTCTGATTGTTTGTTTCTTATAAGTGCTCTTCACTGGCCTTATTTGGGCATTTTGCCTCATGTGACTACAACCATGCAAGACAGGTGAGTGGGTCCACTTGTCCATCCTGCATAAGCCCCTGCATCCCACAGCCAAAGAGATGCTGGTTGTGTTTATCAGCTGCAAGGCTATGTTCAGGAGGCTGCTTCACTGTAGATGTGCCTAGCCCCATTCCCTTGCCTCATGCAATTATAATTGTGTGAGGCTGAATGTTTCTTCAATCGGAAGGGAAGACTAGCTTATATAGGGGAAAGTTGGTAGGCCAGGTGATGAGGGCTGTTTGCATTATTTATCATATATATATATATATATATATATATATATATATATATATATGCAGGTTTTGGTGTCTTCGGGTGTCTTCCCGTGTAAGAGTCGGGGTGTCTGGGCGACGTTTCGACGAGGTCTCACTCGTCATCTTCAGGCTGGTGCTTTCGGCTTCTTGTTACTGGAACAGAGCAGAATCTGGTGTTTGAGTTCCTATAAATACTGTTGAGGGGTGTGGTGTATAGCCTCCAACGTTCTAGGCAGAGAGGAAGTTCCTAGATTAGTGTGCCTTTTCTTCTTTTGTTCCTTAATTACTTGAGGGATATCTTGAGTGATTTCATGAGTGATATTCTGAATACCACTGGGTGGGTCATTAAGTGTAGATTAGTTGCTAAAGCTTTCGTGTCTTGACCTCTTGAGCTTGTGAAGAGTTTTTCTGAGAAGATGGCTGTGCTGCATTTAGTTGTGCTCTGGCTTGGCTTCGTGTATAGGGGCGAGCTGTGATTTTGTGCCTTGTGCCAGCCAGATCTGTGTAGGGATTGCAGGGGGGTGCAGCATCCGGAGGTGCCACTATAGTTTGGCTACTGGATGGAGTCTGTAATATGTCTGTGGAGAGGGTCTGGGTTTGGGTCTGGTGTGGTTGATTGGTGACGGCGTTCTGTGTGCCTCTGGTTCTGGTGTCGGTTTTTGTGGGGAGGGCTAATTTCCAGATGTCTGGCAGGCGGGACGTGTCGTCACGCTTGTTCATGTTGTGAGGGTGTTTCTCTATCTCGATGGCTTCCATGATTATTCTCTTGTGGTGATGTTCCATGTTAAAGAGCAATTTGGAATCTGCAAAATTAATTTCGTGTCCTGTTTCTTTCATGTGTTGGAAAAGACACGAATATACACGAAGCCTATACACGAAGCCAAGCCAGAGCACAACTAAATGCAGCACAGCCATCTTCTCAGAAAAACTCTTCACAAGCTCAAGAGGTCAAGACACGAAAGCTTTAGCAACTAATCTACACTTAATGACCCACCCAGTGGTATTCAGAATATCACTCATGAAATCACTCAAGATATCCCTCAAGTAATTAAGGAACAAAAGAAGAAAAGGCACACTAATCTAGGAACTTCCTCTCTGCCTAGAACGTTGGAGGCTATACACCACACCCCTCAACAGTATTTATAGGAACTCAAACACCAGATTCTGCTCTGTTCCAGTAACAAGAAGCCGAAAGCACCAGCCTGAAGATGACGAGTGAGACCTCGTCGAAACATCGCCCAGACACCCCGACTCTTACACGGGAAGACACCCGAAGACACCAAAACCTGCATTCCTGTACCCGTGAAAATCTACGAAAGCAAATATATATATATATATATGCCCCCATTCTACAAATTGCACTCAAGGCAGTTTAAGATACTATAAGACACATTATAAAACACTAATACAACAAATTACAATATTGTTAATACCAGCCATATGAAATCATGCCAGAAGGAAGAGCAGAGCCATAAAATGTAATGTATTACCAGATTCGGAAGGAAAACAAAAAGAATTTAAGCCACTGACTGTGCCCAGCTAAAATACATCAAACAAACTAAAAGATGTCAGGAAGATCTCCTTGGGGGAAAAGCTGTACAGTCCATGAGCAACCATGGAAAAGGTCCCACCTGCCCCCGCCAATATCTGCAGATGGGAGCACAAGGAGGGCTTCCTATGAAGGTCTCAGTTGTGATGGAGGTTCCAAGGGAAGCAAGTGAATCTTGTGATTCTGAACTTTGGAAAGTTGTCAGGAGTGCACAGACAGTATAAACAGTCAAGAAAGTGCTCCAAGGCATACATAGGATCCAGGTTCCCATCACAAAGTATTTACACCCTCGGTTTAAATAGTGGAAGAGAAAAGGAAAAGGGGGTCCAGATGACAAAGATAATGGCAAAGGTAACAAGTGACAACTGGTTTTGTAAATGACACAAATCCACATTCATTCTGTTTATATGGTTGATGTCACTGTATGTTTTTAGGAGGTTTAAGATAAGTTACAACACATACAGTAAATGCATCTCAATAGCTATATTTAAATAGGCTCTATGATGCCTCTCCCAAATCACAAAACGGATTCTGCAAGCCTGTCCCCACAATATCAGTTTAATTCCACCCACTTGCAGCCACTCAAACAAAAATGTTCCCTAAGCTTCAGGCTTTTCTGTAGAAGGACCTGCACATAAAAGAGCTAAGAGAGGTGCATACATACTGAATAATAAGGACTGAAATGTAAGCTGTGGTGAGGTGGTGGGAAGTCACGGGTGGAAAAAGATTTGTATGGGTAGATGTACTGTATAATGTATTAATTTAAGGATTTATGTTGTAAATAACTCAAGAATATATGTATGCACAATCTATACTCAATAAAAATTAAACATAAAAAAGAAATAAGGACTGAAAAGTAATGAGCCAGGTTTGTGCCTTTGCTTCACATTTACAACTGTCTGAAAAATCAAAGTGTAGACTATTAATAGCCTGAACAGATGTTCAAAAGATAGCTGTTTGGCACCAAATCAATGTGATAAGATACTAAAACCTATTAACAATGAACAAATTAAAGAATAATGTGGAACAATAAACCATCTAGAAAGAAAATGAGAGAGATCATAACATTTGATCAGAAAGTTAATATATTTTTATTACTGCCTGGCAGCAGACTAGTAATAGACAAATTAAAATGTGTGCAGCAAACTGGGAGTTCAGCTACATGATAGTGAAGATGACTCAAGACAGCCCAATATTTATAGCAAATGAAAATGAATTTGACTAGACTTGGCATCAAGATATTTTCCTTTATGTCTTACATTTATACCTGTGCTTGGAAATCCTAGAAGAATCGAAAGGCTACTCAAAACCATGCAATTATGGGTGAGAATAAGTCACAACAAGGAGTTTTCACTGTATGTGAATATTTCAAACTGTCATGACAAATCCATGACTAGATGATAGGCCTTTATGGAACAAATCATTTCACTACTCAAATATACAACACAATGACAGCTAGTTTTTTAAAGGCAACTTATAAATGCACACGTTAATAAATGCCAAAGGTTATGAAGCATTTGGATTCCTTGTAGTAGGGCAGCTAAGCTAAGGTTTAGCTTAGCATGTTATCTGAACCTGGGATAGTAGTTAAGGTCCCTTCTTTCTTTACCATGATCTGTAGCCAAGAAGAAACAATTTGCTCAAGCATGAGCCTAGTCTGGGTGACAAGCTAAGCCAAATGTTAGCTTAGCTGTCATCCCTGCACTGAGCTAGAACGTCTAGGGAGGAGAAAATGAGCTGTAATTTCCTTCTTGGGAGCCAGCGTGTTTGTGCCAGCCATGGTTTGGCTTAGCGCGTTATGTGTGAGTGTAGTTAGTACCCGATATCAGGGTACATTAATCTACCCAACCGAAAACAGAACGTATGTAAAAGAATGTAAAACAATATGCTCAATATACTTAAGTACAAATTCTAGAAGAGTTTCACATCAAGAAGAATGTACTTGGAAACTAGAAATATCCTAATCCATTCAGAAGGAAACCCTTTTAATTTCCATCTATTTCAAAGGAAGTTAAAGTACATCTGTGGATCAATTACACTGAAATACTAAGAGCACCTCATGTTGGCTAGCTAGATCATGCCAGTTGTGTTTTGTATACATATTCCAATATTGATGTTGAACATTATGCAAGAGATGGACAGACAAGCAACAACAGTTCCTATAACCCATATTATATGTATTTTCCACTTCCTCTCTTACAATTCTGATATTTCAAAAAATGCATTGGGAATTATCAATCAATATATGTCCATAACAATGTTTGAAGCTGCATTTTATAACACACAAACACATTAAAGGGAGCCAGGCTCTTATCATACGCCAATTGCAGAAATAGACTAAAGCATGCGGCACAAGCCCACAAAATGGTTTATGTTATATTGCTCTTTGTGTTTTAAAGCCCAATATATGTCTGAATTTTTTAAAACATCAGAGTAAAGCAACGTAACTAAATACATGAGGTCAATGACTGTGATTCAACTCTTCCACTGATCTTAACTGAAGACTTAAGAAAAGGAGCCAAGGAAAGTAATGGGGAAATTGTATTTGTCTGACCTTGTGACAGATCTGTTAAAGCTATGAGCAACTTGACAGGTAACATCTGGGTTTACCGACTATGGGAATTTGGAAAGTTGCCATGCCCTTAACTCTTCTATTATAAACCAATCTTCTGGTGGCTGCTTTAAAAAAAAACAAAAACTAAAGGAAGTTCCAGGAGGTCGAAACATAACTATTCTTATGGGGGGGGGGACCACCATTCACAGTCTTCCTGGATGCTTTTGCTTTCAGCGGGTGGGTTTAAATGGCAGTATGCAACATGCTGGAGCTGTTCAGCTGTCTAAAATGGAAAGGAACTGAGTAATGCACTGCTTCAGTTGCATATATCATTTCCCTGTTCCCTTTGTTTACAATACTGCTTCTAGTTTAGCACTCTCAGAAGCAACGTGAAGGGGCTAATGCCACGGTCTGAAGTGGCAGGAAAGCCAAAGCAGACTCTATGAAAAATGGACCATTCATCTCTTTGCATTAAAACAGATCCTTCTATATTTGTAACCTCTTCATCTCTCTGCCAACAAACAGAAACTTTTAACACCTTTAAATTGCATGCCTGGGAATTAGTCTACCAAATTGATTTGAGATCTTAACTTGGAGTTATTTCCAATCCTGGTCCTACTCAGAGTAGACTTACTGAAATGAATGAACCTAAATTAGTCAGGTCCACTAACTACAATAGGCTTACTCTGAGCAGGGCTAATACTGGATACCATATTTTGTAATCAGTATTATTACCTATAGGAGCTGATTTATTTTAGTAATTAGCTTATTTTTCTTTTAGTGGTAATTTACATAAGGGTGGCCAGCCAACATAGTAAGTAATCACCACGGCTTGTCCTGATACTATTTTCTTCTTAGAATGAGCCCTCTATCCCCCAATGATGCCAGGACCAAATGAATGCTTTCCCAGACACAGAGACAATGTATTTTTTCAACTGCATCTCTATTAATTCCTCCAAGGTGACTTGATAGAACACCATAAAATTTTATAACAAAAACCTTGAGATTCATGTTCCAATTCTCTGAAGAAATAAACCAAAATGGATAGCATTCAGGTTTTGGAAATTTGTTTACCGACTACTGTCCATGCCACAACGAGCATAAGCCGCATTAAAAGCACTACCACATATAGACATCTACAAAATTTATTTCAGCATATAAACAGTATACACAGTTGTATTTAAATTAAAATATCCTAGATTTGGGATAGGTTTTAAAAATAAGAATTAAAAAATCCTCCAACTTAATGCCTATCCTAGATTTGGGATAGGTTTTAAAAATAATAATTAAAAAATCCTCCAACTTAATGCCTGCTAGAATTATTATAGCTGAAATGGGCATTATCATGTTTTACACATACCCACTAAAGCAACGAGGCTTACTGAAAGTTACCAGCCAAATTTCAAACACCACTGTGGTCCCTCACATAGCTAATGAAATTGGGGCACTATTGCTCCAAAGAGCTGCTTGATGTCCACTATGTGGGAAATGAACATAGAGATAAGCATTTTCTTTTATTAAATATAACATCATAAAGCAAATAATGTGTGAGTGTTACCTTGTTCCCCAATTATCCACTTTCTCTTAGGCAGATGAAGTTAATTTCACTGTAGACAGTGCTGGAAAGTTTCCAGAAATGGAATTCACTCAGAAGAGGCACTTGCTTTGGCTGTTGGAGTCAGAGAGTTTAGCCATGCAAGACTGGCACTTGTCTGTATTTGACTTGATGCTGAATTCTGATATTTTTTGCAGTGACAATGCAAGAAGAGACAGATAGCAAGGAGACAGCAGAAGAGGAGGAGAAGGTGTGAGGAATGCGGAAATATGGAGCTTTTTGCTTTTTCTTAGGGCAAATGGACAGATATACCCTGTTCAAGCTGCCCAAGACCAGATGTCAGATACCCAAAGGTGGAATTACATCAGAACCTGACATCTCCAATGGCTTTAGTGCCCTGTTACTTAAGAGGACCACATAGGTAGAAGTGAGTTGCCAAACTAATGGACAGAACACATACATGCATTAGTTCTACAAGATTACAAGGATAGTTAGATTTAAGGGGGAGGGAGAGATAATGCATAGTTCCTATGACCTACCTGATTAGGGATACCAGTTCTGCAAGCAAGGCATCTTGGGCAGAAATAAGCTAAAAATGAAGCTATCTGTAGCAACTTTCTTTGTTATAGGTAAAGTGTGCAAACAAAAAGCAATACATGTTAAAAATGAAGCAAAAGTATCTTAAAACTCTACACAGTGTCAGCTAGTACATCAATCAATGCTATGTCTAGAGGACTCTTTTTGTTGTTTAAGTCCAAAGGTCATACCAAATCTAGCAAACTATTTGCTATTGTATCACAGAATCAACGTAAAAGTGGCAACATAATCTCAACCAACATTAACACACAGGATGCCAACAAACCGTTCTTTCCCCATTTAAGCACACAAAGAGCAGCGTGCATAACAACTTTAACACTAGACTGTTCGAAATGGTTCAGAGCCTAATTAACAAACTGCCACTAGCTATTCCTGGCTGCCTATCAGCAAAACTATGTCAAATGGCTCACTTCTGTATTATTGTGCCCAATTAGAAACATGCAATGCATTTTCTTTTTTCTCCTGAAGATTTATTTATTCACAGAGAGAATGCCCCTTCCTGCAACTGCACCTCCAGAAGTCAAAAGGAGCCGACCACAAAAGAGCTGGCCCAACTGAAGGATGCTCAGGTCCTACCTGAAGGCTTGCCACAGGGGTCTGGTTGGCCACCATGAGATTAGGATGTTGGATTATGCGGCCCATTGGCCTGACCCAGCAGAGTCTTGTTCTTATAAGACCCAGCAGAGTCATGTTCTTATAAGAAAACTAAACAAGTATTTCAATGTTTGATCTCCAGTATATTTGCAAGTGAAAATACCTTCCGCTATGTGTAGCCAATAACCTGACATAGTACGGGGCAGCTTCCAAAATGAGTATGTCTGTGTATGCTACAATTCATTATTGTAAGAAACAGAATTACTTTACAAAACAGTACAGGTGTATATGGATCCTTAAACACTGCACCATGATGAACACTCTCCCAATGAAGACTCTGTAGAAAGGGGTTCACTTACTGACTGTTTCTCATCCACTAACCAATTTGGATGACTTTTACTTCTGTGAAATTCTAGCTCCAACAGCTATAATAGAATATGAATGAATTTTGCCAGGTTTTGTTCTCTGTGCACTACTGGCCTCAAAAAAAAAAGTATAAACTCACAAGGTAATGGTGTTATCAATGCTCAGAAGCAGATCAACTAAGGGCTAAAATAAATTTAGCACTGGGTTATTTGTGCTTGGGTCTCCAGACTTTTTCCACTTCAAGAAAGTTGGGGAACCCAGACCCCCCCCCCCATCTAAATCTTTTCTGCTGAGGAAGAAAAATATGGATACACCAAGTGGCACTATGTATAATTTTTTTTTTTTTTTTTAGGGTGTGCAAGGGTGAAGGGGAAAGTTTAAACACCCTCTCCTCCAGTACAACAGTTCCAATCAAAATTAGGGGGACCCACAGCTGCTTTTAAGTTGGGGGGGGGAATGTTTGGAAATCCAATCACAGATCTCGTAAGTCACATCCAGTTTGTCCCCAGGACAAGCAAACAGCAGCAGCTGTTGTGGTACAGTGAAGCTAATAATGCCAGTATTTCTTAGTTAAATGACTGAGCAGGCCAGCACTCTTCTCTGACTTTCTATTCTGTGGTCTTCACCCATTTTTACATCCCTGCTGCTCTCTGGTGGATGCCAACGCTGCTTCAGGTAGCTTTGCCCTGCTTCAGGTAGCTTGCCACATAGTTAAAACGTCACTATCTTCTTAATTAAACAATTAAAATCCCCACAATCAAAGGCAGCCATAAAATCATTTCAAAACACAGCATATCACTGAAAGAAAACCCAAGCAGGTATCAGAACAGGCTTCAGGATAGATTTAATTCCCTGAAGGCCAACCTAAAACAAGTAGACTTCCCATAGCCTCCAATGACTGATTGAGAAGCATCAACAAGAAGCAGCTAGAGCTGTGCTGCTAGCATACACGACAACTATATGGAAGCAATGATTATCGGCAGGGTGGAGGGGAGAAGGAACGCATCTGGGCCGCTTAACCAGACTTGGTGAGCTTGGTGTGTTTCATGGGTGGCCTACTCAGGAACAGATAGCTACATCATAGGTAAAGTCTGCCTGCAAAGAAGACAAATCTTTTCTTGTAGCTGGTCCAAGATTATGTAACCACAGGGATCAAGAAATCTCATAAACTTCATTCTAAGTGAAAGGAACCATCTCTCTTACTGATATGCCCCTAAGAGCAAGCAGCTGTTCTCCACCTCCACAAGAGGAAAAAACATGCACGGGGTGGAGGGGTGGGGAAATCACCTTCTTGTGAGGAGGGAAAAGTATGTGTGGGAAATCACCCTTTGCTACATACAAAATCTCCTTCAAGGGGCGGGGAGATGTGAACTAACCACACCTGAACGCCTCCATAGTACTAGTACAGTAACACTTTGCATAGAATAATCTGTACACAGAGTAATGTGTACAATCTCACAACGTTACAGCAATAGCACAATGAATCAAATGAAGCTTTTAGCCCAATAAGCACAACTCTATTTTGTAACTGACCTCTAACTGAAGAAATGCAAAACTTGTTTCTGGTGTTATACTAGAATCTGAAATGTCTCTACATACTGAAGAAATGAATTATTTTCAATCCTCCCACTCTTACCCGGGAGCAATGTCTGCTTGTCACTTAGATACCTGCTCATAAAGAATATAAGTAGTAACAAGTTGATTTAAACAATTTATTGCCAAGAGTAGAAGCAGAACGTTGTATTTGTCTGCCAAGCTGATTAACCACCATAAACAAGCCTATGCCCTTTAGGTTTAACATGACCACACCTCATAGCTATGTTACAAAAGAAAATACATCTTTCAAACTCACTTTACATAAAGAATGTATTTCTGCTTACTGGCCTAGATATTTAAAGTACTTAGTGGAATGTGATTATATTGTTTCCCATTCGCAGAATCTGCAAGTTTGTTAGCAACAAGTCTATAATACATTATCACCCTACCCCATAATTGTGACTGGTCTTGAAAAACTCTGTATGCATGTACATGTTTTCTAGGGAAGGTTATTATGTATGCTTGGATAGTTACTAATGGCAGATCTTGATATCAAGATGCCCAATTCTTACTGAATGAAAAACAAGGTCAGATTTCTTACATGATAGCAGAACTGTTGTGTTTCATCCACAGAAAACATTGAAGCCAATCATCTTTGTTTATTGCAGTTTAGTTTATTAATTGTGAAAGTTCAGGAGTGTTGGCACTCAGAAGTAGTATGATATAAAAGCCAAAGTTTGAATCCAGCCATGTAAATTTGTCTATACTGGTCTTGCTTATACTTCACAGTAAACCATAGTTAATGGTTTGCACTTCGAGGCCCCCAGGATCCCACCCCCCTTGAAATAACTTCACACTGACACTTATTTTAGTTTAAATTTTGGGCAGATTTTGGCCACAACTTTATTTAATACAACCATGTGAGCAGTATTGGCTCCAAACTATATCTGACTCCACCTTTCTGATTGGTAATCTAAAAGAGTAAACCACACGAGGGAGCAACATTGATGAAGACCAACCAAAGCTCACCCCAGGGTTCCTGTGGTGTTGGCATGGCCCTAGCCCCTCAAGTGGATTTCGGACGAGATCCAGGACCCCCAAATTCCTTTACCAGAATACCCTATTCCTGGAGGGGCAGGTGATGGCTGCACCTCCCCTCCCCCACATTTCAATGCGCTAATGCAATGCCTAACCACCACCTTACAAGTTGTGGCGATTGCTGAGGGGGTAGGCGAAAACCAAGTGGCTGCAGCCAATCTGCCAAATGGAAAAATTCCTACCCAGCCCCTGTTCTAAAACAGGCGACCCAAACCAAAGCAAGGCCAAAGCAACACTGCCTAACACAAGGGAAGGGGGCGGGTGTTCGGCAGTGAGAAGCAAGTACCCCCAATTACGTTGCGCTGCCTTTCTTAACAGCCCCTGGGATCACGCCACCCCCAGGCGATTGGCCCAGACAGCCTGGCGTGATCCCAGGGCTAGGGCTAGGGCTTGGGGTTACACCCCTCCAATGGTGTGCCCTGAGTGCCCTTGCGCAACCAGGACCCTCAATTAGGAGGATCCTATTTGCAATGAGTATGCACAGGAGGTTGGATGGTCACCTGTCATGGATGCTTTAGCTGAGATTTCTGCATTGCAGGGAGTTGTGCTAGATGACCCTTGGGGTCTCTTCAAACTCTACAATTCTATGATTCTATGAAACCATGATCTCTAGCTTAGCATTATGTCTGAACTGAGGATCATGGCTTGTCTTGCTTACTACTACTGCTACTACTGCTACTACTGCTACTACTACTACTACTACTACTACTACTACTACATTTATGAGTCACTTCCCATGAGGCCACCTAAAGCAATTTACAATGACATATATAAAAGTTACATCTTTAAAAACAATTGCATATATAAAAACAACTAGAAAAATCAACTATAAATATAACAATGGTTTAAATCAACAGCTGCACACACATCAAACCAAATCCCAAACCGATACCATCTGGGATAAAGATTTTACAGGACTATCTACTATTGTATTGTGAAATCAGATTTCATAGCCAACACATGACTGAGAATGAGAACTCTTGGTGTGGCTATATTCAAATTAGTTAAGGTACTGACTTGCACTGGCCTACACCACTTTGGGAAGAGGGCTAGAGACAAATGTGACAAATAAAACAAATACAAATCAGGGATGTAGCCAAGAAGTAACTAAAAGCAGCAGTTGGAAAACAAAATGCTTGATCGATTCTTGCCTTAGAGATTCCCTACATCCCTATGTATTACTATAATCTCTACAATCAGTAAGACTGTAATATTTAGCATATATATAGTGCCTTTGAGTGTTCAAAGTACTTCATACATATTTTGTAATTCTTTTAACAACCCTGTAGGGTAATTCAGTATTATTATGCCCATATTGCAGGAGGAGGGGTCGAGAGAGTGTATTGTTTGCTTGCTTAGTAACAAGCAACTACTGTAGTGAGTTCATGGTAAATTCAATAGTTGAACCAAGGACTTCCTGTTTTCTAGCCCAATCTCTTAGCCACTATGCTAGATTAGATGCAGTTTGGCATCACCCATATTTGCCCTTAAAGGTGGATAACTGATTACTATCGGCTAGAGTCCCAGGGCTATGTAGATTACAAACTTCAGGTGCAATATGCAGTCACATGATTCCCAAAACAACCACTGTGCAGCTATGCTGTTGGCATTTATGCAACTTAACATCAGTTATACCTCTTATTTTAATATAATTCAGGTGCACCGCATTCCCATTGTTCAATGAAGCTTATTCCCACGTGAATGTGTGTGTATGTATATATATGTGTGTACCTGAAGAAAGTCTCATTTAATTTCATATGACTTACTTCTGGGGAGACAATGGCTAGGATAGTGCGGCACATTACTTGAAAAATTGAGCTTGTCAAACAGTTGTTCATTAAAGATATACAACATAAAATGTTACCTCATTCCAAACTACAACTCAGCTTCCCAGATTAGCTAAAACAGCACATGAATAGTAAACAGGTTCAGTTTACATGTGCAAATTAAATGTTCCCCATCACAGCTGTGAAACCTCATTCTTCAAATGGTGCTTCCAATGATGACAGAAAATGGTAGTACAAATGATTAAAACATTCTGAAAAGTCATGAGCCAGAATAGAACCCAACTGTCAAAGTATTAGCAATGCCCTGACTTCATTACAAGGGGCCAAACTGCAGAGCTACCCCCCCTCCACATTCCTGTACAAGAATGTACACTGTCACTTTCAAAATATACTTTAAGGATTTTGCATTTATTTTGTTAAAAGCATGTGAAAGAGCTAGTATCAACTTCCTTTTCTTACTATTGCATTTTATTACAGTGGTGCCCCGCAAGACGAATGCCTCGCAATACAAAAAACTCGCTAGACGAAAGTTTTTTCCGTTCGCGATTTGCCTCGCAAGATGAATTTCCCCTATGGGCTTGCTTCGCAAGACGAAAACGTCTCGCGGCTTTTTTTCTTTGACTAAAAACAAAGACATGTTTTGTTTATAAAGTTAATTTATTTTCCCTTAAATTTTTGAACTGCTCTTTACAGTATGTGTGACTTTAAAGAGCAGTTAATAAACTGTTGTTGTACCAAATTTGGCTTTGTTTGGACTTTTTTTGACCATAGGAACGCATTAATTGATTTTCAATGCATTCCTATGGGATTTCGTGCTTCGCAAGACGAAAAATTCGCTAGACGCCAAAAATTGCGGAACGAATTAATTTCGTCTTGCGGGGCACCACTGTAGATTTCTCTCTCCAAATGGCTGCCAGTCAGTTTAAATTTGTTTAGCACATTAAAAAAATTAAAAAATCAGATGCCTTCACCTGATTCATGAGTAGGTATGTTTACAACATATACGTAATAGACAGAACTAACTGCAGACTAATTAATCAAAGCTAGTACAAACATATTAATAAAAAGCAGGGGAGACAACAACCTTTAAGATATAGCACAAAACAGAGAAACTTTACAAAAAAAGAAGCAGCTCTATTCAGAACTAATTGATCAGGGATTCAAAATATGCATAGCACTTTAAGATGGTGGTAACAGCACAACATAGTAAAATATTTAGCATTTACAGAGTGCTTTCTGAGTGTCCAATGCACTTCACATGCATTATCTCAGTAATCCTTACAAACAACTTGTAAGATATGTCAGTCTTATGATCTCCATCCTGCAGATGGGAGAGAGAGAGAAAAGCCTAAGGCGGAGAGATGGCGAGTTCCCCAAGGCCACTGATTAGTTCATGCCAGATATACGATTTGAACTAGAGAATTAGTAGCTCACGTTCAATCAAATTATTTGCACAAAATAGTGTTCCAATGTACACGGATGCCATTTCCACAGTGCCTAATGAGCTAAGCACTATTTTCTCAACTCGTGCTTCAAAAAAACACAGAACTAGTGCTAAACATGCTCCTGGTGTTTGGGGCTCCAAAGAGTGAAGGTGTGTCTGGCAGAAAAAGAAGGGGGGGACTTAGAACAGGAAAGAGAGGCTAGAAAAGCAATCAGAAGTGCTAGGTGCATGTGCAGCAGCAGCAGCAGCAACAACTATATCTCCCTCTTTGCATGAAGTGATGGGCACAGTAAGTGGTGAGATTACTAAGTGCCTCTGCCACAGGGAGGGGAGAGGGGAAGGGTCCCCTCCCATCTTTAGGAGATTAGTTGCATATGCTGTTTTGAATTAATCTGTTCCCAGTGTGTGTGTGTGTGCTCTTTTGGGTCAAAAAGTGGCATATTAATAAACCAATGAATGAAGGAATGAACACAAGGGCTGAAGTTTGAACTTGCCCTTTGGTAGAACTACTAAGCTTCATCTGCTATCTGAAATAGCTTACTTGATGGAATATAAGATAACTTTATTCCACCAACCACTGACATGCCCGTGTTCAGTAAAGACAGCTCCTGAGGGGGGAATAGTACGGTTTCAGCTGTCAATATAATGATTATATAACTCATGGGACAAATATCCCTATCCTAATCCCTTTGAAGGGGTTTAACTTAAGGAAAGGAAGTCTTCCCCCTTCCACTGCCTTTTCCAATCTGTAGGCGGAAGGTGTGGAGAGAATGTATTTCCAGGAAAGTAGGTAACTATAGTTCTCACTGTTCAAAATGATGAAATAATAGAGACTGGAACATTGCCTAAAGCAGTTTTCTGGTAAGGGCAATTAGACATGAAAATATCAACATACATGCATCCTGAACTTACAAGTGTTTTTCCCCCATGCAATACCAGACGTTCTCTGCCATTCTCATGTGGCAAGGGGGGGAAAAGACACATGCCTATATAAAAATAGCAGAGGGAGGTTGAAAAAGAAATCAAGTTTCTTTGAAATACATTTGTTTTCCATTTATGGGGCAGATATAGCCCGAACATAGCACCAAGTTAGCAAAAGAAGAGTTAATATCTCAGCAATCTCAAACAAGTCTTTCATGCTGGCAAATCTGGAGTAGTAATAATACATAATGTACTCAACTAGGGAGCCAGATCTCCAGGCAAAGATTTGAACACCTGTACGGAAAGACAGGGGGAAAACCGTTTACCCTACATTAAAGAGGAAATTCCCTGTGCAGGAGGGGCAAGGCAGCTGCAAACCATTTCTATCTATGCCCTGAAACGCACAGTCCTTTTATGCCCCCTGTCCCATAGCAGGCTCAGGTGTCTTACTTTGGAAAATAACTGGAGATTGTGACTTGATAAATACCATGGCCATAATAAAACCGCAAAACAGCATTGAAACTCCCAAGTATTAGGCTTTTGAGTTCTGAATACAACCGAAAGATTTCCGTTCAGATTTTATACACAAAATCTGTCTCTGGGCCAGCAATTCAGATGGGAACATAGGAAAAAAGGAATGTGTTTTCATTTTTAAAAAAGGAAATAAAGAACAAAATAGAAAAGAGTTGCAAACAGTAACATCACAGTGGCAAAGGATGAGCTGAAGCAACCCTGTTTAGCTGAAACAGATACAGAACATATGAAACAGCCATTCATTGTTAGTGGGTGGTTCCCTAGACCTGATGGATGGGAGGTTGCCTGTTTTTGAGGTGGCTACACGTCTTCTGAAATACCCCCAGGTATATAGCCTGGGGGTATTTCAGGATCAATCACTGTTGTTTGAGGCTCAAGTGGCCTTGGTTGCATGGAGTGCCTTGCTTCTGCTTTGGCTGGTGGCTCAGCTATGCCCCTATCTGCACAGGGATAGCTTAACTTCTGTTGTCTATGCTCTGGTAACCTCTAGGTTAGATTACTATAATGCATTGCATATGGCACTTCCTTTGAAGACAGTTCACAAACTGCAGCTGGTGCAGATTTCAGTGGCCAGATAGTCTGAGCACAGAAGAAGAAGAAGAAGAAGAAGAAGAAGAAGAAGAAGAAGAAGAAGAAGAAGAAGAGTAGTAGTAGTAGTAGTAGTAGTAGTAGTAGTTTGGATTTGATATCCCACTTTATCACTACCCGAAGGAGTCTCAAAGCGGCTAACAATCTCCTTTCCCTTCCTACCCCACAACAAACACTCTGTGAGGTGATTGAGGCTGAGAGACTTCAGAGAAGTGCGACTAGCCCAAGGTCACCCAGCAGCTGCATGTGGAGGAGTGGGGAATCGAACCCGGTTCACCAGATTACAAGTCCACCGCTCTTAACCACTACACCACACTGGTTATAACACAATAACAGAAATCCTCACCTGACTGCACTGACTACCAATTAGTTTCCGGGCCTAATTAAAACTGCTAGTTTTGACCTATAAAGTCTTATGCAGATCAGGATCCCAATACCTCAAGGACTTCCTCTCCCTATGTGAACTGACTTGGACCCTGCAATCATCACCTGAGGCCCTTCATTGTGTGCCCCCTCAACAGGAGGCCTGGAGAGTGGCAAAACAAGAATGGGCCTTCGCAGTGGTGGCTTCCCACTTGTGGAATGCTCTCCCCAGGGAGACTCACCTAGTGCCATCACTACAAAGCTTTAGGCACCAAGCAAAAACTGTCCTTTCCCATCAGACCTCTGGCTGATGAAATTATCTATGGCCAATATGATCCATATAAAATGACAGTGATGGAATTTCAGTGGAAGCACAATACACTGCGGAACAGAGATGTATGTCTCCTCCAATCACAGTTCTGAGTTATAATTAAATGAATAACGTATTTCCCTAACGAACAGAACTTAAACATGACACACTTAAGGGATGACCTTCTACAAATAGACATTATGTCAGAGGCCTATTTCTCCAGTCAAGATTTAATAAAGGCCATATAAAATGCTTCTGGGGAGCACAGCTAGGGAGACAAGCTTATTTTTGCCGATTCAGATTGAAAGCTTTAGAGGCCTGGTTCCAGCCTTCAGGCAGCATACTGCATTGCTTGCCAATGCTTAAAGCTGTTACAACTAGGTACACATGCACATGCCAGAGAAAATAGAAGAAAGTATTAATTGGAATGATTGCAAATACATTCTTCTTCATAAATTATAAAATTGTTGTTGGCCAAGATTGGATTTAAAATAGAAATGCTCAGAGATTTTTATACGGATCTGTTACAGTGTTTGGTGCAGCTATCTGAATCTGATCAAAACAAGTTTAAATCTATTTGCAATAATCTTTCAGAGATGTCTTATTCCATAAATAATATTCAAAACTGGCTTGGGATAAGTTTAAAAAGGTTTTTGTTGACACTGGGTTTTATGTTAATGGATGCAAATAGTTGAACACAGTGCAATCTTTTCACAAATAGATCATTTTACATTCTATGATAAGAGTTGAGAATTGCAAAGAAAACTAAAAGACAAACTATTGGCCCAGACCATCAATAACACTAAGCAAATCAAAGTATAAGAGCCCCAAACAAAAGTGGGAGAGGAGATATCTGGTTAGGTTTTAGACAGACCATCCAAACAGCTGGAAAAGATGTTGATTCTCTTAGGGAAATTTATAATGCATTTGACTCATGTTTTTGTAGAGTTGTGGATTATCCTGTGGGATAAGAAAGAAAGAGCAAGAGCCAAAAAATTAACAACAGTATCTGGAAAGTGATACTATTCCTCTAGCTTTTTGCTAGTTTAAACACAATAGGAATAAGGTAAAATAAAATTAACTATATTAAATGGTGGAAAAACTGTTTTTCAATTAAGTGTTTGCTAACTAAGCATTTTTAAAAATCTAAGCATTTAAAATGTGGAATAAAATAAAAATAAAGTACCACTGTATTAAGACTAGAATCATACTTTATCTTTTGCAGTGGTCACAACGGATTCATTTTTTAATGCTGAATTAGAAAGAGTCAAATTGGATGTAAATCATGCTAACACATTATTCAAGGCTATTCAACATCTTCTATATGAAGCCACTGGGAGATCATCAGGGAATTGGAAGTCATAATGTAGCCACAATGAAATCACACTGAAACTAATATACAGGAGTTCCTGGTCCTAAAGGAAGGATAGGCAGCCTGTGACTCCCCAGAAGTTGGACCTCAACTCCCCTTTTCCGTTACCATTGGCTGTGAGAGTTGCAGGGCTACTCCCGGTCCTAGAACATATTTAAAATTCACCACAATCTATTCCTTCAGGCTACAAAATTCAAACTGAGTTCTAGTATTGTAAAGGTCATCACTAGGAGGTCTTAAAGAGACATCAGTTGAGTAATGACCCGGAAACTATAACAAATCCAGAATGCAGCAGCTAGACTGGTGACTGGGAGCAGCCACCGGAACCATAAAACACCGGTCCTGAAAGACCTACATTGGCTCCCAGTACATTTCTGAGCACAATTCAAAGCATTGATGCTGACCTTTAAAGCCTTAAATGGCCGCAGCCCAGTATACCTGAAGGAGCGTCTCCACCCCCATCGTTCTGCCCGGACACTGAGGTCCAGCTCCAAGGGCCTTCTGGTGGTTCCCTCACTGTGGGAACTTGAGGTTACAGGGAACCAGGCAGGGGGCCTTCTCGGTAGTGGCACCTGCCCTGTGGAATGTCAAGGAAATAAACAACTATCTGACTTTTAGAAGACATCTGAAGGCAACCTTGTATTGGGAAATTTTTAATGTCTAATGTTTTACAATTTTTATGGGTTGCAAGCTGCCCAGAGCGGCTTGGGAAACCCAGCCAGATGGGCGGGGTATAAATAATAAAATTAGTAGTAGTAGTAGTAGTAGTAGTAGTAGTAGTAGAGCAGTTCTGAATATATAAGAGCAGAAGACAGCTATAGTTCAGTGGTAGTGCATGCATCATTTCCTGGCATCTTTAGGATCTTGAAAACCAGGACTGAGAAAGACCTAATCTGAACCTTGGAGAGTTACTTCCAGTTGGAGTTGACAAATACAGTGCTAGATTAAGCAATATAGGGCAGTTTCCGATGTGAACAAGGGGTGATTTTATACATTTTAAGATAACCTTAGATTTCACAAATGCTATGCTGAATCATGGAATGATGATGAACTACAAATCATTAATGTTAAATGATGAACAAGTTCAGGTATTAATTTTGTTTTGATAGCCCAATAATAAGTCATCACAGTTTAAGCAGATAACAACAGAACAGATAACTCCAATCCAGAGTCCAAAAATAAGCAGCCAACAAAGAAACCTAAAGGGACTTCCTAATCAGTCCAAAGAATTTAAGCACCAAGCCCAGCATTTACTTAATCATAAAACTTATAAACCAAGTACAGATGAAGGCCAACATATTCATTATATTTACTGAACCATGAAATTTTGACTCCATTTAAAGAAAGGTCATTTCAAGTTGCAAGTTTGAAAACTGAGTTCAAGCAAAGCATGAAGGACCATCTTGTTTGAGTAAACATTTATAAAGTTCAGGCTGATTCCCCCACCCGCACCCCACAAAAGGCATTTGGACAGAAGGAAGAGTCATAATAGCAAGCTCATCAAACCAAAAGCGTTTGTCGTCGTTATTTAAAGAGGAATATTTTGTTTATAGAGGAATATTATTAGATCATTGGTTATGCCCAAGGAAGAATTTTGATGTTTGTTTCTTGAATAGCAGTATCACCCCAAAAAAACAACCCCACTATGAAACTCAGAAATTTAGAATCAGCTTGTGATTGAGTCTGTGGTTCAGTTTTATTAAACAAAGAATTCTAGTGAGTACACACTTGTTCAAGAGCATGCTTAGAACAGTGTACTGGACAATATACTTCTAGACAACAATAAAAACATGATAGAGGAATAAGATTATGTATGCATGGTGTGGAGTAGGTGCATAGAAATAAGTTTTTCTCCCTCTCTCATAATACCAGAACACAGCCCCATCCAATGAAGTTGAATGTTGGAGAATTCGGGACAGTAAAAGGAAGTACTACTTCACACAATGCACTGTTAAACTATGGAATTCGTTGCCAAAAAATGTAGTACTGGTCATTAACTTGGATGGCTTTAGAAGAGTTTTAGACCAATTAATGGAAGATAAGACTATCAATGGCTACTAGCCCTGATGGTTGTATATTGCCTCCAGTATTGGAGGTGTTATACCTGTGTACATCGCCTGCTGGTGAGAAGAATTGAGGAGAGTGTTGTCTTCACGGTTTGCTTATGGGTTTCCCATAGCTAGCCAATGTGACAGCAGGATGCCGGACTAAATGGGCCTTTGGCCTAATCCAGCAGGGGACTCTTCTTATGTTGTTACCATTATTTCTCACCTACATGCTTCTGCATCCTGCATCTTACTCTGAAGAACCAAGATACAGGAAAGGGTAAATGCACTTGCATTTGCATATATTCTGATTATCAGAGTGAGTGTTTTACTCTGGGTACAAGCCTTACTGTAAAACTCCCAACCAACAATATGAAAAGGTCAGCTAGCTAAACTGTCTTATCTGAAATTACTGGAAAGCTGATCTCTTGTAACAAGAAATTAAACTGGTGTGGCCAATGAGCCAACAATATTAAGTAATGATATGGACTGAATGCCTCCTAACCTCAGCGCAAATCTCTGCTATATATTACATTGCATATGCAAGTCATCAAAGCTGCCATAACTTTACAAGATCTTATTATGTTCTGCATAATGAGCCTGCACACACAGAACCATCAAACTGGATATAGTTTAGTTTGAGATGGATTCCCAATTGATTTCTCCACTATGAACTGTTGGATAGATTTATGTAACATGCTAAACCCTGCCCAGATAATGTTGATCACCTGTTTCATATCCAATCCATTGTGTTTGTTCCTCCCACCCCGAAAATCCCTATATACAAATTTTGGTAACAATATGCTTCAATGAAGACATAACTGGAGCATTAACTATTATGACTTACATATTAATTTTTGTATCTTTTTAGATAAGGGTGGAAAACTGTTTATATATACAGTATATATAAAATAGGCTCTTAACTTTCTATTAAAAGTCTTTCTACTACCCCAACTCCCACATAAGTTCATTGGTCATCTAGTGCTCTAGACATTCAATGTCTGTCCAGGCAAGTAGGTTTCTACTGGATACTTCATCTACAACTATTTCTTCCATCCCAGCTCCTGGGACAGCTTGTCATTGTCAAAACACTGTAAGAAAGCCCAAGATTAGAGTATTACTTTGGAAACTACTTGCACAGAGCTCTGGCATTAACTAGGAATTAATGAGGGACCATTCTAGGTACTGGATGTTGAACAGGGCTACAGATAAAATGGAATTCATATATTTGTATTTATTTAAAACTTTTCTTAACTAGCCTTCACCAGAAGATTCTGGGGGAGGGGGTGCAAAAATGTGAAAATAATCCACACAAGATGAGCAGAACTAGCATCCACATGTCATTTCCTAATCAAAGAGTACATATGGTGAATCAGGTTCCTCATATTGTTTTAATAACTAACACTGCTAGGTTAGCTGTGATACAAACAGTTAGCTTAAGAAAAACTATTTTCAAAAAGGTCACAAAGGCTTGAACTCCTCCACACAACATGCATGTAAAGTAGACATATAAGGTGTGCTTTTATGAGCAGCTTATGTATCATTCAAGTGTTTTTTTTAGTAAAGCTTTAAGAAACCAAACTAGGCATTATCAAGAGCAGAGCAAACAAACTGCAACAGTGTCAATATGTTAGCTTCAAGATAATTGTCATTGATTACAGAAGCTTCATAGATATTTGTGCTGTCCTGTGGGAACAAGGCAAAATGTGCTGAAACACTCAACCACGGTGATACAAAGGGACACTTATATCTCAGCAGGATGTGTGGATATTTCTATTTTGTGCATGATGTGGATTTTCATATAAGACCAAGAAGAGTTTCCTCATAGTGGTAATGTTAGAATGTCACTTATCTTATCTAAACTTTTACGCTGTTTTGTTGTCATATGTACCAAACATTTTTGGAGGCCAATAAGCAAAAAATAATAATACATAACACCAGCGATCAGCAATTTAGAAATGTTTGCTAGTTTTTAAAACTATTTTAAAAGGCAGCTGTGGAAACTGTAATAGTTCATAACAAATCAAGGTTTTTCATAGGCCACCCATGAAATTATTTTTTAAAGGAGGCTTATTACAACTAGAGAGCAACAGTTCTTATCGCAAAATTAATTTGTAATTAATATTGTCTTTATCACTGTTTTTATTTGTATTTTTGTTTTGTTTTTTTCCTTTTTGGTGTATCTATATCTATGAGTAACAACCCTGCTTTAAAGAGAAATTATTTTCCCAAGAATGAAAAGTTTTCTGTCAGAAACTGACAGTATTACTTTTCTTAACAATGAGTGTTTTAGAAGTTCCCATTAGTTTGGAGGAGGCTTAAACTGAACCACCAGAGTCATCACTGGTCGAAAGGGCAATTATGCTTTTGTTTCCCATGTTTACTGCATGGAAATGGAATGGGAAAATAGGTTGAGTTCATCTAGATCATATACTACAATATAAAGTATATAATGTGTAGCTCAAAACTAGAGACCTTACCTGCTATAACTAAATATTCAACATATCTATTAAATAAATTGTAGTGCTGCATATATTATAATTTTCTCTATGGCTCAATTTAAAAAATGTGGAAACTAGAATGCAACACTCTTTCCACCTTTATTTTCTATGAAACAAAGAGACAACGGGCAACAATCACTAAGTATCCAATGGATAGTGAGCTTTCCAACTACTTGACAAACCAACTGGGAGCATGACATCTTTATTTACAACACTTTTTTGACAATGTTTCAAGAGGGTCAATGATATTGTCTGTTTGCAGCTGTCATCAGACAGCTGTTTTTTCTGCTGACCCATGCACTTTCCCCTCATTGTCACTAATACCAGTTCTTCCTTGCTGCACTGGAAACGTTGACTCGTTGTGGTGGTTCCTTACTGGAGTTGTGTTTCCTGCCCTAAAGCTTCCATTTGCATAATCTACTAGCATCGCTATACCTTATTATATAGTTTACTGACAAAGACTCAAAGTTTTGGGTCTGCTAAGCAGATTACAGGATTCTTACATCATGGGATAACTTCCATGCGGAAATTTAAGTGGTACATGAGTGCAAATCATAAATATGGTAATCCTATAAAAGAGTGGGCTATGTCAGCTTCCAACACCCGATAGCCATTTACAGTAAATTAACTGTAAGATCACACGTTAGATATATGTTTAAATAGGTACAGTAAATCCTATATAGGAGTATTTTCTGTGTTGGAATTTTGTTACAATTAAAGAGGCTCTTTTTGCAAATGGGAGCATTATTATAGCTACTTAGCTTTCATTAACCTGCTCATAGTGCAAGAGTAGGCCAGTTTTCTATACAACAGATGATTTGAAATCAAGGATTAGCTAGAATAATGTGCTACTTGCAGCTCCTCAATGCGGCCACCCATAAAGGCAGTACAAGGCAGAAACATCTTTTGTTTTAATAGCAGACCTCATTCAGCATGTCAGAACCATCCACAGTATCATTAAGAAAACATAGAATGTTGCCTAATGTTGAAACAGACCACTGTCATACTTCATTACAGGATTATTTGCTCTGGATGCACGGGCTTGCATTTGAACAGGTCTCAAGTCTACCACCTATGGTAAAAAGTAACAAGTGTCAATTCACTAGGATAGGTAAATGTTTCAGAACAATTACCGTATTTTTCGCTCTATAAGACGTACCAGACCACAAGACGCACCTAGTTTTTGGAGGAGGAAAACAAGAAGAAAAAATATATATATTCTGAATCTCAGAAGCCAGAACAGCAAGAGGGATCGCTGCGCAGTGAAAGCATCAATCCCTCTTGCTGTTCTGGCTTCTGCGATAGCTGCGCAGCCTGCATTCGCTCCATA
This sequence comes from Podarcis vaucheri, assembly GCF_965113315.1. Taxonomy (NCBI): domain Eukaryota; kingdom Metazoa; phylum Chordata; class Lepidosauria; order Squamata; family Lacertidae; genus Podarcis; species Podarcis vaucheri. The sequence continues at coordinate 23,090,793 of NC_138749.1, forward strand.
AGACGCACACACATTTCCCCTTACTTTTTAGGAGGGAAAAAGTGAGTCTTATAGAGCAAAAAATACGGTATATTGCATTTGCAAATTCTACTGTTGCTCTACTTTCTCTTGCCTTTCTCCATAAAGCTGCCATTTTTTTGTTGCTTTGGTGGCAAAGCCCCAATACAGGAACCCTGCTCTATAAACAGTGGGCTGGATCCAAAGATGCTCTTTCACTCACAGCAAGAGTTCTTTCGTGAATCCAAAGGCCTTCATTCTAGTGAAGACTTCTACTAAAGTTAGAAGGCAATTCTGCATCCCCTCCCACACTGTTCACTGTTTTCTGAAGGGAAAAGGAGGAAATTGGGGGGGGAATCAGTTTCCCTTTTCCATTAGCAGGTGTCAGAAGCATTCTGTCCATAAGCAGAACTCTGCTTTCCAGATCTTGAATCCAACCCACTCTATCTGCTCATGTGGAAGCCCACACAATATAAGAGATCCTCAATTATTGATATTTGGTGTCAACAAAAACAAAATCATACTGCAACTGTTAAAGATTCAGCAGAAACAGCCAGACCTTCAAAAGTGTTAACACTGATGGCTGTCCATAGCCGCAGATGATCTGCATAGAAGTGCTGCTCCATAACAAAATACTGCAGAACTTTTTGATTCAAGGAGAATAGAACAGCTCCTCTGGAAGATCTCATTGGCCTTGCTTTTTTCCTAAAAGAATTATATCTTGGGTGGTTTGTTGTTGTTGTTTAGTCATTTAGTCATGTCTGACTCTTCGTGACCCCATGGACCAGAGCACGCCAGGCACTCCTGTCTTCCACTGCCTCCCGCAGTTTGGTCAAACTCATGCTGGTAGCTTCGAGAACACTATCCAACCATCTCGTCCTCTGTCGTCCCCTTCTCCTCTGTCGTCCCCTTCTCCCAACATCAGGGTCTTTTCCAGGGAGTCTTCTCTTCTCATGAGGTGGCCAAAGTATTGGAGCCTCAGCTTCATGATCTGTCCTTCCAGTGAGCACTCAGGGCTGATTTCCTTCAGAATGGATAGGTTTGATCTTCTTGCAGTCCATGGCACTCTCAAGAGTCTCCTCCAGCACCATAATTCAAAAGCATCAATTCTTGGGTGGTAAGGAAGCATAAAGTTTCATGCAACACCTTTATAGTTTCGAACATGTGTAATGATTAGTTTATTTTTATAATGTTGCATCCAATGTTTTCTCTCTACTAAAGAAATAAATTTGTCAACAGAATAGGGGCAGAATACCATTTTGGTGGCTGCCCTTCTCCCTGCAGCCCCCTCCGCATTTTTTTTGGTGTAAGTTGTTTTTTATCCTGTCCTTCTACTGCATTTGCAGAAACAGAAGATGTTGTATTGATGCCCTATAATGTGAATTTATACAAGAGATATAAAGGAAGACAAAATGCTTCATTCATATGGGTCAAAGCAAAAGTTACAACTGGAAGATAAATGGCACTTAACATGCCCATTTTTTTCAGGAGAGCTGCTATCTATAATTAGGGAGAAGCTGAATATACATATCCACAAACTTGTTTTCTGAAGGCTCTTATCTACTTCTCTGCCCATGCCAGATTTTATGATGATGAATATGTTTAAACAGGGAGAGAGAGTGTGTAATATACACACATTTATTTTCCACTGCACCTTTAACAACCATTTCTGTTACAGATTACTGGGCTAGTCTTTTCTGCTTGAACAAACAGAAGAGAATTGCAAGAATGGAAGACACTACATAGGGGCGAACAATCTTTCACAATCAGTGGCACCAATGGAAGAATGTGCCATTAGCTTGAACAGTTCTGTTCACTGACAGACACTACGGTAATATGCGTGGAAGCTGCAATGACTGAAGACATTGCATCAGAACATTCAGAATGACTCAAGCAGGACCCACCGAAACACGCAGGTGCCACCAAATACAGCAGTAGCGTGTTTCATTTACACCCTTACGTAAGATTCAGTGCAACAAGATTGTGACAGGGTTTCATGATGTTCTGTCAGGAACAGAACTTTTCAAAACGTTAGCATACCTACTATAGTTAGAGGTGGGAAATCTATAAAATACCTAATAATTAGAGACCAGTCTTGAAATGCTCTCATGTATATATAATTATATATTTTAAATTACATTCAGTCCATATAATTCATGTGGAGTTTTTGTTTATTTATTTAGGATATTTGTATAACGGCCTTTCAGGCAAACCTTGCAAAACAATTTAAAACAACAAACATAAATTTGAGCTATATAATAAAACAGCTACTGGGGGGGACTTTTTAAAAATTAGCTCCTCTTCTCCAGGGACAAGATGATTGTTGAGTAGCCTTGTGGTAGTGGTTGGGGAAACAGTGAGACTCCCTTATCTGGAACATCAGGAGCCAGATCACAGACTCATAGCACTGTAGAGTTGGAAGGGATCCCGATAGTCACGTAGTCCTACCCCCTGCAATGCAGGAATCTCAGCACACGATCCCTCTTCCAATTTGAAACAATACTGGACCCTGCTTAGCTTTGCAAATGAGCGAGTGGTTTTATTGCTGTGCACAGTCTAGGCTGCTCTGTCTACTCTCTTTAAGCTACGCGAATTGCTTTTGTGAGTACAGTGGTACCTCGGGTTACATACACTTCAGGTTACAGACTCTGCTAAACCAGAAATAGTGCTTCAGGTTAAGAACTTTGCTTCAGGATGAGAACAGAAATCGTGCTCCGGCGGCGCGGCGGCAGCAGGAGGCCCCATTAGCTAAAGTGGTGCTTCAGGTTAAGAACAGTTTCAGGTTAAGAACGGACCTCCAGAACGAATTAAGTACTTAACCCGAGGTACCACTGTACAGTGAACACAGTGCACGGTTGTTTTTAAATCCAAGCCATAGTATGCAGATATGCCCCCAAAGCAATACATCTTATGTGGCAACAGGAAATATTGCAAACCCTCCCTGCCCTCACACAAAGAGGGCAAATTATAATATAAAACATTTAACAAATTGTGTCCAGTTCCAGGGAAAGTATTAGGCTTTAAGGTGCTAATAGCCTATTTTCTCTGTGTTTGGTCTGATGCACTAATATATTTATTGTACCATAAGCTTTTGGGGACTAGAGCATGAGTCCTATTTTGGGATATATGTAACTGAGGAAAAAACAGTTCCCCCCCCCCTCTTTTTTAAGAAGCAAGAAAATTCTTCTTTGTTTTGGCAAACTGCAGCAACCCTGCAGAGACATTTTCCTTATGGAATTTTTATGTAACAAAAGAGTGGTAAATACAATTATTGGAAAGTACCTCAGTGTTCCTTTACTGACTAGGGCTTCACTTAGAATAAAAGTATTATTATTTTTAAAAAAATTATTGTTAAGCAGAATATCAGTACCAGCTGGGAATTTTGTAACAACCTATTAGATAGAAATAGTTTGTATTAAAGAAGGGAAATGTTTAAAGAGTCAAATTCCAGCACTTCTTCTCTGATCTCCATTTCATGAATTTCTGTAGGACATTACCAAGGCTACATTTGTTCTTCAGTCCAGTACCTGATAGGGAATTCCTACTATGTCTGCAAAGAAAATCCCCCTTCCTCCTAAAACAAAATAGGGAAGCCCCTGCTGCATTCATGTGGACCTACCATGGAATAGAAAATGCATGCAGATTTGGCCACAAAGTACAGAGAAGGATTTTGTAGATGCTTGGGGTACCAGACAAAATTAAACGGCACCCCAAAGTTGTCTTTAGGTGTCATCAGACATGCTAAGAAAAAGTGGGTGCAAGTCTTTTTCACACTGACCTCATTGTTCCAGTGTTAACATCTGAATAAACTACTCTGGGTGAATGGTTAAGTTTCCACCCCAATGGAATACTGGAGAAACGTGTGAAACTTGCTGCTACAGTAAACCTGTGTGGCTGCTTGATGAGCTTGGTGGGGAGAAAAGCAGAACTTGACCATGACCCCATGACCTCCTTGGCCATGCCCCTGTGACATCCTAGCAGCCCCAGCAGGTCTACTGGGCACCAGCTGCCAGTGCTTAACACAAATCCAAATATTTGTCAGTCAATGAAGCACTGTGAAGCTAAGGTTGAAACCAGATGTGGTGCTATTTGCACAATTAGCAAGCATGAATGGCTTTTAAACACTAAATTGCAGGTGCAAGGTCCTGATCTGGATCAGGACTCAGGCCTGGTGGGTAGGGGGGCTTTAAGGCTTCATTCCCACTCTGGCCCCAGTTCAGGTCCAGTCCCCACTTTTGCTATTTACATTGGGTGGAGGAGATCCCATTGGAGCTTTCTTCCAGTACAAACAACAAATGCAAGAGGCTTCATCCAGATCAGGACTGCAGCAGGGAGTAAAGAATTAAATCAGATCATCCCCATGCCTCCAATGTACTTTTTAAAAAGCCATTTCCACTGTTGCTAATGGTGTGAAAGACACTGTGTTTAGTACGGTCCTTAGGTGATCATGTGCAGACTTATCAGAAGATGCTGGCCTAAAAGAACACATTAGGTAACAACAAGGGTCCTGTTTAGGGGTTCAGTACCCATGGGTACCCAATACAGGAAGAGGCCAACTGAAACCTGTGAGACTATCCCCACCCCTTGGAGGAAACCCAATGCAAGTTGAACTCTCTTCAGATTGGGCCAATTACGTGTGAGCTAGTGGATGTTGCCAAACTGTATGTTTTGAAGGGCTGTGATTAACCCCATGTGTTCCTGCTGACCTCTTCACATGCTTGGAAACCAAGACCTGAATAGGACTAAAGATAACAGAAAGTTTAACAAGCTGTCCATATTTCAAAAGTGTCGTGTTTCTCCAGTAACTACTGTTGTAAAATCATTTTGAGAGTGCAAAATATGAGAGTCTTAAATGATAAATTTAGCTAATCTTACAGAGGACGGGGGGGGGGGGGGAGATTGTTTGTAACCGAGTCTTCTCTCAAGTTAGAAGCATATTAGGATAGTATACACAAGTTTCCCTTGAGACATCAGGTTATCTTGAGCAATCTCTGAATCTAGACAATACAAACACTTTAAACCAACAGCTCATAATTCTACTGTGAGCATCCAAACTGAATGCACATGAATGCACTTATTGTTGCACTCTATGAAGATAATACACCATGAACACCCATCTTAGAAAAGTGATGTTATCCATCTTATATTATAACAATAAGAGCCAAAGATTATAAGATGGATCTATCAACAATTGTGCTTCCAACAAAAATATGAAACCAAATTTCCCTCCCCAGTGAAATCCCCATCATTATTTAAGTCCTAATGTATATAGGGTTGTATCCAAAGGTTCCCTTTCCTTGTTGGAAGGGCTCCTGGGCTCATTTGGTTACGTCCAATTTACCCTCTATAAAATGCCAGTAAACCATGTTTTTTCCCCTAGCAACATTAAAATAATGCTAGATACTAAAAGTACAATATTATATTTCCACTAAATAAAGGTAAATAAATAAAAGATGTGGAAGATGAACTTAAAACACACACACACACAAAATGGAGGTACTGTCTGCATTGTATATTATTAGCATTGATTTGATTTTGACTCAGCCTTCTATCCCTCTACTTCAGTATAAGGGACCACGCATATTAGACATACACATGAAGAAGAAAAATCTGTCTCCTTTTTTCTTTTCAGCCATTTTCTTTTATGTCCCCTAAAAGTAAAGCATACAATGACAAAAAAATAAAATAAACAAATCTGCTCACTGCCTTGTAAATTAAGCTGGGTAGTGGAAAATAAAAATGTGTAACTAAGGCAAATGAGTGGAGAGAGGTTAAGAGACTTGCATTTTCTTTAGACTTGGTGCCTAATCATTTGTAAAGGCTAATGTTTCCCCAGCCACTGGCTTCACAGGAACAAAAGATATGTCTGTTGCTAGAAGCCAATACCAAACTTATTCAAGATTATTAGAGTGCTTTAAAGTTACGCATGTGCTTCAAAATTTTCAGCTTATCTGAACCCTGGAATGTATGATGCCTAAGAACATCTATCAACAAATATTCATTTATTTATCAACCTAATGCTTAGATTAATTTCAAAATTTGGCAGCTTCACCAATTCCCCCCCTCCCCCATTTTTCATGTGCACAACAAATCCTGATAATTTTTTAAATTGTGTTTGACCAGCTTTAACTGGCTGCTATATAATTTGTCACCTTTTATCAGTGAGCAATATGCCATTAAATCTTTAATTTGGCATTTCCTCTTGTTTGCAGTAGGCTATATACTATTTAAAATCCAAAGTACTGCAGACATAGATGGTGGATAAAAAATCTGTGAACCATAAGTAAATCCTTATAAGGAATGTACAAAAAAAAAAAAGATTGTTCTTCAGTCAGACTTAAGCCATTACTTTCTTCAAAAGAAGAAAAGACACAAGTTAAGAAAAAGACACCGCCAAAGACCTTCTGCTCAAATGTGTATCTCCATGAAGTTTCCTGCTGAGTGCATATGAATGCACTACGATCTGGGAAAAGGATCCAAATAGGATTTCAAACATCCAAAAATTTTAACTCAAACATTTAGGTATTTCACCATGCTGCTATTCATTCATGCACTGATCTTTTTGTCTTAGTTTAAAGAGATGCTAAACAAAAGAAGACGAGCTCTACATGTATTTACATTCCAAAAGTAAGCTCCCTTTACCATCCCATCCCCCGCACAAGTCTGTCATCCCTTCATAGCTAAACAAACCGTAAAGTCTAACCCCATGTTCCTGAAGCTATATGTAACCAACACAGTTAAGCAAAAGGTTCCTCAAAAAAGAAAAAAAAGAGGGGAACCGAAGAGGTATTAAAGTCATTATAGCTTCATGTACTGTTTTGACTATAAACGGCACACACTCCAATACTACACGTAGACTAAACTAGCTGAGGAAGGAGATCAGTTTCTTGCCTATTTTGGCTTTACTGAACTCTTTGTTCTTTAAAAGCTTTGGTCACTATTAGCCACTTGTGTCTTATCACTAAAACATACTGTTAAATGCAGCTTCCTGAAATAGTAGGAGTTGAAAAATCTATATCGTACTGACAACAAAGATATTTCAAAGTATGACTTAATTAAGGGTTATAGAAGATTGCCACACTCCAAGTAAAGTTCTAAAGAACCACAGATTGATCAAGAACGTGGCAGGGCAGAAGAAACTCATCAACCTAGCCCATCTAAGGGAAGGAAAATGCAGATCCTAAACCTCTGCTGCCTTCTGGCTATACTAAATCATAAGAAAGGCTTTGGGAGTAAACCCCAAGGAAAAATCCATACCATCTGCCTTGAGGGACACCTTTGGAAGAAGAAAAGGCTAAAGAGTAGACCCTATACAACTCTGGAGCCCCTGAGATGGTTGAACAGAATTTTGTATGCCTCTTCCTGGCAACTCCTGAAGCCAAGCTGGTGCCAAATGTACTGCTCTGCTTTCCTTTGGACCACATCATCGAGACCAAGAGAGGGTCTTGTTGTCTAGGCAGCTCAGGACCTCCATACACATGGCTTGTATCCCAGAGACGTCACTTTGGTGCTGCTAACATTTGACTTCACCCCCAGAGGTGTACTCCATTGTCTCTCGAGACAATGTCAACAACAATATCATTACATGGCTCACTGTAGCAGCTATCCACTGAATAGCAATCTCAACACTTTCTCCACAAAGCGTTGCAACCTACTTTTCTCATATCCGATTTTTTAATGTTTAGCTAAATGCCACCAAGCATACAACAGTATAACAGAGTGGGACATCATTTAAGATATTATTAGAATGAGCAGCAGAATTCATTGTGATAGCCCATCTCCCTTTTTCATAGTAGTAGTGATATGGAGAAAATGGTAGCTGAAGAGATGGCAGGGTTTCTCAGTGGGAAATCTTACTGTGAGCTGTTGTAGATTTGGACCATAAACAACCCAAAAGCTCCGTGGAACAAAATACTATTTTTCCATGTTTTAAATTTTGGCCATCATTTGACTTTGGGGTGAACATGAACAGAATGGAAATATAGGGAATCCTTGTTCTTGGCTCCCAAGGGGGACAAGAAGCAAGGTGTATGTAGTGTACATAATTGAACAAAAAGATGTGCAATGCTTGTGGCTTACTGTGCTTTGAAGGCTGGATATATGAATATATAATTCACACATGGGGTTTTCCCGTATCAATCACGATCCAGAATAATACTGCAACTGTGCCCCTGAAGGACCAGGTGCACAGCCTGGGAGTCATTTTGGACTCACAGCTGTCCATGGAGGCACAAGTCAAATCTGTATCCAGGGCAGCTGTTTACCAGCTCCATCTGGTACGCAGGCTGAAACCCTATCTGCCTGCGGACTGCCTCGCCAGAGTGGTGCATGCTCTGGTTATCTCCCGCTTGGATTACTGCAATGCACACTACGTGGGGCTACCTTTGAAGGTGACCCGGAAACTACAATTAATCCAGAACGCGGCAGCTAGACTGGTGACTGGGAGCGGCCGCAGAGACCACATACCACCGGTCTTGAAAGACCTGCATTGGCTCCCAGTACGTTTCCGAGCACAATTCAAAGTGACGGTGCTGACCTTTAAAGCCCTAAATGGCCTTGGTCCAATATATCCGAAGGAGCGTCTCCACCTCCATCGTTCTGCCCGGACACTGAGGTCCAGCACCGAGGGCCTTCTGGCAGTTCCCTCACTGTGAGAAGCCAAGTTACAGGGAACCAGGCAGAGGGCCTTCTCGGTAGTGGCGCCTTCCCTGTAGAACACCCTCCCACCAGATGTCAAAGAGAACAACAACTACCAGGCTTTTAGAAGACATCTGAAGGCAGCCCTGTTTCGGGAAGCTTTTAATGTTTGATGTATTAGAGTATTTTAATATTGTTTTGGAAGCCGCCCAGAGTGGCTGGGGAAGCCCAGCCAGATGGGCTGGGTATAAATAATAAATAATAATAATAATAATAATAATAATAATAATAATAATAATTATTATTATTATTATTATTACCATTTAAAATTCTACTCTTTAAGAAAAGCCCTGAATTTCTTATTATGTTTATATCCCGCCTTTCCTCTAAAGAGCTCAAGCTGGCGTACATGGATCTCCTCTCTCCATTTTATCATCACATAAAATGCTGACCAGAAAATTCACCATAAACTTGTGGCACTGTGTGCTGGTGATAATCCTATATGCACCTCTCTTCCCTTTTAACTTTTTAGAAGAGTTCACATTCATGGTATTTTGTTCTTGCTCAACACATATTTTTTCCATAGAATGTAGCTCTTCAGTTCTCTACAGACATCCAGAGAGTACCACACCTTGCCCCACGGAAGAACAAGAGAAGGGCATAGGGAAGGGAGAATCAGTTCCTGCTGGCAGTGAAAATGAGATCGCACTTTTGGGATGAATGTTAGATGTGTGTGAAGGGGAACCAACTGGAGCAGTTTTGACAAATAAATAAAAGAAGATTGAAACAGGAACTGCTAAGTACGGAAATAATGCACGAGCCTGAAACAACTAAGACAAAGAAGTCAGGAGTTTCACATGGGCATTTTGAATATAGGCAAAATAAAAAAAGACTGATTCCAATAAGGAGGGGGAGGAGCTAAGTACATATTTCCTGGTTTGATATTTTAACTTGTTAATTGCCTAAAGATCACTGCAAAGGCATCATAACCCAATCTATGGTGGCAGTTTCTACAGAGAGATCCTGAGAGTGATGTGATGGAGGATGTCACAGAGTTCACCTGTATGCCATGCAATAACAATAGCAACCAGAAAGGCTTTCCTGAGGAAAGGAGATGCAAGTCACAAGAAGCCTAAGGTTCAAACAGTTTACATGTTAGCTGGAATAGGACTAGAAAGAAGCTTTGACAGCTGGCTTAACAAATACATGCACTTTAAGATGCTGCTGCAAGAAATAGTTCATCAAGTTGAAGTCACTAATGAGATAGCAACTCTTTGACAGGAAAGTAAAAAGCACATTTTGGCCATATGGATTCACAGTAAGGAGAAAGTGAATTCTGAACATCTCGGATGAAGATGCTAACAAAAAGAGGGCCAAAAAAATGGCAAATCCCATCAAAAATAAGACAGCCACTGCAGCTGCTAGCATCTAAATAGCCACCTAAGGTAAATAAAAAAAGGGTAAAGGATCCCTAAACAGTAAAGTCCAGTCAAAGGCAACCATGGCGGTGCAGCGCTCACCTCACTTCAAACCAAGGGAGCTGGCATTTGTCCAAAGACAGCTTTCCGAGTTATGTGGCCAGCATGACTAAACCACTTCTGGCTCAACAGAACACCATGATGGAAGCCAGAGTGCACGGAAACGCCATTTACTTTCCCATCACAGGAGCACCTATTTATCTACTCGCGCTGGTATGCTTTCGAACTGCTAGGTTGGCAGCAGCTGGGACAGAGCAACGGGAGCTCACCCCATTGTGTGGATTCGAACCGCCGACCTTCTGATGCTGCACCCAAATAGGGTGAAGAAAAAAACGAACAGCAATTAACAATGAAGGCCAGGAGGAAGGAGTGCAGCCTAAATGGAAATGATGGTTCCATTTAATAGGTGTTGTGGGACCCATCGAAAAGACTACAGCACATCACTGAGTCTTCCCCCAAAAGTAAAAAGCATCAGCTGAGAAAACAGGGAGAAGGACTGTCAGGAAAATGCTGTTCTCACTCAGTGTGTACTGTAGGACCTGTCACCCCTTCAGTCCCAAGGTGCCTGAATGCATCACAGGAAAAAAGACCCTGTGCTGACCAAGAATGGGTCAGTAAAAGAATGAAAAACACACACCTCTAAATAAAATACTAGCTACCATTACAGATATATTGAAAGGAGAACACAAGGGAATTTCATTTCATTTCATATTTTGTGAGAAGAATAAGGGATGGAGGGAGGGAAACAGGAATGTTCTTTTTAACTGAAACACTTTTGAGCATGAGTCGGAGCATCATTTCCTACTAGGGAACACAGGATATATCAGTTCCTTTGCCTCCCAAATGGAATCAGGAGCCATACAAATTGCAAATCCCATTCTCCCTAACAATTATTTCCAATCAGGGAATTCTATGGGTGCAGAATCCTGTGTGGGAGTTCAAAGAGACCATGAAGAATTATTAAGAAATGCAAATTAAAAGAGAATTAAACCACTGATTTAATCTTTGCTAGGCATCTTTCTTTTTTTAAAGTTTTTAAATCCACACAGTTTTTGGCACATTTCATTCTTTTATTCTAATTTTTTTTAGTGTTGGCTATTTACAAACAAGTTAATACTATATAGAAAAACTGTGAAGAATATGGTTCAAACACACACAGGAGAGGGGGGGAAACCTTCTGCATCCATCTTGTCTTGATGCCCTTCTGAACAGCAGATTCATCTGTATATTACTTAAACTTCCCCAATGAAATTCAGGTGAAATCCCTGAGGCTCTATAAACAGTATGCACTTAGCTCAACTATAGAACATGGTATTTGCCAAGGGGGAATTAATTATGTTTAGCTTGGTCTATTAAGAGTACCATTCAGTGTACAATCATTGTATCACTACATGATAAACAAAGAATTAAATCTTGAAAGCAACATGATCTACATTGCCGTGGAGAAAAAACAGTTTCCTATTAGGTTTTTGAAGACTTTAATGTCATTAACAGCATCTTGCATAATTATATCACACATAATACCAATTATTGAGGTCTATAAAACTATGAGAAAGGTGTATGAAATTATGCATTGTGTGGAGAAAGTGGAGAAGGAAAAGTTTTTCTCCATTTCACCTAACAGTAGAACTCAGGAACATCCAGTGAAGCTGAATGTTGAAAATTCAGGACAGACAAAAGTGGACAGTTAAACTAAGCAATCCACTCCTACAAGAGGCAGTGATGGTCACCAACTTGGATGGCTTTCAAAGAGGATTAGACAACTTCATGGCTATGAATGGCTACTAGTCACAAGGACTCTGCTTTGTTTTAACTGTTGGAGGCAGTATGCGCCTGAATACCAGTAGCTGGGAATCACAAGTGTGGAAGAGTACTTTTGCAATCAAATTCTCCTTCCTATAGGCATAAAGGTAAAGGGTAAAGGGACCCCTGACCATTAGGTCCAGTCGTGGCCGACTCTGGGGTTGCGGTGCTCATCTCGCTTTATTGGCCGAGGGAGCCGGCGTACAGCTTCCACGTCATGTGGCCAGCATGACTAAGCCGCTTCTGGCAAACCAGAGCAGCGCAAGGAAACCCCGTTTACCTTCCTGCCGGAGCGGTACCTATTTATCTACTTGCACTTTGACATGCTTTCGAACTGCTAGGTTGGCAGGAGCTGGGACCGAGCAACGGGAGCTCACCCCGTCGTGGGGATTCGAACCTCTGACCTTCTGATCGGCAAGTCCTAGGCTCTGTGGTTTAACCCACAGCGCCACCCACATCCCCCTATAGGCATAGCCTTACATTATTTTTGGTCCAAACCTCTCCGGTCAGATTAACATTTTCTGAGATCTTCTGAGAGGTCCAAATGCATTTATTAGTTATTGGAAGCAGATAAATATATTAAATCAACTCTGGTATGAAATTATCAGATTTTAGGAATTAAAGGTATGATTTGAAATGAAACATGAGATTATATGCCCTAGAGTTGGCACATTTCTGTTCTACTATTTAGTATGTCATTTCATTGAGGCAAATAGATAACACCAAGACTGTGCTTGTGATAGCTCTAATAGGCACTGACATGCTTCCAAGCTAGATCTGCATAACAGTTGTGGTCATTATCCTATTGTCAGTACTCAAGTGTTTCAGGTCATCCAATTCTCCCTTATTATATGGAATTGTTCATGGACTTATTGACTATATGTCTGTAACAATATTGTAGCTCACACAGTGACTAAAACATGGTGACTAAAAGGTTTAACTAAACAACTTATAAGAAATGTTCAAGAGGAATTTTGCCTTTAATGAAGTCAGGGCAATGTTTCATCCTACTTAGCACTCTCAGATTCTGACTGATGGTACGTCCTGTATATTTATATGTAAATTGTAAACTATAGCATGTGGTGGACAATAAAATGATTAAAACATCAGAAGCGTTATAAAATCATAAAAGACCTAATAAGTGGCCAACACTGTATTCAATCAATGCCATAAAGATACTTGGTGAAACAGAAATATTCCCAGCAGGTGATGATTGAACTGTATACAGAGCCTGAAGCAGAGTCCAATATGTGTCTGTGCACTTGGTTTAGTATGTAGTCAGTCTGCAACTCAGCTCATACCTATTTCTATAGCCAAGACACTCTAGAACAGTTAATCTATGTGCTGAACACAGCGTGTAGCTATGCCAAATTCAGCTCAAACTGATAATTATGGCATTCAATCACCATCATGTCAAAATCATCAGTAGAGCTTTAAAAGGAAGTTTGCTGTTCTGGTGTCTCAGTTTGGGGCAGTGGCGTTGGAAACAAGCAACATATAGCCACCTTAAAATATCTAAAGGACTGTCACATGGAAGAGGGAACAACCTTGTTTTCTCCAACTCTGAAGGATAGGACCCAAACCAATGGGTTCAAGTTACAAGAAAGGAGATTGCGACTAAACATCAGAAAGAATTTTCTAACAGTAAGTGCTGTTCAACAGTGGAACGGCCTTCCTTGGAAGGTGGTGGGTTCTCCATAATTGAAGGTTTTTAAGTAGAGGTTGGGTGGCCATCTGTCATGGATGCTTTAGTTGAGATTCCTGCATTGCAGGGGATTGGACTAGATGACCCTTGGGGTCTCTTCCAACTCTACAATTCTATGATTCTAAAAGGCTTAGTCAGCCAATGATATAAGTGATATCCCAGCACCATACAGAGGTCTATAGCTAGAATGGCATCAGCTGAGTCACACTACAAGATGAGTGCCTTTTCTCACATTACAGAAGACTGGAGAAGACAGGATGGTTTTCAACTGTTCAGAAAAGATACACAAAAATCGTTTTTTGTGTGTTGTTTTTTGAGGAAAGGCTTGACAAATGCAACTTTGAACAAATGTGTTAACATACTGGATAACAGTCTCAGATCCTCCTGGCTGATTTTCACCAGCTAGGATGGGCACTGATTCAACTTACAACTGATTGCTCACATTTTTCCAACCACACCCATCACATTAGTGGGTTATATTAGGACAAGACAGAACTTCCACATTCTTTGGTTTCAGGCTCTTCCTTCAAATCATCACACATTCATAGGCTATTCAAATATGAAATAGTTGGGAAATTAATACAAGTTACCCATAACTCTAGGCAGAGACAAACTGATTTACTTGGGCATTTTTCACTCTAGGACAATTTAGTTAGAGATATGCTATTCTTCTAGAAATATAGCACAGATTCTATGCCATTACATCTTCCATCAATCCAGAGATAGTTTTAGGCTAAAAGAAAACACCCACAACCACACCACAATTTGTTATATCTTAATTTTGTTCTAGTATCCTTCGAGAGCCAGTGTGGTTAAGAGCGGTAGACTCGTAATCTGGGGAACCGGGTTTGCGTCTCCGCTCCTCCACATGCAGCTGCTGGGTGAACTTGGGCCAGTCACGCTTCTTTGAAGTCTCTCAGCCCCACTCACCTCACAGAGTGTTTGTTGTGGGGGAGGAAAGGGAAGGAGAATGTTAGCCGCTTTGAGACTCCTTAGGGTAGTGATAAAGAGGGATATCAAATCCAAACTCTTTTTCTTCTTTAACCAGTTTACTCTTCTTTTTTGAAAAAAAGGGTTCTGTAACCTACTCCGAAATGCATTGCAATGGCAAGGCTTTAATCAGTGTTTTTTTTCGGGGGGGGAGGTGCAGGGGTACGCATACCCCTAAACACTTTGTGAATCTTTGTACTTTTACTGTGTTTATTTTTCCCGAGTTGAACTATAAAATGGTGATTTTCTTGAGTCAAAATGAGAGTACCCCTGAACAGTTTTTAGGGGGGAAAGCACTGGCTTTAATTGTTCGGAAGAAGTACTGAATTTGCATTTAGTTTTATCAGTGTCTGAGCAAATATGAAATGAAAGAAGCTTAAGCAAGAAAGACCTAAATACTATCCTGGTACAACTCATCACCGTACCTGGCGCAAATATGGATAGCATACCAGGACAAAGAAACCTCCAAGGATATTCTTGCAACAGCAAATAATGACAAAGGAAACTAGAGCTCCAAATGGCTCCCCCAAGAAGCCCCTTATGCATTTCAAGCAGTGTTGTTTTCTTTCTCTAATTCCATCTCTATACACATGCACTGCCTTTGTCACTCAACTTCACTGAACACAAACACACACTGATCTTTAAACTAAACTGCAGCTCTTAAATAATGCATTACTTCGTAAGACCAAAAAAAAAATCAGTATTAAGGTTTACATTTTTTTCAATTAACACAGCATTTAAAATACAGCATATAAATATAATTTTAACAGAAGTTGTAAGAATTTAATACAAATATATGTTGAAAGCAACAACTATAAAAACGTTTCTGCCTGCATCCTAAAAGCTCTCAAGTTACTAACTTCCCAATGCCTGGTTTTAAGTTACTCCACCCTTATTATTTAGGCCAAGTAAAAATAAATATATAATTGACCAAGGAGGAAAAATATTTTCCTTGTAACCTCTGATGAGGAAACTCTGGGTACACTTCCATAATATTTCACAGTATTTTAATGGCATAACTTTAAAGCATGCTAAAATTCTTCCATCAACATATAAAAGCATCTCAGCTCTATAAATAAACATCAAAACAGCAACTGAAATACTATCATAGCAACTCTATTGATGCCTGTGTGGCACCAAAACACTTTAAAATAGGCTAACTAACAGGGTACAGCTAATGTACCCTGGTGCAATGACACCAACAATTGCAATCAAACAAATAACTAGCATGTTTGCATCTTTTCCTATCTTTATCATTTGAAACAGAGTTTAGTACTTTTCATTATTAGGGTGCCAACAAAAATGCTCAAGAACAAGAATCAATTACCTGAAATTACAACAGAACTGGAGAAAAACCAAACAAGGAACAGACATGTTGTTGTTTAGTCGTTTAGTCGTGTCCGACTCTTCGTGACCCCATGGACCAGAGCACGCCAGGCACTTCTGTCCTCCACTGCCTCCCGCAGTTTGATCAAACTCATGCTAGTAGCTTCAAGAACACCATCCAACCATCTCATTCTCTGTCGTCCCCTTCTCCTTGTGCCCTCAGGGTCTTTTCCAGGGAGTCTTCTCTTCTCATGAGGTGGCCAAAGTATTGGAGCCTCAGCTTCACGATCTGTCCTTCCAGTGAGCACTCAGGGCTGATTTCCTTCAGAATGGAGAGGTTTGATCTTCTTGCAGTCATGGGACTCTCAAGAGTCTCCTCCAGCACCATAATTCAAAAGCATCAATTCTTCGGCGATCACAACCTGCATCATCCCTGACTATTGGCCGTACTGGCTAAAGCTAATGGCACTTCTAGTCAAAACATCTCCGAAGCGTAAGGTTTGAGAAGGCTGGCTGAGTGAATTCCTTGGACCTATGAAATACGCCTTTCAATTTTCCACCACACATTAGAGTCCAGCATTGACAGGTGTGAGTAAAGAAAAGATCTCTCATATTTATCCTTTTTACCCTATATAATGAAATCCACATATATACACATATACCACAGCTTCTCATAGCACACAGAAGATCATTCTAAATGCCTAATTGGAGCAAGTGCTATAGCTATACCATCTATTTCATCCTGAAAAAAAATACATAAATATCAGTGTTAATAAGCGTCTACCATCTAACAAGTGTCTACCATCTGACCAAACTGTGGGAGGCAGTGGAAGACAGGAGTGCCTGGCGTGCTCTGGTCCATGGGGTCACGAAGAGTCGGACACGACTAAACGACTAAACAACAACAACCATCTACGCAGATCTCCACTTTAGCAGATTTAAAATTACTTAGCTTTAGACAGCCACAGGTAAAAGTTGTAAATAATAACTGCTGTGTAAATGTACACATTCTTACCGATGAAGTGTCAAACCATACATAGAGGTCAGCTGTGTTTTTAGTTAATAAAGCTTTTGAAGTTTTGTTTGACTTCCATTATGTGCTAGCAAGAGTTTCAAACACTAAAGGAAAACTGCTAAGATAACCCCATTAAGGATTATCACACACCTACTCATTTAATTAACAATACCATGCTTAAAATCGCAGTATTCTAGCAAAAACAGATCTCCCATATTAAACAGTGTTGGCAAATCTTGTTATGGGTATAGGAAGTTATTTCTGCATGGTACTGCACTTGATACCCACCAGCAGGGAGATTCCCTTCCTAGTGGTTGCCACTATGTGACCATCTACAGCTTTCTACCGCAGCTCACTGATGGGAATTATTCCTCAGTGGACTATGTGTGCAAAAGCATCAAACAACTAGCTCTGATCTTTGTAGATACCATTGCTCCAGTCATTTTGTGATTTAAAAAACATATATACAAGAGGAATATACACGAGTAGTCAACAGTTGCAGGGGGGAAGTCAGGCTGGCTTAAGCTCAGAATGAGCTCAGGCTTGCAAAATAGGTTAAAAATAATATTTAAAAGTTTATTTGGCTATGTCTGAAGTAAGAGGAAGAACAAGCAAGTGGTAGGTCCTCTGTGTGGGGAAGATGAAGAAATGCTGTTGGGTGACAGAGAAAAAGTGGAACTGCTCAACCCCTACTTTGTCTCTGTCTTCACCCAAAGGGAAAGCGATGCCCAACCTGGTGATAACAGAATGACGTAAGAAGGGAACTGCAGCCCAAAACAAGAAAAGAGGTAGTAAGGGAACACCTAGCTACTTTAATGAATTCAAATCTCCAGGGCCTGGGTTGAACGAGGCAACTGTTAGGTGGATTTGTAGTAAGTTGATTGACCGAACCCAAAGAGTACTCATTAATGGTTCCTTGTCATCCTGGAAAAAAGTGACAAGTGGGGAGCCACAGGGTTCTGTCCTGCCCGTTGTTGTTCAACATCTTTATAAATGACTTGGATGAAGGAAGAGATGACAACAAACTGGGAGGGGTAGCTAATGCCGCAGAAGACAGAATCAGAATTCAAAATGAACTAACAAAATGAATTTCAATGGGGACAAATGTAAGGTTCTGCACTTAGGCAACAAGAACTAGAAGCACAAAAATATAGGATGGGGGACCCCATTGTTCTGGATTATGTGAACTATTCTGCACTGTTCCAAGTATAGAGGAGCCAGAGTAAACAAAGTAATGATCTTGTGCACCCCATTCTGATCCAATGATCATACAAATTTATGTAATCATTATGGCCCTACTTCCTAATTAACAGCAAAAATACATTGTGTGATTTATTTCCTTCTACCACAGTCAGCCAACAAAAACATCTGTTGGAGCAATATTATCTTTTAAAGAGTAAACAGCCAAACAAATGGGGAAATTTGTCAATTAGCTTTGCCATTTGGAATACTATCCTTATTAGCAACAATGACACTATTTCTTGGCAAGATGAATGCAATAAAATCATAAATTTTAAAGATAAATATAATTTAGCCTCTGACTACTTCCATGTACTTGGTAATGTTAGCTCTAACATTGCCAGTAATTATCCTTCGTTCAGTGTCTATTCTGTATCTTGGGGCATTCCCAGAAACTCTACATTGCAAAGACTAGATGTTGGATTGTGGTGGCATGGAGCAGGTGTGTTTTTTATCAGTTACATTTGGCGAGACTTACTTTTTCAAGACCTGGCTTCCAAGCCTTTGTAAGCTCAAGATTTGATTACTGTAATGTTGTGCTCTTGACTTCAGAGATAGTTCTGAGGCTTCAAGCTTAGCATAGAAAAATGTAAATCCTAAAGCGAGGTACATGGCACAGTAAATACCAACGTCTGGGGACAATTCACTGTGCACCCTGTGACCTGTTCATTATACTTTACCTTAACCATTTCACCTGGCCAAAACTTCTGAGAGAAGGCAGGACAGAACAAAAACTTTTTTCACAACTTGCTATGTGTGTGTCATATTCTGAAATACGTGTTGATTCTTCAGAACTTATGCCCCCAAAGAATGTACAAGGGAAAGGGAAAGTGTTTAGAACAAACTTCCAGGACTGCTTTCTCTCTCACCCAACCCCCACCCTAAAAGTCCTATAGCCAGTCACATGCAGGTAATCATCTTTTGTTAGTTTCCACTTCTTCCTCATCTGGATCAGTTTCAACTATGTGACAACAAAGAAATGAAACACCAAAATAGCAGCAGCTACATATCCTCCACATGACAGTGTAATTTCTTTTGCCTTAAGGCAGTGTCTAGCACTGAAATCATAGTCTGTTTATTTCCAACTGGTGCTACGTTAATATCAAAAAGGCTTAACTCTTCCTGATATGCATCTGAAGATAGATTGATGAATTTGAACACTATGTTCATATTAAAATTAGCAGAAGCACTCACTATTGCCAGTCCATACAGAATACAGGTGTGAATAACTAATCATTTAATTTCATATGAACAATAAAGATGACCTAAAACAATTATTCCAGTTATGACTACATATATATAAGTTCTTCAGACTTTTTCCTCTTTGAGGAACCACTGCATTAAAAAAAATACTTACACCTTTGCTGGCTATCTCAGGCCAATATCACCATGGTTCTTCTTTGTCATACATTTTTATCCCTCATCGCTGCACGTTATCTATGGTGGCCCCTTTTTTGCTTAAGCTTAAAATATAAGAATATAAACACGAAGTAAAAGAGTTTGTGTAGGTGTAGATAATGTGACTTGCATCTGAGTAAAAGTGGTAACCTACCTCCCACAAAAACTAGCCACACACACAAATATATATGCGGATGCACAGATGCATACACAATTACACTCACCAGGGAGAATTCTGGAAGTTAATCTTTTTTGAAGGAGAGTAGGAGCAACGTCTGATCAACTAATAGGTAGTGATGAGCAATAAAATGCCACTTCAAATTCAACTGAAGTTATTTATGTTACACTTTGGGCCCAAGTGGCTCAGAACACGAACACTATATTAGATGGCAGGGCATGTTTGC
Source organism: Podarcis vaucheri (assembly GCF_965113315.1). Classification (NCBI taxonomy): domain Eukaryota; kingdom Metazoa; phylum Chordata; class Lepidosauria; order Squamata; family Lacertidae; genus Podarcis; species Podarcis vaucheri. The sequence continues at coordinate 23,110,785 of NC_138749.1, forward strand.
ATGGTGAGGTGCTGAGAGAAGAGACTCTCATCTTACTTTACTCATTATTGTGCATTAAAAAAAACCCCCAAACTACTGATCCTTCCAAACACACACACATTCACTCAAAACTCCGGAGAGGGATGTTGTTTTTCCTAGAGAAATGTATTCCACCAAAATACTGTTGTGCTTATTAGAGGTTTTTGAGAAGCTAGTTCCATCAGTTACTGGAATGATGAAGGGGAAGAATTTGAGTGCCTCAGATGTTTTCTCACCATTCTCAAACCCACCCTTCAAGTTCATGTGGTTTCTAAGTCCTGGGTTGTCCCAACCTGCGGATAAAGGCTTAACTCCCAGCAGGACACCATAACAGATTACAGAATGGATTGACTGAAATCAGTTATTTAAATCAGCAAGAAAAATGTCAATTTAAATAAAGTTACCCACTGATGCTTCTTCATTTGTATCTTAAACAGCATTGCTCATCTGACTAAATTAACTATGTTAATTTAAAGCTAAATAGAATTCTGCTTTCAATGTTGTCTCATTCTTGCATTATTCTGTCACACTGTACACATTATGCATTATTTCCTTTGTTACCTATACAGCAGTGGGGGGGGGGGCTGTTGCTCATAGCCTGGATCTTGCCCAACTTCTAGTAGCCCACCAGGAGCTTCCTACCTCGGGAAAGTACCTCTCTTCCCTCTGGAATGCTGCCATTCTTAGAATGTCTTAAGACAGTGTCAGAAACTGAGAAATAAGAGCTAGGAGCTAAATGGTACCTTAAACCTAGGCTATGGGGGGCAACAACAGAATGTCTAGGTGCACTTTTTAATAACAAGAATACAAAGCTGAAAATGAATGAATAGCAGCTAAAATAATATGTTCATTTTTCACATGGTCTAGTCCCTCCCCTGTCCACCCCCTAATATTCTTAAGAGGGTCTCTTCTCCAGTCTTCAGATAGTAGCTGAAAGTGAGGAGGCAGAAAAAGGTCCTCCTTTCCTTCCACTCTGCAGTTTTAATCTGAAATCTTAGGCACAATACTGCAGCCACAGCTCAGAAACTGCTCATGCTAATGAAATTCTCTGTCGCAAAATGCGCCTAGAAGAATGGGAGTTTCGAATACTGGTCTTAGAACATCAGGAAAGCAAACATGAGCGCGAAGACCTTCTTGCAATAGCAGAGGGAGAAGAGGCACTTTCCTAAGGCAAGCATAGGATTCTTCCTCATCATAGTAATTGTTTAGGAGAAAAGGTTCAACTCCTCCTAGCCCAAAACTGTGATGGGAAGAAAGGAAAAAAATTCCTCCCTAAAGCAGTGCTGGGATAGGAGAACAGCCTCTCCTATCCAGTGGCCCAGTGTCGCAATGCGAATTAAACACTTTGACACTCCTCTGCTGATCAGCAGACTATCAGGGGGACTGTCTAAATATGTGTGTCTGCCTGACTGAATATGTGCTTGTGGGGTGTGAGGTTAAGTGAACAATTCTATATGTGAGTCCCATTGAGTTCAATGAAGATTTCTCCTAGGGAAGTAGGTATACAAATGCAGCCAAGAATGGGAACCAGCACAACAGACAATTTTCCAGTCCCACCCTCCCAGAGAGTAGCCTAGCCAATTGGTCAAAGCAGGCTTGCTACTTACTAGGAAAAATTTTCAGGTGCAGATGATATGTTCAGTAGGCACAGTGTTATCAATATTTAAAGAATTGCTTCTTCTCTTACACAGAAAGGTATCCCTTAACTCAAATGTATCTGGCAGATGACACTCATTCAGTTTAGAGAATAGTTGTACAGCTAATATAGCCTTGTAAGCCCCTCTCCCATACATATAATGGTTAACTTTCATTGGAAGGGTTCTGATGTTTAATAGGGCCCTCTTCTGCTCCATAAGCCTTTCAAAGGACTTTTCACTCTTCTCCTATAGTTTCATCTCCTGTCACACTTAACTTGTATCCCAAATTGCCAGCTTCTTTCATCCTACCTGCTCCTTCCACATTCACTACTTCTTCCGGTTTTGTTAGACTTCCCCTCCATTCCCACTATTATTACTACTTTTGGGGCTACTGCTTCTATAGTTGGTCTAACCAAAAAGTTCTTGCATGACCTGGGCTGCAGTGTTTATGCCCACAAGTTTGAGAAACAATTGTGCAAGGCAACTGATGAGAAGCATCATATGCACCCAGGTGATTTGAAACAGAAATTTCTTCCTGTGCCTCATTAAATAGGACTTAAATGGTGGTCATCAAACTCCTAAAAGATGAGCATGGTGTTTCTAAAGCTTAAAACTCTTAACACTGGCATGCTGATGAGAAGAAAGTGGGATTTTGATAGAAAGGAATGACATAATTGGGCACGTCAGACATTGTAGGTTAACCTACACTTGTTCTGTGAATTTAGCAATTGCCTATTGGTATGATGATCATTCCAAAAGGGTGTAGCTTGTTATGCTTACTAATTAGATAGATTTAAAGCATTTTAAAGATAGATGCTATAATGTGATTTATGGATTTGTTCTGTCACCTGGGAATGACCTCCTGAACTCTGCCTTACAAGTCTAGCACTGCTACTCATTTCAAGAGGTAATCTCCCTTTCAAGGGAAGCATTTGATACTTCTTGAAGCAACATTAAAATGCTGCAAATGAATCAAAGGGACTACTGCTAACAAGAACTTACATATGCAAATACAAGCTTTAAGGCTTGAAAGATTTTCACAGGGCATATTATGAAGACTACAATGGACTGGAGCAATATAATTACAATTCAGGTTAAGAGACTGTGCAACAAACAGAAAGTCAGGCATGCCCAAACCCTACTGCAATTGGTAAACTTGCTTGTACAATTCATAATTAAGCACCGAGGTCCCAGTGACTGATATTTGTTTCGTAGTACATCTGTATATCTGTTATCAACTATATGGCTGGAAGAATGATTAGAGATGTTGTTTTTTTAATTGCTGCTTCTTCTAGGATCGACTCATTGATGAACTCTGCTGCTTTGGGTCACAGGACTAAGTCATTCATATCAAGACTTAGACACTAAGTAAATGCTCAGTTACATCTATTGAAGATGACTTCTTCAACGCTTCCTTCTGAGACTGACACGCACTGATTAGCAGAATTCAGCATCCACTAGCTTTTTGAACAATATATACATTCATAAGAATGTTCCATGAAGAAACACTAGATGAATAACACTAATGAATCTTCTCACCTTAACATCAATATATCATGAAATAGGAAGTTATTGGCCAATTATGAGAGTAACAATAAAAACTTGTTCATGAAACGCTCAAACTATCCAGCAAAATCTTTGGCTGCATTCACGTGGCTGTTTATTCCATTTTCACAAGGTTTCCTTAACTGCTAATTTCCACATTACAGTTGAGATTTCACACGGTGTAAAAGGCATTTCCAGAACTATCGTGGAATATAGCGCATTATTGGCAAATGGATCTTTTTTCTGGAGGCAAATAACAGATATGAGCTACAGAAGTGGCTTTTATATTGTGTGAAAGCTCAAATATAATACAGAACTTAACAGTTAAGGAAAAGTCATGAAAATGGAATAAACTGCCATGTTAATGCAGCTATAAAACAATCTGCGCAAAATATGAAGAACTGAGATCCTCTTTTCTATACACTTTAGTCAGCATTAATAGCTACATAAAACAGTTTCAAGAGATATCTATAGCAATGGCATTATAATTGTTAATTTAAAATATCAGCTCTTTATTTATTCAGCATGTAAGGAGACAAAAAGAACCTTAACATCGTTCCCTTCTTCATTATGGAAGCACTATTTTATTTATATGTATGATTTACTATAACGTATGTTATAGGTTTTTGTTTATTTTGAGGCTGATGAATTTTTAAAAAGGCACTTTTTGCAGAATTTGTTAGGGACATTCACCCAAGGAGGCAACATAGACTATTTCATAACTTGCTACCCTTTTCCAGTCAAGATAGCCTCACAGAAACAATATATTCAACCAAATTACTGCATTTCTCATGACAAAACGACACCTTGAAACAGCAGGTTGCATGAAAACTAGCGATCTTATCATCTAAACTGTTTTCACAAACATTAGAATGAGTTTATCCTACTTTCAGATATTAAATAACAATGACAAATTACAATATCTTTAAAAAGGTTTGAGGAATTTATTTCTGTGAATCCCCATACAAACTGATTCATTTTTTTAAAAAAAGATATTTATTAGAAGTTTAAAAATTACAGAAAAAAGAAGAAAAGAAAACAACAAAAAAATTTAACAAGACATACATTACAATACATAAAAAAGAAAGAAAAAAAACCATAAAAACCAATACAACAATACAGCAAAAAAGAACAATAACATTAAAACACACATCCAATATTCCATATCTTTATCTTTCATTTACTTGTTTCATCGACCTCCTCACACCTCCCTTTTTGTATTCTAGTTTAATTAATTATTTCAGCAAATTCTTTCCATCTTTCTCAATTTTTGTTAAATAATTTATCTTAACGGTCTAACCTATTAATTAACTCAGCAAATCCTTTCCATCTTTCACTATATTCTGTCATTCAATTTACCTTAATTTATTTTAACCTTATCTTACCATAAAATACCTTAAAACTTAAAACCTATTTATACATAACTCCTTATATCATTTCTACTAAAGCCAAATAGTTTCATTCCAACATTTTTCCTAATACTCATTAATTTTACACTAATTCTCAAAATATTTTTTTTAAAAAAAACTTTCTTCCAATCCTCATCCAACGTCTCTTCTTCCTGGTCTCGGGTTAAGTCAGTCCTTACTGTCCATTCCATCTAGTCCATCAACCTGGTGATCTTATGTCCGAGGCTCTTAAGTCTTTTCCATGTCCCTTCTGCAGATCTTCTTCTTGTTTATACCTGCACTTTGCCTTGTCTTTTGTTGATCTTTTTCTTAATTTCTTTCCTTTCTCATTGAGGAGTAGGTCTCGGGGAGACTCCAACCCAACAATATCTCCGTCTCCCCTCAACAGATCAGCCCATTCTCCACAGTCAGCACTGTAGTCCAGAAAGTATTTAAAAGCATGTTTGAAAGTCCCTCCAAAGTTAAGAGCCCCCGCAACTCCAGACCCCCCCTGGCCCAAAACCAAATCCCAAAAACCAAAACGTCCCTGCCTAGGGGGATCCATCCAACTTCCCATCTCCCAACCAAATGATACTCCCTCTCTCCATGTCTGACTTTCTCCAGGTTCAGTCTTCAAAAACAGCAGCTTATGCTCCTGCAGGGCCTCAGGTTTCTCCATTTGTGTTATTTGAGGTTCAACAGCAACCTCCTCCATTATCTTCTGCCCTTGCACTTGCCCTGTCAAAACAGATTCCTGGGTTGGTTCCTGAATGGTTTCTATATGAGTATTCACCGTTTGTCCAAAGTTTTTGACTGCAACAGTCATCAAATCCATCTTCTCATGCAGCTGCTCCAACAAAGCATTTGTCTTGCAAAAAGCAAGCACCAAAACTTCTTCTAAACACATTTTTATCCAAGGTCAGAGTCTGGTCTCACGATCCTTAATCTCCACAGCTGTGAAATCCCCAGATCGACTCCAGCAACAGTTTAACAAGCTCCCTCTAGAGGAGACAATTTCTATTTGTATCCATCTTTTGAAAGCAGGTCCAACAAAAGAAAGTTACTTTCATTTTTCAAATATTTTGTTTCTTTTGAATGCAAAAGGTAACATTGGAATCAATATGTTTCTCTTTTTTAACTATCTGTCAAAAGACGTTCCATTCATAGTCAATGAACTTCCCCAAAAATTTCTGTCTCTGACACCCCGTTCCCAGGTTTGAAACGGTGGAAATTTATCTTTCTTTACTCTCTCTCCTACAGGCTTAAACAATCTAAGATTCCCCCCCTCTTCTCCTGCTTCCAAGAGGGGTTTTAATGGTTATAACTGAAGGAAACTTAGTCCTTTATATACGACTTTCCAGACTTTAGCTTGCAAAGTTTTGCTTCAGTCTATTTACAAAAGCAGAAGGCAGACTTTCTGTTTAGAACCTTCCCACTTCGGTGCCAAATTAAAATGTTTCGTAGTCCAATTTTCCGTTCTACTCACGGGTACTTGTTTAGAGTCCAATTGTCCACAGGAAAAAAGTCAGCGCTCTCCGGCAACGGCTGTGCGGCTTCACTCCGTAAAAGTAGCAGTCGATTCAAAACACCGCGCCGCTCACCCCATGTCACTTCGGATCCCCGAAAAGGGGTTTCCCTGCGAGTAGGGAAGGTGCTCTTGGTGTCAGCCGAATCCCACGTTCCCAGGCTTCCTCTGCCTGGGATTTTTGAGGGGTCTCCGCCTTCGCCGCGGCGGCAAGACCTGACTTTCACGGAGCGGATTCCTCTCGGTCAGAGGAACTACGCCATTGCCGATGGCGCTAACCCGGAAGCCCCCCACACAAACTGATTCATATCCCCAGATTGGAACTTTGTTCCCTGCCTGCTTTCCCCCTACTGAAGTTCAAAGATTTAAATGAAAATGTTTGTGCAGATTAGGAAAAATTGCAGCTTAATGAAGAAATAGGGTTATAGAGGCCTATGTGTGAGCAAATACAAGAGTGACAGTGCCCATAAATATACTGAGTCAGACCATTAGTCCATCTAGTTTAAAGTAAAGGTAAAGGTACCCCTGCCCGAAGGCCAGTCGTGTCCGACTCTAGGGTTGTGCGCCCATCTCACTCTACAGGCCGGAGGCCAGCGCTGTCCGGAGACACTTCCGGGTCATGTGGCCAGCGTGACGAAGCTGCTCTGGCGAGCCGGCACCAGAGCAGCACACGGAAACGCCGTTTACCTTCCCGCTAGAAAGCAGTACCTATTTATCTACTTGCACTTAAGGGTGCTTTCGAACTGCTAGGTGGGCAGGAGCTGGGACCGAAAGACAGGAGCTCACCCTGCCGCAGGGATTCGAACCGCCGACCATGTGATCGGCAAGCCCTAGGCGCTGAGGTTTTACCCACAGCGCCACCCGCGTCCCCATCTAGTTTAGAACTGTCTATTTTGACTTCACAGCTGTTTTCTAGGGTTTGGGGCATAGGCCTCTACCAGGAGATGTCAGGGATTGAATCTGGAACCTTCTGCATTCAAAGCATATGCTCCACCATTGAGCTATGTGCCTTCCTCAAGCTTTTGCTTAGCATGTCATTTGAACCAGGACTTGCAGTTTGTCTCTGGTTAGCCTACAGCTCCTGGTTAGTGAGAAGAGAGCTTAACCATGAGTCCTGATTCACACAACACGCTAAGCCAAACCCTAGCCTAGCTTAGCTTGGGACAAGAATAAACTGGACAGTGAAGAAGCAAACTGGCTGTGAGCACACATCTTCATCCAGCCTTCGTAACCCAGAGTTTGGCTTTTCATATGTCAGGGCTGGAGTCAGATGCAGGTCAGTTGAAGAAGCAGAGCCAGTTGTCGGTGACATTAACTTTTTATTCAAAGCAGTGAACATATAATCAGAAACACTCTCTGTAGGTATTGCCCTATGGAGTGGTTGCCAGGACTGGCGGTCCCTGCCTTCCACCCCCTCTAAGACTCTTCTGCTGGATGTTTTCCAAGCAATCTCAAACTATGTCTAGGCATCTCTTTTGCTCTGCCCTACGCACCACTCGGCCATGTCCTTGGAGACAAGGTGGGAGGGGAGCTTGTCACAGTAGGAGAGGCAGGCTCCCTGTTTGCTTCTGGAGCCTCCTGCTTCAGCCTCTGAGTCTGAACTGCTTCCTGTTGCAGGCTCTCCCTGCTCACTAAATCCTGTTGCCCCTTCAAGCATCCCACAGGTCTCCCTCAGTGTCCCACCACCAATCCCTGGGCTTTGAGCCTTTCTCCTCTAGGGGTTTCCCGGCTGGTGTCTCCCACCACACCTCATCATCCAGCCAGTCCCTGACACCATGTCATGCAAACCAGCTCAAGATGTTGTTTCATTCAGGTTTTTACTGCCATGGCAGAAAAATGCTACAATTAAAAAAGCCAAGTGAACATTTGTTCTCTAAGTCAAATTTTTGCAAAATCTTATCCACAGACTCCTAGCAATATAAACATTGCAGTTAAGTACAAGTCATGAGTTATGGCTCCTAAAGGATGCACTGAGATTTTCTAAGGCAACTATATGAGCATTTTAGGATTAATGCATTTAGCCTATTCCATATTTCTTTCTTCATAATACTGTTAGGATGCAAGCCCAGCTAGGACAGGTTTGAGTGAATTTTTGCATTCCCTAGGATTAATATACATACTTATCTGTTAATTTAAAAAGCAGCTACACCCTATCTTATGGATTAGCTTCAACAGTACTACAATAACCCATTCTCTTCAGGCTGAAGCCCAAGTTGTATGCCTTCCTGCATCTCTTCTATTTGGCTAGGGTTGTCCACAGTTGATTGGAGAAGCTCTAGCACAGTTGAATGGGGGGAGGTGAGAATAACTTGTACCTGATTTAGGGCCACTGATTAAGACCCTGGTGCCAGATCCTATAATAACTTGCAATACCCCACTTGCTTGTATCACATCAATCAATCTCCTTTATTGGCATAGTAAGAGTATGTTGTATACATGGATTGAAACACAACACAGGTAACGAAACACAGTAGGAGGTACTTTTGGATAAAATTGTCCAGACATCCTAAGATATAAAGGTAGCTCTTAGGACCTATAGTGACATAATTACATGGTGTCACTCAAAAGACCTGCCACATTCTCCACAATGTCATTCCTACAATTATTCAACAGATAGGTCACCCTGGAAGAGTCGGTATGATAGTGTGACCCCTCCTTCAATAAGGGGGCCAAATATTTGTCATATATTTTTATATATAGAATGGGCAATGAAATAAAATGTGTGTGGTGGAGTCACTGTATCACATAAAATGGCCACAGGCGCATCTCATCATCATCTGTTTTGGAAAATATAAACTAGGATCCTAATCTATAAACTAGCCTTCCCCTTTCCAGGTGCTGCCCTAAACCTGCAAGCTACAACTCCCATCAACCCTGATCATTGGTCTGCAACATCTTGAAGGTATGAAATTGTGGAAGGTTGGTATGCTTTTACGATTCACCTTTTTTAAAGAAAAGTTGTTTTTAATATTGTTTTTAATGCTGTAGTCTGCCTTTGGACCTTAGGGTGAAGGATGGGAAATAAATAACTAGATATCTATCTGGGCAAGCACATTTAGGGCACACATGACTATGCTGGGGGTGTGTGTGTGTGTGTGTGAAATGCCGTTATACAAGTGTAAATCCTTGCACTGATGGGATCGTTACTTAGCACAGCACTGGATACAAGCATAACCCAAAAGTGAAACCCACTTTGTATTCACCCTGGATGTGTAATGTATTTCCTGTATCTCTGATTCTCATCTAACATGTTTTAGTAGATACTTCTGAGTATGTCAGTGCTCTCTGCCCAGCACCTGTTAGCCTGGTGCCCAGTCCAGCTGACATTCCAAGCGTGTCCCTTAAATCCACAGCTCCCCTGTGACTGTGCGAGCACAGACAGATGCAAGCACAACAAAGAAAGCCAACGCTGGTGCACACCAGCTATCATCACTAATAGGAGACAAAGTTAATTTCACAGTCTGGGAGGAGCAAGTGCTCCAGAGATCTGCTGATGCATTACTCTGCAATTGATCCATTGGTCTACTGCTAATACAGGTATGCACCTATATTTTGCCATCAGTTAGTGGTGGCAAAAGAGAAAGTACCTTTCCCAAGAAGCACTGTCCTTACCAGTAAACTAATAAACAGCTGTTTGCATCTTTAAGGTTAGGATCCTCCACCTTTGTTTTGCAGATGGAACTCTAGTGGCACCCTGCAGTTCTGCACTTAAGTCCAAGTACAGACCGTGCTTGGAATATCTATTAAGGATTGCACCCTGCCCTCTCATTTGCTGCCTGATTTCTTTTAACACATGTCTGGCAAAGCTTCAGCTCTTCGAACCGGCAGACTTTTGCTTAATTGCTGTGATGATCTGGAAAAAAATAAAATGATCAAGGCAGCGAGAGAGCAAGCACCAGGTGTACAGCTAACTATGCAAGATAAAACAATTCCTTCCATGCAAACAGATTTCAGAGTTATACAAGCTTCCTTTTGCTGCTTAATTCCAACTGTAGTAGCTTGAAATATTTAGTTCTTCAAAAGTAATGAGCAACAGTCTGTGAGCAAATAGGTGTGTTTTATATCATGCTTGTTCTGGTTGAACAGTATGACCTTTCTGCTAAGAAATTACAATTAGAGATAAAATTTGTTGGACAAGGTGATGACTACAGAAACAAAAACTGAAGTTGATAAGCAGCAACCAGGCATTATTGCTGGGCTTGCTCAGCATTTTCTTAACTGTCTCCTGGAAACTCTCACGTGGATATATTTCCCCATCCAATTTAGAATACAAGACTTTGCATGGTATTAAATAAAACACTACTCCAAAGGATTTTTGATAAACATTTAACTGTTTAGCAATACTAAAACAGACAGTTAATTATAGAAAAACATGTCAGTGCACATATGGCAGCAGGATAAATTATGCACATCTGGATTACTTTTGGCACGAAATACAGTTAAGTGTCTACAGCCAAATTTAGCAATCTGTCACTAACAATATGTACATTTATTTTGAAGATGTTAAGGCCTCAAAGTAATTTTTTTTAAAAAAAATCTTCATCAACTTTCCAGATCATCTTAAGAGAACAAACAGGTGACAAAACATATTGCTAAAATTGCCCATGGCTGTATAAACAGGAAGAATTTCAAATCTCTTGCAACAGACACAACAACATCCATAATTTAAAGGAATTCTATTCCCTCATTGATGTATGTTGAAATCTAGGATCAAAACATTTTACAACTAACAGGGGTAATCCGCACAGTAACTGGAAAGTCTGTTTGGTACTGAGCAATGGTATCTCTAGTAAAATATATCATCTGCCAACAATTATTATTATTATAGAGTAAAATACAACAGAATCACATGTTAAAAACAGCATATGTGTTATTTTGCAGGGCAGAGCTGAACAGAAAACAAAACAAAATGATTTGTAAATTAAGCTGCTCTTTTTTGGGTATAGCAAAAATTTAAATCTGGGCAAATGTGGATTACCATGCAAGACTGCAGAAATAAGTCTTATTGAATTCAATGGGGCTTACTCGCAGCTAAGTAGGGTTAGGATTGCAATGTAATTATTTTATGTAGTTATTGTTTTTATATACGTACTGCTTTTCTACCCAAACACATAAAATGGATTACAATTTAAAATATCAACACAAACAAATGCTACAAAATATTCTCAGACTGACATTGAGAGCACCAGCTTCCCGGATTGGGCTTCCTTGTTTCTGCCTTGCTTCAGGACACAGAGATCTCCAATTGCTAGTAAGGCAATAGTTTTGTTCTTTTTAAAATTTCTATTCTGTCTAATTTCCTAGAGAAACTCAAAGTGGCTAACAGATCAAATATCAGAATGAAAAACGCCCACAATCTAAAGCCAGTCACAAAATAAAAATATTAGCATAAAACCAAAAACAAAAGAATGGACAATTCCAAAGCAACCATTGAAGTATACACCAAACCAAGCCAACGACAAACTTTATCAGCTGAAGGTCTTTTTAAAAAGTAATATAAATAGGGTGCTAATATACATTCAGCCCAGGTTCTCCAGATGGCTTTAAAAACATGTTTAAAATGGAGAACAAGCCTGTGATTTCCTGTCCAACCTAAAAATGGTGTGGGTGCAAAGGATCTAATGTATGGTGTTTGAAGACAACAGTGCATTACCCCTATTCTAAAACAGAGAATCATTACGTATAAAACATATCCAAGAGTTGGAAAGAATGTATGCTTTACTGAACCATTTAATTCCTTCAGGGAAACAGACCCACCCTGCTTCTAAATGTAAATTCAAGTGTCTTTATAACAAATTCAAAGCCAGTAACCCAGCCCAGCACTGTGCTTCAGCTACAAGCCATGACAAACAACAAACCAGCATGATAAACAAAATAGAAGAACAAAACTTGTATGAAAATGGGGGTGAAAAAGGCAAAGTGAAAACAGCAAACAACCTGACATCACATCATCAAGGCAATCCTGACCCTCGGGAAACAAAACAATCATTCCCAGCTCTGCAAGAAAGCAGTGACAAGGAAAAGCCTAGCAGACCACGTTGAAAGCGGGGAGTCTGGGGATCACCCAAAATGATCCACGCTGCACTGAAGTGGTGGTAGAGGGGGATTATGGCACAATGTTGGAAATTCATGCCCAACACCAGCTTGGCCTTCCTGCTTGGCCCCTCAGAGGACTAGTCCAGTAAAATTGTCTAGCAACAGCAGCAGAGAACCCAACAACTATCCTGACAAAGTGCCTGTATCACAAATATAACCTATTTTACACAGTAGATATAATTTATTGCAGACATGTTGGTTACATTCTGAAGCAAGCTGTAATAACCCAAATTACATTTTTTTAAAAAAAAAATTCCTTCCATATCGCTTTTGCAGTTTGGGCCCTTTCTTTCTCTCATTTATAACTGTATAAATGTTCAACCTTTCCTCCAAGGAGCTCAAAGGTTATCTGTGTCCCTAACAGCCCTATGAGGTATGCTAGGTACAGAGTTGGTGACTGGACTAAGGTCACACAGTGAGCTTCATGGCTGACCAGGAATTTGAAGCCTGATCTCTCAGGTCCTCTCAGCAAACTTTTTCAGCAGGGGGCCGGTCCACTGTCCCTCAGACCTTGTGGAGGGCTGGACTATATTTGGGGGGGGGGCAATGAATGAATTCCTATGCCCCACAAATAACCCAGAGATGCATTTTAAATAAAAGGGCACATTCTACTCATGTAAAAACACGCTGATTCCCGGACCGTCTGCAGGCTGGATTTAGAAGGCGATTGGGCCAAATCTAGCCCCCAGGCCTTAGTTTGCCTACCCATGTCCTAGACGAACATCAACCACTACACTAAGCCACTACCTTCCAGACTATGCCATAAATATCTCTACAGATCTCTTAATACTTCTCATTAGTTCTTTGTAGTCCAAAAGCAATGAACACAGAGGCAGACTGAATTTGATATTATATATAATTTTTAATTATACTGAAGTAAATAATTTAATCCAAATTGGAATGCTTTGTAATACTTGCTTCCTTCATAAAGATTTTAATAAGTCCCTACAACTGAACTTTTGTGGAAGCCTGAAACTAGACTGCAGACAGGTAAAAAGTGTACAATGTAAGCTAATGTTATGATAAGCTATAGCAGCATAACCTTTGCTATGGGAATACAGCTAATAACTTGTAAGGGAATCCATGGATAACTTTTGTCAGCTACAGCTTGCATCAATCTTGTTAACACCCCTTTTATTATTTCAAAAGAATGTAATGCGATATTTCAAGTTTTGTTTTTATTACTATGTTCTTTTAGGTAATCCCCACAGTTCGTTCAGCCCATGCAACAAACTCACTCGCTGCTACAGCAAAACACATTTGTTGAAATTTGAAAGCAGTGCAAAGATCTAAAGGTCTACTGCTAGACGAATTTTCTTGCCAGGCACATGTACAAACATATCTTAGCAGACAGTTAAATTCTTCTGAGGTCAATCACTCAAAAATAATATAAATGGCTGCCTGCAAACAAATCTTCAGCAAACATTGGAAACCAATGCAGAGTTGAGGAAATGCATTCATATCTCATAAATATATCATGAAAAGTGTAAATTGCTTTCAAAAATTTAATATTAGAGCTTTGATTATAAATACACCGTGGATCTTAAGTGCCAATTTTATTTAAAGTGTCAACAAATACTCAGCAACAGATAGGAAAATAATGAAACCCTCATTAACAAATGACAGCATTTTAGTAATAATTACTTTGTGTTATTAAAACTCCACATTACAGATAGGTAGCCGTGTTGGTCTGCCATAGTCAAAATAAAAAAAAACATCCTTCCAGTAGCACCTTAAAGACCAACTAAGTTAGTTCTTGGTATGAGCTTTCGTGTGTATCTGAAGAAGTGTGCATGCACACGAAAGCTCATACCAAGAACTAACTTAGTTGGTCTTTAAGGTGCTACTGGAAGGAATTTTTTTATTTTAAAACTCCACAGTGCACCAACTGGAGCCAGATACAAAACAGTAGCTGTATGCAGGGTTGATGTGTATGTGACAGAACCAAATACTAACTGGTAGTTCAGGAGGCAGAGCCAACTACCTGCTGCACCCCAGGAACTATGCCATTTCCATATACTGCTGCAAATCTACGGCTGAGTTCTAACAGACTAGAGACCCTAAAGGTCTTCTTTTTTATGGTGAAGACTATTTGTTAATTCCCATTTTCCACCTACTAAGAAACCTATGCATTTTGCCTAAAGATAAAGAAGGCCTGGTTAAGAGTCAGCACAATGAGTGCCGCTAGCACAATAGGGTTCCCCCCCTCTCCTCCCCCCATTCTGACCTCCACAAATTGGCTCTGTGGGGTCAGAAGAACTCCAATAGCAGACAGGAGAAGGGAGATTGTTCCATCAGCACATGCATTCTACTTGCCTGACAGGGCAATAGTCTTAACACAATGTTGCTTTCCACCTTCTGTTTGCTATGTTTACTATGGAGAGTTCTGGAGAACTAAAAAGCTTGCACACTTTGGTTTTGCCCTAATATGGGACAGCACATCTTCCTTTACTTTACATAGCCATTTGCTCAAACATACCATAAGTAACAAGATTCATGCCTGCTAGCCCTATCTCTCTAGCATGCGTGTTCTTTGGACACTATGTAGAAGCATCCTATACATCCAACCATCTGAGGGGATTGGGAGTTACAAAATTAGAAGGGAGACAGGGTCAGCCAATGCAATCCCCTACTATGCACTGGATCAACTGTCTGCACAGGAAAATTTATAAGGGGAATGTCATAGCTCAGGAGCAGAGTACTGCATGTATAAGAACCCAGGTTCAATTCATAACATTTCCAGTTATGGCTGGGAATGTCCTCCGTCAAAAAGCCTGGGAAGTGAGTCTCTGCCTGTCAGTGTAGACTGAGCTTGATGGATCAATGGCCCCGACTCAGTAGCAGCTACCTGCACTCCCAATACCAATATGTAGCAAGTAATATATATTTTAATATGACACAACATTGTAGTAGCAAGGTAGAATTTTCTTGGCACTGCTGATAACTTAGCAAAACGTAACTTTTAAACTAATGTCTCATCTGATTACACTCAGGAACATTCTGTAATTTTAATCTGATAACGTGCCAGAAATATGCTCACAGTCTATATGTACACAGAAACGCACAGACACACACATACACAATTAAAACAAGAACAGCAATTAATTAGTAGCTTAAAAGTTAAACATACTTTTTGTACTACTACATTTGAGCTATTTGTATAATTAGCTGTAATCCTTCTCATACCTTGTATGTTGTGTGCCTTACATTTGATATATCTAGGTATTGCCCACATAACTTTTTCTGATGGAAAATAAGTTTATTTTCTCCAGCCAGTGTCCCAATATAAATTATAGCAGGAAAGCAGACTTCTACAGTAAATCACATCTTATTTTGCAAGGCTTCAAGGTTTGAAGGACATCTCTGCTAAAGCTTTCAGTAACACGCAGCTTGCTCCCAGGGGGCTTTAATTTGCTGCTATGGTGGTCTTCACATTGTCTTTTTAAAAGTAGTAACTATGATACATGCTGAACAAAACCTTCTATTATTTGAGAGAACCAGTGCTAACCTTACATCTTGTGTTGTACGAGATGTGTCTATGCCATTAATTGCTTTTTAAACACTCTTTTATGGAGCAATAAAACTGGTGAGCTGGTAGACATGTCTAATGACTTTAACACAAAAGAACAAAAAAAGCACAAGACCAAAAAAAGCATATACAGTACATAAAACAGTATATAGATTCCAACTTGGAACACAAGTTCTGCCAGCTCCTCCTCCGAGCAGTTCTTTTTTACCCTAAGAGGCTTTTGAAATATCTCATGAAGACTTGGCATATAAATATTTCAGAAGAAGAGAGAGGTATTGTTATAACACAGTAGGCTCCTGAAGCGTAAAAAGTGGAGTTTTCCAAGGGAATAGGCTTGTTTTTCTAAGGCCAAATGTACTGTTTACATTTAATTAGCAACAGAATTAGAAGGCACAGTCCTATAAACACTCAGAAGGAGTAACTTCTGAGTAGGAGAGTACGGGATGGCACCAATACCTCTGTTCCACTTGTGCAATGGAGTTTCTTTCTATTCACCTCTGCAGCCTATCACACACTCTCAAAACCTTTCAAAGCAGATGGGGGAGCGAGGAGGGGAGAGGAGAGGAGAGGAGAGGAGAGGATGAGTGGAACTCTGCTTGTGCAGAATTGGCTACAACCCTAAGATTTCCATGAATGACTACAATGAGCCCACTATAGTCTTAAGGGAATGGGCCACAGTATCACTAATTTGAAAGTCAGATCTCCGATTGTGAACTAGTGTGGAAGTCAGACAGTTGTGAGGCAAATGGTAGAAGGGCAGAGAACCTCAAGAAGATGAATCTGCTGCTTCATGAAAAATTTTTCTAGCTGAAAACAGCTGCCTAAGTAAAATTCAACGTGACTACAACACATTAAGGAACTCAGTGTTAGTTCTCAGCCCCTCTGACCTCAGAAATCATCCGCCTAACCATTTCTATCTAGAAAATCTCATATGCGGGCCAATTTGCCTATAGCCAATTTCCAGACATCCTACCTATTTTTGGCATGCAGATAATTCTTGTTATTCAGTAGTTCTCAAAATCCCCATTGGTCGGTCAATTCCCTGACCAAAATTCAGCATCTAATGTGAACTATTTAAAAATACCTATAAATCTCATTAAACATCTCAGTTGCTCAAACATTACGCAGTCTTTAATAAGAATTAGATTAAAAAGGACACAACTTTTGTACAAGATAGTTTGACTATGGATGCAATTCTAAACACACTTACTAGCAATTAAGCACCACTGAAGATACTGGCACTTAATTAAACCACAAGAGTGAGATAATGTAAAACCCTTTGTCTGTGAGGAGTGGGGAGAGAAAGTATTAATATCTCAACTAGATAGCATACTCACTAAGAATTAAAATGACAAATAAAATCCTAATTTGGCATTACCGGAGTATATGGGGTAGCTTATGGAAAGAATTTAATCCCCTTTCCAGAGAAGCTAGGAACATAGACCTCCTGTTCTTACACCCAGTTCTGTGATGTCTGGCCAACATTGTAATTAAACTTTCATACTTTCACTGGATAGTTTCCAGTGACTTACAACAGCATGCAAATGGTGCAGGTGCCTATAGTAAGCTCCAAGAGAAGGGGTGTGGGTTGGAAGTAGCCTATATAGCCAGCCAAATGCTACCAGGTAGGAAATGTTCCATGAAGTACTACAAGTAAGAGCAGTGCAGGCAGCAACACAATGATTGGGTACACAAATAAATATTGCAAAAGACTACCGTGCATGATCCTTTGGTATTCCAAGTCATTGGTAGCATTCATGTTTCTGCAAAAGTATGGTATTTATGCTCTGGGGAGAGGGGCAGCTTCCCAACAACATTTTTATGAAATTTTAAAGCCTTCAGTGATATTGTATTGCGAAAACCACAATCACAGAATCGAAAGAGGAATCAGTGCAGCAAACCCAGTGGCAAAGCATCCGCAAGAGCAGGCAGTCCAGCCATCTCTTGAAGCTTTCCAGTGGGAGACCCCTCACTCCATTAAATGGTTCCAATGTAGAACGGTTCTTACCATTCAATCCAATGGTGCACATATGTACAATCTGTTTGGTAAATACAAGGAGACCAGTTTGCACATTTTTATGCGATTTACATTTTAAGGATGGGGTGAAAGTTTGAAGCAGGAGTGTTCTGATCATGTGAACATTCCTGCTCAAATAGTTGAAAGAACTGAGGTGGGCGCAGCTCTTAATCTCCCTGCCATGTGCGTAGTATTTCAGCATGCCTCAATGGCAAGGACTTCTTCACTGGTATTCATAGAATCATAGAGTTGGAAGAGACCACAAGGGCCATTGAGTCCAACCCCCTTGCCCCCCCTGCACAAGGCCTACAAGTACGAAAAGTGCTGCTGAGGACTGAAAGTTCACATTCCTTTCCACAGGGGATGTTTGGGGCAAGGGTCTTCTCTGTGGGGACTGAACTTTTACTTTTCCCAGCAGCCCTTCAAATTAACCCCTACATAAACTGATAGAGAAGATGTCTTCCATCAGTTTGGATAGTGGGGTTCCTGAAAAAACTGTCTCAAAGCTCCCCTGCACATAGAAAGAGGGGGTTTGTTCCTAGCACCCTTTTATCCACAAGCTTTATTCAGGTGGTCCATGGCACAATTCCCCGTGAACAATTTGAAAATTGCCATGGGTCTTGGTGGACCACTTAATGTTTTTTCTACCCATTGTAGCAATTGCAATCAGCTGTACTAGATGCAATATGATTTTTAATTGCATTTATACAGACATGCTATGGACTACCTGAATGAAGCTCATGGATCCTAGTTTCAGAACCCTTGTCTAAAGTATGCACAGAGCTGGTTTTGTGATCCAGTGGGCATAAGACTTAGTTATCTAAACTTATAGGAGAATACAAAAACAAAGTGTGCCTTACTGTTTAAGAGCATCCATTTGTTTGGCTTCCTAACGCCTGAATGAACAATAACATAGCTTGGAAGACTGCACTTTCATTTTTGTAAATGACAGCTGGGCCAGAAATAATCTTTGCTACACATCAACCACTATCAGTGCAACAGCTTAAAAAGTATATGCACACATCACTTCAGTTCTCTTAACACCCAAGTGTTCAACACTGCTTCCAATGTAGTTTCAAGGCAAAAAATAAAATTTAATAAGTGGTCATAAAAGGCACGCCATTATCAATATTCTTTTTAATATATGAAAGCATTAGTGCTTAAATTACTATTTTACCAACACAAAACCGTCAACCATTAGCATGGTTGTTTATACTTACATTTAAAGCAAAATGATCGAATAAAGCTAACATTCCAAACCTTTGGGAACTATGATGCCAACCACATGCTTGTGCAAAAATTCCCAAAGTATCAGAAATAAGAATTCTTTTGGACAGAAGAGTTTCAAACCTTGTACATGAACAGCAGATTTGCTTTGGTGTTCCCTGACCTGTCATGAAATAAACCAGGCTTACTACTCTGGTCTAACAAGTCTTTTTCACACTGTTCCATCACACTGCATCTCTTCTCCACAGATACTACTACTCTCCCACTCTCTGTCTAGCCATCCTCCCATCAAAGCAAACAAAATGTTCACTGTAACCCTACATTATTGCTCATTAGATCATAGATTAGTGGAGTGGAACCGCCTGGAGTTCCCAAATGATAGTGACACTTTAAAAAACCCCAAAACCATACATGAAGGAAAGAAAGACTGAGCATGGGGTCACCCAGATCAATGATCAAAAGAGACCAAAGGATGAGGAAAGTCCCCCCCCCAAACTATTCTGTGTCATAAATCAGAATACAATCACACAACCTTCCCCTCTTTTTATTCATTTTGATATGCAACCATTTGAAGCTTTTTCACCCTTTCAAAATGTGGAAAGTCAATTTCCTTTTTTTTAGCATTCTCAGTTTTCCATTTCTTTAAGGATTATTTATTATATCTGTCTATTGGCCTTTCTTCAGAAACCCAAGAACTGTGCCCATAGAATCTCAGCCTCTTTCAAGGTACTGGCTGAACTTGGATCTACTTACTGCCAACCATGGAACTACACCATGGAACACTTTAATGCCATTTCTTGGACCCAAATAATAATGCATAATTATTTAGCAATTAACATTTAGGTTTCACTTATTTCTCCATTCCAAGATACAGCTTCTTAAGTGAGGAGTACTATTATGCCATTGTATCATAGCTTTCTGACTGGCAGCCAAGGTGATGAAAACCAGCCAGCATTTTGAAACAATGTATGATTTCCAGTAACTAATGTCAAACTTTTTCTTTAAAAAAATCAACTTTGTGGAGAAACATTTAAAGTGGCCTTATTTAACACCTATGCAAAGGAGGAAAAGCAATCTAACGTTCTGGAAGCAACTTCAAAAGTAACCACGAGAAATGGAATTGACAGCCAGCTCTACATTTGAAATGCTTTTAATAATCTTTGATAGTAAGAGGTTGCCCAAAGAAAACAGTAAGCAAGTTGTGTTTTTCTACATACTTGGCAGAACAGCTAAACCACAAACTAATTCTTATGAACAATGGGGGAGAAGCTAATAGCAAACAGCATGCTATCTGACTGCCCTATAAAAGGTGTAGAAACATAGTCCAGAATCCATATTAGACAGACACATACTAGAGAAAACTATGCAGAACTACAGATTAATTTCCTGCATTTGTTGTCTCAGCACTTTCCACTGCAAAAGACACAAGCTTCTACAGTGGTACCTTGGTTCTAGAACTTCAATCCATTCCGGAAGTCCGTTCAGCTCCCGAAACCATTCAAAAACCAAGGTGTGGCTGCAGGAGCTTCCTGCACTCAAGCGAAAGCTGCATTGAATATCTGACTTCCGAAAAACATTCACAAACCAGAACACTTTGTTCCAGGTTTCTGGCATTAGGGAGCTGATTTGTTCCAACAACTAAGCCGTTCGAGAAGCAAGGAACCACTGTATTAAAAATGAAAGCAGCAGTTTTGTTTCTTTGGCAGTCATATATGCTTCAGAACAAATCACAGAATGGTTCAGTTTCCATGTACAGTCTTTATATTCTGATACAGTGGTACCTCGGGTTAAGTACTTAATTCGTTCCGAAGGTCCGTTCTTAACCTGAAACTGTTCTTAACCTGAAGCACCACTTTAGCTAATGGGGCCTCCTGCTGCTGCTGTGCCACCGGAGCACAATTTCTGTTCTCATCCTGAAGCAAAGTTCTTAACCTGAAGCACTATTTCTGGGTTAGCGGAGTCTGTAACCTGAAGCATATGTACCCTGAGGTACAACTGTATTATCCTTTAATACAAACACACACGTGTTCTTTGCAGATTTTCTACTACAGGCAACCCCCAATTTGCACAGGGGTTGCATTCATGACCCCCCCCATATGCGTTTGTGGAATGCGCATAAGCCTGCCCCATTACGCCCCCTGTTTGGCACTCTTCCAGGTCCAAAGTGTCCCATGCACAAAATGAACACACAAAAAAATGGTTGCTACCTGTATTCTTGCATTGGAATCTCACATTTGTGTTCTTGAATGAGAAAATTGTTGTTGCTGTTTTACTATATTCATTATATTTACTATATTCAGCAA
Organism: Podarcis vaucheri; assembly: GCF_965113315.1. Lineage (NCBI taxonomy): Eukaryota > Metazoa > Chordata > Lepidosauria > Squamata > Lacertidae > Podarcis > Podarcis vaucheri. The sequence continues at coordinate 23,132,070 of NC_138749.1, forward strand.
AAAGGAGCGGCCTGGCTCTGTTTTCACCAAGACCAAAAAAAGGATGGCTATGGTGTACATTTAGTATTTCCCACAGTATTTCTCATTGCTCACACTGACTGGAGAATTAAGAGTACCAGAACATGACTTGCCAACTAAAACTGCTGAAATGGTTATCACTTTATTTCTTTTAATTGCTCTGTTAATAACTGCTGATGATTGAACGTCAAGAAGGTCACCTTAAATTCCCCACTTCCAATGCCTTGCTCTTGGGAACATAAAATGTATTCCAGTCTTCATGCAATGCAGCTTTGCAAAGCTAGTTTGGAACTTAGAGCTTTCTCCAGTATTTCAAAATATAGATATAGGACAGCGCTATACTGATTCAAATGGGTCTTCTTTAAGCAATGAATGTCTGGATCTAAGCTTGATATTTATGGGGAACTGGAAACCTGACAAATAACGTATTTGTATAGCACAGTCACAGGTACAGGGCTTGAAGCCAGATACCAGAGCAAAGCTTCCACTGCAGCCATTGTCCAGGCTACTAGTTAAGACTACAGAGTCGAAGGCGTGTTCTACCACATTTCTAACACCTTTCGGAAAATAATTAAATATTAAAGCTTAATAGTTAGCTAAAATCAGTTTTGCTTTGTCCCAAAATAGTATTCCAGATCTTATTCCCCTGAATAAAACTGTATTGCTATATTACATAACAGACTTCCAATAACGTGTTTGAACAAAACAGTTATGTCCTCAAATTCAATGACGACCAATGATAGAATACAGTTCTGGCAAAATAATCATTACAAGAACTTAATTATATTAATTACTCTGCTTCTAGCTGTATAAAGATTGTTTCTAGATTCTGGATAGCTGGTATGTCACGTTTCTCTGAGGGTGTATGCTTGTCTGCTGCTGAATCATTGTTCACTGTAGAAATGAGAGGGGAGAATGATTTCCTATTCCTCTAACAAAGTGCCATTATACACTAGACAGACTACATTTCAGAACAAATAATGGAACAGACATTGCCCTTAGCATTATCTTTAATTCAAAAATTCAATGCATCCCACTTGGCAGCAACATTTACAAATTATAGCATATTCTTTCTACAAGTTAAAAGCTAGTAGTAGATGCAACACCAGTATCTTTTTTACATTAGATTTAAATATAATATAGTAAACTCTTATTATGCTAGAACACACTATATAACCTAGCTGACCATGCTGGGAGAATGGCACAAATACATCAGCTTTAGTAACTGTTATTCATTACAAATGGTCAGTTAGGTTATGGCCAACGTACCCAGATAAGCAGCAGCAGTATATCACATACATTTCCAGTGTAAGTGGAATGCACTATAATTGTAAAGTTGCCAGGATGACAGCCTTAGGACAGGTCCTGGCCAGAACTCTTGCAATATTTCATTTCATTGCTGAACCTCAATGTTCCGTAACTAATTTCCACATATTTCCCATACATATGCACTTGATCCTTCTGGGACTGCAGTAACAGCTTTTTAAATCTTATTTTTTTTCTTCATAAATGCTGAATTTGCATGATCACATCAATACCTCTTGAATTCGTGTACACCCTGATGAATCCCATGTCACGGGGGCCCTTCAGATAGAATGGCTGTAGCCAAAATATAGGCATGCAAAACAACTTGTTTCAGCAAAAGCTAAACCTGCTTAACAGAAAAAGCTGGTTGGTTTTTAAAATGCCCTCTGAACAGGAAGAAGGGTGAGGAAATGGCCTGCAAGAAGAACTGCCACAGCTGCATTCAGGTATCAATGGATCGCAGAATGCAGTGCTGAACATGCTATCTTCTCACCACAAGTGGCTTCTCCAGGGTGGCAGAGCCACCCATGGTGTACAAGAATACCCGAGGTAATATTTCTGGGTTAGCAGAATCTGTAACCTGAAGCGTGTGTAACCTGAAGCGTATGTAACCCGAGGTACCACTGAATAAGAAAAGGCATTCATGGAGAGTTCTGGCCCCTCTCCTTAAAAAATAGCACTGGGGATAACCTAACCCCTTTCACCTTTTGACTTTTATAAATGATTGTAAAAAAAATTATTATCTCCCCTCACCCATTGCTGAAATATTTAACCTTCAATTAATTTTGGGCAATAGTGTAATGTTCTATTGGAAATAAAAATTGGAAATCCCTGGAAAAGATATAGCCTTCTTGATAAATAATGCATTTTAATTACTGCCGTCTCCCCCTTAAATTGAAACTTTTTATTGTTTTAAAGTTTGCTTTATAAGGGATATAAAATTAGCTTGCTAAGGTATATTTAACTGTTTGGGTATAATGACATTTAAATACCAAAATTGTTTTGAACCAATTGGTAATTGCAGCATACCAGGAAGGGAAGGGGGCAAGGCATTTTAAGTACTGAACTACGAGGTAGTCAACTAACAGAAGATTCTAAATGTCTTATGAAACCAGCCCACACATCCCATTATGTCCTTAGGCCCTATGTTTGGGAAAATACAGACCCACTTTCCTCTTGGCCCCTCACTATCCAGTTCCATGTCTTCATCACCATTTCCACAGGTCAGGGCTTTCCAGGTCACTGCCTATTCTTTGAGGCGATCTAACAGTCTGCTACTTGACTTCTTGTAACTCTTGGGTGGGTGCCAACTGGACCCGTTGAATTGTAAGTTTTTATTTTGCCTAATAAGCGTAGAACTTCATCTATTGTCACCACTATCTGCCTCAGTTCCTAAGACTTCCCTTCTACAAAGGTTAGTTCAGGCACTGGGATCCGCCCTAAATCTTCCAAGGGTCCCAACCACCTCCCTAGATGGCTTCCTGCTATTGATAAATTTAAATAACTTCTTGTTGTTCATCTTAATGTTTTTAGCAACGTGTTCATCAAATTCTTTTTCAACATCCCTTACTGTCTGTTTCCACATTTTTCTTGCCAAAGTTTGTGGGTTTTATGGTTCTCTTCATTTGGACAAGTCTTATTGCCTCTATAAGCTACTCTGACTCTGAACCACACTAGCAACCAGTGGTTTAGAGCAGGGATAGCCTTCCAGATCTGCACCAGGCAGCATAATCAATGGTAAGGGAAGATGGGAATTACATGTAGTCCAATAATTTCTGGAGAGCCACAGGTTTCCCATCCCTGATTTAGAACCTTGAACCCATCCAGCATATGACAGACAAAATCTGGCAGCTACTTTGTGTTAGAACTGTTATTTTTTTCCTGAAGTGAAAGCTTCATTAAATGTTGTGCTGTGTAAGTACAGATAACCTCTTAAAACCAACAGTTTCGGAAGCACCCCGCCCAAAATTCGTATTATATTCAATTGTCTGTAATAGTAGTCCAACAACTTGTTTAAAACAGAAGGTTGCTGATTTCCAGGAGCCTCGCGTGGCACAGTAAGCTGATCCCTCAAGACATCAAGGGTATAGCATTTGGGTGTAGTCAGGGCTGCATAAGGAATATGAATGAAGGGAATTGCTAAGTAGTTTATCTTGGCCTAGGGAATTCAAAGTCTTGCCACTGGGCTTAAGACTCCTGTTGAGTTAGGATGATGATACCAGGGTTGTAACTGACTTCCTATTCTGATACTCTTCACTACATAGTTGTCTGGGATGGAGGAAAGGCATGGTGCTTCACATTTATTTACACCAAAACGCAACTAAGAGTTTGACTAAAACAGACTTAGTTTGCATTATTATCACATGAAAATCCTCAAATATGTGCAAAAGGTAATGCATGGGTAACAAAGAAGACAAATGGTTAACAAATGTGTGTGTGTCAAACTCTAGCAAATCATATCATCAGGTCCAACAACCAACAAGCCTCTGTAGGCAAAAAACAAAAACCCACCACAAAACCCACGAGAGAACACCTAGATAAAAATCAAACTCCACAGAATGGACAAGCTTGCCACACACACAAAACTGTGAGTCGACAAGGAAAAAAAGTCTGAACAGGCAATTAAAAAGAGGGGAAGCACAAGGCCCAGATGGGTTTTCAATGGAGTACATTTTCAATGGGTATCTATAAGAGCTTCCTAGACAGCATTATAGAACCATTCAGACAAAGGTTCCTGGACGCCATTCAAAACAAAGGCAGCATTATAGTAATTAGCAGAAAATGGAATGCTTAATTAACTGGGAAAGAGCCTACACTTTGCTCATCATACAGCCCCATCAACTGATCTATTTGGATGCCCAGAAAATAGGTAAGGCTTGCCGCTAAGACTGGAAAGATTTTCTCTTTTCCCCCAAATTAATAAACCAAAGCCAAACTGATTTGACCCAAGAGGCTGCTGCTTCTCAGTCACCCTTAAGAAGCACTGGGGTTTCTCAATCTATTTAAAAAACAGCTTGTTCAATAACGTATCAGGATTGAGAGCCGGAACTTAATGTACTGAAGAGAAGATACAACATACACTGATGAACAGAAGGGTTTTGTGTAAATAAAGGCTTTCTTGATTATTAAAATGGCTTTAGGCTGCTCCCATCTGGGTTCTAACAACAGAGTGGAGACATCCACATATGAAAACCCACACTGGGACAAATGGGGACAGAACACATTCTTTTTTCTTTTTTAATTTTTTTTTCCTTAAAGATTTTCCTCACTTACTGAAGCACGTGCATTGTCTCTTTCTTCAGGTTGTGTTTTCTACAGATCATTTGGATTTGTTGTGAGACATTGGTGCTATATACAGTATACGGTTGGGAAGAAAAGAGTGGGGACGGGAGAGAGGAGTGGGGTGGTAAAGCTTATGTTCTTTTACTTAGTGTATGTGTGGGGCTTTTGTGTCAGTGTCACTTGGGTAGATTCTCTTTCTGTTTACTTCTTATGTTTCTTTGTTGGTGAGAGAAGTTGGGGTGGCCTAGGGTGTGGTTGATTGTCTTTGGTTGGCTGCAGTGGGATTTGTTTGTGCGTGTGGGGTGCGAGCTGTTGGGTCAAGTTAGCCATATTGAATCATATGCTGTGGGTGGGTTCATGTTGTTGTCTTGTTGGGCTGTGTATGTGATAAAGAGGAGCCATACTGGAGTGAAGGCGTCCTCTTCTCTTTCTCCCCATGTCAGTTTCAGTCTATTGGTTAGCTTTTCTAGTAAGGCTGTTTCCCATACTACTTGATACCAGTGTTCCACGTTTATTCCTGACAGGTCCCTCCAGTGTCTGGCTATGATGTTTCTGGCTGCTGAGAGTAGGTGGGTTATGATATCTTTATGGTGTGAGTGAGCATTGTTATCTTGGAAGATGTTCAATAGGGCCAGTTCAGTTTTAGAGGAAAGGGTATGCTGTTGTGGGAGTGTTTTCGATTATGTCTCTCTCCAAGTGTACCTCTTGTTTTGTCTCATCTTCTAGAATGTATGGGATTATGTGGCACACTTGGTTGGCAATGTAGTATAGTTGGGTGTTGGGGATTCCCCATCCTCCTTCTGAGGTGAGGAGGTGCAGGTGTTTGGGGCTTATTCGTGGCTTTTTGTGTGAGAAGATAAACGAGTGTAGTTTTTTCTGCCACTTGCGGCATTGGGTTGGTAGAATCCAGATTGGAAGGGTTTGAAATAAGTAGGTTAATTTTGGAAGGTTGGTCATTTTGATCATGGCTATTTTAGCTGAGAGAGTGAAGTTAGGATTACTCCATTAATTCAGGTCTTTGTGATTTTGTCACCATAGGGTTTCTAATCGTGGTGGTATAGTTTGTTGAGGTTTCTGGTTATTTGTACCCTAGGTATCTACTGGATACGGCAGAGTTTTATCTTTGTGATGTTGGTGAATTCTTTTTGGAAGGCGAGTGTTGAAGCACATAGTCTCAAATTTTGCAAAGTTTACTTGTAGGCCCAAGGGACAGAGCATATTCGGAAGCATATCTCTGAAGTCCTGTTTCTAATATTAACCTCTGAAGGAGGGACTTCTCAATGCAGGAAGTTCATCATGTTCCAGAGATTTTGAACATGCAGATCATTCTGGATAAGCAAGGAAATTCCAGCTTAGGATATTACATTACAACTACAGGTAACAAACAGTGAGCAAGTCATGCTTCTTTAAATCCCTACTTCCTCAGTGTCTAAACTGGCTTGCTGAATATTAAATATGACCCCTAAAAGAGTTTTTCTCTGTGATTTGCCTCCTGTATAAATCATGTGTTTAGAAGCAGCAGCACATTTCTAAACATTAACTTAATTTGTTAAGATGATCAAATAAGAAAGCATAATGTTCAATGTTAAAACAGGAAGTCATCAATGTAAATATACTATCAAAAGAACTGGAATTCTATATCATCTTGGCAGCATGCAAACCAATAGAAAAAAGCCACAATCTTACACTGGGCATTTGGTACCACCCACTCTGGAATATACCTATAATTTTAAAAATCACACCTAATTTGAAATTTTGACAGGGACTAGAACCTCCAGAGACTTTTTTAATGTTTTTGCATTTCTTTATGACATAAGCAGCTGACCATCATTTTCAAGACAACTCTTTTCACAAGCCTGGCAAAATTGGAACTATACTTGATGATTCGATAAAGTTGACAGTCTTTACATAGACTTTGTTATTCTAACTCATATGCAACTACTTGTTCTACATGCCTATTTTATAGCTTTGTTTTTCATCTTTTAATTTATGTCTGTAGTTATAATTGTTATATATGTTTTATATATATTATAAAATGAAATAATAATAATAAACTTTACCCCCCAAAAAGGGAAGCCATAGAATAGAGAAGCTATAAAAATTCTCAAGTTTTTAACATACTTTAAGGGTATGGATACATGTACATTGCTTTTCACATAAGCAAGTAATATTACCAAAAATTATGGATCTGATTCCTTGGTTTGCAAATTAAGTTACATGTGTTTTTCTTCTTAATGGGTTGGATAAATAATCTGTACAATGCTATTTTTAAAAATGCCATATATAAAGAAAAATATTTGCTTAAAAAGCTTCAAATTTGGAAAACGTACAGTATACCTCCCACAAGTCAATACCACTAACAGCTGTTGCAGAATCTTCTTGGCTCTTGCATAGTTTTAGGCAAAAGGGTTTTGGAACTACTAATCAGCATTCATACAACATTTCAGATTGGAAAATGCTCTGTGGTCTTCAAGATTGCCCTTCAAGGTACCACTGTCACTATTATCACCATATTAAAGATTGGTAACCATATCTGAGAAACAGGCCACCCAATGCATATATAGTAAAGAGAGGAAATAATGTTGACCTTTAAATTCCTAAACAGCCTACGACCTGGATACTTTAAGAACTGCTTCATCAATAGGAATCTACCTAAATAATGAAATCAGCATTGCATGCCAAGGATCCCATTCACGTGCATGCAAAGGTATGGGCTTCTGAATTCACATATCCCCATCAACAGTTGCACTCTCCTAGCTTCAACACCACCACCACCACACATCAGAAATGTCAAAAAGAAAGACCACGTATTTTGACAAGACAGCACTAAATCCCTCTTTCAATAAATGCATAATTTAATGAGCACCGTTTTGCATTAAGCACAGAAAATTGATTTTTCTACTGCTAGAAACTAAGGAACACCTAGGCTTCATTTGTCTCTTTAACTAGAAGTGTAACTCTTGTTTGAGTTAGGTTTTTGTCTTTCTTCTTCTGTGAAAGGATTAAGTCTACAGCGAGTCAACTCTTTTAAAAAGCTAATCTGAGATCTAAGAAGGTGCCTTACATTGAGTTAGACCATTAGTCCATCGAACTGGCAGTATCTCTCCAGGGATTCAGACAAGTGTCTTTTCCAGCCCTACATTGAGATGTAAGAGAATTAACTCCGGGCTTTCTGCATGCAAAGCATATGCTCTTCCACTGAGCTATGACACCGACACATGTACTTTTGCGAACTTTTCATATTAGTGAAGGATACAAAAAAGAAAGAAAGAAATGGGGGAAGTACAAACACTAACAGGTTTATTGTTGCAGATTAACTTCTCGTGGACTACAGTACCACTTCATCAGTTGCATGAAGCTACACATACGATAGAGCAGGTTTAATCTATGATAGTTTGTTCCGGTTTTGGAAATTTCAATTGGCCCAGAATTTGACAGCTAGGTTAATGTTTGGTGTTAGCTGCAGGAAGTGCATAAAACAAGTATTATGTGAGCCTTGCTGCTTGCTCATTTGTTTCCAGGCTAAATTCAAGGTTCTAGAGCTCACCTTTAAAGCCCTTAAACAGGTCTAACTCCAGGGTACTTGAGAGAGCTGGTTCACTTATGTTCCTTCCATTGCAATTTGGGAACGAACACCTGTTGAAAATCCTACCATTTATCAGGCCGGTGGCCACGATCAAACGTTCAGTGTAGACCAAATTATGGAACCATAATTACAAATGCACAGTTTTGCCCATTCCTCACAGTAACCACATTATAGACAAGATTAACCCTCACCCTCCTGGAGTTGGAAATCTGTGCTAAATTTTTAAAATATGAGGAGCAGGAACTGCAACTTAACCGCTAACCATTAGCATGAGAGTAAACATGAAAAGCTTTTATACAGAAGTGTGTATATTGCTGGGAGCTTCACGCATTGGAGGACAGAGAGTGCTAAGGTTGTTCAAAAAATGAAAACAAGATTAAACTAACAGCAAAAAAAATATCCCAGATTAAAAAACAAACAAATAAACAATGCAGGCAGGCACTTTCAATAGCTTTTGGTGAAGTCAGTTAAAAGCATCATTTTCCCCTTAAGCAAGATGCGTTGAAAGAAGAATTCATCAAACCCTTACAGGTCCTGCACATCACACAAAAGGTCCATGTGCAGAGTGTGTGTCTGTGCACACGCTCTCTCTCTCTCTCTCTCTCTCGCTCTCTCTCTCTCTCACACACACACACACACTTCCCATCACAGCAAATAACTAGGAGCATATAAGACCTTGCTGTGTTAAACATACCTCTTGTACTGAACGAGCTGCTGGCTTGTCCTGATGATTGGCCAATATTAAAAATGGCAAAGTGCATAACTGTGGATGCTGAAGCGCAGAGTGCAGTTCATTTCTAGCAATTTCTAAATCATCTTCTGAAGAGGCACTGTCTAATACAAATATTACTCCTTGGGATCCTTGGTAGTAACGACACCAGTACTTCCTAATATTGTCAGCTCCTTTAATGATAATTAAAAACAAAACAAAAACAGAAATGTTGTCAGACCAAAAAGAACAATAAGATTAAGTACTCATTTAAATAATCAACTAATTGATGCTGTGAACCGCCCTGAGATAAAGGGTGGTATGCAAATTTAATAATTAATAACTAATTCCACAGCTTGTATATAAAAATAAGCGAAGTCAATCTCTGCTCCTACTCATGTTCATATTTTAACCTTTCACACTCTCAGTAAAGTGTTATCAACTTAATGGGACATACTTTGGTCTTTAAAACATGGCCAATCTTCTCTGTTCCTAATACCAATATGGCTACTGCTTTCTGGCATTACTTTTGACATTTTAAGTGTTACCTGTTTTGCGAATTTTTTAAAAGTTGGATAAAAATATGTAAATAATAAAAATTCTTCACTTTCATCACAATACCTTCATCTCTCTGTAGTACACTCATCCTAATACCTCTCTGCTCTATTTAATGGCTTCACTTCCCAATTTACAAATATTATTGGTTTTTAAACACTTTTAACTCTCTTTTGGACTGGTCCCTGCCTTCCTTACCAGACACTCCACTACTATTCTCATAATTCCTGCCAGAGGTCTTCACAGATCCAATGCCACCTACCACTTAAGATTTTTTTTTCCAAAATGGCATTTAACCCTTCGTACAGCTCCTTTAAAGGCTACTTATTCTGCAGAGCCAATTTTTATACGGACTGGAAGAACTTCAGCTGATCTAGAGAGAATAGAACTTGCAAATCATCATCATCATCCAATAGCAGTTTATCAACCCTAGGACTAAAAAGGGTAAGTGAATTTGCCTTTTGTTTTTCCATTCATTTTTACTTTCCCCTGAAACATCTCCAGCTGTCTGTTACTCAGATAATGAACTGACAGGACAATTTGTCTGTTCCAACTCAGAAATTTTGCCCTTATGCAACTGCTAAGCACCATATTGGGCACTAACCCAATGTCCTCATAGAAGGCTGTCAGCGTCCGGCAAAAATAAAAGCAGACTGCAAGCCTTACATAAATGAGAGTTCTGTTTAAATAAAACAGTAACTTTTTCTTCAAAGGAAAAAAGAGAAGAGTCATGTTTCTCAAGCAATCTTTTTCATCTGCAATTTATGTCAGCATTTAACAGATAGATTAGCAGCTGACCAATTTAATCCCATGCAGTGAGTCTCCTCAAAATGTAAAATTGAAAATAAAGTTTTTGATTTTTCTGGAGCCACACTCAATGCATAAACGAGATCATTAACATGTTGATCAGTAGGGTGATCAGAAACCAACATGCAAGAATTTCATATAGGTAAATATATCCTTATTAAATAAGTTTAAAATTTAAAAGATTTGCCTTTTGTAACAGCCACAGAACTAAAGTTGTTTGGAATTGAATACAGCAAACATATTTTGCCAGAGACGCAATATGTCCTGATTTCTATCAATATACAAGATTCTACTCGCCTCTCCCTTCCTATTTCGAGTTTCCTTTAAGATTTCCATTCATAAGCAACTCAGTCTTGGGAAAATTACCAGATTTCCAACCAGTATCACATCCAATACTTCAGACACAGTTCATAGAAGATTCTCAGTTCAGGAATAGGCAGATACTACTGGCAAACTAAACAGCTCATTGTTTTTTCCCCTTTGGTTCCCAATAAGCTTTCTTGAGTTGTTCCATGAATATATGGATGAAATAAATAAATACTTAGACAGCAGCCTTGGACAGCTTCCTCCTTTATCTGAGGCCACTGGCGGCCATGATTATTATGTTCTACCACCACTGTCAGAGACAGTATGCTGGGCCATTGGCCACTTGAGCAATATCGCCAAATGGGAAGCATTTCATCATTAGCTACTTTTAAGAGCAATACTTCCATTAAAGGGGCATCACCATACAGAACTGTTTTCTGTATGGAAACAATGGATACAGTGGTACCTCGGTTTTCAAGCGCCTCGGAAGCCTAACATTTCGGAACCCGAACGCCAAAAACCCAGAAGTAATTGCTTCCATTTCCGAACGCGCCTTGGAAGTCGAACGGCTTCCGCTACGTTTCCCCCCTCTTTTTTCTCCATTGACTTTGCCGGCCTTCCTTTGCGCCTCAGTTGTCGAACATTTCGGAAGTCGAACGGTCTTCCGGAATGGATTACATTCAACAACTGAGGTACCAGGGTATGGAGATTTAATAATTGTGGATTAGTATCTTGGCTAGAGTCTGCTTAGTAGATGTAAGTAATTGCAGCTGTAATAAATTGCAGTTTTAGTGTGGTAGCACCTACACTTGGGAACTCCATGTCTATTGGCATCAGGCAGGCATCTTCACTGTACCACTTTTGGGGTGCTTAAAACATTTTTGTTTAGCTAAGCCTATCCAGGCTCATATGTGTTGACATGTTTTAGTCTTTTTTTTACTGTTATTTTAAATTATGTTTAAGTGTTTTTTATTGTTTTTAACTGTTTTTAATTGATCATTTTAATACAGTGGTACCTCGGGTTACATATGCTTCAGGTTACAGACTCCGCAAACCCAGAAATAGTGCTTCAGGTTAAGAACTTTGCTTCAGGATAAGAACAGAAATCGGGCTCCAGCGGCGCGGCAGGCCCCATTAGCTAAAGTGGTGCTTCAGGTTAAGAACAGTTTCAGGTTAAGGACGGATCTCCGGAACAAATTAAGTACTTAACCTGAGGTACCACTGTACTTATAGGTTTTACTACACTCAAGCAGTATCTGCGTTTTGTTAAATGAAGTAAAATAACTATCTCTTCAATGTGTACTTCAATACAGTAGCCTAAATTGACAATACCATTCATATGAATTAGGAGGTTCTCAGGTTTTTTGCTACTCAGGGATCTGTCTTGGCTAAAGTTTCAAAAATTCTCATTCCTTACTCTGGGTGCACACTCTTTCAAGATACCACATTCCCAGCATTTGTATGGACTTTATTTTTAATGCTTTACTAGTCCTGAACCAGTGTCAGTAGTACAATAATCCATCTCTGCACAATACATGACATAAGACAGAAGTAAAAGCCAGATCACTATTGCAGGCCATGTTCAACTAATGAGTCCCACTAGCAGAAGCCAGCAGAAAGTCTTCTGCTAGCACAACATGAATCCCCCCTCCTCCCCGCTTTGACTGGGAGAACCCTCAGAATAGCATGCTGGGGGCGGAGGGAGAGGGTCGTTCCATCTGGCAAGCTGAAATGCTTGCGCTGACAGAACTGCCATAATGCTACGTTGAATTCCTCCCTTTAAGTAGATACATAAATTATGGGAGTTGTGCACTGCAAAGTAGAAATGCAAGCTCTGCACCTCAGCTGCTATTCTGAATTTCCCTTGCTTTCATCCTGTCCGCTCTAGATTGTACTCCTTTAAGCTTATGCTTGGTATCTAGCGGTCACAGGTGCTTGTTAAGTATTAAATAAAGTATTATTTATTATCATTAAGAGAGAGAGACCAAGAAATGGAAAACTACCAGTCAGATATTCAGTTGATTAATAGTGTTATACCTCCAAGCTCTTTTACATTCAAGATGGCATTCTGGAATGGCACTGCTTTTATGCTAAAACCTGAAATCAGAACAAAAAAAGTTAGTAATTTTTGCAGTGCAGAGACTATCCAAAGCAGTATGCTTGTTAATAGTAGTAGTACTCCTCTCTGCTTTGGGCCTTCAACCTCTTGTGATCTTTAAGTGCCTGGGCAAGGTTTCAAAAGTTATCTTCTCCCTAATCCCTTCCCTAATCCCAGGCCCTTCCCTTTCCTCCATTCCTCCAAGAATCATTTTGCTGCCAAAAATATTTAGAATTACTTCAAAACATGAATCATAGAAGCAGGATAGTTATATAAAATAAAACAGTGTAACAGTATTTTGCATAATTTTGACAGAATTAGGGACATTTTTTTTATTTTTGGAAAGGAAGCAGAGGAGACACACGCTTCCAAATTCTGTTTTCCATATTCTATTTTAGCTGATTGTAAAGTTTATCCTTATTCCATCCAGATAATAGGTACAACGGCAGTGGATTCAAAAGGCTGATGGAAGATTATCAGTTGCTTTCCAATTCTGTTTATCTCTCTACATTCTTTCAATTCATACCACTCTGTGAAATCAAATTAATCTCTCTGTAATGAGAAATTGTACAAACTGATATCTAAATGCAAAATTCAGAGCCTCCCAAACTCAAAAATAATGTATCATTACATATTTTCAGAGACACCTGGGGCACAACGTTTTTTTTAGGATTAGAACTCGATATACATTTCAGTAAACCTGAAGCAGTGAGTGGGTTAAGGGTGTGGCAGAAGACAAAGGATGGAAAGGTGCCAATCTAGAAAGAGCTGCTCCCAATCTAGAAAGAGCTGCTCCAGTTCCTTAAACTGGAGCAGCTGGACTTCTCTAAAAAGGTATCTGCAGGAGGCCAATCCAGTAAACACTGCTTCCTCACATTCCGTTAGTCCATTCACCAGCTACCCAGTACCTAGGATCAGGGCCAAATGACCCAGTCTACAGTGATGCTTTCCCAGTTTCCCTGGAACCCTTCAGCTGCAGTGCAGACTACATGTACAGGCCTCTGCAGTAGTCAAGTTTTTCTTTAGGACAAGTTTACTACCCATATGGGAAAAGAGAGTAGTCAGTGATGTGTAGGGGACCTCACTGCTGGCTTTGAGTAACACTAGAGGACTCGGGGTCCCTTCCAACTCTATGAGTCTATGGGATAGATTTGACCCACTCCTGGTGCTTCCATACCTAACCCTCCAGAAATCATTAAAATTAAGCAGCTTTGGTTACTTATTTCAATTGTTTTGAGTGAATCCCTTTAGTTTGCAAATGCATCCAATGTTGCATCTTCTCCTGGGTATGAGTATACAAGGCAACATAATCAATTACTTACCAATTGTATTTTTATTTTATTTTTTTGCTCACTGCCACAGTGCACATTTCACACAATAAACAGTAAGAATGCAGAGGTTAGACTCAAATCCTGCCTAGGCTATTTTCTTCTTCTCCAAAACATTTATATTGATTTTTCAACATTAATAAAGTAAATCAAAATAAACAAAGACAGAATTTATATGTCAGTACACATAAGCTCCAGTGTTCAAAACTTCCATTGTTTTAGGCGCATTTTGCAAAGGGGGATTTCATTAATGCAAGCAGTTTCTGAGCTCTGGGAGGAGTACTGTGCCTAAGATTTCAGATTAAAACTGCCACTGCTGGAACAACAGTAGACCTTTTTCTGCCTCCTCACTTCCAGCTCTGAGGACTGAAGAAGAGACCCTCTTAAGAATATTGGGGGGCAGGCAGGGGAAGTATGGCTTTTTCTTTTGGAGTCTTCAGAGGCGGACTAGACCATGTGAAAAATTAATATAAGTTTTTAGCTGCAGTTTGTTCATTTTCAGCTTTATATTCTTGTTATAAAAATGTGTGCCTAGACATTCCGTTCTGGCAGCCATAACCCAGGTTTAAGGTGCCATTCAGCTCCTAGCTTTCATATCTCAGTTTCTAACACTGTCTAAGATGTTCTGATAAGCACAATACTTTTCTGTACTGTACATATGTAGGACACTGAACATATTACACATATTATGTATCCATTTTGCAGCCCCTCCAGAGATGAGCATGCGTGTCCTTTCTTTTCATCTTATTTGTCCATCCCAGTCAATTTCTGCAAATGTGAATAAACAAACCCTTCTGTGTGTAAAGTAAGCTCCCTATTTTAAAGGCTTGGTTAAAATATACAATACTCAGTCCGCACCCCCTGCATTTGTACTGGATCAGAAGGGTGCCATCAACTTTCTTCAGTGATAAGCATTCTTAAAACACAATATGAAAATATACCAAAATTCCTACAGCAGCTACTAATTAACTGAAGGGCTTCTTTAGCATGAAATCTGTCTTGGGGTCAAACTACACATGATGTTGGAACTCCATGTCTTTCTTTCTTTCTTTCTTTCTTTCTTTCTTTCTTTCTTTCTTTCTTTCTTTCTGAAAAACCAGCAGTGTCTTATACATGACTGGATCAGGACCACAGCAGAGCTAAGTCCAAGTAACCCCCCAAGAAACACTGCTATATACTCCAGAAGGGAAATTAAAAAGCCTAAAGGCTTAAAGTTCTCAGGTTTCCCCCTTCACAGCTTATCACAACCTGGAATGGAGAGGATTTAATTGAGACCAAAGAAGAGAGATAAAGGCTTTGAGCTTCTCCGCTTGTACTATTGCCCAAAAACAAACAGCTGTTTTCACATTAAAAACACCTAATGAACCCCAGCAACAAAAGCCCTGCACAAAGATTTCTGCTTGTGCAATGGGGCTTTCCTCCCATCTCCACCTGTACACCTCCAGCGGACCTTGAAATCAGCTTTCAAGGAAGAATCCCCAGAACAGTGCGAGGGGGGAGGCGAACAGGGATCGATTCACTTGGCAAGCTGATATGCTTGTGCAGATGAAACATTTGTAATAGCATGATGTTGAATTCCACATGATGTGTAGTTTGGCCATCCATATTTTAGGTTTAATGCAAAGAAATAGAGATGTTTCACCGAACAGCAAGTTCAAATATAATAGGTAGATAATATCCTTGAGTTGTTATTTAAGGGGCATGCTGAGAAATGCAAAATAAACAGCATAGGAAGCCAAATGCTGGACTCCCAGCACAGCCAATAATTTGGGATTATGGCAGTTGTAGTCTAACAAGATCTGGTCTCCTGGTATACAGTAAATATATCCTGCCTATATACTTGATCACTACAGCTTCACATCTGAATTATTATTTATTAAAGGACACAACAAGCTGCAGCTAAATGGATAGACACTAAATACTCAAATGGGCAACTTTCATATTATTTGCACAGAATTGCAATTCAGATATTTACCCCAATGGAAGATGTTAAGCATTCTTTAAACACACACTTTACTTTGGTTTGAAATAAGCCAAATAGTTTTGCCACAATTTTTAAATATATATCTAGTTTAAGAAGTTACATAAAGCATTAGCTTACCTGTTGTCGATACTATATTATCTCTATTTTCACTGCAGAGCTGAGACAGGAGACTAGTCTTGCCAGAGCCAGTGAGACCTATGCAAACCAAGTCATACTCTGGTCGTGGTGGTGGAGGCCCTTTGCAGCAAAGTGCTCGAAAACACTGTTGAGGAAAACATAAAGAAGAAGATTTAATATTTAATATCACACAATTTTAATATTAATAATTTTTTTTTAAAATGTCCAAGAAAGAAGACAAACAGAATTTTGGTAAAAGTCAACGGGATTACTATGTTGAATCAAGATTACTACAGATGAATTGGGCCTAAAGCACACCCTGTTTTTGCCATATCATTGCATTCAAAGAATTGTTCCAGGTACATTTCAGTATGTTTCTCAAAAGATTTTTAGCCACTACATTTCACTACACACATAAGACTGCATTCTTAAATTTGTCACTCTCTTTAAAGAGGACTAGGATCATTGCTTGTTGCCCAGCCAACATATTTCTTATTAGACTAGGAAAACAAGTAATCCATTTACTTAATCAATATCACATGACTAGCTAATCATAAAATGCACTACTTCATTTGATAAATTATACTGTATGCCCTTTCACGGAGCCAACAACTTAATGAAGGAAGCCCTTCCTGCCTCTTTTGAGTTCCTTCCTCAAGTATGCCAAATCACACAACAGGCTTGAATGACCTAGTTCCCTCCTATTTTAATCTTTTGTTATGGTTGTCTCAAGTGAGAATAACTATCAACCATCTTCATATTTCCAATTTATACAGAAATTAAAGGCAAGATGCTAAATTCAAGACAATAAACCTCAGATATACATTACATCATTCAAAGAAACAATGAAAGCATAAAAGTTGCTGTAAAGATACAATCGCCAGTTGATATATTAAAAAGCAGAGACATCACCCTGCCGACAAAGGTCCGTGTAGTTAAAGCTATGGTTTCCCCAGTAGTGATGTATGGAAGTGAGAGCTGGACCATAAAGAAGGCTGATCGCCGAAGAATTGATGCTTTTGAATTATAGTGCTGGAGGAGACTCTTGAGAGTCCCATGGACTGCAAGAAGATCAAACCTATCCATTCTTAAGGAAATCAGCCCTGAGTGCTCACTGGAAGGACATATTCTGAAGCTGAAGCTCCAATACTTTGGCCATCTCATGAGAAGAGAAGACTCCCTGGAAAGGACCCTGATGTTGGGAAAGATTGAGGGCACAAGGAGAAGGGGACGACGAGGACGAGATGGTTGGACAGTGTTCTCAAAACTACCAACATGAGTTTGACCAAACTGCGGGAGGCAGTGAAAGACAGGAGTGCCTGGGGTGCTCTAGTCCACAGGGTCATGAAGAGTCGGACACAACTAAACGACTAAACAACAACAGTGTTAAACTTAAGGGGACTATTTGAAGGTTCATTCCATACTATCACCAGGTCCTGGAGGCAAAACCTTGCTTAAGTTACATTTATGCATAATTATGTACCTACAGCTAAATCAGTGATATTAAATATTATGAGACGAAGTTCAGAGCCCTAACTTTCCTTTGCTGGTAGCAAGAATAGAACAAGAACACCAGTGCAAGAGTGAAGACTCTTCCACAGCAGAACAGTAATATAGAAAAATATGATCCCTTGCACTAATGACCACATTAACAAAACAAATTTGTGCCTATAATGGGCAAGGTGACTCAGACTCATTTATAGATGACTGGCATTCTATTATTTCTGATAATCAGCAATTGGTTAAAAGTTTCCTGAGATGATTGATAGATAGATAGATAGATAGATAGATAGGTAGATAGATAGATGTGGTCAGATATATTTATGGCATAGTTGTTGTTTTGTATAATTCAGCACCATTCCAGTGATGTACTGATATGGTATTCTCCCTACCATGCTTCGGTGGCTTCAGTATATAGTTTTACTTCTTAAAAATATATATCATTTCCCACTTTTCAATAAAAACCTATTTTTTTCAAAAAAAAGATTACTATATTAATAGCAATATACTTGTATGTATTATTCCTTTGCGATATCTTAAAAGCCATTGGTCATCTGAAAAACAAAACCTCATTTTTCCTATGGGACTTATTATTTTGCCTTCTAAGACTATGTCGAATTTTTTTAATAGATTTCAAAAGGCAAATAAATTCTTAACACATCAGGAGCCAAAGGTGGTAAGAATACCTCAAGAACCTGCTGCTGGAGTTTATAGTGCTTTAGAGAAAAGATTCTGAACATTAAACATGCAGTTATATAAAGGTTGTACCTTCATACTTAACAGATCTGCACCTGTGTTTATACAACACAGTATTTCTTAGCTTAATCACTACAGTTGATTTGTTATTGTAGTTAGAACCAGACAGTAAATATAGCTACGGGACAATAAACTGCATTTTTTTAAACGCCTCAACTTGTTACCTAGATTCATTATATAGAGCAGGGCCTTGCCATTAGAACAGAGCTTCATACAACCTGTCAGCTGGTGAACAAAGCTGAAGATTACTTCCCACGTTACAGATCATGGGTTGTATCCAACTAAGTTCAGCTCAGAGTCAATCGACTGAAATTAACATCAGTAGAAGAGGGCTATTGCGGACCTCCCATAAGCATCTAGTTCGCTACTGACTAAACAGAATGCTAGATTAGACGGGTTCTTGGCCTGGTTGAGCAAGGCTCTTCAATGGTTCTCCTTTCTTTATATTGGTAATTAGTCTGTATAATGAAACATGTATTATTTATTTTTACATTTCATCCCCAATACATTTATTAAAAGAGTGTGTGATAGGTAGCGTACAGTGGGCTCCAGCCCCTGCTGCAAGGTATGTGGCAGAATTATACTTATCATCATTATATTAAATGGCATCTCACTAAAAATAAGGTAATTTACCGTACTTTTCCGTGCATAAGACGCCCCCTATTTTGGGGGACTAAAATTAAAGAAAATGGGGGGAAATGGCCCAAAGTGGTTGAGCTCTTTTGGGGGAGAATAGGCCAGAGTTGTTGAGCTTTTTTAAGGGGGGATGTCCATGGTTGTTGAGCAATTATTGGTGGGGAATGACAAAGATCACTCACCCAACTGGCAAACACTAACAAGCCAAATTGCAGAGGCGGCAGCCAGTCCAAAGCAGCCCCTTACGCATCCACAAATAACACACACAATTGACAAAGCAGCAGCCAATCCAAAACAGCCCTTGCAGCAGACACCATTCAGACACCATTCACCCACCCAACTGCTAGATCCTACTCGCGGATGCAACCAATCGCTCGTCCCCCCTCTGCACTACCCATGTATAAGATGACCCCCCCATTTTTTACTTTATTTTGGAGTAAAAAAAACCTCGCCTAATACATGGAAAAGTACGGTATATGGCTTTGCAAAAGGTTTGGGTGATTAAGGCCCTATACTTCAGCACTTGCTTTAGCAAAGTACATGTTAACATGCAATATTCCCAAGTACCAAACAAAATCCGCACTGTTATATGATACACAAAATGCTATACATTTTATCCCCATTCTTCCTATATGTAGCCAGAAGAAGCTTGCCATGGAGGATTTATATTATTGTAAGGCAGAGGCTTTGATTTAGCTAAGGATCTGAGTCAGCTGGGTCACTTTGGGATTCAAACATCATTTCAGTACAACATGAAGTGAGCAAAAGAATGTGAAAGACAATAGGGAAGGGTGTAGGAAAAAACTGTCTAATATAGAAGACAGTTCCTACCTACACATCTGCCTCCATCTATTATTATTTTGTTGCTCTATGTTTTCATATTTCTACAATCTAATAGGCTCTCTCTGAACCATCTTATTCCAAGTGTTTGCCTCCGCACAAGCCAATCGTAGAGAAGCAAGGTTAGGATTTCAAATTAACAGCTGAAGAAGGGTCACTAGATTTGTAAGTGGATGCTGTGCTTCATCCTTTGATAGCTCATTAAATCAAGAATGTCATCCCTAGAGCTGGATGTGGTCTGTTCCCACATTCCCTACCTGTTGTAGAAAATGGTTTCAGTAAGTAGGGACATGGGTTGGCCTGGTTGATGCGTCTTTTTTCTGAAGTATTAAGAAATTGGGCAATGAATCCTGGGAAAGTTGCACAAACCATTAAATGCTACCTCATCCCACACAAACTACCATACTCCCTAAATCCCAGATTACCAATTACAGAGTCTCAAAAGCTCTTGTAATGAAAACTCAGGAGAAGATAGAAGCAAGCAAAACTAGCAACATTAGAGACAACATTACTTAGACTGAAGAGAGAGAAAACAAACCACTGATGGAAAAACACAAGAAACCAATGAGGAATATAAATATGGAGAAGCTGAGGAAACAGCTCCCCTTGTCATTTCCTGTTAAAATGAAAGATGGGCGCAGATTATTCAACAATAGCCTGGAGCACAAAGCTGTGCTAAAAGCCATCCTTTTACAGATCTTCAAGTAAGCTAGAAAAGCTTCTTCAATATGATTCATGAATAAAGTATGCTACAAGCTTGGCTAACTGAGCCCTGTTTTGTGAGTACCATAGATGTATTGATAAATATTCTACAACTGCCAACTACAACCAACTAAACAAGCATTAATTTGAACACTCACTCTTCCATTGTCTCCCGAGACAGAAGCATGCCAACCAATCAATAGGACCGTAGAAACCAAGCATTTGAATAACATTTAAAGGGCTACTAACTGTATTTTAAAACTAATTTAGATGCCTCTGCCATCCCAACTTGTTTGTAAAAGGATCAGTTATACACCAAGCCTGTGAAATTCCATTTCACTCAAACCCTTTCTTGTGAGCATAGCCAACACAGGAGCCCAGCAGCAATTTCATACTCACACAAACATTTCATGTAGCCACTATCATGTGCGAATCAGCCTAAGAAATGGTGGAATTCTTTCAGTATGGATTAAGGAAGAGCCTGAGTGTCAATGCTATTAAACTCCTTAATCTACCCCAACAATATTTGCCCTGTAATCACCAAACACCTGCCGGAGCACCTCAATTGCCAAGAACTGGTACCAGTTTAGAAAAAGGGGATATTTGAAACATTATTTAGGTTATAGTCCCCTGCAAGATTGTTATTAATCTAGAAGAAAAAAAATATTAATTTAGAAGAAGGAGGAGGAGGAGTTTGGATCTGATATCCCGCGAAAGATGGAGGGCACAAGGAGAAGGGGACGACAGAGAATGAGATGGTTGGATGGTGTTCTTGAAGCTACTAGCATGAGTTTGATCAAACTGCGGGAGGCAGTGGAGGACAGAAGTGCCTGGCGTGCTTTGGTCCATGGGGTCACGAAGAGTCGGACACGACTAAACGACTAAACAACAACAAACAACAAGGAGTCTCAAAGCAGCTAACAATCTCCTTTCCCTTCCTTCCCCACAACCAACACTCTGTGAGGTAAGTGAGGCTGAGAGACTTCAAAGAAGTGTGACTAGCCCAAGGTCACCCAGCAGCTGCATGTGGAGGAGCGGGGAAGCGAACCCAGTTCACCAGATTACGAGTCCACCGCTCTTAATCACTACACCACACTACTGACTTATTAAATGTATTAATCTAGAATTAAATGTATCAATCTAGAAGACAAAGAGAGGATGTGAATGAGAGGCATCTCACTGAGACAGGAGAGGGCAGGAAGTGGGGTTCTGGCCTTTCACCCCCAGGTGCTTTGCCATAGTACTCCTCAAACGTAACTAGTTGCCTATCAGGATACTGTTTTCTGGAATAATGATAATATTTCATCATTTGCAGGGCCAGCACAAGAGTCTGCACCACCTAAGGCAAGGGACGCCAGTGCCGCAGGCACACCCTCCCTCTTTTGCCCTTTGCAGCTGTGAAGAGCTTGAGAAGTGCAGATACCCCAGTACAATGCACATGTCAAAAACACATGTGAACAGACAATGAGGAAGGATTAGGTCTCTGTTTGCATGTCTTGAAGGGGAAAGTAGCAGTTATTATTACTATTACTATTACTATTACTATTGTTGCTGTTAATATATGTGCCCTTCATAAATGGTAGAGCACATACATTTTTGTATTTTGTTATTGACACCCATGTCAGGACCATCATTAAGACCCAGTCTCCAATGAGGATATGGCAAAGAAAAAAGCAAGTGTAAAAGGCCATAAAGAAAAGATTTCTCAAAATGAATTAAAATAAGACCAGAACCTCCTCTTAGTTCTGCCAAGTCTCTGTAAATACAACTCTGAAATGATTGCAGAGATGACACTCCATTGACTAGTTAGTGAGATCTAGTTTCAATGTGTCAAGATTCTTCAGCTGTATTTGTCTCTAACACATGCAAAATGTCTATTGACTGTTACATGTTGACTGCTCAGTACATAAACTACACATCTTACCGTTTGTGCCAGTTTTATGGGCACAACTTCCACAGATATGAGACATATATTGGGGGGGAGCCTAAAACTGGGATAAATTTACTTTTTCAAAGTAGGTAGAAAAACACACAAATCTTTCTGCAGGAACACGGAACCCTGAAAATACCATGCCAACTCTGAATGTGTGATGTGAACTCAGTTCTAATCCAATTCACCAATCTGTACAGCATAATGCTGTGTTTTCGTCCTGTAAATTTTGAGTCACAAGTGAGATTCCTAAAGCCAAACGAGAGAGAGATTCCACACGACATTAACAGTTTTTAAAGACTACAAATAAACTTTCTCCAGGTCAGTGATGAGTTACCTTTTGACTTTTCCATCGTGTATTATATGCTTCTATTCCAAAGTTTTTATTGCACAAGAAGTAGAAGGAAATGTCTTTTTTCTTAAATGTATGTGGCAAACTCTAGCAAATAATATATACAACCAGGTTTGATATAAAGCTAAAAACGTCTGATGTATGAAGCTACCTGAATAATAGGTTTAAAGATTTTTTTTTATAAATTAAGGAGTTTCAACAGTAGCCCTAAACACAAGTCTAAACCTGTTCTTTGAACAGTGATGTAGTTACAGGATCCTGGGGCACAGGTCTAGGGCCCCAGTCTACAAAATAAGCAGGAGGGCTCCCACACACAGCAGTGAAGTGATACACATCCCCATATAAAGGGTGGGCAGCATATCACCAGGAAGTGCACAATCTAAAATTACTTAACTGCACCAGTGTCTTCCAACAAGAATTTTGCAGGTGGAATAAAGGTTTCCTGTGCCTGTAATATTCCTCTCCTTAATTAGGAAAGAGCTGAAATTTCAGAAGACTGTTTCACAACTATTGTCCACAATAGGGCAGATTGTTAATAATAAAAAACCCTTATGAGAAACTGAGCCAGACAATGTTGTTACAAAGCATGTGTATCCTAGCACTTCCTTCTTTGAGGAGACCCCAGTTTTCCGCTCTATTACAGCCGCTATCCACTTCAGTGACTAGCCCTTTCTGTTGTCTTGGTCTTTAGAAAAACACACAATATTTTTACAGTCTTGAGCCTGGGGTTTTTTATATTTGCTTATTCACACACAGTGCTGCGCATTAAGATTACTATTGTATGTTGACTGCAGAAAAACAACAATTTGCCAAAGGCATGGGCTTTAGAAAACAGATCACGGTGCCCTCTGCAATAGAGCAAGAGCTCCAATACGTCTAGGACAAGTAAATGAAAGGAACAGGACGTTGTCGTTTTCTAAAGGGCACTGTTCTTTCGTTTGTTATCTAAAAGCCAGACAAGTACCACATCATATGCGGCTACAGAAGACTAGACATCTTGTTCAATGCAGGACTATAAAAATACAAAGAAACAGATGCACAAAGTTTATTCTACCCTTTTTATTTAGCTTTATATTATTGGATTGGGGGTGCTAATGAGCAAAATAGATATTATGCCCTGCCAAATTAAATTATAGGCAGTCATAAAACCAATGTTTTACTTAACCTGACATGTCCAGATTAGGGTGAAGAGACATCCTGATGATAGTTTAAAACTATTAAAATGCAAGAATGAGGCTTCAGTGCTGCGAATTCTGTATGCAATGTACTATTATATTTGCAAGCAGAGTTTAGATAAGCCGTTGTTCAGTTCATTTTAAATAAACAGCCTCCCAAAAGCTTTCATTTGAAGTTGTACAACTTCCTTGTACAGACCAAGGCTATTTATTTACTCACTGCACTTAATATCCCATCCTTCAGTCTGAAGACTTCCAGGACAATTGGCAAATATTTAAGAACAAAACAATACAATCAGTTAAATGCAGTAGCACAAAAATGGAATCTCACCAGACCAAATGAGTAAAAAAGAAAAATTAAAAAGCAAAAATATTTAAAAGGCCTGAGAAATTTTTTAAAAAAGTATTCACCTGGTTTCAAAATGCCATTTCCTAGGGACAGCATTCCAAAGTTGGGGTACCAAAACAAGGCCTCGTTTTCCCATCTCTAATTGTGTCCCCCTCCAAAAGCAGGGAGGTGCACCCAAAGCATGGCCTCTGAAGATCATGATGTTCAGAAAATTCATTCAATCAATCAATCAATCAATCAATCATTCAGGGTTGCTGCACACATTTTGCAACAACTCACTCTGGTTTGACACCAAGTGTACAATACCAACTTTCTGATGAGGATACCTGTATATGAGTTTTTTCATGTCTAGATGTTACCTTTTTACCTACCTCTTGCTTATACTTGTGCTTCAGACCTATGAATAGTCCCAGAAGCAGGGTCCAAAATATTACAATAATCAGAAGCAGGTGCAAAACAAGGAAACTGTTTTTAGGAGATGATTGAAAGGCAATAAATTAAAGTCATTTTAAGAATGTTCTTCAAGTACCTTTTTCACTCCAGCCTTTTTGAGTTATCTTTTCTGTTTACAAGAACCTGGTGGGTACCAGCAACGGAAAAGTCAGAGAAGCCTAAACTTCCCTGAAATCAATGGGCCATAAGCACTCAACTTACAGATATAAACAGATTACACATCTTTAACTAGCTCTGGACTTCATCCAATCTCTTGTAAGGCTTAACACCATGATGTTTTCAATCTCCTAATTACTATAGTAATACTATTTTCAATTGTGTTGAAAGGGCAAGGCAACTGCCATTCTGTTAACTGTATTTTATTAGTAATTCTTGTTTCTACTTCTGCAAGTCATTTTTTTTCCTACAAAGAACACAGCACATTCACCAACTCTTTGTAGCTCCTGGTGGTCTCCAGCACTCCTTATCCTGACTGTTTTGTTCCATATGGTACTGCAACTGAACAGTGCAAAAAACATGACTACCACATGGAAACACGGTGGTGTCCATATCTGCTTGCAGGTTCTGGAGAACTATTTATTTAGCTTGTTTTGGCAATGGCTGCACAAGAAACATGAGAGAGCTCATTGACCAGGTTTGGTGTACTAGAAGCCACTGTAAGAAGCAGGTGCATAAGACAAGTGAAACCTTGTTGCCAGTGACAAAATCTGAGTTTCCACGCTTTTTCCCCTCTCTCCACAAGGTATAGATTGGGAGTATGTTTCATCAGCATCTGCATACTGTGTCCTGGGATCAGATATCACCTTTAAAATGTATCCACTACATGGGAGAATAGGGGGAAATGACTTTGTTACCTTTCACGTAATTTCATAAACAATGAACACCATGTATAAACCAATACTTTTCTGTATAAACTATAGTTTTCTGTTTCATATTGCTATGTGGGAGAAAAATACAAAAAATAATCCCACTGTTTTACACTGCAGCGACTGGAGAAACTAGGAAAAAGATACTTCCAAAATTGTAGTCTCCATTAAAAAAAAGCTAAACGTGCTTAGTGAGAAGAGTGATACATCCACCATCTACTATTACATATTTGGATTAAAACAACAGCCAGTCCCTTTCTTTGTCACCTGGAAAAATAAAAGTAGCCTGCAGTGTTGGTGTGAACAGAATTCTCAAACAGTCATACAAGCCATTAAAAAACCCCCACACTTATCTACTCCTGATATTCTAGCAGGAAGGAATGATAGTCCCAGGGAGTTTTGTTTCCATTTAAATCTCTTTCCCCACACACATCAACCCCTCCCCCCCCCCGGCCCAAAGGCTCCCTACTCTCCAATTTATCTTTTGCTCTGGTCAACAGCTAATGGTTCTTGCCTTGCATAGTAGCTATGACCCCTACATTTGAGGTGGTATGATCAAAGGCGCTCTGGCCAGACTTGGAAAAACATTTCCACTGAGAATGGACATAGTGCCTGTCAAAAGGTTATTCCCACTGTGTAAAGGGAGCAGCTCATGTTACTCCAGTGTAACATGAAAGTTCAAACTCTAGCCGCAGTAATCCACATACATGTTTTTCTTTCTAAAAGCAGCATATGGGACACACTGACTAAAAGAACACACATCCGTCTTATCTGAAAGGGGAAATAAAAGGTTTCCTCAGTCCATCCAGCTGCAAGTCACTGATTTTTAATAATTTCTAAAACACAAACCATCCATCTGAAAGTGGTTCCTATTGAATCCGAGTTTGGGAAGCGGTGGGGGCTCTGTAAATAAATTAGGCTCCCTATATCTTGTAGAAAACAAAATAACTTGGCGGCGTAAATCTTAATGTCAGTGACAGGAAGGCTTTGGTGAACCATTACCATAAATCTGACAAACGCTAATTTGATGGGTGGCTGTATCTGTCTGCTACAAAGCCAGTCTAGACAGTCTATTGAGAAATCCTAAAACACAACTGTTTGTTCCCCGTAACACCATCTGGATATGGCAATAAGAGCCGACCCAGTGCCATTCACACATGGATCAAAGCGCATGCTAATGCCATCATGAAGTCATACACATAAAAAATTCAATCTGAGAACTCTAAGCAATTTTGCTAAGTCCTCAGCAGAGAAACCTCAGACTTCGCTCAGACTCAAGCTAAGTGCATGAAGAGGGAAAGGCGGGGGTGGAAAAGAGAGAGAGAGAGAGAGAGAGAGAGAGAGAGAACAGAATATTTAATGAGCTTGGCCTTCTAAAGGAATGTTAGGCCACCCATTGTATTGGAAAAGGCTCATGTCACACTTCAGTCATGGCACCCATCAGGGAGCCGCCTTTACAAAACTGATCCGAGGCCTTTCGTAATTACCTGTTTCAGACCAAGCACACAGAAAGAGAAGAAGGGTCTCCTAGGTGTAACTCTTCTGTTTATTACAATAAGCTGTTAGATTGCTCTGTATTACAACAATATTCCAAACTTCTCTCATTAAAAAGTGTACTGTGGCATTAGATCAAAGCATCAAGGGCCCCCTATTGAACTTGTTTAAGTATTACAAATGTAAAGAGCAAGTCTGGCTGCAGAGGCAATTTCTTTCCCACCCCCACCCCCAAATAAAATAAAATCTTCCCTCCAACTTGAATGGTGTGTCTGTATTACTGCAAGACATATTCGGACCATACTTTCCGGAAGACCCTTGCCCTGACTATTTCAGTTTGTCAACAAGATTCTAACAGGTAATTTCCAGAATGCGATGGCCTTTTCCTCCAGACGGTTGTTCCCCACTATGCTGATTTTGCATATTTAATCTCAGAGAAGAGTTTCAAGAGGAACAGACAAATTATGCTTGTTCAGTGAAGACACACATAGTTCAAGGATGTGAGATAAAATGCTTCCTTGGGAGCTAGCAAATGATGTGCAAGTGTGGCAGTAATACTGTTCAAATGCTGTGGGGAGGATCTAATGAACAATGTAGAATTTTCTTTTTTTTAAAAAAGCAGCATATTGCGGTAGGCTAGAGGAATTTGGCATTGTTTTCTGTGCATTTCTGAATCTCTTACATATCACATACAGCTTTTGAAATTTCTCCTGGTTTGCCATGTGGCAAAGGCCTCAAGATCCACTGGATTCAACAAACAAATTCTAAATTATTTGGATTCTGGCCTGAGCCACCAGTATTGTGAATACCAATTTCTACTTCAAACATAAAGCAAAGAATAATGCAATTTAATACAGAAAAGAAAGCATGTGGCCAGAATTACCATCATTTGTCACTACAGGAGTGTAGTTCAGTTTGCAGTAGAACTTAGTTCCAAAACTCATGAGTACCATTTAACATGTACAGTGCATCACACAAGGGTAGTTACACTGGTTATTTATTAAAGTAAAGGGATGAATATGGTGTTTTATGCCAGAAATGTCTCAATTGAATTGTTTCATTCTAT
Source organism: Podarcis vaucheri (assembly GCF_965113315.1). NCBI lineage: Eukaryota > Metazoa > Chordata > Lepidosauria > Squamata > Lacertidae > Podarcis > Podarcis vaucheri. Next base: position 23,160,284 of record NC_138749.1, read on the forward strand.
ATGTTGTATCAAACTTGTGTTAAGGTTAATATTTAGCTATTATTTTCACGATACTATGCAGAAGTAAGATTTCATTACTGTAATATTCCACACAGTGAATCAGTCCAAGAAGCTTTTAAAAATGTCTTGACTATTCTAAATCAACAGTAAAATATCCTCACCTATATACAGTTATTTCTAAACCTGGGGTTTCCAAACTGTGGTCCATGAACCACTAGTGAGATATAAGCTTAATTTAAGTGGTCCACTGTGTGTTTATAAAAAAATACAATTAAAAACTATACAGCATTAGCACAGTACATTACAATTGCAACAACAGGCAGAATAATCATTAACTGGTCCACAAAGTCCCTTGGCAATTTTAAAAAGGTCTGCTGGGGAGAAAGTGGGAACCACTGTTCTAAGCCAGCTGAAGTTTAATGCACTATAATTTCATCATCTGAAAAACTATTCTTGCAATCCAATAAAATAGTAAAGCTACTGGGTATTGCTAGGATTTTTGTTTCCTTGTTTTCTGTTCCCAAATGCAAGTAAACCGACTGTAATACCAATGTTTGTTCAAGCTATTAGAAAAATATGTTTGAAATCATAATTCATAACCAGTCATAACTTGTGCAAACAAGCTGTTTTAGTATTTTCTCCTACACATATTCTAACCATATTGTAAACAACTTCTCTTTAAATTCCCCATGTGCTGCTATCAAGCATAGAAAGATACACCCATAAAGGGGAGTGGGAAGAAAACAGCGGAGAGAAACCCATTTTGATTCGTGAAATTTAATAAACAGCATAGTTTACGAAGACCTAAACTTTAGTCCTGCATGCGGGTTATGTGTCAAAAGTCTCAAATGCAGGTATAGCACAGCATATTGAAGAAAATGTGGTGTAAAGTCAGTTCCTGAGTAACCAGGTCTTGGATCTCAATAAAACCCCAACTATGCCTAAGTAGAAGCAAAGAATAGGATGTGGGGTTTAAAGTCAGGGCTGAACTTTACAGAAGCTTCAGCACAGCAGAACAACATCGCCATCTACTGCTCAGTATCATTACCTTTAAAGTCACGCCTGAGATAAACCTAACCGGAGAATCATTGTACTGTAGTGTGTTCCTCAAGTTACTGAACTAGGGAAATGTTGACAAATTTAAAGAAGTTAACACACTGTTGTTGCTACTACATTCCAGCAGTATGCCAGTTACCCAGGACAAGCAGGAATCACAAGTGAATAAGAGCCTGTGAACCTCACATGAACTCTAGGTTCCTAATATTTTGTGGGATGTTGCAAGCAATGGTGCAAAGTTCTGTAAAGTTTGCATCTTGTTTTATTCTCACAACTTATGCAAATCAAGCTCTTTAAAAGTGAGAAACTGAGAGTTAAAAAACACACACACAAATGTTATTGTGTGGTTAAGCAATCTTCTTTCTTAGTGGTGAAAGCTAGCCAAAGCTACTTAAGAAAAGTATAGTACAGGAAAGATCTGAAACCAGGTCCTTTTGGTATATATTCAGTATCTAATCACTGGATCACACTAGTTCTTGATATATTCAAAGCTGGATGTACACAGCCACAAAATTGCTCTTACTCTGTTTGCTAGCTGAAACAGTACAGAAATGTCTTTTTAATGATTAGCACAAGAAGCAAGGGCTTCTCAGTGGTTGCCTCCTGTCTGTGGAACTATCTGCCAACAGGTATTTCCTTTGCTTCATATTGTATGGCTTTTAAACAGGCCTTGTTTCGAAGCTGCTTTTAACAGAGACATGTTTGATGGAAATGTCCAATTTTCTTATTCTGTAATAGCTATACCATTGCTGGTTCTAACTATTTCTTGAATGGTTCAAGTAATACAATTTCTAAGACTGAATTGTGAAATACTTAAAATGCTCCTTTAAGATATTGCTTTGTTGAAATGATATATTGTGGTTTTCTATTTAGAAGCTGCCTTAGGAGGGCTCCCTTTCCTCAAAGAGCAACCTAGAGATACTTCAAACAAATAAATATTCTTGCTGGGGTCAGTGCAGTGTCAATGCTGAACAACTCCCATTTAATATATGCCAATGCTGAATAACTCCAATTTAATATATGCCAATCACCAACTACGGATTAAAAATGTAAGAAAAGTTCACTGCTCCTTCTTAAATACTGTGCTTGATTATGATCTTATCCATATGCAAAATTCCAACCAATTCAAACAGTGTAATAATATACAGTGGCACCTTGGTTCTCAAACGCCTTGGTACAAACAACTTGGAACCCAAACACTGCAAACCCAGAAGTGTTCTGGTTTGCAAACTTTTTTCAGAAGCCGAACATGCTCCATTTTGAGTGTTACGCTTCCAATTTGAGTGCCACACTTCCGTTTTGAGTGTTACACTGAGGTCTGTTTGTTTTCGCTATTTATTTTGTGTTTTTGTTTCTGCGGGGATTTTGTTTTTGTGACTGTGTGGAACCCAGTTCAGCTACTGATTGATTGACTGTGTGACTGCAATACATTGTTTCTTACTTTTATTTTATGGATCAATGGTCTCATTAGATAGTAAAATTCACATTAAATTGCTGTTTTAGGGGTTATTTTTAAAAGTCTGGAACAGATTACTCCATTTTGCATTACTTTCTATGAGTAAGCGGGCCTTGGTTTTGGAACGTTTTGGTTTTGGAACGGACTTCCAGAACGGATTAAGTCTGAGGACCAAGGTACCACTGTAATACATTTGCACTAGTTCATATTGTGTCAGCAGCCCTGGTTCAGCAATTAAAGCCCTCAGAGGAGCAGGAAATAATTATAATTTCCATGTCTTTTTTGCCCAGACCTAAAGTTAATGACATACATCCCCATTCAAATGGGGCTTTGCTGTACAGACAGAATTAAAGTAGAGACAGGCAGAAGATTGATCACAAATGGCTGATTGTCTGACAATCTGTGCCAGGCTGGCTACAGCAGTCTGGGCTGCACTCAGCTCTGACTAGGACAGTCAAAGTGATGAGAAACAAGGAGTAGTGTTCAGTGTGACCATTGTAGCCCTTACTGCTTTACTGATGCGCTGGGTTGAGCAGTGGCACGCAGTATTTGAACTGGGCAATGAGAAGCCAGCTAGCCTTTGTTCTTTGGTCTCTCAGCTTCTGGTGATGTCCAAAGCAGAAGCAGCTGCTTAGCAGAATTTTCAGGCAAGCATTAGGTAGGCACTCTATTTTTCACTGGATTAGGAACTGGTCATGATGCACTGGCATAAAGCGGTAGACTGAGGAGGAGGCCCAGAAACCTGTGGCTACCCTGTAATTCACAATGTTAATATGCTCACTGGCACATTATGGCATGGTGTGAGCTTGTGACTCTCCCCTTAGCTAACCCTGATTGAATCCTGATGGGAAAGGTAAGAGAAGCTACAGTAGCTGCTCAGTCTCAGGGCCTTAAGTTCAGTGGCAGGCGGTTCCTCCAGAACTTTCTTGCCCCACCTTTAATGTGTCCATGCATGTCTTCTGCCCCTTATGCTCTTTGATTATGCGCAGCTTTTGGGGTGGGTTATGCTTGAGTCTCTTGCCATGGATTCATTAGCATGGTGGGTCAAGTTCTCTCCCAGAATACCCCATCTGCAAAATGGGTACATGATTTCTGTCTTGAAGGTTTTCTTATATGTTTGATCTTGACCATATTTATTGCAAATATTGAAACTGCCTATAGTCTGTGTCCTCTCCCTCTCTTGGGTGATCTGTTTTCAGAGGGAGACTAATACTACCTGCAAATCAGTGGGTCCACAGCAGAAAACTCAGTGCTTTAATGCAGGGATAGAAGTGACTGGTGGCTGAAAAATGGAAAGCTTATACAATAATGAACCTTTCCTAAAGGCCCTGCCCAAAGGACTCTACTTTCCTTAACTGGCTATTTTGTGTCTTATTCCAGCCAGTGAGCTTCAGGGCTCTGGTTAAAAGGGGGGTGGGAATGGAGTGTCCAGGTTGGAAGTGTACCTAACCCCAATCTAAAGGAATGTAATCTCTAGACCTCTTTATTCACATGAGGTTGTCAACAAGTACAGAATGATCCGATGATGAGAACATGGAGAACAGTTGGATGAAGTTCGGCATCCTGTTTCTGACAGTGGCCAGTGAGATGCCTTTGTGAAGACCACCAGAAAAGCACAAAAGCAGCTACCCCTTCTTGCTGATGGCAGCATATGGTATTCAGAGAAACATTCCATGTGAAGTTTCCATTTTGCCACTCATCGGACTGTATTTCATAGATTGGCCTACCTCCCCCCTTTTAAAGGCCTCTTTAAACAGGGAGCCATCAAGGCATCTTGCAACATTGCATTCCTTAAGTCAATGATGCAGTGTGTGAAATACTTTGTTCAAAAACTGATTTGGGTGACACCAAATTATGGTACTGTGAAGAAGGAAGGGGAGAAAGACAATCTTCCCACATCTTTCATCATTAATAATTTTACAATTTTTTATTATGTATCTCATTCATTAGATATTAATAAGACAGTTGAAAAGAATCCTGCTGAAGAGTTTGAACATTAACAATAATTCTCTAGTTCAGGGGTCAGCAAACTTTTTCAGCAGGGGGCCGGTCCACTGTCCCTCAGACCTTGTGTGGGGCCAGCCTATATTTTTTTTTGGGGGGGGGGATAATGAACGAATTCCTATGCCCCACAAATAACCCAGAGATGCGTTTTAAATAAAAGGACACATTCTACTCATGTAAAAACAGGCTGATTCCTGGACCGTCCGTGGGCCGGATTTAGAAGGCGATTGGGCCGGATCCAGCCCCTGGGCCTTAGTTTGCCTACCCATGCTCTAGTTGTAATGTAGTCAAGTGCTATCCCAGAAGGCACATTGCATCTGCAAATAGCGTATATAGAGCTGAACATGGTTGCAGAATCTATGCAGAAACAGCTACCTTTCAGCATGTCCTGCTGGCAAGTTCAGTTGCCAAGGCCACGGCTTGTCTAAACCAGTCTTTCACATCTGAGTTTGCAACTGGAGGGAGGAGGAAAATTTGGCCCAGGGATCATTAATTGCTGACCCATATAATAAACTTTGCTCAACTTGTTCTTTAAAAACAAAGTGTCTACAATCTTACATTGGCAAACGCGTATGTGGATTTTACCAGACTACAGTCCAACTGATTTTGTTCCAGACAAAGCACTATGGGACGTTCATCTTTAAGACAGTGGGCTCCAAATGGAGGATAGTTACGAAGATGTCAAATAAAAATAAGACCAGGTTTACTGAAACACATATTCCTTTTCCCCAGCAGAGCTCTTATTACAGAGAAACATTGCCGTTGAGAAACCACTAGCATTGCAGCATTGGAACAGATTAGTGAGAAGTGTTTCCTTGCTCCCGCTGGACATTTCTTAAAACAATCCCAGCTCCTCTTAGCACATAAATCTTGCATAAACAACAAATGCAAACAGCAAAACAATCAACAGCTTTTGTAGCTTCCTACACCAAGCAATTCCAAAATGGTGGATTAAGAACTCCCAGTGAGCCCTGTAGAGACTGCTGGTTGCTAGTTCGCCAATAGCACAGAACCAAGGACACTGGGGCAAGATTCATACATTACTGAAAACACTGGCATGGGGAAGAATCATTCTGCTTACCTATACGGTTTCTTTCTACAGATGCTAAAGGAACAGTGTGGGACCAGAAGTCAGAGAAGCGGCTCCAATGCCATTCTGGTAACATTTGAATCATGCCCAAATAGGCCTCCATTCATAATTACAGCAGTACCAGTCCACATTTGCCTGAAAAAGTGGGCTCTTTGCTTTCTGCATTGCACTGCACATTCTAAATTTCTCAGTAACACTTTTGACCTCCCATAATTCTGCGGGTATGTGTGGAAATATTCACACAAGGTTTGCAAAATGGTTTATAATTCAGAGGGACATTCTGTATCCTGCGCCTTCAGCCTTTACTTCTGCTTTTCTCCAAATGATATCAATGCCATTTGCTATTAAATAAATTGCACACAGCTTCTTTATCAAACATACTTTTATAAGTCTCTATTCAGTTGGCATCAACCTGAATAGAAAAGTCTTCCTAAAATTTTGTGAAGGACAGGAACTGATGTTAAAGTTCCATAATTCTGAGGACACCATGGGGAAAACTGCTATGCTAAAAAAAATCAACTAGATTTTAAATCACGAAAAGCTGGTATGAGGAGTAGGGCTTTGTCTGGTTATCTTAGTGAGCAGTGACATACACACGGGTTATCTAAACTAGGTAGCATTGCACCAAAACATAGTATAAGTAGACAGTTTTAGGTACTTTCTCCAGAGAATGGGGCAGGGGGAGACTGCATCTATAAAAGTTAATTACAGGTGTTCTTTCCTGAAATTTGGAAGAATGGAAATTGTTGATCTCTTCCAAATTGTCATTTGTAGCACAGATATCATTTCGCAGCACTTTACTTAAGGCCAAACTTTTCATGGGTCTTATGGTGTCAGCAAGGATGGGGTGGGAATGGAAGAAACTGTCACAGGAAGACCGCCGAGAGTGGAAGTGGTTCTGGGGATCATTCTGATTTTGTGTGGGTTTGCATTTATGTGCAAGTCCCGAGCACATACCCCCTGTGTTAATTGCTGTCCTACTGTATGTACTTCTTTATTTCCCACAACCAACAGAAATGAAAAGGGTCAAGGGTCTTTATATAAGATCCATCTTTGGCTCCTGATAGCAATCGTTAGCAGGTAAGCGATATGTGTTTATTGTGCATAGAGCACTGGCAGGAAGCTAGAAAACAATTTGCTTCTTATACAGAGAAACACAACTGACACTAGATTGTGAAAGAAAAGGATAGGAAAGTATTGTGGACTTCTATTTTTTGCAAGAGGTAGCCAGACTGGTTGGAATAGGCAGCATATATATTTATTTGGGACATTTTGACTTCAGCAGAAAGTAAGTTCAAAGGCAGAACTTGAAACTTTGAAATCCTGGGAAAAGAAAAAAGTCTTCTTCTGGTGCCAAGAAGATAACAAAGTAGGTGCACCAGGTGATTCCCTCCGGGGGGGTGCGGGGGTGGGGAGTTCCTCAAGACTACCAACACCAGGCACTCACTGTCTCTGGATGCCACACACCTCACCTCAGAAATATTGGTTACTCCTGACAGATGGAAGGTTCTTTCCAAGTGGGGCTTTCATTCTAACTGGAATTTCCTTGCAGTTTGCTGTAAACTGCTTCTTAAGTTCCCTGAAGTTTAAAAAAAAAAAACCAAAAGAAAAAACAGCTTGAGATGTGGAAGAGAAGAGCTGATAAGAAGAGAAAGAAAACATGAAGATCCCACTGGATGTGCAGAATTGGTTGTGCAACTCTCTGGATTGTGGCCTGACTCTGAAAGACAATTCTAGAAATCCAAGTCTTCCCAGCTGGCTGTGACACAATGCTATTGTCTCATCATGATGAACCATGTCCAGAGACCAGGGCTTTTTTTAAGGCCACCCAATTAGTTTGGTGGTTGGTTATTCTATATCACTGAGGCCATGAAATCTCAAAATGCCATTAAAAACAACTACTGATGTTTGACAAAGGTAATTGTGCAGACAACAATGCCAAAGCAAATCCATTCAGTTGACATGAAGTGCAGCCATCTTGAAATTATCTACTCATAAGATAATGTAATATAAGCAACTGTGCTTCCCCCACTCCATCTGAGTGAGTAGTGAGTGAGTATGTGTGTGTGTGCGCGCGCGCACATTGGTCAAATATTTGTCATTCCTTGGAAACATCAGGATGCAACAAAAATATTTATTACTTTAACAGATAATAGAGACCTTTCTCCCTCTCACAGTATTAGGGTGGGGCATCTGAAGCACAGAGTTGGGTGACTGCCTTTGTAATTCTTTGAAAATTTTAAAAATTTAAACAACAATAAACAAAGCCAAGAAACACCACATGTAGTGTCTTTGTTACACTCATTTTCCATAAATCATAGACAGCACAAATTCAGTCCCCAGACACCTCAAGAATCTCATTATTAATCAAACAACAGTCCCCTCAAGGTAATGGGTGTCTCCAAAATAAATGGTGAACTAATGGCGGCCTGTAGCTTTCCCCTTCCCCCTGTCAATAATGTGAAGAATGGAAATCAAATTCCCAAGACATTATCCTGTTTTACTAGCCCTATCAGCTATCTACTATGGTGTGTGAGCTTTTCTGAAAGGGCTATCTGATATGTTCTCCCATACTACTTTTCTACTCAGAAATCCATTTTTGTTTTCCATTACCTGGGTATCTCCATCCTCACCACCACCAAAAACAGCCACACCCAGTCCTTGTACAACACTTCCCCTATTGTTCCATATAACATTTGCAAAGCTGCCTGCCATAGCCTGACCATCATCGATTTTAGGCAAGCTCCTAGGGGCCGAGGTTTCTTCATTCCCAATAAAATATTTGAGGAGTGCAGTGTCCCCCAAGTTTATAGGCATTGCTATTCAAATGGTGTGTGTGTGTGTGCTATGTCATGTAGAGCAGGGCTTACCTGGGGCCCCCTAATACTTTATTCAACTTGGCAACCCTGGCTGTGGCCCATTATTCACAAGAAAACTGATGGCTAGATAAAAGGCATTCATGCAAATATACCCAACCTTCTCTGCAGGTTCTTTAGGCTAGAATAAGCAGGCGTATTGCAGACAAAGGGCTTCAGGTTTTGTTTTCTATTATGATCTCAACTCTTTTTGGCCCTATTTCTCTTTTATGGATCCTAATCTCCAGTAAGTCTTAAGGAAATTGCCTCCTTTTTAGAAAACCAACGTCCAGATGTGGTGGGATGTTGGAAAGATGGAACCATTTTTCAGCATGACCATTTTAATATACCAGCATATGCTGCTTCCAAAGAATATATTTGGGTTCCCACTTTTAGCAAATGATGCTCAAATGACTTGGACAGTAAAATGTCTACCATCAGGCATCAGCCAAAAGAAAAGAAAAGAAAACAGTTCAGGAATCCAGCCTCCACCTGGTCTAGTGAAACAAGCTCACATAAGTGCATTTCTTCCGTGAAATGTACGCTTGAATTGCTGCCAGACGACGGAAGCATCTTCTTCACCACAGTGTGGTTGTTAGCTGCCTTTCCACAGTGGAGGCTTGCAGGGAATCTATCAGTGTGAATGGTTTGAAAAAAATACATAGCTGCCCCCTGCTGCAAATATTTGGCTTAAAAATAGGCCTGCCAGGTATGTACAGTGGTACCTCAGGTTACATACGCTTCAGGTTACATATGCTTCAGGTTACAGTCTCCGCTAACCCAGAAATAGTGCTTCAGGTTAAGAATTTTGCTTCAGGGTGAGAACAGAAATCGTGCTCCGGCGGCGCGGCGGCAGCAGGAGGCCCCATTAGCTAAAGTGGTGCTTCAGGTTAGGAACAGTTTCAGGTTAAGTACGGACCTCTGGAACGAATTAAGTACTTAACCTGAGGTACCACTGTAGTTTCAGGACAGAGGTCATGTGGAATTATTAGAAAAAGCTCCTTGATCGCCATCCCAACATATTATTTCTTTAATTTAGTACTCTTAATCTTAGGGTGCATGGGTCTGAGCCCCACATTGGGCAAAGGATTCCTGCACTGCAGGCAAGGAGTTGGACTAAATGACCCTTGTGGTCCCTTCTGAATTCTATGATGCTACGATTCTGCATGTTTCTACTGTACTTTCTTTAAACTTTTCAAGGTAGTGTTCACAGTTCTCAATCACCCTCCTTTTATTCTCATGACCACACTGTGAAGTGATTAAACTGAAAAGGAGTGTAACTGGCTCAAGGTTGGGGACATGTGAAATTAACTGGATATGATCATCTACTTATTTAGACAGAAAACATATATTTGCCATCCCCATTCTGCACATTCTTTCTCTTTCTAGTTCAGGTAAACCACAGGAAAATAATTAGTTACCCCTGTCCCCCTTCTTCCATACATCTATACAAACATCCCGATGTTTACTCTGATGCGTTTTTCATGTTCAGACTTCTTGCTTAGAAAGTTACTGGCCTGGTAACGTTGCACATTTGTAACATATTACTGCAAACTTAGGAAAACACACAGTAGTGTTAGTTTAAGACACAATCAACACTGTAAGCAACCTGAGACGCCTTATTTTCTCTAGCTACAGTCTGCATTTTGCTACTTTACATTTTTTAGATTCAGATACAATTACAAAGGACTTATCTAGCATAATATTTATAATCAGTTTACCAAATTCATCGAAAGAACAATATCAAATTTCATCTGTGTCCATTTCACTTTGTTTCTCAAGTTAAATGGTATCATTTAATGCATGGGTCTAAATTAAAACTTTGTTCAAAATGCTGAAAATCATGATGACATATCTGAATATAGTAAATTATTTTATAAATAAAAAGACTCAAATTATTAATAACACCCTCTTGCCTGTCTAATCATTCTTTTATTGAAAGTAGAGTTTGCAAACATATAACAACTTCATCACAGTGACTATAAAGAAAGTTAATTATCTGTGCTCTTAATTGTCCCGAGCACTCCCAGCCCTCAGAGAGGACATGCAATTAGAAGTTTAGTTCATTATAGGCAAAGCCATGGGTAGGCAAGCTAAGACCCAGCCCAATCGCTTTCTAAATCCGGCTGCAGATGGTCCGGGAATCAGTGTGTTTTTACATGAGTAGAATGTGTGCTTTTATTTAAAATGCATCTCTGGGTTATTTTTGGGCACGGGAATTCGTTCATTTTTTTTTTTTTCAAAATATAGGCTCCTCCCCCCCCAAGGTTTGAGGAACAGTGGACCGGCCCCCTGCTGAAAAAGTTTGCTGACCCCTAGACAAAGCACTAGATTACAGCAGCTCCTAAACTGCAAGAATCACATGCACTGCTCATGCTAAATAGCTGGGCTAGGAATCTCCTTCTTCAGACTTGTACTCTAGCCAAACAGTTGGTACAACAGCACAACCACTCCTCCAGCACAGTTAAACCCCCTATTCTGCCGTAGTGCACACAAGCAACTGGTGACTTTCCTGAGTGGCAGCTCCAGCTGCTCCTGTTGCTTTAAGACCTCCTTGTCCCTAGAGACACTGGGGTACGGGGTGGCCCAACTCTCTCTGGGGCTGTCTCTCCCTCTGCAACTGTCTCATCCACCTCTGTGCCTTCCTGCAACTTCTTCCCCTCTTCCCCCATCTCTGACTGCCCATAATCTTCCTCTTCCCCCTGCCTCATAGGCGGTACAGAACCTGACAAATCACTGGCCCCTTCCACTGGATCATCTTTCTGGCCTCCTGCCTCCTCTGCCCACCCTTTGGACTCCTACCTGTCCCTAACATCAATAGTGGTTTTTTTTAAAAAAAATAGTGGATTTAGTGGGAACTTGATTCCCAAAAATGTTCATTAAGTCATTACTTTTAATTCAATACTTCTCAGCTTGTTCTCATTCCCACCATATGATGAAAAGTCCCCCCCTTTTTCCTTTCTATGTTTTACATCAGATGCACAGAAAAAAATGTATCCATCATAGTTACCTGCATTTTGCATTAAAAAAACACACGGGACACCATTTAATAAGCTTGATAACACAGCAAGCAGATTTTTTTTGTATAATCTTTAATATGAGCATTTTAAAAAACTGCAGGTGACACTCGCCATAGAATCAACACTTGTTGTCCTCAGTTCTAATCCACAGTGGAAAATGTCTATTCAAATATTACCCTTGTCATAACATATGTGTGTGATCTAAAAAAAAGAGGGAAAGGTACAATCCTAATCCTTAATCCAGCTAGGATCCAGTGGAAACTCTGCAACAACAGAAAGTAGAAGAAATACTACTTCCAACAGTGTTTCACACAGTAGCCAGCAGAGGCCTCCCAAATGAAGCATGGGAGGTCAGCTAAGGATCTGCTAGATACTATGCCAGTCCAGGTCCCAGACGGAGGACTGACACAGCTGGCACAAGAAAATAAACAAGGAGAAAATACACTCACACCCCTCGTGCCCTTGGTTGATGCAAGCAGCAGTGCTTCAGAGGGGGCAGTTAATTTAGGGTTCGAATCTTATGTAGTTTCTGGACCAATGGTCACTCTCACTCACAAACCTTGAAGGAGGTTTGAGAAGCAGGTTCTGCTTCTGTTCCTTTCCCAACAAGAGTAATCTGCTTCACAGCTGCATTAGCAAAGCAATGTAACTCCTTATCATTTGCTAGCTCTTCAACCAAGCCCTTTAGCTTACTAATATTCCAGCCTTTAAAATGTGTTTGTGAGAGGGTGGTGGTTGTTTTGTTGTTTTTGTCTTAACTGTTTATTTGTGCTTTTCTCTTGTATTTTTATCTTGTGAACTGCTCTGAGATCTTTTGATGAAGGGCGGTATATGACTTAAATAAATAACAAATAATTCCTAAGGCTGGGCCCAAATCACTGTGCACCCATGGTGATTCCCCCTTTCACGTTATAACGGCAGTGCCCCCAAGGACTGCTGCTGCAAAGGAAGAAATTTGGCCACCATCCCCTCCACAAGAGCACATGGAAGTGATTTACATACATGCCTCTCCCGGCTCTGGCTAACTGTTTGTATATACCGTATTTTTCGTCCTATAGGACGCACTTTTTCCCCTCCAAAAATGAAGGGGAAATGTGTGTGCGTCCTATGGGGCGAATGCAGGCTTTCGCTGAAGCCTGGAGAGCAAGAGGGGTCGGTGCGCACCGACCCCTCTCGCTCTCCAGGCTTCAGGAGAGCCCCACTGCCATCCCCACAAGCTCGGGGGACAGCAGGGAGGCGGAACGCCGCCATCCCGCTGTCCCCCAACTTGGTTAGAAGGCTGGCGGGGGGGGGGAGAAGCCTGTTCCTCCCCGTTGCCAGCCCCGCAAACTCGGGGGACTGCGGGAGGCGCAGCGCGCCATCCCGCTGTCTCCCGACCTGGTTTGGAGGCTGGCAGGGGGCTTCCCCCTCCCCCAGCCCCGCAAGCTCCCAGAGCTATGCCAAAGCTGCACGCAGCTTTGGCATCGCTCTGGGTCCCGTTCTGGGGGCTGGGGGAGGGGGAAGCTTGGGCTTCCGCCGCCCCAGCCCCGCGCCTGGGGGGGAAAATAATTTCTTCCCCTTTATTTCCCCCCCCCAAAAAAAATCTAGGTGCGTCCTATGGGCCGGTGCGTCCTATAGGTCGAAAAATATGGTACATGCATTCTGTCTTATTTCATTTATGAATAGCTTCCTATAAAACACCCCAAAGCAATTTAAAGATAAAAACATTTAAAATATACACACCAAAAAATTAAATTATTGTAACCCAATGTGGGAGCTTGCAGTGAAGGCAGGCAAGAAATCAAATTAATAATAATAATTTCTAGTCAATAGAGACAGAATCTGATAATATATCTCTACTTAAAAGGCTTGTTGGTTACACATGGCCTATAGTATCTTGTATCTGCTACATAATTGTTTATTTTCTTTCACTTGCAGTTTTAAAAGGATAATTTAAAGAAAAGGAAAAAAATAGAATATAGATATAGCAACCTACAATGCTATATCAATCCATGTAATCCATGTAATGTTTAGGTAGATCGGGGACTTTCCAGGTGAACATACTCTAATGTCTATGTTTCACATAATGTCAAAGTATTATGAGTTGTTTACACCAATTAACTAACAACTGTACTGCAGTTTGGGCAAGAAGTTATTCACATGCCATTGAGTTCATTAAAGATTAAATTGCACCCTCTAGTGGTACAATGCATACTTTGAAAATATGTAAGTAGCTGTGCAACTAGCCTTGTTTCAAGATTTTAAGTGCTCTCTTGCTGACAGAAATTCAGGTTGTTAATCCCTTACCAAGTAAAAGGCACCTCAGATGGAGTTAGGAGAGAACAAAATCTAAAAGGTAACTCAATACTGTTGGATAGACATTTCAAAATAAATTGCATCTTGAATTTTAAAAGTTAGAGTCTACATGATTCCGGTTAGCGTTTCAAAGGAAATAATTCCTAAGGTTCTTGCTTTCTTTGTTCATTCTTTCCTGCAGTTTGAAAAAAGTACTCCTCAGCATTGTGATGTATTACATATTTATTTGTAACACACCCAGTAAGCGGAAAATAAGGCTGATGTCCTGAATATGTTTACTTGGATAAAAGTTTGATTCAGTTCAATCAGACTTATTTCCATGTAATCACACAACATCTAGAGACAGAGGTTAGATCTCTCTTTTTTTACAATTTTTCATCATTAAAGAATACCTTGGAATTTGTATAAATTCAATTTAGTTTGTTACATCTATACCTTTCCTTAATCCTTGGAGCTCAGAGCTGTATGCCTGTATTAATGTGGATATACAATCAATATCAGTGCACACCATAACAAACCTAGCCAATGCACTGGATTCCAACCAAGGTTTGAATTTTGCTAAGTAGCAACCCAGTGGATTATGAAGCACAGCTTACACAGCAAAAAAAACAACAACACAGATTCCTGATTGTAACCGCAACAAATCACTCAGTTTATTGATATAGAAAGTTAAATAGTATTATTAAATGTTATGAAAATGATATGAAATGGAATTATGAATGTTTATAGAACTTACACAGAAAATAAAATGTATAGAAATAGAAGAAAAGATAAAATACTTTAAGATAAAATGTTTTAGAATAAAACAATCTACAAAGAATTGAATTTAAAGCAACAAAGCAATTGGATATAATATGTAGGAATCACAAAACAATCAACCAGTGTAAATAATATAATCCGCTAACTCTCTCCAGCCCAGGCTTCCGCAGACTCGGCCTTCCAGATGTTTTTGGCCTACAACTCCCATGATCCCTAGCTAGCAAGACTAGTGGTCAGGGATGATGGGAATTGTAGTCTCAAAACATCTGGAGGGCCGAGTTTGATGAAGCCTGCTCCAGCCTATCTAGCTGTAAAACAATTCTAAGTTCCCTAACATATGAGATCAATAAAATTCAGTGTTACCAATTAAGAGCAGTAGGACAGTCCTTGTAGTCTTCATCTTGAGCAAGGCAGATAGCAGGTAGCAAGAAAGGAGGAGAACTTTACAACCAGTAATGGGATCAGGAGCTGGACCTTTCCACTAAATTCTCTACTAACTTTACTACCCATTTACAGATAGGTAGCCGTGCTGGTCTGCCATAGTCAAAATAAAAAAATTCCTTCCAGTCGCACCTTAAAGACCAACTAAGTTAGTTCTTGGTATGAGCTTTCGTGTGCATGCACACTTGGCTATCAGTGTATCTGAAGAAGTGTGCATGCACACAAAAGCTCATACCAAGAACTAACTTAGTTGGTCTTTAAGGTGCTACTGGAAGGATTTTTTTTTATTTTTACTACCCATGTTGGTGGGCCCACATAAGACGTAGACTATGAATTGCTATAATCTAACTGAAATGGGGAGAAAGTGAGCAACTGTCAGCAGAAGTCTGGCACACTCCAGCACTGGTCTGCAAAAATATGTTATGCTGTCACCTTTGTTTTAGCTTCATTCCCTCCACACCGCTATTCTAATCAAGATCTCAATTGGTCTTACCTAAAGCAGCAAAAATGTGCACATAGGCCCAAGCAGCTTATACAGAAGAGACACAGTTCACAGAGACAACTACATCAGCAGTTGCCGATGATGTTTAAATATAACAAAGACAAAAGTCAACAAAATAAGCACAAAGTACATAATATACAAATGTGTGCCACCCTTTTTAACACCTGAAAAACGTAAAGCATTACAAATTACTGGAAAGAAGAAGAGCAACAGCCAGGAAAAGTAGTACTGTACTGTACCTATTTCCTTCCTTGCTTGCTTCTTCCTGATAATGCCCTTTTTACTCAATCACTCATTCTTCACTATAACTTTGGTCACATTGATTAGACAATGTAGCATTAAATATTAAACTTACAACCTGCAACTGCAGGGCTTCTGATTGGATAATCATGTACAATCAAACCATTTGCTATCTTGGTGAATGCTGGGAAGTTACAAGGCTTGATCTCTTGGGAAGCAGGTCACTTGACCATTAAAACCAGGATATGCTGAGAGGTTTGCCTACCTCCCAGCTCTCAAAATAGGTTTATTTGAAGATTGCCCTTCCTGCTGCTCTAAAACAGGAAGAATTACAGCTTTGTTTGCTGCTTCCTGGAGATTGTTCTCTTTCTTCTTTTCCCTGAAAGTTTTAAATGAGAAATGCAAACATCTATGGCCGAACCATTGGGCAGGAGGGACACTGCAGCAGAATGATTTGTAGTGGTGTACAATCTGAACTGTTCTGAAGTTATTCACAAAATGAGTTCCCCTTCCCCGTAAACACCTACTGAGTATGTCCAAAGCACAGTTATTATTTTTTGTAAAAGAATTCAGGTGACATAGAGCCAACCCCCCCAACTGTTTTTTGGAAAATGAGAGCACTGTAGAATAAGGAATGACATCAAAGAGCATTCACTCCAACCCCTGTAAATTCGCGAAAGCCATGACTACAGCATCCCTGACTACAGCTGCTCCTCCGGTTCATGCAATCTTTCCCCTTCTTCCACAGTCTAAGATAATCATAAATGCCCAATCAAGATGTCACAACAAACTGTGTTGGCTACTCACCATAGTTTAGTTTAATCCAAACCAACCAAGGAACTTCCAAGTGTGGTTTCAGTCCCTAGTTTGTAGGCAGCTATGCCCAATTCAGACACGATATCACCATATCATAGCAAACTATGGCTATCCCAAACCATGGAAGAATGGGGGAAGACAACCATGGAGACACTCTGAAACATCCAGCCATTGAATGAGAATTGGTTCCATGATGTCTGCACTGAGTCACCTAAGATTATTCAGTTCTTGAACACATTACTTACCATTAACTTATGCTTTAAATTAATTTCAAGTACATTATTTCACTATACTAGGGACGTCCAACTCCCAAGAGACTGCAATCTACTCACAGAAAAAAAAATTGGGGGGGGGGGTTTTCAGGTGAAAGTTGCTGAGCTTTTTTTAGGGAGGGAAGTTCCGTGGGGGGGGGAGGTTCTGGCAAAAGGAAAGGGGGTTAGTCGATCATCAAAAGAACACAATGAAAACCATCTGCCTCACAGCGAAAACTTCGTCTTCTGTTCCAGCGATCATGCAAAAATGGAGGGTGGAGCGAGGAGGTGGAGCCAGATGCTCTTAGGCAAAAGCAAAGGAAAATAAGCTCGATCAACAATGATCGACTGGAACCTCCTGGGAAACGACCAGTCAATCCCGATCAACCTGTTGGACATCCCTGCACTATACGATCCATTGCTATTACATACGCAAAGTAAAAAAGATTTTGACACCTATAAAATAGGCAGATACATCATTCTCTTTCTTCATTAGAATGTAGGTACTGCATATTCTTCCTTACCAATTCAATATTGGTTTGAGTAAATCTAACTAAATGGGATGAACCAGCCCTTTCAATCACAGTTAATTTTCTCTTGATATGAGTAATATAGCAAGAGGGATGAGAATTGTATGTGTATGGCAATCACCAGCAGCACAAGATTGTAACTATCTGGAAGAAACTAAAGCAGAGGCAAAACACTAGAATCATAATTCTTCTATGATAATAACTGTTTTACATTTACAAAAAGAAACTCGGTGTTCCTGTTTCTGGCTTGGTGACTAGATCTGCTGGCATCAACATGACAAAATACCTATCACGGTACAAACAAACAAGTTTGGACTCCCGGAGCTCTAGAGGGCTTAGCATATGAAGAGGCTGAAAATCCCTGCTGAAGAAACAATGCTGTAAAAAAAAAGTGCACAAAGTGACTCAAGATCTAAAAAGAATGTTCTGTCCTAATAAAAAACAAACATAGATAACTGCTTTATAAAAAATTAAAACACAAAAGTCAAAAATCCTTTGAGTGCATGGCTTTTTATAAGCAATTTTATAATGCAAACCATAAGATAAGCACATTCCACAAACTTTTTAATGGAGTAATTTAAGTGCTTATATGCCATATGATTGCGCTGGTGTAATTTTTCAGTTTGTTTCAATTACAGAATTACATTGTGTTGACAAATATGGCTAAACCCAAGTGCTTTCAATGAAACCAAAATTACCATTAAACAATTCTATTCAATTGACAGAAGCCTAGAGTTCATTTCAGTTACCCTAAAACCAGAGGCTCTGCCCCTGATGATAATGGGATTTGGACCGGGCTTGATATACACTGGAAACATACATAACTGCTGCACATAGATGTACAGTGGTGCCTCGCAAGACGAAATTAATTCGTTCCGCAAGTTTTTTCTTCTTGCGAGTTTTTCGTCTTGCGAAGCACGGTTTCCCATAGGAATGCATTGAAAATCAATTAATGCGTTCCTAGGGAAACCGCCTTCAGACCAGGTCCGGGGACAGTCTGTCCCCAGACCTTTTCTGAAGGCTGGCGGGGGAAGAAGGAGTTCCCCGCAGGGCTCTCCAAGCTGCGGATAGCAGCCTGCTGCCCCGCACGAGGGGCGCTCTTTAGCAGAGCGCCCCTCGCGCGGGGCAGACATTCACAGCTTGGGGAGCCCTGCAGGACTTCTCCGCAGGGCTCTGCAAGCTGCGCGGGGAAGTCCTGCAGGGCTCCCCAAGCTGCAGATGTCTGCCCCGCGCGAAGGGCGCTCTGTTCTGAATGTTGGCGGTGGGGAGGAAAAACCCTCCTCCCACCGCAAGCCCCGGGAAGGCTGCGCGCCTTCTCCTCCGTTCCCGGACCTCCCACCACAAGCCTTCAGGACAGGTCTGGGAACAGAGGAGAAGGTGCGCTGCGTTTCCCCGCTGTCCCAGGAGATTTCCCTATGGGCTTTCGTCTTGCGAAGCAAGCCCATAGGGAAATTCGTCTTGCGAAGCCTCTAAAAATCGGAAAACCCTTTCGTCTTGCGGGTTTTTCGTTTAGCGAGGCATTCGTCTTGCGGGGTACCACTGTATATCCTGGGAGACTTTTGCTTCCATGTTAACATTCCTGGAGTTTTATATACCATGAAACTAGTATGTTAAAACCATGAAGAACTATACTGAAGAACCATGCAATGTTTGCACTAATGTTACCTCATTACAAGCAGTTTTGAAGCACTTGAAGTCTTCATATTTCATAATACACGTAAGAAAACACTAGGTTACAGTAATGTAGTCAATGAATTGACACGCTTAGTAAGTGCTCCTTCTCATGCATTGAGAAGCCACTGTAGTTGGAAGATGTGTGGATTATGCTTTGAACATTTATGGTGTGCGTGAGAAAGTTCCTACAAATCTAGTTTGCATTGGATTATTTATATCTGCATCCTGTTTAGAGAATCAGTCCAGTCCTGTTTAAGCCATTTTTGTATATTCTTTACTAGAGTTATTTCTTACTGATGGAGGCCTCCAGTCAGCACTTGCTTCCTGTCATTCACACCCCACAAAGCGGATTTCCACCCCAAGCAAGAAACAGATTGTCTTTTGAATGCATAAACTTTTAAAAGAAATGTCTGCTCCTTTTATACAACTTTAGTGGTTAGAATAAAAGCAGACATTGAAGCATTAATAACCATAGGTTCCTCATAGTTTTCATACACAAGAAATCATTTTAGACCCAAACTACATATCACAGCAGCAGGCCCCCATTTTTACACAATTCTAAAGGATAAGAACCCATCTTGGCAACCCCCCAGAGACACACCTTCAAGGAAAGTCTAACCATACTCAAAAAGAATCCAAACACAGATGGCTATGTTGGCCCATGATTTTATTTTATTTATAAATTCTTACTTGCCTTTCACCTGAAGTTCCTAGAAAGGATTAAAACAACATCAAAATCCAGTATTATACATACGGCAGGAGTTTATAGCACCACACCCGGAGCTTAAACAGACTTCAGCCCGCTGAAAGCAAACTTTTAGCTTTTAATTAGAAATGCAAACAGTGTTACCATACTAAACATGAAGTAGAGATTCCATCAAAGAAAAGGAAAGAAGAACCTAGCCTGCCCTTGATTATTTTAGTCAGTCTCTTACATCCCCTATGCTTACCAGAGACAAACTTAAAATAAAACCTTGTTATCACCTCATTCACTTACCAAAGCAATGGCAATTCATACATTACTATGACTACTGAGCAACAGCAAAATGAAGAGCCACTGCATTTCTCCTTGTCACTTAATGCTGCAGTTGCTACTGCCAGGCAGAAGGAGAAAAACGAAAGAGCTCTTTAGCTGAGTATGCTAAATTGAGACCAGATGAAGGTCACTGAAGCAGAAGTTTCATTCATTGGAGAATGTGCCTTTAAAACACCCAGGAGCTTCTGCTAAGATTTTGTGGAAACACAAGAGTTCAACCACTGTTCTTCATGATCAAGTTGACAATCAGTTGCATTTAGACCCAAAGACCTATTTACAAATTCTTGTCCATCCACATGTTCCTCAGATAACTTTTAGAAAAGGTTTTTCCTCAGCCTCAAACAAGAGTCTAAAACAGGGGCTGGGAACAAATGTGGTCCCCCAGACCTCTTTATCTGGCTAACTCTACCAAGAAAAGAAAAAAAAAACCTCCCCAGGCCACAATCCTCACTGGCCCTGCTTCACACCCTCCTCAATGTTTTTATCTAGCTGGAATATGTCCTCTGGCAACACTTCCTGCTTGCCTGGATGGAGGGCAGAGAGAGCTGTGCAAGAGAGTTATAAAACCTAACCTACTGTTAAAAGGTAACATTTATATTACATTTTAAAGTGGGTGCACATTTGCCTTTGGTGTGTGGTCCTCAGAGAGTTGCCCAGAAGTGTGACCTTCAAGCCTAAGGGAGTTCCGCACTCCTGGTCTAAAATGAATCTGCAATGTTACCTTGCCTCCAGCATATATACACAATGCTGTGAACGAGGAAGTGGATTATTATCTGGCAAGGACAGGCAAAATGATTGTTACTGAGCATACACATCAGTTACAAAGAAACAGGATTTTATCAAGTTTCTCACTGTATCCATTGGGATTTACTACCTCTCACAGGTAATTAAGCATTAGTTAAACCACAGGAATTTGGGGTGCAGGAGAAAATCCTATTATCGCCAGCCAAATCATTGTACACCAAGGCTAACTACGACCGAACAGATGGATGGTGGAATGCAATATGAAAGGGGGGGGGATGATTTTCCTCTGTTATTATGCATTTGGGGTTTTTTTTCCTGCTTGTGTCCATCACACAATAGGAAAGGGAGGAGTGCACAGGATATAGCCTTAAAGCTATGATAAATTGTAATTTTATTTTCCTTTTCCCCCCACAATGGGAAGCAATGGAAAATAACAAAATGCAGACTTTTCCATACTGTATGAGTTCACTCCAAAAGCATTTCATTATATTGGCTTTAAAAGACTGACACTACATTTAGAACTATTCTGTTTATAGGTAAGGTAAAGGTACCCCTGCCCGAGCGGGCCAGTCTTGACAGACTCTGGGGTTTGTGCGCCCATCTCACATCTATTGGCCGGGGGCCAGCGCTGTCCGGGGACACTTCCGGGTCACGTGGCCAGCGTGACAACGCTGCTCTGGCGAGCCAGAGCCGCACACGGAACGCCGTTTACCTTCCCGCTGGAAAGCGGTACCTATTTATCTACTTGCCCCCGGGGGTGCTTTCGAACTGCTAGGTGGGCAGGCGCTGGGACCGAGCAGCGGGAGCGCACCCCGCCGCGGGGATTCGAACCGCCGACCTTTCGATCGGCAAGCCCTAGGCGTTGAGGCTTTAGCCCACAGCGCCACCCGCGTCCCTATTCTGTTTATAGTGGTAGCTTTTTCAGTGCCTTTATTGATTTTATACAGGTCCTGCTTTCTATGGCTTTTAAGCTGACTTTTGCTAATTTTGTGCTAGTGCCACTTTTATATTAGTCTGTTTGATTACATAAATATGTATATATTGTTATAAGCGAAGTGCTTATAATGAGTGAATAATTTCACCAACAAAGTACCCTTTCATAATAAAATTTCAAGTTACTTTTAATAGAAGGCCAGTCTTTGTGTTCATCACAGTGTGTGAAAAGAACAGTGGTTGTGGGGAAATAAATCCACAAGGTTGGTTACAGTAGATTGTCACTGTTCTCAGAATCTAGAAGGAAAGCATTATAATTCTATCACTGACCAGAGGCTGCGAGCTGCAGGTGGACAGTGCTGTGGCACTCATGCCCCGCTTGCAGGCATCTCACAGCCATGTGGTTGGCCATCCTGTGAGAACAGGATGCTAAAGTAGATGCCACCCCTGTGATGGCCACTTGCCAGTGGTTGGCATGGCTAGTGTGCATAGGCACACTATACATATACAAGGCGTACACACATACCACACTCACGAGACATGCAAGCATATAGCACTTTCTTGTTCTCCCTCCCCCCTCCCACAGTCGGAACCTCATACATATACACAACAATTCCAGCTCTGAAGTGCTCAGGTGGGAGTGGCTGGATATAGAAATGAGCAAACCAGTGATATTTTAGGGAGCAGGCTAGCAGGCGGGGCCCATTACTTACATCATAGGAGCCTACACAACATAAAACACTGTGCTGTATGTAAGTTTTATCTTGTTTTTTATCTTATATTTTGGAAATGTACATCCGGGTTTTTTCCCTTTAATTTTTTTGGGGGGCGGGCAAGAGAGTGGGGCCCTAAGCTATAGCTTCTTTAGCTTATACATAAATCCGGAACCGCCCATACTTAATAGCAAGCTGAAAATAAATAGTTCTGCTTTCCTGCGATAATATACTGGGGGTTTTTTAATCTTGGCTATAGCGTATTTCTGGTGAATATCTATTTGCTCATATTTTTTTCCCCCTTCAATATGCAAAGTCTACAAGGTGCCACTGTAGCCCCTTTCAGGGAAAAGAAGAAGAAGAAGAAGAAGAAGAAGAAGAAGAAGAAGAAGAAGATTCTGTTCTCTGCATTTTCCATGAACAGTACTACACAGGATTTAAAAATGTCTTTCTTCATTTCCAATGTACATTGTAAAATAAAAACCAAAAAGAGTTACCATATTTTTCGCCCTATAGGACGCACCGGCCCATAGGACACACCTAGTTTTCAGGGGGGGAAATCAAGGGAAAAAATATGATTCCCCCCCACACACAGCTCTGGGAGCAGTGGACAGGCTGCACACAGCCTGTACGCTACTCCAAGACCTTCTCCCTGCTGTTGCGGGAGGTGGCGGAATTCCCCCACCTCCTGCAAAAGCCCACAGGAGCTCCGCGTGACTCCTGCAGGCTTTTCGACCAGGAGGGAGAAGGGACTGAAACGGCCAGTCAGTCCCTTCTCCCTCCTTGGGGAAAAGCCCCCAAGAGCCACTCGTTCTTTAAAGGGTGTGCGGCTCCTGCGGGCTTTTCTAGGAGGTGGGGGAATTCCCCCACCTCCTAGAAAAGCCCGCAGAAGCCGCGGAGCCCCTTTAAAGAGTGTGCGGCTTTTGCCTGCTTTTGCAGGAGGTGGGGGAATTCCCCCATCTCCCCCAAAAGCCCAAGGGAGGGTTGGAGAGTAGCGGGAAGGCGTCACGCGCCTTCCTGCTGCCCCCCATCCTCTGGGGCTGGCGATGAAGGAAGCGCTGCTTTTCCCCACTGCCAGCCTCAAAGAGCAGACTCTCCTGGCTTCAGTGGAAGCAACGCAAAGCCTCCGGAGCGCAGGCTTCAGAGGCTTCGCGTTGCTATCGCTGAAGCCAAGGAGTCTGCATTCGCCCCATAAGACGCACACACATTTCCCCTTCATTTTTGGAGGGGGGAAATTGCGTCTTATAGGGTGAAAAATACGGTAAATAAAACCAGGCCATACCCCATGTTTGCAATGGGGGGAGGGGAGATAATATAATTTATGGACAGAATACCAATACTAAAATGACAGTCATTGGCTTAATAGTGCATATTATGTATTTATAGTCCCTTCCTTCCAGTGCTAGATATCAGCTGTTTAATGAGCACAAACACCACCCTCCGCCAAGACAAAGGGCTGCACACATTCACACTTTCACCTAAGCATCCATTAGTTCTTTGCTCATATGTTCCCTCATCACTTTCCTCATGACAGTTACTGGGCCAGCCTTTGGCAGAGAACACACACAGGTCGCTTGCTCTGCCCTTATGGCTTTAAAACTCCCTGCTGTAATCCTGTCAATTCTTAGATGACAAACACAGCCCAATTAGATTAGCATTTAGCAGGGAGACTTCCAAAGAAGTTTGAAAGCTGCAGCAAAATGAACTGACAAGTCAATAAAGAGGACAGGATATGGCATTCCTCTGCCAAACTGCCATAGAACCAGACAGATTCTGGAGTGCAATTAAGGACCCACAACTGTTCTTTAATTCAATAGCTGCAGTATCTTTTTCAAATTATTTCTAAAGTTTTCCAAATTAGATAAGTCTGCAACAGCAGCTCACATCCAAAATGTCCAGTTGTGTTGGGAGCTTACCTTCTTAGGCCGACAGTTCAAGGAAGGAGAATCTACACTGAAAATTATTATACAAAGGTACAATGTCTCAATTTGAGATGCAGCAATACCTAGAGCAATCCTTTAATGTGCCTGTGCCTACACAATTGCTGGACATCTGCCCAATCTAGGATTACACTCTTCCTCCTCAGGCAATATGAGTCTGGACTGTTTATGACGCATTATTCTGTTGGGAGCTGCCCAGAGTGGCTGAGGAAACCCAGCCAGATGGGCGGGGTATAAATAATAGATATTATTATAATAAATAAATTAGCCCTATGCAGCTTAGGACCCATGTACCTACAGGACTGCCTCTCCTGGTATGCCCCGCGGAGGACCTTAAGGTCCACAAATGACAACACTTTGGAGGTCCAAGTTGCAAGGTGGTTAGATTGGTCTCAACTAGGGCCAGCGCCTTTTCAGTACTGGCCCCGACTTGGTGGAACGCTCCGTCACAAGAGACTAGGGCCCTGCGGGACTTGACATTTTTCCGCAGGGCCTGCAAGACAGAGCTGTTCCGCCTGGCCTTTGGTTTGGACTCGGTCTGACCCTTATGTTTCCCTCCCCTTATGGTTTTGATCTATGGGCTACTATTAAAATGAGGCTGCATTTTAAATTGTATTTTAACCCGTATGTTAAATTGGTCCGTCCCCCCACCCCACCCCCCCATTATGTTTTTATTGTAATTTTACTGGTGTTAGCCGCCGAGCCCAGCTCTGGCCAGGGAGGGCAGGGTATAAATAAAAAATTATTATTATTATTTTTTATTATTATTATAAGCTGCCTCCTTCCTGTAATGTTCATTATATATGTGCACTGCGGTCATAAGCACTAAGTACTGCGAAGGTAAACCGAACAATCACAAGGAGCATGTGGACATTGCTTCCAAACTACATTTGTGCATACCATCATGTGTAGGCAATATCCACATCCACAATTGGGACAAGTGCTCCTGGTGAAGGCAATGCACAGCAGTGTCTCAAAGCTGACTGCTTATGTGTGACTGGTCCCAAACTAAATGGATAACATATGGAATAGGGAGAGAATATGGGATGGGCCAAGAACAGTTCCTTCCTACAGCAGTGCTTCACCTTCCAGGAGGCTGGCAATGTTGGCATAGAAAGTAATTGTATGATCTACCCATGCCATTGGGTCTCCCCATTTTAAATGCATGAACTAAACATTCGGAAGAACTTCCTGACAGTAAGAGCTGTTCGACAGTGGAATTTGCTGCCAAGGAGTGTGGTGGAGTCTCCTACTTTGGAGGTCTTTAAGCAGAGGCTTGACAACCATATGTCAGGAGTGCTCTGATGGTGTTTCCTGCTTGGCAGGGGGTTGGACTCGATGGCCCTTGTGGTCTCTTCCAACTCTATGATTCTATGATTCTATGATTCTATGATTCTAACTCTCATGTGAAAGCAACAACCATGCTGCGTAGTAATATAAGAATCAGTATTCAGTTGTCTGTCTATAGTTGGTGAGCCAGTTGATATTGAATACACAGAAGACAGAGATGCTTATGGTGATTGGAGAAGTTAGTAGATATTTCTATCCTGGATGAAGACACATTGCCCCAAAGCAACAAGTTCACAGCTTGGAGGTATTTCTGAAATCCAGAAATACAGGTGCTGATGGTGGTGGCAGATAGTAGATGATGCTTGATTCTGATAGAAAGTGCTATGCCAAAATGTACCCCCATCCAGAAAATAAGGACATTGGTACTGTTTTAAATGCCCGATTTCACTACGGTAAGGCACTTTACATAGACCGGCTCTGGAAGACAGTCCAAAACTGCAGTTGCTTTAGACTGAGGTGGTACAGCTTTTATCCAGTCCTAATACAATTCAGTAATATTACAAGAGCTCTACTGGTAACCACTTAGCTTTCCAGGATCGATTCATAGTGCTGCTTTTCACCTTTAAAAAACCAGGACTCTATAAAACCTTAGGAACACTATTTCCATTCCAGCGCTTTCAGTTCAGTTAACAATAGGGACGCGGGTGGCGCTGTGGGTAAAAGCCTCAGCACCTAGGGCTTGCCGATCGAAAGGTCGGCGGTTCGAATCCCCGCGGCGGGGTGCGCTCCCGCTGCTCGGTCCCAGCGCCTGCCAACCTAGCAGTTCGAAAGCACCCCCGGGTGCAAGTAGATAAATAGGTACCGCTTACCAGCGGGAAGGTAAACGGCGTTCCGTGTGCGGCTCTGGCTCGCCAGAGCAGCGTTGTCACGCTGGCCACGTGACCCGGAAGTGTCTCCGGACAGCGCTGGCCCCCGGCCAATAGAGTGAGATGGGCGCACAAACCCCAGAGTCTGTCAAGACTGGCCCGTTCGGGCAGGGGTACCTTTACCTTTATTGCAGGTGTAGTCATCAGAAGCGAGGATGCTTGCTACAAGCAGTGCAACCCTATTTGGTCCCCTCATCAGATAATTCCCCCCACCCCATCAAACACATGCAAGATCTATTCAATCAGTGCTTTTGGCAGAGCTATAAATATTGTGATGTGTTTGGACATGTCTTGGGTCATAACTGGGGCAGCACTAGTTTGCCTTTTGCTCAATGCTTGTAGGGTGTGATATAACTGCTATGATTTATAGATAGGTTCTATTATAGCTGTGTAATTTATGTTCCTAGCTTTAAAGTCAAAATGTTGTGAATTGCCTTGGAAGTATTTGTATCCTCAAAAAGGGAATATACATGAGTAATGATGGATAACAACAACAACAACAACAACAACAACAACTTAAGGAACTTGTGTAAATGTATAAAGCCAAACACTTCACCACATGAAGCCAACTTCTACAGGACACAATTTAAGCACAATACACGGGCTGGAAATACAGAGTAGCTACAACAGAGGATCTAAGGCACAAATACTAGAATTCACTTTGCAAGACTCGAGCATACATTGCATCAAAAGATGGCATATTGCTTACCGTGTAAATGCCAACTCTACAAACAGCATATGAAAGCTGGATACATCCAGACATTTTCTAAAGAAATTGAAATACAATATTACCAAGTATTATTAGTGCTGGGGGAAGGGAAGAAATAAGAAATAAAAGTGTGCTTTTTTTCTTCTGAAACACAGGTTTATGCCACATGTTTTTTCCCATCGTAAGTTTAATCTTGGGAGGCTGCAGGAATTTTTTAATAACGGTGCACAAAGGTTGGCCAGAATAACAGGCTCCAGTTCCTCCCACTGTACCACCATATTTTGAAAGAAGGTGTGTGTGCCTATTCTAGTTTAAAACTGTATTTATCAACACAGGGTTTTGTGCCCATAAAAATATTTTAGCTTTCATGATTACATTTTGCAGTGAACCCCTGAGCACCTAAATACGAAAAAGTGACATAGAAATAAGTTGTCCACATTATTTTTTCATACAGCACTACTGAGGCAGGCTCATAAAAGCAGTTCATTCCAAGAAGTGTTATGTGAGTAGTTTGTCCCAAACAAAAAACATATATATGTACACATGCAGACATCATTTGCCATTAAGTTGCCTAGAAGGAGGAAAGGAATCTTAGATCAGAAGCTCAAACACAGACCTATACGGGGCTACTATATTCCTTGCTTATATGGCCTCATCCCCCCCCCCCAAATTCCTGTTAGAGCTCTGCTTCAAGTGGTCATATGAATGAAACAATATATTTCAGAAAGACATAAATGAGTTCTCTTTTTCATAACCTGGTTTGGCAACACCATGTATTTCTTAAAGACAGACCTGTTTTTAAGAAATGTCCCACTTTCAGGGACAGCAGAAAACTTTGGTGTCTTAAAAATATAAAATTTTCTCCTTCACATTTTGAAAGTTTTACATTGAGATTTTATGTATGAGTGCAGGCCAGATAGGTGGGCACAGCACACAATACACTAAACCTGCACAGTGCGTTGGTGATTCCATGATTTGTGCTACTAATTGCTTCCTTAGTAAATGTGAGAGATATCGCAGGCCACAAAAATAGTTCCTTTTTGGTCCTGATTGACTGGTTCATTTTTTATCCTGATCGATCATGGAAGAACCGTATTTTGATCCATTTTGCCTGACAGTTGACAAGGAGGAGGGGCAATATATATTGGTACACAAGAGCAGAGGATTACAGAATGAATTTGTGCCTTTGAAGTTGCAGCCCTACTTAGATTGTTAGCTCTTCTGCAGCAGGGAGTTAACCTTCTCTTCTGTTCCTGTGCGCTGAAAGCATTCAATAAATAGTATCTCTTTCAGTTGTATGCATACCAAAACAAGCTGTCTGTTAACTGTGACAACAATCTGGCTAGCTAAAAAACAATGGGTTGTATGCAACTAATCTTTACTCAGAGTAAACCTACTGAAATTAATGACCCTTAGTCATGTTCATCCATTTCAGCTGGTCCATTCTGAATAAACTTAGTTGAATACCACCCACCTACAGTTATGCTCTGGGTTTGTTTTTTTCTATAAGATATATGGTTTAGATGCAAAACTATAAAGCTGAACTTATACTGTACTTGCAATACAGGAAAGTCCTATCTAGTACACTAGCTTACCTCCCTCTGTCTATATATTTCAATGTTAATTACTTTTTTGTTTTTTACATCATCTTTGATAGTGTGTCATTAAATAAGATATAATTAACAAACCAAAGTTACAAAATATAAGTTAAAATAAAACTTTTAGATTATATTGTGTACTGACAATGACTTTCCTGTCTCCCAAATATAATTAAAAGTTGAGCTTTAAAGACTTGTATCTAGCATGCATCTGATTTTGGATGAAAAAAACCAGATTGTAACTGTATTAGGTTGTTCTAAGGCTACTATTAGCAATTGCTTTAGTTAGTTGGATTGTTTGCTGTCACAGAAAACAACTTGCTTTTGGTGTGCATATTTCTGTTAAACAAGCTTTTAAGAAAGAAAATTTAGCAAGTGTATGCAATACTGAGGTTTCTCCCAGCCCTCAATTTTCCAGTACAAGGAAATTTCAGCTAAATTTCAACATGATGAAGCTTGGTACGAGAAGTTTAGAGTCATTGTTTTAGTAGGGAAGCCAACACATACAACAAAGGTTATGTAACTTCAGTTTGAATTCTTATTCAGCACACAATTAATTTGCTTTTGACCTTTAGCGAATGCTACAATAATAAGGCTTTTCAGCTGCAAACAAAAGCAAGATAAATACAAAATGAGTGTAACTTAAATATAAAACTTACTGTGTATCTGTACAACACCCTTGTGAATAACAAGACTAGAAAATGTAATAAATATATTCAGCCATCACATACAAAAGGGAAAGGTTAAGTTTGTAATTAGTTTTACAAGAGGGCTAAAAGAACAAGTACAAGCAAGACTGTAGCTTCTCTATAGTAACTCCTTAACACAAACTGAGGTGGAATCTACACATATTTAAAAATGCTGTGAAAATGTTGTTGTTTAAAAAAAGGTTTTGAAAAGTACATTGAATTTTGCATAGCTCACTGTCACCATCTAGTGTCACATTTGTATATTGCACTTTGCAACTCATTTAAAACGTTTTAATTGGAGATGTATAGCTGAGTCCTGAGCAGTTTATTGCTTTCAGCAGCATTTTTGTAAAAATGAAAAAAACCCACACAGCTAAAAAATTATTAAAGCTGCTTCCCTCCAGAAATGAATTCAGCCTTATATAGAAAGTATTCCATATCTGACATAGGTCACTATCCTATCTTTTCTACTAAAACAAGCAGAAAAATCATTGTCTGCCAAGACGCTTGGCAATTTTCAAGTGATCCATGGGGAGAAGAGTTTGGAAACACTGATCCATCTCAATAAGTCACTTTGATCCTATGCTAATGTTCACTTCTGCGAGGAGTGATATAATTGACAAACATAAACAAAAGTGAAAAGTCACTTGAATTCTGGTCAACGGGCACCTTTGCTTCCATTTGGGGTCTTTTCAGGAGACATTACTGTCCTATCCAGTCATCTGTAATCCTTCCTGCTCAAGACAGCATCGTTCTCCATACATAGCTCACAGATCAATAGCTAAGTGTGGCATGCCTATGTCCTGTGTCATGTACAATCCCGAGTGTAGTGGGGGGTGGAGGAGATGTCTCTTGGCAACTGTAGGACTTGCAAAAACCACTGTCTGGACCTCATATCCAAGGTATACTGTATATTTAGATCTAAAAAGATAATCCAGTATGACATGGGCCATTTCTATTTTATCTTGCTGCTTTTCCATTTTTATCATGCTGTTTTTACTATCCTAAGCATTTGTATTGTTATCTGCTCCACTAAGCCTTTGGGCTGAAGAGTGGACCATTACGCATAACAGAAAGTACCTTACATTGCACTACAAATCACCTGGAGATGTCCCATAGGAAGTAATTCATTAATGAAATAAATAATAATAGTAATATTCTTAAGTACTGATGAAGAACCAGTATTTTTAGTATCTGCTCTTACTTTAGCACAGTTAATAATAGATTGGTTTGATACAGAGGGTCAGATTCCACTTCAAATACTTTAGATATACTGTTCACATAGATTATGAAATGGGTAAACAGGCCCATCTAACAATTTATCTGCAGCAAGTGGCTGCTATACCCATTAGCACAGTGGCTGAAACGGCTTAGAAATATCTAACTATATCCATAGGTGGGCTGACTCAATGACTGCACTCTCAATGCATATACTGTAAAAATGCATAAGAAAGCCCTGGGGGCTTTTTCAGTGTGAACTACGGCAATAGCAAACAGCTAATCTGTGTGTGTGTGTGTGTGTGTGTGGCGGGAGAACTACGCATCACAATCCTAATTAAGAAACAAAGAGAAGTCATCATAGAAAAGAAATTCTTTTTTTACTGTTCAGCAGGCAGATTTGCTATGGTCAATTTTCACAATGGTATGCTGAACCACTGCAGCTTATGGTTTTGGAAAGACACATTAAGAAAGCTGGCAAAATTTGCACAGGTATTATCAGTGAAACAATTGGACGTATCAGCAATTAAATACTATGGAAATATATATATTTAAATGTCCCTCATATGGTAACCTCAGCTCCACAGACTATATATGTAGGACAGGCCTCACCTATCAGAACAGACCAACTTTCAGGGCAGCATGGACTGTTCTCTAGCTTCCAACTGTAGCCTAGGTAAGAGCCACTTATCTTTTCTAGAGATATTACCCACAGCAATCTACTGTGTCCAACAGAGGACAGATCTTAGGTAGTCTGAAAGCCATACAAATAAATGCTTATTGCTAAAAGTATTCCTGTGGATAAGGGGGTGTGAATTGCAGTTTTAGCCATGGATATTTATATTTTAATGTTTGTGTATTTTAAGCAGGTTATGAAGAAAGTGAGTGAAGGCTATCAAAAATATTGCAAGAGATTCCTATGGGCCTATGATAAGAAAATTGAGAAAGGGTAGGATAAATGTATGGTTATGAAAAGTAAGCAGGGCAATCCTTTACCCACTATTATAATTAAGGAACATCCAAATGTATACTGTATTTTTACATGTGTAACTGGAACATGCAACACAGATTTCTAAAGTTTTCTGAAACAGCAAATAATTAAAAGGTACCCTTTGCCACAGACTACAGCAAAGAATTGCAACAGGTTTCAATGAAAAACCATATTAATTCATAAAATATTGGGTGTGTTTGCGTGCCATGGCAAGCCATGGTTAATGGTTAACCATGATTACTCCGACTCCAGTTCTCCCCTAGAGCAGGTGGAAGAAACAAAACACAATCTTTGGCATACATCCAAACTAGGTGTTGTACTCTGTTGGGCTCCAAAATAACCACAATCTAAGGCCAATGTCTGTTCATGGCTCACCAACTGTGGCTCGTTTGGAGAAAAACAAACCAAAAGTCCAGTTTGGGGTGTAATAATGTTAAGCCGAGGATTGTGTTTTGTTGTTCCCACTTGCTCCATAAGAGGAGCAAAGTGGGAGCAATCTGCTTAACCATGGCTTGCCATGATGTGAACAAAGCCAACAAAGTGCGGCCATGTGTCCTACTCTGGAGAGTCTAAATCTCTTGTGATGATAAGAAACTATAAAAAGGGGGAGGAGTGGCAAAACATAGCTGGCCACCCTAAGCTAAAAAAAAAAGGTCAACAACTTTGGTCTGCCCCAGGCTTGCTATGCTGTTGAGGAAAGCAGCAGAAAATGCTAGAGGTTTATGACCTTTGTGATATTTTAAAAGTTACCTGGGTGGGGGGCTGTGTATAGCAGCAGTTCAACTAATTACGGATTACAAGGAATGAAAAGAGCCAGAAAATAACAAGAGTTTCAGCGGAGGGTGGAAATATGTTGTCTGGATGGCAAGTCTACCAGTGGCAGATTTACCACTGAGAAACAACAGAGGGGTTCTCCTGGAATACAAGATTCACAGATGACAAGTCTACACAGGCCTGGCACCATTCAGACACCAGATCTCCTAGAAATTGGAGACCTGTTTCCTGATTATAGTTACTTTTATTTTATTTTATTTTATATTTTAGGACTTTCATGCTCTAAACTTAAAACAAAAAGACAGGCTTTGAAATGGAATATTGTGCTGTGTGTCAGTTAGGATTTCTTAAGAAAAGGTTCAATAAGCAGCCAAAGTTTTCAATGGTGGGCCATTTTTAAGTTTCATTTACTTACAGTTTTCTGCAGTTTTCTGCAAGGAGTTTACATGGTGAGCATGAAAGAGAAAACAAAACATTTGCACTCACAAGTTGTTTCAAGTTAAACATTCAAGACTGCCAGGCACCTTCATTTGATGCTTAATCAAAGCCTTGGAACAAGCAACAGGGAACTAAGTCATGATGCTATATTGTAACTATCCACACCAAGGAATGCTCTCAGAAATCATGCAGGAATAAATAAGCAATGTGTGTCCACAGGGAGCCAGTGAGAGACTGTTTCCCCTAGAAACATAAAACCTAAGTTATCACTTCACAGAACTGAAGCCGATGCTTGATTCAACAGTAGATAAATATTATTGTTCTATAATGTTACTTAAGTTCCAAAGTCCAACCTGAAGATTCCTCTTGCAACGTATCCCATTATAAAATAGCTCCACTTTAAAAAACAGAAACAAAACAGAATTTGGTCAGATTGCAGAATTTAAACTGAATAAGTTAAAAACAAAGGTCTTAGAGAAAAAATTAACAGCGATTGAGAGAGAGAGGTTTCAGAATGAGACAAGCTTAACAGTGGTTAAGAAAGTGAAATACCTGGGGATTAACATGACAGCTAAAAATGGGAATCTGTTTAAAGACAATTATGAAAAATGCTGGACTGAAGTGAAAAAAGATTTAGAAATCTGGTCAAATTTGAAGCTTTCACTGCTAGGCCGTATTGCTGCGATAAAAATGAATGTATTGCCTAGAATGTTGTTTCTGTTTCAAACATTGCAAATTTTGGATAAAATGGATTGCTTCAAGAAGTGGCAGAGAGATATTTCTAGATTTGTCTGGCAGGGCAAGAAGCCTAGAATAAAATTTAAAATACTAACGGATGCAAAGGAAAGAGGTGGATTTGCCCTGCCAGACCTTAAACTTTATTATGAATCAGCAGCTTTTTGCTGGCTGCAAGAATGGCTGCTTCTTGAAAACACAGATATTTTGGATTTAGAAGGCTTTAATAATGTATTTGGATGGCATGCATATTTGTGGTATGATAAGGTCAAAGCACATAAAGCATTTAAAAATCATATTGTCAGGAAAGCATTGTTTAATGTCTGGATAAGATATAAGGACTTACTTGAAAATAAAACCCCAAGGTGGTTGTCACCGATGGAAGCGAAGGCTCAGAAAAAGCTCAATATGGAGGCCAAATGGCCGAAATATTGGGAAATTTTGGAACAAGAGGGAGACAGATTGAAATTGCAGAGCTTTGAAAAAATAAAAAATAAAATGCGAGATTGGCTTCATTATATCAGATAATGGAGGCATATAATTTGGACAAGAAAATTGGCTTCCAGGTGGAAAAATCAAAATTGGAAACAGAACTGTTAGAACCCAAAACCAAGATTTTGTCAAAGATGTATAACTTGCTGTTGAAATGGAATACTCAGGATGAAACGGTGAAATCGGCTATGATTAAATGGGCACAAGATGTTGGACATAACATAATGATGGCTGACTGGGAACAGTTATGGACCACAGGTATGAAGTTTACGGCATGTAATGCCTTAAGAGAGAATATTATGAAAATGATATACAGGTGGTACATGACACCAGTCAAGCTTGCAAAAATCTATCATTTGCCCGATAATAAATGTTGGAAATGTAAAGAAACTGAAGGTACATTCTTTCACCTTTGGTGGACGTGCCCAAGGATTAAGGCTTTCTGGGAGATGATCTATAATGAAATGAAAAAGGTATTCAAATATACCTTCCTGAAGAAACCAGAGGCCTTTCTCCTGGGCATAGTCGGCCAATTGGTGCCAAAGAAGGATAGAACTTTATTTATGTATGCCACAACAGCAGCAAGAATACTTCTTGCAAAGTACTGGAAGACACAAGATTTACCCACCCTGGAAGAATGGAAGATGAAGGTGATGGACTATATGGAACTGGCGGAAATGACTGGCAGAATCTGAGACCAGGGAGAAGAGTTGGTGGAAGAAGATTGGAAGAAATTTAAATACTATTTACAGAAATACTGTAAAATTAATGAATGTTAGAATGATGTCGGAATGAAGCTAAGGGGTTTTTAGTAGCAATGTTATAAGGAGTATGTAAAAATGGACTGCTAACAGATGAGAATATACAGTTATTACATATTAAGACAAAGGACTAAGATAAAAACAAAGAGGGAAAGGATTTGCTGAATTAACTTACTGAACTGGAATACAAAAAGGGGAGGTGTGAGGAGGTCAGGGAAACAGGTGAATGAAAGACAAGATATGGAAAGACTGATTTGTTTTTAATTGTTTTTACTTTTTGTATTTTGTATTCTCTTTTTTCTTTTTTTATTCTTTTTTATTATTATTATTGTAACTTTTTTTGAAAATTTAATAAATACCTTATTAAAAAAAGAAACAAAACAAAAAAAATACAATACATACGTATTTCTGTAAGCTTTTGATTTAATTTTACTTGCATAAAAGATAAAGATTTTTTATTGCAATTCCTAATCACACAGGGCTGCACTGATTTAAGAACAGCCACAGGGGTATATCAGTAATAAAGTAGCAGCAGTATTTTCGTATCAGTATGCATTTGACTTTGGCAATGTGGGCAAGAGTTCTTCACTGGGAAAACAGGCATCAATTGTGTCTGGCCATCATAGGGAATTTGCTCCCATACCCTTAGCATTTCTTAAAATGGCCACAGGCATGAGAAGAAATACAAAGGTGGAAGTATGATCCTCTTTTACCACCTTCCCTCCAGCAAGATGTAGAAGAGTCTGAATGCAAGCTATAGCCAAAAACAAACAAAAAACAGACAGGTCTCAAAAACATATTACAGTGGTACCTCTGGTTATGAACTTAATTCGTTCTGGAGGTCCGTTCTTAACCTGAAACTGTTCTTAACCTGAAGCACCACTTTAGCTAATGGGGCCTCCCACTGCTGCCACGCCACTGGAGCACGATTTCTGTTCTCATCCTGAAGCAAAGTTCTTAACCCGAGGTACTATTTCTGGGTTAGCGGAGTCTGTAACCTGAAGTGTATGTAACCTGAAGCATATGTAACCTGAGGTACCACTGTATAGCACATATGATTAAAGTGTTGTAATACACACCACAGATATACAGAAATGGCAGGAAATTACCAAAAACTCAAGGCACAGCCATCAGGAAAATGCTGGCCATGCCCTAACAGGCATGCACACTAGCTTCTGTGGCAGACCTCTACACCAAAAATATCTTTCTGGTTTGATTGTAAAAGTTTTTGAACACTGCTCTGCATAGGCACAGAAGCCAAATGTGTGAGTGCATAGAGACCAAGGACTGCTAAGTGTTGGAAACAAATTAGGTATCATTTAACTCCATGCTGAAAGCATGAAAATTGCACAGTTCAGGTGATCTCTCAATAATCCATGTCAACAACAGATGTGAAGAAGCTGGAGTTACCAAGAGTGACAACTGCCAAGGTGCACTGAACATACATACAGCCTGCTTCAAATGAGCCCTGATTATCCTCTGTAAACTAATCCAGCTGTTAATTGGTATAGTAGTATATTGAACACAAATGAGACTCAAGAGGTCCCCAGCTGAGAGCTCACCGGGTGTCCTTTGGCAAGGCAGCACACTCTCAAGCCTCATCTACACTATAAATTTAAAGCATTATCAAATTACTTTAAACAGTCATGGCTCTCCCACCCCCCCAAAAAAAACCTCTGAACTGTAGTTCACAGACCTACAATTCTCAAGAGTTGTTTAACCATCAATATCTCTTCCCAGGGAACTCTTCCTTGACATCCAAAACAGGATAATCAATCAACATTATCATAATAAGAAAATTATTTATGATACTCTGAAAATTATTATGTCTCTTCCAGCCTCCACAGTGCGAAGCAGACATAACCAATCATTTCTATAAAAAGAGCTGAGGAAAAAGAAGGGGGGCAAAGAAACTCAATGAATACTACATGGAATTTATTTAATGTTATTTTCTGAGCTGTTGCTGAGTCTGCTTCTTCATATTTGTCATGTTTACCAAGGACTTATAAAAAATGGTTTGTCAGAATTAAGACCTTCTCTACCCTTTTACATGTCAAATTGTCTCTTGATTTGATGTATTTCTAAACATGCATCTGGGTCTTATATTCAGTTCTCTCAGTCTACAAATCAGGACTTTCTTGTTCTCAGTGTACAAAAATTATAATGATCCAATACTGTTTTATGATTATGATTATTTTATTAAATTGGTATGCCACCCTTCATCTGAAGATCACAAGATAGTTCACAACACAGAACTACAAAATGAACACACAAAATAACCAAAACAACATACACCAAATAACCCTCCCCCCCACAAACATATTTAAAAGGACATTGATTATTTAATCAGTCAAAGGCCTGGTAATTGAGAAATGTTTTTACCTGCCACCGAAAGGTATGCAATGAAGGCACCAGACGGGCCTCCTTAGGGAGAGCATTCCACAAATGGGGGGGCACCACACCAAAGGCCTGTTCTTGTGTTGCCACCCTCCGAACCTCTTGTGGAGGGGGCGCACAAAGAAGGGTCTCAGTTTATGATTGCAGGGTCTAGTTTGGTTCTTATGAGGAAGGGTGGACCCTTGAGGTATTGGTGTCCCGAGCCGTTTAAGGCTTTACAGGTCAAAACCAGTACTTTGAATTAGGCCTAGAAACTGACTGGCAGCCAGTACAGTTGGGCCAGAAACAGTGATGTATGCCCAAACCATCTGGCCCTGGTAAGCAAACTGCCCACAAAAATTCTGCACCAGCTGAAATTCTAAACTGTCACCAGAGGCAGCCTCACATATACAGTGTGTTAAGGTAATCTAACCTAAAGGTTACCAGACCACAGACAACAAGTTAGGTTATCTTTGTCCAGATAAGGGTGCTGAAAAAGTTTGCTGACCCCTGGCCTAAAACAATCATAAGCCTGGTTTTTATTTGCCACTTTTCTCTGTTTCATGGCTTTATTAGAGATATATTTTTGTTCTTGAATTATTGAGGGTTGACTAGGAATCAAATTTACATTAGTGAGTGTAGGGAGGGGGGCTTCTCCATCAGCCTCCTTTTCCCCTCCCAAAACTTCAAGCCTTTTAGAGCTCTGGGGATTCTCCTCCATGACTCTAATCTTGCTGTTTGCTTCCTCTTCCATGAAATCAACATATCTGATGGCAGTATGAGGTAGATGTCACCATCACCATGGTGACAGAGCTGGAGTCCAGGGCTACTCTGCACTCACCCCAGGCACAACATCACTCATCCGTCATAGCCAGGGGAACAAAATCAACACTTGCCCTGTCATCTGCCCCCACAAGGATACAAGACTAGCCATGAACTCAGGCATCTCTCTCTTCCTTGTGCTCCACCTCAAAACAGTGATCGACTGTAGGGTCTAATTACCAATTGATGTTAACAATATGATTAGCATTTACAACATGTCCTTTTTAACAATTAAAAGCCAGGTCCAGTGGTGGGGGAGTATCTGGATTGCAGCATCCAGGAGACGAGTGCTAAAGTTCACCCTCTGCAGCAGAGCTTTCCAAACTTTTCATGTCAGTGACACACGTTTTAGACATGCATCATTTCGTGACACAGTAATTCGGTTTTACTAGAAAACTGGAGGTTAGACTAACCCCTTTCTAGCCCAGGGAGGAGTGTAAGGAGCGTCTGCATGACACACCTACACACTGCAGCCAACACACTAACATCACGACACACACTTTGGAAAGCTCTGCTCTACAGTCACAATCTTTGTGAAATCCCACACACACATAAACACACACATACCAATATGAGTTTTCTTTCAAAAGCTAACTGCAATATTTGGGGAAGAAATCACTTCATTGCCATCACAAATAGATGGACCCTGTGACACACCGGGTGACACACTGGCCCTCACCATCATCTGCCAGCTGAGATGATATGCTATAACATATCCAACACCTCCCAAATACTGATTATTTTAGGGGGAAATTGGCAGCAGTAGCCAAGGAATGTTTCAGGGATACTTGGCTGCTGTTACCAACTACTATTATTCCTACTGAAGAATACTTGATCAGTTTCCAAGGGAACCTCGGATTCCCTTCAGAGACCATTTGAAAGCCACTTCTCTAAATTATTCTAGATACAAACATAGCTAAATACAGTTTTATAGACAAACTTATATTGGAAGCTGTAAATCATTCATGCAATTATAAGTTTCTTGATTTTGAAGCCCAACTACTAGCACAGATTTATCCACGAAGCTTTCTAGACAGCTTTTTAAAACAAAAATGAGGCAATTTACATGGCCTAGGCAACCAACATTTTAGAAGTGTTGGTCATCCATCACTAGATATGTCCAACATTAGCATTATTGCAACCTGATTCTATGGAGTTAGGGCCACCAAAGCCACCGCCTGCTGAACATGCAACAGGCTGAATCTGCCATTTTGAAAAAGATGGCAAACCATGCACACATTATGATTATTGTTCTGATTTTAGTTTTGTTTAAGAGGTTGGGGTTTTTGGTTTTTTGGCAAGAAGTGGGAAAAGAAATCATATTAAAGTTCCAAACCCTATTCTTCTGTCTTTCCTTTCATACATAGCAAATCAAGCAGACTACCAACCCATAATAACTAGACATGTCAAAAAGTAGGGATTTGAAATTCTAGTCTCACATTTCCTAAAAGGTATCATAAATATAATAGGGCACCATCCTTTGGGTGAGTTACGGCAGAAAAAGAACTGATACAGGTACATTTTAAAAGAAAGAAAAGCAAGTGTGTCATATTTTCACAACGCACACCATTAGCAAACAGTGAGGCTGCATGCAGTAAGACAGCAGAAGGAAAGGGCAAGAAGCTGAGAAATAGGTCAGTCTGAGCTCAGCTAAGAGCATTTTGTAAATTTCCCACATACATGAGCCTATTTCAAAATCAATTAAATATACTAAGTGTTCAACAGAGTTCTGCAAAAATCATGCATTTCAATGTTTCCTTCAAAAACACACGAGAGACAGATTTATCTACATACAAGTTTCTAGAAAATCACTTGAGAAATCTCCAGGTTTCCAGGGAGCTGCAGCATGCTTGCTCTTGGAACATTCAAGTTCATTACTAGTGGTCCATTAACTAAGCTCTTAAAAACAAACATACCATCTCGTTAAACATCTTCTTTCCCAGCATAAAGACTGAACACAAATGTTTTGGAGACAAATGAATCCTTTACACATAAATATAATGTGCAAACTTTCTCAGACCTCACCATTTTATTCTTTTTCAGCAGTAAACTGTTCGTTTTTGTTTTCATTTTAGGGAGATGCAGTAAGGTAGGCTAACCAAAAAGCTATAGAAATCTATTTCGGTCAAATACTGCTCCCATTTTAAGCAATAGAGTCTTGCCGAACCTTAAACACAAACCAATTTATTATGACATAAGCTTTCACAGACTACAGTTCACTTCATGAACTAAGATCCTAAGTTACAGGTGAGGTTGGTGTGTCTTAGTGTGTGAGTGAGAAAGAAAGAAAGAAAGAAAGAAAGAAAGAAAGAAAGAAAGAAAGAAAGAGGTTAGAGGTACCTTATTTTTTGCTCTATAAGACTCACTTTTTCCCTCCTAAAAAGTATGGGGAAATGTGTGTGCGTCTTATAGAGCGAATGCAGGCTGCGCAGCTATCCCAGAAGCCAGAACAGCAAGAGGGATTGCTGCTTTCACTGCGTAGCGATCCCTCTTGCTCTTCTGGCTTCTGAGATTCAGAATATTTTTTTTCTTGTTTCCCTCCTCCAAAAACTAGGTGCGTCTTGTGGTCTGGTGCATCTTATAGAGCATAAAATATGGTAAATGAAATGTGGGATAGTACTGAAAGTGATAATTTTGTGATCATTCACAAAACAGTCATTGGTGATCAATGACTGGTAAGCCAATCAAAACATGTAGCATTAATTTTTAAAAAACACACACCTTTGACAAGCTCAGTCCAAAATTGATAGAACTGAAACTCCTGGTGAACTGTGAATGAGCTTTTTCACATTCCAGTTTCGCTTTGAAGTTTCTTTGTTCAAAGATTGGTACTTCTAAGGTCAGTTACAGAGTATTCCAGATGCCGAAGTCTCCCCCACCCTGGTTTCTTAACATTGTCATTTTTGATGACAGATTTCTGTCTGTTTATTCCTTTGTACAAAGACTGGTTTGTTTGCCAAGAAAAGCATTGCTGGCAGAGGGTGGCATACCTCATATTGCAAGACGAGCAGGTGAATGAATCCCTAATGTTGTAAATGACATTGTTATGTCCCGTAATAGTGTTGCCACAGTTGGCAAACATGTTGGCCAATAAATAGAGACTAATTTCTTTGTTTGTATTTCTGTTTTGTCAACTGCCATTACTGCTGAATAACTGTTTTAGGTTGGTGAGCTCTCTGGAAGCAAGCCCTGCAAGAGGTTAGTGCCATTGCCCAGTATGTGTTGTAGATTAGTAACAATACAGAACATCATAACAAAAAAACTTCAAGGAGATCATGAAAGTGCCAAATTACAATAAGTTCATAAGAGGAGGGTCCTGGGTCAGGCTGATAGCACATCTAGCGCAGCATCCTGTTCTCACAGTGATCAACCAGATGCCCGTGGGAAACATACAAGGAAGATCTGAGCAAAACGGCACTCCCTTCTTGTGATTTTCAGCAACTGGTATTCAGAACCATTACTGCTAACAGCTCATGGCTAGTTACCTTCCACAAGCCTCTCCTCCATGTTTTAAAGCTATCTAAGTTGGGGGTCATCACTGGCTTCTGTAGGAACAAGCACCATAGTTTAACTATGTGTTGTATGAAGAAGTACTTTCTTCTACCTGTCCTGAATGGCAAATGCAGTTCAATGTAAACAAGTGTAAAGTGATGCACATGGGAGGGGGGCCATTAATTTCACATATCCACTTATGCCGGGGTCTAAACTGGCAGTGAAGGACCCCTGGTCTCATTCCTAGTCCTTCCCTATTCAGTTTGGAGAGGTCCTTTTGGAAATCTTTGTGATCTTTTGTTTTAACTACTCTGAACAATTTCACTGCTCACTTCTAACTCTAGATTGTTTATGAACAAGATGAAAGCTTTTTGAAAATACACTATGTCAACCTCTATCTAAATGCTTCTTGACACTGTCAAAGAACTTTAATAGTTTCGTGATATAGGATTTTCCCTTGCTAAAGCAATGCTGGTTCTGCTTCAATAAGGCTTACTGTTCTATATGCTTGGTTATTTTATCTTTATAAATACTTTCCACCAGTTTTAATGGGACAGATGTTAACTGGCCTGTAATTTCCAGGATCCTCCCCGGTTCCCTTTCAAAAAATTGGTGTTGCATTGGCTGTTTTCTGATCCTCAGGTATGGAGGCTGATATATGAGACAAGTTACATATTTTTGTGAGAAGATCAATTTCACACTTAAGTTCTTTGCAAACTCTTGGGTGGATTCCATCTCCTGTGAATTGAATTGGGACAAAGTAGTTGTATTTTTATTAGCATTAATTGCGTATTTTTATTATGTGTCCATTGGTATACAAATACCAGGATATTATTCACCAGCTACAGTTTTGTTAATTACATAATTATCGCTGTATCTGGACTTTCTACATCTCATTTCCTTCTGAGCTCACAATTACAATTCTGCCCCTCCTCTCAAATATGTTACTATATACCTGTAACTCAGCATAACACTTCATACATCTGGTGAAATGGGCTGTTGCCCACAAAAGCTTACACCATACTAAATTTGTTAGCCTTTTAAGGTAACTCTTATTTAAAAGCAAGCCCCCACCCACCCAAAAAAATATTTTTGGTCTCACAAACAGAAGCACATTCCACCTCAAAATATCAAAAAGTAAAAAAATTCTAACTCCTGTTAGGATAATTAAACCAATCTTACACATAGATTTCATGGGCCAATTTATTCACACAGGCCTTTCCTATGAGGATTTGACAATTTGAGAACTCAAGCAGTGAAATTTCAAGAAACTATAATGTAAGTTTCACAGGTGCAGTCTGCACAGATGTTGGTCACATAAGTTGGCATCTCTTCATATATTCCTTTACTTCTCAACCACTTTATAAGAATCTGAAACCAAGGAGACATAGCAATTCACACCTCTTCCATGGAGCAGCATATCAGAACACTAACACTTTATGACTAAATAGCTTATAATTTACTTTAATTACTTGCAAGCGAGTGTTAACCATTAAGTGGCAAGATATATTCTGAAATGCAAAGAAGTGAGTTGTTTGAAAAGCACAGGAAAACATCACTGCTTATTTATACTCCAGAGTCATAAATCCAGCAACAGAAAGTACATCAACACACAAGCAAACCAAACCATGTGTGTTTGTTTACTACCAGTTAGCTAAACTTTGTTTTGTTTTACTTTAGATTTGAAAAATCATCCAAGCAAACACGTTACTGTAAAGTTCTTATTTCATATGTAACCGCAATTCGGATTTGTAGTTGCCAGTGTTTTCATGAACCTGAAAAGTCATTCAACCTTGGAGCAAACACCCGAGATAAAATCTCTTTTTGTACAAATAAGGGCAACAGTCATTAAAGACTGCTAAGTGTTACTGCTGAATACCAAACTAGTCAGGTAAAGAACTACAAATGCCCAGTTCCAGTTTGATGCATTCAAGCGTTCCCTCTGTTTATACATTTAGGAGGAAAATTAGTGACAGAGGTCAGGCGTTTAGAAGTCTAATAACCAAATGAGTGGGACTATAGTCCTCTTTAGGAAAACCACTCTTGCTCACTGGCCTTTAATAGTTTTAAGTCTGATAAAAAAAAAAACACCTGGAGGGTGAGGAATGCAATTTCCTAATCGAGAGCTCACAAGACACAATAGGGAAAGCCTCTTCCCATCACCCTACCCTGTCAACAATAGAGATAGAGAGAGAAACTCCGGTTTGTTTGTGAAACTGATGCTAAAAGGACCTTCACAGAACAACTAAATTTCACTTATTCAAAAAGCACAAACAATTCTGTTAAATCCAAGAGACCTTTTATCATGTGCTGTCACCATGAACCATTATTAAAAAAAAAAAGCATACAGAGATCAAGACATAGCAACGTGCAGAATTGGAAACAAACTAGAAATGTATTGGGAAGGGCGATTTCATTCAGTTTAAGTCAAGTACCTACCAGATAATCCATGAACTAGGGTAACAACTGGGATTAGGCGTTAATAGGTCACAGAGTAGCCTGCTTCTTATCAAGCAGTCTCAAGGTGGGTGAAAACGTCTGGAGACTGATAAGAAGTGGCTGTCGTCTCAGCGGCTCCTAAGGAAGGAAAAATCTCAGGGACTACGGTATGGAGTTGCCGTCGCTGTGAGGAAGCTTCCCGGGGGGCGGAAATCAGGGAGATCTCGGTCAGCGGTCTCAGTAACTGGATGGGCAAGGACTGGATCTCCGAGGCTGCCAATGTACCGCTGCTCGCCCTGCACCGTCTCTGCACGCGAGAACCCGGCACGCTTCCCTCTTCGCTCAGCCTCAGCGAGCAAGCACTCAGCAACGCTAGCAGCGCTGCTTTTGCAGCCAGACCCAGCAGACGCCTGAGAAGCAAAACACGAGCCCAGCCCAACCAGGCGCCCGTGCAACCCGCTGCAGCGCCCGATGTTTCAGGAACAGGGAGAGTTTCCC
Source organism: Podarcis vaucheri (assembly GCF_965113315.1). Classification (NCBI taxonomy): domain Eukaryota; kingdom Metazoa; phylum Chordata; class Lepidosauria; order Squamata; family Lacertidae; genus Podarcis; species Podarcis vaucheri. Next base: position 23,204,887 of record NC_138749.1, read on the forward strand.
CCTGTAGCGTCACTGTCAGCTGATCATACACGTGAGGCGAAGAAAGGAGGCTCTTAAAGGGACACACATGCTTTCCCAGCCTCCCTACTTGGTTGGGGCGTGGGGGAACTCAAGGCAGATAGGAGGAGCGGAGGGACTTGAAGGGGGGAGATCGGGATGTGGGAGGGAGGGAGGCGGTCGAAGGGGGCAAGCTGTGCGTCAAAGGGACGCACAGGGGAGTTGACGGGAGGAAGGCACGAGAAAAGCGGCAGGAGGGCAGAGGGGAGGAATGAATGGGAGGGCGGCAATAGGAGCGGCGAGGAAAGGGGGTCGGGGAGGATGCAGGTTTCAAAGCTGGGCCGGTACAGACCAGGAAAGGGGAACCTGTGACCCAGATGTCATCAGTCCCAGCCAACATGGCAAGTGGTCAGGGTTGATGGGAATTGTAGTTCAGCAGCATCTCGAGGTCCACAGGCTCCTGATCCCTGGCACAGACTTTGCAATACCACGAGTGGTTTAGAACAGGGAGAGGGGCACGGGAGAGGGACTTAGAAAGGGATGGAAGATGCTGTGAGGTAAGCTGGTCGAAGAGGAAGGCATGATAAGACTACAGGAGGAAGGGAGGCCAGTCGTATGCACGTTTACTCCAAAATGCGCTCCACTGAAATGAACGTGCATGGGATACGGCTGTATGGTATTACCACACTTAAGAAGCAGTAAAAACCGATAAGAGCTTACTTCTGAGGTTTTTAAAAATATTATACATAATATAATGTGTGTGTGTGTGTGTGTTTAGGCAGCGCACTGCATGGAGGACCAGGAGAGCGAATAGCAAGTGGGAAACCCGTTTTACATTCTGCATCCTCTTCCTCCGCTAGTTAACCGGTACTTTCTCCCCTTTTTTTCTTTGTCTGTTTTGAAAGAGGCTACATTGGCGGGTGATATAGACTGACTTCTTGTCACTTCTCTCCACCCCACCACAAGATGCGCAGGGATTTAACAGCTTGGGGTGGGGCAGGAACCAGAGCTGCTGCAAGACCAGGACCCAGTGATGAATTGGAAGCAAGGCAGTTGGATTATATACAAGAAAACTGAAAGCTGCACCTCAAATCTCCTGCTGCGCTGCTGTTGGAGTCCTCCCCAAAATTACATTACCTATCAAAAGCACTCATCACTCGTTCGTCATCAATCCCCTGCTTGTGGCAGCAGATCCCTGCAGCAGATCCAAACTGTCTGTCTTGTAACTTTTTTACACCAATACATTTTGTATAAAGTCTTGCTCTCTCTGGGAATGGAACCTTACCTATTCTCCCTAAATGTAAGATCTGGAGTAAGAAAGCTCATGACCTCTCATTGCTGCTTCCTTTCGTTTTTGAAACTACTTCCCAATCACAACTACAGTAAAATCCTGAATACTGCATCTGAGTTGTTTTCCATTGAGTAGCATAAGAACGTAAGAGCCCTGCTGGATCAAGCCAATAGCCCATTTAGTCCAACATCTTGTTCTCACAGTGGCCAACCAGGTGAACCTAAAGCGCAACAACACTCTGCCCATCTGCAATTCCCAGCAACTGGTGTTGATACTGTATTGTAACCCTGTTCTCTGCTTCTCCACCAGGGAAGACCAGCAGAAAAGGCTTAAAAACAAAACACATTGGATGTTTCACTCTTGCCTTCTCATTGGTCTAATTCAGGGGTCAGCAACCTTTTTCAGCCGTGGGCTGGTCCACCGTCCCTCAGACCATGTGGTGGGCTGGACTATTTTTTTTTTTTGGGGGGGGGTGAACAAATTCCTATGAAACACAGATAACCCAGAGATGCATTTTAAATAAAAGGACACATTCTACTCATGTAAAAACACACTGATTCCTGGACTGTCCGTGGGCCGGATTGAGAAGGTGATTGGGTCGCATCCGGCCCACGGGCCTTAGGTTGCCTACCCCTGGTCTAATTGGTGAGGTCTGCTTTTCCTAAACTCCAAAAGTTTCTTGCAAAAAAAAAAACCTTAAGAAAAATTGCATTCTTATTTATTGCATAGTACCTGCATTTTGCCTCATGTCACAAGTTCTACAAACACTAGATAGTCTCTGAAAAATGAAGGCTGGGCTATGGATTACAATTCATGTGGGGAGCACTCCTTGCAGAAGCCCAGGGCTGGTGGCACTGAAGAAGCCCCAAGGTCACAATAGGCAACCCTCTGCCTGCTTAATCATCTTCTCAGTGAAGTCTTGCTTAGTAGGCTGAAGACAATACTTTCCACCATCAATTACATAATGCATAAGTAGGGTCTCTCTTGCTAAGATCAGCAGCAATTAGATAGGCACAGACGTTAATTGCTTGCCTCAAGTTCTGTAGGTCCTTAATTTGCAGCTGCTAATTTGAGTATTTTAACACTGCATTTAGTGGTATGTGGAAGAATACATGATTGGCCCTTTGCTGCATAGTCAGTATTATGCTTGGTGGTGGTGGTGGGTTGTTGGTTTTTTTAAGTGCTATTCAGTGTGCAATGTTTTTAAAGCAGCAATGTACATGAATAGCAGCACAAAAAGTACATAATTGTTTAAAACACACACCCAGAGTTAAGCAATTCTACATTACTGCCTTTTTAAAATGTGCACTTGGCCTGTAAAAGTGCAGGGAGGGGCTCCCTTCATATAGATGAGACTGCCTTATATTGTTAACTTGTCCATAAAATCAAGAATTGTTCATTTTCCAGGGTTTCCAGTGGGGATCTTTCCCAGTCCTGCTGACCAGGCTCCTTAACGAAAGGTGCCAGAGAATACACCTGGAACCTTATACATCCAAGGCATGCATCAACTACAAATCTGTGTATGCACAAAGACACAAAAAATTATCAGAAGTGTAAAATTATGCAGTATAATTTGAGGACTGACTGTCTTCAGATGTGCCTGCCCATACGCTAAGAACTTCAGCTGAGGCCCTTCTTCAGACAGTCCCACAATATTAGGTGTGGTGTGGCTACCAAGAAGACATAGGACTGCACTTGAACCACAGCTGTTGTTTACAGAAGTAACTTGGACAGGCTTGCCACAGCAGTTAGGATACTTGAGAGCAGCAAAGTATTAAAGAAAGCTTTACACGTGTGTTTCAATGTGTTCTAACATGCAAGAATAGTAAAGGAATAATTTCCATAAAATGGAATATGTCATGGTACAAGGGCAAATACAGGAAGATAACAACAACATTATTATTTATACAGTGGTATCTCACTTTATGAACAGTCCTGTTAACGAACTATTCGGTTTACGAACTCCGCAAAACCGGAATTAGTGCTCTGGTTTGTGAACTTTACCTCAGTCTACAAACAGAAGCTGAACGGTGGAAGGGCACCGGCAGTGGGAGGCCTCATTAGGGAAAGCGTGCCTCAGTTTAAGAATGGATTTGGTTTAAGAACGGACTTCTAGAACGGATTAAGTTCGCAAACTGAGGTACCACTGTATTCCGCTCATCTGGCTGGGTTTCCCCAGCCGCTCTGGACAGCTTTACAGCATATCTAAAAATATCATAAAAACATCAAGCGTTAAAAACCTCCCAATACAGGGCTGCCTTCAGATGTCTTCTAAAAGTTGTGCAATTCTTTTAACTTCTTGACATCTGAAGGGAGGACATTCCACAGGGAGGGTGCCACTACCAAGAAGGCCCTCTGCCTTAACCTCTCCTTTTCTCCTCGGAATTAGTGCTCAGTTTCTGAAAGGTACTAGAGCCAAAATTGGCACTAAAATCACTTAACTGCTTTAGAAACTCTTTAATCTCAGGTGTGGGGCAAGTTTGGGGTACCTATTAGTATTTTATACATGCCTCACATCATTATCATGTTCCAGGGCTGAGCATTAGCCTTAAAATACATGTTTGGGAGATAAGCTCTGGTGATGCTGCCTCAGACTAAGTCAAACAGATCCCATCCACACAAGGATCTCCACATAACTTTCCTGGCTTTGTACACCCCCCTTTTATCTGAGGGAGGGTATGGCGGAAGGAACAGAAAAGTGGAAAAAAGGAAGCTGGAAAGCATTTTCATTTCAAACTACCCTCCTCCCTGTCCACATTTCCTGGAGTGATTGTTTGGCTTTAATAACAGAATAACAGCAGGAAATGTAAAAAACAAAACAGGGTTCAATAAATAGAGGCCAAAATATATGAGAGGCTCAGATTTTATACTCAGCCATAGCAAGTGAATAATGATTAATTCTAGCATTGAAGAACAGCTCATACAAAATAAACCTCAGTGTTTTAAGAAAGAGTAAGTGCAAGTTGCTATTATTACTGCATCGTTTGCTGTAGTTACCAGGGGCAGTCGGTCTGCACACTAGTCAAATTAATCAAACTCTGTTATTGCTCAACAAACTGGGGAAAAGTTTTAGTCCCTTGAATTTCTAAATTGTTGGTTCAGGCTTTATCATTAGCAGGTCATTTGATTGGTGACCCTTAAGTTTACCATTTCAACTGAGAAATTGGAAATGCAGATACAGCATCTCCTCATGGAGATTGGGGTGCCATGTAACAATATTATGAAGAAACATTAGAAATGCAGGACTCAAATACTTGTAAAGGTGTTGTTGGTTGTTATGCTGACTGAGTCAGCAAACCTCATCTCCCACTTTTATACCTTTCCTAAGTGTTAGAGTGGAATTCCAGCAAGTGCTCAAATAGCATTTTATTGCTTAAGAGTCTGTAATATTCATAATACATCATTTTCACCCACTTTCGTTTCTGATAAGATACTAGAGAATGAAATATGTACTATAAATGGATAATTTCTTTCAATTTGATACTGCAGAAATATAAATCAGTTCCTTTTTTCTACACTAGGAAAAAGAAACTCTGTTCCTAAACCTCACTACCTTGCGGCTATACTCATTTGTGACAAAGGCTTTGGGAGTAAACACAGAGGAAAAATCTGTACCTGCTGTCTTGTAGGACATCTTCAGGAAAGGAAAAGGCTAAGGAATAAACCTAGTGCTTTTTTTCAGGGGGTACTCAAGAGTACACAGTCCCAGCACCTCTCTCTTTTTTGGTTAAAAAGTGTGGCACTTACTGTAACAACTTCATGGTGAGCACCAGTAAAATCTGGAGTGAAGTCCTAAGATGGTTGAATATTGTCTTGTACGCCTCCTTCTGGCAACTCCTGCAGCCTAGCTGGTGCCACATCATTGAGGTCTTGTCATCTGGGCAGCCCAGGACCTCTGTACATACTACCCAGGCTTGCATCCCAGAAAGGTCACTTTGGTGCTGCTAACGCAACAAAAACAATTCAGGAGACAGCAGTTATGAGTTACTAGACTTTTCAGTCACAACAGGTGCTGTGATTATCCAGTGGTTTCACTTCACCCCGGTGGATGGACGCCAACACAATATTTGTAGAATGTTCTTTGGAGTCAGGACATTGAACCTGATCTAGGCATCTGGGTTTTCTCTGAGAGCAATTCTGAGACAACAACACTGAGACAAAAAAAATCTGCTTCCAGTAGTTAAATGCCTAACGAAGTGTATACATTCAAATCACTTGATGAAAGTATTTGAAAGTATTTATTTATACATCAAGCTTGCCTCCTATACACATTTTCGACATATTGTGAAAAAAGAAAACAGATTAAGCAACTGTATGTCAAGCTAAGAATGCTGCTAGTCAAGTTGTTCAGCTTCCTCTCATCTATGACACTGGATGCATATGATATATTCATAATGTCTGTGTTGTAAGGAGATTTCATTTGCAGTGGATGTTCCTTAGGACACCTCCCTAATGGCCAATTCACATAATCAGGGTTTAAAAAAGAAGAAACTAGGTCAATGTGGAATGACTTTCAGTTATATCTTAAGCTGAATCTTCATTCCTTGTCCAAAATATGGCATGTATGCACAATACACACACGGCAGAATGAGGTGATATAAATATTTTTCCAGGACATTGTGATTTGCAATCTAAATCACTGCTGAAACATTAATAAAATGGGCAATATACCAACAGGTTATGTGTTATTCACAACTGATTGGCAGGGGGTTGGACTCGATGGCCCTTGTGGTCTCTTCCAACTCTATAATTCTATGATTCTATGATTGCATTAATGAAATCAGAATCCATGCCCACTTTGAATTGTTGCACATACATGTTAGGCACATTTAAACCTATTTATTTCAATGGTTTTAAATATGTTTAGCCATGCTGGATAGTGGCAAGCATCTTTTCCCCCTGTTAGTAACAGAAACACCATTTCCTCAATTTCCCACCTTCATCTATCTGTCCTCATTGATGCTTCAGAAATGTATGAATATGCTATTACCATATTTAATGTCTGCAATATTTTATTTATGAATAACATGTTCATTCTACCCTTCCCCCAAGAATGCTCTGGATAGTACACCTTGTTCTCCCCTTTGCCTTATCCATCCACCCTGATTTTGTCTTCACAACAATCCTGTCAAGGTTGCTCAGGCTGAGATATACTTATGGTCACAGTCACGGTCACAGTGAGGACAAGGGCTGAAGATGGATTTGAACTAGTCCAACATTCTAACGTATTATAATAATTCCAGCATACTTCTCAGGCTAAGTAGCAACTCTAAATTAAAACACAGCTGGAACTGAGTCTACAGGTCTTCCATTGTTTAGCCTAGCTTTGTATTGTTCCTTTCCAGGAACACTACTTTGCAGTCTAAATATTCTCATTTGCATTGCTGCTTATCTGAGTTATATTGCTTCAGTTGATATCAATTAAGTAAAATCAGAGTACTTTAGCCAACATTTGTTCCATTAGTCAAAATTCTGTGGCAAAGATAATGGGTTGTATTCATATTTCTCCCTCTGTCAATGAAGGGCACTTTCCATGTGTAAATAAAACTCCAAGCCAGCAGAGCCTCTCAGTCTGCTTACTGGACTCACTAGTGGGAAGGAAGAGGAAGCAATTTTCAGCAATCCCCCACTTCTCTCTGCTGTATTCTGCTGTACTCTGTACCACCTTCCACACTTTCCCAGATGATCCAACAATCCTCCAGAGCAGATTTGGGGGGGGGGGTATGAAACTATTCCTGCAGGAGCATCCAGTTAGTGGAGTACCATTGATTGGGACACATTGGCTATATCATGATACCAAGTTGAAATTGTCGGCATCCCAATTGTGACACCTCACTCACTAGAACTCATCATTTGGGCAATTATTTCTCCTAGCTTCTCATACTTTAAGTGTCAGTGTCAGGGGGAAGGACAAAAAAACTAGTTGATAAAAGGACTACTGTAACATTTTAAATTTTTGTTGCATTATGTAAAGTCTTTTAATTCACGGTGTGTTCTGAAAGCAACAAGCAGAATACAGCCCTAGGCAAAACAAGAACAGCAGACAACTGTGGCATCTAGGTGAGTTATGGGTGTTAACGAGGCACAGTGCATTCAATTATAGGCAACAAACTAGGAAGTATGGTTTGTTCCTCTACTCTCAAGGTAACAGGAGCTTTTAATTGTGTGACAATATTTTGTAAGTTACTACTTTCTACTGTAGCAGAAGCAAAGGCTACATTGAGAAAATTATCTCATTAATTTAATACTCTGAAGAGTCATGTCTGGGTATTAATTTAGTTTAATAGCTCAACTAGAGCCCCTCTCATTCAGGAATTTTCTTTTCTCTTTATGGAAAATGTGTGCATGCATGCAGCAGTTCTCAATCTGTGTGCATGTGATGTCTTCCTTGAGAGCCAGTGTGGTGTAGTGGTTAAGAGCGGTAGTCACATAATCTGGGAAACCGGGTTCGTGTCTCCGCTCCTCCACATGCAGCTGCTGGGTGACCTTGGGCCAGTCACACTTCTGTGAAGTCTCTCAGCCCCACTCACCTCACAGAGTGTTTGTTGTGGGGGAGGAAGGGAAAGGAGAATGTTAGCCGCTTTGAGACTCCTGAAGGGGAGTGAAAGGCGGGATATCAAATCCAAACTCTTCTTCTTCTTCTTCTTCTTCTTCTTCTTCTATATTACAGTAAGCCCCTGAGGGCATTACGGTACATGTTTGTGCATGCAAAGCTCACTTCCAAACATGCACTAGAGTTGCTGGACTGTGACCTCAGTATCTTAGTGTATTTTTCCTTTTTTCTATGAAAAGGTATTTTTACTTTGGATTTACTCACATTTGGACTAGAACAACCTACTAACTGAAACAAAAGTTATAAAATCAATAATATATCATATAAGATTTTAACCATGGCCAATAATAAATTTAAATAAATATATATGATGGTATAAATGTAATTAACCATAACCATTTTTTACCTGTCATATACAAATTAGATTTCTGATTTATTCTCCAGAAAAAGCATAATACACTTTAGTTAAGGAAGGAATGAGATTAGGCAAAGAACATTAAGAGTGGAAGATTTTCAGTGTTGGAAACATATTAAAGCCAAGAGGGTGAAGTGAACTTAAATGGAAACTTGGGGAACACCAACAAAAAGTAGAAAAGAGAAACATAGAACCATTATCAGAAGCTTAAACAATTGGTGAAAAAGAGCATGATCCATTAAAAGCAGAAGAGAGATCTCAAGAAGAGAAAAACAGGGGGAGAAAGAGACTTAGCACAGAGTAGATAAATTGGGAACTGGGCAAGAGCAATTCTGAATGAATGAACAGATCAAAAATCAGACTGATGCAAATTAATGAGAAAACAGTGGTAAATTTAGGAGTCAAGAGAGCAAGCTTGCCTCAGGAATGGCATATATTAGGCCTACCCCAATCTGCTCTTCCACTACAAACTGTGAGTGAAAAAGTGTGGCTATTCTAGAGTGGTGAAATGGAAGGATCCCAAGTGATATTCTGAGAAAGGGAGAGAGAAAAGGGTAACCCATAAGCACTAAAGAGTGGGGAAATCTTTTGTTGTAAGAAAGTGGTATATAAATCTAAATTTATCTTTAAAAACCCAAAAAACATAATGGATTCAATCCAGACTAGTGAACTCCAATACATATCCACTGAGAAGTATGCGTCATTTAGAAATAGGATTATCTTCCAGGTAAGCATGCATAAGACCTACTTCATTCCCATTAAAATCTATGAAAACTATGATACAGTCGTACCTTGGCTCCTGAATGCCTTGGAAGTCAAACATTCCGACTCCTGAACAATAGAAAACCGGAAGTGAGTGTTCCAGTTTTTGAACGCTCTTTTGAAAACCGAATGTCCAACGGGGCTTCCACAGCTTCCGATTGGCTGCAGGAACTTCCTACAGCCAATCAGAAGCTGCGCTTTGGAAGTCGGACGTTTCAGAAGTCAACTTCCGAGGTACAACTGTACTCTTGACTTGTTTAAGTTCCATACTTGTTGCAGAAATGAAAATTGCTGAATATGATTGCATACTAAGGGCAGATCTACACCATACATTTAAAGCACCAGACTTTCCCCCAAAAGTCTTGGGAACTCAAGTTTCCTCCTTGCAGCTACAATTCACATCACCCTTTAACAAAGTACAGTTCCCAGGATTCTTTGGGAGAAGTCATGTGCTTTGAAGTGTGTAGCATGTGTTTAAATATATGGTATGGATCTGCCCTAGGTGTGACTAACTATTTCAGGATCCAACCCAATGAAGTTTATTTTATGCATTTGTTTTACTTATACTTTATCTATCTTTTAAAAAATCTCACACATTCTTAAGCTGCATGAACAGAAACATACATTGCAGATCAGCAGTAACAGTTGCCCTCAGTTCTGTGCTGGTCAGGCAAAATCTAAAGTACTGTGTCCAGTTCTAAGCACCGCATTTTAAGAAGACTGTCGAATTAGCTTAAGAGTAGCAACATTGTGTCCTCTACTGTAGGGGTAGGGAACCTGTGTTCCTACAGATGTTGCTGACCTGTAACACCTATCAGCCCTGATCATCAGCCATGCTGGTTGGGGCTGATGGAATCTAACATCTGACCGGAGGCCATAAGCTAACTGCAACCTACTAGGAATTTTAAAACCTGTGGGCAAAGCTAATCAGTTTTCCATGCCTACCGGCAGGTCAGCAACAACTAAGTGTTGTCTTTGCAAAGCTATTGTGATTTCACAATACCATTCTCATATTAGGCAAAATTAATTCTGTGCTTGTCATACCCTGCCCCCCTTTTGGGAATGAATTGCAAGAATGAAATTGTATCTGTAGGCTTGCCGCAATATTATTGACTAGCAGCTGCAGCAACTCACACAAAAACGGCAAGATATTGCTAGCCTCGTTCTCCACAGCAGTCTTTTAAAGATAAATTGCCCAAAGTCACAATTCTACAGCCTAATTACACCATACTGAAATCTTATTACAGGAAAATGTGTCTCCTTGTGCGTAACTCAAAATACAAAACAAATTTAATAGATACAGCTAAGTGCAGTGTGCCATGGCACCCTGGGGTGCCTTGAATGATGGTCAGGGGTGCCACAGGCAACACTGGCCTCTGTCCCTCTTCCCTTCCCTCCCTCCCTTCTCTGATGCCCTCTCGTGCCTCTGCCTCCCAAAGGCTTGCATAGCTATTTGTTGCAGTAGCCCTGGCTACAAGCTCCCCAGGTAAATTGTGCGTCTGGAGCCGGCCAGCAGATGCTGGGTGCCTCGAGCTGATGTGGCATCAAAGTAAGCAAGCAAGCAAGCAAGCAAGCAAGCGGGAGAGGGAGCCCAGCCAGTTAGTCTGCCAGCCCTTGCTGCTGGGAATGGACAGACAAGTCCCAGGCCCATGTGGGGCAGTGTAAGTAAGGGGTATCTCTCTTTGGGGCAGGGGAGCAATGCTGTTCAGAGATCAGCAACAGCTGCAGCAGCTGCCCAGAGGACTCCCAAGAAGAGGAGAGGAGGCTGAGGGAACACTCCACAAGGGAGGATGTTTGAAAAAAGGTGAGAGGCTGCCAGCTCTGCAGGAAAGGGGAGACATAACTGGGCACCTGAATCCTACAGGGGTGCTGCAGAAAGAATGTAGTCGGTCAATGGAGCCATGGACTTGAAAAGGTTGAAAGCTAAAGTATTCATGTGGTATTTTTTCCAAACCACAAGGTGTCAGTATAATACATTTTCCTGGGGATGTGTTTAGAATTTAGAGATCAAATTTTTGGTAACTGTACAGGTCCCACAGTATCAAAATTCCAAATTGGGATTACATTCTATAAAGGCCAACTAACATTAAAACGAAGAGTGAACTTTCAAATAATACACAATTGTTCTCCAGACTGAATGTTCAATAAACTTCTATTTCTGAGGGTGCCATTCAACTTGTATTGTCTATGCTTACAGTTCTGTTTTGATTTTTTAAGGAGTAAGGCTGCAGAGCAATGTAATGCTATAAAATTTAACAACACAGACTCATTATCTATTACCTTTTGCAGGCCATGCCTCTTCTGTATGCCACAGATCCTTTCTTATAAAGGTATTTTATATATCCTAACATGCCCTTTAGAACTTGTACTACATTTCAAGTACATTACTGCATCTGCAAGTTTTCAATATACTGGAATCCAGGAATCTTGGTAGTGCTGTTCTAAATTGACGGGTAACATCAGTAAGACATGCAGCACATTGCTATCTTAAGAATGTCTAAGCACTGCAACATATTGCTGCACACCATCCCAATCTCAGAGTGGTGCAAGATTCCAGGGTTCCAGGCGCTTACACTGGGTTTGGATTCCTCAGAATAAGGCACAGCAGAGACTGTGGTGTCTTTATGATATATGGTTTAGTTACACATATATACAACCTGAGCCTACAATGGATGGGTTCACAGCATTAAAACGCCAAAAGTGCCTTGCTTCTCCCATAGCCACAGCCTTGGATTCCAACAGAAATCAGATATAGCTGTGTCTCCCAGCTGTCCAGCCTCCAGCTAACATAGCGCAAATCTTAACACTGGCTTTTGTCTTTCTAAGTACCAGACAATTGAGGGAGAGGGCCCACCAACTTGCTCTCTGGCACAGAGTCACTTCCTTTGTTACCTCAATGACCCATACTTAGGTCATTACTTCACCAGGAAGCTATGCTGGCTATTCCAGGAACTGAATCTGTGCTGGATCATCAGCAGTAACATCTAGACCATGGGAGCGTTTCAGCCCTGTTCTCGAGTTTGTTCAAAACCCAAAACAGCTTTATGTTGTTTTCCTTTCTTTGAATTTGTGTCATTTAGATTTTTAAACCTTTTTGTAAAAGCAGCACTAGAATTTTCACAGTTGAGTCTTCAACCCCTTATTATTGTGCTTTGCCTTCTTCAAGTTTGGCTTTGTTTAATACTTGCTATTTACCGTATTTTTCACCCTATAACTCCCGCGGGCTCCCCAGGCTTGCGGATATCTGCCTGAAGCCCGGGGCGCGCTGCTCAACGCGCCCCAGGCTTCAGGATGCAGGCTGCTGTCCGCAAGCCTTGGGAGCCCGGCAGGAACCCGACAGGTGCGCACCGACCCCCCTCGCTCTCCAGGCTTCAGCGAAAGCCTGCATTCGCCCCATAGGATGCACACACATTTCCCCTTCATTTTTGGAGGGGAAAAAGTGTGTCCTATAGGGTGAAAAATACAGTAGGTTTTCAAACCTTTTTTGTAAATTCAGTATTAGAAACTGTACTTTTGAGTCTTTAATCCTTTATTACTGCGCTTTGCTTTACCTAGGTTGAGCTAGGATTATAATACATCAGAATTTTTGGGGTTCTACCCTTGTTTTAATTTTGGTCATTTAAAGTTTATGATTTTTCTATTTCCTTCTGAGGAAACTGAATAGTTCAGTGAAACGAGGTTTGTAGCCGGCATCCCGTTAAGGCTTTGTTCTATCTTAGGTTTTTCTATATTTTTTTCCCTTAAGCTTTTTGATTTTTATTATTTAGTTGATTTCCACAAGATAATATTTCTAGTCGATTACTTCTCGTTTCAGGGATTTTCACGGTATTTCATTTGTTTTGTGCAATTTCTCAGTTCCGTGACTGTCTTTTTTCTATTGGTTTCTTATACTAATGCAGCAGAATGGTGGCTGTATTTAGCTGAGGAGCCAAACTGTAATCTGCATTGCCTATTTTTTTTTATTTTTATTTTTTGAGTAAAGGAACAAAATACATTCCTTTTAAGAATGACATCACTAGATGAGAATTGTTAGTATTATTTATTTATTTATTTACTTATTTATATACTGCTTACATACCAAGAGATACACAAGTACAGAGGTCATTTGATGTCAATCTGTTTTAGTGTATCTATCTCAAATTTCCTGCAGTCCCCAGTTCTAGCCCTACTACAGTTCTCATTTAAGCCTTAAATCCTCTTGTTTTTATTTTCAAAATGTGATGTACTTACAATCCATTGGCACAAAAGAACAGTAAACAATCAAAGGCAGCAAATATTGGTCAGAGAAGATGTTTCTAACAGTCTGATTCTGTTATTCAGTTTCATAGGGTAAGTTCCACTTACTGTTTTTTTCCGTGTTTAAGATGCTCCCATGTATAAGACAATCCCTATTTTTTAGAACCCAAAATTTAAAAAATCAGTATTTTTAACATCAAACAGAACAACTTTGAGCTTTTTTTGCAGAGGTCACCCAAAGTTAGGGTTACAATATTTCAAGAGCCTGAGCCCGAATCTGAGCCCAGACTGCCTGCCCAAACCCCTGTGCATTCACCATCCGTGTATAAGACCCTAATTTTTTTACTAATATTTTTTAGCAAAAAAACTTCATCTTATACACAGGAAAATATGGTAAATGTCTCTCGTCTAATGCTACACTAGAAGTGGGGAACCTTCTTGCACTTATGGACCAGACTTTCTCAGAGAGAAGTGACTGGGGTCGTGTATCAGTGATGGTGGGGTCAAAGCATAAACACCGAACTATACATTCATTGATCTATTCACACATACACATATACAAGCTTCACTTGCTAATACAATTGTGAAGGGGGCAGAATGCAGCCTTCAGTGAGGAGGAAGGAATGTGGCCTAGGGAGAGTGCCATAGGCTGGATTGGCGGGCTAGATTTGGCCCATGAAGCAAATATTTACCATCTCTGTTGTATATCATAAGTGTGTGTCATAACACCAGTTGTCAGGCCAAAAATACACTTTCTTGGAAAATGCATAAAGAAATAACTTACAACACTTCTAGTGTGCTGGTATTTCCCCCTAGTCTCTGCATGGCACAGCCATACAATGGCCATTTCATCCCACTCATAAGGCCAGACAAGTAGCATTTTGGCCCATGGGACCTTGAGGCAGCTGGTACAAACAGCACCAGTTATGTCTACTATAGCTATTTTGGGGCAACGGATCATTGAATCAGTCTGTTCTACTCTCCAAATAAATTGTGCTTCTGTTGTAACCACATTTTTCTTTACATCCCAAACCTTAATGCAATTCAGTTACAATCTTCAGCACACATGATTTCCCAAATTGCATGAAAATCAGGAGTTTTCACTTTTAAGCAAACATTATTAGAATTGGAGTGGTATTTAGAAATATATGTCCTATTTATTCCTGCAGCACTCACCACCCTGACTTAGGTGCCACATTATTAAGGACGATAACTGTTAACTGACCTTCCCTGATACCTTTGGCAACTTCCTAATACAAGAAATCAACTGAAACTGAAAGTAAACTCTGGCATGTGCTTGATCACTTGTGCTACGGATACATGTTTCAAGAAAGTATAAGTAAATAATTCACTTATATATCAGCGAACATTTGAAAATCTCAGTTAAGGAAATGTGTAGCAGTCAGACTTTGGAACTCTCTCCCCAGAGAGATCAACTTTGCCCTATATAGACTTAAAACCTTTATGTTTAGAAAGCTCCTTGGCCTTTAAGGGCTTCTATTGACCACCACACCTACACTGCTCTTTTTGAGGTGGCGCTTTTTAGTAGGGTTTTATTGATATTTCATTGCTGCTGTCTCAGTTTAAAATTCTTCATTCTTAATTTTAAACTGCCTTGAAAATCCCTTTGCAATATCTTAGATCTGAGCTCTCGGTTCAGCTTTATATTAGGGCCAGTTTAGCCATTTAAACTGCAATCCATAAAACATAAAGGGTCCTGCAAGGTCAGACCATAGCTTTATCAAGTCCAGCACTTACTTCCCACAGCAAGCAAGCAAGGTGATGCTTCATGGTAGTCCACAAATGGGGCATGAAGACAATAGCTTCTCCTCCTATTGCTGTCCAGCAACTGGGATTCTGAGACATAGAAGTGCCATATAACCACCACATAACATTATGACCAATAGCAACTGATGGACTTATCAATCATGAATACATAAATCATCTTTTTGCTAGATAAGAAGGCTGCAGACTCATGTGCTTAAAACTCAGGTATGCTGGGTTATGTGTTGTGGGATAGGATGAGAACTTAACAGGAGAAGGAATGAGTGGATGGGTGAGGGAAAATGAACCCTGACCAGCCACAACTTATTTCTCCATAGCCCACCATCTTTGATGTTTTTCTCTCCAAGGGCTCACTTCCAGTCCTGAAGCCTGTGAGGGAGGAGAAGGAGTTCAGGCAATGGACTACAAGGAGGTAAGCTATGGAAGGGATAAGGTTCTAGTGCACTCATTTTGCTCCTTAATTTGGACCCCACCTGTTCTTACACCTTGAGTATCAGAGATCCTAGATTCAGCAACTGTCATGTATGGCTTGGCATTTCTGGTTGTGACAGGAATTCAGCTAAATCAGTGTTTCCCAACCGGTGTTCCGCGGCACACTAGTGTGCCGCCGGACGTTGCCTAGTGTGCCGTGGGAGGGAGGCGGGCGAGGCGGGCTAATCCTCCGGCACTGCTCCCCCGGGGAACGTGCCCCGTCATCCGCTTCTGCCTTGCTCCCTGTGACAGGAATTCCCCAAACTGCATCAGCATCTGCCGCTTGCCCAGCAGCCCCGGCGCTGCCTTGCGCCCGGCACCCCCGCCATCCTCGGCGCAGGGAGCGAGGGGCGCGCAGGCAGGCGCTGCCCGGCGGAGCGACGGCTCCTTCCGAGCGGCTGGCAGTGTCTGGGCATGACTGGCCGCCCGCCTGGTCCCGCGGCGGCTGCAGACGCGGCCGAAGCAGCGCAGGGAAGGAGACGCCCGGCCACCCAGCCAGCCCCGCACGCTCCCACTCTCTCTCGGCGGCCGGGGAGCGCGGCCAAAGCGGGCCCCCACCTGAGTGGCGGCTGCGTGAGCCAATAGGCGAGCTGGGGCAGAGGGGGAGGCGGGGCTCCGGAGAACAAAGGAGGGAGGGGGCACCCGGGAGAAGGGGGCGGGGCGGGAGGAGCGGGGAGCGCGGCGCTGCGCCCGGGACGCCCCAGTTCCGCCGGGTTAGAAGCCGGCGGCCTACCTCTGCTGGCCGTGGAAGGCAGCCAGGTCTGGATCGCGCCCCGAGAGTGGCGGGGTCCGCGCACAGCCTGCCCTCCAGGCTGGGAAGTGGCTCCTAGGCTCCGCCTGAAGCCACGCAGAGCCCGCAAGGCGCCCTCGGCGCAACTTGGCCGGGGCAAAAGGCAAAGCTCTGGAGGGAAAGGCGGCCGGATTCCCCTCCTCGGCGGGTCCGGTGGTCTCCCGCCTCCTCTGAGGAAGGGTCTCTTCTTCAGCTTTTCTGATCCTTCGTGGCCCCGTTGGGAGAAGCCGAAATAAATAATGGTCGTGCCATTAAAGTTCTCTCTTTTATAAAAGGGATCCTAATAGAATCGTAGAGTTGGAAGGGATCCCCAGGGCTATCCAGTACTGTACAACCCCTGCAGTGCAGGAATCTCAGCCATAGCATCCATGGCAGACAGACATCCCACCTCTGCTTAAAAACCTCCAAGAAGGGAAAAACCTCCCGAGGGAGACCATTCCCCTGTTGAACAGCCCTTACCAGCAGAAAGTTCTTTCCCATGTTTAGTCAAAATCTTTATTGTAGCGTGAATCCACTGGTTCGAGTCCTACCTTCTCTACCTTCTATGCTGTTACTATTTTTTTATTTTTTTTTTACATAAGTAAAATGACCTTTCCCCATCTGGCATGGTGGTGTGCCTCGAGATTTTTTTCATGAAACAAGTGTGCCTTTGCCCAAAAAAGGTTGGGAAACACTGAGCTAAATGGAAGTGGCCTCTCTACTGAATGATCTCTGCTCCAGCCATAACAATTTAACCCATGACTCGCTGCCATTATGAACATCTCCATATCAATTACTCCACAATCCTGGCAGCTACCGATGAGCACAAGTAAACTCATGTGGAGTTTATTCACCATAGGAAGAGTGGCCTAGTGCTTAATATCCAAAAAATCAAAGTGCTGAACCAAGAAGCACAAAAGAACCCCTCTGCACCACAAATCCAACTTAATGGCATAACATTTTAAAGTTTTGATCACTTTCCCTACCTAGGCAGTTATCTTTCCAGCATCACCTGAGCTTTCTCCCAAATGAAATGCAGAGTGTTTGCCATTATTCATATATTTAAGGATTCATGTTTCTGAGAATGGTGGTTGAAAGACTAGCTATGAACTAGAACCCAACTTAAAACTTTTCCATATCTTACTAGGTGGCCTTAAGCTTCTGTATTTTTCTCTGTCTCTCACAACACACAGCATAGGGCTATAATAGTACTGTAGTACGGCATTTATGCAAGGATTACTGAAATGTATGCAAAGCACATAAAATGTTTTAAGTACAAAGTATTGTTACTATGTATATAACTTATTTTGAAACTTACATCACATCATCCTTTAGGGCACATAAACTCATGATCAGACTCCAAAATCTGCAATACTTTGCATGACTGGCTTGTAGAAATATGTCTCACACAAAACAGATTTGGCATCTGGTTACTTTTCCTTCCAGATTCAGTGCTTTACTGTGGCCTGCACAGACCTGCCCATTAATAATTTCCAGAGTGCTATCTGCTCTCAAGGATTTCTGAGCAGCAAGACGGTATGCTACTTGAGTTCATTAGAGCAATCACTGTCATATTCAAGCTAAAATAATTTGGACAAAACATTCAAGATGCCATTAAGCCCTATAATGGGACCGCCTGTGGGACATACTAGATGGTGCTGATGTTGACAGTTTTTCTTTAAAACATTTGAAATAGCAAGCTGACTGCCAAAAGTAGAGAGAGTTATTTTTACAGTTTTCTATGAGCATGCAGCATGCTCTATTTGTTATCAGATGTTAAGTACCAGTTCTGTCCTGTACTTCAAAGGTGTCTCTGCCTCCGGCATGTAATGCCCTAAGAGAGAACATTATGAAAATGATTTACAGGTGGTACATGACACCAGTCAAGCTTGCAAAAATCTATCATATGCCCGATAATAAATGTTGGAAATGTAAGGAAACTGAAGGTACATTCTTTCACCTTTGGTGGACGTGCCCAAGGATTAAGGCTTTCTGGGAAATGATATATAATGAACTGAAAAAGGTATTTAAATATACCTTCCTGAAGAAACCAGAGGCCTTTCTCCTGGGCATGGTCGGCCAATTGGTGTCAAAGAAGGATAGAACTTTCTTTATGTATGCCACAACAGCAGCAAGAATACTCATCACAAAGTATTGGAAGACACAAGATCTACCCACCCTGGAAGAATGGCAGATGAAGGTGATAGAGTACATTGAATTGGCAGAAATGACTGGCAGAATCCGAGACCAGGGAGAAGAGGCGGTGGAAGAAGAATGGAAAAAAATTAAAGACTATCTACAGAAATACTGTAAAATTAATGACTGTTAAAGGGATGTTGGATTGAAAACAAGTGGTGTTGGTTAAAAGATTAACAAGAATATGTAAATATGGATTGATAATGGTGGAAAATATATATTTATTATAGATTAAGATGTTGAGTAAGGATAAATGATAGAGGGTAAGGATTTGCTGAACTAAATATCTGAACTGGAATACAAAAAGGGAGGTGTGAGGAGGTCAAGAAACTAGTGAATGAAGTATAAGATATGAAAATACTAATCTTTTTCTGTTTTGTTTTTTGGTGTTTTTTCTTCTTTTTTCTCTATTCTGTTAACTGTTCTCTATTGTGTACTTCTATGTGTTTTGTTTTGTATTTTCTCATTTTTGTAGTTTTTTGGGTTTTTGTATTCTATGTTTAAACTTTGAAGTTTTTGATTGTTTATGATATGTTAATAAATATTACTTTAAAAAAAAACAAAAACAAAGGTGTCCCTGCCTCAACAACAAATATAAGAAGTGAAAAAAGCAGCCAAGTAGCGCTGCAGATTGCCTATGTCACTGGAAGGGGCTGTCACATTTTCAGCTGGCTGGAGTAAAAAAAAATCTGTGTTTTTCTCACACCAAAATACCGGCCGCTACAATAAGTAAAATAAGATTTAATACATTGCTGATATGACTCAGAAATCATATCATGCATTTCAGTGTATCTGTAGAATAAAACCAGTCTCCCAGTTTGTTTATAAAGGCACCTCTCAGTTTTTGTGAAGCTACGGTTAACTGAGCTAATGTAAGTAATAATGTTAACAGACATTTTCAAAAGGGACTTCTTTTTATAAGATTGTGACATTTGATAGCCCAGGTAACTGACGTGACAAAAATCTTCGCCAGGGTAATTTAACAAATAATGGTTAACAGAAAATATTTTCCATTTCTTTATAAGAATGTAAAAATTCCTTTGGTTCACCAGGCCTTTTAAGTTCAAACTATCTATGTACTGAGAGCAAAGGAGCTGGAGTAAAGCCTCTATGCAATTAACACACTGTTATCTCCTGAACACAGCTTTATAAATTGCATGGTTCTTTAATGTGAGGATAGCAAGGATACAATCTAGCAAGCATGTTTTTTTCGTTTGGGTTTTTATTTTATTCTCTCCCCCCCCCCCCCAATGTAGTAGAAATACCTGGCAAAATCTCAGAAGCCAGGAAGAAGGCTCTGGAAGACTGGCAAAGGACAAGAGCAGGATTTCAGGTCCTTTCAGATCTCCTTCATCATCCTAATGACCATAAGAAGCAAAATAAATTATCTTTGTATTTCTAGTCTTGCATTTAGTGATGAAAACCTATCCACCCCCCAAATTATTGGAATCTTGGCTTCCCCTGTAGTGCTTGAGACCCAGGTAGCCTCAGTGGATCTACAGATTCTTCTCTTCACCTCCTAGGGCTAAAAGAACTCACCAATTTCCCTGCTGATACCAATGGACTGATGGGTTATAACTATTTATAAATAGAATGTTAAAACAGTTAAACTGAATTACATTCAAGAAAGTAGTATGGATCTTAAAATATATATCTCAGCTGCCAAAGGCCAGGGTCAAGCATACGATGAAAACTATATAACAAAGGTGCCAAGTGCACCTCTGTGCGGAGGAAATTCTACAACTTAGGGGCTGCCATAGAGAACGTCCTCTCCTAGGCTGCCCCCAGATTTCGGAGGGTGGTGGAATTACTAAGAGAGCCTCCACTGCCAATTCTAACACATGAGAAATTCTGCAGGGAAGGAAACAATCTTTCAGATATTTGGGTCCTATTTTATTTAGGATTATAACACAATCCTCCGTGCGCCAGTAGCAGTTTAGTCATGCTGGCCACATGACCTGGAAAGCTGTCTGTGGATAAACGCCGGCTCCCTCAGCCTGAAAAGCAAGATGAGTGCCACACCCCATAGTAACCTTTGATAGGACCTAACCATCCAGAGGTCCTTTAGCTTTTTATCTATAACACTAATTGGGCCCAGAAGCAAAGAGCAACGGGTATATCTTTTTTTAAAAAACAGGGGTTATGCAAGTTTAAATGGAAACTCAATAACCTGACTGCTGAATTTTGGACCAGTTGAAGTTTCCAAGTCATCTTCAAGGGCAGCCCCATGTAAAGCATGTTATAATACTCCAGTCTGAAAGTTACAAGATAATAAATTACAGTGACCAGGAAACCTCTATCCAAAAGAGGGTGTAGCTAGCAAATCAGATGGAGCTGGAAAGAGGCACTCCACATCATCAAGGTCACTTGAACCTCCAGTGGCAATGTTATACACCCATTCAATAAACAGATTCAAGCTTTGTACTTGAAGAAAACATCCAGAGAAATCAACTTATTGCTCATGATGCAACAGCATAAACAACTTGCATTCACTGTAACAGTATAGTTTTAAAAGAAATAAGAATAAATAGGGGGGGCATATACCACAATATACTGATGTACCCTGAATCATAACAAAAAAGAGAAAGTGTAGAATAATGCCATACAAATGCCAACTAATGAAAACGACAACCTTCAAAGCAGCTCAAGCGCAAGTCCTATAAATAGTGGTCAATTGTCAGCTTGTCAAAAGATGCAGCATGCCTCTGGATTTGAGTCACACCCAGTGAAGCAATAAGCTCTGCCAGAGCTAAAAATAATACACTATCTCAACTGATAAACTAGTATGTAAGTGAGTGTTCAACTGGAAAGGGTACACTACTCTGTTCAAGACTGTTCTGTTCCAGTTGAACAAAACAAAGCAGCGGCTTTATCAACATTGTTTCAGCAATGGAAGGAGTAGTTATACGGCATTGGGTGGAAACTCCAATACGTTATCAGGAGCATTTTGCTGATCAAGATTTGGATGCGTGCAAACTAAACCACTCTCTGTACGCCTTGCCAGGCCCAGCCTCAGCCACTCAGACAAAGAATATACATACAGTCAAGAGTACTGCTGAAAAAGAGCAGAACCATACAG
The DNA here is from genome assembly GCF_965113315.1 of Podarcis vaucheri. Classification (NCBI taxonomy): domain Eukaryota; kingdom Metazoa; phylum Chordata; class Lepidosauria; order Squamata; family Lacertidae; genus Podarcis; species Podarcis vaucheri. The sequence goes on from NC_138749.1 coordinate 23,226,441, forward strand.
ATGAAGAAAAGCCTAAATTTCAAGTCTTACTAGATGTTGTGCAGTTCCGTCCTGAAGATGTTATCATTCAAACCTTTGAAGGCTGGCTCCTGATCAAAGCTCAGCATGGACCCAGGATGGATGAACATGGCTTTATAGCCAGAAGCTTTACTAGACAATACAAATTGCCAGACAGAGTTGAAACAAAAGATCTGAATGCTCTTTTCTGCCATGATGGCATTTTGGTTATTGAAACTAAGACCCTGAACAAGAAATGAATTATAGACTTTTTGTTACTGGTGAGACAATATTGTTCCTACTATAGCTTAAGCAATTATGTACTGTGGTGCTCTGCATGCAGAACTGCATTTACAATGAAGATAAAGACATGCCTTTGCATATTTTACCCAGTTTGATTGTTTGATGTGAAAGACAGTATTTGCTCCCAACAGCTGCTGATGTACGGACATTCATAACAAGGCTATCTGACAGAACAGCATGAAGGCTTGAAAAGATGTACAAGATGGATGCAAAAGAATGTGTAAAGGGAAGGTTTTACTAAAGAAGAGCAGAAACAGGAAGCTGCATTTGGAATCTTAAGGCACTTGTATTCAAGAGGCAAAAGATTTAAGCCTAGAGCATACTTTTTATTGAAATAGGATTTTCATGCTGGAAACTGCTGCATTATTAGCACTGTGGCCATGATCCGAAGAAGTAATTTGTGTATAAGTAAACCAACCAGACAGGTGGACCTCTCTTTAAAGTTTGCCCTATAGCAACTATAACAACTCCTACTCCTGAAGAGGTAAATCAATTTCTAAACTGAACAATAAATTCTCAGTCCCAGATATATTAATATACTGTATTGTAGTATTGAACAATTGATCTTCAAAGTGTTTTTTCTCCAAAGCAAAGATTTGTTATATATGCTCTTCTAAATACTTCAACATTCTGCTTTTGGGAGAACAGCAGCTGTGTAAGTAAGTCTGCTCCTTTCAAGTGTAGTTAAAATAAGTATGACTGCTGAGCTATGAATAGTAAAGGAATTCAAAGGAGAAAGAGCCAAGCTAAATACAGGCTCTCATTACGGGCACCTGTCATTTGGAAACATTAAAAGATAAAATATTGTTGCAATTTATCTAGATGCTTTTTAATTTTATTACATTACCTGGACTAAGACTGTTGATGCAAAAGAATGCCAAATCAGCTCTTGCCATCAGCTACATGCACAGTTGGAGGACTTAATTGGGGGGATGGGAAGGAGAAAGGAGTGCCTAAACCAGCCCCCAAGACTACATCCCCATATCTATGAGGTGATCAGTATTGTCACTGATTTGGAAGCATGCTTGGAATGAACCACAGTTGCAAACTGATTGCTGCCTTGAAATTCTATTCTGTCTCCAGCTCAGCAGCCTTTTACACTCCCAGCAGGATGATGCATATATAAACACCTCTTTCTTTGTGTATCATTAGCTGGATCAGGTTAATTTTAAGTTTAAGATCTGCAAATTGCTCAAAATTTATGAAGGCAAACATGCATCTGGAACCATACAAAATGGGGAAAGCAACTGAGTAACTTAAGAGTAACAACAACAAGAAACAGTAGAGAATACTATAGTGCTTCCAAGCAGGGGCTTGATCTGCAGGTTAATCTTAACAGGTTGTTGAGAGATCACAAATGGGTAGTTGGGAGCAAACTTTTTTTTAAAAAAAAAAAAATATTTTCTTCAGAAAGGAAAAATCTGGATTAAATCAGAGTTGGCATTTTTTTATCCCTCTTTGTTTCTCTTTATGTATTTCCATAAGTCATTACAGTTTGGGGGGACCAATATTAAATGATAATCTCAAAACATTTTATGAAATATCTGCAACTGGATTTCCAAGGGTTGATATATTACAGCAGGAATGTCCAACCAGTAGGTCACACTCTACCAGTAGATCCCCGGCTGATCCTGGTAGATCGTGGGATCCTTGTCGTGTACATAAAGTTACGGGGGGGGGAGAGCTAAAAAACCCTGTGCAATCCACGTCAAAAGGCAAGTAGATAAATAGGCACCCTCCCTTCAGATGTGAAGGAAATAAGCAGCTATCCTATCTTTAAAAGACATCTGAAGGCTTCAGGGAAGTTTTTAATATTTAATGCTGTACTGTTTTTAACACTTGATTGGGAGCCGCCCAGAGTGGCTGGGGAAACTCAGTCAGATGGGCGGGCTATAAATAATAAATTATTATTATTATTATTATTAGTAGTAGTAGTAGTAGTAGTAGTAGTATTAGTATTATTAGTATTAGTATTAGTATTACCGCTCCAGCGGGAAGGTAAACGGCATTTCCATGCACTGCTCTGGTTCGCCAGAAGTGGCATAGTCATGCTGGCCACATGACCCGGAAGTTGTACGCCAGCTCCCTCGGCCAATAAAGCAAGATGAGCGCCACAACCGAGAGTCGGCTATGACTGGACCTAATGGTCAGGGGTCCCTTTACCTTTTTTTAATCCAAAAAAACCTCAACAACTCTGGGCAATCCACTCACCCCACACACACTCCTCCTCCCTCCAATGACAATGGGTAGATCACTGTCAGTTTTTTAATACTGGGAGTAGATCACAGTCTCTTGAGAGTTGGATGTGCCTGTATTACAGTATAAGTGCTACACGTGACACTTTCTAATCTGATGAGACACAGTTATGAGAGGTCTGCAAAAAGCACCACTATTGCTCATAAGTAGTACTGTGAGATTTTATGAGTTCCATATCACTGCATGACATACATAGTTTAAGGCACAGTCTGACACAGTGATAGTCTTTTGAAAGTATCTGTTTGCTTTCTTCAAGTGCCTGGGCCCATGGATGCCATTGTATACATTGCAAAGCAGATGTCATCAAGCCATATTAAACTTCCTAAGCAGCTTATATTTATAAGCAATCACAAAAACTGTTCCTGGCAGTATATTTTTTCTGCATGTTATACTAAGCAATTTGAAAATATTTTCTTTTAAAGTTCTTAAGGCCAATGAACAATAATGCTCCCCATCCAAAAGTATCATCCTTCAAACCTTATCCACAGCAAGATTAGATAGCCAAAACCACCCAGTGAGCAAAATGTTTACAAGGCACTTCTATTTTAAGTTCAGCATGAAGTAGATCACATGAGGTTTCCCTTCAAATTAAAAGACATAACATTGTGTACTTAACCTAATTAAAGTTTCACATTTTATTCACAACTATTGAGAGCCTTGCCTCCTGTCATCTGTTACCCCTATCTCCCTTTTTCCCAAGGGAAGGCCTTTTTTGGCTTGGAGAAAGTGGGGGCAGAGTGGCAAAGAGAACCTGACACCAAAATCTACATTGGTAGAATAAAAACCTGAAGGTGGATAACTTAGAAGAAGATGTTTTTCGTTTTGTTTCTCCATCTTCCACTCACTTAAGTAGACATCTATTCATAGAAATCAAACAAAATTATTTGCATACAAGACTTAAGTATTTGAATCAATGAGTTTAGCACTTTGAACTGAAAGATACTTCACAACAGTTTTTTGAGTAAATCAAGCCTTTTCACAGTTCTGATTCTTGGAACTGAAGCTAGTGTTATCTGCAAAATTCACATATTAATCTGATTAGCATGGGAAAGGAAGTGACTTTAAATGTATTTCATCAGTCATTTTGGCTTGTAATTCTTAGATAATGAAAGTAAATCAGCTGACATATTTCACAGCTATACAATCATTATTTTAAAAAAGCTTTAAACAGTACCTCATTCACATTTAAGAAAGATCAGCTGCTCGCAGTTCCCCAGAGAAAGTGATTGATGCAACTTAAATCTTAGAATGTGGTAAGAATTTGCTTAATAGCAATCGTACAAATGAAGCAATTTAGCAACAGAGGTAGCAAAATTTTAATATGTACAATGTGTTACCTCCCTCATAGTACCATTCCCTTCTGACATGTGCTAGTATGTTCTCGCACTGTGTTTTATCAGGAAAAAAAATATGAAAGGAATACTAGTGGGAAGAACAGATGTATCAACATAGGTTTGTTTACAACAAAACTATAGATTAGTGGTGGACTCCCCCCCCCCACAACACACACAATTACTGTTAGCTTTAATGTAATCACATATAACGCTTCATTGTGAGCAGAAATGCACTTAATAACATATTGTTGTGAATTGGGGGACAGATTCCCCTAGAAGTCCTGGGTACCAGATTCCTCCTCCCTTAATTTCTAGACTTAGTAAATGTAGAAGATTACTAAATACTTGAAGTCTTCACCCAGGTGTGAGACAACTTAGCAGTGTAAAAATTCAGACTGAATCAGTTTCCTGGCCTGGAACTGCCTGGGGAGAAAAACCATCATGTAGTACAAGGAAAGTAATGGGCAATTGACACAAACAGTTACCCTGTGCGAGCGTGAGCCCCTCCTCCCATGAGGGGATGATGAGCAGAGACAAAGGGCATATTTAGGATTTCAGTGTTTGATTATGTAACCTGGGAGGGAGAGTTCCATGTGGGCAGTGGGTGGTAGTGTAGGCTGAAGGAAAACTTGCCTTTAAAAAAGGCGTTTTGGAAAGGGGGGCAGACAGAACTCCATGTGGAGCTGGCTGGGAGAGGCTGTACACACAGACTGGGGAGCATGGCAGTCTTCTGCTCTGGGCCCAAGCTTGCTGAAACTATGAGGGCAACAACAAGATAGATGTACTCCATCCTTCAACTCAGGTGTAAATACGTGTAAATGAACCATATTTCTTCACCAGCCTGACCCATCTCTGCCTCTTGACCTTCCTCCTTCCTTGCTTCAGTTTCTGCCTCTGATTCTGGACTTCTCTCTGCCCCAGACTTTCCCAGGTCTATAAGTGCTGTTACCTCTTTGCTTTCTGACACCTCCTCTACCCAGTCTTCTACCACTTCTCCCTATGATCACTCATCATTGTCCCACCATCACTGTCCTGGGAGAGACGCGGTGGCTTGGGCAAGTGCAGGCTCCGTGCTGCGCGAACGGTCCACCCGTTGCCTTCCTCCCCCCAGCTGTAGGGCGGCTGAGTGGGGGGAGGAGGCAGACTCCGGAGGCCCCGCGGTGCGCCCTGCCCCTATGGGTAGCTCATGCTGCCCCAGGCACCCAAGCGGCTTCCTCCACCACTGCCAAGCTCTGAGCCTTCTTCGCTTGTTGGTTCCCCAGCTGGTTTCTCCCATCATTCCTCTGCATCTAACCAGTCCATGACAAAGTTCTTTTTCACTTAGATTTCTAAGCTAGAAAGTTAACTGTATTACTACTTTCAGTGCTTTCTTTCTTTTTTTTAAGAAAAAGAGATGCTGGAACTCATCATGAACGTCTCTCTTGTTCACTTATAATGGCAATGGCACCCACCTGAGAGGTGCCAGAAGTGAGTTCCAGCTGAAAATAAGCCCTGACTACTTTCATATTCAGTCAAATAAACTACCCTCTTTTTTTCATCACATTAGAATCTGTATTTCATCTGGATAACTGGACAACTTACCTTTTCTGTCTTAGAAGAACTGTACGATGAGAAATGCTGATGTACTTCCACTTTTTTAAACCCTCCTCATCTCAAAACCACACATGGTATCAACTCTCAACAGAAATTACTTATCCAAGTTCAAAATATCTGCAGAACCGGTAACTCTGGTTTCCAGGGAAATGTTCTGTTGTTACTCTTTCAAAATTCTAAAGCATATGGTTAGAGCAAAGCAAATCACCTCTCATAAAATACAGTGAAAACTATACTTTGAGTTATTATTTATAATGAACTCAGGAATGATCTGTGTGTGTGTCAGCACTAAGTCTGCAAAATAGTATTTTGCTTTTCACTGGTAAACTGCCTTTTCATATTACAGTACTCAAGGTGGCATACAATCCGTAAAAATGTATTTTATTGAATAGTTTCATAACTTCATTTCTGACATGTCAAAGATGAGTCTGGCTCAGAAGGGTTTTCAGGGCTAAATAGCACCTGATGCAAATTGCAGCTTTCCCTCCTCCCATTGCTTTGGGCAATGATTTTCAAAGGGACCACAACAAGGAGGAAAGTGTTGACCCTCTCCCTGTAATCCTGAGCCTGTCTGCCCCTACCCTGCCCTGCAGCTGCTGTTTGCATTTTTTTAAAAGGTTCAAGAAACTTAGAGATGCATTTCCATTGGCATCAATGGGAGCTTCCTTGTCCCTCAACCTCCATTTGACCACCCAAGATACTACATTGTCCATGAAGAAACACTGTTTGTAAGTAGTAATATTAGGATAGGTAGAATTGAAATGTTTGTTTATTTTCATACACCCAGTGCCAGCCCACCCATGAGGTGGGGTGAAGCAGCTGCCTCGGGCAGCAGAAACCCCCAAGGCAGCACCCTTGTAGGTCCCCAGCAGCACTGGTTTCAGACAAGATCTCATGAGAGCTCACCAGAACCTGCTAGCATCATCACCACTTCATGCCACCACTGCACAACCTAGGTAAGGGATGCTTCAGCAGTGGGGGGGGGGGAGCGCAGGGCCTCATGTGGTGAAATGGGAACATGCCGTCCCATACATCCATTCCCTTTTGCCTTCTTAACCCTTTTAATAAAATCTCTTAAAATTGGCTGTTGGAGTTGTTTGCACCAGTCTCAAAGCGATACTTCCTCACATGCCTAGACTATTAGACTTCATGTTACATGTGTGTATCAGTGGGATTTCACCATGGAAAGCAAGTTGCCCTGCTTCTGCAGGGACAGACAGGAGTGGGCTGGTGCTACTCCTCTTCCCTGGCATACAAATTGGTGTTCATCACTACATCTTGTAAGAGGGCATTTCACAGTTTAAATATGTGCCGTGTGAAGAAATGCTTCCTTTTGTCTGAATCTTCCAACATTTAAATTTATTGGATGTCCCTTGTTCTAGTATTATTAGAGGGAGAAAAGTCTATTGATCCACATTCTCCACACCATCAGTAATTTTATAAACCTCTATCATGTTCCATTTTAGTCACCATTTTTCTAAGCTCAAGACCTCCAAATATTGTAATCTTTTCTTATGGGGAAGTTGTTCCCATCACATGATCATTTTGGCTGACCTTTTCAAGACTTGCAATATCCTTTATGAGGTGTGGTGGCATATGAAGAAGGCTCAGGGAAAGAAACTGAAAAATTGGGGGTAATTTCTCGGTTTTTCTGTTCTTTTTTCCTGCTCCTTCACATCTCCACTTGCAACCAGAATTGAATACAGTATTCAAAGTATGGTTGCACCACAGATCTGTATAATGGTATTATAATTCTGGCAGCTTAATTTTCAATCCATTTCTTGATTATCCCTAACATAGAATTTATTGCTTTTATAACTGCTGCACACTGCATTGACATTTTCCTCTGGCTATCCACTACAACTGCAAGATCAAGTGCCAGCAGAAGCAAAAAGAAATAGCAGTAGTGCAGAGGAGCATGTGAGGTTTTGAGTTCCCTGCCTCTATATCCAATACATGCAGTATCACCAGGATAGAGCCATTTCTTTACACAAAGAATAAATTTCACAAGAACTGAAAGTTAAAAGTTACAAGGATAGCTATAGCTATTTCTCAAAATCAAGACTTTCATGTTCAGCTGAACCCCCAAATCCAAGTTCTATTCAAATGTATATAAGATAAAAAATTACTGGTGATCAAATATATTTCAGCATTTATTTTCACTGATTGCTGAAAGACCATGTATTACGGTGCAGTATATATTTTCTCTGCTTTTAGCCTGGTAGCTTGATTTTCTAAAACGTTTGGTGCCCCCTAGTGGCATTACGTACATTAGTTTCTAAAGTTCTGTATGAAATACTGATACAATTAGAGCTAAATAAAATAATTTAAAACAAAGAAAGCCAATTCATAATATACTGAAAGTATACTTTGTTTCTCCTGGAAGTTTAAATCATGCTCTTTTTAAGTAGCACTACTTCCTTTGAATTCATCTAGTCCAGGGATGAGGAGCTGTTTCATACTTGTTTGATGCCAAATCCCACAGAGAACACAGCAAGGATGGGGGTGAGCAGCAAGGCTAAGCACCCAAACCACAGATAGCTCAGAGTAAGCAATTCATTCCAACAAGGGCTGGAAGTAGCCTGAGGCCTTTGTATTCGGACTACTTCCTCCAGACTCCACCACCCTGTAGAGAACTCCGGAGCCTTAAGGGCCAATCCTCTTGCATGAAGACGGGCACTCTCCCTGTGTATCAGAGCCTTTCTTCTGGTGCACTCCCTAAACTGCTGGAGTGGTGATATATGGTGGGAGACACCTGGCTTTTCAGGGAAAGGTGGCTGTGCAGGGCTGGGCTCTAGCCCTATAGATCCAGTGATCTGGGAGGTTTTTCTGGCGGCTGTTTTCCAACAGCCTCAGATGCAATGGTCTCATTATCTTCAGCAGTCAGCTCTGGCTCTGACCCTGATATGGTTCCCCATCTGGTGCCCCTGCAGCCCCCAAGTCTATGTCCAGATCACTGATAAGAGTCAGGCAGGAACTCCAGCTCCAGCTCCATAAAAATGGACACTGGTTAGTAATTAAGGCAGTTGCACAAGAGTCATGGTTTCCCCAACTGATCTAGTCCAACACACACACACACACACACACACACACACACACACACACACACACTCCATCTATCACAGTAGCCTATCACAGAATATTAACCAACAACAACATATTACCCTATCACAAAACTGAAATATTGTAGATGAATTATTTGATTCCATTAATTCAGAGGTATAGCAGATTGGTAGTAGCTATCCTGCGACTTGGGAGCCACACACAACTTTTGGGTTGTTCATTTCTCTTCAAGTTCCAAGCGGGTAAATAAAGTGATGTTTCAATTTATTCTTGTTTTTCCTACACCCCCAGCAACATACTAGATGTGAAGTGGAGAAAACACGGGGAAAGGGAACAGTATTAGCAAAGACTGTAGCACACAAGTGTAGCTAGTGGCTACAAACCAAGGGCCATCCTGTAAGAGAAATAATGAATCATAGTGTCTTGGCTCAGGAGCTTTATTATTACTGTATTTTTGCTGTCAAGGAGGGGAAGAGATGCTTATTGGATTATCTGCCTCAGGTTCCCAAATAACTAGCCTGACTTGGATGCTCTGTTCCTTAATTTGGTGGGAGGCGGGGCGGGGGGGTAGCATTTGCTACTTTGCTTCAGGCAGTAAAGTGTATTTGGCCAGTCCTGAGAAAGAGGATCTTTAACTCTGCCCATGTCGTGGTCCTGTGTAGCATTATAAACAGGTTTCTTTCTGGGGGAGGGGAGCTCCAATTTTTTGTTAAAGCACAAACAATGAGTTAAATCCCCCTTCATTATAGTCCCATGCTGGTTTATCACCAGCTGCTGCCCCCAAGTTATTTATTATCTACACAAGAACTAAAAATGTCAATAACATAAAGTTTAGTTCCACTCTGAGCAATGAACATACAAATCTGAATTTACCCTGAGTCTGGCTACCACAACTAAATGTTTATTTCATCTACTCACAAAGGCCTTTACACCTCGTTGGGAACATCCATTAAAAACATTTCTTTTGTGTTCTGTATAAAAGAAATAGGTTTAAATATCTCACTGCTAATCGCAAATTGAATCAATATTTCATGGTATCATCTTGTTAACAGCCCTGCTACTTCGGAAGCTCAGGGGTGAATGGCAGAATACTACCACCCAGACAGAAGAGGGAGTTATATCAGCAGATTTGCTGGAACCCATGATTTGCAGAAATGCACAAAACTTTAGGGGAGAGGGAAAACAAAAAAAATCCCAGTCTGGAATGAGCACGTTCAATGGAATGGTGGGTGGGGGGGCAGTAAAACTGGGAAGGGAAATGGAGTGGAACAGCCTAGAAAAAAGCATGGTTAACTGAACAGAAGTAGGTCCCACTTGTACCTTTTATGTTGTTGTTGCACTGACCTTTGCCTTCCCTCACCTATTGCACCTACCTTTTATCACCTCTTACTCATTTCATGGTGTTTTAAAATGAACACTGAAGAATGGACAATGTCCTTTGCTCCGCAAATCACCTAGCAATATGTTAAGTATTTATCAGAACTACATTCCACTGATTTCAATGCCATAGTTCTAAGTATGAAGGCTGAGAGTTGCAGCTTAAAGATTTTTATTTTAAACAGATGGAATATATTGTGTTGATTTTAACACTTTGAACTTTATGTGTGGTGTACTGTACTGGAGACTTTCCTTAGAAACACTTTGTATGTATTCCATAATTTTAAAGCTCTCCTTGCACCAAATATCTGGCTGAGACTCACACAACTTTCAGAGCACTGCTGAACACAGAACAAAATTCCCAAAATTAACAAGTGTTCCCCTGTTCAGCCTGCTACTTGCTTATATGTTTCCAGGCAGCCCATTAATTACAGTATTTTTCCCCTGGAGCAAAAAACTCATGAGAGTGCTCTGACAACAACAGCAAATACACATGACAAGGTCATATAAAACACATGACCAGTCAAGTTTATATCACTGGTGTTACTGAGGTTTTTTATATCACTGGTGTTACTGAGGTTTTCCAATAATTTATATATATATAAATTATTGGAAAACATCACCACAAGAGAATAATCATGGAAGCCATCGAGATAGAGAAACACCCTCACAACATGAACAAGCGTGACGACACGTCCCGCCTGCCAGACATCTGGAAATTAGCCCTCCCCACAAAAACCGACACCAGAACCAGAGGCACACAGAACGCCGTCACCAATCAACCACACCAGACCCAAACCCAGACCCTCTCCACAGACATATTACAGACTCCATCCAGTAGCCAAACTATAGTGGCACCTCCGGATGCTGCACCCCCCTGCAATCCCTACACAGATCTGGCTGACACAAGGCACAAAACCACAGCTCGCCCCTATACACGAAGCCAAGCCAGAGCACAACTAAATGCAGCACAGCCATCTTCTCAGAAAAACTCTTCACAAGCTCAAGAGGTCAAGACACGAAAGCTTTAGCAACTAATCTACACTTAATGACCCACCCAGTGATATTCAGAATATCACTCATGAAATCACCCAAGATATCCCTCAAGTAATTAAGGAACAAAAGAAGAAAAGGCACACTAATCTAGGAACTTCCTCTCTGCCCAGAACGTTGGAGGCTATACACCACACCCCTCAACAGTATTTATAGGAACTCAAACACCAGACTCTGCTCTGTTCCAGTAACAAGAAGCCGAAAGCACCAGCCTGAAGATGACGAGTGAGACCTCGTCGAAACGTCGCACAGACACCCCGACTCTTACACGGGAAGACACCCGAAGACACCAAAACCTGCATATATATATATATATATATATATATATATATATATATATATATATAGCTTTTTAACATATCAGTGAAGTCTATTTATATATTTATATTATGGACAGAGTGCAAACTCAAAGCCCATTTTCAGTATCCTTCCAACCCAATCCTTCCAATCCACAAAGTTATTTCTGCAGCTTTACCCTCTAACATTTTTCTAAGGTGGTCAATATTTACATTGGTGGGGGAAAAACCAGAGTATAACTATGTATCTACACACAGCCAGGTCTATTACATACAGAGGTCTATTCTGAAACTGTTATGTTGTACCGTTTACACAGTACAACACAGTATTAATGAGGTAGGGTGGCATACAACTTCCCCTCCATTTCATCCTCACAACAATCTTCTGCGGTGGATTAGGATGAGAGATGGTAGCTAGCTCACGCAACTCAACATGATTTGTGGCTGATATGGGATTTGAACCTAGTCTAAACCCATCACTAACCTCTTCACTACACTGACTCTAAGTGTGTACATCCAGACTAAATCAGGAGAGTTGCCACCACATTGGCACCCTTGGAACCGTACAAGTGCACAAAATCAGAAAGCACTCTCCCACCGCAGAGTCTTAGACTTGATAGTAAAACCAAGCTGTTGCTTCTGCCTTACTGCCAGTAATCATCCTCAAATACAGACATATTCTCCTGTGCTCCACAACCAATTATAATTTCTATAATTTCTACTACTGTTTTTCGTCATGTATACATTCTGTCCCCTTTTTTATCCTGGTTATGCATACATTCTGATCCCCACCTTTTAGACAAGAACTGAAGTTGGACATACTGCATTGCCATATGGAAACAGTGACCAATGTTATAAAGGTAAAGGTAAAGGTACCCCTGCCCGTACGGGCCAGTTGTGTCCGACTCTAGGGTTGCGTGCTCATCTCGCTCTAGAGTCCGTGAGCCGGCGCCGTCCGAAGACACTTCTGGGTCACGTGGCCAGCGTGACAAAGCTGCAGCTGGCGAGCCAGCACCAGCGCAGCACACGGAAACCAATGATATACTTACTACAAAAATGGAAGAGTATATGAGATCAGAGTTTTGAGGATGAACAAAATAAAAATTCCAAAATACAATACAAATTAAATGTCTTATACTAATAACAGTGTCAAAATTATTTTTGCATTACAAAAAGAAATTGTAAACAAATACAAAAATCTCTACATAAGAAATATGTACCGGTAACTGTGCGGTATAAGATAATCAACAGATAAAGTACAGCGGGACTAATTGGAAGTCATTTTTAATTTATTGTTTTACAAGTTTTACAATTGTTCACATCATTGGGAGTACAAAGGATGTTAGTTATACGAATTGTGTTGTTTCATATATTGCTTCTGTCTGTTTGTCAATTTATAGTTTGTATATTTGATTGTATGTTGGTTTGTTTGCTTTCCTGGCATAAATGTATTTATTTAAAAACAATAAAGATATTTACATTTCAACATTCAAAAAAACAAAAAACAAATACAGTCATACCTCGGGTTACAGACGCTTCAGGTTGCAGACTGCCAAAACCCAGAAGTACCTGAACAGGTTACTTCCAGGTTTTGGCGGTCGCACATGCACAGAAGCTCCGAATCGCAACCCGTGCGTGTGAAGACGCATCGCTGCGGGTTGCGAACCTGCATCCCGCACAGATCACAACCCAAGCATCCACTGTACAAAAATCTTAACCTGCAGGCTTTATTCAGACAAAGTATCTATAAAATGAAATTAAAGAATGCAATCCAGTAGATTTACTAAAATAGAATGAATCAAGAAATCCTTTAGAACACCTGAACACTACAAGCCACTAGGGAACTGAAACTGAACTTTTTCTAGTTCCTTTTTCTTTTATTTTGTAAATAGAGGTAACAGTACAGCCCAGAGAGTAGTTTGAAAGCAGCTGACACTTATAAGAAGTCCTGACCTCCTGTGGAGGAAGAACAGAGTGATACAAACCAAATAAATACATATAGGTGCCATATTATATGCCACCAAGGTCAGTGTCATGATGGCATGCTCCCAACCATGCTTCAGATTTAATGGTACAGCATTAAACTAGAGATGCGACAATTTTGCATGAGTTTCGTTACTGACACACACACACACACACACACATTTTTCATTAATTTTTTTCACATTCCATTCAATTTACTCATACAATCATAATCATCTACTCCCCTCCCCCTTTCCATGGCTCTATATATTTACCCATTACAACTGCATATTCTGGTTATTCCATGTTTTATTCTCCTTCCTCTTCATTATATCTTTACTTTAAACCGCTAAATTTACTCCAGCCCTGCTGACATTTTAATCTGTTTAACATGATTCTTCAGATATTCTGCAAACATTTTCTACCCATCCCACCCTCTTCCTGGTCTAAAAAAACCCGCACATTGGCGGTCAAACATCAATTGTATGTGCACAAAATGGTTGCTGCCTGTACTTTGGAAGAGACTTAGTAAGTAACAGAAAACAATTCCTACCTGGAAGTGGGAGTTCATGTTTTGCCTGGAGAGTGGGGGAAAGTGCATGAGAAATCCTGGTTATGTCCTATGTTGGCCTATGGGAAGCACATGCTTGCAAGACAACTAAGGAAATTCCTCCTATTCAGTCATTTGTAGGATGCAGAAATGAGGCTCAGTGTGGCTTCAAGCTTGCCCATATACAAGCCTAGATATAGAAAAATAAGAAGTTTTTTTCTATTATGTTGGTTTATGTGATTGGTATTTTCCCCAGATCCCACTCATAGTCTTGATGGTCTGAATTTCTATCTTCTTCGTCACAATTTCTGATTTTTTGTATTCGATTTATATTGTCACAACTGGTGATTTAGCTTTGGGCAGGGACTATACAGAACAAGCAGTTAGGATGCACCACAACCCCCTGGGTACTTGAAGGTTAGGCAGCCTCAGAGGCTTTAGACTACAAAAACATTCTGCAGCTACCACCATACACATATATTGTAAACAATTAAGAACTGCATACTCAAATTCATGTTTGGGCTAAAGGTGGGTCCCAATTCTGAGCAGATCCGTTGTGTCCACATGCTATTTAGCAGCTACATGAAACCACTGAGAAGTCACCTAGGAAATCTGGAGTAAAGTGTCATCTACACCTAGTTCCACTTCTCCTGGCCATCACACCTTGGGTTGCACTTAGTGTCTTGAGCCTAAGGTTGTGTTGGTCTGCTACCTACCTGTAACTAGAACTAAGGTTGTGATCAGTGATTTAGGGATGGTGGCAAATAGAGTGAAACTTAATATGGATAAGAGAGGTGTTTATGATTGGGGAATCACCTGATCTAGGAGTAGGTTACAGCCTGATTGGGTTCATAGAATGAAGGTAGTCTTGGCTCTAATGCTGTCTGTGAATATTCAACTGCCAGGGGCATCTGGTGTCTTTTACCAGTTTAGGTCTGTGATGATAGCTGAAACTTTTCTTGGTTAGCAATGATATGCGCATTTTCACTCACATTTTAATAACATCCAATTCAGACTATTTCTGTGTGCTCTGTGGGGGACTGCCTTTGAAAAGCATTCACAGGCTAAACTAGTTCTGAATGCAGCACCAAGAATATTTAATAGAAGCTTACTACTTCAAGCATAACATGACAGCATTGTGTCAGTTTCATTGGCTCCTAGTGGGTTTTCCAACCCAATTCAAGTGCTGTTTTTGATCTTTACAGCCCTAAAGGAGTTGCAGTCTCCTAATGGGCTGTCTTGTCCCAGATCTATCTTTTCACCCATCTTGAGCATCTTTCTCCCCCGTCATCTGAAGTGTAGCCAGTAGCCATGAAAGTCAAGGCATTCTTCGTAGCGGAATGCCCACTACTCACAGTGGTGGCTGGTGCCTTTTGGGTCTAGGAGGATGGAAAGCACAGAGACCAGTGGAAGGTGGGGCCAGATGCCATGAAGGGCACAGCCAACTAATTCTAGTTTTGTCTCTGTCTATCCTTCTCACTAGAGGACGCGGGTGACGCTGTGGGTTAAAACACTGAGCCTAGGACTTGCCGATCAGAAGGTCGGCAGTTCGAATCCCCGCAATGGGGTGAGCTCCCGTTGCTTGGTCCCTGCTCCTGCCAACCTAGCAGTTCGAAAGCAAGTCAAAGTGCAAGTAGATAAATAGGTACCGCTCCAGCGGGAAGGTAAACAGCGTTTCCGTGCGCTGCTCTGGTTCGCCAGAAGCGGCTTAGTCATGCTGGCCACATGACCAGGAAGCTGTAGGCCGGCTCCCTTGGCCAATAAAGCGAGATGAGCGCCGCAACCCCAGAGTCGGTCACGACTGGACCTAATGGTCAGGGGTCCCTTTACCTTTACCTATCCTTCTCGCTACTGAGTTCGAGAAAGGCAACCTGAGACAAGAAGGAAACTATCAGACAGGGAGACCCACGAAGATGGTTATAAGTAAGAAGGCAGCTGGGGGGGAACCGAGGTTATAGGACCAACCTAATAGACTATCCTCCCTCAGTAAAGGTTCTGCTGTTTTGGAGATTATAATTGTTTGTTTTTAAACATCATTTCAAAAATTGTAGCTTAATAACACGTATAGCATACCATAACTCCAGTAACTAGTTAAATAAATCATTTCTGTCCTAATTTTCTATAAAGCAATGTGAAACTGTAAGCATATTGATTTAAATAGCAATTTGAATGTAACGCTGCAAATATTAATAATAATAATAGTTGCAAACCAATCCTGCGAGTGTTTACTGCCGAGGGAATGCTACTGTGCTCAGTGGGACTGCGCAACTCTGAATTTCAGCCAAATAACCCAATCCTAAATTTACCCGTAAGTAAACTGAACTATGTTGTGGGGGATTGGGGGGGGTGCGTGTGTGCCATTCCCTACTCAGGGTCGTAGCTCATGTTGGTGAGTTGTTGTTGTTTTTGTTCTTTTTACCCGCCTAATTTAGGTCTCTCGGCACTTTTCCTGAAGTAAATATCTCCTCAGTTTCCCGCCTTCTTCCCTCTCTCGCGCGCGCTCTCCTTCCCTCAAGCCTTTCGAATGCAGCGGCTTCTCCCAAGGCAAACGCCAGAGGGCAGGCGGGGGCCACGGGAAGCACAACCCCCAAACGGCAGCCCGCCCCCTCCCTCTTCGCCCCCGGCCCAATCGATGGGGGCGGAGGCTCTGCGCTCGGCTCCCCAGTCCTTGCCTCTCGGCTCTGGATTAGCAAAACTGGCGACGTGGGACAATCCCCCGGGCCCGGCCCCTTCTACACACACACGCACGCACGCACTCACACAAACACGCGGGCGCGCGCGCACTCCTCTCCCTCCCTCCCTCCCTCCCTCTGCCTTTCTCGCGCACACCCCTCCGCCCAGCCGGCCGACTCGGACGAGGTGAAGCGGGGACTCCAGCTGCTGGCGATACCAGTGACGGGGCTGCCTCGTCCCTCCTTCAGTCGCTGAGGGAGGGCAGCAGCCGACACGGCCTGGGAAAGAAAGGGAGGCGCTCCCGCCGCCGCGTCCCAGAGAGAGAGGCAGAGAACTCGCAGGGGCGAATCGTGAGGAGAATAAAAGGGTCCCGGCGGGCGAGGCGGAGGAGACGCTGCTGCCTCCAGGCGAAGGGAGCAGCGCCGCCAGCCGAGTGGGCGGGCAGGACCTGGGGGTTGGGGGGGGGCGTGAGCTGCGTTTGGTTGGCGGCGCTGTGGGGCGGCCCGCCCGCGTCCCCCATCCCCGGCTGGGCGGCGGCGGGACCATGGCGCTGCTGCGGGCCCGCGCGCTGTACGACTTCAAGTCGGAGAACCCGGGCGAGATCTCCCTGCGGGAGCACGAGGTGCTGAGCCTGTGCAGCGACCAGGAGATCGAGGGCTGGTTCGAGGGGGTCAACAGCCGCGGAGACCGGGGCCTCTTCCCGGCCTCCTACGTGCAGGTCATCCGAGCGCCCGTGGCCGAGCCCCCCGCGCCTCTGCCCGTGCCGGCCCCGGCCCGCTACGCCAATGTCCCCGGCGGAGGCTTCGAGCCCCTGGCGGCGGTGGTGGCGGCGGCGACGTCGCCCGCCACAGCCTTCAGCAACCCTCCGCCGGCCCAGCAGCAGCAGCAGCACCACCATCACCACCAGCAGCAGCAACACCAGCAGCTCCCTCCGCCGGCAGAGCCCTTCCAGCTGCTGCCTCCTCCACCGGCCACGTCGGGCTTCTCTTCCTTCCAAGCGGTGCCTCCCTCCTACGGAGGGTCCTCCTATCAGACCAGCCAAGGCAGCGATGACGACTGGGACGACGACTGGGACGACAGCTCGACGGTGGCGGACGAGCCGGGCGTCCTGGGCAGCTCGTACCCGGACTACGAAAATGCAGGGATGGGGGTCGGAGGCCCCGGTGGCTCCTCTGGCAGGTACCGCCTCTCCACCCGCTCCGACCTGTCGCTGAGCTCCCGGGGCAGTCAGCCCGGTGCTCACCTGCACCACCCGGCCGCTGGTGGCGCCAAGAGCTCGGCCACGGTGAGCCGCAACTTGAACCGCTTCTCCACTTTTGTGAAATCCGGTGGCGAGGCCTTCGTGCTCGGAGAGGCGTCGGGTTTTGTGAAGGATGGCGACAAGCTGTGCGTGGTGCTGGGCACCTACGGGCCTGAGTGGCAGGAGAACCCTTACCCTTTCCAGTGCTCCATCGAAGACCCCACCAAGCAGACCAAATTCAAGGGCATGAAGAGCTACATCGCCTACAAGCTGGTGCCAAGCCACACTGGGCAGCAGGTGCACCGGCGCTACAAGCACTTTGACTGGCTCTATGGGCGCCTGGTGGAGAAGTTTCCGGTCATCTCGGTGCCGCATCTGCCAGAGAAGCAGGCCACGGGGCGCTTTGAGGAGGACTTCATCTCCAAACGCCGCAAAGGCCTGGCTTGGTGGATGGACCATATGTGTAGCCACCCGGTGCTTGCGCAGTGCGATGCCTTCCAGCATTTCCTCACCTGCCCGAGCACCGATGAGAAGGCCTGGAAGCAGGGCAAGCGGAAGGCTGAGAAGGACGAGATGGTGGGCGCTAACTTCTTCCTCACAATTAGTGTGCCTGCTGGTGGTCCTGCTGCTCTGGACCTGCAGGAGGTGGAAAGTAAAGTTGATGGCTTCAAGAGCTTCACCAAGAAGATGGATGACAGCACCATTCAGCTGAACCAGACAGTCAATGAGTTTGCTCGCAAGCAGGTTACTGGCTTCAAGAAGGAGTACCAGAAAGTGGGGCATTCCTTCAAGGGCCTCAGCCAAGCCTTTGAGATGGACCAGCAGGCTTTTTCAGTTGGCCTCAATCAGGCCATTGCCTTCACTGGGGAAGCTTATGATGCTATTGGTGAACTCTTTGCAGAGCAACCCAGACAGGACCTCGATCCAGTGATGGATTTGTTAGCTCTGTATCAAGGACATCTGGCCAATTTCCCAGACATAATCCATGTCCAGAAAGGTAATGTAGTTTTAACTATATCAGCTTACCTCTTTCACCCAATTAAATTTGTATAATAGAAGTTAGACTTCTGAGTTATTGTAGTAAAATGTTCCAGAGGAGTATAATATCCTTGTTAGTTTGTTGCATCAAAACTAAACAGTCCTGTAGCACCTCAAAGACGAATAATGAATGGTCACTGTGCTAATCTTGTACAGTATACACTTGACCTTTGTATGGAAATGTCATAGGTTCTGCCATCAGGATTACATTGCCTTTTGCCCCCCAGTGTTTGCCTTTTTCTCCTCTTTGTACCAATATGTATATATAATGGGCCAAGTTATTGAAGATAACCTCATGTCAAATTTGGTTCTAGATTTGATTTTAGGCCACAGTCCTTTGCACACCTACTGGGCATAAGCTTCAGTACTTCTGAGTAAGCATTATAGGATTGGGCTATAAATTTATTAAAGACTATGGCAGCATAAAATAGTTAGTCTTTAAGGTGGCACAATATGCTTATTTTGGTAAAACACTGGAGACAATTCTGCCTCAGAAGTTAGACTCTTCTGCTAGGATTTATGGACTCAAGTTATTAAGGAAGTGCTGCATATAAGGAAGCTTGTTTCAAACCCTTAATGGTATGTTATTACCCTACCCTGCTCCCCCAAGCGGGAAACTCTACTTGCCTATCATACTCAGGATTTGTGTTTTGTTTGTAAAACAGGAGTGTAGTGAGGTACTGAGCAGTATTTTAAAAGAGTATACTTGTTTAATTGTGTCAGAGAGACCATTGCTTACTGTGTACCTTGTGAGTAGCTTCAGGGTTTTTTAGCAAGGCGAATTCAGCCACAGAACACTTTAATTAATTTCAAGCCACATATGAGTTGTTTGGATCATTAATTAAATGAACATTAATGTGTATCACAAAGGAGCTTTTAAGAAAAAACAAATACACTCTCTGCTCTGTCTGGATTTAAGGTTCACATTAGGGATGAGGAGCCTGTGACCCTCCAAACATTGTTCAGCTGCAACTTGCACCACTCCTAACCATTGGCCCTGCTGAGTACTGCTGATGTGAATTGGGAGTTGAACAACAAGCTGCAGGGCTGCAGGTTCTCAGTCCCTGTAAGATTTGGATGCTTGGGCTTTGTTCCCATAACCACTTTGTAAGATTTGGTCAAAGATGTACAGCCATCTAGTACATAAGTAGCTAACATTTCTGGGGTGGATTTTCTTCAAAGGCATGTAGGATTCTCTTTGTTTCCTTGCACCTGGTTTTCTACTGATCTAATGTTTCTCTATTTTAGATTTTAGGCCAGTTTACATAAATGAAATCTAATACAATACAATCTAATACAATTCAGAGCTATGTGATGAGGTTTGACTTCCTCTGTGCAGATACAGCTGTGAAGTTAGTACCCATTCTTGACAGTGTGTTCATCACCTTGGTGTCTAATTTCTCTGTGCAGCTCTAATCAGTTAATGTGTTCCACATATCAAGGGCCAAGGATAAAAATGTCATCCTTTTTGGTTATCACTCCAGTCAGGACTATTTTTCATCCAGATAGAAAAACTTAATATAACAAAACACAGTGAAAAGAGAGGTGGGAATTTTCACATGACATTCAAAGCTGTTGAGGTTGGTCTTCCAGGAATATACAGTTGTTCTTGAAATCAACTGTAACTTGAGTATTACATGCTAGGAGCCTATAAATACATTGCTAATAAACCTTTTCAGCATTTGATGGTAGTGTATTGATAAATGCTCTCATGGTTGCATTTATATATTAATGCCAAATACATTGTAATCAATGCTGTTGATCTTAATAGAGGTTGACTTGTTTTGTCAATGGATTATAGTACAAGGTTTTCCAATTGTGTAAATGATGGATGATAAAAGATAATGACACTCTGAGAATACTATTAACCTACGTTTCACATTTGAACACTAATTTCTCACAGTAGTTGCAGCAAAATGCAAGTTGGACCATGAACATGCAAGTGCTTCATGATTCTTAATGATTATTAATCTTTATATAGACAACTTTTCAAAAATTGCCATTTGAAGGAATACCTGCTTCTATCAGGTTATAGGCTATGTATTGCATTACAGTGCCATTCTTCAAACTCATTTGAAATGCTGCCTGCGCCTTCAGGGACAATGTGATTGCTGTGTGCCTTTACAATCGTGCTACAAGAAAGGACATGGTGGATGCTATTCATTCGCACTATCATCATAATTCAGAAAACATTTAAAATATGAAAACATACTATCATTTTCACTATCATTTAAGTGCTTTCGCTTGGGGCGGTAATTGTAGCTGGATTATTGATTTAAATACAAGTTATTTTACATGGATAGGGGTAAGGGTTTGTCTTATGAAGGAAAAAGCAATAATGGATACCTGCCAGCTCTTGAAAAGATTGGCTTGTAAGTCAGCCCATTTGAGTAGAATTAATGTGTGCCATGGATTCGTGTTGGCAGGCACTAAGCCAGTTAAAAATGGAAGTAGTTGTAGTGCAGATATTATCAAGCTGTTCCTTGGCCACCTTACATGTATTACTTGTGTGCCTAAATACTGTAAATCAGCCTAGATGTAAACCCACCGCAGAGTTTTCTGCTGACATTATCTCAAGATAATGTGCCCGTTCAAACTAAGCACAACCTACTGGTCATGTTTAGTGACCTGCCAGGTGTTTGAGAAGGCCCTGTTTGAGTCCAAACCCACAGGAGGTTTATTGAGATCTTGCTAGGCTAGTATACATGCCTGGCGACCTACATTTGGCTTGCTGAGTCACAGATGATGCATGTCTGACCCACTTCCTCAATAATTTGTCAGCATTTTACAGTGTTTCACTCAAATCCTTACATAGCATGCTACTGCTTAAACAATTTCTCAAAAATATTTGTTTCATTTTCTAAGTATATAAGCCATCTGCTGTTTATCAAAATGGAGTGTATATAGTGGATAATGCTCTGGAGTTGGAGATGAGAGGCTGAGAGCTCTGCTCAGATTTGAATTTACTTATTGACTTTGAGTAAATCCCTTGCAGGGTTGTTGTGAGGATAAAATGGATTAAACCTATATACACTGCCCTGTGCCCTTCTAAAAGAAGGGTAGTGTGTAAATATAAAATAAATACAACCTGTAATAAAATCAGTAGAGCCTTTCATGACCACATAATAACTATTATTAGCAATAGTACTTATGTTGGGCAGAACTCAGTAAGCTCCTTGGTATTCCTTGGAGCAGTGAAACAAGTAGGAAGATGGCTAGAGTGCAAATGGTAGAAGACTTGAAGTGAATCTACAGTGTTAGAGCTCATTATTAAGTCTACTCGGTGTCTGTGATGACAGCAAAGAAGCAGTTCTTTTCTAACACTGTTATATATCCTCACATTACTGTCTGTTGGAGTTTTTTGGGATGGTGGGGGGCATTCTGCCCATCTGACGATGTTAAACTCTTGGAGGTCCACTGTGATGTGTTTGCAAACTTAGCACAACCTAAAAAAAAACAAATCAAGGATAAAATTGCTGGCATCTACCATGTCTAGGACATCACAATTGAATTGAGTCAGTCACCAAATAGGGGAGCAGTGTTCACCCTGTGCTATATGTGGTCCCATGTCTCCTGAAGGGACAGGTTTGTCACTTACAGGTGCTGCTTGATCCAAATTTGTCATTAGAAGTGCAAGTTGCTTTTAAGTTTTACCAACTTAGGCTGGTATGCCAGCTGCAACCCTCTTTGTTCAGAGATAGCATGGCCTCAGTGCTCTTGTGACCTCCAAGTTGCACTACTCTAATGCACTACTCATATGTGGAGCTGCCTTTGAAGACAATACAGAACCTGCACTTAGTACAGGCAACCGGGGTAGAGTTCCTGGCCCTTGCGCATGTCTGCAGAGCATGCATAAGCCCCCCCCCCCATTATGCCCCACTCCTGTTACACCATTTTCCAGGTCCAAAATGACCCAGTCATGTGCCAATTGAACACGTGCAAAATGGTTGCTGCCTGTACAAATGTGGCTGGTAGCTCACTAATGGATTGGGCATTATGAGCATTTTAGGCCAGTGCTATGCCACTATACTCCAGTCTGTTTCTAGTGCAATTCAAAGTACTGTACAAGTTTTGACCTGTGAAACATTTTACACTTAGGAGCAAGGTTGAAGGATCACCCTTTTCCATATGTATCTGTGCATTAAGATGCTGTTGTGAGCATCTCTGTCCATAGTTTAGGGGACATGACAGCTAGACCGTTTTTTTGTTAAAGTTGTGAGGGTTAAAGGAAATAACACCAGGTATCCAGGAGCTTCACTTACGACCCTCACTTACATCTGCAATAATTGTGACTGGTCACAGGGTGTATCAGTATAGTTAGTTAAGCAAGTAAACAGCTTTAAATGAATTTTTAAATGCAAGCTGTGGTGTGGGTGAAAGTGTTTATGTGGTTGCTGAAAATGGAATATGGTAATAATCTATTTTAAGTTAGCATAGTTTATCAAATCGTTGATGAAATTTTGTATAGAATTGAGAAGCAAGCCATGCTTGCTCACATACATGACAGCACAATAGGAGGCATCTTAAAGGTTAATAGATAATGTGCTAGTTTCTCTTCCAGTTATCCTGGTAGCCCATTCATACAGATACAAACTCCATTAAAGACTAAAGTTGATTTAAAGCCCATTCTTAGCACTGTAATGTAGTTTAGACCAATGAAACATTCTCTCAGGGTTTTAGCTTGCCAAAAGTGATGCATTGCCTGTGTGAAAATATTTCTGAGAACTTCCTTTTCATTCCACTCCCCACCCCACCCCTGCAATGTTATTAATGGAAGTGAGCAGCCTTCCATATACCCACACAGCAAGGATGAATTCCCATCCGCAGTGCCACATGTGTGGACCCTCCTACTCTTCTCTTTACCAACTGGGGGAGGGTGGGGAGTGGAAGATGGATCTCTCATCTATTTTGTATCAGGCAGAAGGCACACAAATATGGCTCTCATTGATTTTGTGCCATAGCTCCTGTCCTCCAAGTTCTCTGACATAAACACAGGGGTCACTGACAAGCATATATCAGGGCTGGCTAGAAAGCTAAACTAAAATTTACAAACTTTTGAGAATGATGCATTGGTCCTTTTGTGTGTAGTGAAAAAGCTGGGGGAAAATACTGTTCTAACATTTCGCAAGAAAGTATCCAGTAACATTTGATGTATTGGGGTGAAACACTTTCCCAAAGTCTGGTAAATTTCTCAACTGCACAATAGTATGCATGTGTACTCAGAAGTAAGTTAAGTGAAGTTACTCTCATGATAAATCTTGGTTTGTCACCTAAGTCACTCATAATGAGACCCTGAGACCCCCAGGTGTAGGAGATATATAAATTCAATAAATAATAATAATAATAAATTATTTATTTAGAGCATTTATGCCCCGCTCTTGAGCCAAAAAAGCTTCCAGAGCAGCTCACATATGGTCAATTAAAGCAGGCATGAACTCCTGAAATGTTTGTTTTTGTGAGTTTTTATTATGTACCAAAATACAGTGGTGCCCCACAAGACGAATGCCTCGCAAGACGGAAAACTCGCTAGACGAAAGAGTTTTCCGTTTTGGAGGTGCTTCGCAAAACGAATTTCCTATGGGCTTGCTTCGCAAGACGACAATGTCTTGCGAGTTCCTGCTGGTTTTTTTCCTTCCCCCCCCTTTTTCTAAGCCGCTAAGCCACTTATCAGCTGATCCGATCAGCAGATAAGCCGCTAAAAGCCGCTAATAGCGCTAATTTGCTAATCCGTCAATGGGCTTGCTTCGCAAGACGAAAAAACCGCTAGACGAAGAGAATCACAGAACAGATTCTTTTCGTCTTGCGAGGCACCACTGTAATTTGCATTGAGGGAAATTGTTAGATTTTTCACCTTGTAAGTCAGTTGCAGTAGTTTGAACATTGAAAAACATGGAAATCTAAACATGATGAGTACCTTGATAATGATTTCAATCAATTTGCACTAAGCACTGTTAACTTAGACTGGTGTTTGGTTTCAAACTGGCTCTCTAGGGATTTAGGCAGAAATTTTTCCCAGCTCTGCTTTGCCAACTAGAGAGGCTGTAAATTCAGTTTGCACCACCACACATGGAAAGCATAAAAGCACAAAAGGATTAACAGGTTGCCCATCACAATCCACTAGGGTGAAACAAGCTGCAAGTCCAGTTGAATAAGTACATTTCTGCTACTGGGCCTACGAAAGCCTTGTGTGTTAATTTTGAAATAGCTGAAGTTCCTAATGATTGTTTCCCACAGGCATTGTTTCTTTCTGCGTAACTACGAGTCAGGTTCCTTAAGCATTTGTACCTGTTCTTGCATGGAGTGTAGTTTTGTAAGTAGTGGACTAGGATGTGTGATGGTATTGCAGTGAAGGAAAGGGGTTTCTTCATAAGTGGTAACATGAAAGTGTTTCCTTATTTCAGCCAGAAACCACCGCCTACAACTTTATTAGGAAATACATTTACAATTCCTAGTGCATGTCTGTTTAAAAAACAACAACCTGTCAGCCAAATTCTTAACTGTCTGTTACTAAAGCTGGAACATATGTTGAAGCAACTGATAATTTAAAAAGTTCAAATCAGTGTGACATTTTGCCAGAGTTGAAAGATAATGAATTTCATGGATCAGGTTTCAGCACAAAAGTGGAAACCTCTGATCTGAATTTTCATCGACAGAACCTGACTGCAAACTCGAGTTTTGTTTGATGCAAGGCTGTTGTTCTACATCTGCCTTCAGATTTATGCAGATAATGTGTCCCACACTAATTGCAGTCAGCAGGAGACAAAACAAACTACAAAAGCACTTATACTGAATGGCTTTCTTTAAGGAGCAAGTAATCTGGCCCCTACTTTGTAACATCAAAGACCATTATTTTCTTTGCAGCCTGAAAGCTCAGGTTGGTGGCCAGTACCTAGAGGAGTGAGCACACACAGAAACTGATGTCATAACTGCTCTGTAAAAGCTCAGAAAGCAGTTGGGGATTGCACAAGAGCAGTTTAAAAAGGATCTTGGGGCAAGGGTGGGGATACTGTATACAGGCACACCAGTGACAATGCCCTTTGGGGTATTTGGTACTGGGGGAAGTAAAGAAAAACTCCTACTGGTGTGTGTACACTATTGGTCAAATTATTCTCAAACCAGACTACAGTGGTGCCCCGCAAGACGAATGCCTCACAAGACGGAAAACCCGCTAGACGAAAGGGTTTTCCGTTTTTGAGCTGCTTCGCAAGACGATTTTCCCTATGGGCTTGCTTTGCAAGACGAAAACGTCTTGCGAGTGTTCCGATTTTTTTTCGCTCCCCCCCCTTTTTCTAAGCCGCTAATAGCCTTTTAGCCGCTAATCCGCTAAGCCTTTAATAGCCGCTAAACCGCTAATAGCCGCTAAACCGCTAATAGCGCTAATCCGCTAAACCACTAATAGGGTTGCTTCACAAGACGAAAAAACCGCTAGACGAAGAGACTCGCGGAACGGATTAATTTCGTCTTGCGAGGCACCACTGTACATTCTATAATAAATACAGACTATGCACACTGATCTTTGAACTCTCATGGGTTTTAAGGAGTACTTTCTGAATTCTGTGATGAAAGGGTTCTGAAGTAGAAGTGCTACAATAAAAGCAACTTGGTGGATACCCCAAATAGCAGCACCCCCCACTGATTTTAGCTTTCCATTCTCAAGCCTGTACAGTGGTGCCTCGCAAGACGAAAATAATTCGTTCCGCGAGTCTTTTCGTCTTACGATGTTTTTCGTCCTGCGAAGCACGGTCCGTCGCAACTGCGCCTCTTCAAGCGGCGTTAAGAAAAAAGCGCAAGACGTTTTCGTCTTGCAAAGCAAGTCCATAGGGAAATTCGTCTAGCGAAGCAACGCAAAACCGAAAAACCCTTTCGTCTAGTGAGTTTTTCATCTTGCGAGGCATTCGTCTTGCGGGGCACCACTGTACATTTAAAAACTTGCATTGACAGGATAAAAAATTTAGGATGGTGTTTGTTCCAAAAGTTAAAATAGAAACACAGGGTTTTTTTACACTAGCTCCCTTACACTGCTGCATATGCCCATGGCAGTCTAAACTGTCCACTATAGTAGAATTTGCAATGTGTCACTCTGAGTTTTTTATATTTTAAAATTTGCTGAATAAGAAAGAAGGGTATTTGTGTTTTAAAGGGGGAAAATAAAAATCTCTAAGAAAAAATAACATTGTAGCAAATAGAGGTTGATAACTATTCTATGACTTTTCACTTCCATTTCAGCTTTTATGAATGAGTGACTCTAAAAATGCTGTAAAGTTAGGATGATAAAGTACATTGTATGAGTAGATTCAGCATGACTTAACCCTCCTCTCTTCCCTTCCCAGCTGCTCCCATCCCCACCTATATCCCTGCTACAGGGTCCCCCAAACCTAGATCACATAGTGGGTGGGGAAGGGGAACTCCTGTAGTGCAAGCAAATCTGCTCCGCAAGTGGTCCAGCACAGTTGGGTGTCATCCACTGTCATTAATGATATCCTTGTGAAACTTCCCAATTCCCATTCCTTTAAAAAAAAAAAGGAAGGAAGGAAGGAAGGGAAAAGCTAATGTTGAGCTGCAACTTCATTTTTATAAGCCTACTTGTTTTGAGTTAAGGTAACCATCTTGCCACAAAACCTGTATGAGTCATAATGTTCTGTAAGTTGGCATGGATAGTCTCAGTGAACACAATAGGACTATTGCTCTTTATGATTCAGCTGGCTAGGATACTGCAGAAGCACCAGAATTTTCTATTCAATAATACTAAGTGCAGCATCTGAATTGTTGTGTGGGTGAATGGGCATTCCCCAGCCTGGTGCCTTCTAGATGTTGTTGGATTCTAACCTCCATCAGCACCAGCTGGAATGTCAAATTGTCACAGATGACAAAAGTTGTACTCCCAACAACTGGAGGGGACCAGGTTGGGGAAGGCTGTGGTAGACCATTAGTGACTTTCACTTTTAGCATATTTTTTTCACAGTGTAGTGGCTAACTGGAAGTGTGATTTCAAAGTGATTTGGTCTTTGATCTTAACCCCTTTAATATTAGGTAAATGAAAATTTGACTTCACAGCTTTGATTCCATTTCCAATTGTGTTAACTGTATTTCTGCATTAAGTAAAGTGTGTGATTTGTATAGCAGTATTCAGTGTTTTTAATCTAAAGCCATAAATGTTCTTCCTTTGGTTTAAAGGAATGTTTAAAGATTCTAAATGAAGGTGGCTAATTTTGCCTGCTTTGACCTAGGATTTTAAAGTTTGTCATATAAAATTGCTGCACAGCAGGGAAGAGGAACCTGTGGCTTTCCAGGTGTTGCTGGACTACAGCTCCCATCATCCTTGATCCTTAACCATGCTGACTAGGGCAAATGGGAGATGAAATCCAACATTTGGAGGGGCACAGGTTGCCTACCACTGTTTTGTCCAAATCCTGACCTGTTGTATCTAGCCTACTCCACTATATAGATTAGAGATTCTTACTAGTGGGGGTTCTCCATCAAATAATTATTGTTTTTAAATTTTTAATAAGTAAGTATTCATAACTTGAGGTAAGATTAGTACATATCTTCAGCTGGTGTGCCTATACATGCACCTGCATTTTGCTTTTACATAGTTTGATTTAGAATTCAGGAAGAGAAACTCTTTACTATATATTTTTTAACATTCAGTGACTTCCATGCCTGATGGAGGACAAACAGAATTGCACAGAGTCCTCTTCAAATTGTTCCTTGAGGCAGGTGTCGTACTCTGTAATCCATTAAGAGTCCTGCAGTTTGTGATTTGCATCTAGTGATGTTAAAATCAGATTTATGAAGCAGATCATTTTGGGGCCAAAACATATATTTGTTTCTACTCTTGACTGCC
This sequence comes from Podarcis vaucheri, assembly GCF_965113315.1. NCBI lineage: Eukaryota > Metazoa > Chordata > Lepidosauria > Squamata > Lacertidae > Podarcis > Podarcis vaucheri. Next base: position 23,255,020 of record NC_138749.1, read on the forward strand.
ATAAGAAAGTTTTTGCTGGGATTGGTAGAGAGTTTATAGTACACAGAAATAGTACTCTCCAGCCTGTAAGTGCTGGTAACCAGGTTATGTCACCTCAACCAGCCTACAGGAAATATACTAACATTCTTGATTTATGTATTTTTAAAATATAGCAATTTTATTTGCAAGTTCAAAAGCTCATTTAATGATTCTGTTAGTTCCTCCTTCAGATCCACTGTCAGTTGGCATGGCACTGCTACAGTATATTTATTAGGACTTTTGTTTTTACGTTTCTGATGAAAAGCCAGCCAAAACATTTTTAGCTCCTACAGCAATACAGCCAAGCCTTATCCAGGTCTGAAAACTATTAGAAGTATTATTTACAGGAGCAAGTAAGCCAGAAAACAAGAAAAGATGTTAGTTTTTATTTATTTAAAAAGAGAGCTGCTGTTAAGAATAATACATCTTGAAATACTTAAAACAGAACACTGCTTGCAACAGCCAAGGGGAAACAGGAATGTCATGAGGCCAAGAGAAGGCATTTTTAGCCAATTGCATCATTTCTTCTTGTGCTTGTAGAAGCTTCACTATAGCTCTACTATGATCATATAGCTGAGTCTTGGCTGTGTATACATCATGTAGCCTCACTTTTTGCAAGCAGGTGGTCCACGATCCATGATGGAAAGCTATCGCAGGCTTAAGTTAGTTGGTAGAGTTCTGATAAAATCCTCATTGTTTCAGTTGGTAAGTTTTATTCATTCTGTGTGCCAGTGCAGGGTACGTATGGCCATAAGCTTGCATTGTTTATCCTAGCTGAAGTATTCTCTCATTACTTGTGCATATTGTGCATAAATAATTGGAAATGCATGTCTACTACTTAAAATGAAAAAAGTTCAAAACAAATAAGGCTTACTCTTTGTCTGACAACAACCAGATGTTGTATGTACGTCAAACTTAGCCTAAATCTGTTTTACTAGTTAAACAAACATTTTTATTCAGGGAGATGGCTCACCTTTTGTGTTAATCGGATTTTGAAGTTCTGATCCACAATTGTTTTGAAAATGTGCAACTAAAGCAGTCAAGTGACTCAAAATTATACATCTCTCAGTAATGTCTCGCTAAAGATCCTGTGAGTTCTCTGTGACTCAGTGTGACTCAGAAGTGGTAATGGAAAATATGCAAGTGATATCTAACCCATTCATCCATTGTCTGTTTGCTTTTTTTGAATATACCTTACAGATTTAGGACTCTTCTTTGTTTGCCAGACCTAGCCAGTTCATTTATTCATTTCTTCATTCATTCATTCATTAGATTTATGTTTTGGTCCTATCATTCCAGTAAGGCAGTAGTTTTCAGACTGTTCTGGTACCTCAGGACCCTAGGGTTCCTTCCAAGTTTAGGCTTTTCAGTGAGAAAATCAATAATGGCAAAGTTCCCTGGAAAGCAACTTTCCACCATAATTGTTTTTTCCCTTTTATGCATACCCCTAGGGGAGTATTGAGTGTGTTTTCCAAAAGCACTCTTGAGAATTGTCAATGTACTTTGAACTCACTGTGCATAGGAGAACATGCTCTAGAATCCCTTGCAATTTGGAAGAGTTCTTCAGCAGATAAATTGGTGCGGAAAGGATTCTAAAAGCTTTAAAATAAGTGCTCTAAAACTGGATTTGGTGTGCATGTGGTTCTCACATGTTTTCAGGAAGTGGCTTAGGCCAATCTGGTAGCAGCTGCATCCTTTTTGAACCAAGCTGGCCAAATCATCCTTGTATAGAGCTGCCAGTTAAAATCCTACTGTAGCTACTTACTGTACAAAAAGAAAACAAAAGTTTTAGTATGGGACTTACTTGACCATAGAGGTAGATAGTTGCTTAGGGGTCCCCATTTCAAGGGGTATTTGCCGCAATGGTCTCTCCCCCTGACCTCAGCGTATCCGATGCTGTCAGCATTCTCCACAATTCTCTGTGAGGATATACAACCTTCTGGGACACTGTTGATAGGAGGTTGCCTGTGTCTTTTCCCACCCAAGGTGCTGAAAAGAAAACTTGAGCCACGCCTGGGCAGAACTTTGGGAAGTGTACACCATTTGGAAATGTACAAATTCCGTTGCAACAAACAAAAATATGTTTGCAATGTGTTGAACATTTAACCTCTTTTATGCCTTTTTTATCTGAAAGTTTTACAAGGAGAGCTGTATGTAAGTTATGGAGACAATTCTAAAGTCTGATTTTGCCTTTTAATTGCTTAGATTGCTGTGAAATTACAACTGGAATCTAGAAGTTTGTAAAATTGGATCTGTCTTATTTACTTGAGCAGTGGCTATAAATTCAGGCTTGTTGGGCTGAAAGTCTTACAGAAACACAGAATTGCGGGAATAGTAGTCTCACTTCTTTGCTCACTTTCTGTGGCCACACTGAGCACTCCAGAATTCACATATCTTCATTAAACGTGTTTATAATATTACTTTTCATGAAATGAACAGAGCTGAATTAACAATCAGGAGCTCTTCTTCACTTTTCACTTCTTGTTTACCCCTGAATGTGAAAATGTAATATATATATGTTAAAGGTGTTACCTTAGGATAATGTCATCAACTATTAACCTGTAATCATGCAGAAGAAAAGCTATGATCACCCTTGAGTTCAGTCATCTCTTGTATTTTGCAGCAAAGTGATGTAAGTATGGTACATAGTACTGGTGATCTGAAATGCATATTCTAGGTGGAGTTTGCTTACAGCAAACAATTGTAAGATGACTTGTAGGGTAAGGTAAATATTTCAGCCCAAGGCAGCTTACAATTGATCTTTTAAAAAAAAGATTTCAAAACCATGTCTAGGTATGGTAAGCACTTTGGTGCTACATGCAGAACGCACACTGGTTATACTATGAAGTATTGCAGAGAAAATCTCTTAAGCAAAGGTTTTATTATGTCATAGAATATAGGAACAATTTCAGAATTCTTTAGACTGTGAACAGCAAGCGTAATTAGCAGTATAGCTTTTAATTAGACTTGTTCCAGTCATCTTTTAATTCCAGTATATCTTTTTTGTTCATTATGCAGGAGCCCTTACCAAAGTGAAGGAAAGTAAGCGGCATGTAGAAGAAGGGAAGATGGAGGTTCAGAAAGCCGATGGCATTCAGGATCGTTGTAACATTATTTCTTTTGCCACCCTGGCAGAAATTCACCATTTTCACAAAATTCGAGTGAGAGACTTCAAATCACAAATGCAGCATTTCTTACAACAGCAAATACTTTTTTTCCAAAAAGTGACACAGAAGTTAGAAGAAGCTCTTCACAAGTATGACAGTGTTTAATATGATTAATTCTTGGACTTTAAATAATGGATATTTCTAAGCTTGTGGATGGAATGAACAACGGATACAAACTCCACTCTCAAGTATCTCTTGACACCTTTTGGGATGGTGTACAAGGATGATTTTGTAATCTGTTCTGGAGTCCAACTGAACCTAAAATTGCCTAAGGAGGACATAATTATGCCTATATAGTGGAGAACTGTACTACACATTGTAACTAAGTTATACTCAAAATGCCTACACTACCATTGTAATGTTTTTGAAATAATGATTATACTATTTGCCTTACTGCTTTTTTGAAATACGGTATTTTAGTGCATAATATGCTGTAGACCTCAAAACCTTTTGGGTCTTTAAGGAAGTTGGTTAGATAAAAGCCTGCTTCAGATGCCTTTTTAAAATTCTCTTCGGTATGAATTTTTAAATTCAGCCAATTCTCTGTTTACAAATTCCTGTTAGAGCAGCTATGCGATTTTGTGCCTTTAGAATTACAGTTTTTCATTATTATTATTTTCTAGTAAACCACATTTCTATGACTGATTGAATGAAGGGTTGGCACCTCTGATAGGGCCTGATTTCAAACCTCACAGTGACTGAAAAATAACTTGTCATGTAACTTGCACACCTAGGTATTATGATAAATTTTGGCTGGAAAAAACCCAGGATTTAAAATCATTTTAGACTTTGTGCTGATTAAAAATACTATTTATTATTTGTACCAGAATCTTAAATCTACAAGTAAGAAATCAGCACTGCTGTATTTCCTTTCTTAACATGACAACGTAAAATATTTCACTGTAACATGTCTTTGAATAGAAACTTTGGACCACTTATCTAATAAAAGAATACTGAAGTATATCAGTGGGATAAGAATAGAGGATCAGTGGCTCATATTTGTATGTATGTATTGTTTGTGAGAATTGCTTAGCATGGCAGCTGATTTATTTGGTCATAAACCTGGTGTTGCATTGTCAACTGAAACTTGCAAATCACAATTTGCCAGTGCGACCAAACCAGTCACACTATCCTAAAACTGCCTCTGTAGGAGTGTGCTTTGTGGCATAATATGCCTTGGCCATCTGCAATATCAGCAGCGGCATTGTAGTGTGCCTAAGGACTTACCTAAGCCCCACAATTATTATTTTTTTAAAATAGTTCCCCTAATTGTAATTTCTTAAGTCAAATAACAATAATTTTGAAATACTGTCTTTATCCTATAGGTCTGTTTCCTTTTAATGTAATTAACTAATCCACAGAAGGACCCAACTGCTTCTGCAAGCCAAAGGGGCTTTGGATTTTAGTTCCTTAAATAACAACCACTTGTACTGAAACAAACAAACAAACACCAGCAACTCCTTTAATCAGTTTTAAAAGTAGATCTGCTGCAAACAAAAAAGAAAACAAAAATCCTTGTGGTTGTGTGGGACCATGCATTCATAGGACAAGCTTACTTCCAGCTTTAAAGCAACTGCTAATATGGAACTTTGCAACTCTAGTAGCACAGGTGTGGGAACAATATCACCCATACAAGAAAATTTACCAGGTTCTTTCTCTTATTAACTACATTTTTTATGTATGTGCATGTTGTGTGAAGGGGAGAGGGAGAGAGAGAGTGAGTAATGGCAATTCATCATGTTGACATAACAAAAGTCAAGCTTGTAAGTTTTGCTGTAAGATGAGATAGTAGTTGTTCCATGGCACTAGTCTTCCTGGTTTCGCTGTTTTTTTGTTTCATTTCCTGGTTTTAACCAAGGAAGAAAAAAAATGCAGTCACAAGACAAATTCCCCATCTAATCACACAAGGGTTACCTACTAAGTCTGATGATTTAAAGTAAAGAAATAATGTGAGTACTTCCGTACATATGTGTACATTGTGCATTATCATATTTTCACTTTCAAACCATTCTAGAGTATCCTGAAACAAATCTATGTGACATTATGCATCCTACTGTACATAGGATACCTGGACTACTAGGAATTTGTCCCGTGACCAACAAGCTGAGGATGAAGCACAGCCTTTGAACCTACCATGCTCAGACATGCATACTAGGTTGGGGGGGGGGCATTTTTCTTTGGTCTTGTGGATTTTATATTTGCCGAGGAAGGTTCTTTAATTCCTTATGCAACAATCCTTCAGCTTCTGGCTCTTTTATTGGACACTTATCCAACGTATATTATGTTTGTATTTCATCACTGTTTTTCATGGATTCATCACGGATACAGGGAAAAGGTGAAGAAAATTAACTTCTAATGCTAAACTGATGTGCGGACTCCAAAGCTTTAGTCTTGCTCCCCCCCCCCAACAGATTATGGGGCAATCTAGTTTACTAGGAGTGCATGTCTTTCAGATGTTTAGCAGGCCTGCCATTACACAGAGCAGGCCAAAGTTGCTGTGATGTGTGAAGATGGTGCACAAATCAACCTCTGTATATTTTTATTTATAACAGCCATTTTATATGCCATCATTTTGGGCACAACTCAACATTATAAAAACATCATAAGATCAACAACCAAAGCTAGTAAAGGCATCAGTAGTAGCAGCAGCATTAACTGCCACTAAAACCCTTTAACCTTAAGCATAATAAAACATAGGCCAGACTAAAATAAACATAAGAGCCCTGCTTGATCAGACCAAAGGCCTATCTTGTTGAGCATCCTCTTCTCAAATTGACTAGTCAGATACCTATGGGCAAGCCACATGCAACTTTAGAGCAACAGCTCTCTTCCCCACTTAGGATTCATAGCAACTGGTATACAGTAATATTGCCTCTGACAGTGGGGTAGAGCATAGCAGTTGTGGCTCATATCCATTAATGAATTTGTCTTCTACATCTTGTGGAAGCAAAATTCATAATTTAACTGAGTTGTGAGAAAAAGTTCTCTGAAAAGATTCTGATACAAAGACAACCAGTCCTTAAATGACAATTCTTTAAAACTGGTATACAATTATGCAGCGTTGAGGGTCAGTATTCCTCAAGTATTCCTCAGAACCTCTGCTTCGTTCTCCAGTGTCCAGGACAGACATGTTTACACCGTCCTTTAAGTGGGAACACATTATTTTTAGCTGAAAAGAGATTCCTTCCATGAGATCTGCAGACACAGTGAAAGAGGCCTGAAGAACAGGTTTGAAGGGACTTTAGCAGCATTCCCTCTGCATAAAAACTCAGGGCTTTCCCCCACTCTCCTTTGAACTTTCCTTGTGATAAAGGCCAAGCAAATAGATTGTTCCATGAGTTATGTATGCATATGGGGCACTGAGTAACACACTGGCTTTCATTTTAGTAAGTGTTGTCACTGGATCTTCCCAGCAAATTTAGGATGATAGTCAGATTTTAAAAACCCAAGGGAAGGGGAGTGAACATGTAACTTAGCTTAGGGATAACTGTTCATATGGTTGCATTCCGCAACTTGTTACTGTTTTCAATGGAATGTTTTCCATTGCCAGTGACCACAAGTTAACTGTTGCTCGGAACTTCTTGTTTCTTTTAATGGGAAATGGGTAACTTTTCATGTTGAGCTGCTTCTCTCCCTAAACACTGAATGATACAGTGGTACCTCAGGTTACAAATGCTTCAGGTTACAGATGCTTCAGGTTACAGACTCCACTAACCCAGAAATAGTACCTCGGGTTAAGGACTTTGCTTCAGGATGAGAACAGAAATCGCGCTGCAGCAGCGGCAGGCCCGATTAGCTAAAGTGGTGCCTCAGGTTAAGAACAGTTTCAGGCTAAGAATGGACCTCCAGAACAAATTAAGTTCTTAACCCGAGGTACCACTGTACCGTGCTAAGAACGGATGTGGCTTCTTAAGTACACTGAAGTGTGCCTATACGATTTGCTTTGCTGAATTCAGTGCATGGTTGTGCTGTTTCCACAGCTTATGGTAGGGGACAGACTGGATTTCAGACAGTTGTGTTTATATCTTTTTAGTGGACTGACCTGCTACAATGCTATAGCAAGCCCTTGAGTCTTTCAGAAGACTCATTCACACATTACACTGAACACAGGTACAATCTGTACAGATGTATGAGTGTTCGTGTGTAAGAGAATATGCTTGTTGATTTTCACAGATCAGCTGGTGGGTACATAGGTATGCAAACTGTACATTTGGTAAAGGTTACATGTGAATAACTACAAGTGCACAGCTCAGATGTCAGTATACACAGGTACACAGATTGTATGATGGTTGGATGTAACATGTGAACACCCCTGAAGACATCTTTATTCTAATGTAATCGGGGTGGCAGGAGATAGTGACCAAGTGGAATTGAACTCCCTGCACATCAGAATTAAAGAACTTTCATCGGTAAATAACAAATCCACAAGACAAAAAAATAAATAAATACCCCCCAGACCGGTTATCATTCTCACATTTTGCCCTGTCTTATCTTGGAACATCCTCCTTCAAATGGATGGGCACATTTAAAACACAGAAGAAGAAGAAGAAGAAGAAGAAGAAGAAGAAGAAGAAGAAGAAGAAGAGTTTGGATTTGATATCCCACCTTTCACTCCCCTTAAGGAGTCTCAAAGCGGCTAATAATCTCCTTTCCCTTCCTCCCGCACAACAAACGTTCTGTGAGGTGAGTGAGGCTGAGAGACTTCAAAGAAGTGTGACTAGCCCAAGGTCACCCAGCAGCTGCATGTGGAGAAGCGGGGAAGCGAACCTGGTTCACCAGATTACAAGTCCACTGCTCTTAACCACTACACCACGCTGGCACTATAGCCAAAGTAACTCTGATCTTTGGACATCTGTGACATCACAGCAGCAATGGCCAGTGAACTAGAAGTTAATGAGCAGCATTTGCTCACTCCAGATTTTGTCTTTTGGGAGTTTCTGGTTGTTTTTCGGCAGTGGCAAAATTGCTGTGTTTGTTTTGGTCTTTTTTGTTTTTGTAATTTTTCGCACTTTGTGCTTTAATTTGACATCTCCGTATCTGGTAGCAGCAGCCACAGCTTGCCCTTATGACTGTGGGTACCTGGGGCCACATGCCATCACTGGGACATGTGCTCATGCTACCTCAGCACTTTGTGGGTGTCTTGTCCCCCCCCCTATTTAAAATATTGAGGGGACTAGGGCACCAAGGAGTTGGTGTGCCTGTCTGGTAGCAATAAAATGCACACAAAAATCCTGTTTTCCATTCAAGTCTTATGGCACTAGTGGGACAAAATGAAATGCTGAATCCTATGTATGTTGGTCCAACAGTAAACCCTACTGGAGCTTACTCCCAAATCAATGTGCTTAGGATTGCAACCTTAATTATTTTGAACTGTTGTCATTAAACAGATGGTTCCACTCTGAGAGCTCTCCCAAGTGGAAGGTTGCAGTTTCATTGTAGTTTTGATTGAGCCATAGCAATATTGTCTGCTCCTTGTTTTATTTTAAATGCATTGTTACCCAGCTTGATCTCTTGGAATGGTGAAGTAGCCAAACCTAAAAAAAGAGTTCAGCTAATATTAAATGGAAAGAGTTATACTTGGAAGTTGTGGAAAGTCGGAGCCTGTGGGAAATGGAGCAAAGATACAAAAATGCCTGGCAAGCTGGAGACCTTCCAGGGCAGACTTCTAAGAACCATCTGAACACTCCCTGATTCATGTAACTAGCAGGGCACGTGACTTTACAGTGGTTCGCTTAAAGCCTCTTACAGCTGACCTTTGTTAAGACATCTTTTCATTGTGCTGACACTTTCTGATGACTAAAGAGAACACGAGGTTTTGTGTTCTCCTGTGATTACTCATGCACCAGGAACCTTGTTAGCACTAACCTTGCAGTAAAGAGCAACTCTTACAACACACTGTCTGGTTTCCTGCATTCCTGCTGTTGGCGCCTCTCCAAATTCAACCTCCCACATGAAACAGAAAACTCAACACTTTGATTGCAGCAGTTTGCTCTGAAAATTTTGGGGCTTTGCAGTGCAACAAATAAAGTTGATCCAGAATCACAGTTTAAATACTTTGCTGTGTTAATTAGTTGAGGTTAGACAAGTGTGTATGTGCTCTACCAAAGCAATCATCGCAGGCCTCACACATTTTTCAGCCAAGGCTGTGGAAGTGTTTGCAATAACACCAACTTGCTGAGATTTCACTATGTAGACATCAGCCGAGCCCTCATTCCTGTGCCAAAGTCATATAGTTTTGTAGTGCATTAGTATGTACAGCACAGCCTTATGGGAAGGTTTCAAAACTTCGAGTGTGCCCATGTTTATATTGCTTTTATAGACTACATTTTAATGGGGTTTGCATGGGAGTTCAGGTTTATGTAATGAAACAATAGAGATGTTTCTGGTGTCTTTATGGGGGTCCTGCTGTGCCAAAGTAATGATTCCATTCCTCATCCTGATTCATGGTCAGCATTTCATGCTTCAGAAATTATATGAGCCACAGTAAAACTCAAGAACACTTTAATGCCAATGGTGGGCAATCCAATAAAAGCTGGGGGAGGCTAAAACTCATTTAAATCAATGGGACTTAAATACAAGGTGTGACCAGAAAGTTTGATGAATGGTCACAGAAATCGGACAGCAAGAAATATTTGAACATGCAATCGACATTGGAGACCCACAAAATGCTCATAACTGTGTACAAAGATGAAGCTGTAACTCGAAAGACAGTGTATGAGTGGTTTAAGCATTTCCATGACGGGCGGCAAAGCATCAAAGATGACTCGGTCTGGCAGGCCGTCAATGAGCAGAACGGCAGCAAATGTCAACAGAGTTTGTGAGATATTGATGCGGGATTAGCATTTGTCCATCCGAATGATGGCGGAAGAATGGCATATTCTGCATGAAATTGTTACTGAGGTTACTGAGTTGTCCCACCCTCCTTATTCTCCCGATCTGGCCTCAATGGATTTCTTTCTTTTTCCAAAACGGAAATTACACGTCCAAGCTGCTGTGATGAGGCAACTGAAAGCAGTACGAAAAGAGGACTTTTCCAGAAGTTTCCAACAGTTCTACGAACATTGTCAACAGTGCATTGTATCAGAGGGGGGCTACTTTGAAGGCCTGTAAGGTATGTATGTTCAAATATTCTGATTTCTGTGACCATTCATCAAACTTTCCGGTCACACCTTGTATGTTACAGTGCAATCCAAACCACATCTGCTCAGAAGTGCTTGCTGTTGATTTCAGCAGGGCATACTCCCAAGTAAATGGGGTTGGGATTGTACAGGTATACATTGATCTTAATAGAACTGAGCGACAATCCCCTGCAACAAACACCACCCACCTGCAAAACTGCTGTTGGGAATCTCATATTTACTATGTAATATCTAATGTAGTCATTTGTGCCCAGCTTCTGGTGAGCCTCAGTGTGTGTTAAAATCTCAGCAACGCCATAAAAATATTCCCCAAATACGTTTTGACAAATAACACTTTGGTGTTGGTGGTCCCACAAAATAAAAACAGGATATAATTTAAAGTAGGCAAGGACCCAGCTTTTTACTGGGCTGACCTCCACTAGTGTAGGAATATGCAGGGGTTTTTTTAAGCACTAAACATTTCACAGCTTCCATCAATCTGTATTGGTTTTTGATATCCTATATTCAAATGCTGATGGGAAAAGTCGGACAATCGTATAAAACTGCTCCTTACAAATCTCTGTGGAAGCCACAGTGATGCTGACTATGGGGTGATATAAGTAAACATAGTAGGTTGGGTGCTTGACAAGCTGAACATGCTTGTATGCATTTGATATTTGTTCCATCTGTTCCCATATTCCAAGGCAGACAGAAGGTAGATCTGGGGGTGACTTGCAGTAGATTGGCAATGGTTTCTGACTCCCAGTTGACTGCTCACTAGAACCAAATATCACCATCATGTTACCCCAGTACTGCAAGAATTGCACCAGCTGCCAGTTAGTTTCACTGCCCGGACACCATTTTGTGGTAGGGGAGGATAATATATGTTTAAAGTAAAAAGATCGTAAGATCACCACATGGAACTATGTGCATGCCACTGAAGGTGTTTTGTTTTGTATTTTTCAGTAAGTAAGAAAGAATGCTGCAGTGACCAATATCAGCATCGAAGGCCCATGCCCTCAAATGCTGGAGGTGGATCTGTTTGTCACTGCCCCATCATCTGTTGCTCTCTGGACAGCCAACTGATGGGGCTCTGGGCTTGGGGGTTCTATACCTCAGCCCCAAGGCTACTCCAAATCACTGTACCACCTAAGGAAAAAGAAAATATGATGGCCTCACCCTTCAGAAGCCTGGCAGTGGAACCATAGTTCAAGGCAGGTGATGGGGCATCATCCTGCACCATATCTGAGAAATCAAGCTAGCATACACAGCTCTGCCTTTCAACACTTCCCCGCCCCCTAGCATCTGATGCCTGAGGCAGCTGGCACATTCTACCTAATGATAGGGCTGCCTAGATCCAACTTCAGCTACACCACTGATTATAACAGCAAAAACAAACAAACAAGGCCCTGACCTAAGGAATGTTGTTGAAATGAAACATGGTGCACATTCAGTTCTGATGTAAAAACAATGCTCAGAGATGCATATTCCTTAATTCTGTATTTGTCTGCACACACCCCTTAATTTACACCTGGCTCCAACTAATGGACTTTAGGGTTCTAACAATAAATAAAGTGTGACCACTATGGTTATACTGCAGACACAAAACTTACTTCCTTTAGGAAGCATGCTTTGGAAAGACTTTTAAGTACAGCATCATTTGCAGGTATGAAATCCCATGCTCCCTGTTCTCTCATGGAAATGAGGTACATATATCTGCAATATCAGAGAGACAGAAAAGAGGTTCTCTACTCATGCTAAGTAATAAAACTACAGGACAGTCTGTGCCTGATGACTACCAATCAATAACCACTTTCCTGCCTTTCCTGCACATTAATTCATTACAGTTCTGTTGCACTTGGAGATAACATTAAAAGACAATAGGATTTGCTTTCACCTTCTCGGGAGAATATAAATATTGCACTACAATGAGTTCTTTGTGATATCAAAAAGAATGTAAAAAGAGGATCTATTCCATGTAGGATTATAGAATCAGGAAGGAAAAATTGCAATACTTAGAAGAACTAGATTAATCTTTTAAATCACTAAACCTTTATCTTTGCCTTCGTACATTCCTGTTAACACTGTGGGGTTTTTTTTATGATGACATAATTTAAGCGATAGATTGCATCCTGGTTTTTTCTTTTCTCTTTTCAAAAGAAAGCGTTGTCGGTTTCTTCAGTGTTTTACATAAATAAAGAACCTAACAAATATTTTAGGTTTGGGAGACAATCCCATGGGTCAAGATTTATGATTTACTTAGGCTGCAATCCTAACCATGTCTATTTGGAAGTAAATCCCACTGAATTCACTGTGGTTTACTCCTAGGGAATTGGGTTAGAACTGCAGCCTCAGGCTGCAATACTTAGCAAACAATTGGAGTTACTTTTCAGTAGAAGTAGCCAGGATTGTGCTTTAAGGATACAGTACTATTATTATCGCTGTGGGCTAAAGCCTCAGCGCCTAGGGCTTGCCGATCGAGAGGTCGGCGGTTCGAATCCCCGCGGCGGGGTGCGCTCCCGCTGCTCGGTCCCAGCGCCTGCCCACCTAGCAGTTCGAAAGCACCCCCGGGGGCAAGTAGATAAATAGGTACCGCTTACCAGCGGGAAGGTAAACGGCGTTCCGTGTGCGGCTCTGGCTCGCCAGAGCAGCGTTGTCACGCTGGCCACGTGACCCGGAAGTGTCTTCGGACAGCGCTGGCCCCCGGCCAATAGATGTGAGATGGGCGCACAAACCCCAGAGTCTGTCAAGACTGGCCCGTTCGGGAAGGGGTACCTTTCCTTTACCTTACTATTATTATCTGGGAGTAAGTCCCACTGAACTCAGTGGGGAATTTGCTAAATGAAAAGTTTGGTTAGTTTAACAGAAGCCAGCCCTGCCTGAGGCATTCCAAGTCCCAGGTCTATCTACCAGTAATTTTGCCAATGCTTTTGCATATGCAGATCACAGTAGAAAGTATAACTAATATCAAAGCAATATTAAAACTGTTACTAACTTTGACTGCCCTTTTCTTTTTGATGAGGAATTGCTGGTTCAGAACAGAAGTATTCACTACTTCTTTCTTTTCTTTTTTTACAGGGAAACAATAGATGAGCTTCACAGCTGCGGCACTGCTGCCTTTCCAGCTGAAGAATGTCCCTAATGTGTTGGAAGCAAGGCAACTACTTTCCTTTGGATGCTAGAATTTCCAAGTACAGACTGATTCCACAAATGTCAAGACTGCTACATCTCAAACTGCAGTCTTTCGTCAACCATGTGAATGAGCCCAATATTTTGTGCTGAGAGCAGGCCTGGTGCCAGCTGTTGGCCAGATTAGGTATTTGCCAAGGGCCCCAGGGGATTAGAAGGACCCCTTAAAGGGCAGACAAGCCTGCACGGTCATTCACCACCCTCCCAGCCAGACTTTTTAGTGGTAGGTGTCAGTGCTGCTTTTGAAGAGGAGTCAAGCTCAGCTCCCATCCATGGTGGCCACCCACCATATTAAGTTACCCCCTATACAGTGCCCTGGCTAATACATAGATGAAACTGATTTCAAAGATAGAATAATAGAAGTGTAGTGTTGGAAGGGATCCTGAGGGTCATTTAGTCCAGCCCCCTGCAAGACGAGAATCTCAAGTGAAGCATCCATGACAGATGGCCATCCCATCTCTGCTTATCAACCTCCAAGGAAAGAGACTCTACCACCTCCCAAGGAAGTCCGTTCCATTGTTGAACAGCTCTTACTGTCAAAAAGTTCTTCCCAATGTTTAGTTGGAATCTCCTTTCTTGTAACTTGAAACCAGTGGTTTAGGTCCTACCCTCCAGAACAGGAGAATTCCATGTGACAGCCCTTTAGATACCTGAAGGTGTTTCACTTTCAGGAGAATGGTGTGCAAGTTCTGTCACATTCAATGAAACTTCAGGGGAAGCAGAAGTTAAGTCATTCCAAAATAAGATATTGGAGCACTCCAAATCATTTGCCCATAGTAAATCTAGCTGAAAGGCAACACATAGGGATGTACATTGATTATTGCAATGCATCCTTAATTACTGTTGCTGTATAATTATAAGTTTATTATATTGTACAATCTTAGAACGTTGTATAACCTCAGAAGGCGTGTGGTTGTGAGGCGGCATGGCTGTGACAAACAAAACGGGATGTACTTCAGAATTGGTCACTACATTACAGCATCCACTTGTTTTGTTTTCTGTTTCACCACAACTATCTTGTATTACAGGACCTGGCAAGATTACAGGCAACAGCTTGACACGACAGGGTCAAAGAATGACAGTGTGATTCTTTCATGTTTACTCACTAGTTGCATTGTGTTCAATGGGGCTTACTCACAGTTAAGTGTACATAGGATTTCTGTCTGAGTTATGGACATAATGCAGCACTATGCATTTAAAAGCCTTTGGTCGGAAGCAGTGGCATAGCGTGGGGGGTGCAGGGGGCGGCTGCACCGGGCGCAACATCTGGGGGTTAGGGTTAGGGGGCGCAAATCCACGGGTTAGGGGGCGCGAATTACTTGCCTTGCCCCGGGTGCTGACAACCCACGCTATGCCACTGGTCGGAAGAGATGAGGGATTGTATATTTTTAATAGCAAATTAAACAATTCCCCTCTCCAGGGTAGTCTGAGTAGTACTATACTTTCTTAACTTCTCTCCCAGTTACTCATAGCACAATATTTTTATCTTTTCTTTCCCTCTATCTAAAACAAGTGTGGGGAAAGCTAACACTGCATGATGCAGTCATGCAAGGATGACTTACAAAACTATCATGTGACTCAGGCAGATGGTTAGATCACTAAGAAGGGTCTCAGGTGATCTAGCCATGAGATCAGCTAATCTATAAAATGTTGTGTGGATAGCCTTTGGGTGAAGTCAGAGATTGCAGCCGGATAAGAGATTTATGAGTGAACCACTTTGAAAGCTATCTTAAAGTAGGGTTAGGAGAGCGATGCCAGTGTGGTAATTGGTATTCCATTTGGGGCCCCATGCTACACTTCTGCCAAGCAAGGCTTTTATGCAACGTGAGCTCCTGACAAAGCATCCCATGCAGATATAAAATATCTGTCTTAAGAACTGCAGCAAACATAGGGTCAGAATGAACCCCTAAGGGGGGAGGGGAACAGGTCACATCCAGCAGCTAGTGAAAAACATTATGTCCAAAGAAGCCGCATGCTGTGTAATTCTCTTGAGTCTAATAAACAGTGGATGAAATGCTGATTCATTGAAACGAGTCGCACTGCATAAACAGGAAACTGGAGTTGCGGCCACACAGAACCATCAGAGCCTCTGAGTTGAATGAAGGGATGAGATTGAAATTCTTTCCGAGGGTAGAAAATCACAAACTCTACACTGGATGGCATTTCTTGCATTTAGCAGTCAAATGCGTATTATTGATCTTATTTCCCCACCCTTTCTTCCTCTCAAAATGCTGACCTGTTTCTACCATCTGCTGAAAGTATCATAGACAGCACTTAGAGGCCTGGGCATTGATCTCGGGAGACACCCTGCAGCTTTTAGGGTTGGTTCTTTCAATGTCTCCTGCTTAGTCCCATCTACTGAGATTGATCTCTGTGACAAAAAAAAAAAAAACACCTTTCAGCTGTGCGGAATTGCAACTTGTCTCCCAGTGCTATATTAAATATTTCTAAAATACATCCCCGGAAGCTTTTCAGATCACAGTCTGTAATGTTAGCCATGCTGTAAGTTGGGAACTCTTACGCATGTAAAGGTTAAACGTAAAAATATACCAGATATTTGGAACGTTTAACTATACGATTTCATTATCATAAGATAATGAGCTGGCTCCTACAGGAGGCAGTGATGGCCACCAACTTGGAAGGCTTTAAAGGAGGATTGGACAAATCAGTGAGAATAAAGCTGTCAATGGTAACTGGCCATGACAACAATGCTCTTCCTCTGTGGTTGGGGGCAGTAATGCTTCTGAATACCAGTTCCTGGGAACCACAGGGAGGGTCAGTGCTGTTGTGCTCAGATATCAGGGATTGTGCTGAGGCGGGCTGCACAGATGAGGAATGGTGGGAACCTCCCCCTCCCCCTGCTCCTGGTCAGGATCCTGAATATTCCCAGAAACAGTGGGACAGTATAGATTTGGAACACTGGTTCGCAGAGGGACATAGTTCAGAAGAAAAAAGTTGGGAAGAATTGGGTGGTAAACAGCTAGGAGAAGAAGAACCAGGAGAAATAGAGTTAACATACTCCGGTATGTTAACATACCACTGGTACTCTGGCCAGTGGAAGTGATGATATTCCAGCTGAACTATTTAAAATTTTAAACGATGATGCTGTCAAGGTGCTACACTCAATATGCCAGCAAATTTGGAAAACTCAGCAGTGGCCAGAGGATTGGAGAAGATCAGTCTACATCCCTATCCCAAAGAAGGGCAGTGCCAAAGAATGCGCCAACTACCGCACAATTGCACTCATTTCACATGCTAGCAAGGTTATGCTTAAAATTCTACAAGGCAGGCTTAAGCAGTTTGTGGACCGAGAACTCCCAGAAGTGCAAGCTGGATTTCGAAGGGGCAGAGGAACCAGAGACCAAATTGCAAACATGCACTGGATTATGGAGAAAGCTAGAGAGTTCCAGAAAGACATCTACTTCTGCTTCATTGACTATGCAAATGCCTTTGACTGTGTCGACCACAGCAAACTATGGCAAGTTCTTAAAGAAATGGGAGTGCCTGATCACCTCATCTATCTCCTGAGAAATCTCTATGTGGGACAAGAAGTTACAGTTAGAACTGGATATGGAACAACTGATTGGTTCAAAATTGGGAAAGGAGTACGGCAAGGCTGTATACTGTCTCCCTGGTTATTTAACTTATATGCAGAATTCATCATGCGAAAAGCTGGACTGGATGAATCCCAAGCCGGAATTAAGATCGCCGGAAGAAATATCAACAACCTCAGATATGCAGGTGACACAACCTTGATGGCAGAAAGTGAGGCGGAATTAAAGAACCTTTTAATGAGGGTGAAAGAGGTGAGCGCAAAATATGGTCTGAAACTCAACATCAAAAAAATGAAGATCATGGCTACTGGTCCCATCACCTCCTGGCAAATAGAAGGGGAAGAAATGGAGGCAGTGAGAGATTTTACTTTTTTGGGCTCCATGATCACTGCAGATGGTCAAAGCAGCCACGAAATTAAAAGACTCCTGCTCCTTGGGAGAAAGGAGATGGCAAACCTAGACAGCATCCTAAAAAGCAGAGACATCACCTTGCCAACAAAGGTCCGTATAGTTAAAGCCATGGTTTTCCCAGTAGTGATGTATAGAAGTGAGAGCTGGACCATAAAGAAGGCTGATCGCCGAAGAATTGATGCTTTTGAATTATGGTGCTGGAGGAGACTCTTGAGAGTCCCATGGACTGAAAGAAGATCAAACGTATCAATTCTTAAGGAAATCAGCCCTGAGTGCTCACTGGAAGGGCAGATCGTGAAGTGGAGGCTCCAATACTTTGGCCACCTCATGAGAAGAGAAGACTCCCTGGAAAAGACCCTGATGTTGGGAAAGATGGAGGGCACAAGGAGAAGGGGACGACAGAGGACAAGATGGTGGAACGGTGTTCTCGAAGCTACAAACATGAGCCTGACCAAACTGTAGGAGGCAGTGGAAGACAGGAGTGCCTGGCGTGCTCTGGTCCATGGGGTCACGAAGAGTCGGACACAACTAAACAACAACACTCTGGTTTGCTGGAAAGTGTCCAGCTACTCAGTCCAAGGTCCAGGAGATTAGATAAGGTAGCTGCACGGAAGGCACAGTGGTTGCGAGATCAGGTTGCAAGACAAGGAAGTGATGAAGGTGACTTGGGGGAAGTGGGTGTTAACCTTAATTGGGAGCACCTTTACTCTAAGAATGGACTCTTTGTTCTTTCGCTGTGATCATTAAAATCTCTTTAAATGGTAAGAGACTATTTTTGCTTTGTTCTGCTTATCCACGGCCAAAGGGAAAGAGGAAGCCACTTCCCCAAAGCCTGATAGCAGGTCCTGCTTGCAGGCTTCCCATATAGTCACCTGAGTGGTCACTGTGACAACAGAATGCTGGGACTAGATGGGCCATTTGCTTGATCCAGGAAGTTGTTCTTATGTTATTTAACCAATTGTTTGACTCTTCCCTGGTCTTTCAGTGATGCTACTGCTGTTGTGCAGGTGGGATTTGAAAGTAGCTTGTGGCCTGTGAAATATGCAGAATTTGCTCTTGAGACTTTGATTAGGATCACCAGGATCTGGCCCGGTTTCTTAGAGGAACATTAGACAATAATCCCCCCCCCTCAAAAAAAACCCTCAATGTTTCTGCATTCTGATTTCTTACTTTGGCTGGCCCATTTTCACCAGCCAGTAGGACAGAGCCTTGGTTTACTCTAGCCGCAGCCATGATCATGCTGGTTGGGCTAATGGGAGTTGTAGTCCAAAACATCAGGGATGTACCAGGCAGCCAATAGCTGTTGTATTAGATGCATAATAATTAGATGAAAAGGTTATTTCGTTTACATTGACTTGAGAAATGAGTTTTCTGAAACAGTCTTTTGCTGCAATGGCCCTGGGCTTCAACTAAGGTAATGGGTGAATTATTCATTGTGAATAATTTATCCAATCAATATAGACATTTTTTCATCAAATGAATGATTCATTCCTTGTTAACATGTTCATTATTCACCCAGTGCCTGCCTTTAGCCAAATTGCAGATTGAGTCCTACGGTTCTGTGTGAAATGGGAGGATGATGGGTTTCTCTGAATTTTCTTTCGCCTGGATTTATTTTTCCTCCTTGTTCTGTTTGTTATAGTTTTAGAACTGGCAGAATCAAGAATAACTTAGGAGCGTATACTCAAGATCATGGACATTTCCTCCCCTGACACTAGGTCACAAATGTTCACACTGTTTCATATATAAACAGATAACACAGAGAGAAGAAATCCATTTCCTTCCACAGTTGCTTTTTTGTGCAATGTTTAGCAAAAAAATGTGAACTAAATCTTCCTGTTTTTCCTCTGCATTATTCTCTCCTCTTGATTTTTTTTCTCGTATACTTTTCACTCTCTGCCCATTAACAAACATACAAACAAAAATACGCCTACTTTAAATTGGCACTGAGGCAAGGTTGTTATCTGAGCTACTTAGGTTTTTCCTGTTTCTTAAGCGATGCTCTGTAAAATAAGAGTTTTGAGAACATAAGGATGGCCATTGAGGTTGGCAAGGTGGGCATTTGCCAGGGCCACATGCTCGGTGGAGGGCCTCAAGTGGGAATGTGTACAAAGGAGAACAACCAAATTGGCAAAGGGTCTGAAAATCAAGCCTTCTTAGGAATGGTTGGGGGAAGACTATCTTCAAATATCTGAAGGGCTGTCACATGGAAGGTGGAGCAAGCTTGTTTTCTGCTGCTGCAGATGGTAGGACCCAAACCAATAGATTCAACTTACTAAACAGGAGAATCCAACTAAACATTAGGAAGAACTTTCTAATATAGTTTAAGTCCATCTTTTTTCTCAGGAAACTCTGGGAATTGTAGCTCCTTGAGGGCAATAGGATCCCCCTAACAACTCTCAGAGGGGCACGGGTGGCGCTGTGGGTTAAACCACAGAGCCTACGACTTGCCAATCAGAAGGTGAGCAGTTTGAATCCCCATGACAGGGTGAGCTCCCGTTGCTCGGTCCCAGCTCCTGCCAACCTAACAGTTCGAAAGCACGTCAAAGTACAAGTAGATAAATAGGTACTGCTCTGGCAGGAAGGTAAACGGCGTTTCCGTGTGCTGCTCTGGTTCGCCAGAAGCGGCTTAGTCCTGCTGGCCACATGACCCGGAAGCTGTACGCCGGCTCCCTCAGCCAATAAAGCGAGATGAGCGCTGCAACCCCAGAGTCAGCCACGACTGGACCTAATGGTCAGGGGTCCCTTTACCTTTACCAACTCTCAGCACCCTTAACAAACTAAAGCCCCCCCCCAGAATTAGGGGGGCTGTAGTTTGTGAAGGATGCTGAGAGTTGTTAGGGGAGCCATGACTATTTAAAGTGGCATCACAGTGATTTAAACGTACGGTGGGAATGTGTCCTAAGTTTTACTTGGAGTAGGCCCATTTAAATTAATGGAAAGAAGTCAGTCATCGTGATTAATTTCAATGGGTCTGTGCTGCGTAGGACAAGCATTGTATGCAACCCTAAATGATACAAGTGGGAAGAGAAAAACCTGTCACAGGAGCTGCTCAACGGTGGCAGGTACCCATTGGGACTGATAAGACAGGGAGACCAACAGGAGACAGAACTAAAGGCAATGTCAGGCAGAGACAACCCCTGGCTGGTAGTAAGAAAGACAGCAGGCAGGTGGGAGCTGGCTAAGGGCAGACTGAGGTTGGTAGGTAGGGCAGTGCCCACTTCAACCTAATGCACCAGCCTCCCCTGGTGCTGCTACCCATGTAAACATAAAATATTGATTACAGATAGGTAGCCGTGTTGGTCTGCCATAGTCAAAATAAAAAAATTCCTTCCAGTAGCACCTTAAAGACCAACTAAGTTACCGTAGTTCTTGGTATGAGCTTTCGTGTGCATGCACACTTCTTCAGATACACACATGTATCTGAAGAAGTGTGCATGCACACGAAAGCTCATACCAAGAACTAACTTAGTTGGTCTTTAAGGTGCTACTGGAAGGAATTTTTTTATAAAATATTGACACAGAGTTCTAGAAACCCTTATTTGCACGGTATGTGAAAGGTTAAGATTCATATTAACTGGAACATTTAATGAACTGAGCCAATCCATTTCAGACATTTTGCCCTTTTAAAAGCTGAGTTGTAATCCAATTTTTACTCAGACTTAAACCTATTAAAACTTTTTTGCTTTTCAACTGTTTTTAAATTTTTACACTTTTATTGTATGGGTTTTTTTAATCTTTTGAATGTTGTAAACTGCTTTGATATATTTTTATGATTCAGTGGCATATGCCTATATTTTCATAAATTAATAAATTAAATGAGTGTGCCTCATATGCCCATTACTTTCAACGGGTGTTCTCTGAAGTGGACTAACACTGGCAACAACACTGTGCTGTAATATTTAGGCAAGGCAGGAAAGAAAACCCAGCTTGTAATTAACAGAACAAGAGTAGAGTTTGTGGCTGTGATTATGATTCAGGGTGGCATTCATGCATAATGTGACCCTGGGGGGAAAGTATTTAACCTGCCTGTGCCCCATAACAATGCACCTGTCTGCGTGGGTGTGAGCAAGGGGGGGATGTGACATTGCTGCGTGTGACATAGATATGCATGACGCATGGTGAGACACAGACAGGGCAGTGTTAGGCCACTGTGCATGAAAAGACACACAGTGCCTGGTGCTCTCCCGAGGCCATTTCCATTAAGCTCCCTTATGCTGATTAATCCATTATCTGCACTCAGCTTTAATCAAGATTGTGAGGTACACCCAGTTCTAAGCATTAAACAAATTGGCAAGGTAATTATTATGGTGCCACTGAGATGCAAATAGCTCTTTCAGCTGCATTGGTGACTAACGTTTGTTGGGCTTCTCCTTCTAACGTTCAGGGATGACATTCTGTGGTCACTGAATCTCTAAGTGCTTCTTGTAATCAAAATATTGTTAAAGTCTCCCAATTGCCACAGATGCTCTAAAAACACACCAGCGTTTTTAATTTTGTAAGTATCCATAAGTTGGGATTTGGATCTTTCAGAATCCCCTCTTATGAAAATATCCTCAATACCTAAAATCTGCAGTGGCTGTCTTGAAAAGGTCACGCAAAAAGTAGGAATGGGTCTTTCTATGACACTTTAAAAAAAAATAGCAAGATTTATATGCTACTTAATTAAAAAATAAACTATTTCAATAAAATGGAAAAGGCCTTTCCCTTTGTGCTGCAGTCCTGGTGAAAATCAGCTCCACATTGAAGCTGATATTGATCCCTTGTTGACCTCCCTTGGATCAGGGAGGGAAGCTCCTAGGAGCCATGGTCATTTTTGAGGCTTGCCAAATGTATTCCTCTTTCCACCATTTCCACATGGTTCTCCACAAGCCAAAGGCTAGTAGAAGTCAAAAGTGTTGGAATGAAGGGGAGCGTGGAATGATACAATAAAAATTAAACCCTTAGTTAATTTTGCCTGCATGCATGTGTAGAAATGCTTTGAGAACGTTTTCGTCTTCTTCTGGCATCTAATCTCATTGGTGCTGTAACTTCACAACTCCACAGTAGGGTTGTGCTGAAGAGTGGATGATTCTCTTTTTCCGCAGGAAGACCCATAATTGTATACTAGATAAAAGGGAGAATTACATACATAGCAAGGAATTAAGAGATCCTCCCAGACATTAGCCCTGAAGCTTTAGGGTGATTGTGGAACTTTGTAATCTGAAGCCTTTGCAGCTGCTGAATTTCTTGTGACGAAACCTCTGAAAGTGTTGCGTGCTTGGTTTTACTCTGAGTATACGGGGACATAAGACGAGCCCCACAAGATTGGATCAAGGATTCAGCTACTTCCTTCAGAATACTGTTTCCAACATTAGCCAGCCAGATACTTCTGGGTCCAAAAACTAGGGAAGGAAGACAAAACAAAAGACTAGCAAAACATCATGTTCTGGCCTGGCGTTGCCTCTCTCCTATTTTAGATGGTAGTGTGTGTATTCTTTCATAGTGTGATAAGCCAGCCCTGCTTGAAGACCTCTGACTCATTTCACCAAGTGGGGATCTGGGCTTCTTCCCTGGTGGCACCACTGCATAAATGGAAGCTCAAAGCAGATACTTTTTATGTTGTCGCCTGGGACTCAGCATTTCAAAGGGAGCCTGAGAATGAACCTTGGTGAGCCCTCACTCAAATTAAGCCCCGGACTTTAGGATAAAAGCCATGGAATCTTACTGGCACTCTGCTCACAGCAATAATAGTTTCCAGAAGAAAAGCAATGTTTTCCATTGGGAAGAAACCCATGGTTACAAGAGTTATTTCCTAGCTTACCGAATGGGGAAGACTGAGCAAACCATTGGCAAATGCTACAAGCTACTATAATTAGACCATGGCAGATTTGCTATTTTATACGTTTGACAAATGCAGGCCTATAAGAAAAGGGTTTTTAAGGGAAGCATGACAACATTTCCCGACTTACCACATCTAAACCAAAATGAGTAGCTACTGTATGTAGCTGGTGGCCAAAGCGGCAACGCTCTGTGGTAGGGGAACTATGAAGGAAGTATTTAGTAAAACTAATGGTCATGGACTGGATGAGGGCCAATCATACACAGAAGTACAATTTATAAATGGCTTCTCTGCCCAGTTAGGTGGTGTTCGACTTGCTTTGAAAGAGGTTTTATTCCCCCTTAAAGGAGTAGGCTTGAAATGTAGGGGTGCTTCTAGGCTTGAGCTCCAGGTGGCCTCAAAGCACCTTTTACTAGTGTCAGCTGACCCTACTTAGGCACATAGGACTATAGGAAGTTGTCTTACACTGAGTCAGACCATTTGGACATGACAGGTGCCAAACAGGAATCTTCTGTGCACGTACTAAACCCCACAAAATAACTTTTGCTTTCACCATCTCCCTAACTTATTTTTTAATTATTTGAAATTTTTGCTTAAAAAAAGAGTTTGGGGGTTGGCTGGCATGGTCATGAGGGATTTGGGAGGGGGGAGAGCAGTTGATGGTGTTTTTCTTCTCCATATATATAGAGAGAGAGAGATTCAGAAAACAAACAAACAAAAAATACATAATATCACCTTACAGTATTCAGAGAACTAAAAAAACCTAAGTCCCCCTTACCCCCAGCATCCACTGACCCTCTCTCCAGAGAACTTAATGTCATCACCATATCCAAAGCATATTCACAGTACAGCAGGAAGAGACAGATGACATTATAGAAAAAGAGTAGAATGCATACACCTATCAGTCCTAAAAGTTTTTTTTGCCATTTCATGTGCACCTACGTATAGGTATCATGCCAATAGTCTTGAGAAGTTTTCCTAAAAGACTGATCAATAAAATAATAATAGAAGTTTTCCTAAAAGACTGATCAATAGAATAATGGAAAAATTAAAATATAAGCTTTTTTCACAAGGAATTTCAAAAGTCAGGGTGCTGGGAGAGAAAGTCTGCTTCCTTATATCCTCTCCCTATAAATATCTGGATTCCCATACCTTTTTATAATCTTGTGTCATCACCATTTTCCAGCAAGGGAAGGGTATTATTCCTGGCATCATTTTAAAAGGAAAAAGAAAAAAGATGTTCCCTTGAGAAATCTATAATATTGTCTGACATCTGTCACCTATTGACCACTTGAAAGACACTGTATTGCTCGCAGCTATGCCATCTGGATTTTTGAGGAACCTCTATATCCTATTTCTGCACTCAGTCAGTCTGAAAAAGGATGTGTGATGACTCAAGAAGATTTTGCCAGAATGCAGCAGGCAAATTACTTTGCAGGGGTTCCGTTTAGAACTCACAAAATCCTGTTTTGAAACAGCTGCATTGGTTGCCTGTTTGTTTGGGGGCCCAATTCATGGTTATTGCATATGACTTGGGCCCTAATTATCTGAAAAAAGTCTCATTCCCTTCAGACACTTGTGTGTTTAGATTGGCGGGGGGGGGGGGCTCCTTGGTAGTTCCATTGTCCGCATTCATTTGAAGGGAAAGGGAATTATCTGTAGCAGCATTCCTTCTCTACAGGGGGGCACCTGGCACTGTCCTGGCACACCCACTAGGACTCAGAATTTGAACCATTACCACAACTGGAGGATTTCAAAGTTTTATTGATGAAGTCGGTAAGCATCCCAGCATGTGTACAAACAGGTAAAATATGCTTAGCTAAGATGTTGATTCAACACTTGACAGGCCCCCTGCACTCTCCCTTCAAAGAGTAGAGCAAGCACAGCTTTTTCGCATGATTGACTTATGAGCCTCAAGACTAGTCAAGCAAATGGGAACTCCTCCATAGTGGTTGGGCATGCATGGTCAACTGACACGGGCACTGTCATCTCTACATCCTTTCAGATGGAGGCAGAGATGACTCGGCCAGCTCATAGCCAGACCTATCCCCGGGTGCCTCTATGAAGAGGGAGGCTCTTCATTGACAGGGGAAGGTGCCAGAGCCACTTCCACAGTTGTTCAATATCGTACAAGTGGGCCTGTCCTCTGGCAAGCCAGTAGGCACTTCCTGAACTCTATCTCCCAATCCTCTGTGACTCTCCCCAAGTCACATATCCTCCAACATGTTGAGTCCCCAAACCAGGATGCACGTCTTCCCGTCTGTGTTCCTGCATACGTCGCCTGACACGTATGAGATCACGGAGGCCAAAATACATGCTTTTTCGGGGCCGTGCTCTCCCAGTTCCCAAAACTGCATGCAGTCCTAAATAAAGCACTTGAGGGGGGCTGTGGTCTCATGGTGCCTGAAAACTCATGTTTTTGGGTACCATTTGAGACCATAGCCCCCCAAATGTGCTTATTCCAGGGCAAGTTCTCTGCATAAAATTGCTCAAGAACACAGCACCCAAAATGGCTGCTGCGCTCTCATGGGAGAAAAGGAATGTTCTGCTTTTCTGGGATCCTTGCAGCGTCTGAGGTCAGACTCCTCTTGGAGTCCCAGGTTCTCTCCCTGGGCCAGTCTCTTCCAATTCTTCAAACTCTTTCCATTCCTCCTTATCATCTCACCAACCTCTCCATGACAGATCTATAGAACTTACAACAGGCCCCTTCATTGAGTAGCTTTCATTATATGCTGAAGAGGCACCTTTATATCAACTGCCTTTGACACCTGAGTCTATATTTTAGAACCCACCTTATTGTCTTGATTGTTTTAACTATTTTTATATTGGATTTTAAAATTGTTGTAACCTGCCTTGGGCCCTTGTGGTAATGGGTGGAAAACAAACAAACAAATATACATACAGGCATGCATACATACATATACATACATACCAGGAAAATTATTATGTTCTTAGTTGTCTGACATATTCCACACCCTCAAAGCCACTATGTTGTATCAGGACCAAATCTGCATTTAAAAGTTTAGCTGAGAAAGGCTCTGTCCTGTGCACACCCAGCTAAGGAAGGCAAATGGCCAATAGTTAGTTAGTTCTTTATTAATGAAAGTACACACTTACAGCAGCTCCTAAGGATACAAATGTGCACATGCTTCTAGAATCTACATAGCTGGTGTTAACTTTTCCAGGTTTGTGCCTGGTGAGGCTGTTGGGTGCAGCCTCCCCACACGCCCTGGGCTCCCCCCCCCCCGGTCCAATGAGACTTTTCCTGCATGAAGCCCCTCGTGGTTCTAGGAGACAGTGGGCTGTGGGCTGCGTATGGTGGGGATTCGACCAGCCCACCCCTTGCCTGAATAGACTTTTCGTCTGCTTCTGACACATTCTGTGTCCCCACCTTTGTCTCTGATTGCTCAGACCCTTCCCTTTCCCCCTGGCTCCTGCCTCTCAAGTGGCAATAAAACCCATAAATCACTGGCCCCTCTCCTGGGTCAGCCTTCAGCCCCCTAACCTGTCACACACTTGTCAGAGCCCTGCCAGTCCTTGACATCCTGCAGTCCTGTGCATACTTTTCATTTTTCTTTTTGAATAAGCTGCATTTAATTTACTGCTGAGTAAACAGGATTCAAATGAGTAAAACTTGCAACCCTAATAACTGTATAAGTGGGGGAAGCAATCAGCATGGGAAGCAAATGGTAAGTACGTAAATGTCCTAAAATCAGTTTTAGGAAGAGATTAGGGTGTGGCTTCTTCCCAGAACAAAGCTTGGCCTGAGATGCAGGTCCATGGCAACCAGCCTCAGATTATATGCATGGAAGGAAAAATTGGAGACGGCTGTAGCTACAAGAACTGTAAAGAGAATTGTGTGCCAAGGAAAAGGAAAAGTGTAATAAGCTGCAGCTGAGCATTCACATATTAACTAGTGCAAAATGTACAGAATTGTATTGATGGAGAATGAAGGTGGATTGTTTTCATTTTAGGAAAGGACATGGGTGAGAACAGGAGATAAACGCCCCTTTAACAATTACCAAGGAATAAGCAGATAGCAACAAACAAATTCTCACATGCCTCAAAACAGTATCTGTGAGAATTTTCTGGAATATGTTTAGCCCAGAAGAGCTCTGCTAGGGACCCTCCCACAATGGATGGGAGCCAGGAACATTTTAAATGTTGGCTTTAAAAGAATAGTCAGTTGAAATAGATATATGAGAACTAATGTTTTATATGATTCATTTATTTTATTTACAACCTGTTACACCACCCCATCACAAATATTTCGGTGGGTAACAATATGTCAGTCATAAAAATCACAATAACACACTCCCTGTCTCTAGAAAGTGAAAACCAGACTGAATGATGCCTTACATCATTTCCAGAAGATGTTCAAACTCAGGCTTTGGTGAGTCTTCAGGGGGAAACAAATTCCCTAATTAAAGGCAGACAGCAACAATGTCTGTCTGTACATTGCTAAGTATAATAACTATTGTATGCATTATGTTACAAATTATATTTTAGAGAGAACTAAGGATGGGTGTAGTCCTCTCCTGCTTGCTAGGAGTTTTCCCTTCCTTATTAGGAAGAAGGAACAGATGTCAAGACTGTCTTAACCATTGTGTAGGGCACAATGTAGCATATGCATTAGTAATTAATTATTATTATTAATAATACCCCACGCATCTGGCTGGGTTTCCCCAGCCACTCTGGGCAGCTTCCAACAAAATATTAAAAATAAAATAAAACATCAAACATTAGAAACTTCCCTAAACAGGGCTGCCTTCAGAGGTCTTCTAAAAGTTAGATACCGGTAGTTGTTTATTTCCTTGACATCTGATGGGAGGGCGCCGCAGCTGTAAATTCTAATCACAACTGTAAATTCCAGGCCTACTGTTCACCCATCTTGCTCTCTGCTCTGAATGGCCTCCTCCTCCTCCTCCAACTTCAGTTGCTCTTAACATGGTAGCTGGTAATAGATCTAAAGGCCACCTTAACTAAATACGCCAGTGTTGGCATTGGCCTATCCTATAGTATGACTAGGGGACAGTGCAGGCTGTGGTACTGAAAGTGGCCCAAGACCCGTTGGTGGGTCTTGCCCCACTGTTTGAGAAACACTTCGCTAAGGTGATGCTTAGGCTGACTCATTCTCATAAATACAGATATAGCCCCTATATTGTTACTTTTCCATTACTGCATTGGACATAGTTGAATGCTGACATTGTCATTTGGCTGCACTTTGAACAAGTGGTTATCATGAAAACTGTTGTCAGGGAAATGCCATTTCAAATCAGTAAGGCTGATGGTTGCAGTGATTCTGAGGTCACATTTTTACACAATGTAAATAAAATGTTCCCATGATAATGTTTATAGCTACTGATCCTTGAGAATTCCAAATTAGGCAGAGTCAACCTAAGAATGATCTAGGGATGAACTGCATGGATATTTCTTGGTCACAAATATTCATCAAGGCAGCTAGGAATTCAAGCCTTACTCGTGTAATCGTGAAGTAGGTTTGTTTCAAACAAACCATAGTTATGATTAACCACAGCTTGTCAGGTTCAGACAAGGCAACAGGGTACAGTTAATCAAAAGCAGAAGTGAAAGATTCCAAAGTCCGTGTGACCACATTGTAGGTAGGAAGAGTGCGGAGGATGAAAGACCTAGGCTTACCTAGGTTTATTTCCATTATAATGAACCATGGTTTATTGTGGAGTTCAAATGCAACTTACACTCATATATGCATAGCAGGAAGAGAAAATTGCTGCAGTTGCCAATATGTTTTTGGATCGTGGCAACACTGAGTTTGATTGCCAACATTTAACATTCCTCCAACAGAATTTGCACAAGGGTCAAAGAATGTAACTCATACTGTAAATGGTACCATAATTATGGGATTATCTACATGGCATAAGTATTTTTCTTTATTTCAAGCAGAGGAACAACTGTGCCAACAAAGCATTGCCGCTCATTTGGAAAGCTGGTTTTCCCAGCCCTGTCTTGGGCTGGAACACCAGGAAAAAGCTGCTTTTGGCGGCACCGTTTTGGGATCCCAAGAGTATGTCTATGTGACCCAGTCTTCTATTTTAACTAATCAGACATAGATCCAGAACATTCTTTCCAATTTCTCCTGTCCAATAATTCTAGTGTATGGTTAAACCAACAAGAGATTTTCTTTTTTTTAAAGGAAGGAAAGTGGGGGTAGGAGAAAGCCCAGTCTGAAATAGCTACTTTTTATTTATGCATTGTGCCATTTTTAAATTAGGAATAATACTGTGTGTCTGGTACATTTGTATTTATTTTACGAGTCATACTGAAATAACTCAGTTGCTTCTTAGGGCAAGGGTGGATGAATAGCTGCTGCTTTTAGTGAAGCCAGCTGCCCTGACTTACGGCTTGCCATTTCTCCAAACTTTTACAGTTCTCCTTCAGTGAGTCTAAGCCTGATTATATTATCTTTTGCTACAATACACCCCCCCCCCTTTTCCAATGAACCTTAGCTGGAACTGCTCCCAAAGGAGTCCTGAGCATGCATAATATGAGATCTGTACTTGATTAAACAGGAAAAAAATGTAAATAAACTTTTCACTGGGGCTGTAATTTCCTCCCCTGGTTGTTGTCCATCCCCAGTGGCACTTCATTATATATATTTCTTTATAGTACTTCCGATGTGTGAAATGCCTTATGATCTTATCTCTATCATTCCGCACCTGCCCTGCAAGGTAAGTGAATTTTATTGCTATTTTACAGATAAAGATATGAACATGGGAGAGAGAGTGAGGCTCTTAACAGAGTAGCTATGGGCAAACTTCCCCCAGGATTGCGAGACCTCGGGCCCAGGGGCTAAGTGTGGTCCCTTGGGACTCTCCCCAGGTCACCCCCCAATAGCCTTACTTTATAACCTCCATGAGTGTGTTTGCCTAGCTAGAATGTGTCCTTTACTTGGGGCCAGCCCACCCAAGAGGCAAGGTGAGGTGACAGCCTCAGGCAGCAGGATCCACAGGGGTGGTAGATTTTTATTCCCCATTTGTTCCTGATCTTTCTGATTATCTACACTCACCCCTTCTTCCCTAACAGGGAGGGAGGTGCCGTTTTGTGGTTTGCCTAAGGTGCCAAAATGTATTGGGCTGGCCCTGGCTTGAACTCTGATAATACTTATTGGTTGCCTGGATAGAAGACAGAGAATGGTGTGTGTGTCTGATCCAGCTGAACCCTAGAGCTGTTAAGCACTAAATGGCATAAAGGCACTGCAGCCCCAGTAGTTTTCCAAGAAGAGTGGTATGAAAATACTATAAAAATATATTTGAAATGAAGTGATTAGATATATCAAGGGTGTGATACAATCAGTTAATTTCTTTTAAAACATTCATCTTTTATCTAATTAATTTCAGCTATGCGCAGTGAAACAGACAGCTAGTGAGACAGATGATTCATGAATATCATTGAACAGTCTGGCAGCATTCCAAAGGCATGCGAAATCAACTCTTGCTATTCTGGCCAGATCTGGGTAAAACAGGATGGTTGTCCTGCCTGCACCATATCCTGCAACTTTATTTTTCATACCAAAAGTTCAGAACGTTACATGTGTCATATGTAACAGCTGTTTTCTGAATTGGAAGTAGCAGCGATTTCCAGTGTACTCCAAAAGAATATTTCGCACAATGGAACCTGACTGATACTTGGCCTAGAATGGAACAGAAGATGTGGTTAATTGGTTGTGTTCAGTGTCAAATCATTGGCTCAGTATTATCTACGTTGATCCTTCTCTATAGTCCTGCCTTTCAACTCAGAGCCATTTGGAAATGTTGCTTGAATTGACTTATGGACTTATTGCAGTCATTAAGAATTAACATGACATGTGCTCCAGCCTTAGCAACTGTCTTAATTAAACAATTGTCTTAAATTTGATGCTTTTGCCAACACGGGGTGCTTCTAGACAAGAGCATAATATTGTAAACATGTTGTTGACTTGAGATATTACAAACGGTTCACTAGCAACAGGCTTTGCTTTTGTTTTGTTTTTTAACTTATCTGTTTTTCCCTGGGCTGGCATTTTGCTGAACAGCACCAATCCCACAACAAATGCCCATCTGGAACCACACCAGCCTGCAATTTGAAAGCTTTACAGCTTTCTGCAATAAAGACTACCCAGTATCTTAGTTGAAGATAAACTACATATTGGGAGGAGATACATATTCAGGAAAAGTGCACCTCTTTATCATAACCAGACTTGCGTTAATGTGAGTTTATAGATCCTTTGTTCTATGCTTTCTTATTCTGCTCTTCAGTATTCTATATTTATAAGCAGATATCAGAGTCAGTGTTACTACCAGGAATGTTAAATGCAGTACCACATTAAATCATCTAATCACAGTAATTATTAGAGAAAAATGGAAAGCAGCTGCTGTAACACAGCACTTTGGTTCCAAAACTAAAGACAGATGGGCATGATAATACAGCATTATTAATGACACACTTTGCCTATCTATTTTACATAGTATTTCCCAACACTGGCAGGTTAGTGAAATGCAAGCTCCTTTTGTGATCTCACCCTTTGACAAAATAGATAATAGAATAAGTTGGTGTTTTATTTTCACATGCATCAAAGATATATGAGCTGAGCAATTCATTCACTGTTTTTTGGAGTTCTTTCCGTGCTAGCACCCTTTTGATCACAAAAGTTAAGTGAAAGAACATAAAAGAGTCCTGCTGTATCAGATCAAAGGCCCATCTAGTCCCACATTATGTTCCCACAGAGGCCAACCAGATGCTTAGAGGAGATCCACAAGCAAAAGTACTGTCCAATTATTGTTTTGCATCAATTGATAGTCAGAAGCATAAAATTTCTGATACTGGAGATAATATATAGCCATCACGACTAGCACGAATGGAACATTGCTCTTCCACAAGGAGGTGGAAATGGAAGTTGAATTAAAACGGAAGTTGCACACTGTACCACACTGCTATACCATCTACAAAAATAATGCAACACCCATCTCCCCATTTACACGATTCAACATACTGTTCCATGCCACTGCAATCTCTGTGCAGTGCAAGATTCCAGGGGTATGAGGCACTTACCTAGGGCTAGTGATTCCTTTTGAAAATGAAGCACAGTGGAGACTATGGTGTCTTTATGGTTTATTTACACGTATTATTTACACCTGAGCCTGTGATGGAGGGCTTCACAGCATTAACACCCCAAGAAGGTCCTGCTTCTCCCATAGCCACAGCCTTGGATTCAAGCAGAAATTAGCCTCTCGCTCACTCTCTCTGCCTTCCCAACCTCCAGCTTTTTTCCTCCAGGTCACATCACAGCAATCTCTGCCCGCACCTCCAGCTTTGCCCTTCTACCTCTATCTAAGAGCTGGAAAAGGAGCCCCACCCATTTGTTATCCAGCACAGAGCCCCCTTTCCTTTGTTTTCTTAATAGCCCATCAGCCTTCCTTTGTTCTCTCCCAATGGCCCCTCACCCAGGCAATTACCTGAACACACTATATCAGGGCAGTTCACAGAATAAAATACAAGATAAAAACACAAGTAAATAATTAAAGCAAAAACAGCAAAGCAATACCCCCCCCCTTCTTCCCACAGACACATTTTAAAAGCTGTAGAATATTAATCAACCAAAGGCCTGGCTGAAGAGGAACATTTTTGCCAGACACCTAAAAATATACAATGAAGGAGCCAAGTGAACCTTCATGGGGAGAGCATTCCACAAATGGGAGCCACTACAGAAAAGGCCCGTTCTTGTGTCGTCGAGTGCCCCCACCCACCCTGGACCTCAAGGGGAGGGGGCACATGAAGAAGGGCCTCAGATAATGAACTCAATAATCTTTTAAATGATGGTCGTCGTAGTTCAACAACATCTGGGCAGCACCATATTGACTACTCTGGCATAATGTGTGGCATCAAGTCAAGCAGACTCAGAGCCAGATTACTGAGGGAGGCAGATTTCACTCTGGAGTGCACACAGAATATATATGCAGGGGGAGGATGTGGTTACAAAACAACTGAGAAAGTCTGGCAGCAGTAGAGAAATAAATGAATTCCCTACAATGAAAATGCATTTTATAACAGCTAAAAGATTGCCAGCCTTAGATTTAGCACTGTCAAAAAGTACAGGCATAAAAAGGTTTCCATGCCTCCTATAAAACTGGCATCAGCCAAAACCATAAATGCCTGTCCTGCTGCAAATGTGAAAGAATGTCAAAAAAGTGGCAAATTTAGTCATTATGTTAAAATGTGTAATATAAGAGGGAGATAAAGTCTCAAGGCAAAGGGATGTTTACACTGGGCAGAAACAGATGCAAACCCGCATGGTTTCTTCATTGGCACACTGAACTTTACAGTTCTGGCAGGTGAGTGGCATGGGCTTCTTCTCAATAATAATCACAAAATGGTGAATTTACAAACTGGCACTCTCGGCTGTTCCAGGTAGCAGATTTTAATACACTAACTGCATAGCATTGTCTTGAATGTGACTGAAACAAATATTTGGACTGAATTTGGAGCAGGTTGTTTCAGTCCACTGAGAAACAGGGGGCACAATTTCTGAAGAGCTGTCATCCTCCCCCCAAAAGAAGCTTTTTATGATGGTTCAGAGAAAACAGACATTTGCTATGGCAGAGGCAGGTTTCTTTTATTAACCCCCACTCCCCAGAAAAGTGATGTCAGCTACCAAACCTCTTCCCTCTCAAACAGCATTCTAGGAAACAATTATGCTGCAGCTCTGTAGCACACTGTTCACTCTTTCTGAGGTAAAAAACTGCTGCAGCCCTGAAGCACACTATGCACTCTTTCTGAGGTAAAAAAAAAATGCACAACAAGAGCAAATGCTGAACTTCATACCTGAGAGTTGCTAGAGAATCACTCAAAGCATTTTGCTTCCAGAGGGCAAGTGAAAGATGGCGCCTCCCTCCAACCATGTACAAAAACTGACTAGACTGGCAGTTGAATCTTACTCTAACACTGAGCATAGAATAGTGTCTTCCTCTGCACCTGAGGACAGCAAGCTAGCATAGGGGGGCAGGACATACGACCTACACAGCTCTCTCCTTCCAACTTCTTGTTGCTACAGCTCTCTGCTGCCTCCAGAATCTGCCGCCTGAAGCAAAACCTCTTCTACTGAACTCCAGCCCCAGAGTTACATGTGAATAGAGCGATGTTATAGAAGCTGTGTGGCCTCAAATTAAAGACCTGGCTCACTTACATAAAACCTTTTAAACAAACAGAGGAGAAAACCAAAACTGTCTCCATGTGTTTCCAAAAAGACCTTGACCACAAAGCTGGAAGAGACTTTCTTGATTCTGAAGAGAAATATTTTCTTTAGATGCCGAAATGTAATGGCAAGTGGGAACCAAGTGTTCCATGAGTGAGTGCAGTGGGGCGGGGGGAGCAGTTTTAGAAAACACCACCAGAAATGAGAGACCTTGAACAGCAGCCATGTTGAGATTGGTTGCAGGCAGAATTACACAGTGTCAGATAAACTTTGCTCTACACTCCTGTCTTCTGTTCCATCATTTTAGAACAGTTTGCATGTCTCCTTGGCTTGAGCTAAAGTAGGAACAAGATCCGGGAAATGTAAGGTAGTAAAATAATTTTGGGAAATGATACATGAGTTGAAAAAAATGTTGAAAGTAACTTTTTCTTAAAAAACCCAGAAGTCTTTCTTTTAGGAATTCTAGGTGCCGAAATCCCAAGGGAGCAGAAAAGACTATTTATGTATGTTACCACAGCTGCATGGATGTTATTGGCCCAGAGATGGAAAGAAGATAAAGCCCCTACCAGAGAAGAATGGCTGATTAAATTGATGGATTATGCCAAAATGGCTAAAATGACCAGAAGAATCAGAAATCAGGAAGTCCAAAATTTAAGGAATGGGGGAAATTTATCTCAAAAACCATTGTAAACAGCTAAAATTGTTATAGGATTGGAATAACACTTGTAGTTTAATGGTGAATTGTGGGCATAATGGATATGTGAAAGATTTGGATTATCATAAAAGATGCAGGAGGAAACGATTCACAATAGGACCCACAAAGGGGAGGAGGGAAGTCCAGATTCTTTGGAATCTTGTTTCTGTGTTGTATGTTGGATATGTGATTGTAAAACTTTAATTTGAAAAACCAAATAAATAAATAAATTCAATAAAGAAAGAAAGAAAGAAAGAAAGAGAGAGAAAAAGAAGATCTGTGATATACCATCTCACCTATCTAAGCTTACTTAGAAGTTAGGATCCATTGAGCTTGCTCCCAGGTTTGCACAGTATTGCTGCCAATAGCAGATGGCATGGTGGGATGGTAGCACTCCATTGACCTCCTGACAATTGAGTCACTGATGCTTACCACAAAGGAGAGCCGGAGGAATGAGGCTATGGGGAGTTTGGCAAACACACTGGCAAAACCATGACAGCACTCTTGCTGGTGTGTTTACATAGCATTGGCCTCCCTGCTGCTTCACCCCACCCACTACTAGGGTAATCAGCTGTAAGTCCACTGCTGGGAGATCAGATGAGCACTATCACCATACTGTCTGCCACATAAGCAAGCTATCCCTGTTCCTACCATTTGGGTGGTTTGCATCTCAAGGGCAGTTGAAGAGTTTCTTTCTTCTGGTTTTGCCTGCTGTTTGTGTCTTTTCCACCATGTAGTCATGCAAAGACCAGATACCGCAAAGCCCTAATCTATCCCAGCCACATAACATAGCTTCAAAGTAGCTCGGCTTACTCCTTCTCTCTCTCTCTCCATTGGCATGTTTTTGGTTATCCATGGATGAAACATAGATAGATAAGAACTTTCCATTATCACAGGGGAAAAAGATGGCGAGATGCCATCGTGGTGGGTCAAAAGTTATGGGCTAAGAAGACAAGCTCAGCCTGCACACATAAATGTTACCTTGCAGAAAGGCTTTCAACTAGATGCAGATGGCAAGGTAAAAGGAGGAAAAGATTGAAAACAGTTGTCAGGGAGCTTTTCTCTGCACCGTAAATTATAGCAGGCCATGCTCACATAGCAGAAGCATTGAGGGGGGAGTTTTTGGGTTACTGCTTTTGGTTTGATTTTATATGTTTTGGTCTTGTTGTGAACCTCCCTGAGATCTCTGGGTACAGGGTGGTGTATAAGTTGAATTATTATTATTATTATTATTATTATTATTATTATTAATCAAGAAGCAATAGTTTTTGAGACAATCAAAGGTCTGAGGAATGCACTGTTCTTGTCACACCAAAAGAGGCATGCAAATAGTTAGATGATGGGCTACATGAGGGGCTGGATAAAGTTGGGGGAGAAATTCAATAACGTTCACTTCCTGTAACAATATACAAACTGAAACATAGCTGTCCTTTGAAATTTGCACATTTCTTAATTTTGTGATGCAGTTGTTCAGGAGGATAAGGTGTGCAAAAATGTGTATATTGCAGGGAAAGTACATAAAATGTATATATTAATGAAAATAGAATCCAACAAATATTAGGCAAGAATTCATACAAAAATGTGCAGATTAGGAGGAACATATATTAAAATCCTGACAAACTTTTTTTCAATAGAAGAAAATCACAATCCAACACAAAAGTTAAGATTGGAAAAATGAGATATGGACAGAACCAAAATAGACAGATCCGCCCCAGATTCAGGAGCCCGGTTATCACTGGATTTCTCAGAATCAAAGTGACATGCTAGTCATAGGAATAGCTTTCATGCTCCTTACCACCTCCAGCCTGGTTTGGACAGCCTTTAATTGTTTTGTAAGGGAAAATTTTCTAAGCTAAGCCTGGCTTGTGTCTTATAAACTGTCTTGGTGACACTTTGATATTCAAATAATAAATTGATTACCATACAGTCCTGTGCCTGTTGGCTCGGAAATAAC
The DNA here is from genome assembly GCF_965113315.1 of Podarcis vaucheri. Classification (NCBI taxonomy): domain Eukaryota; kingdom Metazoa; phylum Chordata; class Lepidosauria; order Squamata; family Lacertidae; genus Podarcis; species Podarcis vaucheri. Next base: position 23,292,152 of record NC_138749.1, read on the forward strand.
TCCCACCCTATGTATAGGATTGCCACCTCAGTTTCTCTTCATGCTAACAAAGATAGCCTGTAAATAAGCCAATCTGTTTGCTTTGCAGTCATGGTGCAATGAATAAAACATCTTGGATTCAAATTCCTCTGCAGCTATTAGGACTAGCCTGTGGGGTGAGTCATGCTGTAAGGTTACCTAAATTGCTCTGATGAAGACAACCTGTATATTATCTTTCTAGCCAGGGTTTAGATACTGGGACTAGTAAGAGGGAGACAGGCAGAAATTCAGTCAATAATATTGGAAATGAATATTCAAATGGCCTTTGCTCTTCAACTTATATAGGGATTTTAACAGCAACAGTTCTGGAATGTTTCTGGATTGATTGATTGATTGATTGATTGATTTTGCGTACCATATGGGACATAATATGGAAAGTATTCTCCTTTAGTTCGGGGGTGGGGAATCTTGTGGTCCTCCAGATGTTGGGCTCCAGCTTCCATCAGCTGCAGCCAGCACAGCCAATGGTTAGGACTGGTGGGAGTTGTATCTCAGTAACATCTAGAGGACTACAGGTTCCTGGTCTCTGCTATAGTTCTACAGCTTAATTCTGGTTCAAAAATATAACTAAAGTGGAAACCCACACTCAAATATCCATTGTTGTCCAAATGCCCAATATCTAATTCGGTGCATCAGGATATTTTGTTTTGTTTTATTTTCAAGCATTTATTAAATTTACCTCTAAAAAGCTTTGGTAAACTGTTTTAGCTCCACAGAAAATAGCAATAAATATGCTGGTTCTGTTTCACAGGGTGCCTCTACCAGAGCAGTTGAGAACTACTTTCTACTTTTGAAGCAGGTTCAAATTAAAAATCAGAGCTAATAAAATCATGTTGGTTAGTTGGGCTTGGCTCATAGGCTGCTCTGAGCTGTTCTGCCTTCTCTTGAAACCACTTTTTACCTCTGGGAAGCTGTGAAGATCAATGACTGGAAAGAAGAAAATGTGTGTCACAGTTGCCTATGAGGCTGAGGTGGCAATTTTGGTAAGTCAAACCTAATACAGTGGTACCTTGGGTTACAGACGCTTCAGGTTACATACTCCGCTAACCCAGAAATAGTACCTCGGGTTAAGAACTTGGCTTCAGGGTGAGAACAGAAATTGCGCCGCGGCAGCAGCGAGAAGCTCCATTAGCTAAAGTGGTACCTCAGGTTAAGAACAGTTTCAAGTTAAGAATGGACCTCTGGAACAAATTAAGTTCTTAACCCAAGGTACCACTGTACTGGCAACCTTGAAGATTGAAATACATGTTCAACAGAAAACATTTCTGTTAAGAGATTTGCAACTGAAGACCTTTTACAAGTGCCTTGTACTCAAGCTGACAGTAGTTCCTGAATCTGGAATGTGAGGTGTGCCAAAGGAGAGAAGCAGCCAGATTTGCAAGGAAGCCTTTTCACAATAGACCAAAGTGGGTCTTGTGACCTCCCTGGTGTCATATAGGAGCATACAGATCAGACTGTCTCACTGGTCTCCGTAACAGGGGTTCTCTGTTGTTGAGTTTCTGGGATACAGCAGCCCTGCATCCCCACTTGATAAGAGTTTGGTCTCATTCTCTGGAGGAACTGGGTTCCTCAGGGGTATTCAGAGGAGAAGTGCTGTTAGTTCAGTGTATTAGCAATTGGTTTGCATGCAGGAGGTCTGAGGTTCAATTCCTGGAATGTCCAGGTAGGGCGAGAAGAGGCCTCCATCTGAAACTCTGGAGAGCCACAGCCACTCAGTGTGGACGATATTGAGTGGATTCAGTATAGGGCAGCTTCCGATGTTCCTATTCAAAAGGGCCCTTCATTCAAGGGAGATTGCATTTTAGTTACTGAGCTATCTGAAATAAACATCACACCAGCTCTTCCTGTTCTTATTCTGACATTATATATATCAAAAGCCATACAATAAACAGCAGTGATACATTAGACACACATGCCACTAGCCACACATGCGAGTCATTAAATCTTGGCAAATGCATCAGCTCCTTCAAATATTTGCTGATGTGGGCTCCCACAGGATATTTTTTCAAAAGAAAGTCTGGTGTACACATACGTTTCATATGCTGAGTTTGCACTGATGTGGGCTCAGCCAAGGAAACAGGTTTCCATAAAATATTGTATGCTTTCTGGTTTTATTGAAATCCCCATACCTCACACTCACTGTAAAAGAAATCTGACAGTGAGATAAATTAAATCACTACCCTATATAATATTAAGCTGTACTTTTCTCCAAAAGGTGACACTCTTAATCCTGCTATATTCTACATTCTGTCAACAACCAAATTTATGGAACTGGAAGCAATTCACAATCCCTTCATTCTCCTTTATGAACTTTCAAAGAATTTAATAAATGAAGTCTTGAGAAAGGGTTACCCAACTCACTTGAAAAAAATAATCATGAATAAGATTTTTTGGTTGTGTTTATTACATCTTTCCTACAAGAAGTTCAAAGCAGCATTACATGGGAGTTATTTATCTTCAGAAAAACATCATGAGGTTGTGAAGGTTAGGCATTCTGTTGTACCTCAACTCACCCCCTAAGACCAACAGCCTTCTAAAGCCAATGTCCTCCAGATGTTGTTGGACTCCAACTTATGTCTTGATTACTGTGGTGCACTCTAAATGGGGCTTCTCTTTAAGATGGTCCAGAAACTGCATCTAGGGCAGAATGCCATCACCAGAGTACTGACAGATACTTCTGCATGAAAGAATGTGACACCTATTCTGTGGGATTGGCCCCGGCTGCTTATACCTCATCAGGCCCAAGTCAATGCAATAGTTCTGACTTACAAAGTTTTGAATGACCCAGGTACTTGTCCAGAACACCTGTTGCTATATAGAGTAGTCTAGGCTCTGAGATTGACAGGGGATATGGTACATTACGAGGAGACATAAGACAGGGCCTTCTTTGTAGTAGTGTCCTGGCGCACTCTCCTGCTGGAGGTGCCAATGGCTACATCATTAGTAAACTTCCAGCATCTGGTTAAAACTGGAGATACTTAAGTAATTCTAGCTTTAACTGATGCCTAAGGTCTTTGTTTTCTTGATCTGCTGTGGTCATACATGGTCCTAAGGCAAGAAGGGGAAACGGCATCAGTTAAAGAGAGTAGAAGTTGGTTTACCAACCCTTCACAGAGCTTAAAGACATGGACTTTCACTGCCAATCTTTTTACTCATCAGCTGGTTTCACAAGCTGTGTTCAGACATTCACCTGAACACACAGTGTTTAATAGTGAGGGCAGGCCAGGCAGATCCCACCACAATATCCTCAGTATCCTGGAGAGTCACTCCCAGTCAGCGTAGACAATACTGAACTAGATGGACTATTATAGGGCAGAGTCCTATGTGCCTATAGGATTTTGAGCAGCAGGCCTTCCAAGCACTAGATGAACAATTTAGCCTCTGCTGAGCTCCTCACAAAGGACCTGTGTGTTCTTCCCAGTGCTGGAGAAAGAACTGAGCAACTGCTAGCTTTTCATTTTCTTTTGTTAAAATTCCAAAAGCAGTAGGTAAATCAGCAACTAGGGATAGGGAACCTCCAGCCCACATGCTGAATGCAGACCTGCAGGCCTCTTTCTTTCTCCAGCTCTCAAGACTCCTTCCAGACCACACATACCCTCTTTCACCCTGCTCCACACCCTCTCTGAGCACTGGCTGAAATGTGTCTTTGAACTGTGATAGCGCTTCAAGCTTGCCTGGGTAAAGAATGGGGTGGGGTGAGGAATGTAGAAACCTCTGGGTTTTGCATGGATAGAATGCAGCCTCCATGTTTTCTTTCCCAAAAGACAATACTGGGTACACCCATGATCTACATCTCTCTGGTGTAAGTCCAAAAGGTACAATAAACCAAGTTAACAAGGCAAGAGCTAAGAGCTAATGCAAACACATAGCCCACTTTGAGTATACGAGCTCGGTCACAAACACTAAAATAATTCAGCCACTATTCTTTTTATATTTCATTATACAAACCCAATCTGGAAATGCAAAACCCAGAACACCTGGATACACTTTCGTTTACCACTTCTTCTTTTCAAAAGCAGTTTAAACATCTGTTGAGAATGACCTTTCTGTACTCAATACTTAAGGCTGATTTTACCTTGCTGTCTGTAGTACTCTCTTCTTCCATTCCTTCCTCACCACCCCCAAGAAACACACACATTCAAATGCATATCTTGGCAAGCTTTGGAATTTTTGGCGCTTGAGCTGTCTGCTTCCTGTCTTTGTTATGCTTGATACTTCTAAGATTTTGGCTGGCTTCCAGGAATGAACCTCTTTGATATAAAATAGTAAGTTTCTGGCCTTCTAAGAACATGGCCTAAATAAGGGAACATGGTGATGGGAAGCACCTGTTCAAGACTGACTAATCATAGTCATCATCACCATCTGAATAACTGTACAATTCCAGGGGGAAAGGGCAGTGGAGAACCATGCCTGACCAGCAATCTCTCTTCAGTAAGATGTAATGTTTTACTGTATTTCGGTATGTTAGGGCTGGGTGAAAGTGGCCCCAAAAATTCTCCATCTCAGTTGCAGATGGCGAAATAGTGATTATGCTGATGGTCTTCACTGAATATTCTCTGGGAAAGCAGAATTCTCCAAGCATTGGGAAGAGGCCAAAAAAGACAATTCTGAGAAAATTATCTTCTGAGAAATTTCAGCCTGAGAGCCAGTGTGGTGTAGTGGTTAAGAGTGGTAGTCTCGTAATCTGGGGAACCGGGTTCGCATCTCCGCTCCTCCACATGCAGCTGCTGGGTGACCTTGGGCTAATCACACTTCTCTGAAGTCTCTCAGCCCCACTCACCTCACAGAGTGTTTGTTGTGGGAGAGAAGGGGAAAGGAGAATGTTAGCCGCTTTGAGACTCCTTCGGATAGTGATAAAGCAGGATATCAAATCCAAACTCCTCCTCCTCCTCCTCCTCTTCTTCTTCTTCTTCTTCTTCTTCTTCTTCTTCTTCTTCTTCCTACACGCACCACTAGGCAAGCTGCCTCCACACCTCAAGGGAAAGGATGGATACAGCATAAGGAGAATGTAGGGCTGGGAAACAGGGGAACAGGAGACAGTGAGGCATGGTAGCTGCTGTGAGCAAATACGTTCTTTGGACATAGACCTGGTGAAAACCACACATGACAATTGCAGTTCGATGTTAATTGCCCCTGAAGGTGCTTTGCATCAGAGAAGGAATGGGAGGGGAGGGCTTAATTCTTTCCCTATCATTGCTTTCCTTCTGAAACTTCAACACACCCAAGCATTTTACCCTAGTGTGGCTCTCCAGACCCCTGTTTGCAAGGTAAACAAGACTTTGAAATACACTGAGGGGGGAAGTGGCTTGTAAATAGCCACTTGCCTATGACAAGCAGGTATTACCTTTAGACAACCAAGTTGGTAAGGAAGCTTTTGTAAAGCTGAAGTGATTCTCTTTCTCTTTCCTTTTAAATGTGTTGATGGGTCACAAATGACTTAGATTGCTAAACAGTGGCTGGTATACTCATGTTTATTTTATTTCCATGGGCTAATAAATCATGTGAGACATACAATAGAGAATATTAGTGTATTTGTTGTTAACGGGGAAATTATGCAGAGAGCAATGTTTTTCCAAAGCAAGGGGCAGCAGGAAGCAACATACAAAATTGATGCAGTAAAATATGACCCATATTGCAACACTCTGAAACTCTTTATAATAATTGTTTTATTAATGTTCCAAAGTATACAGTGTTTCTAAAGGTCATCCAGAAGCAAAGAACAAGCAAAATTTTTCTCATGTACTGTATGTTTCCTGAAATTTATATTCTCTCCTTGTAGAATCCTTTTCAAAAAAAACATGAGATCATCTTTCATTTTGCAACCATTTTTTTTTGTCAGTTTCCCCTAGCCATTTAACTTAAATATCACTGAGGTGTGGTGGCAAAGACTCAAATATTTATGCTTGGTTCAGTTAGAATTGCAGAAGGTGGAGAGGCCTGCCAGTTTGACTCCAATGCGTATACAGACAAGATTCAAAGTCCCCCCCCCCCCCCGAATTAGTTTCAGTGAGTCCTTCTGGATGTGATGAAAAGGCAACCTAATGGGAGCCACAGGCCAGTGGTGAGTGATGCCAGGGAAAAAGTGGGCAGAGCTATGGATGTGCCTCTTTGTAGAGTAGTAGTAGTAATAGTAATAATAATAATTTTATTATGTGTACCCCGCTCATCTAACTTGGTTGTCCCAGCAACTCTGGGCAGCTTGCCCCAAAATAAACCCAGCCAGATGGGCAGGGTATAAATTATTATTATTATTATTATTACTACTACTACTACTACTACAACTAAAGATAAAAGTAAAGGGACCCCTGACCATTAGGTCCAGTTGTGACCGACTCTGGGGTTGCGGCGCTCATCTCGCTTTATTGGCCAAGGGAGCCAGCGTTTGTCCGCAGACAGCTTCCGGGTCATGTGGCCAGCATGACTAAGCTGCTTCTGGCGAACCAGAGCAGCGCACGGAAACGCCGTTTACCTTCCCACCAGAGCGGTACCTATTTATCTACTTGCACTTTGCCGTGCTTTCGAACTGCTAGGTGGGCAGGAGCAGGGACCGAGCAACGGGAGCTCACCCCATCGCGGGGATTCGAACCACGACCTTCTGACCGGCAAGTCCTAGGCTCTGTGGTTTAACGCACAGCGCCACCTGCGTCCCTACTACTACATCTACTACACAGTAAAGCATGCATCAAACATTAAAAACTTCACTATACAGGGCTGCTTTCGGATGTCTTCTAAAAGTCACATAGTTTTTTATCTCCTTGACATCTTGATGGGGGGGGTGTTCTACAGGGAGGGCACAACTACCAAGAAGGCCTTCAGTAGGCTACATTCTAGCCACAAAAAGCCAGAGGTTTACTTACACACACACACACACACACACACACACACACACACACACACACCAGAAAGCAAGAGGCATTTTCACAGTTCAAGGGACACATTCCAGCCATGGAAGACACAGAGAAGGGTGGGTGGGTCTCTAGGCCTGAGGTTTCCCACCTCTGACCCAGTCCATTATTTGAGCCCTCTTCACATTTCCCATCAGTGGCCGTGACATACACCTAGGAAGCTTACAAGAAGGTTAGGAACAACACCAAAGCAGCACCTGAGAACAACAGCACTTTCCCCTTGTGTGGTCTCCAGCAACTAGCATTCAGAAACATATGGCCTCCAACCATGGAGGGTAGAACATATCTTCCAAGGTTAGGAGCTATGAATAGCCTTATGTTCCATGAATGTGTCGAATTCTCTTTTAAAGCTACCCACATTGGTGGCCTCTAATGCGAGAGAACTCTATACAGTGGTACTTTGAGTTACAAACGCCTCAAGTTACAAACACTTCAGGTTACAAACTCCGCTAACCTAGAAGAGTTACCTCGAGTTGAGAACTTTGCCCCAGGATGAGAACGGAAATCGTGTGCCGCTGGCGCAGCGGCAGCAAGAGGTCCCATTAGCGAAAGTACGCCTCTAGTTAAGAACAGTTTCAGGTTAAGAACGGACCTCCGGAACGAATTAAGTTTGTAACTAGAGGTACCACTGTACCATGTGAATTGTATACCATGCTTCCTTTTGTCTGTCCTGAATCTTCCAACATTTGAGTGGAGGAAGCGGGAATGACCCCCTTTGGCCTGCACTCCTTGGCATCACATTGAATCCCACACTGGAGAGTCGCCTGCCTATTTCTGAAGCTGCTTTTAAAGGTAAGCACAAGGGGCTGTAGTTGCAACACACGACCAGCACATGAGCTCCAGCACATGAGCTCCATTAGATCCTGACTTAAGTTTTGAAAATGAAAGCTTTCCAACATTTGAAGTATCCTAACCTGGACCACAATCCTGCATGTTGTTTTGACAGTATGACTTTTCTTGTAGTTGTGCTGTTTAAGGCTATTTTTAAAAAGTTGTTTTGTTAATAGTGTTTTATAGAAAGTGACTGTTTTACAGTGGTACCTCGGGTTAAGTACTTAATTCGTTCTGGAGGTCCATTCTTAACCTGAAACTGTTCTTAACCTGAAGCACCACTTTAGCTAATGGGGCCTCCTGCTGCTGCCGCAGTGCCGGAGCACGATTTCTGTACTTATCCTGAAGCAAAGTTCTTTACCTGAAGCACTATTTCTGGGTTAGCGGAGTCTGTAACCTGAAGCATATGTAACCCGAGGTACCACTGTACTGATGATTTGATAATTATTTTGTATGATTTATGTTGCAATTGTGATGTTCTTATTTATTGTATGTAAGACGTTTTGAGACTCACGTGGGTGAAAAGCGGCATAGAAATATAATAAATGAATGAATGAATGAAAATGAAGTTGGAATCCTGTTGGGATTTTCAGAATTTCAGGAATGTAATTGTGCTCAGGATTGCAACCCCCTTTGACACCGTGATCTCTTTCTTCCTTTCGCTTCATTCCACCTATATGACAATTGGCACAATCAAATTATTTACATTCCTTCTCAGCAGCGCTTATTACTTCTTTATTATTTTGTTTATTATTTCAGACTTGGAAGAGCTTCCTGTCTGCTCCAGTTAACTAGCTCAGCAGTGGGGAAATGGATTTTTAACAGCACTTAATCCACAGGCACTTTACATTTTTTGGTCAGATGTTTTCCCCGTTTTCAAAGTGTTTGTGCAGTGACAGCCACAGCTATGCTGTGAGAAGGATTCCTGGAACTGAAGGGCAATTGAAGCAGAGCAAGTCTGTTTCTACAGAGAATCATCATCATCCATGAACAAATGACTGTATTCAGAAAATATTGGGATGGAAGGAAACAAAAGGATTTCTGTGGCACTGCTACAATTCTTTATTGATAAATAAGCAGAAAACTGTGTTTTGTTTAGCATGAAATATACAGCAGAGCTGATAAGGACTGCCTGATCCTTTTGGCCAGCAAAAAAGCAAAAAAAAGTTGGCCTTATAGCATTTATACAAGGCCTGTGAAGTCCAGAAGCTCCCTATTGCCTATCAGTTTCAAAGAGAGGGATGTTGAAAGCACCTATTCCTTTCTAGTCTAAGGGCTTAGCACGAACAGTTCTAGACTGCTCACTAGGAAGCCCAGTATCAGCATGCTCTATCCTTAAGAACATCTTGTTCTCATTGTGGCCAGTCAGATACTTGTAGGAAGACATTAGCAGGGCCTGAGTGCAACAACACTCTCCCCGTTTTCGATTTCCAGCAACTGGTAGTCAGAGGCCTATGGGGAGGTAGAACAGAGCCATCATGCCTAGTAGTCACTGACATTGTGGCCTGTAGCCATTAATAGTATCTTTAGTAGCTGTCAGAAACTAGCAGGTCCCACAGTTAACGCCTACCCTCGAATTATTTAGCCATTTTTCTAGTGCTTCCCCTGCAATACTAGGTGGCTCCCAGTGGGGGGTCTAGGAGCTACCATTTAAATTTCCCACAACTCAGTGTCCTTCAGATGTTTTGGACTACAGTCTCCCCTCACAAATATTCAATTCCCAGCACCCTTAGCAAACTACAGTTCCCATGACTCTTTGGGGAAAGTCATGTGTTTCAAATGTGAATGTGCCCCATGTCTCTGTATTATTGTATCGGGGGGAAGCCCAGAATGTGATGTGAGAGGTTACAGAATTTTCCCATTTGTACTTGATCAGAAAACTAATGCAAATATATATGAATAATGATGCACATTCCCTAATATAGCAGGGAACAAATGTGTCTTGGTTAACACCCATACAGTGGTGCCCCGCAAGACGAATGCCTCGCAAGACGAAAAACTCGCTAGACGAAAGGGTTTTTCGGTTTTGCGTTGCTTCGCTAGACAAATTTCCCTATGGGCTTGCTTCGCAAGACGAAAATGTCTTGCGCTTTTTTTTTTTTAAGCCGCTTGAAGAGGCACAGTTGCGACGGACCGTGCTTCGCAAGACGAAAAACATCACAAGACGAAAAGACTCGCGGAACAAATTCTTTTCGTCTTGCGAGGCACCACTGTACGTGAGATCCTTTTATGGTAGAAAATTTCAGCACACAATTTAAGTGCTGCAATGATGTGTCTCCCTTTCCTCACAGCCACCCAGTCTTTGTGGCTGTGCAGCTATCGTCAGGCGGTTTCTAAGCTTCCATTGTTGTCTTTAGCAGAAATGACATCAGCCTGGCCACAACCCAGAACCACAGCGCTGCTTATATTTGCTCTGCAACATTCTCTGCAGAGTCAGTCAACCTCTGCGCTGCAAATGTAGCCACTGGTCATTTTACGGAAAGCATTGCCAGTGCTGAATAGGTAACCCACCTTTCAGGAAGCAATTTAACCATGTTTAGTGGTGACACATGCAATGACAGGAAGAACTTGTTCACACAGAAGACAATTAATAATTCCTTTTTCAGAGAGTCCAGTGTGTATATGTGACATATCTGGTGTTGTTTTTACTGCTGATGTTTTTATTGTTGATGTTTGATGGCCACATGGCTACACATGGTTTTAAAAGGATGTCATGCAATTGTGATTGGTTCTGTTAATCTAGGCCTCCTAAGCCCAAATGGAATACAGCAATGGAAAAGTCCAACTCCGTGTGAGGCTGTGGAATTTTGATGAACCAAAGTAACAGTCTGTGTGAGACCTTGGAGCTTGTGTTGAAGATAAGAGTGAGAAAAACATTCCTGAGAAGAGGCTGAGAAGACCATCAGCAGACAGCACAACTGGTGTTGAAGCCATAACATACGTGTGTGCGTGTGTTAAAGTTGCTGCTATGAAATATATCTGTGTGACCTGTGCGACAGTGGAAAACGATGATGCATTGCAGTGATACCAGTAGACTGTGATGTGCAGTGGGTCAAAAGTGATGCAAGCCAATCTTTATTCGTTCAGTGTTCCTTCCATATCCTTCAGATATTGCTGGACTGCAACTCCCATCAGCCTTGACCACTGGCCATCCTGACTAGGGGTGATGGGAGGGCATCACATGGACTAAACTTGTGGCCTAGATCATTCATAAAAGCAAAGGGTAATATGAGTTAGCTTCACTTTCCTCTAGTCAAGCACACCAACTCTATGGGGCTGAGGCCTCTACAGCCCCACCATGTCCTATCATACAGGGCTCAACCCTCCCCCCCCCCAATCTTGAGGAGGGAGAGGAGGCCTGGTGGGATGTCGCCCTGACATGACATCGCATCTCCGGACACTGTATGGTCTGATGGGGTGTTACTCTGTCATCTTTGGACGCCATGCAGCCTGACGGGAAGTCACCCTGGGCCGACCAACACAGCCTGGCACACAAATGTTGGGAGGAGGCCTAGTCAGCCTCTCCTGGTGCAACAGTCGTCACGTGCCACCCCCGCAATGTTGGGCACAACTCTGTGCCTGTGCCTCCAGTTCACTTACTCAGTAACTATTCTATCTTCGCTTTCTGAATCAAAGGTAGCGTAGTGGTTAAGAGAGTGAATTGTGAGGAAGGAAGTCCTCACTTCAAATCTTACATCTGTCACGAACTTACTAGGTGGCTTTAGGGCAGCTTTTCTATCCCTGTTTACTTCTGTTTGAGGAAAAGGTGTGAGCCAACTTTGCTGGCCCTGGTGCCCAAAATACACACCCTGCTGAGCCCGTGCCCTCAATGCCCACAAATTGACCATGAACATCTGCAAAGAGAAGACATGTAAACACGCCTAGCTAAATGTGCTCCACGTGTAGCTGCATGCCCCCTTGCAGATTCCCATGCTAGACACATGCACGTTAAGGGGGATGGGTCCAGTGGGGCACCTGTTATCAGGGTGGGGTCAGTATTTCCATCCCACTGCTGTTTCTCCAAATGGTAATCTTAAAAGAGTGAGTCAGAGCTTTTCATGCAACCTCAGTCCTCCCATCTGCAATGCTGTGGTCTAAACCACTGAGCCTAGGGCTTGCCGATCAGAAGGTCAGCAGTTCGAATCCCCGTGACAGGGTGAGCTCCTGTTGCTCGATCCCAGCTCCTGCCAACCTAGCAGTTTGAAAGCACGCCAGTGCAAGTAGATAAATAGGTACCGCTCTGGTGGGAAGGTAAACGGTGTTTCCATGTGCTGCTCTGGTTTTGCCAGAAGCGGCGTAGTCATGCTGGCCACATGACCTGGAAAAACTGTCTGCGGACAAACGTCGGCTCCCCCAGCCAGTAAAGCGAGATAAGCGTCGCAACCCCAGAGTCGTTCGCGACTGGACTTTACCTTTACCTTAAAGGAGTGTTGCATAGGTTACAAGACAATGCATATGAAGAAAGAATGTAAGAACAGCCCAGTGGCCCATCTAGTCCAGCATCCTGTTCTCACAGTGGCCAACCAGATGCCTGTGGGAAGCCTGCAAGCAGGTCCTGAGTGCAACAGTACTCTTCCCTCCTGTGGTTTCCCACAACCAGTGTCCAGGGGAACATATTCATAAGAGCTAGCTTTGAACGCTCAGAAGTGCTGCATAAATGCTAAGTATTATTGTGACGAGTGTGCAAAAGACATCTACAGTGGTACCTCGGGTTACAGACGCTTCAGGTTACAGACGCTTCAGGTTACAGACTCCCCTAACCCAGAAATAGTACCTCGGGTTAAGAACTTTGCTTCAGGATGAGAACAGAAATCGTGCTCTGACGGCGCAGCGGCAGCAGGAGGCCCCATTACCTAAAGTGGTGCTTCAGGTTAAGAACAGCTTCAGGTTAAGAACGGGCCTCCAGAATGAATTAAGTTCTTAACCCGAGGTACCACTGTATTTTAATTTCTTTTTTGTTCCTTTTATGCGTGGGTCTTTGCGACCCTCCCTATTAGATCTCTAGCCTAATATCTGAGCTGATCTGGGCATTGTACTGAAGACTGACTTCTGCTTAGCTGAATATTCATTAGAACTCTGTACAGTCAGTATATTTATTCTCTTTGACTCATTGTAGTCAAGCGTTTCGATATGGCTGGGTTGTTGTTTTTTTATATACAGTGCCCATTATTCTGAATGACACAGACTCCTCTTGCTATATAGCACCCCTTCCTAATATCCACCCAAGCCTAATTCCCATTCTTTTAAATTGATGCCATGGGGAATGATCCCAAAAGAGAATGACCTTTCGGTGCCTTGGAATGATGCCATTCCTCCCCTTCTTTATGACTGTGTCAAAAAATGGGAAAAGGCCATCCCACCATCTCCTGATTCATGGCTAGTTTAAGTATGGGAAATGGCTTATGTGGTAAAACTGGCTATTGGAAGCAGAGAAGGCAGACAAAAAGTTAATTGAAAATGAGGTTTATTTGCATTTTATGGGAATAACATAGTACAAAAGCAAATTAATCCACATTTTACTTCACAGGCGCACCATGCATTTAAAGCGTCTCCCAAAGAATCATGGGAACTGTAGCTTACCACTCACAGAGCTACAATTACCACTCAGTGGAGACAATACTGAGCTACATGGACCAATGATGTAAGGCTCCTCCATGTCTCTCCCTCCCACATGTCTTCCAGCCAGTATTCTTGGCTGTGACAAGTCTTCCAGATATTGAAAAGAACTTGGATGTCATTGCCAAATGTCCAAAGAGCCTGGATTCCTGTTTAATGCATTTTTGCACCTACCTAATACCTGAAAAATCTCAGTTTTAAACATTGGTCTGGGCCAAATTGTCAAGACAGGTTGGCGCTAGGGTTGGCATGATTGGTCATCAGCCAGGGGCCCATGTGCCAAAAGGGGGTCCACTGACAAAAGCCTCCTGCAGCAAGGAGGGATGGGGACCCATACTGGTGGTCTTGTTCCAGGCCCTCCAGATCTCGAGTGATTGGCACTGTCTTCTCTGGCCTCTCTTGTGAGGTGGGAGACGTCTGGGAGAATATCTTTACAATTCAAAGGAGAATGGGTTTATACGTTATTGCCCTGGCTGCAGAAAATCATCTAAATCAGTGGTGGCAAATATTTTGGCAGGTGTGCCACATCATAAATCTAATGTACGAGATAATGTCACTAGAGTATGAGATTTAACTCTATGCCAAAGGCTCCTTTACAGACATGCCATATATTGCCATTGCCTATATTAAGTTGTGGGTGAACATATCAGACGACACAGCAATTCTTCAAACAGCTCTTGTTTATTCACAGGCCAGAACAGAACTGAACTGAAGGGTTCAGCCAGCCTGCTTATATAGAGCTCCACTAGAACGCAACAGGAACCATATGCAACAACAGCAGCAAGAATACTTATTGCAAAGTATTGGAAGACACAAGATCTACCCACTCTGGAAGAATGGCAGATGAAGATGATTGACTACATGGAATTGGCAGAAATGACTGGCAGAATCCGAGACCAGGGAGAAGAGTCGGTGAAAGAAGACTGGAAGAAATTCAAAGACTATTTACAGAAACATTGTAAAATTAATGAATGTTAGAAGGATGTTGGATAGAAACTAAGCGGTTTCCAGCTGTAATGCTTTAAGAGATAAGGGGGGGGGGGGAAGTTTCACAAATGGGTAAAAGTTTAATGGTAAGGATTTGCTGAACTAACAAATCAAACTGGAATACAAAGAAGGGAGGTATGAGGAGGTCTGAGGAAATAAGTGTATGGAAGTTATGTTATTGAAAATTAATGTGTGTTTTTAACTGTTTTTCATTTTGTATGTTTATTTCTCCTTTTTTTGTTATATCTTAAAAATTTTCAATAAATATCTTTAAAAAAAAAAAAAGAACGCAACAGGAACCATTTTCTGTGACTATCCAATCACTGAATGTCACTTTCAATCCCTTACAGTGGTGCCTCGCAAGACGAAATTAATCTGTTCCGCGAGTCTCTTCGTCTTTCGTTTTTTTTGTCTTGCGAAGCACGGCTATTAGCGGCTTAGCGGCTATTAATGGCTTAGCAGCTTAGCGGCTATTAACAGCTTAGCGGCTATTAACAGCTTAGCGGCTTAGCGGCTGTTAACGGCTTAGTGGCTTTAAGAAAAAGGAAACAAACTCGCAAGAACTCGCAAGACGTTTTGTCTTGCGAAGCAAGCCCATAGGGAAATTCGTCTTGCGGAACGACTCAAAAAACGGAAAACTCTTTCGTCTTGCGCGTTTTTCGTCTTGCGAGGCATTCGTCTTGCGAGGTACCACTGTATTTGCATATGTGGACCTGAGTGAAAACTATCTACAGTATCCCCCTGCTGGCCCAGGGTGAGAACTTCAGTACATAACAGCTTAGCCAGCGGTGGGCACCTTGTGGCCCTTTAGTTGTTGTGGGACTCCAACTCCCATCAGCCTCTGCAAGCATGGCCCATGCCCAGGTATGATGGGAGCTGCAGTTCAGCAAGTTCTGGAGGGCAACAGGACAGAGCCATTTGTGGCCTTTCTGCTGCAGGCAGGCCGCCCACTAGCATAAAAGTTCAGCAGAGGAGTTTATGCAATCTCAAGAGAGTAATTATCCCTGTTGCAATCATCCCTCACATTCACATAACCTTTCCCCAGTTTGGTCTGTCTTATTTTTAAAAACTATTCTTTCTTCCATCCTCTCAAATGTTTCTTCTTTCCCTCCATTACGATAAGAGTGTGGAGAAAGGCATTGCAATATGAGACCGGAAATTCTAAACTGTGTGTTTCAGCTATAAATTTCAACAACCTGTCACTTAATACCATCAGACTGTACAGTGGAAGTCTGAATTGCACAACCAGACATATGTCTTTAAGGAAGGAGGATGCCGGGCAAATGCAACCTCGAAACGCTTGCACCATCCAACTGCTGAGAAAGGAAGCCTGAGCCTTAGTCATTGTCTGCAGAGACTCCAGGGAAGCTAACTAAATTCAGGCTAATTTGGGGCACCTTTTATAGGCGTGAAAAAGATCTGCGCAGCACTTTTAACCATTCTTTTCTCCAGTTACAAACTGATTGTGCATGAGCCAGGAATCCAAGGAACAAAAGCTTTCAGATGTTGAATTTTATAAAGATATGTGCCACTGGCCTGTATCCATTTTTGAGGGAAGATTTGCTAAGGAAAACATGGCAATAGTTCAGTATCAGAGCTGGAACAGCTTTCAGGAATCAGTGCATGCAGTCATAGCTTCCAATCCAGGCCACTACCCTGATAACTACATATGTTATGCCTCTAGCATCGCTTCTGAATAACAGTTGCTAGGAAGAACTTTCTGACAGTAAGAGCTGTTCAGTAATGGAACAAACTCTCACGAGACATGGTGGACTCTCCTTTCTTGGAGGTTTTTAACCAGAGGTTGGATGGCCATCTGTCATGTATGATCTAGTTGAGATTCCTGCATTGCTCTAGTTACCGTATTTTTCGCTCCATAAGACGCACCAGACCACAAGACGCACCTAGTTTTTGGGAGGAGGAAAACAAGAAAAAATATATTCTGAATCTCTGAAGCCAGAACAGCAAGAGGGATCACTGTGCAGTGAAAGCAGCAATCCCTCTTGCTGTTCTGGCTTCTGGGATAGCTGTGCAGCCTGCATTCGCTCCATAAGACGCACACACATTTCCCCTTACTTTTTAGGAGGGGAAAAAGTGAGTCTTATAGAGCAAAAAATACGGTATCTCCTGCTTGGACCACTGCGCTCTACGTGGGGCTACCTTTGAAGGTGACCCGGAAACTACAACTAATCCAGAATGCGGCAGCTAGACTGGTGACTGCGAGCGGCCACCGAGACCACATAACACCGATCTTGAAAGACCTACATTGGCTCCCAGTACATTTCCGAGCACAATTCAAAGTGTTGCTGTTGACCTTTAAAGCCCTAAACGGCCTCGGCCCAGTATACCTGAAGGAGCATCTCCACCCCCATCGTTCTGCCCGGATGCTGAGGTCCAGCGCCGAGGGCCTTCTGTCGGTTCCCTCATTGCGAGAAGCAAAGCTACAGGGAACCAGGCAGAGGGTCTTTTTGGTAGTGGCACCCGTCCTGTGGAATGCCCTCCCATCAGATGTCAAAGAGATAAACAACCACCTGACATTCAGAAGACATTTTAAAGCAGCCCTGTTCAGGGAAGTTTTTAATGTGTGACATCTTGGTTGGACTAGATGACCCTCAGGGACCTTTCCATTTCTAAAATTCCATGATCTCAGAACCCTGGCATTTATAAATTCAACACGGGAGTGGGGAGGGGGATCCGAGATTGGTCCTAGACTTCCATTTGTGTGCACAATGCCTTGAGTGGATAGATTAGATAGCTTGTGATGGCTGCCCCACCTTCGCCCATCATCTAGGGAGTTGCCCCAAAATCCAGCTCAGCCAATTAAATCATTATTAATTATGAATGAATTAATAAATTAATGGATATGCAGCTTGATGACAAAATAGGCTTCTAATTAGTTTAACGGAGTATGAAAAACCAGTTACACACACATTAAAACACAAACCTCCATAATTAAAATACAAAAGAAAACAATCCCCTAATAGCACTGGAATAGGAACATCGCTGCTTTAAATAAGCGATAAAACAATCCCATTAAAGCAAACACAGCAATTAAAACAGGAGACTCAGGTTGAGAGATCAAGGGAACATTTGGGTAAACATCTGCATCTTCAAAAGCCAGTGGAATGTTAATTAATTCCCTAGCTAGTTTACAGCAGTGCTTCCCAACGTTTTTCCTACTGTGGACCCCTTCCAACCTTGTTTCCTTCCTGTGCCCCCCCATGGGCGTAGCCAGGGGGGCAACTGCCCCCCCAATAAGTAAAAATCAATACAAATCTGAGGTTCTCCCCTCCCTAACAAAAGCCTTCCCCCCAGCAAAAATCCTGACTACATCCATGCCCCTGCCCCCCCCCCATCCTGCTGGTAGAAAGGTAGCTATTTGAATGTTTTGTTTGTAAGTAGAACATGTTTTATTTGTAATTTTTATAATTTATACAAAATACAATTACAGTGGTGCCCCGCAAGACGAATGCCTCGCAAGATGGAAAACTCGCTAGACGAAAGAGTTTTCCGTTTTGGAGGTGCTTCGCAAAACGAATTTCCTATGGGCTTGCTTTGCAAGACGACAATGTCTTGCGAGTTCCTGCTGGTTTTTTTTCCTTCCCCCCCTTTTTCTAAGCTGCTAAGCCGCTTATCAGCTGATCCGATCAGCAGATAAGACGCTAAAAGCGCTAATCCGCTAATCCGTCAATGGGCTTGCTTCGCAAGACGAAAAAACCGCTAGACGAAGAGAATCACAGAACGGATTCTTTTCGTCTTGCGAGGCACCACTGTACATAAAATGACAGGGACATAATGAAATGCTAAAACATCCCTGAGAGATGGCCATCCAACCTCTGCAAAAAAACATTTAAGGAAGAAGAGTCCAGAACCTTCCGAGGGAGATCCATCTTCCATGTATTATAAAAAGTAAACAACACTTATTTGACCCCAGTTATTTGACACAGAGGGGGAAACCTACAGACACAGTCCAAAAGGTGCATGGGGGGTTCTGTATACATGGGAGAAATTTAAAAAGCAAGTGGTCCTCATTGACTAGGTGCAAAAACATCTTGTCATCTGGAGGAGCTCTGGCCGCCTAGATAAAACACTGTGGCCCCACACACCCTTACCTGGGAGTAAGGCCCACTGAACTCACTGCGGCTTTCTTTTGAGTAGACACTTATGTTATTTACTAGGTGCAAGTCAGCAGCACCAGATGACCCCGCTCGGCTAGCGCTGGGGTGGGTTTCACCCAACGCCTTGCAGAGCTGGGCTGACGCTTACGGGCCCTGCTCCCCTCAGCAACATCCAAAGGCCCTGATCCGCTAGGCGCTGCGGTAGATTGAACCCAGCACCTTGAAGAGTCAGGCCTTGCTTACCCAGTCTTAGCACTGCATCCTTACTGATTTTTTAACCATCTTCACTGCAAAGCCCTTTGGCGCCTTCTCATTCTTGAGAACTCTCTCTCCATCTGGTTTAATGTACTTTGATGTTTTAACAGGGTTGTTTTTGATGACCCGGAGCCAAGTTTACAGCCGTATGAAAATTCCATGTTACCACAGAAAGAATTACCTGCCCACCCCACACATTACAATCCTTAATTCAAGTAATAGTGATCTTTGTGTCATGTGACCAGACATTGTGCAAATTTATGGGCCTGCAGAAAAATAAGAATCAGATCGGCTAAGCAAAAATTAAGAGCTGCGAATATATAGGATTGTGGTGAACCTAGCCCCATCTCACCAACTACATAGCGCAGAGTCAGTCTAAAAGATAGCAACAGAGATTATGTGGGTTTGCCACATTCATTTATTTCCCTATCTACCTAGCACATATTGCAACTAGCTTCGTTGTCTGGTAGTATATAAGGGAGAGAGCATGTCAGAAAGGAATGACAATATCCTGCAGTCACATATCATTAGTGAGCAATTGCTGCGACTTCTTCCATGTTTGTTTAACATCTCCTTCTGAGGTCTGTTATTCTTGGCACTGCCAGCTATTGTGTTATCTAAGTAATGAGAAACGAACTATGTACCAATGTTGAAGGATACTGGGCAAGATACAAACTTAAAACACTTTTAAAAGGTAAAGGTAAAGGTACCCCTGCCCGAACGGGCCAGTCTTGACAGACTGTGGGGTTTGTGCGCCCATCTCACATCTATTGGCCGGGGGCCAGCGCTGTCCGGGGACACTTCCGGGTCACGTGGCCAGCGTGACATCGCTGCTCTGGCGAGCCAGAGCCGCACACGGAACGCCGTTTACCTTCCCGCTGGTAAGCGGTACCTATTTATCTACTTGCCCCCGGGGGTGCTTTCGAACTGCTAGGTGGGCAGGTGCTGGGACCGAGCAGCGGGAGCGCACCCCGCCGCGGGGATTCGAACCGCCGACCTTTCAATCGGCAAGCCCTAGGCGTTGAGGCTTTAGCCCACAGCGCCACCCGCGTCCCTGTTAAAACACTTTTATATCTCATTTATTTCAGTGTCAGTGTTAATGCCGGAATTTAACTGAAAACAATGGGAATTGCTGTCTTATTTTAAGGCAGTATACTCAGAAGATATGCCTTACTGGGACATACTTTGCAGTGAGTGCTTATAGCTGCAGTGTTTAAAGTGATTAACTTTGACTGATTAGTGAACATTGTTTATTTCTCCTCTAGTTTACAAGTAGAATACTCAACTGCCTTTTTTTTTTTTAACCTTTGATACATATCCCTTTAGGGTCTTAACATTTAACTGGAAAGAGGAAGTGTGTTGATAAGAAATATCTGTTAAGGAAGGAATGGCAACTCCTACATGATTTAAATCTCTCTCTCTCTTTCCTTTTTTTGTCAATTAGCAAACTTCCCAAATGACAGTTCACAGAGTTCAGGGTAGGTGGGGTAAAAACTATGAGGATTAAGCAATTTCAAAACCAGTTTAAATTTGTAGTGCAAATGCGCTCATTTCTGTCTCTTTGGCTCCACTGTCCATTGGAAACTAAAGAAATCACATATTAATATTAATGAATACATCTGCATACCACCTTACCTTCAAGGATTTTCCAGGCAGCATACTTGGCTCTTCCCTCTTCCATTTTATCCTCACAACAACCCTGTGAGGTATGTTAGCCTGGGAGATAATGACTATCCCAAAGTCAGCCAGTAAACTCCATGGTTGAGTGTGGAACCTGGCAATCCTTCAAGGGTGTGGAACCTCAAGCCTGGAAGACAAATGTGGCCCTCCTGGTTTCCTTGTATGGCCCTTGGGACTTTCCCCATGTCACACACTCCATACTGGCCTTGTTTCATATCTTCCCTGAATGTTTTTTCCTGGCTGGAATATGAACCTGAACTCTGATAATGCCTCTTCCAAGTCTGAATGGAGGATAGAGAGGCAAGTGTAAAGAAACTAGCCTACTGTACTGTATAAAAATACAATCTCCATTCACTTCTCTACCCACAACTACTTCTGGCCCCATCGACCTCTAGCATGTGGCCCTCAGAAGGCTGCCCAGAATGGATTGCTGTCCTCAGGCTGGAGAAGAAGAGTTTGGATTTGATATCCCGCCTTTCACTCCCTTTAAGGAGTCTCAAAGCGGCTAACATTCTCCTTTCCCTTCCTCCTCCACAACAAACACTCTGTGAGGTGAGTGGGGCTGAGAGACTTCAAAGAAGTGTGATTGGCCCAAGGTCACCCAGCAGCTGCATGTGGAGGAGCGGAGACGCGAACCCGGTTCCCCAGATTACGAGACTACCGCTCTTAACCACTACACCACACTGGCTTGCTCACCCCCAGGTCTCCTGGGTCCCAGCCCAACACTCCAACCACTGCTACACCATGCTGCCACAATCTGGGGGGGGGTTGGACTAGATGACCCTTGGGGTCCCTTCAAACTCTATGAATCTATGATAATCTACTCCTCTGAATGCAGCCCTTTCTTCACCTTTTGTTCACTAAACATGGCGTGCTTCAAATTTCTCTACATTGCTTCTCTCTCTCTTTTAATGTTCTAAGTATTTTACACGGTATGTTATACACAAATCATGTTGGGATTACTCTGCAGAAAACATGGGGTTTAGCATCAATCATCTGCAACAAATTCCGTGCATTTCACGTAGCCCTTCAGTCACTTGTTTCCTTTCCAAGAAGTTTGAAAAACACCCAGCAAAGCGCCATTCCAGCACTTAATCTTCCCCGTCTCCTTCCCTCCAGCCTCGCATGAGACTTACGTCTCAAATACCGCGCGAGGTCAAGGAAACATTACTCAGCTTAAACCTTTCAACTCGCAAACAAACAGCTTAATCAGCGGTTAGTGGGATTTGCGCACACACACAGTAGGTATAACGTCTGCAGCAAAGGAACGAGGAACAAGGAAGCAGCTCTAGAAGTGGAGAAAAGGAACATGTCAAAGACTTTGCCACACAGTCTTTCCCCCACAGGCAGTTCTATAGCCAGGGGTTCCACCGACTGCAATGAATGAAAGCTTTGTGCTGAAACTGAACTTTTATGGGGAGTTTTGGCAAGGGCTGCCTATTTCATTTCATTTCGAACCAAGTTTTGATTAATACAGCATCCATTGTGTTTGTCGTGACAATTATTTTCAGCAAGAAGCGGCTCGGCTTGGATTGCTCGGATTTCATACGGGTGAGGGATGTTTGGGGAGAGTGTGTGCTTTGTTCAAGGAGGAACTACACATCTTAGGATGCTAAATTATGCTCCTCTTTGATTTGCAATCTGTCTTTCCTAGGTTGTCAGCGCCCTGGCACAACCTCAGAAGGGAATGGATTCAGCTCAGTTGTGGCACCTTCCAGCAGATCCACATCACAGGGATCTGTGACTCTTCAGATAAGACGGCTCAGAATTATGTTCGCTTGGACTAGGATTCATGTGGGCCAGGATTCATGTTGCCTCAAAGGGGCACACTGCCTTATCATGTTCCCATTCTAACAGCAAATGAATTGTTGGCACCCCTAATTTGACAGTACAGTGGTACCTCGGGTTAAGTACTTAACTCGTTCCGGAGGTCCGTTCTTAACCTGAAACTGTTCTTAACCTGAAGCACCACTTTAGCTAATGGGGCCTCCCACTGCTGCTACGCCACCGCCACACAATATCTATTCTCATCCTGAAGCAAAGTTCTCAACCTGAAGCACTATTCCTGCTTGGCAGGGGGTTGGACTCAATGGCCCTTGTGGTCTATTCCAACTCTATGATTCTATGATTTCTGGGTTAGCGGAGTCTGTAACCTGAAGCGTATGTAACCTGAAGCATATGTAACCCGAGGTACCACTGTACAGCAATAAATAAGACAGCAGAACAGGTGCAAGGAGTAACTGGAGCCTCAATAATACATACATGTGTCCTCGCCCCGGGATCAGTGGAAGACATGGCTATAATATGTGCCACCTCCAGTAGCATGGATGTAATGTAATGCACATAATATATGGCAAAACCTACCAAGATTTCAGTATGTGCTACAAATTACAAAAAGACAAAGGAACTTGACGTTAGATTTTATTTGCAGAGGAATAAAACCATATTGCATTTCTACATTACAGTTTCACTTTTTCATAAATTATTTTGCAACATACATTTTCCTTGTATAAAATATACTTTCTGTATAAAAGCCAATTTATCACATAACAGCTTTGTGATTTTGGCAGGTATTTGGAAATCAGACGCTATTCTCAAATCCCAGTGTTACAAAAGGCAGCAGGGGGCAAGGAACAATTTATCTTGCAATTCATGGGAAAATGCCTACCTGGACCATGAGATGGGGTGGGTTTCCTGCTCTGAGGACAAATAGAGAAGCTTGCCTTCACATAGCGAGGCCCAACCCCATATATCCCGTTTCCCATTACCAAAACTTTCACAACCCTTGCCTTCCCTGAAATCAGAATGCCAGCGCTGATAGAAACTAACAGGGAGTATGTGTTGGGGACAGATCTGGGCAAAGCCCGAATCCCAAGGATCCCAAGTCTTCCAGTCCTGTGACTCCTCCCCCAAAAACAATTCGGGAAGGAAACTACGCCAGCAGCGAAGCTCGTATGGTGGAATTCAGTAAATCCAATCAAAACGTAAGAGGACAGAGGAGCTCAAGAGTCAAGAGTCTACTTTAACTTCCACACTGCCAGTGCAAAACCAGCAAAGTACTAGATGTGGGAGGGGATTAATCAGTCTTAATTTCTCCCTCCTGCACTTTTATGGCTGCAGTATTACAAGTTTAAAAAAATAAAATCCAGCCAGAATGCAACATTTCCCCATTTCATTCATTTCATTTGTTTTCCTTTTTCCGCTTGCAATCAGTGGAGCCTAAATGTGTTCGACTTTTGTGGCATTGTACCAACAGCACATAGCAGACTGGTAAGATTTCTCAATGCAACAGCAGTTCCGGTGTATGGCAAGCTGTGTCTTGCAACAATGCAGGCTGCTTTTCTTTTAAAACAAGAAAACGATAGCAGCTCAGTGCCATGCGTGGGTCTAGACACGTACATCTTGGGATGAGAATAGTTACTTTTTGAAATGAGAAATGTCGGGTGGTGTTGTGGGTTAAACCACAAAGCCTAGGACTTGCCGATCAGAAGGTCAGCGGTTCAAATCCCTGTGATGGGGTGAGCTCCCGTTGCTCAGTCCCTGCTCCTGCCAATCTAGCAGTTTGAAAGCACGTCAAAGTGCAAGTAGATAAATAGGTACCCCTCCAGTGGGAAGGTAAATGGCGTTTCCGTGCGCTGCTCTGGTTTGCCAGAAGCGGCTTAGTCATGTTGGCCACATGACCCAGAAGCTGTATGCCGGCTCCCTCGGCCAGTAAAGCGAGATGAGCGCCGCAACCCCAGAGTCATCTGCGACTGGACCTAATGGCCAGGGGTCCCTTAACCAACTGACTGTCCCAAAGCTACTTTGTCTTTTTACATATTCTGATGTATTATTAAGTTCTCTCTCTCTCTCTCTCTCTCTCTCTCTCTCTCACACACACACACACACAAAGTCACCTCTCATTTCTGCACCTTTTGAAACCAGCATGCATTTTGTCAATATCTAAAGCAGAGGGAAAGCTTGGACCCTTTGGTAGCTAAATCACACTGTTGCAAGCTTTAAGTTATGATTTCTAGAAGAAATACTCTCCTTAACATTTCAAATAAAGCTTACCTGAATTTTTTTTAAAAAAAACGTATTTTCCTTACAAATGATAACTGAAAGCTTGCAGCAATGTAATTTCAACCAAACAAGAATGAAATAATGCACTGACTGTGCAGCAAAGTCGTCTGTGGTATTTTAAGCATGAATGGCATCAGGCCCTCACAACTAGGGGTGGGGGAGAAATTTGATCCAGTTTGCCTTTATAGGCAAACCTAATTCGCGCTTTCTAAAACAATATGTGAACTAAAACTCAGCCATCCTTTGAAATTCACATTTTTCTAATTTCTTTCAGTGCAGTTCACCTGTTAAGTAATGATTGGGGGGGTGCATGCACCAGGGTGCATAGAAGAGCATGTTTTTGTGAAAATAACAAACGAAAATGCATTATACTGAGGGAAATTGCTTAATAAAACTAAGCATATTGGGAGAAATTCACACTAAAGGGCTGGTGAATTTTCATGAAGACTAAAAATAAATTTCACAAGAAAATTCACAAACTGTTCAGGAAATGAAAAACTGAAATTTTCAGAGTGGCCCACAGTACATAACCCAACAGCTGAACACAGACCACCAGGTATATCTTGTTGGCAACTTAGGACAAGAGAAACTGGACGTCAAGTCCCTGGCAGACCGTAGTATGTGACGGGTGGCTTACACTTGACTCTACAGACTTGTGGTAAGTGTTGCTGCGTTTTACAGTGTATTTCTGTTTCAACTTCATATAGTAGTCCGAAGAACACATAATGTGATACAGCAAAACAGCTTCATTTCTGCTGTTCTGATGCAGAGCTCTTATTGAACCTGTTTCAAGCTAAATCAGTTCTTATTTTGTGCAACTCGAGACAGAATTTTGGCCCAGGCTTGGCAATATACAAGAGGATATATTGCTCT
This sequence comes from Podarcis vaucheri, assembly GCF_965113315.1. Taxonomy (NCBI): domain Eukaryota; kingdom Metazoa; phylum Chordata; class Lepidosauria; order Squamata; family Lacertidae; genus Podarcis; species Podarcis vaucheri. The sequence continues at coordinate 23,317,518 of NC_138749.1, forward strand.
AGACTAAGGCATAAACATAAAAGATAATGCTGCAGACTGGCCGACGGCCATGCAGATTTGCTATACGGATGAGAGGTGAAGCATGTATTTTTTAACTACGTTCAGCATTTGTAACGAAAAACATACAAAGCAGTGAAGGCTCACGACAGCACATTCCCTATGCCATCCATTTCATCTGCTCAAGAGAATTGTGGCTTCCTTGCTCACAGACCTAAACAAATACCTTTCAAAATCACAATGACACTGTTTTGTCTTCCAATTGTGCCTTCCAATTGTGCAAAGGTCAGAAGGATGTGGTAGAGATTAGCACCAGGCCCATTATTTTGGTGGGGGAGGAGAATATCCACATCTTTTTGAAGAAAGTCGGCTCGGTATACGAGAGAGGGTGCAAAACTACTGATATCAAGTTTGATTTTTTTAAAAATTGTTGCATAGAAGCATTTGCACACATTCCCCAGCTGATTGCAAAAGTAACAAAATGGACACTTTCCTGAAAATAGAGACTCGAGTCAAAAATTGGATATTTTACCCATGAAACCCTAAGTCTACAAATGTGCATAGAAGGATACAAAGTATTATGTGATTGATAAGATATTTATGGTTTGGCTGTCACACCAAACCATAGCTTGGCAATACTTGAAAAAGCCCTGTGTTTGCACACGCCCTTCTTCCCCGTGTGCTCCACTTGATTCGTAACTTCCTAGTTTGGGGCAAACCATAACTTGCCTTTACAGCCAAACCAGCAAACTATGGCAGGTACAAACCCTGCAAGTCACGTTAGATATCAAGGCTCCATCTTCGTTCCAACATCTGTTGACAAGGCAAAAGCCTGGCCAATCTGGAAGCTTCACAGTGCTTATCAGAATGTTGCACCGATTCCCTGCTGTGACTTAGGGTAGCTCTGAGACCCCAAAATACACCCTCCTTGCAGTTTACCATTTAAGCCCTAACCTCAGCTTCTAAACTACCTTTGCCTTTAGGACTCTTCTGTCCCTGCTTATTTCTATACTATGTAAGACAGGGATGTGGGCCCTCTGCTTAAGTCTTGGCGGGTAGCAAGAGGGAAAGTGATTGAGAGAAGGGGAGGCAGAAACCAAAAGAAAAGGTGGCAGAGAGAGAGAAAAGGAGAGGTTCACTCATTTCAGGTCTGACGCTGCCCACTTCTGGCTCAAGCCCAAACTACCCCTAGCATGTGGTGGTTAACACTTGAGAGAATGCAGTACTCAACAGAATAAAGGCTCCTCACCCTGATGCAAGAGCTCTTGCATGCACTAACTCTGGAAATACCAGCTGCTCCAAGCAGAATAGCACTGAGGCATGTTGGGAAGTAGGCATATCATCTTAGATATTCCCCCAACACTGCCAAGCCACCCAAAGTGGGATGAAGTGGCCCCTGTGCCTCTTTCTTTCTGGGTTGTTGTTTTTTGCTTGTACACTGACCGACAAGATTGGGCCTTAAGTATCTAGTTCAGGGGTGAGTTACCTTTTTTAAAAAAGCTACCTTCCCTTCAGGGCCACATGCCAGTGGTGGCTGGAAGCCAGGAATGGGCGTGGGTGGAACAAGGCATGCTAATTCTACTTCTGTACTGTAGGGCTGGATCTAGACACATCAAAGAAGCAATTCGGTTAAACGCGTTGTAAACTTCATACAGGGAAATCCCGTTGGCAAAAGACGGGACTCCACAGTGCCATCTGGCGTCACAGTGTTGTTAACACATATAAAGCGCTTTATATCTATGAACGTAGCTGAGTCCTATGTTTGTTTCTACACATCCTCACACATCCCTCTCTGCCCTCCATCCGGACAACTTTTCAGAGTTCAAGGACCCATTCTAGCCAGGCAAACAGACTCAGGGAGGAGGGTGGTTGGGGAGAGTCCCAGAAGCCAGGTAAAGTTGCCTGGATAGCCACATTCAGCCCCAGGGTTTGAGGTTCTCCAACCCCGATCTAGCTGAAAGCCCACTAAGATATTCACTTGACCTGCCAGGCCTTCTAATGAGGCAACAACCAGGGAATGCATATTTTAACCTAAAATAAATACACACCATCAAAAGCAACCCAGTGTCAAATGGCAGAAGCCCACATGTCCCTCAGTTGATGCAATGGCACACTAGACCCAATATTGGTTGCGCTTCAAAGTTGGGTTGGTTTTCCGACAGTGCTGGGTCATTTCCGGGTCAAGTCTAGACCAGCTGCTTTGCAGAAGACTTTCTTTGGCTGGAGCTGGGGCAACTGGCACAGGATGAAGATGCTCCCGTCTGACCGCCATGAACGGGAAGGTGGTTGTTTTGCCTGCGCCTTCTAGCAGGGGTGTCATTGTGACCGCAGGGACAGTCAAACGCCTTTCCTGGCAAAAGCCTGGGCTGCCGAGAGCTGCTGGCAGCTGACCTGCAACGGGAGGCTTGGTCTTTTTGGGATTGTGACACATTAGGAAGATGCAAACGGCCACCGCACTCGCAATGAACAGAACTGCCACAGCGGCGAGCGGTACAATGATGAGCAGTCGGTTGCTGCTATGAGGGGACTGAACCCAGGTGCTTCTGGAGCTTGTTTTGATGGTGGTCTCAGCCCAGGCAGATTTGCCTTTTGCAACCTCCTCATTAAACCATGCCTCTTTATCGTTTTGATGCCCCTGGTGATTTTGGTTATGCCACGGAGTGTGGCTTGGTCCTTCAGTGTGCCCGTCACCCTCTGGAAAAATCACAGGTTCGGTTTTTGTAACGGTGTAAGTCTTTAAAATGTTTGCACTAGTAGTTAAGAGAGGCACTTCCGGTGTAAACATCTGAATCAGCGAGGGATCATGCGGCACTATGGCATAGTGAAACTGGCCCATGGCAGGCTGCACTTTGTCGGCTCTGAGTACAAATGTGAAGGAATCATTTAATAAATCAACCCCTGTCATATTGGCATCTGCCTCAAGGAATATAGCACCCTTGTCGATGTCGCTCTGTGTGAAGAATGCAGCTTCACTTTTAGAATTGCTTAATGACCTCCTTAGCACTTTCCCATAAGCTGGAGACACCATCACTTCAAACTTGGGGTTGCTGTTTGTCAAGTTTGCCAGCTGTGAAGCATCCAGGTCGCTGGCTTTTAGCTGGTAAGCCGCCCTGTTTGGAATGTTCAAGCCAAGTGCCGTTCGCACAAGAGGCTGGATTGTGATGTTCATAGCTTGTCCCGTTAGATTACTGTCCAACGTGAACACCGTGAATCCCAGCCTATCTCCAGTTGCGGTGAGGTCCGTCATACAATACACTAGTCTACTTGCATATAAATCGGTTTGGTAAAACTTGGTGACGCGCTCATTGCCAATCAATAAATGCCCATATCTGGGGGGTTCTGTTACTTCAAAACTGATCTCAGCGTGTCTCCCATTTGTGGTCGCCGAAAGGTGTACGTTCGTAATAGCGGCACTGCTTTGCCCTTGTGAAAGCACCACCTCTGTTAGGTTGACCAAGGTGACGGCCATGGGTGTCACCTCAAGGTTAAAAAGCTTGTACAGTGGACGGTGTTTTCCATCTGTCACGCTAAAGTAGAAGACCCCAGAGGAAGAAGTTCCATCTTGCACAAACCAGACAATGCCACCATCGACATCAGCTTGCGTAAAATCCTTGATGGATTCGTTGAGATGCGTCTGCAATGCTAGGTAGCCGTTTGGGGGATTGCTTATGATAGTGTATTTGATCTCTTCCGGGGTGTTATCCAAGTCTTCCACTTTCAGGTTTTCTGGTCCTAGAATTGCTGTATCTCCTTGTAAAACATTCAAATGTAGCTGCTTTGTCTTTAGCTCTGGAGTGTGGTCATTCACGGGCACAACAGTGATATTAAATGTCTCTTCTAAAACACCATAATCAGGTTTCACGGCAGACTTGCCTTTCTGGTTTAGCCACACAGCAAAAATAAATTGGTCCATGAGTGATTCAGAGTCATCATGTATATAGGTGATTCCAAATTTGTTAAGGATGTATTGGGAGAAATTAGGTTTCTCCCTAGTAATGTTTCTTTCTCCCACCACAATTCTGCCATGCGGGGGCAATGAAATAACTTGATACCATACTTCATATGCAGAACGTTGCATCTCGGGTAATTTAAAGAGCAAATTTGAACCATCTAGGTTAGTTTTGTCAATTAAAACCTTGCCTCCTTCATGGACAACAGCACCTATTGTTTTTTCAAAGAAAGAAAAAGTAGTTTTAATTCACAGTAGCAAGAAATCATGATTTAGAGGGCTATGATAGATTATAATATTTTAATGAGTAGGGAAACACAAATGTCTCTCTGAAGTTCTTTCTATCTGAGGCAGGATCTGTAATTTCCAAAACAGAAACTAGACAAAAGGCTTAAAAAAGGAGATGTGGGGGCAGCAGGGGGAGAACGAGTTTAGGAAATGTTGGGAAAGAAGTAGCCGTTTACTTAGTTTGCCATTGGAATGGAAGGAAACAAATCATACTTTTAACAATTTGCGCAGAGGAGTTGCTCTAACTAGCCAAAATAAATAGGAGACCCAGTAAGATAAGTGTTCGAATTTGATCAGCAAAACTTGAGCTCTAGTCCCTGCACATACATGAAATAACCTTGAGCCACTCATTCCTCTTAAGACCATAAAAATCAGGCCAAAAGCCCATCTTGTCTAGCCTCCAGTTCTCACAGTGCCCAACCACACACCTGTGGGAAGCCTGCAGTGAGGACCTCGGTACATGAACACTCTTCCCACTAAAGATTCCCAGCAACCAGATATATAGACATTGGCAGTAGAGCAAGTCATTGTTTCTCATCTTCCATGAGTTTGTCTAATCCTCATTTAAAGCCATCTAGGCTGGTGGCTAAATCTTATGCAAGCAAATTCCATAGTTTAACTTAAAAAAAAAGGACCCTGAGTGGTTAAGTCTAGTCAAAGGCGACTGTGGAGTTGTGGCACTCATCTCGCTTTCAGGCTGAGGGAGCCGGCGTTTGTCCACAGACAGCTTTCCGGGTCATGTGGCCAGCAGGAATAAAGCACTACTGGTGCGTGGAGGAGGACCATGACAGAAGCCAGAGCACATGGAAACGCCGTTTACCTTCCCGCCGGAGTGGTACTTATTTATCTACTTGCACTTCCTGCTTTCGAACTGCTAGGTTGGCAGGAGCTGGGACAGAGCAACGGAAGCTCACCCTGTTGCGGGGATTCAAACCACCAATCTTCTGATCGGCAAGCCCAAGAAGCTCAGTGGATTAGACCACAGTGCCACCCACGTCCTATAGCTTAACTGTGCACTGTGTGAAGAAGTACTTTGCTCACTGTCAAACTTTCAGCTTCCTTAAATGGCCCGAAATTCTAGTTTTATGAGAGAGAAAGGGGTAACTTCATGTGAGCTGTCGTGAGTTCCTCAATCATACAAATGTGATTGAAAACAATATACTGGTTTTACCTGTATTTGCAAGTAGCTGAGTGGTCCGATCATGTCCTTTAATTTCGTAAGAAATATTAATGAGGAACACCTGAAGATCCAGAGCTGCTGGTGGGGAGGAGACTGTAAAGGTAAAAGAATCCTGTGCATTCCAATAAACTGCCTCCTTATTTGCATGCTCAAAGATGAGCATCCCTTCATCTATCTGTCCAGAGGAGAGAGGAAAAGCAAATTACTGGAACATGCAGGTAAGACAGCAGAACCGGTCCGAAACAAGTTTCCAGCTAATTCTTTGGCCTACAGAAAAGAATTACTTCACATGCGGAATTGGGCCAAACCTCAGAGTTAAAACCTATAATCCTGTGAAAGTGCTGTGGGATTTCCATGACCGCAAAACCTTAATTCTATGTGTAATACAAAAGGTTTACCCTCAAGCCGGCTAACAAATCCATTGGTTCACGGCAATGAGTGCTCAGAGGGAGACCCTGGTGCTTTCGCAAGCGAAAGGAAGAATGCCTTCGAATCCAGAAACCCTCACCTGAGAACACTGTTAGGGAAGGTGAAAACCCATAAGGGAGTGCATTTTTAATTTTTACATTGTGGTTTTATTGGGTGTCTTCATGCGGTACAATATAAACTGCAACAGCAAGAAGAACAGGCAGGCACATTAGCACGCAAGCGAGCTTCCTTCCTCTCAGTGGCACCACTAGGGTCAGACTAGTGACAGTCCCTGAACAGCCTTCCCCCCCAAAAAAAAAACATTTCACAGAGCAGGCAATAAAGAAGTCTGAGTGATGCTACAGACAGTCATGCCTGACATCTTTAATTCTGCAAAGCTGGTGCACTAACCATCTCTACCTAAAGCACTGAAAACAATATTAGAAAAAGTGATCTGTTTGTCGAAACACGCCAGGAGGGGGCACACGCAGCCCCCAGAATGAGACAAACCTCTCCAGGCGTCTTCCCTATGAAGCGCTGCTCAGGATGTCCATAAATCTTCAGTCCCAGCATGCTTCCAGCAACACATATCAGAAGACTATGTGCACACTCACTCAGCGGAGTTTAGCAAAATAATAACAATAATAATTTATTATTTTTCCCTCGCCCATCTGGCTGGGTTTTCCCAGCCACTCTGGGCGGCTTCCACAGAAACCAAAAATACAGTAAAATCACATATTAAAAACTTCCCTGAACAGGGCTGCCTTAAGATGTCTTCTGAATGTCAGGTAGTTGTTTATCGCTTTGATATCTGATGGGAGGGCGTTCCACAGGGCAGGCGCCACTACCGAGAAGGCCCTCTGCCTGTTTCCCTGTAGCTTTGCTTCTCGCAATGAGGGAACCTCCAGAAGGCCCTCGGCGCTGGACCTCAGCGTCCGGGCAGAACAATGGGGGTGGAGACGCTCCTTCAGATATACTGGACCGAGGCCGTTTAGGGCTTTAAATGTCAGCACCAACACTTTGAATTGTGCTCGGAAACGTACTGGGAGCCAATATAAGTCTTTCAAGACCGGTGTTATGTGGTCTCGGCGGCCGCCCCCAGTCACCAGTCTAGCTGCTGCATTCTGGATTAGTTGTAGTTTCCGGGTCACCTTCAAAGGTAGCCCCACGTAGAGCGCATTGCAGTAGTCCAAGCGGGAGATAACTAGAGCATGCACCACCAGAAACGAAGTGGGGCGTAGGTGTGTGCATTCTAAGTATTTATTAAGCAATTTATACAGCACAAAGCAATCATGGCGTCTCTCCTATTTCTTTTCCAAGAGAGAGAGAGAAAGAAAGTACGACAGTACAATAGAGCGGAAGAGATAAGACTAGCTTCCGTTCTCACACTTTCCAAGCCTAGAAAGTAAACACAGACATGTGATGTAACAATCACACATCCAGCAACAGAGGAGTGAAACGCTAACACTGTTCACTCCCCACACGGCAGTTAAGGAGCGGTGGAAGAATATGCCCCTTTTTCTTTGTTCTGTTTTGGAGGAAAGAAGGAAAAGCCGACCCATTCTCCCCCCTTCCTCTTACCATCCGGGTAGCAGGAAGGTAATTTTTCCTTTATCCCCTGCCCACTGCAAAACAAAAGGAACAAACATCTAGCCAATGTGTTACCTTCCCGCTATTTGGAAAGCAGGGAGGAAGGAGCAACTAGGGCAGCATGAGGGGGCTGGGGGGAAAGGAAGTGATGCTGGCGCCCCAAACCACCTCACAACCTGGCAGCACCATCACTTCTGCTGCCTGCAACATGACTATGGAAATGTGCAGCTTTCAGAAAAGTAAAGGAAGGATCAACAAGCAGAACAAAACTGTCTTAATTAAAACTGAAGTCAATAATCAGAATTTAGAGTCAGTAATATTGTGCTTTAGAATATTTTAAACACATCACATTTGTTGACATGGTTTGGCTGTATATCTCTCAGCTTAATAAACTGAGACAGGCTCAAGCCTTGTCCCTGTGTACTATCCTTGCATTGCCTCTTCCCTGCTTTATTCTAAATGGGATTTGACCTAACTAACCATAGTTTCTCATTATGTCCGAACCAGGAAACTATGGTCAATCAGATGAGAAAGGTACGTCCCAGCCAGGCCATTACTGCGATTGTAGAGTTGGAAGGGACCTCAAGGTTCATCTACTAGTCCAACCTCCTCCGATGTAAGAATCTGTTGCCCAATGTGGGGTTTGGATCCACACCCCTTTACAGCAATCTTGTAACCATATTCTTAGGGCGACAACATTTAGCTGATTAATTCATTTAAATATTTTGATTAACTCTGATCTAAGGAACCTTCAGACAATCAGCAGAATTTTACTTGTTTTAAAACTAACACAAGCACTTATGAAAACTACAGGTGGCAAGTGCTGACTTAAAATACGCATTCCCTCCTGTGTAAGACGATAGTGTGGGGAAACCCTCTTTCTTCTAAGATAGTGCCTGTTGCATCATATTACCAAGAAACAAAGTCTGTTTTATTTCTTTAGAGCAACTTTTCTCATATGCACATTTTAGCTCAGGAGAGAGTAACTTGCCCGAAGTCACTTGGGATGTAATCATACTTTTAAATTAGCAGGTAGTAAAGCCCTCTTAAAAAAAGAAAAAGGTTATTACTTCTGAATAAATTTGTTTGAAACTGTTCTGCTAATCAGTTTACAGCAGAGGCAATATTTGAACTAGAAACTTCCTGTAGTTCAGCCTCTTAGCAACTATACACTACACTCCCTCAAATTTATAAGGTTTCCCCAGAACAAATGCAAACTTGGTTTCTATAACGTTGAGGATATATATATTGCCATAATCTTCCACTCCCTTTTCTTACATAGGTTTAGTAAATGTTGACCCTTCACATTAAACTTAGCACACCATATAACAGTGGTTCCCAAATGCCCCCAACCCCAAAACCATTCATAAATTGTTGTGGGTCTTGGTGGAACACTTAGTAATTCTTCTGCCTGCTGTAGCAAGTGTGTGATATTTAATTGTATTTGTAGAGGCAAGCCACACAGACCATCTAAATTCCATGGCTCACGCTTTGGGAATCCCTGCTGTATAATATTGTCCCTAACAAGCTTCTGATTGATCAAATGAAATGGGTAGGAATTTTTCTGTGAAAATATTGTCTAATTCCCCTCGAATAAGTGTGTAAACATAACGGACAGCAGAGATGTATTTGTAACAAAGCCATATTGCCGACACCCATAGTAAAACGGACTCTTACCATGGATTGCGTAAAACTTGTAATATCCTGTGTGCTATTACCCGAGACACTGATGAGTCTTCCAAGTTTCGGGGATTTTGCAACAGTAAATAGTATAGTTCTGTTTTTCGACTCAGCTACTTCATTGGTGACAGCTTTTAGATGGTGAGATGTAATAGGTTTCCTAGAACCTGAATAATTATAAGCAGTATATTAATATTGCACTGAGCACTATATTTGATGCTTCCTTTTTAGCATATAAATTTCTTAACGTGCAATTGCAATTGGCTGGCTCAAGACATTTTGCCGCCTAAGGACAAGGCAGTGGTCCCTCCCAATTTCACGTACAAAAGCCAACTGGACTCCCAGTCTGAAGTAGTATGGTCTGCTCTAGAGCCTCCAGCTGCTGCAAAATGCTATATGCTACCAGTCAGGTTCAAGGTTCTTGCATTAACCTACAAGGCCCTTTACAACTTGGGTCCAGGACATCTCAAGGACTGCCTGATCCCTGATATTCTTGCCCAATCACTGAGGTTTTCAGGAGGTCACTGTTACTGGTTCCCTGTGGCTAAGACCCATGGCTCATATTCACGAGGAAGCGTGTGCCCAGTAATGTGGGCCCAATTTTATGGAACTGTTCTCATTTGGGTTAGCGTTCAAAAATGTGGAGCTACCACCAAAAAGGCCCTATCTTTGACTGTTCTGGGGGTGGAAGCAACATGGATTGAAGACTGAATACCAATCTAATGCCCACAAGCAGACACAGCTCCATATATGACTTGCAGGATCGAGATCCAGATGAATATATAAAATAGACTTTAAAAGTGAATTAAGATAGAAATACAGCACATTTTTTTGTTTCAATATTTGAGAGATTTTCATTTGTTTAATAACAATTGAGCAAAAACAGGGGGAAAGGAAGACAAAAGAAAGCCTAAGACAGCTTTTGTCAACTTTTGGAATACAACAACCAAGAGCGGGCAGGCAGGAGGTGATGGGACTTGTAGTCCAAAACATTTAGAAGGCGCCACATTGGCAGAGCCTGGTCTGAGAAATGCAGGACAACTGAGAGGTGAATCAAAGTAGCGAAAGCTGTGTTTAATTTATATAAGCACTTTTCTAACTCAAAAAGTGCTCAAGAGAAAATCTTGGCAGTTATTGCAGCCCTAGCAGAGCTGAATGTATGGAGAGATGCATTACTTTTCTCACATGGGAAAAGTGGAATAGTGGAACGGCTCCTTCAAAACTGCACCAGGAATAGTTTGCTTATAATTATCTTTGGCTTACCATAAAAACCCCTATAAAAGCTAATGCCTAGAGCTATCTCAGAAGACCAAAAGCAACTGCGGGGACAGGGGTTTAGATTTTAAAAGCCTTACCCATGCAGCTTAATACGATCACATTTATTCAGACTGAAACCCAAGTCCCATGCTTTGCTTCTTTTGTTAAATCAGCTCATTATGAGCAGCTCTGCATTTTATTTTCATGGTTTGTAGTTTTTACTGTTCAGCACCCAGAGAACATTAAGTTATTGTGAATTGTGCTAATGTTGTAAATAAAATAAATATATAAATAAAAATATGCTGAACCAAAGTAAAACCCAAATGTTGCAAGCATACTGAATTACGCAAATTAAGTAAATTTGTGTGTGTGTGTATGAGAGAGAGAGAATTTCATATATTCCTCTGCTTCCAAGATTTAGGATTCATAATGGGAAAGAATGCAAATTTGGTAGCAGACAACTACTTTTGCATACAGAATGTCTCATGTTAGCAGCATCTACCTATAGGGTCTGACAATATATAGTCTTTGAGAGAGTTCATACGTGACTTGAGCAAATGTGCATATGACTATTACCAGATATTAATTATTGTTGACCTAAAGTCAGCCTTCCCCAGCTTGGTGCCTCCAGATGGCTGGGGCTGATGAGAGTCAGGAGTCCAATTTCTGGAGGACACTAGGTTGGGAAACCTGCGATACTCCAAAGGTTCTTCGGTTCCAGCTCCCAGCAGCTCTAGCCAACATGGTCAATGGTGAGGGATTATGAGAGTTGTAGTCCATCAACATCTGGAGGACCACATGCCCTCAACCCCCAGCTTAGGGGCGGGCTACAGCTCAGTGAAGCACATGCTTTGCATATAGAGGGCCCCAGGTCCAATCCCTGACATTTCCAGGTGCAGATGGTAAACACTCCTTTCTGAAATTCTTGTGAGCTACTGCCAATCAGAGCAAGCAATACTGAACAGGTTGGACCAATGGGCTGGTTTGATGCAAAGCAGCTTCCTGTTTTATAACATGGTGTGGGAGCTCCATGTTTGCAACACCCAAAACCCTTTTTCCTTTCTCATAAAGTAAGAGCTAAACACTGAATATTGGGTTAGACATTCCATAGCCCCAGAGTTTATTCTTCTTTCCTGGATATTTAAAAATGAAAATATAAAGTCTCACCTGGAAAGACAGCCAGTCCATTGTTATTTTCTAAGCGAATAACCAGAGTTCGAGCTGTGATGCTAAAAATTTGTCGAGGTGCAAAGTTCAGACCGTCTGTCACTTGAAAATTGAAGCCTCCAGACATGGCCCCTGAGGGAAGATGGATAGACTCTTATAACAACAAAAATTATCCAGAAACTTCTGAAAGTAAAACTAAGTAACTAAGAAAAAATATATAAATCTGGAATGACTATGATGGGTTTCTATGTACAGACAATCTTTGTACCTACAAGTGGACCTTGGACAATGGAATCCTTTTTATTCTTTTTAAAAAATCTGAACTTCAGTATTTTCAGTCAGCAGATTCGTTCACATATCATGGTAAGCCATAATTGAAGGTTTACCACAATTGCTCCTTTCTGGTATGTTTGTTCCTCCCTGCTAGCATACCGATGAAACAAACCACGATCCCCAGCTAATCGTTATCTGAACCATGAATTGTGGTTTGTTTTACCATCAACAAACCATGATAAGTAGCTAAGGTTTATTCTTGACTTGCTGGTTGTCATTTGTTGCAAGCAAACCAAACCAAAATGCCTTGTTTGGTCATAATGATAAGCCAGGGAACGCAGTTTATTTTCTCCACATATTATTGGAGGGAGACATACAGTCCAGGAAATGTATTTTTTGTGTTTTATTAACTATGGTTTACCATGACATGTGGACTGGGTCCCTATGTTCTGGTGTCCATATCTAAGTGAAAGATCTGAGTGGGTGATGGACTCTACTTACTACTCAGTGGAGTAAACAAGACAAATTATTGTGGCATTATCTACAGAAGGTGGGATTAGTTCGTAATGCATCAGAAGTTTTCAGAATTCAAAAGAGATCCAACGGAAAAGGGACAGACAATGGCTCGGTTTGCACGTACTGCTAAGCCAAACCATAGCTTAGCACATATGAAGAAGAATGTGGGCTTCTGAAGAGATCATGGCACGTTTGCTCATTCTGATGGACTGCAGAAAGAGAAGCCATGCTTGCCTTCGTCTGTCATCCAAACCCAGGCTTGTAGTTGGTCTCTTCCAGTCCAGCTGCAAGCTGGAAACCAAAAACAAGCCTTTCCTATCGATCTTGTTTTGTCTGGAGGAGACAAATCATGAGCTTGAGTTGAGACAACAAGCTAAGCCAACCTGTGGCTTAGCTCACAGCTTCACACCAGTACCAGAACTGGAAGCAGAGCAAAGTAGCAGGGATGTCCTCTCCAAAACCTTTCACACTCACACGGTCACACTATGCCATGGTTTGGCTTAGCACTTATATGCAAACTGGGGTGGGTGGTGGAGGTCTGGTTTGCACGACTCGGGTGGTAGCAAGTCACGAATACACTTTTCATTCAGCACCCTTATTCTTCTGGAATTGTTAGGCTTGCAAAAGAAAAAAGAAAATTTGAGCAATCTTTGTAAGGTGATTGAGAAGTGTCATATAGTATACCATTGCTCCTCCCATATCCCACTTTCATATCAATGGAATATGGACAGAATAATTTCCATGGGGGTTTTACTTGTCTTAAAATTTAGCTTCCTGATTTCTGAGTTGTTAGTATGTATTTCCATCTGACATCAATGCAGGCTTGGGCTGATGGGAGCTGTAGTTTGAAACATCTGGGGGGCACCAGATTTGCCAAGGCTGTCCTATATTATGTTGGGTTATACCGGCATCCTTAAATGAACTAAAATGTAAGAAATATATCCAAAAAAATAAATCAAAACACTCAACAACTGATACATGAACATGACATACCATTATGGACAAACACTAACTGTCCTTCCTCAATATGAGCTTGGGTAAAATTAAGTGTACTTTTGTTTGGAGAAGACTTGAGTGCCAAGTGACCATTGCTTGGAGGAGAAATAGAGTACAAGAGTTCTGCGGGAGAAGAATCTTTATCTTCTGCACAAAGGTCATTCACAGTTATTTCAGTGACTGATCCCACCCAGACCTTTAAAAAAAACCACACACACACACAAGAGAAAAACAGGAAATAATTACACAAATTGATTCCGGTTACCCCAAGTGGTTAAATGTATAGCTTTGCAACTAAAGCAGGTTGGCAAGACCTAGGAAGGTCCATCATTAAAATCCTTTCAAACTACAAAGACTTAAATAAGATATTGAACCAGTAGGAGAAGGAATTGTGTATAGCCTGAGAGCAGCTGAATGCTTACAAAGATCGTCTGCGTGACTCACTCTGTCTCGATACCTATCTCAATAGCAGCAGTGTTTCATTGAAGTCTAGAACTGCAGGCCAATCTATGACTGAAACAAACAGGGAAATAGATGGGCTAAGGCTGATGCTCTGCACCTCACAGTCTGGGTCAAAAGAAAGGCGCCAGGAGAAAATGGCTTGGAAGAATGCCAGAAGCAATAATACCTTGGATATCCGCTTGCAATGTGCACATGGCCGCAAGATAGTAAAAGGAGAAAGGGGGAAAGAAACATACACACATGCTGATGCGGCAATAAATCTGTTAGTCTTTAAGGTGCCACAACGTTTTGCTGTTCTTGATGGAACGGATTAAAAGAAGTTACCCCTCTGGGCCAGGGCTTGCCTGCTATTCTGTAAGCTCTCTTGACCCATCCCCAAACCCCTCTTTAGCCAATCCGCTAAGCCTTGTCATAAATGCATACTCATCAGACATTACTAATTTCTGGTTTCTTCGGAGGCTGCTCTGTTCTCCAGTTTGCGGCATTTCCCCCCTGCCACACAATGAAGCTGGCTCCATCTAGCAGCAGCTGTGTGACAATTATGGAAAAGTGTCTGCAACATCAAAGAGCAAATAACAAAGCTGGCTTAAAAGAAAGGCCACCTCATTACTGTTTGACAAGTCAACTCGTGATGGCTCTTTGGAGATGTTACTTTTGACTGACTGGGAAAAAAAATGGGGGCAGCAGGTTTTAATTAACTTTTTAAACTGCCTATATGTATGTCATTCCTGAAGAGGTGTTCCTTTCTGTGTGAGAAAGATGGGAGAATGCTTCTTCTAAGTTGATGTCTTCTGTGTGCATCATCTAACAGCAAAGTATGGTTTTCTTCTTTATAACTATTATTTTTCTAATGCAAACATTAACGCGGATTTAATAAATCAAATCACCTTTGAAGACCAGTTCCGCCCTTTTCTCATGCACAGGAAACAATACCTCCCTCATTCAACATCTTTATATGTATACATAGTAAAAATTAGTTTAAAAAATACAATCTGCTGCCCTATTATAATCAGGGCCATGTTCATTAAAAATGTGGGGGGAACTCCCTTTCTTATAAGACTACTCTGAGCCCACTTAGCATTTCTGCAATGCCTCAAAGAGTTAAATATCTCCCAGACTAGACCTTGGCTTCCCTATTCAGTAGGTCTGCTTTCTAGCTCAGTAACAGGCTTGCTATGGTCCTCAGTACTGCTTGCAACACAGATTTCCAGCTCTTTACCACCTCCCCGACCCCCAGTCTCTTCCACTTCACTGGTATTACAGTCATGGAAACTTGATTCATGTTAGGGCGTCTTGCTCACACCTAATTCTGGACCTCCAAGATAATCTTCTCCTGGGACAGTATCAAAGTCTGCACAATCCCCTCAAATTGTTTTTAATCAATTACTCTGATCAGTTAACTAAATATTGTTGCTGTGGTTATAAATATATAAGGATAAACACAGAAGAGAAACCTGTGGATTGACTGTCCCATCAGTATGTTGTTATCACAAACTGTTTTGGAAATTCCCGTTGCTGGTGGCGGGGGCCTGGGATGGAAACAGGGACTGCGATTTGAGAAATGCAAATGACTGCCCCTGCTCTCACAGTTACTTGTATCCTGGCCACAACATTTCAGAACAAATGCATGCTTTGCAGAAGAAAATGAATGAAGCTAACGACTGAGAAAAGACACCCCACGCCCAATAGCACCATTCACAAGAAATGCTCCTGGGCTGAATCAATGGGTGAGTGGGGGTTATATCATGCAAGCTGGCTTGTCCCACTCGACATTCACATTAGATGTACAGATATTGGGTGAGAGGTAATCTGGCATCCATGATGTCAGAGGCAGAACTAATCAATGTGGGTCTGCTCACATGTTGACACAGGGTACCACTGTTTCATGAAAAGGCTAATGTCTCTCTCTTTCGTCCTTCATCATTTGTACTCATAATTTCACATTTTATTGTAGCCCCTTCCTTGTCACAAAGGAACGCGTCAGATGTTAAGCTGCTGTTGGGCAATAAGGTTTCATATAATATTTAAAAGAACCACAGCAATCTTTGACAAAATTCATTCTCATGTTGAATTCAATAGAAACACTGCCACCACATCAAACGATACCTGATGGTGCCTCTGCTAAGGGAAAACAGACACTTTAATTGTGAAATGGGATCACCAGAATGTGTGTTTAGAGTAAGACAATAAAGTAGCCCCCGCCTCAAAAAGGAAAAGGAAAAAGAATGCAGGTTATTGTGCAGAAATGTCTAGTTGCAACTCTTCTCGACGGAAAGCAAATAGGAACCCCTTGCCATAAGAAATGAGCCAGTATTGCAAAATTAAAATTAACTCTCCAGCTTCCTGCCTTTCTGTGCCCAGGGAAAATTTAAAAATTTCAAAATGATTAAATGATTTTAATATTGAATTTTTCTATTGTTGTAACGTAACTCTGGGACCACAGTGGGTGTTTACCATCTCCCCAAATCCTGGAAAGGTGTTACTACAATATTACAGTGGTTACCAACCAAACATAACTGGTTAAAAAATGCCAGCTGTCACTAAATCCAACGTGGGCAGGAAACCCTTAGAAATGGATGTAGCCATCATACAGGAAGACATTTGCTTTAACAAGATCCTATTTTTGGCATATATATATATATATATATATATATATATATATGCCCCTTTATAACCAGGCTTCTTTGTCCCTTTCACTTCTTAACCCACCCCCAAACTCCTCCCTCCATCTCTACTGATTTGATTTCATCAGTGTTATTGTTGTATTCTGTTACATAGGTCATAGCCAACTATGTCTTATTCAGAGGAGACCCATGGAAATTAAGAGGTGCATTAATTTCAACAGGTCTGTTCTGAGTAAATCAATGGGACATGTTTTTTATAATTGAGTCCTGATTTCAACAAGTTTGAAGTGGGGCTGGCGAATCTGTGGCCCTCCAGAGTTTGCGGGGCTGTAATTGTCCAAGCCTTCTGGGAGTAGGGGAGCCCAACGACTTGTGGACTGCCGCAGATTCCCAATCTTTACATTACTACCTTCCTCATGGCCCAGCCCATAAACTTCAGGGCATTCCAAAAAAGGATCATTATCTGTTTTCCTAGTTTTGTCTCAACACATTGTACAAATATAATACCAGATTCTTTTCTCTCCTTTTTAATTGAGTGGATCGGGGGGGGGGGGAGAGTATAAATTATGCCACCGTACAAGGGATTGTTAGAGTTCATGGATATCCAAAGCTCAAAGTGTATCCACAATCATTTAATTCCGTCTATTTATTCTTTAAATTCTAAACACTACTTCTAAAAAAGTCACCTGCTTTGAACTGAATCCGCTTCCATGGGGATGTTTCTAGATTGGGGTGAGAGTGTTTATGCCTCACTGCTGTACAATTAAATTAAATACTAAAATGGTACGAACCATTGTCAGGGCACCTTCTCACATTACAATTCTTTGATTCTGTTTTTTGATGACTGGGGAAGCTTCCACAAAAATGAAAACATGGCCCCCTTGTGGTTATACAGATATACTACTGTACTACTGATGAACTTCTGTATCTATGCTTGAAATGATGGCCACCTTAGATCCTAACTAAGTGAATGGGAAGCAGAAGATCTTCCCTTCCCTCTGCTTCCTGGGGATTCTTGAAAATCTGTTCTGGAAGGCTGGGGAACTTTCTGGAGTAGTGTGCGACATAAGAGCATAGGAAGCTCTCTTATACTGGGGCAGACAGACCATTGGTCCAACTACCTCAGTACTGTCTCCTTGAATGGCAGCAGCTTTCTAAGATTTTCAGGAAAGGAATATTTCCTGCAGATGCCAGGGATTTAACCTGGGATATTCTGCACACAAAGCAGATGATCTGGATGGGGAAGGGGGGATCAGTGAAAAATGTTGCACTACCCCTGGTTTCTCTAGCAGAGAAACAGGGTCCCAGTTTCCTCCAGAAATGGAAGGAGACCTTGCACTCATGAAAGGCTGGTGAGGATCCAAGCTGATGCCATCTATAATAATAATAATAATAATAATAATAATAATAATAATAATAATTTATTATTTATACCCCGCCCATCTGGCTGGGTTTCCCCAGCCACTCTGGGCGGCTTCCAAAAGAATATTAAAATACTATGATACATCAAACATTAAAAGCTTCCCTAAACAGGGCTGCCTTCAGATGTCTTCTAAAAGTCTGGTAGCTGTTGTTCTCTTTGACATCTGGTGGGAGGGCGTTCCACACGGAGGGCGCCACTACCGAGAAGGCCCTCTGCCTGGTTCCCTGTAACTTGGCTTCTTGCAGTGAGGGAACCGCCAGAAGGCCCTCGGTGCTGGACCTCAGTGTCCGGGTAGAATGATGGGGTGGAGACGCTCCTTCAGGTATACTGGACCGAGGCCGTTTAGGGCTTTAAAGGTCAGCACCAACACTTTGAATTGTGCTCGGAAACGTACTGGGAAACGTACATCTAGATAAAATTGCATTCCTGCTAACTTGAAACAGGCAGGATATAGGAGACCAATTCTGCTTAGAATATATTCAAAGGCTTAATAATCTGAAACAGAAGCCACATACCGTGTATCACTCCCCAAGAGGCCAGTCATGAACATGTGATTAATCTTTTGATTAAAAAGGGCTTGTGAATCATTCACTCAGATGGATTATTCCTCCAAAAAAGGAAAAGGTGAAGAAAGTTTCAAATGGTAAATTGTCAAAATGACTGATCGTTGCTGAATTAACCACTCCTTCAGAATATCAAACAGCACATTGCACAAGTTGGAAATCACTCAGGGGAGGGTTACAAACGTTGTGAAGGGATGAAAGGGCAAATCTGCTGAATACCAGAGGGTTGGGGTATTAAATATGGAGAAGCATTTTAAAGCATAGCATAAATTAAGACTCAATCCCTCTTTCCAGGTTAGTCTGGGAATAATAGTTCGGTGGGGTCTCCTAACAACTCTCACCACCCTTAGCAAACTGCAGTTCCCATGATTCTTTAGGGGCAGCCATGGTTGTTTAAAGTGGTACGAAATGGCTTTAGATGTGTAGCGCAGATGGGGCCTAAACTAGGTTCCTTCATTTCAATGGCTCCACTCTGAATAAAACTTAACTGGATACTAGCCAATCTTTTTCATGCATGTTTTTCATACAGAATTTAGGACGACCTTTTCAGTTCTAGCTGTGCGTGCTGTCTTTTACAGAAACAAGGCACAATTAACCCAGATGAAGAACTTGGAAATAATGTAGGTCTTACCCGAAGTATTTTGTTTCGTCTTATAACAGGGGGTTCATCATTTACTGGTGAAATAGTCACAAATACCATTTGAGGCAAGCTTTGCTTCCACAGTTCTGTGCTGTTTGCTATGATGGTGAAATTGTCAAGTAGCTGTTCGCTGTCATCATGAATATAGAAGATGAATCCTTGCTCTAGCTGAAAAGGGAGAGTAACCAAATTAAGAATCTAGCCTGTTCCAAAAATGAAACTGCAAGGATTCAACCACTACATGTCCTAAGTAACTGTCATGTTACTTATTACATTGTTCTTGTCCTGTGTTATATGCAATAAACAATACAATATACAAGAATGAAAGACAATACATTACTTTAAAATGTGGGAGGTTTCTCATTGTCAGAAGCAACATACTGTCCAGATCAATGGAATATTGACCACTCCCAGTTATACAGTTCCCAAATAATAATCTGCACTGCTTTTTTAAACAATAATTTAAAACAGAATTGTGTTTTCAGTAATCTCACCTGTTTTCTGGTAAATTGAGCCAGTGCCATTCCAGGAAAGTTAGAGTTTGCAATCCGCCCATGTTTCGGTGGCTCAATCAAACCAAATTCACATTTGAGCCCTGCAAAATGGCTATTAGGGATTTTTATAACATCTTCATCCAGGACTTTTGAACCCCCTTCGGTGACTGTGAAGTTGTGTACTTCTAATGGGATCACTTTTGGAATGATGTCCACAGCAATTTCTATTCCACTGACTCCCCGAATTCCATTGGTCACGTCCAAGGAAAACCAGTCTTGGAGTTGGCCTGAGACAGTCTGCACATACTGGATGTTACCATCATTGATATCTTCCTGGCTGAAGGACAAAACTGGATTCTCTTCTGCTCCAAGGTAGCCTTCCTCTGATGCAAACTTCCGAAGGTACCCATACATTGGAGATGACCTTACTTTGAACTCTATCTCTGATGGCAAACTGTTTTCATGCACAACCTTGAAGAGTACATGTACAGTTCATTAAAAGCATAGAATAACCACCGTCTTTCTTTTAAAACAGTTTTCACATTTAATCCTTAGAAAGTACAACACAACACTCTTCCATCTATGAGATTATTCACTGAGTCTGTCCAAGGCTCTTTGTAAAAGCTGCTTGCTGGTGGAGAGTTGGTAGGGTAGAGACACAGCACCATTTGGGCAGCTGTTGCTAAACTATGCATGCGTATAATCTGAATTCTGGCACAGAATACAAATGTATGAAGCTGACTTATACGGAGTCGGACTTTTCGTCCCTGTAGCCCAGTGCTGTCCACTCTGAGGGTTTCCTTTCCAGGCTCCTTTCTCCAGCACTGCTATGCGATATCCTAATACAGTGGTGCCTCGCAAGACGAAATTAATCCGTTCCGCGAGTCTCTTTGTCTAGCGTTTTTTTCGTCTTGCCCTATTAGCGGCTTAGCGGATTAGCGCTATTAGCGGTTTAACGGCTATTAAATGCTTAGCGGCTAAAAGGCTATTAGCGGCTTAGCGGCCTAGGAAAAGGGGGGAAGGGGGGGAATCGCAAGACGCGCAAGACTTTTTCGTTTTGCAAAGCAAGCCCATAGGGAAATTCGTCTTGCGAAGCGCATCGAAAAACGGAAAACCCTTTCGTCTAGCGGGTTTTTCGTCTTGCGAGGCATTCGTCTTGCGGGGCACCACTGTACCGTGTATTCAGCCACTGAACTACGCTTGTCCTGCCTTTTAAAAAAACAACAACAACCCCAAAGTATTTTAAAAATGGACCATACAATTTTTCACTCGAGAGCTCAAACACCAATGCCTGCAAAATAGTGAGCATTCAGACAAGAAGCATCACGCCTACTAATAACAGGGACAGGAACCTTTTTTTCAGCTCATGGGTCACATTTCCGCTTGGCTAACCCTCTGGGTGTCAGGGACTGGGCAGAGGAGGAATGGGGGAGACCGCCTCCCCAGCCTGACCCTTCCAGAGAAGGAGACCGTTCAGAATTACAACAGGGGTTTGAGGGAGGGTCACAGATCAGAGGCAGATGAGGGGGAAAGCTGGGAAATAATAGGAGAGGAGGAAGAGGAAGCACCATGAGGGCAACAGCTGATGGACACAGTGTCTTTAGAAAGCATTCCAGACCAGCCCCCTCTCCAAGATCCCGGGGAGCCTTGAAAGTAGGAAAGCAAAGGGCTCAGAAGCAAAGGGCCGTCAGGGCCACCCGTAGAAGAGATGACGAATGGGGAAGTGGGAGAAAAAGGGGGTGGAGAGTCACTTGGGACAACAATATTACTCTAAGGGGCTGCATTCCAAGCCTCTCTCTGTAAACACTGAATAAAAAGCAGCTGGTAAGGACTTTTATTGTCTTATCTGTTCCTGGCAACCAGCCGTAGGGGATTGGTTCCTCTGCCACCTGACACTGGGCTTCAAAATATATTGTTAAAACGATTAGACAACTTCAGCTTACCAGCAATTTCCCTTTAGTGATCTTGACTGGTTTCCCTTCCTCAACCAAAAGTCTGCCGTTATTTACGATCACTGGTGGACGCTGATGACTTTCCAAGAATATGCGGATGTTCATTTCGGCATCCAACTGGGCACCTTTAGCATAAACTGTAAAGTTAAACGTGTCAACCAAATTGTTACTATCATCATGTCTATACGTCACGTGCCTTACTTTGAGGTCATGCTGAGTGAAAGTGCTCACTGCTAAATCATTTACCAAGACCTGTCCATACTTTGGAGGTAAAGAGACCTCAAACGTAATTTCGTGTTCACTTCTAATATCTTGGTTCGTGGCAGCGCTCAAGTTAGCTGTGGTGATCACTCCCTCTCGTCCTTTCTGGATCAATAACCCAGTGTTGTTTGCTAGACGGACGTAAGGGTCGGAAGCACTTACTTCAAGAAGTGAGGAAGTATAGTGCTTCCCATCAGTTACAAACAGCACAAAGCGACCGTAGTCTGCCCCACGATGCATAAACAGGACTCGCCTTTGTGCCAGGTCCTCTTGCTTAAACTGATACAGCCTACGAGACGTTTCATTGACGAAAACCAAGTCTCCATTAGGAATGCCACGCCTGGTGTACAATAACTGATTATCATCAAAATCAGTATCGGGGTCATGGTAGCAAAGGTCAGCCAAGGTCAGCAGTTTCCTTCCATTCTTAACAACATGAAATACCTTATCTATGACACGAAGTGGTTTCTCATCATTTTTCAGCTGGACAGAAATGTTAAATTTGATCTCTGCCAATAAAGGGGGTTCCATTTCCGGGTCTGAGCTCACCTGTTCCTCCGACTCCTTGGCAGTTGCTGTGATATGGATTTCATCATATTGCGTCTCAGAATCATCGTGTACATACATGAGATATCTACCAACTATATCCAGATCTGTGAAACTGCTAATGTTATTGTTACTTTCCTGGGAATCTGAAAGATTAATAAGCATCAACTTTCCATGACGCGGACTCTTTGTAACTTTATACTGGAAGGTCTTATTGGCGAAGGTTTGGGCAAATAATTCTGATTTCGTGATCAGTTTCCCTTCACCCTCAGTAACACTGAGGCCATTGTTCGTCAAAAGAATGTTTCGTGGGTCAGCTTTAATGCTGATTCTGAAATCATAGATATTTGATTCCACATATTTTGTAGAAATTAAGAATTGAAACGAGTCTTCCGTTTCTTCGCAGGGCCACTCAGTTAACTGATATTCTACGTTATAATCAGAAATGTCCTGCTGGCTAAATGTTGAATTTATTTGCAAAGGTGTGTTATAAAGCAGAAGGCTTCCTTTCTCAGGCAAGGACTGCAACATGTAATAAAGTTCATCTCCTGGCACTTCTACTTTTCCTATCACAGCAAGAAGATGATCTGAGCTAAGGTACTCCCTCTTTGATTTGTCAATTACCAGTGGCACATGTCTCAATAAATTGTACCTCAACCATTTCACCATGACCGGGAACAGAAACTCTTCGCTTCTTTTGCTGCCAATGCTAACTTTGAATTTAAAGTATTCAAGGGGATTATCTTGCAGAATCTCTTTGAAGGTAGAAGCATATCTCACGCGGCCACGTTCAATGGAGCGTTGAGAAAAAGAGTTTGCCTCTTTCCATTCTCCACCGGCTTGCTGTCTCTGAATTTCTCCATAACGGGGCGGCTCTGTGATCTCATATCGTATATCCAGCTCTTGTTGGAAGGCATTTGTTTCGATGGCCAGATTGCTGGGTCTGATCAAAGCTGCTTCGCCTTGTAGTGTATCCACCCCTGTGTTGTTGACCAACTTATACTCTAAGGGAACTGCCATGACACGCAACACAACCGTGTTGCTGACTTTTTCCCCATCGCTCGCTCGCAGAACAATCCTGGAGTTCTTGGCTCCAGTGTGGACAAAGAAAACATTACCATTTTGTAAGTCTCTGTAAGGAAAAGCGGTAATGGCCTTGCCAGGCACCTTGGAATTTTCTAGAAATCCAGCATCTGCATTCAGGACTGTAATACTGAGATCAGCAGCACTTGTATCATCATCCAAAATATTTATTGAATCTACACCCAGGCATTTCTTTGAGTGCTCAAAAAGAAGAAACAAGTTTCCATTGGGGAGTGTGAGCTCTGGAGCATCATTTATTGGCTTCACCGTAATGGTGAACATGTAGTTCTTGTTTCCTTGCAAATATGGAGGCATCTCTTTTTTACTGCTCGTAGAAACTGAGAAAGTAAAATAATCATAGCTTTCCTCAGAGCCATCGTGGACGTACAGAACTCTGCCTTGCCATAAATCTAGCATGGTGAATGTAGACTCTTCCTGCTCTGACTCAACATCCAACCTCAAATAGCCATGAGATGGCTGGTCTTTAACTTTAAAAAGGATTTGCGACTGCCGAATCCCTAATTTCTTGAATTCGACGTTGACTTTAATGTGCTTAGATTCAAGCGCTGCTTGCCCACCCTCTGGAACAATCAAGTTGTTTACAACTACAAAGTGGTCCTGACTCTCTTTCCCATGGAATTTGGATGCTACAGCACTGACAGCAGACATGGAAGCTGCTGTTCCAACAGGTTGTTTTTCAGGCGCTACAACTGGATTTGTACTAAAGGCGCTCTTGGTTTGGCATCCTGGTGAAATATCCTTAGTCACAAGAACATCCTTCAAGGATTTCCTTTCCGAGTTAATTTTCAAATCTCTCAAGCAGCCTCTGAATGATCCCCCTTGAGCATATCTCCCAGAAAGTGAGGTTAACCCCAGCTTCAGCACTCTGGCACGGACAATAGCATTTACTCCACCTATATAAAAGGCCTCCTTGAGGACAGGAAGCTTAGTGAGCGAGGGTAATGATTTTTTCACTGTTTCCTTGCCTAGCACGAGTTCAATATATTTTGCAGTGATTTTCAGTTTGACAGAGTGCCACTGGCTATCATTGACAGGGCTAAGGGAAGAAAGGTGAAATCTGTTCTTTCCCTTTCCAAGATGAGCTTTAATTAGACCATTTTCAATTTCCATTCCAACAAAGTCTCCTGCTGGACCGGAACTGTACAGCAGCAAGCCTCTCTGAGCTGTGGTCTGCACTGTACACTCAAAGACTCTCTCAGTCTGGGTGTTCCAAAGTGGAAAAGAAACATAAGACTTCGAGCTAAAGAAACTAATAGGTTCCTCTTCGCCTGCAAAAAATTCATCGCTGCAGCCCAGTGACACTTCGTGGACATTTTTGAACCTAGGAGAAGGTCTCAGGGATGACAGGATGTCATGCTGGTTAAATATCACATCTTCAATGCATCCTCGGAAATTTGTTTGTGCGCCATCGAGGTAAGGAACATCAAGGTCACCACTTCCGCCAACATAGAGGCCGTGTTGAAAGTTTAGCTCAAACAGGACACCGGGCAATTTTGTGGCAGCCTGATCATTTTTGTTAGTCACCAGTATAAAGTTATCTCTTTCACAATGGGCTTCTATAACGTGCCACGTTAAATCATTCAGCTGGGAACTTCCTTGCGAACGGAGGACTTGTTCTCCTGCTCCAAGATTGATTCTCACCTACAGAAAAAATGATATAGTTTTAATTATTCCAATGAGTTAGGAAATGCATTAAGGAAAAGATAACAAACAGCATAAGCACAACAATTTCTAATCAGGAGTAGGTCCTACTGGTTTCAATGGGTCTTACTCCTAGGTAAGTGCACTTAAGATTGCAGCTTAAACTAACTGCACGCATGAGACACAGATATAGATACGAGGCAACTCTTGGGATCAGTGCACACACCTTGCCTTTAAAAGAAACAGATCTTCAAAGTTGCCTACCCCCTACACTAAGTCATAGTTTAGCATTGCATCTGAATCAGACTAGGATAAGAAAGGAAATAACTTGCCTTAAGCACTTTAAAACAAAGTAGAAAGGTGGTAAATAAATATTTCAGATCAATCAATCAGCATTTCAAGTGCATGATGCAATCCTAGCCCTGATCACTTAACTGCAATTTAAACCGTGCTTTCTGTATTATTTATGCATTTACAAATATAATGTCATCCATGTTCATGGCACTTTATCCTTGTCCCATGAACTGTATGAATTAGCACAGGTAAAGTTCAAGATTACCTTATCTTCCCATTTTCTTTTTGGGTTGCCATTTGAAAAAGAGTAGCCATAGAACTTTAGAATGTAAAGTCCTTTGGGCAGCAGGACCTAATATGTACTGCAGCTCTGAAAACTCTGCAAAGTCAGTTGACGCAGTACAAATGAATCATAAAATGCGCCATCTACATTTCCCCCTCCAAAACCACCTGCAGTCATTCAACTGGCACCACCTCACCCAAGCAGCCATGTGATGTGGTTAGTTCACTAGCTGCAACCCAGGATGGCCATGGCCTTATTTGAATGACTGTAGGTCCTAACCACTTTCAAAGCATCCCTGTCTGTACCATGAAACAGCGCTCTTATTCTGGAAGAACAGATGGCTTATAGTTGATGAGAAGGAAAGGTGTCAATAGTTGCTCCAGTACAGTGGTACCTCGCAAGACGAATGCCTCGCAAGACAAAAAACTCGCTAGACGAAAGGTTTTTCCGTTTTCGATTTGTCTCGCAAGACGAATTTCCCTATGGGCTTGCTTTGCAAGACGAAAACGTCTCGCGACTTTGTTTTCTTTGTCTAAAAACAAAGACATGTTTTGTTTATAAAGTTAATTTATTTTCCCTTCAATTTTTGAACTGCTCTTTACAGTATGTGTGACTTTAAAGAGCAGTTAATAAACTGTTGTTGTACCAAATTTGGCTTTGTTTGGACTTTTTTTGACCATAGGAACGCATTAATTGATTTTCAATGCATTCCTATGGGATTTCGTGCTTCACAAGACGAAAAATTCGCTAGACGACAAAAAATGCGGAACGAATTAATTTCGTCTTGCGGGGCACCACTGTATATGTATCTAACGCTCGTGTGAAATGAGCAGGGCATGAGCAGTCTTTTGTGCTTGGTCCTAATAGGTAAAGGTAAAGGGACCCCTGACCATTAGGTCCAGTCGTGGCCGACTCTGGGGTTGCGGTGCTCATCTCGCTTTATTGGCCGAGGGAGCCGGCGTACAGCTTCCAAGTCATGTGGCCAGCATGACTACGCCGCTTCTGGCGAACCAGAGCAGCGCACGGAAATGCCGTTTACCTTCCCGCTGGAGCGGTAACTATTTATCTACTTGCACTTTGACGTGCTTTCGAACTGCTAGGTTGGCAGGAGCAGGGACCGAGAAACGGGAGCTCACCCCGTCACGGGAATTCGAACCGCCGACCTTCTGATCTGCAAGTCCTAGGTGCCCACATAGCCACCCACGTCCCATTTGGTCCCAATATTGAGATATAAATACACCATAGAATCTGCTCCTATAGCTTTAATTTCAATCAAATGGAGCCTGCATTACCTAACGCTGGAAGGCCCAGAACTCATGCTTTCCTGTGCTCAAAGCCTTAGGTTCAATGCCTGGCATCGCCAGTTAAAAAGGATCTCAATGGCCTTGAGGAATGGCCAAACTGGTAAGGCGGTGCCATGGAGCTACCCCCCTGCTGCCAGCACCATTGCTGCTTACCTGAATGGCGTGCGGGCAAAGCAGAGCAATGGCAAGGTCAGACTGCATGGCCCACTGGCAGAATCAATCCAGCACTCTTGTATAGCCTGGACCCTGCCTCCTTCCCACATAGTCCAGGTAAGAAGCAGCAATGCCAGTGTTGGGAGGGTAGTTCCACAGCACTGCACCTCCAACAACAGCTCCTCCTGGTGGTCTTGCTGGAGAATGTCCCTGCCTCAGACCTTGGAGAGCCACTGGCAAAACCAAAGCCAATGAGCCACAATCAAAAGGAAATGGAAAGTTCAGGTCGTTTTTGGTTTTACCAGTGCTGGCATGTGTAATTTTTGTCACAGAGGACCTTCTGTTCCCTCAAAATTGGCAGTGCTTAGTTAGAAAGGCAAATTGTCTGGCTCATAAGACACCTTTGTTCGCATATAATCTTACCTGCACGTTTCCGGAATGTAGTTCCACCAAAAAATAAATGTCTTTTCCTGCAGCGAGAAAAAGTAACCCATCTGGTCTGCTTGTTTGAAAACGTAATTTCAGTGAAGTTGTTGAGGACGATTCGGCAATGTTTAAATGCACATAGCTTTCGCCGTAAAATGATACTAAAAAGCAAAGATCAGAAGAGAACATTATTGCACACTTGCCTATAAATAATGGATTCCACACATTATATGCAGATGGTACACCTAGCAGTAAAAAATGTGCAGAATTCATTCTTCCTCCCAGTCCACAAACTTTATGGCTTGCATGTTTACTATGAGTTTGTGTTCCACATTCTACCACCATTAACAGCATAGGTTGTGATGTGGTGAGCTCCCTAATCCTGACAGGCTTGAGGAGTAGCAGTTTCTAGAGTGGCAGCTTTTGTCAAACAAGGAAGAATAGAAAGAGGCTTCAGGAGCGGGTAGGGTCCCTCTACCAGCACAGAGGAGATTAGCATGCTGGGAAGAATTCTAGATTAGTATTCTCCTTGCCATAATAGCTTCCCATGAACAAGGAGATGTGGTTAATCAGGACCTTTCCTCCATGCACACCACCACTTGCATTCAGAAATGGTATAATCCTTTTCAGAATGTGGAGCTCAGTCCTTGGATTCACTGCAAGACAGCCAGGTTTGCAGAACCACAGTATCCCATTATGTCTGAACTGTAACCATGGTTCAGTCTCTACTGCTATGTTGTGCTTATACAAACAAAAAAGAAATCTGCCTGGTCACAGCTCACATCTGGTTACATGAGTTAAAAGGAAATAAATTGTTTCTTCTTTTAGTCAAATATATATAGGCATAATGCATCATGTTTTTAATGAATTTTATTTATCAACCAGCCACCACAGAGGCTTGGGTCAAATAACCACAGAAAAACAAAATAAACCCCACCAATCTCATTTCCCTATCTGTTGCTGATTTAACTCTCCCAAAGGCTGTCTGAAAGCCAAGCAGGTACGTTTTGAAATACAACACATTTGAAATATGGGAAGCAATTTATTTTTTAATCATATATGCTGCGGCCTTTATATGTGCAAAGCGCTTTACAACCATTTCTTTCCTGTGCTATTTCATTCTCTCTCACAGAAGACAGAGGAGATTACAAGTATGTGGCGAAAGGTGGTCTCCTAAATAATCATGCCTCGGTTAGTTTACTTGTTTTATATGTCTCACAAAAGCTGTTTGTTAGGAGAATGGTTAACAAAGTAGCTGCATGCACCTCATAGCTCTGAACGGATCTTTTTTTACTGCATAACAGCAACCAGGATAATAAAACCCTCTAGTGAGTACGCTGCAAATGAATGGCATTTGCAAATCTCCAAAACACTACCATAATAACAGTAATCAGCGCTTCGAGAGAGAGGTTGCCTGCCACCTGCAGCTGTTTTCCCTCCAGTGGAAAAATGTCAGGGGCATTGAAGGAAATAAAAATGGTGGTTCCCCAGCATCTATTACAGGCTCATATTACATTACAGCCCACAGAGTACTGGCCCAGGTTACAAGGGAACTAGGCCCAGGGCCCCTCAAGCTCGAAGCCTGCCCAGATGTGTACCTGTGTGCATACAATGTGCACCTGGCTCATGTTAGTCTGTAAGGTGCCAGAGGAAGCCTCTCTGCTGTTTCAGTTGCAACACAAAGAAGAGCTGAAAGTGGTCTCCATATATGAAAACAACAGCTCTGGGAGTTGTGTGTCACAAATCCAGTTCCCCTGGCTGGGCTTGAGGAGACAAAGGGCACTCTCAACCCTACAGTGGCACATCCAGCCAAGCTGCCTCAGCTCTACCTGCCTGGTCCTCCTGCACACCCAAAGTGAACTTCAAGCATCATTCTAGCATGTTTTAAAGTAACAGCGAAGCAGAAATAAAAAAATCTAAAATACTCAAAAGAAAATGTTTACAAAGTAATCCTGGGGATGTCTATCCAAAAACAGGGTCCGGGAAAATTCAGTGGGTCTTAAACCTCAGCAAATGTTCACAGGGTTGCAAATGCCTTGTAACATACAATTAATATAGGGTGGAACAAAAACTATGCCATCTTACATCCCTACCTGTGACATTTTTGGTTCGTTTTAGTGCCAAGACGTTCTAACATCAATTTGGCTGAAAAATTAGCCAGTTGCCTACTCTGGATAGGGTTGTACACACCCTGAAGGAACAGGTTCGCAGTTTGGGGGTGCTTCTGGCTCCAGCTGTGTCACCAGAGAGGCTCAGGTAGCCTCAACAGCTAGAAGTGCCTTTTACCAACTGAGCCTGGCTTGACAGCTATGGCCATTCTTGGAAAGCCTTGTTGGTTTGCTTCCAGACGGGATTACTGCAATGTGCTTTATGTGGTGCTTCCCTCACGCTTCATCCAGAAGCTGCAGTTAGTGCAGAATGCTGCAGCACAATAGCTAGCAGGAATGAGGCCTTGTAGTGTATAGAACACCTGTGCTCAGAGAGCTGCCCATTTGCTACCAGACTGCGCTCAAGGTGTTACTATTAGTATATAATGCCCTTAACAACTTGGGAGCAGTTCACCTACGAGATCGCCTGACCTACATGTACCCATTTGACTGCTTTGATCAGCGGAATTGGCACTAATACAGGTGCCACATAACACCCATTTGTAAGCACTTGATCGTTTAGTGTGAATTAATAAAACAGTAACTTGCCTATTTACTACAGCCAATTTTCCTATCAGCAACTCTCATAACATAAATCCAGTGTTCTTTTTTCAATGATGTTTTAAAAGCCAATTTGAGGTATAGGGCTGGGGAGGAAGCTTCTGACTGATTGGGAAAAGCAGAAAATATATTTGATGTGCTACAGGCATGTACCTCTGAATCACGTCCAAAGGGTGCAATCTAAATCCCATTACTGTCAATGAAAAAACTACTATTGATTTCAACTGTTTTGATTTGCTTCCAAAACCTTTTAATGATGTGTGATTTAAAAAAAAAATGCAGCATAAATACTAAAGATCAAAGAGGCAATACATCTTCTGTCCTTTATGGTCAAATAGCTAAAGCCTCATCTATCATACTGTAAGGCTCAGCATGAATTAATTTAGAATCTAATTATTCAGAAATCTGATCCTGCAAGTTCTTTTCCTGGAATGGAGAACTGCAAGATGAACAGCTCAGTCTGCAAACCAGTTTGAACAGAACACTTGCCTTAAGCCTGATGTCATCCTGTTGAAGACTACTCTGAAGTAATTCCAAAAGCCTCAGATTGCTTCAAAGTATGGCTTTTAAGGGACTTACCTGGCAAGGTAAATAATCTTGAAGTCGCACAAAGTTATCCATTAGGTAGAGTCCTGTGAAACTCAAATACTTGCTAATCTTGCTAACACAACTTGTCCAATAAAAGGGCACTGACGGGGGGGGGGCAGTGGCGTAGCGTGGGTTGTCAGCACCCGGGGCAAGGCAAGTAATTTGCGCCCCCTAACCCGTGGATTTGCGCCCCCTAACCCTAACCCCCAGATGTTGCGCCCGGTGCGGCCGGCCCCCCCTGCACCCCCCATGCTACGCCACTGCGGGGGGGGGGTATAGTGTGATGCAGGAGAAACTCATGTCAACATCTCGCCTGGTACATGGGTTTCCAAACTTGAAAATTGCTGTTTGTCTTGGCCAACCACTTAATGATGTAGCCAATGTCATGCACTGTGCTAGATGCTGGTACACTGCAAAAAGGTGGTAGTCGCTTCATTGTA
The DNA here is from genome assembly GCF_965113315.1 of Podarcis vaucheri. Lineage (NCBI taxonomy): Eukaryota > Metazoa > Chordata > Lepidosauria > Squamata > Lacertidae > Podarcis > Podarcis vaucheri. Next base: position 23,348,725 of record NC_138749.1, read on the forward strand.
TTCCACTGCTGACGATGTTGATATCATCCTTGGTTGTCGAAAGGCAACCAAAGTACCAGAATGGGGGAAGGGGAAAAAGAGCACTTGCCATCTCTGTCCACTGTTTGGCTCAGCAGATTACTTCTCAGGTTCTAGCAGGATTCTACTCCATAAATTAGTTATGTCAGGTCTTAGCCTTTGAGCACGAGAAGCAATGTAATGCATCTGAACACGTGCAGAGTGCAACTTCCCACTACTAGGCTTCCTCCTAAATACCTGAGATTAAGGTCCCGGTTTACAAACCAAGTTTTGCTTCCGCACTGGTGTGTCTATTTATCCAATCTCCCATTTTAGTAAGAAGCTTTGCACCCAAACTATTGGCATTAACAATACTATACAGCCGAGCTGCAGATTGCTTCGGTTGTAAAACTTGTTGAAGCTCCCAGGAGAGACATGCGTTTTCTTTTGTTTTATTTTAGCTTCGATTACAAGCCTGGGCACCTGGCACCAGGCTCGCGCGCCACAACAGGCACGCATCGTGCCCCCAAACTATCATTTCGTGCGCGCCTTCCCCTCCCGCCAAGTGTCCGCTGCCAGGCTACAGCGGGCACGAGCCGCAGCCCTCGAGGGCCAGCCTGCGCCATGCGCTGCATTCTTGCAAAATGCAACCGGGACTGGCCAATCGCTCGCAGAGGCCGACGGGTGAGAGCGCAGAGCGGGGAGCCAAAGGGTGGAGCCGAGCGAGCTCTCGGCAAAGGTAGCTCTGCAACCCCGTAGGAGCCGCGCGGCCCAGATCCGCCCGCGCAGCCCCCACCTTCCCTCCTCGTCCCCGGACTTTTTTTTCGACGGCAGGGAAAGGGGGTGTCGCGGGCAGCCCCAACCAGGCAGCGTGGTTTCTTACCCTACCTGCCAGCGCCTCTCGGCTAAGGGAGAGCAGCAGCAACAGGGCGCTCCCTGAAGCCCAGCCCGGGGCCATGCCGCCCCGTCTCCGGGGAAAGGGGAGCAGGCGACGGGAGGCCCCGTCTCCGGGGAAAGGGGAGCAGGCGACGGGAGCGGCGCCCGCTTGCAGCGCCAGGGAGTGGGAGCTCCGCCCGCCGACAGCTGCCGCCTCTGCTGCTGGCGGGCTTGTTGCTCAGGTCAGGTTACACAGCAGAGGGGCGAGGAAAGGGGGAGAGCGGGCCGGGCGGGCGGGCGGTGCAGAGATGGTGCTCCTCGCCAGGTCTTTCCCAGAACAACTGGGCTACGCTTCTGGACTACGTTTGGGCCTGGGTTCAGCCCCGGAACCTTTTCTTCTTGTAAGGTCATGCCTGGTTCTAAAGAAAGCTAAGTCAAAGGACGCGGCATCCTGTTGTTATTGTTATCATCATCGTCCTCTTATAATAAAACACTACAGCATGGCTGGACAGAGTGTTACTGGGAGAGCAACAGGTTGCAAAGCTACAGTCTTAGCTGTGGGTTGATCAGTGGTTTTCAACTTGGCATCCTGGGGTCAGGGGTGCCACGGGCAACACTGAGGGGTCGGGGTGCCACAGGCAATACTGAATGGTCAGGGGTGCCATGGGCAACACTGATAGGGGTGCCACGGGCAACACTGATGGTCAGGGGTGCCACGGGCAACACTGGCCTCTTGGCCTCTTTCCTTCCCTCCCTCCTCTGATGCCCTCTTGCATCTCTGCCTCCCAAAGGCTTGCACAGCTGTTTGTTGCAGCAGCCCTGGCTACAAGCTCCCTGGGCGAACGGTGCCTCTGGGGCTGGCCAGGGGGTGCTGGTTGCCAGGAGCTGAGGTGGCCTCAGAGTAAGCAAGCAGGCAAGGGAGCCTAGCCACCAGTCTTCCAGCCCTTGCTGTTGTCTGTCCATTCCCAACAGCACATCCAGTCCCACTCCCCTGTGGGGCAATGGAAGGAGGCACCTCTCTTTGGGGCAGGGGGGAAGCTCAGAGACCGGGGTGTGGGGAAATGATTGCTTGTACATAAGAGCATGAGCAGAGTTCTTATTATTGCAGAGTGATTTTGCAGCACGAGACATTGCTTGGAGCATGAACAGCGCGTGAATAGCTCGTGCTGTCCCAAATGATTGGTCAACTAGCATGGCCTGATGCTCGCATGGTCTAGTGCGATGGTCCTTATCTGCTGGCTGAGAACAAATTGCTTTGCTTGTATTTTGTATCTTTCTGACTTCACACAATAAAGGCTGTGCTGCAGTAGCTCTAAGGCGGCCAGAGCAGCCAGAGGAGCCACAGCAGCCATATTTCTTCAACCTATCTTGGTGTGAGACTGATTTTCTTACTGATGTCGAGCTGGCACTCGACACCGGGGTGGCAGCAGTGGGTGCCCAGAGGGCTCTCAAGGAAAGGGGAAAGGAGAGGAGGCACTCCACAAGGAAGGGTGTTCAAAACAGGGTGAGAGGCTGCCAGCTCTGCAGGCAAGGGGTGACATAACTGGGCTCCTGAGCCCCACAGCGATGCCGCAGAAAGAATGTACAGTGGTACCTCAGTTTACGAACTGAATCCGTTCCAGAAGTCTGTTCTTAAACTGAAACCGTCCTTAAACCGAGGTGCGCTTTCCCTAATGTGGCCTCCCGGTGCCTTTCCACCGTTTGGATAATAGGAGCCAACTCCCACCCCACTGCCCAATAAATTATTTGAGGGGACTGGGTCCCCACGGAGTTTATAGGCATTGCCATTCAAATGGTGTGTGTGCACCACATCATGTGATCAGTTATGTGAGGTGGTGCTTACCTGGGTCCCTCCAATATTTTGTTCAAGTTGGCACCCTTGGTCTATAGGATTGCAGCCTAAATGTTTTAGCCCAAATTAATGCTGTTGTGCGACAAGCAACCCTCAAGTGTCAGGCTTAGTACTGGATTCCTTTTTTAAAGCTCATTTGCTCGTAGCTATTTGTGGGATTATACTCTGCTTTCAATTACCGGTAATCTGTGACGTTTCACTGGTTCTAACTATAATCTCATAAATCGCGTTTGTTCTTTGTAGGACAACAACTGTGTGAATTGGTCACTCTTTACTGAGCTATACTTGATTCAGTTCAGTCTCTCTGACATTAATATATCTTCCAGGAGCCAATATAAAATGAGCAAACACTCATTTCTGTGGTTTAGATTTGATGACTGAAGCAAACAGTGGTTTAGTGTCTACTCTACAAACAGCAATTTCCAGAGGGGCAGCCCTGCTAGCCTGTTTTTGCAAATACAACAGTGTCTTGTGGCACTTTAAAGACTTAACAAAATTATGACATTAATTACATTACATTAACTTACATTAACTATTGTCCTGTTTGTCAGATGCATGAAGTATTAACCCTGACTTACAGGTATATGTATATACACGTTTTATGGGAGGTGAGGGGAATGTGAGGCTGGAAGAAAATGAGAAGAGATTCATTCATGCTTACCTATAGATAGATCTATCCACACACATATGCAAACCCTATATAGTTGTAGCTTAGGATGACACTTCATCCATCTGATGATGGAGAGACTCTAGTCCATGAAAGCTTATGCCATAATAGACTTCTTGGTCTTTAAGGTGCCACAGGGCTCTTCATAGTTTTTGGATACAAATAATGATTTGCAAATTCTGAAAAGTATTTGCATGTTATACATTATATTCACGGTTCTCAAAAGTGGAAAGTAGGCCTCCCTAAGACAACACTAGGGACGCGGGTGGTGCTGTGGTCTAAACCACTGAGCCTAGGGCTTGCTGATCATAAGGTCGGCGGTTCAAATCCGCGCAATGGGGTGAGCTCCCATTGCTCAGTGCCTGCTCCTGCCAACCTAGCAGTTTGAAAGCATGTCAAAATGCAAGTTGATAAATAGGTACCATAAACGATGTTTCCGTGTGCTGCTCTGGTTTGCCAGAAGCGGCTTAGTCATGCTGGCCACATGACCCGGAAGCTGTACGCCGGCTCCCTCAGCCAATAAAGATGAGCACGCAACCCCAAAGTCGTCCACGACCGGACCTAACTGTCAGGGGTCCCTTTACCTTTAAGACAACACCGGCAATTGCTGAAGTATCCATGCTATACTTTCTAAGTCTTTTCTTTTTCAATGAGGAGCAGTCGCCATGGAGAGGGATTTATTTCTGCTCGGCAGCCTGTTCAGTTATGCTACACACAAACGTTCTGCAGTAGCAAATTTATATCTGAAGTTAATAATAATAATAATAATAATAATAATAATAATAATTTATTTGTGCCCCGCCCATCTGGCTGGGTTTCCCCAGCCACTCTGGGCAGCTTCCATAGAAACCAAAAATACACTAAAAACCCACCGTTGTGATATAGGGCACTATTACCACTGGAGGGCGATCCAAGGCTGAAAACCATGATATAGTAGTATAAAACAATACTTTTCTTCTTTTTAAAGCAGATAGAATAGTGTGTCTGTAACAAAACAAAGCAAAAAGTGTTATGAAAAGTGTGTTCATAACAACGTATTTGTTGCATGACATTACATTTCAGTTTTGTCCTGTTGGATAATAGTGAACTTCTGTAATAGCATCCTTGAGCCCAGGCAGATATTCATCTCAATTAAATTCAATGCACTTTGCTGGTGGGGGGGGGGGGAGAAGTAAACCTTAAAATAAACATCAAACATTACAATATCACAATCACACCAAGCAAATTTATAACTAAGAATGTTTCACGATAAATATAACAAATAACATAATTCCAAACAATGTAATAAAAAGGAAGGATGTATCCTGTGGCACAATGGGTTAGTGTATCTGGCTGTTAACCAGAAGGTTGTTGGGTCGATCCCACCCTGGGATGGCTGTGGGCAGGTTTCCTGCATTGCAGGGGTTGGACTACCCTTGGGGTCCCTTCCAGCTCTGTAATTCTGTGACCTAGTCCAGCATCCTGTTCTTGCAGTGGCCCAACAGATGCTTCTGGGAAGCCCACAAGCAAGACCTGAGCACAGCACAATTGCCCAGTTGCAATTCCCAACAATGGCTTTCAGAGGAATACTGTCTCCAGCAATGGAGGTGAAACATGCCTTCATGGCTAGTCATATTTTAAAGCACCTAAGTTGGCATCAAAGTCATAAATACCAGTTCCTTTCTTTTGAGCCCAGGTGGTGCTGTGGTCTAAACCACTGGGCCTCTTGGGCTTGCTGAAGGTCGGCAGTTCAAATCCCCATGATGGGGTGAGCTCCCGTTGCTCTGTCCCAGCTCCTGCCAACCTAGCAGTTCTAAAGCATGCCAGTGCAAGTAGATAAATAGGTACTGCTGCGGCGGGAAGGTAAATGGCATTTCCGTGCGTTCTGGTTTCCATTGTGGTGTTCCGTTGCACCAGAAGCAGTTTAGTCATGCTGGAAAGCTGTCTGCAGACAAACGCCAGCTCCCTCCATCTGAAAGCGAGATGAACGCCATACCCCATAGTCGCCTTTGACTGGACTTAACCATCCAGGGGTCCTTTACTTTTCACCTTTTTATATACCAATCCAATGCCATTTACAGTTAGCTCAATTAAAAACATCTGAAAATTCCTACACTTAGCAATGAGGGACGCGGGTGGCGCTGTGGGTTAAACCACTGTGCATCTTGGGCTTGCCGATCAGAAGGTCAGCAATTTGAATCCCCGCGACAGGGTGAGCTCCTCTTGTTCGGTCTCAGCTCCTGCCCACCTAACAGTTCGAAAGCACACAGTGCAAGTAGATAAATAGGTACACGGTGTTTCCGTGTGCTGCTCTGGTTTGGCCAAAAGCAGCTTAGTCATGCTGGCCACATGACCCGGAAAAACTGCCTGCAGAAGTGGACAAACGCTGGCTCCCTCAACCTGCAAAGCGAGAAGAGTGAAGCAACCCCAGAGTCATTTGCAACTGGACTTAACTACCTTTACCTTGCACTTAGGAATATCTGTGTTCCATCTTCCGTCTGTTTTCTCTCAAGTAGATATATTTTGTTGGTATAGAGATTTCTGCTGCTTTTGGAACTCTCCTTTAAATTCCTTTAAACTCCTTTAGTATTTATTATTATTATTATTATTATTATTATTATTATTATTATTATTATTCATTTAAGGTTCTGTGGTTGATAAATTCTACACTATTATATAATATATATATAATTACGTAATTCTACAATATGCCATATATCATAAAGACACCACATTCTCTGCTTGTGCCTCAGTCCCAAATGGAAACACAAACCCTGGGTAACTACTGGAATCTCACACCGCTCAGAGATTTGTGTGGGATGCAACAATATATGGAGCAGCAGTCAACTACAATTTACTCATATAAGCTCCATTAAATTTAATGGCCTTACTTATCCATCACCATTAATGCCAGTGTATCTGCTCCAAGTGAAACTTTGTTGAATACCATCCCTTGATTTTTAGCACATTTGTCTTCCCATTCATTGTAATGGAGGGAGCATACTGTATATGCACTCAGTGAAACATGGATAATCTTCCTTCACCAGAATGAATGGGAAAGCCCTCATGGGCATTGGAGGTCAGTGGATACTAGCATGTTGGAAATTCTGTGTCTGAAACAAACTGCTCATATCATTCAAGCAAGTACTTTAAATAAGCATTTTCTGTTGCAGCGAAATAGTACTGTGGTTTTAATGCTCAGCATGACAAATATATGCATTCTCTGGTGTTATAATTGTTATGCAGTCATATAGAAATGCCGGTGTTATTTAATTTTTTTAAAAACCCTACAGCTGCTATGTGCTCTGTGTGGCTCTGTGTGTTTCTTATGGACTGCGCCAATATTTTTGCTTTGTGTTGTCTCGGAGGGGAAATATTAAAGCTAATAGCTGCAGTTTCCTGAATCTAATTTGCGTGGGTTTTCATTTCATTATAACAGGCATTTAGCCTTTATTTCATTATAATAGGCATTTATGCTTCATCCTATTAAAAGAGCTTTCAGTTGGAAGGAATAAATTGCATTTGGCAGAAAATTGGTCCCGAAAGAAAATTTAGTTCCTAGTGAGGCAGAGTGGAGGGCATGTGAATTGAATTGGTTTCATTGCTTTCCTCAGAGACGGAAGTGTGTGTTTCCAGTAAAGAAAGCTGATGATCCTGTCAGACCACTGTTCTAATCAATAAAATTACACTCACAACCCACCTTCCTTCCATGGAGCTGAAGGTAACATGCATTGTTCTACTCTTTTTTAATGCTCACAACAATCCTGTGAGGTGTGTTGGCTGAGATGGTGACTAGCCTAAGCTTACCCAGTGAACTTCATGAATGTCACCCTGGAATTATTGGAGTATGATTAATCACAGTTGTCGTGTATTATGGATTTTGAAGTCTTCATGACATACTGTATAAACAAACCTGAGTGCGCATGCTGCCAAATCTCGAGGACACTGCAGAAATATTTTAACATCGAAACTTGTTTTTGCAGATTCAATGGACAGCTGTGACTTTTAGCAAGCCTGCTAGCTATTTCAGAACATCATACCACAACCCTAACTACGTGTTTCTTCAGCGTGTCAGTTGATGTCAGAAGCTGCTTTCTAGTTGACTAGTGGTCTTTCTAGCCCACCGCAAGACCACCGCTAATAAGCCTGACAGGAAGTATAGACATTTCCTCTTTCTTTTGAACAGCTCTACATTTGCTGTATCAAGGGATTGATGAATCAAGTTTCTATTTCAAGTTTTTCAACTTTATACAGTGCATTTTCATACAATGTATTTTACTGTTATTTTCATCGATGTACGGTATGCATTTCTATGCACGCTGCCCACTAGTATATGCATTTTGGTACATATTTTTTGTTGGAGAACTACGTTAAGAGAAATGTGAATTTCAAAAGTTAGCTGCATTTCAGTTCATGTATCATTTTGGGAAGTGACAACTGGGTAAAATATGAACTGAACCAAATTTCTCCCCATCCCTAGCTATAGCAAATCCAGGTGTCCCTTCATGTCCAATTCTCAGAATGCATCCCTTGCAAACAGGGTGATAAGAATTTCAAGAGGGGACACAGGAATTTTTGAAGAGCAATTGCACAGATTCCTTTGCAGGATAGTAGTAATGTTAAAATGAAGGGCTGCCTTCAGATGTGTTCGGAATGTTCTTTATTTTCTTGATATCTGATGGGAGGGTATTCCACAGGGCGGGCACCACCACTGACAAGGCCCTCTGCCTGGTTCACTGTAACTTCACTTCTTGCAGTGAGGGTACCACCAGAAAGCCCTTGGAGCTGGATCTCAATGTCCAGGCTGAATGGTGGGGGTGGAGATGCTCCTTCATGTATATCGTAAATCTTCAGTCAAAACCTCTTCAGTGAAAATTAGTTTTTCAGATGCTAATACTTAGCATTATTTCATAGAATGTTAACTCATTTCTGCAGTAGTGACACTGGGTGGGAAATTCATTGTGGATTTTTTTCCTTCAAAACCTGTGGATAAAAACCTCTCATCCTAAAACTGATGCTGACCTGAACAGACTTAAGCTTTACAATCTGACAGACCAGGCTAGGATTATTTTCTGCACAAGTTATTTTTTTCCCAGACTTCTTCACAAAGACTGCATTGTTCTAAGTGGCCTTTACATAACTGCTTGCGTGATTATCTCCAAAATATTTTGGGAAAGAAGCTGGATAAAGTAATGATGCAAGACCCCACAGATTTTTTTTTTAATGCTTTTCTTTCTTCTTTTTGGTATGCAGAGTTTGTGAGAACAAAGTGACACAGCACAATGTTTGAAAGTGCATTTAATTATTAAATTTAAGTAATTCAACAATTTAACCATGTATTAAGGTTTCATCACTCACTGCTGAAGAAATGAGAGAAACTCGTGTATGCGCTACAAAGTGGACCACACGCATTACATCTTAGCAGATCTCAGCAGCGTATTTTTGTTTAGCTGCTAAAATGCAGCTTTCTTTCTTTTCTAAAAGAAATTGCTATTGATTTTTCAACAAAATATAAACAAAAAATAGATTTTTCCACACTTCCCCACCAACCCAGGAGCAGAAGATTGGTTTATCAGATTTTGCCATAAGTTTGTTTGCGAGTTTGGTGGGACGTGGGTGGCGCTGTGGGTTAAACCACAGAGCCTAGGACTTGCCGATCATAAAGTCGGCGGTTCGAATCCCCGCGACGGGGTGAGCTCCCGTTGCTCTGTCCCAGCTCCTGCCAACCTAGCAGTTCGAAAGCACATCAAAGTGCAAGTAGATAAATAGGTACCGCTCCGGCGGGAAGGTAAATGGCATTTCCGTGCACTGCTCTGGTTCACCAGATGCGGCTTAGTCATGCTGGCCACATGACCCGGAAGCTGTACGCCAGCTCCCTCAGCCAATAAAGCGAGATGAGCGCCGCAACCCCAGAGTCGGCCACGACTGGACCTAATGGTCAGGGGTCTCTTTACCTTTACTTGGCGGGAATGTTCATTTGAAAAGCTTACAAAAGGGTACCATATTTCAACAAAATCATCCACATCACTTGCACTGTTCAGAGCAAGCATGTTTTTTGTTAGTTTTTCAGATAAGGCAGTTGTCTATACATTCAGTAGCCATCGTGTGATGTGCAGATGCTCAAGTCCTTTCCAGTTCTGTGCTATTTTTCCATTTATTGTTTTTACATGCCCTGCATCTGTAAATTAAACAGCAAAAACAAGCTAAAATATGCACACAATCCTATGTAGTGTGCTGCAGAAAGGGGAGAGTTTAACATCCTCACCCATTTGCCCTTTTCACTGTAAAAACTAGACACACATGCACCACAGTTGTAGACATGTGGGAAAGATTTGGGTTTAAGCCAGCCAATCTGCCACTTCTTGTTTGTCCCTAAAATCACCCCCTGGGGCTAGGTTCTCACAGGTCCAGTGTTCCCCGTTGCCAATCAAAGTATCTTTCCTTCCAATGGCAAACTCTGGAAGAAGACTCTAGCCAAATGGGGCCACAGAAAGAAGAGGGTGGTGTCTGTTGCTCATTTAACTCTGAGGTTTTGTACAAAAAGACGCTTGAAAACAATAAAGTTTCTCCCCCCCCCCCAAAAAAAATGCATTGAGGACCGAATATGTTCAGTAGCCCACAAAATGTAGTTTGACAATTGAAGAAGAAATGTCAGGAGAGTAAAAAGAGCTGTCTGGGACCCTGAACAGGAATACTGACAAGGAACTGTGGCGAAGACGTATCCTCAAAGCTTTGCATTTATGCAGAACCTCCCGCTCAGTCCAGACCCCTTGACCCAGAAGCTGCATAACCATTTACTCTTTGCCTCCCACCGTTTCTCCAGCAATCAAACCACAACATTCCTCCACTGCACTGGGCAAAAGTTCAAGATGGTTATTGAAAAACTAGTCCTCCAAATGCCAAACCTATATGGTAAATGCCTTTTGTGGGAGTGCTGCAATCTTGTCCGTACTATTTGTGCTTGTGTGCAATCTCGGCACTCAAAAGGAAGTGGACCCTCAACCTCCCCACCCCACCCCACCCCCTAACCACCAGCTTACTTCCCTTTTAACATTAAGACTTTCTACCACTGATATTTTTACTTGGATCCATGTATAGCTATCTAGTTGATACCCTGATGGGTTACAATCTGTTTTCAGCAGCTGACCCAGACATAACATCATCGTTTCCTGATTAGATTGATATGGGTTTCTATTATTTGCCTTTTCTTTGCACCCTGAGAAACAATTCTTTTTTGTTGTTGTGCAGTAAACAACATTGCAAAGCCCATATTAAATCATAATTATTTACCATGCTGTTAATGCACCTTTGTCCCTGAGGAGCGTGGTGACGTGAATTTACAGGAAGATCGGGGTATTTCTCACCAACAGCTTCCTGTTATTGATATGCTTTTGTTCAGTTCTGATCCTTTTTTAAGCCTTTTGGATTCTCAAGGGAAAAATAAACTAGCACATTCCATTAATCACAGGAATGGAGCCCATAGTTGGGTGTCTTAACAAAATAGTTTTAATTCTGGCCACTGAATTCCGCACTATATTATGTCAGGGTTTAAAAATAAATGTGCATGTTTTTATTATTGTTTTGATTGCAGTGCTCAAAATCCCATAGCCTGGAGCTCAGGCATAGAGTATCTGCTTTGCATGCAAGTAGGACTGGCAGAGACCCCCGTCTAAAATCCTGGAGGTCTGCTGCCAGTCAGTGCTGACAGAACTAGTAAGATGGACAAGTGGTATGACTTCATATATGGCAACTTTTATGTTCCTAGCTGAGAGTGCTACAGAATAAGGTTGTGCATATGAATACGCCGGAATGGTGTCTTATTGCAGATGTATTCTGCAACAGGCGCTTGGCACAATAATATTTGCCCTAGCAGTAGCTTCATTCTGCTTTATTTTATTCTGTGACGCTTCCCGAATGTATCAAATGAAAAAAGTAAGCAACTCTTTTAACAGCAGAAATGTTTATCAAGCTTGCAGCCTCAGGTCATTTTCATGTCTTAACGAACAGTACTTCTGCCGTCTTCCTCACAAGGAAGGCTATTCATAGGACCTTTGGCTCCATTCTATCTGAAGGTCACATTGTTTACACCAATTGTGGATGAAGTTGCGCTTTTCCTGAGGAGAACACACTTCGAAGGGGGGTGGGGAACAGAATAGACTGCACCCAGCATAACACTGTTGACAAATCATGTATTTTAGTCACAACAGGGGTCAAAAGATATCCTTTTATTGTGCATTTATGATTATTTGTGCTCATTATGCAGTATAGTATACAGTGGTACCTCAGGTTAAGTACTTAATTTGTTCCGGAGGTCCGTTCTTAACCTGAAACTGTTCTTAACCTGAAGCACCACTTTAGCTAATGGGGCCTCCTGCTGTCGCCACACCACCGGAACACAATTTCTGTTCTCATCCTGAAGCAAAGTTCTTAACCCGAGGTACTATTTCTGGGTTAGCGGAGTCTGTAACCTGAAGCGTATGTAACCTGAAGCGTATGAACCTGAAGCGTATGTAACCCGAGGTACCACTGTAGTTAGTATAGTAGGAGTTCCAGACTAGCAGTGGGGAGAACTGGGTTTGAGTCCTATACAGCAAAGAAATTCACTAAGTGATCATTGGGCCACTCACTCTCTGAACCTAACAGGGTTGATGTAATGATGAAACAGCGTGTTTGAGCACTATCAGCACTTTAGTGGTAAACTGAGGGGGGAAAGTTAATAAACAGACCCTCCAAGTGTCCCTATTTTGCAGGGACAGTCCTGGATTTACAGAAGCCGTCCTGGTTTCTGATTTGATCCCGGAATTGTCCCGCTTTTCCTTAGGATGTTCCTATTTTCGTCGGAGAAATGTTGGAGGGTATGGAGTTATGCGACCTCCCAAGCCAAGGAGATAAGTAACTATACCATTTAGAAGACATCTGAAGGCAGCTCTGTAGAGAGAAGTTTTAAAATGTTTAATGTTTTATTATGTTTTCATGTATGTCAGAAGCCGCCCAGAGTGGCTGGGGCAACCCAGTCAGATGGTTGGGGTATAAATAATAAAATGATGGTGGTGGTGGTGGAATAGGACGTCCCTACTTTCATGGGGGGAGAATGTTGGAGGGTGTGAATAAATAAATAGTGACCAGAGAGTAACCTACTTCCAGAACACATTAAGGAGCTAGAGTCCCTCTGCATGGGTTTTGAATACACTCAAACTCAGGACGAAAAGGAGAAACACGCTAAGAGGAAGGCATGCTTGGCAAACCCTCACCATGATCAACTCACACCCAGAAACCTATGTCCCCACCATGGAAGGATGTGTGGATCTTGAATTGTCCTCCATAGACACTTACGGACTCACTGTTAAAACCATGTTTATGGAAGGCAATCTCATCGGCTATGAGTGATCACCAAAAAAGAAGACAGGAACAGGAAGTGTCTTGCAAGGAACATAAGAAGAGCCCTGCTGGCTCAAGCCAATCCAGTCCAGCAACTTGCTCTCACATCTGCCAAGCAGGACCTGAGCTTAATAGCCCTCTCCCCTCCTGCAATTCTCTACAGGGCCTCTCCTCCTCCAAGAGGGGAGGGGTTGTGAGCGGGAGCAGCCTCCCTGTTCCTGATTGCTTCTGCTGCCGCGGCCAAGCCTCCCAGCCGACCAATAGGGCTGGCTGGTGGGTGGGGCTAAATGCGTCTAAACAACCGCGGCAGTGCTCTTCTCCTCAGTCTGTTCCTGCTTTCTTCGGATCTCCCACCCTCCCTCCCTCTTAGGTCAGCTTCTTTTTGCGTATTGACCTTGCTATGGACTTCAGTTGGTTGCCTTGGTTGCCCAAGGGGCCTGGTAGGACTTTTTACCCATTTGGCACCAGCCTCTTAGTTTTTTCGCCAACCTCGTAACAATTCGTCACATTTTTCTGGTATTGGCGGTTAGGCATTGGAATATGTGTGCTGTGTTGGAGGACTGGGTATGCACCATCATCTACCCCTCCTCTTTTGGGTATTCCATTAAAGGAATCCGGTGGTTGTGGATCCTGTCCGATGCCCTGCTAGTGGCTAGGGCCATGGCACGACCCCCGGTGACGTCATGGGGGAGCTTCCAGTTGTATTTGCATCAACAAGCTCCTCCCATTGGTTGTTAACCCTGATATGACTCCCGGCTGTGTGGGGTGGAGTCTTGTATTGCTGTTTCATCCAATGCCTAAGCCAATACTACTCACATGCTGTAACCAATAAAGTTGTGGCCTAATTTTGCCCATGAACCTAAAATAATGTGTCTGTGTGTCTTATTATAATCCTATGAGGGTGGAGGGTACTCGACTCACAACTGGCATTTGGTGGCAAACCACCTCCAGCAGTGGCTAATTGCCATTGATAGTCTTAACAGTGATGAAGAAGAAAATGTTCTCTCTGCAAAACGGCCAAAGGATTGCAACAGGTGTGAGCTAAGCGGAATACATAGGCCAGCCTAAGAAGTGAAGTAGAATGAGGCAGATTCCTGTATAGAATAGGAGTTTCTTTTCAGTATAATTTTGACAGTAGCGCTGTGAAACACTATCTCCACTTGGAAATGCCAAATGTTTTGTTGGAGGGTGGAGTTAGGAATAGATAGGGTGGGAAATTTTGTTGGGTTTTTGTTGCATGGTGGAAATCAGGAATAGATAGGCCAACCACTTAAACGGTAGGAAAAAAGAAAGAAAAAAAGAGGACAGAGATTTGCATAAAATTTGCACATGGTAGTTGATATGTATAGTTGCAAATTTAGTTGCAAGTCACTGCAGTTTGAATAGAAACACAGCACAACTCAGCAAAGTGGGGGCAACTGTGACCTGGTGGTTTTTGTGCCTGCCCAGTCTGCAGGTACCCAACTGTGGATGGGTAACTTGCAGAAGGCTCTCTGTTCTGGTGGTTCATTTTCTTTAAACTGGACAGCCCTCTAGAAAAATGATTACTTCTAAATAGAGGGTTGTTCTCTATAAAGGAGCACACCCTCCAACATCCCAATGAGGGAAATTGGGACACAACCTTGATGGATGCCCCCTCTCACTCAGGCCCTGCTCCCCCCCCCCCAGTTTCCTCCCATTGACAAGCCCTTATGCACCTTCGCCCGCCTGCCCTCTCCCCCGTTGCTGCCACCTTGAGGGCCACAGTGGCTCAGCTTTCCAGCCAATGTACTTCCGGAAGTCAGCACCACACTTCCATATGCTGGCACCGCTTCCGGAAGGAGGAAGAGGAGTGGGCAGTGCGTGGGAGCCAGAAAAGGACATTTGGGAACGGAATGAGAAGCCAGAGTGGCTTTTGTAAATCTGGGGTGTCCCACTTACAATGGGACAGTTGCACAGTATGACGTAGGACACATGACAACCCTAAGCAGCATCCAGCACCCAAAATTCATCTGTTTCCCCCCCGCCAAAAGGATAATATCAGAACAATGTAGAATTTCAAGCCTGGCTTATCAATGTTCTCTAGGCCTCCTTATCTCTATGAAGCCCAGAATATTAGAAAGCTGAAAAGCATAAACAGTTTTCCTAAATAGAATAAAGCAAGAATCTCACTTTGCCAAGACAAACATGTCCTCCTTAAGCTGGCAAGGAGTCCCTGTGTTTCCTTTAGAGAAAAGGAAAGAATGTATGAAATGCACTCTATAAGGAAGAGCTATAAATGAGTGAGGGGATGCAGGAGGGGAAGCCAAGTGAAATCCAAAATAAAAAATCAGGAATAGAAAACTAAAAATAACAAGGAGGAAAATGTGTTATAGCTGTAGGGACCCTCTTGCATTCCTCTTTTTCCATTGTACTTCAGTCTTCAGGAACATGCTAATATTGTTTCTGGATTTCAATAGCTTTTCAGTTTGTTTGTTTGTTTGTTTGTTTGTTTGCTTGCTTTGCTCTTCCAAAATAATCCTTTTGCATGCAAGAGGGCAGAATCCTTTGATACGAGTTTCAGTCCATGTGTCCATTTTAAAAGCTGCATTTCCTATGAGCTTGAAGAGCACAGAACTTACATCGTTTTGGAAATAAGAGAGGAAATTAAAGTTTATTTTTCCCAATCCTCTTACTGTGGTAGTGTTACCTTCAATAGAAAGGGTCACTTATGCATTGTAAAAAAAGGGGGACGAAAGACATTTGCATAAAAGTTGCAGATGCTAATGTCTATTTATAGATGAAGAATTAGATATAATGACTACAATTTAAGTGAAAATGCAATCCATGTCAGCATAGTGGGAGGGGAAGACTTTGAACAGGTGAGCTGTGTGGCTGCTCAGTTTGCTGTCCTGGTGCTATTGACCATCTTTGGCACCAGCTGGACTGCAGGAGTTTCCGGAAGGAGGCGAACAAGGCACCATTCAACTGTCTTAGGGGCTCCACTCCCAATTTGTGTAGGGCTTTCTCCTTGGACTATTCTTCTCCTGAAACTATCCTGCAAAGCAGTGGAAGTTTAGGATCAGAGTTTTCCTTCTCCTAGATGGGCTACCAGTTGATGAGCCCCATCTGCCCCTCACATCCCTCTACAACACATGCAGAAACTGCCTTCTTGATCATTGGACTCACTGTATTGGTCTCATCAGCTCTGAGATCATAAGAAAAGCCCCATGGGCTAATAGCATCCTCTTCTCATAGTGGCCAACCAAATTCCTGTGGGAAGACTGAAAGCAGGACAGAACTCTCCCCACTTGTGATTTCAAGAAACTGGCATTCAGAAGTACAGTGGTACTGTTATTGTCAGGGGCTCAGGAGCAGAGGCACAGGGGAGAGAGGAGATGGAGAGCGAAGAGGAAGGATCTGAGGGCAGCGTAGGGGAGTATGGCAGTGACCCGAGAGATTCCACGAGCTTCTCAAGCGAATCAGATGATTCCCAGAAGGAGGCGCCGATGGTCAGGGCAAGGGGGGTCCCAGGGAGGGCACACCAAGAACGGGGGGCCAGCGGGGACTCCCAAAGCAGCAGCTGGAAATCAGGACCAGCTTCCCCACCAGAGCATAGTGGGGGGGGGAAGAGTCTCAGGTGTCAGGGGCAGCATCCCCTCCAGCAGGAAGAGAGGATGAGTCGGAACTGGCCACGCCTCTGTCGGAGGGGAGGTCAGGTTCAGCTAGCCTCCCTGAAGGGGGAAGCAGTGACAGGAGCAGTGAAACGGTCAGGCGGAAGGTGGGCGGCTGGGCGCACGTGCCAAGTTCAATTGTACAGGCGCGCGGGACAGCAGAAAACCCGGATGGGGAACCAGGTCCTAAAGCCCGCCGGAGGCAGGGGGAAGACTCAGGGGACTCAGCGTCAGAAGAGTCTAGAAAGGGGGAGACTCCAGCTGACAGGAGGACCCAGAGGCAGAAAGAGCAGAGGAAGAGGTGGAGTAAGGCTAGAGTCTTAAACTGGTGTATCGGGGGAGGAGACTCAGACGGAGCTTCAGCGGTCTAGAGTTTCAGACGTAGAGCTGCACGCTGCTGATGTGAAAGACAAACTGAACTTCAATAAAGACTTTTGTATATAACAACGAAGTGGCGTTGGTCCTTTGTGAGCTGGGACCTAGGGCAGTTCTGACAGTTATGTACTGAAGTTTTCACCCTGGGCCAGCAGGGGGATACTGTAGATCGTTTTCACTCAGGTCCACATATGCAAATAAGGGATTGAAAGTGACATTCAGGGATTGGATAGTTACAGAAAGTGGTTACTGTTGCGTTGTAGTGGAGCTCTATATAAGCAGGCTATGAAGCACCCTTCAGTTCTGTTCTGTTCTGGACTGTGAATAAACAAAAGCTGTTGAAGAATCGCTGTGTCGTCTGATATGTTCACCCACAACTTAACAGGTACCTCGGGTTACAAACACCTCAGGTTACAAACACTTCGGGTTACAAACACTTCGGGTTATAGACTCTGCTAACCCGGAAGTAATACCTCAGGATGAGAACAGAAATTGTGCAGCGGCAGCAGGAGGCCCCATTAGCTAAAGTGGTACCTCAGGTTAAGAACGGTTTCAGGTTAAAAACGGACCGCCGGAATGAATTAAGTACGTAACCAGAGGTACCACTGTACACTGCCTTCAACAGTGGACGTACTGCAATCTGTAATACAATCCATGAAATAAGAGGTTACTTGTTATCCCTGGATTCAAAACATTTGCTTTTAGGCTAAGTAAAAATAGCATATTTCTGCGCTAGAAATAGACTTGGAAGTAATAGTTAACCTAGTGACAGCAGCGGAAAATCTCCGTAGCCAAAAAGTGGAAGAAAAGTAACCCTCTACCTGCAGCAGAATGTTTGATAAAATCTGTTCTGAAATAGTAATGGTTAAGAGGACATATTTCAGAAGGAGCATCTAATGAGCAAAGCAAATAAGCTTTTGGAACACTGGTTGCTTTTCATCATGTTTTGGAATGATAGATACAAGTATAAGGATAATGTGTGTTTTGTGTTACCATAAACATTTCATTTGTACATTGGTGTAAAAACAAGAAATCAATTGTGTACAAAGAACAAACACAAAATAGGCAGAATTTAGGTATTGTGACTTAATGGAGGAAGAAAGAGGTGCTGTGAACTGAAAAGACAAGCATCATCAGCACAACAGTGACTGACTGTTAAATGCACAACATCTTCTATCTGTGGCTACTCAAAAGTTAAGACACACTGTATTTCCTAAGAGTAACTTTCACTTAAATGCTCAGAAGATTGCAGCCTATGTCAGTGTTCTTGTTCTGTGTATGTGATTGTTCTGTGTTGTATTGATTTGTGGTTAATTTTTAGAATATTTTCATCGTGTTTTAAAATTGTTGTTAGCCATCCTGAGCAATAGCAGGAGAAAGAGTGGAGTATAAGAAGGATTAATGAATAAATAATATTACTCCAATGGGAAGATTTAATAACACTCCTGTGTACCAAAGACTATGCATCTTTGAGTCGGGAGACGTGGCGGACATTCAACGCTTTTTGCTACGATGCCCTTTATATACAAAAATTCCTCGATTACATCCTTTGCTCTCTCTCTCCAGTTGACCTCCCCTTGAGCAAATCTGTATTTTGCTGGCTGGCAATAACGTACTGTATTTATAACTGCACACAGGTTGCAAAATTTGCCTTGGCTGCAAGTAAGTTGAGAACTAGGCACCAAGACAAGTATCATAAGGGTGTGTGTGTGAGATGCGGAGTGCTTTAACTTATGCAGGTGTGATATTTCACATTTCTGTACGTTTGCTTTGCTGTTGCTGCTGTTCAGTTTTAAATTAATTATTTGTATTTTACGCATTGTGACCAATTGTGATGGCTTATAGCTTTTAGCAATAAAGATTTCATTCATTCAGTACTCTGCATTATCAGTGTACTCCTATGCATGTTGATACAGAACTAATTTCTGGCGTTTAGGATGGCAGTCATAAAGAATGAAAAGATAAATGGGATGTATGAAAGTCTGCACGTGTGGTTTTCCTGTGTGAATCATTAAGGGGCTACCGACAAAGCGTTGCACATTAAAAATATGTTTGCGTGGTTGCAGATCTCTGCTTGTCAGTATTTTGAATAATGTCAAAACTTATAAAAATTAATATAGAGTTAGCACAATCATTTCATTCAATTGCAATTTTGTTCCAAGAGATCATTTATTCAGAGGAACCCCAAAATCAGATAGTTTCGTTTTGACCTCTTATGACAAGCAAAACACATCCATAAATACCCAACTGTAAGCCTTCTAAGAGCCTGTCAATGAACCAGTTTCAACTTGGAAAATTCCTGTTTTCTCTAGACACAATAAAAACAGGAAATATTTACCAAATTCCCAGGTGTCAGGAAATACTTTCAAAACATTGTGGTGATCAAAAACAGACCATTTAAAGACATCCGATGCTGTGTGCAGGTGTTAATAATGGTATTTTCATTCAAAATATATGCTTTGGCACCCCGGAGATGGATTAATCCATGCTCCTTAGCACCCTATAAAAGTTCTGTTCATGCTGATCCTCTGATGACAGTGATAAGGAAGTCAGTTTTTCATACTCTGCCCATGAATTTTGAGATATTTGTGTTTCAGCCTGAACTACACTAGCTACAATTTTCTAACCTTAAATTGTCATTAGAATAGCTTTATTTATTTTTAAACTTATTAACAGCAGTGTGTATGTCACTGAGTTATAAAAAGGAAGACGATCAATCTCTGAAGAGCCGGGGGGACACTCCAGAGCAGTGGGACTGCAGGCATGAGATGGGGAAGTCCCATTGTCCACGTCCGCTTAGAGATGGGAAAAATTTGATTCAGTCCCCCTTTAAAATGAAGCTGCTTAATTTGCATTGTCCAAAACAGTGTGCAAACATGACACAATTGTCCAGTTAAGCAATGTGTGCAAAACTTTACATACTAGGAGAAAGTGTGCATATAAATGCATATATCAGCGAAATAGTATGCAAGAATAAATGCTATTAAGGAAAATATAAATATTGGGGGAAATATGCTTTGCAAAAAT
This sequence comes from Podarcis vaucheri, assembly GCF_965113315.1. Taxonomy (NCBI): domain Eukaryota; kingdom Metazoa; phylum Chordata; class Lepidosauria; order Squamata; family Lacertidae; genus Podarcis; species Podarcis vaucheri. The sequence goes on from NC_138749.1 coordinate 23,368,508, forward strand.
GTGCATGTTAGGCAAAATTGCATAGAAAAATATTTATATCAGGAGAAATTCACATTAAGATTCTGATGATTTGTTTTTGAGAGCTTTTAAAAAAACCTTAAAATAGGGGCAACTGATCTTAAAACAGGAAAAACGATAAACTGAAATTGACAGACTTCCACCTATACTGTAGAACCATGCTTGCAAATACTGTACTGTAAACTAGAAAAGGAAGGCAGCAAACTGATCAATTTATGGAGTCTTTTTATCCTTTATTCAGTATGACAAGATTCAGAATGCATTCCAGCCTCATTCAGCTCTCTGTTGTGGGTATGTGATCCTTAGTCACTGATTGTGTCAGAACCTTTTATAGAATGCATTTTGGATTATGCCTCCAGCCACCGTTGCATAACACTGACCAGCCTTCAAGAACACTCCTTTATCCAATGACCTCTACAGATTGTCTGTAGAGGATTGTCTCACTAAAGAGGAAGCTGTTTGAGGTGAAAGGGGCCCCCAATAATTAGAAATTGAGACCTCAAGTGAAATAAATCAATTTTCCAGTGTATAGAACCATAGAATTGTAGAGTTGTAAGGGTTAGGATATTTCCGTTCCACCTTAAAAGGGAGCAGGTTTTGTGAGTCACAGAGTCTGCGTATTTCCTGTTCACAGGAAGTTTATATTTTGTCTATGCTTTCGTTTTCTCTCTGTGTGCCTGAGACATTGAAGCAGGCAGTCATGTTTTCTCTTTGTTCTGACCAACGCTGAATAAAGTTGTAAATATGCTCTCCTGAGTGCGTCTTTTGCTATGTGAACTCTGCTGATAGAGTGTGCACGAGCTCTGGAAAGATGGAAAGCTATTTCCGAAACTTTGTGTCGCTAATTGACTAATACTGCGTTATCTACGGGTGGTCGATGGACGTCCGACATCGGCTTGGAGGCCATGATGGCTTTTGTCTCCCTGGCAGTATCCCAACAGTAAGGGACGTGGGCGGCGCTGTGGGTTAAACCACAGAGCCTAGGACTTGTCAATCAGAAGGTCAGCAGTTCAAATCTCCGCGACGGGGTGAGCTCCCATTGCTCGGTCCCTGCTCCTGCCAACCTAGCAGTTCGAAAGCACGTCAAAGTGCAAGTAGATAAATGGGTACCGCTCCGGCGGGAAGGTAAACGGCGTTTCTGTGCGCTGCTCTGCTTCGCCAGAAGCGGCTTAGTCATGCTGGCCACATGACCTGGAAGCTGTACGCAGGCTCCCTCGGCCAGTAAAGCGAGATGAGCGCCGCAACCCCAGAGTCGGCCACTACTGGACCTAATGGTCAGGGGTCCCTTTACGTTTAAGGGACCACAGCCACTGCAACACAGGAATTTTTTGCCCAATGTGGAGCTTGTACCCGTAACCCTGAGACCGAGTCTCATGCTTTACCGACTGAGCTTGTTTTGCTCTGTCTTAAAAATGGAAAAAGGAATGTAACTCAAAATTAGATTACATGCAGAAGGTCCCAGTTTCAATCTCTGACACTTCTAGTTGTTGTTGTTTAAAGGATCACAGCATATTGTGACATCAGGTATTGCAGGGATGGCTAATGTGTGACCTTCCAGATGTTGTCAGACTACAACTCACACCATCCCTAAGTATCATGAACAGAATGTGGAAGCAATATGTTTCTATCTGATTTATTGGGCAATAATACACATATACACTTATAAACATTGAGGTTATTACATGCACATTCAAAGATCCATCATAGTCACAAATATTTGACAAAGAGCAACAATAAAAGAACTAAATTCATGAAAGTATCCACAGCACTATTTAAATAAACTCTCTCGTTATGCCTGCCAAACCACATTTATTTGACTAAAAAATTTCCCGGAGGAGCCTCAAATCTGACTTGCTTCGAAATGATCCATTGACTTACACAGGAATTGTTTGCACTTTTCTGTACTGCTGATTGTGTTGGCACTTCCATTGTGAACTCCCGTCTTCAGGCTGACAACTCAGCCTTACAAATTGAAGCCAGTCTAAATGTTGGTCTACTGCAGCAAGGAAAAATTGGTTCAGCACCAATAAATACATCAAGAGGCCTAAGGGGCTGCCCCTAACTTATTTTTTACACTTTGATGACCAGTAAGAGTTTCCTCTTATAAAAACTCCACGTCTCCTACAGAAAGTTCATTTTAATTCCAGCTTCCTTCATTCTGTTTCCACAGATGCATTATTTACAATATTTGCTCTAATGTTTTTACATAATCAGTAGCTCATATAATCTACTTAGCAGTTGAATCACTGTTTAAAATTGCTGTAAATCTGCTGTGGAAAGTTAGCTGGTGGTCTTTCCTGTGTAAAGGGAACCTAACAAAACTATGAGGGTGCAACCCTGCAGACAAGCGGCCTTAATCCCATTGAATTTGATGGGATTTATATCGCTGAAATATATGGTTTTAAGCCACCATTTAGCACTGAACAAAGGGCGCTTAAGGGCATGGATACATTTTCAACTGGGTAAAGGCAGCAATGCACACTTACCAGAGAGTAAGGCCCATTGAACATAGTAGCGTGTAACTCCAAGTAAACATACACAGGATTCAACTGCCTGCAAGTTTAGCTGTGTCTTGGATTGTGACAGTACAGCCTGATCCTAGGCATGCTTACACAAAAATAAGTCTCACTGAATTCCATGGCTCTTACTTCCATGTCAGTATGCGTAACACTGTAGTCTTCATATTCAAAATTAATACTGATTTTAGTCCCTTTTATTACATTCATCAGTCTACCAGGATATCAGCTATAAAATTTACATTTCCTAACTTTGGTGGACTTCTGTCACCATACAATTCCTATGTTTTAAATGAATGAATATTTTGTGTAGAGCTTGCAGTTTTGAGATGACTCCTAGATTCATGTGCCCTTTCAAAAAAGTTTACATTCAACAGTTCATAATGTACTTTAGTATTCTAATGACAACTAAGCTATGTTCTTTAAAACATGTACACTGTACACAGTCTTATACTCTTTTCCTGAAGTTACAGACTGGATTCGGTTATTTGTTTATTACACATTACTATTTCCTTTGCTGGAGCAGATTGCTGAACATTCATTATAAATGTGAAGAAAGCACATCAGTTTTGAAAGTCCTGTCCATATAGGCTAATATCAGCGAGGGTTTAGCCATTTCGTTATTGGAGAGTTAATGGCTTTTTCTTTGACAAAATCCTCTTTTACAGAATTGCCATCACCGGATCCCATATCATTCTCTGAAAGTTTAAAATAGAGAAAGATTATTAAATAATTTCCCCCCATTCCTTTGTGTCTTCGTCTAGAACAGGGAACCGTTGGCCCTCCAGATGCTGCTGAACTACAACTCTATCTGCCCCAGCAAGCATGGTCAATGGCGATGGATGATGGGAGTTGTAGTTCAGCAATATGGGAGGACCACAGGTTATGCACACCAGATCTAGAAGATATTTGAATATCATGGCTACAATCATGGAGACCTTGTCCCTCCATCCTCTTCTGGTCTTCAGCTTAACAATGCATCTGGACATCATTCTGTGTAATATCTCCCACTACCATACATAGATCTAACCCAAACTTGGGTCTCCAGCTGTTTTTGGACTACAACTCCCATCATCCCTAGCTAGCAAGACCAGTGGTCAGGGATTATGGGAGTTGTAGTCCAAAAACAGCTGGAGACCAAAGTTTGGGACACACTGATCTAACCAATCTGCCTCGGGGGTCCCTTCCAACTCTACAGTTCAATGACTCTATGATTCTATGCCCTTCAACAGGGGTCAGCAAACTTTTTCAGCAGGGGGCCGGTCCACTGTCCCTCAGACTTGTGGGGGGCCGGACTATTAAAAAAAATATGAACGAATTCCTATGCCCCACAAATAACCCAGAGATGCATTTTAAATAAAAGGACACATTCTACTCTTGTAAAAACACACTGATTCCCGGACTGTGAGAAGGTGATTGGGCCGCATCCGGCCCCTGGGCCTTAAGCTGCCTACCCATGCCCTTCAACAAGGCTGTGCATGCAAAATAAGTTACTTGCTCATGCAGCCCTGGAAAGGTGCATGTGGTTGTGTAGTTTGATGACTGGGTGTTATAGATCTCCAAAGCACAACTATGTTAATCTCTTGGGACAAAGGCAGCTAGGAGTCTTGCCGGCCAACAGATGCAGAAAGCCCCCAGGTTCCTCCCCTGGTTTCTCCAGCAGGGGTCTTCTGTCTGAAACCCTGGAGAACTATTGCCGGTCAACGTAGATGGCCATTGATCTGACAGCTTCCTATGCTCAGATGCTCCTATCAGAAAGCTCCCCTGCATAGTGCCATGGTGCTTTGCACAGCTCCTGTTCGTTCAACACACTTGCACAGGAGGATGTTCTATTGCTTAGATGGGAACCTCCAGACATGGTTGGGCTACAACTCTCATCATTACTGGCTGTTTTCTACGCTGCCTGGAACAGACAAGAGGTGGAGTCCAACTATGTCTGAAGGGACCAGTTTCCCCATTCCTGCTTTGAAGAATGAACACGTACCTGCATGTGGAATTAGCTTTAGTCTGCTGGGGGGCTTTGATGCAGCCAGTTGGAAAAATGAAAATTTCAGACATTTCCCAGTTACTCTGTCGCATATGCCAGACTGGCAGTTGCAGGTTCTTCGGCACTCCAGTCCATAGGTCCCATACGGACACTCTGCAAGACAGAAAAAGAAACAGCAGTGAATCTATTATGAAACCCAGGGGGTTGGACTAGATAACCCTTTGGAGCCTTTCCAGTTCTACAATTCTATGATTCTATGGATTCCTAATTATGGAAGACTCTGATTATATACCTTGAACCTCACTTCTCCCCCACCCCACCCTTAATGATTCAAAGATCTTCATAATAAAACAAAAAAGCAACAATGCCAACATGTGTGTGTTTATATCTCTTCATATATTTTCCACAGTTGCAAGCATGTTAATAATATTACTTAATTATTTGCAAAAGATATGTTCAGTTAAATTGTTTCCTTTGCCTTTCCTGAAGGCTAAACACAGATTTTAATCTTCTAAAAATATATAATCAGGAGGAACAAAGGCTGCTAGCTAGAGATAAACTGGTTGGAATTAAATAGTTATCTCTGCCGTGTCATGAAATAACAAATTGTTACATTATTTATTCAATTTATTAGGTTAGCGAGCTTTGTTGTGATTGAATTGTTGCTGCCAAGGCAAAGGAGAGGTGCTTGTGGGATTTTCTGCCTAAATTGCCAAAATATTTGCCAGGTTTGGGTCCCTTGCATTTTGGCTTTTTGGGACGGGTGTTGCTCTTTGCTGCTGTACCTCAAGCGGTAAAATGCCTTTGTCCAGCAGCCCTGTCTAGGGCTTTCCCTCATCACCCACCAGATCAGGACTCCTGTAGCAGTATGGTTTTCTCTCTCTGTATTATAATACAGAACATTGCCTACAGTCCTCTATATGATCTGCCTTAGCGTTTTTATCTACTGAAGATTTTTGGGAGCTTTAGATGGTAAACCATTTAAACCGCACTGCCCTCTCCCATTTGCTATGCTGGACCAAAGCATTTAAGCAGTGGACTAAACAAGCGAAGCTGGATGCCGTGGTTTACTGACAGAGGCTGTTTTGGTGTGAATGGAACAGGAAATGAAAAAGCAAATATTACAAGATGGCCTTTCCTTCTTACCACAAATAGTGACGGCCCCAAGTTACCCAGTGAGCTTTGTGGCTGAGTGGAGCTCTGAAGCCACATCCCCACACCCCAGCCAAAGTCTGACACTAACCGCTACATATTTAAAGCTTGATAATGTGCCGGGAAGACAACTAAAAGGTCAGTCCCATTGCAAGACGTTGGGTGCTGCTTTGATGCAGCAGCAGAAAGCAATCCCACGCTCCTGAAATTAAAGCAGGCCGTGAAGCGGGTTTTCATTTACATCCATTTGAAATGCAAACATAAAGTCTCCATTGGCTAAAACACACATAAGAATTGTACTCCTATGAATCTCTTCTAATTACTCTTCACTTGCAGTGACCGCACCACCAAATATATTGTGCACGGGAGACTCAGGGGGCTTCCAAGCTGTTGCTATTTTTGAGTGGGATTCATTCACATACTGGCAGATTCAGTGATGCAATTCAAGTTGGTTGGGAGGTCTTTCGCAACATAGCTGCCCCCTATCCCCCCAAAAAAACCCCAAACTATTTGTTATATAAAAAAGTGATGAGGGCAGGAATGCATGGAAGTGCATGAGAAAACATGTGCTTGATGCAATGCCCCATAACCTCCCTGCAAACATATCAGAATGAATGCTCAATAAATCTCCAAAGATTGTCTAATCTCCATGCAAACAAATTAGGAGAAATGAACAGTGAACAGGCTGTCTGGACTCTGTAAAGGTAAAGGTAAAGGTACCCCTGCCCGAACGGGCCAGTCTTGACAGACTCTGGGGTTTGTGCGCCCATCTCACATCTATTGGCCGGGGGCTCTGGACTCTGTAAGCAACCTCAAAAGTCATTTAAGCCCTGCCTAAGAAACCACTCAAGTGCCTCCTTCCAGCTAGGACTCATCACCTACAGGGACATGCTTTCGTAGATGGGTGAGGAATTCTTGCATGTGAACCTTTTCAGGATCCCACACAACCCATTCCAGGCCTGCTCTTGCGTAGCTCTTTAATAAGCTGTAATCAGGCTGCTTGGGAAAGAGTGTGGGAAACTGACTGCAGCACCTCCTCTGACTCCCAGCCCCTTTCAAACAGGTGATTAGCCGGTTTGAAGCTTATTTTACAGGAAGGTTCTCGTTCCCCATTGGATCAAAACGTAAGCCTGCAAGCCTAAGCACCTAAGTAAATGCATGGGACCTGCAACATAATGTTGTCATGCCCAGTGATCCTATTCAGATTACTAGACACGCCATTCCATTCCCCCCACACACACCTCTCAGTCAGTAGTCCAATGTTGTTGTTGTTGTTGCAGTTCTACAAACTTTGGATTCTCCCAAGCCTCTGGTGCATAGAGACCACTCCTAGAGACCACGAGGCTTTCGGTCCCCCACAACAAAATATTTGAGGGGCCTGGGCCCCCGCAAAGTTGATGGGCATTCCCATTCAAATGGTGTTTGTGCACTTCGTCATGTGATCAGTATTGCAGGGTGGGGCTTACCTGGGCCCCCACAATATTTTTTTCAAGTTGGCACCCCTGGTCTGGCGTACTGATAGTGCCAGTTATAACATAAGTTCACTATCAGTGATCATGTTTCCACTGACTTAAGATCTGCAGCGTACATTTAAAGCACACCTATGCACATTTAAAGCAAATGGTTCCCCAAAGAACCATTCCTGGGAATATAGTTCCACCCTCATAGAGCTACAGTTCACAGCATCCTTAACAAACTACAGTTCCCAGAAGTCTTTAAGGGAGAGCCATGGGCTTTAAATGCACAATGGATGCACTTTTAGTGCAAAGAGAGTGCTGAGAACATCAAATGAGATTAACTCCCAGGGAATATGTCTAGACTTTAAGGATGCAATCCTTGCAATCCTAGGAATGACCTGCCTTCCTACACTGTCTATATTGGCTCATGTGCAAGCATGCTAACCTGCGTTTCAAATCACTTAGGCCATCAGAATTCTAGAAATAATAATGTCTTTTTTGGTAGCCAGCTTTGAGGAATCCAAAAACCAGCTTCTGAAAGCTATTACCCCCTAGGCAGAAACCATAAGGACGTGTACATTTTCATAGAATCATAGAATTGGAAAAGACCTATAGACTCATCTAGTCCAAATCCCTGACACTTCAAGAATCTCAGCTGTCAATGGCAACCCAATCTCTGCCTAAAAGCCTCAAAAGAAGGAGAATCCACCATGGGAGTCTGTTCCACTTTTGAACAGCTCTTTCTATTGGAAAGTTCTTCCTGACGTTTAGTTGGTGTCTCCTTCCTTATAACTTGAAGCCATTGGCTTGGGTCATAGCTTGCTCCATCCTCCATGTGACAGGCTTTTAGTTATTTGAAGATGGCTATCACATCTCCCCTTTACCATGCTAAATATACCAAGTTCCTTCAACCATATCTCATAGGGCTTGGTTTCCAGACCCTTGATCATCTTGGTTGCCCTCCTCTGCACGTGTTCCAGCTTGTCAATATCCTTCATAAACCATGGCACAGGTGTGATCTCACCAAGTCAGAACAGAGTTGTACCATGACTTCCCTTGATCAGAACACTATGCTTCTGTACATTTCCAGGCACCTAACAATCTGTATACTGCATTAGGTTACATATTAAGCAGAGTAAAAGTGGTAGATTGGACTAGTGTATACAACTTCAGACTGCAGGTGGGAGAATGCAATTTTTAAATGAGCTCCCTGTATGTTATAGTGGTTAGAGTGTCGGACAAGGGCCTGAGAGACCAGGGGTCAGATCCACATTTCATCATGAAGCTCACTTGGGCCAGTCACTGCCTCTCAGCCTAACCTACCTCAAAGGGCTGTTATGGGGATTAAAAGAAGAGGGGCAGAACCATGTATGCTATTTTGAGCTCCTTGGAGAAAAGGATCGAATATAAAAACAATCAAAGAGAAAGAAAAGGGAAAAACGACTCTGCCCATATATGTCAAACTAGTATCAAACTAGTTCATTAGAGAAAAAGGTTTAACATTTTAATATGAGACAGCACTCAGCATTTTTTTAAAAAAAGTTCATGCACACCCCATGGGCAGTCTGAAGCGGAACAGTCAAAATTGTATTACCTTTATCTGACAAAGTACGTACATTGCTTCTAACAAAGTTGGTGCCAATAAAGGCTGTGTTTCTGACAGTACAAAACACTTGTTAGGTGCTGGGGAGGAGGGGGGGAGAGGCACCTGCAGGGATCTGAAGGCTCACAGCACCCATCTTGGTGCTATGGAAGCTCTGCACACCTGGGATAGCTTTTTCTGGTTCACGAAAACAGATTGCATCCAATTCAATGTGATTCTGAGTAGACTCATTGGCATTAATTAGTTGTGCCCATTAATTTCAATGGGCCTGAGTATGACTAATGTTGAATATCACCCTGTATCTTCACTGCTGGGTGTAGGGTCTCACCCCACAAATCTTTTGTGCCACAACTCCTGTTGTGGAGCGCACTATGTTCTCTTGGTCGTCTATGCTCCTGGTCGGACATCTTCACCTAGGACCACCCTCCTGAGAGTTTTTCCCTCTGTGCATCTCTCCCAGTCAATCACTAAATGTTGTTCCTGATAAAAGTGTCCTTTTCCAAATGGATAAGACCTGGGTAGTTTCTGGAAGGTACGGGGCTAGCATAAGAGTCGGTTAGGTTTAAGACCTACCTCAGCCTTAGATTTCGCTGGCAGCCTCAAGCAACCCTGCCTCAGCCTCCGTTTGCAAAACATAGAAATTACGACCCACCTTACCAAACTGTGAAATGAAAGCACTAGACATAATATTGATTTAGCAATAAATAACCATTTGTGTCTGTCTCCATCTCAGAGAGGCTTTTGCTACGCCAGGATAATTCAAATGTGGATGGGTGTTGCTGTTGCTTTTAAAATAAAGAGTACTAATTGTGTATTTCTGGATGAAATCACCAGCCACTACACATGGAGAGTAGTATCATCCTAATTGTCATGACTGGCAGTTTTATCCAGCGACTGTCCTTTACCTTTGCAGATACCGAACTCGTCACCAAAATCATCCTCTTCGGAAAAAAACTGGCACTTCAATCCGGGGCCACATTTCACGCCGTCCATCCCTGCGACTGTCCGGTAGCATGTCTCTCCCAAGGCTGCAGCACAGACTCTGCAGCAGCCGCAGTCATCCAACACCTGCTTCTTACAGTGCACCAGGCTTTTGCATTCACTGCTGTTGCAGGACTCGGGGCAGTCCACAGCATACTTGGCGCTCCAGGTAGGTCCAGCATTCGTGGGTACCAAAAAGAGAGTGAAGACCAAAAAACGATTCATATCTTTTGGTGCTAGGTGCACGGTTTCCACTGCAGAAGAGCAGGTTGAGAAATTTAGCTCTGAGGTCTTCTGCTGCTGCTGGGACGTAGCAGTGAAGGACCAGAAGTAGTAGCTGGGAGATCAGCTTGCAGTTTTTTGAGCCTTTATACAGCCCACTGCTCACCAGGCCTGCCGTCGTCAATTTCCTCAAGCTGTCTTCTTGCCAGCCTCCCTTGTTTTACTTTGCGAAATCCAGGATGAAGGTTGGATTAGCACGCTGCTGCCATCCAGGAATTGAAAAGCCTGAGCTGATGTAATCTGTTATGTTTAGTTGGGTTGTTTTCCAGTGAGGGCTGAAAACTCTCATATCCGTCTCAAATGCTCAAGGATGTCTGCCAGAAAAGTGCACGGGGGTGGGCTGGGGAGGAAGAGCAGTAGTAGGTTACATACCTTTCCTTCAGGACAACATTGGCTCGATCCCCTTGCAAATCACCCTTTTGACTCACAAAAGTCAGAAAGAGAGATCGTATATCTAACTACATAGCTGCCATGGTCAATTCATTTTCTAAACCCCTGCTACCAACCTTGGGAATATAAAGCGATGTCTTGTTACTTTAAAGTAGCCTTCCCTGACCTAGTGCCTTCCTGATGTTTTGGACAGTGGGTCCTATCCGTCCCGGCTAGCATGGCCAATGTTCTTGAGAGTTGTGATCCAACAACATCTGGAAGAGCCCAGGTTGGAGAAGGGTGCTTTAAAGAAAAAATATGGTAGCACACCTGCTAAAGGAAACTCTTATTTGGAGCAAAAAGAATAATCCCGTCAACATTTAAGGTTAGGCAGTTAACTGAGGCACTGAGTTCAAAGAGACATGCCAAAGACAACATAGTAAGATAGGTGTCAAGGTCTTGTGTTTTCACCTTCAGATATCTGACAGTTATCAGTTCAGTATCTTTTGGCTGATTTGCTGTTCTCAAGAGCAGAGGACCAATATATGGGCATGATTCTCTGCCCAGGCTCCAAGTTACCTTAAGGCCACAGGGAAGGGCTGCAGCTGAGTGTTAGAGCATCTGGTCTGCATGCAGGCAGTGCCAAGTGCGTGCCAGGTGAGGCTGAAACAACACAACCTCCTGCTCCTGAACTCCATTGACTCTGGTGGAGAAATTTCAGGTCGTCCATTGGAGAAGGCTAAATGTTCACATTTCTTTCTGTTCAAATGGCATTCAGGCTTTCAGAGCCATTGCAAGGAAGAGCCAAGAGAACAGCTGCTCAAGATCAGGAGGTAGGACAGAGATACTCTACTCATGAGAATCATGCTGAAGAGAAATAAATCTTGGAAGGCGATGGGCCTTTCTTACTTCTAATTAGGAATTTGAATCTTTTCACGTTTCTATTATTAAGTGCCACTTAAAGCAATTTTGAACATGACAACAGTGGGGAAGGAGCATGACGTGTAAGTGCTGTTCACTGCTCACTGCCTCGCTCCTGCCTGTCCTAGAGACAATCTCCTCATCCTCGGCGATGGACACTCCACCAGGAGAGATGCAAAAGTTTCATTTTGTACAATGGTGGGGAATTCACAAAAGGAAGCACGAGACCTTTGGAACAGCTGCTTCTCTTGAGTCATCATGAGCCACCCTGAGAGTCTCCTTGGATGTTCCAGAACATAAGAACCACACCCGGAATACTGGTCAAAACACACCCGGTGTACTGTGTCCAATTTTGGGCACCACAATTTAAGAAGGGTGTTGACAAGCTGGAACACGTGCAGAGGAAGGCAACCAAGCTGGTCAAATGGCTGGAAACCAAGCCTTATGAGGTACGGCTGAAGGAGCTGGGTATGCTTTTCTTCTGGAAAAGAGGAGACTGAGAGGAGATATGATAGCCATCTTCAAATATCTCAAGGGCTGTCACATGGAACAGGGAACAAGCTTGTTTTCCCCCTGCTCTGGAGGATAGGACTCGAACCGATGGTTTGAAGTTACAAGAAAGGAGATTCCGACTAAACATCAGGAAAAACTTTCTAACAGTAAGAGGTTTCCGGCAGTTGAATGGTCTCCGTTGAGAGCTTGTGGACTCTCCTTCCTTGGAGGTTTTTAAGCAGAGGTTGGGTAGCCATCATGGATGCTTTAGTTGAGATTCCTGCATTGCAGGGGAAATCTTGAATACAAGAATGACAGAGGGCTATGGGGATGTGGAGCATTAAGAGTCACAAACATACCAGAGGTTCTTTGGGCATGGGTATTTCAAGTGATTGCAGATTTGCTATGCAAATTCAAGAGCATCTAACTCATCCAGACTGTGGCATCCATGGTGTGATTTATTTTCTTTTAAAATAGAAGCTATTACCCAAATGTGGCTTCCAAGGAAATACAAAGATGTTTGGAACCAGTTTGGAATGTTGGAATGTTGGTGATGATGACTCACAGAACCTCTTCCCCCTCCCTCCCTTTGCTCCTTTTCTCTGGCAACCCAGCTGGCCCACCCAGTGCCCACACCCTTCCTCTCCTTCTGTTCTTTTGGCCTTCTCCTTGCCAACAACTTCTGAAAATATTGAACTATTGTCACGGAGCAAAGTATGCCAAACTGAGTGAATATACACAAAGCAGGTTTTATTCCTAGCCTTTATTGTGAGCCCAGAATGTGCACTTCTGCACTTCCTAGCCGTCGATTTCAGCTTTGCCTTGTGCGAAACATATGTGGTTTGGAGTCAAGACAACTGATTTTAAAATTAACTTTACAAATTTATAAGCCGCTTCAGAGCTGAAGCTACCAAAGCACTGTAGGTAAGACGCAAGAGGTATAAAGTGACGTCACATCAAGAGGGCATTTATACAACCACTCCACTTGGTGAAATTTGGTTCACCATGATGCTGGACTATCCTAAGCCATAAGAAGAGAGGCAGCTACTTTACAGTGAATCAGAAAATTGGTTGGCATAGCTTAATATTGCCTGCACTGACTGGTATTGGCTTTCCAGGATTTCAGGTAGGGGCCTCTCTCAGTCCCTCTTGACTGTTGAGTCCCAGAAGACCTGCTCCCTGACTTGCAGGCCTTTTCCCACCTGCCCCAGGAGGTCAGGGCCCTGACTGACTCCAGCTACAGAAGCTGAGGCTGCTGAAAGGGCTAGAGACCCTCTTAGCTGTGAGTCCTGGAAGACCTTACAGGCCTTTTTCCACCAGGCCTGGGAGGGCGGGGCCCTGACTGACTCCAGCTACAAAAGCTGAGGCTACTGAATTGACTCTCGGGCTGGAGCATTGTTTGTGTTGTGTTGTGTTGTGTTGTGTTGTGTTGTGTTGTGGCTGCTGCTGTGCTTTTTTGCATCTTTATTTTAGATCTTGTGATTTATGTGGAAATCGTTCAGTTTGGTTGTGTATTGTTTAATGTTTTATTTATTGCTTGTGACTATTTCTGTTATGCTGCCTTTATGTATGTGGTTCACCTTATAAGCCGTCTTGAGCACGGTTTGAACTGTGGAAAGGTGGAATACAAATGAAATGATGTATGCATTTATGTCAGTCATGTTGGAAGTTGCCAGGGATAGAACCTGAGAGCTCCTATGTGCAACAGCAGATGCGCTACCACTAACACCACATGGGCAGTGGCATCACAATGGGGGGGCGGTGCACCCCGGATGCCGTGTCTGCGGGGGTGACAAGAAGTCACCCCGCCGGGGCTCGTGGCGGCGCAAGCAGCCACCGCACCACTGCAGCCACATGTGAAGAATCCTCCGTTCACAGCTGCAACAGCTATGTACAGCGCATGTGTGTAGCAACACCGCACATGTGCTGTATAGCGGTTTGCTGGCGGTGGCACTCCAGCGCCGTACGGGCGGTGCCAGGATCCCTCCAACGCCACAACAGACACAAACAGAGGATCCCGGCACTGTCCGTACAGCACTGAAGTGCCGCCGCTGGCAACCGCTATGCAGCGTATGTGTGGTGTCACTACGTACGCCACATGCGTCATACATAGTGACGCCACACTTGTGCCCTATGTAGCGATGCCCACCCCGGGTGTCACAACGCCTTCCTTCACCCCTGCGCATGGGCTCAATTTGGAGGAGAACACCAGCATCACTTAGGTTCAGCAAATGAAGATTTTTTAATCATTCCATCCTCAAAGCTCTGTAACTGCCTGCTTGGAAACAATGTCATTTCATTTTTATTCGAGCAGCTGATTCAGGTGGAAGCCAAAATGTTTTGCAACATAAATAAAAAATACTGTTTTGTTAATCACAGTAATGCATATAATATTTCAGAGATTAGTTGAATGACATGCTTGCATGACATGCTGTTTGATGCTGTGTGTGTGTGTGTGTGTGTGTGTGTGTGTGTGTGTGTGTGTGTGTGTATTTCCATGCAAGAATGTCTTTCTGTTATGGACGACTGCGCTGCTCCTGGCGTCTTCTGCAAATATATTTAGGAAGTACTCATTGTGTAAAATACCAAACAATATCTGATGGGATGAAAGAGATTGCTGGCACTTTTGAGCTTCCTCGAGGAAAATATCCTAACGAGGTGATAAAAATAGAAGTGTGAACACAGATGTGGCCCAAAAAAAGAAGAAACTTTTTTAAAAAAACAAACAAACAGCCCACCAAATTCAGTCACAAACCCTTCTGGAACAGATCCAGTGGTATGTAGAATGAAAAGCTGCCCATATTACAAGCAGCAAAAGAAATATTATTATTCAACACAAATTATGTTAAAGAAAGCAGGATAAAAGAATGTAATATGTACAGTTAATTACGCTGGGTGAAATAATGGAGACACAAGTTAAAATACCTTTAGTTGAAGGTAGGGATGGCTGAATCTCAGTTTCTCTCAGTTTCTCAATTCTCCAGCCTTAACTTCAATTCTCCACATTTCCACATCAGTTTACAATTATCATTATTTTTACAAGTCACCATGAAAAGTCATCAGCGTTTTAGTGTGAATTTCTCCTAGTATATAAATTTATATACACCATTTCCCACAATATAATGCATTTTATGTTATTTTCTCTAATATGCATTTTTACGTAAACTTTATCCTAATGTGTGCAATTTTGTACACATTACTTTTGCTGGCAAACTACATTGCAAAATTTGTAGACGTGCAAATATCAAAGGATGTCAGAAAATGGTGCAACATTTGCAACCAAGGACAGGATCCACGGAAGCTCTCCTTCATTCACGAAAGCCCTTGGTCACCTGCTAACACCCCTCTCTCCATCCAGGCAAGCAAAAGGTGTTATCACAGGTACCACACATTCCAGCCATGCAAAAGCAATCAAGGAGAGTATCGGGCATGGCTGGTAATGCTGGGAGCCTGGGAGAAAATAGCATGGGAATTCTGTGGGGAAAGTCCTGAGGGATGAATAGAAAGATGGGGGGGGCACATCCAGTCCTTGAGCCTGAGGTTTTTCTCTCCCCCACTCAAAGAAACTGGGTAGGTTCTACTCATTTCATCAAACCTGAAAAGATAAATTATTATTTTTGATGCATACATCATTTATTTATTTATTTATTTATTTATTTATTTATTGTTTATTATACAGTACATATTTAATATTTTCACTGAGTGTTATAACATATAATAGCCATTTGGACATCTAAAAACTATATTAGCTGATTTCTAAACTTAGGTGCATTTGAAGAAACCATTCTTCACATTCCAGACCTCGCTGAGCCTTCCTGTCACTTCTTTTGTGCAAAGCTGTAAGCACAATATACTACGTATAAGAAACAAGAGTAAGGAAAGCTACTCTGTGAATTCCAGAAGAAGATTCCAGGAACAGAAGACTAAAAAACAACAACACCCAATTCCCTCCTTTGGTATTATTTCTCTTGTGACTTTTCAAAGAGTTATTAATTGTGCTTTGTTTCATGTGACACTGTGGCTCAAGATTATCCGGTAAAAATAGATGCAAGAGGAAAAGAAAGATTGGGGCATTTAGATGCTTTCTTGACCACAGCAGTACCATTTGAAGGTTTGTTTTTTTCGTCGGCTGTGGGAGGGGATGTAGATATTTCTGAAGTCAAGAATCCCAGCAAGGTTAAAAGGCTTGAATCAGAATACAATTGTATTTTTAAAGTTACTTTTGAGCCTGCTTCCAGAGTGTTGCTGTTTTGTGGGCAGGATTCAATTATACACTGTCAAATTCAAGTTGCACAGGGAAAGTGGATTTGGTGGTCTTGCGCAACAAACCCACTTCCAAAAAAAAGAAGCAGCATAAGAGTTTTTGTGGTAAGGAAAATGATTTGAAAATGCACTGGAAAGTGTGGAATAATAATGGCTTCAGGTTATATAACCTTCCCACACATTCTTCCTCCAAGTATCATCATCCATCCAGATACACATTTGGAATAGTGATGGGCAAACTAGCCTCTGTTTGATTCGAAATGAGTCACCATTGCCATGGTTTTTAGACAACCTGAGAAAGCAAAACTCACTTTCCCTACAAGTATTTAATTGTCTTTAGTTGTACTGCATTAAACTGGCTAAAATCTGGGCACAGAATTCCTGCTCACACAGACCTACGCCAACATCCCCAAAGGAGGACATTTTAAGGCTCAAAGGGCAGGGACAGGAAATAAGTTGTGCAACCCCAGAGTTCATCTACCCAAGCTCTATGGAATTTCCAAACCAAGCTCATAACATAAAGGATTGCACTGCTATGTTTTCTTGACCTCTGTAACTTACAATGAGACATTAGAAAGAAAAGAAAAGATGTATTCAAAGATGCTTCACTGCTTGGTAAAACGGTTGCAATTTTTGAAGAGCCCAAGCTTTTTTCTTATGCTGTCGGTCTCCGGCGGTCCTATAAATGTTTGTTCATATTTAAGTCCCACTGTGCTCAATGGAATTTGTTCCCAGGTTGACGTGCATCGAATTGCATAAGAAGAGCCTAGCTGGATCAGGCCAAAGGATCATAAAGTCCAGTATTCTGCACTCACAGCAGCTGACCAATGAGAAGTCCACAAGCCAAATGCAACAGAACCTTCCCCTCCTGCAGTTTCCAGAAACTGACATTAAGAGACATGTTGCCTCTGACCGCAGAAATAGAAGATTTATGCTATAACAGTCTTTATGCTATAACAGTCCAATTCCTGGAACTAAGCGCCACTGAATACAGCTGGGATTTGTCATAGGCCATTGCTATACATCGAAGGCTGTGTCTGACGGTATCATTTGTACCCACATGAGTCAGAAGGAGGAGGTTGTGGTCAGCTTGGCAATTTCTCTGTCACATCATGACTCTCTTCAACTAGGAGACAGCACACATCCTGGGACATCCTGTTACCACCACACATTGCTGCCTCTGTCCCCCTCAGAAGGGAGTCACCTATCATCACCACTCTCTTCCTCCTCTGGGGAGTGGCAGGAATTGTTTCGTACGCTGTACCTTCCACAACCAACTTGGTGTATTCTGAGGTTTGCAACTGCCTTCTGGCCCATAGTCAGAGCCCGGGGTGAGGGCATGGGATCAATTTTGCAGCTTCTTTGTGGTGAGCATCAGAGAAGGCCTGGAGCCTGGGCTCTGCCTGTTAGAAAGCAAATAAACGACTGGAAGACACATAGCAGTAGGAGGGCCAGAATGTTGGACTACAGCACACCAGCACTCCAATCCACACTAAGCCCTGAAGCTCACTGGGTGACCTTGGGCCAGTCTCTCTGCTTAATCTACCTCTCAGGGTTGTTGTGGGAGGGGAGAACATGCACACCACCTTGAACTCATTGGGTGGTAAAAGGTGGTAAGCAGAATGCAATTAATACATTAAAAGGGGGGCAAAAGAGAACCCAGACTTGCATAAAATTTGCATGTGTCAATTTATACATTATGCAAATTATTCATATAATTTAAATAGAAATACAGTACGGAAAACCAATAATTTTTTAAAATAAAAATTATTTTTTTTTTAAAAAAAGAAACATAGCATGTATGCTATTGTTTAATTTCTCTCTGCTTTCTGGTCTGTTAAAATACCTTTGCAACTGCCTCTTAAAATCTCCTTGGGTAAATCTGAATAAAATAATCTAAAAACCCAGCAACATTTGTTCTTGCAGCTCTGCTCTGTAAACATCTCTTACTACCCTCAGATCACGTCACTAAAGAGGAAGCACCCTTTGACGGCACTTTTACATGGATAAATGACCTTTGCTTGGAAGATAAACCAAAGATTTATCCCATCAGCAGTGGACAGGTTCCATTCTCAAAACACCACTCTTCCAGGAAACAACATTTGTGGCCATGTCTACATTGTCTGTTGAGAGCCAGATGTGAATTGCTGTCAACAACAACAAAGAAAGGGAAACAAATCCTGCATGGAATGAAATGGGCTTCATGCAGTGACAAAGAGAATGAGAGAGAATTTCATTACCATCCTGCTCATAAAGTGCAGAATATCGTGTGTACATTTAATGCCAGCTTGTCTCTCTGCTGATTCCAATATTTCCCTTGTAAATGGTAAAGTCATTAGAAGCTTATTTAAAAGGACTTCAGTCCTGACCACAATTAGGCTGCTGAAATCCCACTGGAATTAATGGGATTTAAGTAGCGCTCTGCAGCATTTTCAGCCAAGGCAATGGATAAATTTCCTTTGTTACATTCATATTTATCATTATGTGAGGACACATCATACAGATAGTACTCAGCATTACAAAATAATCTGGAATGAAACAAGAAGGCAGCTAAATCATGCAAACTATCCTGGTTAATGCACATAGGTAAAGGTAAAGGGACCCCTGACCGTTAGGTCCAGTTGTGACTGACTCTGGGGTTGCAGTGCTCATCTCGCTTTACTGGCCAAGGGAGCCGGTGTACAGCTTCCAGGTCATGTGGCCAGCATGACTAAGCCGCTTCTGGCAAACCAGAGCAGCGCATGGAAACGCCATATACCTTCCCGCCGGAGCGGTACCTATTTATCTACTTGCACTTTGACGTGCTTTCGAACTGCAAGGTTGGCAGGAGCAGGGACTGAGCAACGGGAGCTCACCCTGTCACGGGGATTCGAACCACTGACCTTCTGATCGGCAAGTCCTAGGCACTGTGGTTTAACCCACAGCGCCACCCACGTCATATCACATATCAACATTAATAAACAACTGTTTATCAATAAATTACCAACAACCAGTCCAATTTAATTTCATACAGTGGTGATGAAATGGTCTTCTTAGGGATGCTACTAGCCCAGAGATGGAAAGAAGAAAGAGTCCCTACCAGAGAGGAATGGCAAACTAAGCGGTTAGACTACGCTGAAATGGCAAAACTGACTGGAAAACTCAGATACCAAGAAATTCAAGAAAGAATGGGAAAAGTTTATAATTTATTTAGGAGACCACTGTAAGCAGATGAAAACATTAGCAGGATTTTAATCTCACTTGTAATGTAACAAATACTATGGACAATATGGATAGACATAGAAACAGTGTCTGGGTGAAAATCGCTGAAGTGTCTGGGGAAAATCTGGACATACCACAGTCCATGTCGGAAGTCTATATTTTGGCTAATTCTCTTTAAAATACCTCAAAAAGCTGAACAACTTGGCAAAAAACAACAACCCCTCAACAACTTTCCCCCTTTAAAAATATGGCAACCCTATTATACATTGCAATCATATAGAGAAGCCCTCCTGACTACCCCCTGCCCCCATATTGTATTTTATGTTCAGTTCCTATGCAAACCAAGGCTTTTTAGCAGGGTGAAACAAATCATTCATCCAGAGACAAATTGCTAAAGGTAATATACAGTATATGTGAGTTTGAGAGCCCTCTGGTGGACATAAAAAATATTAGGACTTCTGTGGGGAAAAAGTAAACTTCACAGAAGGCTCTGAGGAACATCATTCTCCACCATCTCAGTTGCTGCCGCCTCTTTGGCACATTGGCACATGGTGCCTATAGTGTTTCAAAGGCATTTCTTTTCATGTGGATGAATCAAATGGCACACAAAACTTTGTGTGGAGGGAGTTTATGCGCTTGTGCTGAGATCTGCAAAGGGTCCCTTCTCAAGCCTGCCAAATGTGCAGCCGGCAGAGATATGAGTCTTTAATATCAGCAGTCAGGAGCGCTGCCCTGTTTTTGAGTTTCTGCCCTGTTTTTGAGTTTGTTTGAAACCTAAGCAGCTTATCTCGTATTCCTTTGTAAGTTTTTCTTAAAACCGTTTTGTGAAAGCAATACTAGAGTCCTCAATTTCTTATTACTACCGCTTGGTTCTCTTAAATAGGGCTATGTTTAAAACTTATCACTGAGGTTTTCAAACCTTTTTTGTAAACTCAGGGAAGCGTTTCAGCCCTGCTCTTGAGTTTGTTTGATATCAAAATCATTTAAGGTTTATAATTTCTTTATTTCCTTCTGAGGAAACTGATTAGTTCAGTAAAACGAGTTTTGTAGCAAGCATATCCTTAAGTCATTGTTAATTCCAGGTTAATTTTTCCTTAATTTTTTTATTTTTGTTATTTAATTTAATTCTATAGTCGATTACTTCTTGTTTCAGGGATTTTCACGGCAATTCTTTTGTTTTGTGTAATTTCTTGGTTCCGTGACTGTCTTTTTTCCACTGGCAGAGATATGAGTGGCAGGTCCTGCCTGAGTAGCCCATGTTGCCTCATGCATCCTTTAGATGTGGGCGGAGGTTTACCTGACCCCCCCACTAAGGACACTGAGAAAGAAGCAAGCCATTTATGGGGGGGGGGAGCCTCATTGGTCCAGTAGTCCAGATCTTTACCTGCAATATAAAATGGTATCAGATGTTTAAAATGAACAGCAATAAGGCTTTAAAAACAGTAGATACACTACCAAAATATAGATAAAATTGACAGATCTTAAAAGCAAATATATGTAATAAAACTACGTGTCTGGATAGTAAAGGTAAAGGGACCCCTGACCATTAGGTCCAGTCGCGGATGACTCTGGGGTTGTGGCACTCACCTCACTCTATAGGCTGAGGGAGCCGGTGTTTGTCCGCAGACAGCTTCTGTGTCATGTGGCCAACATGACTAAGCTGCTTCTGGCGAACCAGCAGGAAGCAATTGCCTACCCCAAACATTCCACTAGGTTCAATAGTCGTCACCCAGTTTTACACAGCAACCTCAGGTATGATAGGAAATATCAGTAAAGCACTCCTGAGAACACAGGGTAAGCCTGTCTCTCATTCCCTCCCTAATTCATTGGTCATGTTGGTTCATTAAATGACACAAACTTTTCTTGCCTGGAAATGACTGACACGTTTCTGAGGTCACATTGTGGGTGTTTCAGTTTCAAAATGAACATCCATAAAGAGAAAGAAGAAGAAAACCTCACTGTGTATATATACCAGATACTTTGATGTGGGGGAACACAAAGCAGCAACGATGGGTGTTTTCTTTGACTTGTGGTTCTTCAGTGCCATTTTTCTCTTCGGGATTCCAAGAGGTAAGTGTCCCGTTATATGAGAGAGAGAGAGAGAGAGAGAGAGAGAGAGAGAGAGAGAGAGAGAGATTGCAATGTAATGCAATCAATTGGTTAAGCAAAGAAATCTTGTTTTTGTTCAATCATTAGCTCAAAATATATTAGTTGTAGTAGTATTAATTGGATTTCTTACACACCCTTCATCATCAGGTCCCAGGGTGGGTTGCAACAATTTAAAAATGCAATATTAAAATCATTTAAAGCAACTGGCAATTGATTTACAATGTGTGTGCTCCTTTCAGTATTTACAAAGTAAGGGAACCTGCACACCAGTTTGGTCCAGTGGAAGTTGAAAGGTGAGCCTGATACTGTACCTTTTTGGCTGAGCTATATCACGGACCTCATTTGGCAGCGTTTACTGCTGGGGAAATGCTATCCTTCCCTCTGAGAGCAATGCTGCTCTGTCAAATGCCTCATGTGTGATGGCTATGTAAATGGCTTCAGCTCCCACTGAATTGTGTCTCTAATCAGAAGGGTGAACAGAAGCACAGCACCTTCCCCATCTCCAGCAGCTAGTATTTAGAATCATAGAACTGTAGAATTGTAGAGTTAGAAGGGACCGCAGGGGTCATCTAGTCCAACCCCCCTGCAATGCAGGAATCTTTCCCCGCCAGGTGGGGCTTGAACCCACAACCCTGAGATTAAGAGCCTCGTACTCTACCAACTGATCTATCCCGGTCAGCTCGTATTACAGCCTCTGATCACACTCTGCTCATAAAGGCACTGTATAGTGAGTAGGGGGTGCTGCTTGGGGAGAGTCCAAAGGAGGGCTGAGTTTGACCCCCTGGGCCTGAGACTTGCCACCCCTGATCTAACAGTTGGCACCACCCTCAGCGTCTGCTGAGCGAGCACCCAGTAATCTCTGCCTCTCTGTATGCACCTGTCTTCATCCTTTGCAGGAGGTCAGCACAAGGAGTGATCCATCAAGCCCACCAGCCACTTACGGCAGCTCACCAAAGGCACGCTAAGCCTGTTTTAATACTGCCTGGAATTGCAGAAACAGGAGGCAGGTTGTCAATCACCTGGTTGGGCCACCAGAATAACATGGCCAGGGAGCACTTTTCAGTTTGATGGGCCATCAGTTACACAGGCTTCCTGGAGTGAATTACATTCTTTTCCTTCATTACTCATTTTCCTCTATTATTTTTTCTTCTATTATTATTACTACTACGGCAGTGTATGCCACCCATTGTGATTATTAGCATGACTAACACCCCTTTCTCAGATCAATGTGCAGATATAATTGGAGGGAAAGAATCGAAACCACACTCAAGACCTTATATGGCCTTAATCAAAGGACGCCAGATCTGTGGAGGAACGTTGATCAAACCCAACTGGGTGTTAACAGCAGCCCATTGTCTGTAAGTTTCAAGAAATGTTTCTGTTTCTGTTTTTGGTGGTGGTGGTTCACAAACTTAATACTGCCCATGTAGGGATGCTAGCAGATTTGCAATTACCAGCTTAATATCAGAGCACAGCTATCCTTTGGGTGTTGCACATATCTCTAAATCTTGCAGTACAGTTCTTGGCTCAAGAAAACCTAGGAAAATGCATATAAAAATGAATATTGAAGGTTAAAATGGGTATAAAAATGCATGTTTCATAATAAAATACATTGGGGAGCAGATTGGGGTAGAGTGTATTAAATTGTTTATTTTGTGCAAAGTAAGTTCAAAAAGGTAAAATTTTGTGTGGTTTTTAATAAAAATGCATATTGATGCAGAAAGGGAATGGATTTGTAAATGAACATACCGTATGTGAAACTGACATACGTTCGTGAACTTTGGACTTCCTTTAACTTATCCATATTCTTTATCTTCTTAGGGAGAAAACTCCCACAGTTGTTCTTGGAGCTCATTCATTTGCTAAACATGAGGATACCCGGCAGATATTTAGGGTTGCTAGACAAATTGCTCACCCATGCTATGATGAGACGACAAAAGAACATGACCTTATGCTTCTGCAGGTATATCTCCAAATGGCACATACATCTAATATAGGTGCTAAGGGAAGCTACCATGTTGTGTCTTTTCCCTGAGGAGTGTTGGGAGTTTGCTGACAGTGACACCCACTGATGACATCATGATAGGTGGACTCCTCACAGCTGCTGCAAAAGGCGCACACTTGGCCAAGCATGATCTCTGAACTGAGCAGGGGTAGGACTAGACGTCCTTCCAGTTCTATGAAATTCTATGATAGTGATATGCCAGTTGCCTTGGCAATGGGGTAAACACTGGCGGAGTGAAGTTAAAGACGTAAGGTAGAGAAAAGGAATCATAAAGATTGAGCACAACAGCGGCATTGTCTGGGTGATAGGAAATGCTCTCCCTCCCAACCATAAGCCTGGATGTTCAGAGAGATGGGGAGAGGGTTGGGTAAGCTGTTAAGCCTGCTGAGATCTATTTAGATGCCCAGGAGGCAGAATCCAGGGAGGTTTTCTGGCTAACCTGCCACACTGATTTTAATGGGAGTAGAGCATGACTAATTTCCTCTGATCCAATTAGCAGGGGGTGGCTGTAAGGGAAGATCTGGCAGCATCCAGAGGGGGTTATGGCAGGATTCAGTAATAGGAGGCCAGGAGGGGCCATATCTCCCCCCAGTGAAGAACATTAATCCATTCTCCAATTGCACAAGAGAGTGAGGCATATACAAGGTGGTGTTGTTGGCATCTGTCTGTCACAAGAGACCATGGAGTGCACCTGGTATAGTGACTTATTATTATAGTGGGAAACCTCTGAACCTCCAGATATTGCTGAACTATAACTCTCATCAGCCCTAGAAAGCCTGGCCAAAGGCAAGGAAGGATGGAAGTTGTAGTTCAGCAACATCTGGAGGACCAAGTTGTCCACACCCAGATTAGCAAGCAGTTCATTGGAATTGGGGTTGGTCCATTTTCTTACTCAAAGTGATTTTGAGGAGGGCCCCATAAAATTAGCTGCTGACTAGAGAGTTAGTGGAATCAGTATTTTTAGGAGGACCCTGAAGATTTCCCCCCACTCTCCCTTACATTGCCTGATGTAAACTGAGCTACCGATAAAGGTAAAGGTAAAGGGACCCCTGACCTTTAGGTCCAGTCGTGACCGACTCTGGGTTGCGGTGCTCATCTCGCTTTATTGGCCGAGGGAGCCGGCGTACAGCTTCCGGGTCATGGGGCCAGCATGACTAAGCCGCTTCTGGCGAACCAGAGCAGCGCACGGAAACGTCGTTTACCTTCCCGAGCAACGGGAGCTAACCCCATTGCGGGGATTTGAACCGCCGACCTTCTGATCGGCAAGTCCTAGGCTCTGTGGTTTAACCCACAGCGCCACCTGTGTCCCTTCAGAGCTACCTATATGATGCACTGAATTGCTGATAGCATCCTGAGTTTATCATGGGCTGCTTGGTTATTACAAAAGTGAAGTCTGGTTGGTGTTCTTTGTTACTGCACAGAACATTGTGAAAACTTCTTTTTTTAAAAAAAAGTGTATTTATAAATTCATTAAACTTTAACTTATTTAACCCACTGTTGCTCACAAAATACGGTTGTGTGGAATGTTTCAAATTGAAGATCAGCACATTTTTAGCAGTTTTGTTAGTGAGGTAGGTTAGGCTGAATGACCCAGCAAAGAGTTTCATGGCTGAATGGAGCTTCAAACCTGGCTCTCCCTTGCCTTAATCTGACACACTAACCACTACACCACACTGCCTGCTAATAATAAGTGTTGGTTTTCCCTACACACACCCACACCCCGCTCTCTCTTCCATCTCTTTTAAGCTTAATGGAACAGCAAAGATTAACAAAGATGTGAGAACCATTAAGCTTACCAAAAAGGGCGATGATCTCAAGGCAGGAACCAAGTGTCAAGTAGCTGGATGGGGAATTACTCAAAACAGACAGAAGAAGCCATCTGATACCCTGCGTGAAGTTGACGTCACCGTCATTGACAGAAAAATATGCAATGATGGCTATAAACGTCCTATTGTGACAATGACTATGGTGTGCGCTGGAGACAAGAAGGGAGGAAAGGATGCGTGTGTGGTAAGCTTGTTTATTTACCATTTCTGTCCTGAAATATGAACTCTCTTGTGACTGACACCTTGTTCAGTAGCGTGATACACATAAGGAGGAATAATTAGCTCTGTTTACAGTAGCTCTGTTTACTCAAGACTTTTAAATACAGTGTTTCCTTGGTGAAATTCCCCCAACTGGGAATTAAATGACTGTCTCGCCAGAGTGGTGCATGCTCTGGTTATCTCCCGCTTGGACTACTGCAAGCACTCTACGTGGGGCTACCTTTGAAGGTGACCCGGAAACTGCAATTAATCCAGAATGTGGCAGCTAGACTGGTGACTGGGAGTGGCCGCCGGTCCTGAGAGATCTGCATTGGCTCCCAGTACGTTTCCAAACACAATTCAAAGTGCTGGTGCTGACCTTTAAAGCCTTAAACGGCCTTGGTCCTGTATACATGAAGGAGCATCTCCACCCCCATCATTCAGCCCGGACACTGAGATCCAGCGCCGAGGGCCTTCTGGCAGTTCCCTCATTGCAAGAAGTGAGGTTACAGGGAACCAGACAGAGGGCCTTCTCGGTAGTGGCACCCGGCCCGTGGAACACCCTCCCTTCAGATGTGAAGGAAATAAGCAGTTATCTTCTCTTTAAAAGACATCTGAAGGCCGCCCTGTTTAGGGAAGTTTTTAATATTTAATGCTGTATTGTTCTTAACATTTGATTGGGAGCCGCCCAGAGTGGCTGGGGAGACTCAGTGAGATGAGCGGGGTATAAATAAATAAATTATTATTATTATTATTACAGTGGTGCCCCGCAAGACGAACGCCTTGCAAGATGGAAAACCCGCTAGACGAAAGGGTTTTCCGTTTTGGAGGCGCTTCGCAAAACGAATTTCCCTATGGGCTTCCTTCGCAAGACGAAAGCCCATAGGGAAATTTCCAGGACAGCGGGGAAGCGCAGCGCGTCTTCCCCACTGTCCTCGGACCTCCTCCGAAGGCTGGCGGTGGGGCGGAAAGCCCTTCTCCCCGCACCAGCCTTCGGAAGGCTCCTCCGAAGGCTGGCGGTGGGGAGAAAAGCCCTTCTCCCCGCGCCAGCCTTCGGAAGGCTGCTCCGAAGGCTGGCGGTGGGGCGGAAAGCCCTTCTCCCCGCGCCAGCCTTCGGAAGGCTCCTCCGAAGGCTGGCGGTGGGGCGGAAAGCCCTTCTCCCCGCACCAGCCTTCGGAAGGCTTCTCCGAAGGCTGGCGGTGGGGAGAAAAGCCCTTCTCCCCGCGCCAGCCTTCGGAAGGCTTCTCCGAAGGCTGGCGGTGGGGCGGAAAGCCCTTCTCCCCGCGCCACCCTTCGGAAGGCTCCTCCGAAGGCTGGCGGTGGGGCGGAAAGCCCTTCTCCCCGCGCCAGCCTTCGGATGGCTGTCCTGAAGACTTGCGGTGGGAGGAGGGTTTTCCTTCCCACCGCCAACATTCAGAATGCTGTTCTGAATGTTGGCGGTGGGGAGGAAAAACCCTCCTCCCACCGCAAGCCCCGGGAACAGAGGAGAAGCGCTGCGCGCCTTCCCCTCTGTTCCCGTACCTGTCCTGAAGGCTTGCGGTGCGGAGAAAAGCCCTTCTCCCCACCGCCAGCCTGGCAAGCGGTTTCCCTAGGAACGCATTAATTGATTTTCAATGCATTCCTATGGGAAACCGTGCTTCGCAAGACGAAAAACTCGCAAGAAGAAAAAACTTGCGGAACGAATTAATTTCGTCTTGCGAGGCACCACTGTATTTAAACAGCCCAATGAAGATTAGAGTGGAAACAGCAGTTTAGAGAGAAGCAGCAATTATTTTGTAGTGCCTTTCCTGCCCTTAAAAACAACAGGCCTGGGCAAGGTCTGAGAAAAATGTTTCTGCAGAGTTTCAGCATAAACTAAAGAAAAGCCAGTGCCTAATCAGACCTTGATTTTGTTACAGCTATGATGGGCCCCTGATTAGCTACCATCACACACAAATAAACACACAAGTCTGCTTAGTAGTTGGTAAGGTGTGGGAGGAGGAAGATACGGGAGGTTACCAGGGTTAGGGAGTGATTTATGTGAAGGAGGGTTGCAGAAAAAGAGCAGGGAGGAAGTGTGGACTTGGGGCAAAGTTGAAAATAGGGTTGCAAAGCCAGACTGTGGAATAAAAGAGAGAAGTGGTTTCAGAGATGGGGTTGAGGAGGTGAAAAGCAAACTGGGGTGGAAAGGGAGTTAATATGGAGGAAGGTAGGGGACTTGGTGAGTGGAGCAAGCAGGTTACAGACTCTGCTAACCCAGAAATAGTGCTTCAGGTTAAGAACTTTGCTTCAGGATAAGAACAGAAATTGTGCTCCGGCGGCACGGCAGCAGCAGGAGGCCCCATTAGCTAAAGTGGTGCTTCAGGTTAAGAACAGTTTCAGGTTAAGAACAGACCTCCGGAACGAATTAAGTACTTAACCCAAGGTACTACTGTATAGTGGGGAAACAGTTGAAGGACTGTCCTGTAGGGAAATCATGAAATGCAGGCGTTTAATTTGTCTAAACTCTCCTTTTATTATCATTTTGAGAATGTGAGCAAAGAAAGATATGAATCAGCAACAGGGAATAGTCTTGTCAAGGCTCTCTCTTCTTTTTCCCACCAGGGTGACTCGGGTGGTCCTTTGATATGTAACGGGGAACAAAAAGCCATTGTATCCTTTGGTGGAACATCAGCATGTGGTGATAAACGTCAACCTGGCGTCTATACTCTTCTCACAAAGAAGCATATCTCCTGGATACAAACAACGATTGGAGGCAACCTATAGATGGCTGGTTTGATTTTGTGGTTCTCTCTCCAAATACTCATTGATCTGGCTTTAATAAAATCAAATGTAAACAACAACAAGAAACCCTTGCTAGCTGCTTTACTTCATGAGCATGTCGTTCATGTCATTCATACACCCATGGGGTGTATGGGATGTTATGGGAGGGGTAGTATCTCTGGTGGGGGACATGTTGCGCTGCTTTTGGATAGTTTGTCCACCTTTGGTCCCCCTCCCTGCACTCCACACTCACCTGCACCTCCTCGAAGCTCTCAGCATGCGAGAGGGGACAGACCCCAGGAACGGCTTCAACTGGCTGGCTAAACCAGGTGAGGGTAGCCGATGGATCTCAAACCCTCGCTGAGCTAGTGACTTTCCCTGCATGCAAACACAGACTCTGGCAGATTGAAGGAATGAGACCTATTGTGGTCTAGAGGGAAGTGAGGTGCAGATGGGGCTTGTCAACCTGGGCAGGTAGCCCATCTGGCAGAAGGAAAACTCTGAATCCTAAACCTGCACTGCTGTGCAGGATATTTTCAGGAGAAGAAAATACTAAGCCAGAGGTTTTCAACCTTTCTGAGTCCACGGCTTCCTTGACCAACTACATTCTTTCTGCGGCACCCCTGTGGGACTCAGGAGCCCAGTTATGTCACCCCTTGCCTGCAGAGCTGGCAGCCCCTCACCCTTTTTGAACACCCTCCCTTGTGGAGTGTTTCCTCAGCCTCCTCTCCCCTCTCCTTAGGAGTCATCTGGGCAGCCGCTGCTGCCACCCCCTGGTATCTGAGCTACCCCCCCCCCTCCTCAAAGGGAGGTGCCTCCTCCCACTGCCCCACAGGGTGTGGGACTTGTCTGTCCATTCCCAACAGCAAGGGCTGACGGACTGTGGCTGGACTCCCTCGCCTGCTTGCTTGCTTACTCCGAGGCCACCTCAGCTCCTGGCAACCAGCGCCCCTTGGCAAGCCCCAGAGGCATCATTCGCCCAGGGAGCTTGTAGCCAGGGCTGCTGCAACAAACAGCTATGCAAGCCTTAGGGAGGCAGAGATGCAAGAGGGCATCAGAGGAGGAAGGGAAGGAAAGAGGGACAGAGGCCAGTGTTGCCCGTGGCACCTCTGACCATCATTCAGGGCACCTCAGGGTACCCTGAGGGCACTGGTACACTGGTTGAAAACCAGTGGGCTAAGGAGTAAGCCCTACACAAATCCGGCATCCCTAAGATGGTTGGATAGCACCTTATATGCCTCATTCTGGCAACTCCTGAAGCCAAGCTGGTCCCATTTGTATTGCTCTGGTTTCCTTTGGACCACATCAGCAAAGCCAAGAGGGCCCCTTGAAATTTGGGCAGCCAGGACCTCCAGACATGAAACCCGGTCACTTAGGTGCTGCTAACACAGCAGTTCGATTTCACTCCCGGAGGCACACTCCATTCTCTCGAGACAGATGGGTGCCAGCATGCCATTCATCCTTGTCATGGCCTTTTATGTACTAGGACCATCTCTCAATTAAGAAAAATTGAAGGATATGAAATTCACATGCAGCAGAATGAAGTGGGGATGCAGCGGCAGAGTTCTGAGGTACAGTGGTGCCCCGCAAGACGAATGCCTCGCAAGACGGAAAACTCGCTAGACGAAAGAGTTTTCCGTTTTGGAGGTGCTTCGCAAAACGAATTTCCTATGGGCTTGCTTCACAAGACGACAATGTCTTGCGAGTTCCTGCTGGTCCCCCCCCCCTTTTCTAATCCGCTAAGCTGCTTATCAGCTGATCCGATCAGCAGATAAGCCGCTAAAAGCCGCTAATAGCGCTAATCCGCTAATCCGTCAATGGGCTTGCTTCGCAAGACAAAAAACCGCTAGACGAAGAGAATCACAGAACGGATTCTTTTCGTCTTGCGAGGCACCACTGTGCTAGACTGCAATGAAGCATTTCAGGTGGCCCCAAGAGGAGTCAGAGGAAGAGCTGCCAGCCATTGAAGCCATGTGGCCGCTGTGTTCAGCTCAGCCCCCAGCTCCTCCCAGCATTCTGACGTCACACGCATGACCTTGCCCCCCCCCCATTGCCCTTGAAAGCTGGTGCCTCTGATACGATCAATACTCTGCAAGCAGAGAAGCAGCACACGAGGGAGCAGATTCGACTAGAATCTTTCATAATATGCTTGTGGGTTTACTTGCAGAGGAAGAGCATTCAGAAACAGCATTTTGAAATGACACAGCCCACTTTGCCTACCACCTCAGGGTGCACCCTTGTTGAGCTGCGTGTGTGAACCAGGGTTGTGGGCCAGGTGACATACTTCACAGAGGGCCTTCCTCCATTTGGAGGACCTGTGGTCTCCATGTCTGGTTGAAAGTGCCATAAGATTGCAGAGCGGGTGAGGCCTGGAAATTCTATGCCCACAGTGAGCCCCATTTAAATTATAGTAATAATTTCTAAAGTTTCATCTATTCCATACATAAAAATCAGCATGTGGGCAAACTGTTGTCATATGTTGTTGTCTTTTGGGGGGTGATACTTTTTTTTTTTTGGCAAGGCATAGCTTGCCACCCTAGAGTTCTAGTGGAGGTCTAATTGTCTCATTGAGAGAGCAGAAGTTACACTCTCAGTTCATTGCTCCATCCAACTGATGTCTGGCCTTATGTTCTGGCCGATCCTGCCACATATGAGACACAATCTGTATAATGATCTCTGGCAGGCGAGCAGCCTGATAAGCAACGAAGGCTCTCCATCAGTTTTATACAAGTTTATTTAAAGGAAAGACACATCCAGAGCATGGGGTTCTGCCTGCTTTCATTAATCTTAGTTGCTCAGTCTGACTCATCGTTCCTCCCCCAACAGGAAGAACGCCAAAATCCCGTCTCCTTCCCTTACATTGCTCTTGGAGCTTCTCTAATCTCCTTGTTTTAGGACTGCAGGGCTGAGCTACCTCTTCCACGAAGACTCAGCCTCCAATGCCTTCTTATCTGCTGGTTGCCTGGCAACGCCTTGGCCGACTTCCAACTCTCCCCCCCCCTTGGGAACTAACTACTTCTTCCCTGGAGAGGATGGGCCCTGGGCCGTTCTCTCTAAAATCAAACAGACAGCTCTCATCTACAGAGTCAACCTCTTCCTCACTCACCTCAATTTCAGAGGCTGGCTCTCCCAGTGTGCTCTGGGGAGCCACATTCCTGACAATCTGCATTTTAATGACCATTTAAAACAGGCTTTCTCAACCTGTGGGTCCCCAGATGTTGTTGGACTACAATGCCCATCACCTCTAGCTAGCAACGCCAGAGCTCAGGGATGATGGGAGTTGTAGTCCAACAACATCTGGGGACCCACAGGTTGAGAACCACTGATTTAAAAGGTTTTTATATAGCAGTGACAGCAACTTTCATGCACATAACAGAAACTGAATCCGGAACTTCTTGTTTCTTTGTAATTTATGAATTCAACATTGAAGGGTGTGTTTTTTTACACCTGCTTTAAATTAAAACCACAGGGGACTCTGAGGATAACCAACTTCTCTATGCTACGCTATGCTCTGGCCATGGCTGAGACCACATCACAGAGCATTAAAAAGCCCTATAACATGGAACAAAAGCAGGTTATCTCTGAACTGTGGGAAGAGGTGGTAGCGAGTCCATTCAGGGGCATACAGTTGGGGTGCCAGAGGGGCCATTGCCCTGGGCGCAGATTCTTGAGGGGATGCAAAACAGGCACCCCCAAGGCAGCACCCACAGCACAATGATGCCTGGTGCTCCTCTTCTGGTGTCAGGGAAACAGTGCTCGCACAGAGCGCACCGGGCCATGCCATTCTGGAATCACCGGTGTGGGGGCACCTGATTTCCACCCACCAAGTGTTGCTTCAGCAGGCTGGCCTCCCCTCTGCGCAGGTGGGCAGGGAAAGGGTTTGGCAGTGCTCCCCAGTCTTCCTTGCATAATTACCGTATTTTTCGCTCTATAAGACGCACCAGACCACAAGACGCACCTAGTTTTTGGAGGAGGAAAACAAGAAAAAAAATATTCTGAATCTCAGAAGCCAGAACAGCAAGAGGGGTCGCCGCACAGTGAAAGCAGCCATCCCTCTTGCTGTTCTGGCTTCTGGGATAGCTGCACAGCCTGCATTCGCTCCATAAGATGCACACACATTTCCCCTTACTTTTTAGGAGGGAAAAGGTGAGTCTTATAGAGCAAAAAATATGGTATCTGCTCTTGATACCCAACTAAGGCTATCCACAGACACACAATTTATTATCCCAAAACTGTTTCAGACCACCTCCCAAGGAGGTGTAAGCATTTATACTATTTCCTACAATATTCTGGAATACATCTGTCCCATTTTACAGCTGGAGGTCGCTGAGACAGATTGATTTTGGGTAGTTATCTGTCAGAGCATGCTTGTCAGAGAATGATGGGCTATTATCTCATCGTACAACAATCACTGGAGGAACAGAATGGTGATGTCATAATCATGCCAGCTAATGGTAGGTGTTTTCTTCAGTCTGGCCAGTATTGCAGTTTTCAGCCACCTTTAAAGTACTTTTTCCTGAAAACTGCAACAGCTATAGCAATGATTCTTTTCTCTCTCTCTCTCTCTTTGTACCTCTTAGCTGAATAACTGTTGATATACATACTGAGATCCCCAGACTCTCTCCGATGCCTATAAACAACACCTCTCCGGAAAGCCCAGAGGCTTTATTGTGGGTGTTTCAAATTTCCGAGCTTATAAAAGGATGCCCTTGAGACGACGAAATGAAATCTCACTTCCTTCCTATGCTCGATACATATTAGACATCTCATTGTGGGGGGCCACAAACAATGGGGCGTGTCTTTGTTTTGTGCTTTTCCATGACCATTTTCCTCCTCAAAATTCAGAGAGGTAAGTCAGTGTTGCTATATCTGTATATGTCTCCTGCACACCCCACTTCTTCTCCTCCTGTATATGTAGAGCATGGTGTGTATAGAACGACCACATGGCCAAAAAGTAATTTGGTGCAAATTTTTCCCTGCTAGCCTAATGCTAGCCTTGGTCATCAGCAGGACAGAGGATAGAGGCTGTGGGCCGGGCCGGGGTGTATTAAAACATTCTTAGAGCTATGTGGAATTCTGAACTAAACTAGCCACCGTGCCAAAGAAACAGAATATGTTAAGTATGTCTAAAGATGGACCCATCTGTCAATTTCAGTTTCACTCAGGCTGCAGGCATATCATACAAATTTAAAGCACATTTCCCTCCTCACAGACTCCTGGGACCTGGAGGGTGAGAGTTATTTTGTGGTGTGGGGAATGTGTTTTTATTTTATTATATTGATATA
Source organism: Podarcis vaucheri (assembly GCF_965113315.1). Lineage (NCBI taxonomy): Eukaryota > Metazoa > Chordata > Lepidosauria > Squamata > Lacertidae > Podarcis > Podarcis vaucheri. Next base: position 23,401,915 of record NC_138749.1, read on the forward strand.
AATATGTATATGCTGCTCTTCATAAATAATATCAGAGCAGTTTGTATAACAAAAAAAACCAGGACCATCCCAAAAAAAATTCACATCTGAGGCAGACCAGAAAATGGCACCCCCTACTGGCCAGGGAAGAAGAGGTAAGTGAAGAGCTACATTGAGAACAAGGCAAGGCATCAAATCAACCTTATCTAATGGTTGAAGGGGGTATCAAAGCGCATCAAAGGGGGGAAACGGCCTGCTTTGAAATCATACCAGGCAGGTGCAGAGTCCAGGAGACCCCAGAGGACAGTCCCCATTATTTCCTCCCTAGGGGTAGGATGAGACCAGCAGTAACACCTATTTGCCAAGAGGTGGAATGGAGGAATTTAAAAATATGAAATCTTTACAGAATTTCTCTGTTCCTGCCCACACACCCATAACTCATGAACTGGCCTGCAGCACATTGCATTTACTTACTTACTTACCTACCGTGTTTTTCGCTCTATAAGACACACTTTTCCCCTCCTAAAAAGTAAGGGGAAATGTGTGTGTGTCTTATGGAGCGAATGCATGCTGCGCAGCTTTCGCTGAGGCCAGGAGAGCAAGAGGGATGGGTGCAGACCGATCCCTCTTGCTCTCCTGGCTTCGCTTTGCTGGAGAGGCACTGCGCACCTTTTCCTCTCTGCTCAGCGCCCCTTCAGCGAAGCAGCAGGAGAAACGGAGCCCCTTCTGTTTCTCCTCACGCTTTGCTGGAGAGGCGCTGAGCAGAGAGGGAGAGAATTTTTTTTTTCTTGTTCTCCTCCTCTAAAACTAGGTGCGTCTTATGGTCGTGCGTCTTATAGAGCAAAAAATACGGTATTTCATAAAACATATATACCACTTGATTGTAAGAGGAAAAGACCTCAAAGCTGTTTACAAATCCAACCTGATTATTAAATGACTTATGTCCTACAGGTCAACCTCAAGATATAGTTGAATGGATAGAAGAAGGTCACCCTTTAGGATCATATATGGTTGCACTCATCAAAGGAAATAGTGTGTCCTGTGGAGGAACTTTGATCAAAGAGAACTGGGTGTTAACAGCAGCCCATTGTTTTCCGTAAGTTTGGAGAAATACTGATGCTTTGTAGAAACCTCTCCCTGGCATCAGTCCTCAAGGACCTTTTCAAGTTAGGTAGCAATATTTGCTTCATAATATCCACTGCTTACAGCAGCAGCTTGTAAATTCAAGAAGGGTAAGAGAACAAGGATATCCAACTGTGGGCTTGAAATGTGGATAACAGCCAGATACTAGCTGCTTAGAACATGGGTAGGCAATCTAAGGCCCGGGGGCCGGATCCAACCCAATCGCCTTCTAAATCTGGCCTGCAGATGGTCCGGGAATCAGCATGTTTTTACATGAGTAGAATGTGTCCTTTTATTTAAAATGCATCTCTGGGTTATTTGTGGGGCATAGGAATTCATTCAATTTCCCCCCAAAAAATATAGTCCGGCCCTCCACAAGGCCTGAGGGACAGTGGACCGGCCCCCTGCTGCAAAAGTTTGCTGACCCTTGGCTTAGAACATATCTTTGCAGTATTAAAAAGATCTTCACTAGCATCCAGTTGGCTTCTGATTATAATTTAGGCACTGACTGTCACCTACAAAGTTCTACTTGGGTTGGGATCAGAATCTCTGAAAGCGCCTACCATCATATGAACCTCCTCACACACTGGGTATCAAAAATGTATGCAGAAATGAACTGGGTGGTGACAAGTGACAGGGCGAAGGTCATTAGTTAAATTGGCTGGTGCGTGTGTAGCTGCTCATGTCTAATGAGGAGAGAAGATCAGTTCCATTCTGGTTCCATTCTCTCCAGAGATGCTTGGCTGGTACACTCTGGACAGTTGGAAAACTCCCCAGAGCAGTGTGAGTTGGTGGCGAGAAGAGAGATAATTCCATTGGGCAAGCAGAAATGGGACAATTTCCTTCGTGCTACGTTGGTTTCCACCTTTAATATGGAATTTCCATTTTTATTCACTCATTTTTCACAGGCAACCAGACGACGCTGTTCTCCATCCAGCCATTGTCAACATATCCGCATCTGTATTGGAATTGTTTTAAAGATGTCTTCATTGTTTTAATGCTTCTTGTTTTCTGCCCTGGGCTCCTTTGGGAGGAAGGAGAAGATACAAATTAAGCAAATAAATGTATTTTCCACAAATCCAACTTTTCCCAGAAGAATGGAAGAGTAGCATAGTCTCCACAGGTGTAGAAGTCCTTCATGATACTCTTCTCTCTTTTTAAAAAGGGTGGGATTCTGACATGGACAGTGAAACAAGTCAACCTTTCATAGCTTAGCACACACTTGCCAGAAGCTTTCTGCCAGCCGCCATTTTATAACATCAGTTTTTTTCATTAATCTTTTAATTAGCACTGAAACCCCTTTCTGACTATAAAAGAGTGGTCACAAATTAGAATGAGCAAGGTGATAAAATGGCAGCTGCTGCAGAGTTAATACTGAATATGTGATGAGCTTCAAATGACTGCTCACCCGCAGTCAGAGTTCGCCCAAAACATTTTGCTGCCTGAGGCAGAAAAATATATACATATATGGATAAAGAAGAGTGTGCGAATGCAAACACTCAGAATGGTGAAAATCAAATATCAGTGTGGTGAATTTATCAGTGGCTCATCTTTTCAGGGATGAAGAAACATACATGATTTTTGGAGCTTATTCACGAACTAAAATGGAGCACGGAAAACACAAGGCTAACATTACCAAAACATTTTCTTACCCAGGATTTAATCCAAAGACATATGAAAATGACATTATGCTTTTGCAGGTAAGTTGATTTTATGTAAGTGCTATCGCCGTTTTAAACTGCATGTGTGTGTGTGTGTGTTTATATATGCAATTGCTTTATGTGTTCGTTTAACAAAATTTACAAGCAGCTTGATTGTAATAAAACCTCAAAAGCATTTTATAGTTATTTTAACTTCTTTATATGTAGCTGATATATATATGCTTTCGTAGATTTTCACGGGTACAGGAATGCAGGTTTTGGTGTCTTCGGGTGTCTTCCCGTGTAAGAGTCGGGGTGTCTGTGCGACGTTTCGACGAGGTCTCACTCGTCATCTTCAGGCTGGTGCTTTCGGCTTCGAAAGCACCAGCCTGAAGATGACGAGTGAGACCTCGTCGAAACGTCGCACAGACACCCCGACTCTTACACGGGAAGACACCCGAAGACACCAAAACCTGATATATATATATATATATATATATATATATATATATATATATGCTTTCGTAGATTTTCACGGGTACAGGAATGCAGGTTTTGGTGTCTTCGGGTGTCTTCCCGTGTAAGAGTAGGGGTGTCTGGGCGACGTTTCGACGAGGTCTCACTCGTCATCTTCACAACATGAACAAGCGTGACGACACGTCCCGCCTGCCAGACATCTGGAAATTAGCCCTCCCCACAAAAACCGACACCAGAACCAGAGGCACACAGAACGCCGTCACCAATCAACCACACCAGACCCAAACCCAGACCCTCTCCACAGACATATTACAGACTCCATCCAGTAGCCAAACTATAGTGGCACCTCCGGATGCTGCACCCCCCTGCAATCCCTACACAGATCTGGCGGGCACAAGGCACAAAATCACAGCTCGCCCCTATACACGAAGCCAAGCCAGAGCACAACTAAATGCAGCACAGCCATCTTCTCAGAAAAACTCTTCACAAGCTCAAGAGGTCAAGACACGAAAGCTTTAGCAACTAATCTACACTTAATGACCCACCCAGGGGTATTCAGAATATCACTCATGAAATCACTCAAGATATCCCTCAAGTAATTAAGGAACAAAAGAAGAAAAGGCACACTAATCTAGGAACTTCCTCTCTGCCCAGAACGTTGGAGGCTATACACCACACCCCTCAACAGTATTTATAGGAACTCAAACACCAGATTCTGCTCTGTTCCAGTAACAAGAAGCCGAAAGCACCAGCCTGAAGATGACGAGTGAGACCTCGTCGAAACGTCGCCCAGACACCCCTACTCTTACACGGGAAGACACCCGAAGACACCAAAACCTGCATATATATATATATATATATGCTTTCGTAGATTTTCACGGGTACAGGAATGCAGGTTTTGGTGTCTTCGGGTGTCTTCCCGTGTAAGAGTCGGGGTGTCTGTGCGACGTTTCGACGAGGTCTCACTCGTCATCTTCAGGCTGGTGCTTTCGGCTTCTTGTTACTGGAACAGAGCAGAATCTGGTGTTTGAGTTCCTATAAATACTGTTGAGGGGTGTGGTGTATAGCCTGCAACGTTCTGGGCAGAGAGGAAGTTCCTAGATTAGTGTGCCTTTTCTTCTTTTGTACCTTAATTACTTGAGGGATATCTTGAGTGATTTCATGAGTGATATTCTGAATACCACTGGGTGGGTCATTAAGTGTAGATTAGTTGCTAAAGCTTTTGTGTCTTGACCTCTTGAGCTTGTGAAGAGTTTTTCTGAGAAGATGGCTGTGCTGCATTTAGTTGTGCTCTGGCTTGGCTTCGTGTATAGGGGCGAGCTGTGGTTTTGTGCCTTGTGCCAGCCAGATCTGTGTAGGGATTGCAGGGGGGTGCAGCATCCGGAGGTGCCACTATAGTTTGGCTACTGGATGGAGTCTGTAATATGTCTGTGGAGAGGGTCTGGGTTTGGGTCTGGTGTGGTTGATTGGTGACGGCGTTCTGTGTGCCTCTGGTTCTGGTGTCGGTTTTTGTGGGGAGGGCTAATTTCCAGATGTCTGGCAGGCGGGACGTGTCGTCACGCTTGTTCATGTTGTGAGGGTGTTTCTCTATCTCGATGGCTTCCATGATTATTCTCTTGTGGTGATGTTCCATGTTAAAGAGCAATTTGGAATCTGCAAAATTAATTTCGTGTCCTGTTTCTTTCATGTGTTGGAAAAGAGAGGAAGTTTTTTCTTCTTTTTTGACGGCAAAAGAAGAAAAGGCACACTAATCTAGGAACTTCCTCTCTGCCCAGAACGTTGCAGGCTATACACCACACCCCTCAACAGTATTTATAGGAACTCAAACACCAGATTCTGCTCTGTTCCAGTAACAAGAAGCCGAAAGCACCAGCCTGAAGATGACGAGTGAGACCTCGTCGAAACGTCGCACAGACACCCCGACTCTTACACGGGAAGACACCCGAAGACACCAAAACCTGCATATATATATATATATATATATATATATATATATATATATATATACCGTATATCTTCTTCTTCTTTGGCGATCACTCATAGCCGAGTAAGATTGTCTTCCATAAACACGGTGTGTGTGTGTGTGTGTGTGTGTGTGTGTGTGTAATAATTATATATAAAATTATATATAAAATTGTTTCAGGATGCCTCATGGAGAGGGATTCATAAAGGAAATATTATTATTATTATTAATTAATTAATATTATGCTAGAAGGAAGCCTAAGGTAGATTGCATGAAAATCTGTGGCCGCTTCTTGTCTATAGATCCCAACTATAGATCCTTTTTATGATTCCTTCAGTTTCAGTCAGGAAAAGGCCACCCTCCACCTGTAAAAACCATTCCACTTACCCACACATACGATGACATCAAGGGTGGAACCCAGTGTGTCGTAATTGGGTGGGGAACAATTAATAGAAGAAGCGGATTTGATACACTGCATGGAGCCAACGTCACCATCATTAGCAGAAAGGTCTGCAATGACAAGCACCACTATAATTCTCAGCCTCCTCTGACAATGAATATGCTGTGTGCTGGTGAAAAGAAAGGCGGCGGGGACAGGTGTATGGTAAGAGAGACTTTGTTTCTTTCAACTAATTCTGCACTCATGCACTCATACAGCTGCTTGCCCCCCCCAAAAAAAATGAAGAAATTTTTGCCTTTCAACTGATCAACCGAGGAATCAGTTAAATTATTATTATTTTTTACCAAATATTCAATAAGAAACAATAATAAACCTGAGGCATTGAATGAAGCACAGCCATTTGATTCATTTTTAGAAGGAATGTTCACCTTTAACACTTCAAACAAACAAACAAACAAACAAACACTCTTCTATAGTAAGATACCAGAAGTCACTTAAGACAAAATGAAATGGCCTCAATGTGCAATTAAAACCAATTAATCACCACTTAGAAACTTCTGTAATCGATCAGTCTGTAAATCAGTTTAAGTAAAATGAAATGAAATGGCCCTCACTTATTAAGAATTGAGCCTCTGCCTGTTTATGAAGTAAATTTTTAGCTGCTTAAAGTTTTGACTACACTGAAGAAGGCATGCAGCTTTTGGTGAAGATTTGAGTTCATAATCTTAACAATGCTTAGTGTTTTATCCAGTATGACTTGGGGGATCAAGCTATAGCTGTGTAAAGGTAAAGGTAAGGGTACCCCTGCCCGTACGGGCCAGTCTTGACAGACTCTAGGGTTGTGCGCTCATCTCACTCTATAGGCCGGGAGCCAGCGCTGTCTGCAGACACTTCCGGGTCACGTGGCCAGCGTGACATCGCTGCTCTGGCGAGCCAGAGCCGCACACGGAAACGCCGTTTACCTTCCCGCTAGTAAGCGGTACCTATTTATCTACTTGCACCCGAGGGTGCTTTCGAACTGCTAGGTTGGCAGGCGCTGGGACCGAGCAGCGGGAGCGCACCCCGCCGCGGGGATTCGAACTGCCGACCTTTCGATCGGCAAGCCCTAGGCGCTGAGGTTTAACCCACAGCGCCACCCGCATCCCTTATAGCTGTGTAGTTTTATTTATTTTATCCCAATTGGCTAGGCAAAATCCTTCCTAGGTTGAAGTCATTATTAAAATGTAGTGTGTTAACTTAGGGACTGAGGACCAATCTGGATTAATGCTGCTTGATGTTATTATTGTATTAGCATCATCAGCATCGTCAGCATCAACAATAATAATTATTATTAGTCTGGTGTCAGTAGCAGGTAAACACTCTGGGGCTCATAGGCTGTGCCATCTGCCTCAGCCTGCCATAGACTGTATTGTGCTGCATTGCAGTCACTGTTTTAATTAAAATATTTTGTTAAAATGAATAATTGAAAAACTGAATTTGTTGTTGGAATATTATGACCATAGATCAGCTTCTCCTTAATGGTAATATCTAATCTCTTCTTTCCTTTCTTTTCCTCAGGGTGACTCTGGTAGTCCTTTAATATGCCATGGGGAACAAACTGGAATCCTCTCATTTGTTAAAAAATGTGAAAGTCACCGATACCCTGGCATCTATGCTCGACTCACGCCCAACCACCTCTCCTGGATAGACACAGTCATGAACAATGGCACTAGCTGATCACATGATTTTATGATACTCATTTTTGATACTCATTGATGAAGCTTTTCTTTGTTTGCTTGTGATTCAGTATATGCTCATCTTATTCATCTCTGTAGCTGAATTATAACACCCATTAACCGAGGGAAGCAGATACCTCAGCACCCATGGCCAAGTGTGGGATCTAAATGCTGATCTGTGATCTGAACTCCCGCTTCTAAAATCTAGTTCCAATATTCAATCTACTGTCGGTATAATTAGGGGTTTTTCTTGCCTCTGGCCCAGAGAATTTCACCATCCACATACAACCTATTACATTGAACTTGGAGTCAAATTAGCAGCCTAAATCATAAGCCTGATTGTAACAACAACAAAAAAGCATTCAGCCGCAGTCATGGGAAGCAAACATGCTGCCTGATTTGAATAAATGGGAGTTGTGCCTTTGATGTCATCCACATGTTCAAGCTCATTGTTTGCAGAATCAAAAGGAGGGTTTGCCTATCCTCCTTCACCCACTGCACTCCTAACCTGACTACCTAAACATAAGAAATTCATAAGGGGCAAATCCAAAGCTGTCAACCGTCCCTTATTTGGCGGGAAACTCCCTTATCCCAGCGCTGTGTCCCGCTGCTGTCCCTTATTGATGATGTCCCTTAAATTTCCCGGGTTCCAAAGGAAGCAGCTCCTCTCCCTCCCTCCCTGCCGGCCAGGAAGGAGGGAGGCTCCAACTGTGTTGCTTGGCTGCCCGGCCCGCTCCCCCCCCTCTGGCCTCCTCTCACCAGCCTTGGCCCCCCGGGAGCCCCTCCCCGCCGGGACTGAGGAGCCTTGAGAGGAGAGCGAGGGCAACCATAGAGAAAGCAGTTCAAAGAGAGGAGGTGGAGGTGCTGGCAGGTGTTCCAAGGGCTAACCATAGAGGGGGAAAGTGGAGGAAGGACCGCAAGCGCTTCTCCCATAGAGTTGTAGTGGTAGACTAGCATAGATGGCCTGATCTGCAGGTTTACTTCAGGCGCTATCCCCCCCCTTCCTCCTGCCCCGCTTGATGGAACTGAGAGCTGCAGATGTTTTAGACTATTGTTGTTTTCTAAAACTTCAGTGAGTGTCAAGTAAGGGACTGGCTCTTCAGAACTTCTTTGCTGTTAAGTCAACATGCAATGGGATGGGAAAATGGACGAGGCACAAACACTGCCTCCCATTGCCATCATCCTTGGCCTCCATGATTGGAGGGCAAACATCTGAAGTGGGGAGCCACTGTACTCCTGAAGTGCCCCACATGTTTTAGAACCCTGGAAAATCTTTTGTGGCAAACATTTAACAGAAGATAAATATGTGAAATATTACGGGATGCCATGCTGCATGGAGATAAAAGACTGAAATTTTCTAATCCACCATGTGTAACAGGGTCTAATTTGCCAAAAGTACAATATATTTATTGATCACCATATATTGATATGGGATTGCTATAATGATTTGTGACAAAAACATCCACTATGGTTTAGCCCTAAGGCAGGGGGAGGGACTTGTGATCAGATATGGTGGACTCCAACTCTCATCAGACTCAGCCAGCTTGGCCAATGGCCATGGATTATGGGAGTTGTAGTACAGCAACATCTGGAAGGTTGCAGGTTCCCCACCCTTGCTGAAAGTCAATTTCTAGCCAGGGTGTTGGGCTTGACAAAAGAAGTGAATAGTTCAGGTGCTGGCATTTCCTCAATAGGAGCTAATAGGCAGGAGATACAGAGGTCTCCTTGCACTAGGCAAGAAATTAGAGTGGGACTGAGAGGGGAAGAGGCAAGATGGTGTAGTGAAAACACGCCTGCAGGAAACAACAGGTTAACTTCACTGTCACGTTTGCACCACATTGACTTTGCCACCGCCTCACCCCTCCATGCATGACTCGTGAAGAAACTCAACCAAATTGGGGGAAAATAACAGATCACCGTTTTCCTTTCACATAGATCTGTAGATAACAAGTTCCCACTGCATTTGAGCTCACCAGAAACCAAACTAGAAAACGAAACTAACATTGAGAGTCCCTGTGTGAGTTAACAGTATGTGGACTCAAATAAACACAAATGGAAAAATCAAAGTCTTTATTAGCAGCAAATACCATGATTAAGGCAACACTTTCCCCAGGCATCCTAATATTGGGAATTGCCACTGCCCTGTAAATGCCCAGTTCACATGATACGCTTCTTGAGGCGAATGTGAAACTCATGTAGTGGCATGAAGGGAATTTTATATGAGAACTTAACTTTCAACTTAAACACATATTCCTCACTGGTATGCTTTTTCAGGAATCTCTCAGCCACAGGCCTGCTTTGTCTTGAAAGGCAGGATCACCAGAAGCCGTTTGATTCTCCCTTGGACGCAGCCTTCCTGGAACCCTTAATACAGGCAGCAGGAGGAGACTACTGGCTTCCTGTCTGCTCCCAGATACAGCAAAAGCTCCTTGGTAGCTCCGTCAGTAGAGCATGAGACGCTTAATCTCAGAGTTGTGGGTTCGAGCCCCATGTTGAAATGGAGTCTCCAGGCTGACTAGAATCCTGAACAGGAGCACTCCACGCTGCAACATTTTGTTGCAGATGCCACATTCCCTTGAGAAAAACAGTACAGATTTGCTTAATGCTTGTAAATTCTGTATTATAATTTGAGAAGAGGGTGGAGAAAAGGACAGCCCTTGGTTTTCAAGTCCCATTTGATTTCTGTTAAAGTTACTTTTGAGTAAAATATACAGTGGTACCTCGGGTTAAGTACTTAATTCATTCCGGAGGTCCGTTCTTAAACTGAAACTGTTCTTAACCTGAAGCACCACTTTAGCTAATGGGGCCTCCTGCTGCTACTGCACCGCTGGAGCATGATTTCTGTTCTCAACCTGAAGCAAAGTTCTTAACCTGAAGCACTATTTCTGGGTTAGCGGAGTCTGTAACCTGAAGCATATGTAACCTGAAGCGTATGTAACCCAAGGTACCACTGTATGTTGAACTGCAGCCCAACAGTCCTCCTCTAGATGCAAGCACCATAATCCTGTAACTGAACTATTGCAAGCATAGCTGAGGGCTACCAAAAGCTTTTCAGCCACGGATTCTAGTCTTTTAACCAGCACCATAACTTGTAACACAGGACAAACTTTGCTGATTCGTTTTTTAAAAACTGACTTGGTATTTGTCGGGTCATCCCCTAAAGACTGGGAGACTCACCTCTTTAAAACACTGCAACAGCAAGGGAGGATATAATCCTGTGCCTCTCACACTGTTGTTTCAGTAGTCCCTTCATCCCATCTCCTCTCCCAGAAGTGGTGCCAGGACTTTAGGGCCCCACTCTGCAAACTGACCACAAGGGCTCACAATAATAAATATTACCATCTAACAACAGGGCCCTATCAGACCACATCTTAGCATCTGGGGGCGGCAAGATAAAACCAGAGTCTAAAATTATTTAACTGCCCTACTGACTCCAACTACAATGGGGGCAAAGCTATAGCGCTGCTGGCAACAGCAGACAGAAGAGGGTGGCAAGAGGAGGGTCAGTAAGGGCAGAAGGCTGGGTGGTTGCATCCTCTCTCAGTGCCTCGGAGCTTATGAAGGGACAGGCACTGCTTTCGGAAGAAGACCCAGCAAGAACAGTGCTCAGGCAGTTTGGTGTGTATGAGAGTAGAAGCGGTGAACCTCAGTCCCAGGGGCCAAATACCAGGGCCAGCCACCCAGGTGAGGTGACAGCGGCAGCTGATCCCAATGTAGATTTTTATTCAGGGCCAGCCCACCCATAAGATCAAGCGAGTCAACCGCCTCAGGTGTCAAAATCCACAGGGGCAGCTGTTCTCAAGGTAGATCTTTCTTCCTCTCTTACTCCTGATGTAGATCTTTCCTCATCCTTTCTTCCTCAGCAGGGAAAGAGGCACCATTTTGGGGTCTGCCTCAGGTGCCAAAATGTCTAAGGCCAGCCCTGCCTCCAACCCTCTACATCTGGGCTCTTAGGACCCTCCCTAGGCCATGTCTGTTATGTACTGAAGTTCTCACCCTGGGCCAGCAGGGGGATACTGTAGATAGTTTTCACTCAGGTCCACATATGCAAATAAGGGATTGAAAGTGACATTCAGTGATTGGATAGTTACAGAAAGTGGTTACTGTTGTGTTGTAGTGGCGCTCTGTTTAAGCAGGCTGGCTGAACCCTTCAGTTCAGTTCTGTTCTGGCCTGTGAATAAACAAGAGCTGTTTGAAGAATCGCTGTGTCATCTGATATGTTCATCCACAACTTAACAGTGTCCCCTCTCCTCAGCCACACTTTTCACTGGCCACTCTTTGTCCTCCTCAACTCTTTTTGCCTCACTGGCTGTGTCCATGAACTCAGATAAGGCCTTCTTGGATGGAGAGACAACGCAGGTGGGTGTGCAGGCGACTCCCGGCAGGTTGCCCACAGCAGGCTGCAGCCCCGAGGCTGAGAAAGGTTGCCCACCCCCCTTTCTGTGGTGATTTCCAGCTCATACGCAAATCACAGTTCCACCCACATTTCTCATGGCACTTGGCTTTCAGTGGCTTTTGTGGTTCATCTTGAATACAGACTCTTCAGAAACCCACCCAGCCCACCTTTGGCAAATGACAGTTTAGCTTGTTCCAGCTATGACAGTGCACATAAGTGCAGTGGCGTAGCGTGGGGGTGCAGGGGGGGCGGCCGCACCGGGCGCAACATCTGGGGGTTAGGGTTAGGGGGCGCAAATCCACGGGTTAGGGGGCGCAAATCCACGGGTTGGGGGTGCAAATCCACGGGTTAGGGGGTGCAAATTACTTGCATTGCCCCGGGTGCTGACAACCCACGCTACGCCACTAAATAAGTGCAAAGGACTTGCTTCCTGGCACAGATTAACTGGAGAAGTACGGTACTTCTAATTGTGTTTTAAGGATGTTTGTGTCAAGTTTCAGGAAACTGTCAGGAGATGAAGACACAGTTTTTCAGGAACCTAGTCTTTAAATGTCACCTTGAGACATGTGGAAGGTTGTTGTTGTTGTTAGACTAGTAATAATAATAATCAGGATGTGCCAAGCTGGTTGAGCTCTATTTGTTCAGTTACACCAAAACAATGTTAGGCTTTAATCACCTGTTTTGTTCACTGTCAGCTGTAGTTGCATTGTTGAACATTTCCCCATGTTACCAAACTCAGCTTACAGAGACAGAAAGCAGAGATCTGCTTGTTTGATCCATAAATTATTTATTTTCCTACAATTTAGCAAATTCGGTTCAGTTTCAATGCAATATTCCCTTAACATTTTGACTTCCCATCCTTACTTCCATGACATTTCTGTTCAAATCCTTCATCTACCACCTTAAATGTAATACTTATTTCTATAACATATATCCTACATTACATTCCTTTATCATTCTCATTCCTTTGCTTATATTTGCAGTCCTGCCTGCGATTTCATGTGACTATAGCATTTTCTCAGAGTCTGAAAAGGATCTCCACTCTTCCACAAACATTTTGCTGTCAGTTTCGCCATGTTCATACAGTCCAATAGTTTTAAAGACCATTCCTCTTTTGTTGGAACCTCTTCTTCTTTCCATTTCTGCACTTATGGAATTCTGCCTGCTGTGGTAGCATACATAAATAATCTAAGCAACTTTCTGGGACCTCTGCACCATATTATTCCCCAAAGAAATGCTTCAGACTTTTGGGGATCACAATTTAAAACATATTCTTCTATTCATTATGTATCATTTCCCAAAAGCCTGTCACTTTTCTACAAGTCCACCACATATGAAAAAAATGATCCTTCAGACTGTTTGCCTCTCCAGCATTTACTTGATATAGTCTTCTACATCTTGGCTAGTTTATTAGGTGTTAAAATACCACCTGTATATCATTTTCAAATTTTTTGCATTTATTAATCTGGAGTTATGGAGTAATGACTAGAATAACCCCTTTACTTTGAGGGAAGCACCCATCTCTGTACACTGACTTGGAACTATCATGATTTTCATCAGATCAGGCCCATCATCTGAGGTAGCAGGACTCTCTGCAAAACTTTGCTCCCCTTGGTTTCTGCTGCATGACTGCTGCCACCTTGTGGAAATTGGGCTACTAGCAACTGGAGAAGATGCCAGTTTCTTCACAAGGGAACTTTTAAAATGTGAATAGGAAGTCTTGCCTGGAGTCTGTTTAAAACAAAAAGCAGTAAAGTGACAACAACAGTGATACATAATAGTTTAAAGTTGCTTATATTTATTAAACACACTATAAATAAATGGATTAGGTTTTGTGCAGTCAAATATTGTTTCAATAGTTATTGTTGTTGCTATTATTATTTATAGATTGCTTCCAGAGTAAGTCTGCACTTCTCTGGAAATAAGACCAATTTAACTCAGAGGGAGTTACTAGCCTGGTATAGAAACTGTGCTGTGAGTTAGCGGCATTTAGGTATCAGTGAAATAAATGTGTGAAGCCTGACAGGATAAAAGCCCTATTTGTCCCAGTGGGAATTAAGTGCAACTAACATTGGTTGCAATTCTGTATCTACTAACCTGGGGATAAGCCTCTTTGAATTTGATGGGACTTACTTCTGAGTAGACATGCCTGTGCTTGTTTGTTTACCCTGGATCCAGCCTACTCTTTCTAACTGTTCAAGGTCCTTTACATACATTCTCGTTAACATTAACAAAGCGATTTCTGAGAATCAGATTATGCCCACTAGTTCATTTGCAAGATGAGTAGACCAGTTTCTAATGAAACCAATCAAGAAGAAGAGGAGGAGGAGGAGGAGGAGGAGGAGGAGGAGGAGGAGAAGAAGAAGAAGAAGAAGAAGAAGAAGAAGAAGAAGAAGAAGAAGAAGAAGAAGAAGAACAACAACAACAACAACAACAACAACAACAACAACAACAACACTCTAATCCCCTGCATAACCATAGATCAGATGACAGTCTGGGAGAAAAATGTGGGAGAGAAGGAAAGCGAGAAGGAAATATGGTTTGTTGCCAAATTGTAAAACAGAAGGCATTGCATTTAAATGGAAAAGGGGATCTAAAATGCTGACTTGCTGTCAATAAATTTCTTCTAAAGATAAAGAATAGACCAGTTTCTAGACCCCGCAGCCTAGAACTTTAGGCAAAGTCTGGGCTGGGGGGGGGGGGACAGGACACAGCCTGCCTTCTGGCTCCCTCTTCCACCTCCCTTTCCAAGCTGCTGTGAGTTTTGTGTTTCAGCTCCTCCTTCACATTCCAGGCCTGCTGAGACTTCCCCCAAAATCCTCCAAAATGGAGCCGCCTCTGCCTCTGCCTCTGGCAGCGTGTTCTTTGAAAAGCTCGAGGCTGAAAACCAGGGTTTTAATCATTTTCTTCTCTATGGTTTTGTTCACAGCCATACTCGGCCTGCTGCAACTTAAGTACTTAAAGCCCAAAGACTTTTATTCCTTTGAAGTGATGGATCCGAAAGGCAGGACCGTTTCGTTGGAGAAATACAGAGGCAAAGTAAGTGACACGTATTTTGTTTCTGAAATCTTTGCATGGAGCGATTGTCTTCTCCGTGCATAATAATGACATTTTACGTCCTTTGAGATGCAGTCTGGTTGTAAAAAACAACAACACTGTGAATGTAGATTTATTTTAGCAGTTAGAAGAATACTGGAAGTGGGAATCCAAGTCTCCTGAGTACAAGAAACAGTTCATAATATTTGCTGGTGTAAATGGAGACGTTCTAACTTCCAACAAAGTAGTTTCAGCAACGGCAGGGCTTCTCCTAATATCAGATGCAATGAACATCTAGCACATAGAAGGGGATCTGTTAGACTTGAATTCCCATTAGCCCCAACCCGCACGGCCAACGTTCAGGGCAAATGGAAGCTGTAGTTCAACACCTGTTGAAGTACAGGTTCCCCGTTCCTGATCTAGCATCTACAAGGGGGTGGGGGGGCTGGTGCCTTCCTGTGCTGCTTGTGAGCCTTCCAGAGTCATCTGGTTGTTGTCAACAGAGGGTCTGATCCAGCTGGCCTCTTGGCCTGCTCTAACAGGCCTGTTCTTTTGTAAGTCATCAAAATGATTCTCTTGTTTTATTACCGAAGCTGCAAACGTCTGCAGAATCCAATGGCTAACTATTGTGAAATGCAAACAATTGATGAGTTTGATTCTTGGGCTTTTTAATAGTCCCATTTCTTTCTTTTAAAAAATGCATCTGTTACTGTTAACAATTGGATTTTGTAAACATTAGGAATAATCTAGCCAATGCATTTCGGTGAATTGAAGTTGTGCTGATGGTTTACATAATCCCTGCAAATTTCTCCAGAGTGGGGGAGAACAGTCCTATGCAGTAATCGCTGGTACTAATATTTTCCTTCCTGCAATTGAAGAAGTTTACTTTGTAGCAGCCAGTGGCTAAAACAATGCTGAATAAATGGATGGCTGTTTTTCTGCAATTGAAGCTAAGCTGAACATGTATACTTTTCCTACATTTAAATAACTGAGATGGTCAGAATGTAAAGCCATTTTGTTAACTTTGGCATAAGCAGTCTCTCATCCTCTTTCTTTCTCACTGCCCTGTTTTCTGTCTCCCTGAAGGCGTCTCTGGTTGTTAACGTGGCTAGTTACTGCCAGCACACAGAAAAAAATTACATCATGCTGCAGGAACTGCACAAGGAGTTTGGACCATACCACTTCACAGTGCTAGCCTTCCCCTGTAATCAGTATGGGGAAAAGGAGCCAGACACAAGCCGGCAGATTGAATATCTTGCAAAATCAAATTACAGAGTAACTTTCCCCATTTTCAAGAAAATAAAGATTCTAGGAAGTGAAGCATCGCCAGCATTTCAGTTTCTAATAGGTAAGCATGTACAGCATTACCTCTAGGGGGAAAGTGGACAGGAAAACATACAAAATGTGGTACTGGACACAGAACCCAGCTTCCCAAGAATCTTGTTTTTTTTAAACCACCACCAAGATTCTAGGCCTTAAGATGAAATCCTAACCCCACTGAATTGAGCAAAGGGGAGAGATGAGCAGAGATGTGGAAAGGCAGCCATGGACTGTGTGTTGATCAGCAATAATGATTAGCTCCAGGAGCCTAGTTTCATATTACTGTAATTCATTAGGAGGAAGAATTTGGCAGTCCAGAGAATCAGTGGGAGCTAAGCACATCATTCCTATTGATCTCAGTGGCACTTTGACGCATCTTTTGGAGGCAGTACGCTTCAGAATACCAGTTTCTGAAAACGGCAGTGGTGGGCCGCTGTGAGAACAGGATGCTGGACTAAGATGGACCACTGGACTGAGTCCGCAGCTGGGTCTTCTGTCATCTGTCAGGGATTCTTTAGCTGTGATTCCTGCATTGCACGGGGTTGTGCTAGATGACCCTTGGAGCCCAACCCTACAGTTCTAGGATTCTAACATTCTTCTGTTCTTATAAGGGGGGTTTGTTTTTGTTTTTTTTTTAAAAAAAAAAATCTGAATGGTGCCCCTTTCTGCTTGCAATACAAACTAATCTTGTCTTGTCCTTGCAGATTCCTCCAAAGCTATGCCTCGGTGGAATTTCTGGAAGTATCTCATCAACCCAGATGGGAAAGTCGTGAAGTTCTGGAGACCCGAAGAGCCCATAGAAAGCATCAAGCCAGATATAGCTGCTCTGGTTAGGCAGATCATTTTGAAAAGAAGAGAAGACCTCTGACAAAGCGGGTGTGCCTTTTGGATTCCACAGGGCAACATCTCTCCTCGGCCCTTAGTACATTCCTGCTTAATAATGGTAAAAGCTGGACAAGCAGTGGTTTTTCTTACTGGATAAAATTTTGGTAGCTTTCGACAGAAAACTCTTCTGTTTAAGGAGCAGCTCTTAAACCACATGAGCAAAGAGAAGGATCGGTATGCTGTGCAATTCACCCAGCTGAGCCCTGGATCTGGCCCATGGTCATGGATAATGGGAATTGTAGTCCCATCTGGAGGACCACAGGTTCTCTACCCCGTCCTAGATGAATCAAAATAAGGTATTCTTTCTTTCCCAGCAGGTTACTGAAAGTACAGCGTGAGAAATTGTCCTGCCATTGAATCATTCTGTTTAAAGCTGATAAAATATAGCATTTTATCAACAACAGCAAGAAATGCAAGCTCCATTGCGGGTGGGGTGAGGTGAAGGGGGGGGGATAACAAAATGTAAATAGTTTTTATGAAGAAGTTTTATTTTAAAAAAAGAGATAGAATCAGCCAAGTCTGCTGGGGTGTTCTCTTCTATACACTGGTTTGCAAAATAATTTTCTATTGCACGATTGAGTAAACTGGAGCATTAAGGGGGGGGGGAGGGAAATTATAATTTTCCTACATACTAATAGCAAATTCAGTCTTGTGAGTGTGGACACTTAGGAAACCAAAGCACCACTATCCACATACAAGAGGGAGGTATCAGCAGGCTTGGAAGAACTCCAGAGTTTACAGAAATGATTGCCCAAATAGTTTTTGCGGGGGGAGGGAGGTTTCTAGCTGGGGAGACTCCTGAGAACCAGACTGATAGGCCTGAAGGACCAGATTTGACCCAGGTTCCCCATCACTGCTGTAGTACGACCAAGAAACAGAATTATGGAATGTGATCCTAAAAGGGGGGGGGCTTCCGGTGAAAAGAGGGGTGGGGCACCCGTCAGTGTTTAGCTTTGCAAAAGTTCCATCTTATATTCTTCTGGGGGCCACATGGACAGGAACTAGTTTGGTGGTCAGTATTTGGGGGTCCCAAGTGACGAGAGCAGGTTCAGATTCTACTGCAGTAGTCACTCCGAAAGGGAACCTTTACTAGATCCTATACAAATGAATGGATACCCTTTACAGGTCCAGTAAGAAATGCTGACTTTGGGGAAACTGTTGCCATGATGTCAAAAGCTTCCTTAACACAGTCCCTTGCTGACAGATATCCTGCATGCGCTCTCCTCCACATCCCATGGTCATGGCAGGCCATTCATAAATACCAGTGCAAGAGCATAGCAAGTTTAACCATTAGTAAGTTCTCCTCTTCATACTACCAAAAAAACCACACCTAAAATGTGTAATAATTGTTTCTCTACTTTATTTTGCATGGAGAATGGTAGGTTACCAATACAGTTCATATTGGGAGTCCCATACAAAAGAATCCGTACCTCAGTTATTGGGAAATATTGATCATCCACCTGTGAAGTTTGTCTCCTGTACTGCTTGGTGTCAATGATGTCCTGTATAGATAAGGATTATTTGGGCTTTTGGTAAACTCAGCAGTTCAAACATTTTACCTCATGTTGTTAGAACAGATGAAGTTAGCAATTGCTCAATATCACATCCTAATACAGTGGTACCTCAGGTTACAGATGCTTCGGGTTACAGATGCTTCAGGTTACAGACTCCACTAACCCAGAAATAGTACCTCAGGTTAAGAACTTTACCTCAGGATGAGAACAGAAATCGCACAGCGGCAACGGGAGGCCCCATTAGCTAAAATGTTACCTCAGGTTAAGAACAGTTTCAGGTTAAGAACGGACCTCTAGAACGAATTAAGTTCTTAACCTGAGGTACCACTGTACCCTGCTTGCTGAAACAGTCTATTCAGAGGGGGACACATATGACAAACCCCCTCACAAACCTCAGCATGATGAAAGAAGGTGTGGAGGTGGCTATGGAATTGCCACACTCCCCTGATGTCCCCATGTTCAAGCTACATCAGAAGGGGTTATGTTGATGTACCGATGTACATGTCTAAAGCTCTTCCCAAGTTGAGGAAGAATCCTGACTGGCAATAGGGGAGGAGGTCCTCCTTGTATGGTATTCATACATTGGTACGTGAGCAGAACTCCTTCTGAAGTAGCTTGAGCTTGCAGATATCAAGTGGGAATATATATTTTTATTTATTGAATTGATATCCTACCTTCCTCCCAGAAGGAGCCCAGAGTGGCAAACAGAGGCACAATTTAAAAGCAAAGCAGAAATGTTCTGAAACAGTTAACGCATTATTAATAATAATAAAAAAATATAAAAGCAGCTACAGTTTAAAACATTCTAAAAGCATTTAAAAATATTCCTCCATCCAATGATCTTGGGGTTGCCAAGAACAGTAGTGTTCCTCAGCCACCAGATACCTGGGTAAACAGGGATTCCCCCTGAAAGTTAATAACGATGGAGACAAGAACACTACACAACACCTCACTGTGCAGAGTTGTACAGTGGGGTTGGCTCACACATTGAAAGACTGTGTGGAGAAGATTGTGTGAACTTTGGTGTTTAAACATGTGCATTGAATCTCTCTTGCATATTTTGTACATGTGTGAAGGGTAATGCAGACTAGATTGCGGAACAAAGAATGAATGTAACCATTGCTGGTTGTAAATACTCCCATTACAGACTGAGAACAATTTGCACGTGCAGAAGAAGCAGAATTTCAGAACGGCAGTGACTTCTCATGTAATAGACACTTGAACACCCCAGTGATATGGGTCCTCCAGAAGTCTTCAGCATACAGTCTGACTAAAAGTTTCCCCTTTGGATATTACATTGTAGAATCAGACATCTCGCCATTCAGATGCTTCTGAATGCCACTTTTCTGAAATCCCTTGATCCTTATAAACATCTTTGGCATTGAGGAGAGACAGTCTTAAGTCTGCCTAATCTACCAAAGATGTGACTTATCTTTGTGCCAGAGGATCTCAAGGGCTAGATCCCCATTTCCTGCGTTGGACTCCCAAAGCCACAGCGCATACTGTAGAAGGAATTTTTTTTCCCCAATTTGAAGACCACATTGCCTTTTGGGGGATGCATGCCAGTGCCTCTTAATCTTTGTAAAGGTAAAGGTAAAGGGACCCCTGACCATTAGGTCCAGTCGTGACCGACTCACCTTGCTTTAATGGCCAAGGGAGCTGGCGTACAGCTTCCGGATCATGTGGCCAGCATGACTAAGCCGCTTCTGGCGAACCAGAGCAGTGCACGGAAATGCCGTTTACCTTCCCGCCAGAGTGGTACCTATTTATCTACTTGCACTTTGACGTGCTTTTGAACTGCTAGGTTGGCAGGAGCGGGGACCGAGCAACGGGAGCTCACCCCGTCGCGGGGATTCGAACCGCCAACCTTCTGATCGGCAGGTCCTAGGCTCTGTGGTTTAACCCACAGCGCCACCTGCGACCCTCTTAATCTTTGTACAGTAGGCTATATTCCAGCCATGCAAAAGCCAGAGGTTTCTACATACAATTCATCCATGCAAGCAAGAGGCATAATTGCATTTCAAGGACACATTCCAGCTGGGCCAAAACACTCAAGGACGTCACAAAGCAGGACCATTAAAGGGTGGGGCCTGGGGAGGGGGCACTGCCTTAGAGGAGCTGAGAGACCTGGAGAGCGACATTTGGCCCCCAAGCTTGAAGTTCCCCACCCCAACCATCGCTGTTATTTCTACTGTTACTCCTTTCTTCCCTTTCACCATATGGCAATATATTCACTTCAGCAGACAAGCTAGTCTGGAAGAGATGAGTTAAGCAATTGGCCAGAGTTGGAAAGAGCAGAGAACAAATTCATAAAAGCCAACAGTTTGATCCGAAACAGGCTATCTTATTGCAAGTTTTCACAACGCCGCAGGCACTGGTGGGTTTCTGCAGCAGTGGCTGTTAACGATCCTCTTCCATCAGAGACAAATGGAAAGCATTTAGCCTATGACGCATGGTCATGCAATGATATGGAAGTGTATTTAGTTGCTGGAATAGGCACAACAGCTAACTAATAGTACACTGCCAAGCCATCACGCACAAACACACAGAGAGAGGTCAAACGGAATCAAATGGATATGCCAGGGTGAGAGATGCTACACGAAACGCCATCTCTTGTTAAAATAAACAGCTGTTCAGAAATAGTGCATGCTTTTAGACCAGACTTTGTAAACCTGGTGCCTTCCAGCTGTTTCGGGCTGCAACTCCCATCACCCCTAGCCAGCACAGAGGCTGGAGCTGATGGAAGTTGTAGTTTGAAACAGCTTAGAGGGCACCAGGTTGGCAATGGCTGCTTACAAGATCCTTTTTATGGCTGCCCAATGCAGATGTAAAACAAAATGGGATAATGAAAGGAATATTGTAGGGGGCATCAATATTAGGTGTCCAGTTCCCTGCTTATATGGAAATTGATTTACTTTTAATGCAGTCATTGATATTGGGTAAGTTACATTCATTAAAATTAGATATATCCTAGTTCCCAGAACCTCCCAAGCACTTCAAGGTGACCAGACCCATCCATAAAAATCATTTTATTCCTTTATTTTACTGTCACTCTGAACAACCACGCCTGAAGAAGATTGTTGTGACATTCAGAACTCTGCAAAGCAGCTAACAAACGTGCTCAAATAATGCCAGAACATTTTCGAAGATCTTACTATACAAACCCCTGCAGTTGTCCGATGATCACAATATGTGCCGTAGGCTGGCAGCTGAATGTCAGCTGGTGCCTTTCAGATATTCAGCCAGCTAACAATACACTGCCATTCCACCACACACACAGAGAGACAGCTTCACAGCAGGGTCACTCCGACAACAGGGAAGCTGGGCAGAGGTGCAACGGGCACCCTCGTTGTATAGCTTTCTTCATATGCAGGCGACACACCTCTTTGCCCCAGCCTTTCAACTACATACGTCTGTGTATGTATATAGATAGATTAGAACCCACCATTTTCTTCTGAATCATTTTAACTGATTTTACTACCTTTATATCGTTGCTACCAGCCTTTAGGACCCTATGATAAAGAGTGGGCAAGACATCCAAAATATAAAAATAAAAAGCCACCCTGTTGTCAAGGTGGTTAAAGAATGGTTTAGTGATTCTGACTGCAGAGCCAAGGCAATAAATCTGGAATTTTAAAGCACCTCTTTTAAAGCTGGGCATCCCAGTAGTGTTCGCAAGGGGGCGCACTCCCATTACATTTGCGGTGTTTGGGAATGCAACAGTATGGAGTGCAACCAGCAGCTGTAAAACAACAGGTATCCAAAACAGCCAGCTAGTACTGCACTGCCAAAGCGGTACATTCCTGTGTTCACGTTCAGCGTCTGCTCCTTCTCACTTACAACGCAGAATTGCTTCTACCCAGTGCTTTTTTCCCCTAAAAGAATGTGTAGGGGTTCTCTCATTTTGACTCAAGAAAATCACCACTTTATAGTTCAAATCGGGGGAAATAAATACAGTAAATGGACAAAAGTACCAAGATTCACAAAATGTTTAGGGGTGTGCGTACCCCTGCGTCCCCCCAGAAAAAAGCACTGCTTCTACCACCAAACACTCCCAACAGTAAATAGCCACAACCAACATTTACACACTGTTAACACATTCATCTGTTTTGGCTCCTAGAACATCCATGTAAGCTTATACTGGAGGAAAGAACTACCACACAATGCCTATCACTTCCCATACTCTCTTCCGGAGGACAGAAAAGTGTTGCAGGCAATCAAAAGCTTGCAGAGTCAGTTCTGCAGTTTTATAAACACTCACCTTAGCCAGAATCTGCAAACTTAGGTTTCTGGTCTGTTGGAGGTTTGTCCCCAGAGTTCTCATTATTTTCTCCTAGAAAGCAAACGTACAGAGATGTTACAATAACGCAGTTCAACCTTTAGGTATCAGGTCTGAACCACAAAGACGTCAGTTCACATTCTTAGTGACTTGTAGCAAACCATATGCTGCGTTTGCCCAGGCCTAGTGACCTTTCACATACACCCTCCCATCCATCTCATGGTGCATTTCTGTATAGGGCTTTGTTAAAAAAACAAAACAAAAAAACTACCCATCCTAACTAATCTGGAAGCACGTCTTGATTGGGAAAGAGAATGAGGCTGTGTAGCCTTCCGTAACTTGCAATTTATTGTATTAGAATTAGACGGTCCTTATTTTTAAGGAACGCCACATACACCCTAACAGACCCATCATCATCATAATTAGAGGCACCGACCTTAATTTTCCCCAGTCTTGGCCTCCAAAGGTTTTCTAACACAGTGATCTAATGTGTGATTGCTCAGAAGTCAGTCCCACTATAGTTTTTCCCTAACATCATGAGCCAATGTGGGTGTATTCAGAAATGAGTCCCACCATATTAAACAAGAGATTTCTCCCAGGTCTTATGTGCATAAGATTGCACCCTTAACAGTTGAAGTTTTAATTAAGGCTGAAATCCTAACTTCATGGGGGGGGGGGAGCTCCACTGAATTCAAATAAGACTTACTTCTGAGGAGACACGGGTAGGATTGCAAAGCTGTCCAGTGCTTAATGCACTCAGATCACTCTACTGAGCGTTGAAATTAAAATTTTGCAGGATATAAATGTAAAAAAAAAAGGGTAAAGAAAAGATAGCAACAAAAAAAGTGATGGGGGGGCGGAGAGAGACTGAAGGACGTAGATTTACCCACAACACACTTTCATCCGTCTTGACCTTCCGGGCTGCGAATCTTTCTAACTTCCACTCCATCTCTGAAGAGGGGCTTGCTGGCTTCTTACTTGCTGGAGCTGAACAATCGCTTCTCTTTTCTGATCCGCCCCCACTAGATGGAATCCTCTCCCCCCCCCCCTAGGCTAGAGGAATGAATGTTTCCAAACAACTAGAGGAGATTCTGATCTTGCCTGCTGCTTCTCAAGAGGCTCTCCTGAGGTTGCCTTATTCTCCCCCTCCTCCAGTCTATGCCCACCTGCTGCTTGTCTCCGCAGAGAACCCCCTTGCTGCGTTACCCTATTCCCAGTCTCCACTGAGGTCTCTCCTCGGTTGGAACCATTTAAAGAGACAGAACAAGCGGCAAGGAGAGCGGGAATCCCTTGCCCCGACTCCTGATTGGCTGAGCCGGTGTTCTGACGCAAGGAGGTTCCCTTCGTTGGAACGCGGCGGCGCGCAACGTTCGCACAAACGGCGCGGCCCCCGCCTCCTCCACTTTCCCTTCAGTCTTGTCTTCCGATCCCGGGCAAAACCCCGCTTCTGCTGCACGAAGCGGAAACTCCTCCATTGTTTGCCGCGGGGCAGCGCGGGTAGAGCAGGTAACAGCAGCGCCAAAGAGCGCGGCGGCGGGCAAAGAAGCGCGGAAGGGCCTGGCTCGCCCCCTTCCCCAACCGATCTCCTGGGAGAAGATCCTTTCCAGGCTGTAGTCCCCGGGAGGTGGCTGGTGTAACTTGAGACGCGATCCTAACAAGCCCCCACCGCGGCTGATGGGGGGGGGGAGGCGTTGTCTGGAAAGGGCAGCAAATTATTAGTTCTCCCCCCCCCCCAAGATTTTTAGTGAACGTGATAATAAACATACCAGGACTGAACTTAAAAACATGAACACACAACCGGACAGTGGCGTAGCGTGGGGGGGGGTGCAGGGGGGGCCGGCCGCACCGGGCGCAACATCTGGGGGTTAGGGTTAGGGGGCGCAAATCCACGGGTTAGGGGGCGCAAATTACTTGCCTTGCCCCGGGTGCTGACAACCCACGCTACGCCACTGCAACCGGAACACCAAAGAGAGACACAGGCTGAGTTGTGCAAGGGACAGCACTGAGACTTTGGGCCTCTCTAGTCTGGTGTTTTATTGTGGGTGTAGCCTGCAATGTGTTCTTAAAGCAGAAATGGTGCATTAAATCTTTTATTTTATTGCATTTCTATACCACATTTTTCCTACCAAGGAGCTCAAGGGGGTTCCATCGTTTTCCTCCTTCCCATGTTGTCCTCGCAACAACCCTGTAGGTAGGTCAGGCTGAGAGACTGTTACTGCCCCAAGGTCATCCAATGAGCTTTGTGGCTGAGTGGGGATTTGAACTCAGGTCTCCCAGATCCTAGTCCGACATTGTAACCACTGGTGGTGACACAGCCATAGCGGGGGTGGGGGCAGCAGCTGGGTGTTTTGCCCCTGGTAAAGCCTCGCAGCGGTTCTCAACCTGTGGCTCCCTAGATGGCCTTGCTAGCTAGGGGTGATGGGAGTTGTAGTTCAACAACATCTGGGGACCCACAGGTTGAGAAAGGCTGCTCCAGAGGGACACCATTGAAATTCCCAGCCTGAATATGTGTGTGTGTACATGGAAATGTGCATGAGGGGGTGCCAATGTGGGTCTGTGACCTGGGTGAAATCAAGCCCAGTTTTGTCTCATTGATTTGTTCTGTGTTTGCTCTCTGGAGAAACAAAAATCTGTATAGGATTTCAGCAGGAAGTTACGGAATATACACTGATTGGAAATGAAGCAGAGTGACTGCTCCAGGCACAAGCAGTATTGAAAGTGTGATTGCATGTAACTCCCCGGATTGCCTCATGAGCCCAAATAACCATGATTGTGCAATAAATTGTGGGAGGGGCCTTAGAGGGGCCCTAAGGAAGAGGAAGGTGACAGGCAGTGCCAGCTCCTGGACTGGTTGTAAGAAAGCAGGCAGGTGGGGGGCTAGCTGGGGGGAGACTGAGGTTGGTGGTGCAGTGTTCAATTAGCATTCACAAGGCTGGTTTCAGATTTAAAAAATTAGCAGGAGGACTGTGCGAATCAAGGGGACGACTGCAATCCCCCCAAGGGTGAGCTCCATATCAAACATTTAAAAATTTCCCATGTAGAAACCAGAAGTTGTACTCTAGTGGAATGTATGAAAAAGGGTATAAAGTAAAGCTGTGCAATAAAACCATGACAACAGAAACAGTATACAGTGGTGCCTCGCAAGACGAAAAGAATCCGTTCCGCGAGTCTCTTCGTCTTGCGTTTTTTTCGTTTTGCGAAGCAAGCCCATTAGCAGCTTAGTGGATTAGCGCTATTAGCGGCTTAGCGGGCTTAGCGGATCAGCTGATTAGCGGCTTAGTGGATCAGCTGATAAGCGGCTTAGGATCAGCTGTTAAGCGGCTTAGCGGCTTGGGGGAAAGGGGGGGGAGGAAAAAACCCCCGCAGGAACTCACAAAACATTTTCGTCTTGCGAAGCAAGCCCATAGGAAATTTGTTTTGCGAAGCACCTCCAAAACGGAAAACCCTTTCGTCTAGCGGGTTTTCCGTCTTGCGAGGCATTCGTCTTGCGGGGCACCACTGTAATGAGAACGGTTGGAAGTTTTATGCAGAAATTTTTATTTGATAGACATGATTTTGTATAAATTTTTGGTTCTTTTTCTTTTTTGTCTTTTTAAATTTTTTCTTTTATGTCTTGATATTTTCTCTTTTTTTGTATTTAACTTTTCTATACTTACCTTCGTTTTACGTTTGTATTTTAAACCAATAAAGACTCACTTAAAAAAAGAAAAAGAAACTAGAAGTTGTTCCTGATCCCTAGTTCTCTATGTGCAGAGGGTCTATACTCTGTATGCAGGAGCATTCAGTATTGTAAGAATCCACTCACTGTAGTCTGAGGTGGTATAATCCAAACATAAGGTACCCACCTCAATGAAAACTAGGCCCTTAGCCCACAGTCACATACGGGAAGAGAATTGCACTTGACTCCTCCCTTTCATTTTCAAGAATCATAAAAGTTCATGATGATGTATATGCTGTTCTCATGGGGCTCCTCCTGGCTGCTCTCCCAATCCAAATGGACTGATCGTATTTGCACCTGCTTAGCATCAGATGCTTCTACTGGGCCCTAAGAGTAGAAATGCCCAAAACAAGCTGGGAGACTGGGTCTACCCCAGGGTAGTGTGTACTGTAATGAGTGTACAAAGGTAGAATTTACGTTTGTTGCTCTAGCCACCTTTGCCTCTCTCCTCGCCCACCACTATTATGTGGACCTTAAAAGATTTTCCGGAAGGGACTGTGGCCCTCAATACCTAGTCTAAACATATGGGGTGTGCACCTGATCCCAGTGCTACTTTCAGCTAGAAGCTGGAAAAAGGAACCCTGATGGCCCCTTCAGTCAAAGGCTGCTTGTTTCCAAACTGATGGGGAAATGTCAGTGGGTCTCATGGGGTTATCAGCAAACATCTTCCCAGAAACAATTTGCTTTTAACCCAAGACTCTGTGGTTTGCATTAATATACGTGTGTGTGTGTGTGTGTGTGTGTGTGTGTGTACACACACACAGGCACGTAACTCACCCCAAGCCCTAGGAATATGGTAGGGAACAAGGACAGGGAAATTGACAAGGCACACCTGTAAACTCCTTATGTGCTTATTATTTCAAATGTGGAAGGTTACCTTGATCACACTAGGGACCCTTCAGGTGCCACGGATTAGTCCATGATGAGTGACTCACCCTTTCTGACAAATAATGCTATAAAGACAATAATGGAAATGTCAGGATTCTTGCACTATGATGAAATATGCATTGCTTTGTCCTTTGTTTATTATGTGGGTAGTGTACAGTTGATTATGTCCTTAGGTTCTCGTTTCCGCGTTTTAAGTGCTTGACTTTTTGTAAGTGTTGTGGGACAACGAACTATAGGAATCTTAACCGGTTTTTGGAACAAAGTAGTGACAGTTTGAGGTTTGGGGGAACAGGGGAGTGTGGTTTTACACAGTGGCAGCTAAGAGACTGTACACAATAGAACTGGCCTTGCTAACAGAGAACCACAGGGGTGGCTGCTCTTTACAATGTTATCCCCTTTTTTGCCAGGTGTGTCCAGGTGTGTAAAGAGTGACCTGAGGGCAAGCTGTGGCTGCTGTACATGCTCCTTTTCTGCCTTTGCCAATGGCAAACTCCATTTGCCCTTTCTTTTCCCAAGTGATAAGAAGAAAAGCTCTGACTGGATAGCAACTATTACTGGTACATTTTACTCACCAGAAACGTAGAGGGAATTCAGGGCAGAAGAAAGAAAGCCCTTCTTCATACAGCACATAGCTAAACCATGGAATTGGCTACCACAGAATGTAATGAAGGACACAGCAGCATTCTATGAGCTACAGTACCCAGGATGCTATATTGCAGGGGATACAGCCTAGATTACCTCCAGTATAGTTTATGGCTGGTCCAGGAGAGCGAAACCACAAACCTGGGTTCAGATGACACACTAAGTGACTAAGCCAAACCATAGTTCGGTTCAGCACAGCTCAGCTCAGCACAGCAGCAGAACGACTGGGATTTATCATCTCCCAAGAGCTCACATGTTCACACTGAACCATGGGTTGGTTTTACAGGACATGCAAACCAAGTCAACAGAGAAGCTCCTTCAAGGCCTTTCTGCCCACCCCAGTTTTCTGGGTCACAGGGATGACCAAACATGTTAGGCACAAGCACATGTATGCAGTATCTGACAGCTGTTTCTTACTGTGATTAAGGAGGCTGTAATTTGGGGTGGGTAAGGGGATGTTTAACCCTTTTTCAACCCAATGCTTTTCCATTGTAGTTCCCCCTTCAACAGCCTGCCCTCCCCACAAGACTCAGGGCAGGTGTTTGAAAAAGTTAACTTTTATTTGGAACCCTGCAGTTTCTCTGCTCCACTCCTGAAACCAATTTTCACTACGAGAAACAGCTGTCTAGATTTTTCTTTACAGTATCTAATATGTAGTTTGGCACTGAGGCTGTGTACACATTACTAGTTTAAAACCTTGACAACATCATTCTTTTTCTCAGTTCAGATCAAAGCTGGTTTGGGGGGAAACACATCAAAAAGCAGTATTTCATAAGAAACTGCAAGATACATACAATTGTGGCTAACATCATGTGCACACCGCTTTCCCAGCCAGCAGTGGGAGTCCACTGGGTGCTGTGTAAACAGGAGTGTGCATACCACCTGAGTCTCTAAGATATAACAGGAATTTTTGTCGTCTGGCTACAAACAACATGATCCTGGAACTATGTGTGTAACTCTGCTTGGCACTAGGTGGTGCTGATTCTTTGTGTTTGACAAGAGCACTAAATGAAAGGGAATTTGGTGTGAGACTTGTTCCCTCCCCAATCCAGCAAATTACAATATAGAAATTGTAACACAGAGAAACACACCATTGCCATCCCTTAAAATGTATGCTGTGGATCTTTCCATGCTGGTTGCTGCTCTGTGGCCAGCACAGTAAAGCAGCCTACTAGCCTCTTGAGACGTTAGTAAAAAAGCAAACTTAGGTTAGTCGCTTTTGTGTGCTTATTTAAAGGGAGCCTCTTGGGCTTGCTGATCGGAAGGTCAGTTGCTTGAATCCCCATGACAGGGTGAGCTCCCGTTGCTCTGTCCCTGCTCCTGCCAACCTAGCAGTTCGAAAGCATGCCAGTGCAAGTAGATAAATAGGTACCACTGTGGCGGGAAGGTAAAAGGCATTTCTGTGCACTTTGGCACTTGTCATGGTCCTCCATGCATCAGAAGCGGTTTAGTCATGCTGGTCACATGACCAGGAAAACTGTCTGTGGACCAACGCCGGCTCCCTTAGCCTGAAAGCGAGATGAGCACTGCAACCCCATAGTTGCCTTTGACTGGACTTAACCATCCAGGGGTCCTTTACCTTTACCTATATCTGTCTATCTATCTATTTATCTAGAGATGTCCAACCTCACCACCAAAAATGTTTATCCTGTACAAGCCCCAAACCCATAAACTACCTGTATGGTTTCTCCCTGAACTGACCCATCAGCAAACCAGCAAGATATGCTGAAGGTTGTCTGCACAGAGTTCCCTGATCACATCAGCACAGTTTTTCCCATGGAAGTAACTGATGAGTTTACAGCTTACGTGGCCAGCTGCCCAGACATGTGCTGAGCCTGGAACTCTTCCCCCCCCCCACTATATTGTGCTATTTTAAGAAACATCTTAAGTACCTATGTTACATTAAGTAGGTGCAAACAGATGTGGGAAAGGGACACTGCTTCACCAGATAACTTACCTGGAGAAGGAATGGTAAATGAACAGACCACTGTTACAAATGCTTTGGTTTGTACCCATGGCAAATAACAGCAGCAGCAATAATAATAATAATAAATTGCAGGTGTTCAGCTTCTGGTCCATGCTAGCATTGGCCAAATCTTTACCACATTTGCATCCTGCCATTCCTTCACAGAGCTCAGGACTGCATGTATCTGCTGCCTTACAGGATATCTTCAAGAGAAGAAAGGGCTAAGGAGTAAATGCTACACAAATCCAGAGTGGAGTCTGTAAGACGGTTGGATGGCACCTTGTACGCCTCCTTCTGGCAACTCCGGCAGCCAAGCTGCTACCAGATGTATTGCTCTGCTTTCCTTTGGACCACATCAGCAAAGTCTTCTCATCTGGGCAGCCCAGGCCTCCATGAACACTGCCCAGGCCTATGCCCCGGAGAGGTCATTCTGCTGCTGGTGCAGCAGCAAAAACAACACGGGAGGCATCAATTTCAAGTTACCAGTCTCTGCAACCACAGCAGACGCTGTGATTCTCCAGCGGTTTGACTTCACCACCCCCACCCAGGTGTGCTCCATTTTCTCTCGAGGTAGATGGATGCTAACTACTAGCCTAAAGGAAACAAGCAAATGGGAGTATCTGCAAAGGGTCTGGAAACTAAAACCATGAGGAGCACTTGAAGGAGCTGGGTATGTTTAGCCTGGAAAAGAGGAGACTGAGGATATATGATAGCCATCTTCAAATATCTTAAGGGCCGTCACATGGAAGAGGGAGCATGCTTGTTTTCTCCTGCTCTGGAGGGTAGGACTCGAACCAGTGGCTTCAAGTTAGAAGGATATTCCAACTAAATGTTCATAAAATCTTTCTAACAATAAGAGCTGTTTGGCAATGGAACAGACTCCCACAAGAGGTTGTGGACTGTCCTTCCTTGGAGGTTTTTAAACAGAGGTTGGATTGCCATCTGTCATGGGTGCTTCAGTTGAGATTCCTGCATTGCAGGGGGTTAGACTAGATGACCCTTAGGGTCCCTTCCTACTCTAAGATTCTATGAAAAGAGAGGCAGGAAAAACTTCTGTGGTCATCTAGCCAATTGTATTTTTTTAATCCTTAATTCTGGGTGTTGTGAATAGCAGTGATGCGTACACATTGTTCCCCAAAGGAGCTTTTTAGCATTATTAAAGGAATACTTAACGCAGAACATCAAACTTTCTGTTCCTTATACTTGAATGTCCTTTGTTTCACATGCCAATGGGAGTGTGTTGTTCTTCAGCAAGTCTGTCAATATGCAAACAGAAACTTTGACTGCAGTTAACAAATTTTGTGCTTTTATGACAAGCTTGCCTCATTTCTTTTTAGAGCGTTCCAAGTTTCGACTTCTTATGGATTTGCTTTTTTCCCCTGCATTGCATTATTGAATTGTCATAGTGGTGCTGTTCGGATTTTATTCTACTGTAACAGGCTTTTGGTTTTCGCTCATTTAATTTATATATATCGTTAGCATTTATAAATCACATTTCTGCAAATGCACACAAGTTATCATTCAATGAAATTTATGCACACAATCCATAACCACCCATGGGAGCAGCTCTGCACAAGCCAATTTGAACTCTCTATCCCCAATCCATTCTTTTTTACCCCAAAACTACTATTCATCATGAAACTCAATTCCATGCACTATTTTCAATAAACAAAATCTGGAATTTACCTCTCAAAATAGGGTAGGTGCTTTTTTGCATTGTCCAAAAGAGAGGATAATAGAATCCTATAATGTTTGACGGATCCTTAGAGGTCATCTAGTATTTTAGTAGTACTGTAGCTGAACCAATGTAGGGTATATTGTGTTGACCAGAGAGACCAAAATTCAAATCCTCATTTAGCCATGAAGCTTAGTGGTTGGATCTTGGGCTAATCACTATTTCTCACCCCAACATACCTCACAAGGTAGTTGTGGAAATAAAACAGGAAAATATGATATACATTCTCCTAAACAATGTAAACCATTTTCTAATACCGGGGAGCCCCTACAAAGGCTTGAATTCCTGCTTGTAGTTCAGATTCTGTTTTCATTATTCCTCTGAATTTCTTCACTGGCCAGTTATGAATGGCCTGCAGATCATCTGGGGGACTTCTGTTTAGGTGATGAGCCAAGATCATTTCCTTGGAAGATAGCAACTGAGTTATCAGCATATTCATCCACATCAGTAGCCTTGGCTCTGAAGGAGTTGAGTCAAGAATGGAAAATGACTCCTCTAGGTCCATCTCCTGAGCATTCATAATGGTGCAAAAGTAGGTCTCTGATTTCAAGTTCCAGTATTGACAGATGTAATTTAATTTGTTTAGCTACTGAATCTGATAGGGACTTCAGGAGCTCAGACCTATTGCTGTCCTTTGTACAGAATCCAGCTGGCCAACAATTAAGGCTGCGCTCAGTTAAAAGTATCTTTTTTAAAATGCTTCTATACCTATTGGATCTTTTCCTGCTCTGTGCTATAATAGTATATATAATTGGGTGATAACCAACTTTCCAAAGCAGCTTGTCAAGGTGTTTTAGATTATTACTATTTTCCAGAACTGAGTTCTGCTTTGACCTTGAATAAGTGTTGACTAAGGGATTGGCTCTCCTGGATAGAATCCAGAAAGGATCTGCAACTAATTAGAAACACCAGATTTTCCCCTTGGTATCCACTCTTCAGAACAGAGCATTTTAGAGCTAGTTATCTGACTAAACTCTCACCAGCTTCCTTAAGAAATGCTTTCATTGAGCTGCATTTCCAAGTGATGTTCATTGCAGTCTTGGATGGCCTCTAAAACCAGGTCCTGTATGCAAACAGGTTTTGTACTTGTGGTCAACCTCAAGTGGAAGACATCACTCATTATCTGTTAGCTTGCTCCTTCGATAGAGACCCAAGAGATGGCTTTCTGAAACCTTTTGTTCACACAAGGAAGCAGGTACACCTCAGCAGAAATGGTCCCGTTTCTTTTAAGTGACAATTATAGCATTGTAACACACAGAGTGCAATGGCTGCAAAAAAAAAAAAAAACAAGTTAAAAAGGAGGAAAAAGGAGTTGGATAAAATCGCTATAAATTGTTGTGGTGTTTCCAAGGTTTAAATTGAAATCAAGTTGGATTTGAGCTTGTTGTGACTCTGGCAAGCTCTGTCTTGTATCATGGATGCTGGTTCATTATTATGGATGTAATCTCTATAGTTTTATTGGTACTGTTGCTGTGGGTTTGTCATTGCCTTTGGATAGAACAATAAAGTTATATTGATTGACTCTCCTTAAAAACTCAGATCTGAGGTCAGATACAGACATGACAGACAAACCAACCAACCAACCAACAAACAAACAAACAAGTGTATGAATAAGTGAGGATGCCCAAATCACAACTACCGTATTTTTTGCTCTATAAGACTCACTTTTTCTCTCCTAAAAAGTAAGGGGAAATGTGTGTGCGTCTTATGGAGCGAATGCAGGCTGCGCAGCTATCCCAGAAGTCAGAACAGCAAGAGGGATTGCTGCTTTCACTGCGCAGCGATCCCTCTTGCTGTTCTGGCTTCTGAGATTCAGAATATTTTTTTTCTTGTTTTCCTCCTCCAAAAACTAGGTGCGTCTTGTGGTCTGGTGCATCTTATAGAGCGAAAAATACGGGTAAGCTTGTATTCTTATTAGCATGCAAACAGGACCCCAAATAGGTGTTCAGTTCAGTAGTTTGCATACAATAGCCTGAGCACTTACAACAGATTTATCAACTTACAACTTTCCACTCTGCCCATAACAATATGAATATGCATGTTTTATCACACTGTATTTTAATTGCATTTTATCATTTTATGCTTGTCAGCCACCCAGAGAACAATGCTATTTGGTAGACTTATATAAATAAACAACAATAGCGCCCCAGAGTGAATGATCTGGACAAATGTTTTGGAAGAATGGCAGGTGGTTTTCCATCTAATACATCCTGCCAGTGTATAAGGTTTGTAGAGAATGGACTTGGTTTTGTGTTCCCAGTTACCAATGAAGCAGACCCCCCCCCCTGTATTTCTCTTTGCATTAAAGAAATACTTGTTAATAGCTGGGAATCTGACCGAATTGAAAAGTGAATTAGAAAAACACACACACACACACAAATAAAAATATAATAAATTAAGCACAAGCAAATATACCTTTCTGCCTAAGTACTTTTATTGTCTACCAAATATAGGATAAAATCAAGTTGGAGAGGGGGTGGAATGCCAGAGGGCAATGTGGTATATTACAGATTAACAGTATTAACATTAATCTTTCACCTCTGAAGGGAGTGTTTTTTTTACAATTGACTTTTCTTATTACTGAGTCATTCATGTGCAGCACAGCCCGTGGGCATTCCACGTCAATTTAAAAGCAGCCTAACGATTGAAGACAACAATACCATTGGAAAGTAATCTTTTTTTAATTGTTTGTTCAGTTTGCCAACCAAGGGAGGAGAAAGTACTAGAAGAAATACAGTTCAATGGCTCTCATGTGCACCTGATGTAGGCAAGTGGTGGAAGGGATCATTGTGAGGCTAGAAGGAACCTTCTTCCTTTCCACCCTGCAAGCCAGCTATCGTGACTGAACTGTGGCAGGAATGAGGGACATGTAGCTCTCAAGATGTCATTGGACCCTGGCTCCCATCTGCCCAATTCCACATGCATTGTGCCCCGTCCGCAAGACAGCTCTACCAATTGTAAATAAAGGCAAATAGTGCAAAAGCTCACCTGCAGGTTGTGGCATGCAGATCTCTTAACTTGGTTCACACTTTCTTACCTAGAAATATAAAAACGAATGCCTGCCGTGTGTTAACAGCACTTCAGGTCCAGTTTGATAGGGTACTTATCATTTTAACGAGGGACTGCAGTGATAACGTGTTTGTTCTAAGCATGACTCTGTTTGCACACTGTTCATACAAATTTAGGGTCAAAACTACACTAGACATTGTGGGCACCAGAACTAACTCAGCTGAATCTATATCAAGAAAGTGGGGGTTAAAAACCCCACACATACACTAAATCTTACCACTCTCCCACCCCCTACTCCCCCAACCTTATACTGTTTGCAACACTAATGTCTCACATTGAATGTAACTGATCCGTGGAAAAAAGCCTACAACCTGGAAAGAGACAATGCACATACTTTTTTAACCAAAGAAAATATTTATATTTATATTTATTTTAAAGCAGGGGTTATTGAAAGTATAGAATAGTGGGGTAGTTTGGAACAGAAGATGAGCCTTTTGCCTGTCCACATATTTGACCTAAAACGTTTACTTCCAACTTTGAAGGTTCACGGTGCTTGGGCCCAGTGGTTTTGAGGATGAAATGAAATGTGGGAGAGTTTAACATTGGCCTTCCAGCCGCTCAGGCTGAGCTTTAAACTGCCCCCTCTGCACACATGCATGCTGTTGCATGTATGCCCTCAGTCTGAGACTGAACAGGGCAAAATACACCTTGTGGTTTCCTGCCAAACTCTTCACACTTCACCTCTTCCTCGCTCTCACTCTTTTCCTTTCTCCTGCATGATAATAAGAATAATTTTATTATTTGCACCCCCAACCATCTGACTGGGTTCCCCCAGCCACTCTGGCCAACTCACTCTCATCATGTAAGTTCAGAATCTGAAGCCATCCTTGTAAATACAATTCTGCCCCTTCCTCCTGAAACTCTGGCCTTTTGTCTCTGCTAACTATCTCTCACCTCAGGAAGGCAGCTTTCCCCATTTTATGTCTTACCAGAGTTAACGGCCTTCTTAATGGGTTAATAACTTGGTCATTGTTAGGTTTGTTCATCCTATGATCCAGAATTATGGGGAGAATCTAGCACCCAGAAATTTAGGGGTGCCTTACCCTCCAAATTTCTAACAGTATATTCTTATATCTGTCCTGGTGGCAACAGATCCAGTTTTGCAGTACAGTGGTACCTCGGGTTACATACGCTTCAGGTTACATATGCTGCAGGTTACAGACTCTGCTAACCCAGAAATAGTGCTTCAGGTTAAGAACTTTGCTTCAGGATGAGAACAGAAATTGGGCTCCAGAGGCGCGGCGGCAGCAGGAGGCCCCATTAGCTAAAGTGGTGCTTCAGGTTAAGAACAGTTTCAGGTTAAGAACGGACCTCCAGAACGAATTAAGTACTTAACCTGAGGTACCACTGTAATGTAATGCAGATTTTGCCCAATCATATAGCCCAGTGGTTCCCAGTTAGGGGTTCGGAGACCCTCGGAGGTCCACGGAACACACCCAGGGGGTCTGTGGCCCCATCCCTTGACTCCCCCCCTCAACTAAATTTTTGCATTGTACTATCACAAATTTTATGGTCTGTTTTAGAGCTGTGTGATTTTTCAATATATTGGCCAAAATCAGTTTCGGAATCACAGCGCAATAACAATTTTAACCCGGCAATGCGCAGCAATATATCATTCCACATGCGAGTGAGAGCAGGGCAGCAGATTTCAAGGCACCGTCAATATCACATGATGATCTCAGCCAATGATCTTAGCCGATAACACTGTGTTATGTACTGTGTTGGATCCTAGAACAATAGGCAAGAATGCAACAACTGATTGGCCTGCAGGAAAAGACCAATCAGGCTTCAGGAGGGAAGCAGAATCAGCCAATCAGATGGGACTCATTGTGTAAATAGTGTATATAAAAGCCTGAGGTTTGGGGGGCAATTTAATCATTGTTTTACAAGCTGCAATAAAGAGCATGAAATCACTACAGGACTCCGAGTATATTTCACACTGCTAATCTGAGCTGCCTTTCCTCACACAGAATGGAGAACAGGGCAGCTGATTGCCCTCACTTCAAGGCATAATGGCACTATCTTCCCCTGGCACTGAGGCGTAGCAGCTTATATCAGAATATCCCAATGTTTAGCTGCTGATATATCATAATAATAATAATTATTATTATTATTATTATTATTATTATTATTATTATTATTTATTATTTATACCCCGCCCATCTGGCTGGGCCTCCCCAGCCACTCTGGGCGGCTTCCATAAAAACCAAAAATACAATAAAATATCACACGTTTAAAACTTCCCTGAACAGGGCTGCCTTAAGATGTCTCTTGAATGTCAGGTAGTTGTTTATCGCTTTGACATCTGCTGGAAGGGCGTTCCACAGGGCGGGCGCCACTACCGAGAAGGCCCTCTGCCTGGTTCCCTGTAGCTTTGCTTCTCGCAATGAGGGAACCGCCAGAAGGCCCTCGGCGCTGGACCTCAGCGTCCGGGCAGAATGATGGGGGTGGAGACGCTCCTTCAGGTATACTGGACCGAGGCCGTTTAGGGCTTTAAAGGTCAGCACCAACACTTTGAATTGTGCTCGGAAACGTACTGGGAGCCAATGCAAGACCGGTGTTATATGGTCTCGGCGGCCGCTCCCAGTCACCAGTCTAGCTGCCGCATTCTGGATTAGTTGTAGTTTCCGAGTCACCTTCAAAGGTAGCCCCACGTAGAGTGCATTGCAGTAGTCCAAGCGGGAGATAACCAGAGCATGCACCACTCTGGCGAGACAGTCCGCAGGCAGATAGGGTCTCAGCCTACGTACCAGATGGAGCTGGTAAACAGCTGCCCTGGACACAGATTTGACCTGTGCCTCCATGGACAGCTGTGAGTCCAAAATGACTCCCAGGCTGCGCACCTGGTCCTTCAGGGGCACAGTTACCCCATTCAGGACCAGGGAATCCTCCACACCTGCCCGCCTCCTGTCCCCCAAAAACAGTACTTCTGTCTTGTCAGGATTCAACCTCAATCTGTTAGCCGCCATCCATCCTCCAACCACCTCCAGACACTCACACAGGACCTTCACCGCCTTCACTGGTTCTGATTTAAAAGAGAGGTAGAGCTGGGTATCATCCGCATACTGATGAACACCCAGCCCAAACCTCCTGATGATCTCTCCCAGCGGCCGCATGTAAATGTTGAAAAGCATGGGGGAGAGGACAGAACCCTGAGGCACCCCACAAGTGAGAGCCCAGGGGTCTGAACACTCATCCCCCACCACCACTTTCTGAACACGGCCAAGGAGGAAGGAGCGGAACCACTGTATAACAGTGCCCCCAGCTCCCAGCCCCTCAAGACGGTCCAGAAGGATGCTATGGTCGATGGTATCAAACGCCGCTGAGAGATCCAGCAGAACTAGGAAACAGCTCTCACCTTTGTCCCTAGCCCGCCGGAGATCATCAACCAGTGCGACCAAGGCAGTTTCAGTCCCATGATGAGGCCTGAATCCCGACTGGAAGGGATCCAAATGGTCCGCTTCTTCCAGGCGTGCCTGGAGTTGTTCAGCAACCGCTCGCTCAATCACCTTGCCCAGGAATGGAAGATTTGAGACTGTGCGATAGTTGGCCATCGTGGTCGCATCTAAAGATGGTTTTTTAAGAAGCGGTTTAATAACCGCCTCTTTCAGCGGTTGAAAACCAGATCTCGCTCAGCCCTAGTCTGTTTTTTAGTATACCTAAAATCCTTGGCTTATTAGGGTCTAACCCACATTTTGCTCAAAAAAAAAAAATGCTTTGCAGAAGTAACTATCATAGAGTTATCAAAATTTTCAAAAGTAGGGGGTTCATGGCTTGATTTTTGAAAAATAGGGGGTCCTCAGTAATTAGCTATAGGCCCTCAACTGGCATATCTTCCATTTAGGATTATACTCTTAAAGTCAACAGGCTACATCTCCCTCCCTTTTACAGAACTGCCACTTCTGCAGTATGAAGCTTGAGACAGCTACCAAAATAGCCGTCATAGGAGAGCAAACGATAAGGATTTGCAGGTGTTGCAATAAATAGCCAAGGAGGCAACACTCTGGTTCCTTGCTTTTGTCCTTTAAAGCGAACATGTTTGCATTTAAGAGCACTGGAAGGTACAACTGATACTAAACTATAAGGGTAAATACTCCATGTTAAGTGGCTCGAGGTGTTGGACATTTAGACCAAAAGTGGAGACAAAGGCTGAGTGTAAGGCAGAAAAGGAGGAGGGGTCCGCAACAGGGGGAAGGTTTCATTTGTATTTAGCTTTCACCGAAATGGAAGTTGCCCCCATGGGTCTTTGCAGTAATTTTTTCTGGGGATTGGGGAAAGTGTATACAGTAGTACCTCTGGTTACAGACGCTTCAGGTTACAGACTCTGCTAACCCAGAAATAGTACCTCACGTTAAGAACTTTGCTTCAGGATGATGAGAACAGAAATCGTGCGGCAGGAGGCCCCATTAGCTAAAGTGGTACCTCAGGTTAAGAACAGTTTCAGGTTAAGAATGGACCTCCAGAATGAATTAAGTTATTAACCCGAGGTACCACTGTACTGTAAATATGCCTTATATTTATATATTTTATTTATATTTACGTACAAATGGACATAGCTAGCTTCTCAGAAGGCAGATCTACCATTTCTGATGGATGTGGGTCTACACCTGCATTGTTTCTCTTTGAGTAGATCAGCTGCCCTTCTACAGGTCTAGCATCCCAACAACCTCTTTACGCTTACAAGCGAAACCTTCAGCTATTTCCCTGGCTGCCCTCATCTCCTCCAGTCCTTAACTAATTGCACTTTTGTAACAATCAACTACACAGCCACCCTCTCACTTCATTTCCTGGACAGAGAAAGGCCACCAAACCAAGATAACTACATTTCAGGGTTGTCATACACTACACCGTTGGGGGGGGGGGTAAAGGGTTTAACAACATTGGGTTACTTTGCAAGGCTGGCATAGCCACAACCCCGCTGCAATGTGGGTACAATCCTGATGGTGGAGTTTACCTGCATTGGCAGAGTAACGCTCATGGGTTACGACTTCATCTCCCATGAAATCAGAGCATCTTGGCTCATCACGCCATCATCATTACAGAAAGATGGGGTAATAGATCTGCCATCTGGTGGCTTGCATTTCTTAGTACAGAAAGTATTGCTCTGATGCGTAGAGATCTTTCCTAATCTAATTAATTCAAGAGGGTTCTGGAAGCTTCTCTGTGTGAAAGGAACAAGCAGAAGGTTCATGGTGTTTGGGTTGTTCCTTCAGAGAAGCTGAGTACAGCTGGTTTAATCTGGGTCTGTTTTCTCTTTTAGTCAAGGTCATGCAGACCATAAAAGGCCAGAAGAACCCTGGGTTTCTCTTTCTCTTTCTCTTTCTCTTTCTATCTCTTTTCTTTCTGGTGTGGTGTTCTGTATACTGTATAGTGTTAAGGTTTAGTCTTATTATAAATTATTGTAAATTTAGATTAAGTCTGCTGCAACTAGATTTCTTATGGACAGTGCCAATCCTGAATGTATTAGATTTGTGACCATTTATGCTCATTTGCCTTCAGTAGCAGTAAAGCTCTGCTGGATGAAATATTAATTGCCTCTGGTCCATTTTTTGGGAATCCTGCAACGTGTTTAAGTTTTTACTCTGCTAACTATACATTGGATCAATATTGAGTAGAATTTCATGACACAACCATTTCCTAGGTGTCAATGAAAAAATAGCAAATTGATATTTCCTCTACATTTTTTGTTGTAATGACCCAATAACTGCTCCAACAAAGACAGCTTGATGTATATTAGTAGCAGCAGCAGCATCAAATATATTAAAAGTTGACATTAACTACAATGATGGCTATGAATCAAAGACCCATTCAATATTTCCTCATAATAATTTTTTACTTAACTTGTGGGAATTGTTCGGAATGTAGACAAGGACCCAACAGCCAAGGGGATTTCCAAGTTGCAACTGCTCCATTGGTATGTTTGATTTCCCTGTTAATTGTACACAATGTATTCAATGTTTCATAATCTGCGTGCTTGACCCTGTGGGATAGCAGAACGTTAACGAAGCTGCGCACCAGAATACAGCTAATTGGTATTAATGAAATAGGCATGTGTAAGGAGCTGTAATTTTAGTCACACACCTATCGTTTTTTCATTTGTTTTTAACTCTTATATTAGATTCTGTTATAATTTTGATTGGCAGTTCTTCAAGAACAGGACTTTCACGTTAAGTGCTTTGTCTCATTTATTTTAAGAGGGGAAATCCATGGTTAAACCTAATGCCCTCCCAGTGGAGTGAATTGCATTTAAGAGTGTGTTTTTAATATATATAGATATATATAGAGAGGGGGGGGGGAGATGTCCTAAGTAACATTATTCCAGTCTAATGAAGAATTCTGGAAAGTGAATGATACAATAAAAACAACATATTGCCGTACAGCACCACTGGAATTTTTTAAATTCTAAAATAATATCCTCGTGAACAGTATTCAGGCAACCCAGTGTTGCTGTTAACAGCATTTATACTCTGTTCTTCAGTCTGAAAGATTGCTAGAGGAACTTGGAAAAGAGGAAAGCTTTTTCTTCTCTCTCATTAGAACTCAGGGACATAAAATGAAGCTGAATGTTGGAAGATTCAGGGCAAGCTAAAAAATAAATAAAAGGCCACTCATCACACACCAAACACTTAAAACCATGGAACTTGCTCCCTCAAGAATAAGTGATGGCTGAATCTAAAAGAGGATTGGACAAATTCATGGAGGATAAGACTATCAGTGGCTACTGGCCATGACACTGTCAGAGGCACAATGCCCCTTAACACTAGTTACAAATAGGTGGAGTTTTATCTCCCATATCATCTGGTTGGCCACTGTGAGAACACAATGCTAGGCTAGATGGGCCTGACCCAGCAGCCTCTTCTTATGGCTTGCAGATAAAACGACAACAACACCACAGTCCCTGCCCTCAGATTCAGAACCTTCAAAAGGCAAAAGATTTCTGTTTTCCATGCTTTGAGCATGGTCTGTGTGTACCTGTTAAGTGTTGTGGGAATTTTCTTTAGTTTGTTTAGGAGGAGTGGGTATGCTGTGGTGCAGGTATTTTCAATTGTGTCCCTCTCTAGGTGTACCCATTGTTTTGTCTCATCTTCGAGTATATATGGGATTATATGGCGTATTTGGTTGGCAGTGTAATATGCTTCTATGTTAGGGATTCCCCATTCCCCCTAATGTTTCAACAAATGAAACGGATTAGTAAAAATGTTACATGGGAAAAATACGAGAGGCATTACAGATACAGTGGTGCCTCGCAAGACGAAAAGAATCCGTTCCGCGAGTCTCTTCGTCTTGCGGTTTTTTCGTCTTGCGAAGCAAGCCCATTAGCGGCTTAGCGGGCTTAGCGGATCAGCTGATAAGCGGCTTAGCAGCTTAGGATCAGCTGATAAGCAGCTTAGCGGCTTGGGGAAAAGGGGGGAGGGGAAAAACCCTGCAGGAACTCGCAAGACATTTTCGTCTTGCGAAGCAAGCCCATAGGAAATTCGTTTTGCGAAGCACCTCCAAAACAGAAAACCCTTTCGTCTAGCGGGTTTTCCGTCTTGCGAGGCATTCGTCTTGCGGGGCACCACTGTACTTCTGTAAAACAAGAAAATCTTTAATTAAAAAAAAGGAAAGGCAAAAGGCAAAAGATAAAAGGGAATGTTAAAATGTGCAACATGGAACCACTGTTCCCACTCGTCTTCCAGCTGACTGCACAAAATCAGTGCCTCAGCAAACTAGCATAGAAGCGAACAAAATGAATGTCCTGGTTGTATAAACCATTCTTCCCGTGAAATGCAGGGCTGTAAATGTATTTACACAATCGAAGCATTCCTTCAGCAGAGAGCAATTGTGGAGAACATTACTTATCCAAAATACATGTATTTTCTCAGTTTCAGCTATTGAGAATCCTCCTTCCTGCACACTTTGCCTACCAGCAGAAGGAATGCCAGCTTCCTTAAGGCATTGAAAAGCACGGTCTACTTCTGCTACTGAGATCCAATTCTATTATCCCTTTGTATTTTTATAGGTGTTTCTATTTCATCCAGGAAGAAAAGTAAACAGAAAAATGAAATGAACTTTTTGTTTATGAACTGCATGCATACCAGAGGTTGCAATTTAAACGTCAGTGCTTTGATTAAGCATGCAGCCATTGTTGGAACTGCATTCATTTGCATTCATAAACTTTCTGGGCTTATGTGGTAACCACGGACTTTAAGCAGTATAACAGCCCACTGTAGGTGAGTCTCAGGTACAGTAAACAATGTAATCTTGGCTGAATCTCCGTTTTAGGGCCGTAACCTGAGTTTTTTTTATATTCTTTATTTAAACAGCTGTATATTGTTCAATAAATTGAAAAGAATATCTATTTATTTTTGCCAAAAGCCTTTCTAGTTGTGGGCTAAACCTTCAGTTACCGCAAAGGATTATGTTTTATATAACCACTTAGTGATTGAGACAGCCTAGGACTTCACAGTTGCCACTTTGTCACTTCTAGGTGACCTGTTTATTGAGCATTCATCCTGATTTGTTTCCAGAGAGATTAGACAATGTTGGCTGTATAATGAACATTCATTCTTATCTGTTTGCAGGGAGGTTAGATGACATTGCCTCAAAGCCAGTGCTTTCCCACACTTTTCAGTGCGTTGCCCCGTCTCTTTCTGTATAGCAAAAAGTTTGGTCACTTCGCAGAGAGGGTGGTACACAACCTTCTAATCAGCTGTAATTGTGCAGCCTGAATACTTGCACTGAAAATAGAAGATTGCCAGAAGTAAATTCAGTAATGATACATTGGGCTAAAGGCATTGGCTACAATATACAATTGGAAGAATGGGAGAGGTTATGAAATCAAGGTATTAAATTTACTGTATGCAGCACGTTTAAAGAAAATATTATGAAAATGATGTATAGACGGTATTTAACACCAGTTAAATTGGCTAAAATATATAGAACAAAAAATGAATGTTGGAAATGTAAGGAAAAGGAGGGTACTTTTACCACATGTAAAGAGGTAAAAACTTTCTGGGAAATGATATACAGTGAGTTAAAGAAAATGTTTAAAAACACTTTTGTTAAAAAAACACACCATAAGCTTTCCTTCTGGGTATAGTGGGTAAAGAGATACCGACACAAGATAAAAAAATTGTTCTTATATGCTGCAACTGCGGCAAGAATTTTATTAGCCCAAAAATGGAAACAACAGAAATTACCAACAAAAGAAGAGTGGCAGATGAAACTCATGGACTTTGTAGAACTGGCGAAACGGATGGGAAGAATCCGGAACCAGTGAGATCAAGCATTCCAAAAAGACTGGAACAAATTTATATTATATTTGAAAGACAATTGTAAGCAATTAACATCACTAGCAGGGTTATCTGAAGATTTGTAAAAGGAAACTATTACCTATTCAGGTTGAGTAATGTAATATTTTAAGATATGTCATAACAAGAACAGGAAAGGAAGGGAAATGCAAAAAAGAATGATGATGATGATGTAAAAT
Organism: Podarcis vaucheri; assembly: GCF_965113315.1. Lineage (NCBI taxonomy): Eukaryota > Metazoa > Chordata > Lepidosauria > Squamata > Lacertidae > Podarcis > Podarcis vaucheri. The sequence continues at coordinate 23,446,131 of NC_138749.1, forward strand.
TAAATTTTGTAAACCATTAGGTAGGAGGGAGGGAAGTCGTTAGGCTCAGTGGAGCCAAAGAGATATAATAAGAGGATATGATGTTACATAATGTGATTATATGTAAAACTAATAAAAATGACTGTAAAAAAGGAAACATAGGATTATCAGCACATAGAAAGGACAATATATATATTTATGTGAAAATTAAGTAAGCATCCTTTTATAAAATTTAGTCGGAGAGGGTGACGGACTTATGCACCCATTGAAATGAATGAATCCAAGTTAGACATGCACATTAATTTACCTGGGCCTATTCTGATTATGACTAGCCTTGGGTTCCCCCTCCTTTTAAGAACAGCTGTTGTGGTTATTCTGCTTTTTAAGTTCAGAATAAGCCAAGATAAAAGTGTTCCTGGGGAATAATCATATGCTTTTTAATCTTCTGGTTTTTAAAATCTTTTTTTAAATTAAGAATTAAAATATTTTGGTGCATTTTAATTTGGTATTGTATGCTTTTAAAAAAATTAAGTTGCTTTGAGACAAAAAAAAAATTAATTAAGCAACCAATACATATTTAATCATCATCGTAAGTGGTTTGAAACCTGGAGGGGGAGGAAGTCCGAGGGGCAGCAAATGCCCTCTCTGAATGGCACCCCTCAGTCTTGAATGCAAAAGTTCATTTGATGAAAATAAAAAGACTTCTCCCACTCACTTCTATTTTCTGCTCAGTGGACTCACTTTCATCTCTGACACCACTAACCTGAAATGTCACTGATAGCTGAGAGGAGGCAACCAGCTGTTTTGGTCCTGTGACCTCTCATTCATCTTCCTTGACTTGACTTGCTAATGTGCTCAAAAATATCAGCCTGCAGTTTGTATAGGGCTCCTAATAGGTGTATTTATTTTAAATGTGTAAATAATTTATTTTTCATATGCCAGTGAAGGAGCAAATTTAATTTCCCACAAATGTGCAGCACATTTATTTATGTTAGAAACTGAGGGCATTTCCAGAAGTCCCTATTTTGGGATGGCATCCAATCATATATTCAAGATCATTAAATTCAAGTTGATGTGGAGCACTTGCACAACAAAGCCACTACTTGCCCGCCCGCCCCCAATCAAACTTTTTGCAACAAGGAAAGTGGTGGGGAAATGTAGTGGAAAGTCTAGGATAATATTTGCTTAATGCAACACCATCCAACCTATGCACAAACCTTGTGCAATTAAATAAGGTGAATGCTCAATATACAGGTCATCTGGAAGCAGCAAGAGCTTCTTCCAGAATGTGTGAATGGAACAATTCATACTAAGGGACAATCCAGTCAACATCCAGCATTTTGAAGTCCCAATGATTTCAATTCGGAGAGATCTAATCAAGGGGCTAACAGTTTAATCCTATACATGCATACTCATTAAGTTTCATGGGACTTATTACCATGAAAGCATGTGAGGAACCTGCAGTTCATGCAAGTGGAGAGATGGTCACAAAGAAAACGATAACAGAAGGCGACAGAAAAACAGAGGGAAAAGAGGGTGCCCTGCCTTTTTGGGCTCCGGCCCTGACCACTCCTGGCTTCATCCCCACCCATCACTGGCCATGGTCCCACCCACCACTAACCTGTGAAAAGGTTCCTCATCCCTAAAGGTAAAAGTACCCCTGACCGTTAGGTCCAGTCACAGACGACTCTGGAGTTGCGGTGCTCATCTCGCTCTTTAGGCCGAGAGAGCCAGCGTTTGTCCGCGGACAGCTTCCGGGTCATGTGGCCAGCATGACTAAGCCGCTTCTGGTGAACCAGAACAGCGCACGGAAACACCGTTTACCTTCCCACCGGAGCGATACCTATTTATCTACTTGCACTTTGACGTGCTTTCGAACTACTAGGTGGGCAGGAGCTGGGACTGAACAACAGGAGCTCACCCCGTTGTGGGGATTCGAACCGCCAACTTTCTGATCAGCAAACCCTAGGCTCTGTGATTTAGACCACAGCGCAACCCGCGTCTCCCTTCCTCATGCCTAATGACTGCCTAATGCTCCTGTTGAAATCAATGGAACTTGGCTTGACTTTGGCTAGCTTATATACCAGTTTTGGAACTGTGGTTCCTATTAACTGTATGCAAAGTTGTTCAAAGGATGTGAGGTGAGCTAGAAATCTGACACTAAACATTTTCCATTGTGAATAGGAGAAGAGAGGTCTCTTTGGGGACAATAGCATAATGGCTGGACTAGGATCTGGGAGAGCAGGGTTGAAACCCCAATGTACCCTTCAAGCTCCCTGGGTGACCTTGGGCCAGTTGCTGTCCCTCAACTTAACCCACCTCACAGGGTTCTTGGGAGGATAAGATGGGGAGAACCATGTACTCCACCTTGAGTTCTTGGAGAGGGTGGGAGATGTGTGATATAGCTGTAATAGTAAAGAAATAAGCAATAAACTAAAATGGCCACAGTTGGCCTTGGCGCTTCAGGGCTTTTGACAGCTACCATTGTACCAAAGTTTCTAGATATGGTAATTCAGCTGGGGGGGGGATACACGTAGCCAAAGTAATAGCAGTTTGAGCAGACTTGAGAAGGAAAAAGCCGGGTCAAAGACCGCCAAAGAGGTTTTAATTTAGTGACCTCCTGATTAAAGGTTAAAAAAACATTTTCTAACTTCATGACAACTAAGCCACCAGGTTAAATGCTGATTATTTATTTAAATGGATCCAGCTGTGTGAATAAACTTGAGGGAAATTACAGTTTCTGATTTCCCCCCAAGATTTTGTTTAAGAGAGTGTGAAGTAAATATTGCAAATAAGTCGGCATTAGCTGACAAGAGTTTGAACAGGTGTCTGGTGCAAGGAGGGACAGCTGATGGCTGTTTTTGGTACGCCTACTACAGCATTGCAGAAAACTGCTACACTTCTTGACCTCCCTGCCTTCAGCTACCTGCTAAAAACGTACTGAAAATGTAAACAGCGGCACATGACCAAGTTTAAATTGATGTGTGGAACAAATGAAGGGAGATCTTGCTTTTAACGTTATGAAGTCACCTCAAAATGGTTTGAGGCTTTTCTTCGAGGTTGGCCGAACGTGCCCTGCTTCTTCATTTTAAAAAAAGACTTCTGAGAAAATAGTGAAATAAAAGTCGGTGAGATGCCAGTGACTTGTGATCAGCTTAAGGAAAAGAGCCAAATCCAACAAAGGGTAACAGAACATTATGAAGAATGCTGCACTCAAGCCTCCTACAAAGCATTAAAGGCAATACCTAATACAAGCTAATGGTCATGTTTGTGTTTGTATATTCCCACTTTGGCTATTTCTCCATAGATTAGACTTGGAAGCAAACACAAGCCGTATAGTCTAACTGCAAAAGCAGGACCAATATGACACCATGGGAAAGAGTGCGAGCGAAGAAAATAGCCCCAACTTATTTAAGCAAAGTGAACTGAGTGGGAGCCATTTCATACTAGGGCACAGCTATATGAGTGTTGCAGCAGTGTTTTCAGTAATAAAAATAACCATGTAAAGCGGAGATTTTACATGGTTTATAGAGGGTATTTAAGACCTTTAAGATTCGGTTGCACAGACAAAACAACTTCACCAACATGTGGAAGAGGATATAAGGCAGTTGGTTTGTGGTGGTCACATAGAAATGAGCAACATTACAAATCAGCCTAGAATCGTAGAGTTGTACAACGTTATCCAAGCTTGGGTTTATTAACACTATTTAAAGAAGATCAGCTCAATTTACTTTATAAGGAACTCATCTCTTTTCTCCTGGTGGCGGCACAACTTCTTATAGAAAGGACTTGGGCACCTGCATATCACACGATATGTGACAGAATGTGTGGACTATTGCCTTATCTGAAAAACTGACAAAAAGGTTACATGTCCTGAACAACAAATCCAATGCGGACAACTTTACTGATATATGGTACCTGTTTATAAAATATTTGAATGAACACTCGGAAGACTGGCACCCACCGACTTGTGCACACAGATTTATGGCAAGATCTGACACCCTAATCTTCTGTTCCGGGGGTGGAGCTGGGGGAACTTAATGTTCTGTTTATATTTTGTTGAAAATAAAAACCTTTTATTAAAATAGAAATGGAAAACAACCTACCCTTCCCATGATTCTTTGTGGGAAGCCATGACTATTTAAAGGGGTATGATACTGCTATACATGTTTAGAGCAGATGAGGCCTAAATTAGGTGCATTAATCTCAATAGGTCTGCTCTGAATAAAACTTAGCTGAATACCACTCAGAAATATTTATCATTCCTGGTTCAAATCAAGCTGAGAAAGTATAGAGGCAGTGGGTCACCAGGCTAGTTACACTTTTCGCTCAGATGAGCACCAGCACTTGCACAGAAATAAAAACAATGAAATCAAAAGCCATAATGGACACAAAAGCATCACTGGAATTCTAGGTGGGGGTGGGAATGCAGACTATACAGATATCAGTGTACAAAGCCTGGTTTTGTAAACTTTTGGGTATTATAAAAATTATATTCAAACAACTTAGCTCCACACAAAAAGGTATGCCTGGATTTAGTATTTTTCAATGGTAAGTTTGAAAGAATGTGGGTAGCAAAATTTTATACAGATGCCACTTAAACCAGGAGCATTTGTTCCAATAACAACGGTAATAATAATAAGTATATAGTCTGGATCCACAGAACTTATCATGACTGTTTAGAAGTCTCAATGGACTGTATTAGTAACCAAGACTGAAAAAGATCCCTCCTCTGTTTTCTCCATTAAAACCTTCAAATTTTGCTAGTCACCAGAGAACTTCTTGTATGGTGATCCTTCATAGACTTCCCTGAGGACACCCAACCCTCTACCTGCATACCTCAAAGCAATAGCAGCACTGCAGTCTCACCCTTTCTAAATCAGAAATTGGCTTCTTCAAACCCTACCCCCCAATTTAGATAGGCTGCTGGGTCTACTCAAGGGACCTTTTGAAGAAAATGGAGGACGGGGTCGTGTACTTCAATGCTTCTGGTTGTGGTGTTAACTTAGAAGGAAATTGTGTATATATATATATATACTGTTCCAGTAACAAGAAGCCGAAAGCACCAGCCTGAAGATGACGAGTGAGACCTCGTCGAAACGTCGCACAGACACCCCGACTCTTACACGGGAAGACACCCGAAGACACCAAAACCTGCATTCCTGTACCCGTGAAAATCTACGAAAGCAATATATATATATATATATATATATATATATATATACACACACACACAGACATACAGAGTGCATTATAAGCAGCATCTAGCAGAGCTAGGCATCAAGCAGCCTTGCAAATAAGTCTATCAATGTGGCTAGTTTACCATCGGGGGGGGGGGAATATCTCTGCTTACATGCCTATATATACACACCAAAGCAAGCCATTTGTGGCACAGTAGGCGTCTGAGGGAAAGGACCCTAGGAAGAGGAAGGACCCTAGCTCTCTTCCGGTTTCTACAACCACTGCAGCATGGTTGCTTACCTTGAAGCTATAACCACCACCACCCTGCCAAACACACACACACACACACACACACACACACACACACACACACTCCTACAAGCAAGTCCCATAGAGCTCAGTGGGGCTCATTTCTGAGTAGATTAAACATGCATAGGATGATTTTCATTTTTCATTCTACAGACATTGGGGTTCTCTAGAGCCTGCCGATATCTCCATCTTGTGCATGGATGGTATTGTTTTGACTATTTAAGTAAGGGCACTCACACCTGAACATTGAAAATAGAGGAAGATCTTTTTACATTAAATCAACTATTTTCTCTCTTGCTTAGAAATGTAGTTTAGGCAAAGACAGTGAAAATCGTTAAGTCTTCCTAAGTAGCTTTGGGACACTGAAAAGGAAACAAGGTAGCGCCTGTTAAACCATCGATTTCCAACAAGTAGATGGTCAGGCGGCAGCGGGGAGAGAATTCTCATCAAAATGTCATCACAGAATTGTAGAGTTGGAAGGGGCCCTGAGGGTCATCTAGCCCAACCCCCTGCAATGCAGGAATCTCAGCTGAAGCATCCATGACAGATGGCCTTCCAATAAAAAAGAGTTCAGCACCTTCCAAGGGAGTCCGTTCCAAGTTCTCATCAAACAGTCACCTCTCGCCAGGTCCTACCCTCTGGAGCCAATGGATTCAAGTTACAAGAAAGGAGATTCCAGCTAAGCTTTAGAAGAACTTTCTGACAGCAAGACAGTGGAATGGGCTCCCTTGGAAGGTGGTGGACTCTCTTTAACTGGAAGTTTTTACGCTGAGGTTGGATGGCCCATCTGTCATCAAGCAAGGATTAGTGAATATGTTACAGAAGTCTACAGGACATGGCTTCCAATTATGGAGAAGAGGAGGAGTTTGGATTTGATATCCCGCTTTATCAGTACCCTAAGGCATCTCAAAGCGGCTAACAACCTCCTTTCCCTTCCTCCCCCACAACAAACACTCTGTGAGGTGAGTGAGGCTGAGAGACTTCAGAGAAGTGTGACTGGCCCAAGGTCACCCAGAAGCTGCAAATGGAAGAACGAGGACGCGAACCCGGTTCTCCAGATTACGAGTCTACTGCTCTTAACCACACCACCACACTGGCTCTCTGGAGTGCAATCATGGGCCAGGAATCCAAAACAGAAAATGTGATTAGTAACAAGAAGTTTGGCATCAGCTTACTTAAAAGGTGGGGGGGGGGTGTGGGGGTGTGTGTAGAGAGAGTGCTCTGTGTTTGTCTATTTTAAACAGATGTCTGGGCTTCCAGCTAAATATTAGCAACGCTGGTTGACATCAGTCAGCTGTCAGCAGTAGACCCCGCCTGAAATGCCTTGGTGGAAGCAGCACTACGCAGGAAGATGAGCAGTTCTTTGGCAGGAAGTCACTGGAAAGAGAGGCAAGTGTAGGCGGCTGATTGCATCCTTCTTTCATCACCTGGGAACCCATCTAAATTTGTGACCCCCAGTGGCTGTCCTGACCAGAAACGCATTCCCTTGGGGGAAGGCCAGCGTCCTAATGTTACAATGCTCATTGATGGCTGTCGTGAAGGACACCCCTTCCTCAAGTTCACTGCCACGGAGGTCCAGGGAACTGTGGCTGCTGCATGTCTGCAAGCCCTGGAAAGCACCATACATGTGGATTGTTTCGTTCTCTCCCCGAGGGCGCTTTGGGCTTCTCTTGTCATCAGCGGACTGCAAGGCTGCATTGCATCTGTCTGATATTTCCCGCAAAATTTCGTTCACTTCCATCTCCTCCTCCTCTTGCTCAGCGATGGTCACCTGCTTGAGGCTCCTCTTGTTGGGGCCATTGGCAAGGGAGAGGTCGGCGCTGTCTTTGCACTGTGGGATCATCAGCTTCTGCCAAGAAACAAAGATATCAAGCACTCTAAATCATTCAGTGCATGAGTGTATGCCAACCTGGAAGGGGGAGTTGGAAATCAACAAGTCTAATGTTTTTTAAACCAACAGCACCCCCTACAGAATAAACTGCTGAAAACCCTCATACTCCTGAAGGATATAGGATTGTGGATCTAACATAGTTACCCACTGGGATTTACAGCACCATAGAATGACCAGGGTTCAGCTCCTGAACCTTATTTGGTACCCTGTGGGGAGATGAATGTGCCCTTGGGCAAGTGGAGAGACAGAGGTTCCATTCTCCCCATGCAACATCAGCAGGACATCCAGATCAGCAGGGACAACTGCCAAAAAAGATGCCAAATTGAGAAAGACATTCCAGTACTTACATCCAGCACGGAGGCAAGCTGCTTCGCTTGGCTGGCCAGTTCCTTCAGTTGGATATTTCTTTCCTTCAGGGAGGCAATTTCCTCCTGCTTTTGGGTCAATGTCACTTGGAGCTGTTGGGAGAGGAATAGGAGATGAAGTTCTGAAAGTCACTGGAGTACAAAGAGTGATCTGCCTTCTCCCAATCGGGTGCCCTCCAGAAGTTGGATTACAACTCCCACCATCCCTGATCATTAGCCATGCTGGCTGGGGCTAATGGGGATTGCAGTCCAAAACATCTAGAGGGCACCAGGTTAGGGAATGCTGCTGGGGAATGTTTGTGTACTGGCAAGCAGATGTCAAAAGGTTTCTTGATCAGGCCTCTGGTGGGCCACTGTTAAAGGCTAGTGGGCTGTATTCCGATCTGAACTGCTTTAGAGGAAAGTTTAAATGTATATTTTTTGTCAATATGCTCCTCTCATTCTTATACAGCACCCCACTCATTTAACTTTGCAAGTACATCTCAAAAGCCACAACTGTAGAACGTTTAGGTGATAATTTCCAACAATCTTAGCAAGTCCTGCAAAATGCAATTTTACAGAGGGGAAAACCCAGCCAAAGTGAACAGAAAAATCATTTTCCTACTGGCCTCCTTGAATGCATAATTTACACCTTACCGGGTTCAATAGAATTTGAATCTGTGATGTGAAGTCCACTTTACCGGGAACAGCTGTGATTAAAGCAACCATTGCTTCCATTTGGTATAATGGATGGTGGATTTGTTTACATTTTATTGAAAGCTAAAGGAAACCCTGGATCCTTCTGTGAACAAATTCCACAACTCTGTGTGTTTTACTCAAAAGGATGCTCCATTGAGTAAAATGAAATTTACTAGCGTAAGTAAGTTTGCAACACTGCGGTAGGGCCAATCCAAAATAATTTAAGAATTGCAAATGGACATCTCAGTCTGCAAGTCATTTACTAAGCTATTCATATTCAGGTTTTTCTTTAGACACAAGTGTCACTGAAACCAATGCAACTTGCTTTCATTTAAGTATGTTTCATCTCAGTGTGCTGTTCCAACTTAAATCCATGTCATTGTCCTAAGTGGCTTCCTGCAAAGAAACCAGCCAGGCTGGCTTCAGAGTAACTTTCTTTCCCCATATTCATTTTATTTTTATACCTGGTTGTTTTCCACAAGTGCATCCCCTAGAGCTTTCTGGTTCTGATTTGCTAAGTCTTTCCAGTACTGCTCAGTGGAAGAGATGTTTTCTGCATTCATCTGAGAGGCAGAATCGTCCTCTGCAGGCTGACGAAAGCAAGGGCTGAAGGATCTTCCATCATCCACAGGGAAAGGGAAATCAGCGCAGTCCAGCAGAGGTGGCATCAGAGAGGATGGATCTAGGGAGACCAATAAGAAACAAGTGATGCAGCTGATTGACTCCTTATTTGACATGCACAGGTCAAACACAAGGTGCTTTTGGCACAATGAATTGTGACTTTGAAGTTCAGATGAACAGCAAACAAAACATGAAGTAGTTTAAGATCTGCTTTGCTTTTTGAAAGACTAATTAGGACCCTTGCATGGAAGAGTGGTGTGCTGGGCTGAGGGCTTTAATTATTTCCCTTAACCTGTCCTTCCCTCCCACAGTAAATAGCAGCTTTGGTGGGGTTTGACAGGGAACAAGCTGCAGTTCCAAACCAGTCTCCATACTCCCTGCAGCTGCTTTTAACTTTGATACAAATCATGGCAGATTCTGATTATGGCTATCCAACATCTCATCTATCGTAGTTGAACCTTTTGAAATAAGCAAGAGCAGCCTTTTTCATTGGAGGCTGAAGATTGCCCGCCTGTGCTTTAAAGCAAATCTCATTAGTCAGTCACCTTAATTATCGTCTGCATTTTAATTTTTATTGTGTTTTATGTTTTAACACCACATACCACCCTTATATTTTATGATAAGATGGTATAGAAATGCTTTTCTAAATAAATACCTAAAAATGCTGTCTAACAGAAATTTGACACGTATTTACTTAGAAATAAGTTCCATTGTTTGTCTTGTATTTCTTGTGTTGACAAGGGTTTGTTATTTTTATAAAAGTCTATTAGGCGATATAAGCCTTTGGTTCGCCAGGTTTTTATCTTGAGGTTTTGTGCTGCATGGTGGAATAATGGGTGGTACGCCAGGGGGAGAAATAAGTTCCATTGTGTTCAGCTTTGTTTCCTTCAAGGTGGAGATGTATAGGTTTACAGCCTAGGGGTTTAAAAGCTTTAAACACAAATCCACATTGAGGATCAAACTAGCTGTGGCATTGAGAGATCTGATCTCCAGCTAATTTGTTTTGAATTTCCAATAGGCGAAAGGTTATGTGAGATCTGACTGGAAACATGGTACTGAGAAAGTGAAGTTTAGTCTCTTCCCTCTCTCACCATTTTCCTAATTAAGTTTTCTCCTGTGTCCTAAATTTGCTATTTCATTAGAGGGCAAAACATATCCAATCACAGATCTCTCATCATGCCTAGTTTAAGTCTTAGCCTAATCAATGAGCAAAAGTATTTTGTGAACTAAATAGGATTATAGTCCTTAGCTGATTTAAAGATATTTATCAATAAAGAAGGATTCCCAGATTAACTGGGTAAAAGTGTTTTTAAAAGACAAAAAAACCCAATAAATACACTGTTTACTTCTGAATAGACCCGTGCAGGATGCAGAAACCCAAAAGTTTTAACCGGTTTTTAATCCAGGTGTCCTCACACTAAGCGTTCGTCCTAAGACTGCCCTTTCCTCTTTGACAGGCGCAGTTTTAAACTGGACTCGGTATACTTGCCCGATATGAAGTTATCCACGGCATCGCGAAACTCCTGGAAATCAAACTCTGGCTCGGGTTGCAAGCACGGGCTCTGAAATATACAAAAGGAACGAGGCAGTTAGGGGGAAAAAACCCTTCTCGATTCTCAGTTCCTGCTCGTTGCTCATTCTTTGGCAAGTTTCAGTGTACGCACTTAAAAAACGCACCTGAAAATCCACTGGCCATGCTGAACAGTGGAGCCGGCAAGCTTGCACTGCCATGGCAAAAGGAGAAAGCAAGAGGCGCTATCTACGCAGCGGCGCCTAAGGAGGAGATGTGAGAGCAGCAATCCCTGCCAAAATGTTCAGGGTAAGAAACAAGCTGGAAAAGCCAACCACACGCTTCGCCACCGGGGCTTCCCTTTACGTCTCTTAGCGCACTCTCATTGGCTAGCCTCACCAGCCAATCAGATTCATTTGAGCGGGGCATTCCGCTAGTCCCGGGCGAAAATTAACCCTGAACTGTATAGTTTTTCAGCTGGGACGTACTAGCCACGCCCCTTGCGTAGGTTCAAAGAGGAGGAGATTCCTAGCAGTATAAGAACCCATCAACCGCTTAAACCGACAGTCAATTTGGGTTTGCAAAAGGTCCTTAAGCAGATTTAACCGGTTTCTGGGTTGCGATCTTCAAAAGTTTAACTTTTTACCTTTATCCTCTACATACTGCATTTTGTTTTATTGCTATGGCTGGTGGCTGATGCAAATACAGATTCATTCATTGAAAGAGATGAGCTAGCTTCTGCTGTTTTTGTGGGCTGCATCCAAAGTGCTTTGAAACATTACATAGTCTGGTGGCTATTTTCTTTGGGGGGGGGCTCAGATTTCTTCCCAGATAAAACTGCCCAACCGCGCAATCATGCTCGCTTTTATTCAGAAGGAAAGAACTGTGCTCAAGGGACGGTACTTCCTAGCCTATCACAAAAAACAAACAAAAAAAAATGATGCGGAGCGGGAGTGACTTCGTCCGTGTCCCTTGCCAAAGGTAGCAGCATCATTGCAAAGAAAGGCAGCGCTTATGTCTCGGACTGGTCTTGTGCTGCAACCGGTATTTATTGCAAAGCACTGGAAAACAAGGGGAGCAGCTGCACTGCGGATCCACACGATACACTTAAAGCACATTCAACGCACATTGGTCCCCCATCCCAAAGAATCCTGGGAACTGTAGTTTGACAGGGAACTGTAGCTCTGTGAAGGGAAAATGTCAGTTCGCAGGATTCTTTGAGGCAAGTCATGTTATTTGAATGCGCCTCAACTATACCCCGGACCCACTATAAACAGCGCCATTTCCGTTAATTGAGGTTTCCCGCTTCTCTCTCCTTTTTAAAAAAGATCCTAATTCTAGTGTGCTTTCATCCATGAACCATACAGGAAGGGAGGTACTTGCGCCCTAATAAATCCCTTTAGGCGCAATCTAGGGAGGTTCGCCTTTGGTCATGTGAACCATGAAAGTTTGGTGCCCTACTGTTGTGAAGGGGCACCCTTAGGGTGGCACACGCTGCCTGGGGCGGGTCAGGGGGTAGTGCTACACAGGCTGGCCTGCTGCCACCATGTGGGATAGAGGATGCTATCAGAGATGATGCCACTGCCAGACCGGTTGGCTTCTTCATGTGGAATTGGGCCTGGGAGCATTTTCTCCTTGCAAAGTGTCTTGAGGCAGCGCTGCTAGTTTTTTCCCCCATCATAGCCCCGATCCGGATCAACCTCGACTTTAAAAGGGGAGGTGTCATCACGCATAATGGGGTGAACAGCATCACGTCTGCTTCGGGCCCAGGTCTGGGAAGCGTGTCAATAAAGACCAAAGAGGATGAGGGGGCGACGGTTGTCAACTACCTGCTGGGTCGTTGCAGCGCCTCTAGAAACTTCCTGCTGAAAGACGCCCGTGCAGTCGGCTAAGTCTTGCCAATCGATGGTCGACAACGCTAAAAAAGGGGGGGGGGAGCAGATCAGTGTTTATTTAAAAGGGTAGGAGACTGGGAAGTTTTTTTAAAAAATGCAAGAAAATCATGTTAGATTTGTCAGTATAGAAACGCAAATCCTGTGTGTGTGTGTGAAATATTTCATTCCAGATTAACCAGTCCTCTGGTTGTGTCGATTCCTGGGACTAGATGACCTTTGGCGGTCCCTTCCAGTTCTACGATTCTATGAAATACAAATTGCTAAAGGAGTAACCTTAGTAGTGGTCTCCTCTCAAGCAAGGCACCTGCGGTAGCTGTAAAAACTAAAGTGCAGGAGGTCATTAGGGCGGCTCCGCTAGCCACGCCCCCAAGAAAGTTCAAAAAAGCAGACAGCTCTGTCTCTGTACGCACGCACATACAATAGGTACAAAGCATACTGTTTAATCCATTAGGATCATAGTCACCGCAAGCCGACAGGTAGTTTCCATTGAACCCTGGATGCTTACTTCCGAGCGAATAGGTGGTAGTCAACTAACTTTTACTCCGAGAAGAACTGTTGGGATTAATGGGTCATGTCCATTCATTTCAGTGAGTCTACTTTGTGGGAAACCAGGTGAAATACCACCCACAGTCAGCTGAAACACAAATCTTTAGCTTTTAATTCAAAATGCAAACAACCTTGCACAGAAGAGTTACTGACTAGCATTAAGCCGATACGCCATCAAAGAAAAGGAAAGAAGTAGGCAGCCTCTGCCTGATTATTTCCCCCGTCTCTTGACTTCCTCTGCTAATCTGACACAATTATTAAATGCTTATTATCACCTCATTCATGTGTCAGAACAAGGTCCCCCCCCCACACACATTAATTATTATGATGCCCCAGCATTTTCCCTGCTGGAAGAGAGGCAAGTTCCGAGCAGTGTTCTCTTGCGTTTCCCCTGCATTACACCACGAACTGCGATACGAAAGAGGGTAGTTAAATGGACTTTTTTTTTAAAAAAAAACGCACTCACCTAGATCTACAGAATCCGGAGGTGGGTCGTTATAAATGGCTATTGGATTGCATCTGAGGTTGCTATTCCGTGGCACCTGCCGGCAAACAATCACAAACAACAGCATTAAGGTTTCAAGGTTTCTCTTCTGGGCACATTTACTTTAGAGAAAGTGAAGCGCCACTGGGGACTTACTTCCGAGTAAACATGCAGAGGGCTAGGTCGGAATAACCCTTTGAATCCTTACTACGTACTGGGTAAAAGTACCGGTACTTAGGAGTGCGTTGTAAGGGCAACCTTATGTGGACAGGGCATCTAAAACAAAAGGTGCCGGGGCTTAGTTTTCCCTGAAAATTGTGCCCTTTGCAGTAGAAACACCTTCACCTAACTTCAGATGGCAACTGGTTGTTCTGCATGCAGAGAGCTCTGCACGTGCTCAGAGACACTCCTTTCCCGGCTATTAGTCCCCATCTTCTAGCGATGGTTGCATATTGGAATGGCCTTTTTTCCTGGCCGGGGGCTGGGGAAATGCGCTTGCTCTAACCGCTGGGCGACGCTGTCTCCCGCCGCAGAACGGCTGCTGCAGGCAGGGAGACAGGTTTCCCCGGCTTCGCAGCCTCGCCTTCTCCTTCCAGCAACGCACCTTTCTCTCTGCTTTACTGCCCGGCTTTTTGCCCAGCCGCTCGGCCAGATCCTGCACCCTGTTGGGGCACAGGCTGCCGCAGGCCTGCCTGCCGCCGCGGCTTTGCATGGCACTTGCTCGGCCGGCTGGCTGGGCTCGATCTGAGCCGCCCTTCGAGGGGAGCCTGGCCGCCTCTCTGGGGAGGAGAGAGCCGAGGGGAGGCGGGCCGGCGGCCGATTGAGCGCCAGAGGTGGCGCCTTCGCCTTGGCACGCTCCAGCCTGGCAACAAGGGAGCCCAGCCCAGCCCTCTCCCCTCCTCTCCCCTCTGGGATTAGACCCAGCCGCCGCCGAGGCCGCCGCGCGGAGCCCACGCGCCAAAGTGCGCCCTTTCGCCAGGCATTGGCGCCGCGGCCAACCGACGAGCGGGGAGCTGCTTCGGGTGAATTCTCCAGGGACGGGAGGCGAGACTATTGGGAATTCACTTGTCCCCAGGGCTCAGTCTGCCCTGGTTCTCTCACCCCTAGAGATTGGAGGGTGCCTCTGAACATTTGTAAAACACCTGTTCCCCCCTCCACCACCACCCGTTTTCACAAGAACAGCCTGCTGGTCAGGGGTGCCAACTGGGATAAAATATTGGGGAGCCCAGGTAAGCTCCGTCCCACATAACTGATCACATGACATGGTGTGCGTGCACACACACACACACACACACAATTTGAATGGCAATGGCCATCAACTTTGGAGAGGCCCAGCTCCCTCAAATATTTTATTGGAGAGCTGAAGGGACCTGGGCCCCTAGGAGGTGGCTGCTGGATCCTGCACATGGCAGATTCTCACAGTGGCCAACCAGAGCACAAACCCTCCCGTGGTTTCCAGCAATGCATTGGGAAGCATTTCTACCTCCAGCTGTGGAGATGCAGCATTGCATTGATAGCCCTCTCCTCCATTAATTTGTCTAAGCCTCTTTTCAGCTTCATTGGACGTCCACAAGTTCTAGTGCTATGAAGGAGGGAGAAACCTGTTTCCTGGCCCACTTTTTCTGTGCCATGCATAGTTTTATAAACATCTATCATGTCACTTCTTACATGCCTTTTTTCTAAACTGAAAAGTCCCAAACTCTGCAACCCTTCTTCCTTTTTTAAAAATATAATTTTTTCTTAAATTTTGTTTTACAATTGAGAATATACATTTAAACAACCTCAATCAATGACTTCCCTTCTTCTCTTTCCATGGTTCATTTTGTATAGCATAAATTTTATATACACTAAACCATTCAGTATTCCATTATTACTTCCATCAAAACTTATTTACACTGCTGAATTTATCTTAATGCTGCCAACGTTTTCAAGTGTACACAAATTCCCCCCATATATTCAATAAACATTTTCCAACCTTCTTTAAATGAATGTTCTTGTGCTCTTATTTTATAAGTTAGATCTGCAAGCTGCGCATATTTCCATAGTTTAAGTTGCCATTCTTCTTTGGTTGGGACCTCGGGCGTTTTCCATTTTTGGGCTAACGAAAGATGGGACGCCAACTCTTCTTCCTTAAGGGACTCTCTCCATCTCATAGATCATTTTGGTTGCCCTTGGCTGAACCTTTCCCAACTCAGCCCAACCCAGAACTAGGCTGGTTTGCTCAGATGTAAGTCTTAGGGGCCCGGCGATTCCCAAGTTAAGTGTTCTCACACAGGACTGGTGCCTTAAGCATCACGGAGCATCTCTTTGTGGTGGTTCAAGTGCTCATGGGCATTGCTTGATTAGGTGAGATTTGATGGCTCGCAGCTACCTGATCTACACAGTTCAGCAGGATAAGGTGGTAGGGCAGACTGCAAGACAATTGAAAAATTGAATGAACCTTACATTATTGAGTTTGAGTTCCAACAGATGTCAAGGGAGTTGAAGTCTCCAACTTTATGCACTTGGTGCCTGGCCAGTTGAAATGGCACAAATTAAGTGCATGAAAGGCAGAGAGCCTAAAAGCTCTTTCCACATCTGGTTTTATCAGGGCAGAAAGAGTGTGAAAGCTCTTCACTTTGCTTACCTTTTCTCCCAGGCACTGGAGGCCATTGCAAGATCTCGGATGGCCCCATGAGACCTCACGCCAGCCCCAGAAAGTAAGGTTGCTTGTGCAGGGAATGTAACCCCCAGTGTAAGATACAAGTCCACTCTGTATCTTGGTTAGTTGGAAGGCCTTCCCACGCCAATGGTTTGACGTGTTGCTACAGCAAGATTAGGGCCCCCAGGACTTTTCATTTTTAAAATTAAGTATTGCAGGGCTAGATTCCATGGAGCTGCATGGATCAAAGTTTCCTTTGAGCCAAAATACAATACAGTGGTACCTCGGGTTAAGTACTTAATTCGTTCCAGAGGTCTGTTCTTAACCTGAAACTGTTCTTAACCTGAAGCACCACTTTAGCTAAGGGGGCTTCCTGCTGCTGCCACGCCACCGGAGCACGATTTCTGTTCTTATCCTGAAGCAAAGTTCTTAACCTGAAGCACTATTTCTGGGTTAGTGGAGTCTGTAACCTGAAGCGTATGTAACCTGAAGCGTATGTAACCCGAGGTACCACTGTAGTTTAGGTTGTATACACACTCCTGTTTACTCTGAATCCAGTGCACTCCCGCTGCCAGTTTAGGAAGTGGTGTACACACATTAGCCACAATCTGTATCTGCCCTGTCATTTCTTATTAAATACTGTGTTTTCATGCGTTTCCTCGTAAATTGCCTTAAATCGGAATTGAGAAAAAGAATGTCCTCGCTGTACTTTAAGCCAGTAACGTGTGCACAGCCTATGTATGGAGAGAGCAATTTAAAACTCGGTAGTGCAGGAGCATCTCCAGTGGAAAGTCATGCACAGAGGTTTTCTTTGCAAGCTGCCACTCACATTGTATATTGTGACATATGGCAAACGAATCCGTCAGGGTGTGTCAATGTATGCTGAAATGGGTATCGCCAAAGGTGGGACATAGGGCATCCATACACCAAGATTGTCAGGTGCATCTGTTACAAGGAAACCTTGCACTACATAACAGGTGGTCCGTGTCCTTTTGTAAAAAAAAAAGGGGGGGAGAGCGGTGATGGTAGTTTCTTTCATTGAATGCAGACCTGTGGAAGAAGTGTAACGAATCCTATTATGGCTGTTGCAGCTGCACGTTGGTGCAAATCAATGAGAGCCAAAACACAACTGGGACTGGCATCATTCAGATTCTCTTCTGCTGGCCTTATCTTGCCCTGAACTCCTAGAAATGAGGTCTTGTCTTTTTACGTTGGGTGAAAGACAATAGGATTTGAACTCAGGTCCTGCTTTGGAGGGGTGGGCAGGCAGGCAGGCAGACAGACAGGGAGGACAACTTTCTCCCTAGCACTGGCCTTATATGAATTTGAGGGGTGGGGGGAACCTTCCCTGCAGAGGCAGGAGGAAAAAAGAAGCCTTGCTTACTCTGCTTTACTGTATGTTTTTACTCTATAAAAAACTTAGGCTCCGGGGTGGAAGTGCCAGCCCTGACTCCTGTGGCACTACAGGAACATAGGGAGCTGCCTTATACCAGGTCAGATTATTTGTTTATCATACTTAGTATTGTCTTCTTTGGCTTTCCAGGGTCTCAGGCAGGGGAATCTTCATGCTA
The DNA here is from genome assembly GCF_965113315.1 of Podarcis vaucheri. Classification (NCBI taxonomy): domain Eukaryota; kingdom Metazoa; phylum Chordata; class Lepidosauria; order Squamata; family Lacertidae; genus Podarcis; species Podarcis vaucheri. The sequence continues at coordinate 23,463,802 of NC_138749.1, forward strand.
CCTACTATCTCATCCAATGGAACAGCAAAAGCCTACAGGGGGTGGGAAGACTGCATTGGAAATCCACCTCTCCAACGAGCCCGCATAGCTCTGCACACTGCAACAAGGTTCCCATTCCAGGCTACCTACGGAGTCCTGAGCAGGAGCACACCTCACTGGAGTTGGGGTACACAGCAACATTTTCTAACAAGTCCCGTATCTATGGGACTGCCTCTTCTGGTATGCCCCGCAAAGGACCTTAAGGTCCATGAACAACCATAGTTTAGAGGTCCCGGGCCCTAAGGAAGTCAGACTATCCTCCACCAGGGCCAGGGCCTTTTCAGTGATGGCTCTGACCTGGTGGAATGCTCTGTCCCATGAGACTAGGGCCCTTCAGGATTTAACCTCCTTCCGTTGGGCCTGTAAGACAGAGCTATTCCGCCTGGCCTTTAATTTGAACTCAGCCTGCTCTTCTATTTCCCGTCCTTTCCCTTCCCTTCCCTTCCCTTCCCCTCCCCCTTTATGAAGATCACCCGCTCTGAGACCCCACAGCTAATTCTCCCTCGTCTCCTTGCTGGCCCAATAGGACCAATTCAGCCAGCTAGCCCTGGGGATTATCTAATGCTTATTTCCCCTAAATTGATTTTTGAATTTTATAGTTATTCATGTTTTTATACTGTATTTTATGCTGCTTTTATAATTAAGAGCTTTAAATTTGTTGTTAGCTGCCCTGAGCCCAGTTTTTGAACCGGGAAGGGCGGGGTATAAATAAAATTTTAATATTATTATTATTAGTCTTTTTTATTGTAAAAAAAAATTTTTTGTCATGGCACACAAAAGGGAAGGTGAACCAAGTGTGCAAGGGTCAGACTCCACATTACGAAGCCGGACCTGTTCTAGATCGGAGGTGGCACCAAAACACAGTAGTAGAGTCTCCCAGTTAGGTTTCAAGGCCAGAAATAACTCTGGGTAGGGGAAAATCAGCTGAGGAGAGGGAATGAATGAGCGAAAGCAGAACATGGTGAAGATGTTCAGCACTCCCTTGTGGACAAAATGGTAGACAGGGCCAGAGGGCAAAAGTGAGCAGAGCAATACAGTGGTGCCCCGCAAGACGAATGCCTCACAAGACGAAAAACTCGCTAGACGAAAGGGTTTTGCGGTTTTTGAGCTGCTTCGCAAGACGAGTTTCCCTATGGGCTTGCTTTGCAAGACGAAAACGTCTTGCAAGTTTGTTTCCTTTTTCTTAACACCGTTAATACAGTTGTTACTTGACTTCGAGGAGCAACTCATAGAACGCGGTGTGGTAGCCTTTTTTGAGGTTTTTGGTGATTTTTGAAGCTTTTCCAAAACTTTTCCGACACCGTGCTTCGCAAGACGAAAAATTCGCTAGACGAAAAAACTCGTGGAACGAATTAATTTCGTCTTGCGAGGCACCACTGTAAATATGAATTGTAGCTTTGTACAATAGTCTAGTTTCTTCATACACTCACACATCCATCTCTGTCCTCCATCCAGGAAAATGAGAAGTACTGTCAGAGTTCAAGGACACATTCAACACATTCAATCTGGGGGGGGGGGGATAAGCCAGGAGGGTGCAAAGCAGGGCTTGTGGGCTGCACTTGGCCCCCAGACCTGAGATTCCACATCCTTGATTTTCAACATTTAATGCCAAGACATGGGTCTAACTCCAAAACTGCAATTCTAAACACATTTACTAGATGGTAAGCTTCTTTGGGCACAGGGGACTTACTTCAAAGTAAACATGCACAGTATTGTGCTGTAAGGGACCCAATATAGGACTGAGTTGTTTTTAATACCTGCTGGTTGCACCAAACACAGTCAAATAGTGGGTGGGTTGAGGGATGTGTGGTAGGCAGGGAGGTGTTGCTGAACTCTTCCTCCCTGTAACCCTCAATCCACATAAAAGGAAACAGAAAAGGTGACATGCCAGTGCCATTACAGACAATTACTGATAAAAGCTTTATTAGATAAACGCCTTTACAGTACTCTTGTCTTTCCTATGGCTGAGCACTGAACTATCACCTCAATAAATACAAGCAGGCATAATGTACACTGTTTACAACTTCAATTTGTTACTTAAAATAATGCAAGTGCAATATAAGACAAGTTTACTGTGCAAATAAGAATTTGAAATTACATTAAAAATATTAGAGAAGCCATTGCTTAGTAAATTACGTTCTAAACCAACAACATAGCTTCCATTACAAATAAATATCATGTAAAACTCGTTGAAGAGACTATTGAACAAAAGTTAAGAAGAGAATACTGTTATTTGAGAGGTATTGCAACTATCAGTGGTCCTTCCGTACATGCATTTGAAAAATCGGACAAACTTCCAAATGCATGGTCTTCAAGTATTTTTGTTTGGTCGGCTCATTTTTCTAAGTGCAGACACTGATCTGAAATCTCAGGGGGTAGCACCAGAGGCAGAGAGTCCTCATTCAAAGACACCAGTAAGTGCAGCTTGTCCAAGCAATCTTGTAAAACCCCCTCTGGATAGTCACTTAATTGCAAGTCCAGCGGTTTCTGATGCTGCAACATCTGATCAGCCAGGCCCAAGCAACAAACAGCCAGCAAGGAAGGCATGTATTTGTTAAAAGCATAGTCGGCCAGGCTAAGTTCAGCCACACCTTTGGCCAGAGCTTTGGCATTCTTGGCCTCCCAGGCATCAACTTCACAGGCCTCCATCCGCATATGAGTGAAGTGTTCCAGGAAGAAGCTGATGGTGGGGGCTGCCAGGTTGAAGTGGAGTTTGTTCAGAATGATGCACTCCAGGTTGCAGAGCTGCTGGCGAGAGAAAGTGTCGCAGCAAAGAGCCAGGAGCTGTTTCGCCTTGGGTGGGTGCACTTCCACCTGAAAGGCACACAAGCAAAGGAAAGAGTGCACACCATTAGCACAGAATATGAAAGAAAACAATGCCTGTGGGTATTTCAGAACAGGTATAAATGTGTTACGGCTATTACATTCCCAAAGGTAAAGCACTTCTCATTATCACCTGTAATTTAGTAAAAGTCAGATGCAATGCAACTAAACAGGAACATTTTCAATATACTGCCCACCTCCAGCCTGGTGGGAGTTTCACATAAGCTTAACTCTCTTCTAGCCAAATTAGGAGTCGGGAACCTTGTGGCCTAATTTAATGTGCCTGATGAGGAAGAAAGAAACAGGGAGAAAGGGAATGTGGACAGAGAAAGCACACACATGCTCAGAGGGGTGGCAGAAGCAGAAATAAAGAAAGGAGCACCCTAGCTACTTTTGATTCTAACTCTCCTATTACAGCCACCAGCCCCATGGACCTCTGGCCTACCCCTCCCCGCCAACAGATTACTCCTGAGGAAAAATGGTGCTTAACAGAAAAAACTTCCTACTCCTGATTCAAAACAAGAGAATTAAATGGCCTCAATTTGACTGTGCACAATTATATTGTTTAAGGTTGTTGCTCATCTCTACAACTGCTGTGCACACCTTCCCTGTTTGGGAGAAATTTGGTGAACACAGTGGTTTAGATCCTAAGTTAAGCTAGTTTAACTTCACAGAACTAAAAGTTCCTGTTCTCTCCTCCAAACTGCGCTCTACGTGGGGCTACCTTTGAAGGTGGCCCGGAAACTACAACTAATCCAGAATGCAGCAGCTAGACTGTTGACTGGGAGCGGCCACCGAGACTACATTGGCTCCCAGTACGTTTCCGAGCACAATTCAAAGTGATGGTGCTGACCTTTAAAGCCCTAAATGGCCTTGGTCCAATATATCCGAAGGAGCATCTCCACCCCCATCGTTCTACCCAGACACTGAGGTCCAGCACCGAGGGCCTTCTGGCAGTTCCCTCACTACGAGAATCCAAATTACAGGGAACCAGGCAGAGGGCCTTCTTGGCAGTGGCGCCTGCCCTGTGGAACGCCCTCCCACCAGATGTCAAAGAGAACAACAACTACTTAGAAGACATCTGAAGGCAGCCCTGTTTAGGGAAGCTTTTAATGTTTGATGTATTACTGTATTTTAATATTTGGTTGCAAGCCGCCCAGAGTGGCTGGGGAAGCCCAGCCAGATGGGCGGGGAATAAATTATTATTATTATTATTATTATTATTATTATTATTATTATTATTATTATTATTACCTGTGACCACATAAAAACCTCTCTTGGAGGGTCAAGGGTCTTTCCTGAACTAGATTGAGATGGGAGTTTGAGGGGCTGCTTATGGAAGGAGGAGATGGGAAACTTTCCTTCTATAAATGTCCTTATGATATCTTATGATCCAAGCATGAGTTTAGGTGCTCTACCCCCACCCTCCCCACATGTTCCTTCTCACATTGTGCAGGAGGACTCCTGATCTTTCCAATAGGCTTTTTGAGGGGCACAGATGGCTGCAAGGAGGAAGGAGGGAACAGGAAACTTTCATCCTGTGAACTTCCTTAAGTTAGCTTATCTGATCTTAGGATCCAAGGGATAGCAAGCTGTTAGCAGTGAAATACCTTCTGGAAAGGCCCTAAGAGTCTGAGCTACATGTCTGCCATATTATTTACATTCTTTCATATAAAAATGAATTTGCTAGGATGGAAATGGGTTGAGATATTTGAATTTATGAACACATCTTTAGTATCAGAGTACAAAGCCATGCAACCTACAAGTGACCCAACTGTAGTCAGGAATCTCATGTAACTTATTGGAGCCTCTTAAATCACTATGGTTCAGAGATCCCTTCTGTTATAAGCTGTTCTTATAGTATGTATTCAATAGCAATAACAAACCATACTACCTAAACAATGGAGAGGGCTGTTATTGTTATTATTATTATGATTATTTTACTATTAGGCAATCTGTCAGTATGCTTTTTATTATGTTTTTATCATCGATGTTTTGTAATGTGTTTCTAATGTTGTACGTGGTCCTGAGATATTTTAATAAAGGGAAGTATATAAACTGAATTAATCATAATAATAAAAAACAAAGGGGAGAGCCTCTAAGTCCTTGTACCTGTTTGCAAGAGATGAAGAGGGAGGTGACCCCTAGGAGTTGGAAGCAGTCAGCAGCCACTGGGGTGGTGGTAAGGAAGCGGTCTAGAGTGTTTACTGCCAGGCATAAGGACTCAAAAGAGAAGCCAAAGTGTTTATGTACTGGAATTAGCCAGCTGATCAGTTTGCACCGAGCCTCTGCAGTTATCTGGGAAGCAGAGAAGAGAAAAGGTTATGATGGGAAAAGAGGCAATAATGAAATAAAGAGGCAACCATTTACTGTATTATAGACTCTTATCAATGAGAACCAAAATATTACATCAAAGTTTTAGGACATTTACTGAATTCCTTACTCCTGCCTTGTAAATAAGTACTATGTATTAGTTTCAACTGAAATAACAAAATTATTCTCCCATGTGTAATGATTTTTATGAACACCAGTGACAGAAATCAAAGAAACTAGGTTATCAAAAGAGCTGCCTGGTTTCATGATGGAGTTTATTTTTACTTTGTTTTAAGGCAGCAAGATGTTTGCAATTTTTGTGGTGGCTGCAGAAACCATCATGCACAAGGCTACAACATAAAGCTTATGTCCCACATGCACAAATAGAGGAGTAGTAAATAAAGGACTGCATAAATGCTGAAAGTAGACATACAACCTTTTCACAAATGGAAGCAGACTGCTGCACACAACAATGGGAAAATATATTCTCAGGGGAGGCATGTACGGAGATGTACTACTCTTTCTTCAGTATCTCCCATAGAAACAATGAAGCACATATTGGGGTAGAGAGTGAAAAGTAGTAATGGGGTTCATCTAGGCTTGCCATATGTCAGGAAAATTCCTGACGTGTCCTGGTTTTCGGGGGGGGGGGGGGAATTTGCCGAAGCGGCAAAATGTCAGGGAAAACCAGGATGTATGGCAACGCAATGGGGAAAGCAGCAGAAACAGCTCCAAAAGTTTATTTTGGGGGGAGGTTTCCCCCCAAAAGCTCAACAATTTGGGTAGGTTTCTAAAAAGAAGCTCAACAATTTGGGTGGTTTCCTAGGTTCATCTCTCTGCATAGCATCTCCAAGTGTTCAGATGCACTTTTATTTTTTAAGCCCACTTCTATTCCATGATCTCTTGCTTGCAGTTGTTGTGAACTTCATTTCCCTAGTTATTACAAGTGATTTATAATCCGCAACCAATGTTGTCATTTAACATTGGTAGTATTTAATATTTAATTACACCATATTATATATGGGGTCCTAGTTGCCCTTTATTGTCACCACTCCATTGCACAGCTCATGTGATGGGTGTACAAACATCTATTTTGGTACAATACCTACCAAACATTTACGTGCAACAAAAGACACACACATTTCATGTTGCACACTTTCCCCCTAACCCTCCTTAGTAGTTAAAATTGTGTGTGAATGGTATAGGAAAATCCAGTAAAGTGTGAAAAAGTATGTGCGTGAAAATGCTTTCATGAGGTTATAAAGCCACTCAGCAAGTTACAGGGAACCAGGGAGAGGGCCTTCTCGGTAGTGGCGCCCTCCCTGTGGAACGCCCTCCCATCAGATGTCAAAGAGAACAACAACTACCAGACTTTTAGAAGACATCTGAAGGCAGCCCTGTTTAGGGAAGCTTTTAATGTTTGATGTATCACAGTATTTTAATATTTTTTTGGAAGCTGGAAGCCCAGCCAGATGGGCGGGGTATAAATAATAAATTATTATTATATTATTATTATTATTATTATTATTATAAGCAGCATGTGCGATGCTTTACAAATGTTAAGCATCAGCTTAAGATGCTCACAGGAAAGCAACGTGGTAGAATGAGACTGCAGAGCACAAGCACAGTATGCCAGACAACTATATGCAGATAATTATGCTATTCTTTGCAGTTGCCAAAAATGACAAAAACTTGCAAAAAAATTACAGTATGTGTAACAAAGATGGTGATGTTGGATGTGGAAAATGAAAGATATATTCCAGAATGCATTTTCTAGATACAAGTCAGAGCATGGTGTATAGCTGGTACTCTCTGAGACTCCCTCCAACCTCTTGTAAGTTCAGGTTCCACTCCACTGACAGCTCTGCCCAGTAGCCTCTGATCATAACTTCCCAATGTCTCTCAGGGTCAGCCTATCAGCATTAAGCTTTATCTTATCATGTGGTTCTGTCACCCCAAATTTGCCTAAGATCTTGTAGCTGATGCCTTGCTAAATCAGGAGTGAAGGGATCTTTTTTTCTCACCTACAAATGTTATTACAGTGGTACCTCAGGTTAAGTACTTAATTCATTCCGGAGGGCCGTACTTAACCTGAAACTGTTCTTAACCTGAAGCACCACTTTAGCCAATGGGGCCTCCTGCTGCTGCCACGCCGCCGGAGCACAATTTCTGTTCTCATCCTGAAGCAAAGTTCTTAACCTGAAGCACTATTTCTGGGTTAGCGGAGTCTGTAACCTGAAGTGTATGTAACCCAAGGTACCACTGTAAGTGCTTTCATTTTGCTTTTTGTCTTGAAGAGCTCATAACGACAAAAGAGAAAGCCTTCAGGGATCTGTTTTCTGCACAGAAAACACATGAAAACTGACCATCTTGTGTGAGGACCACATCTATTGGTGTAGCCAGGATTTATGTTAAGGGGGGCAGAACCTCAGTTAGTTATTTTTATTGATTTACTTGATTTAGGGGGGTGGGGCAGATGCCCCCCCCCGCGCCCATGGTATTTGTGTGAGGATCAGCTGGAAAGCAGCTTTCTCTAGCATGTGTATGTATAAACACTGAAACACGTGTATCTGTTTTGCCGATCTACCCAGTTTCATACAGCTTCCTACACAAAAAAGTTAGGGAGCAGGGGACACAATGGAAGGAAAAGAAAGAAGAAATCTAGGACTCTTCATTATTCACAGAATGTGAATAATGGGGAAGAGCCGGAGCGCACCTCTTGTCTCTGCCCCAAAACCTGTGAAATATCTTACCTGTGCACTAAGTGTACTCAAGAAGACTGTACACGGGAGCTGGGACTTTGCCCAGTCAGAGCGGACACAATTCTGCTCCCACGTTTACAGGATTCCGTGTCAGAAGAAGAGTTGAGAACAAGAGTGTACAAAATACATGAGTAGATGCTCACTTTCTAACCTCGCCCAAAGTTGCCCGCGATTCCCTTTTGTGTATTTCATTCGGGGGGTGGGTGTGTGAAAAAGTCAAAACCCCGCCACCTCCACCCACCCTCCGCTTACTTGCGGCTGCTGGGCCAGCGGGTCGAGCGGGTGGAACTTGCCCTCCAGCTCCTTTCGGAAGCGGTACCAGCTCTGCCCGTAGTCGCGGAAGGTCTGCCTCTCCAGGGCCCGCATGGGCTCGCAACGGCGGCGACCCGGGGACCCGGCCCGGCCGGAGAGGAGCCCCACCGGGGGGGCCTTGCTCTTCTTGACCGGCGCGCGAAGCCCGAGGCCGGCCTCGACGGCGCCGGGGGCCTCGGGGCGCTCGTCGGGGGTCACGTCCTCCGCCCGCTGCCGCTTGAGCGGAGGGCTCCGCCGCCTGCCAGGAGCCTCGCTAGGGAGGGTCGTCACCATGCTGCCGCTCCGGCTGCTGCTGCTGCCGCGCTTACTGCCGCCTCCCGGGCAGCGCCGAGGAGCAGGAGGCGCGCGGGGCCGGCTATATGTTGGGGAGCGACGCCCCGCCCCTGGTCCCGCCCGCCGAGGGCAGCGCCTTCCCGGCCCTCCGCTTCGACGGCTTTCCCGGCGAAAGAACCGCTCTCGCTTCCTCGGCGGCGGGGCGCCTTTTTCCCGCTTGTGTAACTAACTGCTGCAAGCCTGGAGGCGGGGGAAGAGTGTGGGGCGCCCGTCAAGCGCCGAGGGGACCCAGGAGGGCCTTTCTTCCAACCCTCGCGAAGCTCCTGTTTCCTCCAAATAAACTTCCCCGTGGGGTCGCCGTCCCCCGTGGAGGAGGCGCGGCCTGCCATTTTGTTGTGATATTTATTTCCACCCCTCCACCGGGGCCTCGTCTGATCTCCCCATTCGAATGGGCATCGAAATAGTCACGATTTAAGCACGGACATTCAATAATACACTTCAAAACCGGCTCGTTTGTGTTTTTAATTCGTTTATTTAGCAGCTTCCCTCGTTTGGCTTGGCTTTTCCCCCCAAGCCAAGCGGGTGCGATTTCCAGGCCTGCAAAAACGAGAAGGTCCCTTCACAAATGCTTGCGAGCAAAAAAAGAAAAGAAAAAAGGGTGACAAGGACGACGCCATCTTCCCTCACAGCCATAGAACCTAACTGCCAAGTATCTCCCCTCCACGATACAAGCTATATTCTCAGTTTGTTCATTCAGACGAACTGGTACACGCACCGAGGGTCCATCTGCCACATGAAAGCCACCAGAAAGGTTGCTAAGCGGTGGCTGTACGATACGGCTTAGATGTCTGTTCCAGGCCACCCTGAAGCCACCTTTTCCATTTAAAAGTTCAAGATGGCTTACTAAAGTTGCATTAAGAATAGACCTGAAGTGCTTTACACGAGGGGGACAAACTTTTTGATCCACTAAAAAAAGGTGTGCTGTCTGTTAATCGGATGACCTTTTTAAAAAGCCGGCTGATGGAAAATTCCACCTTAGAAGAGGCATCTCCCCACCCCCTTACACAGAAGGGAATGTCTCTCCCAAGACAATGCACTTGTGTTATTTGTTTTTAGATTTAATATACTTAATTAGTCCATTTTAAACTTTCACTGGTTGACAGCCGTTGTTAAAATAGTTGCTTAGCAAATTGGGTCCTAAAAATGGCATGGAAATTCTACAAGGAATGTGCAGTGGTGGCACAAAGATACCAGGCAATTCAGGAAAGTGCCTCTATATTTCAGGTGCCCCCCAGGAAAGAGTCACTGCTACATGTAAGCCGTATTGCCACATCAAAGCATTTCCAGGCAGCTTATATGTTACTGGTGTATTGTTGTTTAGTCATTTAGTCGTGTCCGACTCTTCGTGACCCCATGGACCAGAGCACGCCAGGCACTCCTGTCTTCCACTGACACCTGCAGTTTTGTCAAACTCATGTTAGTAGCTTTGAGAACACTGTCCAACCATCTCGTCCTCTGTCATCCCCTTCTCCTTGTGCCCTCAATCTTTCCCAACATCAGGGTCTTTTCCAGGGAGTCTTCTCTTCTCATGAGGTGGCCAAAGTATTGGAGTCTCAGCTTCAGGATCTGTCCTTCCAGTGAGCACTCAGGGCTGATTTCCTTAAGAATGGATAGGTTTGATCTTCTTGCAGTCCATGGGACTCTCAAGAGTCTCCTCCAGCACCATAATTCAAAAGCATCAATTCGTCAATCAGCCTTCTTTATGGTCTAGTTCTCACTTCCATACATCATTACTGGGAAAACCACAGCTTTAACTATACAGACCTAATACTGGTGTATTAGGCCCTCACAAAGTTCCTTCTAATTTTAACTTTAATAGTAGCACAGGAACGCATAGCTGAAATAAAGCAAATGGATGATTATGCAGTCAGCAATGTCTTGCTCCCTAATACATAGTCCCATGCTGATTCTTTTTGTTTTGATATGCTGTAGATTATGGCATTACTCAATAGAATGTTATACATGCTTCCTGCAAGCACAAGTCTGGATCCAGACTAAGTTGCAGTTAGGTTCTACTGAAGTCAGCTTGAAAAGTTAGTAAGATTGATAGATTTCAGTGGGAACTAGTACCGTAATACTATCCATGTCTACTCAGAAGTCTCATTGGGTCCAATGGTTCCCCTGAAATGTGCAAGACCCTGTATCCAACCGGTACAACTCTTTCCGATTGCTACTAGAACTTGCCCCCAAATCCAAGCCATTCTAATCATTCCATCACATGTGCTGCTTGGAATGTTGGAATGGTAGTTTCTATTAAGAGGAATCATTATCAATATTTTGACTGTTAGGTGCACAAATGTCATGTTTTGAGAGACTTTTCTGCTGTGCTTTGCACTACATGTGTACCACATTTCAACTTGTTGCGTATCTTTGAAGTACCTTATCTATGACACTTTGAACTCATTTTGAGAGCTAGCAAATGTCCTATTTTCAGAGGGGTTTTTCTACTAAACACAGTGCCCTGGATTACACATGTACAATATTTGAAATGTCAGGGTTGTAGTTAACCTAACAATTTCACTAGCTGTCACATTGAGAAAATGATCTCACTCTGTTATTAAATTGACCAGATAATGTACCAATCTGCCATCTGTTAAAACAAGTAAAAAGGAGGATTGGGCAGGAGCAAGTCTTCACAGGTTTTGGTCTTCTGGGGTAGTTGTGCAGGGCAGACATTGCCCTCAATGCAACAATGTACTCAAAATGCAGCACTTTATTCTTTCGGATAGGAGTAAAAGGCAACTCACAACTAAAGTAGGAAGTTAAGTGGAATCACTTTCCAAAACAAAATGGTAAATCTGGGGTGGCATTTTGATGAGGACAATGTTATGTGGATAGTGCAATGAACTTACATGTATGAGCAGTGCAAGTCCATCATAAATTGATATATGTGCATCAGCTCTGCCCTCTGCCCTAAAGACCCCAGACATCAAAAATCAAGTTGTGTTCTTAACTGCATAGCCCTGTTCTGGACAGCTTCTTGTTCATTGGTTTGGGAGAGTGGGGCAGGATGGAGAGAACTCGTTTTTATATATTCAAATACTCAAGTATGTGAAATTTCATAGGAAAGAGAGTCTGTTGAAACTAGGGGTATCCTTGCCTTGTCTTACACCTCCCCAGATCTTCTCTATGCACCCCCTCCCAAACATTGCCACGACCTGCTATTATATTCCCCTTGCTTACCACTGAAATGTAAGGTGTCCCCCTCAAAATATCCTCTGCCATATTACATCATACTCCTGGGAATGAATGCAACCATTCATTTATGGAGGAGAAAGTAAAGGGATTCAAAGTGCAGGGGGATATTATGAGGGCAGCGACTAAATCTGTTCTTTCCCTTGGGGATCTCAACCATTAAAAAGCTAGCTTACTCCTAGCCGTCTAATCATAAACTATTCTCTACGCCAGGTGACTCTAGTAATTAAGTATCAACACTGCTACTAGCTGCATAATGCTGAATTTTTTCTTGATCACAGAGCAGTGTTATGACCCTAACAGACAGAAGTGTGCATCTGTTCCAACTGGTAATTCCGTTAGACACGAAGAACTACAAACACTACCAAGACCTTCTAAAAAGAGTACCAAGAGCTCTCCTGCAAAGTAGAAAAGCTCAGCAAAATGGGGTGAAGAGTTCCAAAACGGAAAACAAGTGTTTTTGTCACAAGTACTACAGTGTTTCTTTCAACCTCTTATAGGTTGTTGTGGTTTTGACATTATGCTGAAACCATAAACTTCCCTCATAAGCAAGCCTCTCTATAGAATAGAGAAACATGCCAGGTTGCAACCTGTCACTTAAAAAGTACACCTATGATGTGAAGTTTCTTTAGCTTAATGTCTGAAAAGCAATTTATTCAGGCAAATTGCTCCCTCTGCTGGATCAATGAAGCAAGCTATCAGACTAGTTTTGTATGTTGCGTGATACAATCCTATACATTAAAATTAGTAATTTCTTTCGATCTTTCTCTTTTTCTTCCTTCCTTCCTTCGGTTCCTACAATATATGTAAATCATAGCTTAAAGGTAAAGGTAAAGGGACTCCTGACCGTTAGGTCCAGTCGCGGATGACTCGGGGGTTGCGGCGCTCATTTTGCTTTACTGGCCGAGGGAGCTGGCGTACAGCTTCCGGGTCATGTGGGCAGCATGACTAAGCTGCTTCTGGCAAACCAGAGCAGCACACGAAAAACACCATTTACCTTCCCGCCGGAGCGGTACCTATTTATCTACTTGCACTTTGACGTGCTTTCGAACTGCTAGGTTGGCAGGAGCAGGGACTGAGCAACGGGAGCTCACCCCGTCACGGGGATTCAAACCACCAACCTTCCGATCGGCAAGCCCTAGGCTCTGTGGTTTAACCCACAGCGCCGACTGTGCTTACACCTCCTCAATTTAAGATGCATGTTGTTTGCCAAACAACCTTGTATTTTTAAGCATACTACTTTGCAATTCCTATTAAAAGGCAATTTTTGTATAAGAAAAAGGAGAAAGCAACTATTACCAGTGCTAGAGATCTTACTTTGCAGTCTATCTTGTGTTCATGAAGAAAAATGATACATTTCTTATATTTTTAGACTGGTTTCTGTCATAAGAGAATTAAAACTTGAAGGTAACAACAACCAGAACCCTGATCTGTTCTTTCCCCTCAGACTCTTGACACTGTTTTTTAATCAGCCTCAGTTCCAAAAACAACAAGTAAATAAAACTAAAGGGGCAAAGGCAAATCCTCAATATATGTAAAGCACTGACCAAGCACCACAGCTTGTCAGCAACAAACAATTAGCTACCATAACAATAAGAACAAAATAGTATACATATGTAGCTGCAAATGAGTTTCAGTGCAACTCTCTAAAAATAGAATGCAGTGCCTTAATTTATCTAGAAAGTCAATCTTTAGTGATAATAATTGTTAACATCAAGTGTGAACAAAATATATGAACTTCATTTGTTGCATTCCAAACTACATTACAGATCTCAATCATTTCAAGGACTGGTTCATTAAAAAAACAGGGTTCATCACCAATGGCTTATCCAGACGAGAAAACTGGAAGCTTCAGCTGGTGAAAGGGAAACATGTCACATTTTGCAATCTCTTAAAAGTTTTCCAAAGGCCTTTTCCATATGGTATATGCAACAAAACAGTTTAGCCTACTTAAAGCTAATAAATGAAACCGACATCAAAATTTGCAAAATACCACATCCAAAATAAGAATAGAAAATTGCACAAGGAGCTCATGCAGCTGTTAATTTTATATGAACATAAATTGCAATCCAGTGTTGAACCTTGATAGATCTGGGGCAAATAACTCTCACAACCTTATCAACATCACAGGATTGTTGTGATGATGCAGCAATATAATCCGGTTTATCGTTTACTTTGATCAATCTTAGCAGGAACTTTCCTATATATTTCAAGATCGGTCAGATAAATGTAATACATTCATATTTTGTTTCCCAGTTATGCTGTCTGAGGCAAAACAATGACTTGAAAGTTCAGCTGAATATGAGTGGAAAATATTTTATTTGGATGGATTATAGATTCATTGCTGGTATCTAAAGACTGAACAGAGTTCTTGTAGCTTCTGCAGTACATTTAAAAAGTGGGGAGAGAATTCAAATTCTGTAAAGAAGACGAAGGCAAATGGATGCTTAGAAAGAGGAAGACTCTGCAGGAGAGAAGTTTTTCGAAGATTTAGGCTTATTAAAAAGTAATGGTTATTTTATTTTTCCTTATTATATCTTTTGTTCTGAAGAACGTACTTTTAAATTCTTGATGTGCAATGCTAAATATTTATTTGTGAAAGACCTTTAACATTTTTCTCTCAAGGTTTGGTACATACTCAATTCAGGCACATGATGTCAATGCAAAAGAGAATGGGTTCTAAAGGATTAATGGAACTCCAGAACTAATGGCTTCTACAAATACTGATTTGTAATTTGCTCTCTCAAACTCACCTCATGAGCAATAATCAAAGAACAGCAATTTTGTAAAATGTATTGCATCAAAATACCATGATGTAGATAAAAATCCTATTGATAATTATGTAGCACATATACTTTGGCAAAGAAAAGTCTCCTGCTCCCCAATTGCATATTCCTAAAGAGAACTAAAACCTATTCCATAAATTCAAATTCTGCTCTTGAAAACATAATCAAGTCAAGTTCACACTTTCTCTTTGACATATATCACATTAATACTGAAACCATTTATGTTGATGCCACAGTTTAAAAACATTCCAAAAAGGGCCACCCAATTTTATTGTCATTTTTACAATGCATTCCTATTCTTCACAGAATGACATAGAAAATATATGCAAAGTCCAAGCAGTTTCCACATGATAGTATTATGCTCTTTTACAGTTAGCATGTTCTTTACTTTAGATATAAATTTCTTCTTCCAATTATTGTGGTTCTGTAGTTGCAGCCAAATTCTTGTTTCAGGTAGTGTTTTCTGTTTTTATCAGTTCTTTGATGATGTTCAAAATCTTATCATCTGGGGAATAGAATGACAATAAGTACCAAAGAATGGAAAATTCAGCCATATTTCCCAACCCCATCAAGAACTATGATCGTGTATTGTAGATTGTCACGCTGTACCCTGCCTGCTTAAAGCAGCACAAAGTATCATGAGGACTGAAATGATAAGGAAGTGAAGTTCAGCCTCTTCAGATCTGGGATATTAATGTACCTGAGGTTGCTTGATTATTCACAAATTAGAATTGTGCACACAATTAAATACATGGACCATAGATACAGAGTTTTCAGGTTATGGTTTAAAAACCCTTCTTGTGTTTAAAATAATAGGTTGGAATATAATCCCAAGAGCTATCATGTTTATATTTCTAACAGTGAGTTCATCTATTTAATTTTTCTAGCATCAATCACCAAATGCCACATTTTAAATCCTGCCACACATTGATTCACAACTTGATTCCTATGTTGAGGTATTTGCCTAAAGTAGTTGAGAGATAACCATCTGCAGCGGCCAGTGCTAACAATTTTGTGCATTCAGATTGTTAAGCTATTGTTATGGTTATTTAGTGTTTGCAGTGATGTCCAATCTCCCTCAGTTTTTGCTCAGAAAGAAAAACTTGCATAAAATTGAGAAAGTGTGCCAAGGAATTTGGACACATTAAGCTGTTGAACATGAAAGAAAGTGAACTGATGAGAGGCCTTGTTATCTGAAGCCATGCTATGTACACACAATGCACTGTGTGTGTCTCATGCTAAAATAAACTCGGGCAAAATCAGAAATGGCACTAGTGTGCTTGTTACACTGGAAATTTGAGCTGCTAAGTCACCATTCTACATAATGAAGGTGGTTTTTTTTAAGGTTTGTAGTTATCTTGTTTCAGTAAGAGTTTACCTTAATCAGTTTTGTATTTTATTTTGGTAACTTATCCACAGAGAACTACTCTACTCATGTTCAACGAAAGGCACAATGCCAAATTAAAAAATAAGTTCACACTAACGTTTACCTGCATCTCTGTGGAATGTATTTGTTTCAATAGATGGACCCTTTCTGAGCACACATTCCTTTGTGTGTATGAAAGATAGGTCCCTTTATTGAAATAAATGTAGGAATCCTTAAGGGAGAAGTCCATGGGTGTATGGGGACTCCTGCATCCAAACGTAACTGAAATATTGCAACACACTAGCTTACATCAAGAAAGTGCTCAGAGCTGAAGAAAGCTGTGCAAAATAGTGACCTCCCCACCCCCAGTGGTATATGATATTCATCCATCATACATAAAATCTAAGAGAATGATGCATTTGTTTTGCTATTCCACAAATTTTACATATACTGAGTTCAATATTTTTATGGCTGCGCTGGGGATGGGGAATTACCTTCAAGTGACATTTTAGGGTTTTCAAGTTTTTGCTTTAAAACAGACTCGATGAGTGCTCTCAGTTGCTTGAAAATCACTGCGATTTTGACAGGAGCCTGCAAGAATAGGAATATTAAATCTTATATTTCCCCTTCGGAACAGTTTGTTAATAACATATCAGATCTTAAAAATTTGCTGTTGAAAACCAACCATGGTTTGCTGGAGTGAGAACAAGTGATGGGACCTTCCCATCCCTCCTTTTGCATGCCTAGATTGAGAGAAAACTGATTTGCTATATCAGTTTCCTGCCACATCCAAAATCAGGATGATTTTATCTGATTTGTAAAGCAGGTTTATAAGAAGCATTTAAACTGGTTTTCTGGCTCTGATGTAATGGGGAAACTGTGTTTTAACAAACTGGAAATCTTCTCCCAACCTGGGTGGATAAAAGGGGAACTAAACATACCTGAAAATGGATCCAGCCATCAACAGACAAAAGCCGTTCACGATGCAATACTTCTATGTCTCCGCCGAAAAGCAAAATTGGGAAGGGGGAAATCAAAGTAGTTTCTTTCAAGTACACCTTGGCGTATCTTATCTGCATGAAAAACACAAGCACAAATAATTATGTTACTTGACTCAACTGCTGCTTCTGATATAGCAGAACATCATTGTTCTGCCACAGGGAATTGTTACACACTGCCCTTTGAAAGCATGTTGAACAATTACAGTGGTACCTCGGGTTACATACGCTTCAGGTTACATACGTTTCAGGTTACAGACTCCGCTAACCCAGAAATAGTACCTCGGGTTAAGAACTTTGCTTCAGGATGAGAACAGAAATCGTACTCTGGGGGCACGGTGGCAGCAGGAGGCCCCATTAGCTAAAGTGGTGCTTCAGGTTAATAACAGTTTCAGGTTAAGAATGGACCTCCGGAACAAATTAAGTACTTAACCCAAGGTACCACTGTACACCAAATGCCATGGATCACAATGAAAATTTGACGGTAGCAGTTCCCAAACCTTTTCTCCCACGGATGATGTGAAAGTTGATGAAGGTCATGGGCAGACCACTTAATGATTGTTCTGCCTCTTGTGGCAATTCTAAAGCACTATGCTAGATGCTGTATTTTTTTTATTGCTTCTTTTACTTCTTATAGTACTGTATTTTTTACTTCTTATTGTACCGTATTTTTCACCCTATAACGCGCACCGGCCCATAGGACGCACCTAGTTTTCAGGGGGGAAATCAAGGGAAAAAAATATGATTTCCCCCCGCAGTTCTGGGAGCAGCGGACAGGCTGCATGCAGCTGTGCGCTACTCTAATACCTTCTCCCTGCTTTTGCAGGGGGTGGAGGAATTCCCCCACCTCCCACGAAAGCCCACAGGAGGGAGAAAGGACTGACTCAGCAAGTCAGTCCCTTCTCCCTCCTTGGGGAAAAGCCCCCACGAACTGCGCGCTCTTTAAAGGCTGCACGGCTTCTGGGTGCTTTTGCGGGAGGTGGGGGAATTCCCCCATCTCCCGCAAAAGCCCACAGGAAGGAGAAGGGACTGACTCAGCCAGTCAGTCCCTTCTCCCTCCTTTGGGAAAAGCCCCCAAGAGCCGCGCAGCCTTTAAAGAGCGTGCAGCTCAAAGTGGGGTCGGGGAGCAGCGCAAAGGCGTCACTCGCCTTCCCGCTGCCCCCCATCCTCTGGGGCTGGCGATGGGGGAAGCGCTGCGCTCTCCCATCACCAGCCTGAAAGCCGGGTTGGAGAGTAGCGGGAAGGCGTCGCTTGCTTTCCCACTGCCCCCTATCCTCTGGGGCTGGTGATGGGGGAAGCGCTGCGTTCCCCCACTGCCAGCCTCAAAGGGCAGACTCTCCTGGCTTCAGCGAAAACAACGCGAAGCCTCTGGAGCAGGATTCGGAGGCTTCGCGTTGCTATCGCTGAAGCCAAGGAGCCTGCATTCGCCCCATAGGACGCACACACATTTCCCCTTCATTTTTGGAGGGTAAAAGTGCGTCCTATAGGGCGAAAAATATGGTATTTTATTGTATTCAATTCGAATTCCATAAAATTTACACTGCAATAAAATAAATAAAATAAGCAATAAAAATACATTTAAAAATCAACACGAATATTTAATGCAGACATGCTGTGGACCACCTGAATGAAGCTTCCAGATCTCTAGTGGTCTGTGGACCATAGTTTGGAAACCACTGTTTTACAAAGTACCATAGATCTAAGATGTTGTAGGTCATGCCCACTTAAACCAAGGCGAGAAATCCTGGTCCTAAATAGCATATCGTTTTCCTAGCACTGCAAGACATCTAACTCAAGATTTGTTGCGCCATTCCCTCTGCTTGGCAGAATGTTGCAGATCTTACCTTTTCTTGATATATCAACCACCCATAGGTTTGCAGGTCCCTGTTCACAGAGGAAGGGTGAACTTGGGCTTTACCCTGAGCAGTCTCTGTTATGCATGCCAGCTTCTCGGTGATATCTACAGACTTGGTGTACATTATCTTCCCCACATTGTCATAAAGCCCAGCAGTCAGCACAGCTTTAAGGAGGACCATTTCTTGCAGCGAAAGGGCGTGTGTCCCTTCATGGTGACAGGAGGGCGCTGCAAATCCTGCTGCCCGCACCACCCTGATTAGCTCTTTTTTAACATCCTGAAATAGATGCAAATGGCAACATTTTAACAATTCAATCACTATTCAACAACAGATTTTCCAACAATGGCAGCCTATTTTCTTTTAGTTTATCAGGTAAACTACACTCGATTAATGAAGATACTAAACACATTTACATAAAAGGTGAGAAACCTGATTGCATTTCATTTTAGCTTCTAAATATATTATAAACAGATAATAAAATTTATGATTTCTGCATGGTGTTTCTATTATTAGTTTAGTTATTAGCCTATAAAGTTCAGGGCCAAAATATCACGCATTACTACAGAATTTTAGAGCATCGGTTGCAAAAGGAGTTCTAAAGCAATCAGAAAGAGACAATGGAGTTTAGCCCCATCTATTTTGCATTATTTGCATGAAAACAGATACCACTTTCTCCAATGATGTTTAGGGTTATGGTCATTTTAGTTGCTAGATGAGAACATTAAGGCCCCATTCCACTTGAGCTTGTCAATGGTTTTAGCAGTTCTAGTTTTTATCTGTAAGCTGCCTCAAGTCCTATCAGGGAAAAGGGCAGGATAATAATAATAACAACAATAATAATGTGTGTGGACATGTGGTGTTCTCCCCACCTTGTGAGTTCATTTAAGCCACTTATACATCCCTAAACAAGGCTGAAGTGTTTTAAATGGCAAAATCTTTGCTGGTACCTCCAGAGTTAATAGCGAAGTTCTGTTGAGGAAATTTCTCCTGCAGTAAGTCATTTCAGCGCGGTATCCTCCTTCATGACGAGCTTTCTTCCATCTAGGCAAAAGAACAACAACCAGCTCTCCTAATTATTATAATATAAAAACTCATGATGCAAGAACACAAAAGAGTCACAGTCAAGGAATATGGGAAGTGGTGCTTCAGAATGGAGCATGCTTAGTCCTCATGAGGCTGTTTTTGGGGTCCCCCCTTTCCCTTCCCTAAATGTTCTTGTAGCTCTGCAAACTTTTGTGCTTCCTTGATACCTTCCCTCTTTTGTGGGGGTACAGTATTATAGCACGGCTGCAGTTCCTTGGTTGGAACCCCTCCTTTCCCCAGTTAGCACTATGACAGCTGCAATTGCAACATAGACCATTTCTGTTGACACTAAAGGCAGTTTCTTCTGAAACAGAAGACAAAATGAGCAGAGAATTCGGCTGCCATAACTCTGTATACTTTGTACTTCCCCAGTTTCAAAAGTGTAGCATAGCACTATGACAGTAATGGGAGGGAAGACTAGTTAAGTGAACCCTAAGCACCTTGTATAGTCTGGATAATAAATAATAACGAAAGGTTTATCACAGAATGCATTCTTTTGATCAAAATGCTTTAGGAAAGAATACTTGAGTTACCCCAGATATGCCTGGTAAATTGTTAAGTGGTCTGAGTTTGCCAAAGCCAGAGATGATTTCGCAAGGTCTGCTTCATCTTTTCTTCCAATTGGTGTAGTAAATGGAGATTTTTCTGTCATTACTGCAGCGAGAGTGGCCTGCAAACCATAGTAAGATATGATACATTAAATCCAATAGCCATTACATCTTTATTCCCACCGGTATCTATTTCATTAAGTTTGCATAAGATCAAGAACCAAAGTGATTACACCGCCACAGAACTCTACTACACAATTCAAAGAATTCAAAGAGTTGGAAGGGACCTTGAAGATCATCTAGTCCAACCCCCCCCAGCAATGCCGGAATATGCAGCTGTCTCTTATGGGGATCGAGCTTGCAGCCTTGGTGCTTTCAGCACCATGCCCTAAGCAGCTGAGCTATAATTCGTCAGTGGAAAAATGAAAGCAAGGAGCTAGCATTACATGTGATCACAGATTTCTGAAAGATTTGGAAAGTGAAAGGCAATGGCACATAAAAGCTGCCCAGATCCATCTCGTTCAACCTTCTGTTTCTTAAAAAATGCCAAGTTGGAAATTTCTGAAACCTCCTAAGTAAGGCATGATGAGGACAGCTATTTTCTTTATCCTTAATTGAGCAATGTCTCAAATATATTATTGAAAAATACATCCTATTTGGGTATTGTTACAAACTTCAGAAAGTGGCACACTCTAGTTTGCCCTGAAACAGCTAAAGTGGTGTGTAGATGTGTAGATAGATAGATAGATAAATAGAGTGGTGCCTTGGTTCTCAAACAACTTGGAACCCAAACACTGCAAACCCGGAATTAAGTGTTACGGCTTATGAACTTTTTTCGGAAGCCGAACATTCTCTGCTTTGAGTGTTATGCTTCCGATTCGAGTGCCACACTTCCGTTTTGAGTGTTACTCTAAGGTTTGTCTGTTTTTGCTATTTATTTTGCATTTTTGTTTTTGCAGCTCTTTTTTGTTTCGTTTTTGTGACTGTGTGGAACTCAGTTCATCTACTGACCGATTGATTGTGTAACTGCAGTACATTGTTTATTGCTTTCCTTTTATAGATCAATGGTCTCATTAAACAGTAAAATTCATATTAAATTGCTGTTTTAGGGGTTGTTTTTAAAAGTCTGGAATGGATTAATCCATTTTGCATTACTTTCTATGGGAAAGCACACCTTGGTTTTGGAACGTTTTGGTTTTGGAACGGACTTCTGGAACGGATTAAGTTTCAGAACCAAGGTACCACTATAGATATATGCCTTAAGACGATAACAGGTCCTCAATATTAACAATTATTTTGCAAGCACTGATACTGTCTAAAGTTTAGAAAATATTCGATGTAATGGCGGTCAACTTACCACTGGTTCCAAGCAGCCAAAAATAGCACCAAATATCAACATTTTACCAATCTTTACATTGACTGGTAATGCTGCAAGATGTTGGCCTAAAGGAGTCAGTTTTGGCTCACTTAATTCACAAGCCCCAATCTTCCGTAGAACGTTCATGGCATTGCCAACTACTTGAGGCTGAGGTGGGTCTAAAGCCTTGGAGAGGAAATCTTCAGGAGAGCCAAGATTACATTTCTGTAGATGACCCAAGAGCAAGGAAGAGATAAATGCATCTAACAGCATCCTATAATAATAAAGTATAACTTTATGGATATATGTCCTCCACCAAAATACACATTTCCTAAAAAATATTCTTCTTTACAGTACTTGCATTCATGTGCATGGCAATATGAAACTTTAACATCTGTTCCTGCCCTCTGCCTGCACGGATCAAATAGGTGCTTAAGACATAAATAAACTTTTCCATTTTCCCCCTGCAGGCCTTCAGAAATCAAACCCAGCCTCTTATGCTTTCCCGATAAATCAGAAGTATTAATAATTGAAACAGAAAAGCTCATACCATGATGTGAAGGCACAGTTCTTCCAAGGGCACCCGCAATATTTCTGGAACAGAGTAGTCTGCAAAACTCTCAAATCTGCAAAAAACACAAAGGAGAGATGCAGTAAGATGTGGTTCATATTGCTAAATCTGCCATGAGATTATGTACACAGGCGTAACACAGCGTTAACTAAGCTGGCGGCCATTTCATTGACTGAGGGTACTGGAAAACACAACAATAGTGCAAGTTAGTTCTAATCAAGATCTGACTAGCTTGGGCTCTGCTAATTCTATCAAATGCCTGTCAATGTCCATTGTGAAACTCACTGTGGGTGAAAGGGCCTTTTTCACTTAAGTACTATGCAGAGAAATATTTGGGGGGCAGAATACATGTAGTCATTTAACAGCCAAGTGAAGTACCATAATAGATTATTTGCAATCATAGAATCATAGAATCATAGAGTTGGAAGAGACCACAAGGGCCATCGAGTCCAACCCCCTGCCAAGCAGGAAACACCATCAGAGCACTCCTGACATATGGTTGTCAAGCCTCGCTTAAAGACCTCCAAAGTAGGAGACTCCACCATCATAAGTACTACTTGCTTAGCGTCTAAATCTTGATGGCCAAGACAGCCTTACCTATCTCTGGTGTACATTCGGAAGCAAAATCCATCCCTCACGCGACCAGCTCTCCCTTGACGTTGTAGTGCGCTAGCTTTACTGACAAACGTCTCCTCCAATGAGCTCATTTGACTGCTTTCGTGGTATCTGGGTTAAAGGGAATGAAACACAAATTTCCATTAAAGCGTCTACGTTAAAGCCATGTTAAGAACTTTCTCTGCAAGCAGATCTGCAAGCAGATTCTGCAAGGTCTGCTTCACCTTTTAGTCTAAGTGGAATATTTCTACAGTCACATCAAACTAGTTGCAATTACAGATGCCTATTGACCTTCGTAGAATCTACCTCCAAACGGACCATGGTGTTTTAAATGGCACCTTTAACCTAGGTTGTGGGTGCAACAATGGAATGGCTAGGCACACTTTTTTATAACAAGAATACAAAGCTGAAAATGAATGAACTGCAGCTAAAATATTATGTTCGTTTTTCAAATGCTCTACCCCACCCCTAATGCCCACCCCCTAATACTCTTAAGAGGGTCTCTTTTCTGGTCTTGAAAGAGTAGCCGGAAGTGGGTAGGCAGAAAAAGGTCCACCTTTCCTTCCACTCTGTAGTTTTAATCTGAAATCTTAGACACAGTACTGCACCCAGAGCTCAGAAACTGCTCATGCTAATGAAATTCCCTGTCGCAAAATGTGCCTAGAACAATGGGAGTTTTGAGCACTGCGCTCACATTACAAAAGCACTTCAATACCAATTGTCAACACTGAGTGTTACCTATTTTCCTTTGTCCTTCCAGCGTCAATTACAAAAACAACATCAGGTATAGTAATACCTGTTTCAGCAATATTCGTGGCCAAAACAATCTGTAAAAGAAACAAAAAAATTGTTAAGTGTTTCATTGTTAGTGTGCTGCCAAAGTTTTCCATTGTTATGGGAGGGGCGGTCCAGCTTTTTATACATTGGATGGAATGTTAATATTTCATATGACTGTTTTGTCAGAACAGCTGATGTATTTATTATGATGCTTTCAAACTAGGGTCTAGGGTGCTCCAGCAAACCACCATGCAGTAGAATCTAGGTAAAGTCACTCTGTATTTCATCATGAATCAATATAGATGATCTTCTTCATTCTCAGCAATGCAATTTATTCATTTCTGAAGACTTTACTAAAAGCACTATGAACACCCACTTTCCATCTCCTGGAGAAACATTACTTTGCCCAGTAACTATCATCCCTCACTTCTGAAAAATTATGCATGCCAATTGCCATCAAATTGTATGCATATTTATTCAGAACCAAGCTCCATTTTGCTAAGAGGGACTTGGTTCCAAATAAAGGTGCAAAAGATTGCCACCTTTGAGGAAGTGATCTTGCTTATTACCCACACATTGTGCACGGGCAGACACGATTCTATAGCATAAAAGGGATGCGGGCAGCATATGTACAATTTGGCACCATCAATCATGTTTTGAAACATGTGAACTGAAGGCAGTCTGTTACGCCGATAAAGGGAGGAGGAAACATCAAACTGGAACGCAATATGAGACAGACAGAGTGTAGAGAGTTATATAAACCATACCTTTCTAACACCAAACGGGGGCAATGTAAAGGCAGCTGCTTGGTCTTGGGTGGAGAGAACAGAATGCAGTGCTATTAACTGGTGCCTGAAAGGATTGTGTAAAAAACAACAACACTGAATGACTGTGTGTTTATTTCTAAGACTGCATGTCTTAGACATTATGCAAAGTAAACAATGGCCATTATGCTAATTCATATGTCGACCCATTTTAGAATTAACTCAAGAAAGGCTCACAGGGCTGCATTTTAGCAGTGGCGTAGCGTGGGTTGTCAGCACCCGGGGCAAGGCAAGTAATTTGCGCCCCATAACCCGTGGATTTGCGCCCCATAACCCGTGGATTTGCGCCCCCTAACCCCCAGATGTTGCACCCGGTGCGGCCGGCCCCCCCTGCACCCCCCACGCTACGCCACTGCATTTTAGAAAATACGGCTTGAATGCTTCCACCTCCAACTTATGGCTTCTTAAAAGTTTGGGAAGGCAAAATCCCATGCACATACAGCTTACCATATTTTCAGGCTTATATTTCTTTCAGCACCTTCAACCTTCCTCCAACATCATTGCCCTGACTCATCCAGCATGGTCTGCAGCAGGTGGTGGGAACTTTTGGCCCTCCAGATATCGCTGAACCTCAGCTCCTGTAAGCCCTAGCAAGCAAGGGCAATGGCCAGGGATGATGGGAGTTGTAGTTCAACAGTGGCAGCTCAATCTGAATGGCCAAGGGTTCCCCACACCTGAACTGAACAATGGTTACATTAGCAGTTCCTTAAAAGTGTTGCAGAAACATGAATATTTTTGTCCATCGAATAAATGATAGCAAAGGGGGCTTCTCTGGAGAGGGGAATTCTGGGTCCTGGCTTGTGCAGCATTTAAAAATTTATCCATTAAACAAGTGAGGCTCATCTTTTCAGCTAGCAAATTTGTTTAGCCTTTCCATAATCTATTTAAAATTACATACACACAGCACCTATTTCCCATGCAAACTGATCAGTGTTTTTCCAAGAATAATTAGTTTACCTCTCCCTTAGATTAAACCTTCTGTCAGTTGAAATGAGATCATGCAACTGTTGGATATGAGCAAGGCCTGGCAGAAAAATCAAGACAGCTCCTTCTACATTTTTGAACTGGGGAGTTCTGTCTATAGAGGAAACAAAAAAGAAAACAATTCACATTCAGATTTGTGGTTTTTTAAAAAAGCCAATACTCCATGGTTAGACACCCACTGTTCTACCATTAAGGAAAGCAAACAATTCAACATCATATTTATTTTATTTATTAAATTTATACCCCACCCCTCCCCCCCAAAGGAGCCCAGGGTGGCCATTCATACGCAGAACAATCTTCTGTATGCTAACTCAGAAGTCACATGGAGTTTAATGAGCCTGGTGTCCAGAAGAGCGTACAGCAGGGATGGGAGGTCCTTGTTTTTAGTCTGGGGGGCCCACATGGCAACGGTGGGTGTGGTCAGAGGCAAACAGTCCTTTTTATTCAAGAGAATTTGCATACTGCTAAATTGTCAGGACAGTTTACAAGAAGCTCTAAGCAGTTTTACAGTGGTAACTCGGGTTAAGTACTTAATTTGTTCCGGAGGTCCGTACTTAACCTGAAACTGTTCTTAACCTGAAGAACCACTTTAGCTAATGGGGCCTCCTGCTGCCGTCGCGCCACCGGAGCACCACCTCTGTTCTCATCCTGAAGCAAAGTTCTTAACCTGAAGCACTATTTCTGGGTTAGCGGAGTCTGTAACCTGAAGCGTATGTAACCTGAAGCGTATATAACCCAAGGTACTACTGTATATCTAAGTTAGTGGAGGGATGGGTGTGGCTGTTCCCTTTGCACAGCAAGCTGTGTTCCTGCATTGCAAAGCCAAGGTTTCTAAGCTACACACCCACACACACCCTCCTTCCATCCAGGCAAGAAAAGGCATTATGACAGGCAAGCGTCAAGGAGGGGGCCAGTGAGGAAGTGTGACCAAGGTCCAGAAAGAGACATCTAGAGCGCTGCATTTGACCAACGGGTGTGAGGCTCACCAATCCTGATACATAGGATTCTTGTTGGCATGCGTCTGCCTCAAGAGACAATGGTATGCGCCTCAGGGAGTGAAGTCAAACCTGAGAATCGCAGCGCCTGCTATGGCTGCAGAGATCAGTAACTTGTAACTGCCATTTTTGCTGCGTTAGCAGCACCGAAGTGACCCTTCTTGAGTACTGTTGTATGGACGTCCTGGGATGCCCAGAGAACAAGACCTCCAGATTTGTGTAAGGTTTACTCCTTAGTCTCTCCCCCCCTCAAACATGTCCCACAAGGACATATATTAAGGATAGCAGCCTTAACATATGGCATTAAAAAAACCGTTTTGGTCTGTAACTTTCTAACAGCTTTAAAAATAATTCCAAAAAGACATACCTAGGAATGCAAGCAACTCCAAGATGAGGTCAAAGTTTATCTTGTAGGGATTCATATAAAAAATGGCTTGACGGGTTCGACTGCTAAATTTTTGGTAGTAAGGTCCTAAATCAATACCTGGTGAAGACTGAACTGGAACATGTTCCTAAGAAAGGGTGGGGGGTGAGAAAGAACACTGGAAATATAAGTTCTGAAATGGGTTAACAAAATGGGTATTTGTTTATAGCTTGTTTTATAACACTGCAACGTGGATGACAAAATCATAAACATAGAAATGAAAAAACAGTATAATTAAAGCTGTATTAACTACGATTACTACATAAAACAAATACTTTACCTAGAAACTGAGGTCAAATGACACTGTTCAAAGACACATTTAATCTATGCTATATTTTGGAAAGTGGCTTGTCTGTTCTCTATGCAATTGGACATTTAGGATACTGCAACCAAATTTTGCACAATGATTCCTGAGATCAAGGAGGTTTTGGTCTATATTTGGATACAGTTGGATGCCATTTTGAATCACAATGGCAGACTGAATCTTTCAAAACTGTACTAATTTTTTTGGCTTCTTAGAATTCCCGAGCAATGCCAGGTATGAGACTTCTGGCTAAAAACATTTGTGGTAAGTCAAGATGCACAACCTCCAAATTCATGGGTCAGCAAACTTTTTCAGCAGGGAGCCGGTCCACTGTCCCTCAGACCTTGTGGGGGAGGCTGGACTATGTTTTGAAAAAAATATGAACGGATTCCTATGCCCCACAAATAACCCAGAGATGCATTTTAAATTAAAGGTCACATTCTACTCATGTAAAAACACACTGATTCCTCGACCGTCTGCGGGCCGGATTTAGAAGGCGACTGGGCTGCATCCGGCCCCCGGGCCTTAGATTGCCTACCCATGATTTAACTCTCCTGATCTGCCTTGGCTTACAGTGGGTGAAGGACCAACATGCCATTCCACAGATCAGTGGCGTAGCGTGGGTTGTCAGCACCCGGGGCAAGGCAAGTAATTTGCGCCCCCTAACCCGTGGATTTGCGCCCCCTAACCCTAACCCCCAGATGTTGCGCCCGGTGTGGCCGGCCCCCCCTGCACCCCCCACGTTACGCCACTGCCACAGATACAATGGGACTGAAACCATTAGCTGTCCAAAAAGACCCTTTATTATAAGGGTTTAGTAAGAGAGCCAGTGTTGAACAGCAGATAGAATTTTGGACTTGAACTGCTGAAACCTGGATTCAGATCCCTGAGGAGTCGTGAATCTCACTGGGTGACCTTGGGCCAATTACTATCCCTCAAATAACCTGCCACACAGGATCCTCATGAAGATAATAGGGGGCAACCTTATGTATGTTTCCCTTTGAAGAGAATATGGGATGCAAGTGTATCAGTAGCATGGTTATCGTACACACTCATCCTCTACGTAACAAGTTCAGAGAAGCCCATTTTGGGGTTCTTAAAATGCATGTTCAGAATCCACTTTCTAACTGTTCTGCACTGGGTTTTCAGTATGATGTTGAAATACAGTTCATGAAAGGAAATTGAATCCCCTGTGGAGAAAGCGTCTCACCTGGTATTTTGTAACTCCTCCTCCTTTGCTAGTAACATTTATTGTTATTTCCTCCTCTTCTTCCAAAAATTTCTGACAGTATTCAGAATCTTTCTCAAGGATAAAACCAGTTTCCTCTATCACATCTTCAACATGGAAAACCTAGAGTTGTGTAAAAAAGAATTATGCTTTGAACGTTACTTTAAACAAACTTCAGCAGGGTTTTGAGTATTATGAAAGGAAGGGACCAGCTTTGCTTTTTGTTGTTGTTGAAATAGGTACCTATAAAGGCTTATCTGAAAAATGGATAATTTAAACTTTGGCACAAGGCTCCTCTGTCCTGTTGTGCTGTGAAACTATACAAGAGCAGCTCATGTTAAACATTTTCTCCCCTCAAAACATGGGTTCAAGCAAAAATAAATCAAAAATACATTACTTGGTTCAGGTATAAGTTTAAAAACGTTATATGGCATTTCATTGAAGGGATAAAAGAAATATGGACACATGGCTTCCTAAGAAGATTTCTTAAACAAAGAGTTTTTTCAAATAAGGACTCAGGATTATAGCCTCTTGTTGCAAGAATAGGCAAAATTGGATTTTAATAGCACACCCAAGATATGAGTGCAATTGTATATTTACCTCTACAGGATAACTTCTTCCTGAAATTCTTAGTATGGGACAGTGAGTGAAATAGCTGGAGAATTTCTCACTGTCTACCGTGGCACTCATCAAAATTAGATGCAGGTCTGAACGCTTGTGCAAGATCTCTCTTAGGATAATTAGCAAGAAATCTGATTGAACACTTCTTTCATGGACCTTGAAAAAAACAGAATGGAAAGCGAGTTAATGAATGAGACAGAAGCAAGGGCTTTCTATAAAACATGTTGCTTTGCACTGTTCCAGTCTTCTGCAGGTAACTGTGAAAGTGTTGCTAACCTCATCCACTATAACATGAGACACGTTAGAAAGAAGAACATCTTCTTGCAGCTTTCGAAGAAGAACTCCAGTTGTACAGTAAAGCAATCTAGTGGCCTCGCCTGTTCGGGATTCCATACGGATTTGATAGCCACACATGGAATTCTTAATTTAAAAAGAAAGAAAAACAGATTAGTATACAAAGGGTGAGCCTGTAGTAAACTTATTACTGGCTGGATTTTGTGCTGGATTTTGAATCAAAAGTCTTACTCCTGGGTGTAGAAATGAAAAATCATGGGAGATTTTTCATTTCTACACCTGGGGAAAATTGTATGGATCTAGTTTTAAAATGATTGCTTTACAGAGTCTACCTATTTGACAAAAACACAGCACTCTTGGACTTAAGTCTCCTTAAACACTAAATAGCCAATGCAAGATGGTTTTTCAGTGGGGTTTGGTTTTTTGTTTACAGACTCCCAGCTAGTCTATCCTGGTGATGCTTTCTAAAAGGATATGCAATAGCTTCTCTCTGCAGCACTAATCATTTTTGCAAAAGAATACCAGAATATGAACAGTATAGCAGTCAGCCAGTCATTAGGAGAGATGCTTCAAGCGAAATCCACAGCAAGGAGGGGCTCTACTTGAAATCCCTATGATAAGAGGTCCCATTATAAACTGATAATTTGAAAAGGCCTAAGTCAGAGCACACAGCCACCCTCCCACAGGCAACTTACTCTTCCTCCAGGTCCACTTTCGCAGCCCAGCTCTTCACATACTCTGGTTGCCAAACTCACTGCTGAGATCCTTCGGGGCTGGGTGCAAACAATATTGCACTTATTCAGATTTCGTTCGTTATGCAGCAAGTCCTCCAACAAAAAATGTGGAACTTGGGTACTTTTGCCACTGCCTGTTTCGCCAGCCACAACCACAACTCGGTGCTTTTTAAGAGTCTCTATGAGGGCATGTCGGTACCTGAACACAGGTAACTGCTCCCTCTCCTTTAAAAGCCTCTGGTATCTAGGCGTATTCTGCAGTTTCTTAAAGAGGGTCCTAGCAGGTTCCAGGTCATCTGTAACTGGACTGTCGAGAGAGAGACCACCAAAGTCCTCTTCGGAAACCAAGTTCTCCCAAGAGTCTTCTGCATCTTCCAATATTTGGGGCTTGCTTTCCAGCGGCTGCTGGGGCTGTTGCTGTTTCAGCTTGTTTAGCAGTTTAGCAATGAACTGGTCACGGGGTTTGTTGGTTTCCATCTTGTTTTCTTCTTCCTTTTTCTTTTCAGTGTCACTCCATTCTAGCCAAACCTCCCTGTATGTGGGAGGAAGTAACTGATGGACTGACTGCGGAAGAGACAAAAAAAAACAAAAAACACTTTAACTGGGGAAATATGCACTGGACCTGGTAACAGGACGTTTACAGTGTGCATGTTTCCTGATCCACCAGCCTCCAAAGGGTACATGTTCACATACATGAGCTACCAAATGGTGAATTGGCAAGTATGAACCAACTCCTGTAAGGTGTGCTTCCCTGGGTTCCTTTGGGAGGAAGGGCAGATATAAATCTAGTAAATAATAATAATAAATGCAACTGAACGATTTTAAATGTTGTCTGCACTAGGAACAGTTTTCAGAGTTCAATCATATACAAAACCTCACCTGTCCTTTGGTTAATTGGTAAAGTGCTAATGTAGCAGCCAGGTGTTGAGCCTGCATGCTGTCCTCTGTAAGGATTGTTGGAATTGCTGTCATTGTTTCATCAGCCGACTTGGTAACTCTCACCCTTAAGAAGTTAAATCAAAGTGTATAAATTCATTTTAAGTCACACAGCAATCATATCTACTTTGAATAAAGGATGGCTTTCAACTGCAGGATTCAAAAAGTTAACCCTTCTACACATTTGGGATTTTAAGTGATACCACAGAGGTACAGTGGTACCTCGGTTTTCGAACGCCTCCATAGTCAAACGTTTTGGAACTCGAACACTGAAAACCTGGAAGTAAATGCCTCAGTTTTCGAATGTGCCTCGGAAGTCAAACAGGAAACATGGCTTCCATTTTGAGTTTTCCGTACTGAGGCTTCCATTTTGAAGCTTCCGCTTTCAGTTTTCAAACGTTTCAGAACTCGAACAGACTTCCGGAATGGATTATGTTCGAAAACCGAGGTACCACAGTTACCCCTCGTCCCACTTTATACTCCACATAGTCATGTGTTTGTTCTATTGTGTTTCAACAAACATCCTCATTTTAAAAATAATAATGGGGGGGGGGTTCCACTTAGCAACTCCATCCTAATAAAATCCTATGCTGATGGCTGAAGGTGGTGATGTTTAGAATGGTACACTGTTTGCCTCTTCACCTGCCTCCATCAGCAGAATTTCATGCAACTGTGATAGGGCATATATGTGTTAATCCAGCCCATACTTAAGAGAGAGAAAACACCTCCATCAAACTACTTAATCTGTACCAAATGCTGACTGGCTGAGGGTGGATAGGAATTAAAATTGGAACTGAAGGGAGGGTGGAATTAACATAGTACTTGGAACACTAACAGAAGCATTCTGTGCTATTTGCTAGGGACTGTGAGAGGCTGCTCAGGATCACCTTTATCAAAAAAGCATATGCAAAGACTTTGTTCCGCACTATGGAGTCACCATAACCTCAGTTTTGCCTCTGCCTCAGTTTTTCCAACTGGGGAAAAAAATCAGCCTTTTTCAAATACTTATTGTATGAATTAGACCGGCATCAAGTCCATCTGTTTTAAAGATGGGCATTTTATATGCATTCAGTAGACATATAGCAAGTCATTAAGTATCTATTCATAACCATACTAGAATTAATGGGAAAGGAATTAAAAATTATCAAGCAAAGTCAAAAGGAAAGTTAACATCAGTACATACCTACATTTCCAATATCTTCCTGCTGGAACTTTTTCAAAAGATGGGTTTGGGCACTTCGGATAATGTTTTCTGCACCAGTCAATCAAAAACTGTTTGGGAGATTTCCCAGTCCAGCTTCGAGCAGTATAATCAAAATTCCTCACGTCCTGAGGTTCTTTCTTTTTCACTAACATCAATCAATAAACCATTCATTATTTTGCACGACAACACAGAGGTCATTACCAGAATTAAAGGATGAATGATTTAAACACAGAACTATGCAAGTCAGCGTTGATTTATACTGCACAGCATTGACTGATTCTTGTGTTACCTGTTCAATCCCGACCACTAATTCAGACTCCACACAGGTCTTACTGTGATACGATTTATATACAGCCCCTTGCTAAGCCTCTAAACACATGCATACAGAAGGATCTCCCTTAGCCCAAAGGAAAGGGTGAGGAGAAAGCTTTTACTTGCGGGACAATGCACAGTTAATTCTGAACACAAAACACAGTGATTACCTCTAGCACCACTTCTTAATAATCCTATTAACACTAGGATGCCACATTGTGCAAGAATCCAGATGAATATAAATTGTAGAATCCTGTCCTATATCACATTTATGAAAAACCAGGGCAATCAGTTAAATTAAAGCTAGTGACTAGCGTGTATTTAGGGTCTTGTGTGGGAAAGCAAGTGTGGTGTAGTGGTTAAGAGCGGTAGACTCGTAATCCAGATGCCGCCGAACTACAAGTTCTATCAACCCTGGCCATGGGTTCGAAAGGAGTTGTAGTTCAGCTGGAGGCCTAAAAGTTTCCCAGATCTGCTCAAGGTAGTAAACCTACATCAGGCTAAATGACATGTCTTGCAGATGTTGCAGACTCATGTCAGAAAACCTGTTACCTAAGAAAATCACATCATGCCATTTTAGGGTTTCTCTTCCTTGCATTTCTACACAAGGATGGTGATTTATTCTAGATAATTCTTGATAAAGGTTTTATGTTGTTTTAAACAAACTGCTCCATACCTTTTTGTTCCTCAGGAGGAGCTTGAGGTTTTTCAAGCATGCGCAAATTCAATGCACCACCCGTTTCAAGAGGCACAGGAACCTTTTTCTTGTCACTTGGTTGGTTTGTAACTTTTATTGCAGGATTAAACACGGGGTGTTCTTCCAGTCCTGCCATTTCTGCCAAGAAGGAAACATAAGTCAGGTAAGACCTTGGCTACCATAGTGGGAAGGATAAAGAGGAGGGAGTGGATTGCATATCTTTAAATGGCTTGGGGGAATGTCTTTTTTGGGTTGAAGATCAGAAAATTCTCATTCCTATGTGTGTTAGTAATGTTTGAGAAGTGCCAAGTGGGCACGAGACACGGGTCTTGTCAGTCACATTATGAAAACTTCCCTGTGTGCATTTGTGTAACACAGAAAGACCAGGCTCTGAATTCTGAACCTGCAAGTATGAAGGAACTTATTTCGCTTTCCTTTGCACCAAGTGGAATGGGAGCAATTGCGCTTTTGCACACACAACTTGATCAATCTCATAATGGAAATAAAAAAGTCAATCATGTTTGTATAGCACCAACAGTAAACATGCTTCTTCACATTCAATACCAATAGTGTTTCCCCCCCAACGTGCTACAGATAAATGAATTTTGAGTGCTCCTACCTTGTTGAATGCGCCTTATTTTCTCTTGCGCCACCTTCTGTCCTTGCTTGTTTTTGTCTTGCTTGGAAGAACTCGCTTGTTCTTTTGCTTCCACAAGTTTCCCAGCCAAGTGTAAATATCTTTCATTCTGTTCCAGATGAGCTACTTAGTTATTATGCAAGTGCAGATTAAATGGCACACAGTCTACAACAGGAGTGGGGGACAGTTTTGGCTCCATGAGCCAGATTGGCCTCGTAGGGCCAAATCTGTGGTCTACCCACGGTGTCATTATGACAAGACATGATTGACAGCTGGGTGGGGATGCTCACCTGTCAAAACGACTTCCCCTCCAATCTCAAATGGGAAGAGGGAGAAGGCTTACAAAAGCATTTACAATCTCCACCCGCCTCCACAACACACTAAGATCAGAGTCTCTTCGTGACAATCTCACTCTGATCTTTAATCTCTGCTCATCACCACAACATCAGCTGAGAAGCGACTTTCTTTTTAGAGCTCTTTTAACTTACAAAGAGTGAAAGATGATGGTAAGCATTTTGTACTGCATCAACTCAAGAAAGTTGCTCTTAAGCACTCACAGTAGAGCTCTAGAACTATGAAAAGCATTTTCAGTTTTCTTAGGCCTGCGATTATGTAACAAGCTGCTCGATATGAATGACAAAGGACTCATACTTTAATGGATACTTGAGTACATGTAAACATAATGAGGTTGCGTTGAAATCAAGAAGTATTTAACCTAACACGGTGCCTGTTAAATTTGTTGAAACTGCCCATGCTTTTCAGCGAACAAAGATCTATATAAAATGGCCTATAAACTTACTGGATCAAATTTTTCTTCCTCCGAATTTTTCACAGATTCGCTGTTCTCCTCGTCACTCTGTTGGTCTGCATATTGCAATATCCATTCCTTCATGCTGATATCCTTGTGTTTTCCTGTGTTTACCTTTGGATAGTGTAAAAATAATTTGATAAGGAGAATATACATGAATTATTCACTCTCTATAATTAGCCATTCTCGATACGAGACAGGTGCTCTCTATAAAGAGATAGTCCTACTTTTTTTTATTCTCACTCTATCTATGAATGGAGAGAGGTTTTCTTTAAAGATCAGCTGATACTGATACACCTGTTTCTACCACTTCAGTCAGCGAAAACAGACCATAGATTAGAGTGAAGCGGTGCAATCCTTTGCATATTTAATTAGAATGAGGTTCCACGGTGTCTAACGGGGATTAATTGTTAGTGAGTTTAGGATTGCTAGCCTAAGGGTTTATTAAATTAAACTGTAAACAGGAACATGGCCTAGGAAAATATGAGATATCAACAAGTAATAATAAAACCTAAAATATTTTATTAGTTGTAAGGGAACCTCTTGATTTAATTCCTGCAAGTTAATTTATTTTAAAATATTCTCACTCTACTATTTAGGGCAAAAAAATCAATCAATCAATAAAAAATGAAAATTGACAAGTAGTTTCCTTACTCATTGATTTTGTATTTTTTAAGGCTTCAAAAAACCCTTCACACAGTTTCTCCATATCCAATAAAATACCTTTTTTTCATTGTCGTCTTCCTTCTTTTTATTGTTTGGTGCCTGGGGAGTTTCACTTCGAGGCAAAGGAGAATGGAATTTTGCTCTAGTTTTCTGTTGTTCTTCCCCAAACTGCTGACTGAAACCTTCAGGCAATGCATCTTTAAAAGAAAAGTTGAAATTTAATAATGCTTATGCACATGTTCTTTACATGTGCATACTATTGCTATGTTCCAGTATAGAAAAAGGAGTTTAAACCCTCCCATTATTTTCATTGAGTTCTACTCCAATAATAATTTCAACACTAATTGTTTGGTCCCAAAGTAAGTGCACTTAGTTCCAATATATATTCACTATTCTCCTCCTGCTGATCTCATGAAAACCTTTGTACCTATGCCCTATATTAACTGTTTCAACTAAATGAGGGCAAATATATGTTGTCTGAATTTTGAAACTGCCTGTTTTAATATGTGTAACACCTACTTGATTTTTTATTTAGCAGTTAAACTCTGTGCAATACAATAAAGCAGGCTTCCTCAACCTCAGCCCTCCAGCTGTTTCTAGGCCTACAACTCTCATGATCCCTAGCTAGCAGGACCAGTGGTCAGGGATTATGGGAGTTGTAGTCTCAAAACATCTGGAGGGCTGAGGTTGAGGAAGCCTGCAGTAAAGTAATTCCCCATGGTAGTTCCAAGTAGTAAGCAAGTGGTAGGTTACTAGCATGAATGCAAGCTTCTATAACTTTCTTAACTAATTGTAAAAGGAGGAATACATAAAGACAGGAAAAGGTCAATTTCAGTTGCAAGAAGCACTCTTAAACTTCAAAGCCAGATTTTTCCTTTATATTTACCATCAGAAAGGTTTAAGCACAGCCAGTCTAGTGCAGAATGCAGATCACCACCATACAAAATAGTATTTTTCATAGCTTCTTCAATATCTTCAGTCTTAAAAGAAAATCCTTGCAAAGCCATGTACACATCCTATAAAGAACAGTATGTTAAGGAAACAGAGGTTACTTGCCCCAGGCTTTTTATCTTGGAAACACTTGAAAAAGCAATCTCCCTTTACTGTTATTACATAGTTGTTTTATCCCACTGGAAGTGTAGTGCTGTTCCCAATGTGTAGGGCATGAGGAAATCCATACTCACTGGAAGCTACATGTGTGTGTCAATCAGAGGTCCTTGGGATCAGTCCCAAAAGCTTTGTATAATATGCTAAGTTAACAGTTCAAAGAGGTAGTCAGCTAGTATTGAGATGTTACAGAGGAACCCAACATTAGGGTTACCATATTTCAGAAAGTGAAAATCTGAATACAAATTTTTTTTGGGTGGGGTGGCGGTTGGTAAGCTTTTTTTTTTTTTAGTTTTGCCCAAAGTTGTTGATCTTTGAAGTTTTGGGTCTATTTTTAAGAGGTTCTCCAAAATCTAGACTTCCGTTGCCATGTGTCATGATTTTTCTGGATGTTTCAGCTATTTCCACCCAGACACTGTTTCCAACTGCCGTATTCCAGCTATGTCTGGGAAATTCCAGACGCATGGCAACCCTACCCAACGTTTTAATTATGTTATAGGGATTGGAGTGAACTGTGAGATCATGTACTCCTTCCCCCCACCCATCTACCCTCAACCACAAATTACCCATACCAGGCTTAAGGGCAATGCCAACACTGAGAAACTATGGTTAACATTAACTGTGTTCCCTTCTCAAGCAAGGCCTTCTCAAGCCAGCTTCAAATTCTGATTTCAAAAATTGATCTAGAATCTTAGTTTATATTGTCCATGGTTAAGGTTGGAAATGGTTTGGCAATGTGTGCTTGAGAAAGAAACTGAGTTCAACCACAAATATATTCTTGCACATATCTTTCAAAATAAATCCATAGCTCAGTGCATGTAGGAAGTGTAAGGTTCAATGCTCAGCATCTCCAGGTAGGGCTGGGGGGGTCCCTACCTAAAACCCTGGAGAACTGCTGCCAGTTAATGTACAGAATACTGAACTAGATAGGCCAATGTTCTGACCTAGTTTAAGGCCGGTTTCTTTTCTTCCTTGTTTGCTGATGAACAGTAGGACAAGGCTGAACACAACGAAAAAGTCTTCACTATCAATTTCAATGAAGATTTTTTTTTTAAAAAAGACACATGGAGCTATAAAAATCAAACTAACTTGAATTATGATTAAACCTTTTCAGTGACTCCCGTTCCCAAACATTTACTACGTTTGTTTCTCATACTTCACCTGTAATTTCTTTGCTGTAAGTCTTCTAGAAATCATTCCCTGTTCACCGCTTTGTTTCTTATGCTCATTGATTACACCAATAATTCTTTTTTCCAAGTTACTGTTAATCACTACCTGTGAAGGAAAAAAATTGTTACAACCAGAACAAGTTCTTGCAAACTGTTAGCTGCAGTGCATTAATAGCTGAGCACAATTGCAAGCCCATTGAAACAGAATATACACTGTGGCATGAATTGTTCAGATTACTACATGAAAAGATTGATGCACTAAATACGCATCTATGTAAGGAAATTACTTAATAGCGTGTGATGCTTTAAAGGTGAAGGAATGCTCAATATTACTTATGTAGAATATTTTCACTTCAGATTAGTCTAACATAACAAAACATGAGTCTTTCCCTTCTAACAGATGCCCTTACCTTAAGAATAGATTTATCTGCATTTGCGGAAGCACCAGAGTCAGATGATGAACCAAAGCTGTAGGTTTTTGGACCTGTGTAGCCAAACAAAAATTATTTGAGTAATATCATACAGAGGCAAAACTGACAGACAAAACACTGCTTTCCTGATATAAGTAACTGGAATACTTGTTTGTTATCAGTGTACTCCTTTTACATATACTAGACCATGCTGGAGTTAGAGCACAAGCAAGCGATGGCATGGGCAGAAATATCATTGACATCATGCCAACAACACATGAATAGTCTAGCGGACATGAAGCTTAAACATGGCTAGAATCACATATGGAAAGCTTACATGGGTAATTAATTATTATATATTTCTTTATACTCCAGCTTTTCCACGAATCATTAGAAAACATTAATATAAGTAAAATTAATGTATATGATTAAAAACATAGATAATTATAATAAAAACAGCAAAGCACCAACCCTTTTATTAAAAGCAGTCAGTTCCCCAAAACCTGTTGGAATAAGAAGGTTTTCACCTGCTGGTGGAAGGATAACAGAGAGGGAGCCAGAATCTGGGAGCATCTACCAAGAAGGCCCTCTTCCATTACCCTACCAAGCGTGCCTGTGTGGGTGGTGGGACAGAGAGAAGGACCTTCCCTAAAGATCTCAAAACCTGGGCAGGTTTGTATGTGGGAATGTGGTATTTCAGATAGCCCGGATCTCGGTTGCTGTATAGGCACTATGAACTGTGCCTGGAGTCAGACCCGTAGCTAGTGGAGCTGTTGTTAAGAAGGGAGCCACCTGCTGCCTAGAACCAGCCTGGGTCAACCACCCAACTGCTGTTCTTTGCGCCCTGCTGAAGTTTCTGAGCACTTTTCAGTGGCAGCTCCACCTACAGCTCATGACAGCAATCCAAACATATGGGCTTTCAAATGGCCTGGATCCTTAGTATAAAATCAGGTTACAAGAAGCAATATGGTAAGATGATCAGACTCAAGACTGATCTGGTCCAGCATTTCATCCTCACAACGGCCAAACAAGCTCCTTGGGGAAGCTCTCAGGAGGGACCCAAGCCCCACAGCAATCTCCCCATTTGTGACTCCCAGCAACCAGCCTTCAGAGGCAGCGGAGGGAGAACAGTAGCCATCGCGGCTAGTCCCAACCTTCCTTGCAGCCTGGGGAGGCAGCAACGGAAAGCGCTTCACCTGTCGGGTTTCTGCCTTAAACGAGCAGAGGGGAAGCTTAATGAATGCCCACTGAAATCCTCCACGGCACGCAACGGGGCTGGCTTCCGAGCAGGCGTGCGGAGATCCCTGCACCCTCCCGAAGGCGGGTACCTTGCTTCAGGCGCGGGTCCTTGCCAGCGGGGCTCGGGCGGGGCGCCGAGGTTCTCTTGCCGGCAGCTTCGCCGGCGGCTCCGGACTCGGTCGCGCCGGCGCCCACCGCTTTGGCCCGGGCTGCGGCTACCGCGGCGGGATGGACCGCCCCAGCCCCCGCGGCGCCGCTGCCGCCCTTGTGCTTTTTGTTCTTGCCGCCCATGCCCGACGCCCGCGCGCGCCCCTCTCCGCCGCGGAACCCGCACAAAGACCTCGCGCCGGCTCCGCTGGCATCCGGGCTCGGCAAGCCTCCCGCAGGGACAGCCGCTCTGATTGGGCCGCAGGCAGCTACGGGCACGTCCTAAGCTTTTGACTCGTGTTTACGGGCACTTCCGCCCAAAGGTGTACGCCACTTCCTGCCGTTTTCTAAGAGAACTTCCGGTTGCTCTCTTCCCCACCTTCCCAGCTCCTCTTCCGCTTTAAAAAAAACCCCCACCAACAACACTTTTCTGTCTCTACGCTCACAGCACAGAGACATAAAAAGTGAAGAGTCTTTGTAAGGCGGTTCTCTGGTTCTCGTGTCGCAGTTCTTGTAACGTGGGAGTCGCACTAGGATCCCTTGGGGGAAGAAAGGTGGATGTTAACTTTGACATAAAAAGAAGAAATATTCATAGCTGTCAACTTCCAGATTTGAAAATAAGGGATCAGCAGCCTCACCTGTCCCGGGGACAGTCTACGGGAGCTGGGGGCACTGTCATACAGTGGTTCCGCTCCTTCCTCCTGGGCCGTGTTCAGAAAGTGGTGGTGGGGGATGAGTGTTCAGACCCTTTCTGGGGGACAGGAGGCGGGCAGGTGTGGGGGATTCCCTGGTCCTGAATGGGGTAACCGTGCCCCTGAAGGACCAGGTGCGCAGCCTGGGAGTCATTTTGGACTCACAGCTGTCCATGGAGGCACAGGTTAAATCCGTGTCCAGGGCAGCTGTGTACCAGCTCCATCTGGTACATAGGCTGAGACCCTATCTGCCCGCGGACTGCCTCGCCAGAGTGGTGCATGCTCTGGTTATCTCCCGCTTGGACTACTGCAATGCGCTCTACGTGGGGCTACCTTTGAAGGTGACCCGGAAACTACAACTAATCCAGAATGCAGCAACCAGACTGGTGACTGGGAACGGCCGCCGAGACCATATAACACCGGTCTTGAAAGACCTACATTGGCTCCCAGTACGTTTCCGAGCACAATTCAAAGTGTTGGTGCTGACCTTTAAAG
The DNA here is from genome assembly GCF_965113315.1 of Podarcis vaucheri. NCBI lineage: Eukaryota > Metazoa > Chordata > Lepidosauria > Squamata > Lacertidae > Podarcis > Podarcis vaucheri. The sequence continues at coordinate 23,504,463 of NC_138749.1, forward strand.
CCCTAAACGGCCTCGGTCCAGGATACCTGAAGGAGCGTCTCCACCTCCATCGTTCCACCCGGACACTGAGGTCCAGCACCGAGGGCCTTCTGGCGGTTCCCTCACTGTGAGAAGCCAAGTTACAGGGAACCAGGCAGAGGGCCTTCTCGGTAGTGGCACCCTCCCTGCGGAACGCCCTCCCACCAGATGTCAGAGAGAACAACAACTACCAGACTTTTAGAAGACATCTGAAGGCAGCCCTGTTTAGGGAAGCTTTTAATGTTTGATGTATCATAGTATTTTAATATTCTTTTGGAAGCCGCCCAGAGTGGCTGGGGAAACCCAGCCAGATGGGCGGGGTATAAATAATAAATTATTATTATATTATTATTATACAGTATCTAACAATCCGGGATAGCAGCGGGAAGCAGTGGGAAACGGCGCTGGAATAAGGGAATTTCCCGCAAAAAAAAGGGAGGGTTGACAGCTATGGAAGTACTGTAATATTTTTAAATGTCCCGCGAGGCGGAATGGGAGAGCTGCTCGTAGAAATAAACGGAGACATTCTAAAGTAGTTGTGATCCTATCCCCACTGGATTTAAAGGTGGTTGTGGTGTTAACAGAGGCGTGCAAGGAAAATGAATAAGGCTGAGCAACAACACCATACGGTATATTCGAAGCTCATTTTTTCGCTCAAAAGCATCTGCGTACTGTTGTTTGCTCCTCATAGAGCTAGAATTCTCAGCAACCCTTCACTTAATACAGTTCCCAGCTTCTCAGCTGCAGTGCCCATAATTCTTTCATGGGTTGTGTTTAAAATGTGCTTTAAAGGTATACTTTAGGCAACCCCAGGCAAGAAGGGCAGACGGTGACAGTTCAGCTAGAGATAAGAATGTGTGCAAACGTAGCCAAATAAAATAATATTAAAACTTTTATTATTTATACCCTTTAGGTATAAATTAAAAGGCGTAAAAAAACCCCTTTTTGTTGCTTTTGGTGTAACAGAATAACTCAGCTCCCTTCAAGTGGCCCTGCGTGCCTCAATTTTTTTATCTCTGAGGATCATGGGGCCTCTTTCAAAGTCCGCCGGAAGTTCAGCCTAAAAGGCCGCTCTAGGGCGCGCGACACTATCGTCCTGCGCGCGGTGCGTGGCGGGAGTGCCTCTCGCGTGTGTTTGCCGGGGAGTGGGAAAGATGGCGGACGCCTTTGGGGACGAGCTGTTCAGCGTGTTCGAAGAAGACCCTGCCGCCGCTTCCGGCTCGAAGAAGGCGAAGGGGGCAGCTGAGGCGACTGCCGCTGCCGCTGCTGTAGGCAAGGCCGGGTGAGGATCCAGGGAGAGCTTGAGAAGGAGAGGCGGAAGGGCGAAGTTCGACCGTCCCTATGGAGATGGCTGCAGTTTCGCGGGTGGTTGGACGCCCTCGAAGTCTCCGTGATAGGGGATCGCTAACTTTCTTTGCAAACTGGATAAAGTTTTGGGAGCACCACACATCACCCCAAAGCGACTTAGAAACAAACCCCACATCCATACATTACAGCCGGGGGGCGGGGGGAAGAAATACATTAAAAATATCCCACAAATTTCTAAAAGGCCACAGGCCTGGTTATAGAGGGAATATATGATGGCGCCAGCGGAGCTTCCCACATGTGGAAGCCATTCCCTTTCCCCCACAATAATCTCTGAAGCCTCACTTGAAGGTTGACACCTGCAGGGTTAGCTTCTCTGTCCCCACAGTATTTCAGATTGTGTTGCTTGCAGCAAATAACAGCAAATTTTGAATGAATTCTGTGCATATTTGAAAGGTTTATGCAATCCCCTCACTATGGGATAACAGATGAGACATTTCCTTCTGATGGAGAGGCTAGTGATGATAACAACTGGCCCTGGGAGTATGAGGGAAGTCCAGGAGAGGAGGGAGGGAAATATGGCAAATTGTTAGAGAAATATTGTTAGAAGATGTATACATAGAAAAACATTTTTTTTAATTTTTTTTTTAAAACAGCAACTGGCCCTGTTGCCTCTAGTAGTGTCAGATAAGTGATGGGCCCACAGCCAACCAGCTTTGGAGATGCTGGGTTTTTGCTGCTTGTTCTGTGAGTAGTGCATGTAAACTCCACCAGGTCATGGCCTCATCTGCCAGCTTCCTTCCTTCCACATGAATTTTACCATTTGCGAAAGTCAGTGGTTATTACAGAGAGAACTTCGTATCTGAATCTCACCATGAAGCATCATTTAAAGAAATGGGGATGTAACATTTCATATCCTGTTGGAAATCTGTTGAGCTTTGTTTAGATTTTGAGAGTTTACTAACAATTACCCTTTTTGTTGATTTGTATTTCAGGAAACAATCAGATGGCAAATCTGCAGCATCCTCTAAATTTCCAACAAAAACTAAACGAGATGCAGAGGTCGATAGCACAGACATTCCAGTTTTTGAAAAGAAGCAAAAGTTGGAAGATACCACCACAGAAGATCTCAGGTAAGCATGTTAGAGGCTTGAATGGTTGCATGATAACTGGCCAGCAAAGATTACAACAAGCACCATAATTGAGTTTTCATAAGTGTTTTGTAAACATTTGCTTATATCACATTATTCTGCCATAAATAATCATATGAAGGAAAGCATGTTTGAAAACTTTGTGCCATGAATACTTGCCCTCTTGCTTAACCTAAAGGAAAGACACAGCTTGGAATTTTAGGACTTTGGAGTTGAAACTGCTTCTGTTGAGTGCTGGGATATACTTTTTCTGTTGTGTTTTATTGACTAACAAATTGAGTTTTTATCTCTTGCATTTATATAATCACCTTTCTTGCAAACTTGTGATGGCACAAGTTCTCTGGTTGAGGCTTCTTTTGTCTTTGTCTGTTTAATATTTTGGCTAGGTACTCATGAATTAGTATTTGTTGCTGATACTCAAACATATCATTTCCCCCCTTAAATGCCAAATAAGTATAATTGTTTTCTGATAAATTTGAACTAAGTAAATGAATATGTGATGTAGCCTCCTAATTATGAATCAATTGCATTAATAAATATTTGAAGGGAGTTCTCCTGTCCTGGCTGATCTAAAGCAGACAGGCTACTTATAGTGCAGTCTTTACCACAACTAAATTTCCAGTCTCCTAACATTAGCCCTATGAATAATTATTGCATGGGCCTCTGCCCACTTCTCTTCTTGGCTTTCCTCTTCCCTGAACTATCATAGACTGTTACCCCAGTCCTTTAAAGATGAGGGGAAAGTGAGTAAGACTCTGTACTGTTGTTTCCTTGAAGACCAGGGTGATTAGTTTGCTTTATTCTGAACATTTTGATATTCTTGCTGCTTTTAAAGATTTACTGTTTAAGTTTAAATGTTCTTAACATTATGTGATTAGCCTCTCCGAGAAAATGCTTGAGGGTCAGGGTGTACATTGGAATAATTAACAAATGTTTACCCATCTTTAATAGGCTAGGGCAGATAACTGGGACACTACTATGATGATAGTGGGGGAGGGAACAGCAGAGAACATGCAGGCGTGTAGCAGTTTTTTATGGTGCTTTGAGCCTGGGGCATTCATTACTTGCCCCAGGTGACAAGATGAGTAGCAAATTGTCTTGCAGTTTTTTAAGCTGGCTCTGGAATTGGCATATTGTGGGAAATGTGTAATAATGATTGTACTAGCTAAGGGACTGACAAGCATTGTTTTTTCATAGTGCTTAGTCGGGATATCATGATAATTAATTAAACCAACAACCTTCATAAATGTATGGGGTATTTTGTTAATGATTGCTAGTATTAATTTGCACTTTTCCTTTCAGTTTGGCAGACCTCATGCCAAAAATAAAGGTACAAGCAGTTGAAACTGTTGAAGGTTGTACACATGAGGTGAGTTTAATGTCGGTGGTTGTTATATTTTGTTGTATATGCTACTACTTGTTTGAATTTCCTGGCTCTTATAGTAGATACTTTAAAAACTCTGCTTTTAGTAATGTTTTGATGTTACATTTTAAAATGAAGTATTGCAAATCATTCACGTACATTGGAGAAAATTAAAGGAGGATATAGTTGGACGCCTTTGCAATGAGGGCTATCTTTGTCTCAGTGATGTGTGCTCCTTGATGTTAAGTGTCGGAAAATGAAAACAATTGAGCTGCCCTTTGTCTTCATACCCCCCAGTCTTCATCTATATATTTGTGTCCTTGTTTCCTTTATTGGCTAAACTAGAATATGCTGGAGAACAGAAAGTAAATAGTTGATATACATATAATTGATGTTGGGGGCTGTTTTAGATATTAATAGTTAAACAGGGGGGGAAATGGGCAAAGTTTTAAAGTTTTATCTCACTTGCCTTTTTAAAAAATGCACCCATAAATCTCACCGTTCTAATTTGCTGCAGCAAATCTGTCAAACCCCAATTGACAGGACAATGTTCATAGGGCTAAAAATGCAACATTTCAATGTTTTTTCTCTGCCTCTCCATTAGAGTCAGTTGTCACATTTTAGCTTCAAACAATATCATAATTGTTACCATTTTTATTTGAAATGTACCTGGAGTAACTAGGATGTTAAATAACAAGTTAATTATTATTTTTTAAATAGAAGAGGTATTGCACTAGCATTGGATAGAGCCAATTGCTAGTGGTAGCATTTATTGATGAATAAATGGTTTGAGACAGGTTTGCTTCTGAAATAAAGGGTTGTATGCAACAAAGCTGTCCCATTAGAACAAGGACTTACACCTGCACACTGGGACTTCATCTTCTCTTCCTGTGCTTCTCTATTCTGTTTGGGAGGGGTGTGGGGGAGAGAAGTTGGAGAGGAGTTCTCATTGCACTAAACCACTTTGTTGGATACAAAGGCATTGGGAGCTTTGTTACTGAGGGAGAATCTAACATACTTTCTGAGCAATGTTTTAGCAGTGTCTTCATTCAATTCTTTGCTTTTTCTGCTAATTGTAAAATGTCTTAGAAGATCAGTGGTGGGAGAGGAGTACAGGTTTGAAAGGTAGCTGCAAATGTGCAGGAAGTTAATCAATTTCATCTACTAATGTAAATATTTAAAACATTTTTTCTTTAGGTTGCTCTTCCTGCAGACGAAGATTTTATAGCCCTGAAGCCAAGAACTGGAAAAGCTGCAAAGGTTTGTGTTTTGAATGTTACAGCACATGCAGGAGGGATATCTGGCTGGAACTGCTGGGTATATAAGTAGTTCAAGCAGGTTAACATTTAATAACATGACTGCACCCCAGATATCCTGTGGGGATTACTTGTGTGGCCTTAAACATATATTTGGTTTGATACTCTTTGAGTGTTGCAGAAAGATGATGCAATGAATCACTCTGTTTGCTCAAGGCACTTTGGACAAAAGCATTATCCAGAGTTCTTTGTAAAGGTCCTTGTTTCAATCTCTGGCATCTGCAAATAGGGCTAAGAAACCCTGGAGAGCTGCTGCCAGTCAGAGTAGACAGTATGGAGCTAGATTGGCCAGTGGTCTTACTCAGTATAAGGCAGCTTCCTATGACTTTTCACTTGACCAGCCTTTTTGTTAAAATTGGTTGGAAAGCTCAGTTTAACATTGGAATTAGAATAGCAATAATATTATTAGCTGGGACTCAAGCTCATTCTAGCATTGGGGTATTTCTTTTGCTTATGGGTTGGGTGAAGGTTTTTATTCACATTCTTGTTGTGTGGTTCTTCATTAACACAAAGTATAGCAAAATCTATTAATGCAGCTTCTTAGAAGAAGGTTAGCAGACAACAGTCTTAGGATGGTGGTTTTTAGGCAGTGATAATGTGTTTATCAAAAGTGCTCTATTTTTCAATTTGAGCTAGTCATAAATTCCATGTAGACAAGCAAGATGACAAAGCTCTCTTCACAGTGGTCTTTTAAGTGTAATTTCCATCATACATGGGGATATCAGTTTCCATAGTTTAGCAGTTGCATTCATTTCAGTATCCCAAGAGATGTACAGTGTTTATAATGTCAAGACAGCTTGCAGAAATGTGCCAGCTTGTGGGGATTAGTATCAGGAGTGCAGTTTCCTATGTTTCGGGGTTTGAAGTACATACGTGAAAAGCCTTTTCTAATAATAATAAAAATAAGGCTCCACTCTATAATGAATTCAGGAGAAACATTGGAGTGATTTATGATCAGTTGTTCTAAAATTTTAATACAAAGTTACATTCTGCGAAGATACTTGACAAAAATTAAGGTATATGTGTTCATTTTATCCCCCCAGGAATATCCATTCATTCTTGATGCTTTTCAAAGAGAAGCTATTCTGTGTGTGGATAACAATCAGTCGGTGCTGGTGTCTGCTCATACATCAGCAGGGAAAACAGTGTGTGCAGAGTAAGTAATTCTGAGATGAATTTAAAAATAAATGCCGGGGGGGGGGCTTATTGTAAGTTATCCCAAAATACTCAGTGGTGGAAAGTAAAAAATCACTTGCAGATAACCAGGTGATCTTGGACTGCTTTTTAAATATGTATATCACCTCTCCAGTTTTGTTGCTCACGGTGTTGGCAGTTGCATTTCAGCGGTTCTCAACCTGTGGGTCCCCAGATGTTGTTGGACTACAACTCCCATCATCCCTGAGCTCTGGCCTTGCTAGCTAGAGGTGATGGGAGTTGTAGTCCAACAACATTTGAGGACCCAGAGGTTGAGAAAGGTTGCTCTACATGAATAGGTGTGGGAGAATCAGGATGTAGGGGAGAGTCTAGAGAGGTTAGGTGTTGGCAGTGTCTTGACTGTTTATTGGCATGACTAGTTTTGCTGTACCACTTGGAAAAGCTTAATTCGGTTTTCCAAAAGATTTTTTCTTGGAAGGCTGCCAGTAGAAGGAAGGGGAAAGTGATTTTTGCCAGTCCCTAGTATCACCTCCCACACTGTTTTGGAGGGCTGGGGGTGGCATTGGAGGTTGTAGAGGGAGGGGGAATCACAGAATTCCCCATCGGCACCAGCAGGATCCCTCTACTGGGTCAAAAGCTTTCTGTGGACAGAAGACAACTTTCTGTTCACTGATGGTAAAGTCTGGATCTGATCCTTTGTGTCTCTTGTTTATTTTTATAGATCTGCAGTTCTTAGGCTGTTAAGTGTTTGGGGCAGAGTATGGAATTTGAATGCTTGAGATTTTCTCATCCATTCTCCTGTTTTACATTGACTGGACTACTATTTGATTTATTGGTTTTCAGCCTGTAGCTTGTTTCTAAATGTGTCTCCTTTACAAATCTATTGATAGATCCAATAGCAATGAAAAGTGTTTTGAAGTATCTTTGCTTTTAATGAATGCTCAATCGCATATGCCCTGCAGGTATGCCATCGCTTTAGCTTTAAGGGAAAAACAGCGTGTGATATTTACTAGTCCCATCAAAGCTCTCAGTAACCAAAAATATCGTGAGATGTATGAAGAATTTCAAGATGTTGGTCTGATGACAGGGGATGTCACCATCAATCCGACAGCATCTTGTCTTGTAATGACAACGGAGGTAAGTTTGTCTAGGAGTTACCCTGTCCTGACACTGGTTTTCTCTGCTGGAGTGTTGGTGGCTCATATTTATGTTTACGAAGAAGTCAGTCCCACTGTGTTCAATGGGGCTTACCCTTTAGTAAGTGCGTTTAGGATTACAGTGTGCAATACCCAATTTGTGTTATTGAGGATAAAACAAATAGTTGTCTATAGCAAAAATAACTATGAAAAGTCAATATACTATGCTGAACCATTTTAACTTCCCTCTGTCATTGCACCTTTCCTTGTCTGTACTCCCATATAGTTCCCATATAGCAACAATTTTTTTATTATACAGCGGAACCTTGGTTCTCGAACGTAATCCATGACTCCCAAAATGTTCGACAACAAAACATAAAAAAGAGAATATCCTATACAAGTGACAAATCAGTAGAAACCAATAATAATAATTACAACAATAATAATAAAAATTTAATTAATAAAAATTAAATACATTATGAAGAGAGACTTTGTCTGTATGGGCAACCCTGTGTGGAGTACTTGTGCCACTATTTATTGCAGTGCCTATTATATATAGACCCAAAAGACTGATTCATAAAACCCCTGTTTCCGAATGGAACTCACTTGAATAGGGTGGAAAGGGTGAATTGGCTGCTGAGCAATACTGATGACTTTGTAACTTGTAAAGCAGCACTCTATGTGTTGGCAGCTAAGAAGATCAGGAGGAAAGAACTAGATAAAATAGCAGTCAACTGCAAAAGGGATTTGGATATTTAATTTGGCACATTTTACTAGAGAATCTTCTGCTATTCTATTTCATGCAACAAAGAATCTTAGTAGTTGTGACCGTGGTGTATACTGTATGTGTGGTGCCTGATGATTTTCATGGTTATTGCTGTTTTTCCTTTTGTTATTTTTCTGAATGATGCCATGGCCTATGGCTAGCGCAATAAAAGTCGATGGTAATGATAATAATAATAACAGTTTACAGTTATACCCAACTTAAAATAACCGTCAGCCCCAACTAAACATTTAATCAACCCCAACCTGACAAAAACAAAACATAGGAGCCAAAATTAGAACCATTTAAAACATTTTAAACCTTTTTAGCTGGTTGCCCCAACCCAAGAGTTGTTCCAGCAGTGTCCCAGTGGCTGTGAGTCTGGGCCCCGCCTCCTAGGCCAGGTGGAAATGGGACTTGCAGGAGGGAGCAGGCTTCCTTCCAGCACTCACAGCAGTTGCAATCCTTTATAAGTAAAGGATTCATGAAATTTCACTTTAGAGCCTGGGCCTTAAAGAAATCTTGCATCACAGTGTTATTTGTAAATAGGGCTTAGATTTTGGCCAATGTATTTATTCCTGTTTGTAATGCATTGTTCTGTGGGCTGAAGGTGAATTATGGCAGTGGCCATGTCACAGTCTTCTTTCCTAATTGAAATTTCTTTTTCTTTTTAGATTTTGAGAAGTATGCTTTACAGAGGTTCTGAGGTCATGCGTGAAGTTGCTTGGGTTATATTTGATGAAATTCATTACATGAGGGATTCAGGTATTGCATTTTTGCTAATTGTGTATGGATTCATGCATGCAGAAATCAGATGGAAATAATGTGTCTTATAACGTTTCCTGTGGGTTTCCTGTTTCTAGAGCGTGGTGTGGTATGGGAGGAAACCATCATTTTACTCCCAGACAACGTTCACTATGTGTTCCTTTCTGCCACTATTCCAAATGCACGCCAGTTTGCTGAATGGATATGCCATCTTCACAAACAGGTAAAGTTCTATATGTGAAATAACTTTTGGAATTATACTGCATTAGAAGGCAGTGATTTCTAGAGAATGATGCCTCAGAAGTTTCTAGTTAATTCAGTGACTTCGTTTGGATGTTAAACTGTGGTTTGGGCTATGTGAATGAGCCCAACCTTCTCCTGGCTTGCATTCATCACCCCCTGCCCCCTTGGAGGAGTTCAGAAGCCTTTTATTTCACTTTTACGTAATGTCTGAACCAGGAATTGTCCCTAACTTCAAGTAATGGGCAGATCCTGTGACTGAGCTTGCCTTCACAGGAAGGGAGTCATTCATCTTGTTGAGAAGCCTGTATTGATAACCTAGCTCAGCTGGTTGTAATATAGAAGTTGAACATGTCAAATACACTGTGTACTGCTTATAAAGGCGCTATAAATTTTGTAAATAATGGGTTTCTCTCTTCCAGCCTTGTCATGTGATTTACACAGATTATCGACCCACTCCGCTGCAACATTATATCTTCCCAGCAGGGGGAGATGGACTCCATCTTGTAGTTGATGAAAATGTAAGGAATTGTTTGATTGATTTTGGTGATGCCTGTACTTGTAATGTAAAATGCAAAAATGAAAGATGTGGGGTGAAGAATAAGGGCCAGTAGGCACATCCAAGGGTTTGTGAAAGCCCACTACGATATTTGATACTTTTTAAATTGAACAGCAGCTACTGATCCATAAGCATAAGCTTGTGCCATATGTGCATCTATGGCACATAAATCTTGTGTCATAGCAAAGTCTGCTTTTGAGTACCCCTCCTAGTTTCCAAAATGATTTGCCACGCAGCATAGAAGAACAGAAAGCTGAAAATATTTTTGTGTTTGGAAATCTTGAGATTCCTCCAGGCTTGCTAATAACTCCCTCTTCTGCCTGGTTAGTAGGGATCAGCGCTAGGAAAAGGACTTCCTCTATTAAGATATAGCAAGAGTCTTTGGTTTAGTTTGGTATTTTTTGTATCAAATAATCCTACAGTGTGGGGCTCCTTTAATATTAGATCATATTTTCTTATTAAGGCTTAATTCTTTGTTAAGGGTTTTTTGTTGTTGTTGTTTACATAAAATGATAGTGTTTCAGCCTCTTGCGTGTATGATACATTTTCATTGTAACTGCCCTGGGTCTCGAGGGCAACAGTTCTGAACCTTTTCAGTATGGTGACCACAAGTCCAAATTTACTTGGAATAGTTCCCCATTGATTTATAGTCACATGAATTTTCGAGCTAGGGTCTTCGACAACCATCAGTTTCATGTATTTTAATGACAAGCTTGCCTATTTTATAACCATTACTTGAGTAACACAAGCAAAACTTTACTTAGCACCCATATTAATGTGGAATTTTGTTGAAAGATGATAGTACTTGCAAAGTCAATCGCAGTTTTTATGGGAATGTAGGAACACCAATCATTGATTGCATCAGCTATTAAGATTTTATTCCAAAAACGTAAGAGTTTCACAAACAGCGTTCGTTATAACAAACTGAATGGGCTATTTTGGCATGCATGAGTAGCATGGCTGAGCTTGCATTTTGCCAATGAGTAGGTCAATATGGGGTTAGATGATTGTCAGACAGAGCCTCAGATCATTATTAACACATAGCCTGCTACTGTATTTCATCCTCATAGTAGTCATTGCTGGAAACCCTGCTTTGCAAAGATATGCACTACCAAATGGCAGCATCACAGGTGTTGCTCCATCAGCAAGATCAGGGTATTCAGTAGTTTTGTTAACATGAAGCCAAAATTCAGATAATTCAGCTGCTCAGAGTGGCTGGGGAAACCCAGCCTGATGGCTCAGTATTATTTATAACCTCACATCTAAAAAAAATTAATTGAGGGTCCTATCACATGACAGCTCAATGAGTTGTTCTTTTTATAAAGACCACTTTGTAACATCAGTTGCAAATGGGTTTCACACCCACTCAAGCTTCTCCGCAGAAAAGCATTGGACAAATTTTGACTAAACAAACTTCAAATCATCCTTGATTAAGCTATTAACTAACTCGGTTTGCCACAAGGCCCTCGCACAGTGAACTGTCACTGGATGTGTTGCCAGAGAGCAACTTTACAAGCATCAACAGCACATTATAATGTGCCATCAAAACCAAGTTGTATCATCATGACATTTAAGGACATTAAGGACTAAAAGCAGTCATTATGTTGGATTTCCTTATAAAGCCTGAATCCTGCTTGCAGTTAATAACTCACAGGTTGGGGAACACTGCTCTAGGGAGCTGTGCTGTTGTGTAAGTTATGCTGTGATTTTTAAAATACAGGGTTTTCTAGTTTCTGTGGGATGAGGATTTCCACCTTTCTCTTCCAACAGCCTCTTGGGATACGGTGGCTACTGCACATGCTCAGTGCTCAATGGGCTTTTTTATGTTGTTCCCCTGTCCGTGGGCTTTTTTCTGAGGTGGGGTTTTTTTTGTACTTCTGCAAACCTTGGGATTTCTATGAACCTGGTGACACCTCTCTTGCATTTGGATGGTAGTGTTTACATGTCAATAAAGTTCACTTTCCCTCCCCCAGGGTGATTTTAGAGAAGATAATTTTAACACGGCCATGCAAGTCCTTCGAGATGCAGGTGACTTAGCTAAAGGGGACCAAAAAGGTAGAAAAGGAGGAACAAAAGGTGGGTATAAACATTTCAGTGTAAAATGTGTTGTGAGATAAACAGCAGTGAAAATTAATATATTCTGCCTCCTATCCTTCCACAACATTTATACTTATTTCTGACTGTGCTGTCTTCGTAGGTCCGTCAAATGTTTTTAAGATTGTAAAGATGATAATGGAAAGAAACTTTCAACCAGTAATTATATTCAGTTTCAGTAAGAAAGATTGTGAAGCATATGCTCTTCAAATGACAAAACTGGACTTCAATACAGGTGTGTACTAACTTCTTCCTGCATATACTTCTAATAGATGGTTTACTTAACAACGACCAAGATCTAAGCTGCTTATGGTTGTATTCAACTAAATTCCTCTTAGAATGGACTCATTAAAATGAATGTCTATTATAAACATCGGTTCATTCATTTCAGTAGGTCTCTTCTGAGTATAACTTAGTTGGACACAACACTTAGTCTCAAGTATGCTAACTCTTTTTTTAAAAAAAAAACATGGCTTTTGAGACTTCCTCTGATTCGAAAGCAGTTTGCTTTGTAGAATATGGAACTGCTGTTTAAGACAGAAACTATTCCCCTTGACTCACAGAGTTTGGATCATGTTACTGTGGATTTTGGCATGCAACGTGCAAGAACTCTGTGTCTGTTTTCACAGTAGTACAGTTTGCAAAATAAAATTGTCTTTTTAATTTATGCACGTTACTCGTAAAATTTTATTTAAATAAACTAATTACAGTTTGAATCTCTTTGTGTGCTTGGAGCATTGCGAGAGCACACTCCTGCTGAGCCCTTTTTCCACAGTATGTTATATGTGTCATGCTCCCAGGAGAGCTCTTTTGTCACCAAACTCTGGACTGCAGAAGAGAAAAATAATCTGCCAATTCTTTAATGATTTCTCCAACATTTCATTGTTTGACAGATGAAAAAAAATGGTCGATCCCAGAATTTTTGTATGTTCTTGTTACGTATAATTAACATTTAATGAATTCTTATATAAATTTATTAAAAGTGCCAGAATCTGACTTATTTATGTTGCCTGTATTTACAATTCTATAATGGGTGTGGTGTTGAGGGTTCTTTAAAGAACCCAGAGAGGCCTCTGAGCTGTGTAACATGGCAAGAGAAACATCTTACCAATTTATCCCACATCCCCATTACTATTTATGAGTCAAGTTATTTTGTACATAGGACCTTTTTTTAGTGGGCTTTTTGATGGTACTTTTATATCCTTTGGGTTACAAGCATGATTTTTTTATATATAGAACAAAAATATTTATGCAGAAATTTTTCCTTTTTTCAGATGAAGAAAAAAGGATGGTTGAAGAAGTGTTTAATAATGCAATTGACTGTTTGTCTGATGAAGACAAAAAACTTCCTCAAGTGAGTGCTTAAGGATAATTAAGACTGTTCAGAATTCTCAGACCATTATTGTGCATTTTGAAAGTGGGACGTTAAAGTGAGTTTATGCTACATGGCCACCAAAAAGTAATGTCCAACATCTGTTTCCATCTTAGCATACATAAATGAGTTTAGAAAAATAAAGCTCTCTATCATGTTGAATGGCCTAACTGTAATCCTAGGCAATGTAGACAAAACTATGTTGCTTTGAAAAGCAAAGTTCTGATGATGTGTTCAACGGATGTAAGAGTTGACTCTTAGATTGCTCTCTTTTAGACTTACAAGGAAATCCATGAATACATTAGCTCACTGAAATTGAATTTCATGTAGCCACACATGCCTAAATTAGTGACCTGTGGACTAAAAAAAAAAAAAGACAGTCTTTGTAAATCCTTCTTTCGGTTAGCCTGGAGAAAATACTTACTTACAACAAGCAGTTAGGCAAGTGACTACTTACAAGCCTGATAAATCTCTGTAAATCTTGATCCCTTCTTTTGCGAGTGAAATATGTGATCCATATTTGTTCTCAGGTTGAGCATGTTCTTCCACTTTTGAAGCGAGGCATTGGAATCCACCATGGGGGGTTGCTTCCTATTCTAAAGGAAACCATAGAAATACTTTTCTCTGAAGGATTGATCAAGGTATGTACTATTAGGCATGTATTGGTAATTCCCTTCACTTATGAGTGTCCTTACACATTGGATCTTTGTCACCACAGAATGGACCATGAAACACCAGATTATAAATTAAAAACCACAGCAAATTCCTTCATAAATTGCTTTTTAGAAGCTTTATAGCTGTTAATTGCTGGGTTTTGTCATTCAGTCTTATGGACAGGGCATTTATCTCTGAACTGAACTAATGTGCAATATTGTAAGGTCCTACTCAGCAACAAATATTGCAAAGGGGCCAAAGGCGTGAGTTGAGCGAGAGCTGGAGGAACATTCTTGCTGACGAACACTGTAAGAATCAAGTGTTTTTCTACAACTTCCTCCTTGACGTGAAGAGCAAGAGAATTTTGACAGATCCTTTCACTTAATTTTTGCAACTTTCTCACATTCAAGCCAGCTGCTCACTAACAGACACCTCTCTCTTTCTTTGTTGCCCATGCTACAGAATAGCTTAAAGAGCTCACTGCCTGTTACTGTTCTGATACAGAAGCGCATGGCAAATAAAGATATATCCTTGGGATCAGAGGTAGTACATTGGTCAGGTAGTAAGCATCTGGTAGCCAGGTGCCCCTGAAACTTCAGTTGCCTAGCTTTATTCTGAATTTGGGTTATAGACCATCCAAATGCAGGGAAATTTAGTTCAGTCTTCTTCATCTCATGTTCCAAAACAGAGTTACTTTGTTCTTATTCATTGCTTTGCTTCCGTAGGCCTTATTTGCAACTGAGACTTTTGCTATGGGAATAAACATGCCGGCAAGAACAGTGCTGTTCACAAGTGCCCGAAAGTTTGATGGGAAGGATTTCCGATGGGTAAGCAGATACAACATTCTGGATAAGCAAGATGCTGCAACACATACAGTGGTGCCTCGCAAGACGAAATTAATCCATTCCGCGAGTCTCTTTGTCTTGCGGTTTTTTCGTCTTGCGAAGCACGGCTATTAGCGGCTTAGCAGCTATTAACGGCTTAGCGGCTATTAGCGGCTTAGGGGCTTTAAGAAAAAGGAAACAAACTTGCAAGAACTCTCAAGACGTTTCGTCTTGCAAAGCAAGCCCATAGGGAAATTCAAAAAACTCAAAAAACGGAAAACTCTTTCGTCTTGCGCGTTTTTCGTCTTGCGAGGCATTCGTCTTGCGAGGTACCACTGTAGTTGAAGTCACTTAAGTTTATGACCCATCAGTCTGAGTACAGAAAGCAACCATTAGCATGCTGAGCTTAATTTTAGGGTTTCCTTTGTTGCTGATTCTAAAGGCATTGTCTCCAAACATTTATGTTGTTGCTTGGATTTTGCCTTCCGTTTATTTTTTTATACACACGCTTTGTTTCACCAGTTCTTTGTTACTTCACAAACCTTAAGACTGCTGCTTCAGTTTTCTGTTGTTTTCTCCCTTCTCTCTGTTAGTAACCTTACTTTTGGAATACTGAAATACTGTTGGCGCAGTCACTTCCTGTATGTAAAACATGCTTTAAAAATATAGCTTCTTACTCAGCCTTTGTATCCCCTCCTCCTGCCTCATCCCTCATGTAGCTTCCCTCCCATTTGGACTGAGAGCCTTGACTTCTTTTTGCACATATGCCTATTTGTCTAATTCTGTTATTCTTTCAGATCACCTCAGGTGAATATATTCAGATGTCTGGTCGTGCTGGACGTCGAGGCATGGATGATAGGGGAATAGTTATTCTGATGGTGGATGAAAAGATGAGCCCAACAATTGGAAAACAACTTCTTAAGGTATCTTGATCTCTGACAAGAATATTGCTAAAGGTGTATAAAGAGCATAATGTGAAATACTGCTCTTTAATTTTAACTTTCCTCCAACAGTAGTTACTGTAGTGATATATTAATCCTGTATTTCATTTAGGATAATAGTTGTGCAAGGTTATGCTGTTGGTTGGTTTTTGCATTGGTCCCCCATCCTCCATTCAACTGAAGTACAGATCTTAACCTGTAATCTTTATGTGAATCAGAAGCTGGCATTAGACTTCGGTTTTTCATAACCGGAGGGTTCCAGATTTGATAACAAAGCAGGTGTTTAGTAACTTCTTGCTATAGATAAGAGTGAATTCAGAGTAGAGTGATGTGGCCCATTTTGTGCATAATGTGGTGAGTGTTTGGTTTTGGGTTTTTAACGTTCTCCCTAGGGCGGAGAATGCATTGCGCAAAAGAGAATGTTAGTTTCCCAGTTACCTCAGTACACATTGCAGTTCCACATCTGTAATACAACTGACCCTTTGTCCACTGTATTTCTACACCAGCGGCAGCAAGTGTGATGTGAGGAAATTCATAGTAAGGTGCTGGGAAATGGAATAATCTGCACTTCGTGTTATGAAGGAGGAGGAACTTTACACTGGCCTGCCATCTTTGGTGGCAAACCCATGTTAATTGCAGCATTTTGTGCTTCCTTGTAGGGCAGAAAATGAGCACCTTGTATACTCTAGTTGCTTTCATTGGAAGATGCCAGTAATACTGTTCTATTAATCTCTGTAGTGCTCATGCTTAAAATAACTAACAGATTTGAACCACTATTTGGAACTATTGTTGTAGTGGGAAACTGTCAGAAAATGGCATTTCCCCTGTCCTTGGAATCCATGAGGTGCATTGCTTCTAAAGGCTTCGTGACAGTGAGCACAGAAGGGTGTGGTTATGGGGGCAATTCCAAATTTAAACTACCATATTTTTCCATTTATAAGACTAGGTTTTTTCCCTTAAAAATAATGTCCAATATTGGGGGGCATATTATACATGGGGGCCATCTCCCCCCCATATTCTTAAACCGGAGCCCCCAAAATAGGGGGCGTCTTATGCATGGGGGCATCTTATAGACGGAAAAATATGGTACATTAAGTAAAATTGAGCAAGTTGTATGTGTATGCTGGTTTAGATAGCAAACTGTATTAAGGGCCAATACTTTATCCTATAGTACAACAAACTTTTATGGTTAATCTTACCATACCATGTGGCTAATGTATTCCAGATTGGGGAAAACAGAGCAGTATTATCTTACTTCCATTCAATTAACAGACTCTTTCAAGAAAGTTCAGCTGGAAAGCTTAATTTGCAATGCAGGTTTGAGTCCTAAGAAGTTTGGCAAAATGAAAGAAAGCCTGGTTCTCTAAATTGCTCATTTTATAGACTGGGATCCCAAGAGGCCCGTGCCTGCCTGCCTGCCTGCAAAGTGTTTCCATGAAGGGTGGGAGATCCTGCTTTTCAGAAGGTCATGGTGCCTCGTGCCTCAGAACAGTTCTCCCAAAAGTCCCCCCTAAGCTTGAGGAGTGATTTTTCAGGGGACACAAGTAAGAAGAGCAGTCCTGAAGAGCTCTAGTACACATGCAGATGTCTGTGCACTGCCTTGACTCCATGCAGTAATTGGTAAACCTTCCCATGATTGGGGTTTTTTTTGCAGGCTTTTCATTTGTAGCAGCTTAGTTTTATAAAATGACAATTCATTTGGAAATATAATTTACCTAGGCTGGAATCCTGAACATATGTCTTTTTAATCTGTTGAAACCTGTGGGAGTTGAACATGATTCTGTGACCTCTTTGGCTCACAGCTAGTGGCACTTCCCACGCTTCGGTCTGCCAGATGCTCCCTCTTAAATAACTGGCTGCCCTTGTGAAGAATGCTGTGGATACTTCATGACGAAAGCACCTCTCAAACACAGGGTTACTAACCAGTTGCGAAACTACATATCTCACCGCCCTTGCTATTGGCTATTCTGGCAGTGGCTGGAGGGAGTTGGGAGTCCCACATCACCAGGAGGTCCACAGGTTAGCCACCCCTGCTGCTCTGTTGTATTCATTCCCATGCAGTTTTCTTTCATATTATTTCTTCCTGGAGGAGCCTATATTTTACAGTCGACCCCCAAAGCTAATCTCTTGTTGGAAATCGTCTCCTGATCTCTGTGTTTATGACAAGACAGAGACACAAACCTTCAAGCTGCTGTCAGTGGAATCTGTCCAGCTGTGTAGAGCCCATGTGTAAACATCAGCTGAACACACAGACTTAATTGCAGGCTTGTCTGGTTTTGCATCAAGCTCATTCGCATATGTTTCCAAGCATCTCCATGTGTGGGCAGGCTTTGAAAACTTAACTGACCTCAGTTTGCCAAGGGATGTGACCTGCCAGCCCAGAGCCTGGCATGGATGAATAGCCAGGGCAGTTCAGCAGCAGCAGCAGTCAGTATGTTCAATGCTTTGCTACTCAGAGCACAGCAGCTAGAATAATTTCAATTCAAACCCATTTTTAAACGTTTGTTCCAGGCAGGCTTATTTTTACATTAGGCTTAAATCTACTAGGCAGCATATCACGGACTTGCATTTCAGGAAACTACAGTATCACGTCCTTAAATCTGTATGTAGTTCCTCTATCTAGTAGAATTACATGCTTTCTGACAATGGTATCTTATAGGTTGTTTTTGTTACCAAATTTTTGCAATTATTTGCAATCAGTGTTGCTCCTAAAGAAACACATCAGGCAGTGTTGTTCACCTCAGGCAGAAGAAGTGACAGCAAGTTATTCAGTGCTTCTAGAACAGTGGTGGCAAAGGGTGGGCTGGATCTGCCAACCCCCCAACCCTCATTTTGCCAATCGCAGTGGAATTGGCTGAGGTGCTATAACCAGCATTACTAGAGCTGCTACCATTTGCAGCTTCTGGGAAACTTCACTGAAAGAGGTTGCATCTGCCTTCTCTTTCACACAAACTGCAGTTAGGTGTTGTAGTGGTGATAACCAGCCGTTCCTGTAAGAGTTTGGAAGTAAAAGAGGAAGGGTGGGTAATAAATGCAGTTCTGGGCTTCAGAATAGTGACAACACTGTGCCCCGAGAACTTATGTCTGAGTAGGCCTGCTTAAGTGCACACATGTCCTTATGTCCTCTTCCACATTGAGGATTAGGGCTGGGAGGCGGATGAAGCACATGTTGGCTCCAAGTCTTATAGAGAAGGTGGCTGCAGTGGGAGGAAATGTCTGGAACGCAGCACATGTGAGCAGTGGTGCCAGGGAACTTGAGGGGTGGCTATGCCAGCATCTGGTTTCCTGGGGTTTCTTCAGTATCTTCCCTGTATCCAAGCACTTCTCATTACTCTCTTCCTGCTCATCAGATGCTAGGGTTGTGTCTGTTTGGAGTGGGTGATTTTCAGGGTGCAGAGGTTTCGACCATTGCCCAGCATCATGATGAGGACAAAGCAAATGGTCTGCTCCTCAGGTCAGTCATGTGGTGAGTGGAGAGGGGGCAATAACCTCTCTGCCTCCATGTCAGAAGCTCTGCCTTCCCACTCAGAGGCAGTACACTTTTGAATGCTAGTTGCTGGAAGCCACAGAAGGGGAGAGTGCTCTTGTGTTTGGACCCTGGTTGCAGGTTTGCCACAGGCATCTATCTGGCCATTGTGAGATCTGGATGGCCCATTGGCCTGATCCAGCTGGCTCTTCTCACATGTCCCTGTGTACTATTCATACTCGGTTTTAATTGTATTTTATTGCTTCTTTTATTTCTTACTGTATTTGAATTCCATCTGTCTTTTAAAAAGCACTGTAGCTTTTAGCACAGTTCATTACAGTTGCTGAACAACAGGCAGAATTAAGTTCCCTAGCAATTTTCAAGTGGTCGGTGGGGAGCAGGTTTGGCGTTCCTGAGCAATTCACTCTTCCTCTGAAAATTTAAAGCCCAGCAGCGAAATACAGGGATTCCTGTAAAGAAGAAGAAGAAGAAACAGACCATGCAAGATAGACATTGGTCCACCCTGTGTCATATAGTTTGAAGCCTGCATAGCTATGTTTGATGTGCTTTTCCATCTCTGGAAAATGTTGAGCTGTTAGTATTTCCCCTTTTTCTTTGCCCACTCTGCAGGTGCCAGATTGCTTTA
This sequence comes from Podarcis vaucheri, assembly GCF_965113315.1. Lineage (NCBI taxonomy): Eukaryota > Metazoa > Chordata > Lepidosauria > Squamata > Lacertidae > Podarcis > Podarcis vaucheri. Next base: position 23,524,231 of record NC_138749.1, read on the forward strand.
TTGCCCAAATAAAGTTACTTGGCAACTGCTTTGTGTTTGCCAAATTGGTCATAGTGCAGTATTTTATGGTGTGCTTTTCAGTTAAAAAAATGAAAACAAAACTGGGTGGGAAGGATGTTAAAGTAAAAGTGTTAGTTAAATGTTTATTATTTTAGCCATTAAGGCCATAACAACAAGTAGTGTGTGCGAAAATGGGAAACTTCCTAGGAAGCTGTCATCAGTTTGGGGTTTTAATGCAGTATGCACACATTGAATAAAACACATCTCACAGCCCTGAATTCAAGTCTTTATTTTTCTTCCTTCACTGACAGGTTCCTTGAAGTCACAAACTACACTTGGCAATCTGATTCTATCCATCTCCTGCAATTTGCAATAACCTTTTGTAATTGCCATCCTACAGCCATACAAAGGGGGTGGGACAAGTGTTTTGATATAACTTTGGGCCAGTTCAGTCCTTATGGTAAACCTCCTGGTTTATCATGACAGAAACAAGTTGCAATAAGCCTTTGTGTCACCTTCCCGCAGCACAGTTGTGAGGAGAAGCTTTTGCTTCCATTTTTTATTAACTGCAATTTAGTGTTATATTTCAACCTTGGTTAATCTTGGCTATGGTTTGTTTCAAACAAACCAACTTCATAACCCATGAAATGAAACAAGTTGGACTTGTTTCAAACAAACTGTCAGGGGATGGTTAGCTGCTTGTGCTTAAAATTGTGCCCCTTCAGAGTTTGTGCGACCCCACAAACCTCTGTGTGTGACAGAGCTCCTCAGACATGTCTGCTCTAGTCACTAGTAGAGTCTGACAGTGGCTGTCTGCGGAAGCGCTTCCAGCAAAGAAGTTCCTTAACGGAAACGCGTCTCCTGGACTCACGACGTGGCAGCTTCCGGCGAAGTATGGGTCTCCCTGCAGTTGCTTCTGACACCTCCCCGCTATTTTCGCTCGAAGTGTCTCTCACCCCTTTCTCTCCCCTGCTGCTTCCTGCCTGGGCTGCTGCGTCTCTCTCAGCATTACTGAGATCCTCCTCCAGAGACCCCGCGCTCCCCCTGCTGGTCCCTGCTTTGGCTGTTGACTCTCTCCCAGTCTCTGGGAGCCTTACCACTTCCCTTTCCTCCGATGTCAGTTCCCTGACACAAACCATAGTGAAGTTTAACCACAGTTTTATGAGGTTGGAATGATTTCCATCTCATATCCACCCCAGAGGGAAGGAGTAAATATCAGTGGTGTAGCGTGGGGGGTGCAGGGGGGGCCGTCCGCACCGGGCGCAACATCTGGGGGTTAGGGTTAGGGGGCGCAAATCCACGGGTTAGGGGGCGCAAATTACTTGCCTTGCCCCGGGTGCTGACAACCCACGCTACGCCACTGGTAAATACACAAACTTGAGGCTTCTTCCACCTCAGTCCCAACACAGCCACCCTTGACTTATGTCTTGAACCAGCTTTGTCTTTTGTTGAGTACCAGCAAATCTTTGACGTATGGTCCAACCTTCGTTGAATAGTTGGAGTATAGGACTGTGGGGGTGTAGGTTCAGATATCCTTGCTTGGCAATGGTGCTAGGTGACTTTGAGCCAGCCCTATACTCTCATTGTAAAGTGCGTCATAGGCCTGCTATGAGGATAGACAGAAGAGAGAACAATGTGAACGTCTTGAGTGCCTTGAGGAAACATGGGATTTAATAAATAAATTGCCTCAAAATAAACACCCTTCTTAGAGCATTACAAAATAACTAGCTGACAGTGATTGGTATTCCATTCTACATCAATGGGAAGGTCTTTCACCCTCAAGGAAGAAAAGAACGACTTTTACCAATATTAAGCTGAGAGCTATCATTGACCCTCATCTTCTCCCCTCTTTCCAATGTGTGCTTAAGTTCATTGTTTCTATCATGGTTTGTTAAAACCACAGTTTCCTGTTAGTTCCAAATGTGTGAACTGTACTGTAATCTTGGTTTCTTAACTAGGATCTGAAACCACCATTTCTGCAGTACCAGACTTACAATTGGGAAGTTACAGATAACACAGAAAGGTCAAACTAGGTTATTGCATGCAATACAGTGCAAGCAATGATAAAAGACCATTTCAGCAGCTCAGTACCCTGGGGCAGTTGAAGTTTGTAAGGGGATAGCTCTTCCCAGGCCTCTTTTGCTGATCACCCTGAGGAGCAGTGGGTTAAAGAGCCCTTTGCCTGTGTCAGGGGGTGGAGCCAATATTGCTAAATCTTCCACACTTGATCCATTTACAATATGCCTCTTGGTAAAAATAATGCTGAGTAGAAGCTCACAATTTCTCCTTGTAGCAGCAGCTTTCCATCATAAGGACTGGTTAGCTTCTCTGTACAGCTGCCATTATTGGAAGCAGAAATATGCTTAATGTTTGGTCCCTCAAATCAAAAGTTGTTCTGAACCGGTCATTCATAATTTATAATAGCTGCTAAATTAGCTTTAACCTAGCTACTAAAATTTTCTTTTTATACCAATATAGCAAGCGTCTTTGGTGGGTTAGTTTTTAAATTTGTTTTGTTTTTTTAAATCTTACCTGGTTCGTAATCCTACATTCTTCTATTTTGTTGTCTCCCCCCTGCCTTCAAAAAATGAATACAGTCACCTAAAGTTGAAGCTATACATTCAACCTTTGCATTGTGTGTTTTTTAATTTCCTTAGAGATTATCCAGATTATTCATAATGGTTCCTTTCTGTTCTGTTAGTTGGATACATATCAGATATTTAAGTTGATATTTTAAGAGGGTGGAATCATTATTAAATAATGCAAGTGAAAGACTGACTTCAAGTTCAGATGTAGTTTTCTCTTTGTATGTGTTAGGATGACATTCTTACTCTTTGTGAGACTTTTCTCAGCTTTTCTTAGATGGATTAACATGGCCTCTCAAGTGCGAAAGGAACACTGCAGCCATAGGCCCTAGTCCAGTAACTTTTCTTTGCACGTGAATTTCTCCCATTTATGGGAATGGCAGCTGCTCCATAGGCAACACACTCCCTGCCATTCCCAGGTAAGGGTTACAGAGATCCACTAGGTTTGTCTGTCTCTCTGTAATGCTTACCTTGAAATAGCATCCTGGAACACTTGCATGATTCTTGCAATATATAAATTGCATGTGAACATACTGAAAAGAATAATTTGGGGATTTGAAATGTCAGGCTTCCATTTGTATTCCCAAGATAAAATGTTTTAAACATGAATGCTGCCTGCTTTTGCTCATCTTATTTCTCTATTTTAGGGATCTGCTGACCCTCTAAACAGTGCTTTCCATTTGACATACAACATGGTATTAAATTTGCTGCGTGTGGAAGAAATTAACCCGGAATACATGTTAGAGAAATCTTTTTACCAGTTCCAACATTACAGAGCTATTCCAGGAGTAGTTGAAAGTAAGCTATGTGAAATACTTAATTGTTTCGTCAATTTGCAGACCGTGATTTATATTCCATGGGCTTACCTGCACAGTATTCACCACAGAGCCAGTTAACATGTTACTAATTAATATGAAATTAGTTGACAAGAACCATTATTCGCCCCAGTTGCCAGGATCCTAAGCGCTTGGGAATGTTCTGTGGATTTTTCTGTCTTACTTGCTTTTAATAACAGATGCCTTTGCCAAATCATAAGCTGCAAGTGACCTCCCTTTCGAAAGGAATTTGCCATCTTGCACCTGGAGTGGGTGGAGGCAGGACATTGTTGTTGAATGAACACAAGCCCAGAGTCTCCTTGGATATATAGGACTCATTGCCTGCTTGTCAGATCCCCAGCCACTGAGTACAGCTGAAGGAAGGTTTCAGATGTTCAAATCTTTAACAAACCAAGTGCTGAATGCTGCGAATGCAACTTTCTGACAAGCATCCCTATACAGTGCATCTGTTTGCTGGCACAATTCTGTTGCATTCACACTTTGTGTATTATATTTTCTAGCATATCTTGAGTGTGCACTTAAATTGTAAAGAAGTCCTTGGAAGTGATCATCGAATATTCTCCAACAAAATAATTTTTAATAGTAAGCCAGTACCCAGAGGCACCCACAGAAGTTGGAAGAATGCTCTTTCACTGTCCCCGTCCCACCCCCCACCCCCCAGTTGGTATGCTGGCACTGCACCAGGTTATTCCCTGTAACACCCTGGGGTGTTGAGGGCCCCTGCCAGGAAGAGGAAGGAAATGGAGGGGAAAGAAGATGCTCTGTGGGGGATTCTTCTACATAGGGATAGTGTGTTTCCTTGAGGAATACTCTTGCCCATGGTTTGCTACAATATTGTGCGCTTCATATAATCTGTATATTTTACAATATTTATTTGCAGAGGTCAGTAAGTTGGAACAGCAGTACAATGAGATTAAAATTCCAAATGAGGAAAATGTGGTCATTTACTATAAAATCAGACAACAGCTGGCTAAACTGGGTAAAGAAATAGAAGAGTACATTCACAAGCCAAAGTACTGCTTGCCATTTTTACAGCCAGGGAGGCTGGTAAAAGTAAGTTGTTTCCCTCCCCCACGTCTATGTTTTTTGTAATGTGCATTCTGCTAAAGTAGAAACAGAAGCATGTTACCATCCAGTTCTTCTATGAGGCTCCTGTGCCATCATAATGTTGGAGGTTTGCACCTGTGGGTCTTAACACTCCATTAATGAGACGCACAAGATACATTTATTAACAATAAGTAATAGTAATAACTACTATATAATGAAACATTTCAGAAACAGTGCAGCATAATAAAATATTGACAATAGCAAAACATGTCATCATACTGAGAAAAATATCCACAGGAAAGAAGAATTATCTCGGAAGTTCACATTGTAAATTTTGTATTTATTTGTGTTTTGTTCTGTTCTGGTTTTATCTAGAGTTTCCTCCTCCCTCCCTCATTCATATAAATTTTATGTTTTGTTAGGAGTATGTTTCTGAGAGTTTTGCTTTATGTGCGGTATTTGCTTTATCTGTTTGTTTTGGGACATTTAGCATGATTAGGGGGAAAAATATTATTTCTAAATCTTAGTTCGTCATTTCCCCCCTGAAATTGGAAAAGTCAATTCTAGTCTTGTTTATAAAGAAAATACCTTCCTACTGTCACCCATGCACAGCTAGCTCCAGTCTAGTCATATTGCTGCCTCTCTAATACTAGGCATTGCACTACATAGGGGATTAATACGATATATCTTGAGAACTGATAATGAAATGATCCCACCCAACTGCCCACTATTTGTGGGGTTATCCTCCCCCTCCACAGCCAAATGGGTTGTGGGGCAGAGAAAAGAAGCAAGGAAAGCCCTGTTGCAGTAGCTGACATCCACTAACAGGATTGGTTACTTGAATCCAGCCCCAATGACCAGCATATTGCTGTTTGGCAGCTGTTTACACATGTAGCTGTTACATTTATTGATTGTTAATTTTCTTGGCTTGGATCCACATTTGCCACCCCACAAACAGAAGGGCTTCTGCTGGAGCGGGGAGAGGGGCAGACATGTGCAATTTTCACTTGATTTCTCAGCTGTCCTTGAAGTGAACAATATAATTACCAACTTTCTTTCCAGATTCACTTCTGGACTTGATCGTTTACAACCGTCTGTATTACAAATGAAGTAATTTCCCTTAAGGTCAGAATGTGTTGTAAGTTATTGTTTCAGATGCAGCTTTATATACTAGCTTGATTTTGATTTTAGGTAAAAAATGAAGATGATGACTTTGGCTGGGGCGTGGTGGTGAACTTCTCCAAGAAATCAAATGTGAAGGTAAAACTGGTAGATAAATATATACCTGACTAGGAAAAAGCCATATTTTAAAATGACACTTCAGAGTTCATAACTAATATGCTGCCATCTGCTCAAGGAATCCTGTATTTCCCTGTGCTTTTTTTATTTATTGCCAGTATTAGAACGACTTTTCATATTAAGATGCCATATAAACTCTTTGTTGCTTTAAAATACGAATAATGTCCTATTTCCTAGCGCTGCCTACTCTCACTCACTGTTTTGATTAATTTTTAAGATATTGATGGTGCCCAGATAATTTGGATTTATTAGGCTAACTTTGTCTTGTTGGTATTATTTTAACTTGCATCTTTCTCTTTTTCTCTGTGTAACGCACGCTGTATGTTACCAGCAGAATTTAAAAAGACTCCCTTTTGGAGTTTTCTGCATGACATACTTGGCTACCTGTTTTAAAGTGCAGCCAGTACTGATGATGTAACCGGGTATTGGTTGTTTTGTGTGCCCTTAGAGTATTTTATGCATATGTCAGCCTGTTCCAAGTTTGAGTAAACAGCACATGTTTTAACATGTTGGCTTAAAGCTGCTTTTCCACATATGGGTTGCATTTTCAAATGCAGTTCAGATGACACAAGTAAACAGAGCTCTTTAAACCAAAATTAAAACAGCTGCTGTAAATATCTTTTGTACGAACTAGGATGGTATTATCCACAACTGGATTTATGAATAAATACTTTGATTATTGGGTAATCTAATAGTGGAACAAATCATGTGTTTCTGTTTACAACTGGCCGTTTTAAAGCTATCTGTGATACAGTGTGAAATTCTTCCAATGTCTTCTGATAGTCCTCTTCACATGCTATCCCCTGTCAAGCAAAGCCTCTTTTCTTTTCTCAAAAGGAAGTGAGATGCAAATATCCATAGCACGCTGTATGATGAGGTGTTTCACTTCTTGCCCTCTGATTTGATCCTTTGCCAACAGGCTTTTGCTGTATCTGTCTTTTATATACAAATACTTGAAACGCAGCCATTGGCAACTAAATTGTGGTCTAGGTGAGCAACAGTAACCACAGATCCCTTTCTGGCAAATACCTGCCCCTGGTTGCCTCCTAGCATAAAGTGAAATACCCCGCCTCTTCCAAGTTTTCTTTGCATCAGGGAGAACTCTGCTGCTGGTTAGGACTTGAGAGAGACAACAGTTGCCCATCTCTCAAGTTCTTAGGATTAGAAGTTGGGGGAAGGAGGAGGTCTTCCAAGAACCTCTTCCAAGATACTGTGAAAGATTCTTACTGTTCATGAGTGCCTCAAACAGTGTGGGAAGAGAGGCCAGGTCATCTCTTGAGCCTTCTGCACATGCCAGTCAATTTGGGAGGCAGGGAAGCAAAAATCAGCTGTTACCACAAATAATAGTTGGCCCAAATCTACAACTCAGGTCACTTTAGGAGAAGCAGCAATGTTGCTACATATTAGACTTGCTAAAACAATCTGCTTTACTGGATTTTGTCCTTCCTTATCCATAATTTTTGTTAGAAGTTTAGCAGTTTTGTATATTAATCCTTTAAAAACTCCTGGGTGGATAATATTTAGACCTGGTGATTTGTCAGTTTTAGGTTTGTCAATAAGGCTCTAGCTCTAGAACTTCAGCTCTTGTCACAAACTGCTATCCTCAGTTCTTCAGATTCCCTTCTTGGAAAAAGCATTTTGGCAGTTATATAATTTGCCCTCCATTTCCGCAGTGAAGAAAGTTGCAAATAATTCATTAAGCTTTTATACGTTTTATGAAGGAAACCTTCTTGCCGCTAAGAGCTTCTTTGACTCTGTTCTCTGTGCTAGTACCCTTTTAGACCATTTCATGATCTTCAGTATACTAACTGAGCTTCTGTTGTGATTTTGAATAATTCTCAAGCTTTCTGGAGTTTTGACCCTCTTCAGATTTCCTGTCAAATTATGGCAGAGAGCCATAGACTGAGTGATCTGTGTAGCTATGGATCGAAAGAGGCTCGCAAGCAAAAGCTAATACCGTATTTTTCTCTCTATAACACGCAGATTTTTTTCTCCTAAAAAGGAAGGGGAAATGTCTGTGCGTGTTATTGAGCGAATGTGTGGTCCTTGGAGCCGAAAAATCAGGCAAAAATCAAATCGCGCGTCTAGGAGAAGGGAAACCTGAAAAGAGGAAGCTGCTGCTTTCCTGCATTCTGCCTCAGGGTCTTACTGCCCACCCGCTTCTGTTTGTTACTGTGTTTGCTCAAACGGAACAAAGAGCAGGGAAAGCCCCTCCCCTCCAGGCAAGCAGAGGGGAAAGCAGAGTGTCGTTCCTTCCTCTCTGTGCTCCGGTGCTGCTGAAAACATGCAGGTGGGAGAGAGAGAGAGCGAGCGAGCTGGCTGGCTTGGGTGCTTGGGTGGGGGGGAACTTTTGCCTTCCTTTCCTCCCTCCCGTTATATCCCTCTCCTGCATTCTTAGTCAGCTGCTTCTCTGCACACCCCTCTCGTGCTCCTTGTCCCTTCTGTGTTTTTCCTTCCCTCCCCACTTAAAATGTGGTTACAAAGCATGGACCTCAGGATCTTTGCATTGGGTCACCCCAAATTCACCATCAGAGCACATAGCATGTCCATGGCTACAGCCTGCCCCCCAAAAATCATGCACCCACTGTTGCCTGGGGCTGCAGTGGTGCAAAAATGTGGTTAAAAAGCATGGATCCACATGGATTCTCAGGATTTTTGCATTGGGTTACCCCAAATTCACCATCAGATCACATGTCTGTGGCCACAGCATGAAGCACAAAAATGATACATCCACTGTTTCATTCAGAATGTTTTTCCCCTTGTTTTCCTCCTCTAAAAACGATGTGCGTGTTATGGTCAGGTGCGTGTTATAGAGCGAAAAATACGGTAATTCTTAACAACCTGCCATAGCAAAGATTGACTTCATTTGATCAAGAACCTTATAGTCCACCTCAGCCAAGGAGCTATTCTGGATTTATATCAATATTCTCAGGTTTATATAGAATAACAACATGTGGAGCTATATAATTTGATATTAGTCAAAGAATATTTAGAACTTAACTAATGGAAACATTCTTGTTTCTCACACTTCTTTTACTAGTGTTAAAGAATATCTCCTTATTCATACTAACTTGGTTTCTTGCTACCACTGTAGCCTAACTCTGGTGAGCTGGACCCACTCTATGTTGCTGAAGTCCTCCTGCACTGTAGCAAAGAAAGCTTAAAAAACTCTGCAACTGAAGCTGCAAAACCAGCAAAACCCGATGAAAAAGGGGAGATGCAGGTGAGATTTCCCCCCCATAAAGTAATTAAAACAGCAATTGTATGGCTTTTCACTTTTTGAAATGTGGCAACCCTGAGTATGGAAGAACGATAGACTTACATTGATAATAACAAGTAGGTCCCATGTCACTGCCTGGGGATAAGTGTGGACTCAAACGTTTGCTGAAGAGTGGTTTGCTTCTCAGTGGAAATCACAGAAGTGGTTTTGATGTAAAAGATGGTGCAGTGGTCTATGGGTTGTGAAAGTCTAACTCGATGAAATTGCATCTTGCAGCATTCCCTGCTGGGTAGATGGGTGATCAAGTTATTCACATAACTATAAGGGTCGTCCCTAAAGTAGGAAGGGATGCGGCTGTGTACAATAAATGCAATAGGTGTACAACCAAATGGAAAAAGGTTAAGATAAACCCAGCTATTATCCATGAGGGTTGAGCTGCTCAGCTTGTTCTGAAAATATCCCAGCCGTCTTTCTAAAGAACGGCCCGAGGCCATGTGCAGTAAGTAGCAGACGTTAAAACAATACTATAAAACAGCACAAAAGTGTTGACAGACTCTTCTGATTCCAAATTCAGTCCCCTAACCCTCCAAGAGGCAGTTGGTAACTAGATTTGAGTTGATCATACAGTTCTGCAATGTAATGCATTGGTTTTTGTTTGGGATTTTAAAAAAACCCAAATAACTCCCCCCCCCCCATCTTATATGCAATTCCTTGCCTGGCTAATAATACATGTAGCCAAGAAGGGATGAAAAACTGTTGCATTTTCATTTGTTAATTCCCCCCCCCCAATCATTTGGGGTTACCTTTCAAATGTACATAGCTATATTCACAAGTGATTCGTAAAAACGGGAAATGGCCTATAATTTATAGTCTATGTATTTTATCCCAAGACTTAGAAATATTGCATGAACTATTAGGTAGCTAGATGGATTCTTTTACATCCATAGCTTGTCTTCCTTCCTTTTTCTGTGCTTCAACCATTCTCTGACAGCATAACAGTGAGTTTACATAGAACAGAGGATGCATAACAATGATTTAGAACTCTTCGGCTAAAGCAACCGTAGCAAAGTTACTTCAACTCCCATCTCCCCCTGCCCTGAAAAAAAAAAAAGATTATTCAAGCTTATAGCAGGCTTCAGTGGTAAATCCCAAGATCTGCGAGAGCCAGTGTGGTGTAGTGGTTAAGAGCGGTAGTCTCGTAATCTAGGGAACCGGGTTCGCGTCTCCGCTCCTCCACATGCAGCTGCTGGGTGACCTTGGGCTAGTCACACTTCTCTGAAGTCTCTCAGCCCCACTCACCTCACAGAGTGTTTGTTGTGGGGGAGGAAGGGAAAAGGAGATTGTTAGCTGCTTTGAGACTCCTGAAGGGGAGTGAAAGGCGAGATATCAAATCCAAACTCTTCTTCTTCTTCTGCCCCTTAATATTCTGTTGACTTTTTTTAAAAAAAATTAGGCGGGCTCTGAGAGTCTGTTAAACTATTTGTTGGCTTGACAGGAGAAAAGTTCCCTTTTTCATGCAGCCATTAAACATTAAAGACATTTTTCCTTCACTTCATTCCAACACAGAGTTGACAATTTATTTTGTGGACTTTAAGAAGAAGAAAAAAGTGCCTTTGCCATAATGAAACTATTCCAGTTGGCCCCAAGCTAGGCACATTCTGTCACTGAGCATTGTTAGAAGATAATTGTAGTGACTCCATTTGGGTCAGTTGGAGACGTTCTCCTGTCAGGCAGAGTTGTAAATATAAAATCATTCAGATGTCATCATTTTCCAATATATCTTAAAATGGAATTTATTATTTTTGGAGCTTGCCTTTCCCCCTCCCCTCTTCAGGAAAACTACTTGTGAAGCCAATTGAACAGACTATGTAGGAAATCAATGCTCAAATGAATGCTGTAGTTCTTAACGCGTGCAACAGGCACTATTTAAATACATGTGTAGCATGATCTCTGAAAACTACATGTATTAAGTAAGAGAAGTCTAGGCTATGCTCAATGTATGCTGTGCACAAAACAATATAACTGCTTGGCAAACTGAGATTAATATGCATTTTTAGTTCATCCATCACCATATGTTTTAATAGGTTGTTCCTGTTTTGGTGCATCTTCTGTCAGCAATCAGCAGTGTTCGCCTATATATACCCAAAGACCTGAGGCCTCTTGATAACAGGCAGAGCGTACTGAAGTCAATACAGGTACTGTAACTTTGAAAAGCTGAAAGTGCATAGCACTTCTTTTCCAGAAACAAAGTACTTCACATTCATGATCTAGTTGTTACCCTTCTTGTAAGATAAGTCAGTGTTGTTATTGCCCATATCAGATACCTAAGACCACTGTGAAGTTCATGGCACAGGTGAGATTCGAACTCGATCGTTCATTATTTGTAGCCCAGTCTGTTAACCAATACATGATATCAACTCTCAGAGATCGGAAAACATCTTCATGCCATGATGAAATAGAGATCATACTTTTAAACACTTTTTTTTTAAAAAAAATGCTTTTATCTGTCTTTTTTTAAAGGAAGTGCAGAAACGGTTCCCTGACGGTGTTCCTTTGCTGGATCCTATTGATGACATGGGCATTAAAGATCCAGGCCTGAAGAAAGTAATCCAAAAAATAGAAGCGTTTGAGCACAGGATGTATTCTCACCCACTTCACAATGATTCTAATTTGGAAACTGTGTACAAACTTTGTGAGAGAAAAGCACAGGTGAGGAAAAGCTTTTCAAGTGCATCTTATTTTGGAGGGACAATAATTGGGTGATACTCATTTTGCATACAGGTGATCCCAGACTCAGTCCCCAGCACCTCTAGTTTAAAAAAGGTGGTGGGTGAAGAGAGAGACATCTGGCCAATCTGTTGACAGGTAGTAGATAATATTGCACTAGGTGATCAAAGAATCTGTCCAGGTATCAGTCCTGTCAATCATTCCATTAGCCTTCAAGCAATGGGCCACATAAGTACACAGGTAAATTGGTAGTAGTTCCAGATAATTTGAGGGTGGAATATCTCTTGGAAACACATTGCTGAAGCACTTTTGTGAATTGGAAATGGTAGATTTTCCTTTCATACCCAGAAGCTCAAGGCAGATTCCCTGTGTAGTCTTACTCTAAAACGAGAGCAAAACATATGCATCTCATCTAATATGAAGGGTGCTCACATGTCTACACCATGACTTTTTCCTTCAGAATGCTTGCAGGCAGGGCGATGCCACCTCTGAGTAACATTAAAAGCAAAAGACACAATTTATGTCTGTGTGTATGTTTGGTAATTACAAGCATGTATGTGAATATTGCATTTGAGTACAAGAACCAGTTGTATAAACATTATCATAAGAGCTGCTCTGAGAAATTGCTGTATTTGATATTCTTCCAGATCAGATTGGCATAAAGAATTGGGGAGGCTTAGGGTTTTCGGGCTGGTGGTGACTGTCTTTTCCCCCAAGGCCCTCGACTTGGCTCTTGCCCTTGATGGAAGTGTGTCTGCAGGCATCTTGGTGTAGTGCCTCCTGTGGTCTGGATAGTGTCAATTAGTCTTTACAGGGCTAAGAATTCCAGCTGGGGTTGTTTTGTTTTTTCTCAAATCGTAGTCTTATACTTGAGCATACATCTCTTGCTCCATCCCATCAGAATTGAGAGAGGGGGTTGGGTGGACCAATGCTTAGAAGCAGCGATGTGCTGGTTGTGAGCCAATAAGTGGAAGCTGAATCCTAATACAACATGGGTGTTATGTGTCCTGAGTTCCCTGGTAGGTGGGGAGATGGCCTGTTCTGGACAATGTTGAAAGGGACCTCTTGGGGGTACTACTGGATCCAGCATTATCACTGGAGGCTCAAGCAGCTATATGCCCCCTTTTCAACAGAAATGACTTGGTCACTCTGCTCCATGCTCTGGTAACTTCCAGGTTGGATTATTGCAACACATTCCATGTAGGGTTCCCCTTGGAAACTTTAACTGGTCCAAAATGCATCATTTAGAACTCATTTAACCTCTGCTTTAAAACAGCTGTGCTTGTTACCAGTTTGTTTCAGGGACCAGTCCAGAGTGCTCACATCAGCGTTCAAAGCCCTAAATAACTTAGGTCCAAATATCTGAAAGACCACCTACTTTTTTACATACTCTGTCAGGGATTGAGATTAGCAGATGGGGCCCTTTAGGTAATTTTGCCACCCATTGAAGTTCCGGGGGGGGGGGTTGCCCAGGAGAAGACAGCCCCTAAGCTCTGAATTCCCTCCTCACAGAGTGGTGCCTGGCCCTTTTAGTCTCTTGTTTTCATTATATGATGCTTAAGACCCACCTCTTTACTCTGACATTGACATCTGGGAAATATTGATTGTAAGCTGTTCTAACTGATTTTAATATTGTATTTTCACACTGTTGTAACCTGCCCTGGGACGTTATGGGGAAGGGTGGGCTAGAAATCTTATCAATAGTTACAATAGTAATGCATTATTGCCATAGAAAATTCTTAACTTTTTTTGTTTTCTTGCTCACAAATCTGTTTCTCCCTTTGCTTCGCAGATGTATGGGTAGATATGTGGCCTGTGGAGATTGAAGTTTTACATTCACAGTAAAACTTTGGGTTTTTTCCAGGAGACAGGGTCAAAAGTGTCTTAATGCCTGATTCCTCCTAACACCTCTTTGCTTGTGTTTAACTTCAGATCGCTGTAGACATTAAAGCAGCAAAACGAGAACTGAAGAAAGCCAGGACTGTTTTACAAATGGATGAGCTCAAGTGTCGTAAACGTGTTTTGAGAAGGTTGGGTTTTGCAACCTCCTCAGACGTCATAGAGATGAAAGGCCGAGTTGCTTGTGAAATCAGCAGGTAACGTATGTTACTGTTGTAGAAAAGACAGGCGAACAGATGTTTGTATGCAGTTTTCCTCTTATCTTTGTGTAATACAGTGGGACATTCTGACGCTAAGGAAAAATCTCATGTTAAAACATATGGGGGGCAGTATTGAAGTGATCCTAGGTTATTGAAAGTAAAACACAGGGTAAGTTTGAAGGACAGAAAAGCACAGTGAGGCTGGGATCCAGAGAACGCCATGAACCCAGCAGGGCTTTGGTTTGTGTTCTTCTAAACAGCAGCCCCCACATAGCCACTTAAGCAAACTACTTTGGAAATTGCAGGTCCTTTCAGAAGCAGTTTATTTAAAATACTTTTACCCTACCATTTATCAGGGTGGCACCAGTTATCTCCTGCTCAAAGGAAGTAAAGTCAAAAATTGTATTGGGTGGGCCCAGTTTGTGAGCATACTTCAAACCACTGTCTGGATCCTACTTTGAAATGTGATGTCAAAGATACATGGTATCTACTTTTTAGATCCCTATATTAGTTTAGAAAACAAATATTATGGTGTTTGTGTAAATCATCTAGAAGTGGCACCCACTTTCTGATAGCAACACCTTAACATATTTTGAATATTCAACACTATTGATTGGTACAAAAAAGCTGCAAACCCAGAACAAGAATATGAAATCTGAAGCTTTATGCGACTTCTTTATGTTCAGTGTTTAGATTCTGCAGAGTGTTCCATTATAGGAGGTGGACTCTCTCCTTCCTTGGAGGTTCTTAAGCAGAGCTTGGGTGTCCATCTGTCATGGATGCTTTCACTGAGATTCCTACATTGCAGGGGGTGGGACTAGATGACCCAACTCTATGATTCTATGATTGTATATTAACTTGCTAATGTTACATCTGAAAATAAGAGGTGTCTTGGTTTAGCTTGGCAGAATTAACCCAATATATATTGTGAATTTGTAATAGTAACCATTAGAGCATAGAAAATTATTTGGACGCTTGGTATATGGTCCTTTTTAAATTTTGTTCTTTCTCTCCAAATAAACATGCTTAGCCAAGTTTGTTTATTCCCTTCAGTCTCATAAAATACACTGGGCAGGATTCAGCTGGTGAGTTGTTAGTGGAGGCCCTGCACCACGGCTTCTGCTCATGCACTGGCCCCTTCCTCTTCCCCCAAGCACCCCCAGACGTTGGCTTGGGGGCTGGGTGAATCTCCAGAAGAGCACATGGGAGGAGGCTAGCAGGGATCGATCCATCTGGCAAGCCAAAACCCTTACCCCATAGTTCTGGCATCAAAGTGCAGTGTAGATTCTGCTCTTCTGGCTTAATCTCCTCCGGCAAGTCCAGTTTCAGCTTCTGAACACTACATGACATGCTAATCCATCCTGACCTTTGTTTCCAAATTTTGTTTCTCAGGACCCCTGTAGTTTTCTGGTATGCCATCTGTAAAAGTTATGACGACATCCAGATTCTTCGCTTGCTTGCTTGCTTGCTCCCTCTCTTTTTCTCATTGGTAGTGGAAGGGCACTTTCTGAATTAAATGTCTTTATTATTAATTCTTCTGCCTTTTGAACAGAAGCTACTGATCAGTTTTCCAGAAAATTGCTTTCAAATGTATAAAAGGACGAAGAAATATCTAACACTGTCGATTGCATTTCCTCTTCCAGTGCTGATGAGCTGTTGCTGACGGAAATGATGTTCAATGGACTTTTCAATGACTTATCTGCAGAGCAAGCAACTGCTTTACTAAGCTGCTTTGTATTTCAAGAAAATGTAAGTTAAGTTTGCATAACCAGAAAAACCTAAATTTGATTAGCCGTAATTTATATCTAAATGAATGTTTTGTTCTACCTTGCTTTCTAGTCAGAAAAGGGGGCTAAAAAGCATTTGTAAAACTAATATACAATGCTAGATTCAAGATTCATTAAGCTAAAAAAATGGGCATGGTACATGCAGGATCAGACACTACCGTGCAGGGAGAGCAGGAGGGTCCTGGACTTTCACTGGGTTGAGATTTCCTCCTGATAAGTAACACCAGAGGAAGCTGGAAACAGAGTCAAGCAGACAGAACCAGAGCAGAGAAAAAAAGAGTTTAAATGGCACCCACAACAATCAAGACATCTCCTACTGAGTTCCTTGTCTCAAAATGAATTTTTAAAAACCTGGTTGTTTTTATTTTAATTTCCCTAGCTGTTTTTATTTTAATTTTCCTATATTGTAAAGTGCATTCCAAAAGTGTCATGTCAGGATCCAGAAAGTTTTATGGATGAGAAGAAAGCAGTTCTGTACATTCCCAAAGAAGTTTCTGGTTTCTGTTCTCCCCCACACCCTAAAACTGTGTTGTCCTGCATTGCATCCCATATTGCTGCCAAAGGAGCCCCTGCCCCTCTGAATAACATAAGCGGAAGTGGATGTGCACATGAAACACCCAAAGTTTATTGCATATATTCAGTAGAGAGGAAAAAGACACTTCTCTGAAAGGCGGAAATGAAAATGCCAAATAAATAAGTATCAGAAACTTAGGTGGAATCCACTGTTGTGCAGGTGGACTTCCTCTCACAGTGTGACTTCGCTTTCCTCTCCTCTCACTCCAGCCCCCTACGCACCCCCCAGAATCGGCTCTGGAGGGATCCCCTAATCATCTGGAGCAGGTACTGAGGGCATGTGGCAGGCTGCATAGAAGAGGAAGGTGAAGGCTGTTCTACTTTTGCATGCCAGTGTTCAGTATTTCTTTCCCCTCGTCATTCAGTTGCATTTTTCAGTGATAAATTATTTGTAATCACTGGCTTCTATGTCAAATATCTAAAGAGCATTTTTGAAATTCTGTGGTTCAGTGGTAATCTCAAGGTTTATTTTTGTTCCAAGTTGATGTGTTGTAATATATTGGCATTGGGATAATATTTCACTGAAAAGAAGTCCAGAGGCCCGTATTCTGGACTGAAGTTTGGCACTACTCTTATTATTGGTCTATTTTCTGTAAAAGAAGCTTTCTTAGGAGTGTTAAAGGATTGATGAGCACAATCCACCAAGCATTTATCCCACAGGTTCTCTGCTTGTTTCAGACTTTGTGCACCAGCTACATAACTTGTGGTCTTTAGAGAAAAAATTATAAATTAATTTAAATAATGCCAAATGAATGGATATTGATGCTTTCTTCATCTTTTTTTCAGTCTAGTGAAATGCCCAAACTAACAGAACAGTTGGCAGGCCCCCTTCGCCAAATGCAGGTAAACTTCAGATGATTTTTCTGGCCTAGGAAATGCCGCATTCATTACTAAATGGTTTTACAAGCCATTAAAAGTCAATTACCTTCCCTTTCCTGCTCTGTAACCTAAACATACACCATAGTATATCTTTGAGATATTGCACCGGCACAGCTCTTGATATGCCTACACATTGTGCTAGCTTCGTACATTTAAAAATTAAATTTTATAGTGTGTTTGGGATGATATAATCCAAAATCTTTCTTGATATCTTTTAAAGTTTGTCTTTAAATTTTAATACCATTAAGATAGCTTGAGGGTGAGGGGAGGGCTTTTGGAATATTTTATCCAATGAGGGTTTTTGCATACTAGTGACTTATCCAATATGGTTTTTGCATACCAGTGAGCTACATGAGCCTGTTAAACTAGCATTTTCCTCTGTGTTTACTTATGAAGGCCCATGAAGACATCTGCCTGGCAGTCTCCACTTCCTCAGTGGCTGTATTTAGATTAACAAACCAAGATACTGCTTTGTAAACTGCCTGGAGATTTTTAATCAGAAATCAGTCTATAAATGTTGCAAAACAATTATCCCTCATACATCTCACACACAGCTGCTCTGCTCCTCTCATCAGGAGCCAGGAAAACTCCAGTTAACTAGTTTCCTATTACATCCAAACTGGAAGGTATGATAAATGAACAAACCAAGGTGATTTAAATTTGTCTTAATGTCTTGACTTGTTTGGATGCCGTTAGTCAAAACTTCCTAGTTTAGATGTAAAGGAAAATGATCACTATCTGATGTGTTCCTGGCTTGCTCACTTGTTTGAAGGGAGGAGTGAAGCAGGTATGTATGAGGCAACACAGTTCATTTCCCTTCATGTACCTGCGTGGGCCTTAAGTTACTCGACAGAGACTTTGGCCCAGGTGGCCCTGGGAAGTGGGTGGCTGCTAGGAAGTGCAGCTTCTTGCCCATGGCACCCTGACTGGGAAGTTGACTCCATGGAGCAGCTCTCCTGGCTCTATGGACTTTTTAGTGCCAGACCTTTGTATTTCTCCATGCTTTTTATACAACTAATTTGTCAACGGAGTCTTAGCTTTCTGTGCAAGTTGCTTTATTTTTCAAATTGAGCTTCTTGTCAGTTGTGTTTTCCCTTATCAGAAATGATGTTTTTAATCTTGTTTTTGAACATTGCATTTTCTTGTTCTTTTGTAAGCTACCTACGGAACGAGTGGGCCATATAAATCTAGCACTGCTGCTGCTGAAAATAATAATCTCAGCTTGTTAACAGTCAATTGTCTGGCGTGCATATTTCAGGAAGATAACTTTTATTTGGTTTGTCTCAAATTTTCAAAATCCTCTTTAAAGGAATGTGCAAAAAGAATCGCTAAAGTGTCAGCAGAAGCTAAATTGGAAATTGATGAGGAAAACTACCTGAATTCGTTTAGGCCAAACTTGATGGATGTCGTGCACACGTGGGCCAATGGAGCAACGTTTGCTCACATATGCAAAATGACAGATGTCTTTGAAGGTGCGTGCACTTGTATTACTACTAATGCATCAGAGGTGTGGGATGGTAGGATAGTACAGTTGTTTGCATGACAACAGTCCCCTCCACTGAGGCCTCCTAATCAGCAGCCTGTGGGAGAATCTTTCGCTCTTGTCTCTCCTCCACATGGCATGCTTTCTGCTCCTATTCTTTTTTCTCTTTCTCCCCAGTGTGTCCCTTGTCTTCTGTATCTCTCAATGTGCATAAATGTAGACAGCCTGATCCTTGGTTCCATTGAATTCAGTGAAGCCTACTCAAATGTCAACTATGCATAGGATCAAAGCTGTCTTTTAACCTTGTGTTGTTGGTACAAGAGGGAGAATGAGAAGTTGTTGTTGCACCTTGTCCCAGGTGCTTTGATTGCTTCCCAGCCACTAGCCATTTCTGTTATCTTTGCAATGATGGCATGGATTGTGTGCTGTAGCAGTCATCACTTTGGAGGCAGCAGAAATGTTATTGGGGGTAAAGAATAAGAGAGGCTTGAAGTCACTTGTGTCATATACACAATTTATTTGGTTGCAGTGAAGCAGGCAATCAATTCTGTGGATGGTTGCATTTGCAAATGCCATATAAAAATGTCCCCCACCCTCCTTTCCCATGCAGATAGGTAGTAGCCATAAGTCTTGCCCAATAAGTGAACTTTTTGCTGCTAGCTGGAGACGGAGACTTGCTTGATGGGCCAAGTTTGACATGCAGCATCAGGCAGGGTGGGATAATTAAGCTTTGTAAGCTGCCCACAGTAGCAATTTTCATTGGTAGGGTAGAAATTATATAAAACACAGACAAGGCACTGACCATAGTAGCATAACCCCAAACCACCATCACACCCATTTTTGCAAACGCAGAGTAAATGGCACATTCTTGTTTCCATATGGCAGATAAGCAATCCCTTTAACAGAAGAAGGAGTAAATACTGAGAGAAAGGCACTTTTTCTCTTTGTCATGACAAAGTCCATCTTAAGTGAAATTTCAGTGGCCATGCAGATCATGTTGTGGTTGAGACTGGAAAGTAGAAAGTTCATATAGTTCAGTATGTCTAGCAGAAAGGCAGATGGAGTATATTTAAATGTCCTTTACTCCATACACACATCCTCTGTTTTAACCATACAAAAATGCTTCTGTGGATGTAAAAGTGTTCTTGGTTGCATTTTCATAATGAGCCCTGTAAGAGAAGTCAGTCTATACAACCAAAGTGATGGTTTGCTCAGAATACAGCATGCAGCAAACCCTTGGAGGATATATCCCAGCTTCTTTTGGCTCAGACTTCTGTCTTTTTGGTAATTGACTCCAGGTGGCTTTTTACTAGAGTTGCTGGATCCGGAATCAAATGATTAAATTTAATCTCTTGCTGAGACTGGCTGATAAAACTTTGATTTCATTTCTTTTTAACTTACAAACTGAGAAGAACACACATTCCTAGCCTATAGATTTCCACACCTTATAGCTGCTCCACCATGTATCTAAATGTATCCCATAATCTTTGAAATGAAGCCATTCATTTCCTTCATGTACACACTACAAAAATATGCAGGAGGTTAGGAAGAAGGAAGCTTGGTACCCTGCTTCTTATGATAGGGTAGCCTGAGAGCTGCAATGAGAAGTCTGTGCAAGAAGAAGAAGTCAAAACCATTGCCTTAGGTTGACTTATAGGTGATAACGTTAGTTGGAACCCATCCTTTCTGATAACACAAGTTGGGAAAATTAATATTCATGACCTTATGATTATCTGTTTGGGGGGAAACTAGAGGACTGAGATGTTTCAGTCCTGCTTAAGTAGACAGCTTTACAACTACCTGGTAGAAAAGGATCTGCTATTCCTCATTAGAAAATGTCTGCTTTTACTGCAAGCCCTTTTTTGCTCATGCAGGGAGCATAATACGCTGTATGAGGCGGCTAGAAGAATTGCTTCGACAGATGTGTCAAGCAGCAAAGGCCATTGGAAACACAGAACTGGAAAACAAATTTGCAGAAGGTCTGTATGTTCAGCTTCTTATAAATTGCATGCATCTTGAAATGTAGAGTCTTTTCACAGGCAATTTTAAATTTCTTAAACAAGTCAGAGTGTCCCTAATGTATTAATGGTAGGTTCCATGTATCCTTTATCTGCTGTGATCCAATTCTTTATGGAGCAGGTAACTTGGAAAGCCCTTGATGTCTCCACAGCCCCCTCAAACTAGTTATACACACATTTGAGATGGAAACTGGGGAAATGATACTCAGTTTGAAATTGATACTGAGCTTCAACTCAGGTGCATTGTTAATATATCCCCTGCTGCTAGTATCAGCAATAGGTACAGCTACTCTTATGACATCATATTATTTTCTTCCCTTAACAGGCATTACCAAAATCAAGAGAGATATTGTATTTGCTGCAAGTCTTTACCTATAAGTATTGTCCTGGCACGGCGTTTGAACATCACTAATTATTCTTCAGAGGCAGAAGTGTAAAGTTAGCGACAGAATCTGCCAATTCTTCCCAAGCAGGAGAGATGCTTAACATTATTGTATGTATTTCACCATAAGCCTCATGCTAGCAAGCATATTACATACCATTGCTGTTTGTACATAAGTGTTACCACATTATTTTTAATTAAAAAAACAACAGCCAGAATACTGTGTGTTTAAAGCAAAAGCTTGAACCAATAGAGATTTAAAGTTTAGATACCTAAGTGTTACTATATACATGTAAAGTGAGCATCCAAGAAGTATAGCAGCAGCAGTCCCTTCAAGAGGCATTTAATTTATTTCTTTACATAGGTCAGAAATGCTTGAAATTTTCTTTTTATAGAAGGGGAGATTCCACAGGGTAATAGCTGTTGACTTTATCATGGCTGGTGATTACTGCCATAGTGATTTCCACTGGTAGGTGTCTCGTGTAAGGTTGTGTGTGAATCTTCTTCCTCCTTCTGTTTAAATGTACGACCTCTGTCTTTGAAGAAATCAGATACATACACAACCTGGATAAACAAATTAAACACATTAGGCAGTGAGACAGCTGTCAGAGAGAGAGAGTACAACAAAATGATTCTTTAAATATGCCTAATAGGTTTGGGCAGATTGCCATACTGGTTTCAAACATTTTGAGCTGGCAATACATTGTGGTGATTGGGGAGCTGAGGGCCACAGCACAATGGTAGCTTCACCTGGTGGTATATCGCAGGTGAAGCAGCCACTGCTCCTGAGTCCCTCTGCTACCATACAACAAATAGTTTTTTTAAACTTCTCCACGCTCCCACGAGCTGGAAGTGGATGGCTTATTCAGCTGAGAAGCAGGCTTCCTTAAACCATCCCCACAAGCCAGAGTGGGGGCTCAGCTGTGCGCTCCCTCAGCAGAGCATTTTAAAGAAGCTGTGCATCTGAACCGCCTTTGCACAGGGGTGTGGGTGGGCTACCTCTTGCCGGGGCAAGTGTTCACAGGGCTGCCTTAGCACAGGTGGAGCCAGGACTCCTTCCTCCAGGCGTTGGAGGAGGAAGCAGTTTTTCCCATCCAACGCCGACAGGAAGAGGCAGAAGCTGCACACCATGACAATAATCGTCTCCGTGGCCAGTAATTGCCTTTTTCCTCCCTTCCTCCTTTCCAACATCGTAACATACCACCATATCAGGAAGTTTAGTTGGTGGTATATTACAGTGTTGGAAAACAGGTACTGACTAGCTCAAATTGCCTGCCTTTCAGACAGAGAGGTAGACAGAGCTTGAGAAGGTGATTGCCTACAACCTTCTCACACTTCATCTGCAGGGCTGCCTCTGGTTCACGTGAGCCAGAGGGTGGGTGCTTAATCAGCTGAGGAATGGGTGGGAGGCTGCCCACCCCGCAGCTGATCAAGCCTCCATACACGCAGAGGCACCCAGCACTCTAGGGCAATGTATCTTGGTTGAATCTTCATCCCTGAGGTGGGGAGGAAGCAGCAGCTGAGATATGCTGATGTATCATGATGTTGACAATATATCACGATGCTCCCAGGAGTGGGGGTGAAGTACTCAAAAACCACATATTTCCCAGTCCTAATGCCTAACTTCTGCAGCATGTTTATACGCACTTCAGGCTTCTTTCATCTTTGTTGTCAGAAAGGGAAGTGGGGCAAGTGCCAATAATCTATGCATGCTAGTCCCAATTGGAAAGGCTTTCACTTTTGTAAATAGTTTTGGGAAGAGAGATGTACCCTAACCGACCCATTCATCATGGTTTCTAAAGGAGGAGTGGAAAAAGAAATGTTGACACTGGGCGTAGTGAATATACTACCTTTTCCCCATCTCACCACTGTCCAGGCATCCTCCCTCCACCCCGTTTCATCATCAAGTCAGCAAAAGTAGTTTTGCCAAAAAGCTATATTGATCAAATGGTAGAGTAACTTTGCATGGACTTACAATAAGTATAGCTACCAGTGCTCCCTGGATAAGTCCGGTCAACACATCACTCCAATGATGTTTGTAATCAGAAATACGGGAGAGGCCCACGTAGATGGATGCTGCAATAAGACCGAACTGAGCCGTAGGACGCACAAGTCTTGCCCAATCGCCTTTCATTCTGGCCTGAAGATAAAGCTAAAACCAAAGGGACAAAAGTTTAGAAATACAGAAGTCTAGCTAGTTAACAGGGTGGGCAGAAATAGAATGGGTCTTTTTTTAATACAGTAGTTCTAACTTGATACTCTGTTGATTTGCTAGGGACAACATTAAGTGCAATACTTTTGTACCATAATGAACATTGTGCTGAGTTGTGGCCTAATTTTACACATACCCTTTCTATGGAGCTTGCAAATTGGATCATATTGTGTATTGCATATTATCCACCTTTTGATTCAAGCTGCACAATGTTTCATAATATGTGAGGCATATTCTCCTTAATTATCAGCTATAACACTAAAGGAACCATTCATTACTTCAATAGTAGCTGTGAGTAGGGAGATCCTTGCTAAACACAGGCAGGTATTCAAATGCCTAGATGGGAAATGAATTCATATTTAAATAATTTGTATACTTTCCCTTCAATAAAAATGTTCAAGGTGGATTACAAATAAAAATACAAAGTAAAATACAGAATAAAATGAATGGCCTAAACCCCCAGCATAAACCCATACAGGTGAAATGGAGTTAAAGGGCTTGGAAAAATAAAAAAGTTATTTGTCTACTGCCAAAGTGGTAGAGTTGGTACAAGCTAATGCTCTCTCCAGAGAAAATTCCACAACCACAGTGCCTCCACTGAGAAGTCCCATTGCCCCTCAAGTCACCACTGCCTCATCTCTGATGGCCAAGACTCCTTCAGGAAAGCCTCCAAGCAAGATCTCAGAGATGCTGAGGGCAAGAATCGGCCCTCCTAAGGTGTGGGTAGAAATACACTGGGAGCCAGTACACTTGTTTAAGAACTTGGATTACCTTTACCATTGCCTGCTGTCAGTCAGCAACAGAGCAGCTGAATTTGAACTAACAGAAGTTTCTATAGTCTTAGAAAGCAACTCCACTTACAATGCATTCATCAAAAATGGAGGTTACTGGAGCATAGATAACAATGGCCAAGCTGTCTGTCTGAGACAAGTCACGGCTGGCACACCAGCCTCAGCTAGTATGACAAAGCCGCTCAAGTTTATCCCCAAACTCAGCCTGCTCAAGTCATTTTCCCAGGCAGACAAATGGTCTGTCAGCACTGGGATCAATAGTATATCCTTCTGATCTGAAATGAGTTTTGTTTTTTATCCCTTACAGTCCATTACTAATGCCAGACACCAATTCATTATTTCCAGAGCCATCACAGGTTAGCATCTACCATGGGCTATAGTCTAGCAAGGAGCCCCCTGCCAAGAGCTCTGTGGACCTGCTCCTTCTGTTCACTTGCCTCTTGCTCTGGCCCAGAGAACAAAGGAGCAAATGCCACTGCCTGCTTCCTTTTTGGCTCCCTGTTTTGCAAGCAAGCAGATGGTAGTAAGGTGGAAGAAGAGCAGCAGCTGTAGCTGGTGATGATGGTGGTGAGGAGAAGCGCCGAGGTGTCTTCCCATCACTCCTGACCACTGGCAAGGCTGGCTGCAGTTGATGGGAGTTAAGTAGAGGACATCTGAAGGACACCACACTGATGACACCTGCAGAACTACACCCTGGATTCAACTGGTCAATTCCTCCCTGCTTGATGTTATGAGCCACAATACCGACAGGAGGCTGCGCTTAGCCAAGTACCTTATCTATTTGCCTCATGCTGCAGAAACTCAAAATAAAACAAATCCATGAAACCGGACTAGATCAAGCTTTGGATAATCCACAGTCTGACCTGTAACAAAGGCATAACCTTTTCTAAAACAGGCAGTAACTGGACTTGATGGGATGCAGGTTGTGGCTAGCACTCCCACAGACAACTTCAACCATTCCTTGAACCTGTTAGAACCATTATGGTTGTGTAAATGCATATATACACAGAGCATGCTCTATGTGAGCAGTAGGTGCTACTTTCCAAAGTTAAATATTTGGGGAATGCCTAATCGGTTTTTCAAAGCAGCTATTACATCATAGTTTTGGCATCCAAATCTTTCATTCTGCTGGTTTAAAAAAAAAAAGCTGAAGTTTAAAGCTGCATGGAGCAATGTTTAGAAAACCATATAAAGGTTTTTCCACAGACCGAAGTTGTATTCCAGCTATGTTTTGTTGACAGAAAACTGAAGTTTCTAAGACAGTCTGCAGGCATATTTTTCAAAAATGTATACATGCGTGTTCACTATCAACAGCAAAGGTAGGTAATTCCTGCTGCTGCTGAAGTCCAACATAGCAAAATTACACAGTACAGTTTACAAGGCTAATGCTGTGTTTCCTCAAGGCTTGTTTTTGAGACTAACTTCTACAGCAATGTAAATCATTTAGTCCCAGTGAGAACTTGAGACAGCAGTCATGCCGGTGGTCTGAAAAGAGCAGGCTGGCAGTACAGAGCTGGCATACTTCCTTCTTTCCAGCTTAGGAATTCCACTGAAGACATTGAAAAATGCATTCCTTTGCTAATAAGGTTTTTCCACACGCAAGCAATTGCTGTAGTTGGCAGAGGAACATTATACACATAAGAGGGAAGGTGGTATATGTGGTTATGAGTGGGAGAGAAGGTGGGACCTAAGACAGTCCCTTAGAAGATTGTGGTCCATAAGCAAAGAGATTTGAGGGCCCGGGACACAAATCTAGGTGGCAGGATTTCGTGCTATTTGCCAAGCTGTCAAAACTGAACTGATGATTAAAATGCTGTCCCCAAAACAGAAATGTATCTACAAAACTAGGCTGAGATGGCAAAACAGGAAACTCGGATTTAATGTTTATTCATGGACTTTAGGAAAGTAGCTACTTGGGCCACAGCTATTTAAGATGTGGAGCTAGGCTGCAATGAGACAGGAGGCACAGGTTGGGCTGTTCATTCTACCAACAATAAAAGCAGCTGATGTACAAGTCCAAAAGAAAAAGAGGATCCAAATGCCCACCTCTTCTGCTGGTGACAGTTCAGATCAGTGGGTTTTCAAGTTGTATAAGCACCTCAGTCAATCTCAAGTGCTGTATGAAGCAGCTGGCTAAGAACTAGTAACTCTATACAGCCAAGAAGCAGTTTCTGCTTGTACTGTAGAGGGAAGTGAGGGGCAGATGGAGCCTGTCAACCTGGGAAGGTAGCCAATTGAGGAGAAGGAAACTGATCCTAAACCTCCACTGCCTTATGACTGTACTCATTTGGGAGACTGGGAGTAAACCCTGAGTAGAAATCCATACCCACTGCCTTGCGGGACATCTTCAGAAGGCTAAGGAGTAAGCCCTACACAATTCTGGAGTGGAATCCCTAAGACGGTTGGATGGTGTCTTGTATGCCCCCTTCCAGCCACTCCCACAGCCATGCTGGTGCCAAATGTATTGCTCTGCTTTCCTTTGGACCACATCAGCGAGGCTGACAGAGGGTGTTTTGTTATCTGGGCAGCCCCAGAGAAATCACTTTGTTGCTGCTAATGCAATTACTGGTCTCTGCAGTCACAGCAGGTGCTGTGATTCTCCAGCAGTTTTGACTTCACCCCCAGAGGCACACCCCATTGTCTCTTGAGACAGACAAATGCCAACAAGAGCCTTCCAGAGCCGTCTACACCAAACACTGTCACTTCAAATAACTGACGATTTCCCTTTAACAGCAGCAGCTGCTGCTGTTTGTTGCACATGCATACTTTCATTTTACATGCCTGTTAGCTGATAGGACAGGTTAACTGCTTCCTTCTCTGAATTTAAATAAAGAGCTTGAGCTTGGCTGGCCCCTACCTTGTCATCACAAAGAGCAACAGCAGCCGCTCCCTCCCTGCATTCTATGAAACAAACACCCACTTATGCATGGAGGATGACATGCACGCAACCAATTCATTAATTGGCAGCCCTTTTCTCTTATTATTGTTTACACAAGTGATCTGGCAGCTTCAAGTCATAAAGACAGCTAACTAGTTCTAGTTATGTGCCCATTTTGACACAACAACAAACAGTCCTGTAGCCTCCATTAAGTCACCCGTTTTGCCTCTCCCTGCCCCCTGCCAAGCTATTCATTAAACCAACAGACTGAAGTTTCAGGATGGACACCACTTCAAGCAGTAAGTGCCCCAACATGAATAGAGCAACCTATTCCCTAGGTTTGGAGATGAGAAAACCCATTCCCACAATCCCAGAACAAACTGGTAGGGCATGTGTAAATACACTTGCTTTCCAGTAAAATAATAGCTACACTGCTTTGTTGTACTAAAAAAAGTATTTGTGTACTTCAACAGTAATGCTTTAAAACCCATGGGGCTTCCTTCAGAGTAGGCCTGCTAAAAGATTGGGTCTTCTAATCTGAGGTTGCCGGGGTGACAACTGAGCACAAAAATAAGGAACCCGCTGTATAACAGCAGACACAAATAGAAAAAACAGGTCCAGGCCAGCATACAAAGACAATACATAGCAAGCAAAGTACAACGGATTGTATTAGTCACAATGTACCCGCTATTACAAGGCATGTAGTACATACAAGCGGTACTCCAGAATCATCAAAATAAGTACAATACTATAATTAATGATATATTGTCATATATCTTTGATGCAAGAAAATTCTTGGGAGCAGCTGTAGCAAACAGGACTGGAGCCCGGCGATCCCAGTTTCAAAGAGAAACTCCAGCCTGTGATGTTAACAAGGTCCCACATTGGGTCTCACAAGTTGAGGCACTTGTCTTATGAACTGAAGTAATAATGTGATGCGTTTCTAGCCTGCTAGCAGAAAAGTGATGACACAAATTACTACAAATGGAAAGTGCTTACAGCAGTGCCTGCCGTAGAGATGCAAATGCCAAGGCCCCTGTAACATGCAGCCTGGCCCTGAGCAAAGGGAGGAACATTCATAAATTAGCAGCATGGCAGTTGAATTTCTCCACTATCATTTTTGTCCTTCTCTGAAGGCTGCCGTTTCCTTAGGTGTCAGATGCTTTTTACCTTTGGTGGTCTCCGCTTAAAAGTGCCTTTAATTTGTTAAATTAGAATACCCCCACAGCTCCCTTCGAGATGTGTTTATAGAATGTGGTTAAGCTTTCACTCATAATGAAAACACAGCCTCTTCACCACATACATCCTGAGCGCAGTGTTCCTCCCACTCTCTGGTGAAATGCTCCACTTCTCCCACATGCACCACCTTTTAGAAGAAGCCACAGACCCAAGTGGAAGCAGAGAATGAACTGCTTTTGGAAAGGCATTTACAAATGTTGCAGCAAGCAGAGCTTGCAGTCAAATGGATTTTGGGAGTCACTGTTAATACTCTAGAAGATCTGATCACAAGAGGAACAGTAGTAAGCAAGTAATTCTTTCCAGCCATGACGAGGGGAGTGTTATTCCCCCCTCCTCAAATGTTCCTTTGTCACAGTCTACATCATGCAATGTGATGGAGGGCGATCAGTAATTTCATGTGGGTGACAAGGAGGGAAGAAATGGGGAAAGCTAGAGGGAGGAAGTGTTCAATAGCAAAGGAGGTGCCCTGCACCATTTTGGCTCTACCTATGTCCACTGCCCTCAACAGACCTAACCCAACCCAAACCTGCCTTACAGCAAATTCTGGTGACTTGGCCTCTAGAGATTCCTTTGCTCTACATGTGTCTAATTCACAAAGGAAGCACCTTCTCTCCAGTGCTAGGGACCCTATTTTTCTAGCATCTCATCCAGTCTGATTGTACAGGAATAAAGTAAGCTAATCTATGGAATCTACAGGATGAAGGGTGGTATACAAATATTTTGAACAAACCCTGAGATATGTTCTCATGAGTCTCTTACATGAAGGTAGGAAAGGGGGCAGTTTATCATCTGCTTATAAAACTGGATCTCAGTGTGAACTTAACATTGTTAAGTTTAGGTTTTCCAAAACTCTTTTCTGAAGGGGATTGAGTGAAAGGCAGAACTTTGGGGAGAAAATGAATGTGTGTAGGGGACTGGGCCCAGATTAAGGGGTGTACAAGATAATGTTTTAGCTTTCAAGCTTTCCTTAAGAATTAATCCATTGTGGTTTTAGGCCCTTCTCTATAGCACCATAGGGGTTACAAACAAACCAAAAGCAGAACTACTGGAGACAGTGTGTCAGACTATGCCTGCTGTTTACAGCCAAGACTCTGGAGAACCATTAATCCTTTATATATATATATTTAACTTGAAGAGGTCATATATTTTAGGGAAGCTTTTTAGGGAAGCTTTTAATATCTGAAGGACTATTGTATTTTAATATTTTGTTGGAAGCCGCCCAGAGCAGCTGCGGAAACCCAGGCAGATGGGTGGGGTATAAATAATAAATTAATTATTACAGTGGTACCTCAGGTTAAGCACATAATTCGTTCCGGAGGTCTGTTCTTAACCTGAAGCACCACTTTAGCTAATGGGGCCTCCCACTGCTGCCGCACCGCCGGAACATGATTTCTGTTCTCATCCTGAAGCAAAGTTCTTAACCCGAGGCACTATTTCTGGGTTAGCGGAGTCTGTAACCTGAGGCGTATGTAACCCGAGGTACCACCGTATTATTATTATTATTTCATAAGCATGTATTTTGCAATGACAACCATGGTAGGTAATTTTGCTTAAGTATAATTACCGTATTTTTTGCACCATAACACTCACTTTTTTCCTCCTAAAAAGTAAGGGGAAATGTCTGTTCGTGTTATAGAGCGAAAAATACGGTAGTGTTGAAATGAATAGGCGTTGTGTGTACACAGTCATTGTCAGCCTGTATACCCAACTGCAGCTGCTGTAGCACTGCACATAGGCTGTAGTGTGCTAAAGAACTCATGGGGCACTCCAGGCAGCGTGATAAAGATAATGCAAAGCCACTTCATGAATTAGGTCCAGAAACACACTTAGTGCAGAACTGAATCTAAGAGCTTCATGCCATTGCTTTGAAGAGTAAGATGAGTATTCATTGTCAGTTACATACACTTCACCTCATTTTAGGACAAGGGTAGAAACCTATGGCCCACCAAAGGCTGTTGGACTACAATTCCCATCAGCCCCAGCCAGCATAAACAATGGTCAAGGATGATGGGACCTATAGGGCAGGTGAGTGAGTCTTTCACACACTGTTCTCTCACTCTAATATAAAACATCCTACATTTACACGACATATTTATTTAGTTTATTTTACAATTTATATGCTTACATTTAACAGTAACTCTTGGGGCAGCTAATAAAATATTAACATAATTGCTAAATGCTTTTATTAGGAAGCTGTGCAGATAGAGCAATTCAAATTATAATGTGGGCAATTGAGTAAAATAAAAGCTTGCCACTGCTATTTGACTGGCCAAAGAAGAATGAAGCAAAAATGTTAGAAACTGCTTCCTTTCCCAAAAGACAAAAACTGCTGCTAGCAGGGTTGCAAAGGTATTTATAAGCGTGTTTTTTAAGAGTTTAAAATATTTAGGCCAAGATCCACCCATCCAAGAGAGCATACGCAACTGCTGCCTACTCTTCTCTATTTAAAATCAAAGATAGCTGCAGTGACAGGTTATAATGGATTGTATTCAACTGATTTTTCCTTGGAGTAGACAGATTTAGGAAAGGTGAGATATAAATGTAGTGAATAAATAACCACTGCTCCACCCACTTTTGCCTCTGGCCCCCAGAAAGCTTCCCATGAGGGAATACAGCTCTGTGTTTGAAAAAGGTTCCCAACTTGCCTGAAAAGGAAAACATTCGGTTTTCATTCCCTCAGCTCTGAGTAGAAATAAATGCATGTGTGGGGTGCTGTTCCCTTAAACTGCAAAAATGACTGCAAGCGGTATTAAAAGTGGCCTTATGTTTCTTATTTGTAATTATTAACAGCAAGAAAACTGTAGTTTTAAGAGCATTTTCTGCAAAGATGAAGAGGCTGTGTCTCTCAGACCACATAGTTCTTTGGGAGAGAGCTGGATATAGCACACCAAAATTGCTTTCAGTTACAATAATACAACAGGTCAGCTCTCCACCTCTAGCACCAAGACTTCTAATTCCAGAAGAAAATAGGTTCATCCTATATTGACACAGGAAATCCAGAACTACAATTGTTATCCAGCCTCTGCTTGAAGACCTTGAGTGAGGGGCAGCCCACCAGCCCTCTAGGCAACTGGTTCCACTACTGAACGGCTCCTGTAGCTTAAGCCCAGGCATGGCCAAACTTGGCCTTCCAGCTGTTTTAGGACTACAACTCCCATCATCCCTAGCTAACAGAACCAGTGGTCAGGGATGATGGGAATTGTAGTCCCAAAACAGCTGGAGGTCCAAGTTTGGCCATGCCTATTAGATCAAGTTCTGCCATCTGGGGCACCTATTTTATGTGATAACCCTTTGGGTCTTCCACAGCCCCACTCCATAGCCTTCTCAAGACAAAACATGCCCAGTTCCTTAAACATTTCCTTATAGGACTTACTTTCCACACCCCTGAATATCTTTGTTGCCATTTCCTGAACCTATTCCTAATTGAAATATCCCATTTTTAAAGTGCAGGGCCCAGAACTGGATACAGTACTCCAGAGGACGTCTGACTGATGCAGAATAAAGTAGAACTTCTACTTCCTGTGACTTGGAAACTATGGCCTTCAGGTTGAAACAAGGCAGACTCCTAAGGCACCATGGGACAGCATCATAAGCTATTTTCTGCTAGGGAAAGTACAAACGAGGAAAATGAAAAAGCTTTCCGTGCGCTGTCCATCAGTCACACATGAAAACAGATTATTATTACTATTATTAAGTCGTATACTACCCTTTATCTGAAGATCACAGGGCAGATCACAACATAAAAATACAAGATAAGGACATAAAATATAATAATAAAACACAAACACAAACCAATAACCCCCTTCCCACAAACACTTTTAAAAGGCCATAGAACATGGGTAGGCAAACTAAGGCCCAGGGGCCGGATCCGGCCCAATCGCTTTCTGAATCTGGCCCGCGGACAGTATGGGAATCAGTGTGTTTTTACATGAGTAGAATATGTGCTTTTATTTAAAATGCATCTCTGGGTTATTTGTGGGGCATAGGAATTCGTTCATTCCCCCTCCCCCCCAACAAAAAAAATATAGTCCGACCCCCACAAGGTCTGAGGGACAGTGGACCGGCCCCCTGCTGAAAAAGTTTGCTGACCCCTGCCATAGAATATTCAATCCGCCAAAGGCCTGGCTATAGAAAAATGTTTTCGCCTGGTGCCTCACACAAAGAAAAGGATAGCAAAAATGTTACATGTGCAGTTACATGCACAATTTGTACATGGTTTTCCTACACAAGTCATCATGCAGAAAACGAAGACCTAGAATATTTATGTACTCTTTATAAATCAGTGCAAAAACTAGGTCTTGTGTTGCTCAGTGATTGGCTTTGAACCAGCAATTAGACAGAATGTAACCACTGTGATATATTTTATGCATGTGGAAGTAGTAAATGATCATTATTCAGAGTTGCCTCCTCAAGCACTTCAAATAAGACTAAAACATGTTTTATAGGCTCTAATAAGTAATGGTTATTACCATTAGACAAAGATTACAGTACGGAAATAGATATAGATCTCTGTTTCACTTAGGGCCAAAAGAGACATGACACGGCAGAGCCATGATTGCATCTCTCTCTTTTAAAGGAACACTTAAAAGCAGCTGCTTGGGGCTCAATTTCACTCAGAGAAGTTGTGCTTGGGGAGGTGGTTTTCAGTTTTGTTTAAAATGCCCCACAAGCTACTGTTACATCTTACTTTTGAGAAGGATGGGGGAAATATATTCTTTCATTCAAGGAAAAAGAAACCTAGACAGCCTAGAAAGATGTGGCCATCTATCTCTTTGGCAACTTCCATGCCTTCAGATTAATAGCAAACCTGTCAATCTTCGAGCATCTAAATTGAAGGGGCAGCTGAAGATTGATAGAATTACACCAGAGCTGGTTTTGGGGTTCGGAGGAATCCCCATTAGCAAATAAGATGGCTTCTTTCTGCACCAACTAGGGACACAATGGGTGCCTGGATTGCCAGCATCATGTTAATATTTTGGCACATGTTACAAGCACAAGACCATAGATAAAGGTGTAAAATTCCAACTAATGCGTGGATTAAATTAAAGATTGCCACATCCTATATAAAAAATGTCATTTGCCTCTTGTGCAGATCAAATCCACTAACAGCTCATTTCAGCAAATGCTTCACCTCTGTTTCTCTTCAATATACTGGGAACAGTGAGGGGAAAGGCCACTTTTGATGCAGCTTGTGGCATTTTGTTGCATGTTCCACTTATATTGAGTTTGTGGGTAGCATGTGAAAAAAGGGAAGAAGCCACACAGTATAACCTTATATACTTCCTTTTTAGCTCTCAGAAGAGAGGAGAGATTTCTCTACTCAGTCCTGCTTCTTCTTTCCAAGAACACTGATTTACATGCCATGGTGGGGAAGCAAACTGGGCTCCTTCACACAATTTATCTAAATGGTTCAAAAATGCTAAGTTTTTTAATTTACTAATATTCCAGTAGGAATCATTACACAACAGGAGATGAGGCACTGGTGCCCCATAGAGCTTATTCCCCCCCCTCCCATGTGCAGGAAAAACAAAATTATTAAAATTCACCATGTACGGTATGTAAATTTGCATAATTTAGGGTTGCCATATTTCAAAAAGTGAAAATCCGGACACAAAGCTTGTTGAGCTTTTGTTTTAAAAAAGAGACTGCCCACATGGGTTGCCATACATCTGGATTTTCCTGGGCATTTTGCCGATTTATGCCTGGACACTGCTTCCGACTGCAGTATTCTGGGAAATTCTGGATGTATGGCAACCCTAAACAACTCACAAGCTATTTCTGATACAGAAATCTGGTTGCTCTTTATTGTATGCTCCAAGTACAGTCTTCCACGTCCTCTAAGGAACTCAGAAAGCCACAAATGGAAATCCCAGGAACCCATGAAATTACACCTGCATGAGTCTAGAGCAACTATTTGGTGGAGGAGTAACAAAGAAAGAGCACAAAAACCCAGCATCCCATTTAACAGATACAGTGGTACCTCGGGTTACATACGCTTCAGGTTACAGACTCTGCTAACCCAGAAATATTACCTCGGGTTAAGAACTTTGCTTCAGGATGAGAACAGAAATCGTGCTCCGGCGGTGCGGCAGCAGCAAGAGGCCCCATTAGCTAAAGTGGTGCTTCAGGTTAAGAACAGTTTCAGGTTAAGAACGGACCTCCGGAATGAATTAAGTACTTAACCTGAGGTACCACTGTACTGGGAAATTAAACTTCATTGACTGGAGGCACAATGTAGGCCTGTCCTTCCAATAAGCCAACTGCTTTGAGGTTGTTGTTTTTTTACAATCAAGTAGTATGTCAATTTAATGAAATAAATAAAGTAATACAGTGGAAAGCGAGTCTCCATCAGGGCATATAATCCCAAAGACTTTGGCTGGTTTTATGCTCCCCAAAGATTTCGGCTCATGTCTTGTGTATGTAGTTGACAGGAGAGGACCTCAGTTTAGAGAAAACATGCATCGTTGAAGCATTAGTACTGCTCACTAGGCCCAAATGATGGATCAACCCCCACCCAAAAATGTTTTGCTGGGTCAGACTGAAGACCTACCTGGTTCGACATTCTATTGCCAGCATCAGCCAGCCAGATGCTTCTGTGTACTCAGCAAGTAGGACATAAAAGTGACAACCTTTTCCTAACATGTATCCTCCATGCTAACTCCCAAATTAACCTCAAGGATCTGTTTACAGAGTCCCATTAGCAACAGAGAACAGATGTATCTGTCTGAAAAAAGATCGAACCTGGCTTGCAGCTTACTTATGGAGAGCAAGAATTGCTGCCAGTCAGGCAAAGGAGGGAGGTTTGGGTGGATAAGTATGGATAATGGGTTCTTTTTTCTTCTTCTCCTCAGTTCCCCCACCCAGGCGCTGACATACTGCAAATTACTTCATCAGTATGTATGTTAAAACTTGCTACAAAATATGGCATAGCAACCTTTGGACTAAAAGGTGCATGTATGGCCCAAATCTTCAAGACCCTGGCAAGACATGGGACAGCAACACATTTGCTCTGTCTTACTGGCTTCCTTGGGCAGCTGGGAGATTTGCATCCCCTCCCCTTTCTCTTATTGCTTTATTTGTAAGTTAAGGGTTCATGGCAGCTCAGAGCAATGTTGTTTTGCTTATCTTAAGACATATATATAAACAATCTCAATGATAAAACAGGGTTATCTACCAACCTTCCCGATAACATGCTGCCATATAGTATCCATTGGGTGTGTAATAGGAGTATTTATTTAAATTGCTAGGCAACAAGTTTAAAGGAGACTTAAACATAGTTTAAGTCTGTAAGCAATTCTGTAGCAAAGGGATCATGTCAACACAATGCAAATGGCACAGATTACGGTTAAGCTCCATGTAAATATCTGCTCCAAAACCCAGCAAACAGCTTATATGCAGACAACTGCCTGTGAACGTATTTGGTCCAACATGAGTCTCGTATTCCAGGTACAGTTTATTTGCTGACTGCTACCTTCTTCATGAACTATACAAGACCATGTAGCCCTGTCTCCTGGG
Source organism: Podarcis vaucheri (assembly GCF_965113315.1). Classification (NCBI taxonomy): domain Eukaryota; kingdom Metazoa; phylum Chordata; class Lepidosauria; order Squamata; family Lacertidae; genus Podarcis; species Podarcis vaucheri. The sequence goes on from NC_138749.1 coordinate 23,559,801, forward strand.
ATACCCCTACAAGGACAGCAAGTCATGAATCACCTCTATATAGGATTTTTATTTTTCCGCGCTTTGGCTGGGTTGGGGGAGGGATAGGCCATTTTCAATAAACGCAAATGCTAAAAGACACGACAACAGCTGCATTTTCATAGGCAAAGAACAAGTCCAATTTCCACGTCAAGTAAATCTTTCCACTCCTGAGTCAGTAAGATTCAGGGCAGCTGCCCAGCTAACCAGAAGTTAGATTCCAAACAAGAACGGGGAAGGGATCAAAATCCACATCATAAAACCAACTTTATTTACCTTAAAATCTTGCTAATGTTTCCCCTTTAAAAGCGTTTCTTCAGAAATTAGATTTTTTTTTAATCTTTTTTTTTTAGGTCAATTTTGCATTTTATTCTTCACTTGTTGCCCCCATTATGCCAGTCAAAGAATAGACTACATTCTCTCAACTGTCCACAAGGGAATGAATCATTCCCTTCATTCAGTTCTCTCTAAATAGATGCAACCCCTTGCCGTCAGCCAGTTGTGCCCTGTAAGGAAGCAAAGGGGAGGGAAATGGACTATCATTAGCTCACTCCATTAAAGCAACCTTCACTCATTAGTTGTCAGCCTTCAGTATTCTCAAGGCATTCTAGCATGCAATTTTATAAATTCTTTCCAGATAACTGATAACAGAATATCTGCGAACATTCAATAGCCAAAATAAAAACCAGCCCATAAGCGTCTTTGCTAGTTCCCTCACTTTGCCGCTTAGCTCCTCACCAGTCTACCAAACAGATTGACCTGGCTGAGACCCTTTCAAAATGACTCAAGTCCAAACCCTATGGGAGGGAGTTGAAAAGGAGAGGGTTGGTCTGAGTTCCCTCTGTCCCCCCCCCCCCGCGGCCCACTTCCCAAGGATTACTTTGCACACGACTACGTTGCTACAAAAATGTCACTTTCATGTAGAAAGCAAGCGAATTTTGTTAGAATCATAGAGTTAGAATCATAGAATCATAGAGAATTTTGTTAGAATCAAGAGTCTAGTCCAACCCCCTGCAAAGCAGGAATGTTAGTAGTGAGTGACATGTGTGCATGTGAAAATTGACAGATGGGTCCACTCACTGCTGAAACCACATTACTGGAGCTACAGATATTGCTAGCCATGGATATTTGCACACACAATATATTATTAAGGTTACAAGTCTCAACTGAATTAACTGATTAATTAAGGGAGGAAGGACTCCACTCTTATCTTTTTCCTATTGTGAACATCCAAAGCATTTTAGAAAACCTACGAATTGACAGAAACACACAAGTACATCAGCTAAGCAAGCTGTGGCATTGCTTGGTCACACATAAATAACTTGGGATATATCAGCCAACAGTGGAAGGGAAGAGCAGAGGATTAAACAGCTCAGCCTCTCCAGGCAGAGATTACTCCTAGTTGTGAACACATTTATCCTAGCATGTCACCTCCCTTGAAAAGGGGACACTACAGAAAATGAAACTTCTTCAGCTCAACTGACACATCTCCAGATATTTCTAATGAATAGAAGTAAGCAAGCAAACATGCAAGGGACATGTGTGGGTGTGTCCCCACTGTTGCTGTCAAAACCTATCACCCTAATGACCACCTCCAGGTGTAAAAAAAAAAAAGAAGGTCTTAAATGCTTTTCTAAGACCACAATTCAAATCTAAATTGCCTGTTACAGCAGCATCAGTGTTACTGGAAAGGGAGGGGCAAAAGGAATTAACACTCTGACACAGACTGTGGCCGTTACAATCCTGGGCTTGTGGCTCAGCAAGCTGATTTAAGTAACTGACAAACTGTGGGATCTACCTGAAGGCCAGAGCAGACACTCCCACAGAAAAGAAGCTGCAACTTACTGCATTCTGGAAGAAGTTAATGGATATATGGTAGTTTGAAGTGAATGGCAATGAGCTGAGGAGAGTCTAGGGAAATTCTATTGGTTCCACCAGTCATCCTGGCAGAGCTGTAATCTAGTTGCCAATGTGGTGGCTGTACTATCATAGCCTTTTTGGTTGGGTTTTGTTTTCGTGTGTGTGTGTGTGTGTGTGTGTGTGTAGACAGTCACACTAACATAAGTCAGATTCCTCCAGCCCTCAGGAGGCTGAAATTTCAGGCGTCTGGTTATGATTAACCCAGGCTGTGAGTAATGCCACATGTTAGGAACTGGGGAGTCACGAGCAGCACACAACTGCAGCTGGAGTCAAGCATGTAAATGGCAAGTTGAAGCTGGTCAGAAAGTACTTTTTTGGGGGGGAGGGTTATCAGATGCATAAGACTTGACATGGGGCCACTGGCAGAACTCTGTGTTGCCGCATGGAAAAGTTAGGAGCCGTGAAATGTCTACGTAGAGGGAAAGAGGATCACATCTGTATCTTGTAAGCAGCAAATTGCAATAATAGGCAGAACCAGCCTTGGGGTAAGCCCTTTCTTATTGCACAATACATAGCCACTAACTCATTAAGGATTGAGAGCATTCCAAACAGGGAGAAGTTCCATATAAATTCTCAAGGCTCTCTTTAGCTCATCCTGGTTAATACCCGTGGGGTAGGAGAGACCCATTTACTTCACCATCACTAGAATACATGATAAAGATGTCAAGGATTAGATTGATCTGCTTGTAAACGTAGCATTTCCCCCGCCAATGTGCCAAAGTCAACCTAAGATAGACTTCTGTTATGCTGAACAACTAAACCAGTCTTCAGAATTGTCCAGCACATACCACACACAGCTTAGTACATCTCAATTCAACCTATTTTTCTGTAGAATGTTTTATGTGGCTAGCTGTGATCTGGGCATGCATGGAGGCATTCGCAAGACTAGCTCAGCACACCAAAGTCTCCTAAAAGTGTGAAGTCTGTTCACTTTGCCATGCAAAATTGATCATGAGAGTCACTCATCCCTCTGATTTTGGGCTGACTCCTCAACTTTCTAAGACTAAATAATAATCAATACACCCTTGGACAGATATAAGCATTTGAAGCATCAATGTTCTTTGCATTGAAATGACAGTGTTGGAGCACATGCGTTGCACGCATAAGGCTCTGGTTTCAGTACCAAACATCTCCAGCTGATGGATTTTTCAGTAGCAGTGCCAGAAAATTTCCCTGCAGCTGCCAGGCAGAGCAGCTGGACACAGGACAGTTCTATAGCACAGCTCAAATCGGGCAGAGCTAGCAGAGACTTTTAAGACACCACTGTCAGTAGTACTGCCACTGTCCATGACTGGATAATTTTATTCCATATACTGTAAAGAAGGTTGACTTGGAAGCCTACAATTTATAGGCTCCAAGAACAACAACAAAAATAAGAGGTCTGATTTCAGGAAAGAATCAGTCAATGCTTAACTATGGCTCCCAACCAAAAAAAAAGGAGGTATTTTTATTAATGTCACCACAGGCTAGATAATCAGGCTTGTCATTCTGTTGGGAGTTGAAGCAGCTTTGAAATGCTTCAGAGAAATAATAAAACAAACACTGCAAATTAAGTGCTCTTAAAAAAACACAAATATTTTCCTCCTGAGAACAATCCTACAGCAAGAAACCTCTCTACGTAAAATTTAAAAGCATTGTTTTTAACAGTTTTAGTTTTCCAGGTTCTGATAAATTTACATGTCCACAGAACCATGCTGGGAATAACTTGCAATATTCATTCCTACACACCCCACTGAAAAAGTGTGGACATTTTTTGTATTCGTTTTGTTTGCTTAAATACACAGACATAAAGCTAAAATCTCCATTTTGACTAGATTGTCCCATCTGCTTTGGTAGTTACCTCTCTCCTGGCCAAAAACAAAGAGCAACAAACAGCTAGAATGTAGCTTATCAAGACTGGGTGGCAGTCACAAATTAGTACAGTATTTATGTTGCTGAAGCCTGTAAAACATTTGATGGGCGGATTCCCATCCCCTGCTTCCTTCCTTGCTTTGTTTGCTTAAAGTAGAGACTGGTTGCGCTAGATAGACCATCATCTGCATCACACTCCCTGCCTCATGCTAAGCCTACCCAAATCACCCAGAGCAAAGCATGAAGTTACAAAAAGAATGCTTAGGACTCTCGGTTAGAAAGAGTCCTTACTGCTCCTGACAAGCTTAGTTTGCCAGAGGTAGAAAGGGAAAAAGAGACTCTCCCCCTGCAAAGCGAGCCTGGCCATGCTGCTTATTGAAGTGCCTAAGCTTGAGATAAATGGCGGCTGCTGCATTTTACGAGCTGCTCACTTTTCAGGATAGGCTCAGCCATACAGGCAGACTAGACAGCTGCCTGGGGTGTCACACTTCAAAGGTGCCTTCCATATCAGAAGCTGTGCATTAGTCCCGGGTCTTGAATCACTGCTGGTGTGGCTGATAGCTGACACTAACTGAAAGCGTCCTGGTACCCTCTGTAATGTCACAGGTGGTCCTGGGATGCACTTTCCGAGACTTCCACCTAGGGTAGCAAAAAAAGAGCTTGAACTGGCCTTCACACAAAGACTCCCTGGACACTTTAGGGAAAAGCCTACCTAACACGAAGTGGCCAAATATTCCATCCGTCAAGTGAAAAGATCTCAGAGCAAAGATCCACCCCAGCCCAGCCTTTTTCATTTTAATGCTTCCTCTGCACAAACAGCCCAAATGAAATGCTGATTCAGCAAATGTTTCAGCTTCATGCTATGCAACATAAACAGATTTTTTAAGCAAAACAAAAAAAAAACACAACCCATCATAACTGGCTGCTAAAAAGTATACTTACTGCTAGGAAGAGCAAGCAATACATGGAAAACGAAGAATGTCCAGAGTAAAACGACAGTCTGAAAAACAAGAGAATGCCCACATACTTATTACAATTTATACATACGTCACTCTACAATTGTATAACAAAGTTCACCTTTGATTTGCAAAATAAAGTTTCAGCAAAGCTCACACAGGAAGCTCCTTTATACTGAGTTAGGGCACTAGTACATCAAGCTCAGTATGTCTGCACCCGTGATTCCCAAACTCCCCCCCCCACTGCCCCCAACAGAGCACCTGAAAATTGTTGAGGGTAATGGATGATGGTTTAATGATTTCTCTGCCTGTTGCATCAACTGAGGAACCATTTTAAAAGGGGCTTCAATACAAGCCCTTTCCTGATCCTAGAGCAAGACATGGTCTCAATGCCCTTTAGGATAAAGTGGTGGGCAGTGGAAGTGTGCCACTATCCAGCAAAGGAATAGTCGGAAACTCACTCTTACTTCCTCCCCCTAAAATGTATATACTGTTTGACTGTTAAAAACAAAACACCTCAAGTCAATTTCCAAAAAGAATGACACAATCAGGTTATCAGTAAAAACAACTATTTAAAGCAGTTATTTCTCAAACTTGGGTCCCCAGGTGTTTGTTGGACTACAACTCCCATCATCCCTGACCACTAGTGCTGCTATCTAGGGATGATGGGAGTTGTAGTCCAACAACACCTGGGGACCCAAGTTTGAGAAACACCGATTAAAGCATTGGAAAAAAAATAATTAAAATTAATGGCAGATTAAAAACACAGGGAAATATTTTGCACATCTGAGTGGGCTTTTAGAAAGGCTGGGTAGAGATGTTTTTAGCAGGCACAGAAAAGATTCAGTGAATGTGCCCACCTGGGAGCTCTAAAGTATGGTTCCTGTAACATGAAAATATCAATTTAAAGCTTCCAACTTTTCCTTTGAGGCCATGTTAGTACCTGCGCTACACATGATGCCACATATGACATCAGGTGTGGAGCAGGTGGGTGTGGTTTCCTAGAAGTAGCCTGATGGGAGAAACTGGGACCCCTGGCTGGCCAAACTGGACCTGTGGTCTGGAGGTTCCCCACCTCTGTGGTAAGGCTTGGTCTTACTATCCTTGCAATACTGGTGGAGGGGTGGGGTGGGATTGGCAGAGGGCAAACAGCTTGCCTAGGAAAATTCACGACAGAGCTAACCCTAAAATTGGGGACCATCTTGATTAGTTTTCTGTTCTTGGATACAAGTTTGCCACGACTGAGAAATGGCATTCTGCTTTATAAATATCTATGTGTTGACTACATTATAGGGGCTCCCATGTTTGTGCTTCAGTTTATTCATATCGCACACACACACACACACATCACGCTCGTCCCGGCACACAGACTACTATGACCAAAACGATATCCCTCAGTGCAGCTTCAGCAAAAGTTACCTACTACGGCATCCAGATCCCAGCTGGAAATAGTATCTGTCACTTATTAACCTGTCAGCTGCACACACATTTGTTTTCTCTCTTCCCTCCTCCTGCCCCACAGTTTTAATACATTAAACAGAGGGAGGCAGAGGGATGGAGAAGCAGACAATAGAAAGGCCTGCTAAACATTCCTTTGCAGGCAGCTAACCCCCTTCTTCCAAAAGCCGCTCTGACTCGGAACATTCCGTCTCCCCGGCCAGCCAAGAGCCTGAACATTCGTTCCAGACTCCACTCCAGTGCTGGTGAGCGTAAACTCCCTTGGTCTCCACCCTGCCACCTTTCCCACCCACCCGTCCCCAACCCCACCACTGGATAAATAAGCATTCCCCAAAGTGAAAGTACCCCACTGGTGGAAACATCAAGCCCTGACTTTATTGTCTCTCTCCCCTCTCCTTCATCACATTCTTAAAAGACTTAAATCATCCCAGTAGCAGCCATACATCAGGCCTCCAGAGCTGTCAGGATGTATATTATTGTTTCATGACAACTGGCTTCACATATTTTTCTCTTGGAAGGGTTTATTTCAACAAGTCAGATAATACAAACCAAGAGTGCATATTTTATTTTGACTTCTCACTCTGGCTCATTAAGTCTAATGTTGACACTTCTTTTTAGAATAAGCTATTTAGGGCTGTGAAGGAGCCTCTAACACAAGGATGACTTCCACCAAAACCTATTTGTGGGGCCACTAAGCAGGAAATAATCTAGCATGGATTCTTCCCATGCATATATACATGTTGAAAAACATCTACTGGGATCCATCTGAAAAGCACCATCAAGACAGTGGGAAGTTAGGATTTTAATACCTTGACATAGTCTGCACACTGGATTTTGTAGTTCTGGGGTATGTATGTTTTTACTGTAAAACTCTGTATCCCCTGAAGAAGCTCTGCAGACATTTCATAAATGTCATGTGCTTTCTGTTTAAATAACCTGAGTTTGACAGCTTTACGTTCCACATAATAATAATGTGACCCAATTATGTTAAGCATTTCAGCCTGTTACTACAAACTCACATTTCACACAATTAGAAGAGAGCAGAGGTTGAATCCAGGGCAGGGAGAAAGAGCATGAAAGTGAGAGGACTGGAACAGATGGAACAACATTAGAAACATTTTTGGTGGATCTTCCAAGCTGTTTCCAGAATAGTGAGACGGGGCAGGTGAGCAAGTGACCACCTGTCATATTATGCTGCAATAAATCTACGTTTGCCACAAATGAACATTCCATGTTGTCACAGTAGCCAAACAGATGTATATGAGAAGTCCATAGGTAGGGCATGTGAAAAACAGTTTTTAACAGAATCATAGAATTGGAAGGGACCCTAGTCCAACTTCCTGCAGCAGTATGCAGCTGTCCCCTATGGGGATCGAACCTGCAACCTTGGGAGTTATCAGCACCACACTCTAACCAACTGAGCTATCCAGTAATCTCCAACTCATGATCCCCAGAAACTGGTATTCAGAAGCATGCTGCCTCTGATACTGATTATAAGCAGCTAATGATGGCCATCTCATCATGATCTTGTCTAATCCACTTTGAAAGCAATCTAAATTGGCAACCATTTCTACATCCTTATACAGTGGTGCCTCGCAAGACGAAAAGAATCCGTTCTGTGATTCTCTTCGTCTAGCGATTTTTTCGTCTTGCGAAGCAAGCCCATTGACGGATTAGCGGATTAGCGCTATTAGCGGCTTATCGGCTCAGCTGATCCGATCAGCTTAACGTCTTAGAAAAGGGGGGGGGAGGAAAAAAACCCCGCAGGAACTCGCAATACATTTTTGTCTTGCGAAGCAAGCCCATAGGAGATTCGTTTTGCGAAGCACCTCCAAAACGGAAAACTCTTTCGTCTAGCGAGTTTTCCGCCTTGCGAGGCATTTGTCTTGCGGGGCACCATTGTAATAGCAAAGTCCATTTACTGTGTGAATAAGTACTCCCTTTTATCCTGAATGTTCCAACTTCAATTGATAACCCTCACTGCTAGTACCAGTTCCTAGTCCACTTAATATTCCTGGATTTTATTCCACAGCCTGGAGTCCCTTATTACCAGTCCTGTGTGGTACCTTTAAGATTAACTCATTTGGGCTGCAATCCTGTATATACCAGGGGGGACTGAATCCCCATGGAATTCAGAGGGCCTTACCCTCTGAGTAATGTACAGTTATTGTGGCATGAATACACACTACAAATTGTGAAAGCAAGGACTCCTTCTGAAGACAGACCCTTAGTGCTAAGTATTCACAGAATTGTAATGTTTAAGTGTCCACTATTTCTTTGCAAAGGAGTAGGATAGGAAAAGAACCAGAATAGGTGAAAAGGAACCTTGGTTTTTCATCCCAGCAGAGAAGCAATTGTGGCAGCACAGACCCTTTCTGAACCAAAATAAAACATATTTTTTTTTCAGTTTAGTAAGGTGTTAACTGTTTGTAAAATAGCTATGCTTAAATGTCTACTATAGCATCTTTGCAAGGGAGGGTGTGTGTGTGGGGGGGAACCAGAACTTGGTCACAACCCTGTGACCTCTTTGTGGCCCCACAAGATCTAGTGGGCATCAGTTGCTATAACATACAGGCCAAACTGTAATCCTTCCTGAAACTTAACCAACACAACTATTGTTTTGTTCACTGCTTACTGTGCCTCTTGGAATTATTGTTGTCCTTATATTGAGACAGACTATCTCTGCAACTTACTGAAAGTATAGTACCACAGAATACCAGGAATAATTTGTTCAACAGGAATGGAGTATGAATTCCTTTTTAAAAAGCCAAACATGCAAGATGTGTGTTTCTTATTCTTCAAGTTTTCAGAGTCACAACATGATTTAAATAGTTATGCATTCTTAAAAAGAACAAACTGCACAGCATATTCTCTTCTTAAATCATTAGGACAGGCCATCTTATGCTCAAAGTACAAGTGCAGATTCCGGAGAAGAGCTATAGCAACCACTCTCAATTCATGTTCTGTGTATTGACTTACATTTGTAAATAACCAGAGTATCACAGTGAGTTCAAGATTTGCAATTGCTGTTTGTGTACAAAAAATGAAAGTGTTTCTCTATAACTGTATTCTAAGATACATTAAGAGAAAACAAGCTAATCACCCACTATCTCCTGATGTAGTGACTTTTATCAGAGCAATACATGATACAAGAGAAAACACTGCCAATTCTTTTCTGGGGTGGAAAATAGACTTCCCATCCTCCTCTGTGTCTTAATGCAGAAATGACTTTTCCAAGGACACAGAGACTACAATGAAGCAAAGGTTAGAACACAATGGTCGTATCAAACATAAATGAGAAGTCAGCCTTTCTGGCTTATCATAGTTTACTGACATCAAGCAATGATTTTACCTTGAGCAAAACAAGCAAACAATCAAAAACCCCAGGAAGTTACATCTGGACCAGGATCATGGTTTGTTTCTCCCTAGCAAGTCAAGATTGCTAGCCAACATGGAGCAATAGTTTGTTGTTGTGTTGCTGATTGTAGCTTGTTAGGGAACAACAAAATACAATCCCTGGTTAGGAGGTAACATGAAGCCCATGCGTCCTAGTTTGTTTCTGCTCCTCACATTAAGGGAGGAGTTACGGTAAGTGGGAACAATTGTACTTGCATGCTCCTTGTTCTCAATAAATCATAACAAAGCAGAAAGTCTGGTTTAATGTCCTATGCAAACATGGCCAACGGAGTTTGTTTTCTTTCCATAAATAGCTTTCTAGCAGAGTTCCCCACCTCACCCTCAATGAGAAGAGGAAGAATATAGGTAACTGGATCCAGAAGACAGAATTCTTACAAAACTTACAGATTGCATTAACGGGACTGTTTATATGCAACATGGACAGTTTAAGCACAGTTTAGGTATTTGGTCACAGCATTTCAGAACATTTTGCTTCAGCAGCATAGAGCTCCTACAAATGCCCATCTGTGGGATTCCCCTTAAGATTCCTGTGTCAACCACATCCAGAAGCTGTGTTCAGCTGGTTGCCAGGGGTCTGCTGGACTGCAAATGCTAATTTTCTCAATAATGTGCTAACCTGCTAAGCATAAAACTATTTTCACATTTTCCCAGTAAAAGTAAGATTAATTGGTATTTTTAAGAACCCAAGGGGTTTATAATTCAGTGTACATCATGCACTCATTTTGGCACAACTGCCATTAGCTGCTAAAATAAAACGGAAGTACTGTGGCTTATCAACAATGGGACTACTAAATATGAGAAGTTTGTACTCTTTCCAAGGTTTACATTTGAACCACAACTCATGTGGAATCTATTTTAAAATGACATTTCTGCTACAAAGAGCACCTCTGAGCATGTGCATGATAAATTAAAGAGTATAAGAAATGTACTACATGAATATTAGAGCAAGCCTGTAGTTCTAACCCCAGAACTATAACCACAATCCAAGCTAACGGAAGACACAAACCATGGATTTCCCCCCCAAAAGCATTATTTCAGAAAGCTGACTTAAGTGAGCATTTTTCTGTTTCTATTTTAAAGAGCCAGCATTAAACAACAGCTTGCTCTGAGTAATGACCATATCTGATGGATCAGCCCACAATCTATCTATCCCAGCACTCCTGTCTTCAGCAGACACTGGCAAATGGCCTATTATTTCTTAAAAGCCATCTACAATATATAGGGCATCACAACATTCCATATCATACTAATGACCATTGCAATGTCTTTTCAGTTTTAGGAAATGCAATCCAGCAACTGAAATTGGGCAGGGGGGGGGGGAGCATTTAGACCAGATGACCCTCAGGGTCCTTTCCAACTCTACAATTCTATGATTCTATTATTCAGAATTGACTTTGACAATATTGCCACCTTCAATGGGAATGTTACTGGTGATCATTCAAAATTTCTTACTTGGGCCTCAAAGAAACAGGTATACAGCACTGGCTGCTTCCAGTAACCAATATGAGTTCTCCTCTATTAAAAACATCAGTTTCAAAAACTTGCGTTCCATTCCTGTCATTTGTGATTCCAGAAGAGCTGGAAGAAAACCACCCTTCATGCTTCTGAAGGCACCATTTCCTATGCAGCAAGTCCTCTGAAGTTACAGGCAAACCCTTTATCAAATTGAAATATTTGCAAAATGTTATGAGCTACCCACCAATTCATCTTCCTAGTCAAAACTGATCCAAACACCTGGTTAAACAACTCTGCAGAGCTATCTCTGGAGAAACTTTTTGATGCATGCTGCAATTAAGAGTCTGTCAGGCTGGATCAGGATTGTAAACTCCATTTTTATGCTTGATTGCCAAGTACTGCCTCAATTGCACTAAATGCAAAGAAACCAATTAATCAAGCCTCCCACTACACAGATTGTTTTGCTTTTGAACATATATAACCTAAAAACTGAAGTGATGTTTTCTGTTCTCCAACTTAAAGACAGCAAATTTGAAAACATCTGAAGATCTTATTTCAGTGCTCCGTATAAAGAGAAACTCTATCCCTATCCTGGCTTGCGCCTGAAAATAGTTTCCAAAATACAGAGATGTATTACCTCAATAGCAAAACCTTTGCAGGGTTCATTTGATGAGAAAGACAGAGCTCCCTTCTATTGTAGGCCGTGAAATTGTATCCTGCACAAACGATACTAACTTCCACCCATGGTATATATGAATATGCAGCGCTCACCTCAAAGACTCCCATACACAAAATTCAACCATAAATCAGATCTGCAAGGTGCTGGTTGAAACCATGCCACAAGTTCAAGTGGAACTTTGGCATATTATAGGAGAGTGGGCGTCCAGCAATTCCTGCTGTTAGGAGCCAAGATTTCTGTTACAATTTCTGAGAAAATGTCAGCATGGATATCACTCTCATGCAAGACCACTACTAAAGTCACAGACAATGTGGAGAACTCAAAGTAACAGATTGCTTTAAATAAAGTAATCCAAGACAGCCAGTGCAGTGGAGTGGTTCAAGTGCTGGATTAAGAATTGGGGGACCAGGGTTCCAGTTATGAAGCTCCCTGGGTAACCTTGGGCCAGTCATTGTTTCTTAACTTAACCTACCGCACAATGTTTGCTTTTGAATTGAGGGGTTGACAGTACACGATATTCAAAACAATGACAGTCTTTTTAAGTATTACATGGTTCTATTGAACAATATAAAAGGAAAGAAAAAAATAATAAAATTAAGTAAGTTAACAAATCTTTATGCATCTTAGAAATCTGTGTCCTTTTTAACTCTCTCATCTTTTGAAAATATGTTGTTGTTGTTTTTAAATATGTTGCACAGGATGGTGTATTGCCACTATGAAGAGGGCTATATATTCACACACCCAGCTGGAATACTATTAGAGGAGAGAAATTTACTCTGCTGTTAGCTGAAAATGATAATCTTTTAAAGTTGCACTGTGTGTCCTTTTATCAAGTTTTTAAATTGGGAACTATATTGAGTTATATATAGCATGTTTAGAAAAGTAGGTTATTTTTAAATTTGATATATTATTAAATAAATAAATAAGACCTCAAGTGAGGTAGATACATTGTTGAACAAAGCGGGAAAAATAAATATTTGGATGACAATTAAATTAGGGGAAGTGTATAAGGAAATGTATCATTACTCTACAGCCAACTTCAAAAATGCATTCTAGAAAACAAAACAAAAAGTGGGGGGGATGCTTTAATTGTAACTTGTCTGAAGTAGCAAAGCCTCCCTTTGGAGCACTTTTTCCATATATGCAACTACATATTAATTTTATTTTGAATATGTACATTTTGTCCATGTTTAAAACTGGAACAGTCAAGTTTAACATTAAGCACCCTATATATATATATATATATATATATATATATATATATATATATATATGCAGGTTTTGGTGTCTTACACGGGAAGACACCCGAAGACACCAAAACCTGCATTCCTGTACCCGTGAAAATCTACGAAAGCATATATATATATATATATATATATATATATATATATATATATACACACACACACACACACACACACACGTAGAAGCATCTATCTATAATCAGTCAGTTAGCAAATTGTTATCGAGTTTAGCTTTAATTTAAATAATCTCAAACTGTTCCTTGTAAATGGAGTTTTAGCCCATAAAGTAATTACTAAAAGTAACATTAGTTGGAATTAAAAGCAAGACAGCTTTGAATAATTTGGAGGGGGGAGGGGATTAGGTGAGACCTAAGAATAGTCAAACTAGCCAAAATGAGGCAAGAGACTTAATGGAAAAGGACATTTTCCTAACTCGATGAAGAGATGGATAATCAAACACATTTTCCCCTAGAAGAGACTTGGATTCAAACCAAAAGGAGAGTTAATCTCTTGTGCAGTTCAAGGAGGCTGGACAGGATCATCCCTCTTAAACAATGAAGTAACGGAGGCATTTCGTGCAAGCAGCACAAGTGGTTCCAAGCTGGAAACCAAACTGCAGCATTAGCACACACTGGCGTGTAAGCAGCACACGAGCAAAGGTCATTGCAGAGATTGGCAATCAGGCCGGGGAGCAGAGCCAGAGAGAACATGGCTGAGCAATGAAACTCCTGGCTGACTCCAGCTGCCTGCTGAATGCTGGCCCCCACCCAGGCTTCCCAGCACAGCTCAGTTCCCTGGCTCCAAAGGACTCCCTGGCTGCCTAGTTTGATAGGGCCCTAGCCATACCCCGGCTTCTTTTTCTGAAAACCTTCAGAATTACATTTTGAGTTATTCGGGTATATAAGACTCAGGAGAAGATTTTACACTTATACACACACACAGAGAGAGAGAGAGAGAGAGAGAGAGAGAGAGCGCATTCCATTCCTTCTATTTTTTCCTCCTTGTCAAACCCCAGGATTTCTTCATTTCCCACTGCCCCAGCTCTCCTTCCACTTGAAATGTTCCTCCTCACTCACCCTATTCATCATGCTCTTCCTCTTTTCCAATAAACCTCTAACCTACCCCTCAATTTTCGTTAATCTTCTTCTCTCTCCTCTTCCTTCATATTCCTCTCCTATTTACATTCCTCCTTTAAATGTTAATGATACATATTATTCTATAATATACAGCATTTTATTTCAACTATACACACACACACACAAACACATGAACTGTAATAAAACCTCCAAGTAGTTTGCAAGAGATATTAAATTATCGTTTTAAAACAAGTAATTAAAAACATTTAAAAGATTAAATTAAATTAAAATAAAATTCACAGTAAAAAATTACAACACGTCAACATGTATGTGTCTGGAGAGGCTTGCCTGATCAAAAATGTTTTAAGCAGGTGCTGAAAAAAGATGTCTGCCTAGTGTCAATAGCTAAGGAAGTTTCAAAATGGTGCTGCTCCCACACTATAAGATCAATTTCTTACAACTGCAAAAGTAGTTTTATGTGGCACATGTGGCACCTGTAACAGTGCCAGGTCCGCAGATCAAAGCAGTCAAATGAGATAAGGTGATCCTGCAAGTAAACTGGTCCCCAGCTGTTAAGGGCCTGTGGGTTAGGTAGGACAACTGTAGCATAGTGTGCTCAATTTCCAGAAGGATACCATGGTACTGAAATCTGCAGAGAGATCAAGAAGCTGAAGCAGCAGCAGCAGCTAGGCAGCACACACCCTGTCTCACTCTCAGTCCCATGGCCAGGCCTGAAGACGGATTGGAATGGATTTAAATAAAAAGTTATTTGAGAATGGGTTACTGTGCCCAGACTATCTCCGTCCAACAGCAACCATAGTTGGGGATAAGCATGCCTTGCCACTGATGACACAAGGGTTTCAGTCAAAAGGTGGAATCTAGCCCCCAGGATATGCATGTTATTTCAGGCATAATGCAACCCTGTTAAAAACACTTAATTCCTGGACCCAGGATAACACAGCATCTGTATTGAATTTAGACACCCACGTCCAACTCATAGCAGTTACCAGACACTGGACCAGAATGTCCTCACCCGATTAAGATGACAAGAAATAGAGCAGGGTGTCATCAGTATAGTGGTAGCACCCAATATGCTACCAAATTTGCGTGCCTGACAGTTATTAACCTACAGTTTCACTTCTGAGAACTGAGAGATAATCTATACCACTTTAACCGTCCATGACACCCAGAACAGGACACTATAAGATACAGCAACTGACATTACCATTTGATTTACTCACTGTAACCTCAATTCTGCATGGGTAAGTTATTAAATTTGTTGTAATATAATCCTTTGGAATCTCAAGTGTTTCATCCTGCAAAAAGTTAAGTACATTCATCTAAGAGGATAGTTTTGAGATATGTGGCATAAAAGCCTTCCAAAATGCTAGAATCCCTGTGAAACTGTCAGCAAGCATTTGTTACTGAAGAGTTAGCTGTGAAGTAGGAGAGTCCATAATTCACTGGTAGAACAGATACTTTGAATGCAGAAGGTCCCACTTCAACCCTTGACTACTCCAGATAGGGCTTGGTAAAGACTCCAGTCTGAAAAACCATCCATGTAAACCAGAGATACAAGTAGTCAACATGATTGTGTCCAGATATTCTGGAACTACAAAAAATCCCCTTCCAGAACAGATCCTACTCCTGTAATAAGAAAACACCAAATACAATAAATCACATAATTTTGGATTGCCCTCTTCTTGACACCCTTTGCAGAGATCTCCTAGTGACTCCCTTACAACTTAAAATATTGATTTACAAAGAGTCTGTAATCCAATATTTGTTGAGGGATAATACTCCCGAAACTACCAAGATTGTATTTAGCTGAGATTTTTAAAGCTAAATCTAAAGTTGCCTGATTTACTCAATTGTGGCTATCTAGTCTTTTATATATTGTATGTGTTTGGATTATTAATGTATTTGTATGATTTTATGATTTTGTTGTTTAAATTTATGCCAATAAAGGCCAATGACAACTACAACTCCCATCATTACTGGTCATAGCCATGTAGGCTGGGGCTGATGGGAGTTGAAGTCCACAACTTCTGGATTACAACCATGTTGGATACAACCATGTTGGCTACCCCTAGTGTAGACAAAACTGAAGCAGATGAACCAACTGCCTGACTCAGTATAAGGTAGATTCCTGTGTCCTTATGTGAAGGGATTGACATATTTTAATGAAGGGTTTTTTGGGGGAGGGGGCAGCAGGGGAAAGGAAAGGAAGGGGAAATGTCATTGGCACAGGCAGAATTCCATTGTGCAAATGGGCTGACACATTTGAATGTCACCCAGTGATTTTTTGTTTGTTTCTTAGGAAGCACGTGCAACAAGATAAATAAGAAAAAAGTAGGGTAAATTTCAACTAGTGCCCCCTCACACAGAGCTCTTTTGTTTGCCAGCTGACTATTCATGGTAAAAACAAGTACACAAGGTCAAGTCTAGTGCTTCTGCTCTGCTTTCCTTCAGTGTTATAGTTACTATGCTGAGAAGTTGGATCAGCAAGTCAAGGAATGCTCATCTTAATATACCTGACCTTTCTACAAAAGAACCGGGGCATATCATTTTCCACTATGAAAACGTATACAATTGGCAATACAAATCCCATATTAAATCCTAAAAATATTTTAAGGTGTATGTAGCACGTACGCCAGAGTTATTTTAGCTTCCTTCCAGTTTTGATGTTAGCACTCTAACCTCACCTACAAATAGAAAAGTTTCCCCCTGGTTAAACTTTTGTTGCTCTACCTCCTGTAATAACTTAAAAGACACATTATGAACAGATGGGCACCTTATGCTAAAAATATATGTTTATACCTGCATTTGCTTATGGCCATTTCACACATGACCCTTCCCTGCCATGGGTACAGAGAAAAAGGGGGAAAGAAAGAAAGAAAAAGCACAGCCATCATGCACCACCAGTCCAAATGGGTGTATTGTGCTATGGCTAAAATAAGTGGTTGTTTTAGTGTTGCACCCTTATTAGTGATTTCAGCCATTTAAATATTTTAGTAAATTAACTATTTGGTGCTTTAATCTGAATATATGTTATATGCTGCCTCTCCTCCTGGAAAACGACTTTGAGAAAACCAATGGCTTCTCTGAAATATAAGGCAGTATATGATTTAACAAATATTACCACACATTGCTTTAACATTTCCTTTCTCCAATTTGAAAGTACAGCACATGCCCTATTAAAAAGTAACAAACCAAAATACTTTTTTTTATATAAAAAAAGACAAGGCTATCAGTATTGTGGAAGATCCATTGAAGAGAGGCAAATATACAGTTCATCCAACCACTGTTGGATTCAGCCATCTGCTCTTACTGTTAGAATGAACGCAACTATAGTGCCACTTTGAATAACAAATTATTTTTTATTATATTGAGATATACACCGGATGAGAAACCAGCTTAACGGAACCTCTCGCGGGGGAACAGGGAGTTAAAGGCAGCTTGTGCACAGACAAAAACTAGACAACTTGTTCTGAATCTGAAGGTAGCAACACAGTTATTTTTCTTTAAATCAGGTAAACTGCAACCCTGGGAAAATGTTATTAACATGTAATCTATTTATATTTTACTGACACATTTGTTGAAGGCTGATTTCAAAATAACCTTACTTTGCTCCCTAGATGCTTTTTTTTTTTTTTTTAGTTTAAAAATACCAAGTGCCCTTCCTTAGGCCAGACAAAGGCAATTTAAATTTAGATGTGCATATTTATGTGCAGTTGTGGGAATCACTCTTTCAGTAAGGTTTAAAGTTGTATGTTAATTGCAGTAAGACAGCTCATGTTAGCACAGCGACATAAAAAAATATAGACCAATGATTTGAGTAAAATGAAAACTGACACCAACATTTAGTTGGTGTTATAAGGACATATAAAAACAGCTTCTTACTTTAAGTAACAATTTTAAGATATTCTGGCCACTCAACGTGCTCATAAAGCTGCTGCTGAAACAGCACAAGCAAACAGCCCAAATAAAACTTCTCACTTTTACAGAGCAATCCAGCTTCTCCCATAGGAATCGTAACTCTGGACACAATCCAGCCAGTTAAGCACTCTCCGCATTGATTTCAGTGGACAAGAATTAAAAATGTGGTTGTAATCCTATGCACTTTCTAGAGAGTAAATTCTACTGAATAGGACTTAGTGTTGGCCAAAGATGCTTCAGACTATGCTGCAAATCTATCCTATTAACAGAAAACTGGACTTTAACTTAACTTTCATTGGATAATGCTCTTTGAGGGAAACGGCTTTGAAGGTTGCTGTGGCGTTTGCCCTCCTAGGTGTGTGACATCATACTGGGTTCATAGGGAAAGGGTTAACTAATTGTAAAATGACTAACCAATGGGAACCCAGGGGGCAGATTTAACTGTCTATAATTTGGGGGGTTTTTGGGGGGGAGGGGAGAGTTAGAGTTAGGGTAATGGAGAAGACAGTCTGGACTTAGAAGAGACAGATAAGATAAGTCTGTGGGTTGGGCTAGTCTGGTGGGAGACAGTAAGAGAATTTGTTAAGAGGAGTCAGTCAAACAGTTGAGATCATCAGTCAGAAGGTATTAGGAAGGTATAGGCTGGTAAAGAAACTAAAATTAAGATACTGACAGGAATATTATCGGGGAAACCATAAACTTGTTAATGTCTGTAAAATAAACTTGGGGTTTTTTTGGTTCACTTTTAACAACTGTCTGGACTCAGTGTTTTACCAGAGAGTAACTGGTTGGTGGCAGCGGGGAAGCGAGTACAGTGGTATCACAGGGATCAATAGACCGTTAAACGTCTGGGGACCCTGTGTGATCCCCACAGTTGCATTAGGGACAAACTCAACTGTAAATAATGTGTAAATATAATCTTATAAAACACACATACACCACTTATGAACTAGAGTCCATGAAGAACTAATGCAATCATTAAAGTGCCAGCATCTGTTAAGTTTCATTTACCTGGACATCTGTGGGCATATCCACATGTTCACAGTAGCAGAGTGCCAGTGCTGGTCTTGGATATTTTGGCATCTGTTGCAAAACGTTAAAATCACACTTGCAAAGCCCTTAGCACCTTTCAATGAGCTTCTCACCAACAACAGATGTCAACCAGCTCTTGTTCACAGGACTTTAATGGGCAGCCAAGTCTAGATGGATGGAGGAGTAGAAGTATGTGGCACTGCAAAAACCCAGGTGCTTTGCTGTTTCCCCCTGCCTCCCATGTTTTTGTGAAGCAACACAGGTCAGACACTTCTAAAATTAACAGCTGCTGAGACTCACAGCAGCAAGTCACATATTTGTCTTAACTGGCATGGCATTTCAATTGCTAGCTGTACACCTGTACTGCTTTTAATGTAAGTAAGGTTTAGTCAAGATGCTCAGAATGGATGTGGCACCCACAGGGAAAGAATCCCCGTTGCTTTCCCCATTGCACTTGGAAACCTCCCATTTTCCCCATTTTGTTATTATTAAATTTTTATATATTACAAATAATGCTACGAACAATAGAAAAATAAAACAAAATGCAGATATAAGGTAATTGGATACACAATTATAACATCAAACAAAATTTACAGAACTGTATATGTGAATATTATGTCATTATTTATAAATGCTATTTTGGGCCACAGAAATATAAACACCTTATTGGAACATGAGTAATAAAAGTTGTTTATTTATATTATCAACAAATATTGCGATATGTCCCCTAGCATATACTTTGTTACTTCAGTAGAGGAAAAACAGACTCAGTTTTTCCAGTTAATTTATAATATTTTTGTCTGCCTTTCCCTTAACCTTCTCAAATTTCTCTATTTGTCCATATAACCCAGGGGACAATGCCACACACACACACACACACACACACCTGTGCGTGATACTTTTGCTATTATTGATCTTGGCTAGGGGAGGGGCAAAAGGTAGAATAATTTGAGGGGGGAAAGGCAAGGAGAAAGAAAGAAAGAAAAAAACCGACAGCTCACTTCCTTCAGATAGTCAACCTATATATAGCAGGCACATGTTCTGAAGGGGACTCAAAGCAGCTACCAAACCATGGGGCTTTTCTTGGTTTTGTCCTTCTCGGCGTCTTATTTTCTCTTCAAAATTCAGACTGGTAAGTTAGTTCTACGTCTGTTTTGTCTTCCCTCCCCAACACATTCAGTGTAAGGAAAACAGGGCTGGCTTCAGATTCATGGGATTTCTGATATCCCTCGATACCCACCCAGCCTCCCTCTTGACAAGTTTGCAAAACCTGGCTGTCCAGCCATTCCCCATTTGAAGGACTTACCACTGATTGCTAATGCCAAGTAGGTAGAATCTTTGCTGCTGTTAAAAGATTTCAAATTCAGGCAGATAAGTTGGCATGTTGGTAAGTTCAGAACATGCATTGAAAGGGGCAAATATGGCCACAGAAAGTGTTGCAGCAGAGGCAATGCTACTGCCAACAGTGTGCCCCAAAAAGGGATGTCATGGCAGCTGTGTGACAGCTAGGCCAGCCACGGATCCAGCTTCTGGAGAATGTCTGATCTGGGCGCCTCTGGAGCTAGTACAGCCAAAAAATAAAAAATAAAAAATTGCAGAAGCTGCCCACCTTACACTGTGGCTGACAGGAGGCACCTTCAAGCCACTAGTTAGGACTGCTCTACATAATTTATATCCCACACTTGCAGCAGAAATGTATGTTTCCAGGGCAGCTAATGAAGTAGCATAATAGAATAAATGTGCAATACTTTTTAAAAAATGAAATAAAGGATACAAAGGAAAACAGGAAGAGTCCATTCAATTAGACTGCAAACTCATAATTATTCTAAATTAAAAATTAGCAGTTCTGAAAGCCTATGAAAATGGGAATTTTTATTGCCTGGCACCTGTATTAAATTGACTATAATAAATTCAAGACAGAAGGGACAGAGCTACTTCCAGTTGCTGGGGAATGGGTGTTATCTGAAAAGCTACCCTGCAAGAAGAAAATAAGCACATCAGGCAGAGAGGTTTTAGCCCAGCACTACCTCTGCCATGCTAGCATTCTACTTGCAGGGAGCTTTTGAAGTACAGTATGTCAGAGGAATTTTAAAAATGTGATCACCTCTTCCATCTGAAATGTTACAGATTACCCACTTTCCCCCACTTCATTCTGCTGCATCTGTAAAGCTAGACAAAAAGAGAATGAGAAAACAAGCAGATTGAACAAGGTTTAAGCATACATAAATGCCATGTAAACTATTGCTATTTAGGTACTTAGGTACCCCCACTGCCCGTACGGGCCAGTCGTGTCCGACTCTAGGGTTGTGCGCCCATCTCACTTAAGAGGCCGAGGGCCAGCGCTGTCCGGAGACACTTCTGGGTCACGTGGCCAGCGTGACGAAGCTGCTCTGGCGAGCCGGCACCGCTAGAAAGTGGTACCTATTTATCTACTTGCACTTTAGGGGTGCTTTCGAACTGCTAGGTGGGCAGGAGCTGGGACAGAAGACGGGAGCTCACCCCGCCAGGGAGATTCGAACCGCCAACCATGCGATCGGCAAGCCCTAGGCGCTGAGGTTTTACCCACAGCGCCACCCGCATCCCAAGATTTAGGTACTTACTATTTACTTAATTTCTGTTATTTTAATGGGACTTGGGCCCACCCAACATTTTGTTTCTAGCATCTGGAAAGTATAACACCACAGAAAAGAATTATCAGTTCTATGTCAATGTTCTATTTTCAATCATATGGCTAAAGTCCCATGTAGCTGGGATGAAAAATAAAACCTTTTTCCATGCTGGGGTTTTTACTCAAAAGGAAATCCATTGAAATTAATGGCAATTAACTTCAGTCACTTAATTCCAATGGGTCTACCCTGAGTAACAGTTGGTTGACTGCAATTGTGGGTCTCCCAATCCCACAGGAGTGATTACTTCTGGGCCACTGCATGGATGTGATGCAGGCTCATAATCGTTGCAGGCTATCTGTCATCAACTTTTGTGGGAACAGCATTTAAATGTTTGCATGCCCATGCAGATCACACCACTGCAGTTTTGAGCAGCAACTATGCCAAAAGTGTTTGAATTAGGCTTCAGGAGCATTAACTGATGTCCTAATGTTCAGCATGCCATTGAATCGACATAAAATTCCATTGACGTGCCTATCAGCATGTGCTTTAACACATTATCCTTTCTCTAACCTGAAGAACAGCATATATAACACAATTTGATTAGTGTGTCTTATTTCTACTTAGGTCACTCTGCAGATATAATTGGGGGCGAAGAATCAGTTCCACACTCAAGACCTTATATGGCTGCCCTCATTATATGTGTTGAAGGTAACACATCCTTATGCGGAGGTACTTTGATTAAAAGGAACTGGTTGTTAACAGCAGCTCATTGTTTTCTGTAAGTATAGAGAAGTATGTCTATTCTTCAAAGTTCTTCCTGGTATCAGTTTTGCATGGCCCTTTAGGCAAGCCCTTTAGTTGTTATTCTGTCAGGTCACAGCCTTTGCCTCCTAGTATGAGCTGCTAGTAGTAGCTGCCTGCTGTAAGATCCAAGAAGATGAGAATGGCAAGAAAAACCAGTAGATCAGGGTTGGGCAACTTGTGGTACTCAAGACTAGATGTTGCAGGACTTCAATTTTCATCAGCCTCAGCCAGCATGGCCAGTAATGATGGGAGTTGTAATCCAGCAACATCCAAAAGGCCACAGGTTAGCATTAGCCACTCTGCAGTAAATCATGGATTCGTAACTTACGTGCAATATGATATTGCAGTGTGGGTTGAAAATCTGGGTAACATTTCATTTTGTGGTCCCAAGTTCAAAGCAGTGCAGATTATTATGAAGTTAACACTTTTACAAAGGACACACAATTGCATGTCACTTGACTACTTAGTATTTGTGGCTGATTCACAAAGGCATGCACATAAATTTGATTTTCCAGTGCTTGAAGGATTAACTTGATAACTCACAGCTCAATGTGTACACTTTATCTGTGGTGTTTAATCTGTAATGGCTCACATCACATGTGCAAGTCAACACTTCATTATGATCGAAGATGATGATTCCAGTAGGAATGTAACATCCCCCTCCCCCTGCTTGGTTATTGTGCTAGTCAATATACTGAAACCTGTAGGTAATTTACTGGTACAAAGCTGTGGCAGCTATTTTACAAGAGAAGTGGTGAAGGTGTTTTATCAGCCAGCAAACTCCTGAAAATAACTTCTCCAGAGTTCCTCGAGCTTGACTTCAAGGACGGGGGAACAGAACCTTTTATGGACCCAAGTTCATAGTGTTAAAACAGTGGAGAAGATTTAATGAACTACTTTATAAAAATATAGAGTGAATGTAGCTGTTTTTAACTTCTAGAAGTCTTAACTTGATAGGTGTAGAGCAATGTTTCCAGATGGGGGCCATATGCCCCCCCCCCAAGATATTCCAAGAGGGCCCCAGGTGAAAAATCTTTTCAGGTCAATTCAAAGGCCAAAGCTATTCAATGAAGGAGTCAGATGCACCTCTGTTTGAGGGGGGGGGGATTACACAGCTTAGGGCAGTGGTTTTCAACCAGTGTGCTGTGGCACCCTGGGGTGCCTTGAATGATGGTCAGGGTTGCTGTGGGCTTCTGTTCCTCTTCCCTTCCTCTTCTGATGCCCTCTTGAGTCTCTGCCTCCCAAAGGCTTGCATAGCTGTTCGTTGCAGCAGCCCTGGCTACAAGCTCCCCCGGTGAATGATGCCTCTGGGGCTGGCCAGGGGGCACTTCCCAGGCCCCTGTGGGGCAGTGTCAGGAGGCAGCTATCTTTGAGGCAGGGGGCAGCAGCTAAGAGACCAGGGACAGCAACTGTGGCTGCCCAGAGGACTCCCAAGGAGAGGGGAGGAGGCGGCTGAGGAAACATTCCACAAGGGAGTGTATTTGACAAAGGATGAGAGGCTGCCAGCTCTGCAGGCAAGGGTGACATAACTGGGCTCCTGAGCCCCACAGGGGTGCTGCAGAAAGAATGTAGTTGTTCAAGGAAGCCGTGGACTCAGAAAGGTTGAAAAGCTCTGGCTTAGGGTCTCCTACAAAGAATACCATCTTCTGGGTAGCCATCCGCTGAACTTCCAAGGGCAGCAGCACTACCAAGAGGAATCTCTGCTGATCTTAACAGCCAAGAGCATCTGTTGGGAAGGAGGCAGTCTTTCAGATATTATGATGTATTCTGTATCAGGAAACAGACGCTGGCTTTCCATTCATACCTTTCTGTGCAATGCCCAGTAGACTTTGGCTTCTCAACCACACAGTAAACAATGGGGTATTATATCCTGTACTGTTTATATAGACAATTAAGTTCAAAATGGATAAAAAAACAGCAAAATCTTACATGTTTATTCAGAAGGGCCATTGTGTCTAGTGGGGCTTATTCCTAAGTATGTTTCAGACTGCAGCCTAAGTATGCAGTATGCAGAGTGTGAAATGTACTGTATGACAGCACAGACTCAAGAACATTGTGTAAAGCCAAAAACACAGGAGAGTGCAAAACAAATATTAATGCACTTGCTAGAAGCAAATGTTGATCAAATCTTTGATCTTTTTTATCTTTTCAGAAAAGAAAGGAAAAAATCAATTCCACAAGCAATAGTTTTTCTTGGTGCTCATTCACTAACTGGAAAACAACAACAACGCATTAAAATTATTGGAAGATATGGTCACCCACAATATAATGAAAAGACGATGGAAAATGACGTTATGCTTTTGAAGGTACTTTTAAATGGAATGTGAATATTCTGGGGCTAAAAAAAATAAATTTTATACTTATCTTTCTAAGTATCTTTCTTGTCAAGTGAATTGGATGCCTTAAATTTTAAATAGGCAACAGTGCAATCAATGCACATGTCTACTCAGAGGTAAGCCCCACAGAATTCAATGGGAAACATAATACAGCCTTAGTTGGTTATTCAACTAGAAAGCATAGGAAAGTGTAGGTGTTATTCTTTGGCAAAATTAGTGATCATCATCTGGCTGTTCTTATTCAGCCTGCCTAGTTATATGAGTTTTCCTGGGAGACTTGCCAAAGCCTGAGCTTAAGCAACTTCTACAAGAAGCATAAAGCAGAGCTTCCTCCTCTTTAGTCTCAATATTGCCCTTGTAGAACTCAGCAATAAGGATGGATCCAAAAATAGAATTAGTTGGCTCTGCTTGTCATTGGCTCCACCTACTATTGGTCTCCCAGCCCTTAGCTCTACCAAGCCCAATGGGCGCCACTGACATGTCATTACAGACTGATGATTGGTTTCTCCTACAGATTATTTTTTTAAGTAGCTGAAGGCTGAATCATTTAGATAACTCATTATCATATAGTATAATAGTAATATTGTGCAGGTGCGGGTGTGTAGTTAAGCAGGTAGGGCTTTCTGATCTTGGAACTGTTAATTCCTGATTCTTTGATCATCTGTAGTAACGCTACCTGTTTGTCACTGAATCGTTAGGAGAAACAAATGTTGTACATTATATTACAAATATGTTATAGGTCTTACAATGTACTATAAAATAAAAGGAAGTCTAAAATGAGATTATTCAATTGTGCTCTGTTTATAAGTACTATTTCCCTTTATTATTCTTTTAAGATGGAGAAAAGTGCGAAGACTGACCAACATGTCAAATGCATTGAGCTTCCTAGCACTTCCAATTATGTTGAGGCAGGAACACAGTGTCTAGTAGCTGGGTGGGGAATTACTGATAACAAAAGCAGGAATATATCCACTATGCTTCGTGAAGTTAATGTCACTGTTATTCAGAGAAGTGTCTGCAATGATGAGAATCACGATAAGCATTTGATGTATGTGACAAGTAACATGTTGTGTGCAGGAGATGACAAGGGAGGAAAAGATGCTTGTGTGGTAAGAGTGTTTTTATTTACCCTTTCTGTCTTCCTTAAAAAAGCTATCAACTGATTAAAGAACTTAACCATCTACCTATCCACTGTTTGACAGATAAATAAATTTGTATTTAATCAAAGTCACATGTGTGTCTATGAGATATTGAAAAAAGTGTACAATAAACTGCAGTGCAATCCACATGTTTACATGGAAATAGGTTCCAATATATTATGAGATGCTTACTTGTAGGAATGTATATTTAGGGTTGCAATTCTAAAAGTTAATGAACAAAAACTCGTGAATAGGAGGAAAGCAAAAAGCAGATCCCTACTCAAGAATTTCCAAACTAAATTTGAAGTTAGGCAAACAGTTTTGATTAAATATGCATGTGATTATTATATCCTGCTGCACCCCTATCCACACTTACTAAGAGCCAACCACACTAAATTCAGTGGAACTCACTTCAAGGCAAACGTGGACATGATTATGTTGGATTACATTTTTTTACTTCTAACCGTTTCATAGAAGTCTTCTCATTTGTTTCACATATTCAAAAATGTGAATGTTGAATGCATCACTACATATAACATTATGCTGAACTGAACTACTCTTTTAGACTCAATAAATGCAAGAGCTGGATTTTTCAAAATGGTAACATGTCTCCGTTTAATCTTTTCCCAGGGTGACTCTGGTGGTCCTTTGATATGCAATGGGAAGCAAAGAGGCATTGTCTCCTTTGGTGCTAAATCAGAATGTGGAAATCAACGCTACCCTGGTATCTATACTCTTCTCACAGAGGACTATCTTGCCTGGATAAGAGAAATCACAGAAGCTTTTACAGGTTGAGCACTTGGTTTTATGATTCTCTTTCCAGATACTCATGAATTAAACCTCTCCTTTTTCTTTCTTTTTAAAAAGAGAATGTGATTTAGTTTATGCTAATCTCTGTAGCTGTAGTGAGTGCCCTATATGTAACTGATTTAAAGTGATGAGGAACCTGTGGTGTTGATAGACTACAAATTCCATCTGCTGTGAACTGGCCCTGACGGCTGGGGCTAATGACAGTTGGAAGCCAATAGCATTTGGTTCCCATCCACTATTGTACACTGCAAAGCTGCTTCCTTCATGTGTAAGAATGACATTTGGATCTCATGTGTTTTTATAAAGCTGGGGGAAATGTGCTTTTCCACTACAGAGGAAACTACTTACACAGTAAGCATGGATGAATGTGAAAGAACCCTCTCCTCAAATGGCCAGTGCAAAAATTTTGCAAAGAAGTTGGGACATGTCTCCTATTGTACAGGAGCTGATGTCTGGGTATTCATTAAGAATTAACTGCATAGTTACTTACAGTGCAATGGTAAACATAGCTACTTCATAAGTGTCTTTGTACAAGATGGCAGCCTAGCCTTTGGCTTAGGATTGGCTTTGGCAAAAACAGTGTTGTTAAGCCTTTAACTGCTGACTTCCTGTGGTAACCCTGAGGTTGCCCAGGGATGGGGGTGGAGAACAATGAAATCACTCTAATTTTGTTTTCTGCCAGTACATCCCTTCTCCACAATAGCAGCCATTGTATGACTGGGGCACACAACACTCCAAATATATATCCACTAGTCCAAAAAAGACCCAATATAATTATCTCCCAAATTAGATAAGATTGAAGGTGACATAGAGCTTTTCCAGTTTTGACAAATCACCTTTTAAGCTGCTTTTAATAGGTGAGCTATCAGTTCAAAGTCTTCCTCTGGTATGATGCCCTTAAAATATAAAATATTGCTACAAAAGGTCCCTTAGAAAGACAAGATTCTAAAGGCTCATTACGTCTCTCAGTTCAGATTCCCTGAAAGTCCTAATTATAACGTACTCACATTAAATGAAATATATACAGGCAGCGTGCATCCAACTGACACACAACCACCAATGTGTGGGTTCTTTTGGACCTAGAGGAGGGCAGAACGGGACAGAATGTACTGGGGGCAGAATGAGATTATGCGTGTGGGGGCCAGAAACGGAACCTCTGCACAAAATGGTTGCAGCCAGTATGCATTAGGTGCAGCAGTGGACTCTGGGCTTTCAAACTTCACCAGTGGTATTCAGCACACACCCCACCACTTGCCTTCTGTTCTAAGTCACTGCTGCAGTGCCCTCAAAACTTGGTGCCATGTGCAGGCAAACCAGTCGTGTTCCCTTCAGTGTGTGTGTGTGTGTGTGTGTGTGTGTGTGTGTGTGTGTGATCCTTAAAATTCAGACAGAGAGTTAAGTCAAATAATATTCTTCCAAATCCGAACTCATTTTTCTAATGGTACATGAGTACACATACCTTTCTAATCATATAGTTCCGCTAATTTAATTATATGTCTAACCTGAAGAAAACATTTAACACAATGATTAAGTTTTTACTACTTGAATGCCTTGGCTGCTGGCTGGGGTTTAACAGGAAACCAACAGTTCCCACAAGCGCAGCTATTCTGCAGGTTGCCAACCCCCAACTGATGTGCTGCCACCATTTCAATTCAGTTTTATACCATGAAACCCCTGCCTGTTTTAGAATGAACTTCATTTTACTTGCCAATATTTATTATTAAAAATTATGCTGATCTTTATTTACTAAGACATTACAGTTGCTGACTACATCCTCCTAAGAATCCAGAGACTTGTGGACTGCAAAGCCTTACCTAATGTAAACCAATGTTTTAAGTTAAGTCTATTGCTTTCAATAGGTCAACTTTAACTAATGGTGGAAATCTCCCATACAGTTGGAATGCACCTCAAAGATCATATACCCCCTTTGTTAATGCAGAAAAAACTGCTGCAAATCATCCCTCAAAGGTGGCTTTCCAGCCTCTGCTTAAAAATTGCTAATGAAAGAGTAGACACCACCTTCTGATGATTTTCCACAGTCAAACAGCTTTAGTCTTCCTGAGGCTTAGTCAAAATCCCCTTTCTACTCATTTGAGCCTGCTAAAGAAAAAAAAAGTTCCACAATCTACATGATACCTCTTCAAACATTTAAATATGGCTATCATATCATTTGGCTATCATATCACCTCCTAATTGTCCAGATTAAATATAACCAACTCCATTCTAGTTTCAAAAACTGTAATCCAAAGAAGTACTTTTGGCACAAATCTTCTGTCCAAACTTCTGTCCTCTCATTTTTCAAACTTGTTTTGCCGCATGGCACTAGGAGTGTGGAGGAGAACAGTGTTGGTCTACAAATGACTCAAAATGTTCTCTTGGATACATGAAAACATCTGCATAATTCTTCAGTGTCCTTCATCAGGATCTGTAACAGCTTATCCTATACTTACCTGTGCCATCCTGCTCTTGATAATGCCATTACATCAAAAGGAACAACTTGTGACCAAAATACTGATGAAAGCCTTAATAATGTTACAGGATTTGCTTCCCACTCTTTGCACAGCTGAGAGTACTGCATCACTGAAATCTTAATATGTGGACTAACAGCAACTACAGCAGCTTGTAATTATTTGAAATCAATTAACACAATGAATTCAGGAAAATGCGTTTTTCGTTCATGGAAGCACTTACCTCAGCAATACATTCTGCGTGCTGACAGTAGACAAATATGAGTTCATACACTGAGCTATACTTCAAGTACATCATCACCACAAAACTCACTTCTGCTGGGATCAGTACCCCACTTAGAAAGTAGTTAGAATTTCCACTTCTGCCAGGAAATTTCATCATACAAGTCTTCATGCCAAAATATCTTAAATTAACAGACTCACCTCGCCTCATTAATCTTTGCTTTGTTTCCAAGGCATTTGAAGTTTTCAATGTAACCTGCACTGCAGTTGATCCGTGGCCAATCTGGTACACATATGTCCAGAAAGTGAGGCCTCAGTCTACCTATAGAGTATTTGGCAATGTCCGTAAGAGACTGGCTAATAGCTGCGCCAAAAATGAATGTCCCAATGGCTTTGTAAAGAGCGGCAATATAGTTGTTCCGCACAAATGAATTGGAGTGCAAGCGGTTGTAATACACAGAAAGTGCCTCTCCTATGATTATCTGAAACAGAAAAAAAGAAACCAGAAAGACATGAGTTAAAGAAACACCATTAAAATGTTATATCTGATATAAAAGTTGCTCCGTACATGGGTAAATATGGCGGGGTTTCTTAGTTCATTTTATTGATTTTCAAGATAGGTAAATTTGATTTTTGACTATGTGAAATTTAAGTAATGATAAAAAGAACAAACAATTTCTGGAAATCATTTGGATGTCTGGTTCGAATGGCTGAGCCAAAAATCACTGAAGTAAACAGGAACTTCTGTGTTTTTTCTCATTTGATTATGAAGCAAAGGTTTAATGAATGAATGGAAGGCAACCCTTCACCTTTTTTTCCAGAGATAACCACCTTTCCCACACTACTTCACAAAAGACCCAGTAGTAGCACCCGCAGCACACAGCACATTTTATTCCTCATCAAGTTTCCACTCATTCTTAACCTTCTACTCAAAAGAAATAGTTTCTTTGCCAAGAACGTGATCATTCTGGAAACTCAGGAACCAAGTTAAAGGGTTAGACGAGAGCACATTTGCCAGGGTTGCTAAAGGCCAGATTTTAACATGGGAACCTCCCATGTTTCAGCAAAATGGAATATTTTAAAAGAGCATCCTTCCTCCAGGATGTGAAGCTTTACTGAAACAATAATAAAAGTGCTAGATTTGGAAATCTACAGGAAGATACAGCTTTGTAACTTGACTGTTATGGGGGAGGTGATGTTCAAGTTTAAGCAAGTTGGTTGCATGAGAAGCATTTATGCTTGTTGTTTCATAACTGGGACTAATTTTAGTTTCTCCTCTTAAAATAGAAGTCTGTGCACAACAGAATAGGAAACAATTCTAAACAGTAGTTGGTCCACAAGCAAGGTTAGAGAATCACAAGGGTGGGTAATTTCCAGTTAAGGCAGGGATGGGGAAACTGTGGGAATTCAACTGCAATTCCCAACAGCCCCAGCCAGTTTAGCCAGTGTCAGAGATTATGTGAATTGGAGGCTAACAACATGGACTATAAGTACCTGACTGAAGTTAAGGTGGTTAGAAGATTTTCCCCTTAATGAAAATCTCTAGCCAAGGCTAAATGACAAAAATCTACTTCTACAAAAATGAATACAATTCCTACTGTGGCAATGTTGGATATGCACATTGGTTAGCCATCCGTCACTAACATATCAATATGCTGCAAGTGAATCAGTAGGGCATCATATACAATAGGATCACGAATGTTTACTAGGCCTTTAAGATATCCAAAAGCTTGCGGATAGCATATGATTAAATAAATATTTAGGAGCCTGAAACAGAATATAGGGAACAGTGGGTTATACACCAACATCCAGAACATTGTCCACATAGCACCTCTGTCCCATAGAATTTGATTTTAAGTATCACCACCACCGCCCAAGAATAACATTTATTGCATTTATAAGGGCATAAACGGGAATAAATGTTTTCCATTTGTACTTAAATCTCTGTGGATGGAGCATCCGACAGACCTTACATGTGTAACTAGGACCTGGATGAATACCATAGGTTCTGTAAAGGCAAGGTTATTCACCGGTTTTGCTTTCCTTTCTTTCGGAGGGGTGGGTGAGCAATGGAAGCACTTATTCCAAGCCTCATACAAGAAGGTAACCACAACAACACTGAGAAAAACTGACTGTTGCAGTGAGAAATAAGCCCCCCAGGCCTCCCAGAGTCTTTAAAAATTAGTCAGGAGCAGCGTTCTCAATGATAAATTTATGCAAAACATGGTGTGATATGCTATGTAACATGCCAGAAAATCCACCTGAGAACAGTTATATATTTGAGCACGGCTGCTTTCTGTGCTTCCATCAGCCCCACAGGTGGTAACTCATTTGTATACAGACCTTCCAGTAACATGCATACCAGTCATCCGAGACAGAATTCTTGGAAGCTGGTTTAGGAGGTGCCCTAGGACATTTGCTCCAAGAAATTCCAATGTGTTCTTGGGTGATGCCTCCTCTCAGAAACTGATGACATACAATGACCTCACTGACTTTAATGCAGCTGGCAAGGTGCTTGACCTGAGATTGGTTTCAGGTGCTTGGTCACATTTATTGGGTGTTGCTTGGTTACCACCTTGAGAGAGTTTCAGGGCAGGTGCTTATCTAATAGTTAACACCAGAGCCACTCCATTGTTTTGTAGCTGTATAAACATTTAATTTCAATGTAATTATGCAGACTTATGACAAGAGTTAAATCTCTACCCTTCCACATACTGTGGTCACCAATAGCTATTTTCAAATCTTAGGGGGCTTCTGAGCTTTGCCTCCTTACCAGGCAGATTCCCTAATATATTTGGCTCATACCCTACTGCAGTTCAGGTAAGTTAGTGGATTTAAGGAAGCTAAAGACATGGGCTGAAAACAAATGTCAAACCAGCAAATATTTGCTTGGTAAGGGCACATACCATTGTACTGGTACATTTCTCAACACAAAGTGTATTAATGTCACCTTTGTTAAAGGAAAAAGGGGGTAGTCAGAGATCTAGCTTTTCTAAAATAAATCCTAGTAAACACAGTGGTACCTCAAGTTACAAACATCTCAGGTTACAAACGCCGAAAACCCGAAAGTAATTGCTTCCATTTTCGAACACGCCTTGGAAGTTGAACAGCTTCCAAGGCAAATTTCTCAATTTTCTCCATTGAAATTGCTGACCATTTCGGAAGTCGAACGGTCTTCCAGAATGGATTACGTTCGACAACCAAGGTTCCACTGTATTTTTGGTATCTCAGGGACTGAATGGCACCCCAACAAACTCCATATACAGAAAATAACTGGTGGTTGTTGAATTTTACTCCAACACTGATGATGATACTTGAGTGCAGCAGGTTCGCTGAGGCAATAATAATAATAATAATAATAATAATAATAATAATAATAATAATAATTTATTATTTGTACCCCGCCCATCTGGCTGGGTTTCCCCAGCCACTCTGGGCGGCTTCCACAGAAACCAAAAAACACTAAAATATCATACATTAAAAGCTTCCCTGAATAGGGCCGCCTTAAGATGTCTTCTGAATGTCAGGTAGTTGTTCATCACCTTGACATCCAATGGGAGGGCATTCCACAGGGCGGGCGCCACCACAGAAGACAATGAATGTGGCCCACACACCTGTCCTCCAACATCTCACCGCCACTCCCTACCACCCCAGGCAGTGGCCTCACTCCACCCAATGGTAAGGCCAGCCCCAATGGCAAGCCTAATTATACTGGACTTAAAAGGCAACAAGTGATGCTAATGATAATGGTGGCTCTACAGAATTGGAGCCTCAGTTCTTAAAAGCTTTAAGATGCCATGTGCCTTAATGTTTTCATGTTCTCAGTTTTGAATAGCAGGCTGTAAGATACCGG
Organism: Podarcis vaucheri; assembly: GCF_965113315.1. Classification (NCBI taxonomy): domain Eukaryota; kingdom Metazoa; phylum Chordata; class Lepidosauria; order Squamata; family Lacertidae; genus Podarcis; species Podarcis vaucheri. Next base: position 23,593,087 of record NC_138749.1, read on the forward strand.
TTGCCAGCTTTTTGTGCCAGTAAGTCCATTTGAAATTTTGATAAAGTGTCCTGGGCACCATTAAGAAAATGGCTGCTGAAGGGACATCGCATAGGACAAGCTGGTGGTATGTAATAAAATGTGGACATGTTTAAGAAGACATGTTCAATGCAGGAGAGGCTGAGCAAGCACAAACAGGAACTGAATTAACAGTCATGTATTGTAAAGTGTTCGGGAGATATTTACGAAGCCCTTTTGCAGGCACCGCAGAAGGTACTAGCGAGCACACTGGCATTTGTAGGCATTATGTTGGCAACCTCTGCTACGGGGATTATGTGCATAATAATAATAATTTATTATTTATACCCCGCCCATCTGGCTGGGTTTCCCCAGCCACTCTAAGCGGCTTCCAACAGAATATTAAAATATTAAAAGCTTCCCTAAACAGGGCTGCCTTCAGATGTCTTCTAAAAATGAGGCAGTTGTTTTTCTCTTTGACATCTGGTGGGAGGGCATTCCACAGGATGGGTGCCACTACCGAGTAGGCCCTCTTCCTGGTTCCCTGTAACTTGGCTTCTCGCAGCGAGGGTACCGCCAGAAGGCCCTCGGTGCTGGACCTCAGTGTCCGGGCAGAACGATGGGGGTGGAGACGCTCCTTGAGGTATACTGGACCAAAGCCGTTTAAGGCTTTAAAGGTCAGCACCAACATTTTGAATTGTGCTTGGAAACATACTGGGAGCCAATGTAGGTCTTTCAAGACTGGTGTTATATGGTCTTGGCGGCCGCTCCCAGTCACCAATCTAGCTGCCACATTCTGGATTAGTTGTAGTTTCTGGGTCACCTTCAAAGGTAGCCCCACACTGCGCATTGCAGTAGTCCAAGCGAGAGAGAACTAGAGCATGCACTACTCTGGCGAGACAGTCCGCGGGCAGGTAGGGTCTCAGCCTGCGTACCAGATGGAGCTGATAAACAGCTGCCCTGGACACAGAATTGACCTGCGCCTCCATGGACACCTGTGAGTCCAAAATGACTCCCAGGCTGCGCACCTGGTCCTTCAGGAGCAAAGTTACCCCATTCAGGACCAGGAAGTCCTCCACACATGCCCACCTCCTGTCCCCCAAAAACAGTACTTCTGTCTTGTCAGGATACAACCTCAATTGTTAGCCGCCATCCATTCTCCAACCGCCTCCAGGCACTCACACAGGACCTTCACCGCCTTCACTGGTTCTGATTTGAAAGAGAGGTAGAGCTGGGTATCATCCGCATACGGATGAACACCCAACCCAAACACCCTGATGATCTCTCCCAGTGGCTGCATGTAGATGTTGAAAAGCATGGTGGAGAGGACAGAACCCTGAGGCACCGCACAAGTGAGAGCCCAGGGGTCTGAACACTCATCCCCCACCACCACTTTCTGAACACAGCCCAGGAGGAAGGAGCGGAACCACTGTATAACAGTGCCCCCAGCTCCTAGCCCCTCTAGACTGACCATAACATCCTTCTGGACCATGGCGTCAAAAGCCGCTGAAAGATCCAGCAGAACTAGGAAACAGCTCTCACCTTTGCCCCTAGCTTGCCGGAGATAATTGACCAGTGCGACCAAGGCAGTTTCAGTCCCATGATGAGGCCTGAATCCCGACTGGAAGGGATCCAAATGGTTCTTCCAGGCGTGCCTTGAGTTGTTCAGCAACCACTCGTTCAATCACCTTGCCCAAGAATGGAAGATTTGTGACTGGATGATAGTTGGTCATATTGGCCGCATCTAAAGATGTTTTTTTAAGAAGCGGTTTGATAACCACCTCTTTCAGTGGGTCTGGGAAGGCTCCCTCACAGAGTGGAGCATTCACCACCCCGCAAAGCCCATAGCCCAGCCTTTCCCTGCTAGCTTTTATAAGCCAGGATGGGCAAGGATCAAAGAGACAGGTGGTTGATTTCACTCGTCCAAGTAGCCTGTCCACATCCTCGGAGGTAACAGATTGGAATTGATCCCACTCAACTTGACTAGACAGAACTCTAGCACTATCCCGCCCTGGTCCTGCTCCCACGGTGGAGTCTACCTCTTCCCAAAACTGAGTGATTTTATCTGCAAAAAATCTTTGCAAAATCATTGCAGGAGATCATGTGGTCCATATGGGCCCTGATGGAGCAGGTGATTCTGCTAAATTGTGAACCACCTGAAAGAGTCTCCTGCTGCTGTTTTCTGCAGATGCAATAGAAGCAGTGAAGAAAGTGTTCTTCACCGTAGCTACCGCCACTTGGTAGGCTTGGCATTGAGCTCTAACCCGTGTCTGGTCAGCTTCAGAATGAGTTATCTGCCACCGGCGCTCTAGCCGTCTCAGCAATTGTTTCATTGCCCACAGATCTGTGGAAAACCACGGGGCTGTCCAAGCTCCATGCAATCGGAGAGGGTGCTTTGGAGCCAAACAGTCAATAGCCCTGGTTAACTCCACATTCCAGCAGGCCACCAGGGAATCAGCTGAAAGGTCATCAACATGGGATAAAGCATCCCCTACCACTCTCTGGAAACCATTTGGATCCATTAAGTGGCAGGGGCAGACCATCCGAATTGGTCCCACCACCCTGCAGAGGGGAAGGGTCACGGAGAAGTCCAGTTGCACCAGGAAGTGATCTGACCATGGCACTTCTTTAGTCTCGCTTTTACTTAGTGTCAGATCACCAACATCCATAGAGGTGAACACCAGGTCCAAGGCATGAGTTGGGCCAGACTTATTCAGGGACAGCCCCATGGAGGCCATACTTTCCACGAAGTCCCGAGTGGCCCCTTGTAAGGTTGTGTCAGCATGGATGTTAAAATCCCCTAGGACAACCAAACTAGGTGTCTCCAGGAGAACATCCGCCACAACCTGAAGCAGCTTGGGCAGCGAATCCTTGGTGCAGCGGGGAGGTCGGTACACCAAAAGGAATCCTGTACTGCCCCTATTGCCCAACTTTCAGAACATGCACTCAGAGAACTGGGTCTTCCCAATAGGATGCCTGGTGCAAACTAATGACTTCCTAAAAATCACTGTAACCCCCCCCCTCCCCGCCCACAAGGCCTGGGTTGCTGTGCGCAAGAGAAACCTAGTGGACAAGCAGCGGCAAAGACAGGCCCATCTGCTTCATCCAACCAAGTTTCTGTTACACATGCCAGGTCAAGTCCTCCATCCACAATCAAGTCATGGATAGCAGTGGTCTTTTGAATCACTGACCTGGCATTGCACAGCAGCACCTTCAGGTCATGTGGGTATCTCTTGCTGATTCCAGTATCCGTCCGGTCAAGACCAGACCCGGAGGGAGGGATAGTCCTCAAACGACTAAACCTGCGTGTGTATTATACGCAAGCCCTAGTAGTTGTATCACTCATTCTAGAATACCTGAAAGATGCAGCCAACTGAATGAGTCAGAGCTACATCATATTGTAACCAGAACAGAATTGGTGTAATATAATCCAAACGCTTGGCTCCCACATTCTGTGCTATTTCCAAACAGTATTCAAGAGTTCATTGCAGCAATCTAGCCTGGGCATAACCAAGACGTATGTCACTGCGGCTAAATCCATGGATTTGACAGGTGCAGCACTAAGCTTGTAAGAAGTACCACCAATGTCACCTGTACTTTCTTAAACAGAAGGCAGTGAGTCTGGGAGAAGTCCCAGGTGGTGTACTTGACTCTTCAGGGGGAGTGTAGCTCTATCCAGAACCAGCTGCACACCTCCATCAAAAAATGATTTTGGCTATTATTTGCTTGGCTCTGTTGTTATAGTGCTTTATGCAGGTGTTTTAGGTTTTTAATTTTTCACCGGCTCTGAAATTGCTTGCAATGAAGAGCTGGATAGAATATTCTCTCTCTCTCTCTCTCTCTCTGGGTTTTCTCCCTCCAACACATGTGGATCGAAACAAGTCATCAGGGCTTGACACATTTCAATGCACTTTTAGAGTGTTAAGTACTCCCTGCATCTATGGCTTGCATGCACATTTCTGTTGTTGTTTTGTTATAATAGCATCATATTGAAAGTAACTGGCTTTCCATAAGATAAGTGTAAAAACTTCATTTATTTTTTCAAAAAAAGGCTAGAAATCCATCAGGTTTGTTTCTTTAATTGTCTAGCATAAGCAAGAAATAACCAGACACTGCCTTTACTCTTGATCATGCCCATGGAGCACTGATCATCCTTGGCTGAAAAGTTTTGAAACTGCTTTTAGAACAGGGAGCATTAAAAATAACTAGAGACACTGGAAGGAAATGAGTTCTCTGAACAAAGAAGGCTGCAGACAAGTTTATTTTTGCTTGAACTGAGGGGCAGGGAGAGAGAGAGAAAAATAAGAATTACAAACTCACCTTCTCATCTGTGTTGCAACCAAGTTAGTAATTTGTCTAAATAGCAACTTTGGCTCTACTTTTGCAAGTTAGCACTGACTGCTCAGTACACCTGAGCAAATGACCACATTCTAGCTAAGTATAGCACAATCAATTTCCCAGTAAAGGAAAAACTTCACTAGAAATAGCTTCGTCTATAGCAAACATATATGACATGTAAAAAATGTGATAAGATGTCCATTTTTTTTAAAAAAAGGCAATCATGAGGACCCTGATGAATTGCTTGGTGGGGGGGCGTGTTTAACCCTTCCTCTATGCCATTTTTCCTGAAATAAAATCACATGAACAGTATTAGCTTTATAGGGATGTAGAGAACACTAGTTGAAGTGCTATCCCTGCATTTTTTCATCTGCAGTGGGAACAGCAGCTTTGGGTAGTGATTTAGATCAGGAAAGCAGCCTGTCAACAGAAGGCTTGACACCTGTGGGCAAACTGGCCTTTTGAGTGGGGGAACGGACCTTTGGGGGAGCATACAAGGTAAATCCATACCATGTAAAATTGAGGTGCCCCAGAAAGAAAGCACATATATCATCTAGGTTCCTGCAGAAAGTTCACCTTATCTCAATTGTTTTACTGCTCTGTAGCCCTGAGCAAGATAGATAGAATCAAACTGCCTAAGGCAGTGGTGGCCAAACTTGGGTCTCCAGATGTTTTTGGACTACAACTCCCATTATCCCTAGCTAACAGGACCAGTGGTCAGGGATGATGGGAATTGTAGTCGCAAAACAGCTGGAGGGCCAAGTTTGGCCACCACTGGCCTAAGGGCACCATCTAAAAGCATAAAACTGCCTTTTAGTGACCATTAGGGGGCTTAAACTATTCTCCTCATGCCTGTGTGGAGCCATAGGAAGATAGGTTGGGATGGATATATTAGTTAATGGAAATGTTATGGAATTAGGGTGGACGGCTGCATAGATAAAAAATGTTTGTATCAAGCTCAAGACTACCAATCAAATATTAAATAAAAAGCAAAATATTCAAGGTTCATTTTTGTTCTCTTTAGTTGGATCCAGTTTTAACATGTTCTTATCATGAGGCTGTTTTTGTTTCCCCAGATGTCTCAGAACTTTAGAACTTCTTCCCTTACCCATGCTTTGAAAACACAGCAGGATTATCCTATTTCAGCTGACTTTTAAGAGCAAGCAGTGGGTCTAGATTTTCAATTCTTCCATTTGGAGTCTAAAGAAAGTAGATAGTGTATGTATCTATATGTGAGTGGGTGCTTAAATATTGAATTAGCTGCTCTGAGGTTTTAGAATGGAGCAGGCTTTACATGCAAATGAGTAAGATAAAAAGCATTAATAAACATTGTTTTTCAATGTCTGAAGATGAATGTCAACCCACCTTAACATTAGGCAATTTTTTCTAAATAAATGCTTAGCCATGGAGCAATGTCATTACAGTATTATTGCTCAGTTTCGCTTTCACTGAGAACTGAAACTTCTTTCTTCCAGGTCAGGAAGAGTGCTCTCCTTTGACATCATGTTATCCAATAGCAAACAAGGTATGACAACTTTTCAAAATGCAATGTAATGGAGGAAAATGAGCTGGAAACTTACAACAATTAAATCCAAGGGAACAATTATCCCCGCTAATAATTCATATGAAATGGTGTCTTCTTTGTAAGGATACTGGATGGATTCATCATTACAGAACACTCCTCGTTTGAAGGGAGTATTCCTCGCAGTCAGAATTGCAAAAGGCAAGCCAACTAGCAAAAAGAATAAGATAATTATTTTACACAGGGTATTTCAAAAAGGTTTAACCCCAAGCACTTTCCATCCAGAGCAGGAAGCAAGAGCGTGAAGGAGACATGCAGCAAATAGTACTTCACCTTTACATGCTGATTTAATGGATGCATTAAAGGCTTTTAGAAGAATAAATTTTTTACAAAGGGAACAGGAAGAGCTTTCCAGCATCTCTCCACCCACACAAGTGTGGTAAGTGCACATTCAATTTGTAAAATTTGCGCTCTTCAAGATAGTTTTATGGCAACTCCAGTGCCCTCAGTGTTAGCTTGTTGCCCATAAGCAGACCAGATTTGCAACTTCATCCCAGGACAACTTTTCTACACAGGGACACTTGTGAAATGGAATGATAAGTGATGCCAAAGCAGGAGGAGACAATGTAGAGGAACCTGGTATAACTTGGTCACTGCTTGTTCTGTAAAGCATCCAGCATTATCGCTGACTTCTGCCTCAAACTCTGCCTTCTACACACTCACCTTATATGAAAATATCTTCACCACAAGAATCCATAAATATCCATCAATGAAAATAAAGCAGAATTTCAAAGCCTAAGCTAGAATACATTTTAACTTATTTTTAGTTGAGGCAGGCTCAAGACTGTCAAATGATGTAAGTAAGCAAACTCAGGTTTAAATCCAAACAACAGATCAGAAGACAATTATTTTAGGAATGATAAGCAAAAGAAATGTAGGAATGAAAAGGACACACAGGCTTCAACTCCTTCTAGTCCCTTAATCTTATAAACTTTGGGATGCTCCACACTTCATTGCTGCAGCTGGAATCTGAGGGAGGGGTAGTGACGAGAATCACATTGTGACCTGCTCAACCTACAGATACTACCTCAGAGGAGGCATAATTTGCCATGAAGCTGGCAGGTAAGACCACATAGTCAGTTAAGTACATCTAGGCTTGCAACTTATTTCTAGAAATGAACGTAATGCGATGAGATTGGATAAAATCAGTGCTTTGGGAGGGTGTAGGAGTACGCATAACCCTAAACATTTTGCGAATTTAAGTTTGGCCTCATTGAGGGGCAGTATATCAATATGAGTAGGAAAATGAGAGTACCCCAAAACCTTTTTTCAGAAAAAAAAAACACTGGATAAAACTAATTCCAGAATTGGGAGCGCTATGAGCTCAGATCAGCCCTCAGAAACCCTCAATTGCAAAATTCCATAGTGGTCAGAAATATATAGGGATTAATATATGTCCTTTCAGGAATGCTGGAGGTTGTGGCCCCTATTCAACAGGACTTTTTAAACACCTCAGTAAAGAGGGTGGGGTAAATTGATAAAAAAGTCCTAATTAGTAGCTGAAACCTATTTTGTTCATCAACAAAAAAATAAACATTAAAAGGTTGCCAATAAAGGAAATCTGCCCAATATCAACTGTCCATAGCAAACAAAGTACAGAGCTCAAATGTAAGCAGAGAAACAATGAACTGAGGTACATATACGTATTCTACAACAAAAATCTCTGCCATGGAAGCCTAACACTTTTAATCTACTTTAATAATTATATCAGGGAATCTTCCCATTTATAATGCTAATGGAGGATGGAGAGACAAGTAGGCACAGAAGACTAAACCTGCTGCCTCCCTTGCACACACCACTATATCAATCATAGCAGTTCAGCAAACAATGTACAGAGATTTCAAAACTGTTCCATGTTTCTTAAGATTATAATTTTTCTACACTTTTATAAAACAAAAACAGTCTCAGGAAGACAGCTCCATGTTGCATGCCAAACTTTCTGTGGTATGGCATGCACAAAGTCCAAGCAATAAGTAAACTTCACTAATACAAATAGGAGCTCTGCAAATTCACATTGAGGAGCTTTGCAGTCTAAGAACCGTCTGCTCTTTTTGCTGTTATCTCTTTCTTGTCTCCTGTCATAATCTGCATATTTCAACTGAACGCCCAAGAACTTGGGAACAAGGTCATTTGTTTCTAATTTTTCCAGGCATAGTCACACAAAGTTTTTAATCAGTATGCCTTTAAAAGAGATTTGCACATTTCCAGTTCTAATCTAACACTGAAAATATTCCAGCATGGTACCAAATCTTCCAATAACTGTTATTTTACTCATGTTCCCTCTGTCCAAAATGCTGAAAGCTGGCCTGCCAATGAAGATGGGCAGAATTAATCAATCTACCCAGGGTAGGAATTTGTCAGTAACTTCTCAATAGCCATTATTCAGGAAGACCTTATGGAAGAAAAAGGAGTTAGATGAGACTCTCCTCTCAGCTGGGACCAGCCTCTGTCCTTCTCTTCCTCATAATGCCTAAATTCAAGCCAATTCATGACATTACAACATCCCATCAGACACTGTGCCACCAGTCAATAAGATGAGACAGAGCAAGACACACAATGTCAAATCACATCCTATTTTTATTTATTTATGAATTTATTTATGGAATTTATATAGTGTCCTATACCCGCAGGTCTCAGGGTGGTTCACAGTGTAAAATCAGAATATAAAACCACAAAATAAATAATCCTATCACATATGTTAATTCTATGTTGACAGATTTAGACATTATGAAGAACAGAAGGAAAGAGATGAAGTAATGTTAATTCCTTGTATAGTTTTGCCCTAAGAGATGTCTGAGAATGCACAGTACCCACATACATACACACTACACAATGAAAACTACTCATGAAATTCTCAGAAGCAGCTTTGTGATGCAGCCACGCATGGGGGTGGATAAGGAACAAAGTGCTATGCAAAACCTACCCATCCTGATCACTATCAATCTTACAGTGACCACCTAGTTTAAAGTACATTATTCATACACTTTAAAACTTATCTTTCCTGTTTGTTTGTTTGTTTGTTTGTTTGTTTTAAATTAGAGTTTAGATTTTCATGCCAAACTTTGGACTCAATTACAAACTGATATTTTCTGTGATCTCTGCATAATTTTCCAGACCCTAGATATAGAAAACTTTATTGTCTTCATCATGGAGGAGGGAGCAGTAGAATGAATTAAAAATCCCAAGTGCAGATAGCACAGAACAAAATAAACTAGTTCAGAAGTAGTACTGGAATACTCGGCATGGCAAATGTACCTCCAGCTTCTTTCATATTCATTTTCTATTTGCACTTCAATGTTTTGTGCATGCTCCATCTTCAGTTCAGGTTGCAACAAGCTCTATTTGAACAAGCCCTTTTGAGGATCAGGCTGGTCAAATCAGTAACTGAATTAGTTTGGCAAAGATTTTAAAGGGAGTTCAAACGTAAGGCTTAAGTCTGTTTGCATTAGTCTTTACTCCTTAATTAAGAAATGTTTTGACAGGAAATGTTAATTGATTTATTTTTTGCATTTGCATTCCACTCTCTGCTCAAGACAGTGTTTTAGCCTCACAAACAAGCCTATAGTGAGCTTAATGATTGTAACTTACCTAAAGACACTCAAGTATGGTCACTCATGAATGGGAGGCAGGAGTTTGAAGACAGTGTTTTAGCCTCACAAACAAGCCTATAGTGAGCTTAATGATTGTAACTTACCTAAAGACACTCAAGTATGGTCACTCATGAATGGGAGGCAGGAGTTTGAACCTAGGTTTGTGTGCCACATGCAAACCCAACAATAACAAGTGCACAATACTGCCCATCTGGCTAACCACATTAATTATCTAAACTTCTCAAACTTGTTTTTCAACATTGCTGCCTAAACAAGTGTTTCAAGGCCTGCTTTGAGATCATTTATATAGCACTTTTAAAATGAAAAATAAATAATGTGCCAAAACACAATCTTGTCTGGACTATCCTTACAATAATAACAGCTTCGCACATTAAAGGCAAACGTGGGTTTGACACCTAGTGAGGGAGCTAAAGCCAATCCTTGCTTCCAGATGCATTAGTCATAGCTGAATAAGTTATTTAAATTTATTGACTGCAGCGGGTCTACTCCAAGTATAACTTAGTTGGATATCACCCATATGTACCGAATTCACACTTTGCAATCTGTGGAGCAGCCTTAAATCCTATTTGATACTTTAAAGATGTTAATACCTTTGGGGTGGGGGGAGATGGGGAGGAAAAGAAAGATACGTATTACTAACACAAGGCAGATTACAGCTAAGTTCAAATATGAAGAAATATTTCAGATCCAAGACCATTATTCTATGCATTGGGCTACACTGCCTGCCACAAGCTCATTATGGTCAACAACAACAGGAAGTTACTTAAAGGAATAGAAAATAGAGGTAATTTTTTTTAAGCCAGTCATGTTACCAAGATGTATCTTGTTTTCACCACTCCCACAAAACCTGCTCTTACACCTGTGAAACCCAGTCTACTTCCACTTGCAGTAATGTTTACATCCTGGCACAGCCCTGAAACAGGTTCTAAAGGCACAGCCTAAATTCCTTAGGAAAAGGCTGCACAAGGGAGGTTTGTAATGTGCACATTCAATTTTGTGAGCATACATCTTATATACAGGAATGAGAGTTCATAAATTAAAGCAAGTCCCAGAATAGTAGACATCTTTATTGCCACAGGCAGAGCAAATGTAATTACTCTTTAAGAGGGAGGGAGAGAAATCAATCACTGACAAACCATGGGGGGAGGCAGCCCCCTTTTGAGTTTTTTCTAAAGATTTTTCGTACCTCTGCAAACCTTGGGGTTCACCCACGCATGCCAATGCTTCCCTCCTATTCGTGGGCGATGCAATTTTGCCACATAAGGGCAGGCACTGTGGGAATGAGTTTATTTTTAGTATATACAAGTGCGGTCTTGCAACAAAATGTTGCAGTGTATCTGCGATGTGTGTGTTTCCTGAGCCTGTGGTTGAGGGGGTTGAGAAAACAAAAGTTAACAACAAACTCAGGCACTCTGCTCTAACTCAGATTCTACTTCATGTGCAAAAAAATTATTGTATGTTTCATTTTGGGACATTAAAACTGCAATTAGTCTGCTTGTAAGTCATTGATGGGTGAGGCTTCTGCACACAACTGAGTGCTGGATTTGGCATGCTAAAAAATCTGAGAGGGCAATTTAAATAGATTTGACTTGCTGGAAACTGAGAGGCATGAGGGAGCTTTGACTGTGATTCTGAACCAGTGTTAGGCCTGCCCCTGATCTCCAGTATTAACTATGGAATACATTTGAGGGCTGCCGTAAGCTACAGTCTCAGAACAGCCCAATGAACAATAGGTGCATAACAGCAAACTACAATGCAGAGGGTTGCTCTATACCAGTCTTTGCCACCCTGGTGCCCTCCAAATGGTTTGGAACTACAACTCCCATAAGCCCCCGTCAGCACAGCCATGCTGGCAGGGGCTGATGGAAGTTGTAGTCCAAACCATTGGGAGAACACCAGGTTGGTGAAGGCTGCTGTATACTACTCACTTGGTTCAGCCTCCAAAGGGGATAAAAGCAACAGACAACATTGCAGGGTTACCATAAGCTACTTTCCTAGTTTCAACCTGATCCTAGACCTGCAACAGTCAACATTCCTATGGGGGCGGGCGGAGGAATCAGGAGGGATGGGATGCCTGCTAAGGGAGCGGCACTCCTCTTATGGTGCAAACGTACACTCTTACATTTTACTGCAGGTCACACATGTACATGTACATACAAGTACTGTCCCTGGAATTAGTTATCTTAGCACTGAACATAGACAGCAACTAGACATGTTACTTGTGCGTAAGGAATTAACACAGGAAGGATTTAGGGGGCACTATTTATCTTAGGCAGGAAGAAGGATTGGGACCACAAGCGTGGGGCCGGGAGGGGAATAGCCCTTCCCAAACATAGTCATTCCTCTGAAGCTTTTTTAGCCTCAGAACATAAAACCTTTCATTATACACAGATGAATAATAATGAACAAAATAAAGAACAAGACAGAATACACCCAATATACAGATTACACCCATAAAGTTTTACAAAGGCCTTCTTTTTATGAAGTAACTTTAAAAGAAGAAGAAGAAGCAAAATGGTAGGATATTATGTTTGTTCAGTTTTGTTCTTGCCAGGTTGCTATAGGAAAAAATGCTACCTTTAATCATTTACACACACTATTGTGTGTCTAACGTAAAGGTTAGTTCAACATAAAGTCATAGTTAGCTCAGGAGGGCGTTTACTCCACAGCATTCAAATGGGCTCATCTAGACATCAACATCAAGTTATACTGGCTCACAACATGCAATTTAATGTTCCATGTTTGTGCATTTTAAACAGATGGTTTCAGCTGTTCAAATTCTTAATGAATAATAGCAAAGTGACTCATTTTGAATTGTACGAGAGTCAAAAGAGCAGCAGCCCCAGGGAAATCACTGGTCCTTCCCTTCCCTTCCCTTTCGCCATGCTTCCCCCCCCCCCCCTTTCTGCAGAATGTACTTTCATGTGCAGTGCATTCTAAACCCAGGCCCTCAAGGTATTAGCTAAACAATAATCAAGAGCTTTCCAAGTTGTTCAGCACCAGAGATTCTGATTCAGCAGCACCTGAGAATGGCTTTACAATCAAAGCTGGCAGAATAGTGAAAAAGACTGGCCAATGGCTCAATAGGCAAATGCCAAGTTTCTTTATTTAACACAGAGACTAATTTTGCTATTTGATCTTTATTCATTTCTAGCTTAATCAGGATACCCGATTGATATTGGTTTTGGGATCCAAGATTTAATCACCTTTCCAATATTCACGAATCACACTGTGCCTAGATTAGCCTTACTCTCCCTTTCCAAAGTGCTCTATAAAGACTTCATTATTCTTTTATTAGTAGCTGCCAGAATGACAGTAGCGGGAGGATGGAAAATGTCCCTGGCATTTACAGTAACTAACTGGTATGATCGTGTTTGGAGATTAGTCTTGATGGAAAACCTAACCCACAACGTCAGATTAGCTTAAAGATGATAAAGAAACAAAAATCCTGTGGCACCTTAAAAACTAACACATTTCTTATGGCTCTTGACTCTTGTTTTATGCTACAACAGACCAAGTTGGATACCCTTCGGGAAAAGTTAATGGTGCTCTTGAACAAGGCAGAGTTATTAACCATGTGGTATATAGGCGAGTATCTGAAACATGTTGTGTTATCCAAGTCACTCATTGGTGTTGTTTTCTAAACTGAATTGCTAAGAAACCATAACCACACATTCACAGACGTTATTCTCCATTACCTTGGAAGAGGTGGGGGAATCTTATGTCACATTCACACCATACATTTAAAGCATTCATGTACTACTTTAACAGTCATAGCTTTCCCCCCAAAGTAGCTAAGAGTGCTCAGAACTGCAGTTCTGTGAGGGGTAAACTGCAGTTCCCAGAGTCCTTTGGGGGAAGACATATCTGCTGAAGTGGTATAAGAGTGCTTTAAATATATGGTTTGGATAATACCTTAGATTAGGTGAGGAGCTGAACGATATCAATTCTCATTCAGAAGTCACAGCAACTATAATGTAAACCACTGCAGAAAGCCTTCTGTTTCAGAGCTCAAGCCTATCCAGAACCTAGAGACACTTGCTAATATTTTGAAGGACGACAGCTGCTGATGTTTTTAGCTAAGTTTTATCTTCTCAGAATCCTTGAATTGCATAATTTAGATCCATTTTCTATTACGCTACATAATGTAGCAAATTTATCCATGGGGTCATTCCACATCAAATCAACGCAAAAAACAAGGTTTTTTTTAAAAAAAAAACTTATAATAACCAATATTATGTTAATTTCTATAATGAACAACTTGCTTTCATTATTTTTTTCTATTACAGCTGTGGGTTGTAGGAAAGTTGTACCCAATAGCCATTTTTCCCCACAATGTCCAAAAAGCAAAAAAAAATCATTACAAGGAATAAAACACCCATAAATTTCATTCTTTGTCGAGAAAGAGCATGTTTGTGCAATAATTTTCAACATCAAAAACTTGGGGTTCCATCATGCATGCCCACAAGCTGAAAATTGAGGTTTTCTAAACCGAGGTTTTCCACTAAAGAAAGTACATTTATATATATATAAAATAGGCATTTGTAAAATCTTTTGAGTGCTGGTGTATTTTTTCCTGAAATCCTCATCCTCTTATTGAGCTCTGTGTAAAATTTCAGAGAGATCTGATCATTGTTTATGGAGAAAAAACATAAAATGTGCATGTGCCAAGGGTCTCAAGAGGGACAGACAACTCAGATTTCATGAAAATGTAAGTGCTATAAAATTAAAACCATTTGAGATGAAGGGGGGAAATTTAAGGGGGTTTCTTTCAACCATAAGGGAAGGATGTACATCAAGTTTCATCAAAATCCAAGATGGTGGGTGACATGACCACGTTGACATGACATGGAATGACCCATACATGACATTGCATCTAGTTCTCCTCACAGCGCATAATCCTTTCAGCGCATAATCTTGTTTTCCAAATATGCTGTACTGAAACTAAATGATATTTTCTATGTTCTTGACAAAGATGAAATCATTTTCTTACTTTCTAGGTTTACATATGACAAGAGGTGTGTATTTATACACAATAATGTTGGCAAGACTGTACATTAATGTACAGTTTAAACCGAAGTGGTTTTCTTTATACAAGAAAGCAAATGACATTCCTATATCCCAACAGCATTTTTCAGCTGAAGTAAACTATTTGGGCATTAAGTGTCAGCAGCATGTACAAGCTTAAGAGGCAAGAATTTTATTTGCTTTTAGAGAGATCTGGAGTATTAACACTGTAATGTTATGTGTCTGAAGTAAAGAGCAAACATATGAGCACTATTGACTTTGGGTAGTGTAGACTGAAAATGAAATATTACTTCCAAGAAGAGGTTTACTATAACAAATTAGTGTGATCTTAGCAGTTAGGCATATTTCAACTGCTCAAGGTATTTCAATGGTGGTCCTCATTTTATTTTAACAGCAAGACTCTTAAAACACACTTTGCTATATTTGCAAGAGCCTTTAATGAGCAATTCCAATAGATGTAGCTCAGTATTTCAACGATAAAAGGTTGTGCATGAGTAAAAAATGGATTTGGATCTCTCACAAACACCCCCATGATCCCAAGGATAAAATCCCATATACAGTTATTTAGGAGTAAACACAACTTAATTCAGTGAATCTTATATCAAAGGGGTCATGCTAAACATCTTACATTTAAATTAAGGAAGTATTGAGGCTCTCAAATGGTCATTTTAACTGAGCGTACCTCATACAGACATTCTTAATTCAGCATAATTTTAAATACAAAGACAAGCTAACCTATTTAATTGAACACATTTTTCTAAACTCACTTCATTCATTCATTCACCCAGCAGTCCCTTCAACACCAAAGCAGAAATTCTTAATTGGTTCCAAGGTGAATTGCTTTAAATCAAGACAATTAAGAAAATTTAAATAACATAACCAATTTAAATTTCCCAACAATATTCAAATAAGCGATTAAAGTGGCTTCCCATTTTGAAATGCACACATTTCCCAAGGAAGCATACATATTAACAGTGCATACTAATTGTGCCAACAATTATATTGATTTACAACTAAATAGGGGACACGGTGGCACTGTGGGTTACACCACAGAGCGTAGGACTTGCCGATCAGAAGGTCGGCGGTTCGAATCCCCGCGACGGGGTGAGCTCCCGTTGCTTAGTCCCTGCTCCTGCCAACCTAGCAGTTTGAAAGCACGTCAAAGTGCAAGTAGATAAATAGGTACTACTCCGGCGGGAAGGTAAACGGTGTTTCTGTGTGCTGCTCTGGTTTGCCAGAAGCGACTTAGTCATGCTGGCCACATGACCCGGAAGCTGTATGCCAGCTCCCTCGGCCAATAAAGCGAGAGGAGTGCGCAACCCCAGAGTCGGCCACAACTGGACCTAATGGTCATGGGTCCCTTTACCTTTACCTTACAACTAAACAGAGCAACTTCCCCAACCTAGTGTCCTTCAGAAGTTTTGGAATACAGCTCCAATCATCCCTGACTGGGGCTAATGAAATGGGGCGATGGGGCAGGCTCACCATCCCTGCTTTATTAATGCGTTTCACAGAGGCTTCTCGTTCTGTTACTACAAATGTTTAGTCAGCCAAGTACATTTAAGCCAAGCCTTTTCCTTTTCTTTTCTCAAAGACTTGGTCAAATAATGAGCTCTCAGCACACACTTCAGACTCTCCCCACACAGCTGCCAGCTACTTACAGAGGAAATGGGCAGTGTGAACCCCACTGCGTAGAGGACAGTGGATGTGATGGTACTGTCATGGAACGGATACTTGATGCTGTCATCATTACAGAAAAAGCCCCTCTGATACGGCTTTATTTTTGCCAAGTTTAGAACAGCAAGGGGTAAGCCAGCTGTTGGGGGAAGGGAAAAAAAGATACACAGTTAAATATTTATCTATACGTATTATCAAGCATGGACGAAACTACTAAGCAACATGCAAAACTCAAGAGTGTAGCGTATTCAGTATCATGCAGTGCACACAAACTGCCTAGACTTCCAAGCCCCATTTACCTATCTGTCCCATAGATACCAGCAACCAGGCCTGCCAACTGCAGAAGTGAGAATAGTGCAGAGTTCAGATACCAGAATGATGCTTTCCACATAAGGCAAGTTATGAGGCAAATTATTTAGCTGCTATGTTTATTTGGATTGATAACGTGGGAATGGAAATAATCAAAAGGGAAAGAATTTGAAACTTGGACAGAATATAAATAAGAACTGGAATGACTGCAAGGAATGTAGGGCTTATTTTTATGAGACAATGTTTTCTGAAGCCAGGAAAAAACGGAAGAATTTTCTGAAAGCTTGATGAAGAACACTGGTTATTAATGAAGTTACAGACTAGAAGGACAATTTGAACTAACTGTGTCTATTGAATCACTGTAGTATCCTAGCCTATCATTTGATGACTGCTTGAACCAGACTCTAATCTCAAGGTAAATTCCAAAATGAGAAAAGCACCCAAAGCAAAAAGAGATGTACAAAAAAGGTCTCTTCCAACTTTTTTTTTAAGTGAGGAATAACCCTAACCAACTTTTTTAAAAAAATTGTGAATAGTAGTGAGGTAAGTGAGGTAAAACCCTCTCTCCATAGGACATTACTTCTTCAGTCTCTTTGCTCTCCCCATCCCCCTTCCCCACAATCACAACCACATATTTACAGGATACCACAGTGAAACCATCACTTCCGCAGCAAAGCTGCTTACCATTCATTATCCAGAGACAGAATCCCAGGATTAGCACTACTGCAAATGTCATACTAACCACAGAAATAAAAACCATTCTTGCTTTTTGGTTCAAGATTACGTCAAAAGCCTACATGACCCACGAAAGCCAGTGTGGTGCAGTGGTGAGAGTGCTGAACTAAGACCAGGGAGACCCAAGTTCTCCACACTCAGCCATGAAGCTCACTGAGTGACCTTGGGTTAGTCACTATCTTTCATCTTTATTTACCTCACAGGGCTACTCTTAAAGGTAGAATTTGGCTGGAGAAACCACATACACTCCTTTGAAAGGAAAGGGTAAATAAATTCTCGCAGGCCTTCAGCACCTTGCAATGTAATATATGGGGAGTATTACTCCTAAGAGTAAAACTACTGATTACCCCTGATTATAATGAGATTAGATTACCCTTGGTTATAATTAGTTGGGCGGGCTACAGAATAGTAAGGGATACAGTGCAGGGTGTTGCACTAGCAGAAAGGGAATGGGGGTTATTGGGTTATTTTGGTTTTCAATTTTATTGTGCATTTGGTGTTTTATATTGTGATTTTACAGTGGTGCCTCGCAAGACGAAAAGAATCCATTCTGTGATTCTCTTCGTCTAGCGGTTTTTTCGTCTTGCAAAGCAAGCCCATTGACGGATTAGCGCTATTAGAGCTATTAGCGGCTTTTAGCGGCTTATCAGCTTAGCGGATCAGCTGATAAGCGGCTTAGCGGCTTAGAAAAAGGGGGGAAAGGGGAAAAAAACCCGCAGGAACTCACAAGACATTTTCGTCTTGCGAAGCAAGCCCATAGGAGATTCGTTTTGCGAAGCACCTCCAAAACGGAAAACTATTTCGTCTAGCGAGTTTTCCGTCTTGTGAGGCATTCGTCTTGCGGGGCACCACTGTATGTTGTAAACACCCTGAGAACTGCAGGTAAAGGGCAGTATACAAATTTAATGAGTAAAAATAATAAAATAGCCTTCTGCTCATTCAATTGTACATTTTGATCGAAACACCAACCTTTTTTAAAAAATAATAATCCTAGATAACCATTTCTGCGAACAGAGTGGAGGGATAAAGGGTCTGAGAGTAAAATAAGACAGGTCAGGGTGCCAAAGCAGTGTGGATGAAATGAACAGAGGCGAACCTGCAGCTTACCAGAACTTTAAGAACGGAAAGTCGTGGGTGTGGCAAACTCAAAGCAATTCTCATAACATTAACATGGAAAGCAGCCCATGTCAAGTCTTAAGCATAGTGGTATCTCATTTTATCCAGCAACTTATTTAGCAGTTTTTGAGGGGTGGAGAGAGAACCAAGTTAGTAAAAGAAATAATCTTACACAAGTGTTTGTTATTCTACCTTGCTTTAGAATATGAATCTTCACCTATACCAATTCCTGGATAGTTAAAAAAATAAAAGGTTCTCTGTGCCCTTTCAAGCATTGGTTCAAAGCTACTCTAATTATAGCTGTAACTACCTAGAAGTACAGGATCTGGCAGCATGGTTCACACTCTAATCCAAGCTTAGATTTAACACTATTTCTGCTGAATGACTTCTGCAGATATACAACCTGAACCTGCTTATATTTACTCAGAAGGAGTTCCGACAGGGTTAGATGGGGCTTACTTCTCACGTGAACATAGGACTGCAGCCCCATGAATGCATAAAGTGCCACTAACTTGGCTTATATGCAAATGCTCCATTTTAATTGTCTTATGGGTTAGTATAGTCAGTGCTTATTCAGGGAAAAGTGAACAACCTGAATTTGCTATTTGATGGACATGCACATAAATTGTTACAGGTTTATTCAAAACATGGCACCGTTTTTCAATATGTATACTCAGTCTTTCACTATGCCAACTGCTCCACAGATGCCCCACATTTAATTTCCACAACACCCTTACCAGTCAACTCAAAGTTCTGTTGAATGATGTCCCCACACTCCTTGCCAAACTGCCCCTGCCAGGGTTCCTAGCTTTTCGCAACCATTTTTTCCACTGTCTTCCAAGGGCAAAAAAGTACTTTTTGCTACAACAGCAAAAACTCAGTAATGAGGATGTCTGGTTTCTATTAAGCATACATGGCAAGTTTAGAAATGTTAACAGTAGTCTATAAAATTAGATAGGGAGGGTAACTTGATTCCCCCAAGGCAATTCAGAAAAGAAATAATGCCAAGGTGACAAAGGAGGGACAAGACTCTGGCTACCATTCAACTCTGTGCAGGATAACAATTCTAACTTGGGTAGTATTAAAACATTTTTGTTTTTACCATCCACACTCACTCACTTTATGGTTAGGAGTAAGCTTTTATCAGTAGCATTTTGCCTTGCCATGTTCCTTCTCAAGGGTAACCTCTTCTCTTGCACTTTCATTTTTAGCAGCCTTGGAAAGTTCCCCCTTCATATTTGGCTAAATTACAGAATAGAAACCAGGGTCATTGACAGTCACGGAGAAAGATTCACTCAGGAGAGAATAATTATACCAATTCTGTAAGTAGGATCCTGCATATAAAAACATACTGACAGATATATTAACTTGCGGAATTCACTGCCGCAAGATGTGATGATGGCCACTAGCTTTAATGGCTATAAAACCATCAAAAGCAATTAACTATGACAGCTAAATGAATCTTCATATAGAGAAACAGTATGCTTCTCTTAGCAATACTACATACTGGGTCAGAGTGAGTGCTGGCTATCATCTTTGTGATCTCTCTGTATTTAGCTGGCTCCCTAATGGAAACCAAATGATGACTGAAGGATATCTGATCCAGCCAGACTGTTCTTCTCAAGTGTAACAAAAGCTCTATTGAAGTCATTGGGTTCAAGTGTTTAACATTGTGCTTGTGTCCCATTAATTTCCATGGGACTCAGGCACACCTTCAATTTTAACAGATTACTGCAAATACGTCAAGGCCCATGGGAATTGTTTGTTAATTGTTTAAATGATTTCTATACTACCCTTCAGCACAGCTTCCAGGGCAACACACAAAAAGAAAAGAAAATACAAATAAAACATTGCCTCAAAACATACACCTCAAAAGAACTATTTGATTATGTCTCCCCCCCCCCCCCCGGTAAATGGAAGGGGGAAATGTTGAGAGAAATATGAATAGCAGAGCCTCCAAGTGTCCCTATTTTCCAGGAACATCCCTGATTTAGAGAAGCTGTCCCGGTTTCTGATTTGATCCCAGAATGCCCCAGTTTTCCTTAGGATGTCCCTATTTTCTTTGGAGCAATGTTGGAGGGTATGGGGTTATATGACCCCTAAAGGCAATCCTGTATAGGGAAGTTTTTTAATGTTTTATTGTGGTTTTTATATATGTTGGAAGCTGCCCAGAGTAGCTGGGGTTACCCAGTAAGATATGTGAGGTATAAATAGTAAAATCATCATTATGGAATGGGGTGTCCCTATTTTCATCAGAGAAATGTTGGAGGGTATGGAATAGAGTGTCTCTCAGGGTCTCAGGCAGTCTTTCCTGCCAATGCGGGGAGTGAACCATGAAGATGGGAGTGAGCCTGGAGTGCTAAGCAGATAAGAAATGAAAACAAACAAACAGGCCTAAACCATAGTTTACCTGCTGTAAGTCTGCAAGCTCAGAACTGTTGGTTGCAAAACCATAGCTGGTGTGATGCGTGAACTGAAGCACTGCATACTGCAGCCTCTTTACATTACCTACTTAGCAGGCAACTAGTATTGTCATTTGCACCTCTACTGTTCCATGCCAGTTCAAAAACCTTAAAATACCAGTACACATTCCAATGATGGTATGCACAAATGCCTTTTTAAAACACTGACAGGCTCAGTTGCTTTCCTTTTGCTGAACTTTCACGGGTTTCCCAACATCTCCTCTTCTCCTTGCCAGCTTTCATGTGTTGTTTTAAAACTTCTGCTACTTTTTTCTTTTACCTTTATTGTACCTTTGATTACATTTTAACAGAAGGGCAAGACATAAATACATACCTGCAGAAGTGCTCTAAAGTGGCATGTATGACCTTAATGGCCTTAAGTAAGGCAACTCAACAGCTCTTTACTCCATATCCCTATGCTTAATTTTTCTTCTTCTTAGGTTTTCTCTAAAAAACCATGATTTTAAAAATTGTATTAGATTTTTAAATAAGTTTTTTAAAAGTTTATGGACAAAATTTATTAAATTTAAGTTATAGATTGTTAGGGTACCATAAGAGCTAGTCCAACAGACTGAATGGTTGATCTGTGCAAGATGTAAAGTGGTATCCAACACTACCATTCCACTCATGTAACAGACTTCCACTTGCACAATGGAACTTCCTCCTCTCCCCTAAAGCCCACCCTCAACAACTATTCCAGAGGGCTGAGGGATTCTTCAGAGGAGATTTAGAGGGGGGTGTACAGCGAGGTGAAAAGGAAAGGGAAATCCTATGTGAACAGAGCTCCATTCAAGCAGCAGGTGCAACTTCAAGTTTGCAACCCCAGCTTGCCCATATACTCGGTGATCTTGAGCAAGATAAAACAGACTAAATCAGAGGGGGGAAACTGTAAAATAGACTTCATATAAAGTGTTGGAGCCAGAGCTGGATAAGTGAAACTCCATTAGCACAAGAGGACCTTGCTGATCTCTTCCACTACAAGCTGGGGGCCTCCCCAAATAGCCACTTCAGAAGCTTCAGGGACCATCTGGAACAGGGGTTGATGGGACATGAAGAGCTGCAATGGGACGGGGAATCAGGAGAATTCAGCAGGGCTGCTTTGTGCACATGGAAGTGCCTTTCAACTATCAGAAAACATCTCTGGATGCAAGCCAATGAATTACTAGAAGGTGTGCCTTATTTGCCCCTCCTAAATTACCAAATAAAAAGCCTATCTTACATTAGGAAAATAGAACTGCTAAAGGAGCTTGGTGAGACAGGTCCTATAAATTGAACATTGCTCACTCTCAACAATATGCAACTAGAAGCAGCAGCAATTACAAACAAGTCATTGCAAGTTCTAGTGTGTCCTATATTAGCATTCATAACATTTCAGAAATATGAACTGGGAGTGGCTGTGGAGCTATTAAAAAATAAAGACCATATGAGATACTGGAAACAAGAGAACATTGATCTGGGAGAGAAGGAATCTTGACCTCATTTACCATTTTAAAAAAAGGAAAGATACAATATCACTTAAGTCAAGAAAGGGGAACCTAATGTGGCCCTCCAGGCCTTTCTGTCTGGCCCTTTCGGCTCTCCACAGGCCACACTCCTTAAAGGAGGTTGTGGAGCTAGGCCTCTGAGTGTTTTTGTCTGGCTGGAATTTGTCCTTGAAGTGGTATTAAATCTTCTTTGCCTGGATATAAGATAGAGAGGGGTGTGAGACAGTGAATAGAAATCAGTCTATTGTATGAAGGTAAAATTTACATCCACTTGTCTACCCATTACTCATGTGGCCTCTGGAAGGTTGCCAGTAAGGGAATGTAGTCCTCAGACTGAAAAAGGTTTCACGCCCCTTACTTATGTGATACAGCAGGAAGCACTAATCATGGAAACCAGAATTTAAAAAACATCAACACCCTGCATTTGCCTCAAGCAGCCTTTATGAGGAGAGGGGGCATAAATACAATATTTTAAAATACACCAAATATTGTGCAGACATTCAGTAAGGACAACTGTAGCTCTTGTCTGCGATTCACAGCTACCATTCTATGACACAGCCACTAATGCTCATGAACAATCTCAACAGTGATGGAGAAGGAGGCAATTTTGTTGATTTCTCAGGAATGGAGGCACAACCTATAGGGGAGACGTCAATAATGCTCACAACCAAATTACAAGCATACAATCAGTTCTGAGACTAGAAGTCACAAGCCTTGAGGTACAGATCTAATCCTTGTGGTCTGATTAAACCTGACAAATAAAAGGACAAGGAAGCTGTTACCTATTTTCATCAGGCTCATGATTCATCTTGTCTAAACTAAGACAAGATTCCTATGATATGGCATACTTTCTGGATTCAGGAAGGTCTTCACCTTGTCATCCCCAACTCAAAGGATAAGTAAACCCTAAACAACTGCTGTCAGTCAAAGCAGATTGGGTTAAAGCAGAGCTTTCCAAACCTTTCATATTGGTGGCACAGTTTTTAGACATGCATCATTTTGTGAAACAAGTAATTCAGTTTTACTAGCAAACCAGAGGTTAAACTAACCCCTTTCTAGCCCTGGGAGGCATGCAGGAAGTGTTCATGCGACACACCTACACACTGTATTGCAACACACAGTTTGGAAGGCTCTGGGTTAAAGGGACTATACCCTGGCCAGGTGGAGTGCTATATCTTAACCGCTCCGGCACTCAACAAGAGAGAAGAATCACAAATGCAAGATGGTGCACCAACTTTATCATTTTTCTTCCACAAAGCCAAAGAAAATATTTCTCTTCTCACCTACGTTAACGATATAATTATATTTAATTGGAATTGGTGGCTCTGTTCTATCAATGAATTTTAGGTCAGTTGGAGCTAAAATGAATTTAGGGATAAGGAATGAAGTGGGGGCAGGAAGAAGAGGCCACCATTTGGATTTTAAGGAGCGGAGGATGCTATGGCATGTGAGAAGTAGACGTGGTAGATGAAAGGGAGCCAGGTATCTGTGCTCCCTCTCCATTCTGTAGGCACCCACAATTTCAAGGTGCTTTTTGTGAATGTTAGATCAACTAATGGGAAGTTGTTAACTTCTTGCTGCATTACTGAAACATGGCTGGAAAGCAAATGTGTGTCCAGACAGCTAGCTCTCAGTCTCTCTACATGGTGTCAAGGACTAGAGATAAGCCTTGGATTCTGCTGCTGTACCACCTGCCCTGCTGATTAACAATCTCCTTGTCTGAGCTTACAGGAAGAGTCACAGAGGTGGTCTGGCTGCTTTGCAGCTTATGCCAGTTGGTGACGTGGACAAATGTATTGGAGAGTTGAGAATTAAGGCCTATCATCTGCCTATGGATCCTTACTCTACCTAATTATTAAAATCTGCCAGGTTAGGGCTTATCACCTTTACCTTGGTGGCAGTTCATGCTTCTCTGAGAGTGCAATGCTTACTGATCTCAGAGAAGCAATGGTTAGACACCTGTTCCAAAAAAAAATAAATATGGAAATGTGGACCCTCTGGCTATTAATAACTATTAGCCAGTATCTCACGTTCCACTCTTCAATAAGATACTGGAAAGGGTGGTTTCATGGTTCCAGGTGTTTCTCTAAGACAGTGTTTTTCAAGCTTTTTTGAGCAAAGGCACACTTGTTTCATGAAAAAAATCACGAGGCACACCACCACTGTGTGCGGAGAGGGAGATGTCAGAGCCCCGCTGCTCTCTATGGGGAATCGGATGAGAGCGGACCGCCTGTCCGCTCTCATCCGATCCCATCCGATCTGATCCCCACCCAGGACGGATGGAAAATAGGGTGGACACAGTCCGGCGCCCGCCTAGTGGGTGAAAAATTGACTTAAAAAAAAAAATTCAAATTTTTCAATTTTTCCCACGGCACACCAGGCAACATCTCGTGGCACACTAGTGTGCCGCGGAACAGTGGTTGAAAAACACTGCTCTAAGATACTGATTGTTTACAGTAGTTCAATTCTAATCTGTTTTCCAGCCTAATTTTGGGGCATTTGTTATCCTCATTATGGAACTCCCTCCCACAGAAGTGCTCTTTGCTCTTTTCATTAGTGGCTTTTAAAGAAATTGGCTGCATTACATTCACTTTTAACCTATTTGAGGCTAGTCCAGGCTTTAAAAAGTAATTTATTCACTGCTGCTATATGGAGAGATCTATTATTTTATTAAGTGAACCACCCTGAGAGGGTCACACAGTCCTGAAAAGCCATATAAAATACCTTAATATACATAAATAAAAATTATCATAATCCTTTTCAAAGTACCAAATGACAAGATTAAAAATAAATTACAGAATTAAAACTTTTGGAATTGTATCCAACACAAATGTGAACTTTCGGTCAATTAACACCAGTTTATCTAACCACAGCATCCGCTAGCCAAAAAGCCAAGCATTTCAGTTGGGAGAATTGGACACAATTGTCCTGGCTTAGAAGCCTTTAGGGAAGGAAACACAAGCAGGGCGGGGGAACCAAAAGGAAATCCTCCGTTCTGAAAGTTAAAGTCCACAGGAAAAGGAGTGCCAACATGTTAATATCCAAAGTTGAAAAATGTGCTTCCCTTGGCAAAAATATGCCTGGTTTTTTAATTAATCGGTTTACATTAGGAAAATATTCCAGCTAAGATTGAAGTTTTTATAAGCCCTGGAAAAGCACCACACACAGCAAAAATAGCCCAACCATGCCCGATTAGCATAACAAGATGTTCTGTTAACATAACATGATGTCCCTCAACGATCTCTTGCATATGCAGCAAATACAAAAGCCAACTTCATAGCTGAAACCACCACATTGATCCATGCTATATTTTTTCTGTCATGATACTGATTAACAGTTGGCATTTCAATGGTGAAATCAGCTCACATTTCCGCTTTTAACCACAGAGGAAAGTACAAAGGGTGCACAGGGAGTATTCCTGAATTTAAGAGAATTTGCATGCAGCTATGTGGCTTTCTAGCAGGAAGCTTGGTATCCTTTGCCATAGAAAAGAGCTACTGCAGAACACAGACAGAAGCCATAAATGCTATTTGGCAGGAACAGCATCAGGCTCTAGCAATAGAGCCCCCTCCAACTTTGCTCACAGATTCAAGCATTTTCTTTTGTTTTGAATAGATACAAAGAGAGCTTTGGTTTCAGAAATATTTTCCTGGTAAACAGTATTCTGTAGTTCAAATCACTAAAGGAAGCAAGAAGTTAGATTACAGCAGCAGCACAGCAGAGGCAATCAAAAACCAAACATAAGAAGGTTGTGAACAGATTTTTTTTTTTTAAAAGGTGATCACAACTAATTAATTGTTGGATTTAAATAAATTGTATATTCCAGCTTTCTTAATAAAAGGTTTTTTAAAAGATACTGAAGCATGCACACGGTAATGTTAATAAAGCCATCTTTCATATTTTATTTCATTCTCAGATATAACAAACCAGAAACAAAATAGTCTCAAAAATAATAATCATGTGTGTTCTCAGTACCATCAATTAAAGCGATCCTTCACAAAAAAATAATTCCTAAGTATTTAATTGCTTTATCTGTAGGTTAAAATAGCAATCCTGTATTATAGTTCAGTTTATGAGGTTTTATTACAATCACATGGTACATAAACACTGTGAAATAATAATAAATATACAATCTTAGCATTGTTTCCCAACTGCACAACAGGACTTCTCCCAAAATCTTGCATTTGCATGTATAATTCATACAGGGCAGTAAAATAAAAAATAGCTTCACAATATTTCCACTAGTAGTAGTAGTTGTAGTAGTAGTAGTTGGCATCTGTCTGTCTTGAGAGACAATGGAGTACATCTCCAGGGGTGAAGTCAAACCGCTGTGTTAGCTGCACTGAAGTGACATCCCTGGGGCACAAGCTTGGGCAGTGTGTATAGAGGTCCTGGGCTGCCCAGACGACAAGAACCCTCTCTTGGTCTCACTGATGTGTCCAAAGGAAAGCAGAGCAAAAAATTTGCTGAAGTTGCCAAAATGAGGCATACAAGGCACCATCCAACCATCTTAGGAATTCCACTCCAGATTTGTCTAGGGTTTACTCCTTAGCACTTCTTCCAGTAGCAGAGGTTTCCTTCTCCTAGATAAGCTACCTTCCCAAGGTTGATGAGCCCTTTCCACTAGTGCAATTTTAATTATTTCACTTTCTAATTTGGTTGAATTACATAGGTCTTTGATTAAATATTTATTGGGTATCTCTGTAGGTTTCTTTGCAAACCACTTAGATTGCTTTTATTAAGTACTACAGTATATGCAACATAAATTAATCAAATCATTGGTTTCACCAGCAGACCTATTGTGCTGGTTTACCGGTATTTCTCAATGCTGTGCAACACAGGAATCCATCACTAGCACAAGGGCCTTTGAGTCAGCGGACTGACAGCATTGAATACAACCCTTGGACTGGGCCCCAGTGCAAAGAAATAAGTTACTACCTAAGTACTATGGGAATAAAACATGTATGGGGGACTTCTGGTCTTCCACATGTTGCTGACCTACAACTCCCAACACCCTTGGCCACTGGCTATGTTTGCTGGGACTGACAGGAGTTGTAATACAACAACAGTGCAATGCCAAAGGTTCCCCACACCTGGAACAGACATTTTTGCCTTTATAAAACATCAGACCACTGGTCTATTCAGTCCAGTATTATCTACCAAGCTTTGCAGCAGGTCTCAAAGTTCACAGAAAGCAACTCTTCCTTACTCTTCAACCAGATACCTTTTTCTTCAAGATGATAGGTGCTGAACCTAGGACTTACATGTCAACCCTCTCTCAATGCAATAGTTCAGAGGGTCAGCCAACTTCCTCCCCTATTGCAACGTGGATCTCAGGTCTGTTTGCTTAAAATTACTTTGATCTTGTGCACTTTCACCATGGCTATTTAAAGTCTTATCAACCGTGCAAAGAAAATAAATAAAAGGGCAAGATGGGAAAACAAAGCTTCATAAGGCGGCTTCAGAGAAGGCTGCCTCTAGATTATATAGAACATTTTATGGCAGAACATCCCATGGCAGAAAAACCAATGCAAAAATCAGTTACAGAATACCAGATACTGTGGAGTGGGGAAATATTTTTTACAAATACTGGAGAAGGAGAGCGCCCCTTTACAAAGCACTTCAGAATCAGTCACACATCATGGTTTCATCTAGAGTACAGGTATAAATGAGGCCTTTTAAAAAGCACATTTCATTTTATGCT
The DNA here is from genome assembly GCF_965113315.1 of Podarcis vaucheri. Lineage (NCBI taxonomy): Eukaryota > Metazoa > Chordata > Lepidosauria > Squamata > Lacertidae > Podarcis > Podarcis vaucheri. Next base: position 23,621,130 of record NC_138749.1, read on the forward strand.
GGACAATTTAATCTTCACACTGGAAAGTTTAACAGATTGTCACTAGGTTTATTAAGCAACACTTTATGTTGACAAGCAAGTATTAGGCATACTTTCTCACATGAGAAAGACTTCTTTTTATAATCTAGCATTTTTCTATTCCATATAAAGCCTGTAAAATCAGCCAATTATTTAAAACCTGTCTCCACCCTAAACTGGTGTGCACACACTAAATGAAAAAGAAAAAGAAACTGGTAACTATGCCAGTCCATCAGAGAAAATCCAAAGCAAAGAGGAGTGTTTAAAGCATCACAAAAATCACAAAATACTGAGCAACTACTGAAAAGCTGAACTTGAAAGCTTGTGCACTACTTTGTAAATTTTGATGGTACCTAATGGAAAGTATTACACTACTGTCACTTTTGCGTAAGCAGAAGTAAAAGGGAGTGAATGACCATGAACTTTGTACACAGCATCTGAGTAACAGGAAGAACATTCAAATACTTCTCCTTCCAGTATACGCTTCTTCTTTCAATAGGACTATGGGAGTGGGAAACTGGGGACAGACAAACTAATAGCCATTTCATAACCACATTATTGTATAACATAAGCCAGAGTTGGCACAATACTGAACTAGACTAGACTATCACCTCGTACTACATGAAGCGCACCGTGAAACAAAAGTACTAAACATAAAGCCCTTCTGGATATAATGGGAACCATCCTTTCCCTTGGCACACTGGAGTTTCCATAGCATGCAAGACTGGAAACATTTCCAGAACTTACTTTAAAACCATGTCATTTTTATATTGTGGGACATAAACCAAATTGCAATGTATGTTTTAAGTAGTAAAATATTTTAATAGAATATATATAGGTGCTCATATTTCTAAGGTAGCAAAGAGCTCCAGTAATGGGCATCCTAAAATGTGTGTGTGTGTGTGTACACACACGCGCGCGCACACACACACACACGTTTTAACAAATGTGAAGGGCAGTTTGGGATTTTTCTTGGGTGGAAAACTAACCCTTCATCCTTTCCAGCAAAATGTGAGAATAACCATTATAAAATTTTCTTTTTTAAAAAAGCCACAGCTCTGGCCAAAGCAAATGCAAGCAACTCTTGAAGGGAGAGGAATCTCCTGCAGAATAAAAATCTTTCTGTATTTTGAAGGACATGGTAATTCTCCTTGAGAAGCTTCACTTCTGAAGTTATGCCGTAAGTGTGAATATACGCTAAGCAATAAGTTCCTATGTAACAATCCAAACCATCATTTCATGGAGTATGGAAAATTCCCTAAAAAACATTTGACTATGCCAGTCAAAGTACCCTTTAATTTTTGCAACAAGTGTGGAAGATGGAGACTTCATCCAGGTTTTCTCTTACTTTTCAAAAAGCCCATTCACAGGCCCACGCAGTGCACTGGATCTGGGCGTGCTAGGGATGCTCTTTCTCTCCCCCACCCCACACACCTGCTAACTGCAGGGTAGCTCCAAAGGTTTGATTATATATGATTTCCATGTATATGGAATTGGGCTTGATGCATAGATGAGGGATTACTGTCAATCTTTGCTGTCAGCTTATCTAACTGATCTAATATAGTAGCAAATACTAGTATAATCATAAGGACGCTGCTCAGGACAGTACAACTATATTTTATGAGAGTTAACTGCAGCCATTTGGCAACACATGTAGCTAAACTACTACAGGCCTGCTCATGCAGAAAATCCTATCAATTATAGGTCAATTAAAGAGTCAAGGGGCATTTTGGAGTTTTATTTTTTTCACAGTAATACCACCTTGAGACTCATTCAATCATTCCCAAGAAGAGACACACCCACTAAATACAAAGATGACAAAAGCTGTTGTTTCCAAGGTAAAGCCAGGAGATTCCCAGATGGTCCAAGGATGGACTATCAGTATTACAAGAAAACATAACAGAAGCAACCAGTTTGTGAGGTCTTATTAGACACATGTGCATACAAAGCATGGCATTAGGCTTATCAGAGAACTATTTAAATCACAGTTCTCTCTAAACCTTCGAAATTTGGAATAGGCACAAGTTATTTCTGATTTTATTCATATTTTAAGAGAATACTAGGAAGACTATACAAAGCAGACAAAATTGTTCCATACAGTGTTTCTTATTTACTGTCTCCTAATTCACAGACCCAAACATACCACTTAACTGTCAAATGCCAGTTTAATTGCACTAAAAAGTGTTGTATCACACAATTCATCAGTTTGTCACATCACTTGATGGTCATTGTTTAAACTGGTTTAAAACGCCCATTTTGTTTTACTTGTAAACATACAACATTAGTTACTGGGATTTAAATCTTCACTACATATTCAAAGTTTATTCCACCAATATGTTCTGGCATCAAGAGTCATCCAGATTTGGTCCATATGGGGAAAATTGGGGGAAGGGGGAAATATCATTGTTTTTGTTGCTATTTATTTATTGTTTTACACTTTTTAACACACACGCAAATACAAAGAAGGTTTCATATGGTTGAAATAATTGCTGTCAAGAGAAAAATGCCAGACTGCATGATAACAGATTTGGGTATATAAAACTATGCAAGAGGCAAAGCAATTTCTATACTTCCCACATGGTCAAGCCAATTGAAAATATGTTCCTTAGTCAACCAATTGTAAAAGTGCTTCTCAACAACAACTCTGAGAACATGTTTCAGTTGCCCTTACCTCCAGCTCTTCTCCAAGCCATATTTATGGGCTGTTTCTCCATAAAAGGGGCAAATTTGTCTACAGAACAACTGGACTGTCTAGCACAGCAATCTGAGTATCTACACAAAAAGCCAGAACAGAAGCCCCAGTTGTTAAGTCCTTAACAATTTAATGCATGATTTACAGATGGGAATAAAAGCTACAAACCCCTCAAGTATAGTTGTACAACTTCCTATTAGATAGAAAACTGTTATAATTAATTGGTGGTAAGATAGGCTTTGATGACTTCAGGCTAAACTGTCTTATTGCCCTGCTTTCAAAAGAAAACAACTAGTGTGATGCCCAAAACCAACTCTGGCTTAGTAAAAGCATAGTTTGGTTTCTTTCACTTCCTCTGCAGCAAACAGAATTATGATGAAGGTTAACTGCCTCTGGGCCTGGGTATGGTAGACTGCCATTATGCTACACAATGACAGCGCTCCCCAGTGCTGTTCTTGGCAGCAAGAGTATCACAGGCATGACCAACCACTGAGAAACTATGCCAGACCAGGGGGGGCGGGCGATTTTGCAATTTAAGCCCTTCTGCTTTGTTCCACAATAAAATGTGATCTTTTAATACCTTGGGGAACTTAGGGAATATTTACAACAATATTTTGAAAGTAAGCCTTTCCAATTTAAGATCACTCCCCATCTTTAAAAAACTGTACAACAATCACCAACACATTTACCAAGAAGCTTTCCCATTGATTTCAGTCCATTGAAAGCATGTTTATGATATCTTCTGTATCAAGAATGCATCCTACAAACAATGGCTGCCTAAAGCATTAGACAGCAGAAGAATGACAAGGCACATGGGCAACAGCACAATTAGTTTGCCACCTTTATTAGGCATGCACCTTATGTCTTAAGTGCTGTCGTTTCCCCCAGCATTTAAACGTAACATTTCTGTGTGTTACGTATCTGTTAGAAGAAACCCTGTCAGAAGAGAAATGGCAACCTTTTATACGGCCCATTTATGCTCTTCTTTCTGACCCAAAAGAGAGAACTTCTTAGAAGCCTTAGAAACTGCTGGCACTGCCATCAGCTTCTACACCTAGAAATCTAGAGTTCTACCACTAGACATCTAGAGTTCTGTCATCTGGTGTATCTATAAAGGCTCAGAGAGAAAAGAAAGCAACATTTTCTGCCTCAGAAGTCTATTATCCCTGTGATGGTATGATAAGTGGTATTACACAGAACCTTGGGACTCACAGTGAACAAGGAGAGTGGTAATACTCAAGCAATGCAGACTGGTCTACAGGCCCACAGAGAACTGGTCACAGTAAAAAGGTAAAAGGCCCCTGGACAGTTAAGTCCAGTCAAAAGCAGCTATGGGATGTGGCACTCATCTCGTTCCAGGTCAAAGGAGTGGACATTTATCCGCAGACAGCTTTCCGGGTCATGTGGCCATCATGACTAAACCACTTCTGGCACAGTGGGACACCATGATGAGTGACAGAGTGCACGGAAACACCATTTACCTTCCCACCGAAGCAGCACCTATTTATCTACATGCACTGGTATGCTTTCAGACTGCTACGTTGGCAGGAGCACAGAGAACTGGAGCAATCTCAGATCTGTATTGAAGCTGTAACCTTCTACCTACAGAGAAAAGAAGTCAAATGACTGGAGGATCAAACTAACTAAAAGTAATGTTTATGCCAGAGACCTAAACTACACATTGCTCTTGTTCAGATAAAGGAAGGAAATCACTTTTTGTTGCAGTGCTGGGGAGTGGAAATGCAGCAGAAAGTGGGGGCAACTAAATTTTGCTACCTCCTGGTTTTTTGCCACAATTTTAAATGGGAAGGGGCATACACACTTAACACACTATGGGAGAAGTTACCGGGGGGGGGGGGGCAGAATAAGGGAAACAACTAGCTGGAAAAGGATTAGATGCCCCTCCCCACTGCTTCTCCTTTACTGTACCCCCTTGAAAGGATAATCAGGCAGCCGTAACACACATTTGGTTACAACCTGTTTTTTGGGCCCCATCAGCAGTATTCCACAATACAACACTAGACATGTCTACTCAGAAGTCCCATTGATCTCAGTATGGCTTACTTCCAGGTGAATGGGTATAGGACCGCAGCCTTAGTCACCCTGCAGCAGCATTTTTACAGAAAGTAGGCAAGCAAACCTGAAGTGCAGCGGAACTTAAATTACTCACAGCTTTGGAAGCAAACATCATAATTAAAGCCAAATGTAAATTAAACACCAGAATTGTTTCATCAGCTGTATTAGGAGAGCAGTAATTTAGAGTCATTGACAGGAAATAGGAAAAATGCATTTCCTCATTGCACCTAGAGCCAAGTGTTTCTATAGGGTAGAACTATAGCCCCAATTGCTAAATATAGTGTGAGTCTTTGTGTTTTCTAGAAAATGGCACATAGGATTATTCTACTTGTATCCTTCAAAATCCTGGATTCATAACTTCCCTACTGAACAACATATGTAACATGGGACTTCAGCTAAAAATAAATATGGTCTTTCAGCAATAAATTAAGAGTTTATAATTCTTAGCATTTTGAATGTTCAAGACACTTCACACTGTTGTTGGCACCTGTCTGTCTTGAGAGACAATGGAGTGCATCTCCTCTGTGAAGCAGAGGCCTGGGCTGTGTGTATGGAAGTCCTAGGTTACCCAGACTCCAAGATTGCCCCCCCCCTCAGCCTTGCCGATGTGGTCCAAAACAAAGCAAAGCAATACATTTGGCACCAGCTTGGCTGCAGGAGTTGCCGGAAGGAGGCGTACAAGACATCCAACTGCCTTAAAAACTCTACTCCGGATTTCTGTAGAGTTTACTCTTAGCCTTTTCTTCTCCCAAAGATGCCCCACAAGGCAGCAGATAACACACTGTGCATGCACTTTGACTAATCCAAAGGGCCAGACTTCAAGGTAGAGATACTGAAGCTGATCAAACAGCTTTCCTAACACATGGCCCTAATGGGTGATATCCACACAAATGTTATTAGCCACTTCCACATGTTCCAATTAAGAACATACCATTTAAAAACACAGAATAAGCAGCATCGATTTTTGATTACTCAGACCAGGGGTAATCAAAAGGCAGTTCAGCATGTACTGGTAGATCTATGAGTGATTATCAGTAAGATCAGCAAGGGTTTCTAACGAGTCCCAGTATTTTTTAAAAACAACAACACCCACAACAACTAAAAGGCTTTCCGCCATAAATATATGTCCACACACACAACACAACACAACCCATTACCTAGCGCTTGGCTGTGGTTGGTGGATCTTGAAAGTTCTAGTTTGGGGGGAAATCTCCAGAAAGGAAAATACATTGTGATTGGGTGTTGGGTGACAGAACATGGAGCACAACCCACCAGAATATTTTTTAGGCAAAGGTCTCCTTTAACTGAGAACTACACAAAATAAAAGCAATCCTATCATAATCAGTCTTTAATTGGATTAATTCTTGCTGGAGCCTGCCCTACATTACTTCTACACTTAGAATCTGAGATTGCAATACAAAATACCCACAATGTTTAAAGACTGAGGCTAACACCCGTAGAACACAAAAATCTCTAAGTGATTTAACCAATCCTGTCTTTAAAAATCTTTCCTTTTGGACTGCTGTGCAAAGCGCTCCAACAGAAACCAACCACAGATCTCCCACTGGTTTCACCCTATCAGATTCCTGCTGGCAGCAGCCAAAATATAGAGAGCCTGGCAGACAAGCAACAAGAATTTCATGCAAACATCAGATCACCCTACAAGCTACTACATGAAAGGCATGCCACAGGGCGACTGGCAACTATGAGGACCAGGATGCAGGATGAGGTAGGTTTGATCTGATTCAACAAACACTTCTTATGTTATTATGCTCTTTGTCTCTTACCACTCTCTTGAATTAACATCATAACCACTCTTGTAAAAACAAAAACAAAAAATCATTCAGTATTCTCGAGCACACAGAAATAGGTATCCTGCTATTTCATGTCTCTGAAATTAAGTAATGTAAGAAGCAGGTCAGGTATTAGACCCATAGCTAGGCTATTTATATCCTGCCCTTAATCTGAATATCTCAGGACAGGGTAACACCAAATTCAGCCAAATAACCCTATCAGCATCAATAAAATCACAAAAGAAGGTAAAAATTCAATTTTTAAAGATCAGAAATCCAAATATATCAGGTTTTAAGCTCAGACTGAAATAACAGCAGTGCATGTTCTAGCAAGATTTCATAAAGCAAAGAGTTCCAAGGCAGGGGAACCACCTCAAGTCAGCTCCAGTTATAAAGCTCCCACAATAAGGACGATAAGGAGAGCAACCCTGGTAAATTAGGACTAAATAGGGAGAAGTTCTTTTTCAAGTATTTAGATACCAAACCGTTCAGGGCTTTATGAGTCATCTGTAACACCTTAAAATTGAGACTGGGAATGTATTGGCAGCCTGTGCAAATCTTTTAAAAACAGATGTGGGAACTCCACTCAGAAGCCAAGCCACTTCATTTTGCACTACTTGGAGTTTCCAGGTCATCTTCAAGAACAGCCCCAAGTAGACAGCATTATAGTAATCCAAATGAGACATTATTAACAGCATAGATTACTGTGGCCAGAGTATCCCTATGCAGAAACAGCCATAGCTGGGGGAAAGCATTCCATGCTGCTGCTGCAATGTAGTGTCACGTGGTAGAATCCAACAGTGCGCAGGCACACACACTCCCAACCTACACACTTGTTCTTTCAAGCAGAAAGAAGCACTGTCAAGAACAGGTCATTCACATAACTCCTGGAGCCAGGAACCACCAAACTAAAGCATCTGTATTATCAGGATTCCGTTTTAATTTATACACCCTCAACCAACCTATTACAGTGATCAGAGACTAGTCCAGCACCTGCATGACCTCACCTGATTCTGATGACAAGAAGAAATACAGCTGGGTGTCACCTGTATAGTGGTGCCACCCAATAGGAGCTACCATTTCACTTCGTAAGACATGAGAGATCATCTACAGCACTGTAACCACCTTTGATGCTTGAAACAGAATGATGCAAGATACAACTGACATCACCGCTTGAGATATAATTATCAAATCACCCACCGTAACCTCAAGTATACATAGGTAAATTATTAATATAATCCCTTGGAATCTCAGGTTTGCAGCTTGCAAAGAATTACTGTATTACCTTCTGCCCACTCTTTGCTGCTGGGGCTTCTCTTTGGCTATATTTGGGGAAATGCAATCTTCGTTATCACAAACCCTGGTTCATGTTTTCCATGTTTCCCAGTTCTGGTTTGCTAGCTCATCAGAAGCCATTGCTTATGCCCTGCCAACAATTGTTCAACTTGCTTAAACATGGCTTGACATATCTGAATTGAGCTTCTGGAAGTATCAACTATTTCATCCAAATGTTGAACGCCACTGAACCTGAAGAAAACCACTCATGAACTCTCCCTTTTTCAGTTAAATGGTCATCCATGAACTATACACTGTATTCAAGTAAGGAGCATGTACTAAAAATAAAAATAAAAAATGCTGCATGCATCCTTTTTTTATTCAGATGCATTAGCTGGCAGATATAAAACCAGTTCCAGAAACTTTTCTCCATTGGGAGAAATGTATATCATTATTACTATAAAGCATTTGTATAGCACTTAATTCAAGAAGCTTCACATATACATGAACTTGAAAGTATTACAGTAACCCTGTAAAGTAGGTCAATATAAAAAAGATGGAGATCTGAGATTGAATTTTTATTTAGAAGATTTATAAACCACTACCTAAGCGGTGTACAAACTAGCCTTAAGCCCGCTACTGGGTTCATGGTAAAAACCAAGGCCTTTCAAATGCATAACCACTAGCAATATAATTTATTAGCAAAAGAAAGAAACCTGCATGGATTTTATAACAGCATGCCACAAACAGGATACTAGTTTCCTGTTCACTCCTCTTTGCAGGTTTTTCGTTTACAGTATTCAGAGGTACAGATTTTTCTCATATATTCTCCCATGCAGAAAAATGGTCACACTGAAATTGGCCTGTTGCCTCTTTGCTGCTTGCTGTCAGAATTGGAAAGGATTTCAAATAGATAAGGTAAGACATAGCTCAAGATCTTACGTTAACTTTGACAGAAGACAATTGCACAGAAATTCCCTCATTCTTTCTATTTAAATGCCAGAATAGACACAGCAAGAAGTTCCCTCACTCACTCTTCTTGCATTGTGACAAATTTTCAACTACTGTACTTTAATCTGTAATGTTTAGCATTGGTCAAACTGCCAGTACTCATCAACTATAGATATCAGTCATCATTCCTAGTAATTAAATGATGAGTGTCTAGCAAACTAAAAGTACCACTCGCCAAGGAAAAGTCTCTAAACATTTAGTTATAAAGGCAATTGATCATTTAGTACCAAAATTACATTTAAGTCACAATCCTTATCATAACAAGGCTCTCTAAGGCCACACAACATAAAACTGCCTAATGCAAAAGGATAAGAAATCTTACCATTCTTGAGAAAAGAAAACCTGCACACTACTCACTTTTTCCCAGTTAGCTCTCTAATGGATATTCATTTCCTCATTTGATCAGAAAAAGGGAAAATAATATTCAGAAAATAAAGCCTAGAAATGAGTGTTCACATCTTGTGACCAAAATGGGAAGACCTATTTCTTCACAGCTTGTAAGGATGACAAACAGCAGCTATAGACAAAGAAAGCTGGACGCGGTTACCAAGGAAATCTGCATTTTTTTACATCAACAACCTGAACAACCGTTCACGGCTATTCCTTTTTTTAAAAAAATACAAGCCTGTCCAGATAGGAGGGAAATGATATCACCAGTTTTTCAGTAAACTTCAGCTTCATGACAACAAACCCTACCAGCGCTGTCCTACCTACTATCAGTGTACAGAGGCAGGTTTCTTAATTTTCGGTGTACACTAGTGATTCAAACCAATTCTTACATCAGTCCACTCTACACAATCCTGCTATGGACAGAAGAAGCTGCAGTGACCAAGTTTCTTCAGGTGAGACAATTGGGGGTGGACCTCCGAATTTAGGTGAGTTTAGGGATGGAAGAAGCACAGAGAAAAGAGCAGTGACAATAAAATGTGATGGCAAGCGGGGAAGATGGCAGAGCACATGGGGGAAGCAAGTATGGTATTTGCAGCCCACTGCCCCACCGCCCTCTTTTTCCAAGCCTTCCTCACAGCCTTGGCGGCGGGAGGTGGGAAAAGCGAAGTTTAGCCCCTTGACATGCAGTGGAAGCCAAGCAGACCAGGACACACGTATCGCATATGTATGTATGTTCACACGCACCCATATTTCAAGCGCGTATTAAACGCGAGTTTTTTTTTTCTACCGCATGTGAAACTCCACACACCGGATATCAATATAGGTACGGGATATATATGTACATATGCGAATGCTGCTCTCAGGCGTAGTTCGCGAAGCAGCTCGCAAAAAAGCAGCGCCCGCCCCGCGAAACAAGGGTGTTGTGTGAAGGGGGGGGGGACGGGAGAGGGAAAAGAAGCGCGTAGCGAAGGAGCATCCCCGGCGTCAAGCCTCCCTTTCCCCGCAGCCGCCTCCCTCCTCCCCTTTCCCCTCAGGGCGGCCGGCCGGCCGGGACGTACCCAGTATCAGGCACACCAAATCCAGCGCCACATAAGGGAGCCTCGTCTTGTCAAACATCGCGGCGGCGGCGCCCGGGACTCCGTCTGGACCGCGCCGGGCTCACGAACAGCGGCAGGGGCGCGGAGGCTGGGAGCCCGAGCTCAGCCGCATCCAGCCACAGGGCCGGCTGAGGCGACGAGGGAGGAAACGAGGAGGAGGAGGAGGAGAGAGGGGGTGGCGGGTTTCGCAGAGCACGCTCCCTCTCTCCCCGACGGCACCACAAAGCGCCTCCTGAGGCGCCGCCACTATTATGCGGCCCTCGCGGACGACGGGCTGGTGCTTTAAGGGAGGGGAGGGGAGCGACCAAGGGAGGGGGAAGGCGGGGTTCGCGCAGGCTCCGCCCACACCGCCGGCGTGCTCCGGCTCGCGGCGACGCCGCCGAGCGATTCTCTCCCACCCCCGTCAATGCCCTTCATCCTACCAATCTTTCTTTTTTGTTGACTTCCGACGCGGCCAATCAGAGCTCTCTTTCCGACGTTTCAAGTACGTTTCTCCACCAGGAGGCTGGCAATCGCCCTTCATTTCCCGCCCCCTACGCTTTCCAGATGGGCGCGCGCGCGCGCGCGGTTTTTCTCCTCACAGTTTGCCGGAAGCGGTCATGGGCATTTAAAGGAGGAGATGTGATTTTTGCTCTCTTCACTCCCCTCGCCTCGCCCTGTCTGTCAGTTCTTAAAAATACAAATGAAAGAAGTATTTTTTTAAAAAAAAATAACAATAAAATTCAGGGAGGTGGTTTAATTGTGATAAAATTATGCAAGGGAGAGATTGGACACGTGTTTTCCATTACATCTGTCTATATAAGCTACACTTGCATTAAATAAAACCCAACATGTCCTGGGGAGTCCCAGCTGCAATGGATTGCGACGGGTCTTAGTCAGAAACGTTGACTCTGAATCACTGTAAAGCCCTGGAACTTACTAGCTGAACTTTTATATCTCAACCTATATTGTAATAAGGTTGTAATAAGATATAAAATACACAAATTGCTCCACTGACATAGTGGGACAGCAGAAGAGTCCGAAATGTGTATGCAACTCTGAATTTGTTATATATAACAAAAGGAATTATATTTCAAATGTGCTTTCAAATTCCAGGAAGTGTTGGCTCTCTGATTTTATTGTCTAAAACCTTATTGGAAAAGTGTGTGGGATGTGGAAATAAGTTGATTACCCATATTAAAATGATTTGCAACCCATGCCTTGACATCTTAATTATCTGTTTTGAATGCAAGAGATTGTAGTATGCAAATCAGTTATAAAACCAAGAGATCAGTGATTCACTCACTGATAATAACAGACCTAACACTGTACAATCTGGAAATACTGCATTTTAGCTGAAAGGAAGGCTGTTCCATACACACCAATTCAATGACTATATCAGGGGAACTATGTTTTTCCCTAAGGAAGGGTGTTGTTGCTGTGGTTGTTGTCAACATAAAAAAATGATATTTTGCCCCAAAATTTTACCCCCTGGCCCAGTTTGAAGCTTCCACTGCAATTGTTATACAGAATATGGTTATGTAACATATAGAATTGACTGCATACAGGACTTAACACCTGAATATGTATTTGTATTGGAAGACAACACTCTGTTTGGTAACTGGTTTTAAAAATTTAAATAAAATTCTTAATAATAATAATAATCTCAATCTTTTCCATTATTCTATATTTCTGAGTATGTATTTATTACTGGCATTTCAAAACTACCACTTAGTCCTTTGATGCTACAACATGGGTCAGCAAACTTTTTCAGCAGGGGGCCGGCCCACTGTCCCTAAGACCTTGTAGGGGGCCGGACTATATTTCTTGGAAGGGGGGGAATGAACGAATTCCTATGCACAATATCGACACCAGGCAGGCCCCACAAATAACCCATAGATGCATTTTAAAAGGACACATTCCATGCAAGAGCACCAGGCAGGCCAGGCAGTATTGTAGATGATAAAAATTAAAAATACAGTGGTGCCCCGCAAGACGAATGCCTCGCAAGACGGAAAACTCGCTAGATGAAAGAGTTTTCCGTTTTGGAGGTGCTTCGCAAAATGAATCTCCTATGGGCTTGCTTCGCAAGACGACAATGCTTTGCGAGTTCCTGCGGGTTTTTTTCCCTTCCCCCCCCTTTTTCTAAGCCGCTTATCCGCTAAGCCGCTAAAAGCCGCTAATAGCGCTAATCCGCTAATCTGTCAATGGGCTTGCTTCGCAAGACGAAAAAACCGCTAGACGAAGAGACTCACAGAACGGATTCTTTTCATCTTGCGAGGCACCACTGTAATTTTTTTCTTACCTGCACTGATGATAGTCATTGTTTGAATGGGGGGAGGGTCATCACCTGGGTTTGGTGCTGTGTTGTGGCCTGCTGGGCCTCCTGCTGCTGGCACCACTTCCACACTTCGGGGGTGGGATGGGGGCCCTCCTGCCAGCAGTGGAGGCCGGATCACCACCACGCAGCCAGCAGGGAGAGCTCCTGCCTGTTCTCCCCACCCTCTCTCTTTTCCCTCCCCCCATAAATCGCCTCCTCCCCCACCCTGGATGGTGCCTCTTTTCCCGCCAGGGGCAACTCTGCCTCCTTTTCCTCCTCCTGCACCTCCTGAAGGAGGGCTTCGTGTGAAAACGCATGGCAGCTTCACTCTTTTTTGTCTTTTTTCCCAAGGAGCTCAGACAGCGGCCAGGCCGAGTTAACGACCCTCGCGGGCCTGATCCAGCCCACGAACCGTACTTTGCCAACCCCTGTGCTACAACAAAACTACTCAATGCAACATTCTCAGCATTCAAGCATCATGTCCAAACTATTTCACCTTACAACCTCACTGACACTTACAAGAAATAGTTGAGCAATAGATTGTCAACCTACAAGGCAACAGAGCAATGTCAAACAGGATTTAGCAGACTGACAAGTTCTCGAATTATAAATATTAAAGATTCCTTGTATTGTTTCCTGATCCTTTGAGTTCAGGTTCAGGACATTTTCCATAGTGTGTCATTAAGAACGCTTTTTAGTCTGGAATATGCTACTTGTTAATATTGTTAGTAAGGCATAGAAAGCAAAAAAAATTACAATATTACATGACTGAAATTGCATTCTAGCAATAACCAACATTTTGCAGTTGAATTATATGTGGGGGGAATCTAGTTTAAGTGAAAATGGCCTCATGCGCTGTGAAAATGGAGCTCAGTTGGCAAGGTGGTAAACTAGGATGACACAATAGAGACATGGGTTAACAGTAAAAAGAATTTAACAACAACTATAGGTCTCCATGCAAATAAATAAATAAATAAATAAATAAATAAATAAATGCAAATAAAATTACAGAAATGATTGTTCAAGCACTTTCTACAAAGCCGAGTTTCTCTTCTGCCTTTCCTTATATGTGATATCTAAATGACTAGTCACTAGTGGGCCGTAGAACAAAATGTTGCAGTGCGGAGTGCTCCTGCATCCAACTAAACCAGTCATTCCATTACCATTCCCCTCCACTTCTCCATTTTAATAAACCTGCTGATACTTCCACTCTTGTGCAAGGATGTTTTAGCTATACAGGCACTCAGATAATGAGTCAGTATCATGGCATACAATCTAGTGGACATTACAAGAATCACTTTGGATTGTAAAAAAATAATAATTAAGAAGTTTATGCAATGTGCATACTATTACAATAAGATTGCTGGAGTTAAACTATTAAGTGCTTGCAATCTTTATTTCGATTCATGAGTTCTGGGTAACTACACTTAGTCCCAGGTAGATTTGTCTAATCACACTTTAGTTATTTCTGACATTTATATCTCACCCTTCAAGGGCCACTTGACATTCCCAAGACTACTTACAAAAGAGTAAATAATACAAATATTACAAAACATGAATTTATTTATTTATTTGAAGAATATAGGACAGTCTAACACTCTACTCTATTACAAGTTATCACAGATTCAAATACTTAAAAGCTTTTAAAATTACACTGCTCATAAGGCAAAACAAGAAATCACTTTGAGAGGGGCTTCTAAACCTGCATAAAAGATAGGTCTAAACTCTAGGCACAGATCCTTGAGTGGTAAGAGTAGCGAGGGGGAAGCAAAAATGTGTTCTGAAATGATGATGTGTTCTGAAATGATGATGCGTTTTTTAAAATGGCTCCAGTAAGAAGGCTTATGATGCTTCTTGCAGTGATGTCAGAGGCACTGCCTGATAAGAGGCTAGGACACAAGTGCTATTCCACTGCTTCAATACTAACAATTTTGTTGTGTTTACCGTAGCAAGAATCTGTAGGTGAGATTATGTAAATGTTGCAGTATTGCATCTGCTCCACCAGAACAAGTATTTTCACAATCTCCCTTCTCCTCCTCCCTGACAGTGCTCTGGGGGGAATCTCCCAACCCCACAGAGATGATGGGGGGGGGGGTGTACCTGGTAGAAGGAGAGAAAGAAAGCGCCAATTGCCCTAGTAGAACTTCTTGCACAGGCTCCCACTAGCAAAACTATATAGTTGAATATGGTCCATTGTTTCCCGCAAACATTTGGTGCTGGGAAACTGCCATTCTCCTGGAGTGGAAGTATTTATGGAGAGGATGACATCTGGATTACACTCACTGAATTAGCATATGTATATCTGCAAAACAAACGCAACCCAGCATCTGTAAGATCCTAGAGAACTGCAACAAGTACGGATGAAGCATATACTATACTTTGATAAATACAGCCTTAAAATTTATGGGAAGCATCTCTGTAGGGCAGGATTTTCAGAGCTTCTAATAATACTATTCATCTGTGCTCACAGAGGTCAGCAATGCTTTGTGTTGAGCCATAAACATAACAATATTTTTTTCCCATTGCCAGCTGTACCAAGGGAACTCATTAGTTCACAACAGTTTTCATTTTAAAACACTAATAAAAGTCCATTGAACCAAACTCAAACTTCTCATATGTGGACATACAACTCCCAGCACTCGCTGAATTTTGTTACAATATCAAAATAAAAATTGACGTCACGGGATGCAGTGGGGGAGGAAACCCACAAGATTAAGTTAAAAACAGACTTCACAATGTGATTCTCACAGTCCTCTGTTGGATCAGCCACTACGGTTTGTTCGGAAACTACTTTAAGGGTCACATGCCAAAGCATTTACATTACAAAAAAAGTGCAAATCCACTTTCAGCCAAATGTAGTTATTGTGGGAACCAGCCTACACAATCACACTGAGGATGTGAATCACCGAGCATATGAAGCTCCTCTTGGGATCAGGAACTTCCCCCACTGGGACTTAAGACAGAAGTTGGAGGGTGTTTTGTGGGTCACCTAACCCAACCTCCCACTCATGTCCAAAGTGAGAGCACTCCAAAACAGGTAGCAGGCTGTGGAGTGGGGCAGAGATGTCATCATGACACCAAAGTGACTGCAGCTTACATAGGTGGGGCAGGGCAGGACGTCAGAGCTGAGTGGGTGAGTTGGCTGAGACAATCTGGTACTTCCTTCGGTGCACCCATTCATCAACCTTGTTCTACCCTGCCACATCGCCATCCAGACAAGTTGCAGCATTGCCAGTGTGAGGAGCTCTGCCCCATCGCAAGGGTGCTACTGTCCCCATCAGATGGCCATCCAGCCTCTTCCTGAAGACCTCAAGTGAAGGAGCGCCCACCACTCCTCTAGGCAGTGTTATTTTTCTTTTATCTTGGGACCCCAGATGTGGACTAGAACTCCTATACTTCCTAGTCAGTTTAGCCAATGATCAAAGATGATGAGAGTTGTTGTTAAACCACCTCTTTTTTATTAATTAATTATTATTATTATTATTATTATTTTGAGTTTTATACATTTCAATAATGTTACAATCAATTTAACATTTCAAAACTCGACTTAGTTCCCCCTTTCCACAGTTCCTTAAATTTATTTTTAATATTTTCTGCATATCCAAATTAACTTAATTTGCTCATTTATTCATCTACTTTAAATATATACTCTTATAAAACTGCAGGTTATTACAATAATCCTGCTAATATTCTTATCTGTTTACAGTGTATTTGTAAGTATTCAATAAGCCATTTCCATGTTGTAGTTTGTTAAGGGTTGCTGAGAATTGTACTACTGTACAACGAACCAGAATTCTCGGGATGTGGGTGTGAAATGTGCTGTCATTGATAAAAACACTGAAGACTATTGTGTTTCCTCCATGTTGATGAACCACCATTAATAAGCACTCTTAAAAAGAGAGAGAGAGAGATAAGATTCATCTGTCAAGATTTCTTCTTAACAAATCCATGCTGACTCCTGCTAATCACTCCACTAATAAGATGCTTACAAATTGACTTCTTTGTCATCTGTTCCTAGTATCTTCCTTGTTTTCAGAGACAAACTGACTGGTCTCAAGTTCCCTGGGATCACCTTTTCTTGAAGATTGAGACATCTGTCTGTCTCCAGCTCTGTAACACCTTATCTGCTTTCTAAGATTTCTCAAAAGGTTCTGATAGCAAGATATTTTTTATTTTTTTTGTTCCCTAGGAAGTACCGTAATTCAGCAGACCTGAACTCCGTTAACGTAGCTACCGGTAGTCATTTCCTGATGGATTCCTTATTAATCTTGAGCTGCAATCTTTACTTCCTTGCCAGTTGCACTACATATACAATGTTGCATAAGATGGCACAGAAATATTACATTTGCCTTGCAATGACTTGATCTCTTTTGCACATCCTTTGGCAATAAGGATGAATGCTCAAGCCATTTTTGTAAATCAGTTTTGCAAATTGCCTTTTGAATTGGTCCTGAAAGCTCAGCTACCCATAGTCTGCACTGCAGTACTTGTCTTTATATTACATTCTGCAGTACTTGTCTTTATATTACATTCTGCAGTACTTGTCTTTATATTACATTCAGCATAACTGAAACAAACCTGATGAGCTGAGAAGTGGGGGAAATCCTGGCTGTATTGCTGTACTGGATTTTCTTGCTAATTGGGAGCAGAACTATACTGAAAATGTTAGCATACTTTATGTTATCGTGAAAGCATGTGAAGTTCAAAACCTAAACAAAAGAAGCAAAGGACAGTACTGTACTTTAGTTCTTACAGAACATAAAAATATAAGAAGAATCCTGCTGGATCAGGCCAATGCCGATCTAGTCCAGCATCCTGTTCTCACACATGAGAAGCCTGCAAGTAGAATCTGAGCACAACAGCAGTCTAATTTCTGTGATTTTCATCAACTTGGAATTCAGGAGCATATATACCGTCTCCGGCTGTGAAGGCAGAATATACAGTACAGTGGTACCTCGGGTTAAGTACTTAATTCGTTCCGGATAGCTGTACTTAACCTGTAACTGTTCTTAACCTGAAGCACCACTTTAGCTAATGGGGCCTCCTGCTGCTGCCACGCCGCCGGAGCACGATTTCTGTTCTCATCCTGAAGCAAAGTTCTTAACCTGAAGCACTATTTCTGGGTTAGCAGAGTCTGTAACCTGAAGCGTATGTATCCTGAAGCATATGTAACCTGAGGTACCACTGTAGTCAATGCAGCTAGTAGCTACATACTGTACAGCCTTACCATTATTTGGTTTAGTAATATTTTAAGCCTCTTGATTACTCACACCTATTTATTTTTGTGAAACTCCATAAAATACCCTACATCTGATGGTATGGTAAAAATAATAAGGCCTAAGAATCACAATATTCTCAGGAATGAATTATGACAGCCCTAGCTAGCAAGAGATTGAAATGGCACACATGACAGCACATTGATGCTATGTAAAATGGTGTTACATTGGTCAGAAGAAATGTTGCCATTAAACACATTTCAGGTAACATCGCATTTTCTTAATGCTAAGAACATCAAAGAAGAGAATGAAGTTAAAAAGATATAGATTTTTCATTTGTGTGTGGTTTGTGACCTATGTTACATAATCAGCCAATGTGAGCTCATCTGATTTTGATCCTAACATATTTTGTCAGTTCATCAATTGAGAAAGCAAAATGATCAATGCAACAAAGTCATTAACATTTTGTCTATTTTTTGGAGAGGTCTTTAACAGAACTTTAGTGGGGTGGGAAATGAAGAATTCTGAATCATCTTGCATGTCATGCTTTTGGTTGTTTTATTCATGTCTAAAATTCCATTTTGGAAAAACTGTTGCCGGATCACAAAACATTGAAAAATTATCTTTAAAATGACGTAAAACATGTTAACTATATATATGAAAATGAAAAATAGATCTGTAGGTTGACGAATTCATGGAATTACTCAAACATGTCCTCTGTCACTCAGCTACAGCCCTTCACCTAAGAGAGAGGATGAGGAACCTGTGGCTTTTCAGACGTTGTTTGACTCTGTTTGACACCAGCATGAAATTAATGAATAATAATAATTTAAAAAGCTCAATTCGGCCTCTCCATGCTGGGTGTGGGGGGAAACAGTCCATGTTGAATTCTTTCCTGTCCATGCAGCTGCTCAAAGGCACAGAAACCTTGCCAGAAAAATAAAAAAGGTGGCAACCCTAACACTAGCTCATTGAATTTTTTTGCCTTAGCCTCATGTTCTTAACACCTCCACTCAACTAATCCAAGTTCACCATGAAAAAGTCATTGCTGGACTTGCTCCCAAACGCTACATGTCACCTTTCAGCAGCCAAGTTCCTTGCTTTCCACACTGAACTCTCTTTAGCAGAAGACAGGAATCATCAGCTGCTGCTTTGCATTATTGCTCAGACAAAATCCCTGGGCCAGAGGTCCGTTTCCAGCTGGAACTACAGATCAGGGGCAGACTTTGGTCTTCCAAATTTTTGTGGCACCCTGTGCAAGGCCAAAATTTGGTGCCCCACACCTCTAGCATTCTGTTCTGTTCAATTCACTATGCCATAGTTGCGATGCCCTGCAGTGCCCCCTCGATTCGGCACTCAGTGCGGCAGAATCAGTTGTTGTTGTTTAGTCGTGTCTGACTCTTTGTGACCCCATGGACCAGAGCACGCCAGGCACTCCTGTCTTCCACTGCCTCCCGCAGCTTGGTCAAACTCAAGTTGGTAGTTTCAAGAACACTGTCCAACCATCTTGTCCTCTGTCGTCCCCTTCTCCTTGTGCCCTCAATTTTTCCCAGCATCAGGGTCTTTTCCAGGGAGTCTTCTCTTATGAACTACCAACCTCATGAGGTGGCCAAAGTATTGGAGCCTCAGCTTCAGGATCTATCCTTCCAGTGAGCACTCAGGGCTGATTTCCTTAAGAATGGAGAGGTTTGATCTTCTTGCAGTCCATGGGACTCTCAAGAGTCTCCTCCAGCTCCATAAAAGGCAGAACCGGTAGCACTGCCCTAAATCTGCCTCTGATTAGATGCTGGATTGTGTGCCTTCTGTATAGCATGCCCAGGTGCAAAAGAGAACTGTGCTCCTGCACCTTTAAGTGCTGTGTAGAAGAGAGAATTTCAGCAGACATAGCATGCAGGACTTTGCCTTTCCTCCACTTACCAAGTGTTGAGCCTCAGAAGGCGGATGTTTCAACAGGAGTGCCGCTTGGCTCTGCCTGAGAGCCTTCCAGACATGACAGCCAGTTCCTATGCCATAATGCCTCCATGTAGAAAAGACCCCTTATGTTCATCTATGCTAGTTTTTAACAGGCAGCTGTTGCTGCCTCGTTGTTTTTAGCATGGATAAGAGGCACCATAGGGAGTTTGCCTGTGGGAGAATGAAAGGTACAGTCTGAAGTGCAATGGAAGTAAGATGCAAAAGGTTAGAGGGTCCCTGCACCTTTATCAGCAGGTGACACTTGCCATCTACAAATTCTGAAATCCTCTCTTCTGCACAACTCTTAAAAGTACAGGAGCCGTGCTCTCATAGAATCATAGAATCATAGAGTTGGAAGAGACCCCAAGGGCCATCGAGTCCAACCCCCTGCCAAGCAGGAAACACCATCAGAGCACTCCTGACATATGGTTGTCAAGCCTCTGCTTAAAGACCTCCAAAGTAGGAGACTCCACCACACTCCTTGGCAGCAAATTCCACTGTCGAACAGCTCTTACTGTCAGGAAGTTCTTCCTAATGTTTAGGTGGAATCTTCTTTCTTGTAGTTTGGATCCATTGCTCCGTGTCCGCTTCTCCGGAGCAGCAGAAAACAACCTTTCTCCCTCCTCTATGTGACATCCTTTTATATATTTGAACATGGCTATCATATCACCCCTTAACCTCCTCTTCTCCAGGCTTGCATCTCTCGTTTGCATCTGGCCACCTTCGAAGTTGCAAAGATAGGAAATCTATACCTTACGAATCTTGGCTGCAAAATGAGTTTTTGGCATGCATTTTTTTCTGCTTTTGAAATTACACCCTGATCCAACACAGATGTACTCAGAAGGAAGCCCTGCTGAATGCAACAGAACACAAAGCTGGTGTACGTGCTACCCTTGCCCAAAGCAGGATCCTTGTGGAGATTTCCTCACCTCCGAAAAAGCCGTAACATTCAGATGCTCTTACCTCATGTAGCAAGTAGCTATGTCCTCACCGTATGTGCCTGACTGCTGCTGGCAACAGCGGACAATGTGAAGGGCTATTAAATGGCACCTTTGCAAGTGTGTTAGAGAAACTTGTTTGTGATGCCCTTTCCTGTAGCATCTGTGTGGTGATTTCCTACCTTGCTGCCCTAGAAACAGTAGATTGTAACCAAGCCATTTGCATGTCGACAACATGCAACATATAACATATATGAGCTGAGAAAATCCTCTTCCAAAGGATTTACAGAGTGCTCAGATTCCTGAAGATGATTGTCTAGAGGGATCGGCTGTTCCTTTTGGCTAACCTGGTTATTTTGATGTTGGGCATGATCCTGCGAATTCAACTCAGGCATGTCTGTTTCCTCCCCACCTGTCAAGTTTTTTGTGTGATGTCATTACTTCCATTGGGGATCCAGGCTTTGGTTTTGTGGACCCCTCTGAAGCACCAGTCCTCATCTTACATAAGGGTGCAACAATAGAATTGCGAAATACCCGGGTTGGAAAAACTCCTCTGCTTGACAATCTGAATTTTAGCTTGTGAATCAGTGAGGGCAGTCTAGTAGAGGAAAAAGTTAACAAAATTTTTTGATTTTGATTTGTGGTATTCATGGTTAAGTCCTAACTAAGTCGATCTCTGTAAGTCCAATGCCAAGTAAGTCTGATAAATGTCGTTTGGAACGCTGGGCACCTTTCCAGTTAGGAGTTTGATCTGGCCTTCCACAAATTGTCATGCAGATCTTTTTTGGTTGGAAGGTTAAATAAAAAGAGTTTGTTTTAAGAGCCTCTGCACATTCTATGTCAAGCTTAGGGGTCTGCTCTGGTTGTTGCCAATTCACTTTGGTACTATGATGTTCTGTTAATGCCTGCTTGTTATTAACTGATAAACTGTGGACCTCTTTGGATAATTGTGTTATTTGAGAGGCAATACCTCTAATTTGTTGGAAGATATGCTCAACCGTTCTTGCAATTAGAGTTAATTGGGTGCTCTCCCTACTTGTTATTCCTTCATCTCTTAGCGGCACAGGATCAACTTGCCCCATTGCTGGATCCAGTTCTACGCTCTCACCTTGAATGCTCTTCCCACACTCACAATCATCTTCAAGGGGAGAAAACCTTTTTTGTTGGAACTATAAAAGCAGATTTGTTTAAAAAGTCCTCTATTTTAGATTGTTTGGAAACCCGTGAGAGAGCTACATCCTCTGGGTCCCTGTAGCGTTTACTAGCAGGCATAGCGTTGCCGTGGGGAGAAAACAAGGAGAAGTTTCCCCAACCGAAAAAGAGAGAAAAGGCTTGCAATTTATTGTTGGATAGCTGTGTATTCCAAGATGCCGTTTCTGAATAAATCAATCCCAGATATTTAAACGTATTTACTTGGTTTATGATGTGTTCATCCAGGTGCCAAACATGCTTTTTAGGGCGCTTCCCAAATACAGTGATCTGTGTCTTATCGTAGTTTCTAGATAAAGCATTCCTTGTGCAATATGAACTTAATTTTGCAAGCAGCCATCTCAGGCACACCTGTCCCTCAAGAGAATTACAAAGCCATAAAGAATGGTGGTTGCTGATGGTTACATCTGAAGAAGTTTCCTAAAAACTCAAACTAGGGATTTTAAGCCTTTATATATAGTCTGGCTAGAGCAGCAGCAGTTGTGGATGCAGGAAGGATCTTGGCTCGGTGGGACCGACTCCTTGCAAAGCCAATTTTCTCTCTCTTGGAACTAATGCTGGATTGTGTATGTCGCTAACTGTCAAACTATTCCCCCTCCCCCTTCATGCAATCCAAGTATTCCAACATTTTTTCCAAATCCTCATTATGATCCCAAGTGCCTGTGTTGCCTTGGGACTTTTGTGTGAGTAGATAAATGTTCAACAACACATCCCTCTCCCATCTGTCTAGCAGGCTCCACATCTGTGGCTCTTGGAGAAAGAAACGGTTCCATGTCCACATGGTCCTTGGCCTCCCAACGTTGCTTCCAAGGCTTACAGCACTTCATGCTGGCTTCAGATGTTGCATCTTTGGTCGACAGAAGCAACATATATAGTATATTTAAAGAATCACTTATTTTCTCCCTTGCTTTTCTGTAAATGGTTGCAGCTTATAGAAGGGAAACTAGGAACAGTGTGTGACATTTGATGCTGACTGGAAGGTGGGGGAAGAGATGAAACATCGAGAATAAAAACTAGGAAGAAGGAGATCTAGTTGCTTTTGAGCCAATTTACAGAGTAAATTAATCAGCTTGCGGTATCTCCTTCTTCAGGGTGGGTGTTGATCATGGGCTTATGCCAATTAATTTTAGGCCATTACACATTTTAAATTGCTCATTAACTAGTCTTAAGGGATTGTCCTAATGGAAACACAAAACAGATAGTAGCAAAACAAAACAAAAGCATCTTAACAATTAGCCAGCTGGCCGTCGAGGGGATATTTGCATATGGATTAACTTACGCCAAGAATTAAAAGAAAAAAATCAGAGCCCCAATGCTTTTATGCATCCGATTTGATTGTGCAAACTGCTTCCCCATGAACTAAGCCTGTATCACCATCACTAGTCCTGGGACTGCTAGCAGATGACATCAGTCAACCTAACACCAGGCCAGGGCCAGGAAGCAGAGCCTAGCAGTTTCAGGTGGGTTTAGGTGTAAAGTCCAGTTCAGAAGCTACAATCTCTACAGTATATACAGCTTTAAGAAAATAAAATGACTGGCAAATGAGAAGTCAGCCTTACATTTCTGAAAATTGGCCTAAACAAAACCTGTCTAAGCTCCAGGGTCTTTCTTTGGTTAAATGGCAATCCTTCCTCCCCCCGTCATACAACTAGAAGATGGGGGGTAAGCCAGTGAGAGTACAAAACTGCTCCTGGATGCCCTTATTTCAGCTCTGGCCAGGAGAGAGGAGTATCTTTTGTATGCTGTAAAAGGGAATAGCAGCAAACTGCCTGCCTCTCTAGAGAGGCTGATATGCCTGTAAAAAGGAGGAATAAAGTCACTTACATGCAGGGTCACTTAGCCTTAGGACAGAAGCAGAGGTGGTCTTCTCTTAAGGGTGTATTATTGATGGCATTTTTCCTTTCCTTGGATTTCCAACTATGTTTGGATCTATTTCCTCCTCCTTCGCTCTGGGCTTTACAAGGCTGGTATTTATTATTATTATTATTATGAAAAATCTACCACTAGTCACCTAGTTTGCAGCCCATTGTGTTAATAAAAAACAGGCAGAGAGTTCATTAATTGCTGGAACTACTTGTTCTTCCCAAAAGCTGTAAATTGTTTTTTTTTAAAAAAAAATCATAAAAGGACATAGCAGTCCAGGGAATAACTTGCACGTTAGGCACATGTCCCTTATTTTACTAAGATATCCTTGATCCTAGAACTTTACCCTTCACCAAACTGGTGACCTCCGGATGTTTTAGATTACACCACTCCTATCAGCCCTAGTCAGCATGGCCATGTCAACATCTGGACAGCACCTGGTTGGCAAAGCAAGTTCAGAGTTTCACCAAATATCATGGTTGTTTTGTATATCAGATACTACAGCTTCAAAATACACCCTATTCTGGATATTTTGATCAGGCAAAATAAGATTTGGCAAGAGGATTGGCGGGGGGGACAAGACACACAGACAATAAAGGATTAAATCCCATCTCTGGTTCCAAACCAAAACCATAGCTGAATCACATGTATTGCTTTCAGTCCCACTGCTTGAAACATTTTAAATTTGTCCACATCGTTGCGACTGCAATAAATTAGTTATAAATGGGTTTCGCAACAGCGGTCTGCTTTTAACTCTGTGAAATCCATCATTATCATCTGTTGCAAAGTGGATGGATACATGGTTTGAGCCTGTTGTTGAAGGGCATACGGTGGCCAAGAGTTATGGTCAAGAAGGCACTTAACCTGGACATTGCTTTTAAGAGTTTAAAATCATTTTTTAAAGAATGGTTGCAAAACCTGAAGTTTACTGTTGCTGAAATCCAAAGCTCTCACCTGTCGGCCAGTATATCCCACTCAGAAATGGAGGTACAGAAAACCTGTCTTGGCAGCTCTTCTCCCTGCTTCAACAATATGAAATGACAGAATGTGTCTTATTGTATTGGGCTGCTGGCACAAGGCTTATGTGAAACTGCAAGGATGCTGCTTTGCCTGGCTTGCTGCTCTCTGTGATTTTTTAAAATACATTTTTTACATGTACGTTCTACCTGTCCTTCAAGGAACTCAAGATGGTGTGCATAGCTCTTGCCTACTTTATCTTCACAACAAGCCTATGAGGAAGGTTAGGCTGAAGTGGTGTGTGACTGGCCCAATATTACACAGTGAGCTTTATGAATGCATTGGGATTTGGTCTCCCTGCCCATAACTCACAAACAGCTATGTGCACCATCCCCAAAACATGCTTAATTATTCTATACTCAAGAGAACTGTGTGCAAGTCAGGCTGCTAAGGTGTGCATAAGTACAGTAAGTCCTGCACCAGCAGCTGGTATTTCTAGGAGGCCGGGGGAAGAGACTGACCATCATTCTCCAATGAGTGGGCACATTGTCTCTCATTTACCCCTTTGATATAGGGAGAATGCAAATGCACACTGCTTTATCAAGTATAAACTGTTTTCTATCCTAGAACAATCAACTCTGAAACATACGCATTTGAAGACCTTGTGATAGGTTTTAAGTTAATTATCTAAACCTGGTCACCTTGATCCAGTTATGCATATGTGTTGCGGGTCATGGCGTTCAAAAACGAGAGCACTGTTGAGTCAGGCACTGGCTCCATCTCTTTGGGACTAGTGGGCTGAGGAGGGAACTATAGGCAGTTTAAGCCAAGGTGCTACAAACACCACAATCCAGGTGCTTCCAGGTTTAAAGAATCAACTGATTCCCCAAACCAACCCTGTGTCACTACCTGTTCAAAAAATTCCCAGTTGTACTACACTCTCTCAGACATGGAGATTTGTTGCCGAGGGAGATACCACTGGCTGTAGACTTTCCATGGGTATCTGGAGGAAACTGCAAAAATAAAGGGACAGGTTTGTTTATGCACCCCTTCAGGGCCTGTCAAATTAAAAAACAGACAGCAGTGTTATTTAAACCTCTTCATTGCAGCAGCTGTCTCAAAGCTTTTCTTGAGCAAACTGAGCAATCTGTTACACATTTTTATTTTACTGAATTAGGCCATTGTGTGCATGATGTGTATGCTTTTTTCCTGTGCATAGCCAAGAAGTAACATACAGATATAAATAAGAAATAACATGCAGATATAAATACCTCACTACAGACATTTTCTGTTTAACTATTAGCACTTTGAAGGCTTCTGACATGGCAAGAAGCAGGAGCTTTCTGCCAAGAAAGCTTCTAATCACCACCATTTTCTTAATTATGCCAAACCCCACTTACAATGAAAATGTCACATCAGCTCTGGGTCCATTCTTGTTCTGTTTGTTTTCATAAGGCCAAAGTAACCTGCATTAGTTAGCAGGCGTTTGCATCTGATGGGAGCATTCAGTTGCCCTGTATGCATATGATTTTCTTTTTTTTCAGTGCAAGCTCTCTACTTCATTTTCTGTAGGCTTATTTTTAAAAATAAGGCAGTAATTTGGTTCTCAGGAGAGAAAAACCCTCCAACTAAAGAACTCATGTGACATGTTGGTAGAAGACAAGCTGGGACACGATCCACTGGAGTTGCCCAAGGAAAAGTTATGGGCTTCGGTGAAGGCTGGAGTAAGGCTAAGGAAACTAACAATGCTGATTAATAGATAAGCCATCATCCATCAAGGAACTTTTAAACTAAAAGTTGTCATATACTACAGTGGTGCCCCGCAAGACGAATGCCTCGCAAGACGGAAAACTCGCTAGACGAAAGAGTTTTCCGTTTTGGAGGTGCTTCGCAAAACGAATTTCCTATGGGCTTGCTTCGCAAGACGACAATGTCTTGCGAGTTCCTGCGGGTTTTTTTTCCTTCCCCCCTTTTTCTAAGCCGCTAAGCCGCTTATCAGCTGATCCGATCAGCAGATAAGCCACTAAAAGCCGCTAATAGCGCTAATCTGCTAATCCGTCAATGGGCTTGCTTCGCAAGATGAAAAAACCGCTAGACGAAAAGAATCACAGAACGGATTCTTTTCATCTTGCGAGGCACCACTGTACCTCTCTCCCCAGAAAAAAGGAATATAACATGCAGCTGCTTTCAAGGCTGGCATCGCTCGTTCTCTCAGACACAGTCCTGATCCTGCAATATTGGTGCCAGCAGCAGGTCAGCAATAAATCACACGGAGCAAGTGAACTCTTTATTAGAAGAAACAAGGCTGCTCGGTAGTGCCAGGCCTAAGCAGCACAGGTCTTGCTCCTATGACAGTTGGAACTGAAGGTTCCCAGCTTCCCACAGCTGCCTATGCCTTCTCATCTCCCGCGTCCTTCTCAAGCAATATGAGACTCTGCTGGTGCAGCTGTCTCTGCTCCTCCCACTTCACATCTCTCTCTTACGTACCTACTACATAGGATCTGACAATGGTACAACATAAATGGATCCTTCGTGCCTTTACTGCAGCCAAAATACTGATATTAATGCACTGGAAAGATAAATCTATGGCCCTCTTGAGTCAATGGATTGAAGATATGACAACACTTGCAACTTATGAACAGATTGCTTACAATCGTAGACTTTGTATCGAGAAGTATGATGATACAGTCGTACCTTGGATCTCAAACATCTTGGCTCCCGAACGATCAAAACCCGGAAATGAGTGTTCCGGTTTTTTAACATTCTTTTGGATGCCAAATGTCCAATGGGGCTTCTGTGGCCAGAAGCTGCGCTTTGGTTTCCGAACGTTTTGGAAATCGAACAGACTTCCAGAACAGATTTCATTTTGTTCGACTTCCATTCGACTTCCAAGTTACGACTGTATTTGGAATGCGATTATTAAAAAAAAGTAGGGTATAAATTACCATATATGTATTGGGATGATAATAACACTTATATACACATATACTAGACAAACATATATGTGGAATTGTATTTGTTTGGGATATAATAAACCTAGGTTGGTTTTTTTTACTTTTTTCTCTTTATGAACTTTTGATTTACTTTATTTTGTTATATATATATATATATATATATATATATATATATATATATATATGCTTTCGTAGATTTTCACGGGTACAGGAATGCAGGTTTTGGTGTCTTCGGGTGTCTTCCCGTGTAAGAGTCGGGGTGTCTGTGCGACGTTTCGACGAGGTCTCACTCGTCATCTTCAGGCTGGTGCTTTCGGCTTCTTGTTACTGGAACAGAGCAGAGTCTGGTGTTTGAGTTCCTATAAATACTGTTGAGGGGTGTGGTGTATAGCCTCCAACGTTCTGGGCAGAGAGGAAGTTCCTAGATTAGTGTGCCTTTTCTTCTTTTGTTCCTTAATTACTTGAGGGATATCTTGGG
Organism: Podarcis vaucheri; assembly: GCF_965113315.1. NCBI lineage: Eukaryota > Metazoa > Chordata > Lepidosauria > Squamata > Lacertidae > Podarcis > Podarcis vaucheri. Next base: position 23,649,349 of record NC_138749.1, read on the forward strand.
TGATTTCATGAGTGATATTCTGAATACCACTGGGTGGGTCATTAAGTGTAGATTAGTTGCTAAAGCTTTCGTGTCTTGACCTCTTGAGCTTGTGAAGAGTTTTTCTGAGAAGATGGCTGTGCTGCATTTAGTTGTGCTCTGGCTTGGCTTCGTGTATAGGGGCGAGCTGTGGTTTTGTGCCTTGTGCCAGCCAGATCTGTGTAGGGATTGCAGGGGGGTGCAGCATCCGGAGGTGCCACTATAGTTTGGCTACTGGATGGAGTCTGTAATATGTCTGTGGAGAGGGTCTGGGTTTGGGTCTGGTGTGGTTGATTGGTGACGGCGTTCTGTGTGCCTCTGGTTCTGGTGTCGGTTTTTGTGGGGAGGGCTAATTTCCAGATGTCTGGCAGGCGGGACGTGTCGTCACGTTTGTTCATGTTGTGAGGGTGTTTCTCTATCTCGATGGCTTCCATGATTATTCTCTTGTGGTGATGTTCCATGTTAAAGAGCAATTTGGAATCTGCAAAATTAATTTCGTGTCCTGTTTCTTTCATGTGTTGGAAAAGAGAGGAAGTTTTTTCTTCTTTTTTGACGGCATTCTTGTGTTCTGCGATACGTGCATTTATTCGTCTGTTTGTTTGTCCAATGTACGTGGCTGGGCAGACTTTGCAGGGTATTTCATAGACCCCTTGGTTTTCCAGCTGGATTTTGTCTTTTGGGTTTCTGAGGATATTGGCTATTTTTTGGTTGGTGCAGAAGGCTGTTTTGATATTGTGTTTATGGAGGATTTTGCTGATTTTGTCTGTAGTGCCCTTGATATAAGGAAGGAGGGCCATGCCATTGTTTTCTTCTGTGTCTTGGTTTTTGGGGGGTGTTTCTTTTTGGATTAGCTTCGTAACCCTGTTTTTCTGGTATCCATTGGCGATTAACACATTTGAGAGATTCTGTAACTCAGTTGTCAAGTGGTCTTTGTCAGCCAGGCGTTTGGTTCTGGAGATGAGAGTCTTGGCTACGGAGTTTATTTGTGCAGGGTGGTGGTGTGATTGTGCATGTAAGTAGCGGTTGGTGTGTGTTTTTTTCCGGTAGATAGTGTGTCCTAGGGAGCCATCAGGTTTTTTGTAGATTAGGACGTCAAGAAAGGGGAGTTGGTTGTTGTCTTCTATTTCCATAGTGAATTGTATTTTGGGGTGTAGGCTGGGGTGTACCCTGCACAAATAAACTCCGTAGCCAAGACTCTCATCTCCAGAACCAAACGCCTGGCTGACAAAGACCACTTGACAACTGAGTTACAGAATCTCTCAAATGTGTTAATCGCCAATGGATACCAGAAAAACAGGGTTACGAAGCTAATCCAAAAAGAAACACCCCCCAAAAACCAAGACACAGAAGAAAACAATGGCATGGCCCTCCTTCCTTATATCAAGGGCACTACAGACAAAATCAGCAAAATCCTCCATAAACACAATATCAAAACAGCCTTCTGCACTGTCAGGGAACTGACATCGGAGGAAAGGGAAGTGGTAGGGCTCCCAGAGACTGGGAGAGAGTCAACAGCCAAAGCAGGGACCAGCAGGGGGAGCGCGGGGTCTCTGGAGGAGGATCTCAGTAATGCTGAGAGAGACGCAGCAGCCCAGGCAGGAAGCAGCAGGGGAGAGAAAGGGGTGAGAGACACTTCGAGCGAAAATAGCGGGGAGGTGTCAGAAGCAACTGCAGGGAGACCTATGCTTCGCCGGAAGCTGTCACGTCGTGAGTCCAGGAGACGCGTTTCCGTTAAGGAACTTCTTTGCTGGAAGCGCTTCCGCAGACAGCCACTGTCGGACTCTACAAGTGACTAGAGCAGACATGTCTGAGGAGCTCTGTCACACACAGAGGTTTGTGGGGTCGCACAAACTCTGAAGGGGCACTATTTTAAGCACAAGCAGCTAATCATCCCCTGATAGCAGTCCGACAGTCTCTGTACGCTGCCTGTGCAGGAGAAGGCATCATGAGCGACCCAGCAGGAGCCGGAGCCGCAGGGGGTGGAGCTGGTCCAAGCTTGGAAGACAGATACCGAGCATTGGAGGTCCAACTTGCGCTGCAGACGGCGAGGCTCGAGGAGAGGAGGGCTCAAGATGCAGACAAGAAGGGGAGAACCACTCAGTTCCCCAGAAAGGTACCAGGATTAGTGCAGAAGTTTGGGGGGGACCCCAAGGATTACCATGCCTTTAGGACTGAAATGCAATATGCCCTGAATGTGCAGTTTGATGAGTTCCCTGATGAGGAATCCCGAGTTGCTTTCGTAATTGGGCATCTTGAGAAGGGGGCGCGAGATTGGGTTCGACCCCTGATGGCAACGCACAACGATATCCTGAAGGACACTATGAAATTCTTTTGTGCAATGGATATCATGTTCTCCAGCGATATTGAGGAGGGGGTAGTGCGCAGACAGCTAATGGCTTGCAAGCAGGGAAGCAGATCTGTCCGTGAGTACTGGACTGAATTTACCATGCTGATTCACAGATTGGGGTGGGATTTATCGGCAGCACCCATTCAGATGCTATTTGAAGAAGGTCTTTCTTCAGCTGTGAAAGACGAGCTGGCCAGGAGCCCCAGGGCGGTGTCTATGGATCAGCTGACCAAATCTGCGCTGACCATTGGAGCGCGCCAGGAGGCAAGAGCCTTGGAGAGGCGGGAAGGGAGAGGGGAATGTTGGAAGGAGTTACGCATTCCAGACATTCCTGAGCCAGCTTTCCCGCCGGCAGAGCCGATGGAAATCGGAACAGCCCGCGCGCGCGCAGTTTCAAAGCCCAGTGAGGGGGCGAAGAAGGAGGGAAGGGGACCCCGGAAATGCTATCTCTGCCAACAGCCAGGCCACTTTGCCAGGGTCTGCCCCCAGAGGAAGGAATGGCAAGGGATGGTGGGAACTGTTGAGGGGGAAGAGCAGGGAGAAACGGAGCAGGTAAAAGCCAACGCCTGGTTGCCAGCAGGGCACTGCAGCCAGGCCAAAGAGCAGTGAAAGTGCCCCTTCCCCAAGTGCCAGTGCCAGAAGCTCCTCGACCTGCTCTAGTGATTGAAGTGTCGCTAGAGTTGCAAAATGGACACCCCCTAAAAATAAAGGCGCTGTTGGACTCAGGCAGCTCCTGCAATTTCATGAGCAAGGAGTTTGCTGCTGAACACCAGATACAGACTATCCCCTTAAGCAACCCCCTGCAGGTGACCACGATCGATGGCAGAGAACTGTTGGGAGGAGGCGTCAGCTTGCAGACCATCCCAATGATAATGAGGGTGGCAAGGCACACAGAACTGATAGCGTTTAATGTGGCCACCTTGGGAGGCGCTCCCATTATTTTGGGAATGAGCTGGCTAGCCCTACATGATCCGCTGGTGGGCTGGCATCAAAGAGTGGTTTCCTTCGGTTCCGCACATTGCTTAGAACACTGCAGGGGGGAAAAGGGGTCAGCAGGGGCCCAAGCCACCCTAGCAGGGACGGAAGTGATGGAGAAGGGGAAGGTGCCATCACAGTATGCTGATCTCAGCGACGTGTTCAGCGAGAAGGAAGCTGACCAACTACCCCCGCATAGGCCCTTTGATTGCCAGATCAATTTACTCCCTGGAGCACAGCTTCCTGTAGGCAGGTTGTATGCCATGTCAGACAGGGAGATGCAGGAGTTGCGAGCGTTCATTGACAAAACCTGAAGAGAGGCTTCATCAGAGAGTCCAAGGCAGCGGGGGGTAGCCCAGTGTTTTTTGTGGATAAAAAAAACACGGACAAGCCGAGGCTGGTATGTGACTTTCGGGCCCTAAATGCAGTGACAGAGCCGGTGGCTTTTCCTATGCCCAGGATTGATGATATTTTGACCAGGGTGCGAAAAGGAAAGATTTTTACAAAGCTGGACCTAAGGGGGGCGTACAACCTGATACGTATAAGGAAAGGGGATGAATGGAAGACCACCATGTTCACCCCTTTGGGGGCATTTGAATATCTCGTTATGCCTTTTGGATTACAAGCAGGCTCCGCGTGTTTTCAAGCCTTTATGAACCATGTACTGGGGCCTTTGCTCTACAAGAATTGCGTGGCCTTCTTAGATGACGTGTTGGTGTATTCGGAGAATGAGGAGCAACATGTGAGAGACGTCAGAGAAGTGTTGAGCAGGCTGCAAGCCAACAGACTGTGGGTGAAACTGGAGAAGTGTCAGTTTCATACCAAGGAGGTGGAATTCCTGGGGTACCGCTTGTCAGACAAGGGGTTGGCCATGGACCCCGGCAAGGTTCAAGCGGTGCTGGAATGGAAAACACCCAAGACTAAGAAGGATGTGCAGAGGTTCCTAGGGTTTGGAAACTTTTATCGTAAGTTCATCCGAAACTTCGCTCACCTGACGGCGCCCATCACGGACTGTCTCAGCAGCAAAAAGAAGTTTGTTTGGACGGGGGAGGCGGAGCGAGCGTTTGAGGAACTGAAAAAGGCCTTCGCCTCTGACGAACAACTTCTACATGTGGATTTACAAAAAAAGCTGAGGGTCGAAACAGACGCTTCTGACAGAGCCATAGGGGCGGTGCTTCTTCTGCAGCCGGGGAAGGAGGGGTCCGAGTGGCGACCGTGTGCCTTCTTTTCGCGAAAGCTGAACAAATCTGAGAGGAACTACACGGTGTACGACCGGGAACTTCTTGCGATTTATGAGGCCTTCCGGAGATGGAGGCACCTACTAATTGGTGCACAACAGAAGGTGCAAGTGCGCACGGACCATAAGAATCTAGAGTATTGGAGAACTGCGCGAGTGCTCAACCAACGGCAGTTGAGATGGGCCCAGGAGTTCTCCAAATTTAACTTTGAGATTTGTTACGTACCAGGCCCGGAGAACGTTAGGGCGGACGCTCTCTCACGCAAACCTGAATATTTGGAGGGAGAGGGTGCACCCGAAGAGACCCATGTCATTCCCGAGGACCGCTGGGTGTGTGGGGCGGCATTGGTGGGGCTAAGGGAACTGATAGAGGGAACGGTGCAGGATGAATATGCCCAGGACAAACTCAGGGGTCTCAGGAGGGAGGGAGACAAACCCGGGGGTTTTGAGGAGAGAAACGGGGCGTTGTACTACAAGGGAGCGTTATACGTACCTGAAGGAGAATTGAGGGAAAAGGTACTCAAGCAACTGCACGATAGCCCCACAGCAGGGCATTTTGGGCAACACAAAACCATGTGGCTGGTTACCAGGGAATTCTGGTGGCCCAAGGTCAGGGAAGATGTGAGGGAGTATGTGAGAGGGTGTGACCGATGTCAACGAGCCAAGGGGGAGAGGCGGGCACCGGCAGGTTTATTAGAACCACTACCCACGCCGGAAAGACCATGGGAGGCAGTGGCAATAGATTTTATGACTGATCTGCCCAGGTCCAAAGGGAAGACAGCCATTATGGTTGTGGTAGACCTGTTAACCAAGATGGCCCACTTTATAGCCTGCTCACATGCGGTCACAGCAGAAGAAACCGCTAAATTGTTTGTGGAAAATGTGTTTAGATTGCATGGGGCCCCCTTGAGGGTGGTTTCGGACCGAGGGAAACAATTTACTTCCAGGTTCTGGAGGAAGCTCATGAGCTTATTGCATGTAGAGGTGAATTTTTCCACTGCCCGCCATCCAGAAACCAACGGGCAGGCGGAAAGAGCTAATGGTGTCCTCCAGCAATATTTGAGGTGTTATGTGAATGACAGAGAGAATGATTGGGTGGAGAAGCTGGCGTTGGCAGAATTTGCCTATAACAATGCGGAGAACGTGTCCACGGGAATGAGCCCTTTTTTGGCCAATCACGGGTGTCATCCCCGAGCCTTCCCAGGGGGGGAGGGGGAGAACTGGAGCGTTCCAGCCGCAGAACAGTTCGTTGAAGAAATGGAAGCGATCCATCGCCAGCTCCAACTTAATTTAAACAGGGCGAAGGAGGAATATAAGAGGCAGGCAGACAAAACCAGAAGGGAAGGAGAAAGCATTAGGGTGGGGGACCAGGTGTGGTTGTCCACCCAAGGGTTACCATTTAAAGGAGGTTGTAAGAAGTTAAGACCCAAAAGGCTGGGCCTATTTGAAGTCACGCAACAGGTCAACCCAGTGGCTTTCAGACTCCGGTTACCGAACCACATGAAGTTGCACCCAGTGTTCCACAGATCATTGCTGTCACCGTATATAGGGGACAGAGAGGGGAGGGTCAATAGGGGACCAGCTATGGAGGAAAAAGAACACAGCTACCATGTAGCGGAGATTCTCGATTCCAGGTGGAGGGGAGAGCAAGTAGAGTATTTGGTAATGTGGGAAGGGGAGCCGGAGTCGGAAAACACCTGGGTCAGGGCAGAGGATGTAGATGACGAGGTTTTGATTGAAACTTTTCATCAGAGATTCCCTCGGAAACCCCAGCCAGTGGCGAGGTTCCGGAGGGAATACTTCGCCACCACCGACGAAGAAGAAGAGTTGGAGGGGTTCGCTGATTCCGAGGTGGAGGAGGATTCAGCGAGTCGGAACGAAGACCGATGGAGGGAGATGTTCGAGACGTCGGAAGATGAAGAGGATTCTTTTAGGGGTTTCAGCTCCTCACCGCCCAGAGGAGAGAGTAGGGGCGGGGGAGAGGGGGGCCCTGGAGGGGAGGTGGATGTCAGGGAACTGACATCGGAGGAAAGGGAAGTGGTAGGGCTCCCAGAGACTGGGAGAGAGTCAACAGCCAAAGCAGGGACCAGCAGGGGGAGCGCGGGGTCTCTGGAGGAGGATCTCAGTAATGCTGAGAGAGACGCAGCAGCCCAGGCAGGAAGCAGCAGGGGAGAGAAAGGGGTGAGAGACACTTCGAGCGAAAATAGCGGGGAGGTGTCAGAAGCAACTGCAGGGAGACCTATGCTTCGCCGGAAGCTGTCACGTCGTGAGTCCAGGAGACGCGTTTCCGTTAAGGAACTTCTTTGCTGGAAGCGCTTCCGCAGACAGCCACTGTCGGACTCTACAAGTGACTAGAGCAGACATGTCTGAGGAGCTCTGTCACACACAGAGGTTTGTGGGGTCGCACAAACTCTGAAGGGGCACTATTTTAAGCACAAGCAGCTAATCATCCCCTGATATGCACCAACCAAAAAATAGCCAATATCCTCAGAAACCCAAAAGACAAAATCCAGCTGGAAAACCAAGGGGTCTATGAAATACCCTGCAAAGTCTGCCCAGCCACGTACATTGGACAAACAAACAGACGAATAAATGCACGTATCGCAGAACACAAGAATGCCGTCAAAAAAGAAGAAAAAACTTCCTCTCTTTTCCAACACATGAAAGAAACAGGACACGAAATTAATTTTGCAGATTCCAAATTGCTCTTTAACATGGAACATCACCACAAGAGAATAATCATGGAAGCCATCGAGATAGAGAAACACCCTCACAACATGAACAAACGTGACGACACGTCCCGCCTGCCAGACATCTGGAAATTAGCCCTCCCCACAAAAACCGACACCAGAACCAGAGGCACACAGAACGCCGTCACCAATCAACCACACCAGACCCAAACCCAGACCCTCTCCACAGACATATTACAGACTCCATCCAGTAGCCAAACTATAGTGGCACCTCCGGATGCTGCACCCCCCTGCAATCCCTACACAGATCTGGCTGGCACAAGGCACAAAACCACAGCTCGCCCCTATACACGAAGCCAAGCCAGAGCACAACTAAATGCAGCACAGCCATCTTCTCAGAAAAACTCTTCACAAGCTCAAGAGGTCAAGACACGAAAGCTTTAGCAACTAATCTACACTTAATGACCCACCCAGTGGTATTCAGAATATCACTCATGAAATCACCCAAGATATCCCTCAAGTAATTAAGGAACAAAAGAAGAAAAGGCACACTAATCTAGGAACTTCCTCTCTGCCCAGAACGTTGGAGGCTATACACCACACCCCTCAACAGTATTTATAGGAACTCAAACACCAGACTCTGCTCTGTTCCAGTAACAAGAAGCCGAAAGCACCAGCCTGAAGATGACGAGTGAGACCTCGTCGAAACGTCGCACAGACACCCCGACTCTTACACGGGAAGACACCCGAAGACACCAAAACCTGCATTCCTGTACCCGTGAAAATCTACGAAAGCATATATATATATATATATATATATATATATATATATATATGCTTTCGTAGATTTCGTAGCACCAGCCTGAAGATGACGAGTGAGACCTCGTCGAAACGTCGCACAGACACCCCGACTCTTACACGGGAAGACACCCGAAGACACCAAAACCTGCATATATATATATATATATATATATATATATTTTACGTGTGCACATTTACAGCATAAGAAGCAAGCAGCATTATGCTTCAGTTTATAGTCAGCCAGCAGCCTTGTGTACAACACTGACCAGCAATTTTAAGAAACCAACAAAATGCAGTGCAGTTCTGAAGGACTCAGTTTGCCATTTTGATTTGAAGTGGCATCCAACGTTAACCAAATGGACAAAAACCTGCTCTTCAGTCTTGGGAGGAGCCATTCAAACTTGGTTACAATTATCTTAAGAGGTCTCCAAATGTACAGCGAACAACTTCCCAAAATATACAGTAGATGGCCTTCTCCCACATTCATGTACCGGTATTTGTCAGTCAAATTTTGAGGAAACACCAGTCATTGAGAGAATCAGAAAAGGGCACAAAAGACACATGGTTTTAGCAGCAGATGGAACCTCTTAAACAAAACAGGCAGTAGATCATATTCTTAAGCCCAAAGTACAACTGATTTGGTTATCCCAGTCAAATTAAGATGCAAAGCATTTAGCTCTATCACAAAGAAGCTGCAGTAAAAGGACTGGCTGGAATAGCATCAATGGGTTTTTTTTTTGCTCAGCTTGCTTACATCTATAACCTAGAGGTTGCTGTTTAATTACTTGCAATAAATGCCCCTTTCAGGGAATTATAATAGGGCAATTATTAGAGCTTTGGGTGGGAGACATAGGCAAAGTTTGAGGGCACTTCCCCCTCCCACTAAAATGACTCAGGAGCCGTTAACTTAAATGGAAAGAGCATCCTCCAAAATCTGATAACCTTTAATTATGGTTTGTCCCAGCTGTGCTGAGACTTCAGTACAGTTCTCAAGAGACAGAACCTCATTATTAATTTTTGTAGCTTAGCAAACCAAACTTCTCAAAACGCACATGCGTAAAATGTGTTCCAACAATGGCAAAGTACACATGACCACCCAGGTATTCTTATCTTTTGCTGGCACATGTAACAACAGGGTGCAGGTTATCCATCTTCCATTCTACATGACATAAATCAAAACTGTATTCTGCACACAAGATAAAAGTACACTTTTAAACCATTAAAATAGCACCAGTTTATTTTATTGTCTGTTTCTTTACAGTTTCTCATATTCTTGTTTCATGTCATTTCTTTGAAGAGACACCAATGCCAAACCAAGGAACCAAACAGCAGTGGCACTATGGCAGGCATCCCCAAACTTAGCCTCCCCAGCTGTTTTGGGACAACAATTCCCATCACCCCTAGCTAATAGGACCAGTGGTCAGGGATGATGGGAATTGTAGTCCCAAAATAGCTGGGAGGGCCGAGTTTGGGGATGCCTGCACTAGGGAGTTTGTCTCCATCTGTTGGCAATGCCTAAGAATCCTGGATTAGCGCATACAAGGCTATGCAATAATCTGGCTAATTTGCTCCCTGTTTCTATTGAAGGCCTCCTTGAGGACTAGAGGAAAAGATCCCAGGTTGCAGCAACTGCCTCCTGAGTGCAGCACAGCAGATTGTGCCAGCAAAAAAACCCACCTGGCACTTGTTCACACACCTTCTGTCCCAAGTTTCCACCTACGTATATGTGAGTTCTATTACGTTTAAATAGAGTGCATAGATAGAGGATAGAGTGGTGACAAAAGCAGTTTCCCAACTTTAGGGAATTTCCTGATCTAGGAAATCTTGGAACTTTTCCAGGATGTGCATCAATGCTATCATGTCACAACAAGTGTCCAACATAAGCACACTTTAAAAAGTCCGGATCTTATGGGGAAAAAATAATCACATTGACATTTACTCCAGAAGACAGGCATGTGGACCCTGAAAACATCAAACTGGTGCAGAGTGTATTGAAACTAACAAGGCCTCCGCCAGCAGAGTCCTTTAAATAATGGATTTTGTGAAAGAGGAATCTAGATATGAAGTATAACTGCAGCCAATTCTTGTTACTTTGAGCATACCTTGCTGCTGTTAAGAGTATAAGATAATCATAAACAGTCCTGTTGGATCAGAACCAAAATATCATCAGCATTCTGTTCCCCAGTGTGGCCACATCAGCAGCCTCCTGGAGCCCCATGAGCAGAACACGACTCCAACAGTTCTCTCCTGCTCCTACCCTCCAGCAGTTAACCTGAAAGTTGCATGTAGTCATCATGACAAAGAGCCACACTCTCTCTCTCCATTAATTTGTATCCATTCCTAAAGTGATCTGTCGTTAGTGGCCTTCATCAGCATCTCTTCTTGGCAGTGAAGGTTGTATGTCAGCTGCCAGCCATTCTGCCCCACAGTAGAGGAACAGAGAGAAAAGTACAAGGTCCTTTCTGGTTGGTTGCCAGGCACAACTACCCCTCCCCTCTCACCGTCTATCAATAGTCAATATAGAAGAGCCTCAAGAGATAGAGGGGGGAAGAGACCCTGTTTAGGAAGCAATTCACCCTGGCATCAGCTGGTCTCAGGCTGGGACTTGGGGAGGGCAGGGAACTTCATGGGCTATCGGGGTAGAGACTCTTTCATTCCCCAAACTTTGTATGAAGAGGAAGAGTCCCTGCTGGGATGTTACCTGGCATGGCTTTCCTATTCAGCCATCATGTGTTGAGAGTGGATTAGTCACATGGCTTGCTGAGGGTGGGCTAGAAAGGCTGGTTGGCCCATCTAGGAGCAGGCTATTGGCTCATGCAACACTCTTGGTGATTGGTTGAGATACGGTAGGCTAGGCCTTTTCCCTTCCTAGAATAGGGTTGTCCCCAGGCAGGGGTTGGTTAGATTGGCCCCCGCGGGGGGTGCAGGTCCAGGAGGTACAAAAATTGTGCCTCTTCGCTCTGGCTCCTAGGAGCCTGCCCACCTCTCTGTGAGCTCCCTGGGCTGATCATCTGCTGCCCTGGACAGCAGGACAAGGTGCATAAGCTTCTTAGGGCACTTCGGCAGAGGAATCCAGTAGCTGGACTGTGCAGCAGCTGTATGGGGCTCCTTCCCCGTTAGCCACTATTAGAAGGGTGAGCGGAGTGCCCAGCTCCTTGCACAACAGCTCCCTCTCTTTTGCCCCTGACATTTGCTTTGGTTCTCCCCACCCCACCCCAGGTGTGCAAGAGGTGAACAGGGGAATGTCAGCTCCTGTTGAGGCTCAAACTCCCATCTCCTGCTTCCCAAACCCGTGCCTTAGGCAATGAGTCACTAGGGCTACTGGAGTAGGTGCCTTCTGGTGTTGAGTGCTGTGATGCTGGGAGGCAGGCTGATGACATCCACCCTGATCACGGCAGGTTCTTTGGCAACCTCTGAGTATAGGCAGCATGCAAGTGGTGGTGTAGGCTGCAGTTAGGCTTCTGGGATTGGTACAACTGTGTATGCCAATTTCAATTGTTTTCATATAGATTCTTCTTCTTCTGTATTTACTTCCTCCCCTACTGGGCTGAGCAAACTGGGAGTGCAGTGGCCATTCTGCCAGCAGATCTCTTGATTCAGTGTATGGTAACTATTGGATTGCACAGGTTTTTAAAAAGTCAAGCTAGTTCTCTGAACTGTGGCTGGAAATGTACGAAGAGCATTGTGACCAATCTTTGTGCATGCATGCATGCCAATCTTACCATCCCCTCCCAGATTTTGGCTCAGAAAGGTCAACTTTCCTAGAAACGGCCTTCAAGTACTAATCACAAACACTAGAGAGTTTTACAAATAATCCCTTCCAGGTTGGAAAGGTAAAACATATTTCTACTTGGCTTGAAAAAAAGAATTCTTATGCATATCCAGGTATAGTACAGCAACAGTCCATTTTCAAGAACCATGTACATTACATTTTCTAAAAGGCAACAGTTACAGCTTTTTAAAAAGTTATGTTCTTCAATTTGATCTGTGCTACATTTCACTTGCAAAGGATTTCAAACCACTTGTTTCGACATATAATACTGATGTCACCACTGTGTGAAATATGATATATAATTTTTAAGATCAGCAGAGTCCCTTAATTCTATTATGCTGCAAGAAAAGTCAACCAACCGTTTCTATATATAAAGTTTATCATGTGCCTTTTTCCCTTTGAAAAAAATATATGCATTTACCTAAGAACTTAAACTTAATCCCAATTGCACTTCTACTTGATGTTTCATCAGAAATTCACTGGGGCTGATCAGTTTGCCACGCTGTACTATGTGTTCCAATGTATACCATCCATTTCTTGAAGAGACGTTTTGTTTTAAAGTACAGCTTTTCTTTGGAAGAATTCGGCCCCCACTGATAGGCAGTCCACAGCTTTTACAATGCTGTTGCTCAAGGTAACCTATTGAATCTTCTCTTGAAAAAGAAACTGACCTTAAGATTTATGTTCACATTAGGAACTGTGCAATTAAGTTAGCCACTCCCAGAAGGATTATCGTACTATGGACAACTATAGCCAACCACGTCAGCCGATTTTCCCGATGCAAAGAGATCATGTAGATGAGTGATGGATACACAAATACAAAGGCCAAGCCGCAAGCTGCTCCAGAATACCTGAGGAGGGGGGAAAAACCCAAAGTTTGATCTTAACCTTTTTACAGTGCAACCCTTTAGATGTCTGTTCAGAAGTAAATTCCCCTCAGTTTACGGGGGTTTATTCCCATGTAAGTGGGCACAGGATTTCTGCCTTAGAAATTTTATTGTAGGGGAAAAAACCCAGCCCTCAGTCCACAATGAGAGGAGAAGCAGTTGAAGTATGGCTAAATATTAAATGGCTGCTATGGGCAGAACAATATAGCAAAATCCTTTCAGTTTCCTCTTCTCAGCTGCCCCTCTCTTTCCTTGCAGCAGGGGTGAGGAACGTTTTTCAGAGAGAGGGCCACATTCACCCCTGTGAAATCATCTGAGGGCCAGATGCCAGTGGTGGGCCGAGCCAGAGCCAAAAATGGGTGGGACAATTAAAGTAAAATTGTACCTTTGTAGGGTAGGCTAGTTTCGACACAGTCCATTGTAACTAGGAAGAGGGATTATCAGAGTTAAGGGACACATTCCAGCCAGGCAAAAACACTCAGGGAGGGAGTGCTGAGCAGGGTCAGTGAGGGGTGTGGTCTGGGGAGGGCCGAGAGCAGGCAGAGAGGCCTACAAAAGGAGCGGAGGAAGGGGTGTGTGGTGGGGGTGGGACGCCCCGGGTGTCACCACTGGGGGGGGTGACAAAATGCCGGGCAGCACTCACCGCAGGGCCTGCAGCACACGCAAGCCACGCGGCTCTTCTGGGAATACATGGTGGCTTGGGCGTCCGCAGGCTCTGCGCTGCCCCAAACAGTCCCCCCGCTGCCTCCCCCTCAGCTGTAGGGTGGCTGAGTGGGAGGAGGCAGGCAGACTCCTCAGAGGCCCCGCAGAGAGTCCTATCCCGGCCAGCCCTGCCTCAGGCACCAGATCAGCTTGCTCCACCACTGGCCTAGAGGGTTGCATTCGGCTCCAAGGCCTGCAGTTCCCCACCCCTGCCTTATGCAACTGGGAAAATGTGGAAAAGGCCGCTGGTTTTGAACTGTAACTCTACTCGTGTGAACTCCATTTTATTCAATAGTGATTCTGTAAAGGCTTGGCCAAGATCTAAGGAAATAAGCTACAAAGAACAGGAAGCTCTTGTAACTTGTGTGCATTCAGTTTAGCCACCATCCCCGGAACACAATCCCCCACATATGTTGCAGGCTTACTGTACTAGTTTTTGGGAGACTCTCCTCACCTGCTCACCTTTTGATGCTAGTGTGCCAATGGGCCACCCCAGTAACATGCAGATTACCATTTTATCACACGTCCTACCATATATTTTACTATACAGCAAAAGCAGATGTGTGGCAAAAGCCACCTGGCCACTGGGGAGGATTATGTAGCTGACCAAACTATACCAGGGCAAAAGAGTTGCCCGGCTCCAGCTAGTATGGTTGTCTTTACGGGCTTCACGGTGAATCTCTTCTAAGTGATGGTTGCAATGTGATGCTTCGTCTATGCATGCAGCTGAATTAGGGAGGAATAAGAAAATGGAGTTCTGAGGTGACAGAATGGTCTGTACGTTGGGTAGGCAAACTAAGACCCGGGGGCCGGATCCAGCCCAATTGCCTTCTAAATCTGGCATGTGGACCCTCAGGGAATCAGTATGTTTTTACATGAGTGGAATGTGTCCTTTTATTTAAAATGCATTTCTGGATTATTGGTGGGGCCGGCCTGGTGTTTATACAAGAGCAGAATGTGTGCTTTTATTTAAAATGCATCTCTGGATTATTGGTGGGGCATAGGAATTCGCTCATTAAAAGTGGCACCCCCATCCCCCAATGGACTGAAATTGTACAGTTTACTCTAGTACTTAAAAATTCTGCCTTCTCGTTCTACTGCATTTGACGACAGGACATGATGATTCTTTGTTTTCTTAGGCTTCCCTGAACAAATGCTGACTTTGCCTGCTGCTATTACAAACTTACAATCTGCACTTTGAACAGCAGTCTGTACCTGCCTTCAGGAAGCCATTTGCATGGCATAATGACCAAATGCAAAATACAGGAGTACCTTATGATTCCTCCTATGTTTGGGTAAAACACAGCCATCGCGACTCCAACTCCTACCATGGCTATATTCAAAACCAGCACGTGTAGGAAACTGCAAGAGAAGAGGAAAATCAAGTCATCTACATTGTGTGTTGCTGCAAGAACAACATTCTTTACTCGCTTCAGTAAGCTTGTGAAAGTCTTTCCATTTCTATGACTCATATGCTAAAGGCAATTAATTTTACCCGCAACAAGCCTGACATCTACTGAAGCCACCAAGTGCCAGATCCTAAAAAGTTCTCTTGAATGCTTGGACTTGCCAGCTCATTCCCAAATAGGGTATGTATGATTTGGCAATTCTTCTGAAAACAATGTAGCTTGTGGAATATGCAGCACCCCAAGGGTTCGGTGGTGGGTTTTTGGTTTTGTTTTTTTGAACGCAGGTTTTTTTTAATATAAAAAAAGCAAAACATGAAAACAATCCCCGCAACTACTCCAAACCCAAAGACTCTAGAACAGAACTCCCACATGAAAAGCAGTGCTTTCGATCCAGGAAATGATTTGAGCTGAGCAAGCAGACTAATGAGTACCAGAGGAAGAATCTTCGGAAGAGTGGAAAGCATTACACTAAATGCAACTACACAAGCAGATCTTGAGCATTTTTTCTTAGATTAAATAAATGTTTGGCTTTTCAAGGTTCATGACTAGGAACAATGTTCATTAAACTAGATCTCTTATGGTACAAATGGGAAGGTTTATTGTACTCCTCTGAATTCTTTAACTGGAAAGATATTTTTTTTTCTAACTAGAAAGAATTTTCACATTCTCAACAAGAACAATCTCTGAATGCAAGCAAAGCAATGAACTTGTTTAAATACTGATTCAGAAACTTCTAGGAAACCTAGAATGACATGTGCTTAAAAATTGAATGTTTTGATATTTAAATAAAAGATAAAAACCTTTATATATAAAATCTACTAGGTTGCTTCCTAAGTCTCTGCAAATTCAGAACATGAGAAACATATCCTTTAAAAACCTTTCCTCCCAAGGTGTTAATTTCACTTTTTTGGAATATTGCACTGTATTAAGACTTAGAAAGAATCAGACTCCCTCCCCTGTTCCCATCTTAAAATGCAAAGGTAGTCTCTGGTTCTTGGGAGGTGGTGTGGGGTGAGCGCAGAGGGAGAGGGGGACATCCTATTGCACTAGCCCTAATCCTTGCAGTAGCACAACTATTTAGATAAATACTGCCCCTACACTCCAACCATAGCACCACATCATTGACTGTGACTGCCTCGAGCAACAGATATTGGGTGCCATGTAAGGGTAGCTAATTATGAGTTAGTTATTATGCTACAGTAGGGGACTGGGGCACCTTCAGGATGCCTGGTTGTAAGCATACACTAGGTAGACCTTAGCATTTAGGTTAGGACGTAGAGGAGCCCAAGCCATTAAAGCCTCCATACCCATTAGTCTAAGTTGAGTCTGAAGACCATTACAATGCCTGTATAGATGCCAAAACATGGGTGTAATATACTCCAGTTATCCCATCCCCATCAGGAAGTAGACGCTTATATTTGGCATCCGATAAAGCTGAAACGTTTGGACAGTTGACAGACCCCACTTAGGAATCAGACCAGGAACAATGTGTTTCTAAACAAAACTAAATTGTCAGTAATGTGTTACTGAGCAGTGGATAAACTGCTTAATTCTTCCTTAGATATAACTAAGATGGGTTCTGAACTTATTGCCAAATAGGGGTAGTTAAAAAACTGCATTTTAACTCCAAAATTGCAGTTATCTGCTTTTCATACATCTTTTCTAGAGTTCTGTTGCCAGCAGCTATAAAACAGCAGTTTCCACATCTGCAAGTTCTGGGACTTAAAAGAAAACGTTGGTTCTGAATTGCAAAGACTATGAAAATCAGGGCAGACTGTCCTGCAGGAAGTATGCTGGAGTTCAAAGATGAAGATAGGAAAATGTACTACGGAGTCCATTGCGTGACATAACATTGAAGGCAAGCAAATGAAGTCTGAAGATGGGTGCATCGTTTTAAAGCAGACTTGACAGACGGGGTAGGGTAGGACCAAGGACTGCCCCACACTGAACAGCTTCAGTCTCTGAAAGAGGGAACTGCATCTTATTGTACCAGGGAGGTTTAGATGCCAGTCACTTGACACTCTTAAAGTGTCTGAAAGGTGACTCAAAAGCAGCCACTGATAATGTTAAATAGGTACCAGATTACTTCTTTTGAATTCCTGCATAACATGATGCAGCTCCTGGGCTGCAGAAGGATTTCAAGTAGGAAGCTACTATTAGGTAAAGGGACCCCTGACCATTAGGTCCAGTCGTGGCCGACTCTGGGGTTGCAGCGCGCATCTTGCTTTACTGGCCGAGGCAGCCGGTGTACAGCTTCTGGATCATGTGGCCAGCATGACTAAGCTGCTTCTGGCGAACCAGAGCAGGGTTTACCTTCCCGCCAGAGTGGTACCTATTTATCTACTTGCACTTCATGCTTTCAAACTGCTAGGTTGGCAGGAGCAGGGACCAAGCAACCAAGCAATGGGAGCTCACCCCGTTGCGGGGATTCAAACCGCTGACCTTCTGATCAGTAAGCCCTAGGCTCTGTGGTTTAACCCACAGTGCCACTCGCATCCTGGGCTGCAGAAGGATTGCAAGTAGGAAGCTACTATTACTCGTGCTCGCTTCGGCAGCACATATACTAAAATAGGAAGGTACTATTACTCAATACCAAATGATTGCCTGGATGGATGCAAGTGAGAAGCAGCGATGTGTCCAGGAACAGCAGTGATCGTGGTCAAGCAGAAGGCAGATGCATGCAAAGAGAGCTGTCTTTACCTTGGGTAAACATTTCCAAAGAGGTGTCCAAATAGCTGAACTCGTGCCAAGTATCCAAGCAGTGGATACACAGTCACCATCTGGAACAGCAGGAATATTCTTGCCAGAAATGACATGATGTCATTACTGGGGAAGTTGTCTAAAAAGTTCTGACAGAAAAAATGGCTAATGAGATAGCAACAATAACAGTTATAGTGTGTACCTTCTCCTGCTTCCACAATTATGCAAATGCAGATTTTCTAAATCAACAGCAGTCATTCTCATGTATACAATTTGTACAGGCTATGCTACAATCGTCATCCATATTTGTTAGGTTTCCTGTACTGGAGATGCTTATGCCCCAGCTAAAACCCTCTCTCTCAAACAGAACTCGCATACACCCCAAACATAACCCAATTAGTCACAGTAGTTTAGTTCCCTGAATTTAAAAAGTGAATATAAAAAGGTAAAGGTACCCCTGACCATTAGGTCCAGTCGTGGCCGACTCTGGGGTTGTGCGATCATCTCGCTCTATAGGCCGAGGGAGCCGGTGTTTGTCCGCAGACAGCTTCCGGGTGATGTGGCCAGCATGACTAAGCCGCTTCTGGCGGACCGGAATTTAAAAAGTGAATATAAAGCCCATATATAAGAAGGTCATAATATCCAGTTACTACCTGGGGCAAATTCTTATACTCCGAGGCCCATAGATGTCCTAGTGGTGTATCATACGCTATACTAGCAGTACATATGTACTTTTTTTAAAAAAAGTAAAGGACCCCTGGATGGTTAAGTCCAGTCAAAGGCAATTATGGGGTGAGGCACTCATCTTGCTTTTCAGGCCGAAGGAGCTGGCATCTGTCCAGTTTTCTGGGTCATGTGGCTGGCATGACTAAACTGCTAAAGAGGCATATGTAGTGCACTTAGATATGTAGTGGTGTTGCCATTTTAGCTCCCAACACACAAATCAGGATCGAATTAGAAACAGCATATAGACATTGACAAAACCATTCCAGTGTATCTTCTTGCATCTTCTCTATACATGCATCACAACTTCATATGAATAAAAACAAAGTGAAAATTGCCGCTTTATTTTTTTTCTAGATGGCAGGGGAATTCAAATAAATAGCTATTTTGGGGACCATTTGTTTGGCACCGCGAGTGTTACTGAGAATAGGCTGTTCTAACTCAAAACAAGAGGCAAGATCCTTATCTATTGCCTGCTTTGAAATTTCTTGTAAATGTGGTACAAGCCAGAAAGTTATGGTCTTGCTTACACAACGGCAGCCATGCCAAAGCAAACTGACCATTCCTGACCACCTCAGATATTTGTTTGAAGCCATGCAAACATTTTGGACTACAAGTACCATCATCCTTGGCCACTGGCCATGCTGACTAGGGCTGATGGGAGCTGGAGTCCAACAATGTCTGGCTAGATTATGCTAACTCCACGCAAGTGAATTTTGGTCCCTTTATTTTCTGCAGGCTACAGACTTCAGGTCTTACACTTGGTTTAGAGGAAGGAAGAGGGATTTTCTTGGCTAAGGCAAATCACATAGTGACTAGTCCTCCTATTTTGAACTTCCCCTTAATATTCCCTCTGTTGACTTTTTCATTTTCAGAGACAGTATTGTTTTGGATTCCTGCATTGCAGGCGGTTGGACTAGACAACCCTTGTGGTACCTACCAATTCTATGATTATTTGATTTGTTCCTGGATATGCAGCTGCAGGTGCCCATATAAAACTCAACCTACTGCTAGGAACTCTTGTCTCACTTTAGACAGTGAGCCACTTTGGACAATCATATCTCACCTGAACAGGCAGAGACATGTAATGAATATTTTGCCCATGCTTGCCTCCCCTTCCCATGAGCCACAATTAAACCAAAGGCTTTAATGTGCCACGCTGTCCCATTTCATCTGAACTGGGAACTTAAACAAACTTCAGACTGTGGTTTAAGTCCCTGGCTTGCCTAGAATGTGGGCTATAATCTGGATTTTTGGCAGGCTAATCAGAGTAAAATATTGAATGTCTGTTCTGAAGTTTGTTTTTGTTGTTTAAAAACCAAAGAAAAAATAACTAAAAAAAGATTTAAAAAGATTGTGGCTTCTCTGAAGCTGGTAACTAACCGCACGCCAGGAAAAGGCTTGTTCATATATCAGCTTCTTAAGCCAAGATGTAATCACCAGAATCAGTTCACAGTTAAAGAAACTAACCCAGTGTTGTTTCCGCACAAACGTGTTTTCCCGCCTTAGCTAGACAAACCCAGTGTTGCTTTATGTGTGCCCGTGTCCACAATTCTGGCTTAGTGCCATCAAATGTGTGCAGTGTTTATGACAGGGAGATTGGAATCAACTGAAAAGAGAGAGGGAACTAAAAAGAACAAGAAAAGCAGCAATATCCATTCTATGCACCTTACAATACTGTCAGTATACAATAAAGTTCCTCCTTACCTGTTCTATGCATTCTTTAGATAATGGTGGAGATGGAAAGGCAGCAAAGATTAATATCCCAACATAGAGGTAAGTTAAACCCACCAGAAAATAGGCAATGGAAAGATCTCTGACCTGCAGTTAAAGAAAACAAAGCAGGGGGGGAAATCAGCCAAGACAAAACTGCGTAATTTGGCAGAACTTTAGTCATATGAAGCTCCTTTCTCAAATTAACTATCCCCACCACCACCAAAGTTAATGAAAGCATATGATTTGAATATCCCTATTTCCATTCGGGTAAATGAGACCAGAACTTATTGTTTTCCATCTTAATTTTAAGTATTATGAGGATACAATGCAATGACGGTACTTTGAGAAAAGAACATTTTCCAGTAATATGTAGAATAGGAACACAGCTCCACAAGAAATGGTAAATGTTAACAGAATAATTAAACCATGATGGGAGGAGTTGTATTGAAAGTAAAAAAAAAAAGTCTGTACTTTTATATTAAACCTATTGGAAGCTGTTTCTAACACTAAAACACAGAGAGAGAGCTCCCCAGTTGTACAAGGAGCACAAGAGAGTTGCTGTGCAGGAAACAAAACAAAATAAGTTAAAAGCACCCACCACACAAACAGATCTTGCCACAAAAACCTCTTTGGATGGAGTCAAATAGTGCATTTTAATCATTTTTTTAAAAAACTACCCTCATAGCAGCAAATGTGCTTATTTTACATTTGATAGAGATGGATACATACAGAGGCCACAATCCCATGCATGTTTAATTGGAAGTCCAGTCCAACTGTATTCAATGCTTCATTTATTGTGGATTTTGCTATTGTAGCAATGGGTAGTAGCAAGAGAAAACACAGATCAGTAATGGGGAAGAGGAGTATACAGTTAGGAAAAACTGACTAGCAGCTGTGAGCAAGGAACAAACATATACAGCCACAGATGGCATACATCCTCAAAACCCCAAACAGAAATGCCTTTTTAAACATCACCTACGTGTTTTTAAATATACCTCTGCAATGATGAGAGCTAGAAACTAAACAAAAGATCAAACAAGATAGCAGGGTCTGTTAGTGTCTGGTAAAAGCTGTCAAATTCTGTCGAAGTTCACCCTCAGACACGTTTTTCAGTTAGCAGCCCTGACTATGTAAGCATGTTTATGGACGTAAGTGAAGCGGGCTTAGACCAAGTCCATTTAGCCTGATATTGTCCATTCAGTAATTGATCCTGGGTCATTCTGAGTCCTGATACCCGAGTTCCTTTAACTAGAGACACCTCAGTCCTTCTGAACACGGAGCTGAAGCTATGGGCCTGCACTCTTGACAAGACAATCACAGTACATTTCCTGCTTAGTGAATATATTTTCAGAGGTATGATTGCCTACCACCAGCTCTACTAAATATTATTCCTACTATTCACTGGATTTCTTATCCACCCTTCACTATGGGCTGGTCAAAACAATACAAAAATACAATATTAAAATTAGCTAAAAAACAATTCAGAAGAACAGGATGGGTCATAAAACATTTCTTTTTCCAGAATTTACAAAACATTTAAAATACCCATTAAATACCGTATTTTTCACCCTATCGGACGCACTTTTTCCCCTCCAAAAATGAAGGGGAAATGTGTGTGCGTCCTATGGGGCAAATGCAGGCTTCAGGAAGCTATCCGCTAGCCGTGGGAGACGCAGCGCAGTCGTGCGGCTCTCCCACAGCTAGCGGAGAGCTTGCCTGCACCCAGAAGCTTGGGGCGCGCTGAGCTCAGCACGCCCCAAGCTTCGGGCTTCGCGCAGCGCTCCGCTACCCGTGGGAGAGCCGTGCGAAGTCACGCGGCTCTCCCACAGCTAGCAGATAGCAGCCTGTTCTGGGGGCTGGGGTCGGGGGAAGCTCGGGCTTCCCCCGCCCCAGCCCCGCACCTGGGGGGGGGGAATAATTTTTTTTCTTTATTTTCCCAAAAAAAACTAGGTGCGTCCTATGGGCCGGTGCGTCCTATGGGGCGAAAAATGTGATAGTTAATAAAGGTCAAGGCTAAAATAAGCATTTTTTTAAAAAAAGTATGAATAAGATCAACAGTAAGAAAATATATACATTATAAACTGAAATTGATTTTTTAAAAAAATAAAATCTGCACATATCTAATCCCAGAGCATTCTTTTCCTCTCTTGACATTAAGAACACAACAAGATCAGGCCAATGACCTATTTAGTCCAGCATCCTGTTCTTACAGTGACCACTTAGCTGCCTACGGGAAACCCTCAAAAGCGAGATCTGAGTGCAAGAGCACTCTTCCCTCTTGTGGTTTCCAGCAACTGGTACTCAGAAGCATTATAGTGGTACCTCGGCTTACAAACACCTCGGGTTATGAACACTTCAGGTTACAGACTCCGCTAACCCAGAAGTAGTACCTCGGGTTAAGAACTTTACCTCAGGATGAGAACAGAAATCACATGGTGGTGGCAGCAGGAGGCTCCATTAGCTAAAGTGGTACCTTAGGTTAAGAATGGTTTCAGGTTAAGAACAGACCTCAGGAACAAATTAAGTTCATAACCAGAGGTACCACTGTACTGCCTCTGACCAAGCATCACCGCTGGGGCTAGCAGCCATTGATCACCCTTATCCTCCATGAATTTGTCCAAACCTCTCTTGAAGCCACCCAAGCATTGTGTTACCAGCTGAACAGTGGGAGAAACAAGAAAGAAATGCAGGTGGGAAACATGTGGCAGGGTGGAGAAAGCAAGAGCGCCTGTGCCTCATTGCCTGGAGGCCATTGTTCTTCACCACGGGCAACTGTTTAAAATTACAAGGCTGATGGAGGATACAGGAGTCAACCTGCCGAGTGACCAGACCTTGACTGTTGTTATTACAATGTATTGTGTCACCGTCTAGAACGCCAGACACAGATCAGCAGCCCACCATGCAAAGAACTGTACAAACACATCATAAAGCGCTGGCTTTGGCCCAAGACATTGTGTAAGCATTCCTTGGGAGATGGAATCAAGGGAAGGGGGAAGAGAATAAAAATGTGAAGAATACATAGGCAGCCTTAAAACGCAGGATTCCCACTTAATCCCTGCAGTGGTTATGGAACACATTCTCCTAATGCCTTCCCCACAAACAGGGCTCTTGGGCCTGGCAGGAAGAGGGAGCGTGAAGGTATTGTCTTGATATAAGATGGAGAATATATTATCAAGGAAGGAGGAGGAGAAGAAGAAATAAGTAGCTGGTAAAAGTCTGTGAGTCACTGTTTGTAATCCCCATGACAAGTACAACTGAGGAAAATTGGCATGAGCCACACAGGTTTTCCTCAGAGGTGGACACAGTCGGAAACTCTGACCGGAAGAGCTTCACAGCACTAGATGTAAACTAACGACTTCCAGGATTTGGCCAAAATTACTAAAGAGTATGAAAGAATGTAAGGAACAGACAGAGGAAACCGGCTTGGGCCTGCTTGCTTGTTTTATTATATTTATGAACTCCATGGAGGGAAGGCAGGAGAAGCCAGAATATATGGCATGCTCCTATCTAATTTGATCTTCAAAACAACCCTTTGAAGCAGATTACACCAAGTCACCCAGAACGCTTCATCAAGGTCACCCAGTAATCTTCATTGCTCGATCTGAACCTGGGTCTCACTAGTCTTATTCCAAAACTCTCACCATTGTCCCACACTAGCTTAATTAGAACCGTGTCACAGATTATGAACTGTGTCATTTGATTGTTAGTATTAGTTTATGAAAGTGTTAGAAGCGCCAGTGTGGTCAAAGCATGGAGAAGTTGGAACTGGCGGCATATAAATCTCATTTGGTGCCTTTTAATTCTAGTATGAAGCAAAGCAAAGGGAAAAAAACTCTTGCATTCCCTATTTATCCATTTCAACCTATTTGTGGGTTTATATGCTTCTATCAAATCCCTTCTTAGTCATTCGTTTTCTAAGTTCAAGGACCCCAGTGGTTTTTTTGCTTCTCCACGTATGGAAGGCATTCTATACTCCTGCTTATTTTTGTTGCTCAGTTCAATCATTTTTCCAGTTCCAGTCCTCAAGAGGCATTATGATGTCATAGAAACTGGCACAGAGCAAAATCATTGTTATAAAATCCTCTTGTACGAAACTGTATAAAAGTGCAACTTCAGAGCACGCCTATGATTTTCACTTATCAAACCTGCAGCATGTTAACGGGATACTCTTCCAGTTGTTATATTGATTAATCTTTCCCCACTCACCCCACACAGAGAAGGATGATAAAGAAAGGCTATCTTATGGCTCAGTTTGCTAAATAAACCCTCCATACGAGACCTTGGATAACAAGGTAGAGATTTTATCTGTGTCAAAGACATGGTTTAAACATGTTACCAGGGGCGTGGGGCGTGGGATGGACAGACCTGAAGCATCTAACAGCCTAATTCTTGCAAACAATAGAATAAGTGATCTGACTTTCCACTTAAGACTTCAGGTGGCAACTCATGCAATTGAGTACTTCTTCATACAACTAAAAAAATATAATTCTTACACAAAGATGTCCAGGAGAAGAAACCTAGCATTTCCCCAACATGCTAATTTTTGTGGGAAATTGAATTGGGCATTACCAAAAACAAATGGAACCAGGGTCATAATTAACTTATCAGAACAGGTGCTTGCTCAGAATATAAATGATAAAAACCAAACATACTTCATCACGGGCGAAAAAGAACCCTGCCTGATCAGTAAATGTTCCACACTTATCTCAGCTACTATCTTTTGCTGCCTTCATAACAACCTCAAGCTAGTATTATTATCTACGTGTTACTGATGATGGTGGGAAGGGTGGTTTCAAACTAGTGGCTCACATTAGGTCACACACAGCAACGTCAAGTGCTGTAAGCACTAAGCAGTAATATTATCCCCACATTACAGACTGGGGCAGGGGCGGGGGCTTGAGGCAGATTGAGAGACGCAGGCTTTAATAAAGTCATACGGTGACCTTATGGCTGAGCTGAGATCTGAGCCAGAGATTTCAGCTCAAAGATCATGTAGCTCACAATGGAGACCAGATCTACCACTGCAGGCAACCTGGACCTTCTGAGAGATTTTTGTGCATCTTACTGGAGCCTCCAATTTAATCCTCCCCTCCATGGTCTAAAACTCAAGGTTGTAGAAAAAAGCTTAGAGTCGTAATGACAAATACGCTTGAAGTATGGAAAAGGCCAGTGCAGTAAAGCCCCATTTCCTAATGCTTTTTTCAACTCTTTGGCTGTTTATATCAGCTTATCTTTAGAAGTGATGCTAACTTTCCCAGACTTGAGGATAATAATTTCAGAATGAGAAGACTGCACACGCATTAGGGGAGATTAGTTATCTAGCATGCTCAGGAAAACGATATGCAGGATGTCTTTGTTTCATGCAAATGAACAAATTAAGAGTAGCCCTCAGAGCAAAATAAGTCGGCCACCCATGTTAAACCCTGGCGAAGGTTTGCAACCCATTTTAGTTCATGCATTTTAGTTTGGGGGCTGCCATTTTGTCTGTTCGAGAGAACATGTGAAAAGAAAACACGTTCCATCTACGTTTCAAATTCTTTTGAGGCATTCCGTTCACCTACATAATATGCATGCTGCCACTCCCTGTCTTATGGCTCTAACTTCAGGATTCAGATGTGGATCTAACCCCAACAGTAGCCAATTGCTGTATGCACAGGTTGTTCCTGTGTGTACCTCCCCACCAATTCACCCAGCCAACGGTTAAGATACGCACAAGCGATGCAGCATAAAGGAGCAGGGCAGAATCTTGGGGAAAGGACCAAGAATGCAAGTTCTTTTATATCTGTGCACATCACATCTAGTATGCAAAAGCACCTCATACAAGAATGGTTCATTATATGTAGATACAAATCCCTCGTGCTGTACTTACATTGCTTTCCTGGTTCTTGTTGTTCTTAAGCAGTGTAATTACACAATTATGAATAAAGAAGGCCAGAGTCAGCACCCCTGTAAGCTGAGGAAACAGAGTCCTGAACTCTGGAGAAACAAAAATAAATTACAATTAACAAAAATGGCTGCCAACACCACTATAATAGGTACCACTGCTCTCCCACTTTACTGATTCCTGGGCCTGGTTCTGTGGCCAATTTTAAGGCTCCAGCTGCGCCATATAGGAGAAACGCCAATAATTTCTTGAAGGGGGAAGCATGGTAAAAGGAAGAGGAACAGTAGTAGCCAAACACATATCAAACAAGCAGCTTTACCAATTGCTTTGTTAACAAATTTGAGCAAACCACCCATTTGCTGAGTGCTGATGCAGCTCATTGGCAGAAATGAATAGTGTAAACTTGGAAGCCAGACACCTCTACATCTTGAACGTTTTGGCTCCTGGACGATAGAAAGCCGGAAGTGATTGTGCCAGTTTTCAAACGATTTTCAGAAGACACACGTCTGGCGCAGCTTCCAATTGGCTGCAGGACGCTCCTGCAGCCAATCAGAACCAACGCCTTGGAAGTTGACCGTTTTGGAAGTTGAATGGACTTCTGGAACAGATTCCTTCAACCTCCAAGGTATGTCTGTACAGTGCTGCCCTGCAAGACGAATGCCTCGCAAGACGGAAAACTCGCTAGACGAAAGGGTTTTCCGTTTTGGAGGTGCTTCGCAAAACGAATCTCCTATGGGCTTGCTTCGCAAGACGAAAATGTCTTGCAAGTTCCTGCAGGTTTTTTTTCCTCCCCCCCCCTTTTCTAAGCCGCTAAGCCGCTTATCAACTGATCCGATAAGCCAATAAGCCGCTAAAAGCCGCTAAAAGCCGCTAAAAGCCGCTAAAAGCGCTAATCCGTCAATGGGCTTGCTTCGCAAGACGAAAAAACCACTAGACAAAGAGAATCACAGAACGGATTCTTTTCGTCTTGCGAGGCACCACTGTACTTTAATTATTTTAGGAGTAGGGAAGGAAGCATCCGGCCTTAAGGCTCAAAACAAACCCTGCTTTGTTGTTGCATCTGACCAAGGCCTGAATCTCCTCTGACAGTTGAGAAAATCTAAAATAAAGTTATCTATCGTGAAAAATTAAATACCGAATTCAGTAGCGCAGGAAGTAAATAAGGAACTACTGAAGCAGGGATTAAAGCACTTCTTTTCAACTTGAAAGCTTATTGTCAGGTCTCACAAAATTTTATGAATGGGGTGTGTGTGTGTAGTATAGCACATGTGCAATACCAGTGCTCCAACATGACTGTTTTTATTGGGTATACTGCTCAGATGTTACAAAAAAGAAGCAGCAGTATTGGCACAAAGTCTTGAAAGCGTTCTAATTTTTAGAATTGCAACAAAGGCTTGAAGGATGTCAGAAAACTGAATTCTTTAATCCTGTGCCATGAGATCAAGAATGGTTCTTGGGTAAACATGTTTTCTCATATGTCCTTCTGAATACTGAAACCACTAGAGAAAAGTGATTTGATATCCTGGGTTACTTTCAAAAACTCTGGGAAACACTTCTGTATGTTATGAAGGGAACACGAATGAGGAGAGAATGCATTGAACCAACATCAATTCCTGATCTTGGGCAGAGGAGGGAGGAACTTTTGTGTTTAATATCCACCCCCCACCCCCCGGTTTGAATACCATCCACTCACATTGCAACAACGTGTTGGTAATTAACATCAAACTGATAGCATAGTCCGTACAACATGAGACTATTAATCTCAGGGTCGTGGTCCCTTCCAGCTCTACAATTCTATGATTCTATGAAATTAGTGACGGGAAACAGGGAATTACTTATGGACCTGACACCTTGTATATTTTAAATATAAATCCTGTATTCCTTTTATTAGCAGAATGTCTAACTTACATTCTTCCTCCAATATGGAGGTCCAAGGCAGCATTTTTTTAAAAGCAGGTGCCTATCTCCCTGGCTGGGTGCAAACACCTGGCCGGGCAGCCAAAGTGAACCTCTTCTGTCCGGACAGCCACTCACCCGTGGCTGACTCAATCGCGGGCAGAATCCGTGAGTGGGCGTTTCTTAAACTTCTTCCAGCAAAGAAGTTCTTTGACGCCTAGTCTCCGCCTACCATCTCTGCGCGAAAGCCTTCTGCGCAGGGAGGGCGTGGGCAACGGAGGACCCCTACTCTCCCCGCTGGTCCCAGGCAAGGAGTCATGGGACCGCCTCGCCGCTTCCCCCACCTGCCCCCCTTCTCCACTGGTGCTACGCTGATTCTCTTCCCCAGAAGATGGGCTGCTCCTCCCGATCCCTGGACGCTCTCTGGAATCCCTCTGGCTTTTGCGCTCCCCCTCCAGTACTGATGGCAGTTCCCTGACACATATATTCAGTGTAACTCCCTTTAACTGTCTCTGTTCTATTTACCACTCTGAACACACCGTTCAATCTACATGATGGAACAAATGGGTTCAGGGTGGGATATAATCAGTTTTGGCAAATGGGAGAGGAGCCAGAGAAATGCCTTCCAATAAGCATTTGTGCTCTATATTGGATTAGTTTGCTGCTTTTGATGTCAGCTGCAGAAGGTCATTTGTTTCAGAGTTCCTGCTGTTTCTCTGCCCTTGCTCAAATGCGATAAAGCTCTGTCCTGGCACTTATTACTGCAAGGAGATGGCTCCTCTTAACACAATACAATGCACATCTGTCTCCAGGATACTGTATTCCTAATTGCCCTTGGAAGTTTTCTCTTCTTGATTACCAACAAACACATGCATGGGGAAAATACGTTTTGTTTAGCCTACTTTAAATTCAGCTTTTCTGTCCTAAAAGTAAGAATCATCCAAATGGATTCGTAACCACTCATTACGGTCTGCATCATATTATTCCGCCCCACTATACCGCCTGCAAAATGACACTAATTCAGGCATGGGAATTTTGAAGTTCAGAAATTGGTAGGCAGCAGCAAAACACTAACCCTGAGTGTAAGGGTCTCTATGGAGGATGGGAGGAACAAAATTATTATGTAGTTGCTGCACAATTCTTTTTTTTTTTTTTAAACAAAGCACTTCTATCACAAGGAAATAGCTTTCCCCCAGGAAAACCCAGTTTGCATGTTGGGAAAATATGATTCCATCCCCGCAAGAGTGTTCTGCTATGGTTATGGTTGTTATTTGAAATTTGACTGCCTTAGTGTCAGGCATAGTGGTTAGTGACAGCCAATGCAAGCTTTGAGAGGGGGATGCTGATCAATGGAGAAAAGATGTCAACAGGTTCACTAAACTTTTAAGCCATGCGTAGACAAACTAAGGCCCGGGGGCCGGATCCAGCCCAATCACCTTCTAAATCCGGTCTGCGGACATTCCTGGAATCAGCGCGTTTTTACATGAGTAGAATGTGTCCTTTTATTTAAAATGCAACTCTGGGTTATTTGTGGGGAACAGGAATTTGTTCATTCCCCCCCAAAATATAGTCTAGCACTCCACAAGGTCTGAGGGACAGTGGACTGGCCCCCCGCTGAAAAAGTTTGCTGACCCTCGCTTTAAACACTTGAACAGCCACAAATTTATCAACCTTTTTTAAAAAAAAACAACAACAAAAAACCCCAACATGTATTTTTAAACAAGGATTTTTAACGTCTAGAAGTTCTGTTTCATGTTTTAACCATCAATAATCTTAATCCCCCTGTTTTTTGTGCTTCTTGGTGAGTGCCACCTTTCCATTTCTCATTTAACAGCCAAAAACACCAACCAGTTTCTTCTTCTCACCACCCAATTCATATTACATACCTTTTAAAAATTATGTTTTTTACTGCTGAGTAACAGAAATGTAATTTTGTGGCTAAACGTTTCCTTGCTGTACCAGTTGGGTGTTGGAGTGCTCATCTAGCTCCTTCAACAAATGCCACAACCATTTTGCAGGCTTGCTTGGGGGGGGGGAGTGTTATTACATCTGGCAAAGCATTTTGCCAGAAATACTAACTAAACAAGCCGAGCTTTGAGAATAGCTCAGTATGAGGACCATGAGCTCAATGGTATACTTTTATTCAATGGACAAGGTGGTTGTGGGATTCCACCATCCACCCATAGGACTCTGTGGACTGATCCTGCTGGGATAATTAAGAGGCATTGTTTTTCTACTCATGAAATGAACCAAGATTGCTCTCCCCCTACATTTGTATTGTGAAAATGATGTATCATGGGTTACAGGGTTATTTAAATAAATAAATGGTTTAATACTTTTTTTTATTTAAAAACCCCCAGAAAAACGATTTTTAAAAGACTGTCTGACAAAATGCCTGTATTTTGGAAAACAACAGCAACAACAACAACCTAGGAAATTTATGCAGAATAATGCACCAATCTGCCACCAAGACTACTATTCTAAACACCACCACCCTTTTCTTTTTACTGTTGCCCTAGCCTAGTGGCTGTGCAGATTGTGTCCAGTGTGCTCTTTCCGTTTCATAAAAATGGGTAGAAACATGGGGTGACTGCCCTGCCTGCTTCAGATTCAGGGATGGCTGTTGAAAGATGAGACAACTTGCCCACCCACGATCTAACAGAATGCCAGGGGTGAACTTGCAAAGTTTGTAGGACTGGTCTGATTAAAGTTAAAAAAATCTGGATTCACCAAAATGCAGTTTGCTTGGCTTGACATCTGTTCCAATTCACAAACAATTCATCAAAGCTGCATCATTCTCCAGCCCTCTTCCCTCCACCCGCTACCCTGCTCTGTTTGGATAACCATGCAGACTATAAACATTCACAGATTAAGTGTGCCAGTAAACAGCAAAATCTGAGCAGTGTTTTCTGACGAAGGACATCTGGAGGGCTGTCAGGGAACAGCTCTGTGCTGCATTGTAAATCAAGCTAAGCTGAAATCGATGCAACTGCAGTCGCAGGTAAAATGAACTCTCTCAGGTATGAATATGCACATGGCACAAACTGGACCATCTCCATGGAGTTTGCATGCCACTGTGGCCCACACAAGCTATTTGTCTGCAACTGTTCTTGTTTTGTCCCTGAGGCATCTTTTCTATTTGGATCTTTACCAAGGAGGACTAAGAGAAGTGCGCATCTCTCTAGCAGCGCAAATGGTTTTTCCTATCCCTGCTGTCAAACTAAAGCTCAATCACTCCATATTTCATTGTTTGGATGGGAAATGATGTTTACCGCAAAGGTCAGCCATTGACTAGGAAACCTTTTTAGCGCCATTATTTACACTATTATAGGGGATGGGAGAAGAGGGGAGAAACATTTTCCAAACCGCAAATCCGGAATCTCGGCATGGACTCCTTACAAATTCGTCAAAGTTACATATGTTTTGCATTATAGCAAGCAGCAACTCTTTTTGCTCTTAATGAGAAATGACCTTAGTTTTATGAATTTTGTCCATCGCCTATAAAAAATATACAAAAAAAGGAACACAGAACCATATTAGGTTCTGCCATCTGTATTGAAGCACTTAAAGCTGCGGCACTTACCGTTACATGGGACAGTAATAAATCTGGCCCAGTTTTGTAATACTCTATTTCTCTAAATGGTGGTATGTTACAAAATTGTACAACTTAAATTATAAAGCAGGACATGACTGACAAAAAAAATGGGTCACTGTAACTCCTTTTTTCTACATGGTAAGCTCAAGAAATCAGTATTTCAAGTTTCTCCTGAAAAGGCGAAAGTATTTTTGACAGGTTAATTTATGCTGCACCCTGAGCTTCGCAAAGGGGGGGAAGCAGTTTATCATAAACTGGAAGTTTAATTTTCCATTTCAATGGGAGGGGCTGAAAGAGAGCAAGTTGCTTAGGGAGTTCATAGCATCTGAGTTGGGAGCTCAAACTATGTGGTCACTAAATTACATCAGCTCTTGCAAGTGCACAGCCTAACAGACAACGATTGTGACAGACAACGGCACAAGCCAGCTTTCTTGCATTCCAACTGCCTCCCTATCAACTGAAACCACAAAAAGGAGGTGGTTGTATTGGTGGGATAATATAAATGTCACATATTTAACTTTGCTATGTGCACACGGTTGCCTCTGAATTGGCACCATGGGGCAACTGCCTGCATGAAGACAGCCCCTTAGCATTCCTTCCTCTATTGAGAGAGACACACAAGACAGAAAGGCGGGAAACAAGAATACTGAAAGTAGATTAGAGAAAGCATTTGTTAAATAGTATTTTAACTGCGCTAAAGTTTATACATAATAGAACAAAGGCATGCAGTGCTTCCTCTCTCTCCTCAACAGCTGCAGCCCTGTGGCCTTCAGGGAGTTGGGCTAGTCTGCTTCTGTCCTGGCTCGCTCTCCAAGTAAACTGAGTGGGAGGACTCCAGAAAAATAACTTGCGGAACATGTTCATATACTAATTTTTACCCTCTTTAGAACACTGAAATAAAATTATTATTATTATTATTATTATTATTATTATTATTATTATTATGTGTGTGAGAGAGATAAGAAAAATCAACCTGGGAATATAAGAGAATTACTGTATTTTTTGCTCTATAAGACTCACTTTTTCCCTCCTAAAAAGTATGGGGAAATGTGTGTGCATCTTATGGAGCGAATGCAGGCTGCGCACCTATCACAGAAGCCAGAACAGCAAGAGGGATTGCTGCTTTCACTGCGCAGTGATCCCTCTTGCTATTCTGGCTTCTGAGATTCAGATTTTTTTTTTTCTTGTTTTCCTGCTCCAAAAACTAGGTGCGTCTTGTGGTCTGGTGCGTCTTATGGAGCGAAAAATACGGTATTTCCTTCACGTATTCCGTCCCACCACGGAGTGGATTGAGAGGGGGAAAGGGCTTTTCTCCGATCCACTTCCTGCCAATCTTGTTATGGGGCAAGCCAGCTGAGAGACCCAGAGTAGTATGATTGGGCAGATTATAGGACCAGAGGAATGGATTATAGGACCAGAGGAAACAACTTCAAATTCCCACTCAGCCATGAAGCCTACCAGGTGAGCATGGGCCAGTCACCATCCCTCAGACTAACCTAACTTGCAGGTGTGTTTTGAGGATAAAAAGGCATTTGTGGGGGGGGGGAACCATATATGCCACCCCGAGTTCCTTGGTAGAAGAGCAGGACATAAATATAAATTAATGAATAACTGCAAACAGGTAGGAGGAGGAGATAGCTGGTGGATAGGTACGCTTTGCTATCTCGAGACTCGAGATTTCATGTGATGTTTTGTGTGGGGCTCACACTTAAGATGAGAAAGAAACTCTCCTTGCTCACAACCAGCCGCACCTACAGTCTGGTTTTCCTCAATTGCCCCATTCAAAACATTTCTTCCTGTAATACCTTTCAATTTAACACAGCTTTTTTCTTCCCTTCCGTAGAGGAACTCTGCTATTTACCTCATAAAATTTTTATACTGCTAATTCTAAGGGGGGGGGGACCCTCAAATCTGTTGAAATGCACCCCCTCAACCAAACACATAATCTAACCCATGACTTGATATCCTGCTGGTAGTTCCTTAAGTTCCTTAGGTGAAATCTCAGCATCAACTGCCCATCAGATGGCCTTCTTAGCAAGAGCACCTCAGTTGTGGTATGCCCTTCCTCTGAAAACTAGAAGGGTACCAGCTTCCTCAAACCAAGGCAGATGACTGGTCCATGTAGCTTAGTAATGTCTACACTAGGCTTCCTCAACCTTGGCCCTCCAGATGTTTTTGGCCTACAACTCCCATGATCCCTAGCTAGCAGGACCATTGGTCCGGGATGCTGGGAATTGTAATCTCAAAACATCTGGAGGGCCGAGGTTGAGGAAGCCTGGTCTACACTGACTAGCAGCAGCTTTCCAGGGTTTCAGATAGGGGACATTCCTATCCCTACCTGGAAATGCCACAGACTCAACCAGGGACCTTCTGCATTCAAAGCAGATTCTCTCTCTCACTGAGCTATGGCCCTTCCCTTCACTGTGATTTGGCGCAGCATAGCTTTTAGCGTTCCCTGAAGACCTGCTTTTTGTGCAGGCTTTTAAGACGGCAATATTAGCCTCTGCAGTGAAAAGACAACCTATGTGGTGCTTTATTATTATTGTGCTTTATGTATGTATTTGCAGCAGGTGTTCTGGGGTTTTCTGACAGAAGTACAGGATGCAAGTTTTACAGATAAACAAACTTATGACAATGGCATTTGCAGGAAGACGATGTTGGAATAGAATTAGTTCCATTCACTACAATATGGACAGGGACTTCTTATACAGTAGTACCTCGGGTTACATATGCTTCAGGTTACAGACGCTTCAGGTTACAGACTCCGCTAACCCAGAAATAGTACCTCGGGTTAAGAACTTTGCTTCAGGATGAGAACAGAAATCGTGCTCCGGCATTGCAGCGGCAGCAGGAGGCCCCATTAGCTAAAGTGGTGTCTCAGGTTAAGAACAGTTTCAGGTTAAGAACGGACCTCCGGAACCAATTAAGTATGCAACCAGAGGTACCACTGTACAATATTTTCCACATGTGTTCTTCTGTGGAGGAAAGCTGTGTTTGGAACAGTCGCCAGAAGTTCTCTTTGGGTTTATGACAACTGATCTATTGTGACTTGGAGAACAGATGAACTGTTCTCTAAAGCAAATGAATTACCAGGGTAGGGTGGGGCTGAACCCCTCTGAAATTCACTGGGGAGTGGGCAGAAAGGGTGTTTCTACTTCCCCCAGCAAGAATTAATTAAATGTTAGCAACTGACATAACGATTCCCCAGGTGAAAAGAGTACCTAATTCTAATCAGACACCACATGAAGAAAGCAAGTTCTTCAGAGCTCTTTTTTTTTTGGCAGCAGAATGAGACTCCTAGTGAAGGTCCCTGATGCCTCATTACAAGCCTTCTGGAGGAAGAAAAAGAGGCTAATAGCCTCAAGAGCATTTTGACTAGTGCCAATGCAAGCTCCAGGTGCTAGCAAGCTGGAAAAGTCAACCCACCCACAGCCTCTGGCCAGAAAACCCAACCATCATGCTGTGCTGAAATCACTCTGGAATTGTCAGACCTGGATGTGCTTCTTATGCAACCATTTCCCCACATCTGAGTAGATTCAGCTGCATGGGGGAGACCCTGAAAGTGTTGCCAAGTCTTGGATGGAGCTCTTCTCCTTCCTCCCCACACTGATCATCCTAGGCATCACTATGGGCAAGAAGGTTAATAGGGCTAGTTGGTCCCACACAGCTAGAGGCCTGGATCGCAGAAAAGGGGGGAAGAGGACAGCCCTTGTTCCACCTGATGCCCTTCCTGGATTGAGACTGTGTCAAATGAGGAAAGGAATTCTCTACCCATTCAAATACCGTAGTCAATCCCTCTCCCCTCCATCTCCTTTGGCAGAACTGAGAAGCTGAAGGAGAGGAAAAGCCATATATGGATGCAGGTGTGAGAGCAAAGCAGATGGGGCCCTGGTGTGTGGGGGAATTCTGGTGGCCTGATGTTTGCAGGGCTGGTGCCAGCAAAGTGCTTAAGAGCATAAATGAAAGAGCAACTTGATGGCGGAAGGGGAAATCAGTTCAGTCATGAAACTTGCTTGGTGGCCTTAGTCAAACCTCAATTGCTTACACTAAAATTATTAAAATAAAAAAATTCCTTCCAGTAGCACCTTAAAGACCAACTAAGTTAGTTCTTGGTATGAGCTTTCGTGTGCATGCACACTTCTTCAGATACGTATCTGATATCTGATATCTGATTGGTATCTGAAGAAGTGTGCATGCACACGAAAGCTCATACCAAGAACTAACTTAGTTGGTCTTTAAGGTGCTACTGGAAGGAATTTTTTTATTTTGACTATGGCAGACCAACACAGCTACCTATCTACTACTAAAATTATTGCACCTGTAATAGAGGGTGAACATACCAGCCCTCCTGACAGGCTCGTTGTAAGGATTATGCAACAAGAATTGCACTAGGTACTAATGTACCATATTTTTCGCTCCATAAGATGCACCTGACCATGAGACGCACCTAGTTCTTAGAGGGGGAAAGCAAGAAAAAAAAAATTCTGCGCAGAGCATGTAAGCGGCGCTCGCTTTTCTTGCTTTAAACCCTTCCGTCGCCCCTCCCGCTTCACTGAGAAGCCAGCAGAGCAAACTGCGCAGCTCTCGCTGAAGCCAGCAGAGCAAGAGCGATAGCTGCACAGTACCTCTTGTTCTGCTGGCTTCCCAGCAAAGCGGGAGGAGCGACGAAGGGAGCCCTTACAAGGGAGCGCTTAGCAGAACCCGGCAGCGGCTCTTGCTGGCTTTTCTGGGAGGTGTGGGAAGGGACAGAGGGCAGTCTGTCAGTCCCTTCTCCCACCTCGCGGAAAAGCCCCCAAGAGCCGCACACACGCTAGGCGCAGCTCTTTAAAGGGAGTGCTGAGCAGAGCCTCCCACCTGCTTTCGCTCCATGAGACACACACACATTTCCCCTTACTTTTTAGGAGGGGAAAAGTGTGTCTTATGGAGCGAAAAATACGGTAATTTCTTTTTCTTAAGTACTACTGTTATTATTGAGATTAGCCACCACAGAATGATATTGGGTCCAATAAATTATAATCAGGGATGGGAAAGCTGTGGTCCCCTAGCTACTGCTGCACTCCAGTTCCCATCTGCTCCAGCCACTATGGCCAAGGGCCTGAATGTTGTGAGTTGGAGTCCGACAACACCTGGAAAATCCCCATTTTCTTTAAAGGCCTCATTTAAAACTGCATGGCATGCTTGAGCATTTCGCTCCTTGGTTAATGGCTCTTATAAATTGCAAATGACCAGTGTATAAATGGTCTCCTACACCCTACTGTTCCAACTCAATCTACGTTTCTTGCAATTAATTCCAATAGTGATATAGTAGCCTGAACTGTACTGGTAACCAATTCAAAAGGAATTACATACAGGGGCTGAAGAATACTTTCGAAACCACTTTCATCTTATCAGATGATTAAAATGGAGTGTTTTAAAGTCAATACTGATGGCTGTTTTATATATATATATAAAGTTTACCTGGAACAAAATATGTGGTTGATTTAAACCAGTCAAATTCTAAATGGAATCCCAAGAGAGCAGCTTTCACAGTAACGAGGATAACTAGGTAGATGACTGAAACGGTACCTGCAATAAGGGAAGAGGGAAAACCACAAGTCACTCAGATACATTTAAATTAAGTAGGAGCAGAAGTGTTGCTTTTTGATCTCTAGCTTGGACCAACCCAAACCAGCTTCCCTGCCTCCGATCCTTCCCTCTTCACTTGCCCTTTTCTGTGTTTTGTTTTTCATTTGCAAATCAGCTTTGAGATTAATGCAACTGAGATAAAATTATTTTGCATCTTATTCAGCCAGGTTCGAACAAGAGAACACATGGAGAGGGGTCAGAAAATCATGTTAATGCAAGTTTACTTGATGTCAAAGAGAACAACAGCTACCAGACTTTTAGAAGACATCTGAAGGCAGCCCTGTTTAGGGAAGCCTTTAATGTTTGAAGCATTACTGTATTTTAATATTTTGTTGGAAGCCGCCCAAAGTGGCTGGGGAACCCCAGCCAGATGGGCGGGGTATAAATAATAAATTATTATTATTAGTATTATTATTATTATTATTATTATTATTATTGGCTGCTCTAAATCTAAGAAATTTGTAAAAGGGTGGGGGAAAGAGGGAGAGAAAATAACAAAATTCCTGAATGAAATTTATAAACCCTGAGGTTCTGGGAAATGAATTTACTGAAGAGCAAAGGATAAATAAAAAGAACTGGTTGCCTTTTAACACAAGCTTCTTGTATTAAAAAGGTACTGGAAGAGCGATGTGCCCATCTTCCAACAGCCTATTTAGCAGGGCAGGTCGAAGAGAAGGAGTGACCCCACCTACTTTTGGCACTGGCTCCGCCCACTGCTGGCTTCAGTCTTGCCCACCATGAGTATGCAATCCCTGACAGAAAGCAGCCCTTAACAGAAAAAAAGATTGCCCACCCATGTTTTAAGCTTTACAAAAGACATTGGGAGAGATCTGATCACAGATCTGTTGTGTAAAGTGTAGCCTGGCCCTCAGTTCAGGGAAAATGATGCAATATTGACTAACCGATTAAGTGAAAACAGTGGATATCCAATGGGGAAACATTTCAGGTCTTGTGGTAAATGTGGGGCATTCTGCCCCAATACAGACTGTACATTCTCCAGTCAAAGCATTGCCTACCTAAGACGTTGAATTTGGCAAAGAAAGAGGGAGACTTGAAATTCAATAGCAGAACAAGGATGCTCAAGTAAAGAGGAACAGTTTTCGATTTGCTCCATAGCCGTTCAAATTCCTCAAATCCTGAATCACCGGTAGAAGAAAGCGCCCAGGTTCTGTTTCCTGGGACTTCCTTGCCTGCATCACCTGGGCAGATTACTGTAGAACCAAAAGGGAAACAAGCAGTGGTTTACTTCAAGGAAAGCATAACAAGGAGGAGAAATCAGAGCCGAAACATCAAAATGAGTAAGATGCCTACTGTGGTGTGACTTAGCGATAAACAGAGCAACCCACTTGGGTTCTCCATTTAAGGCAGCCAGTGGCTCTCCAGATCTTGGACTGCAGTTCCCATCATCCTGGACCACTGGTTATGCTACCTGGGGCTGATGGGAACATGAGTCCAACAGGATTTAGAGAGTCAGATTCCACGTCCGTAATTTAGGGAAACAGCTGACCGCTTTGGCTGCTGAATACCTGTATGTTGTCTCTTCACGCTCACCCACAACCCTCACCCACTTTGCAGAAAACAATATAAGGAATATCTATGGAATTTGCTTCTCTTAAGAAGACAGAGAAAGTCTCCTCTTCTGCAGGGGGCAGCCATTTTGCATTAAACCAGTAGCATGCAGTGAATTTTTTCATAAGGGAACAGTTAGGGCCAGAGGTGCCAACTTGAGATGGCGCGACGTCTCACGTGTGACATTGCGACATTCCAAAGTTGCGCACCTGAGCATCGCATCTGCCTCCCTAAGCCAGCCAGATGCCACCTGGGCTTTGAGAAGAATGAGGCTTTAATACTCTGATTCATGGGTAGGCAAACTAAGACCCGGGGGCCAGATCTGGCCCAATCGCCTTCTAAATCCAGCCCACAGACGGTCTGGGAATCAGCGTGTTTTTACATGAGTAGAATGTGCCCTTTTATTTAAAATGCATCTCTGGGTTATTTGTGGGGCATAGGAATTTGTTCATTTTTATTTTTATTTCAAAATATAGTATGGCCCCCCCACAAGGTCTGAGGGACAGTGGACTGGCCCCTGCTGAAAAAGTTTGCTGACCTCTGCTCTAATTTACCAGGAGTAAATTAGCCTGGTCCGCCTAGCCCACTGACCGCATGCCACTGCATTAAGCTACACCCCCGCAGTGGCATAGCGTGGGTTGTCAGCATCCGGGGCAAGGCAAGTAATTTGCGCCCCCTAACCCATAGGGACAG
This sequence comes from Podarcis vaucheri, assembly GCF_965113315.1. Classification (NCBI taxonomy): domain Eukaryota; kingdom Metazoa; phylum Chordata; class Lepidosauria; order Squamata; family Lacertidae; genus Podarcis; species Podarcis vaucheri. Next base: position 23,688,588 of record NC_138749.1, read on the forward strand.
AGAGCTGCGAGTGCATCCCCCCCAGATGTTGCGCCCGGTGCGGCTGCCCCCCTGCCCCCCACGCTACACCACTGCACCCCCAACATCCGCCATTCTCAAAATTCCACATGTGCCCCTGAACCCAAAAATGTTGGCAACTATTGGTATACAGCGTTCACCATGTCAGTGTAATTTCTTCCTGGACTATGGATTGCTGACATGAGAACATGCCAAACAAAGCAGCCAACACACAGTTTAAGGGCCTCTTTTAATTAAGTTGCTGGCCCAACAGATACCCTGAACAGGTTGTGCTTTATGTGAGGCTATGCCCAGGGAGGTCACATCAGTGCTGCTAATGCAGCGGTTTGACTTCTCCCCCGGAGGCACACCCCTCTCTTCAAACAGAAGGATGCCGACAATAGAGAGGTAAACAGCAAGGAGGGATTTCAGTACGGCTCACCTGCAAATTCCTTTTACTCATTCAATCTGTCCCCACCCACTTTAGATGTGATTGATTCAGATTCAGGTTAAAGCACTCTAACCTGCTATTGTCATGTGACCTTCGTCAGTGACCTGTGAAGTACAAGATTACCATTTCTGGGGTCTGATGCAAGCAGCTGTCATTAGTAAACAGCTGTGATTTATGGGCAGAGCATGGTCTAACTAAGTATTCTGTGGAATTTTCCTAGAGCAAATCTTTTCATCCCGCACTGGCTGCATGCCAAGCCGGTTACAATGCCCTTAAGCACAAAGCAGTTGGTCATGTTTCAGAAAAGCCAATGGACACGACCGAGTCATCAGCGTTATTTTTGCAAGTCTGTTTACTCTCCATTGTCTGCATAATAGTTACTGTTTTGAGAGAAAGTTGACAGTACTGCAGTAATTCACATGAAACTCTTTTCTGGATTGAGGGGGAAGGGAGTGACAAACCGATTATTATTTTTCACACAGCTTTTGACGCAAACACAGAACCTTATAAATTATGTTTTTGGAAGTTACTATTTGCAATCAGGATTGTTATTAATGTGGTTTTTAAATAAACCTGGGAAAGAAACTTCTGCAATATTTTACTATTTTCAGCCAATTTTATTTTTGGTTAATGTTAGTCATTCAGGATAGACCTAACTACTGCATAAAATCTCTTGGAGATGCATCCCTCTGATTCTAAAAGTATTTTATCTATCACTTTTAAGCAGTTTGCTTTCATTACTTTATATTCCAAAATAATGTTTTTAAAATACAGAAAGATGCTTTGAATCTTAGTATAAATACTATTTATTGAAAGAGAGAGAGAGAATTAGGGGAGGGGGATTGGAAACTTACCTTTAGTGCTCCCATTTGTACCAGGAACAATATCCGTTACATTAATATGATGAGCATAATCTAAAGAGGGAAAGGAAGACAAACAACTTAGGAACATCTCAGCCCTGCAGCTAGTTTCTTCCGAGGTGTATATTGGAACAAACAGGATGCATGCTGAAAGCAACATCCAGTGGACTACTATTTCTGAAGCTGCAGTCTCGTTTTAGGTTTTAACAACAAAAAACAACCTTCCCACAGTTCTGTTCTACTCCTCCAGATGTTGGTAAACTCCCAACTCCCATCAAGCCCAATCAATTCAACAACATCTGGAGGGCACTGGCTTCCCCATCCCTGATCTACAGCACTGAATTTGTGCCAATGTTCACCACCACCACTGGACCTTGTTTACAATGCCCTTGGGCATATGAAGTGAGAGGTTCACATGCACAGCAACTCCCACTTGCTTCTGCGTAAGCACAACAAAATAATTGGGAGAGGCAGCTTCCAGGTCAGGAAAAAGGGCACCCAGGTTAGACCTGGGATTGTAAGCCAGTGGGGCGGAGTGATGAAAAGCAAACAAAACTCACTGCAGTCCACTGAAGGCAACCAACCATGCCCTGGGCCTCCACAACCTCTCTCAATGCCAATGGAAACTACCATACTTTTCGCTCTATAAGATGCACTTTTCCCCCTCCAAAAATTAAGGGGAAATGTGTGTGCATCTTATGGAGCGAATGCAGGCTCCATGGCTTCGGCAAAAGCAACGCAAAGCCTCCGGAGCGCAGCACACCGATCCCCTTGCTCTCGTGACTTCAGGGATAGCCGCCCGAAGCCTCAGGAGAGCAAGAGGAATCAGTGCACACCGATCCCTCTTGCTCTCCTGGCTTCGCTTTGCTGGAGAGGCGCTGCACAGCTTTCCCTCTCTGCGCAGCACCCCTTCAGTGAAGCAGGAGGAGAAATGGAAGGGGCTCCGCTTCTCCTGCCGCTTCGCTGAAGGGGCGCTGGGCAGAGAGGGAGAGAATTTTTTTTCTTGTTCTCCCCCTCGAAAACTAGGTGCGTCTTATGGTCGGGTGCATCCTATAGAGCGAAAAATACGGTAGTAAGTTTACTACCCCTCCTTCTCTCTCCCCACCTCTTCTCTCCTAACCTTATACTGTAATACCACATTAAAGTCTCACATCAAATACAACTTTTAAATTATAAACTAGCCAAAGAATTAATGCTTACAAGCACTCTGCAAAATTTCTGGATCTGGTGTTTTCAGAGTAAAATTGTGTCCAGGCAATGAGAATATGTCATTTGCATCAGTTCCATTACCCTCAATTCATCCTTCCTTGCTTGTCTCCCAAGTTTCAGGAAAGCAGTAAGGAATTTCTATCAGGTTTGCACCAGATCAGTGGGACCTGGACAAGAGCCTGATCTTGCTGCAATCCTGGCTCTTATTATGTCTAGACCTCTGCTCACTTGCAAGCCTGTTCCAAACCCTTTTGTGTTTTTGTCATTACTTTGTCCAGAATATCTCTGCAATCATTAGGCAGCAAGAACTTTTAAAAAACAACAACAGCGTAATCTATTTAAAGATACTTACAAGAGTACAAGGAGCATTTTTTAAAAACCAAAAACCTGTGATTCTGCAACTTAGCCTGGGCTAACTTTTCTTTCTATAGTGAACTACATTGCCATCTGCTGGATAAATGGCTTAAAACACCTGCTGTTTCCACAATGAAGAAAGACTGTGGCCCACTTTAAAACACCAGCCAATTATGCCTACTCCGATTTACTAAAAGCCAAATTAAGACTTGCTTACATGTTTAGGATTAGTGCAAACACCAAACCCATTTAAACAGCCTTCTAAAATATACTCCTATGATGCATCTGAGATAGTATGGAAACATATTTAAGATGTATATAGAAGCATATATGTAAGATATATTTAAATTAAAATGTTAACATTGAACAGCCTCCCCAAACTGCTGCCCTTCAGATGTTTTGGACTGTAACCCAAGTCAGTCTGTAACCCAAAACATCTGGAGAGCACTAGGTGAGGGAAGCTCACCTGAGAATGATGCTCAGATCTCAAAAGATAGCCAAAAAATATAAGGACCTGCATGTTTTCATAACATTTAAATTAGTTCCAGGGCACCACAATGTGCAATGTTGAAGAGATTCCTAGGAATCGGCATGCTTAATAAAGGGCACTACTATAATAATTTATTTCAAATATTGTGCATTTGTTTATACAGAGAAGTTTGTTTTCTCAGAGATCTTAGTACGCACACTGTAACAGTCTATTCAGTGTGATATTTGAGTTTTATAAGCAGGTTTTCTAAAGGGCGAATTTATTTAGAGTATTTTTATAGTGCCCTTTGAGTATATTCTCAGGATGATTATAAAAATGAACAACGATGGTTTGGTTTACAAGTCATTTTAAACCACAGTTAACCTTAACTATGATTTAAAGGGGAATGCACAGCATTCTGGGGCACAGGAAAACAATCACAGCTGCTTCATTTGTCGTGATGCCATGCTACTTCAAGGTAAAGCATGGTTTGGCTTAGCGTTACATCCACACCTGAGCTCATGGTTTGTCTCTCTTCGGACAAACCATGAGCTGCAACCAGATTATGTTCTTGGCCCACTCATGCTTTGCTTGGAGAGAGACAAACCACAAGTCTGGTTTCAGACACAACGCTAAGCCAAATCATAGCCGAGCACCTGGCAATGTGGCAGCTGTTGTTCAAAGCGACGTGCAAGCAAGGCCAGTACAAAAAATAGTAAGAAGAAAACTCATAGTCTTCCTCCCGAGAAGACATGTGCAGGATTGCACTGCAAGTTATTTTATGTATATGACACTTTTCTACAGCAGACGGTGTCTAAAGTGGCTTGCAATAAACACTCACATAATTACACACACTGAAACATAGACCAAAACAGCTTTTAACAGATGCAGCCATGAGTTCTGCTATGAACTATTACATATTATTTGCCAGGTAGGAAAAACCAAGGCCCAGCTGCAAGGAATGAAAAGAAAAGTTCACACTTACTATAAATAAATATCCCCGTGTTGTAAAGGAAATTGGACATGAGGACCCAGTAAACCACCATGGCTCCAATAAGAGATAACAACGAAAACAAAAGGCTAGACCACTGACCGAATGATCCAAAGTAATACTTGCAAACATCTGGGAATTCCCAAGTTGAGGTATCTATTAAAGCTGGGGGGGACGGGACACATTAAGCATAGAGTTAATACTAGAATTCAATAATCTAATCATTACTGCTTACACATACTTTGCATTCTGAAGATTCCTAAACATTAAGATATCACAGATTCTCAACAATTGATGCTGAACATCCTAACAAAGTGAAATAAAAGCCTATTGCTTTTAAAGTTATTTGCAAAAATAAAGGTAGCGTACGTTTTTAAAATAGCAACAAAAATATCTAAAATACAATTATAGCATTTAAAGCAACCACCAAGCAGCAAGCAGAAGAAGGGTTGTTGACGTATTAGAAGGCATGTTTTCACTTGCCTTCTAAAAACAAGGGAGATGAGTAATGTCTTTCCGAATACCAGCTGCAGGAAATCGCAGGTGGGCAGTGCACTGTTGTGCTCATGGTCAGTTTGCAGGCTTCCCACAAGCATCTGTTTGCCCATGGTGAGAAAATTTTGCCCAGAAAAGGCCCCAGAAAAGGCCTGAACTGAACCTTGTGTATAGATGGGCTTTATAAATTTGATTTTAAGATATTGGGTGGACTGCGCATAGGATTGCCAAGTGAAGGTTGCAGGAATGGTACAGAAAAACATGAAGTCAGATTTCTGCTAAGTTAATAATTACAGTGGTACCCCGCAAGACGAATGCCTCGCAAGACGGAAAACCCGCAAGACGAAAGGGTTTTCCGTTTGCGAGTTGCTTCGCAAGACGAATTTCCCAAGAAGCAAGCCCATAGGAAAATCTCCGGGGACCTCTTTTAAATGCTGGCAGTGGGGAGCAAAGCCTCCCCCCCCTCCGGCCTTCAGAAGAGGTCCAGGAAGGCCGGCGGGGGCCGAAAGGCTTTGCTCCCCACCGCCAGCATTTTAAAAGCAGTCCAGGATAGCAGGGAAGCGCTTCCCGCTATCCCGGACGGCTTTTGAAGGCAGGCGGGGGGGGGGAGCAAAGACTTTCGCCCCCCGCCCGCCTTCAGAAGAGGTCCAGGACCTCTTCTGAAGGCCGGCGGGGGGCAAAAGTCTTTGTCCCCCCTGCCTGCCTTCCCAGGGGCTTTTAAATCACCCCGGACAGCGGAGAAGTCCTCCGCTGTCCCGGGGCGATTTTAAAATGCCGCCCGCCAGCATTTTAAGATCGCCCCGGACAGCGGAGAAGTCCTCCGCTGTCCCGGGGTTTTTTAAAATGCTGGGGGTGGGAAGAAAAGCCCTTGTCCCCCCCCCCCAGCCTTCAGAAGAGGTCGGGGGACAGACTGTCCCCGGACCTGGTCTGAAGGCTGTTTCCACAGGAACGCATTGATTGATTTTCAATGCATTCCTATGGGAAACCGTGCTTCGCAAGACGAAAAACTCGCAAGAAGAAAAAACTTGCGGAACGAATTAATTTCGTCTTGTGAGGCACCACTGTATTAAGCGCCAGAGACCTCGTAAACATTGCATTAAGTTAAAGCTTTGTATCAATAGCAAACTTGATGAGTGTATCCAACTGATGAGCAGGCATAGTACTGGAATTAATGGACCTAAGTTACTCATGGATACAACCCTAAGTCTCTGACTGGGGATCCTTTTGTAGTAAAAACGGCGCACCCACACACAAGAGGGAGGCTATATCTTTAAAAAGTAACAGTAAGGAACTAACAGTAATAAGGTGGGCAGATACAACAGTGAGATCAGTTGTGGCTTTTCCTGTCACTGCAGTATGTGACAAGAAAAGGGAAACCAAAAACCTTTGGCCAGCGTTACAGGAAATGTGACTCTGTGTAGGTCTACGAAACCACAATTGGGGAACCTGTGGGCTTCCAAACATTTGATGGACTACAATTCCCATCAACCCTAGCCATTGACAATGCTGGCTGGTGTTGATGGGAATTGGAGTCCAGCAACACCTAGAGCGCCAAAGGTTCCTCACTGTTGCATTAGACTCCTGCGTCCCTGCCACACAGCCTGCTCACATGCAGTAGCCCTTATTCATTGCCATTTATGGCAAAAGGTTAATAGCTTGCTTTCAGAACAAAGTGGAATTGCACAGAGCAAGTGTTCCATTATCAAGCAGATTCAGCTGGAACTGCTCCTGATGAAAAGGAGTTCTCAGATGGAACCCACCCTACAACAGGCAGGAATAGCTTAGGGTCACTATTTTATAAATAAATAAATACAATTTTTTAACATTTATACCCCACTCTTCCTGGTTTAAAAACCAGGCTCGGGGCAGCTAATATCAAATATAAAACATTGATTAAAATGCAACTTAAAACAGCATAAAATACAACAAAAATGCAGCATCAATATCAATAAAATTCAAAACTTCGGGGGGGGGGGACCAGTCAGTAGACATCGAACGATCACAAGGGCTAACAGGCCAAGTTGGTCCTACTAAGGCCAGCAAGGAAACCAGGGAAGAATTTAAATGTGGGGCCCCAGAAAGGGTTTTTTCATAGAAGAGGAAAGGGACAAGGGAATAGAGGATCAGGCTAATTCAAATTGAAGGCAGAATAGCTCTGCCTTACAGGCCCTGCAGGGCCCTAGTCTTGTGGGACAGAGCATTCCACCAGGTCGGAGCTGTCACTGAAAAAGCCCTGGCCCTGGTGGAGGATAGTGTAGCTTCCTTAGGGCACGGGACCTTTGAGCTATTATTATTCATGGACCTTAGGGTCCTCTGCAGGACATACCAGGAGAGGCGGTCCCGTAAGTATGAGTATTGTAGAACTACAATGTCTTCAACTCCAGGGCGCAGCAATACATTAAGATGGTGGCTCCCAGAGAGGATACAAGGGCAGGTTCTAGGGCCTTGATGGTGGGCCCTGCTGAGAAGCCAGCAGCTGCCCAAGAGGGTCATGTGCCAATGCCAGGCCTGTTTAAGAGCTACTCCAGGATAGCAGGAATGTTTCTCTTATTGAAAGAGCACTAGAAGCAGTGAGCAGTCTTCCCTGGCTGTGTACAGCCACAGTGGAATTGGGTGTTTTAATGCACACTTTCAGTTATACACACCTAGGCGAAATAGCTCTAGGATCGGTGCATCATGAGAACTGAGCATGCGCTATAGAACATGTCCGACTGCCTACACTGCAAAAATCAATGTGGAAATAAGTCCCTGTAGCAGAACACCACAATCACACAGATAAATAGTACTGAAACTCATACTTACGTATCATTGTCCTCGATTTCACAACTCTGTAGCAACAGTAAAGTGTCAATACTCCCATTAACAAAATAATAACAATTCCAGAGGTAAATCCAGCCTGTTTTTTAAAATGAAAAAAAAGGATTAGCATATTGTGACATTGATGCAAATTAAATTACACCCACACATTGCTGCATTAAGATTGACCTTGACACACCTGTAAGTTGCCTTACCTGTTTTATTCCCCAGGGAATACTTAATATAGATGTACCCATCATTGTATTCCAGATCATAAATCTGAGGGGAGAAAACATGCACACGTAAAAATATGAGAAACTAAAACTGATCGTGGAAGCTTTTTCTACGTATCATGAATTTGTGACAAATAATGTACTTCATATCTACCATGCTTGGAAAGCATTTCACATACATAGTTACTATGCTTGAGTTTTTGCCGTAACCATCTGTACAGCCATCTATTTTGTAAGCCGTTCCTAATGGACTATACACGTAGATTTCTTCTGGAGCAGGAAGTACGTGATCAGGAGCCACCTAACAAAAGATGAGAACACAAGGCCTTAGTGACAGTGTAAGTCTCTGGTGCTGCAATGCAGTACTCCTGTATTCGCAGAAGAATTCAAGAAGGCACTTCAATCCCAGTTTTAAGCAAGTTCTGCCCATTGAATTCAACAAAGCTTACTTGAAATGCAACAGTGCAAATGTTATTTAATATTTGAGCTTCTATGTTGTGTGGGAGGGGAGCTTTTAAAAACTGAAAGGGAAAAAAACCTGGCAAAAGTAAAATAATGAAAAAAAGAGAAATGTTAAGTGCCTATGTCTGCTGTCCAACACTTACAATCCTAAAAGTACTGTAAATCCAAATGAATTAAGGTGAGCGTCCATAATATGGTAGCCCAAGCTATAAAATATAATAAGACAATTGACTCATTCCCATATTATACAATTAAGGCACATGGTTTCTCCTTAAAGCAGCTTGGGTACTGTAGTTTACCCCCTCACAGAACTACAATTCACAGCAGTCTTGAACTACAGTCCCCATAATTATTTTTTGGGGAGGACACCATGTGCTTTGAATGGATGGTGTTAATCAGCCCAGTGATAAGCCAAACCATGGTTGAGTGTGAATGAGTAAGTGGGCTGATGTACTGTTACAAAAGCTGCTACCTCTTCGCTTCTCTCCCCATCCTGCTGCACTACTGGGGACTAAGTACTGGGACTTACTCCAGCTTAGTGTTTTATGTGAACCTGAACTTGGGGTTTGTCTTGGCCAAACAAGCAATGAGTGGTAAGACGAGCAAACCTTGGTTACACCTCATAGTTTGTTTGGTGCTCCCACACCTGGGAGTTTTGCAATAACTTGTCTTTTGCTTACCAGTGCTCTATCTGAGGGCGACGCAAGCCTGCTGTAGTAATGAATCCGCTTATTCATTGCTGAAGCTTCATCTGTAATTCTCTGCGTATCATCATTCACAGTAACAATATTTGTAGGTTCTATATGGAATGGCCTGGAAGAGAAATAAAAAACATAATAGTCTTTAAAGCCATAATCAACAGAAGACTAACATTAGAGGTTGATAATGGAACAAAATAGTCCAGCATTTGATTCCCACAATGCCCAACCAGATGCTTATCAAAAGCCTGTGAGTCAGATATGAGTAAAGTAGCATTTTCTTGCTCATGTCCCCCAGTACACTGCCTTTAATACTGGAAGCACAATTTAGGTGTCATCACAAAGAAAGCTCAGGCTGATGCCATAATGAACCTTAGCTGGCTGCTGGGCCTCTGCTGAAGATCTCAATTTGTGAGCAGGTCTGTTTGGGAGAGTAGTTGCTTAAAGCTGAATGGAGCCTTTTAGGTTAACCAAAACACCTTAAATTTTGCTTGCCAGCACCCAGGCAGCCAGAGCATTCCCATCAAAATTGATGTTGTATGATGATGAAACTCTCTCCTACTCTGCAAATTCTCTCCTCCTCAGCAATCTAGCTGCCATTCTGCACTAGCTGCAACTTCCAAAGCAGCTTTGAGGGCAGCCCCTTAGAGCACATTGCAGTAATCCAATGCATGAGTCATTATAGCCACACTATCCATGGCCTGGAATGACTACAGCTGGTGCACCAGCTAAAGAAGAAGAAGAAGAAGAAGAAGAAGAAGAAGAAGAAGAAGAAGAAGAAGAGGAGGAGGAGGAGGAGAAGGAGAAGGAGTTTGGATTTGATATCCCGCTTTATCACTACCCGAAAGAGTCTCAAAGCGGCTAACATTCTCCTTTTCCTTCCTCCCCCACAACAAACACTCTGTGAGGTGAGTGGGGCTGAGAGACTTCAGAGAAGTGTGACCAGCCCAAGGTCACCCAGCAGCTGCATGTGGAGGAGCAGGGACACGAACCCGGTTCCCCAGATTACGAGTCTACTGCTCTTAACCACTACACCACACTGGCTCTCAAGTGTAAAAGCTAGTAAAAGACACTCTTAGCTGCAGGGGTCACTTAGACCTCCAGCAGCAATGATGGATCCAGGTGGACTCTCAGCCACGTGCTTATTTAGAGGGAATGCAGATGGGGTTCACATGGCTGAATATTCCCTTCATACAAATATAACAGAGTTCTGTAGCACCTAACAAATTTACTAAGGCCTAAGTTTTCACAGGCTCTGTATGAAAAGATTTCCTCTATACAGAAAAATGTCAGGGAGGTGGCTAGGCTTGAATCCTGCCTAAAAGATAGCAACACTGACTGGAAACTTCAACATCGCTTACAAATCACATTAAAAATCATAATAGTTTTTTAAAAGACACAAAGAGTACAAGAGGTGACTCATATGTTTAGAAATCAACTGGCCTATTTGAAAAGATACAATCTCACTTGCTCTGTATCATTTGTTGCATGGGTCCACATCATAACCACAAAGATCAATTATGGAAGGAAAGAACCACAAAAACCACACACACTTTTTCTTTTAGCCACAACAGTGTCACGCCAGCTAACTAAATACCAATGAAACTGTCCCCCAAAACAGCAATTTACATATACTCGAGCAGCTTCTACTTAAGGAAACCAAGGGAACAGTATCAACATTTGAACAATATGGATTAAACATTACCTTGAAGACCTCCCAAACTGAGACAGCACTAAGTGGCTCCCATGCAGACTTCTATTACCTGACTGTATGCCCTTTTAACATATAGCAAATTACCCCCCAAGCACACGTCAATCTAAGGCTACAAGAACAAGTATTCTCAAAAAGTATTAGCTGGTGGGCCACAAGCTTCCTAACTTTCCAAAAACACACTGCTAACTAATTATTACTGCAAAATTATATTCCCCACCTCTGCTGCTTTTTAGAGCTGATTCACACACATAATTTATCAGGTCCTGTGACAAGCTACACCTGCCTAAATTCCCTCTTCTACACAAGGATTAAAGGTGCAGGAGCACTGCCTTCTCTTCGCATCAAGCCATCCCAAATCACAGCTGATCGCAAAGTCTTCTTTGTGGAGCTTGACCCTGTGAAGGGTCAACATGCCTTTATATTGCACTTTGCAAATTGCATCTGCAAGCTGTGATTGGAACAGTACAGTGGTGCCCCGCAAGATGAATGCCTCGCAAGACGGAAAACCCGCTAGACGAAAGGGTTTTCCGTTTCTGAGCTGCTTCGCAAGACGATTTTCCCTATGGGCTTGCTTTGCAAGACGAAAACGTCTTGCAAGTGTTCCGTTTTTCCCGCTCCCCCCCTTTTTCTAAGCCGCTAATAGCCTTTTAGCCACTAATCTGCTAATCCTTTAATAGCCGCTAAGCCTTTAATAGCCGCTAAACCGCTAATAGCGCTAATCCGCTAATAGGGTTGCTTCGCAAGACGAAAAAACCGCTAGATGAAGAGACTCTCGGAACGGATTAATTTCGTCTTGCGAGGCACCACTGTACACAATGCCACTTAACTTAAGGGCATGTTCAGTGCTCCTAAGCTTTAGGTGTGTTTGCTTGAATCTGTGTAAGGGGGGTGGGGGTGGGGACATGCATGCAAGCCCCATCCCCTGACCTTGTCTGTGTTGAGCAATAAAGGTCTGTGGGGGAGTTTGCTTGAATGTGAGTAGATCAGGGGAGCCTGCTTTGTCAGGATCACTGATAACACAAAGGGTTTTACTCATGTTCAGATGAATGAGAGTAAAAAAAAACACCTGCAGACCTCTCCTGCTCAAAGTACTCCTGCCTGCCTGAGCAGTCAGGAAACATATACCAGGAAAATGATCTCTTTCAGCTTCTGCCTTCTGGAAGAAGGTACGGGGTTATAAAGACTAGGACTAGCCACCTGAGAAACAGTTTCTATCCAAATGTGGTTCCAGTTTCAGATAGGTAGCCGTGTCGGTCTGCCATAGTCAAAATAAAAAAAATCCTTCCAGTAGCACCTTAAAGACCAACTAAGTTAGTTCTTGGTATGAGCTTTCGTGCGCATGCAAATGAAAGCTCATACCAAGAACTAACTTAGTTGGTCTTTAAGGTGCTACTGGAAGGAATTTTTTTATCCAAATGTGATTTTGGTTTTAAATGCAGTGTAAGGTAGTCTCTATGGGAGTATATTGTATTTAATTATGGGGTATCAGCTGCGGGTTAAACCACAGAGCCTAGGGCTTGCCGATCAGATGGTCGGCGGTTCGAATCGCTACGACGGGGTGAGCTCTCGTTGCTCAGTCCCTGCTCCTGCCAACCTAGCAGTTCGAAAGCACGCAAAGTGCAAGTAGATAAATAGGTACCGCTCCAACGGGAAGGTAAACAGTGTTTCCGTGCACTGCTCTGGTTCGCCAGAAGCGGCTTAGTCATGCTGGCCACATGACCCGGAAGCTGTACGCCGGCTCCCTCGGCCAATAAAGCGAGATGAGCTCCGCAACCCCAGAGTCGGCCACGACTGGACCTAATGGTCAGGGGTCCCTTTACCTTTTATCAGTGTTTTTAGGGGGCTGGGATAGCTAGGATATCAGGCTTGTTGTTTTTTGAATGTCTAATGTAGATTTTTTTCAATTTCGTTGTTCTGTATCGGACAGTGACAATAAAGATTATTGTAATAGGAGATGGAGCTTGCCCCCGTCTCTATGGACAAGTTTAGCATTTGTGTCTTCAGGCAAATATTCAAACATGCCTTTCGACTTTTTCCCAATCAATGCTACTGCTACAGCATGTGGGAAACTCAGGAACTCGTTTAGATTACAGAGGACAGCAGCAAGACACCTATTCAGTTCAAATCATAATACATTTTACCTAAATCCAGCAGATATCCTGATGCAACACAAGTGTCATAGCCATTCTACAAGTAACATTCAAGTTAAGAGGTTACTGAGCTGGAGGATAAATTGCAGGAAGTAGCATCAAAATGAAGAAAATATGAAGCCAGACCAAAAATACTAAGTAAAAGAGATCTTAAGTATTTATTTCCTCTCACCTTTTGTATTTAAAGTCTTCTGGGTTAAACTGAATATTAAGGGCTCCAATGTCATTTTCATCACCTCCAACAGGGACCAGAAGAGGACTAGTATCTTCTTCCATATCTGGAGAACGATCTTCTACCAAATGTAGTAAATTATTATAACCTTAAAGAAAGTGAAATAAGTAAGTTACTGCAAGTGATCATCACTACATTTCCTCAAAATATTATTTCTTCAGGAAGACAGGACCTCCCTTAACTTTATTAAGCTCTGAGTCTAAAATTGCCTAACTATATAACCTTTCAATAAGCATCTAAGATTTATGTTTTGACATTTATTTGGCAAAATGCTTTAAATTGGGGGTGGGGAAACTGTAGTCCACCAGAAGGAGTTGGATTACAAACCCCATTATCCTGACCATTGGCTAGGCTGCCTGGGGCTGATGTAAACTGGAAGTCCAGCAACAACTAGAAGGCCTGAGATTCCCCATGCCTGCTTTAAATGAACAATTTATATGACTGTTCCCCGTTGGCTGGGCTTTAAAATACACTGGTTTATTTTTCATTCAAAAATTAAACCACAGAAGTTCTGGACGAACAATGCTGTGCATGATTACACAGAAGTAGGTCACACGGAGATCAATGGCACCCAGGTAAGAGTGCACAGGATCGTAGCCTAAGTAGTAAAATGTTCAAGTGGGACAATGACTGAAAAACAGTGTGGAAAATTTAACATACTATCAGGAGAGGTTAGGTCTCAGTGTATTGTTTTTACAGGAGAAGTGGAAGACTGGAAATAGAAATCCATGTTCCAGAGAAAGCCCAGCATATTTTTAACTGATAAGAAACCTCTCCCCCAGAAACTAGCTGATTCAATAGAGTCATGGGAAGTTAAAAGATAACAAAGCAACTACTGGTCTGATGTTTACCAGTCACAGAATTTAGGAAGCTATATTATCTTGAGCTGATTGTATAAAGCTATAAAAATGTATAGTAGTAGTTTTTTCTGGGAAATCTCATTGAGAGGAGGCGTAGAGTTATTTTGGAGTTGCAAGTTCAAAGCTTGTTAGCTGCAATATCCTGTAGGTCTGTTCCTGATTTGCATTTAATAATGTTCACTTTGAATACATTCTAATCCTCTACTATGTTAAGTATGTTAGTACATAATCTTCACAATAGTATCTGAAAGTTTAACTGACATAACCCATAAAACTGAGGTCAACATCTGAGTTGGAAAAATCTCAGTTGTTTCAAATAAAGAGGAAGTTGCTGCTTGGTTCAACACCGGATGTGTGTAAGCGATCTGAATAAACACATTTGCAAATATCTGCTCTTCAAAATAAGCTTTGGAACACCCTAAATCACAGGCAGACGACCCTGATTCCATCTAAAACTGCCCCATGCTTTCCACCCCTGTCTGTTTCCCCTGTAATTTTATACTTAACAGTGCTTTCGTTCTCTTTCTATATAGCTTCAGAACAATTGGAAATAACAGTATTTTATTTGATTAAAATATTTTAAAAACACTCTTTCCATAGTTGTATGGCTTTGGGAGAAATATCCCTCCAAACCAATAGGTGTCTGAAAACAAATGGGTAGGCTTCTGTAAATTTTAAATTACCTTGGTGCCCCCTTCTGGAGTGAAAGGTGATTCATGATTATTTTCATAAATTAATAATCTGTATGTGCAACACACTAAAGACAACATGGAATTATTTTTATTTGATTTCCAGAACAGTAGCTGCTCTGCTTTTTTGTATATATTTTAAACAATATTCTCTGTTTACTTGAGGGTAACCTCATCAAGCACAATAGGGTTTAATTCTGAGCAAACCTGCATAGAATCAGAAATTCTAATCTGTAGGAGCCAGATTACTCTTGATATAATGTAGCCTTTGACCAAAAACAAATGCTTACCCCTGCCCAGATCATCTATTCCCCTGGCTGGAAGGCTGTCCCTAAAAGATCTCTCAGCTTTTTTTTTTGGGGGGGGGTGGACAGAGGGCCACATTTACCCTGTGCCAAAGCTTTTAAAACCTATTCCTTACAATGCATTTCAGACATGAAGACCCTCATATGGAGTTTTGTTCCCCAAAACATGCAGAGCGGCAGCAGTTGAAGATCTGGGGGTTCCCAAAGCTTATTTCTGGGTACAAAGACCCTGCAGTGGGGTAAAGCATCTAAGGAACTGGCAGCGAGAAGAATCAAACCAGCCTTGTTAAAGGACGATTATCCAAACAAAAGATGCTTAAGTTCCATTTATTTCAATGGGGCAGCGTGGGATATATTTAACATTCTCCCGAAATTAGTGGGACTTAAAGATTCTTTACTTCTGGCTACACCATAGGCAGAGTTTTCAGTTCCCTTGATAAAACTTTAAATCTCATCAGCGCCAACAGGCTGACGTTGTCGCTACTGTGGAGCATTTACCACAAACAGAACTTGAGATTTCAAACTTGGATTCTTTTCCTTCACCCATCCAAATAAAGGAGCGATTAAAAAAAAAAAAAACCTCTGTTGCGCTACCAAAATCCCGAAGATCTCTTTTAACTTGAGATCTGACTGAGGAGAGAGCAAGAAAGAGACGGACTCCTGTTTTCTCCAGCTAAATGACGCCGTTGCCTTCTTCTGACAACCGATAACCCATTTATTTGCAAATGTCTGCTATATTAGAGCAGGCACTTGACCACACGAGCAACTGACCCCTTACTCAGTAGCAAGTCTCGCTGAGTTCCGCGGACCTTGCTCCTAGGTAAGGATGCACAGGGACTGCAGTCTAAAGGCTGGTGATCGGTGTGTGTGTGTTATTATTATATATATATATTTAACACAAGTTTAATTGAAATCTAATGCAGATTCTGTACCTGGACTCCGCTCCGCCTGATCTCAGTCTGCCACCATTCACCGGTACGAGGCTGCTGCCTCGCTTGAGTCATTTCCAGTCGAAAGCTGTAAACAGGAAGAACTTTTGCTGCTCTCAGCACCGATAGAGCGGACTCCCTCAGTCCTCCATCGGCACATCCGCCATCCAAACGAACGGGATCTGAAGCATGGGATCCACCATAGAGATGTCGACATAGAGCGGCTCCCACTCTGCGCCCATAGAGCTAAGCCAGCCGCAGAGATATAACATCTCAAGAGTGACACACGCCCGCTTCCCTTTTCGAGTTTAAGGTCTCTTATTTCCCACCGCTAGGAGGGGTGGAAGCGCAGGGCGGCGCGCCTGTGTAAGGTGCGAAGCGTGTGCAACCCGTTCATTTTGAGAGGGAGATGGCAGATACAGTGATTAGCATTTTCCAGTCCTTTCCTTACAAAGGTGACTTGCCAGATGTGCCATCTGGAGTTGTTTTGGAAGGGAATCTCTTCTGACATCAATAGACAGGCAATATTATGTTAAGAACATGATAAAATGCCAGCAGTTTCATAATGGCACCAGCCAAATTGTAATTTCTGCTTCAGAAATTGGTCATTTATTTTGCCTGGTCCGTTCCTATGTTCAAAAAACCCTCTTCTGACGTGTTCTCTGGTTTCAATGCATGTACCACCTGTGCGGTGATTTCAGGAGACACTGGCGAAGCTAGGCTTTATTTCACCCAGATCAAAGACCCAAGTTTGACACACACACACACAATGTGAATTGTGGACATACACACACAGGTTGGGACATCACCACGGAAGTGGCCTGCGATATCCTCGAAAGCTTGCGCAAGGAAATCTGTTAGGTGCCACAAGGCTCCCAAATGCAACTACAACACTGAAAGAAATCCTGATAATGTGGGAAATGTGCAGGGTTGTACTGGAGACCGGTTGTGGAGATGTATTTCACCTATACAGGTCAGACATTTCTGAAAAGACTCTCCCCACCCACACCCACCCCGAGTTGTCAGCTTATCTACTTCAACCCCCCCACCCCAATACTAGATGATTGCATCCCCTCTCCCAATCTTCACTAAGATATTAAAAACTCTGTTACATTAACAGGTATTTAATGTAAGCAGCTATCTGTCAGTGCCCCCACCATCTTAAAAATTAAGATAGAAAGTGGAATACAGTATTTCAAGGCTATTCTTATGTGACACAGCCTCCACCCCATTCAGCTTGCAATAAGGAGATGACAATGCCAAACAATGTTGCAGGGTTTTTATATGCCACTGTTAATTCCCACCCTTGCGATACAGTGGTGCCTCGCAAGACGAAAATAATTCGTTCTGAGAGTCTTTTCGTCTTGCGATGTTTTCCGTCTTGCGAAGCACGGTCCGTCACAACTGCGCCTCTTCAAGCGGCTTTAAGAAAAAAGCGCAAGACGTTTTCGTGTTGCGAAGCAAGCCCATAGGGAAATTCGTCTAGCGAAGCAAAGCAAAACCGAAAAACCCTTTCGTCTAGCGAGTTTTTCGTCTTGCGAGGCATTCGTCTTGCGGGGCACCACTGTATAGGCATAATATTGTTATAGGAATTCTAAGGTCTCATATATACCGGTAAGTATATAAACCACGTGTCTGAAATAGTACAGGAAAACAATCCTGAGGCCATTTTGACTCTCCCAAATTGACCTCAAATATTTCTCTGCAAGGAGGAAGGAAATGGGAAAAGCTTTCCAATTGTCTTTGCATTGTAGGGGCTTACACCTCCCTGTAAATACAGTCTGGCAAGTATCTGTTAAGCTGAGCACACTATCAATATGCGTATGGGATTCAAGAACTAAGTATTTACCATCTCAAAGGAATGGCCAGGATGCCCAGGTAAAAGCAATCAGTGATCATTATTAGGTATCCTGTCAGACAGGTTTTCTGCTGTAGGCCTCAGTGATGTATGTATGTATGTTTTGGGGGGTGGTCTTGAGCTACAAGGGAGGCAATTTTCAAATGTTTATATAAGAGCTTTCATACCATTGTTCTAGGTTCCTCTCCTCCCTCCCCATGTGGGGTGAGCAGGGGACCCTGTTGCAACAGTTTAATAAAGTTTATGCTTACTAGCTGCTTTGCTTCTCAATATTCTCTGGTTGGCCTCTGTTATTTTCTCCTACCGATAAAGAACCTACTTAAGGACTCTACCTTCTAGCACAGGAAGCATTCACAAATTAAAAGAACTTTAAAACCTCACCTTTTTTCCACACAAGCAGACTTCTGTTTTGCTTCTACTTTTTGAGGAGTCTGTGGGTAAATGTGCTCCTTGCAAATAACTGCAATAAAATCTTCGTGGATTTCTACACAGGATCCCTCCAGACTGTTTATTTTGCTTTGGCTGGTGTATTCTGCAGCATGTCATTGATACATTAATAGCGCATTGGTGGTGGATTTATAATTGCCAGCACATCAGTCTGTTTTATTAGTTGTTCTGCAAAGCCTTCCCCGTGTTATTGCATTATTTCTGTCTGGAGGGATTCCTGTTAAGTTTCTAAATTACAGAAATAATTGTCCTATGTTACATTATGTTAAATTACAGAAATAAGTGTCCTATGTTCTATGTTATTTCTGGCCTTGGGGTTTCTGTATTTTAATCTTTTTTTATATGTACTGGCTGGCCTATTTTAATTAATAATAATATTGGAAAGCTTTAATGATGAAAGATAACAGCTACTGTTTACAGACGGCGACCACTCTTTCTGTGAGTGCTGTCTGAAGGGATAGGGGTGACATCCTCAATGCACCCTATCTTCATGCCAGATTGAGCTCTGAGGGCTGACTGGGCTCCAGGCCCAGGAGTCTTTGTTCTATTTCCACCTGTAGCCACTGTGAAGGGCAGTGATTCCCAGCTCCTTGCATCTCTGAGCTACATCCTGGGCAGCCAACAAAGCAGCGTAAGGAGAAGACTCATCCTTGTCAGCCTTCACTTTCATGCCACCAGGTACTCGGCAGATTGTTTCCTTGCCAGACAGGTTAGTTACATGGACAAAAGTGTCATTGAAGGAAGCGAAGATGTGGCAGACTCCAAACACATTCTCTCCTTCAGCCACCTGTGGTCCCAGACTGATAACCTGTTCTTCCTTCTTTTCCTTGCCCTTACGAGGTGCCATTTTCGCCCGTCTCTGCAGGCAGCGACCAACACCGGAAAGGAAGAGCTATACTGGCCTGTTTTGTACAACAAGGGAAGTCAAACTTTGACTTACTGGAACTATGTGAAAATGTGAGCTCCCAGGAAGGAACTCATGGCTGCTTTGTTTCTCCCTGGACCTTTTTGTACTTGCAACCACACTGAGCCAAGGTTCATTTTTTTAAAAAGACCAGGGAGAAGAAAACAAATCAGCTGAAGGTTCCTCTCTAGGACCCCATACATGGCCCCAGGCAGCTAGTCTGGTTTACAG
This sequence comes from Podarcis vaucheri, assembly GCF_965113315.1. NCBI lineage: Eukaryota > Metazoa > Chordata > Lepidosauria > Squamata > Lacertidae > Podarcis > Podarcis vaucheri. Next base: position 23,707,922 of record NC_138749.1, read on the forward strand.
TGCTTGGTGAACCAAGCCACCACTACAATGTCTTCTTTGCTGTTTTATTGTTTTCAGTTGAATTAATTTTATTTGACCTATTTGTAACAGCAACATGCATTTTATAATTGACTGGCAATTAGCTTCTGGGTTCAATTCAAAGTGCAGGTTTTGACCTATAAAGCCTTAAATGGCTCAGGTGAACCAACCCAGACCCTGCAATCATATTCAGAGGCCCTTCTTCACATGCCTCCACGAGAGTTCTGGAAGGTGGCAACATGAGACCAGGCCTTTTCTGCAGTGGCGCCCCACTTGTGGAATGCTCTCCCCAGGAAAGTTTGGCTGACACTTCATTATATACCTTTAGATGCCAGATGAAAGCATTCCTCTTCAGCCAGGCCTTTGGCTGATTACTATCCGATACCCATTTTAAATGTAGGATGCGGGAGAGGAGGTTGTTGTCGTTTTAATTCTTGCTTTTATTATGTATTTTGTATTTTTATATTGCCGGCTACCCTGAGATCTGTAGATAAAGGGCTGTATACAAATTTAATAAATCAATAAATTATGCAGCACACTCATACACATGTTTTTTATAGACTAACCGCCACCATTCAGCTGAGCTGACACTTGAATATACTAAAAGTACAGACTCTAGTATATACTCCAGATTTAAGAGCTGAAAAGCAAACTTGCACATTGCTTTTGCTTCTTGTGGAGAATTGCCATGGTGAATCTGTTATGCAACCAATGATTTTTTTCAAGTGAAGCACAATCCTTCTTGGTGAAGAGCACTTTTAGCTGCGTGCAAGAAGCAGTCATGCTTTTTTCTCCCCTGGGTGCCACATACAAATATGCTTGCAATGTAAGTAGAAGAGAGTGAGGCAGAAAGGTAAAGACAATACAGTGTCAGGGTCTGCTTTAGTTGAGCTGTTTGCACCCTCAGCCCCAGGCTATATTTATATGTTTTGTTTTAGTACAAAACTGTACATCACCTTGGCAGAAAGTTGGTATATAAATGCAATAAATGATAACACCCCCACCTGAGGATCTGGTTTTATTGTTGTAAACTGCTTAGAAGCCATTTTGGCATATAAGCAGTGGGTGTTTATGCGTACATCATCATCATCATCTCCAGCTTTAAGTTTTGCATGACTGGCAGAAATTCAACTGTGCATGCTTTCCCATCACAGTACTGCTACCTTGGCCAGTTGAATTGTTTCCTGCCAATTAGCTGGCAAAAGAAGCCAGTCAGAACCAAAAGTGAGTAAAAGCAGCAGATGGCCAGAGACAAAGTAGTAATAGAGAGCACTGAATTGCTGAAGAGATCCATACCACACATATATGCAGCCACTCCTGCAAAGCCAGAGACATTTTTAAAGCATTTTATAAAGAACAGATTTGTCAAATATCAGAACTGAATAGTTTACCTTGGGTCATTTAATAGGTCTTATATTTAATTTGAGCTGCCTAAACTGCTTTGTAAAATTGTGCTTTGAATTCTATGGCAGCCATCAACTTCTGCTGTCTGGCTGAAACCAGCTATAATCAGGATGGTGGTGATTAAGACTGCATATTCATTAGTAGCTTAAACCAGAAAATTTAGTGTAAAAATATGAGTAAAAATCATATAGCATCAAGCACAGCACATTACAACAAACAGGAAAATATCATGAAATAGTCTGCCAAAACTCTCAACTGATCTGGGCCACTTGGCAGACCACCAAACGGTTTTTCTCCCGTTGTAGCAATTGTCATTCAATGTGCTAGATCAGGCATAGGCAAACTCTAGCCCTCCAGATGTTTTCGAACTACAATTCCCATCATCCGTAGCTAACAGGACTAGTGGTCAGGGATGATGGGACTTGTAGTCTCAAAACATCTGGAGGGCCGGAGTTTGCCTATGTATGCCTGTGCTAGATGTACGATGATTTTAATTGCTTCTTTTATTTGTTAAAATTGCATTTTATTGTATTATACTTTAAATTCCATATGCAGTGGTACCTCGGGTCACATACGCTTCAGGTTACATACGCTTCAGGTTACAGACTCCGCTAATCCAGAAATAGTGCTTCAGGTTAAGAACTTTGCTTCATGATGAGAACAGAAATCATGCTCCACCTAAAGTGGTGCTTTAGGTTAAGAACAATTTCAGGTTAAGAACTGACCTCTGGAACAAATTAAGTACTTAACCTGAGGTACCACTGTAATTCAATATTGTAACTGTTATTTACAGATCCCATGATTGAAGCTCACAAACCATGGTTCCCAGACCAGTTTTGGAACCACTGTTCTAGGCTCTAGGGCTCCATTTGCTAAAGTCTGCAATACTAACTATAGTTCTGAACATGTTTTTGTGATTAGGAGGAAATTACATCCGTGTCAGCAATTCTTAAATGTGTCATGTGCTACAGTAAAAGACTCTTTAACACTGCAAAATTATTTTCCGCAATCTTTTGCAACATCTGTCCAGGGACATTATCATGACACATATCCTCCCTCAATATATGAACTTTCACATGTTTGACAAAGGTTGATTGAAGCTATAACCATAGGCACCCCACCCATTTTACCCCTAGGCTTACCAATCTTTTTATTGGCAGGATTCTCACCCCTTCAAGTGGCAGTCTGTGAGGTGAAGATTTTCCTGCCAAAGAACTTAACTAGAAAATGCTTCCTGGGAGTCCAGCTTGAAAAGCTGACATCTCAATAGGCATAGAGGGGATTGTCACATTTTCCTGGAATGAGTCATATGCCTTTGAACATGTACTAAAAGTAAAATAAATGCTTAACCAGCAGAACGTTTTTTACGTAGTAGCTTGAATTTGAAATGCTCTCCTACCTGAAAGAGGTGGCACTCCTAACAATAAATGCTCTAGGTATACTTTCACCCCTGTATTATTTATTTATTAAATTTAGTAGTAGTATTATTAATAATTTTATTTAATCAATTAATTTACATGCCGCCCTTCATCACAAGATTTCAGGGCGGTTCAAAGAAGTTTATACAAACTTCTTCAAACTGAGTTCTGGGGAACTCAGGTTGCTTAGAACTTATAGAAGACAAACCTTCCCAAAATATAACTTCCTCCTTAGCAAAGCAGTTGCAGTTCCAAGGCACACGCTCAGTCTGCCAACAAACGTGGCCAGCGCCTTTATTACTGGCAAAATATGGCCCTGCAGTGCATCTGGCTTTTGTGGAAGACAGGTAAAAACTATTTTGCAAGGTGGTATTTGATCAAGCAAAGATGGCGACGGAGGTAGCAGCCTAATTAGAGCCTCCGACTTCAATTAAGCATTTTTATTAGTTTTATCAGTTTTAGCCTCTTCAAGACCTCAAAACTACACCTCAAGGACCTTAAGGACTATCGGCGGTCTGTCTTGTCGCCTTGTTTTAACTAGCTTATCCTTTTATTGCTTTATTGTTCTACCTTTATTGTTCTCCCGTCTACCGTTGCACTGCTTATTGATACAGCTACACTGACTCATAACCTTGGGGCTCCCGGACACAGCCAAAGAAGCTGAGGAAACCGCTGAACTCCTTTAAGCCTAACTTCAATAAGATAAGTCCAAGAATTCCCCCATGAATTTCCTCACGAATACCCTCCCACCCCAAGCTAAGGCCTAAGAAGGGAAGGGTGGATGGCGGAGAATCAAAAGGAGTTGTGCTAGTCCAGTAGAAATAATTTAAAAAACCATTGTAAAGCAATACCTTCATTAGGTTCAACCAAAGTATCACAAAATAACAAGCTTTTGAATGCTCCAGACCTCCTAACTACCTACATTATAGGTAAATCAAAGATGAAGGGGGGAGATGGAAACCTGGGCATGTCAAAGTTCCAACATTTATAGTTTGTATTATTAATGAAGTGCACGCAGGTGTCTGGCAGCATTAAGCCCAGCTCCCAAACTATTTCAGGTTGCGCTGAGGGTTGTTAGGACAAAGGAACACCTCATTTTTGCACCTAGTAGCAAGTCTTATCTTGTTCCCTTCACCAGAAGTTGCGTTTATTGGCATAGTGACTTTACACGTCTGCAGCGAGCCTTCACACAACAGGAAGTGGTGGGGTACAAGCACACTCATGAGCCTTCCCTGTTATACAGTAGATCAGATCTTGCACATTGGTCCTTTTTATATTTTCACTTTTTTCACGTTTGCTCCTGCTGTTTCCTCTGCCTCTGCTTTAAACTGCGGTTTTAGTGTGTTATAAGGAAAAACTGCTCCTTTATCCCTTATGGTATCCAAGAGCCTGAATAGAGTCCTTATGTAGATTTTCTATCGGTAGGAGAAAATAACAGGCCAACCAGAGAATATTGAGAAGCAAAGCAGCTAGTAAGTATTATCTTTATTAAACTGAAACAGGATCCCCCACTCTTATATAGACTTTTGAAATTGCCTACCTTGTAGCTCAAGACCATTCCCCAAAACATCATACATACATCACAGGAAGAGGTGGTCCCCAGCAGGAAAGAGTGTAGCTTCTTTCCTGTCTGCCAGGATACCTTATAATGCCTTATCAGATTGCCTTTTCTGGGCATCCTGGCCATTCCTTTGAGATGGTAAATACTTAGTTCCTGAATCCTTTACGGATATTGATAGTGTGCTCAGCTTAACAGATACTTGCCAGACTATTTACAGGGAGGTGTAAAAAGGTAAAGGTACCCCTGCCCTAAGGGCCAGTCGAGTCCGACTCTAGGGTTGTGCGCCCATCTCACTTAAGCGGCCGGGGGCCAGCGCTGTCCGGAGACACTTCCGGGTCACGTGGCCAGCGTGATGAAGCTGCTCTGGCGAGCCGGCACCAGCGCAGCACACGGAAACGCCGTTTACCTTCCCGCTATAAAGCGGTACCTATTTATCTACTTGCACCTAAGGGTGCTTTCGAACTGCTAGGTGGGCAGGAGCTGGGGCCGAAAGACGGGAGCTCACCCCGCCGCGGGGATTCGAACGGCCGACCATGCGATCGGCAAGCCCTAGGCACTGAGGTTTTACCCACAGCGCCACCCGCGTCCCACCACAGGGAGGTGTAAGCCCCTACAATTCAAATATAACTGGAAAGCTTTTCCCATTTCCTTCCTCCTTGCAGAGAAACATTTGAGGTCAATTTGGGAGAGTCAAAATGGCTTCAGGATTGTTCTCCTGTACTATTTCTGTACTATGGCTTATATACTTATGTATGTGTTTGCCTTGTAATGAACATTTATTTTTTATATATAAATAAAAGACCTTAGAATTCCCATAACAAATGTGCCTTTCACAACTTTGGGGCCGATTTGGGAATACTGTACCAGATGTAGCTGAGCCCAGCTTGTCTTCAATAGCACACCATGTCTCCCACTTCACTTCTCAGCAGGTCTTATCTTGTTGAAGCTACCATCCTGTGCGTAACTTGGGAGCAACTAAAGAGGGACTTCCTTCTGAGACGTCGACTAATACCACCTGGCAGGTTCCAAAAATTAAAACAAACAAGCCCTATTGTGGCAGCAGGTTTGGGGTTTGTTTTTTAAAGGTGAAGTAGAACTGAAGCCAAGAAAGTTGGAACTTTTCAGAGTCTTGGAAATAATTAACTAGCACTAAGCTGTCCCCTCCTGTTGCCTCAGACGGCCACGCACGCCCTTCCTGCAATGGGGCGGAATGAACTCCCAAGTTTTTATAGCATGAACCAGAAGCCTGTGGGGAGTAACGAAGTCCAGTAACGAAACTTCAGACACAGCGAGACTTTCGTTTTTCCAGGAATAAAAGAAACGAAACCAAAACCACCAGCAGTAGCAGGAAAGGTGGCAAAAGTACAAAGGCTTTGCTGTGCTACGGACACTTAACTAAGAGCGGATGCACCAAGTCCAACTTAACTCGACGGGGCTTGATTTCCAAATAAAGCACACGTGTGTTTTGATCGTCTTGAGAACGCTTTGCGTCCTAGGCAAGCAAGCAAGCAAACAAACAAAGTTTTCTAGGAAACGCCCTGAGGGCAAAGTCTTCGTCTCCCCACCCCCCCGAATGCGCGCGCGCGGCGGCGGCGACAAACCGCAACTCTCGCAGGAAAAAAAAAAAAGGAACGGGGGTGAAGTGCGCTACGTCAGAAGCGCAGGCTGGGAGCTCCTTTTTTTTTTTTTTACGCTACTGCCCTAACCTCCCCTCTCCCGCGCCTTGAGCAGCTCTCCTGAGCCCCAGCGGCCCTGCTATTGGCGGGGGTGTTGCAGGGAGGTGAGGAAGGCAGCGAAGGAGAAAGCGGCACGTGACCGGAGCCCCGGCAAGGGGCTGGAGCAGCGGCGAGGGCGAGTGCGCGCGCGCGCACGGAGGGGGGAGGGGCTGAGGAGGGCAAGCGGCAATAGCAGCGAGAGCCGCGGCGGCGGCGGCAGCTGCGGCACGTGCTGTAGGTGACGAGGCGTTCCGTTCGCGTCAGGGGAGGCGTTAATAGAGCCGTCGCGCGGGCGGGGTTAACGGTCTGGCCTCCCTTCTCCCCTTCCGACAGGGGGAGAAAGACGGGTAGCGGTAGCGGGTGAGCCGCGCTTTGGGCGGGAGCAGGTCCGTCGCCGGGGCCCCGCCTCGTGGCGGGCTGCTTGAAGCCGGCGTGAGAAGGCAGAGAAAAGGGGCGTTGGCCTGGGACAGGTGTGGGGAGAAGAACTGCGGGGTGAGGCAGGCTTTGGACGGGGTGGGTATGGGCGTAGCAGGACCGATGTAATTGGTTAATTAAGTATTCCGGGGGGCACTTGCCCCCCTTGACTACGCCCATGGGGGGACGGGACTGCAGCCAGTAGTTCAGTCTGAGGTGATGCGAACGTGGCGTTGGGGTTCAAGAGAGGCCGCTTCTTCCTCTGTTCTTGTTTCACGTGTTCTTGGTTCCCCCTCCCCTCTCCCAAATCACAGGGCCGATTCGGAGTAGGTTATATCTGAGGGTACCACTATGGAGGAGGAAGACTGGGACGAGGAGATCACAGATGACAACAGGAGCAGTACCACGGGCGGAGGTGGAAGGACTGCTTTGCCCCTCTTTCAGCCCAGCTTCGAAAAGCTGGTGGGTTGCCCAGGGAATCCACAAATCAGGATGAGTGAAGAGGTTCCTCCTCATCTCTGGCCAACATACCCATTGCATTGTAGTCCTGTAAATGTGTCTCTTTGGGTGTGAGTGGGTTGGTGGAAAAATGGGAGGGGAGATTCCAGTGGGTTGCCATATTTCAAAAAGTGAAAATCCAGACGGAAAAGTTTTTGAGCTTTTTATTTTATTTTTTTGAAGTTTTTGAGAGATTTTAAATTTTAAAGAAAAATTGCCAAAAATGACACTGTCGACATTGGTTATCATACATGCAGATTTTCCCAGAAGTTTCAGCGAATTGTGCCCAGACACTGCTTCCAACAGCCGATTGGCTATTTCTGGGAAAACCTGGGCGCGTGGCAACTTTATTGATTGAGCTCCAGGACTTTTTAAGACCCACTTGAGAGTGCCGTGTTTTTATTTATTGGCTTTGTTTTGATAACATTTAGATACTGCTTGACTGTAATATGAACTGATCTCCCCTGGAAGTAAAGTAGTGTACATTAAGGAGAGATATTCTGGCCTAGTCATCTTATTATTAGCTGGAAAGGGGTTTTTTTTTGAAGTGGCACAGGCTATTCTACTTTTGTACTTCAGTCCTACTTCATGCTACACATATGTAGACAAAGCCTAATTCTTAGGTACTTTCGCTTTGCTTTTTGGAGCAATAATCACGATCGGAAGCTGCTCTTTGGATGCAGCTTTAGGATGCACTTCTATACAGAGTTAACTTAAGAATGCGACACTTTTATTTGAGTTTGACTTTGTTAGAAGCAAGCATGCAGAGGATTGAGTTATTGCCTTATTTTGTCGCTGAACTTCGCTGTCACCTTGGTTTATTTTCTTCCTCTTCTCTCTCCCCCTGCCCCAAGCATCTGTTATGTGGATGGTGGCTTGAACGTTCATGGAATAGAAGGGGATATTTTTTCATATTTGATCCAGTACTATACTATCCATGTGAGCAGCTCTTCTATGTTTATATGCTGAGCATGCAGGAAGAGGCCTCATTTTTCTACATGTGCAGTGTAGAAGTGCAGTGGAGAAATGATGTGATTTGTGTCTCTGCTGCAAGTCATTCTGCTTGTACTTGGGCTGGATGTGCAGGGGGCTGCTGTGCCTTGCATGCTTCTAGCATAGATGCTTAGGTTGGTGTCAAATGCACAGGTGGCTTTGCCCCATCTTTACTAGCATGCCTTGTTTTTCTGCTATTCATGCAGAAGGTTTGCCCGCTGGATGCTTATGAGGAGTCTTACCACTTTGGACTCCACTAGGAGGAAGAGTGGGATATCAATTGATTAAAGAAATCTAAAAATATAAAAACACAATAGACAGCTGGAGGCATCAAATGCTCCATCCCTTTCTACAGAAGTTTTCCATCGCTGCTATATTAAGCAGGGAGTAGGAAAAGTGTCTTTCTCCATGCCAAACATAGACACATTGTGGGTTGCTTGAGTAAGGCTTGGACACACTATCCTTCTACCAATTTTTTTAAAAAATGTGACTCTGAAATCCTCTGGTGAACAGTTGAGTGGTTAAAAGCAAGGCTCTAGTAGACTATACTTGGGGCGGGGGGAATGGCTGGTATAATAGTTCCAGCATGGTCTTAACTCTTCACGCAACCCAGTCAAATGGGTGAGGTACAAATAGTAAAATTATTTTTATTTTATTGTAGGGCAGCTTGTCTACAGGAGCAAATGAAACCTCATGCAATTTCAATCAGAATGCAACCCCCCCAGGTATGTGATAAGACTTTAAAAAGGAATATTCTGTCTAGAAAAAAGCTGGTACCAAAAACTTTGTAGTCAAGTGTTCCTAACAGTTGAAGCCTGTTAAATTGGGTTGACTATGAAGTCTTGTATGAGATCAGCTATGAGTTTAATTATGGTATTGTTGAAATTAAGTTCACCTGAGGGGTTTGAAAGCCCTACAGCTGGGCTGTAGAGTGAATTGGGCTAAATATAAGTTGTTGATCCTTTTTAATTGATCTGCATAAATTTGCAATTGAATAAAACAGTAATGGTGAAGAAAACATTTTTTACTTTTTAAGAGAGGAAACTTATTTGCAGCAGGAAATATATTGGAGGCAATTTTCCTGCTGTTAGAAAGGGTAAATTAATTCCTCTTCTACAGTACCAAGTCTGCTACCTATATTACTTTGATTGCTTCTATTAAGGAGAAAAATAAGTCATTAAGAACTACTTTCTGATTAATCTGGAACACTGTAGCCAGCTACCTACAATCAGTGCTACCATCTAGACCAGGCATAGGCAAACACTGACTCTCCAGATGTTTGGGACTACAATCCCCTTCATCCCTGACCACTAGTCCTGTAAGCTAGGGATAATGGGAATTGTAGTTCCAAAACATCTGGAGGGCCGGAGTTTGCCTATGCCTGATCTAGATTGATGAAATGTACGTTTTGAATAAATTATGTTTGCTTCTTAAAAAGATCAGACTTACGAAACTCAGTTTTCTCCCTCTGTGTTCTGTAAGAAGTGAGTTATTATTTATTTAGTACCAGCCCCTATTTGCACGGTTACATGAATTGGCACTTTTTAACAATGTAGACATAGTTTGTGGACTTGAGCTACAGTCCAAAGCGTCATTGAACACTTCTAAGGAAACCTGTATAGAAGTGTGCTGCATACTGAGTTAGACTGCACCTGGAGAACAAACGGACTTTGTGAAGTAGTCTGCACATTGATTTTTTGTTGGTCCTAAAAAGTCCATTCATCTAGGATTTTTTCCTTGAATGGAGAGTCAGATATTTATAACTTTTGTCGAGAATGCTGAGTAATTCTTAAGGATTCCCTCCTTCCCCCATTATAGCAGTTTACGGATAATTACTTGTGTTTATTGCAACCAATGTGAATTTAGTTTCCAAGATGTTTAATTGCATGAATATTTAATATTTAAATACTCAGCACAATAGAAGAATACAGGTAATAGCTAAATTAACCCCCCAAGAATATTGGCAAAGTGGGTAAAGGTAAATAGATGTTTTGTTGGGTATTTATGCTTTAAGATACTTAGTATGCAAAGCCAGAAGGTTCTGTCATCATTATAATTTATTATATTTTGTCATTTGAAAGTTTGTGCATTGAAGCACTGCCAGCTTGTTAATAGTTTTATGCTTACATTTTCATAAGTATTTGACTTTTCAGCAGATCTGTTAATATTTAACTGTACTTCTGAACATGTACCTTATGAACATCTTCAAAATGTCCAACGTAATAACTTCTTTTTAGGACGTGGTTCCACTGAAAATGCAGCTCCTTGGGGTCGTACGTTTGGAGGTATATATTTCTGTATATTCCCATTTGTGTTCTAGGAAATATAAATCATATCGGGCTCTCTAAATATGTCTCTTAATGTTGTGCATTCACACCTTTTGCTTTTCATTGGGCACAGTAATGTAACTTAATGTTGGTATGTGTCTTCACTGTATGTATAGTGGTTTTGGAAAACAGTTGTGTCCATGATTGATGCTATGATACTTCCCTGAACACTTTAAAATTAAAAATTCTTTTTGCCTGTTGGAGGGGTGGGGAGCCTTTTTCAGCCTGAAGGCTGCATTCCCCAAAGACCAGCTTTCTGGGGGCCATATGCCAGTGCTGGCATGGTCTAAATTAACATGGGTGGGGCCACCCTACATTGTGTTACACATGCAAACACACGTAGCATGCATGCACACACACATCCAGTATTGCCCATTAATTTCCCTTTTCTGCTACAATTAGGTTAGGAAAAGGTGTTCTTATTGGAGCCAATACAAGCTTAACAGGGGTGCCTATTTTTGGGAGACGGAAGTCACAGTACAGGGTGAAAGAAGATTAACATTTTCATCCATCACCATCTCAGCTGTGACCCTTCCCCTGAAATGGCTGCCCATGCAGTGTTTAGTTTAGAAAAAAGCCTCTGATCAGCAGTACTAGGTGAGTTTTATGAAGCCTAATTTTGGCTGTTGCGAGAATGACTGCTGGCCAGATATGGAGATGAGATCCCTTTGGTATGTGGGTCAGAGCATTTACATAGATGGCTTTGTACGGGAAAGGGCATAGGAGATACTTAGTAAATAGTAAGTAAGTAATTTTTTTATTTATATCCCACCCTCCCCAGCCAAGACCGGGCTCAGGGCGGGTAACATCACTTAGTGAGTTCTTTCATTGTGTTGTGAGCCAGGTGTGCACACATATACCTTTGAACAACTGCACAGGTGAGCCAAGAAGTCATTAGTTAATTTGGAAGCTCACTGTTCCTTACTTCAAACAAGCAAGAATATAAAGCCAGTTTTAGGCTCTGGCTTCATAGTTTGGCTTGTCTGGAAGCCATTCATCATAGTTTGAAGGGAAACCTGGGCTACAATCCTAGCTCCATATACCTGTGGGTAAGCCCCATTGCATTCAGTAGGCATTCTGAGAAGGCAAACATTAGGATTGCAGTGTTGCCTGTAAAAGAAATTCCTGGGTTATGTAAAGGGAAGAGAAAAATGGCTGTATTAAGTCAAGATAAGGCCTAACTAAATGCAGCCATTGACTGCATTCAGAAATAACATTAAATAATTATCAGAAGTACAAGCAAGTTTCCCACTAAGCAAAGGATGGAAGTATTTGGGCAGTGCAAGGGTAGACAGGCACACAAGTTGGTTGCTAATCTCTGCTATTAGTACTAGATCAGTACTAGATCAAAGTTTAGCAATATGTTGTAATAAGGAAGCATTGCAGTGAGGTGAGTACAGAAATTGTTTTGCATCAATGTCTGAACTGAGCCATACAGCAGGCTTGCAACACACAGTAGGCCCAACTATTTCTTGTTGAGGTCACACCAATGTCTGGACTCTCATAGGAGATTGTAGCAGCGTTGCTCTTCACTAGTCCTTTCTGCTGTGCTGTGCTGAGCTAAAGCTAGAGTTCATAGTTCCCTTCTTGCTAACCACAAGCTGTAAACCTTGTCTTAGTTGAGTTCAACACAGCTTGACAGTGAAAAAGACAACTGAAGAGCAAAGTGACTGCAGGGCCCTCTGGGAGCCTGCACATTGGCATACCATCTTATGCAAACTAGTTCATACTGAACAGTCTTCAATACAGTGGTCTACGAACTTAATCCATTCCGGACGTCCGTTCTTAAACCGAAACCGTTCTTAAACCTAGGTGCACTTTCCCTAATAAAGCCACCTGCCGCCAGCGCTCTTCCATTCTTAGACTGAGGTAAAGTTCGCAAACGGGACACTACTTCCGGTTTTGCGGAGTTTGTAAACCAACTAGTTCGTAAGCAGGGCTGTTCTTAAACCAAGGTACCACTGTATATCTAAACAAAGTAAAGAAAGTAATCGTCTGTGGTAAACAAATCTTTTGACATTTGTTAGGTGTTGGTGGAAAGCCAAATGGAGAAGACAAACCAGCAGGTGGATTTGGAAGTGGAAGGACTTTTGGAAACCGAGGTAGATTGTTTGGTCAAACTTGTGTTTGTCACATGCAGGTGCTGGTTGTTGCTGGCATCTGCAATTTTATCTTAATCCTAACCACGCTTTTAAATGTTGAACTAACTTGGTCAAACAGTTCTAACTGCTTCAGTAACTTTGAAAAAGCTCTAGTGTGCATAAAGTTATTTGATAAAAATTAAGGCATTTTGTGAGAGAGCTGATAGTGTAATTTGATAAAAAAATATTCTTAATGGTAAATGTAAATCATGATAATTGAAATCAGTGTAATGTTTAATATGAGGATGCTTCGAGTATTCATTCTGGTTCAACTGAAACGTGTGTGTCTATATCTTTTTACCTATGGTTCCAAACCTTTCCCTCTACGGAGTGCTGGAAAATTGCTGAGGTTCTTGTTGAACCACTTAATGATTTTTCTGCCAGTTGTAGCAATTGTAATACATTGTGTCAATTTAATTTAATTTAATTTTTATTGCTGCTTTTATTTCTTGTAATAAAATAAAAACAAAGATACAGTTAAAATCAACATAAATATTTAATGCAGACATGCTGCAGATCACCAGGATGAAGCTCGTAGACCTCTAGTGGTCTATGGAGAGCCAGTGTGGTGTAGTGGTTAGGAGCAGTGGACTCGTAATCTGGGGAACCAGGTTTGCGTCTCCGCTCCTCCACATGCAGCTGCTGGGTGACCTTGGGCTAGTCACACTTTTTTGAAGTCTCTCAGCCCCACTCACCTCACAGAGTGTTTGTTATGGGGGAGGAAGGGCAAAGGAGAATGTTAGCCGCTTTGAGACTCCTTCGGGTAGTGATAAAGCGGGATATCAAATCCAAACTACTACTACTACTACTACTACTACTACTACTCTTCTTCTTCTTCTTCTTCTTCTTCTTCTTCTTCTTCGGACCACATTTTGGGAACCATTGCATTGTATTGTAGGATCTTTTTTGCAGGGAAGGGGGAGGGAAATATCAATTTGAGGTTATAGCCCTATGGACATTTACCTGGGAGTTGCCCCACTGAATCCAGTAGGGCTTACTTCTAAGTTGATTTGCATTGGATTGTGCTAAAAATGTATCAAAAAGTAGAAAATAAGCAGTTTACTTTTGGCATGCAATATAGTCATGTGACTTTACCTGTTTCTCTGCCATATTAAATATGTATTAATTATAGGCGGCCAGTGAAGACAATGGGCCAAGAAGAGGGAAGGACAGGCACTAGTGAGGGATAGAAATTCTGGGAATAAATGCTAATGTTCCTCAGGGCTACTTAAAATGTTCATGTGTGCTTTGAAATGTGAGTGAATGAACTTGTAGAACACTTGCCTTTCTCTTGCTTTCTACAGCTACATCTGGAAATAGATTTGAAGAAAGGAAGTTTTCAAGCTTTGATAGAGGTACGGTTGCAAACCTCCCCAGAGTCCTCCATCTGTTGATATACTTTAAAATACCATTAAAATATATGTTCTAGACTAAATACAAAGCAAGACAGTTATAATGTACTGTATAGCCCCGTTTTACCATGGAAACTGCCTTGGCTGCCTGGTATTATTACCTCTGTTGGGAGAGGGACAGGAGAAGTGCACCCCTGTTATTTCTCCTTGAGTTTTCAGTAACTTTTGATAAAATTGACCATGATACTTTTCTAGATGGCTAAACTCTGGAAATCTAGGTTTGATTACTGCAATGTAATTGTTGTTGTTGTTGTTATTTATACCCTGCCCTCCCCAGCTAAGGCCAGGCTCAGGGCGGCTAACAAGCAATAATAAAAACAAGTTGAATGAATACAACTTAAAAACAAGATTAAAATACAACATTAAGATATTGAAACATTAAAATGCAGCCTCAGTGTACAGTATTATACATGGGGCTGCCCTTGAAGATGGTTTGGAAAATGCAGAATTTGGCCAGATTGTTGATTGTGGCAGGACGGTCTGAACATAAAATAGCAATTCTGACATGCCTGCTTGCCTATCATTTTCCAGGCTCAGTTCAAAGTGCTAGTTTTGACCATATAGCATTATACAGCTCAGGACCTCAGCGTGCTGTTGCTTTTGTGAGGAAATGTACAACCCCAGCAATAGTACAATAATATTTGCACATGTTTGGTATAGAGAAATAAGTTGTGATTGTCTGATGAAGGGCGGTGTACAAATTTAATAATAATAAAAAACACCTGTTTTTTAATAAATTGAAAGATAAATGTGAGCTTTGCTTACATCCTTAAGATAACTTTTAAGTATCTGCAGAACTGAGAATTTTTTATTCCTTATTTTATTTTTGTCATAGAAGTAGTTGATGATGACCAAGAAAGCCAGCCAAACAGAGAAGTTCCTAGGAGAGGAGGTAAAGCCCTAAAAACAACAAACCTTAGAATTCCCATGCTTGCGTTTTCTTCCTTGCTGGTTTTGGAACATAAGTTCTTTTAAGACCAGAAAATTATTGATCAAATACTGTTGTATCTTTGTTCTCAAGGAATGATTGCTGGTGGCAATAGGGGTGGAAGAGGATCTGGCAGAGGAGGATTTGGGCGATTTGGAAGTAAGCTCTATAGTTTTTAATTGTGTTAGTAACCAAGTAAAATGTAATTATTCAGTCTAGCCTAGAGAGTCTAGAAATGAAAATATCTCAGATAGGTTTTGTGGTTAAGATTTTGTTTTTGATAACTTACACAAACACTTATTTGGGGAGGAAAAAAACCTTTAAATGGACTCACTGTCTTGAAGAGTCATTAGTTACCAACAGATTAAGACCAATATTTGTTTTTATCCCAGATGTATATAAACTTTTTAAATTGTAATGTTGGACCAGAAGAGGATAAGGGATACATGGTGAAATGAGCATAAGATATAGGGGAAAATATCTCAGTGCACATCTAGGAGAGAACTCACCTACAAATGAGTGGTATGAAGAAAATGTGGCAGTGTTTCTTAATTACTTAAACCCATGCATTTTATAAGAATAAAAAAAGAATCACAGTACAAGTTTATTTCAAATTGATCTATCCCTGGTAATTAATGTAAGGTGAACGATGGAACTCAACACATTCAAAAATACACTTTTTCAGTATTTGAGTGAAGTAGGTATGATTTAAGTTTTTATTCATTTAATATCAGTCTGTATTATAATTCGTTTACTTGGTAAGATGTATTTTTTAATGCTAATACAGTATTTGCTTTTTAAATACTAGTAGTTCATGTGGGCTGGAGAGTGCTATTTTAGAAAAGTTGCTTTTAACATTTAAAATATTTATATTCTACCATTGCATGAAAACCTTTTCATCTTGTAAAACAGAAGAAATCCTTATGTTTGGGTTCAATTATAACAGATGATGAAACAGAGAAACAAGATAGAAGACAGACTTTTGGTGGATTTGGTTCCAAAAGAGGAGGGTTTGGTGCTTCAACTGGTAAGAGTTAAAAGTGAAATTTGATATATATAGTTGGCTTTATTCCCTTTGTCTCTGTGGTGGTATGGATTTGAAAATTGCATGGAATTGTTGACAGTTGATGTGACTAAAATAATAGATTATAGACATGCACAATCTAGAAACCAATAAATTGACTGGTGATTGGTTTTACATTGCGCTTCATTTGTAACCACATTCTTCCAATTATGCATTTGTTTTTCAGGTGACTCTGAAAATAGAGGCAGAGGAGGCAGAGGTAAGAATCCATTGTTCACATAAAACATTTCTATTTTGACTTTTTTTTGTCTCTAAGCATAACTATTTTGTTTATTACTAACCTTGGTGCCTGATAATTTGTCTCAATCTGGCCAAGTCCCATATCTGTTCACTTTGAATTCCTAGCATAAGGATCTGCATTATAATTGCCTGATCCTTTCTAATTGTGTTGTTAAAACTGCTTTTATTTTTAACAATTCCTTTCAACATTTTAAACAGGTGGCTACAAAGGAAGCAACGAAGAAGTAATTGGAGGTTTTGGAAGAGGTATGTGTCTGGTGCGATTGAGTTTTAGGTATATATTTGGGTGTGTGAAGTGTAGCATTGTTGGTGTGTGTGGTTGGGTGTTCACAGGCTGGGATTCTGGATTGGGATATACCAGGGCAAGGTGAGCAGGGGGAGAATGGGTACGGTGTCCCTGTTACAGTCACGACGGGCAAAGAAATATATGGTGCTTGAAGGAGGTCACTGTGAGTGTAGAGGGTATATATGTGTGCAGGCCATTCCCTCTTCTGGCTGTCCTATTAGGTTCCTGATTCCTTAGCTACTGGATCATCTACTTTTGATTGATTTCTCAACAGCTTTTGAGACCTTCAGCCATGGTATCGTCCATGACTGACTCTCTGATAATGGGGTGTTGGAGTCACTGTACTGTATTAGTGGTTCATTTCCTTCCTGCATGTTGGGTTCCAGAAAGTAATATGGGGGTGGGGGTGACAAGATACTACATTGTGTCCAATACTATTTAACATCTATATAAAGTCATTGAAAGTGAACCTGAGGACATTTGAGGCACCAGTATGCTAACAACACACAGCTCTATTTCTCTATCACATCTAAGTTTAGAGGAACCATGCTGGTACCTGAGCTGGTACCTGGATGAGGGCCAATAAACTCAAAGGGAATCCTGATAAGATGGAGACCCTGTGAGCAAGTGGGAACTTGTTTGTTTTGGATGGGAAAGAAGGGAGGGGCCTGCATTCTAGGGGTGGTCCTTGCGACATCATTGTCACTAGAGGCCCAGGTGACCTCAGTAACTAGGAGCACCTACTGATTTTGATCACTGTGCCCAGTTACTGAACAGAAATAGCTTGATCCATGGATTGGTAACTGGATGATTCAACTAGTGTAATGTATTGTGTGGGATTTCCTTTTAACAGGTTCAGCTCAGGACTAGGTTACTCAAATTACTTTTTCCCATCTGGTCACTAAGGTCTATGGAGATGGCCTGTTGGCTGTGCTATGACCTGCTTTATATCAGCAGGAATTCCCTGTGGCAGCAACTATCTATTCCCTGTGGAGAGGTGGCAATAAACTGTTACATGCTTTCACTAACGATTAAAGACTCTTCACTGTGGTATTTTCCTAGTTGCTAATGCTAGTTCTTCAGTTTTGAATTTAGTGATAATGGCTTTCTGGAATATTAATTGTTTGTGTTGTACTTTTTAATTGTTGTGTAAAGTGTTCTGTATTTTCTGAATGAAAAACAGTATGCACGTTGCAATAATAATTATTTAGATATAAGCAACTTAAAAAAAATCTGGCTGTTTCCTTCCTCCACCTTCGCCGCATTAAGCAGTTGGTCCCTTACCTCTCCGGCCCTGATCTGCCCACAGTGATCCCTGCGATGGATGCGATGGCCACCTCCAGGCTTGACCACTGTAATTCGCTCTACGTGGGGCTGCCCTTGAAACTGTCCCAGAAACTCCAGCGGGTGCAGAATGCTGCAGCGAGGCTCCTCACGGGGTCCCTGCCATGGGAGCATATTCACCCAGTGCTTTACCAGTTGCACTGTCTCCCAGTAGAGTATCGGGTCAGGTTTAAGGTGCTGGTTTTGACCTTTAAAGCCCTTTGTGGCTTAGGGCCCTCGTATTTACGGGACCGCCGCTTCTAGTATGCCCCGCAGAGGACTTTAAGGTCCATGAATAATCATAGTTTAGAGGTCCCGGGCCCTAAGGAAGTCAGATTATCCTCCACCAGGGCCCAGGACCTTCTCAGTGATGGCTCCGACCTGGTGGAATTCTCTGTTCCATGAGACCAGTGCCCTGCAGGATTTAACTTCCTTCCGCAGGGCCTGTAAGACAGAGCTATTCTGCCTGGCTTTCAATTTGAACTTAGTCTGATCTTTTATTCCCCTTCCTCCCCTCCCCCTCCCCTTTTTATGAAGATTACCTGCTCTTGGATCCCACAGCCAATTCTCCCCTGGTCTCCTCGCTGGCCCAAGTAGGACTAATTTAGCCAGCTAGCCCTGGTGATCATCTAATGTTTATTGGATGGATCCCCCCCCCCCAAAAAAATTGATTTTTGAATTCTGAATTTATTGTTATTCACGTTTTATACTGTATTTTATGCTGTTTTTTGTTGCATCAATTAAGTGGTTTAAATTTGTTGTTAGCCACCCTGAACCTGGTTTTCTGAACCAGGAAGGGCGGGGTATAAATAAAAATTTATTATTATTACTGATAGTGTTTTCTTCCAAACGTTCATTTCGCTTAAGGTATGTGGAAATCGGATGGTGATTCAGAAGCAGGTGATGGCGCTGGTACGTTAAATTAGAGCAAATTAAGTGGCAAGAGATACTAAGAAAATTGATTGATTATTGATGTTCATGAACGTAAAGACAGCTCACACTTTTAACTTTTAAAATACCTAATGGCACATTAAGACGGAAATATCTAGAGCATTTCTACCTACCCTTGGGAATAAAAATGAAATGGCTACGATTACATCCAGATGTCACACTTCCAGGTGGCTATTTCGTTTCTTGCTTTTTCACAGAAAAAGGTTTTAAATATAATAGTACTTAAAAATGATAAGTAATATATTTAATTACTTAGTTTTGTGAGTCCATTCTCAAATCACCAATTATTCTCACTCTTTCCTGATAAGTTTTGCTACTACAGCCAGTATTCAATACTGTTTCCTTGTCATGCATACATTTAAAATAGTGCATATAATTGGAGATGTATGTATTATAAAAGGAAGAAGACTAGAGTGTACTAGTACATGTTATTATCCATATTGTTTCTTGCCAGAAGCTCATAGGATTCAAGGAATCCACTGGCTATTTTATTTTAGAAAAAAACACAATCTTGATTTTGTCACTAAAGTTTTTTAGTGAGGAAAAAAAATTAATGCAAGTAAAACAATCTGAAAAGCATTGTCACAAAATGATTGTGGTGGTTGTGAAAATGAAGATATGGTTGTGTTGTACCCAAAATGTATGTTACTAGAAATTCTGTGCTCAGATGGTGGCATCCAACTTAATGCTTGTAGACATGTACTGGCACAGTGGGGCTTATCCTTCATCTCCTATTCTCCCTGCAGCTCATAATGTGCCCCCAAAATCTGTTCCAGAGTTTGGGAGACACTCTAGAGCAGAGTGTGGGGGTTGAAGGGGGAGAATTGAAACTGGAAGTTGCATTCTGCAAGCAGATTTCCAGTGCACCATGTTGCCCAAAACATAACGAAATGGAGAAATTTTGTATAGCTAGCACACTTGCTTCTTAAGGATTAAATCTAACATATACTCTTGTGTTTGCAGGTCCAAAGGTGACATACGTACCACCACCACCACCAGAAGAAGAAGAAGCCATCTTTGCACATTACCAGACAGGGATAAACTTTGACAAATACGATAACATTCTTGTGGAAGTTTCAGGACATGACCCCCCACCAGCAATACTGGTTAGTGCTGCTGCTTTAAATATTTCTAACAAGTAACTTCGTTAGCCTCAAGAGACTGAACAGTTGTGCAAAGTCACCAAGTTTTGGGTTGTTTGATACCGATCTACTTACTTAAAATATTGGACTATAGTCATAGGCTCACTTGCTGCTTTGACTCCTCAATTCAGCTTGACTTTTGTTTTTTCTTGATCTTAAAGACGTTAGCAGGTCAAGATTTTCTTCTTGAACTCCTTTAGAACTGTAATCCTTTTATCTCATATTAACGTGGAGAAAGTCCATTGTAAGGTACCTTTCAGACTGAATGCTTTTGATTGGTAACAGCTGTACTCGCAGTTGGTTTTATGTTACAAGGTTAAAAGAAAAATGGTAACTACTAGTGTGTCCTGTGCTATGTTTACCGTTTTCTGCCATCTCATTTTTAAATGCTCAGCGATGCCATATAAAGAAACCACTTTGTGTGTACAGTTCTCTTTTTGCCAGACTCTGCAGATTTGAAGAGAAATTTCATGTACCAGCAACCTATTTTCTCCTTTGCTGATTTCAGAAATATAGTGACATAAGTGATTTTGTTTTATTTTTAAAAAGTGGATCCATGCCCTAGTCTGCCCAGCCCCACTTGATCCTATAAGCTTCAAAAATAGTTATACAAAAAAGAATCTGTAAGACCTAGAGTGTTAATTAGTTCCTGTAACTGATTAGCTCAACCTACATTTATATTACTGTCTGGACTGTGTAGATACAAAAGATGCTTAGGGAAGCCCTCAGTAACATACTTTAAATTTATTTTGTTTTATTTATGAATTACATCCTATGAAATGCTTCAAAACATCTGAACAATAAAAACATAAACAATAAGGCATATGTAAACCGTTTCAAAGCTGATACAGACTGGGATAGACTTTTTCACTGAAAAGGCTTGTTGAAAAAGGGAGGTCTTCAGTAGGCATTGAGATTGCAGCTGTTGTGTGTAACAAGGAGGAGTTCCAAAGAGTTTGTGCTGCCCTGCTAAAGGTCTGCTTCCTACATAATACAGAATGGACCTCCTGGAGAGATGTTATCTGCAGGAGGCCTCCTGTCTTGCAAACTGCAGTGAATGGTTACAGTTTACAAATACTTTGCTATTTTAAGAAAGAGAATGGATTCATCCAAAAGTCCTTGGTTTAGAGGTATCATTAAGTCTGGCCACCTGCTCAGTTTTGAGGTTGCAGGTTGTGTTAAAAATATAAGAGCACATAAGGAGAGCTAGTGGTAACCCCTAGGTTATGGTACTCTTTCTCCTAGAAAAGATGTTTTTTAGCCTCTGCCTTGCTATTCCAGAGACAGTGCAAAACTTTTGAACTGCCTTTTTATTTTAAAAATATTTCTGTACTTCAAGGACAGTACTTAAGGACCTACTGATTCACTTAATTTCTACTTATTTGTTGCTAGGGATAACAAGAAAATGCTACTTTATGTTCTTTTTGTGCTTTTTTGATGCTAGTATTGATTTGCTTAGCTTTCTCAATTTTATTTGCTTTTAACATGTCCATTCTGTTCTTAGACCTTTGAAGAAGCTAATCTATGTCCAACATTGATGAAGAACATTGCTAGAACTGGATATCTTAAACTTACTCCAGTGCAGAAATACAGTATTCCTGTTATAATGGCAGGGCGTGATTTAATGGCATGTGCCCAGACAGGATCTGGAAAAACAGTAAGTATAAATGATGGATTCTGCTATTTGAGGTGGAGGATTTGGGGCCGCAATAATAATCTGACACTTGGTTTTTAAGCATTTAATTTCCAGGTTATTTACTTTGCCCAGTGGGTGAGTCTGTCTTGGCACTTCAATCCATTCCCAAGATGGACTTGAAGCGGTGATTTCTGAATCACTGGTAGGGATCCATTAATGAACTGTGAGAGTCTTAAATGGTGGGTCAACAAAAATAAGTTCTCTGTGAATGTTACGTTTGGGTCCCAACCAAAATCCCATTTTGGTTTTGTCTTTGAAAAACATATTTTTGAAGTGCCTATAACTCATCTTAATTTATATTATGAAAACCTGTTAGAAAAAAGTTCGCTTCGTACAAACATAAGAAAATATGTTTCACTTTCTAGAAATACTAGAAACTATATTCATTGTGAAAAGAGTTGCTTTCACTTAACAAACACTTCATCAGGCTAAATTGGGTTTTTCCTACTTTAAGCATGTTACAGATAGCATTAAAAAATTCAGTTGTGGTGCCTTGCTTGGGCACATAGCACTTACTGGTACTCTTACCCTCTGCTTCCCTCCCAAAATCTGTTCTGGAGCGTTAGGAGAAGGAAAATAAGGGGGAATCCTGTCATGTCCACTGGTGCAATGGTTCATATTTCCCAGTACAGGTGCTCTGTGAATATCTTAATTTGTTGTCAAAATGTGCATATTTGGTATACTGGTTGAATATTTTAATACATCTCCTTTGCTGCTGCTGCCTTTAGGTCTATACTTTAGTTCCATCTGAAGTGAATAAACAGCCTTATCTTTTGGCGTATTAGTGTATTGTGCTTTGATCTACTCATTATGGGACTTGGAACAAAGATTCAAGCAAGAATTATCCTAAATTTGCCTCTCAGAAATGTATTTATTTATTGATAGGAAGGAGGGAAAAGAAAGATGATGGACCATAGTCACCTAGTTATTTTTGAACGTGTTCTGCTAATTTTCCTTTCTGTGGGCTTCTTTATACTGAGATTAGAGAACACATCCTGGGGTTTTCCTTTTTTGGGGGGTGAGAAACTTGTCAACTATAATATATTTGCCCTTTAGGCAGCTTTTCTTATACCAATTTTGGCTCATATGATGCGTGATGGAGTTACTGCCACTCAATTTGAACAACAGCAACAACCAGAATGTATAATTGTAGCTCCAACTAGAGAACTGATAAACCAGATCTTTCTGGAATCAAGAAAATTTGCACATGGGTAAGTGTTTGAACAAGCTAAATCTCAAAGATAGTAGTGTGTGTTTAGTAAGTGAATTTTGGTTGTAAAAGTGCTGTTTGTGTAATTAAGGAACCCCTGCAAAGTTGGTGTGGTGAAATGTGAACCTGTTTGGTGAAGCAAATTGCCAAATGTATTCTGACTTTTATTACTCTGACATGAGCAAAATGCTTGCTTCATAAATACGTATACTGTACTGAAAAGGGGAATTTGATGATAAACATGTGAGGGCAAAAACCAGAGGGGGAGATAGGTGGGCCGGTTGGCATAGGCCCATGATTTTGAGGAGGCCTACTCCCGAGTACCCCTGGTAGAGGCAATGGGGTGGGGGGCTTTGGTTAAATGGGACCTACATTTCCCATTTAGCCTGGGCCTATTACCAGCTTTGCATGACTCTGAATGTGTTCTTGAAGATTAAACATCATAGCGAATAGCTTCCACAAGCTGCATGTTAAATGATGGATCTGACCTTATAAGAATGCACTTACTAGGCCTGTTTGCATTGGTCTATGGAAGGCAATGTAAACACCTGAAACTTCTCATCAGAAATAAAGTAGTATTGAAAGCATTGAGGCATGATCTGTAGGAAAGTCATGGTCTGTTTTATTGCAGATATATGCTGATGCATACTGCTCATTCGTCAAACCCTCCTCTGGTATTTCATAAGAGAAAAACAAAGCAGAGCATTGGCTTAGCATTGATGTGCACACTAGAGCTTGTGGTTTGTTTCTCCCAAACAAACCACAGGTGACCCCACAGCAGCTACATCATACTGATGTGTAAAAGTAATAACCATTCAGGAACTCTTAATTCATACCTTCAGGAAATTGAGTTGGAGAGAAATATACTGACTCCGGTATAAATTAATATTGGATATCTTTAGATATCCCAGATTCAATTCCTATATAGCCGAACCCCTGTTCTATAAGCAGTACTTAAAATGGTTAACATCTTATTAGAGTGACAGTGTTATCTTTACCATGCAATATATCTTAATGCTCTTCTGGAATTCAGTCTTGAGGGAACAGCTATTGTGTTGTATTTTTTTATATTTATTTGTTTTTTTCAGAAATGATTCAACAGTCTCTGTTAAAATTGAATAGTGTTCAAATATTGATAGCTGTGTTTTTAAGAGTAAATAGCCTACTTGATTCCAAAATCTGATTAGCAAAATGCTTTTTGCAAATTCAGGGGGAGTTTAAAATGTGATCATGTAACTTTGGGTTCAATCCATCAAACACTCCTGCAGTACAGTCTCCATGCATTTTCAGTGAGTTTTCCTCATCATGTGGAATTCAAGCCCTGTTAAAATGCACAAAGGGCATGTGGTTGTTCAGTGGATTTTATATTTGATATATTAAATTTGTAGTACAGGAGATAACACTTAATATAAAATAAAAAGAAGATAATGTAGCTTTGTTAAGGCCATGGTGTTATGTCAATATGTAAGTGGGTATTGAGACATTGAAATGTGTTCACTATTATCACTAAATGAGAAATGCAATATATTTTCTTGTGCCTAGAACTTGTATAAGACCAGTTGTGACTTACGGAGGAACACAAACAGGTCATTCACTTCGTCAGATAATGCAAGGTTGTAATATATTGTGTGCTACCCCTGGAAGGCTTTTGGATTTCATAGGCAGAGAAAAGGTGAGATCTGTGTGCTAATCCCCCCCCCCAATAAATTGAAGTGTTTTCTCATTACAACAAATATTGATAATCCACTATATAATTAAAAAATCCAAGTGGTTTATAGTAATATTTAGAACAAAACACAGAAAATTTACAATTGGGGACCCATCAACTAAGTATTATGGAAATACATTTTAATTGTCTTTATGGCACTGGTTTACTACAAGCGCTCAGACATAGACACAAAAAAATATAAAATATTTTGTTAAGGGTGGCCTAGCACTGACCTAGGCAGAAGAACAAGTGCTGTGCTTTTACTGTATTACATTACTAAATTATCTATGTTGGCAATGTACAGTATACAGATGCTGTTTGCAACCTGGTTACCTGTGATAAAATAAAATGCTTACCAAGGTTGATGCTGAAATGTGCATGTGTTAGCTGTAATCTCTTGAGTCAGTGTGCTGTTGCAGAAGCACCTGCTGTCGTAGAACTCTAGTGGAGTAACTAGAGGAGTTTTCTGCGGGTAACACTGATGTAGCTGTACTGTGCGTGAAGTGAACCAGTTCCTGTCTAAATGTAGCAGCCTGACACCTGGAATCTACTGCTGCCGCTAGGTGGCAACCATGTTGTAGAAGTTAATGTATACTTTCATCTGGAGTTTAATTATGCTGAGCATTATAGCGAAGGGAGTAGGATGAAAAGCGTTGCAGATGTGTTTTTTTAATACTGTACCATGTTAAGTTTGTATAGCTGTCACATACAATGGAAGTCAGTTTTCTTCATTTTTGGGTTAACTTTAAATTTCTTTAGATTGGGCTGAGGAAGCTACAATATTTGGTGTTAGATGAAGCAGATCGTATGCTGGATATGGGATTTGGCCCAGATATGAAGAAATTAATTTCATCTCCAGGCATGCCATCAAAGGAAAACCGCCAAACACTAATGTTTAGTGCCACTTTCCCTGAAGAAATCCAGAGGTATGTTCAGTGGCAGAGCTTCATGCTCCAGCACTGGGGGGTGGAGCACCTGGTGGTGGGGGCAGCCGCAATGGCACCCTACTGGGATTGCGCTGCTGCAGGCAGTGCGCTCCCCCCGCGCTCCTCTTCCTCTGCCAGTGGGTATGTTCTTTTTAAAAACATGAATCCTAAATTTTAAATTACTAATAAGAGTGGGAACATTTCAACATGAGTTTTTCCAAAAGGTCCACACCTGCACATTTAATACGAGAGGCATTTATTTATCTAACTGTTACACATATGAAGAGTCACTGTCAATTGTGCAGGTTGGTTATGTTTTGGAACACAGTATTGGAAAATGCATGCACTATATGTAATATGAACATATGAATGTGTTTTGTAGAACTAGCTGACTGATAGTTAACTTCTGCTTTCTTGCATATACACTTTCTTGCATATACACTTTCTTGCATATACACCTTACTATCCAAGCTATTTATCTGATTCTCCTCAACTTAACTGTTACTTCCAAGTTAACTTGATTTATTTGTTCATTTTAAAGGCTAGCTGGAGAATTCTTGAAGACAGAGTACTTATTTGTTGTTGTTGGACAAGTAGGTGGAGCCTGCAGTGATGTTCAGCAGACAATACTTAAAGTGAATCAGTATGACAAGAGAGAGAAGCTTGTTGAGATTCTCAATGGCACAGGTAACTACCATGTAACTGGTCTCTTCTCTTAGAAAGATAATGAAATGTAACCAATCGACACAGAATTTTGTTACACTTTAGTTGTCAACTCTTAAGCCCCTTGAAACCAAAAAGTTGTGGAACTGGGCAATATAGTGGGGGTTTTTTTAATGTACTATGTGGAATGTGTAGATGAGATCATTAGAGAGATAAGGATAGCCTGCTTGTTGGTCAAACCAAACTTTTTTGGACCAGGCTATCCTTATCTCTCTAATGATCTCATCTACACATTCCACATAGTACATTAAAAAAAACCCCACTATATTGCCCAGTTCCAAGTGTAATGTTGCTTAATCCAGATTGCTGTATTTAGGAAGTTAACGAGAGAGGTGTTTTAATTTTCAATTTCGCCTTGGGTTTTAGGGTTTCGCAACACCTTGATCTCAGACAAAAATATTGTCCTTTCCTTAATTACTGCCAATCATTCTAATATCCATTCTCTGTCTAGCTATTACAGAATTAATTGGAAGTGCAATTTGGAATTTTGTATTTTTTTCTATGCTTTTATTTGACTTTATACTGGTTAACGTTTAAGATTGTTGCTGTGTGTCCCTTAAAACCTATTTGTATAGGCTACAAGTCTTGCTTTTGCATCTTACCATGACTAGTAGTTACTGTCTGAAGATTTCAGAGGCAGCATGCTTCTCAGTACCAGTTGCTGGGGAGCCAGAACAGGAGAGAGTGAGAGTGTATGTGCCTTCATGGATTGCTTGGCTTCCCAGAGTAATCTGGTTGGCCTCTGTGAGATGCTGGACTAGATGGACCCTTAACCAGATCTAGCTGGACTTTCCTTAATATAGTGTGGGAATTACTAGAAACTACTGGCTTCATTCCAAGCATACTCTGTGCTAAATGGTAGAAAGTTATATGGTGAAGTACTATTAATAACTGCTACTCATAAAATGCCTAAAATTACTAAACCATTCTCCAGAAAGCTAAAAATAAAGCAGTCCTCTCAATCTGAAGCTAAAGATGATATTTTAAGGAGGGTTACTTGAGAAAAGCTGGGATGAGTAAATGTCTGGTAGCTTAACGTAAAATACTGAAAAGCAAAGAAACTAGATTTTTAACAATCTTACTAATATGGGCATCAGAATTACTACTGGCACTTGAAAACTATTGATTTACTATTTTATTTGAATAGATATATCTTAACATTATATCTGCCTTTGTAAAGGTGATAAGCGAACCATGGTGTTTGTGGAAACTAAGAAAAAAGCAGACTTTATTGCAACATTCCTTTGCCAAGAAAACATAGCAACAACAAGTATTCATGGGTAAGTATATATTCATAGTAAATCATGATTCAATTACTTTTAAAGCACCCTATAAGCTGGTGACATTCAAATAGCTAACTGCATTGATTTTTTAAAAGAGAGAGAGAGAGAAAGTTCTTTCCTTCCATGGGGGCAAGATGGTTCTTTACTTGCCCCATTATATGGTATGTCTGTTCTTAATTATCCTAACCAGCAATTTGTACTTTGCCCTTATTTTCAATCTATCCTACCATTCTTTAGTAAGGAGATGCCAGTTCAGTATAGCCTCAGCACACTATATAAAAGTATTGGTTTCAGAAGTATACTGTCTTAATGAAGCAGCAGCATGTCTTTATTGCACTTGAGGTAGCTTTTTTATGTTCAGGAGGGGCTTTGTAAGGTATGAGACTGGTGGCTTCAGCTTATTTGGAATAGTGTTCTTTCTCAGCTTCACGGTAAACATACGAGGATATATTTATCAGTACAACTAGTGTGCTATTCCATACAATAAAAAGGTATCATGACATATCATTTCTTTGTCAATTCTAAAGTGGTCTTTTTCAAACACAGAAAAACATTCAGGCATTGTTTCAAACGTCTGGGCTTGCATAACTTGGTAAGTGCACCATTCCATAGTAGGATGCAATGCAGAATTTTCTTTGTATCTAGATGACTTGAAAACTGCATTTGCACCTTGTACCATACCATGGATTATTGGAGTGTGCTCATCCATAGCTGTCAACCTTCCCTTTTTTGTGGGAAATTCCCTTATTCCAACTCTGTTTCCTGCTGCTATCCCGGATTGTTAGACATCCCGTAGACTGTCCCTGGGACAGGTGAGGCTGCTGATCCCTTATTTTCAAATCTGAAAGTTGACAGCTATGTGCTCAAAACCCTGAGCAAAAAAAGTCTGACGTGCACACTTCCACTTCCTCCCGTACAGTAAGGAGAAGGGCTTCTGATATTATTTTTACTTTTTAAGTAATTTAGCTTAGAATTATGCTCCCATCAGAGGTGCTTGTTTAAAACAAGCTTCATGCCATGAGTTACAGAACTGTCATCTCTGGTTTGAACATAATACTGAAATAAGTTTCTTTAAAGTGAAACTTATTTCAGCAGTATGCCACCTCCTGGTTGTGGAAGGGGAGGGAAGCTAGTTAAGGCTCATCCATATAGCACCATATCATAAGTCATTGGTACATGTGACATGGATAGAATGCCTCGCTTAATCAAATATTGTTGGAGTGGATGTCACACTGTGGGTACAATTCTCCTTTTCTCCTATGTGAAAGACTTGCTCTGAGGAGGTTTTGCTTCCCCCTACCTGCAAAAAAATGGATATAGAGTAGACACAGGTTGCAAAAGCAAACCCAAGAACAAACCCTGAATGTTAGCCAAGAGTGTTGGCCAAACTTCTATGGGTATTATGTACCAAACCAGCCCAAAGACGCAAAGGAAATCTTTTCAACAGTACATAGGCTAGAGCACATGACACAAGCAACTTACACAAGGTATCTTCTTTACAACTGTTTGTTTTCCTGTTTCTCTCCCTATTGCTTTCAACATTTTAGATTGCAGTCGGATCTGGACTTTTAACTCTATGGTCTTTATACTAATCCAAACCTACGTTCTCAGTTGGTTTCATTTCTTTCTTCCTGAATTTACTTCCTGTTTTATTTTGGATGTATGGCTACTTCCCATGCATAAAGGTTGGTAGCAAAAGACTTGTTAAACAGTTGTGCATGCCTGTTTTTCTTGTAAGGCAACATTGCCACAAGTGCACAAGCAACAGTGGGTTGTGCTGTATCTGAGCAGAAACTCAAAAGTGTGGCATGATACTGGACTTCAGCTGCTTTTTTACAATGTACTCTTTGCTCCCAGCTTGGTACACGAAGCAAAATCACCAGCAGGTTACATGCATATTAATACACATTTACCACTTTCAAACCTAGTGGAGGTTCATACACTTTTGAGCTTGGAAAAAGGGTAGGTGTTCTCCCCCCCCCGCCCGCCCCCGATAATGTTTTTAGCTTCTCCAAAATTCTAAAAGTAGTGAGGTTCCTGCTGCCCTGAATATTTCCAGTTGTTCAACAGAGAGCTTGACAGAGAGGAGTGCCACAGCTCCCCACCCAGTTTGAAGCTAGTGAAGAGTCTGGAGGATTGCTCTTGTACCCAAAGGCCTCCAAAGCATCAGAGAATACATAGGGATGTTTGGAGTATAAATCTTGGCTGGTCTCTGAATTGAAGTGATTATGATCTTCTAAATGGTTTTAACTTTTATTTTATTTGTGTATTTTGATACAAAGTCAATAAAACATTGTTTTTTGAAAGATGAGATATGCTTTTGTTTAATTAAATAACTATTGTATATTATTAATAACTGTCAATATGTTTATGGTAACTACAGCTGAAGAGTAAGTTTCATGTACTTGTTTCCCAGCCTCTTACAAGCTGGAACTTACCATATAGAGGATTCTAAAAGTTGGAATAAATATTTCATGGAATGACTTTTGAAGTAGTCATGATATGAGCTGATAGACACTCTTTAGATTTTTCCTCTTTTCATAGACTGCTTTATTTCTCTGAGCTCTGTAGAAACACACAACTATTTGAGACAAGAATTAAACTTTATGATAAACAGTAAGAAATGCCCCCCAAAGCCATTAGCTGTAAAGTTTTGTAACAATAAAATTGTAATAGAATATATGTTAACTTATGCTCAGAACAAATGAAATGTGTTTTGCCATGCCGTATATGCTGCTAACTTTGAATGACCCTAAATATCTGCAAAGCTGGCCTCTCCTGCCATTTAACATTACATATTAGCTTTTAGTTACATGTTTAACTTGGCAAATATGCATTTGAATAAGAATATTCCTGGTGTTGTTTGCTTGTGTATTAGAATCGCTGAACTTCACTCACGTTTGAAAGAGATGTAATTATTTTTCTATTTACAGTGATCGGGAACAGAGAGAGCGAGAAGAAGCTCTTTATTATTTTCGTTCTGGAAAATGCCCTGTTCTTGTTGCTACATCAGTGGCAGCAAGAGGTCTGGATATTGAAAACGTTCAACATGTCATAAATTTTGATCTCCCTTCCACAATTGATGAGTATGTTCATAGGATTGGACGAACTGGGCGTTGTGGTAATATTGGCAAAGCAACTTCTTTCTTTGATGCTAATTCAGACAGTCCTATTGCACAGCCTCTAGTCAAAGTACTTGCAGATGTAAGTGTTTTGTTCTGGAAATTTGCTTTTATTATTACTACTAAACTGAAAGTCACAAAACAAATGACACACTATCACATTTCTTTGAAGGCTCAGCAAGAAGTGCCAGTGTGGCTAGAAGAGATTGCTTGTACTTCTGGTGGAATTGGTTTTAGCAATCCAAGGGGAAACATGTTTGCATCTGTTGACTCTCGAAAGGTAAATCTTAAGCAGAACCACTGATAATGATTGATCCAAAAACTTTATTTTGGATAATCTTGAAAGTTTTTAGAGTCTTGAAGAACACTTTTAAACAAGCTGCTCTCTGAAGCTCCTCAGCCCCCTCTCCCCATTTTAACTTCTCACTCCAGGAAGCTTTAATAAAGGGGGGGGGGGAGTGCTTCAGGGAGCAGTTTACCCAGCCACTCTCTGCAGTACCACCTTTATTAAAGGTAGCCCCAGGGAGGTTTGATGGTGAGTGGAAGGTGCATCAGAGAGCCAAACTGCTCTCTGAAGGGCCCCTCTGCTAAAGGTTGCTTCAGCTGCTGCACAAGTAAGTGGTGCTTCCTAGAAAAGAGGGAAAACAGGAAAGCCCATCCTTTCAAAAACTTGCTTTTTTATCCCCCCTGAGAGCTGCATTCAGCAAACCTGAGCCAAGTTTAACCCCTGCTCAGCATGTGCTTCCAGGGGGTGGGGGGAAATAACCCATTTTCCAAGGATCAGCCTTCCTTAAGCGATTCTTCTACCCCGGGGATGCAAGGGGAAAAGACATTGTTTGCTTTCTCTGCAGACACCTCTTCCCAGGGAATATGCATATGCAGCAAAAGCAAGCAGACAGTGCTTTTCTGCTGTTTCCTGTGAGGTTAGAAGCAATCCACTGTTACCACTTCAGGTTCTAGATCAGGGGTGGGTGGGAGCTCATCACATTTGCCAGAGTGGGGCAGGGGCTCAGGCGTTTTCTGTATACAGATGCTATTTTCTCATGGCTCTGGTTTAATAATGCAAGTTTAAACAAGGTTCTCGCTTGCGTAGAGATGCTAAAACTAGCAGTGGGAACGGGAATTAACTCCCTTTAATGTGGTGTTAAAAACTAGTTTTGTGTTAAGATTTCTCTGTGGCAGCTACCGCAAAAAGCCTGTGTTGCCAGTTTTCAATCTCTCAGCAGTAATGTAATATCTTGAGTGGAGCATAGAGAGCCTTCATATTGTTACAGGACTTTCTTGGTGATATGATATGAGCACTCTGTGCAATGGCAACAGTCCATAGGTTCAGGTTCTCTATAGACATAAACATGCTGCAGTTACATCAGTCAAGAGGGTAACAAGTATTTGCAAGTATAGTAAGTAAATTTGTATCTGACAACTTACCAAATGAAAGTATCAATGGTATTGGTATTGGTTGAGTTGTGGCATAGTTTGTCATTTTCTTAGGGCTATTGTGCACAAGACCAGTTTGTAATGTTGTATATCTCTGAATACAGATTAAACAGATAAATTGTGATCATCATCATCATAATAATTTATTATTATTTATATCCCACCCATCTGGCTGAGTTTCCCCAGCCACTCTGGGCGGCTCCCAATCGAGTGTTAAAAACAATACAGCATTAAATATTACAAACTTCCCTAAATGTCTTTTAAAAATAGGATAGCTGCTTATTTCCTTGACATCTGATAGGAGGGCGTTCCACAGGGTGGGCGCCACTACCGAGAAGGCCCTCTGGTTCCCTCACTTCTCGCAATGAGGGAACCGCCAGAAGGCCCTCAGCGCTGGATCTCAGTGTCTGGGCTGAACGATGGGGAAGGAGACTCCTTCAGGTATACAGGACCAAGGCTGTTTAAAGCTTTAAAGGTCAGCACCAACACTTTGAATTGTGCTAGGAAACGTACTGGGAGCCAATGCAGATCTCTCAGGACCGGCGGCCACTCCCAGTCACCAGTCTAGCTGCCACATTCTGGATTAATTGCAGTTTTCGGGTCACCTTCAAAGGTAGCCCCACGTAGAGCGCATTGCAGTAGTCCAAGCAGGAGATAACTAGAGCATGCACCACTCTGGCGAGACAGTCCGCAGGCACTGCGTCCCAGAAGGAGCTGGTAGACAGCCGCCCTGGACACAGAATTAAACTGCACCTCCATGGATGCAAGTCCAAAATGACTCCCAGGCTGCGCACCTGGTCCTTCTGACCACAAATGTGGAAGTGAACTATAGAGCTCATTTATTTCAGAATATTTGGTGTTCAGTACTGATGGCTATAGGTTTTCTGATCTCTGGGCAGCCAGAATATGGCAGGTACTTCAAGAAGAAAAGTAATCCTGTTGCATACCTTCTCATTGCAATATATAGTTTTGAAAATCTGCTCAACTTTGATTTAATGTAGGTTTACCATGGCAAAGAGAATCACCACAGCGGAGGAGGTGGAGGATTTACAGCATCAAATATAAGTGCACCTGATGAGTCATGGGATTGAGGCTACCATCTGTCATGGAACAACGTTCTTAATTTACCATGCTAAATCTTCCGAACAAGATGGTCATGTGTGAAACTGGCTGGTTTCTAAAATTTATTTTATTAAATCCCTGTGATTTCAGTGCGACTTGCTTCTAAGTAAATGTGCTTAGGATTGTGACTTTAAAATGTTCAAGAAATTGTTAATGTTCTGTTCCCTATTGTTCAGGAAAGGTGATTGGGATAAGCATACAGGAGTTTTAATTTGTTTTTGAATTACTTATTTTTCTGATCTGTTCAATGGTTGTGTGAAATAACACCAGTTTGCCACAAGGAACTGTTGTAAATTATTGTAAAAACACTAAATAAAAACTTAGGATCATGTTCTGTGCAGTACATAATAATCACACCGCCCTGTGCTTTTTGACATTCAGGTATTAAGGCAAGGAGAAAGCTTAACACTTCCTGCTTTTCCCTAATTCCCTCAAACCTTTCAAAAAATAGTACCATCATGGCTTGTATGATGGTTACGAATTGACTGCAAACAATATTCATGATCAAAGTGGACTTTTGTACATTGGCGTCAATGTTGGCAATACACCCTGTATTTTCTGTTCTCCCCTGCTGCACAGTGTTCTTTTCGCCCTCTTACATTGAAAGTACATTGGAATTAAAACTTTCATCTAGTACTGTACACAACTGCAGCTGCTACTGTGCAGGCATTTCCCTTTGATGACATTGCATATACACATCACCCTGTTTCCTTAGCATATTGAGCTGGTGCCCAGAGCAAAAGTTTCACAAAACATGTATGGTTTTGTCACACTTGGATGTGAGAACATACAGGTGAGCTTGACAAAATTTTGACATTTTCAGTAATTGTATCTAATAAAAAATACATAAGTACAGCCTGAAAGTGACACTTTCAGCAGCAAACACTCTGACCATGATTGAGGATGTGAAAAAAGAAACTTGCTTGAAATTCAGTAATGGTCAGAGTGGCTGTAAGCTGCAGTTAAGTTCAGTTCTTGATGTTCACCCATTTTTCTTTGATACTCATAAAACTAGTTACACAAATAAAGCGGAATGATGTGTCAATAGTTGCATTTTGCAGTAACCCCCCCCCCATTGAATGAGTTGCAACTGTTGATATTATAATAGATTGGATTAAGTACAACTTTCATTTCCTTTTTTAACATTTGGAAGAACCCCTAGGACTAGCATGTAGCATTTAGACAAATTGTTTTTCTTCCGCTGTTGGTCAACTCACCGCCCCACGTATGGGTCCCTGGAAAGTTTCTCAGTCCCTGCCATGGAAAAGCAGCCCTTTTCTCCAGAGATAATGTGATAACCATGATTTATGGCTTGGTTATCATTAATCACCACATAATTATCTCTGCTGATGAGCTGTCAACAGGGAACTTCTAGCCCGCCATGATTCCTCCCCAGACGGCTGTTGGTATTTCTTGGCCCAAATCATTTCCCCACTTTAATTTACAGGGGAGCAGGTGCTGTTCAAGTGCCTTCAGAGAGCAGCACCAAATACTCCTACTCAACCACCCGGCCTTTCCTATAGTCTGCTTGGTTGCATGTAGTCATGTCTAGGACCTTTTTCTGAAATTATGCAGTTTACTTGGTATCTTAGGGAAACATACCATCCAAGGTTCTTATAGGAAACACTGCAAGCTAAGGTACGATTGCTCATTTTAAAAATACAGAAGCAAACAATTGAATTCCTTCTGTTTTCCCTTGCTCTCAAGGAAATACAGCTTGCTTTCCTGAATTGCAGCAAAGCATCCATACAGTTAGCACAGTCAACACTGAAGTTTTCCTGAGCGCAAATCTTGGGGGAATGAACAAATGTTAACCTCATGTAAGATGCTTGTGCATGCCTGTAAATTGCATAGTAATTCACTTCATATCCATTAGTCATTTTATGCACCCCAGTACTATTGTGAGGGCCATTATGAAAGTTGTAAGAACTACATAAAATAAATTAGCCCTTCAGAACTTATTCAGAAGATACTAAAATCAGAGAAAACCAACAAAGTAACCATAGGAGCCAACTCCTAAGGGCCAAGGTCCCTTCATCCCAGCTGAAATATGTGAGGGGGCTGCCAGCCAAAAGTTGATCGGCATTGCCATTCGGATGGGGTTCATGTGCCATGTCTTGTGCTTGATTATGTGGGGTGGGCCTCCCCCCCAATATTTTATTCAAGTTGGCATCCCTGAATATAACTAAATTTCTCACACAATAATATGTTTAAGTTCTTGGCTGAGCAGTGCCCTGTCTCTGAAAAGCATCTCTTTATAAAGAAATGAACTGCTTTGTGCTCTAAAAAAATAGGTGGATGTGGCTCTTGACACTTATTATTATTTCAGGCTGGTGCAAAAGACAACTGTCTTTCCCCTCACAGTAAAAATACAATAATAACTAAGAATTTGAGGTCCTTGCATGTGTCCTGTGGTTGCCTCGCTTGGCCCAATACTGTAGTAAGACTAGCCCTCAGGGGACTTTCACAAGGAGGACTTTCAGGACTGTTTTCACAAGAAGCAACATAGCAATTTTGTTACGGATGAATTTCTCTTTCTGAAAGAACATGACAGCAAAAAGCCGTAAATAACGCCTCAGTCGCATCATTCACCTCTTTAGACGACCATGATTTACTAGGGGAAAAGTCTTCACAGCATATTTAAAAATAGACATATAATACAATAGAAGCACATTCACCAAAAACCAAACAAGGCTATGCAATTAATGTTTTTACAAACTCCCAAAACGGGAAGGCAACATCATTTATAAGTCCACCAAGGATTAATCGGCATGCCCTCTGTAGTTAGGAGTTCAGTCTATGTGGCATTCCACTCCATTTTGTCTGAGGTGATGGGCACAACTCTACTTTATAACAAAATAATTCCACATCTGCACATGTGGTGGTGTTCCTCGCTCCCTCTCCTTAAGTAGATACACTTTTAGGCGCAATGCATTCTAGCCCATCTTTTCATCTCCTTGAAAAAAGGACATTACGGGGTGGGTGGGGAGCAGAACCTCAGTTCATTGAGTACATTTTTAGTGCTTTTCAATAATTTCAGCTGGGCTCTGCGTGGGTTAGAACTGGAAGTCTCCGCAACTATTCTCCCAGTTTGGAGGCCGATGAGGCCCACCTAGAGGGAGAGAAGGAACATGGTGGGCAGGGAAGACATATAAAGCTCAGCCTCAGCCTCTGGCAGAGACCACGTGGCAGGCTGCTGTAGCTTGAGGAAGTAGGGGAGCCCCAGGAGCAGTGAGTGGACTGTGCCCCAAGTGAGTGGACCACGTGGCAGGCTGCTGTAGCTTGAGGAAGTAGGGGAGCCCCAGGAGCAGTGAGTGGACTGTGCCCCAAGGTTTCCCCCTCTTCACACACTCCTTTCCCTGGCTCGACTGACCCTTCCCCGCCTTGCTTCTAGGCAGTTGTTGCAACCGAAAAGATGCTCCTCTCACTTCCCTTTCTTCCTTTCCTGCAGGAGCCAGTGTGGTGTAGTGGTTAAGAGCGGTAGTCTCGTAATCTGGGGAACCGGGTTCGCGTCTCCGCTCCTCCACATGCAGCTGCTGGGTGACCTTGGGCCAGTCACACTTCTCTGAAGTCTCTCAGCCTCACTCACCTCACAGAGTGTTTGTTGTGGGGGAGGAAGGGAAAGGAGAATGTTAGCCGCTTTGAGACTCCTGAAGGGGAGTGAAAGGCGGGATATCAAATCCAAACTCTTCTTCTTCATCATCTTTTATTGCACAATGGCAGCTTCTTACTCAACTTACGCCATCAATAGTCCTTTGGCTTCGAGCGCCACATTTCCTTTTTCATTCTCCCACTCCCCATCATTGTACACTTCTTTCCACCCCCGCCTCCTGCACTTCCCCAGATTTATTTATTTATTTATTTATTTATTTCAAAGGCTGTTTTCACAGTGCCCAAACTCAGCGGGGTTTTTTGTTTGCTTTGTGCTGTTGATATTAACAGTTCCAGTGGACGACTTGTAAGATCCATTGGGTAGAGAACATAGCTGTCAACTTTTCTTTTTTCTTGCAAGGAATCCTATTCAGAATAAGGGAATTTCCTTTAAAAAACAGGGAAACGTTGACAGCTATGGTAGAGAAGATGCTTCGTTTCGTCCTTCACAACTTCGGATTCCTGACCCCCAGACCCTCAAAACAGGACATAAATTATCTTTAAGAACTTTTGGACAGGTGTGGCTTTAAAGGGTTTTGGTCTGACCCATGTGCACATGTTGTTTATCTTTCAATAACTCTCAACTTGATGTGCAATATCTTTAAAGTACATTTGAAGAACATATTTCCCACCTAAGAATTTTGGGCACCGAAGTTTATCCCAGTTCCCGGCAACCCTTAACAAAGCAAAGTTGTCTTGAAGGGGGGATGTGTAGGCAGCCTGTTCCACACTGGAATTTGTCTTCTACCAGGAGTAGGCAGATAGTAGGTCGAGTTCTACTGGTAAGTCTGTTGAAGCTTTGCAGTAGGTGAAGTGTTCCTGACTGATTTTTTAACAACAGCAACAAAAGGATGCCTTTCACCACCTCGTGATTGTCATGATCAAAGCTTGGAGTAACCAAAAGTAAGCTTCATTCAGTTTTTAGTCCTGGATTGGGATTTCTTTAATTATAAGGGGTTGGGGTTTTTTTGCATTAGATAGTATAAAAGAAAAGAAAATTAAATCCTGCAAGTTACAAGAAAGGAGATTCTGACAAAACTTCAGGAAACCTTTCTGACAGTAAGAGCTGTTCAATGGTGGAGAAGTCTCCCTCAGAAGGTTGTGGACTCTCCTTCCTTGGAGGTTCTTAAGCAGAGCTTGGATGGCCATTTTAGCTGAGATTCCTGTATTGCAAGGGATTGGACTAGATGAACTGTAGAATCCCTTCCAACTCTACAATTCTATGATTCTATTATTCCTACAAATAGTGAACATCATAGAATGGAAGCAATTGACTCATGAATTAACAATGAGCTGGAAAAAATATTATTATTATTTAGTAAATTTATATACCGCCCTATACACGGAGGTAGCAACCTGATTTTTCCATTCCCCATAATGGATTTAACAAATCTGGAGTAGAGTCCTTAAGGATGGCATGTTGTATGCCTCCTAGCAACTCCTGCATCCATGCTGGTGCCAAATGTAGGGCAGTGTTGGCAGCGGATACTTTTTTTCTTGCCCCAGTGCTTCCCGAGGGAGCAAAAAGAAAGCTTATTTTAAACTGTAATGTTATGTTCAGACAGAAACTTTGTGGGAATCTTTTGCCCAACGTGGGGTTCAAACCCATCACTCTGAGATTCAGAGTCTCAACTTCTACCTACTGAGCTATATCCTGGAAAGAGAGTTGGAAAGAAGTGTGCATCATTTGTCAAGAACTACGTTTCATAGTAGATCCTACTAACGTCGTGTAACATAGGCAGGAGGGGCCAATGGGATGTGGCAGCTGAATAGCAACAGGTGAGGGAACAACCATTATAACCACTAAGATCCCAGGGACTAGACTAGACTACAGTGGTGCCCCGCAAGACGAATGCCTCGCAAGACGAAAAACCCGCTAGACGAAAGGGTTTTCCGTTTTTCAATGCGCTTCACAAGACGAATTTCCCAATGGGCTTGCTTCGCAAGACAAAAACGTCTTGCAAGTCTTGCGATTTTTTTTCGCTTTCCCCCCTTTTTCTAAGCCGCTAAGCCGCTAATAGCCTTTTAGCCACTAATCCGCTAAGCCTTTAATAGCCGCTAATAGTGCTAATCCGCTAAGCCGCTAATAGGGTTGCTTCACAAGACGAAAAAACCGCTAGACGAAGAGAATCGCGGAACGGATTATTTTCGTCTTGCGAGGCACCACTGTATACTATACTATACTATACTATACTATACTATACTATACTATACTATACTATACTATACATGCATTACTGTTGAAAAACTGGCTATGATCACTGAGATTGTGGGGAGTGGCACTGGTGGCAATACTGCTTTGTGGTTTGCGGGTTTTTCCTAAATCATTTGATCCCAATAAAGAGGAAGCCCGCTTCACAAGTTCTGTGTTACAGCAATAGGACTCTCAAAAAACAAAAGAGCAAAAAAATTCAGCTCTGAAATCTATTTTCAGGAGTCAACTCTGAAATGTGTGAAGTAATAGTAGAATGATGGTTTCTGGTTCCTTTGGAAATTTAGCTGAGGGAAGATATGTCAAACAATTTTATTTTCATTATAAACTATACTGTTTGCTCACCAGATAGAAATATATGCTATATAATGCAGGAGCATTTCTGACTTGGTTGGAGAATAAAAATCTTAATTTCACTACAGCATATCCATGCACATCCCACCCCGGTTACATTCCGGGGCCCCACATGCATAAGTGAAATTACATAAAGTGGGGGGCACTTCTTTAAAAAGCCCCTAAATGTCTATTTCCCCCTGTTCTCCAGGCTCTCTCTCCCACCATCTCTCCAATCCAGACCAAAATATCTAGAGTCTCCGGCTGGAGGCTGCTGGCTAGTAGCCTAAACAAAGCCCTCAGTGCACCTTAGGTCTTTTCAAGGCTTCCTCCCACCCATACTGGTGCTTCTTTGGGCTCTGGGGAGGGTCTTCTTGTAAGCCACAAGGACTCTCCAGCTCTCACCTGCCATTTCCTGGTATGAGTTTATCCTTCCTTCCTTCCTTCCTTCCTTCCTTCCTTCCTTCCTTCCTTTCTTTCCCGGTACGGTGCAGACTTGTGGTCATGCGCAAGTGAAACATGTGTAAGTGGGGGGGGGGGCAGGAGGAATGATGCCTGTACTATATAATTCAGGAGTGCTCCAGACCTGAACGGAGAAAACAATCTTAATTTTGTTACAGTGTTTTCTGCGCCCACACAATGATTGTAAATAAAATCTTCCAAGCCTCACTTTGGATCTTGATCATGCCTTGTGGATTCTGTTCCCTAGGTAAGTTGAACCTTTTCTGCACTTATTATTAGACTGCAATCCTAAGCCTACAGAATTTTTTTTATTGAAATCAATAATATCAACTTCCTCCTGCTGACTTGAATGAAGGTGGGCGATCTATATACACTATAAACAGTTTAAAACATCTAATTTAACTGGACTAAACTCCAAATAAGAGAACTTCCTCCTAGGGCCAAATAGGTGGTTTAGGCAAGCTGTTGATACCACAGTTGGGAGTGAGCATTCCTTGTGTGCTGCTGTCCAAAACCATATCTGCTTTTCAAAAAGAAAAATGCACACTGATGTGATTCCCACTGACTTGTTTAGCGCTGAGTCTAGTTTGGCCCGAGTGGCACAAAGAAAGCTGTCAAATGTATGAAGTCTAAACTGGCTCCACAGTCATTGTATAATGGCAAAAAGTCCAAGATGCCATATTATGAAAAACTATGTGGGGAATTAAAACATGTTATCCAGTTGATGCTGACACAAAACCCCACACATACCCCCCCAAAAATAAAATATAAATTTCACCATCACCCCTGCCCCTCACTTCTTCCCCAACCTTATACTGTACTCAACACTAATGTCTCATAAGAAATGTAACTGATCTGTAGAAAAGACTTTACAACCTGAAAAAAGAGACAATGCACATACTTTTGTAAACCAAGAAAATCTTTAATAAGAATTACTTTTTAAAGAAAAAATGTGTATGTCAAGTCTGAGGAGTATGAATATGTTAAAGGGACGAGGTAGAACCCTTCTTTGTTCATTTTTCCATCACTATTGTGTTGTTTTGTGTTTTGCTGTTAGTATATCTGATCTAAATGATTTTTCTTTAAAAATAGATGAAGACGATACTTGAAATTTTTGACAATATTTATGCAGAATGGGATCCTAGTGGGGGTAATATTTTAAAAGATATAAATTGTAAGATTTTACTGATGCCAAGTAGTTTAAAGTCTTTTTACCAAACGAAACTGGTCATTCAAATGCCTGAGAAATCTGTTGTTTTTCCTTTCTTGCTTGCAGCTCCTCCCCCGCCTCCTGAAATTATTGCCTGCTTATTTTATTACAAAAGTGGTTCAACTCTTACTTGCGTCTGGACATATGATAGGGACCCTGAAACAGTCTATACTCTCACTAAACAGTAAGTGCTAAGAGTCACGAAGTGGTTGCTATGGGTATGTTGTGGCACAGTACAAAATGGCTTCCATGGGGGATGTGGCAGAACACAAAATGCATTTTATCC
Source organism: Podarcis vaucheri (assembly GCF_965113315.1). NCBI lineage: Eukaryota > Metazoa > Chordata > Lepidosauria > Squamata > Lacertidae > Podarcis > Podarcis vaucheri. The sequence goes on from NC_138749.1 coordinate 23,749,158, forward strand.
AAAAATGAATTCCAGGGTTGTACACCAATATAATTAAATTTTCAGAAATACTGTGAGATTAAGAGGAATAAAGCCATACAACCTGCTAAAAAATACCTCTACAACAGCTATCTATATATATCTACATATATATATATATATATATAGATATATATGCTTTCGTAGATTTTCACGGGTACAGGAATGCAGGTTTTGGTGTCTTCGGGTGTCTTCCCGTGTAAGAGTCGGGGTGTCTGGGCGACGTTTCGACGAGGTCTCACTCGTCATCTTCAGGCTGGTGCTTTCGGCTTCTTGTTACTGGAACAGAGCAGAATCTGGTGTTTGAGTTCCTATAAATACTGTTGAGGGGTGTGGTGTATAGCCTCCAACGTTCTGGGCAGAGAGGAAGTTCCTAGATTAGTGTGCCTTTTCTTCTTTTGTTCCTTAATTACCTTGAGGGATATCTTGAGTGATTTCATGAGTGATATTCTGAATACCACTGGGTGGGTCATTAAGTGTAGATTAGTTGCTAAAGCTTTCGTGTCTTGACCTCTTGAGCTTGTGAAGAGTTTTTCTGAGAAGATGGCTGTGCTGCATTTAGTTGTGCTCTGGCTTGGCTTCGTGTATAGGGGCGAGCTGTGATTTTGTGCCTTGTGCCAGCCATATCTGTGTAGGGATTGCAGGGGGGTGCAGCATCCGGAGGTGCCACTATAGTTTGGCTACTGGATGGAGTCTGTAATATGTCTGTGGAGAGGGTCTGGGTTTGGGTCTGGTGTGGTTGATTGGTGACGGCGTTCTGTGTGCCTCTGGTTCTGGTGTCGGTTTTTGTGGGGAGGGCTAATTTCCAGATGTCTGGCAGGCGGGACGTGTCGTCACGCTTGTTCATGTTGTGAGGGTGTTTCTCTATCTCGATGGCTTCCATGATTATTCTCTTGTGGTGATGTTCCATGTTAAAGAGCAAAATTAATTTGCTCGCGAATTTAATTACGAAATTAATTTTGCAGATTCCAAATTGCTCTTTAACATGGAACATCACCACAAGAGAATAATCATGGAAGCCATCGAGATAGAGAAACACCCTCACAACATGAACAAGCGTGACGACACGTCCCGCCTGCCAGACATCTGGAAATTAGCCCTCCCCACAAAAACCGACACCAGAACCAGAGGCACACAGAACGCCGTCACCAATCAACCACACCAGACCCAAACCCAGACCCTCTCCACAGACATATTACAGACTCCATCCAGTAGCCAAACTATAGTGGCACCTCCGGATGCTGCACCCCCCTGCAATCCCTACACAGGGATATGGCTGGCACAAGGCACAAAATCACAGCTCGCCCCTATACACGAAGCCAAGCCAGAGCACAACTAAATGCAGCACAGCCATCTTCTCAGAAAAACTCTTCACAAGCTCAAGAGGTCAAGACACGAAAGCTTTAGCAACTAATCTACACTTAATGACCCACCCAGTGGTATTCAGAATATCACTCATGAAATCACTCAAGATATCCCTCAAGGTAATTAAGGAACAAAAGAAGAAAAGGCACACTAATCTAGGAACTTCCTCTCTGCCCAGAACGTTGGAGGCTATACACCACACCCCTCAACAGTATTTATAGGAACTCAAACACCAGATTCTGCTCTGTTCCAGTAACAAGAAGCCGAAAGCACCAGCCTGAAGATGACGAGTGAGACCTCGTCGAAACGTCGCCCAGACACCCCGACTCTTACACGGGAAGACACCCGAAGACACCAAAACCTGCATAGATATATATATCTATATATAGCTGGAAGTTTAGGCGGGGACTGCCCTAAACCCTATAAATGGTAGGATTTTGATTATTTGAGATATGAATGAAAATACAAGCTGCAGAACTGCGTTAGACAAAGAATTCCTATGCTGGTTTATGCAGTCAGCCTGGCCAAGCTAGTGAAGAGCAAAACTGTTAACATGGCAGAGTGTTGACTACCCATCTAAGAGGAATCCTTGGGCCTGGGCAGACAAAGGCTGCCAGCGTAACTGTGTGTGAGAGAGGTGACAGGAAAAGAGCAAGGTGTGCTGGGAAGAAGAAGGGTGAGGGGGGAAAAGACTGAGATCCATCTTGGGCAGGTTGGCTGAAAGCAGGCTGGGAGAGATGCCTTGGGCTCAAGTGCTGCACTCCTTCCTTCCAAACTCTGGTGTTAATATGTGAATAAATCATATTTATTAAAGCTATGACAGTCTCTGCTACACATTCAATTCTCCAAAGGAGCACATACCATGGTTGAGGACCAAGACCCTTGGAATCCCATGCACAAGCTTGGCAGGGCTTGGGGGTGGCCTGTACCATAAAGTTTTACTTTCTGCCCCTCTTTGCACTCATATGTGTCATATATCTATCCATTTATGTCTATTAATTTCAATGGGTCTGTAGTTATAACAAAGGATGGATACAGCCCACAAAAAGTCTTCATCCATGTGCATTCACTGTATTCTTTTCAATATCTATTCACTGCGATAACATTTTTTCAGAGTGGGAAAGAAATAATATTTGTTCCATATGTATCTCAAAGTCAGCTTTTGTTCTGAGGTTTGTTTGTTTTTAATAAGGCTTCCAAAAACGGCCATATGTGCTTGACAAATGACAATGGTGGTACAGCCTTAACTCATATCTATAGGGAAAGGAATTGTGCTTCTCTCTTTGCCACCTGTACTGCTTATAAAAACCCTTGACTATATCCAGCCTAGAACTTTATTACTATCCGTAGTGTTTCCACACTGACAATGCAAATAATAATTTTTGTTATTAATTGGGGATATGTGGTCAGGAAGATGCAGTAAGAGGCAATACTCAGCTCCAGCTGCTAAGCACAAGGTACCTCCATGTCCTTAGCAGGGTGAGTGGTAGGGACGTTGGGTTTTCTGGCTGGTATACAGCTGGGCACTTTTATGGTGGTGACCCAGGCCTAACGAGACTTCAGACGATACATGGGACATCTGTGATGTAGATCTCCCATAGGGTTGTTTTCTTTTTCTTTTTTAGCACGCCCTCTCTCAGGTTAGCAGCCTTAGATGGCTACTGGGAGAGCAAGTTTATCATTTTCTCCTTTGCCCTTTCTTTGATCTAAATTAACTCCCACCCATGTCTGATTTTTCACCTGTAGAACTAATAGCTCTGTGGGAGAGGGGTAAGAGAGGAAAAAGTTTAACTTACTGTCCCAGAACACTTTTTTTTAATCTTCAAAGTAGCTGTGTGTGGTTACCAATGCATACAAAGATATTTTTAAAAATAAAATAAAATAAATACGCGTGTAAGATCTTAATCAAGAATCTCGTATTGCATCTAGGTTGGCTGCAGGATATTTTCATCCTATTAATTTCTATGGGAGGAAAAACCCATGCTTTAAATTCCTTCTGTTGAAATCTGTGGCACTTGAATGTTCTCAACTTTCGGTTGTCATTATTAAAAGCATAATTCACCTTTTGCTGTTCTTTTCTAAATTGTGCTCAACATATTTCAGTCCTGGATTTGATTCTAAAGTGAGCTTCTTAACCACTTCTTCCCCAAAAAATATTTACTAATTTTCTTCTTTTTCCCACCGCCTGCATTTTTCACAAACAGGATGTTAGCACCGAATGAGGAAGAAAACTGCTCAATGAAAGGGGCTTCAACATTATTAGGCGATAAGATACAAAGCTGCTCAACCAAAAGTGCTTTGTGTACAATATTCAATCAACCAATTTCTGCTCGGGAATATCGTGTCCAGGTGACGGCAAGAAATAGCATGGGGAAAGCAACCTCAGAGCCTGTTTGCATAATTTCTGTAACAATTTGTAAGTTCATAAGCAATTTAAAATATGAGAAACATAGACTGTGTTTGAACAATCAGTTCTTATGCAATACATCTTTTGCTACTGCAGAGATAAAAGAATTCCAGTGGCATGCAGTGAACATTTTCGTAGGATAACATTTAGCGCCAGAGGTGCCAGCTTCCAAGTGTGATTGGGACAGGACAACGCCATGCGCATGAATGTTGTGCCTCCCTCTCTAAGCTGGGAAGAAGCTTCCCGGGCTTTGGGAAGGAGTTGTCAGCCTCTGACAGGATACTGGAGCCCTGCTGCCTCCTTCTCAAAGCCGAGTGGGCTTAAGGAAGATGGTAGAAGGGCTCTTGGACCCCCTTGGAGCATTGCACCTCCCTCCATAAGCAGAGCAGAAGCTTCCTAGGCTTTGAGAAGGAGGCAGCAGGCATTAATACTTTAATACTCTTAAGTTACCAGGAACATTTAGGGTACCAGCCCAGTCTCTCTGGTACACTGACAGCACCCTGCTGAAGAATTATATTTTGCATAAATCTACATTCCTATGTGGATTTTGAAAAGCTTCATCTCTTGGAAATCTTTCCATGCTTTCATTTATATGCATTACCACTTTGGACAAATTCAGCTTTTTGTTTCTAAGTGGTCCATAGTTTCCTGCAATATGGCTCATAAGCAGTGCCATAATATAATGCATAGCTACATTTCCACATTATCTCGCTTCTTCCTTTAGCAGTACAAATCAGTTGCCTTTTGAAGGAGGCAAGCCTACTTGTCACTTTCATGTCTACTTGGCGTGGTTATTTTTTTCCTGAATTAAAAAACTGTTTTGTAGTCCAGCTCTGATGTATGCATAAGGCCTTTCAAACAGCTCTTAAAACTGCTAGAGGGTAGGATACAAGGAGGGAGGCTGAAGGTAGAAGGGCACAGAAAACTAATGAGGTTTTCCGCTACGCAATCAAGGTGTCAAGCCAATTCCAACCCCCCAACTTGAATGAGTGGGAAATTCCAACATTCACAGAATCTTAGAGTTGGAAGGGACCCAAGGGTTATCTAGTCCAACCCCCTGCAATGCAGGACACTCTGCTAAAGCATCCATGACAGATGGCTGAGATCTCTGTGATTGAACAGCCTCAGAACTCATGGTGACTGCAATACCTGCTGTATGGCTGTTAGGATTAGGGGTTCAATATGTACTCTGGCTTTGGTTAGTGACGTTTTGTGATGGCACATCTTACACTAGAGTATCAGCTTGTTGAAGGTCAAATGGTTTTGTCTTGGAAAGTCATTAGATTGGTGACAGAGTACATATTTGGTATGCAGGTCCCAGGCTTGATCCTTCAGATCTCCTGTGGAAGGATCAGGTAGCAAATGATGTAGAAGACCTTTGCCTCAGACCCTAGAGAGGCAATATTTGTATTAGATGTACAAGCAGTGCCCCGTTTGTGTATGCTCTATCTTTGTGTGACCGCACACACACATGGTGCCCAGAACCCAGAAGTGGGGAGCACTCTGGAGAGTCCTCCTGGCTTGCAAATAGACCCTCCCCAGAGCCAGAAGAGAGTCTCCTTGCAAGCCATTAGGACTCTCCATTTATGTGCATTTTGCTGACGGATGCAGAGGTCCAGAACGTAAACCACACATAAATGAGGTGTGGCCTATATTAGCCACAGTTCAGTGCTTACAACATTTAAAACTGCTTAAAACCACAGCAAACAGAGAACACCGTAATCTTAACAGCAAAGGTAAAAGCACTTCCAATCCCCCTGCTTCATTTTATTCACTTCAATATATTACAATATATTACAGCTAATCAGCTATAAGACTGCCTGTTGAACCTCTCCGCAAGCAAAAAACGTTTAATGAAAACACTAGTGTTGCATCACATTGATCTGGTTCATCAGTCCCCCTCCATCGAAAATAAGTAAATTAATTATCATTTTATAGCTGTGCTTAGAAATGAAATATAAATTCTGCAATGGGGTTCAAGTGTGCAGCCTACCCCACTCTCCATTCCATTCCGGTAGGATTGGTTGTAAAATCGTTAGCATTGAAAGCATGAGAGCTTTCTTTCTCAATTCCAGTGAAGGCTGATCCTCCTCAGATAACTAAAATAGAAACAGTTCCAGGGATGCCGCCAAAGCTAAGAGTTCATTGGAAAAAATCTCGAATGCCACCAAGTGCCGAGAACAATACGAGGTGCCAAATTCGTTATAAATCCATAAAGGAAAAGGGCATGGTAAGTTGAATTGTAAGTGAGTAGCAATTTTTCCAGCTCATATAACTACAGGCAGTGGGCAAGACCTCTAATGAATCTTTTTATGTATTCTATCATAAAATTGTTTGCCTCATTCTGCACACACAGTTAGAACACTTCCCACACTCATCTCAAAAACAGCATGGGAGGCCACCACACGGTGTTGCTGTCCATGTTGGCCTCAACTTCTCAGTCTGATCCTCATAGTATCAGCTAGTAGTTTACCGAGGTAGTGGAATGTAGATGCTCATCCTTATCTGGGTGACATTCTGACTGTATTCTTAAGCTGTCAATTGTGCCCCTATTTTGTCTGGTGTCTCACAGCTTCAAAGTCAGTCAAAGGCATGACTGCCACATCCCCAGGTCCTTTGTGACATTTTGTTATTCTGATTCCTGGTGAATAAGTCCTTCTTGGAGTTCCAGGTGAAAGGCAGATAAGTCAGTTTTTGTGAGAAGAGTAAGAATAGCTAAGAAAATGAGAGGGGCTCTGCTGGATGAGGCCAAAGGGGCCCATCCAGTCCAGTATCCTCCTTCTCAGAGTAGTCCATCAACCAGAAGCCTATGGGAAGTCCCAAAACAGAACTTGAATGCCACACTACCCTCCCAACTTGTGAATCACTGCAACAGATATTCTGAGACATACTGCCTGTAACAGCGAGTTCCATAGTTCCTACCCTTCCCTTCCCTTCCCTTCCCTCTCCCTTTCCCTTTCCCTTTCCCTTTCCTTTTCTCCATCTTGAATCTTCCAACTTTTGGCTGGAACATTCACTTTCATCACATCTCTTCTTACTTGCCTTTTCTCTAAACTAAGAAGTGCCAAATGCTTTAACTTTTCCTCAAAGGAGAGTTTCTCCATCCACTTAATAAATTGGGTTGCCCTTTTCTGAACCTTTTCCATTTCCACATTCTCCATTCTCCATGTACTTGCCATAAGTGTGTGTGTGTGCGTGCGTGCGTGCCCTGTCTTTTGGTAAGCAGTTATTTTATTGAAGGAGCCAAGAATGCATGCCAATTTTGGGCAAGCAGAATTTACCATCTGAGCCACACTTGGGGTGTGGGGTGAGGAATGTAAGAATATGGATGCAAGTGATAGCAAGAGAGACCACAGTATTTATATTTTGCCTCCTATGATATTTGCTGTGTTCTTTGAAGGAAAACTGTTATTCTGTCCAATTTCCAGAAAGATTACTTCATGGAAGAAGACAGCGCAACAATTGAACTCACTAATCTGTGGGATTGTACAACCTATACTGTTGATGTTCGGTGCGCTCATGATGACTCGAAGTTTTGGAGTGAGTGGAGTACCAAAAAAATGGGAACAACGAAAGAACAAGGCGAGCAAAAATGCTGATACAGTTTGATGCTTCTGTTAAGTTTTAAGTTGGCAGATCTAAAAAAACAAACAAAAAATAATTCATGTTAATAGTTTGTTTTTCTAAATTATATAACCAAGACTCATTCCATCTCTAGGGGATCCACAATGAATGCTTACAGTGTGTATGTCTTACATTTCACAATCCAGTTCCTACCCTGTTTAAGTGTGATGCGTGAAAACCATATTCATTTAGGATGGGAACAGATCCATATCACTGAATGGAAGACCTAGGTGGCAGTTCTGGAGAAGTGACCCAACTTTTTATCTTCTATGAAACTTCCTACAGGAAGGATGTGGCATTCTCTTCTATGAGGTTGGGCAGACACCATCTAGTAATATCTTGTGCATAACTATTAGTCCTTCAACCAAGGTCCAGCTGAACTGAGTGGAATTACTAAATAATAACTGGGATTTGGGAATGGCACAGATGTTCATTCACACCTCATGTGACTCATACTGAGAAGAGAAAAATGGCACCATTTCTCAGGAGAGGCTATCTCACACTGCTATACATTTATCTACTAGCTATATCTATCATTCAGCATTGCAATATAACCGGTGGATATTGTTCTGAACCACAGGCCCAAACAAGGGTTCGTGGGAGTGGTTTTGTGTAGGGATACCAAAGAATGATGTCAAAAACATTGGAATGATCAGTTCTAATGCTTTATTAAAGAAAAGTGTAGACTTACAGTAAAGCAGCCTGGCAGGTTTCCTAGCCTTTGCGTATGTGGGATGAACACCATACCAAAGAGATGGCTTTTTTACAAACAAGCAAGTGTCTTTATACACAAAGCAGCATATGTCACTTTGTCTAGGACAAATACAGTGGTACCTCAGGTTAAGTACTTAATTCGTTCCAGAGGTCCGTACTTAACCTGAAACTGTTCTTAGCCTGAAGCACCACTTTAGCTAATGGGGCCTCCCGCTGCTACCGCGCCGCCGGAGCCCGATTTCTGTTCTCATCCTGAAGCAAAGTTCTTAACCTGAAGCACTATTTCTGGGTTAGCGGAGTCTGTAACCTGAAGCGTATGTAACCTGAGGTACCACTGTACCCAGGTCTTACAGATAGTTGGATGGATATAGTCAGTAGAGGAAGCTTAGGACCATGATAACTGCGACTGCCACAATCCTCTCGGGTGGCAGCCTATTAGTCAGCGAACTGATATCAGTTAGGCACAATTCTGGGCACATCTTCGCTTTGCACCAACATTGTACTAGTAGCTGTCTCAGCCGGGCTCAGCACTTCAGCTGCCTGCAGTTAGCTAGAGGGCTCCTGTCACCAAACAGAAGCTCCTCTTGAGCCCAAACCCTTTGTTTTTCCATAGGGTTAGGGTCTCTCTGTTCAACTGTAGGCAACTTTCTCCAGCTGAACCAACCTTTCCCCTGCTTGGTAGGGTAATTCCCACAGGGCCTGAAGCACCATTTTTACTTCTCCTTGGTAGTTGGAGTCTATCACAACCCTGAGAACTTGCAACTCGTTCCAGGGTCCACCCAGATCTTGGGGCTATTTTCCATAAGTGTCAGTAGGAGTAGGAGCTGTGCCTATCACTCCTTCACTCAAGGCACATCAATCCACCCCTATACAGTGGTGCCTCGCAAGACGAAAATAATCCGTTCCGCGAGTCTCTTCGTCTAGTGGTTTTTTCGTCTTGCAAAGCAACCCTATTAGCGGCTTAGCGGATTAGCGCTATTAGCGGTTTAGCGGCTATTAAAGGCTTAGTGGCTTAGCGGCTTAAAGGCTATTAGCGGCTTAGAAAAAGGGGGGGAGCGAAAAAAATCGCAAGACTCGCAAGACGTTTTCGTCTTGCGAAGCAAGCCCATAGGGAAATTCGTCTTGCGAAGCGCATTGAAAAGCAGAAAACCCTTTCGTCTAGCGGGTTTTTCGTCTTGCGAGGCATTCGTCTTGCGGGGCACCACTGTAGAACCTTTTGAGGCTTGTGTTGGCAACCATACAGCCGGGTGCACTTTTCACACTCAAAGTACTGGAGAAGCACCCATTATCCTGCCTTTTGCTCTTCCACAGGGAATACCTTTCCAATCTGCCTGTTGTTTGGCAGCTGGAATGCATCTTCCAGCATAGGGGTCCTATGGGATTTGGGTGACTCACAATTTGGATTTACTATTCCAGTAATCCATTAATGCATTTTGTGGCTTCAATGCATGATACACAACACCTGTCTGCTATCTTGCAGGTATTGGTTCCTTCAAAGAGCTGTATACTTTTTACCTGACCATGTCATGCCTAGAAACCTCAACTTCTATTGCCTGTCATTGAACTTTGGCAGGATTTACTGCCCAGCCATTTGGCACTGCAGATGGTTTAGCAAATCTTGAACACACCACTCCAAAGAAGATAAAGCACCAGAAATTAATATGATATTCATTCGATTGAATACAATAAGAAAAGGAAAGGAAAAAAAAACATTGAGTTTAGTACATCCCTTGTGTCCCCTGCCAAGAAAAAAAAAATGGTCTTGTGACTCAAGGGCAATATTTAATATTTTAAAAGACATTAGCTAATTCATCTACACTTTGGGAAATGTCACCTTGCCCCTCTGGCAACTGATACTGCTGGTTGCTACAACACAAGTGGAGGCAATTACACTTCCCGCAAAACAGCTTTACTGCTCATGCCTTAATGCTGGATACAGCTTCTTAGTGAAAAAGCTGGGACATCATCCCCCTCTTCAGCGGAGAGGGGAGCAGAAGGCACAGGGTCTTTGTAACATACTGCTTCTCTCCGAGCAAGTTTTTCCACAATTTTAACCAGAGCACATTAGGCTCCTTAGCCATAGCCTCTCCCTTAGTGCTAGCACGAAGTCACACACCATATTCATTTTCAGGAAACCTCCTGGAGGGCATTCCCGCTACCCCTCCCTATCTGACACAGCTTAAACTTTGCTGTCCTCAATCTCCATCTCAGCTATCTTCCCCCAAACATCAGGCAAGCTGCTATCAACCACTCGAGCAATGAATGATTCCCTTGCATTCCTCGAGCTCCATGAAGCCTCTGCCATAAAGCTGGGTGTGCTGCTACACTACTTAGATTCACAGAATCACAGAATCTTAGAGATGGAAGGGACCCAGTATATCTGAAGGAGAGTCTCCACCCACATTGTTCTACCTGGACACTGAGGGCCAGCGCCGAGGGCCTTCTGGCGGTTCCCTCACTGCGAGAAGTCAAGTTACAGGGAACCAGGCAGAGGGCCTTCTTGGTAGTAGCAACCCCCCCCCCCCCACCAGATGTCAAAGAGAACAACTACCAGATTTTTAGAAAACATCTTCCCTGTTTAGGGAAGCTTTTAATGTTTGATGCATTACGGTATTTTAATATTTTGGTGGAAGCCGCCCAGAGTGGCTGGGGAAGCCCAGCCAGATGGGTGGGGGTATAAATTTCTTCTTCTTCTTCTTCTTCTTCTTCTTCTTCTTCTTCTTCTTCTTCTTCTTCTGTAATTCAACTCCCTGTAATGCAGGAATCTCAACTAAAGCATCCATGACAGATGCAAACCTCTGTTTACAAACCTCCAAGGAAGGAGAGTCCACCACCCTTGGGAGGGAGTTTGTTCCACTGCCAAACAGCTCTTACTGTTTTTATGTTTGTTTAGTTGGAATCTCCTTTCTTGTAACTTGAAGCCATTGGTTCGAGTCCTACCCTCCAGAGCAGGATAAAACAAGCATGCTCCCTCTTCCATGTGATGGACCTTAAGATATTTGAAGATGGCTATCATATCTCCTCTCACTCTCCTCTTTTCCAGGCTAAACATACCCAGCTCCTTCAAGTGCTCCTCATAAGGCTTAGTTTCCAGACCCTTGATCATCTTAGTTGTCCTCCTCTGCACACGTTCCAGCTTGTCAACATCCTTCTTAAATTGTGGTGCCCAGAACTGGATTCCAGGTGTGGTTTGATCAAGGCAGAATAGAATGGGACTATTACTTCCCTTAGGGACGCGGGTGGCGCTGTGGGTTAAACCAGAGCCTAGGACTTGCCGATCAGAAGGTCTGCGGTTCGAATCCCCGTGACGGGGTGAGCTCCCGTTGCTCGGTCCCTGCTCCTGCCAACCTAGCAGTTCGAAAGCACGTCAAAGTGTAAGTAGATAAATAGGTACCGCTCCGGCGGGAAGGTAAGCAGCGTTTCAGTGCGCTGCTCTGGTTCGCCAGAAGCGGCTTAGTCATGCTGGCCACATGACCCGGAAGCTGTACTCCGGCTCCCTTGGCCATTAAAGCGAGATGAGCGCCGCAGCCCCAGAGTCGGTCACGACTGGACCTAATGGTCAGGGGTCCCTTTACTACTTCCCTTGATCTGGACACTATACTTCTGGACACTATACACTATGTCCACAGCATTTTCCTGATCCTTCAAGTTTGTAATTCCATAAAACAAAGAAATCAGACTGGTCTGGCATGACTTATTTTTTGAGAAACCCATGCTAGGTCTTAGTAATCACATTATCCTTTTCTAAATGCTCACAGACCAACTGTAGAATTATCTGTTCTAGCACCTTCCCTGGTATCAATGTCAAGCTCACCAGTCGGTAGTTACCTGGGCATGGGTGTAGCCAAGGGGGGGGGCAGGGGGCAGCTGACCACCCAATTCAATCAAAACCAATACAAATCTGGTTCTGCCCTCCCAACAAAAGCCTGCCCCCCATAACAAAAATTCTGGCCACACCCATGTACCTGGGTCTTCCTGTTTCCTACTTTTGAAGATGGGGAACAACATTTGCATGCCTCCAGTCTGTAGGGACCTCACTTGTTCTCCAAGATTTTTTCAAAGATCATAGACAAAGGTTCTGAAATTACATCTGTTAGCTCATTTAGAACCCTTGGATGCAGCTCATCAGGCCCTGGAGTTCTGAATTCATTTAAAGTAGCTAGGTGTTCCCTTACTACCTCTTTCCCTATATTGGGGCTGCAGCTCCCTCCTTATATCATTTATTTTGTTAACACCAGGTTGGGCTTTCCTTTTGGGTGAAGACAAAGATTTTCTCCACCTCCTTGGGAGAAAGACTCAAGCCATCAGCACCCTCATCCCTCAAACGCATTCAAGCCAACAGAGATTCAAGAGGCTGCTGGTGAAACTTTTTAATTGGTTCCATCAGTTTACTAGGTGTGAACTTACCCAATACAGTCTTATTTCAGCTTTGAACCCCTGCTTTCAGTGGCCAAAGAGAGGTACACCTCATCTGTCAAACCACCATTAAGTAAGGCCATTGAAACATTTGCAGCCTTAAGACTATATTTTCAATTTTGTCGTTTAGCTGTTTCATTTTGTGTTATCATTGTGGTTTTTTGTTTTGCTGAGCTTGGTGGTGAAAAAGAGAGAGAACTGGGTGTGATCAGCATTCTAATGGCACCACACTTTAAATTCCCAAATGATATTCCTCACTGGTTTCATGGAAATGTTAAGAAGCATAGTGGACAAGAAACCCTGATTCACAGCTTGCATGCTTTATTCATCCTAAATGGAAAAACAACTTATCTCCTACTGAAGTTTCTCTCTGTTGATTGTGGTGTTCTGTTGTAGAATGATAAAGAAACAGTAACAGGAAGGAAGTATTGCGATTTTGTCCTGCTCTGTAGCAGGGAGGCAGACCATAAATTGGAATATATCTTGCACAGGCTCAAACTATGACTTTTATAGTGTAGTTTGTTTTCTTAAAAAATCAAATAGCTTGTGTGGGAGGTCCTAAGCAGATTGAGACCATGGCACGAGAGACTTTAACCTGCATTTCTTAGCAAATTATTTATTAATCTCATTTTTTCATATATCCGTGTTGCATTATGCCCATGCATAAGCAGTGAGTGGAATGACTTCAAATATTTGCTCTTATTTAGAACATAATTTTAAAGCTTGGGCAAAGGGATATTATATTTTGTTCCCTGCATTGTAATTAGGATAATGGAACAGACCAAAAACAATGTAAATGGATATAAGTGCTCATTTTTAAATGGAAGTCTATTTAGTAGAAATGCATATCTGTCTCACCACACCATTTATCCAAGACTCCATATATACTTTCCTGAAGTCCTTTCAGCTACCCTTTCATTGCCCTAATGTATGCTTCCAAATGCTGCACGGAAAATTGAAGTGTGATCCTGTTGAATAAAGCCCTTTACCATTTAATGTTCTCATTTTGCTAGCAATGATAATTCCAACTGTTTGGCATATATCCCAAACAGAACTGGTATACCCGCCAGCTTGTAGCAGTTGAATAAAAGTAAAATACCACTTAAAAAACAGTTTTCCTTAAGAATAACGCTCACAGTATTTTGTGGTACGTTTAACCATCTCCATCTCCGGATGGCTGTTGCTGTTTCTTGGCCCGAAACATTTTCCCACTTTAAAATTATTTGGCTTTTCTGTCTCTGTACATGTTGGATGGTTGGAGCTCTGAAGCAAAGGGGAGCAGGTGGTGTTCAAGTGCCTTCAGAGAGCAGCACCAAACACTTCCACCCCCCTCCCCTGGCTTTTCCTATAGTTGTTTTTAAGTGAGCTCTAGAATTCTGCTTGGTTGCATACAGTCATGTCTAGGACTTTCCCCTGAAATTACAGTATGCAGTTTACTTGGTATCTTGGGGAAACACATTTTTATCATCCAAGATTCATACAGGAAACTCTGCAAGCTAAGATATGAGTGTTCATCTGAAAAAAGAAGATACATATAGAAGACATTGAGTTCATTCTGTTTTTCCCTGCCCCCAGGGAAAGACAGCAGTAAACAGAGAAATTGATTAAAACATGGGTAGGCAAATTAAGGCCCAATCGCCCCCTAAGATCCAGCTCAATTGCCTTCTAAATCCGGCCTGCAGACGGTCCGGGAATCAGCATGTTTTTTCATTAGTAGAATGTGTCCTTTTATTTAAAATGCATCTCTGGGTTATTTGTGGGGTCTGCCTGGTGTTTTTACATGAGTAGAATGTGTGCTTTTATTTAAAATGCATCTCTGGGTTATTTGTGGGGAATAGGGATTCGTTCATCCCCCCCCCCCGCAAAATATATAGTCCGGTCTGAGAGACAGTGGACCGGCCCCCTGCTGAAAGTTTGCTGACCCCTGGATTAAAATAGTAAGTTTTTGAATTTCGCTTTGTGGCAAATGAGTTGCTTTCTTGAATTGCAACAAAGAACCCATACAATTAGCAACTGTCAACTGTGAAGATGTCTTGAGCAAATCTCAGATGAATGAACAAAAGCTAGGCAATGTTGCCTTCATGTGTGGGCCTTTAAATTGCATAGCATCCTACTTCATATCAATTTCAGTCATTTTATGCACCCCAATACTATTGTGAGGGCTATTATGAAAGTTGTAAGAAATACAAAATGTAAATTAGCTCTTCAGAACCCACTCCTCCCCTTTAAGAAAGTAAATGTTCCATACAGACATGCACTTACTTCTTTGGAGGTGTTTCACGCAAATCCTGGGCACATGTGACTGCTTTACATTGTTAGTATGTTAGGTAAAGGGACCCCTGACCATTAGGTCCAGTCGTGGCCGGCTCTGGGGTTGCGGCGCTCATCTTGCTTTATTGGCCGAGGGAGCTGGCATACAGCTTCCGGGTCATGTGGCAAGCATGACTAAGCCGCTTCTGGCGAACCAGAGCAGCGCACGGAAACACCGTTTACCTTCCCGCTAGTGTGGTACCTATTCATCTACTTGCACTGACATGCTTTCAAACTGCTATGTTGGCAGGAGCAGGGACTGAGCAATGGGCGCTCACCCCATCGCGGGGATTCGAACCGCCGACCTTCTGATCGGCAAGTTCTAGGCTCTGTGGTTTAACCCACAGTGCCACCCGCGTCCCTTGTTAGTATGTTAGTAGGCTTCCAAACTTGTTGGGTGTTGGTCATATGTAGTGTTTAGGTTATTTGTAGTGTTGTGTAGCTTTAACTTGCTTGAAGCAATTGAATGGGTAAATTGTTGGCACACACCATGATGTAAAGCAGCAGCCACAGTGTTAATTTAGGGTAGTGATGGATTCTACATGACAGGACGACAGCCTATATTGGCTCACTATTATTAAAGCTCCATATCTTAGCTCTGCTCCTAGTAATCCTTTTTAAGCCAGCAATGTCAGGAGCTGAACTTGGGACTTTCCGCATGCAATACATGTACTCTTCCATGGAGATGTGGCCCGTCTCCAGCAAGCCCGTCTCCAGCAAGCACCACTCACTGGAAATGTTGTGAAAATGAATGAAAAAAGGATTGCAAACCGCTTTCCAAAAAATAAAACATCGATAAGCAAATCCTCTTTCTGCCTGTTCGGCCATACAAATGTGAAGATGGTTGCAATATTTTCCATCTTAAAAGACTGAAAGCCTGTTAAGCACAGAATTACAACATAGCCTTAGATATGTTTATGTTAGGAGTATGTCCCATAGAGTTCGTTGGAATTTCCCCCACAGTAAGTGGAGATAGGATTGGAGCATTAGGGACAAAGAATTGTGACTGTTGGGTTTCCTGATTGGGACTTCCCATGTCTTTTTCTTTTGTTGGATTGGGATGTGGTGTAGACGATGTGGCAGATGTTTTCTTAAGCCTTCACACACAATTTTCCAGGTGAATTCCCTAGCAGCGCTTTGTTCCAGAAACGGGAAGTTAAGAGGGAGGGAGGTTGAGCAGGGAAACTGAAGAGGTGAAAGTTTATGCCCTCAACCAAATTGCTCTCCTGACTTTTTTTGTAAAATAAAAAGACTTCAGGGGTGTTGATGCAGATAAGGGTCATCTGGGCAGTGCCCTCAAGGCAGGCTTGTCCCTTGACAAGTGCTTAAATCTTGGAAGGAAGACACATCCGAACATGAGCACTAATGAAGTCATGCCAACCTTTTCCCAAGTAGCCTGAGTCTGAGAGTTGTTTTGGTCACTTAGTACTTGAGGGGGAAGTCAAGACTACACATATTTAGAGACAGTCTTTTTTATGATTGTGATCCCAGGGTATTAGTCACATTTTTGCACTCTAGTGCCTAAAATGATTTACACAGTAAAACTAAAATTAAAAAGGTATCAAAAGCAGATAAAACCAGAAATACTCATACAACAATATTACTGCATTTAAAAGGAACAAGTCTGAACCCCACCTCTGTTAAAGGATGAGTGCAACAAAGGATACAGTCATGTCTAACTACCTTCCCAATTAAAAAACACACATAAACCTGCATAAATAAAAATGTTTCTGCTTGGGTTCCTGCCAAGAGACAGTAGTGTGCTTCCACAGATGGGAAGCCACCACTGAAAAGGCCTGTTCTTGTGTGACTATCCTCTACACCAGTGTTTCCCAACCGGTGTTCCGCGGCACACTAGTGTGCCGCGAGACGTTGCCTGGTGTGCCGTGGGAGGGAGGCGGGCGAGTCGGGCGGCGAGAGGCGGGGCGGCGGCGGTGAGGAGAGGCCGCCCAGCGCGGGGCTCTCGCCGTCTGCCTGCCTGGCTGCCTGCGTGGCGCTGACGTCACGGGGCTGTAACGTGCCCCACATAGGCACACGCGGGGCGGCGAGCGAGCTCCCTCCCACATCCCATCGCCACTCGCTTCGGCCGGCCTACTGGACTGTCGCAGGCGGAAGGCCTGCACATGCGCGAGGTTTTCGCGCCTTCGGGATTCCCTTCATGCCTTCCTCCTCCCGGGTCCTTGAGAGCGCGGGAAGCAGCAGCGCGAGACCGGCGTTGAGCCTGGTAGGTATTGCGCTTGTCAAGGCAGACATTTGGGAAATGAAAACTTGCAAAGCAAGCAACCAGTTCAATCTGAAGTACGTGTATGCTTAATATCCTGTATCTGAAACCTGTTCTGCCCCCTCCCCCACACTTGGTGCCATTTTCATCTACACATGCAGCAGAGTAAGTTGACCCAGAATAGTACCAATTCAGATGGCAGATGGGAGAATGACAGTGCTGAATGCTTTCCCATGTAGAACAGTCCCTGCAAATAAAAACCTAGCATATTTGGAAGAGGGATGCTAGCCTAACCATTACCTTCTATGCTGTTACTATTTTTTTTTTTTTTTACATAAGTAAAAAGTGACCTTTCCCCATCTGGCATGGTGGTGTGCCTCGAGATTTTTTTCATGAAACAAGTGTGCCTTTGCCCAAAAAAGGTTGGGAAACACTGCTCTACACCTCTCCCTTGGAGAGGGAGTAAAGTCTTAACTTAAGGCATGTAAATCTAGTTGAAAGTCTGAGTCTGGTCTGGTCAATGTGTGGACTGGAAACGATATGCCATCTTGGGTTCCTTGATGGAAGGAAAAAACCTCACATGTGCTATGTACAGTAGATAATGGAAAGAAGGTCCTAGCTGAGCAGTGCCCTGCCTCTGAAGAGCACCTCTCTCTCTCTCTTTTTAAAGAAATGAACTGCTTTCCGCCCTTAAAAAAAGGAAGATATGGTTATTCACATTTTTTAACATTACAGGTTGGTGCAAAAGACCGTTTTGCTACCCTCATGTCAAAGCCAATAGTAGCTAGCCAAGTTATTTTGGCACCAGGAGAACATCCCACAAAGTAAAAATACAATAATAACTAAAAAGTTGCTGTCATTTCATGACAGGCAAAATTGGGCTTCCTGCGGCTGCCTTGCTTGGCCTAACAGTAAGGACTCAGGACTCTTACACAATAAGTAGCATAGTGACTTGTTCTGGACTGATCTCTCTCTCTCTGACAAGAGAGAAAAGCAGCAAATTATGCTTCAGTTGCACGTTTCACCTCTTAAGATTATTATATTCCTTAACTGTTTGTTGGGGGGGAAGGTTTCCGCAGCATATTTAAAACATACATATAATACAATAGATTCACATTCACGGAAAAATAAAAATACCCGTGCAATTATTATTATTATTTTAAAAAACGCAAAAAAACAGCCCTCACAAAACAACCCCCATGACAGCCTTGGCCACACACTGACCCCAAGGCAACCTCCACCGAGGTAAAAGAGCTCAGGCGACATTGCCTCAAATAAGCACCATGGGCCTTCCACCCTATTTCGTCAGATCTTACTCCTGTTTATTTCATTTTTATTTGTAACTAAAATGATGTCACAGGCCTGGGCATGTGGTATCCCTCCCTCTCTCCTCTCCCTCCCTTGTGTGGCTTCACTGTTAGTCGCAATCCACTCTTAGCCTTGGCCTCGGGCCCAGCCCTGCCCGTAACCGCCGGGTTCAAACTGGGAATCCCTTCAAACTGGGTTCTCCCAAATAGTTTAGCGGGACAGGAACACGATGGGCGGCGCCAGGGAACACGCGGGTGGGTCCGGAGGGCCGGGGAAGGCGAGGCCTCGTCGGCCGGGAGAGAGGCCGCTCTCGCTTGAGGAGGGAGGTACGGAGGAGCCCCAGGAACCGGCGAGGAGGCAGTTGCGGGCTGAACCCCGAGGTTTCCTCTCACTCGCTCCACGCTGCTTTCTCCCCGCCTCGCTAAGCTCCTCTCGCTGGTTCGCTTGGCACTTCCCGCCCTCCCCGCTTTGCTTCCTGGCAGTTTCAACCGAAAAGAAGCCGCTCCTCTCGCTTCCCTTTCTTTCCCCGGCTTCCTCTCCTCCGTCTTTCTTGCGCAAAAGGCAGTTTCTTACTCAGCTATTCCCTCGACAGTCATTTGGCTTCGAGCACCGCATTTTACTTTTCATTCTCCCGTCCCCCGTCATCGGTATACACTTCTCACCCACCCCGCCCGCCTTCCTCGCTTCCCAGGATTAGTATTATTTTTTAAAGCTGTTTTTCACACAGTGTCCAAACTCAGTGGGTTTTCCCCTTTTGTTTTTTGTATTGTTGTTTTTAATAGCTAGAATCGAGGAGTTTATTCGAGTGCTTGAAAGATCCGCCGGGTAGAGAACGACGTCGAGTTTCGCAATTTCGTATTCCTGGTAACTAACCCCGAAGCGGCTTGAATGCTGCTGTCGGCTGCAGTTTGCAAGCGCTGGGTTCCTGGACCCTCAAACCGAAGACGTAAATTCTCTTTAAGGACTTTTGGACAGGTGAGACTTTAAAGGGCTTTATTCTGGGCCACCTGTGCATGTTGTTCATCTTTAAATGTCTCTCAGCTCCATGTGCAATGCTTTTAAAGTACATTTGAAGTGCATACTACTCCTCTTAGAATTTAGGGCACTGTAGTTTACCCCAGTTCCCTGCAACCCTTAATAAAACAAAAGTTGCCATATATGAGAGAGGGAAAGAGAGAGAGAGATGTGATTGGAATGTGCTTCTAAGGTATAGTGTGTGGACAGTCTGTTCTGCACTGAAATTTGCCTTCTAGCAGGAGTAAGCAGATAGTAAGTCAAGTTCTACTGGTAGTTCTGTAGAAGTTTGCAGTAGCTGAAGCATTTCTGACTCCTGATTTTTTTAACCACGACAGCAGCTAAAGGACACCTTCCACCACCACAATCCGTAGTAATGTAGGCAAGTCCGAAAGGGCGAAAAAAAGAGGGAGAGAGAGACACTTTGGGGGAGAAGGAGAAAGAAAGTGAAAGGGGTGAAGTGGGGTGGGGAAGAGAGAGAGTTGCTTCTCGTCAATATCAGCTCTTCAGTACAGGCACTGGTGCGGAAACCGAGGCTGGGGAGGGGCTGGTTGGCTAAGCAGCGAGGAAGGGGAGGGGCGATTCTTGGAAGAAACAGGGTGAAGGCAAAGTTTCCCACTTGCTTATGTCTCCCTGTGGAATCTGGAGCCCCCATTCCTTAGTTTCATGGTCCCTCTGCCCCTCCCGAGCCCTGGACAAAACATGTATCTCGCCAACGCATTAATGCATCACAAGGGCATGTTTCTATCACCCAGGATTCTGCAACCAGAGATGGCCCTGATGTTCGGTGCCGTGTTTTGTTACCAGATTTGGGGTATCCTTTATTATTAAAAGAGATCATTGCATAATTATCAGGAAGCCTAAGCTTTGGCGGAGTCAGTGGCACACACACATTGCCGTTTTGCCTTGCCTGCCGTTTTTGCCTTGCCTTTTCTACCCGCATTCCCCTGTTACTTTGGCTGTACTCCATATGCTCAGCTTTGCTCAGCTCTGTCAGTAGATTTTTTTCCCTATTAGACACAAGGATTTCAGATTTTGAGAAAAGTGAGAAGGAACAGGGAGAATACAGGAGAAGCATCAGGAGAGGCTGCAATCTAACACCTGCTTACTTGGGAGCAAGTCCAGTTGAGCACAGTGGGGCTTACTTCTGAGTCGACATGCTTGACATTGCACTGTCAGTTTATTAACATTACACTAGAAAAAGAAGCTGTCAATTAATAGAGTATTTTCCATCCTTTTAAGTACAGCATCTTAAACAATTTAAGATCAATGGCGCATAGACAGGTTTGGGGAAACGTAAGACCTGCCTATAGGGCAAAATCCTAGGGGAAACATAACAAAATAAAGATTCTAAGTTTATCATGTTCACACAACTAATGTCCTGTCTAGCTTGACCCAATTTTTGTTTCTTTTTTATCACTGATACCCTGCATTCTTTCTCAAAAGGTTTACTCAAGGTGGCTTCCATCCTTCCACAAATGCAAAGCATCCCTACAGAAACGTGATATATGTATAGCTCAGGTAGAACACGATTTCCGGTCCCTTTAAAACAAAGCCTTCAACAGGTAGGATCTGTCTATTATAGTAGTGCCTAGACCCACCGTGGGAGAGACAGTTATAGCTCCTACCCCTAGAATTATAGTATTGTAGAGTTCTAAGGGACCCTGTTGAGGATCATGTAGTCCAACCCTCTGCAGTGCAGGAATATACAGCTGCCCCATCCTTTTTTTTATTTGCTGTCAGCCCTCATTTGTCCTGCTGCTATGTAAATTTACATATATCTCTCCCTCCCCCCCAATCTCTCACAGGTTGCCTCGGATGCTAGTCCTACTCAGAGTAGACTCACTGAAATGAATTAAAAATCCAAATATTAATTTCAAAGGCTCTGCCCTACATAGGATTTAGCTGGATGTAGCCTGTTATTATGACAAAAGTATCTTACCCAAAAAGATATGCACAAACCAGTTTATCTGAGTGCAATCTTCTCAAGGTGGGGAAACTCATTTATTTATAATTGCTTAATCATATGGGACTAAATTTTATTATGTTGTAAGGACCTTTTATTACATCTTAGAATTGTAAAGTTGGAAGGAACCCAAGGGTTATCTAGTCCAACCCACAGTGCCTATTTTAAACTATAATATTATCTGCAAACTGGAACTGTGTGGCTTGTAGTTTGAGAGTCGGAAAGAAGTGTGTTGTACTATGTGGCATTCTTTCTCAAGAACTACAAGTTTCATAGTAGATCCTACTAATGTCGTCTAACATAGGCAGGAGGGGCCAATGGGATGTGTCAGCTAAATAGCAACAGGTGAGGGGGCAATCATTATAACCACTAAGATCCCAGGGACTTTGGGAGCCAGTGCTGCTGATAGGATTTATAGACCTCAGAACATATGGGCGTAAATGTGTTAGATCTATTTTCAGGAGTGTGTAGAAGAATAAGCGCATACTCTTGGGGACAGGAGAGCATCTGATGAGCACTTGTCAGTTTTTAATAATTGTTATATGTACATGCAGTACTCTTGAAAAACTACCCATGAGCACTGTGGGCAGGGGGAGCCCAAAATGCTACATAGCTCAAATGGTGGCAATACTGCTTTGTGGTTTGCAGGTTTTTCTAAATTGTTTGACCTAAAAAAATGGGAAGCCCATTTCAAAAGCTTTGTACTATTGCAATAACATTGTCAAAAGCAAAGAGTCAAAAGTTCAGATCTGGAACCTATTTTCAGGATTCAACTCTGAAATGTGTGAAGTAATAGTAGAATGGTGATTTCTGGTTCCTTTGGAAATTTAGCTGAGGGAAGATATGTAAAACAATTTTATTTTCATTATTAACTGTAATGGTATGCTCACCAGATAGAAATATATACTATATAATACAGCAGCATTGCTGACTTTGTTGGAGAAAAAAAATCTTAATTTTGTTACAGTGTTTCCTGCCTACGCACAATGATTCTAAATAAATTTTTATATACTATGCTTGGGATCTTAACCATGCATTGCAACTTCTGTTTAGCGGGTAAGTTGAACCTTTTCTCTACTTATTGTTGGAGTGCAAACTAGCTTAGAAGAAAATTCCAATTAAGCATTTAGTTAGGATGGGCAGTAAGGAAATCTGCTTTCTTGAATGAAGGTGGGTGATCCATATACAGTCAAACCTCGGTTGTCGAACGTAATCTGTTCCAGAAGCCTGATAGGCTTCCGAAATATTCGACAACCAAGGTGCGGCTTCCAATTGGTTGTAGGAGCTTCTTGCACTCAGCAGACGCTGCATTGGACACCCAGCTTCCGAAAACCGGAGCATTTACTTCCGGGTTTTCAGCATCCAGGAACCAAAATGTTCTGAAACGGAGGCGTTCGGGAGCCAAGGTTTGACTGTATAAACAGTTTAAAGCTTCTAAATTAACTGGACTAAATCCCAAATAAGGTGGTGATGGTCAATTGCTAATACCACCGTGGGGGAGGAAAACCCACTTATCATATGTGCTACAGTCCCAAAACATATCTGCTATTCAAAAAGCAAACACACACTGATATTACTTGTTTATGCTGTGTCTAGTTTGGCCCTGGATGACACAAAGAAGTTTGGCAAATGTGTGAAGTCTAAAGTGGCTCCTAAGTCTTTGTATGATGGCGAAAAGTCCAATATGCCCTATTATGAAAAACTACACGGGGAATTAAAGCATGTGTATCTCAAGCATGAGGGGTAGTATTGAATAGTTAAGTCTCTTAAAGGGATGTAGTAGAACTGTATATACATGAATAGTGTCTTCTTTGTTCATTTTTCCGTCACTGCTGTGTTGCTTTGTGTTTTGCTTTAGTATAACTGATCTAAGTGATTTTTCTTTAAAAATAGATGGAGATGCTGTGGCTCACATCTTTCCTTCATCCCCTTTAATTGAAAGTGGTTCTACCTTGAAAGTTTTTTGTAGACTGGGCAAAAAACTTTTTCCTTATAAAAATGCAAGTCATATCATCTGGACACTGAATGATGTTGTGATTGCAGAAGAAAACTACCAAATTATCAATGATTCTGTCTCTGGAGTAGTTATTCATAATTTCACTTATGGAAGAGCTCACGTTAAATGTTTTGTTGATTCTCCGGTTAAAAAGCAACACCTGGCTCACTCTGAAGTTAGATCAGGGTGTAAGTAAGCTTAAAAGTCTTGAACTGAAAATGGGTGATTTAAGCAGTTTAACAATACTTAAAAACCTTTGACAATATTTACGTAGAATGGGATCCTGGTGGGTGTAATGTTTTAAAAGATGTAAATTGTAAGATTTTACTGATGCCAAGTAGTTTAAAGTCTTTTTACCAAATGAAGCCGGTCATTCAAATGCCTGAGAAATGTATTGTTTTGCCTTTCTTGCTTGCAGTTCCTCCACGGCCTCCTGAAATTATTTTCTGCATCTTTTATTACAAAAGTGGCTCAACTCTTACTTGCACATGGACATATGAGAGGAACTCTGAAACAGTCTATACTCTCACTAAACAGTAAGTGCTAAGTGGTTGGCTGCTAATGTTATGCAAAGCGTGTAGCATGTGAGTTAGATAATTGCATTTCCTCCCTTTAATCAAATGTTTAGTTCAACTGCTTTTGGATTACCCCAGTAATCTTAAATAGCTATTCATCACAAACAGGGCAGCCAACAAGATGCAAACACAGTGGCAAACTCAGAGGCCAACTGTGTCTCTGTATCTGCTTGGGCAGTGCTGCTCCATGGCCTCAACCATAACCTCCAAGGTTCATTCAGCTGGTCATCTTTCAATGATACATGGAGTTGCCAAGATTTTTGGGGTCCATGGGCACACCTGGAATTCTGAAAACATGTTGTGGCCATGAAGTGGTTGCCAATAGTGTGGTGTGGCATAGTACAAATGGCTGCCATTTTTTTAATCTTCAAAGCAGCTGTGTGTGGTTACCAATACATACAAAGATCTTTAAAAATCAAAATCAAAATACCCATGTAAATACACATTTTCATCCTTTTAATTTCTGTGGGAGGGAAAAACACATGGTTTAAATTTCTTCTGTTGAAATCTGTGGCACTTGAATGTTCTCAACTTTCGGTTGTCATTATTAAAAGCATAATTCACCTTTTACTGTTCTTTTCTAAATTGTGCTCAACATATTTCAGTCCTGGATTTGATTCTAATTGTGAGCTTCTTAACCACTTCTTCCACCAAAAATATTTACTAATTTTCTTCTTCTTCCCACCGCCTGAATTTTTCACAAACAGGATGTTAGCACCGAATGAGGAAGAAAACTGCTCAATGAAAAGGGCTTCAACATTAGTAGGCGATGAGATACAAAGCTGCTCAACCCAAAATGATTCATGTACAATATTCAATCAACCAATTTCTGCTCGGGAATATCGTATCCGGGTGACGGCAAGAAATCGCTTGGGGGAAGCAACCTCAGAGCCTGTTTGCATAATTTCTACAAAGATTTGTAAGTTTATAAACAATTTAAAATATGAGAAAAATAGACTGTGTTTGAGCAACCAGTTTTTATGCAATACATTTTTTGCTACTGCAGAGATTAAAGAATTTCGTAGGATAGCATTTAGGGCCAGAGGCGCCAGCTTGAGTCATTGGGGCAGGGCAATGCCATGCGCATGAACATTGTGCCTCCCTCTCTAAGCTGGGAAGAAGCTTCCTGGGCTTTGGGAAGGAGTTGTCAGGCCTCTGACAGGATACTGGAGCCCTGCTGCCTCCTTACCAAAGACGAGCGGGCTTAGGGAAGATGGTAGAAGGTCTCTTGGACCCCCTTGGAGCATTGCACCTCTCTCCCTAAGCAGATCAGAAGCTTCCTAGGCTTTGAGAAGGAGGCAACAAGCTTTAATACTTTAATACTCTTAAGTTACCAGGAACATTTAGGGTACCAGCCCAGTCTCTCTAGTACACCGACAGCACCCTGCTGAAGAATTCTATTTTGCATAAATCTACATTCCTATGTGGATTTTTTCACTGAAAACAGTGCCTGCCTAAATAAAACTAAAGGGCAAGCTGCTTCTATATCTTGGAGAGGGAAGTTCCATAATAACAGTTGTATCTTTAAGAAGGTCCTGTCCCTCATACCTGCCAGCTCTTGCTATCACCATCTGAAAGCCAGTGTAGCGTAATGGTTCATGTGTTGGACTAGGACCTGGGAGAGCAAGCTTTGGATCCCCACTCAGCCATGAAGCTCCCTGGGTGACCTGGGGCCAGTCACCCTCTCTTAGTCTAACCTACCTCAAAGGGTTGTTGTGAGGATGAAATGGGGAGGAGGAGAACCATGTACACCGCCTGAGATCCTTGGAAGATAAAGGTGGTTTATAAATTGAAATACAGTGGACCCGTGGGTTATGTACCTCTGGATACATAATCTTCGGGTTGCGAAAGCAGCAAACCCGGAAGTCTTTTTCCAGGTTTCGCCACATGCACAGAAGCGCTCTATCCCGCTGCGTGTGCACACAGAAGCGGCGCCTCTGGTTACGGATTTTTCGGGGTGAGCATGGACCCCCGGAATGAATTAAATCTGTATCCAGAGGGTCTACTGTAACAACAACAACAACAACAACAACAACAACAACTATCTGCCTCTACCTCCAACCCAGCTGGGTTTAATTCCAAGTGTGGCAGTGGTGTTGCATCACATTGATCTGGTTCATCAGTCCCCCTCCACCGAACAGAAGTAATTTAATTATCTTTTTATAGCTGTGCTTAGAAATGAAATGTAAGTTCTGCAATGGGGTTCAAGTGTGCCGCCTACCCCACTCTCCATTCCAACAGAATCTCTCTTGCTACTGCCGGTAGGATTGGTTGTGAAATCGTTAGCATTGAAAGCATGAGAGCTTTCTTTCTCAATTCCAGTGAAGCCTGATCCTCCTCAGATAACTAAAATAGAAACAGTTCCAGGGATGAAGCAAACACTAAGAGTTCATTGGGTTAAGCCTCGGTATATGCCTCGAAGTGCCGAGAACAATACGAGGTGCCAAATTCGATATAAATCCATAAAGGAAAATGGCACGGTAAGTTGAATTGTAAGTGAGTAGCAATTTTTCCAGCTCATATGACTACAGGCATGTAGCCCATGTTGGCCTCATCTTCTCAGTCTGCTCTTCCTAGCATTATTTTATGCAGTTTCATCACGTCTCTTCTTACTTGCCTTTTCTCTAAACTCTAAAGTGCCAAATGCTTTAACTTTTCCTGAAAGGAGGGTTTCCCTATTCGTTTAATCAGTTTGTTTGCCCTTTTCTGAACTTTTCCCTACACACACACACACACACACACACACAAACACACGTGTACTGTCTGTCTTTCGGTAAGCAGTTATTTTAGCCAAGAATGAATGCCAGTTTTTGGCAAGTAGAATTTTCCATCTGAGCCACACTTGGGGTGGGGGGTGATGAATGTAAGAATACGGATGCAAGTGATGAAAAGAAAGACCATGGAATTTATATTTTGCCTCCTATGATATTTGCTGTGTTCTTTGAAGGAAAACTGTTATTCTGCCCAATTTCTAGAAAGATTACTTCATGGAAGAAGACAGCGCAACAACTGATCTCACTAATCTGTGGGATTGTACATCCTATACTGTTGACATTCGGTGCGCTCATAATGACTCAAAGTTTTGGAGTGAGTGGAGTGCAGAAAAAATGGGAACAACAGAAGAACAGGGTACGCAAAAATGCTGATACAGTTTGATGCTGTTGCTAAGTTTTATATTTACAGAACTTAAGAAAAGAATCAGTTTATGTTAATTCAGTTTATTATTATTGTTATTGTTATTATTATTATTATATATCCACGACTAATTCCATCTCTAGGGAATCCACAGTGAATGTTTATACTGTACTGTATATGTTAAATAGGATAGGCAGTGAAGGGGTATCTGTCAGGCAGGGCTATCTCACGCAGTTATATTGGTTATATCATTCATTGTTGTTGTTGGTATTCTGTTGGGAGCTGCCCAGGGTGGCTGGGGGAACCCAGTCAGATAGGCGGGGTATTAATAATAATAATAATAATAATAATAATAATAATAATAATAATAATTCAGTATTAGTATTAGTATTGGATATTGCTGCTGTTTCCAGTCATTTACTCTTGAATATGGTTAGAGCTGCGCTTCCCAACATGAGATACATGCCCCACAGGGGGCAATTTCATTTTTAAGTGGGGCAAATGAATGGCCTTTTAGGTTTCCTCCACATGAATAGGAGTTCACTCTTTGAATAATAAGAACCATATGTCACGGGGGGCGGGGAGGGACCAGGATTTTAGAGATGCTTAGGTGGGGCATGGCCAAAAAAACCACGTTTGGGAACCACTGGTCTAGAGGGAAAGTGTATGTGTTTAGTGTTGCCAGCTTGTCATGGTGTTCCAGCACCCAGTTGATAGGGTAGTTGTTCATAGACAGCCTCCCCAGTTTTGGATAACAACAAAGAACTAGTTGTTATGTGTTCTATTCTTGTGCTATTCTTGAATATCCACTTGATGCAGGATGAGAATACGATGCTAACTAGCTTTTCAGCAGCATAGAAGTGGCTATCTTGGTGGGCTATAGGAGTAGTCTGTTCATGCCTTTTATTTCTATATTTTTAATTATGATGTATTAATTTTGATAGCTCCCTTGAAAGTAGACTTGTGGCGAGTACTTGAATCGCATCAGCCCACTGGAAGAAGAACTGTGCAGCTTTTGTGGAAGGTAAAAAAAATTGACACTTTGAGATTCTGGGTTTTTTTTGGTTTAGTATTTGAATGGTGAATGTGCTGTCAGGTTTGACTGACATTATTTCTGATACAACTCAGTAGCCTATATACTATGTTAATTGGTATTTTCATGTTTGAGATGAGTCACTACGTACTTTTTATCACTCTAACTCGTATGCATATACATGCCATTACACTGGCAAACACCTCTGTCATTTTGATTACTCTGATTTCTGAATAGACTTTCCCAGTGATGCTTTGTTTTTTGCAGTAAAGATCTCTCTGAGAAAAAAACTGTTTTGCTGAATTCTGTGAAGGAATTATTTGTTTTCATGAATAAAGGTGGATTATCTAAGGTGGTGGGACGCGGGTGGCGCTGTGGGTTAAAGCCTCAGCGCCTAGGGCTTGCCGATCGAAAGGTCGGCAGTTCGAATCCCCGCGGTGGGGTGCGCTCCCACTGCTCGGTCCCAGCGCCTGCCAACCTAGCAGTTCGAAAGCACCCCCGGGTGCAAGTAGATAAATAGGTACCGCTTACCAGCGGGAAGGTAAACGGCGTTCCGTGTGCTGTGCTGGCTCGCCAGATGCAGCTTTGTCACGCTGGCCACGTGACCCGGAAGTGTCTCCGGACAGCGCTGGCCCCCGGCCTATAGATGTGAGATGGGCGCACAAACCCCAGAGTCTGTCAAGACTGGCCCGTTCGGGCAGGGGTACCTTTACCTTTACCTTTATCTAAGGTGGTGTCCATATTAGTTTACCAGGATACTATTCAGGAGAGGCTGGCATAGGAAATGTATGTGTGTGTATGCACTTTTTTAAATCAGGTGTTGGAAAAATATGGTCCATGCTTTGGTTCATGAGATTCTTCAGTGTAGCTTGCAATATCATACAGAAGTCTTAAGAATCCTGGCTGGTGGTGTTGGGTTTTTTTTAATGGTTGCATAAATGTTTGGGAGAAAAATTGCCAAAAGCAGAAGCAAGTGGCAGGATGGGGGTGAGGACTCAAAATAAATTGGTCTTATACACCCTGCAACTTCCTACAGTAGTTTATGGGAGTGCACACATGTTGTAGTGGTGTTGCAACTCTGCAGAGATTGTGTGAAGCTCCAGATTGTACAAAGCAGTACATCTGTGTGAGGCCATTGCGCTGCTCCAAGTGTCCCCAGCTTTGGAGTTGGGAAAGGTGGCTACTGGAGGACAAGCCTGCGATTCTACTGCTTGGCTTGTGGTGCCCTGACCATGGAGCATCCTCCCAAGGGCAGTTTGACTGGCACCTACATAGCTCTCCTTTAGGCTCTGGGAAAAGATTTTACTATCTCGTGCCTTCCCTCCTGTTGATGCCTTCTGTAAAGTTTCTATTTTTCTGTGAAACACCTTTAACAATGAATTGGAAAGGTAATATACAGATGTATTAAATGAAATAATTTGCACAATTAGGGTGACTGCAGACAAAAATCCACAATAGCACACATTGCCACTGATGTGTGTTAAAGTCCTACACGGAAGCGCCGTTTCCTATAAGCCAGGCAATCAGCACTAGGTTGTAAACTTGCCTGGAGGGTACATACAGGAAATGTTTATGTATTTATCCTGAAAATATCTGAGCTCCCCTTGAGAATAAGTTTCTAGGGTGTTGCATGATAGAAATAAATAAAATACATTAAAATATAAACAGTAAAATAAGGAAAAACAAAAAACTGGAGTGTTAGTATGGCTCACAAAGTAGCACAGAATTGGTGGAAAGTATTTTTTTTATGCAGAGTAGTAGGTATTGTGGCATATATAGGCATGCCATTTATTTATCCCCTTGATATTGAAAGCAACCTGCTAGTGCATTATTGCAAAATTCATGTCAATCTGATGAAATAGATATGCAATGATTGGATTGGAGATCATTAAGCTGAGAAACAGCAGCTTGCCCTTGCTTCCTGAGAGTAATGGAAATAAGAACAGTAAATAAATTTGTAATGATTTGCTGACCTATCGCTGGTATTAAGTGAATCAAGACCGCAAGGTACAGTGCAAAACCACTTGCTGTAAACTTCCTGTAAGCAAAAGATGGAAATAAATTTCAAGACCAGATTTAACAGTGCAGTCCTTTACAGGACATGCAAACTCAAGTGTATATGGATTGCAAACTTATTGGATAACCAACTTTTCAAAACTGGTTGGCATATTTCAGAGCTTTCTGATTCCATGAGAAGTATATGTGTATATGTATAGAGGGAGAGAGAGGATCCCATCTCTGTCCTTTTCGGTGTGTGTATGTGTGACTTGCATTTTAGTTTTTATGCAATGTATATGATCCTGTACATGTTTGCGCAGCAGTCCCATTGTGTTCAGCACTGCTTTCTCAGGTTAATGCACACAAGACTTAAGAGTCGTATCTTCTTCAATTGCTCTGCTGTCCCATTTTGCTTTGTTTTTTAACAGAAACATGAAGAATTCCCATCTTCTGGAAGAATAGATAGCTACAGAATAAAGTATTTTACAAAAACCAATCCTCCTTTTGAAAAAACTGTCAACGCTAAAAATACTTCCAGTAATTTCGGATTGACAGGGGAAGCCTATTTGATCAGTGTTGTTGCTCATAACATAGCTGGAGATTCTCCTGAGGCTGTTTTGAAAATTCCATCAATACATGAAGAAAGCATGAGTGAGTTTATGCAATCAAAATGTGTGATTTTTTAAAATGTAGTAATAGGTCACTGTGGTTCGGGTGTTGATATGTGTCATTGTGTTTGTAAATGTGTATCCCCTTTCAGATCTTCTTTAAAATACAATTACATGGTTGCAGCATTTGCTTGCAAAAGAGCAAAACAGCAAATAGTTATGGAGCCTACATCTAAAACAAAAATGTCTTAAATAGCCACCTAAATATCAAGACTTATCTGATACTGAGTAAGCAGTATTACTTTAGTGCAGGTAGAATTAAGAAAACGGGACTTCTAATCCAAGACATCTCTTTGTACTTGAATCCCTGTCTGCAAGGATATTGCTATGCAGTCTCACTGCTTATTCATTGTGTATTTATTTTTGCATCCTACACTGTATTGATAAAATGTAGACTGTACTGGAGTACTGCTTCTCAGAGTACCTTGTTTTCTGTGGGGATCATGTTAAAAGGTTTTCTTAGGAAGGATTGCTATTGCTACATACCTTTCTGCTTCCTTCTGTCTTCTGTTCTCAAATATTTTATTAATCACAATAATATTCAGTTGAATTGCTGAAGTCTGCTTAAGTCAACATTCCTGCTAATGTCAGCAATCATTCTCTTAGATCGCCAAAGGATTCTTAGCTTGAATACTTCTGCTTTAAAGGAGCACTTGTTTTTGGAATGGGAAACTTCAGAGTTAGAAATAAATGAATACATTATAGAATGGTATAATGAATTGGAGACAGATCCATACAACAGATCTTGGGAATACATAACAAATGTCACAAACTGGGCATTTCCAAAAGGTAAGGGTTCTGGAGACTATCTTTTAAACCCAATGTATTTAATTCTGTAGCTTCACTCCCCATTTTTTCTATCTAAAGATGTTTAATAATAATAATAATAATAATAATAATAATAATAATAATAATAATAATAATTTATTATTTATACCCTGCCCATCTGGCTGAGTTTCCCCAGCCACTCTGGGCAGCTCCCAATCGAGTGTTAAAACAATACAGCATTATGTTGAGACAGTTTCCAGTTGGGTATTTATTTATGTACTTTTGCGTTTGGTTGCATGTTAGCAAATATCTCTGAGTGGTAAGCACATGGGTGCAATGCTGTTCTTCACTGCTAAAGTCCTCTAGAATAGTCCATGCTGAAATTGCTTGAGCTATTTCAGATTATTGGTTTTGAAAATTTGGACTATTCTGATAGGGACAGACAGAAGGGAGTGGATTTCTGTCACATACTACTGTGCAGCCTTATTTCCTTGGCTGCAAGCAATACATAATATCTATTGGAGAAAAATTCCACAAGTTGGAAACACATTTATTTACTTCTAGTGTTTATATCCCATCAAGTGATGGTGCTTTGTTTTAATGTAAACTCCTCAAAATAGTCTAGTTCCATTTCTGTATTGCCATAAAAAGTCTGGTTATCAGCTGTTCCAGGAGTCATATTTAAGAAAGAAAAAGTCTAAAAAATAGCTATTGCTGCATTTATATTGGTTTTATCCTACATAAAAATTGGGCCTTGCGGGTTTCTTAGTCTATACTGCTTTTCAATATAGCAAGGAAAATATGTCATAAAGGAAAGGTCCAAAGTTTGTAAAGTCCTGATTCTGGCATGTGGCTTTTCTGTTGCTGCTGTGTGAGTGAATGTTATGTTATGTTTTATGTTCTGTTCTGTTCTGTTACGTTATGTGTAATTAAAAGTCTTGCTGCACATCTTGAAAGAGCAGTAACATTCTGTGCATCTTCTTTCCCCTCCCTCCAGGAACCTTCAATCCCTATATATGTTACAACATTTCAGTGTATCCCTTACATAAAGGTGAAGTAAAAGCGCCGAGTTCCACCAGAACCTACTTTCAAGAAGGAAGTACGTATAAACGACTGCCTCTGTGGCAAATATCAGTCTCCCTTAATCCTATCTGAATAAGTCAGCTTTGAATCTGCTTTGGGTTCTGCCTTCCTACGACTACCTCCAATAGGATTGTTCTGTTAAATATGTAAAACTGTATTAGTTATTGAGAAACTTGTTTTTCTACATTGCTATGCATTTTGCAACACCGGACATCATTCACGACATCATTTCTTTTATTAAAGTTTTGTTGTCTTTATTTTCCTACATCATTTAGGCCCGATCCGAGGTCCTGCTGCTGTGGTGAAATATTTTGATAAAAGTGAAGCTGCCATAAAGTGGGAGGAAATTAAAAAAGCAGACAGACGTGGTGATATTATTAACTACACTATATTTTACAAAGCTGATGGTGGAAAAGAATTGGGTACGTATACACATAAGAGGCAGAAAGCTAGAAGGCTGTCATAATACCACTTTTTAGCAGTGTTCGGCTGTAGTGCTATTCTTTAGTCTCAGGTGGCCTCCATATGTTGGCATGGATTGTTGGTAAGGAAAGGAACAACTGAAAAATTTGGAAGCTTTCTGTTTGTAATCCAACACGTTTGCCTTGGTACAACTGCCAGGGAAAATGGCCCATGTGATTTGGTGTGGAGGCAGAATGCTACCTGCTGTCTCACACCCATCCCTGGACCTTCCAAACATATTCCAAACAAACCACTTAATTCTTTTCCTGTCTTTTAAATGGCCCTTTGTTTCCTTTGGTTTGTCTGTTCTCAAACCTGGTGCCAAACTTAGTTTTGTCAACAAGTTTGTTATTACATGTGGGGAATTCATTTTTTGTTGTTTTTGTTTTTCTGGCTTACTGTGCCATAGTTTGAAAACCTTTGCTGAAGAAAGTTTGGCTACACCCACTACTGTGTGTGCTATATGACTATAAAATGCTGAGGCTTGGGGCTGCCAGTCCTCCAGCCCCATATTTCCAGTGGGGGAAGAAAAAGAGTGTTTGTGATTACTTCTCAACTCCTGAAACACAAACCTCAAGAAGCCTGAATTGCACCACGAAGCTGTTTCTATCTGCATCACTCTTCTTAGGGGGCATGAATGCACTACAGTATTTTGTTGCAGATTCCACTCTCTCTCTCTAATAAAATATCATTTTACATTTTGTCACATGCGTCATTGCTGTCCATTTTGCTGAGCAGCAGCATCTCATAACTCTTGGTAGTAAAAAAAATTCTGTTTACTTTTGTCTGGCTCTTGAAGATCCTTCAGGCTTAAAAGAATTTCGTATATACTAGACCAGATGAACATTTAACCCTGAATTTGTGTCTTATTAGGAGAAACAGTGAGTGCTGATGTGCTAGAATACCGCCTTAAATCCTTGCAAGCTAACACCAAGTACACAGCTCATGTTATGGCAAGCACCATGGCTGGAGGAACCAATGGAACAGAGCTAGATTTCATCACCCATAAACTTAGTAAGTTACTCAGTGCAAAAAAAATTCTATTCATGGGTTGCTTTTTAATGCGTGTTGAACTGGGCCTCAGAAAGGGTAGCCTATTTCTCCAACACTGTTATAACACAAAGTGAAATACAGGAAACCTTAATTCTGTTGATTGAAAGAATGTACAGTTGACATAAACTGATAGAAAGGGTGCACTTCCAACTTGTGATTGTACGTAATCTCACTTTTTTTCCTTTATACATGTAAGAATGTTCTTACAGGCCACTCCTCTAGTGCTGAGGTTATTACCTCCTTGAAATACACATGCCCTGCTGCGTTGCTCCTAGCTTAGTAGTACTAAATCAGGTCACAATTGTATGGACAGGGCACTGTGCTGAAGGCTTTCTGGGGAGGATATGCAGTATCATGACAGGAAGCTTGTTATGTAGTGAGTTGAATAGGATCCAAAATGTAGCAGTCTGATTGGTCCCAGAACAATAGGATTCAGAATGCAGCAGTCTGATTGGTCCTAGAACAATGCAGCAGTATGATTGGTCTGCAGGAGCCACCCAATCCAGCTCCAGATGGAAGTAAATCCACAACCTGATTGGCCTACAGGAGAATTCTGGAATTAGCCAATCATGTGCAGCCCATTGTGTAAATAATGTATATAAAGAAGATACTTTGAGGGGACTTTCATTCCTCCTCACCACTATGAGCTGAATAAAGAGCATGAAATCTACTCTCGACTTTCACTGGCAACGAAGGTGGGATCCCGCTAAGCTGACCGCCACACACAGCTGCTACACACAAACAGCCTCCCCCCCCCCCGCTGTGTGACACCCATGTAGTTGCATTCTATAGCAGCCATCTGTGTGGTTCAGTATATATGTCAAAAGTGCAACAAGAAGATGCACCACAAGTCCTTTGATGGAATTTCTTTCTTTCTTTTTCTTACTGGGGACCTCTCTACAAGACTGTAGCCCCTTCTCCCCTTTTTAAGTGCTAAAATATAGTATAGTTCAGTAAATGGGAGTAAGTCCCATTGAACTCATTGGCGCTTACTTTTGAGATAACCTAAAATTCTTGGATGTTTGTATTTTGAAGTCATTTTGCCCTTCCTCTTTCCCCTCCTAGGTGAGACAGATATTCTTCTTCTGTTTGTCATTGTTGGATTTTTCATGCTATGCTTAACAACTGTTGGGTTATTGTGGGCTCTGAAAAGACGCACGTGAGTAAATGTTTGCATAAGTCTTTTTATATGGGTGAAAACGAGGCATTGTAGTAAATGGAAGCATAGTTTTTTAAAAAAGTTTCTTGCTTGTTAAATATGTGTCTGAAAAACAAACCACTACAAAGGACAGGCAGAGCCACTCCCTGAGCTGAGAAATCATATTACTGAATTATGGCAAGTTACATAAATTAAAAACTTATGATGGAGGAAAAGGGGCTTGATTTTAACTTAATTTAAATGGTTTTTCTAGTTAATAGGTGTCAATAAATACCTGTATTAGATGGATAAATTTTGTTTTGGCAGGTTGAAAAAGATTTGCTGGCCTGAAATCCCACATCCGGTACTACCAAGTTTTCCCAATGGATTTCAGGTAATGAATAATTTTTGCTGATCCAGTGTGATAATTTGTTTGAAAATAGAAGAAAAATAATATCTAATAGATGTGTGTGGTGGCCAGGGCTGTCCCTGATCATTGCACTGCCCTGCAACCTGACTTCCCTTGTGGGCATGCACGAGACTTCGCTTTGCTCTCCGCTCCCTTTCATGCTTATGTTTCCTCCTGCCCTTCCCCTCCACCAAACTACTACTTGCCCGCCCTCTCCATTAGGCATTAGCAGCTCCCAGTAGCAGCTGTTGCCGGCTGATGACTTGCAAAGGCAAGCAACAGACACTTGCCCTTTTTGCTTGAAGAGTGGAAAGTGTGGCCAGTGGTAGAGGGAAGAGAGGGGGCTACTTCTTCCAGGAGTCCCCTCTTTGTTCCTCTTCCTGAGGATAATGCTTAACTTACAGGGTGGTTGCAAGGATTACTAGGATAGTGTATGTGAAGTGCTTTAAACATTCATAAAAATATGGTTATCATTTCTCTCTTTCTGACTGGTCTATGGCTAGGGTGGCTAACCTGTGAGCCTGATTCAGCTGGAAAAGCCACAGGTAGTCTTTCGATCTGATCTGGAGTTACTGCATGATTGTTAGAGATCACTTTCTACAGAAGAGTGTTATTTAATTCCAGGCTTTTAGAGACACCATTCAGTGCAAAGTAAAAGGCAGAATTTCCAGCAACCCCAGCCCCCCGACAAATGGAATGGGGTGGGCTCATGCACATGCATTGACCATGCTTACTTGCTGGACTGTGGCCCTCATAAAGGGATGGGTAAATTTTTCCAATCTTAGATTCAGTTCTCTACATTTCTTTAGAGCAATTTGCAATAAAAAATAATTTAAAAACCTCATTAAGATTAGTCAACATTTCATTGTGAATTTCCCCTAATAAACTCATTGTTGTAAGCAGTTCTGAATAATATACACATTTTTGTAAGCAATTTCCCCAATATAATGCATTTTTGCATATTATATTCAACAATGTGTGCATTTTTATGCACACTTTACCCTAGTACAATCATACCTCATGTTACGTTTGCTTCAGGTTGTGTGTTTTCAGGTTGCGTCCCACAGCGACCCGGAAGTACCGGAAAGGGTTACTTCCGGGTTTCGCTGCTTGTGCATGAGGAGACGTGCAAAATGACGTCACGCGCATGCGCAGAAGTGCCGAATCATGACCCGTGCATGCGCAGATGCGGGTTGCATTCTTTTCAGGTTGCGAACGGGCTTCCGGAATGGATCCCATTCGCAACCAGAGGTACCACTGTATATGCATTTTTGTACACATTACTTGACTAGCAAACTGCATTGCAAAATTTGGACAAGTGTGAATTTCTAAGGACATCTGTGTATTTGTTTGAGAAATGTGAACTGGGTAGCTTCTCATTAAAATGTAAACAAAATTGAATTTTGATTCCAGCCTTTCCCTGAGAGAGGTGATTCTAGGGCCACAAAAGGTTAGTCAGGCTGGACTAGGGCATATTATAGTGGGGTTGAGAACTCAAGTGGATGGAAAATGTCACCAGGCAGCATCTGCTCCTTAGAATGAAGGAGGATAGAACAGACTTGTTAATGAGACTTTTCCTTTTTGCTTCCATGTTATTGATTATTAGCAAGCAGGCTGCACTCATATTACTTTGAGGATCATTCAAAGAATGTGAGATTATGAGTGTAACAGATGGACAGTTGCTCATCTGCAGTCTTACTTGTAGTTCATTTGCAAGATTCCAAAAGGGAAGGACTCATTGGAGGAAATTACACTTTCAAAGCTTCTGCAAATTTTGGAGACTTAATCATTTTTTTCCTGTTGGTAAAGACCCAAGAGGAACTTAATTACATCCTCTTTCTTTCTCTTTTTCCCCTCCCAGGAGAAGACAATGCTAAGAAACTCACCCTCTGAGAATGAGACACTCAGTGTTTTGAGGGTAGATCCTTGTGGAAAGGATCATGATGAATTACACTCGCTGACCCTTGAAACCTGGTTGAACCAGACTGATGTTACCTCAGACTTCTTGATGGCCAACCATGAGATTTTGTGTAGTGAAGAACATGAAGCTATAGTACCTCTTGCACAATCAACCTCTTTGGGGCATGATTTCAGGAATCCACCAATTCCAGCTCCAAAAGTGGATTCTAGAGATTATGGAGATGACGAAGTTCAAGATCAGCCAGAGTTGAAGGAGAAAACTGAGTTCAACCTATATTTGAAGAACTCGGTCCATACAAGAGAGTTCTTAGGCCAAAATACAGAAGGAACAAAAGGCCAACCAGTTTTTGTAACAGGACAGTGTTATGTGGCACTGGATGCAGTTAAACTGTTCTCAAAGCCCTGTTCAGAGTAATTTAATGGAGCATGAGATTCTAAATCTCAGGGTCAGGGGTTTGAGTCCCACGTTGGGCATTGCAGGGAGTTGGACTAGATAACCCTCGTCTTTTCCAATTCTACAGTTCTATGATTCACTGAAAGAAGCATGATGCTGCTGCTGCTGCTGCCTGAGTCAAGGAGAGTGTTGCAGACTCTGTTTAGCTGTGACCATTATTTAGGACATGAAGTTCTCCGTCCTATTTTAAATTGGCATCAGGCATTTGATGGCTTTCCGTGGTCCACTGTTCATTAGCAAAAACAAAGTAGTGTAATTCATATGGAGGCACTATATTTCTCCCCCACACCCTCTACCCAAAGAAAGAGTGATCAGAGATGGAGGGGGTGGCGATCTCTCTGCATCCCAAACCTCTGTGGCCATCAGAATGTGGGGAGAAAGTCAACTGGGAAGCTTTGACACCAGAGGATTGAAAACATATTTTTGAAAATGCTCACAATCCTCAAAGTGTTCTAGAATACTCGAGCACCTTTTTAAAACCCTATAATGATTTTAGCCCTAATATTTCATACCTACCTGGTAAGCATGGGGGCATAGC
This sequence comes from Podarcis vaucheri, assembly GCF_965113315.1. Classification (NCBI taxonomy): domain Eukaryota; kingdom Metazoa; phylum Chordata; class Lepidosauria; order Squamata; family Lacertidae; genus Podarcis; species Podarcis vaucheri. The sequence goes on from NC_138749.1 coordinate 23,787,751, forward strand.
TGAATAGGCAGGGGGAAGGAATCAAAGCATGTAATTGAAAAGTTAAATGGAATTTCCTTCAAAGGAAACAATAATAAACATGGGGCTGTATCCCACAAGGTCATACTCAGCATAGATCTACTGAAGTCAAAAGACTTAAGTTTCAGTGGGTCTCCTCTGGGTATGACTTTAAAATACAATGGGTTGTATACAACCAAGTAAAAAGAAAAGTAAAAGCATTAAGGTTCCTTAGGCAAAAATCCTATTCAAGTGACTGATATGGTACCTTATTTGGATAGATACCAAAACGTACATAGTACAAATATTCCATTGTTTCAGTCTACCTTACTGTGGAGTCTTATGTTACTTGGTTTGCATATAGGTAAATGGGGAAAAAAATGCATTCCACTCCCATTTCACATTGGATGTTTGAATCTCATGTACCTTCTCATATGGGAAGACTTGTCAGGTTTGGCAAAAAAATGTTTTTAGCCGAAGAATTTGAAAACTAGCCAAGTTGTGGTTTCAGCCTTTCCTGTAGTAGAGGAATCATGACAGCAGTCCAACTTCATTCAGCTTACTTGTCCATTTGTAGCTATTTGGCATTATTGGTTGCCAAACTACCAGTTTAATATATTTAGGGCATATTGCTGATTGTGAAAGCATATTAGGCTTTCCAGAAAGAAAAAGGACAAGAGAGAGAAAAAAGCTTCCAAAGATCTTGTCAAAATGATAAGTATGATAGCTATTTCTCCATCCATTATGCAGCTCTTTTTCTATTTCTAGGGCCCCCCCCCAGCCAAACCCTCTGTGGAAATACAGGGCCCATGCATACCAATTACAGCATGTAGACCAGGATTTTAGAACTTCTAGCCTTCTGTATGTTGCTAGAATCGACTCTCTTCAGCCTCCAACAATGTGGCCAGAGGTCACCAGCATCTTCAGCACCACAGATTCTCATACTTCTGATGAAGATAATATAAGCGCCAAGCCAAGTTCTGTATCCTTCTTTTGTATTTTGCAGACTGCCTAGCATACTGTTGGTGGTAGGTGTTCCTAATACAGCAGCAAGGTGCAAGTAGATGTTGAGTGGGTGAAATGAGACAGCACCACAAATAAACTCCATAGATTATAACCCCCCACAATTGCTGTTAGTTGTCCAAACAGATGCTGAAATGATGAGCAAAGGATGGGACTTGGAATTTGTTCCATCACATTCCCAGATCAGGTGATCACAACTACCAAAGCTGACCACGCCAGCCACTTTTAGAGGTTAAGCACATGGCACGCAATCAACTGCGGTGATGACCTGGGTCCTTGGGAAACCAAAAAGCCTTTTTATCTACCTACGCCCTAGCCAGGAGATCTACATGCCCTTTCTAGATGGCAGCCCTGTTGGTATTCCTATATAGTAGAAGTGCTGCTTTTGCCACAAATTTGCCTATTCAAGACATTGTATCTAGACAGGTTGTAGCTGCCCCAACTGCTCAACGCAGGAAGGTCTGAATGGGGATTGTAAGCCTGTTAAACTGTGCAGTCTGAATTCCTGATCTGGGGGAAGGCTTTCATTGCATTCAGCCTAAGAGGCTTACAAGCCCCGTTTAAATTGTGTGAAAGTCAGATGTGGAACTGGCACAGTCAGTCTCTGCTCATACAGTTAATGAACACCTGACTAGTGCTTCAATGGCTTAAGACCCCAGTTTCCATGTGTCAATGGAAACAATAGTGATGTACACTACAGATTTATTGTGAGGACAAACACCATAAATATTAACAAAAATGGTATATATTGAAATGCTGCATAAATTGCTCATATACAAAACATTGATACAAGATACATGAACAAGATCAAATTTGTAAATATTGGTGTGAGACTTGTTATTTAATGTACCATCCTACTCTGAGCTGCTGGAAAAAAAAATGCCAATTAAATAGTCTGCTAAATTCTAGATGGCTTTGTTATGAAGTTGCAAGTGATGGGAGAGCATATGTTTCAGCCCTGAGTAATAAGTGAGACTGGAGTGAAGTGAATAGGAGTGGAGTTCAATCTTTCAAGGACATCTTGAAACAATCCATTTCATGAACAGAATGTGAGTATACTGTGACTAGTTCAGGCAACCAATGGTAATAAAAAAATGCCAGTTTTTCATATTAACCTCACTTTTGCCTGATAACTCCCACAGGGTTTGCCTATTCCCAACTCGTCATTGCTAGTGTCTGTGCAGTTGTTGACTTCGCAGCTCTATTGTGAAGCAAGATAATACAGTATAGCATTAGGACATAACTAGTCATTGCTAGATTTTTGTGTGGCAGAGTGGGGAATTGGTTCAGTAAAGCAACATTAGAGGTTCTACCCACACCATACATTTAAGACATTCTTATGCCACCTGAGCAGTCATGGCTTCCCCCAAAGAAACATGGGAGCTGTTGTTTGCCCTTCACAGACCTCTTAGTTCCCAAGATTCTTTGAGAGAAGCCATGACTATTCAGTGTATGGTGTGGATGTGACAAATTTCCATGGATGCTCCTTTTTGTTACCAAATAAACTAAAATGGTTCCAGGCCATCAGTTTTGTACTTCTGTGACATGGGCATAATGGTTTGTTGCGTTAGAGACACACAAGTCCTGTGTGACATCTTAGAGAAGATTTAATGTTGTTGTAAACTATTCCTGTTACTTCCCCCTCTGTGAGCTCCAAGGGAGGAGACAATATATGTTAGGCATTCATCTTCAGATTGCTTTCCAGACTTTGTCTTTTTCTGGACACCAGGGAAAAGGTGATTACTGTAGCTCAGGCTTTCAGATTCAAGGAAGAGGCACAGCTTCTCTGCAAGTCTTGAGGAACCTTTTCAGTATCTCTGGTAAGTCAAGCTATGTTGTTACACTTGTACAGCCCGTTTTCGGAAGCATACTTGACCACCGAACCCATCCTAGTTCCTACAAGACGGTAGAATACAAATACCGTAGATTCCGGCATATAAGGTGACTTTTTAACCCCGGAAAATAGGTTAAAAAGTTGGGGGTCGCTCCGCGCCAGGTGGGCTCCGCGCCAGGAGAAAGCCACCCAGCGAGGAGTCTGCCGCCTGCTGCGGAAGCAGCAGTGGGCAGGCTCAGCTCTGCACCGGGCAGCTTTCTCCCGGCGCGGAGCTGCCCGGTGTATTAGGTGACTGGGCATATTAGACGACCCCCCCAAATTGCAGCTGCCAATTTGGGGGGGTCGTCTAATACACCCAGTTGCCTAATACGGCGGAATCTACAGTAGTCCTGCACAAAGGAGATGGACTTGTGAAGGGGCAAGAGTTCTCTGACCTAGTGGCCTCTAGGGCAGAGATAGCCAAACTTACAAGTGTTGTAGTTCACAACTTCCATCTCTTAACTCTTGGCCATGCTGGCTGGGTTGAGGAGTCCACAACAGCAGGAGAGCATCATGTTGGCTACCTTGCATGCCATCCTATGTTTCCCCCATACTGGACCAGTAATAACTAGACCAGTTCATTTTTCTGGATTAAAATTTGAGGTAGCCTTCACACTCATGAGTTTCTTAATCAGTAAACAATGCCTGTGCTACAGATTCTAACTCAGCTGTAGCACAGACCACCTCAGTGAAGCCCACTGCATCCTTGTTCTCTCCAATTGATGTTGCTACCCATATAGTGGCAGAGAAGGGATCATTACTTTGAATGTCAATCTGCTTTAATGGGCAGAGGTGGCTGCATCAAACAGGTGAGACTTTTCCAAAACATTTCTCTTCCAGCACAGCAGTATATAAGGACCTACAGTTTTGTAGCCACTGCACTAATGAATATAATGTAACAAACCAAACACAAAGCAAAACACTGCTGGGAAATACTGAGAAACAAAAAGACAACTTTTAATTATGACTTCATAGTCTTATGCAGCTAGAAAAGCAACATACACATACAACATACGGTACTCCAAAAACACTGAAGGCTACACAGATATGTTAACAATACTTTGCACAGCACTGTGAGGATGACAAACATGCACCTATATAGAGATGAGAATGGGTATCAGATGTTCTTATATAAGGCATGGCCAAGGGCTTGTTTATGCTAGCAGTTGACTACATGTCAGTGCTTAGTTGGGAGCTGAATTGACTGTCAGTTGACCTGAAACAACTGTCCAAGAAATTCTGGGAATTGCTCCAGGCAGGCCTGAAAGATGTTTGCACAGCTTTCCTTTTTTTTGGTGGAAGGTTGTCTTCACTAAAGTGTGACCTATTGAAGTTGAGTGGCTGCAGCTTCAAGATCGTGCCTTATCTTTGAGATTTTCTCTTGCATTTGTATGGTCTTGGTTGAAACAGGTCACATCTAGCCAAGCCAGACAGGAAGTAGGAAGTACATCTTAGTTAATTGCCCCAGACAAGAACCTTCCTCCTAGAGTACAGAGATTAGTCATGTGAATGTTTGTAAATGGTTGTATCAAGCTGCAGCACAGACAGGTCCTGATGAAAAATTAAGCACTGTGTGCATTACTGAGTTGACAATCAAAAGGTGTTTATGAACCTTTACCAGATATATGTCTGGAGCAGTAAACTACAATACTGATGTTCAGCATCAAATTTTCACAGCTGTTTTGAAATCAAATGAGGTTTCCAACTTTTCTGCAGACTTAAGAGACAAAGTTCTCCAGCTAACATTCCATCCTGCAGTCAGAACAGAGCATGGTATATCTCCATACATTTTGTTGGTCCATCACTTTAGCTAACAAGCAACATAAGGAGGCAGTATTGGGTGAGAAAGAGACATGGGTAGCATATTACATAGGATGGAATGCATGTATCAGCATAAACTGTTAATGTATTTGTACTATCCCTGCAACCAGCCTATGTACAAATGCTATACAGAGTTAGGGAATGCATTGCTCCAGAACATCTGAACCCAGAGCTTGTATGAAGGTCTTTGTTGTTTCACCCCACTGACACCAAATGCAAGCAAGGCATCCATGTGCAAGTCCTACCGAACTCAGCCTTAATTCTGAGTATTTAAGAACAGAATCTAGTTTAAATCCATGCATGATAAAGTTAACCACAGTGTTTAATTATAAGTCACACTTAATGCCACATTAGTTTGAATTTTATGAACAAAATTACATGTAGAATTTTATTACATAACAATTCTATCTCTCACAAAGGAATGGGTAATACTTAACCTTAAAAAAAGTTACATTTTTATTTCAGCTTGCTTCAGAACTCTAGTTTAAAAACAGGTGTTAAGTTTTGTTTTGTTTTGTATTTTTTGAAAGCAGTGCTTTAAGGTCAATTTCTGCAGTGTGGCTTTCTTAATACAGAAAATAAGCATGTCACATGTGAAATCTCCCCCATAAAGATACATACATATATATATAGCATGTAAATAACCTTTTACCTTACATTGCCTGTTAACTGGATTCAGGCAATTTAGTGTTGACATGCCTGAGGAAGATGTTAGGTGCTATTTTTTACTGTCACAAATCAGCTTTTGGTGCGGCCAAATGAAGCAAAATCTCAAAACTCTCTTTTCAACATTAGAATGGTGTATTAAACAATACACAAAGGCAGAAGTAAACTGAATTGTGGGAGCTTCCTCTTCCCAAGAGTTCATCTTGCCTTCAACCACCAGGTGGAACTAAAGCCCAACTTTCACAGGCAATGGGCGATTGGACATTTCCTCTCTGCACTCCAGAAAAGCTTCAGAAGTTAAATCCCACTGGTTTCAATGGAACTAGGAAGTGTGCATAGGATTGCTAACTTAAGGCTAGAATTCTGTACTCTTATTTCATACACACCTGGGAGCTCGCTCCATTGAACTCTGGGACTTATTTTTAAGTAGACATGTATACGATTGCACTGTTAGTGGCATTGATTTGATTGAGACAGTCCCTCCCAAGAGACAATACTCTGTGTTCTGCATAACAAATCACCAAGAGGGATAGCACATTTAGAGTACCAGAGAAGGAAAACAATTTATAGCTTGCCTTTCTTTCATTATGGAACCCAAGGCAAGGCACGCATGACTCTTAGGTAGTCCCCATTCAGGACAGACCAGACCTAAACCTACTAAGCTTTAGCAAGGTATAGTTCCATGTTGTCTCATACCATACCCTGTGACAAACTTTTGAAAATGCTCAATAAAACTTTCATGAGTACTGAAGATCCATTTTTTAATTTTATTTTAAAATATTTTTAAATTTTGATGAGGTAAGCTTGCTAAACAAGGAAAGGCGAGTCTAAACTTCAAACAGCGTGTTTCAAACTATATTTAACTGTAATGAAGTAAGGTGATTGTAGAACCAAATTGTGTTGGAGACTAACATGAAGACAGACAGCTCAAGCATTAAAATGGGATTCTGACACTTGTGATACCCTAAAAGAAGACTGTATTATGGTCACAACAGACTGCTTTTGCCACTGAGAAACTTACATTTATTTTACTGGGGCCTGTATAGGACAAGTTCAAAAAGCACAATGGGGCTTACTCCCAGGTAAGGTGTTAGGATTGCGGGTTTAATTAAGCACCCAGAACACTATTCACAGTGTTAACTTTGCTTTCCCCCAAAATAAATCTTGGGAAGATTTGTTTCTGAAAAATAGAAAAATCACAATAAACTATGGACTGAATATTGTTGGCATTCATTACATTTTTAGAGCACTGGATGAGGTATAACTGCATCATAAAAGTGGCATTAAGGAGCCATGCACTACAAGCAGGTGAAGAGTAAATCTATTAGCTCAACATATAAAAACAAGTCTGGAGGTGGTTATGGCAGAAATTCATTATTATAATTTATGAACTCCAAGAACATTGCTGTAATCAATTGTTTTTATAGAAGAAACCCTTAAAACATTAAAATGTGTTTTACAGCTATTCATTCTTAAGAGACTGGCTGGCTGATCTTCATAGCCACCAATTACAGTGCAAGAGCTTATAAAGTAAAAGCCACTGAGATTTCAAAACACAATCACTACCATAGTTAAATTGTTGAGGAAGAATCAAATTAACTTTTATTTCCTGTTAAAACAATTGTAGTGCTTTTGGATTGCTTCAAAAATCAGTCTCAACTTAATGATTTTATATTAAATACAAACAGAATCTGCAAGAAATTTTTCTAGATTTATTCATTGGCGAAAGAGAAAACCCTCCATGCAGAGTGCCAATATTGCAGTTCTTCAAGATGTCTTTGTGGGTCCGCCATGGCTATGCAGTTTTCTTCTTCTGTTCTACGAATTAATAATGGCAGCAGGGAATACTAGAACCTGGCATTGGCAGTCAGAAAGAGCAGTGGACTTTCCCCCTTAAAAAGACACTTACTATATAACTTCATTATCTATTATTAAATATGTTGACTTCACCCAAGTCTATCCTGATAAAAACCAAAAAAATGCACTTATAAGTGCACAGGTTATGAGTTCTAAAAGTGTTTAAACGGCAGTAGATTTGGCTCAATTTGCAAGACAGGAAGGGTATGAAATACTGGCATTTGACGTTAATAGTATTTTGATAGTCATGATTCATGTAAATATCTCACTCCACTGGCTTTTAGTTCTTGAGTGGCAAGGAGGGCACATTTCCAAACAAAGTGTTTCTGGTCCATTAATCTGGGAATATTAGATGCCATCTAATATTTTGATTCTGCCATAGGTTTGGCCACAGATTTGGTCTCCAGATTATTTTTAAAGCACAGTCGTTCCAGTATAAAACACTGTACTTTTACAAAGCTGACAACAAAGTTGATGAAAAGAGCACATTTCATAATATAATACACTAATCTCTTCATCCTGTAAGAAGGTATTCACAGTCAGTCTCCATCTCTATGCCATTACCTCTAACATAACGAGGTGTGTTCCATTTTACTTTAAAAGAAGTGTGATGCCCCAGAAGAAAACTGAATGGCAACTAATTTGCCTGAAAAGTTGAGTGACATGTAGTGCGTGAAGGAATATTTCTGCAAGAACGGGTGGAAACTTCCAACTTAAATCAAAGTCCGCAAACCCATGTTGTCCACGTTTTCTTCCATAAATGAACCTGAATTGTTCAGCAGAAGCAAGATTAAAAAAACAGTTTAACTTATCAGAACCAATAATGTAACAGTATCTACTGGTGGCAGTGTCTCCTCACTGGGGCATATAACCACCCTGCTTTACAGTCTGTGGTAAGTAACACTTTGGGACCTCATCCTCTGTCACTGCATTTGTTCTCATTGTTTCAAACTCTGCAGCTAGTCCTTTGGGGCTTGGGTGGAAAGCACCTGCTAAGGCAACATCATGTTCATCTGGGCCAGAGCTACACATTTGCAAAGTCTGAGGTCCAGCAGCATCTTCCTCATTTATTGGAGAAATCTGTTTTGCCCCATCCAAATGAGGCTCATCCATGACTCTATCATCGTTATTACAATTCTGTTTGAAATAGCGATGTCTTGGTGTTGAGTTGTCGCTTCCCAGCACTGGCGGATCTTCAGGCCTCTCCTCTGAGTCTAGTAGAGGCTGCGTTGACTCAGACCTTGAAAAGACTTGGACTGAAGGTATCTGGTCCCGGTAGCCATTGGGTACAACAGTTGAATACTGCACAGTGCTGGAAGTATTTTGAGCAGGTTCGCCTTCATCGCTGTCAGAAACGCTTTGTCGAGGAGAAGACATGCAGGATGACCCCCCTATACCACTGCTGTGCCCTTCGGAGGCATTCTTCTCCTTTCTAAGCAAGTCAAAAGGCTTAGGATCCTGTTCGGAAAATGACTTCTTGTCAATTTCAACCACACTGACATCAGTAAAGCTGCCTTCTGGATATATTTGATCTTTGGAATGATGAAAATGCTAAGGAAAAAACCATAGATTTAATTAATGCTACCTTTAAATGATGCAACTTGATTAACTATGTTCAGGATCTAGATTATGCTGTCGTTAGCATGCACTCAAAAAGCCTTCTAGGACTTATAGCTACTTGAACAGCGAGTTAGTGCAGCTCCAATTCAGTCTTTTGGCTTTAAAGCCCTCTCACCTAAATACTGAATTATTCAAAGTTCACAACAGTGCTACTGCCATATTTGCATTATTCCCCAAACATGGTTCAAAAAGTTTCTGTATATAAAATTGGATTCTCTCCAGGATAGCAAATTAATTATTTCTACTTAACGGATTAAAAATACTAAGTATCTTTAATAAGATACTTAGTATTTTTAATAAGATAGTAAGTTTCTTCCATGTTTACGGATTCAAAAATGCAACAATAATTCCCTCCTCCACAACTTTTCAAATGAGAAGTGCTGGAGCTTGCATCTAACTGGGTATTTCTTTTTATTTTTCATCTTTAAATCTCAATACATGAGAGTTTGTTGTAGCAATCTCCATGTTCCCTAAAGGAGTAGGCAGATTTCAAGCCAGCAAGATCTTTGTTTTTTCTCAGACCCTACAGATCCACCAGCTGGAGCCAAGCACAATTCAGTGGATTAGAAAAAGGGGCAGAGGTGTTCTTAGAATTGAAGATGAGAGCACCTCTGAGTGCCTCTCAGCCCAGGAATTTGTTTTCATTACCAGAAATGAGCTCTCTATTCCAAATCCCCCCAAGCTTTATTTCAGCAGTGTTATCCAAAGGAAAAAGTTGCTTTCTGATCTCCAGCTGTTTGCAGCAACATCAGTAATCTACTAAAAACCATCCAAAGATCTACCTGAAATTTGTTATCTATCTTCTGTTCACCTCTGCCCTAAAGGCATTCATATTTATTATTTCAATGGTGCAAGAGTGCACCTGGCGGTGAACACTCGTTCTGGGCCTAATATCGGAAATGCCCTTTCCTTCAGTGTCAAGTTATTATTCCCCTTCTTTCTGTACTTGTGGCAGAGGTCAAGTGCCAAGAAGCAACTCTCCACTCAAGATTTTCCCTTGCAATACAACACTTTTCAGCTACTAATTTCTGGAGCAATTTGTAACATCTCTACACTGTTCTGAAGACTCAGTTTCTGTTTCTGTTAATGCAAGTCCTGTTTTAAACACAAAGTCACAGTTACTGTTGGACTATGAAGAATTTTTGTGGCATGGATACTCCTATCCCAAGAATGGATGCTATTAAATTCCACAATAAAATATTTTAATTCTAGCCTGTTTTCATTTCCCAACCATTACTATCATTTTGCATCCTACTGCCACATTAGTGGTTTAACTATGAAAAGGCATCATACAAATAAACAATGATGAGGACGACAAAGTACTTCAGAATAGTCTGTTTTTGTTCTTACCTTTGATGGTGTTTGTGGTGACCACTGGGCAATAACACTCTTAGAAGGATCAGGCACGTTAGGCCAGATGTGCTTCTTGATGCTGGCAAAGGATCAAGAGAAAAGTCATTGCATTGCAAGTGCCTACTAATAAACTTACACCAATGTTAAGCTCCAATTTTCAGATTCTCAATGTTATGATTTTTGAGTTCTGTATATAGGTGAACAGGGATCCTGTGGTCTTGGCCACACCTTGTGAATAGGGGAAAATATTATGCAGACAGAAGATGTTTCAAGTATTCTAGGTCTGATGCTAGATCTGGAAAACCACTGACAGCCTCTTTCCCCTTCACAGTGAGGGCAGCTCTGACTGAGAAAAGGAAGCCAGGAGAGACTTGCACTGGGCCAGGTTGGAATGTTTTCCTTACTTAGCATCACTATGGCTATAAAAGGAAGGGGCAATAAGGCCCAGAAACTACAAAAGTCTGTTTTCTTTCTTTCTAAACAAATGCATACAATCCATGACACAACCAAGAATGTTCTGTTCCACACCCCAGCCAGATGCACTGCTCCATGTGCCATCTCTATAGGAGGCGTGGCTGGCTAGGATATGAAATGGCCTTCGCTGCTGCAGCACCCTAGCTGTGGAACATTCGCTTAAAAGGAGATAACTGTACTCCTCCACTCCAACAATGTTTAGGCAGGTGGGTTAAAACTAAAGGATTCTGACTTGCTTTAATTCCAACCAGGTTGTGAATCTGCTCATCAGCTGTTTTAATGCTATGAACTGTCTTGAGGGTACTTTCAAGAGCTGAAAGGTAATATGTAAATTATTACACACACATACACCAACTAAAACATGAGTAGTGTTATAAATTCTTTCTGTAGGATTACAGAAAGGAGGTGGGGAATGTCAGACTCAGGGCCTGAATGTGAACATGGGACCCACCCCAAGCTATACTCCTTTCCCTGACCCTGTGCTCTCTACTGCTGTTGCCTGGCTGGTACATGCCCTTGAATTGTGATAGTTGCCCTTGCTTGCCTGGATGGAGAGATATGAGTGTACAAAGTTCTGCTTTTTGCATGGCTGCAATGCAGCCTATTATCCAAAGAACAACATCTGTTTCTCTGGCATTTTGTCTCCACCAGTGTCAAGCAGCAGCCCCTCCCTGCCTCAAGACTGCCCATGGGGAAATACAGCCCTGGGCTTGAAAGGAAAAAAAACCCAATCAGAGCAAATTCAGAACTCAGAACTTTTGCCTAATACCTCTTTCAGTGTTAATGCAGCATATTATCCATGCAATGTATTGAAATAAGGATGCTTACCTATCTCGTTTGTTGAAGCAAAATAATACACCTAAAAGAGTAAATAGCAGGATTGCTAGGCACACAGGGACAACAATTGCTTCAATTTCTCCTTCCGCTAAAAGGTAAAAGACAAAATGTTAGATGTTTTTAATATCTCCCGAAAAATGCTGTGCTTAGTACAATCATATTTTAAAAACATGAAATCCATTAGTATAAAGTAAGTCTTTCAGAACCTGACCCTAGTCTTCTTTGCTTGAGAAAAAAGTTTAAATGATTTAGATGAGGTTTAAGGAATAATAAGCAAAAGCTTTTTTTGTTACACTTTTGCCCTACTTAAAAATAAATAATAAGGCAAAGCCTAAGGTGACTAACAATAAAATCCAGAATAAAAAGTAACTGATCCACACAAAATAAGCAGTAATACAATTAAAATATCAAAAGAAAGGAAGAGCAGATTTAAAACGTAAGAAAGGACAACTAATTGAGAACATGAATTACAGCAATATGGCAGAACAAATCCACCCTGGCAGGTCAAATGCCCACTTACATAAGGGCTTTGCCTGCCAACAGAAGGCCATCAACAAGGGGGCTAGGTCTATGAGCCTCCGCTGTAAGGAGTTCCAAAGCCCGGATACAGCCACTCAAAAGACCCTCTCTTAAGTATGTGAAGATAATATAAAAAGGTATCTCTAGGTAATATGCAGAGGTGAGAAAACATGTAATATTGACCCATCTTAATTCATGTTTTCAGTGAGTGAACCTGTGTGGTGTGATGCCACCTAGTGTCCAAAGACAGGGAATGCACTCAGTCAATGCACAGGTATACTATTCCTTCCAGTTCTTTTAAGCGGATGCTTTGACTTCATTTCTGTCATTGGGTACTAGATGGCATCACATGATGGATGGACAGCCACTCAAGCCACCTTTCAGATGAGGCCAATGGTTGCTTTTGATGATCAAGTGAGGGTTATCAAGTGTGGAATACAGTCCCAGAGTACTACTTAAGGTTAAACTAAGTATGAAACTAGACATGTGGCACTACCAACTCATACTAGGTCCTGAGCAGTTCAACAATTAAACATTTTATGTAAGAACTTACCAAATTTCTTTGTAGTAAATGTAAAAGCAGGACCCCTTTTCCCTCCATTTTTTGTGTATGCTGCTACCTGCACCATATATAAAGTGTCACTTGATAAGGACGACAGTGGGTACTCCGTTTTAGAAGGGTCCACAAACACAACTGGAAATGAAAATCACCCATTTGATATGCATTATATAAAACAGTAGACAGCTCTTGTATTAACACTATACAAGCAAAACCAGTTTCACCCATGAGTTATAATTTGCACGATTAAAATAAAACGTGAAGACTGTACTTCAACTTGCATGCCTGGTAAATAAAACTCTTCTATAACACCCCTACCACCAAAAAGGCAGTACTTGTTTCAAGTTCAATACTCTACTAGAAAAGAAGTGAAAGTGTAAACAGAGATCTTGTTAGAAGTTTGTGACCTTCATTTCAATAAATTAAAAATTTAAAGGAAGTGTAAAATAATGTATGTTTCACTTTCTTTAAGATCAAACTTCAAAAGTGTTTTTAAACAAAAATATTTAACACACCAATAATGAAGTTTGCTATGAGAACACTGGTTCTACAAAACGCTAAGCTATGACTTAGTGTTATGTGAGCAGAAGCAAGTTTCAGCCTCATGTATTCCCCCCACCCCTCACTTCCTTCTCCAGACATGACTACAAGAGGACCGGAAACATCCCCTCCAGTTTTTTTTAAAAAAACTAACCGAAATATCATTAGACCTGAACTGGTGAAACTCGTTAGTTAAACTATACAAACCAAGATCAGGAACCACAATTTGATCTTAGTTTGTTTTTTAACAAATTATATGTTACACCAACCAGCATTTCCGTGGTTTAGAAACAATGATAAACCTAAGTTTCTTTAAAACATGAAGTGCTTTCAATCCCTTTGCAGTCAACACTGGAGAAGAGGAGAGCGATCACCCATGGCTTGCTTGTGTTTCTGCTTATCCATGTAGTACAAAACCATGGTTTAATGTTACTTCTGAAGCAGGCCACAAGCTCCCCCTTCTTTCTGCAGGTGTGGAGAAACCCTCCTCTCTATCAAATGAAAAGGTTTGAAGAAACTCCAAGGCATAAATCTATGAAAAAGTATTTGCTGAGATACCTTACTATCTTGGCAAATGGGCATGTTCTCCATTTATCTTTCGGAGCTGTGGTAGAGCACATGGGAGGAGGTAAGATATTTAGATTATGCTACTCATTAGTCAAAATGAGCAGCTGGTGCTGTGCACAAAAGGCTGCAGAAAAGTCAGCAAGCACTCAGATGCTTTAATGCCTAATGACTTTCCAGTGCCCCACTATTCAAGAGGTATCCTCTGCATTCTACATCAGCTGCAACCTCCAGATCACCAAAACAAGCTCACATAGAGCATATTATGCTTGTCAGGATATGAAAGCTTGAAGAGCTTTTTATATATTTCACGGAAGTTGTAAAAGACTAAAAGAGAGCCGACTCAGTAATTTGAAGGAAGTGAACTTAACTTATGACTGAAAGTTCCTATAGATCACAGTCAAAAGGAATGATTTTATAAAAGAAAAAAACTGTTCCCAGAAATATGAGCCAGCAAAAAACATATGCATAATGAGGTATAGCAATTACTACACTTGTGCCACATCACTATACATTATGATGCTGCTGCAGACATAAATGCTAACTTAAAATGTCTGGAGTTTGGGTAGAGAAAAAGGCAAAGGAAGTCTTAAAATACCTTTAGAAAAAAGTAATCACAGTTGAATCATATATTTATACAAGATAAGCAAAACTCAATTACCCGTTTCATTTCCAGTAGCTGTTCTGTAAATTATATTGTAGTATTTGATAAATCCATTCTGTTCTTCTACTGAAAGAGGTTCCCATTCAATAAGGGCATCAGTTTTTCCAACTTTTGCTGTGCGAACAGTGGGACCTATAGCAGGTGCTATTAGTGGAAAATATTGAAAAATTAATTTTGAAGAGCAAATTCTAGATAATTGCTTATCTTTTAAGTTTGTTATATTAAAATGCTGTTTTTTCTGTTTTAATATGGAACAAGCCTGAAGGTATACTGGTAAATGACATACTATGTCTGATTGTATTGTAAGAAAAGAAGAACCTTTAATTTTCAAAGTCTGTATTTTGTTGAGATTTCTAAAAATTTATTATAATAACAAAGACAACAAGATTTGCATAATAAGAGCCCGTATATTAATAACTAAGTACAGAGAAGTAAAAAGTAAAAAAACCCTCCACATTTAAAAAGTATAGGCCATTTATCACAGATTTTCATAAGTATTTCCAGAGCAAAGGGGAGAGGAGCACATGAGTAAACACTAGATCACTAGTCACGTCAGAAGAAAGCTAAAGACTCTGGAGGTTTCTTTCTTATCACATTAAAAATAGAAACCATATGACCACATGAATCTGGTTTGGCCAACCCTTAAGCTAGCTGCATAATGCGAGTTAATTTCTCAGAAAACACCATCTGCCCAATGCAGTCATGCCACCTATTGATGCAGAAGTCCGAAGACGTTTTTGGCTACCGTCATGCAAGAGAAATTCTGGTGCTTTAAACGTACCATCTTCTTCAAGGTATGCTTGTATTGATCTTTCTTCTCCTTGACCATTTGAATATAATGGATACACACTTATTTTATAGCTTTTCCGTGGCTTTATGCCTCCTAAGGAAATAATTTTAAAAATCAGATTTGCATATTCTCAAATATATAGATCCACTGACATTTCCATTTTGAACACTAGTTCATCAATTTCCTCCATACCTTTAATCAAATCCCTTCATTTCCACTCCAGCAGCGTTTTCAGCCAAAGAGTGGGGTACAAATACTCTAAACACCTGGAAAGTCAGCTGAACAGCCTAGAAGCTATTCTAAAATACACCTGAATGAATCTTGGATGTTATACAGGACATGCTGGCAAGTGATTGTGCAAATGTTTCATACTTATTCTCTATCTGAAATGTCTAAAAGGGAACTTTTGGGGGTTGCGATGACCAAGCTATCCATGGGTGGGGACAGAACAGCATTCTCCACAAAAATCTTTGAAGCTACCTAGTAAATGCAGTGTTAGAGAGTTTCTTAACTATACTGGAAAACTGTAATCCCGAAGAAACTAAATGTACTCTTGGCATAGCTGCGACACCCAAGGTCTGTTTTCCCATCTGTTGTTAGTGTAGCTACTGAGCTCTGTTGTCTCTCTTGCAGGTTTCAATATGTTCCCTTGACACAAAAGGGATGAGTAGCAGGATCACCTCTGGACTATGATGAAAGGGAGACTGATTTTATTCAGAGCTCAGTCATTGGCAAAGAAGGGCACACACACTGATAGACTTCACAAAAGGACAAAACTGGCATGATGTAACATTGAATTCATCTCTCTCAACCTATAAAAAGTGCCCTAAAGGAATTCCTCCCCATGTGTGACAGGAGCTTAGAGACTCACTAAAAATATCAGATATTACAGACATATTTATATTTCTTTTATATTTAAAAAGATGTCAAATTACAAGTGCCTTTTTATCTAAAAAAAACCCAAAATCACATTTCTTTAAGGTATAAAAAAGTTTACATACTCTACAAATATCCAAGAGTTTATAAATATTGAGAGTTACCTCTTAAAAATGTGCGATTTTTCGTTCCAGACTCCTGTTGCCATTCACTAGCACAAGTCAAATTGTCACACTCTTCATACCATTCAATTATGTATTTATTAACATCAGTTTTAGGAGCTATCCACTCTACCCAGAGCTTGCCATCTTTAGGAAATGCTGTAAGATTTTTCACAGGAGCTGAAATGACCATAAACATACTGTGAAATTAGTATTTTTATTTCTAAAAGAATAACATTTCAAACATTAAAAAACTAAAAGGGGTTGTCGGAGAGTTGTAATTATATTTCACTACAACAAAATGTTAATAAAGCCTGAGCAGACGCCCAAGGTCACAGATCAAACAGTATCAAAGGTAAGCTGCAATTCAATCAAGTTTTGACACCCAAAGAGAATTCAAATGTTTACATTCTGAAGCACGTTTAATAAAGGTTTCATTGCTTCTTGATAGCTACTGTGCTGCAATGGCCGAAAGCAGAAAATAAAAATGACCTGTTAGTGGTCAGGTCCACCACACTGAGAAATTGCCATATAAATATAGCAGTATATAGTAAGGGAAGAAAAGATGTTTTTAATATGTACTTATTCCTGTTTCAGTTGTTAGGTGGTGCCACGTATTTCAGAGGAAGTCTTACAGATACCAGATATGTAATCCCCACTTGTTCCTCTTACCTATAGACTTCTGTAGAATGGGGCTGTAAGTATTACAACCCATTTTAATGTATTTGCATGTTATAGTATTTTACTTATCATAGATTCATAAATTTTAAAGACATGGCAGGGGTCATCTAGTCCTACCCCCTGCAATGCATGAATCTCAGCTAAAGCACCCATGACAGATGCTTGTAGGATTATTGGTTTTATTTTGTTGCGAGTTATGACTTCATAATAAATAATCTGTATTGGTATTTTCTATTTGCTTTGCTAATAGTCTAAGTTAGAATGAAGATGCCAAGTCTCGCAAGCTTGCTTCCATTTCCTAATGCCTACACTGCCTTAAATAAGTCAGAAACATTTAGAAGCTATCCTGTAAAGCTCCTGGATCTTAAGTTAAAATAAAAGAGATCTGATGAGGAAGTAGCAGCATTTTCTGAAGCCACCTTATGGCTGAAGCTAAGCAGTTCTGGGTATGGCAAATACCTAGATGGCCTGGAACCATTTTGGGTTCCATGACAGAAGAAAGGTGCATTATACACGTAATAAAATAAAATGAACTGGACAGATGGAATGCTAATTTGAAAACAAACAGAAACTGAAAGGCTGATATCCTTCAGTAAGTTTGAAATATTTCCTCCTCTTGTGGGGATCCAGTTTACACATCACATTAAACCACAGTTAGAAACAAACTATGATTTAGTGTGAATGTGCAACATGTGGCTAAAAAGTTCTTGCTGTACTTCTCTGGCTTTGTTGTGTCTTCCAAACTCAGGCTTGAGGTTTGTTTCTTCCCTAACAAATGACAAGCAGCAAGCACAAACCTTGGCTGCTGCTCCTAGTTTGTATAGCAAGATACAAACCAAGGACCTGGGCTCAGATGACATGACAAGCCAAACTTTTTTTGTTCCTTGCAGGAGCAAGGAAGGAGTGCAGCACAAACTTTTCTGTAGCATTCACTTAAGTGTTGTGGTTGACCATTTAGTTTAATCTTACATGCAACTCTTCTAATGGGATGTGTGAAGTAGGCAAAAAAGTGGAATATATACTCAATGCCATGTAGGAAAACTTACCTCTTGAGTTAGTTGCTGGGATCAGCAAAACTGATGCAGGAGATTCACCCACACTGTTCGATGCTTTAATTCTCACTTCATATGTCCCATTTTCTACATTTAGAGTCAGCTGTGTGGTGTTTAGACTGTAGAATTGCTGTTGAAAATGAAGTGGTGGCTTTCCCAAGATAGATACATCGTATTTCAAAATTATTCCATTAGCTTCAGAAGGATTTAACTCCTGTCCAAAATAGAAAAAGATCTGTTTTATTTGACAGTTTATATGTGAACATCTGAGATTAGCTAATGAGAGTAAGACCTTTAGGGGTCACTTATGCCAGAACCATCTATTCTGATGAGCTGCAGCTCACCAATGTCTAAGGCAGAGCCTTTCTTGGACTTGCTAACCAATATTGTACAAGGATCCTTTTTTATGCAAAGCATGTCTACTACAGAGCTATGCATGATACCTTTTCCAAAGTCCTACTCAGCCATGATATTTACCATCTGGCCTTGGGCACAATGCTCCAACTAACATAATTTCATGCTTCTCATCTATTATGACAGGAACACACTATCTTGTAACTTGCTGAGATCAGGCTTACGTGTTAAAGCTTTGTTCAAAGAGAATAAATTACTCCACTCAAAATTATTTTGCCTCATAAGCTAAACATGGACAATTGTCAAGCAGTATTTCACAGAACTGTTATCCAGAAACTACATCCATGTGTGCCATGTTTATGGAGAAGGGCACATATATACCTGCACAACTTGCAGTTTGCAGAAGCAAGGACTAAGAAAGCATAAGATCTTCATCCCTGTTTATTTTAAAAACGGACAAGTAGCAAATGTGACATACACGAGCCTTTTACTTCATAAGCTTCACGTGTGCATATCTTACACTTCAATATATCCTGAGTGCAATATGTTGTGAAAGAAGCTACCACCTAGAAGAAAGTGTCTACAGTAGTATGTGTTATGGTATCATGAGTTTACATATAACAGGAATTATGTTTGAGTGCAGATGACAGATATTAGTAAGAACATCAGGAAATCAGACATTCAGAGTGTAGTAAATTTGGTACTATTTACCTTCCAGATCAGCACCAGAGTCCAGTTTTCTGGTGAGTGAACAGGACTAATCTTCCTCCACAGATCTGGTCCTTTAGTTGGTTCTGATAAAGACAAACATCTCTTTTAAGAATCATGTTTATTTAGCCCACTATTCATTTTTCTTTAATATATATGTAGGGTACTGAAAAAGATTCAAGCCTATATATATATTCACAAGTGCTTTGCTGCAGTAGATGGAGCATGAAGAATAGCAGCCGCCTAGTCATCCAATGGTTGGCTGTGACATACAACCGGGCATGTGTCTGCTGATATCACCTCCATGATTTGGGACAAGCACCTAGGAAAAGTGGCTGGGAGACTCCTACAGCTTTTCTGAAGTAAGGATCACAGTTGTGTGATCTGAAGGAAAGACAGACCCAGGAGGGCTAAAAGGCCCAAACTTTTTACTCACCACCAGTTAGGAATATAGTAAGGGAGTGGGGAAGATAAGAAAGCAGGTACAGAAAGTCATTATACTTTTTTTTTTATTTCTAGAATAAGTTTTTTAGGAATACATACAGCATGTTCATGGATTTTGATTTATCTTGTACTAACTACCAATCCAAATGAGAATAATAGTTGGTGTTTCAAGTCAATGTTATAGCTGTAATGAACATGTCAATAGCTCTGGAAACATGTTCCAAATCAAACTCTTAATATCAATTTAGAATAATTGTTTTATAAACCATTTTTGTTAGTTCTTAATCTCTTTAAGGTTTAAACCATATTTGTTGTTGTTGTTTAGTCGTTTAGTCGTGTCCGACTCTTCGTGACCCCATGGACCAGAGCACGCCAGGCACTTCTGTCCTCCACTGCCTCCCGCAGTTTTAATAATAATAATAATAATAATAATAAATTTTATTTATATCCCGCCCTCCCCAGCTGAAGCCGGGCTCAGGGCGGCTAACAACAATCAAATAATCAAACAATCAAATAATCCAACATTATAAAAACATTTCAATTATAAAAATTAATTAAAATCAAATTGATGGCAACCGTTAAGCAAAATTCTGTGCAGGTTGCCAGAGGAGGGAGTCAGGCTGCGCCCTAACCAAAGGCCTGGTGGAACAACTCTGTCTTGCAGGCCCTGCGGAAAGATGTCAGGTCCCGCAGGGCCCTAGTCTCTTGTGACAGAGCGTTCCACCAGATTGGAGCCGCAGCCGAGAAAGCCCTGGCTCTAGTTGAGGCCAGCCTAACCTCTCTGTGGCCGTATAGGGCTTTAAAGGTTAAAACCAGCACCTTAAACCTGATCCTGTACTCCACCGGGAGCCAGGGCAGCTGGTATAGTACCGGATGAATGTGATCTCGCAGTGAAGACCCCCATAAGGAGTCTTGCCACGGCATTCTGCACCCGCTGGAGTTTCTGGGTCAGTCTCAAGGGCAGCCCCACGTAGAGCGAGTTACAGTAATCAAGTCTGGAGGTGACCGTCATGTGGATCACAGTGGCTAGGTCAGGGCGAGAGAGATAAGGAGCCAACTGCTTAGCTTGGCGGAGATGAAAAAATGCCGCCTTTGTTATAGGTGTAATCTGCGCCTCCATAGAGAGGGAGGTATCGAAGATTACACCCAAACTCTTAACGGACGATGTTGGCACTAATTGCACCCCCGCAAGAGATGGGAGTTGCCCCCTCAATCCCATATCGTCCCGTCCCAGCCAGAGGACCTCTGTCTTCAAAGGATTTAACTTCAACCGGCTCCCACGTAACCATCCAGCCACAGCTTCCAGATATCTGGTCAGTGTGTCTGGGGCTGAGTCAGGATGGCCATCCATCAACAGATAAGAGTTGCGTGTCATCGGCATACTGATGGCAACCCAGCCCAAAACTCCAGACAAGCTGGGCGAGGGGGCGCATAAAGATGTTAAAAAGCATTGGGGAGAGTATCGCACCCTGAGGCACTCCACACACCAAGGAGTGGCGCGATGACAATTCCCCCCCCCCCGGACCAGAGAGAAACGAGCGCAGCAACTGAAGGACTGTGCCCTGGATCCCCACGTCGGCAAGGCAGTGGTCCAGGAGTTCGTGATCGACCATGTCGAAGGCTGCTGACAGGTCTAGAAGAATCAGCAGCCCTGACCCGCCTCGATCCAGCTGCCTGCGGAGATCATCTGTTAGGGCAACCAGAGCAGTCTCGGTCCCATGACCAGCGCAGAAGCCGGACTGGAATGGATCCAGAGCCGATGTTTCATCCAGAAACCTGCCAAGCTGTTCAGCAACCGCTCTCTCAATCACCTTACCCAGGAATGGAAGATTCAAAACCCGGCGGTAATTGGATAGATCTAAGGGATCTAATGATGTTTTCTTTAAGAGCGGGTGCACCACTGCCTCCTTCAGTTCCCCTGGGAATATCCCGGGTTCCCCTTTTTAATTATTATATTATTATTTTGTCAAGCATGTAAAGTTGAATGTACACAAGGTAAATGCTTGTAAGTTATAGGCCTACTGTACTTATTAACAGCTGGCTATATGGTAATCAGCTATAACTGGGGGTGGGGTGGGGAACCAACCCTCTGAGATACAGGGATGATTTACAGTTCAAATGGTAAAATTGACAAATTTGGTCAAGGTAAGAGAAGGAAGAAAACTTGTTAATTTGTTGAGAAATTGAGCTTTATCATCATCTATTGTGAAATAAAGTACAAGATAATGCTGAACCATTACTTGGAAGTTAATAAGAGATGAACAAACACCAGAGTAAATTCGCAAATATTAATAACTACTGTTTGCTACTCATGATTTAAATGACAAATTGCATTATATTGTATCATAGTTATTACACATATGTATACATATTTATTGTGTAGAAACCTTTTAATCAGAAACACATTTTGACAATTCGGAGCAAACTGGAGAAGTTTGGAATCTTACTTACTATCTTCAGCTGTGAACCCAACTACTTCTTTACTCCAGTCACTCCAGTACTCTCCCCAACTAGTTACACAACGCAGCTGAAACACATATTTTGTGTTTGGTCTGAGGTCTTGAATGAAGAAGGAATCTCTCTGTGTTGCTGTGTCTTCAAGAGGAACCTGTCAAAATGAAACTGGGCTTTAAGAAGTGCTACTAGTGAATAAACAACATTCACTATACTGAATTTTCTAGCTCTCTCTCAAAATCAGCATGGCAAATTTAGATGTTTTGTTTGAATGACCCTCATTAGCAGAAAACATGAAATTGTGATCAAGAACTTAAATTCAAATTACACTATTGTTTAGTCACTATTCTCTCCACCCTCCATTTAGTGTTTTTTGCCTGATTAAAAAACTGAGAAAGCTTATGAAGCTAAACATCTTACCAAGAGAGTGAAAGTAACTATACTTTATAATAATTCTTACATTGCATCATTCTTTTTGCAATTCTGAAGTATGTTGATAACAAGCATCAGTATATATCTTAGACTTTTTGAAATCTGCCACCTAGTGATAAGTAATGCAGTCTTTGCAGAGATTTCACTCTGCCCTCAATCCTTCAAACCTATGAAATTTGGCTGGGCACTACTTTGGCCCAGTACTAGTTTCAAGCAGCTGCCTAGTTTTCCAAGGAGTTCACACTCCTTGTCTGAAACCAGGATTCTAAAATTTAGCCTCCACTGTCTTAAAAAATATCCCAAGCTTATAGTCTTAACATGTGAAAGCACACAAATTAATGTGTACTGCAATTCATGTGGAGCAGGAGGTAGAGACAGGGTTCTTAAGCAGATGGAACCTTCTCCCTTCATCATAAAAGACCCAAGTAGATTAAGTATCCCTTGGAGCTAGATCCATACTGCTTCACATTATATTTGCTGTGGCACTTATTCCTTTTTCTACCACACCATTCTTATGAGAAGGAATTTGCAGCAAGAGCTCTTGCTGTTTTTTTTAAAGTTTCCCTTTCAGCGGTTTTAGGAATTTAGCTATATCATTGCTTCAAGACACTGGTCCAGCACTTTCACAGCCTCTCCGGATTCAGACAGAATGGAGAGGTAGAGCTGTTTATTGCTGGCATAGCGATGCTACTGTGCCAAATCCTCAAAGGACAGTCCCCAACAGTTTCATACAGAATGTTGACTGGCATAAGACAGAATGGACCTTTGCCTGACTGCACAAATCAAAAGCCACAGGGCCGAGGACGAGCCTCCTAGAACTACTTTCTGGCTGTGACCCTGCAGGTAGGAACGGAACCACCGTACTGTAATGCAGTACCTTCAACTCCCACCTCCTTGAGTTGCACCAGAAGAACACCATAGCCAATAGTGTCAAAAGCCTCTGAGAGGTCAAGGGCAGCCAAGAGGATGGCATATTTTAATAAAGGATGTTTTAAGCTGTTTCAGTGTTAAAACTGGACCTGAAACCAGATTGGAATAGATCTATGTAGTCTGCTTCCTCCGGGCATATGTGCAGGGAGTATTAAGACACTGGATGGTAGTTTTCTAAAACCTTGGAGGACCTCAGGGGGGATAACCTTCAGAGTGATGGACATAACTCTCTCTTGTAACGAGGCATTACCAACACTCTTGACCCATTCAGTAAATCCTGTCCTGATTTTATCAGCCATGATGGGTAGGGATCAGGAGAGCACATTGTCAGCCTCACTGGCACAAGTGTCCTGCTCACATATTCAGACCGCAACCTTTGAAACTGATCCCACAAGGTGTGATTTGATTATGTTCTAGGGACCACTAATGGACTTGAACCAACTGAAGCATTAGGTTCAGCAGAAATCCAAATGATTTTGCCTTGGAAGCGATTTGCAAATCTCACAGTACTACTACTGGAAAAAGGCAGAATTACTCCCTCTGAAAGATGCAACACCTATCCCCAATAGAGATAGACATTTGCTATCAATATAAAGCTTATATACAAGCTTATATAAAGCTTATGTGGGATCTGAAGAAGTGTGCATGCACATGAAAGCTCATACCAATAACTAACTTAGCTGGTCTCTAAGGTGCTACTGGAAGGATTTTTTTTTTTTAGTTTCGACAATTATCAAGTCAAACTTATTTTCCTATCCTGCCAGCAGCCTGTCAATCCCTTAGAAACTACTGTGAAGTAGAATTGACAAGCTTCCTCAACAGTTTATTTTCCTTCTGACTTATTCTTAAATTTCTATTTCACTTTTCCCAACAAGGATTTTTTATATTTCTTTTCACATTATTTAATTTATAAATCTTTCCACTGAACACTTAACTGAAATCTATATTTTCTCTTATTTAAACAAATACTATTCTAGTAGATAAAATGCAACTGTCACAGCTCTTTGGATGCAAACACACCAAATGCTACAAAAAATAATTGACAAATAATAGGTGTGGGGTTACCTGGATCCAGTTTATACTGTCAATGATCTTGTATCGAATTTGAAATCTCAGCTCCAGTGGTACTTCATGAAATAGGTTTTCCCATGATAGCTTTAGGACTCTGGGAAGTTCTCCTGAGTTGAGGGACAGATTGGATGGCGGCAGCGGTTTTACTAGGGGGAAAAAGGTGCACTCAATTAGCCACAGGCCATTTCACTGTTTTTAATATACCGTATTTTTCGCTCTATAACACGCACCAGACCATAACACACACGTAGTTTTTAGAGGAGGAAAACAAGAAAAAAAATATTCTAAACGAAATAGTGGATATATGATTTTTGTGGTTCATGCTGTGGCCACAGACATGTGATCTGACAGTAAGTTTGGAGTAGCCCAATGCAAAAATCCTGAGGATCCATGTGGATCCATGCTTTGTAACCACGGAGAAGGGAAGGAAGCGGAACCATGGATCCTCTGCTCATGACTGTAGCAGATCCCCCCCGCCCCGCAGGCATTCGCTCAATAACACGCACAGACATTTCCCCTTACTTTCTAGGAGGAAAAAAGTGAGTGTTATGGTGCAAAAAATACGGTATAAGGTAAAAGTACCCCTGCCCGTACGGGCCAGTCGTGTCCGACTCTAGGGTTGCACGCTCATCTCGCTCAAGAGGCCGTGAGCCGGTGCCGTCCGAAGACACTTCCGGGTCACGTGGCCAGCGTGACTAAGCTGCAGCTGGTGAGCCAGCACCAGCGCAGCACACGGAAACACCGTTTACCTTCCTGCCGGAGCGATACCTATTTATCTACTTGCACTTTGACGTGCTTTCGAACTGCTAGGTGGGCAGGAGCTGGGACCGAACGACGGAAGCTCACCCCGCCGTGGGGATTCGAACCGCCGACCATACGATCAGCAAGTCCTAGACACTGAGGTTTTACCCACAGCGCCACCCGTGTCCCTTTTTATATATGGTTACAATTAATTTTTGAGGGACGCGGGTGGCGCTGTGGGTAAAAGCATCAGCGCCTAGGGCTTGCCGATCGAAAGGTCGGCGGTTCGAATCCCCGCGGCGGGGTGCGCTCCCGCTGCTCAGTCCCAGCGCCTGCCAACCTAGCAGTTCGAAAGCACCCCCGGGTGCAAGTAGATAAATAGGTACCGCTTACCAGCGGGAAGGTAAACGGCGTTCCGTGTGCTGCGCTGGCTCGCCAGATGCAGCTTTGTCACGCTGGCCACGTGACCCGGAAGTGTCTCCGGACAGCGCTGGCCCCCGGCCTATAGATGTGAGATGGGCACACAAACCCCAGAGTCTGTCAAGACTGGCCCGTTCGGGCAGGGGTACCTTTACCTTTACTTACAATTAATTTGAAGTCTAATATTCAGGTACACAGCACAACGTTTGCACCTTTATGACAGGAGCACAAACTTTCAGAGAAGTGGTGGGCTTCAAACTAAACCTCTCCAAAACAAAATTGCTGCTTAAAAATGTAACAACGTAAGAAAAGGAAGACCTGGAAAAAACATCTGGCTTAAAGATCTGCAATAAAGCAAAATACTTAGGTATCTGGATCTCTCCAAAAAACATCAATTTATTTCAGAATAACTATATGAAAACCTGAAAAGAGATTAAGAGGAACCCTGAGATTTGGAGTCGGCTAAACCTTTCATTTTTAGGAAAGATCTCTATCATCAAAATGACCATGCTTCCCAAATTATTCTTTCTATTCCAAACAATTCTGATTCTGGGTGGAACGGGCTGCCTCAAAACCTGGCAAAAAGAAATCTCAAAAATTTTATGGCAGGGAAAAAGACCTAGAATTAAACATCAAATTCTAATCGATGCAAAGGAAAGAGGAGGCTTTGCCCTGTCTGACCTAAAATTATATTATGAGGCAGCCTGTTTCACCTGGCTAAATGAATGGTGCACACTTTAAGATCCCAACCTCCTGGTCTTACGAGGGTTACGATAACAGGTACAGGTGGCATGGGTACCTGGGATATGGGAAAGTAAAAATACATAAAAACTTTTTGAACCATATTGTTAGAAAATCCCCGTACACAGTTTGGGAGAAATATAAAGATCTTTTAAAGCCTAAGACTGGTAGATTTCACCAGTTTAGGCAACCACGGTAAAAAGGAAAAATACGGAAGGGAACTCGCCAACTTAAAAAACTTTACTAAAGGAAGAAACAAACAAGTTAAAGCTAAAAAGTTTTGAAGAAGTAAGAGAGCAAATAGCAGATTGGTTTCAATACTATCAACTATTTGAGACATCTAAGATGGATAAAAAAGGGGTTTTTGACAGAGGCACCCAGACTGGAAACAGATTTGATCAATTCCAAAACAAAAATTCTTCCCAAGACATACTGATTCCTCCTTGACTGGGATGTCAAAGAGGAGGAGGAGGTTAAAGCCGCCAAGATTAAATGGGCCCAGGATTTTGGGTATAATATTGGTATGAAACAATGGGAAAGTTTATGGAAAGTTAACTGGAAATTCATGGTGTGCTATATGTTCATAGAATCATAGAATCATAGAGTTGGAAGAGACCACAAGGGCCATCGAGTCCAACCCCCTGCCAAGCAGGAAACACCATCAGAGCACTCCTGACATATGGTTGTCAAGCCTCTGCTTAAAGACCTCCAAAGTAGGAGACTCCACCACACTCCTTGGCAGCAAATTCCACTGTCGAACAGCTCTTACTGTCAGGAAGTTCTTCCTAATGTTTAGGTGGAATCTTCTTTCTTGTAGTTTGGATCCATTGCTCCGTGTCCGCTTCTCTGGAGCAGCAGAAAACAACCTTTCTCCCTCCTCCATGTGACATCCTTTTATATATTTGAACATGGCTATCATATCACCCCTTAACCTCCTCTTCTCCAGGCTAAACATGCCCAGCTCCCTTAGCCGTTCCTCATAAGGCATCGTTTCCAGGCCTTTGACCATTTTGGTTGCCCTCCTCTGGACACGTTCCAGTTTGTCAGTGTCCTTCTTGAATTGTGGTGCCCAGAACTGGACACATTACTCCAGGTGTGGTCTGACCAGAGCAGAATACAGTGGCACTATTACTTCCCTTGATCTAGATGCTATACTCCTATTGATGCAGCCCAGAATTGCATTGGCTTTTTTAGCTGCCGCGTCACACTGTTGGCTCATGTCAAGTTTGTGGTCAACCAAGACTCCTAGATCCTTTTCACATGTACTGCTCTCAAGCCAGGTGTCACCCATCTTGTATTTGTGCCTCTCATTTTTTTTGCCCAAGTGCAATACTTTACATTTCTCCCTGTTAAAATTCATCTTGTTTGTTTTGGCCCAATTCTCTAATCTGTCAAGGTCGTTTTGAAGTGTGATCCTGTCCTCTGGGGTGTTAGCCACCCCTCCCAGTTTGGTGTCATCTGCAAATTTGATCAGGATGCCCTTGAGTCCATCATCCAAGTCGTTGATAAAGATGTTGAATAAGACCGGGCCCAAGACAGAACCCTGTGGCACCCCACTAGTCACTCTTCTCCAGGATGAAGAGGAACCATTGATGAGCACCCTTTGGGTTCGGTCAGTCAGCCAGTTACAAATCCACTGAGTGGTAGCATAGCCAAGACCGCATTTTACCAGCTTCTTTACAAGAATATCATGGGGCACCTTGTCAAATGCCTTGCTGAAATCAAGGTAGGCTACATCCACTGCGTTCCCTTCATCTACCAGGCTTGTAATTCTGTCAAAAAACGAGATCAGGTTAGTCTGACATGACTTATTTTTCAGAAATCCATGCTGACTATTGGTGATCACAGCATTCCTTTCTAGGTGCTCACAGACTGTTTGCTTAATGATCTGCTCCAGAATCTTCCCTGCTATTGATGTCAGACTGACTGGGCGGTAATTATTTGGGTCCTCTCTTTTCCCCTTTTTGAAAATAGGGACAACATTTGCCCTCCTCCAGTCTGCTGGGACTTCGCCTGTTCTCCAGAAATTCTCAAAGATGACTGCCAGTGGTTCTGAGATCACATCTGCCAGTTCTTTTAATACTCTTGGATGCAGTTCATCTGGCCCCGGAGACTTGAATACATCTAAACTAGCCAAATATTCTTGTACTATCTCCTTAGTTATTCTGGGCTGTGTTTCCTTTGCTGAATCATTTGCTCCAAATTCTTCAGGTCGGGCATTGTTTTCTTTATCGGAGAAGACTGAGGCAAAGAAGGCATTGAGGAGTTCAGCCCTTTCTGTGTCCCCTGTTTGCATTTCACCATCTTCTCCTCTGAGTGACCCCACTGTTTCTTTGTTCTTCCTTTTGCTACGAACATACCCATAAAATCCTTTTTTGTTGCTTTTAACCTCTCTAGCAAGCCTGAGTTCATTCTGTGCTTTAGCTTTTCTGACTTTGTGTCTACACGTGCTGGCTTTTTGTTTGAATTCCTCTTTGGTGGTTTCCCCCCTTTTCCATTTTTTGTACACATCCTTTTTTAATCTTAATTCGGTTAAAAGTTCTTTAGATAGCCACCCTGGCTTCTTTAGGCACCTTCCATGTTTCCGTCTCATTGGTATTGCCTGACGTTGTGCTTTTACTATCTCCCTCTTAACAAACTCCCAGCCATCATGAACTCCCTTTCCTTTTAGTATTGTTGTCCATGGGATCTCACCCAGCACTTCCCTAAGTTTTATGAAGTCGGCTTTCTTAAAGTCAAGAAATTGAGTCCTAGTATGCTTGGCTGCTCCTTTCCGCTGTATAGTAAACTTCAGAAGAGCATGATCACTCGCGCCTAATGACCCTTCCACTTCTACCCCACTAACCAGGTCATCAACATTGGTTAGGACCAGATCTAAAATGGCTGTTCCTCTTGTTGCTTCTCCCACTTTCTGGACAATGAAGTTGTCTGCAAGGCCAGTGAGGAATCTGTTTGACCTTATGCTCTTGGCTGAGTTTGACGTCCAACAAATATCTGGGTAATTGAAGTCCCCCATTACTACTATCTCCCTTCCTTTTGCATGCTTGGCCATCTGTTCCAGGAAGGCATCATCTATGTCCTCCGTTTGGCTTGGGGGTCTATAGTAAACTCCCACAATGAGGTCTCTGTTATTCTTCTCTCCCTTAATTTTGACCCAAATGCTCTCACTTTGGCTTTGAGGATCTAAATCTTGGATCTCTTCACAGGTATACACATCCCTGACATATAACGCCACTCCTCCTCCTTTCTTGTCTGGTCTGTTTCTCTGAAATAGATTGTATCCCCCCATTATTACATTCCAATCATGGGACTTATCCCACCAGGTTTCAGTGATGCCTATTATGTCATATTTAGTTTGCTGTACCAAGAGCTCAAGCTCATCTTGTTTATTTCCCATGCTTTGCGCATTAGTGTACAGACATTGAAGTCCATTAATCATTCCCCCGTGTCTCTTATTTAAGGATGTTGAGGGAAAACTTTCAAAAGATGCAATACTGTTGGCATTTGATGTCATGGAAGCTCTGCAAAATGTATAAAAATGTACCTAGTAAATATAAGGTAATAAAATAAAACACCTGATAAAAAAGTGAACAACAAAATAAAACAAAAATTGGAGGGTAACACTCAGAAGTGGCAATGAAAGCACCAACCTAATTATAAAATCTCAGAAAAATGGAAATGTTTCAGTTTGTGCCTAAAACTCGAAAGTGACTGTATCCTGAATGTGAGTTTTCTATAGCCACAAAAAGGTCCTATTCCACATTTGCCACCTGCCTAACCTCTGGACGGGAATGGGCGAATTCAGTTCGGATGACTACCATATCTACTACTGTGGGCAAGAAACCCGTAAGAGAAATGGAGTGGCCCTCATAGTCAACAAAAGAGTGGCGAAAGCTGTACTGGGATGCAGTCTCAAAAATGATAGAATGATCTCGATACGAATCCAAGGCAGACCTTTTAACATCACAGTAATCCAAGTTTATATGAAAGGAACATTTCGTACAAAGATTACCATAATAAAGGACAAAAGTGGTAAAGATCTAACTGAAGCAGAAGACATCAAGAAGAGGTGGCAAGAATACACAGAGGAATTATACCAGAAAGATATGGATGTCTCGTACACCCCAGGTAGTGTGGTTGCTGACCTTGAGCCAGACATCCTGGAGAGTGAAGTCAAATGGGCCTTAGAAAGCACTGCAAATAACAAGGCCAGTGGAAGTGATGGTATTCCAGCTGAACTGTTTAAAATTTTAAAAGATGATGCTGTTAAGGTGCTACACTCAATATGCCAGCAAGTTTGGAAAACTCAGCAGTGGCCAGAGGATTGGAGAAGATCAGTCTACATTCCAATCCCAAAGAAAGGCAGTGCCAAAGAATGCTCCAACTACCGCACAATTTCACTCATTTCACATGCTAGCAAGGTTATGCTTAAAATTCTACAAGGAAGGCTCAAGCAGTATGTGGACCGAGAACTCCCAGAAGTGCAAGCTGGATTTAGAAGAGGCAGAGGAACCAGAGACCAAATTGCAAACATGCGCTGGATTATGGAGAAAGCCAGAGAGTTCCAGAAAGACATCTACTTCTGCTTCATTGACTATGCAAAAGCCTTTGACTGTGTTGACCACAGCAAACTATGGCAAGTTCTTAAAGAAATGGGAGTGCCTGATCACCTCATCTGTCTCCTGCGAAATCTCTATGTGGGACAAGAAGCTACAGTTAGAACTGGATATGGAACAACTGATTGGTTCCAAATTGGGAAAGGAGTACGGCAAGGCTGTATATTGTCTCCCTGCTTATTTAACTTATATGCAGAATTCATCATGCGAAAGGCTGGGCTGGATGAATCCCAAGCCGGAATTAAGATTGCCGGAAGAAATATCAACAACCTCAGATATGCAGATGACACAACCTTGATGGCAGAAAGTGAAGAGGAATTAAAAAACCTTTTAATGAGGGTGAAAGAGGAGAGCGCAAAATATGGTCTGAAGCTCAACATCAAAAAAACGAAGATCATGGCCACTGGGCCCATCACCTCCTGGCAAATAGATGGGGAAGAAATGGAGGCAGTGGGAGATTTTACTTTCTTGGGCTCCATGATCAGTGCAGATGGTGACAGCAGTCATGAAATTAAAAGACGCCTGCTCCTTGGGAGAAAGGCGATGGCAAACCTAGACAACATCTTAAAAAGCAGAGACATCACCTTGCCAACAAAGGTCCGTATAGTAAAAGCCATGGTTTTCCCAGTAGTGATGTATGGAAGTGAGAGCTGGACCATAAAGAAGGCTGATCGCCGAAGAATTGATGCTTTTGAATTATGGTGCTGGAGGAGACTCTTGAGAGTCCCATGGACTGCAAGAAGATCAAACCTCTCCATTCTGAAGGAAATCAGCCATGAGTGCTCACTGGAAGGACAGATCGTGAAGCTGAGGCTCCAATACTTTGGCCACCTCATGAGAAGAGAGGACTCCCTGGAAAAGACCCTGATGTTGGGAAAGATGGAGGGCACAAGGAGAAGGGGACGACAGAGAATGAGATGGTTGGATGGTGTTCTTGAAGCTACTAGCATGAGTTTGATCAAACTGCGGGAGGCAGTGGAGGACAGAAGTGCCTGGCGTGCTCTGGTCCATGGGGTCACGAAGAGTCGGACACGACTAAACGACTAAACAACAACAACAACAAACCTCTGAAAGTAGGACTATATGGAACTGGCAGAAATGACTGGCAGAATCCGAGACCAGGGAGAAGAGTCGGTGGAAGAAATTTAAAGACTATCTACAGAAATATTGTAAAATTAATGAATGTTAGAATGATGTTGGATAGAAATTAAGTGGTTTCCAGCTGTAATGCTTTAAGGGAATATGAAAAATGGGTTATTAATAGGGAAAAATCTAATGTTACTATTTTAAGACCAAAGATTAGGATAAACTAAGAGGGTAAGGATTTGCTGAGCCAACAAATTGAACTGGAATACAAAAAAGGGAGGTATGAGGAGGTCCGGGAAACAAGCAAAGGAAAGTAAGTAATAGAAAAATGGAGTGGTTTTTAATCATTTTTATTTTGTATTCTTTTTTTTCATTTTGTATTGTAATATATTTTAAAAAATCTTAATAAATATCTTATAAATAAAAAAAGTAGGGGCAACAAGGTAAGCAGCTCTGAATATCGTAACTACTGGAGAGGTTCATACAGGAGAGGGGGCCAGGTCCCCAAACAGACTTCAACAGAGATTCCTGTAATTGTTGATCAGTTATAGCAAGTCCCTTTGAAGGCAGGCTCCTTGCACAAAACAGCTAACTGGTGCTGAAAGTGAATTCAAAGGTGCTTGTTGTAACCACTGATTAGTTATTTAGCATTCTCTTTTGAAATTTGACATGTGCTAATCACTGGATGCCATTATGAAATCAGGCGAGATCTCTTTAAAATGTTAAAAAAACACTTCGGATCATGCCAGTTGAGTTAGTTTAACACGGGAAATATATAAACCATATGGTCAATTTTATTAATAATTCTATTTAAAAAACTACATTTGAGTACCTTTTTTTGGGTTCAGTTCACCCAAACTCTGTGTAGGAACTATGTTGAATAAAATCAAACAGTAGATAGGAATGACCTGAGTGCAAGTGACACTTGCTTTGTGCTAAAACCAGTAAATTAAACCAATTGTTTGGTTTATTCGGGTCCATTCTATGACCATTATCAGAGAACTAGAGGAGAAGCAACTAAAATTATTAAGAGGAGCCACCTCCAGAAAGGCTAGTGTATCTATTTTGGCTACAGAAATCCAACTGTTAGAAGCTGCGTCTTTTGATGCCTGGAGTTAGCAATCCCATTATGGAAGGGGAGCAGGCTGCTTGATGAACCCAGAATCTTTGGTTGGTCAGTCCCTGCTTAAAGTCTCTCAGGTCTCATCGGTTTTCTTTGCCAGCTATTGTCCTCTTAAAATTTTTAGATATTTTTCCTAAGCCACTGCCTTCCAGCTTCAGGCACATTGGTTTACCATAATTTTTTAGACTCTCCCCAGTGTGACTTTTAACTAGAAGTATGACAATGAGGTGGTGGTCTTGTTCTTCCACCCTATTCCTTCTTTCACCATATAAAGAAACATTATCTTCCTTAGAAGATATGACGATATGAAATCATTCATAGGAGTGGCTCTGCTGATATATTTACCATGTTTTAGAGGATCAAACACAATGCGGTCAGATTCAACTATCCCAAGAGCATTCTTTGCTTCTACCCACACTTCCAAGTCAACAAAAAATACAACCACAGTACTGGTACAAGAATTATTGGCACCCAGGCAGTCAGGAAACTCTTCGTTTGGCCTAGAAGTTGGAGAAAAAGAAGCAGGATTGAATACACTAAAATTTATATTGGTCCTAATACTTCAAAAACCACAACTATATGTACATATCCTTGACAGATTTAAACAGAGGTGAGTCTAGCAGAATTCAATGAAACTTACTCTGTAGTAAATGAGCTTTCGACTGTAGCATTTGCTCCACAATATCACAAAGAAATTTATTTATTTAAAGGTGGGGCTTTGATAAAAGGACACCAAATCAGACTTTTTTTCAAAAGCAATTTGCTTTAATCCAAAAGCAATTTGCTTTAATCGAAATACTTTTAAGTAAAATAGGAAGTGGCTGTTCATATTTATTTATTTATTTATTTATTTATTATTAACTGGTACACCATCTAACCAGTCATAAGTAGGTTGACTTGTATGCATCAACCAAAAGTTTGGTAGATATCTCTAAACATTATGTTGTTTTCTGTTGTGGGGGGGATTTAAAGCAAACTATTGTTCTCTCTTTTCCTCTTACAAAATATTCTGCTCTTTAAAAAAAAAATCTTGCTGCAAACAGCATGGATTTGATTTAAATCAAATCAACTTAAATCACTAGTCAGTAAGATTTACTGATTTAAATAATTTTTTTAGAGAAGGAGTCATTTTTGCTGGTATAATCTTAATATTCACAACCAGATGAAGGTTTCATTTTTGGAATAATAAATTTTCAGAGTAGTTTTTACAGTTATATCAAAAATTACTGATTTGGTTATGCTATTAGAAATACATAGACAGATAATTATGATTATTATGAATATGCATATATTGTGAGTATTCTGCTCACAAGGTTGCACTTTCATTTTTACTGCTTCACACTTAGGTACTTGTGCAGATCTATTCCACTCCAAACAATCTATTCATTGAACCTCTTGGAACTTAGCATTTAAGAGCTAAGGGGTTGATTCTGTGTATATAAATTTGCAAAGGAACAATGGGATTAAGTTTTTCCCCCTCAACTCTGCATGTTTATTTTATAACATTTTTCCTGTGAAGAAAAGGCATGTTATCTCTGCAGACACAAATTTAAACTTTTTAGAACAGCAAAAACAAGCATCCGTGATAATATCTTCTTGTTAGAAAAAAATGCCCCAAATAATCTTATAGAAACCTCTGAAAGAACATGACAATGTGAATGGATTAGTGGAATTCATTTACCAAAAAATTTAAACACTGCATATAAAACCTCATGCTGCATAATTAAAAACAAATCCTTATTTCCTGATGGATAACTTTTGGACAATAATTAACTTAAATAAAAAACTATCTTTAGAAAGAGGTTTCGTCCAAAAGCATTTTTTTTAAAAAAAATATCCGATTTAACTAAAAAAAAAATCTGATTATTTATCTACCCTGGTTGCAAACCATATCAGTAACCAAAGTTATAGTCCCTCAAGATTCAGCTATTCAGTAGTTTTGGTCCCCTTTTTCTCATCCACTGCCTATTTTGGCTTTCAGCTCTTTTAAATTAGCAGGACCACTGTGCTGCTTAGACACAGTGTAGAGCAATGTTTAAATATTTTGAACAAGTGACTTCCCTTTAAAAAATTGTATGCTTAACAACAAATATTAAGAATTCAAAGTTTTGTATTCAACAAATTAACTACAGGTCTTTAAAACTGAAAAAATATATCTACCATCGAGATTTCAAAGTATAATTGGTGTCCAGAAATGTGTATCTTCCAGGCTCCCAAGTACAAGTTTGAGAATATTTCTTTCTTCCTGTCTGAAGCTGATGCACAATGCAACTCAAATTCTCAGGCTTGTCTGGAGAAACTGCATTTAAACACACA
Source organism: Podarcis vaucheri (assembly GCF_965113315.1). Taxonomy (NCBI): domain Eukaryota; kingdom Metazoa; phylum Chordata; class Lepidosauria; order Squamata; family Lacertidae; genus Podarcis; species Podarcis vaucheri. The sequence continues at coordinate 23,823,114 of NC_138749.1, forward strand.
CAAATAAACAGAAGTTAATCTAGGAGTACACTTGCAAAAACAACATGAATTCATTTTGGTCATAATCAATTTTTTCAAAAAACAAACAAACTCATTTTTAATTGTTTTTTTCAATACTGTAAAGCAGAGCATTCATGTCAAAAGGTCATCAAAGGTAAAGGTAAAAAGGAAGTACATCAAAACACCACAGTTGACATAAAATATTACAAGAAGGGAAGTATTTATTTCCTGCCTTTTTCCCTCAGAGGGACTCCAGACAGCTTACAAATAAAATAGGAAAATAAAAACACTTGAAGCAATAGTATCATTTTTACATACGAGGCAACATATACAGCTGTAAATAGAATTTGTGTATCAAAATCTAATATTGTTCACCTGTTCATTCCCCAAGTTGCATCCAATATTGTGCAAGCAGGCTACTCACAGAAGGATTTCTGCTACTCTACAATAGCTTAGGGTCAGATGACACTCCAAACAGAATGGGCATGGTGCCAACTAAGGTGGTGTGTCCTACTAACTGCTGACCTATATGGTTTCAGGACAGACAACCCTAAAGGGGTAACAGGAGCCATAAAATTGTGTACAAAAAAGCCCAATGGCTGCTCCCAGTCAAGGAAGATGCCATGGCCAATGGTGTCAAAAGCTGCAGATTCAAGAAGCAGGAACAAGATTGCACACTGCTTGCCCTGCTCTTTGTAAAGCTCATCCATCAGGGTGACCAAGGCCAATTCATTCCCATGACCAGGCCTGAACCCAGACTGGAATAAAAAAATTGCATTATCCAAGAATAGTAGGTGGTCATCCTGCACTGAAACTCTCTCTACCACCTACCCAAGAAGAGGGTATTTTTTACTGGTAGAGGAACTAGTATAACTAAGGGGCCCAGGACTGGTTTATTTAAGGAAGGACACACCACTACCTCTTCCAAGGCAGCATGCACCACCCCTGCAATCAATGAAGTGCTAATCACACTCTGTACCCAACCACCCTCTCTGCTAGATTGAATAAGCCAGAAGGAACAGGGGTCAAGGGGCTACGCTGAAACTGATGCCACACAATACAGGCATACCTGCTGAACTGCCTTTCTTATGGAAGCATAATGCCTATCCCCATGTAACATAGTTAAACTTTATTTAGAAAACTTATATCCCGTTTTACATCTTTGACAGATTCTCCAGGTGGGTCACCACTATTCTCAAAATAAAATCATACTCAGAATCTCATAATACAGTACAGGGGCAGAAATTGTGTAGTTACTATGTGGAACAAACATCATTCAGGCAGCAATTTCTGCCCTTACTCCTGCCTGGTGACATATTTGCCAAGTGACGATGTAACTTTTTTCTTCTTTACTTGGTACCTTTCAACTATGTGAAATAAAAGTTTCTCATTTCTCCATGTTGTCTACAATATATTCGACAAAATCCAACATCCTCTAAGAGTGTTATAAGGAGCAGGAGAATGACTATACAGTGGACCCTCCGGATATGAATTAAATTCGTTCCAGGGGTCCATCCGCAACCCGAAAAGTCCATAAGCAGAGGTGCCGCTTCTGTGCATGCGGCAAAACCCGGAAGTATACACTTCTGGGTTTGCCACGTTCGTAACTTGAAAGTTACATATCCAGAGTGGTATGTAATTAGAGGGTCCACTGTATGGCAATAGATTGTTCCTTTTATGTGTATCCCCACAAGGAAGAATTTAAGGAGAAATACTTACAGCCCAAGGCAACTTGAATTCCATACATGTTCTGCTCAATGCTTCCTGCCAGTAAGACGTTACAAGTCAGAGGAGAAGCCAATATAGACGTGTCATTGAATGTTACTCTTGAAACAGTTTCATTTATTATGCTATAGTGTTCTTTAGGAACAACCTTAGTTTGAATTCTCCAGATAACTTTATCAGCACGAAGGTTGCCATAATCTGGACAATAGTCACGAAGAATGCAGTATGCTGTAAAGCTGGACTCAAGGGATACTACAGCAGACTCCGGAGTTATATAGCCACATGGTCGCACATATCCATCTGAAACTGAGAGAGATCATTTGTTTGGTATTGTTCACTAAGATGGCTACTATTGCTATAAGCATACAATATGACAAAGGAAGACAATAGTTACCTAGAAAATACATTTCCCCCTTTACTTTTCAAGTGTACATTAATTGACAACATTTGCTTGGATCCAAGATAAATGACTGGATGGAAGTTCATAGATAGGTTTCTTGAATTCACCTCTGGGCCTGCCCATCCATGGGCACCCCCCCACCTACAAGCAGCAGCAGCTTCTGGGTTCCAGTGAGATCTTGTGAGAGCTCTGCACCTTGAAAAGCTACTCCAAAAGGTTCCCCCCCCGAACAATTTGGGATGGGGTACCAGAGACTGCTGGGATAGCTGGGAATTTCCTTCCAATCTGGGGGAAAATCCTCCCCTACCATAGCAAACCCATCCCACATTGTTCATGAGGAACCCCAACTGTCTCCAGAGGCTGTTCAGGGTAATGCAGAGGGTGGGGGAGGGAAAGGACGCTTTACTTCTGTTCTCATATCTAAGGATCCAAGACATTAGGTCTAGCAACTGTAATCATTTTCCCAATGACTATTTGCATTTCTTGCCTGTGCTAGTTAAGTGAACTCCCCCACACCTCATGATTTCAAAGATAGTTTCATTATCAAACATCAGAATTAGGAGTGAATAAAAAAGATAGAAATGTGCAGAGGTAGCAGTACATATGTGTTACATTTCCTTAGGCCTGTTTAATATTATGTAAAGAGAAACATTGTCTTGAAATTTCACCTATATTTCATTTCTAAAAGCATATTATTCAATTTTGTCTGTGCAATTTAAATATTAATCTTGCAGGAAATATTTCAACCATTTTCTCACTTTCCACCACAACATACCACATGTTGTAACTTAATTGGTTTGTGTGTAATCTTTCTCTACTGTACAGGATTTCTTTTTAAAAAGAGGAATCTAGCAAGCTAGAAAACCTGATAATAAGTTAAATATCCTTCCTTTCATATTACCACATCAACTATTGGCTTGTTTCACAACTTTTTATATTTTGACTTTACAAGCCAACAGTATCTATCTAGAATACTGACCCCCCTTACATTAGGCTCCTGAAATGAAGAAAGTCTGGGTTAACCAGGAGTGGACTTTTCAGTGAACTTGATTCATTTCTGCTACCAAAAACAAATACAAAGACTCAGAATGTAATCTAACTGTATGCCTTTTACACCTGGCTCTGGCTCACAGATCTTGTGGTTTTAACAAAAAAACACAAATAGATCTGACAAGCCTGTAGTCTCTATGCCGTTGCCTTCCATATAATAGATTCAAACTAAAATTCAAGAATTGTTTTCTATAATGTATACAAATCAACAAACTGACAGAACTTAATAATATAATGGAACAATTTATTATTATTAATCCTGCAGACTTACCTCCAAAGGAGTAAATGCTCAGGAGAGTACACACAGCTTGCAGTAACCAACTCCATTTTGAAAACATCTTGAACCAAGTCTCTGTAAAAACAATTTTTTTATATATAATATTTTTACTCTGCTCAATCAGCCACTATTTTCTTTTTATGAAGATATTTCTCAGGAGACAGGTTCTGTAGTTTCCTCTGTTCTGACACGTTTATTAACCATGAACAAAAAGGTTTAGTGGAAAGCAAGAAAAGAATAGCACTCAGGGAAACAGCCAAGAGTGAGAACAGGAACACAGGCAACTCCCCAATTGTCTAGTTGCCATTTTGGGGCAAGATGGCTCTAAAGTCTTTTTTCTTCTTCAAATGATTGATTGAATATCAATTAAACATCTGGTTAGTTCGGATGACCACCTTGAGCTAGCTTAAGAACTCTGAAAACTTAAAGAAGAAAAGTACTCAATCCAGGGACAGTCCACATATATTCCTATTCCTACCTCTTTTTCTTAATGGTACCAGCTCCTGTTCAGGCTGCACAGAAAAAGCATTTTGCTTTATGAAATCCATTTCAATTGTAAAGATAAATAAATCTGACAGAATTCTACAGGATGTGGTATTAGTGTGTGAAAACAGTTCAGATCCAATGATCCCCAGGCATGAACCTTCAGATGGTGGAGATGTCAGGTGCCATCCTGGTGCCCAGGCATCTTCACTTGGTCACAAGTGGTCAATGACCAGGTACAATATGCGCCTGAGTGTGGCTACTGAACTCACTTCTCAACCATTATCACAATGCAATAAAGTGAGGGAAAAGTATAAACTAACACACCCTCCATTTTATATATAATTTATGTCTAGCTTGCTTGTTAATTATTATCACAATATTGATTTTATAAAAATATAAAGTTGACAGTTGTGGTTTACTTAATGATCATGATTAAATATACTGATAAAGTCCATTTTTTGTCTTGTGGCTAGAACTTTCCTTGGCCAATGATGCACATTTTCTAAAAGGTATATATATCTGATTTAGTGTGTTTGGATTAGTATAATAACAATTTATTACCTGATCCTTCATCCTAAGGTCTCCGGGAAAGTTAAAACCATTAAGACACAATATTAAAATCAGTGTAAAACAAGTTAAAACTACAAAAATAAGGTGCATTATAAAATTTCCCATTTAGAAGCAGATGTTTGCATGGTCTGGTTTGTGTGTCACACTGAAACTGTGATTTAATGTTAATATGTCCTGCTTCACTTCTCTCTCCCTCCTGCTGTCTTGCTTCTGCTTATGGTTTGTCCGAAGAGTAACAAACCAAAAGCTTGGGTTCACAAGTAACAAGCCAAATTCTGATTTGTTTTCTCCCCAGAGGAGCTGGAGCAAGGGAGGAACAAGGCACAGACCTTTGAGGAGTACACACTGGCATGGTGCTTGTTCACATTAAATAAGTTTAATTTAACTACAGGTTAATGTGAAATACAACCCAGGCGTATGTTACAATTTCAGGTTATAATTTTGTGTGCATATAGAATTCCCCCACACACATCCCCCACCCCTCCCATATGCAGATCTTATAAGTTAGAAATTATCTGCTGACACCTGGATCTTTGAAATATGACTTAAGAATTGATGCTACTGCAGATTTGAAATACATTTCTGTTTTACAAGGCCTGCATACATTTTCTAGGCAGAGCAAAGTGCTTTAAAATGAAAGCCAACATAGTTCTTTCCAGTGCATCTAACATCATAGAACAGAATTTTAATACTGCCCACCACTAACAGTACAATCCTATGCATATGCATTCTTAGCCCTTCTTACTTCAATGGGACTAGACATGCCTAACTGCAATGATCAGGCTGCACATTACATTAATACAGTATTTAGAACCAAAATCTATATTATAATAAATTTTGGTTGCAAAGTACCAATACAATTTTAGCTAAAATAGTAGACTATTAATGCACAACAGAAGATAATCAGAATCCACAGGAAGTTTATGGGGGAGATGGAAAGCCTACTTTGATCTTGTCCTTTTTGCCTTTGATAGGAAACCAAGAAGCACCTTAAGAAAATTTTACTGGCTACTGCTTATGTTTCCCATTTTGTCAAAGGCAAACCATCAACTCAGGTAAAAGAACCACATGCCGAGAAAATTCTCACCACTCTCCTGTACTAATTCTCAGCACTCTACTCAAATTTATCATACAAATAAAAATAGTATCATTTCCTTTATATGTCATACACTACTGTAGTCAAGTAACCCTGTGGAAATCCCCTAATCAGGCATACTGATGATCCTAGCATCCTTGGGAGGGTGGGGAGAGGAAGTACACAAATGGCAAGCCCAGAAATACAGTAGAGACAATATTGAGATGCACCAGTCTGCCTTTCAAAAGAGATATCAACTAGGGTGAATGACAGCCAATCTCTATGCCACCATGTACTTCTAGCTTGATCCCAGTACTATTCAACATCAAGAATGTGTTAGAACACTGCACATTATCAGTATTGTTTATAATAGCATGCCATGAACTGCATATAACAACAAAAAGGCTGCATCCTCCTCCAAAGCAGTTTGGTCTAAAACTGTACAAGTGGAAGTCGAAGAACGGGAGTGAAAGGAAGATACTGCTGGATTACAATTCCCATCATCCCAAACCATTGGCTATGCTGCCAAGGCTGATGGGAGTTGTAGCCCAGTAGTGTCTAAAGGGCACCACAAAGGTAGCCCCCAGTTTAGGAACAGGTTTACCACCAATGAGACCTAGACTGCAGGGGTATGATTCAGCTCCTGGCCAGGGAACATACAATCCAGTGGCATGCAGTGATTTTTTCATAGGTAATCAGTTAGGGCCAGAGGAACCAGCTTGTGAGGGTGATTGAGGCCCTCCGAAGTTGCAACTGCAGGTGAGCATTGTGCCTCCCTCCCTAAGCAGGGCAGCAGCTTTCTGGGCTTTGGGGAGGAGGCACCAGGAGGACATTTAGGGGACTAGCCTAGTACCCCTAGTCCACTGATCGAATGCCACTGGCACAACGCTCATTTGACTTATCGGCAGTGCTATTTTTCTAGAAAAAGAGGTGCTGGAACTCAACATGAACGCCCTCTTCTTTCTCTTAGAAAGGCAATGGGTGCCCACCATAGGAGCCAACTCCTAGGGGCCCAAGGGGTTTTGGCCCCCACAGTAACCTATTTCAAGGGGCTGGGCCCCCACAAAGTTGACGCACATTCCCATTCAGATGGGGTGTGTGCACTGCATCATGTGATCATGTGGGGTGGGGCTTACCTGAACAAACGCCCCACAGATAAGAATTTGGAAAAGGGGGAAAAAAGTTATAGCAGGCGTGAAAAGATCAGGGACGGCCAGATTGCAACAGCGGAGGAAAGAGAGGCGACCCAGAAGATAAGGTTGTATACACCCTTATCTGCTACGACCGCTGAGCTTTATCGTGTAAAAGAGGGGAAGAAATAACCGAGAGAAATTAACTCAGGTTCTCCAAACCGCTCGCGACAGGGTAGCCTTTCAATAGATATTTCCATAGATATTAGTTTGAATGTTTAGTCGAGGAAGAACGACCACTTGCCCCATTCGGTTGAGAACTCAAGGCAGACCGGAGTACGGAGCAGTCGCCCCTCCCCTCCCCCCCCGACCCCTCTTTGCGCACGTAAGAACGCGCAGGAAGAAGAGGGCAGAGGGAATTCTGCTGCCACCCTCGGCCGCGACTGGAGGAGGGTGGTTTCTAAGAGAAATGTTACCAGGGGGCGGCGTCGCAAACCAGGCCGACCCAGCGCTTGACGGTCTGAGGCGCCGGTGGGCGTCCCAAAGCAACGCGAGGCGCCTTTCCAGCCAGGCGCCCGAAAAGCGGGACGCGCCTCAGCCGCGCACATTAAAAGGGCTCCGCTGAGGAGAGAGCCGATTCAGGGGCCGCCTCCGAGGCCAGAGCCCGACCGAGGCGGGCTGCTCGAGAACGGGCTTCGTTCCCTCACAGCCTTCGGAGGACAAGGCCTGTCCGCGGGGGGAAGCGGAGAGCGGCTCCCCCCGCCCCCCTGAGGGCAGCTGCCAAGTTTTCCTTTTCGGCCTGGACAACAGGCTAATCCCCTCGGCCAACGCGGGCCGGTAAACCCACCCCTCACTCACCGCCTCCTGGCGCGCTACTCCCACAGGCCTTGGACCATCGCCGTCCCCGCCAGACGCCTCACGAGCCGCCGCCGCCGCCGCCGCGCACACCTTATGAACTGCGGTGCGCCGCTCGCCTTGACTGACGGCTTCACTCCGCTAGCTCGAGCGCCTCGCTCGAGCCGCCATTGGTGAGCAGGGCGGTGACGTCACGGTCATGGGCGGGGCAGACGGCAGAGGTGGTGCTTCCCGTAACGGGCCTCTGGGCTGCCAGGATTCCGGGCTCCTGGTCCCAGCAGGGGCGGGGGAAGGGAGGGGAAGAGAGGCCGGGAAAGGGGGAGGTGGGCGGGGGGCGCTGCGATTGAGCGTGGCGAGCCGCAAGCGCTCAACAGCGTCTGCGCGCAGGGCAGCGAACGTTCAGAGAGTGGGACATCCCCCCCCTCGCTCCGTGCCCCAATCAATTAACCAGCAAAAGTAAACCTAGTACAGTTTTACATTCCCAGGGCTTGGCTGAATGTGCACTTTGCAGGCTGAAGGTACAATCCGACGTGCTGGCTTACTTTGGAAGGGAGCCCGGTTGAGCTCCGTTGCTTATTAGCACGTGAGCAAGATACACTGGATAATTGATTTTAATCTGATTTTGGGTTTTTTATTATGTAGCGCTTCAAATACCAGCAAGGTTCTCACTACAGGGAAAGGGAAAGGCCACGATAGCTGATGACTATAATGAATCTGTGAAGTCTTTATATTACAGTTGCAGTCCTTTCAGTCACCATCATTTTATTTGTAAGCCTGGGATCTTCGGATGAAGGGCAGTATAATTTGCTAAATAATAATGATAGTTAAAACCCTGCTCCAGGCAGCTTACAGCATGAAAAGGTTTGCATAATTACAAACATAACAAAAGTACAGTACTAGTCAAAAAGTACACAACCAAATGGAAACTGTTTCCACAGGAATCATAATAGTATCGAAAAGGAAAGTTACACAATACTAATACCAGTAACAACCCCCCCCCCTAAATAATTCCCCATTTATTGGATGCAAGCCCCATTAAAGTCATTGGGCCTTACTTTTGAGTAGACATGGATAGGATTGCACTGTAAGGTGCCTCAACAATCTTTGTTTATGATAATAGCTTCCATCTGTCAGAGTTCACTTATTATTGACACAGGCATTTGATTATCTTTAAGGTACCACTGTACCACATTTTTCTAATGCAAAATAATTTCACAGCCATCCTTCCAGAAATTGAAGCATAGTTTCTCCACAGAAGCATTGCTTACAAGCTGCTGGGAAGATTCTGTTTCAAATGTATAAAACAGAGCAGGACAGAAATAAAGGATGAAAATATGAGAAACAGTTAGCTCTTGTGACAGTGTTTCTGTTGTTATTATTAAATAACAAAATGGCGGCCCATTGCATAAACCAGTCTTCCCCAATCTAGTGCCCTCCAGATGTTTTGTACTCCAGTCCCCAAGGTTGGAGAAGGCTCTTCATGTAAGTTTACACTCAGGCATTCTCTGGATATTAGTACCTCAGCCTGTCTGTTTATTATTGGGTTAGTTAAGAGCAGGTTGGTGAAGTTTTGCTTGTTTATATGAGCTGCAATTTGCATTTTTAATGCCCTGGGATTGCTGCCGCAGTGATGAAGAGCAGTAAATAAATATATTAATTAAATTACCTTGGGGAAGGGGGAGATGCACTACCACTACAGCCACAATATCCTATGACCACTCAGCCCAGGTGGGAAAAAAGAAACCCCATGCAGAATCTGCAGATGATGTGGAAATGACACACAAACACACCCTCAGAACCTATGGAAACACCACCACACAGAAAACTAATGTGATGACAGCCACAAGCCACGCAAACACTGTATCAGTTGGTGCAGGCCAAGGCAGGGGTGTGTCTGCCTTGTTTCCATGTCTGTATCACCTAAGGAACACAGATAAACAGCAGGCTCCCGGCGAGCTGAAAATTCTGGATTTTCTTGTTTCTGTTCTGAAATGGTTCCTCTGCATTGGGACAGGGGACATTTTTTCAGTCAGAGGTCCATATTCCCTTGCTGGTAATCTTCTAGGGGCCACATGGAAGTGGTTAGTCCAGGAACACAAGTGGCCATAGCAATAGACTTAAAATAATGGAACAAAGACAAAACTTACCTAGATAAGAACAAGAAGGGCAAACCTCTACCTGCTCAAGGAAATCCTGGTGGAAAAATTGAAGTAGCTACTTCACACTCTCCACCCCCTTTTACTTGGAAAACAAAGCTATGAATAGCAAAGGAAACTAGTCATTAATATTCTAAAAATTACTACTGACATACCTCATATATTGTGTGTGTGTTCTTTGAACTGTGTTTGTGAGAAACAATTAAAACTCGGACACATGAATAACTCTAGTTTTACTCTGAAAACGAAAAGTGATCTTACACCAACCTGTGACCTTACACGTGCAAATTTATTAAATTGATTTCAGATGGGTTCAATTTCAGTGTCTCACCCTTATTACAGAATCCTTTAAAAATTACAAACAGCTGGTGTTTCTCTGCCTTTCAAATAACAGCAGGGCCGGATTTAGGTTTTATGAGGCCCTAAGCTACTGAAGGTAATGGTGCCCTTTATATATCCACCTGTGCTTTGTCAACAACAAATTGTTGCTGTTTTTTGCATTGAATATATGCTATATGGTAATTTATGCACCCAATAGGTCCATACACAACACAATAAAAACCTACATACAGCACTTGTTGTATGTAGGTTTTATTTTATTTGTTTTTTATCTTATATTTTGGAAATGTACATCTAGTTTTTTTCTCTTTGAATTTTTTGGGGGCCCCCAAGAGAGTGGGGCCCTAAGTTATAGCTTGTTTAGCTTACATGTAATTCTGGCACTGAATATCAACATTACTAACAGAAGATATTCAGGCTGAAGATGCAATCCAGAAAACAGTCAGTATTTCTAGTTGTCAATATCATTAGCTGTAACAAATATATAAACCGCACACTTAAATAAATTGACAATTCAGAAAATCTTAGCATGCTGCATAATAAAAACTGTTGAGTCCATGTTTCTCAAAGATTCTTTTGCCATACTTTGGGGGCTTTGTACGCAAAAGAAGTATCTTTCCAAACCATTTTAGTTGCAAATAGGGATAGGGAGAAATTTGTTTCAGTTCTCATTTAAAGGCAAACTTACCTAATATGCATTTTCTGAAACAACATGTGAACCAAAACACACCCATCCTTCAAAATTTGTACTTCTCCAAATTTTGCAATGCAATACAGTGGTACCTTGGGTTACATACACTTCAGGTTACAGACTCTGCTAACCCAGAAATAGTACCTCGGGTTAAGAACTTTGCTTCAGGATGAGAACAGAAATCGTGCTCTGCCGGTGCAGCGGCAGCAGGAGGCCCCATTAGTTAAAGTGGTGCTTCAGGTTAAGAACAGTTTCAGGTTAAGAACGGACCTCCAGAATGAATTAAGTACTTGACCTGAGGTACCACTGTACTCCGGTCAAGTGTTGTATGCGAAAACGAACATGTTAGAGTAGCATATTAATGCATCTATTGGGGAAAATACATTCTCTTGGGGAAAGCTGCTTTGCCAAAATGTGCATATGAGAATAAACTTGTACTAAGGTACTGATAATTTTTTATGAGGACTCTCTTAAAAAAACAAATAAACCACAAACTGATATGGAAATCTGGAAAACTGAACTTAAAAGACTGGAAATATGAGATACTGGGAGGATCCTTCCCTGGTTGCAAGTAACATTTTAGTTTTTTTAATCAAACTGATCAGTGATGGTCCCTTACATGAATCTTCTCAGTTCCACCATGTGCTCCCCCTTTACTTTCTCAATCCTGTTTCTGAAGCTGCCTTGCTATTCGGCACCCACTTGAGCCCCAGCCAATATGACCAATGATCAGGAATTATGAAAAATGTTATAGTCTATAGCAGACATGGACAAACTTGGTCCTCCAGGTGTTTTGGGACTACAACTCACATCATCTCTAGCTAACAGGACCAGTGGTCAGGGATGATGGGAACTGTAGTCCCAAAACATCTGGAAGGCCATGTTTGGCCATGCCTGGTCTATAGGAATAAAATTCTAATTCTATACTGCTTTACATGGGAGCAAGTATTACAGAACTCAGTGGGAATTACTTCTGAGTACATGTATATAGAATTGCACAAGACTGGTGGCTCCCCTGAGGAAGTTGCAAAGAGGAAATGAAGGAGATTCAATTCAATAATTTCACCTTCTATTCTATACCCACTTAGCTTGGAATAAAATCCACTGAACTCAAGGGGATTGTTTCCCTGGGTTGCACTGTCAATTTTAAATCTTTCCAACGTGAGTTTTTCAACCTTAGCCCAGTTGTTGTGCCTCACAGGGTCGTTGTGAGGATAAAATGTGAGAGCTTCCTGTATTGCTACCCTGAATTCCTTGTGGGAAGGACAACACACTAACATCATAAATTATATTTTGAGAGTTCTTATGGAGCTGTGTTCTCATATCTCTTCCTCCATAGGGCAAATGAGTTGATCTTGGGCCAGTAAAATGGTAATTTTTCACATGTTGTGCTTATGTGTTTACTTCGTTTCTGCCCTGGAGATAGAGGGTAAGTACAACAAAAACATGGGACGCGGGTGGCGCTGTTGGTTAAATCACAGAGCCTAGGACATGCCGATCAGAAGGTCAGCAGTTCGAATCCCCGTGATGGGGTGAGCTCCCGTTGCTTGGTCCCTGCTCCTGCCAACCTATCAGTTTGAAAGCACGTCAAAGTGCAAGTAGATAAATAGGTACCCGTCTGGTGGGAAGGTAAATGGTGTTTCCATGCGTTACTCTGGTTCGCCAGAAGTGGCTTAGTCATGCTGGCCACATGACCCGGAAGCTGTACGCCGGCTCCCTCGGCCAATAAAGCGAGATGAGCACCACAACCCCAGAGTCGGTCACGAGTGGACCTGGTCCCTTTACCTTTACCTTTACAACAAAAACAAAATGTGTACACCTGTGAATTCTCTAATATATTTGAAAGCGAATGAACACACATCTGTCAATCTTTGAAAGTCCGTAGACTTTTGCCCACAGGATAGCATCTATTACTTTGTTTCAGCCATAGACTTATTATACTTCTACAGACTTTCAAAGATTGACAGACGTGTGTTCATTCGCTTTCAAATACAGTATGTTAGAGAATTCACAAGTGTACGCATTTTGTTTTTGTTGTACTAAATCATGTAATGCAATAAGAATTGCAGTGCTATCTAGTAAACTGGTCTTTGTGTTGCTTGTATTGTTTGTTGTGTTAAGTTTGCAACACGGGGGTTTGTTGTTCTGTACTGGAGATAGAGGGTGGCATCCTAACCATGGGAATGGTTTACTATTGGATCAGAGTAGATTGGCTGAACTGAGAAGATTGAGAGAAACCAGTTTTTTGCTCTCTGTAACTGAAAAGCATAGAGGTTATTTGGAGGGAAGAGAGAGCAATCAGTGTACATTTACATGAGTTTAATAACTGGAAATACAGAAATCATCTGAATCCAGGTACTTCTTCATACCATCATACCTGACTTGTCATGTGGGGACAGGCCCAGCCACTGCAGAACATAGGCTGTCTCCAGGCTAGCCCAGTTCCCACCTACCTTTGAGCCTTCCCTGGAGGCAAGACAACACCTATGGGGACAAGCTGAGTCCTGCTGGGGAAAGAAGAACACCTTATCTCCCCACCAAATCCCAGCCTCCATAACTGGAGACAAACCTTGCCAACTGCAGAGGGCACAGGAAACTTTTTCAGCCAGAGGGACACATTGACTCTCATAGGCAATCTTCTGGAGCCCACATGCGGGCAGTGGGTGGAAGCAGTGGCAACAGTAGGCAGAGCATCGGATGTAGTTGTTTTACCTGCGGACAGTAGGACATGCATTCAGCCATGCAAAAGTCAGAAGTTTACATACTGCTCTCTCCACCCAGGCAAGCCAGAGGCATTGTCGTAGCTGAAGGACACTCCCAGTCTGGCAAAAGGGCAAGGAGCAGGGCTGGTGAGGACATAGGAAGGGGTTTGAGGCTATGGAGGAGTCCAAAGGTCCAGGTAGTCTGTATCTCTATACTGACTGGCAGCAGCTCTCAAGAATTTCACACAGGGAACTCTCCTAATATTACTTGCGGATTCCAGGAGTCGAACCTTTTGCAGATGCTCTGCCACTGAGCCACAACCGTACCCTGGAATTGTTTGGCTATTGTTTCTGAACTCAGGTGTCCTGATCAGGTATCCCAGCTGCACATCCACCCAAGAACTAATCAAGAGCTAAGGATTGAATGATCTGACATTGCTGGCAGTTCTTTTTTTGCAGTTCTTTCATACTTTCAGCCTCACATTTCATCAGGGAAAGGGGTAGACTCTGGAGGGAAGTACTGCCTACAAAGCACTTAAGCTAGCTATCCTGTAACAGAGCAATCTTGATCCCACTGGCTTCAGATTTCCAATGGCTTTGTATATTGCATTGCAAGCCTCTTTTCACATTCACTTTATCAGGCCTGCACCCTCACTTGTCACCCCTCCGGCAGCTCCCGGGGTGCAACATGACTGCCACAGGAGGGAAGAGCATTCTTGTGATCAAATCCTGCTTGCAGGTGTGGCGTTTGCCTGTTCTTTTTAAAAATGTCTGTACAGGGGGAGATAAAGAGTTAATAGGTAGACCAATAGAAAAGCCAAAGGCGGAGCCTACCTGTTTATAAAAGGGCTTAGCCCGCGGTTTGGGTTGGTTGGTTTTAGTTGGTTGGGAAAGGCAATTGGAAAAGCAGTTGGCAGACAGTTGGAAATAGAGGGGCAGTTGGTTCTTGTGTGAGGGGAGGTAGAAGAGTTAGAGACAGGATAAAATAAGACTAAGAAGGTAAAGAATAACAATCTTTTGAATGCAGTTAAAGTTTATTTGTGTTTGCAGTAAACTGCACTCTTCTTTGTTAATTTAAGAACCTGACTGAGACTAAGTGATTTACTGGGGAGGAGCTGGTTGGTGGCAGCGGATTAGTGGTGTATGGGTCAATAGTCCGTGAGCTGACTGGGGGCTCCGTATGAACGCCACACAGGTTTCCACACTGGCATCTAGTTAGCTGCTTTGAGAACAGGATGCTGGACAAGATGGGCTCGTCTTATGATCTCATGCCACTTTAAGGGTCATGGCTTCCCCCAAAGAAACATGGGAACTGTAATTCATTAAGTGTGCTGACAGTTGCAAGGAGGTGTAGTGGAAAATAAACGGTTAACCCAAGGAGGCATAGGTGGCCTTGTGCAATTAACCCTTAATAAAGGGTTTCACCACTCTCCTAAGCTCAGCAGTAGTGATTCCTGCTGACTTGATTGCTTGCAGGAATGCTCCTTGCGCAGAGATAACACAATTGTAGATTAATTACTTTGCTTGCCTGCTGGCCTCAATCATGAGATCATCCACCCCCCCCAAAAAAGCCAGGTGAAGGTAGCTTAACAATCAAGCTGGGTGAAGTTGGTTAAGCAATTAAGCCTCATGACTTGGGGTGGACAAGGGTATTAAAAACCATAGGGTCTGAGCCAGAGAGAGAGAAGGTTTGATGCAGGCACAAACTGATGTAGGTGTTGCATAGCCTGGCTAGATGAAGCTCTACTCTGCTGCTATGTCCCTGGGGCTCCCAGCAGCTGAAAGGAGGGGTTGCTATTTGCCTAATCTATTTTCTTCTTGTGCGAGATAAGCCTGCCGCTTGATAAATTTCAGACTTTCTTCACTACTTGTGTGCTGCATTTGCTTCAGAAATCCCTCAAAAAAAAAAGGGGGGGAACCAACCCCTTTTTGCCTTTGGCAAAGCAGGGGGCCACTGTGACTGTTAAAGTGGCATAAGAGTGCTTGCAATGCATGGTGTGGATGTGACCTTTCTGAGCCTGGCTTCCTGCTTTGCCATTGCTGGCTTGGCTCCTGCGACGTTTCCAGTCTGCTTGTTGTCACGTTGCCATTCCACTTCTCAGACACTCTTCAACCCATCCTCACCCCCAACCTATTTGGCTCAACTCCCTCGTTCCTCATCTGGAACTTGATTCTGGACAGAGCAGCTGTTCCCCAGATTCATGGCTCTTAAGCCTGTCAACCATGTCCACTGCCTTCAATAGGTTCTTGCCATGGTTGCTGATGAGGCGGTATTGTTCTGCACACTTAACAGGGGGGAAAGCACGATAGAAGTGAACTTAGAAGGAGGGATGCTGGGGAAATTCAGTTTAGTTCACATGAAAAGGAGAGGCTACCAGACTTGTACTTTTTGAAACAATGTGTGAACTGAAATGCAGCCATCTTTTGAAGTTTTCAGCTCTCCAAATTTTGCAATGTAGTTCTTCAGCCAGGTAAAGTGTGCGAAAATGCATATACCTGGGCTAAAGAGTGCATAAAAATTGCATGTTTCAGTGAAAATAACATGCAGATTAGCAGCTCCGCAATACAATCTTAGGGACCCACTTCAGATTTGAGTAGGGTTTACAATTAGCCTTTTCTTCTTCTGAAGATATACCACAAACCAACAGGTACAGATTTTTCTTTGGGTTTTGCTGCTGAAATCGCTCATGAATGATTATAGCCTCTATCCTTTATATCAATAAGAATATTATGTTTTATCCTGGATTTCTCCCCCCTCCATATAAATTTAGTCAGAACTTTTTACCATTCTTTAAGACAGCATACATCATTAAGCGCTGGGGTCATTTGAAACAGAAATAACATTTTTAGGAGAATATTCATTTTTATCGCCCAGATTCTCCCCATTAGAAATAGTTATATTCTGCCCTATATATCTAGGACTTTTAAAATTTCTTTCCAAGTCTTCATATAATTATCCTTATAGATATTATGATTATTTGCCATCAACCACATTCCTAAATACTTCATTTTTTTCTCTATTTCCCAACTAGCAATTTCCCCTAATTTCTTTTTAACATGATCATCCATGTTCTTGACTGACATATTGGTTTTATCTTTGCTTATTTTAAAGCCTGCCAGTTTTGCAAATTCGTTTATCTCCTTTAATAACTCTAATGCACTTTCTAAGGGTTGTTCCAAAGTTAAGACTGCGAATGCTTATTGTCTGCAAATGCTTTGGTTTTATAATTTTGCTTACCCACTCTTATTCCTCTGGTTTTGTCATTGTTGCAAATAAAACTACAATTAAACACATCTAAAATATTTTAAAAGCATTAATAATATCAAAAAGCACTTGAAAATCAGGGCGTCCTTAGGGAATAAACAATCTTTTGGATACCTGGAGCACCCAACAGTTTGCTCCTCCTCTGTAGGACTTTGGATCCTGCTTGCTCCCAGTATTTAATCTACACAGGGAGCCCTCCCTGTTCGTTTCCAACCTGAGATCTGCTAGGCAAGGGAACGTCAAAGATTGATTTTGGAAACTCCCCTTTGGAATTCAAATGTGTGATGTCATTGAGCCACTCGGGCAGCTGTTGCCACTCAACACTGAAGCAGTATGCCAAAAATAAAGCATCTCAATGTGGGCAAGGGCAAGATGCCCCAGCAATTGAATGTGGCCTGTGCTTTGAAGAGGAAGGAAGCACGCAGCAACAAGCCCTCTTCCTATATCAGTGTGAAGTGGCCTGGTAAAGGCAGATGATGCTCACATAGCCATACAGCTTCCTGACAAGTGGTTGATTTTGTTGAAAAACCAGAAGGGTTAAGGTAAAGACAACTGCATGTTCTGTAGCAGATGTTCAAGTGCAAACAGCATAAGATTTGGTGACCATGAATGACACCCCTTCATTATTATTCTTATTCTTTTTGTAAACCTCTTTGAGGTTTTTGTTTTTCTTTTCCAATCAAGCAGCATTTAAATTTTATGAAATACATTTTATGAAATCATAACAATGATGAACCTACATTAATTCCCTGCCCTTCACCAGCAAGTCCCAGGTCAGGTGTCTACCATTCCAAACCCAGAGTAAACGTAAACAACAACAACAACAACAATAACAACAACAACAAGCCATTTCTCACCCCTTGCCTTTTCCTGTAAGACCTATTGCAGTCGTTAAGAGTCGTCAACAGGCTCATCTCAGCTATCTGCCAATCTCCCATTCCCACCACCCTTCTGAGTAATACCCCTCCCCACCTTCTCACTATATAGAAGGATCTGGCAACTTCTGTTTCAGTGTATCTGAAGAAGTGTGCATGCACACGAAAGCTCATACCAAGAACTAACTTAGTTGGTCTTTAAGGTGCTACTGGAAGGAATTTTTTATTTTAACAACAACACAGTTAAAACAAATCACAGTCACAGGGCTAGGTATGGAAATGCGAACTAATTATATTGATAGTATGCGGAGTTCAGTGGGAGCATGGCAGGACACCATTATTCATTTAGTTTGGTTTTAAATGTAATGGTTTGAAAGCCATGGGCTTGTCGGAACCGAGCACAAAGTGGTACAACTAGGAAAGCTCATACAGTGGCTGACACCTTCACATCTACTGTGACAAAAGTGATTCTCCACCGCCTTGTCTTAAGGTGAACAACACTGTCTTTAAGTAAACATCCTTAGGCAGTGATGGAGGAGTAGGATCACACCTGCAAGTCGTGCTCCTTGCATTTGCCGACAGATCCTCTTTGAATGAAGAAATTTTTCAACCTGCTGTTTATGGGGTAGGATGGAGACTTTCTCTCTTTAACCCCCCCCCAATACCTTTTCTGTTGTGTTGCTCTCTCATCATTCCAGGCTCCTGCCTAAGGTTGAGGAAGAGCCACCACTGCCTAAAGGGAAGAGCCTTCTTAGCTCAGTGGTAGAGCATCTGGTTTGCATGCAGAAGGTTCCAGGTTAAATCCTGGCATCTTTTTCTTTTGGTCTTTTTTTTGTCTTTCTGTCTGGTTGGTAGTAAGTCACTTTGGGCTGCCCTGGGCTGCAACTAACAAAACCTAGAGAGCCACTTCCAGGGTCCGTAGGCTCTCCCACAGTATGGACTAGAATCAACACACCTTTATCTCTAAAGCAGCTTCTCTGTCCCCAGTGCTCTCCAGAGATGATGCCTACAACTCTCAGAAGCCCCAGGGGTAAAGTGAGTTGTAGACCAACACATATGAAGGGCACCAGCTTGGAGAGGAGAATGTTAGGGGAGAGAACCAGCTCACTGTCTCTTCCACACACAAATGGAGCAAGTCTCAGCTTCTTGGTCAATGCATATCACCATGTTAGGTGATTTGCTCTCTCTTCTGTTTAGCAGTTTGGCAGATCAGTAGATGCTGCTTCACACCCTGTAATGTGGTTGTGTTGCTAAATCTAACAGGAACTGGAGATGGTATTCCACAGCCGTCTCTCATTTTGCTCTATAAAAGTGGGGTAAGGGATCCTTGCCAGTACTTCTGCCCTGTACTCGACATCAAGATGTAGACTAGGGCAGTTCCGACAGCCAGAAAGGAATGTTTCATTGTCTCATGATTCATGAAAAGCACACTTAGATGGCATGCTAATGTCCTTTTTAGGTGACAGTGGTTCATAGCAGTTTTATTTGATGGTATCCCACATGACCAGAAGGATTCACATGGCCGTGAATCAGTGGTTCACTATGAGTTGCTTTCCAAATAAATAATTTGGGGTTTGATTGTAGCCAAGAGTGACTCAACAGAAGCATTGTGTCCTGAAATGATGCCCATATGCACAAAGCAATGCGCTCCCTCCCATATCTCACCCCCTATATCAGAATTTGGCCAACAAATTGAGCCTGGGGAGCTGGATTCTCTATACTCAATGCCATTCTTTACTAGCTTAGCTGGAGAGTGAGATGCTAGCAGTACCCTACTTTCCAGCCAAACTAGAAGCAATATTCCTCCAATGCTTTTCAGCTGTCCAGCAGGTAGGTTGATTCAAAAGTTGTCCTCCCATTTTAACCTATGTCCTGGAAGATATGGCTTTCTCTCTAATTCCCAGAAACTCATGCTTTCCTGGTTTAGGAAGACCAGAAGTAAGTGTCTCATCACCTTCCACCGCCCTCACAATTTCTGTGACGTTACTACTAGCTTTGAATAATCTGGGCCTCTCCAGATGTCATTTCTAATGTGCATCAGTTATGATTTGTGCTCATGATGGTATTGGGGTGATTAAACACAATGCGCTTTCAATGCTGTTTGTGCCAGCAAATGTTTTGTGGATATACCTCTTCATTTCAAAACCATACCACCACAAATATTCCAAGTGGGATTTTTTTGTGTGTCCAGCTCTTGTTGCGCTGTAGCAAAACAGTGTCCTGCCAGAGGGCACTAGCATGGTAATCTTGGGGAAGAATCATAGCGCAACTAGCAAAGGAGAAAGATGTGTGGATGGTTCAGTATAAATCAACCACAAACAAACTTCATTACATCAGCTCAAGAATGTAGAATACAACTCCCAAAAAACCAGCCAGGAGGGTCCCTCTGTTAGGTTAGGGTAGTGTTTCCTTACTCTGTGGGTCGTGTTCTGCAAGTGGGTCACAAAGCCTGTGTGGTGGGCTTTATAAGTAAACCCAAAATAATTATTGCTTGTAATCCTTAACTTTGGCTTTATTGGCAAATTGCAGTGTTGACACTTGTAGCTGAATGTTGGAAAGGTTTGAGCATTTCACCCCTATAAATAAAACTGTGAATAACTTTAAAAGTGCTATACAGTGGTACCTCAGTTTTCAAACGTCTCTGTTGATGGACATTTCGGTTTACGATTGCTGTAAACCTGGAAGTAAATGCTTTGGTTTTTGAACATGCCCCGGAAGTCGAACATGCCACGCGGCTTCCACTGAGTGCAAGATCCTGAGGCCTAGCTGTCGGCTGTCGAGTTTTCAGTTTTCAAATGTTTCAGAACTCGAATGGTCTTCTGGAACGGATTACGTTTGAAAACCGTGGTGCCAATGTAAACATTTCAGCCTGTTCCACATTAATAGGGGCATTAAGTAAATGTTTGCTTGGATCCCTTAACTAATGGGATCTGCAAACTTGCAATCAAAATGTAGGAACCTGCAACTGCTGAAGACCTAAAGTCCAATATTCAAGTGACAATAAATCAATTGGCCACTGACATAGGAGTCAACTCCTAAGGGCCAAGGTTTCTTCGGGGCCACCCCATAAAATATTTGAGGTGCCTCCTCCCAAAAAATTGAATGGGCATGAATGGGCTTGTGTATTTGAATTGGTGAGAAGGGATCTCGAAGAAGGCATTCCACATACCACACCTATGTGTGCATACAAAGCCACAAATATATGTAATGTAGGTGTCAACATGTCGTTATATATGAGGAGTGGGTGAGAAGTCTCCATCTAAGAGCAAACAAATCTGTTTAGACTGATAACTCTTCAGCCTTCTCTTGGATTCTACATGTTTGTTGCCAGTTCCAGTTGCATATCCAAGGACTCATGCTTTAATTATCAGCATCCTGCTTTCCACAAAAGAATTGGAGGAAGAAGCTTCTGTAAACTATCCGCTGACTTCTGTTTCACCCAAGATCTCCCACCCATTTTCTACACGAAGCTCAAGAAGTTTACTTTTAACCTTTCTCTTGGTAACCTTTTGGCTGTTTACCTGCGAGCAAGTCCTGCCAAACTCAGCAAAACTTAACTTTTGAGCAAACTTATATATGTTTGGGCTGCATCTATAGGTTCATTCTTGTGGAGACCCGATGAAGCTGAATGTTGGAAGATTCAGGGCAGATTAAAGAAAGTACTTCTTCGTGCAGAACATAGTTTAAACTATGGAACTTTCTCCCACAGGAGGCAGTGATGGCCGCCAACTTGGATGGTTTTAAAAGAGGCTTAGACAAATTTGTTGTTGTTGTTTAGTCATTTAGTCGTGTCCGACTCTTCGTGACCCCATGGACCAGAGCACGCCAGGCACTCCTGTCTTCCACTGCCTCCCGCAGTTTGGGCAAACTCATGTTTGTAGCTTCAAGAACACTGTCCAACCATCTCATCCTCTGTCATCCCCTTCTCCTTGTGCCCTCCATCTTTCCCAACATCAGGGTCTTTTCCAGGGAGTCTTCTCTTCTCATGAGGTGGCCAAAGTCTTGGAGCCTCAACTTCACGATCTGTCCTTCCAGTGAGCACTCAGGGCTGATTTCCTTCAGAATGGATAGGTTTGATCTTCTTGCAGTCCATGGGACTCTCAAGAGTCTCCTCCAGCACCATAATTCAAAAGCATCAATTCTTCGGCGATCAGCCTTCTTTATGGTCCAGCTTTTATTTCCTTTCACTTAAACAAATTAATGGGATATAAAGCTATCAACAGCTACCAGCCATGCTGGCTATGTTCTGCCTCTGCGTCTGGAGGCAGTAATACTCCTGAATACTATCAAGAATGTATAACTTGCTGTTAAAATGGAATACTCAGGATGAAATGGTTAAATCAGCCATGATTAAATGGGCACAAGACATTGGCTATAACATTATGTTTGCTGACTGGGAATGGTTATGGACCACCGGGGTGAAATTCACGGCATGTAATTTGAAAGAAAATATTATGAAAATGATATATAGGTGGTACATGACCCCAGTCAAGCTTGCAAAAATATATCATTTGCCAGACAATAAGTGTCGGAAGTGTAAAGAGACTGAAGGAACATTCTTTCACCTTTGGTGGACATGCCCAAAGGTTAAGGCCTTCTGGGAAATGATCTATAATGAACTAAAAAAGGTATTTAAATATACCTTCCCTAAGAAACCAGAGGCTTTCCTCCTGGGCATTGTCGGTCAAATGGTGTCAAAGAAGGATAGAACTTTCTTTATGTATGCGACAACAGCAGCAAGAATACTCATTGCAAAGTATTGGAAGACAGAAGATTTGCCCACTCTGGAAGAATGGCAGATGCAGCTGATGGACTACATGGAATTGGCAGAAATGACTGGCAGAATCCGAGACCTGGGAGAAGAGACAGTGGAAGAGGAATGGAAGAAGTTTAAGGACTATTTGCAGAAGTATTGTAAACTGTATGAATGTTAGAATGATGCAGGATATAAAGATAACATGGCATTAGTGACATATATGAAAGAAATAAGCAAAATTGGTTTATTAGAACAAAGGTAAAATGTGAACAATATTATGCCAAGCTTAATTAACTGACAAAAAAGGGGAAAAATTGGGGGCATAATGGTTGAAATATACAATATAAAATAGGACTTGAAAGAAGGTGAAGTATTGCTGAACAAGATTTTCTAAATGGGAACACAGAAAAGGGAGATGCGAGGGAGTCAAGAAAGAAGGTTATGGAAATAGCATTTGAGAAACTGAATTTCTTCTTTTTGTATGTCTATTATATGCTTTGTTTTTTCTTTTTTCTGTATGCTTTGCACGTTTTTCTGTTTTTTTTTCCTGTATTGAGTGTAATGGTGTTGGTTTTTTTTCTTTTTCTGGGCGTGAGGATGAAGTTTGTTATATTGTTTAAAATCTTTAATAAATATTTTATAATAGTAAAAAAAAAAATTACTCCTGAATACTAGTTGCTGGAAACTGCCTCCATTAATGTTATGAAAGAAGCATGGGGTTGAGACCCCTGGCTTTCCCAAGTAGCATCTGTTTCTACCCTTAACACGACCGCCAAGACCAAATTAATTAAACTTACCAGGAAAAAGCTGTGCTGTTGAGAGAACAGCCCTTCAAACATTTCAGAGAAAGGAGCATTTCAGGATATGACAATGGTTTCTAGGAAGGCCATTCTTTATTTTCACTGACCGATAGCAGAGGGATTATGTTCCCCCAAAGATCTCCACATCTGTCCTCCCATATGCTTTTTTGGCTTACCCGTCAAACTCCACTATATTTTTTTTACAAACATTTCTCAGCAGAGCAGATTATAGAGGATGGGATTCTTGGCAACGAAGCCATCACATTTCCAAAGAAATGCATCTCTGCTGTAAATAAGGAACACAATAGACTATGGAAAACCACACAGCAGTCTTTTTTGGTTCACCACAACTCTGCCCTTTAGCATTTTGGTTCTTTGGGCAAACTGGATTCTGGAGATTATGGGACTGGCAGCCTCTCCTTAACCAACAGATCCCAATATGTTTTCAAGGCCAGAGTTAGAATGTAATGTAATAGAAATGTGTCCTAGTCTGTGCTGAGTGAAAATGCTTCTCTGTGAAAAGGGATTTGGCCATACCTCTGTGCAGGGCTTTTTTTCACCATCCGGAACTTGCTGAAACTCAGTTCCAGCACCTCTCAAGTGGGTGCCATTGCCATTATAGAAGAACAAGGGAGGTGTTCATGGAGAGTTCTGGCCAGGGGTGTAGGATGCCCTGGATGTCATCTATGAGTGGGGTGACAAAAAGGCACACAGCAGGGGGCTCGCCTTGCCAACCCTGTGTGTGATGAATGGCCTCGCCGCGCAGCTCGCCCCGCCCCCCCGGTGCACAGCATGGTCGCCACTCTGGGCTCCCATGCAGCTAACGCCGCCATTGGTTTTGGCACCTCTTTTTCACTGGCTCTGTAGAGCATACGCTTTGCATGCAGAAGATCCCAAGTTCAGTGCAGGGTGGCCAGGTATGCATTGCCAAAAAAGAGGACAAAAGTCACAAAAAAGACAAAACAGGATACATATGCAATGTGCTAATTTATTTGCATAGAAAGAATTACTATAATTTAAATAGAAACACATAAAATCTCATAATGGAGAAGATTGTGACCAGGTGACCTTTGTGACTGTTGGCTAGGTGTTCTCTGTCAACGGGCAACTTCAAAGCCCCTGCTCTTCCTTCTTAGGGTGTTTTTATCTTGCAGCCACCCTTAGATGGGCAGCCTTTCAAATAGATGACTTTCCTCTGAAAAGTAGGAAAGATGGCCACCCTGGTTCACTTCATGGCATCTTCAGTAAATGGATCTCAGCTAGAAGGGCTTTTGAAAGGCCTCTTACAGAGATCTTTGAGAGTCGCTCCAGGGTGGAACTGGGCTAGATGCATCACTGGTCTGACACAGGGTCTCTCCAGTTGTCTTTTTTATTGTGCATTAAGTTATCCATACTCCCAGCAGCTGCAGCCAAGATAACAAATGTTCAGAGGTTATGGGAGTCCAGCAACAACTGGAAGTTAGAGGATCCTCCTCCCTGGTCTACAGCCAGTAGGAATGTCCTTTGGGTTGCATCCCGGGTGGTACTGCTGGTGATATACAAGGTGGTACACAAAATCGGTGGCTAAAATCCGTGCAGTTTTGAAAGCTTCCGTCTTTATTCAAAACAGCATCCACTTATATCTGAACACAGATGATCTCAGGAACTGCCCATTTGAATCGACTGCTTGGTGTTACCAGTCGATTCCTGGTAGAGCCAGAATGTAGCAGGATCAGTTCAAGACATTTTGCTGCCTTAAGTAAATGAGAGTATTTATTTATTAAACTTGGATACTGCCCTTCCTCCGAATATCACAGGGTGGTTCACAACAGAAGAATACAAAATGAGAACACAAAATAGTACTGCAACTACGGCTGCTACTACTAATGAAAAAAAACTGATCACAGGGTCTGGGGTGGCTAACATGGGAAGAGGCGGTTCATGAGCTGTTGGGGTCCTGAGTTGTTTAAGGCTTTATAGGTCAAAACCAGCACTTTGAATTGGGGCAGCGCAATCGGGCCAGGATTATGCTTTCACCCCCATTCCTTGTGCGGAAGCTGATTGGACTGCAGCTTGATCTCATTCCAGCTTCTCTGCTGAGACAGCAGCAATATTAGGCGACCAAGGCAGGTCACAGTGTGGCACATACAGCTTGGTTTTCCAATACCTGTCTGCATCTCACTCACTACTCCACCTGGTGCCTGCTCCTTTCCTACACAAGCAAGAACAAACTCACATTGCCTGCTGGAGTGCTTTGGCTGGTTTACTGTCTGCCTGCTCAGGTAGAATAACTGTGGTTGGGTCAGGGGGGCAGAGACCCGCAACCCCCATCTACCTAATGGCCAAACCAAATGTGGATCATGTAAATCATTATAGGCTACGGAGTAATAAAGCATTAGATCAAATATGAACCTAAATTTGTCAACGTGCAAGGCTGCTTGATCAACATATTTTCCACTCGGTTTCCACTTTTGTATAGAAAAATGATAACTGATGTGTGACACTTGTTTGTCCATTTCATTTTTGCTCTGCATTTGTGAGTTTTTAAAAAAGGGAAAAGAAAGTAATCTCAGGGAGTCCACCCAACTGAAAAGTTCAAAGAACAAAAACAGGAAAAGGGTGAACATTCCCCCTCTTTTTTTTGTTTTCAAGGTCAAGGTCAAGTTGTATTATTGTGAAATTGACAAAAGAAGAAGAAAATGGACTGCAGCCCATCCCATGCCTTTTCCTGTAACTCAGAACCTTGATTCTTATAAGAAGTGGGTGAATATTTTAGGGGATTTCATAGAACTGGTAAGATTCGAACCAATGTATTCAAATTACGAAAAAGGCAATTCCGACTAAACATCAGGAAGAACTTCTGATGGTAAGAGCTGTTCAACAGTGGAATGGACTTTCTCAGAAGGTGGTGGACTCTCCTTCCTTGGAGGTTTATAAGGAGAGGTTGGATGGTCATCTGTCATGGATACTTTAGTTGATTCTTGCATTGCAGGGGGGTTGGACTAGATGACCCTCAGGGTCCCTTCCAACTCTACTATTCTATGATTCTACGAATAGCTAAGTGAAGGTTTCTTGTCTACAGAAAGTGATATCTCTGAATAGATGTTAAACCTTTGCTTTGTATGAAGCAACAAGAATATGAAGTTGTACTTCAGCAATTATAGACCACATTTTTTAAAAGCACAATAATTATCACCACATTGGAAAAGTGTAAGGTGTTGCTTTGTGAGAGAAGCACATGGGAGCAAACATACATTCTTCCTATTTATTAGGTAATGAAGAATTTAGTTTAAAAGAAGCCCAAAGAGAAACAAAGGTCATAAAACGAAGATTAAAATAAAATATATCTCACATCTTTGACATGTTGTGATCTTGGAGCTGGTTTTGGGAGGACTCTATTTTAAATTTGTAAACTATAACTCCTGTTGAGTGGTTTCTCTTGTGCATCCCATATGTGAATTAAGTCTACATTGAAGATGTGGAGGAGAAAGAAACAGGCACAAATGATGAAAGAGAAGACAAACAAGCGGGAACATCTAGGTGCAAATGTTAAGCAAGTTTCCTTCACTACTGCAGCTGCACCAATCAGTTGGAAGAACTTCAGGGGTGAGGCTGCTTTGCCCTGCCTGGCATGACTGATACTGTTTGCAGATCAACACAGTCTCAGGCTTTAAAACAAAACACAACAAAAGCATTCCATCCACGAGTACCTTTTCTCCAATAACTGCTTCTAACCTTTGGCAAGGGACATGTACAAATGGTTCCTGAATTGAATACACAAATCCAAGAACATAACTGAGGCAATAACTAATTTCAGGGAACTTAACAGTTCTGTTTAGATACAAGAAATAGCTCCAGTGTTTGTAGACTGCTGTGGCTTTGCCTCTCACCTGACCCTTGTTGTGGACTCTGCTTGCTTGGACTCTGACTTTGGACTGGATTCTGCCTTGGTTGCTGCCAGCAAGTCCCTGTTTTCTCAGGAGCCCAGTAAGAACAGGATAGTTCCTGCCACAATGGGCTCACTGCAGGCTCAAGTAAACCCTCTCAGGGCCAGTGACCAACCCCCACCTATGCTACCAAGATGTAAGTGGCCTGACTGCTAAACCACACTGGGAATTATAGCTCTGTGAATTGGAGCCTCCCAACAACTCTCAGCAAGTTTCTGGGATTCTTTGTAGGAAGCCATGGCTGTTTAGAGTGGCATTATACTGCTCTAAATGTACAGGGTGGGTGGGAGCAGAGTTTCATTACTTAGCAAAGGGTTCTTCAGCTCCACAGCAGGACTGGGAAGGTACAGTTTTCAGAGCAGAAGTAGAAGTTGGAAGGAAGGCACTTAATGCTTCTCTTATGGGGAACATACAGCCCTTCAGATGGATTACAACTCCAATCATCGCTGACCATTGTCTGTGCTGAGGATGATGGAAGTTGGGGTCCAAGAATGTCTGGAGGGTCCTAGGTTGCTCACCCCTGTCTTATGTGCTGCCTTCTACTTCAATTTCTCCCTCATCATCTTCTCTTTTCTCCAGCCCAGAACTGTGTTTCCATCAAAACCATTCATTTGGAACTGAACTAGGAGAACAGCTGTTGAGAGTTGGGGTTACAGAAGGCAATTGGTGGTGGTGGTGAAGCTTAACTGCTCTCCCTGCACTGCAGACTTTGAAGACATGCAGCAAAGCTGATGGTATAATTTCCACCCACATTCTCAGGTTTCCGTGACTGTTTTCTGCTCATCTTGTGGCCCCTGTTGATGTACTTGATTGCAGTAGGTTGTTCCTCACTGATGAACTTTGTACTCAAGGATGGGGGAAGGTATGGTAATTGTGATGGAGCTCCGATTCAGCGATGATTGGTCCTTGTCTCAGAAATATTCTGGGAAACATAATTACAATTTTTGCAATAAAAAAAGGAAATACATTCCTACAAAATTACAAGGAAGGCATTTCTTGGCAACAAATTAGCAGTAGTGTTAATCAGGACCAGCTGGTTTGTTGGCTTCCATTAAAAAAATACCATATAAAAAGGTTATTGCTTAAGGACCACAATCACTTCCAATAAAATGAAATGGACACACCCTTCTAAATGAAGAGATTCAAACTGTAATGCAGTTGTCTTGTTCACTTACCAAAATGATGGCATTGCCCTACATTGGTTAAAGAAGTCATGAACATTTCTGGCGTGGTACTTTTGGAGGATAAAAGACAGATCATTGCCTGAAGGTTTCTGAGCATACTGTTTTGCTTGGAATCAGTTTGCAAAATCTCACTAAGATTTTCTAAAATTGTAGGAAAACAAAATGTCATGAAGTAAATTAGTACAACAGCACTCTCCCCGCTTGTGGTCACCTACAATACTACACAGACACACTCTCAAATATTTCTCCAACGAAAATAGGGACGTCCCATTCCATGGTGATTTTTACTATTTATACCCAACACATCTTACTGGGTTGCCCCAGCCACTCTGGGCAGCTTGCAACATATAAATAAAACACAATAAAACATTAAACATTTAAAAGACCCTTCCCTCTACAGGATTGCCTTCATACACCTTGGGGGTCGCATAACTCCATACCTTCCAACATTTCTCCAATGAAAATAGGGACAGCCTAAGGAAAATTGGGACATTCCGGGATCAAATCAGAAAACGGGATGGCTTCTCTAAATCAGGGATGTCCCTGGAAAATAGGGACACTTGGAGGGTCTGCACAGATATCTTGGCTAGTAGTAGATGTTGATAGCCTTCTCAAGAGGCCATCTGCAAGTGCCTATTGTAAGCTTAAAATTCAACAGGGCTTGATTTAGGGAGAATAGCCTGGGAAGGATTAGCGGCTAGATTTAGGGAGAATAGTCTGGGAGAGATTTTAGAAATTTCCCTATGAATTTAGTAGGTAGGTACATACTTAGGCTAGATATAATGAAGATGGAAAGGGATTTATGCATAACCATGACCTTTGTGAGATGGAGGAAAAGGATCTGAACTTTCAGAGAAGGAGTAACCTGAGAAGAAGGAGCAGATCCCTCTGAGCAGGAAGTGGGATGGTGGTGGAAGAGATTTCATCTGCCCATAGGTTTGTGTGATCTCCTTTAGATAAGAGTATGAAAATCTGTTTGTATAGTTATGCCTTATTCTTCTAGCCACACTTACTGGCAAATGAACAATATTATTTGTTTATTTCTAGAAGGAAAGCAAGAAGGAAGGAAAATGAATGGTGGACAGTGCTCTATTTGAAGGGCTGACTAGTCCAAGTCCAGTTTAAAGATAAAGAACTGCAGGAAGGGAAAGTAGGGCCCACCAACAACTAGCACACAAATCACCAGACCACAGCCTTCCACACAATGGTGAATGTGTTGTATATCATGACATATTATTACGCACCAGGCAAAAACATTCTCCTCCTCCCAGACCTATGGCTAATTAAGCAATCTATGTTTGTGTGTGTGTGGGTTATTGTTTTAATTTGTTATTGTGGTTTGTATATTTCTGTGTTTTTATATTGTAAACCACCCTGTGATCTTCAGCTGAAGGGTGGTATTGAAATTTAATAAATAGCAATAACAACTATGATAATAAGAATAATAATGCCGCCACACATGCCCTTGTAGCAAAAAGCCCTAGATAGCGGTACTTTATTTGTCATGGTGGTGCTGGCAAAACTGAGTAACTGTGAACAGAGCAATATAGCAGTGCTGCTGCAATGGCTTGAAAAAGCACCACAAATAAGTTTAAACTGATTGTGTGGAGAAATCCCCAAGCACGTTTGCTGAATGCAGATATGTACATTTGCAAATATATACATTATATATATATTTCTTTTGCAATCATCAACTATACAACTGAAAAGGCAATGCTCTTCATTGGTCTGCCCTTCTCTGCACTATATTTAGCACAGCAATCACAGGGACCAACAGTTCCTAACACAGGAAATGCATATTTCTTGACAATCCAACATCAAGAAATTTATAAAGTATGAGTTTTATTTTTAGTTCATAGATTTTCTACAGTCATAGTCAACATTTTTTTTTTACTGTTGGTTTATATTTTGTTTCGATATATTAAAAAACCTTTGCCAATTAAAAGGGAAAAAGAAAAGAAAATCCTAGCCAACACTCAGGGTACAAAATACTGGAAGTTAAGTGTGCTTCACTCCTACTAGTCAATGCAACCTTCAAAATGGTCTTAGAGATGATTGAACTGGGTCAGCCATATGGCCTGGTTTGCACATGAAAACAAGCCTGTTTGCCTTAAACCATTCTTTAATCATAAATGTGCTTGCTTCCTGCCATGCTGTTCCCCTTGCCATTCCTCTCCTGCTTATATCGCGGCACCCAAAAAGGCCATAGTATGGCTTTCATCATCTGAACCTGGATCATGGTTTTCTTGGTTCAAACAAACCATGAGCCACAAAACAGAAAAATACAAAGAAGGAATAGAAGCAGGGCAGGGGCGTTCTTAATTAAACCATGGTTGAAGACAACCTGTAGCCTATCATGATGAATGAACAAGACCATTGTGTGGGGATAGTTCTGAAAGACACTTACCTGGGTGCATGCTTTATATAAGGGACATCCTGTTTAAAAGGTTCTTAGCCCATTTGGTGACTGATAAATTTGGAGCATTTGCACATGAACATGGCTGCCATCTGGGCCACAGAATACTGGCATATAAATGCTGCATATGTATGTCTTACAACTCAGATAAATGTAATGCCTGGTGTTTGGAGTACCTGCACAGGTAGATCCTTTTGAGTGGCCTCCTAAAGGTGGCACCATATGCAAATCAGACCTCAAAGAGATGTACATGTGCTAAATATTAAGTACATTTGACTGGGCACTGATAACAGGCACTCTTGCTTGGCTCCCAGGCCTAAATAACAAAGTTAAGAAAAACTGTGTTTTCATCGTCTCCCTTCTGTTTCCACAGCACATTTGCTAGCACTTTCCCAATATATTATTAAGTTAAATAAATGCCCCCAATAGATTGCTGCGATAAGTGCTGCATGAATTTTGAAACAGTCTGTTTGCTAACTCTCTCATTGACAATGGATTGGAAAGCAATGTGTACAAATGTTTTTTTATCTGCCAGTTGTTGGACGGCCCGGGATTCTTCAGCTAATTGTCGCTGTTTGATTTGCAGTGTGATTGGCTAAGTGTTTCCGCGAGGCTGGGTTCCTTCTGGCTTGGAATGGCAGGCAGGACTCGGCTTGTTCGGAGAGGCTCTGCTGACAGCACTGGTAAAAAAGAGTACAGCAAATTACTCTGAGAGAGTCCTGCTTTGGGGGATTTTGTGGTAAGTGCTGGTGGGAGAACAGAGGCGCCAGTCCGTAAGGAGTTTAAAGACAACGACTTCGTCTCCTTGACACCCTGAGAAGCTTGGCTGGGTGGTAGCTGGGCTGGAAGAAAGCAAAGAGAGAAAAGTAAGAGAAGAAACCAAGAGATAATGCAGCTTATCAGATGTATATTTTTTAGTGCATTCTAGTGGGCTATGCTGCAGGCAATATGTATGTATGACTTGCTCATAACTGCTTTAAGATGCACCATTGTAATACTGGCATTCTGCTCCTCTGCCAAACTGTTATACTATGCATGCTTAACACTTCAACTGTTCTTGCTTTCCATGGGCAGACTGGGTACTTGCCTCTTGCAAACCACCAAGGCAACCTCACTCCTAATTTTGCATATATGCTAATTAGGACTGAACTGGTTGTGATGAAGAAGCAGACCCTGGAGTTGTACTGGACAGCTTGATGAAGATGTCAACCCAGTATGTGGCTTTTGAATTGAGATCATGATATGTGGAGGGGTAGGCGTGTCTGACATCCCCTTATAATTCTCTATCTGTAGCCTCATCTAGAATGTCACAACACAAACTAAAGTTGAGCATAGACAAAACTGAATTCATTCCTGTTCTGTGGTGGCTCCCTGTTTGTGGAATGCACTCCCTAGGGAGGTTCTCCTGGAGCCTTCATTACATATCTTTAAAAGGTAAAGGGTAAAGGGACCCCTGACCATTAGGTCCAGTAGTGGCCGACTCTGGGGTTGCAGCGCTCATCTCACTCTATAGGCCGAGGGAGCCAGCGTTTGTCCACAGAAAGCTTCCGGGTCATGTGGCCAGCATGACTAAGCCACATCTGGCTAACCAGAGCAGCGCACGGAAACGCCGTTTACCTTCCCGCCAGAGCAGTACCTATTTATCTACTTGCACTTTGACGTGCTTTTGAACTGCTAGGTTGGCAGGAACAGGGACCGAACAACGGGAGCTCACCCCGTTGCAGGGATTTGAACCACCAACCTTCTGATTGGCAAGTCCTAGGCTCTGTGGTTTAACCCACAGTGCCACCCACGTCCCTGTGGGCTCCAGGCAAAAGCGTTTCTCTATAGCCAGGCCTTTGATAGATTGAACAATCTATGGCCTTTAAAATGTGCTTGTGAGAGTAGGGGGGAGGGGTATTGGTTTGCTTTAGTTAGTTTGTTTTGTCATGTATTTTGTGAATTGATGTTGTGAACTGCCTGTGATTTTCGGATGATACAAATTTAAATACAAATTTAATAAATAACATAAACTTAAAACCTTCTTTCCTTAAACTTCTTCTAATAGCTCAGTTATGTTTTACAAGTACTCCTTTTGCTGCTGCTGCTCAGTCTTGATGTTTTAGTTTATGCTGATCTACCTTTTCATCTATACATTAACTGTTTTGCAATGGATATGCCTTTTTAAAAAAACAACAAAACCAATATTACAAATATTTGGCCAGCTTTATTTTGATATGGCTGAGAATAGAGGTCAAATTATTCTTGCTTCTAAGGCTCTTCATTTTCTCCAACCAAATGCACAGCAGCCAATAATGAACACTTTATTTGCTGAGTGTGGCAATTACTTCTGCCTATAGTTACATAAGCAAGTTTCCTTTACCGGGGAGTGAAAGGCATTTGAGTTTGGTTTATTTTCTGCTTCTTTGCAAAACAAATCCCTCCACTCACACCAGAAGTCAGAGCCAAATTAGACATGACACTAATAATTGCATGCAATTAACTGTATGTAAATAGTTGCAACAGGGAAAGTGAGGAGCTTCAGGAATACGGCAAGCAGAGAAGGAAAGTAAAGGAAGGTATAATTCTGTCTCTGTTACTCTCCTTATAACATTAAAACCAAAACGCTCAGTCTGAAGTGGCTGTCCACATTTCAAGGGATGCTGCCTTTGGTGCTAAAGGTACTAAACATCCCAAAAGCAAATAGCAGCTTTGGAGGGGAGATATATTTATTTCTGTTCAAGGCCTTCCTCCAAAGCAGGGGTGCCCAGCCAGTGGCCCCCCAGATGTTGTTGGACATACTCATCCCTGATCCCTGGCTATGTTTGCTGGGGCTGATGGGAATTGTAGTCCAGAAAAATCTGGAGGACCGCAGATTATGCACCCCTGCTCCAAAGAAATGTGGAAATATCATTTCCTGAATCATTATTCTCTTTTTATGCCAATTCTACTTGTTATAAACACTGAATAACATACTTCTCTTTTGCAGTTCTATTTTTAAGTGGTTCCTCTTTACTTTTTACACCCATTCTATTTTGTTTTTCTTTATATTTTACCGTTAAAAAGTTCAGGTTTTAAAGTTTTCTCCTAAGCTATACAGCTTTCCACCCCTTCTCTTTTTGACTTTTTAAAAAATCACTATGTCTTTTTGTGGGGTTCACTTATTATAATATACATTTAAACCTGAATTTAACTTAATTCAAATTCTCTCTGTCTTGGCAGGAACCCTTTCTCCATAGTAGGAAATGGCTAGAAGTTTTATCTTGATATGCCTTTACTAATCAACATTGTGCTTAATTTAAAAGGTTCTCAGCTCCTCTAATCAACTAATCAAAAGGCAAGTCACACATTGGCTCTTATCGGGATGTGGTTTCAGGCTGACTGTTTTTAAATTATGTTGCTCTGACAGCTAGTATTGCCTATTTTTTTCAGATCGCAGTACAGTTACCCATTATAGCTTCAAAATGTGATTCCTGTTTGTACAACAGAATAATTATTAACTTGGGAAACGTTTTTAAAAACAACCCAGAAAAGCCATGCAAACATTGTGCTCCAAATAGAGTGCTTCTGCTAGCTGATATTTTGCCTCACCACTTGCTACTGTAAACCACTGAAGCAACGTGCTGACTACTGGGGGAAATTGAGTTTGTGGTAAACTACTGGAGAAATCACTTTGTTTGCAGGAGTTTTAAGTGATTCAGACAAAAACACCAACGTTTGTTTTGAACATTTTCCACCCAGCCTTTCAACATTACAAGGTCTATACTGTACTACAATATAGTATAGCCTGCTATTCCTACACTGCAACAGGGATTTATTGGTGCACAGTACTGGCTCTGATAGTAAGAAATAAAGAACGACCGCTCCCCGCTTAAAACGGGGGGCGCCTTTTGCATGGACGCGTGCAGCCCTAGATCTGGAGCGGCCCCATCAGCATAGGCTTGGCTTTGCCCTTCCCTCAGGTGGGATACCTGGAGGTCTCCGCCTACCTCAGTCAGTTGTCCAATCCCACCTGGGGGAAGCGTTGCCAAGGAGACCAGGCCAGGTAGGGGAGGGATTACCTGCCCACACAATAGAGGGAGGATCTTACCTGGGAATCCTCACTTGGCTCCAGAGCTTCTCCCACCCTACCCATCCTCAGTTAATGTCTTCTTTTGCAGGTTAACTTTTCTTCATAGGTTTTGCAGGTTAACTTATCTTCACAGGTATGCGGGGGTTGCTACATTAAGGTCGCTGTTAAAGGGCCGGAAAGGAATTTCCCTGCATTGGCAGGTTTCGCTTTTCCTATAGCAAAACGTCACAACTTTGGCCGTATCAGGCCTTGGGCGGAATCCTTTAGTCCATCTTCCTCTTTGCGGTGGCGATACCAGGGTTCCCCGTTAAAGGGGTTTCTGAAGGGAGGCTTTGACAGTACGCCAAAAGGTCGTCATTGCTCTCCCCTGCGGCGGCACAATGGGGGCGGCTATCTCTGCTTGAACATATGTTCTCCAGAGCCGGCCAATCCCCCCCCCCACTGGATAACCCTGAAGCTCCCTAGGTCCCCGGCTTGGGACTGGGGAGGGAGAACGCCCAATGCCTGAGCCAAGGTCTACCCACATTTGAAATTTAATAAAGTTGTGGCCAATTTAATCCCATAGCACGTTGTCTTGAGTCGTTATTCCACATGATGGGGGGGGGGACCGCTCGGGATCTGGGGACTCCGCCTGTCCACGCAATAGGATAAGCAATGGTCACAACCTAACGCAGTTCTGGGAAACCTTTGGCCCTCCAGCTGTTGCTGAAATACAGCTCCCAGCGTGATGGAAAAGTTTGTTTTTGCTGGGCAGGTTGCTTCACCAAGTGTTTTCTTTTTCCCTGACAGCAAATGGCTAATGAATGGCAGCTTATGATTGGCCTGGGTTCCAGGAGGGGGAGTTGAAAAGGAGAGGATATGGAGAAACAGTTTTTGGCTGGGATAGAGGTTGGGAGAACAGGTTGGGAGATAGGGAGTGAGAGGAGAGAGAGTTGGTTCTGGATACTGTAGAAACATCCACACTGAGGAATATATCAAAAGCTAGAGAAAGGAGTCTCTGAGCTTAGAGTGAAGGACAGTGTGTGGTGTCCTGTGAGAGTAAGAGGCCAGGAAGGAGCCTGAGCCTGAGCCAGGAGAAGCAGAAGCTGTGAGGATACAGTCTACTTAGGACTCATTCCAGTCAGGAGGGGGAGAGATTCTTCTACAAAAAGAGAAGATTCCCAAACCCATAGCTGTCAACTTACAGATTTGAAAATAAGGGACCAGCAGCCTCAAAAATAAGGGATCAGCAACCAAAATAAGGAATTTTGGTTAACTTATACATAAATCCGGCACTGATGGAGCCATGCTTTTGCTGCGACTGACTGTGTTTTGCAGGGGGTTGGACTAGATGATCCTAAGGGTCTACAACTCTGACCAAAGAAGAGTGGCAGACAAAACTGATGAACAACGTCGAGATGGCAAAGCTTGCAGGCAGAATTAGAAACTAGGAAGAGGACCTCTTTAATAAAGAATGGGGAAAGTTTATAATTTATTTGAAAAGCTATTGTAAAGAGTTACATACATTGGTAGGAGTAGGGTTGTAAAAGGGGTGTGTAACTGACAGGAAGTACCACCTTGTTTAAGAACCAAAGTATTAAGAGGCAACAACTGTGCAACAACTGAGGAAGAACTGAAGTGAAAGAACAATACAATCTGAAGTATCCTATGTTTTACCCACATTGTGTCATAAACTTCCTTTGTTTAATAAAATCTTTCTTGTTTATTTGATCAAATCCTGCCTGAGACTCCAAATTATTAAGTCTTCCCTCACACAAGTCCCCCATAAGATAATCTGGGGTAGTTTGTAAGAATTTGGGTAATTGGTATTCTGTGAGGTGGGTGCACTATATTTAAGTGAGGGCAGGCCCAACGGCGCCGGGGAGAAAAGTGCTGTTGCGCCATCTCACCCTCAGCTCCAGCAAGTGTGGCCAAAAGTCAGAGATGATGGGAGTCACAGTTCAGCAACATCTGGAAGGCCAAAGCTTCCCCACACCTGACCAAAATCTTTGCAGAATATTTTTTAGATGATCTGGATTAAGCATTTTTTGGGGGGCGGGGGATGAGGAAGTGGCCAGTAAACCATCATTTTTTACAGATTACACATAGATAATACTCTTACCTTTCTGAACACAGTGGTTTAGTATGGGAGCCAAGTTGTTCCGAATGGGTGTTAGTTCTTTTACTTTGGGTCGTTCTAGAATTGCTTGTTGAAAGCTTTTCCCTGAAATGGGAGGAAAATACAGACACACAAATTGTGTTTGTTTTGAAAAGACACTGAGCCTAACAAGGGTGGGATATGGGGGTGAGGGCAGGGGGGAGAGGAGGGCCGACACTGATTCTGTAAGCCCCTTTCCTTTCTCTCACCTCCCAAGTGATCAACAAAGCAGTATTATCCTACATGCAGATAGTGCTGCTGTCTCCCTACCAAAGATCAGGCATGGTTTATCTTGGGGAAAGGCCATAAGGAAAAAGAGTTACAAGAGAAAATAAGAAGAGACCTGCAGGATCAGGTTAAAGACCCATCCAGTCTAGCATCCTGTTCTCACAGTGGCCAATCAGAGACATATAGCAAGAAGGACATGAGAACAGCAGTATTCTGCCCACCTGTGATTCACAGCAATTGGCATTCAGAGGCATAATGCCATCATGGCTAGTAAACACATCCTAGACCCACTAGCTAGCATAATAAAAATCACATGCAATTGCTCACATTACATCTAGTTTGGCCTTAAATTTCAGGAACTCCGTAAGAGCTTTGCAGTGACAGCAAAATATGGGCTTTTTAACCCGTGATGAACATGTACCCCAACCGCACTTTAGGTTTTGTGATACCTTGTAAGATCTGCACCCTGAACAACAGTCCAGTGCTCACCAGTTGTGATACTAAAATGTACCAGGATGGCCAATTTTTGCTATAGAATGTGAGCCAAGGAACTAGTTCTCAGTAGAGATCTCACCAGTGTAAGCTTTCATGAGTTTCCATTCCAATTTTTGAAAGTATCAATTGAAATATAACAGATTGTGCATGCTTGAGCCATGATATTCATGAAAGCAATCCAAGAGAAATTGCCTGTGCCAGTGGTAAAACTGTGTAACACATAATCCCACAGCACTAACCACAGACACTGTCATTGGAATAAATGCCAGTTCTAAATCCAGTAAGTGTTCATTTCTAAAAACACAAACCAGAAGCCATTCCAGATGCCTTGCAGATACACACAACCATTTGCTATTATTTTGTGGTTGTGTTTTATGATATACAGTGGTACCTTGGTACTTGAATGGCTTGGCTCCTGAAGAAATCGGCTCCTGAACACCACAAACCTGGACGCAAGTGTTCTGGTCTGTGAACATTTTTCAGAAGCCGAACATCCAACACGGCTTCCGCTTGAGTGCAGGAAGCGCCTGCAGCTAATCAGAAGCCACGCCTTGGTTTTCGAATGGTTTCAGGAGTTGAACGGGCTCCCGGAACGGATTAAGTTCAACAACCAAGGTACCGCTGTATATTTAAAATATTCAAACTCATCCATCCCAGCTAAAAAACCTGGCTAGGGAAATGAAACAGTTATTACCAGGTTCCTAATAACTGTGAAGTTTGGTGCCAGATGACTAGAAAGAAGGATGGTATTTCACAAATGGGGACAAATTAGTACATGTGCAAATCCGCCCCCCATTAATTTAGATATCTGTATGGAATAAAGGCTTACATTGTAACTTGGCCATTCATGCATGATGGTAATAGACTGTAGCGCTAAATTAAGAATTTGATTATTAAAAACAAAACAAAACTGTAATTTTTATTACTGAAAAGTAATATAAAACAAATGAAATGGTATTATAGTAATGCTATGGCTAGACCAGTGCTTGGAGCGGATCTGGCCTTATTTGAAACAAAACTATCCTACTTCCTTGATCCCCTCGTTTGAGTATTGGGAACTAAAAGAGTATATGAATTACGGTACTATGTCCAGAAAGGGGACGGATGACGAATGTGTGGAAGAGAATGATGTGAACTGTGTGGGGTTTATTCATTCTCACTTCTGAAGAAAAAAGCCACAGTTCAGCTTAATAGGGGCTTGACTCTTCAGTATGGAAACTGTCATACTGAGAGCAATAAGCACAGCTCTGACTGCTGCATGTAATGATGCCATTCTAAGCACTTATGGGCCTTCGTGGACCACATGCAATAAATACAGAGGGGGGGGGGAATACCTGATGGAGAATTGGGCAGGTGGGGAAGATGGGGAGGGCACAACAGCACATGACTGGATCTTTCCGGGTACAATCCGTCTATCAGTTTATTATCAGAAGGCATTGCTGTCCAGACTTTACATGTGAGTATTTGGTTGGTGTCAACTTTCCAAGGATTGTCCAGGGTTTGACGGCTGCTCCTCTGATCTGACAAATCATGCTCACTTCTGCTTTTTTGGGACCGGTGTACAAAATGGTGGATGTCAGTACCCAGATTCATGCTAGGGGTTGTCGTGTGAGAAGCTGTTAAAAAAGAATGACCCACAGTAATGGGCGGGAGACTCTGGGCTCTTATTGGTGGAAGGCCATTGCAGTCTGAGGGGTTATTCTCTGAGATGAGGTACTTCTTGGTGTCCGCGCTTCTTCGTTTGAAGTCAATCGCTGTGACACATTCCTCAGAGGAACCTTTGCAGCTGGCATCCATAATGCAGTCAAATGTGGTGATAATGTCATCCATCTCCGAGGTTTCGTCCCTCTGAGATCTCTCTCTTTCTTGTCTTTTGGGTTTGACTTCCAATCATCCTTCTTCTTTTTGCAGAAGATTTGGTTAAGCATGCTGAATTTGCCTTCTTTCTTCAGGAATTTATTGTTCTGGTTGGAAACTTGATGGACAAACTCAGATCTTTAAAGAATAATAAAAACAACAACAATAATAAAAAATAAATCCATGGTGAGAAAACTATAGGGCTATAGACACTCTACTTAAAAAGCAAAAACAAAACTTGAGACTTTTGGAAAAATATTTTTAATTAAAATACTATTAAATAAACACTGTCACCCATCATACCCATATTTAAAACATGTAATTCTGCCCACAAATTTATATCCCAACTTTTGCAATTTTCACAAGGTCATATACTTCTATTCTCAAAAATCAGGTTTAACAATACACATTATGTTTATTATTATACAACACCAATTTATCTGCACACACACAAAAACACACACAAACATACTGAACATACAAAAAGTAATTCAGAGTACTTTAATTCTACCTCTGTTCCTTTAAAAACTAATTTCTGTCTAATATATTTAATCACAGGGATCCATGTCTGTAGGTTACTTTTTGCAACATAATCCTGTTAGGTCTTTCAATATAGCTGTTAATTTAAGAATTTCAGTCCATTCCCATAATTTGTGCAATAGTTACTTCCTAGACTTAAAAAGGATGTTTCTACATTTCTGCATATAAAATTCTTGCAATAGTGAAAGTACACAGAATTAACATTCATTTTTCAACTGGTATGCTATTTTTAGACCTATTGCTATGTCTGCTAAGTCATGATAAACATATATCCCAGCAGCATTCTCCAATATTCGAAAAAAGTTTATCTTAAATAAAATGTTACACATAGATAAAGCTGAAGCTCGCAAACTGGTTAAGAGAACCAGCTACATTTATACAATGGGAGTAGGTTCTAGTTTTAACTTTAAAAAACCCCACCAACCAACCAATATCCTAAACTCTGTACGGTTGCAGCAAGAGGATTGTTCTCAAAGTAGTGAGCTTCTGCTAAACCTTTACAGGAAGTGTACTGCAGTTTGCTGAAAATTTATCGGAAAAGAGGCTTAAACATTTTCACTCTCACACTTCACAGCACAGGAAAGGCGGCTAGTTGTAGTCATTAACCGGAGGGTGGGGAAGGGCAGAGAAATGTAATATTCAGAAGACTGGGGGAAAACATTGCTAAATTTCCACCTTCATAGATGACTGTCCTCAAAAATGGAGAGCATATCGATACAAAAGGCACAGAGGATTCATAGTGCATTGCCATTTAGTAGGGCAGTTGTGTGATTGTTACATCTTGTATCCAGAATGATTTTTTTCAGTACATAGTGGTATTTTAAGGAAAACCATGAACCTCTTTTGCAAGTGAATTTGGCAATAATCCAGAACAAACGGACGACCACCACAGCTCTAAGGTAGTACCTAATGATGATGTGATAGACTCCTTGGGTATACATAATTTTGCCTGCTTCAGTTGATCTCTGGCAAAACAGGCTTTGCAGGTGCTTGAAGTACTACTAAAACCTGCAAAACATGTTTGATCAGAAACTATTAAGGGAGAGAAAAAAATGAATGTGCATGCAAAGGTAGATCTCTCAAACTGCACTTAGATATCCAAAGAACTTTCTTTTATATATAGTCCATGACTCTTTGAATGTGATACTGTATGTATCAGACTGAGTATTATGTAAACTGAAACCTAATCTAGGGTTTGTTTGTTCTGAACTTAATTTAGAACAGTGAACAAAGACTGCATGACTAGCTGATTCTAGTCTCACAATTCCAGTTCAGATTTATAACCTGCCCTTGCTCAGAGATTCCATTGATAGGACTCATTAGCTGAATCCTTCCTGATACCTTTGAAGCAGATTTGTAGCACATTTCTCCCCTCAAAGAATTATTGGCACTGTTTGCTAAGGTTTCTGGGAACTGTAGCTCTGTGAGGGGTAAACTACAGTTCCCAGGATTTTGTGTGTGCTTTAAATGTATGGTGTATATAAAGCTTGGGGTTGCAACTACAAACATATAAAGCAAAAGGTACATTTTTGTTTTATATGTGCGGCACTGATGTGAGAGGAAGGTAGCCTTGTTTGTGTTCACTACTTAAACATTAATAAAACCAGTGCCTTTCTCTGATGGAAAGCTAGAGGACTCTCCAGTCAGGAAGTGCAACAAAAACATTATCGTCTCTTTTAAACAAGAGCAAAGCAGCACCAACTCCTGACTCCACCCCAGGGGTCAGGAAACTGTTTCAGCAGGGGGCCAGTCCACTGTCCCTCAGACCTTGTGGGGGGCCGGACTATATTTTTTTGGGGGGAAATAATGCAAGAGCACCATGAGCCCTGGTGACCTGTGTCTTGCGAGCGGCAGGGGCTGGCAGCGGCAGGACGATGAGTGGCACACGAAAGGGCTCCGGAGAGCGGCTGCTTAAAATGGCGGCCGCTCGAGCACTGCTGCTGCTGGCACCAACAAAGCCCAGCCCCCTTCCTCCTCTAGGCAGGGTGGGGAGAAGCCAGGAGGAGGGAGGGAGGAGGCGCCGCTGCCGTGTGAGGGAAAGGGAGGGAGAGGGAAAGAACACACGCGCTGGCGAACCACGCGGCGATTCCCGGACCGTCCATGGTCCAGATCCAGACGGCAATTGGGCCTGATCCATCCTATGGACCTTAGTTTGCCTACCCATGCTCCACCCAGATGCAATTAAGTGCAATGAAACCTAGTGACTAAACTATATAATGACAGTGTCCTCACAACTTCTAAATTGGGGATGGGGAACCTGTGACCTTCCCAATATTGGTGAACTTCTACCTGCCTCAGGGCTGTGGTCAGGGATGATGTAGTTCAACACCCCTGTTCTAAGCTTTAGTGGAAAGTACTTGAGTATAAAAACACAATATGAAAATAGTTCTCAAAATGGCACTGGTATCGCAGGGAGTTTTGTTAATCATCACAAATGCTGTTACGACTAGGGATGAGGAAGAAATTTGATTCAGGTTCTCATTTAAAGCAGAACCTATCAAATCCACACTTTCTAAAGCAATATGCAAACTGAAACGCGGCTATTGCTTGAATTTTGCATTTATCTGAATTTTACCATGCAGTTTGCCAACCAATGTTTACAAAAATACATATATTAGGGGAAAATGTTCATGAAAATGACCAAATTGGTGAGAATAAGATGGAAAATCACATTATATTAGGGGAAATAGCTTGCAAAAATATGAACATTAGTCAAAGCTGAAGATAAAATGTGTTTGTTGGGAGAAATTAACTGTAAAATGCTGATGAATTTTCAGGAGGGTTTTCTTTCTTTTTTTAAAAAAAATGACCTCACAGAATAGTTTCAACTCAAAAACAGAATCTGGAAAAGTGACATAGCTCAGTGATAAAGCATCTGCTTTCCATACAGACGGGTGCCAAGTTCAGTACCTGCCATCTCCAGGTAGGGCTGTGAGAGACTCATGTCTCGTTCTCTGAATGGGTGCTGCCAGCCAGTGCCAACCACACTGAGCTACTGGACCAATCAGTATAAGGCCGCTTCCTATGTTCATTGCAACTCACTTTGCAACGGTGTGGCTATTACGTTGGGTGGGGAGTGGGGAAGCAAGGTGAAGGTCCTCAGGGAAAACTACAGTGAGGGACAACCTCCAAGGTTATAAT
Source organism: Podarcis vaucheri (assembly GCF_965113315.1). Classification (NCBI taxonomy): domain Eukaryota; kingdom Metazoa; phylum Chordata; class Lepidosauria; order Squamata; family Lacertidae; genus Podarcis; species Podarcis vaucheri. The sequence continues at coordinate 23,866,241 of NC_138749.1, forward strand.
TGTTCCCATTTGCTATTTTGGGAGAAGTGAAAAGGGAAGGTTTTTACCTGTTCTCTTGGGACAGCAGTTTGATGCAGGCTGTGTGCCCACAGTACATAGCATATGTCAGGGGGGTGTTCTCATTGATGTCTCTTGGGCTGCAATCCACCCCCAGTTGTAACAAGGCCTTTACACAGTCAGCTTTTCCTGCTGCTGCAGCCCAGTGCAAAGGTGTCCTAGAGAGCAGAAAAACAAATCATTTTATAGCTTTGTGCTGTTTAAATTCAGACTAAAACCACCAGCTGAGGAGGTTAGCACCTCTATGGAGTCAGGATTTTTGAGGCATGGCAACTGTTCATTTTGATGCAATTAGATGTCAGAGGCAACATAGTAGTTCACCACTTCCTATATAGCATGACTTTGTAAGATTCCTGGAGCTCATGAGATGCACTCAGGTCCAGTTAATCTTCTTGATACTTGCCTATGAAATACCACCTCCATTGTTCCTCTGACTCTACTTCAAAAGAGTTGAATTTGAACATTAAGCAGCCAAAGAAACCTGGATTTAGGCAGCACAGCCAATATTATATTTGCAGATCTCACACTTGGATGTAATTTGAGATTTGCCAGTAGGACTTTGTGCTGAGATCAAAGTTTTGCATCACAGCACAAATATTTAAAGACTGAATTCTCTGTGTTAAATTGTGTGTTGGAGAGAGGTTTTTGTTTTTTTTAATAGTTTGTTTCTTATTTCTGCATTCAACTTTTACATGGGGCTCCTAACGGTCTCCAATCCAGAAAAAACTACCCAGTCCACACCTGCTTAACCTCAGTGCTCCAAGATCATTTACATGAGCATCACTTTATTTTATAAAACAGATATTATATGCTTTTACACCATATTGTTAAAGCATTCTTAACAATTAAAAAAAAATCTCCTTATATTTTGAAACTCTTTTTTAAAAATTATAAAACATTTCTATACTGATTTCTGGTTCTAAAAACACAAATGCTTATCTATTGTGGGCTTTTCTTCTTTTTACAGTAGGCTTTTTAAAATAAAATGAGAGCTTCTGGGACCTAGGGAGGCCATGCGCTCCATGTTACAGGGGACCGTCCTCTATTAGAAGGGCTGTCAGAAGACGGCTCCCAATTTGAAGGAGCCCTCTGTCTGAAAGGGCAAAAGCCCACCTGAGATTCTCATCGTCTACCCTGTAAGCCTTTACCTTTTAAACCCCAGACGTGCAAGAAGCACTTCCTCCTTTATCTTATTACTTATTAGATAATAACTCACAAGGCTCCTCCCTACTGAGCCGTGGTGCCACAAAATCAACTCTGGCCAACATTTAAGCAAACAACATGTTAAGAAACGCCTTCCAAAAACACTTGCTTTTTCTCCTTTACAGAACCGTAACAGTAAAGGTTAAGGAAGACACTTGCTGAGTTGTTGCTGAGCAAGGAGGATCCATGGAGAGTATCATTTCATTAGAGGACACGTTTCATAACAAAGCTGCCAAACCTCCTTCACTGTAGGTCAAAAAACAACGAGGGCCCCTGCCAGAGCTCTGCAGCTCTTTTCAGTTGGTTTCCATGGTCACCTGTCATCCACGTCAAGGGCCTGCAGGTTGCATTCTGGGACTCTGGCCAGCTCACTGATAATGTCGCTGTATCCTGCAGCGGCAGCAATGTGGAGGCAAGTCTTCCCGTTCTCATCGTCGTAGTTTATGATCGACGGACCCTGGCGGTGGCTCAGGATGATAGAGCAAAGGATCCGATTCCCGCTCTGAAAACCAACCATATATGTGTGTGCTCGCAGAGAAGAAGACGTAATGAACAACAGCAACTCCTCCTCCTCCTAACTTTGTGTGTTTATGATGTTCCCTCATGCACCGCAAAGGCATGTGCTTTATATTTAGCATTCAACCAGTCTGTTAATTTTAAACTGATGTATAGCAGGACGCGGGTGGCGCTGTGGGTTAAACCGCAGAGCCTAGGGCTTGCCGATCAGAAGGTCGGCAGTTCGAATCCCTGCAATGGGGTGAGCTCCCGTTGCTCAGTCCCTGCTCCTGTCAACCTAGCAGTTTGAAAGCACACAGTGCAAGTAGATAAATAGGTACCACTCCGGCAGGAAGGTAAATGGTGTTTCCATGCGCTGCTCTGGTTCGCCAGAAGTGGCTTAGTCCTGCTGGCCACATAACCCAGAAGCTGTACGCTGGCTCCCTTGGCCAGTAAAGTGAGATGAGCGCCGCAACCCCAGAGTTGTCCGCGACTGGACCTAATGGTCAGGGATCCCTTTACCTTTTTATAGTGTCAATCAGAGTTTGAGACTCATGAATAGAGCATTTTCAGGGGTATTTTTTTCCTGAATGGTAACTTGTGCTTTAAAAGATAGTTTGTTGTTAACGGTAGGAAAAAATTCCCGTTGGCAGCAGGATAGATTTTTAGAAACTTTAATTGTTTTATTACTTGTCTGTTTCCTGCCCTGAGCTCCTTTGGGAGGAAGCGGGGAGGGGAGAAACAAACAAACAAACAAACAAACAAACAAACAAACAAACAAACAATTGACTGTGAGATGTGGAAAAAAATACAGTAGTCTCTAATGCAGAAAGCGCCACAGCTACCTTTTCTTCGTCAAAGTGGTTGCTATGAGTACAGCTTTGTTGCTTTATTATTATTAAATTTACTACCTGCTCTTCACCAGTAAGTTCTGGGGCAGTTTACAACAATTTAAAATTCAGTATTAAAAACCTTTAAAACAAATTACAGTCACAGGAATAGGGTGGGTCCTCAAAACACACATCAGGTGTCAAAAGCCACGGTAAAGAGGAATGTTTTCAGCATTTGCTAGAAGCTGTATAGTGAATGTGACAGCCATACCTCTGCGAGGAGGGAATTCCACAACTTAGGGGTTGCCCCAGACCAGAAGATTGATTAGGGGGTGAATAGACCAGAAGATTGATTAGGGGGTGAATCAAGGGAGAATGAGAGAAGAATGAGAGCTGTTGGGAGAAGTGGTTCTTCAAACCTGAGGAATCAGGGTGAGAATATTCAACCTATTACAATAGATTTGATAAATGCATCAATGGTCTGTTTTACTTCTCTTAGTCAAATCTTTGCAAAACTGGTGTTAGAAGTGCTTCTGTCGAATGGGTTGCTTCTGAATAGTGGAGAACGGTCAGTTTATATGTTATCAATGGGAGCCAATGACTAAGTTCTCCTGATAGCTGGGAATCTCTTTATGGTTTTGAATGTGATGCCACCAGAGCTTGGAGAACATAACACATTTACAGTGGAAGGGTAGGGCCAGAGAGACTGCAAAAGAGCAGATTTGAGTTTTGAATGTGATACTACAAAGAAAGGGACAGAGAGAGCTATGAGTCAGCTGAAGGTGAAGCTCATTGGAGTCTCCATGTTTCTCTGCAGATCTGCTATTTGTTTGTCTCCACGTAAGCTCTGCTCAGTGGCGTAGCGTGGGGGGTGCAGGGGGGCCGGCCGCACCGGGCGCAACATCTGGGGATTAGGGTTAGGGGGCGCAAATCCACAGGTTAGGGGGCGCAAATCCACAGGTTAGGGGGCGCAAATTACTTGCCTTGCCCCGGGTGCTGACAACCCACGCTACGCCACTGGCTCTGCTTGAGTATTTGTAAATAGAGCAAACGTTACAAAGACACCCTAGGTCTCCACTGCTCTTTTTTATCAAGAGGAATCTAAACCTAGAGTCCATTCTGAGTATTACTCCACCACAAATAAAATATTTTTAATGCCCATTTGAAATATCGTTTTAGATTGCTCAACCATATGTGTTTCACCCAGCTCTGCTTATGTCTCCTGGCAGCATCATTTAAAAAAATGTTCCCAATGGGTAGATAGCAAATGATGACCAGGATCCAATGAACTAGTTTTGTGCTCTCAAAGGGGACTGGGAAAACAGTGCCCTGTCAAGCATAGCAAAACACTTTTAAAACAGATTCAGAAAAGGGTTTCACTTTAAGACTTAAGGCCCTGTTGTTCAAAGAAGGAAAAGCAAGTTAAAAACTTCCTGAGCCAGGGTCAGAGCTAGGTGTGAAGGGGTAGGGGGCCCCTAGACAAAGGTAAAGGGTTAGGTCCAGTCTGGGGTTGTGACGCTCATCTCCCTTTATTGACCGAGAGAGCCAGTGTACAGCTTCCAGGTCATGTGGCCAGCATGACTAAGCAGTGGCGCAGCGTGGGTTGTCAGCACCTGGGGCAAGGCAAGTAATTTGCGCCCCCTCACCCATGGATTTGCGCCCCCTAACCCTAACCCCCAGATGTTGCGCTCGGTGTGGCCGGCCCCCCTGCACCCCCCACGCTACGCCACTGTGACTAAGCTGCTTCTGGCCAACCAGAGCAGCGCATGGAAACGCCGTTTACCTTCCCGCCGGAGTGGTACCTATTTATCAACTTGCACTTTGATGTGCTTTCAAACTGCTAGGTGGGCAGGAGCAGGGACTGAGCAACGGGAGCTCACCCCATCGCGGGGATTCGAACCGCCGACCTTCTGATCAGCAAGTCCTAGGCTCTGTGGTTTAACCCATAGCACCACCCGCGTCTCAGGGGGCCCCTAGACCCCCCAAACACCACCCTTTTAGGGATTTCCCAGATGAGCTTACCAGATAGCAGATGCAACAGGGACGGGCGGAGGCTGGTGGCAGCAGGGGGTGGGGGTGGGTAGCAATGGGGATGAGAGCCCCTGAAAGCAACAGCATCACCTCCTGCCATCCAGTCCTCCCTCAGCCCCGTGCTTTGAAGAGAAGCCCTGGTTCCCAGGATTCTTTGCAAGGAGCCAGGGCTTTTTAAAGTGAGATAAATGCGCCTCTAATGGACTGTGTGAATGTGATCTCAGAGCATACGAGTCAGCTACTAGGTGCCGAGGTCCCTTTGCCCACCCCCCATAAAATAGAGGGGGTAACCCCCCCCCAGTCGATGGGCATTGCCCTTCAAATGGTCTGCGTGTCTTGTGATCAGTTGTGTGGGGCAGGGCTTACCTGTCCCCCCCTCCACCCCAATATTTTATTCTAGTTGGCACCTCTGTCTGAAACTCCCAAGGAGATCCCAGCAGCACCACTGGTCCCTGGCCACGAAGAGGAAAGCAGACGGGTTCCAACAAAAGCGTGTTGAGAAAACAGGGGAGAGGAGGTGTGCGTTGAATGCCGCCTGACGCTTGGTTTTTCAGGTACCCGCCGAGCAGATGA